>NC_137742.1:43306012-45948512 GCF_963264785.1 Psittacula echo | reverse complement strand
AGCAAGAAATGCATCAATGTAATCTATTTTACCCATCAGAAATAATATTTTTATGACTACGGAAATGTAGATGCGTGCATCAGTTTTTATTTGATGTTTTTGAAAGAGAAGGGTCTAGCTCCTAAAATTGCAGGGAAGGTTTCCCACTACAAGTAGAGGCAGCTGTTGTTGGGCTGTCTTCCTGAGTATGCAAACAGCTTTGTGTCCTTGTCACAGCTCTAAACTTTATCATGTGACAAAATGAAAAGCTGTCTTTGATGTGTGTTTTTATTTTTGCTGTTCATAATCGTGTCAGCATTAGTGAAATCTGTAACAGCAACACTGGAGTCATCCCCAGTATATGTGAGGGTTAACTTATATCATATGATGGTTCAGGAGATAAAAGCCATTATTTTGAAGTGCTTTGTTCTTGGTTTTGGGTGGGGTTTTTTTTGGTAACTTTTTTGCATTTGTAGGCCATAGTCTTTTTATCTTTTATCTTTGCTTCATTTCTTTTTTAAGCAAAACCTAAGAACCTGGTGTTATCTTGTTCTCAGTGTGACAGAAATGGTTAGGATGGTCACATTGCTTCTAGATTTTCTTAGAAGTCAGTGGTGCTAAAAAGAGATTGAAATCGATTACGTCTTCACATTGGGATGTGTTAATATTCTAGACAGAGGACCTCCTTTTGTTGGAGGAGAAGAGGAAGGAGAAGAAGAAGTGTAGAGTGTCCAGCTGGAAGTTAGGAAGGGAGATGGTGTGGCATAGGCAGATACAACCATCACTATTCCATGCAAGCTATACAAATGCAAATATGTGTATTCAGTAGGGAAAATGCTGTGCAAGAAAACCTAGACACTGCATGGAATTTTTGACTGCCTGTAGTCCAGTTCTGGCAGAGATCATGTCTAGTTGTGTGATAAAGATGACAGTTTTTCATTGAGCTGTTGCACAGCCTATTGAATAACTATGTATTCTCCTTAAGATGCTGATTGTTTACCACTGTGTTCTAGCTCTTGTAAGCTCATCATTTCTCAACAGATTTTTTTTTTTTAGTAGCTCAATTTTAGTCACTCACTGTGACTCATTTTTGCATAGTTAAATAAATGAGCAGAAAAGAAATTATTGCAGGTAACCAAAACTTATTTATAATGGAATCCCAATGGGTTTATGAGAGCCATCCTTAGTATCATTGGAGTATCAGATGCATCAAATATGTTATAATATTGAACTGTCAGTAGCTAATAATACAACCATGTAAACCAATAGCAGCTCTGATTCCACAAGTAGTCAGCATTTTAAAAGTTTAAGAAATGGACATGTCAATTAGTCCGATTTCTTGTACTGACTTAGATGTCAATGGAAGAGTGCTGCACTTCCTCCCAGCAAACAGTTTCACCCCTCTACTTTGCCAGTCAGGCCTAGAGAATGATAATTCTGAGGAAGGTGCTGTCTTCTCTGTTCTTCTGTCAGGATGCTGACTAATGGTGACTTTGTGCAGAAAAACTATATTCTGTTGCTGACAAAGAGCAGCACACACAAGCTGAAACGTCTGAGAGAATGCAAAGACAGAACTCCCTAGAGAGCAACAGGAAGCTTTAAATCAAAAGGCCATTATTTTTCCCTGCCCAGTAAAGGGCAGGGTAATCTTCATACCTCCCAGAGAACTTCAGCTCTCTATCTCAGTTTCTTTATAGGAGGTTTCGATCCTGTGTGAGTAGTATTTGGCTTCCATGTTTTATTCTCATTAGATCCTTTATCAAGGATGCACAAAAATAGAAGTTGTCATTGGTGTCAGTAGGTACTGCCTTTTGCTATGTGGCAGGTGCAAACATTTCTAATCCTGGTACGTAGTTAGGACAGGGAGGCAAAGCTGTGGCTGACTGGCTTATCTGTGCACCATTGTAACAGGCTGAAACTAATTTCATTTTGTAGTTCTTGAGTAACACCTGTATATGCGTGTAATAGGGATGCACAAGGCAATAGCACACGGAGAGACTACTTGAGAAAGTGCAGTATGAGAAATTCCTTAATAGCAATCAAAGTTGAGGAAGACAGGCTATGTATGTTGCCAGGGAGAGAAGTATGAAGACAAAAACCCTTCCTGTGCCCATCCTGGCAGGGAGAGGGTGATGAAGGGTGAGAAAACAAGGTGCCTATAGCTTTCCACAGTACAGTATTCGCCCAGGGTGGAGAGCATGGCACAGCAGGGGCTATGTAGTCTCCGTGTGAGCCTGGGCTGTTCTTGTCTTTCTCTGCACACTGCTGCTTTTTTGATTGATTGGTAACATTGAGTCTTGGGTGAACATATTGAGATATTATTCTCAGTCTTTGTTTTTATATGGTTACTGAGTCATGAAGGGGTTTTACTTTCTTTTTGTTTCCTGTTGTGGTGGTAACAAATACTGCAAATTGCAGAGGTTGCCTGCCTTGTCTAATGCTCAGACCATAATGTAAGCATTGTAAGGAGTACTAATCTACACATCTGATTTATCAGAAAATATCTGATAAAAGGATGCTGGGGATGGACTATTCATCAGGGACTGTAGTGACAGGACAAGGGGTAATGGGTTAAAACTTAAACAGGGGAAGTTTAGATTGGATATAAGGAAGAAATTCTTTACTGAGAGGGTGGTGAGGCACTGGAATGGGTTGCCCAGAGAGGTTGTGAATGCTCCATCCTTGGCGGTGTTCAAGGCCAGGTTGGATGAGGCCTTGGGTGGCATGGTTTAGTGTGGGGTGTCCCTGCCCATGGCAGGGGGGTTGGAACTAAATGATCTTGAGGTCCTTTCCAACCCTAACTATTCTATGATTCTATGATTCTATCTGCATTTTTTGTAGGGATGAAATGAAAACACTGTTTGTGTGAGATGCCTGTGAATATTACATGTATGATTTTATTGCTTTGAGTTGTCACTGTCAGAGGGTTGGTCTGGATTACTCTAATGCTACACATGTATGGTCCTGGAAAAGTGGAAAAGATGGTGTTGCTCAAACAAAGCAGACGTGTGTCAACCCTCCAACAAGTGTTCACGTGGAAACACCTTAAGGCCCATAGTCTTCAGAAAGGAGGTTCTCCAGAAGGTTTTGCTACTTTCATGTACTTCAAGGGGTTGTAAGGGAAGAACCTAGGCTCAAAACCCTGTGGGTGTTTCTGGAAATCTTGCCTGTCACTCCTACACATTGGTAAGCAAACATTTTTATCCCAAGTGTTTGGCTGTCAAAAAGGTTCTTTTTTAGAGGGAGCTTGCTGAGCAACTTGTGGCTCAGTTGCGCACAAGGTGACTATTGAATGGTTAATAGAGGTAGCGTTCATGTCTGAAAAGAATAACAGAACTTCAGGGTATGTGATGCAATTCCAGTAACCTGAAATGGAACATTTCAGATATTCTGAGACAGAAATGTCTCCTGTCTTTTCAGGTATTGGACAGTAAATTAACTAGCAGTGATTTTCAGCTATCACTCATTGCTTGATTTAGGACTGATCTCTTAGTGTAGCGGAAGTCAGACTTACTCCTGAAACTACTCAGTGTGGAAGGGACTGCAGTTCCTAGTGGTGGTTTCCAGAGTTCTTTAAAAGCATGTTAATGTAATGACATGTAAATTTTGAATGCTGGTTGTGACAAAGATGTAGGTAAGACACTGGCATTCACAGTGGAAATGAGCACTGAATGACCCAGTAACTTTGAAATTGTTAATAAGTCAGTGGAAGGAAATCTGCCAGAAATTGTGCCAGTGAAAACAAATATGATTTCGCTGTTATGTCATTGGAGGGTGCATACGTGTTGTTCAAATATACACTAGAGGCAAGCAGTTTTGTTTTTCTGGGTTTTTCACTTGAGATGTGCTGAAGCATTTTAATGTGTGATGATTGAAACACTGGGACTGTGAACCCAGTGCTTCGTAGTGGGATCTAGAGCCTTTCACCTTTAGGTCACGGGTTCAGGTCTGCCTCAAGTTAAGGATGACTAAAACTTGTTACCACCTGACAGCTGTTCATTGCTCTTGGGGAAGGGAGACATGGTGGTCCTTACATAGTTCTTAACAATCCAGCATCAACACTGACAATTACAGCTCTCCTCCGGCCAGTCAGAAAGGCCAAAGAATTTAGTACCTTGACCAGCTTCTATTTGAGTCAGTGTGGAAGTTTAGGAGGAGCAGCAGTGTGTTTCATGGTATGGGGTGCTAACTTGCTCAAGGCAGATCTCATGTGTTACAGCAAAATGCTAAGAAGGAAGCCTGGGGTGGGGGGGAAGGGGAAGATACTTTCCTCTTCTCTGGAAAAAAGACCCCACATTTTTTTAACAAGGAGTAATATTCAACAAAAAAGATGCTGTCAATAAGACTATCTCACATTGAACACTGGTCTTCAAACATATTTCTGAGAATTAGAAACTGATATTAAGTAAGAAATCGTGCTAGGACACTGATGTTACTACTTTATTGTGATTTTTTTCCCGCTTTTTAAAAATTTGTTAGCAGAATTGTAGAGATGGCATAGTATCTCATTTCTAGGCTAGTAGGCAGACTAGATTTCAGATGTAGTAGGCAGACACCCAGAATCTGATGACACTGCTGGAAGGATAGAATCATAGAATCATCTAGATTGGAAAAGACCGTTAAGATCATCAAGTCTGCTGAATTGTGTTACCACTGGCCATGAGACAACGTACCGATCTGTTATTTAAATCAGCATTTTGGCTTGTGGGAATTTGTCTTACCAACTCTGGGCACTAAATCACAAGGAATCTGTAATACAGGACTTGAATGTCATCAAGTGGCTTTTGATATATTGAAAAAGGAGACTGACGTGGATTTTGTCACCCAGATATCAAAGTGAAATAGTTCTGTCTGTCTTTGCCATGGAATAAAATGGGAAATAATGGTACTGTATTCCATATGTACAACTTAAGTCAGTAGCATTTTAAGTGTAAAATGTTGTTGTCACCAAATATATGAAAACACTCTGTAAAGGAAAACACAAAACACCAGAATTTTGTTCCCTGGTTATGTTTTCCGTTACATCATTTTGTCCTGTAGTGTGGAAATCCCATGACTATAATGTGTGTTATTTTGTTGGGGTTTTTTTCATGCAATTGCAAAAAATTACTTTCTGCGAAGTATGTGTGTTTAGCATAGTATTGCGTATCTTCAGCACAATAAGGTGAGAGGCTTCAGGTACATTTCAGTGGTTTCTCTCCCAGTTCTTTGCACCAGCTATGAATAGTGTGAAAAAAAGCCCAAAAAAGGCAACAGGGAGCTTGATTTTTAAAAAGAGCATATTCAGCTGATTGTGCTGATTGTGAAGGCGTAAGATCTCTGGGTATGGCAGCCTCCTGTGATCTTTGCAAACTTTTAATTAAAATAAATGAAAACATAACTGGTAGAAACTTTTTAATTCCTTTTTGCTCTTTATTGTTTCTCGTATGTTGAAAGGCCACTGATACATCCACTTGCTTCTGGTCTGTCCATATGTTTTCATATAATCTGACTTTGGCAGTCAGAATTTTTCTCTTCAATCTACATTTATAATTTCTTAGTACCTGGGTGTTACATTTTACGAAGTATCTGCATTTGCCTGTCTCTATTTGGCTGAAGAAACATACAAAACAGATTCATCAAGGAAATAATTAAATGATGTAATGCCTTAAGAAGAATGTGGAGTGAATCTGCTGCTGGGTTCTGGAACCTGCGCCTGCCTTCTTGGGTGGTTTTGCTATTCCTGTTTTGAATGTTAAAAGGCGAAAAAACCAGCTTCTGTTCTGATGACTGACTTTGCCTGATGCAATTCTGATTAGCTAAATCTGCCTTGTTCAGTGAAGTTAATGTGGTTTGACAGCACCTTGATTAGGAAGCAATCATTTCTGTTGATAGTAAACAGTTAGTCACTTTCAGCAGAGATAGGAATGCCACCCTTTGTCTTGCATGAAGTATGGTTTGTTGGTTCAAGTCCTGGTTAAATTCAAAAGGAAACTGTGGGTAGAATGGGAAAGAATATAGTATCAGAAGTTTATGGTAGACTCCACAGCCCTCATAAAATTGGGGCATTATTGTCTTGGCTGGCATTGAGACACAAAAGAGGGAGAGAGACATTCTGTCTTTGGAAGCATTTGTAGTGTAAAGGACTGAAAAAGAAAGTGCTGGTTCAAAGAAGTACAGATTAGGAGAACTCTTCTCCCTTACTCCCAGCCTATAGTCTTGTAAGATGAAGCAAAATTTGTTGGTATTTCATAGACCACTGGTTGGTGGAGAAAGATGGCATGAACAGAAACCTGATGAGTGAAAGTACTTTCAGGGTTTAATTCTTGATAAAAATTAACAATAACTTTTTGTTACCATGCATATGGAGTCTCAGTGATTGTCTATTCTCCCACTGTACTAAGAGGGATGTTAAGAAGTTGTAAAGGGACTCTAGGTAAGGAAGTTGTGCTTTAATTTTTCTTTTTTCCTTCCTTACTGTGAGCTGGTCACTGTTTATTTGGAGGACGGAGGTAATGCATATGTGACAGGCTGAAAAAATGGAGTGTGTTGTGGAAACACTTACTTCTTCAAAGAATTCTTGAACAAGAAAATAAGCAATGCTTCATGCCAGAATGACTGTATGGTTTAATTGTTGAGGGTCTCATTCTGACAGCTTTATCCATGCAGGGGCCCCACTTCTTGCCTGGTGGTCCTTTTAGCCCCAGGGGGCTATGGGTGGGTTGAAGGCCCAAGTGATTGAAAAAGTATGTCCCTGTTCAGGCTTGGGAATGTCATCTCCTGCTCTGCCAACTGGTTACAGATCAGTCTTCTGCTATACAACCCAGGAGGAGATAGATGTACATGCCTAATTTCTGTTCACACTGTTGCAGAACTAAACCTTGGCAATAATTCAGATCACCAGTGCCAAGCTGACTAGGACTGAAAAAAATGTAACAAGTCAGACCAGGTCTGTAGCTTGGACTTAGCAGAGCAATAAAGGTAGTAAATTGTAAGGGATGGAAACACCATGTTAGTGGTATTCTTGTCCTCCTCATCTGGATGTAGCCTTGATTCAGCTAATTAATTGACCCTGCCTCCCACATGCATTTGTTGGGGACACTACAGGGGAGGTTGTATAAAGTATATGAACTCTAGCTGAATGCTTTTTTGTAAGAGGGAGATAATTTTCAATTCTTACCTGATATTTTCTGTCAAGGCAAATTGAATGTGGCTCCCTCTAGAGCCTGTCAACTCTGCAGCCTCTCTCTTCCTTTTCAGTTCTCCCTCCAAACCCCCCGCCACATTTTAATATGGGGCACACCATTCACCTCACAAGGGTTGAAAAACAGGTGTTGCTCATGAATGATCCCCTGTATCACAGCATGTTGTGTAAGTTCTGGACCACTGAGGTAAACTAGTGTCTGCTGCACTCACAACTGCATCTCTTCATGTGAAATTGGTATTTTTTTTTCCTTTTTTTATTTTTTTGTAATTTTTTTTATTTAAGGCTGGAAGAAGTATTCCTGCACACTTACTGTTTTGCTCCTCCCTTTCTGTAACTGAACAGAAACATTCTCTTTCTGCCTTTGCCAAACTATTTAGAAGAAAAGTGTAAATTAAAACCATTTATCTTGAGATGTGCTATTGGAGCGGACTGTTTGTACAAGTGTGAGAAATTGTATGTAGTATTTGGTCTGATCTGCAAGGAAAAGGTTTTTCTTTTTGAAAAGGTTTTTCTTTTTTGCTTGCTTTTTTTAATTTTTACGTATGGGATACTGGTTATAATGTAGACAAAAGTGTTTGAGGCTCCAGTTTGCATGTCAGTGTTTTAGTCCAGTAGGGGCAATGGTATTTTAATAAGGAACATAGGTTTTTGCAGTGTTACTCAAATAATAGAGTTATACTGTCATCAGTTTGAGACCAAATAGCGCATGAACGTGATGGTCAAGTTTTTCTGACAGGAGAGTGCTCATCAGGTGAATCTAGAATAAACAGTCACTGGGTAATAACAAAGCTGTTGATATTTATCCATCAGTTGGTGGACGAGTGAGTCGGGAGTTAAATTACACACGGCAAAAGATTGGAGAAGAGGCCATGTTTAACCCTCAGCTCATGATCCAGACTCCACAGGAAGATGGTGCTAATGTACTAACAACAGAAGCACTCCGACAGCACCTTGACTCTGCACTTCAGGCCAGCAGAGTACATGTCTATATGTACAACAGGTAACTGAAAAAGAAAAAGTTTTCTTACCATTTGTAACAGGTAAAAAGTGGGCACATGCTTCCCTCCATCTGTTTTTAAACAGCACTTCAGAGCCTTTCACTTTGGGCTGTGTTTTGATTTGAGTATCACTGGTTTCTGATACTTGACTTTGTGCCATCATAGTGGTGACAAGCTGGCTTTTAACAAATAAGAAGGAGTAAGTGGTGTTGGAAGAGACTGTGAGAGTGTACCCCTAGGGGCAGTGCAGCAGTATCCAGCATTGGTCTTGGTAAAGGAGTGGTGTCTGTACTCTTAAACATAGGACATTATGGTTGGGATTCCTAACATTGAGAACACCTCCATATTACAGTTGAATTCAGTTGCTGACACCATCATGAGGTACATAATGATTGTGATCAGCAGCATGGGTTACCATCCATCCAGTAGTTCGGATATGAAGGGAAATGGCAGTGGGTGAAATAAGAGCTGTTTAATAACGTAGACAGTACAGCTGGCCTTCAGAGTGTCTATGTATGCAACTGAAAGTTGGAAGCTGTGTGTGGTCCAACAAAAAATAATGAAGGTGCACCTTAGTAAGGTACCAGCTTTAGGCTAGTAAGATGTCTCCCTGAAAAGTGGTTCCTCTGGGGTTACTACTTACATGATGATCTGCCTAGGGGTGCTGCCTGTGAGGTATGAAGCCTCCTGTCTTTCAGCCCATCTTTTCAGCGCATCCAGCTGATGCCTCAATGAACTAATGCTGAAGCTCCAATTATTTTTAACCCAGCTCCTGCCTTCTCTAAGGTGTTAGAAGTCATGGCAGTGGAAGTTGACTCACAGCTGAAAAAGGAGGGCAGAAATCTTAATGGTTTCATTTCTTCTGCTTGTGTGGGTCCTCTGAGCTGGAGCTGGCTTCTCGCTCTCTTCTGTCACTGAGTGGCATCTTAAGTCACAAGCAGTCTCATTTATATAAAGATGGATTTTTGTCCCTTTAACATGTATTGACTAGCCTGAACATCCAGAAGCAGCTCCATTATTTTTAATGAGTTTTACAGAGAGTGTGAGAATAACTGAAACAAATATCTTGTCTGTAACTACAAAAAGAAAGGCATTTCCTTTTTTTTGTGAGGCATTTTCATCTATGCTGAATACTGTTTGCCTTTCTCAATGCTTTACTGCTTGAGGCCAATATGTGTGTATGAGTTACAATTTTAAATGTCTGTTACATTTTAAAGATAAATTTTCAGTAATTGTGTAAGAAAATGTCCTGCAATAGCTACTAAGAAGAAGAAAAATAACTGTTACAGCTGAACCCAGACAGAAAAAATTTTGTTCTTTATGTTTCTTACAGACAGTGGAAATTGGAACATTTGTGTTACAAATCAGGAGAACTCATCACAGAAGCAGGTTACATGGACCAGGTATGTGCAGTCGGCACCTGGTTACAAGATTCGTCTATTTTCATGATTCAGCTTGTGCTGTTTTGATTATATACTAGTATAACTGTGATTTTCCCCTTTTTGATTTTGACAGATCATAGAATATCTTTATCCTTGCTTAATTATCACTCCTTTGGACTGCTTCTGGGAGGGAGCAAAGCTACAGTCAGGAACTGCCTATCTTTTGTAAGCATGGTTTTTTTATAACTTTCTGTTATAACGAAGTCTGGTCTGACTGATTTTTATTGTGTAACTGTATATGATTTTTCAGTAGCATTCCCATTGTTTACTCAGATTCTGGTTTAGCAGAAAAATAAAAGACAAAGTGTAGTATCTCTACAGAAAATGCACATGGATTTTTGGTTATTTTTACCCCCACTGACAAAAGATTTTCCTGTTTCTAAGAGACGATTTGTAGCATTGATTTAAATCGTAACTTATTTTTCCCTTTCTGTGAGCATGCAAAAAAATGTTTCTGAATTCAAGCTTTAAGAATTGTGTGTCTTTTTTTTTCTCCCTGAAATAAACTTGTTTCTGGTGTTTGCTTTGGTTTGGTTTGATTTTGTGTATGTACCACCTCTCTCCCCTCTCACTTCCTCCTTCCCCCCAAAAATTGGTTGGCTGGGAATTCCTAAGAAAATGTCTTGGGTTAGATTTCAAGTCTTCCTGAGGACTAAAGAGCAAATCCTTTGCTTATAAGATCATTAAAGAAACCATATAGTATCTTTTATGGGTGGTTTCTCACAGTTTACAAGTGTGATATAATATGCCCTGAATCCTTTCAAGAGTTAACTGTTAATCTGTGCAGGCATTTTCTGTTAATTATGCAAGAGTTAGCATTTAAGTTATTGTTTCTGTCCTGGTTTGCATGTCTCTGTAAAAGCAATTTGCAATGGCCATCTTCTAACCTTTAGTGTACAGTTTTAGATGGGGAAATAAGGGGTTTTGTGTTTTCTGGTTGGGAGATTCAGAATAATGACTTAAGCCTGGTTAAGCAGATACAGTGTGGTTTGAATCACAGAATAAGGCAGCCAAAAGCCTTTCTTGTCTGTCAACATCACAAATTCAGGAGTGGGGGGTGGGAGACTTGACAGCGATAGTGGTGACAGCCATGGTAGCAGGAGAGCTTGATGGTTGATAGTCAAGCTGCCAGGTCATTTGAAGGAGTGCAGCATTGTTATAGATAAACAAAGATCAGTTATATTGATTGATTACATTTGCAAGATGATTAGTAGACTAGCAAGAAGTAATCTGATACTATGAGAAAGGCTTTCTTTCCTCAGCCCCCTCTCTTTTTTCCCCTCTCCCCTCCCCCCCTAATTCTTTGAAGCAGCAGTTGGCTGCTTTTTTGTTATTTAGGTGCTTGATGATTTGTTTTGCTTTGCTTGTAAATGGAAGTATTTTTGACCTGTGGTTATTCCACAATTCCTTTTAAGACCTGAATATTTTTGTTAAAATTGCAACTGAGCTGCAAGAAAAGTACATAAATCTAATTAAAACATGCCTTACATTTTATGAAACAACCTTATGAGAAAAAGTTTTACTTTATAACAGAAAATAATTCATTTGTGCAAATATGAATTTTAAAAGTATGTTTGTTTTGATACTTCTTTTGTCTTTTCTGTATGTGTCATTTTCTCCTGGTTTCTCTTGCAGAGGCAAGCCTCCTTTACAGTGGATCAACTTTGACCCCTTAGAATTCTTGGAAGAGTTAAAGAAAATAAACTATCAAGTGGAGAGCTGGGAAGAAATGCTGAATAAAGCTGAGGTTGGTCATGGTTATATGGATCGACCCTGCCTGAATCCTGCTGATCCCGATTGCCCAATTACAGCTCCCAATAAAAATTCCACTAAAGTAAGTTTCATTGTCCTTGTGTATATCTTTTCAAGTGTGGCTGGGGTTGGTGGGGGTGAGAGAGAGGAGAAAAGAAGGTACCATTTTCTTCTAAGCTATATATAGTTTGTATTCTTGATTGATAAATTCTTTCTGTTCCTGTTACATGCACTTAGCCCACAGTCATGAAGTTTCCCTCATTCTGTGATGCAGTGCTTGAGCCCATGTATTTAAATTGAGAATGCACTTGTCAGCTACTGCCTGGGAATGGCAATGCAGGGATGTGGCACTTGAGCAAACCTGATGCCTTAGACATAGCCAGTTCTGGAATACAGCTGACACTATACGCTCATGCAGCGCAGCAAAGCCTTCTTTCAAAGTAGCGTCAGTTTTGTTGACATTTTGGAGAATTTGAAGTCACAGACCCCAATTTTATGTATCCCTTTATCAATCACTTCACGCTGTGGAGAAATTACAGTCTAGTCTACAAGTATCCAGCTGATCTGTTCAGTTTTATTTGTTGAAAACATTTCTCTTTCTAGATCTCCTAGATTGTCTTTAATACATGTTATTCTGGTATACTGGGTGTTGAATTAGGGTATGAGTTTGTCTAAAGGTATGAAACTGATTAATTGTTTCTTAACAACTTTTTCTAGCCTCTTGATGTAGCCCCTGTTTTGAGTGGTGGATGCTATGGACTGTCAAGAAAATACATGCATTGGCAAGAGGAGTTAATTATAGGTGGTACAGTCAAGAACAGTTCTGGTAAACTTGTCAGGTAAATGTTTAAAGAAAATGTCAAAGTTTTTCTTTGTTAGAGTTTGGGTTCTGGGGTATGGGGGAGGATCGTGCAAAATCTACTGCCCTTCATGAATTCCAGTTTAGGAGGACATGCCTCAAGAGAAAGAACTTAAAAGAGTGATTAAGTAGTTTAAATTTAAGGAATAGTCATTGCTTCCTGCTTCTAACCTCAGAATGATAGTGTACATTGCTCAGAAAGAGAGCTTTTTCTTGGCAATTTTGTTTATAGAATGCGTGTTGAACAGTGTTTAAAGCACCAAACACTTTTGAGCATGTTTTGAAATACCATCAAAGGAAAAGGAGGAGAAAAATAATTTGGATAATGTGGCATTCATTTGACTTGTCAGAATTCCAGAATCTCCACTGAACTTTTTGTTCAGGATCAGTATAGAAAAAAGTCTATTTCTATGTCCCTACATCTTGAATAAGTTTTGAGCAGTAAAACAAACCCGTTTGTTTTGTTTATGTGACCAGTAGGTTGAAAGAGGTGATTCTGCCCCTCTGCTCTCTCTCTTGATACCCTACTTAGAGTACTGGGTTCAGTTCTGATGTCCCCAGCACAAGAAGGACATGAAGCTGTTGGAGCAAGTCCAAAGGAGGGCCACAAGGATGATGAGGGGGCTGGAGCACCTCCTGTATGAAGATAGGCTGAGAAAATTGGGGCCTGGAGAAGAGAAGGCTGCATGGAGACCTCATAGCAGCCTTCCATTATCTGAAGAGAGGCTACAAGAATGCCAGAAAGGGACTCTTCATCAGGGACTGTAGTGATAGGACAAGAGGTAATGGGTTCAGACTTAAACAGGAGAGATTTAGGTTAGATATAAGGAAGAAATTCTTTACTGTGAGGGTGGTGAGGCACTGGAACAGGCTGCCAAGGAAGTTGTGAATGCTCCATCCCTGACAGTGTGGAAGGCCAGGTTGGAGGAGGCTTTGAGCAACCTGATATAGTGTGAGGTGTCCCTGCCCATGGCAGAGGGGCTGGAACTGGATAATCTTAAGGTCCTTTCCAACCCAAACCATTCTGTGATTCTATAATTCTTCCATATTTAATATAGAAAACTTTTACTAGAACTTTTAATATGAATGTTGACCTTTTTTACATTCACACTAAACATTGGTAAGTCTTTCAACAAGTAGCCAAAGTATGTATTTTTATTGAAAAATAGAATAGTTCCTTAATCTTCTAAAACTATTGGGTACATTTGCACGCTGTGGAAATTCAGGATGAATAGTGGTTGACATTGTGTAGTCCTTGCAGATTGTCAGGCATCAGGAATTTAATATGGTATTTGTCTCCAAGGGATTAAAAAAGACCCATGTATTCAAATGACAAATTGCCAACAGCATTTACAAGATCTTGTAGAAATAAGTGTTCCTGTGGCATCCTCACAGTAATCTGTCTATCAATCATAATCTTTATAACTGATTTGTAGGGTTACAGTCTTTGCTCCTGAAACTGATCCTATTGAAAATAATGGCAAAACTCTAATTAACTTCAGTGAAACCAGATTTAGCCTCAATACTTGCATAGAACCAGTACAGATGCACCAGACGCACGGTAGAATAATTATACTCTGTTAGATTTTAATACAAACATGTGCCCTATAAAACAAGAACTCATGCAAGCTCCTGTTAGAGTCTCATTTGGGACTTGATGCCATAAAAATAATTTCCTGAAAATGCTCATTTTTACGCCTCTTCCTCCTCTGTGCTCTTCTCTCCATGTCACAGTGCCCAGGCTTTGCAAACCATGTTTCAGTTAATGACTCCTAAGCAAATGTATGAGCACTTCAAGGGATATGAATATGTTTCACATATCAACTGGAATGAGGATAAGGCAGCAGCAATTCTGGAAGCCTGGCAGAGGATGTATGTTGAGGTAAAATTAAAAATAACCTAGATACCATACTATGAAGTCCTGCAAAGATCCACTGGCTTCTGTCACAGCTTGTCTTCAAGGAAGATGCTTAAACCCGAACTGAGTCATTGCCTCGCAGTTTTTAAGTTGCCTCCTCCGCTCCAATGAAGGAGCTGCTTATTATTCACATATGAGAAGCCATGAAGGTTTTGCTTTTTGCTGTCTGGGACACTTGCTTTACTGGGTCTGAAAAAAAACCAGAGAGTTAGCTGGCATTTAAAACTTTTGGTTGGTGTGGTTATTCTAAGGGTGTCTGGAAAACATTAGCCAGTTAACAGGCTGCTCTCCCAGCAGCAGCCCTGGTGGGGAGGCTGTGTGACAGTACATGGTCTCTGTGTCCCAAGCTCTGACCTCTGCTACACTGCTGCTGACCTTTGTGAATGGCCCAGGTGGGGAGGGGGAAAGAGGAGTACTCAAAAGATTGATGGGGCTTGGGCTAAAGGCAAAATTCATACTGCAGTAAATGCATGGTGGAGTTACAGCAGGAGTGTTAAACATTTGGAATGGGCTGGGAAAGCAATAGCCATTCCTGAAAGATGCAAATTCGTGTTTGATAATCAATAGGTTGCAAACACTTTTGTGTAGCATTATCTCTGTGTAGGGTGCTGGCTTTTGCAGGGACATTAAGGCTAAAGTAGTTGATTTCAGATGTGTGCTGTAGAAGATGATAATAAATTCTTTAATTACATCTAATTTTATTTTTCTTCTCATAGGTTGTTCATCAAAGTGTTGCACAAAACTCTACTCAGAAGGTGCTCTCCTTTACTACGACCACCCTGGATGACATCCTAAAGTCATTTTCTGATGTCAGTGTTATCAGAGTAGCTAGTGGCTACTTACTAATGGTAATAAAATAAATGTATTTAATTTTCTCTGGTAGTAGAGCAGGGATTAAATATTTTATTGTCACCAGTCGGCAGTCCAGAACATTTTAGATATATATAAAATATCAACTACAGTATGTAAACTTGTCTCAGGCTTGTTGCCTGTTCCTCTGTGTGACATTTGCGATGTGTCTATTCTATTTAAAAATATTTGTATTTTGGTTGATAAGAGATAGCTGCTAGAGAAGGATCCATTCTGACATTTTGCTTTTTCCCCCTCAACTTCTTTCCCCTCCCCTTGCTTTAGCTTGCCTACGCCTGTTTAACAATGCTGCGGTGGGACTGTGCCAAGTCTCAGGGTGCCGTGGGGCTGGCAGGAGTCTTGTTGGTTGCACTCTCAGTGGCTGCAGGATTGGGCCTGTGCTCATTGATTGGAATTTCCTTTAATGCTGCCACAACTCAGGTATTTAGGAGACACAAGTCTGCTGTTAAATTACAAGTATTCTGCTAGTAAATGGACACAACTGAATCTTTAAGGGGCGAAAAACCTACTAAAGTATTTTGGCATGAGATTTTTACTTGTGCCTTTCTCCCATCTGATAGCTTTTGCTGTAAGAAATTATATGGTCATGCTGTAAAATGATAGTAAAAGGCAAATATCATGCAGTTTGTATAATTACTGGATTCTGGGTTATTTGATTTTTCTGTTCCCAGCAAAAATGGAGGCATCCAGTTGTACATAATAAGCTGTGGGTTTCGTCTTTATATCTGAATTATCAGGATGCTTAAATTTTGCGAATATTTTTACTATAGCTTGAATTATTGTCAGATATTCCTTGTCTACCCCAGAATTGAATTATTTTTGGTGTACCTGGAAATGGTATACTGCAAGTTCCTTAGCAGTGTTCCAGAATAAAAGTTAATAGCTGTATCACATCCTTTTGATTTTCATGTTACCCTTGGATTTGTTAATAGTGTAATGTAAGTTGCTTTAATTAGCCATTTAATGGCTAACTGCATGGCAGATCATAAAACAGCTTTCTTATTTGTTTTTTGTTTTGTTTCTCCCCCAAGGTTTTGCCTTTTCTTGCTCTTGGAGTTGGTGTAGATGATGTTTTCCTTCTGGCACATGCATTTAGTGAAACAGGGCAGAATAAGAGAATTCCGTTTGAGGTAATAACGAATGGGGATTTGGGGGAAGATAAAACAAAAGCTGTTATGTAGGAAAAGATAACTGTATCCAGAATTAATAAGCAGTGATTAGAAAAACCTGGGTTTTTTCTCAAAAGGTTTTCCTAGGGTGTGGAAATTCTTATTTCTGTCAAAATAGGAAATAGTGGCAATACATGTGATCATAGAATGTTTTGGAATGTTCAGATTCTTTTTTTTTTTTTGCTTTTTTAATAGTGTCTTAGATTTATTTTGTCTTGAAATTTAAAATGTATAATTTTCATACAAAGACTAATTTTCATAGTCCAAATTCTGCCCGAAATTTCAACAAAAATAAGTGTAAATTTAGGAACAAACTCAAATATAAGTCTGACAATTAAATGATAGAATGCTTTCAATGGAAGAATGCAAAAATCTGCATGTGTAAAGATCGAGGAGGAGGAGAGCTTAGAAAACAAAGATTTCTCTTTTTTGTATCAACTACTGGCTTTACTTATTTGTTTTGGCCTTGAATTTGAGTTATTTTCTGTTTTTTCAGGGGGCTTCTGTTCTGGTGTTTGTAATTGACTATAACATTTCAAAGTTTAACATATTAATGTTATATGAAATCTATGGTGTCATCAATTTTATGATTCTTTCCTTTTATTGACCTTTTCACACTCAGTCCAGTTTCATATCCAAACTACAAGCCATTTAAAAGCAGTGTATATTTGTTGATTCTGTTCTCTACAAGCAGTGTCTTTCATGTGCTCTTTCCAGCTGGTTTGGCATGCAGGCACTACAGCCTCACTCTACTGCAACCTCCATGTGCTTCAAAATAGCCTGTTGAGTTGGGAAAGGGTCATGTGTTTATCTTGATTTCCCTGTGTTTTTTGTGTATGATGCCTGGGTTTTGGGTTGGTGGTTTTTTTTTCTTTTCTTACATACTTCTTCAAGATACATAGGTATGTTATGCCTCATGCTGTTAATACATGCTTATTTTGCTTGAAAAATGGGAACACCAAGTGGAACTAGTGGAAAATACATCCTACTTAAATACAGATGTATTTGATATAATGTCAGTTTGATATAATGGGTTTGATATAATGCCAGTGATATAATGGGTTTATATCTGATATAAACCCATTTAGTTTTGTGTTCTGAATCAGCTCTGATAATATTTTCTACCCGCAAACAACATGAACACTTCATGTGCCATCTGCTTTTCCCCTGAACAGAATACTTAGTATACTGTTTATTCCACTACTCTCAAATGCACACCTGTATTCAGAATTTCATTGTAATAATTTTTCTCTCTTACTGTGTTATATCTGTCAGATGACCCCTTCATTTGCAGGACATAACCTTATTCACTTTTAAGATACATCATTTGTTTTGCAGGACAGAACAGGTGAATGTTTGAAGCGAACAGGAGCAAGTGTAGCCCTTACTTCTATCAGCAATGTTACTGCTTTCTTTATGGCTGCCTTAATCCCTATTCCTGCTTTACGAGCATTTTCACTCCAAGTAAGTTTACATGCTCTTTGTTGGCTCTTATGCATGGTCCCATCATGGAAAGCCAATGATGATACCTGTTAGTAGTAGTGTTAAAGTTTGCTTTCAGTGCTACTGCAGTTCACTGAACCAGTGTGTGATCACTGTTTACCATAGATCTGGGTGATAACAGCTGCTGTCTGCCCTTGATTCTGCTCCTCCCATTTCTCATGCCTGCAGTCTCTTGCATCCTATTGGCAGGTGAAAGAATACACTGCCTCATCATTGGGTTGAGTACAAAATCCAAGATGTATGTAACTAAGAAGAAACAATTCGTCAGAACGATTTGCATTCTTAAGTCAAGAGGAGTAGATTTTGCTTTACTGTGTATTGTAACATTCCTCAGTAGGAATTTAATCTTTCAATTCATGTTTGTCCCATTTGCTGCTCTTAAAAACTATAACCATAGTGCAGTGGCAGCAGCAAATATGCATTTGCCATATTAATTACTACTGCAGCAGTTTGTACTCCTTACTTCCAACATAATTTTAGCAAACTTGGAGAAAACTTGAAGAATTTTACATTCCAACTGCTTTGAGAGAAAATGTGAATTTTATGTGCTGAACCATGTATTGCTTGCTCTATCTTTCTCCCTTTGTCGTCTTGCATTCATTTGGACAATATACCTTCAGGAATATGAAATACTAAGGATACTGGAGAAAGCTTTCTTCTGCAAGCAAGGGCTCTTTGAAGAAAGTTTTGGGAATTCCTCCCCTAACACAAGCAATTTATAGCACTGTCTGACCTTGG
This sequence comes from Psittacula echo, assembly GCF_963264785.1. NCBI lineage: Eukaryota > Metazoa > Chordata > Aves > Psittaciformes > Psittacidae > Psittacula > Psittacula echo. Next base: position 45,930,098 of record NC_137742.1, on the reverse strand, counting down.
TGCAGAGCAGGCAAACTTACTTTTTCAGTAGTTATTTTTCCTCTGCTGTAGCTTGGTTCTCCAATCATTTTTCATTCTCCTTGAGCCCTTGGCTACCCAGAGGAAACAAGGGCTGCAATTTTTCTTAATACATGTGGCAGTTGTTGTTTTCAAAGATTTATGTACACCTGCATTAAGCTGTAAAATGGTAAACTGGTTGAGATTGCAGTTATGTTACCAGTAAGCATTAATAATTTGTTTACCACTTTCTCTCAGTAGGCAATTTCATAGTGGATAATAAAAGAAAGTAAAAGCCTGTTTGGTTTTATGCACTTTTTAGCAGATGTCTGTGGCACATAAAGCTAGATTCTTAGTCCTGACTGATTAGCAATATTTAGCTCTCCTGATTTGCCAGAAACCTAGATGTCCGTTCTTACATGTCATGTGACAGTGAATTGTTTCATTATATTACAAAGAACAGTGCCAATGTATGAAATATATTTTGAAGTGTAACACTTCTTATGTTGAAAGAGGTTACTCAAGTCTTCTAAATCTGTGGCCCAAGCACATTCAACATGTAATTCAAGCAGCCAAGAGGCTGCTGGAGATCTTCACTGGGAATTAGTTGTTCAGCCTAAATGCATCTTATAACAAGTGTCCAATAGTGATGGGCCTTTTTTGTTCTAATTGCACTGCTAACCCGTTGAATGTGAGCCACGAAAATTAATTCTTCCTTATCTGATGAAATTTTGCTCAGCCTTTCTCTGTTCTTGCTCTTCACATGACATGTTTATTGTATTCATCAGAACATGACAGGTTGCTTTTGAAACGTACATGAAGACAACATCTGTAATTGTTACTGTAATCTAAGTATAAGTTAACTATACCTTTCTAAAGTCTTTTCTTTTTGACTGCTGCGACACTGTAGTCTGAGTCAGTGAAAGTTCATAAAATGAAGTCTGCACAGCAAAATGACAAACAAAAAGTTTCCAGTGAGATTTCAACATACTCACGTATGAACATGTTGATATTATTCAGAATAAAAACATCACAATCACAGTCCTTTCTAAGGCAGTGATTAATATGGAATCTATGTGTAGGAATGTTTGGGTGTCCAGAAATTAATGTTTGAGTTGCTCAATCTTTTTCTCACACGCATCTGTAATTTGTCTTTGCTTGTGCATAGTAACCCCTTATATATATACAAGAGATGGAAAAATGTGCAAAAAAAAAAAAAAAAAAAAAAAAGAAGAGCAGCTGGAGACCCGTAATAAAGATTTACTGATGACAGAGCAATATATATGACTGATATGTATATAATTAACCACTAAAATAACACCTTTTGTTGTTAGAAAGGAACACCTATTACTTGCTTTGCCTATCTTCACCAGGTGAAATCAAAATCAGGTGATACATTAATCATAACATTCAGAATCACATAACCATGGCAGATTTTGGTGGGTGGTCTGTATTTATATATGGATTTCTTTATTTACAGTCTTCTTCCTCCATCTCCCTTTTACTCAGGCTTGTTTAAACAAGAAGTCCTTGCAGTCTTTGATAGCTTCCTAGCAAGACTTAGAAAGCAATGAAATAGTGCATTTACTTTTCACAGATGCTGCCTTCTTCTCATCTAGATAGTGGATTTTTAGCAGATTGGCTTAAAGAAAGGATTGCTCTTGACCTTATTTTGCTCTTCGTTCACTTTTCTTGAGACATTGCAAGATAATTGTCAAAGTTTCCGTAATTTTTGAGGCCCAGTATCTGTAAAGTAACCCCAGCTGCTGAGGGAGGATAAATGGCTTCCTGCATCTGCAAACCCAGCTTTTAGTTAGAATCTCACATTTTACATATCAATTCTTTCTTCTTTCTCAGCTTCTCTTCTGTTCTGCCAGCTAAATCAGTTCATTGATACCTCTGAGTTGTTAATTTATGGAACTCAAATATTGCAAGTCTGATGCTGTCTTAGGAGATCCCTAGGGTTAGCTCTTGCCAAGTTTAAAAAAATGAAGGTCCATTTATTGATCCTTTTTGAAAGTGAAATTTTTAAAATTAATTCCATAAAGCAGACAGGGACTGTTTTAGCTTTTTCCATTTTTTTTTTTTTTTTCATTTGTTGATCATACTAGCTCCTTATTTAAGAAGTTGTAGAGCAGAGTTGCTGACCATGTCCCAGATACTGAGTTACAAGAATCACCTGTAAGAGTGCTCAGGACTTTGAAGGAGGAAGTCTTCAGTTTTCAGATGTGTTTCGTTTCTTAAAATTGTGGCAGAGGAACAGGTTATCAGGGAAATCCACTGAAGGTTTTTGAAGTTTGTAGTAGGAATGTCTTAAACATAGCCCTTTGGTTTGAGTGTAAATGAAGGAAGAGAGGGCACAGCCAGATTATTCAGACACCATTATGGAATAAATTCTGCCCAGGAAAGAGAAGGTACAGCTTCACAAAAAGCCACCTAACTCTTCTTGCTTACACCAGAAACTTCCTCCCCTAGGAGCAGAGGAGTGCTGTGGATTCACTAATGAGCAGGCATGGAACTTTTCCCAGTAAGTCTTAGCAGTAACTTTTTCCCTCACCAGAAGAATGACAAGGTTTTTTTCCTAAATGTACCAGGTGGTGTGATGGTGGGTTTGTGGAGAGAAAGAACATAAGTTTTTAAGCTCATTCAGTTATCTTGCTCTGCTGAAGTGGTTTGTCCTCCTCCTTTTGCTCACATAATTTACCTTTGTCTGCTCCTGACATTAGAATTTAACAAGCAAAATTAAAGCCTGAGGGAAAAGGTGGGGCACAGGGGCAGTCTGGGTCTGTACACTGTCAGGAGGGAGTTGCAGATAGAGAGCAGTAGGGTGGAAGTTTCCCTGATGGACCTCCTCATCTGTTCATCACCTCTGGCTATACAGCACACCCGTTCTCCTTGGGTGGGCTGCCAGGAATGGCACATAGCAGCGCATACCTTTGGCGGGGCCCCAGCCTACCAGCCTGGCTCGCGTCTGTCTCCCTTGCTGCCTCCAGCACAGACTGCCATTCTTCTGTCTCCGTTAACAGTTGAAGCAGCAATAATATTTTTAGGCTGTGCATTATGAAAAGATGCAAAAAGCGGAGTATGTTTCTCAGGAAGTGGCCAACATTTTTTTCCGATTAATGGAATTTTTTTACTACTCTCTGATCTCATTTCACTGAATGCCTTCATTTTACTCTCTTGAGTAGGCCCCATTTTATCCCTTCTAGGACTAATATTACCTGTGTTGATTTCTTAAGGAAAAGGTCTGAGGCCTTATCCCACTTGACCATTCGTCTCTGAAGGGGTGAGAGAAGATGCCCTGTTTCCAAAAATCTGAAGCATGCTCTCAGGTTGGGTGCTGCTAACAGATTGCCTGTGCTCTGGAAGCTCTGCTACCACATTTTTTTGTTGCTGCTTTCCAATCAGTGTAATAGTTACAGCTTGTGGGGTATTACCATAGTCACGTTTATCATACGTTCCAATTCCCAGCCACCAGATGTCTAAATGGTATTGGAGGCGGAGCAGTGGCTGATGCATCAGGTCAGGCACTGACTCACCCATCAGCAGTTCTTCCTTTCCGCTCGTTATCAAGTGACAGCGTGTTTTTTGATGGGACAACAAATTAAAGGTGGTACAGGAACAATATTTTCTGTATTTAATTGTGAAAACTGAGAACATCCTTGAATATCTGGGGAGATGGGTGAGGGAGAGACAGCGTGCAATAAGAAGTGAGATGTTAAGTTCTAGGAATTTATTTAAGTCCGAATCAGAACAGTAAAGATTGTTTAAAAATACTTTAATTGCAGGGTTGGTACATCAACACCCTAAAAAGAGGTCTAAGAGGGATGCCATGTTATTAGGCAGATTTACTGTGTGTTGTTGGGTTAGTTTTGATGCTTCTTAAAAATCCAGCTTGAATATAACTAACTTTAATGGCATCTCTACCACACTCTTAAGTATTATTTTTCAAGTTTAGTGGCATTTGAGATTCAAGGATGTTGGGGTTTACAAAGGGAACTGATACGGCATGAAGTGTTTGCAGTTTATGGAACAGAGGACTTCTGTTAGTTTTTCAGCCATGCTGGGAGGAGTAAGAATTACTGGCTCAAGCGTCAGCTGCTTTTTCCAAATCTCACTAAATCTTAGCAGATCCTTGATAGAAGAGCTTGGTTAGACACGACTAGTTATTCATGTTATATGGTGATTCAGCCTTCTCTGGTTTAGCAGCAATAAAGCAAGCAGTTGTATGAACTAGGTCCAACAAACACCTTGCTTGCAATAGCAGCCATTTGTTTTTCTGACAGATTCAATTAATTCTAGAGAGAATCAAAAGAAAATCACTTAATTTTAAAGTTTTGGTTATGACCTTATATACCTTTCTGCATGGATATTTATAAATCATGAAACAGTCACTGGATCTTTTTTCTCAAAGATGGCTAAATACTAATTTGGCTTTTAAGTACTCGGTAAATTCTGGTTTAGTAGTTATGTCTGTGAACAACCAGCAGGACCAAAATCTTACTTCCGGCAGGCTAGAGAGAACAAAAGAAAAACACCAATAGAAAATAATTCTGTTTGCAACATATTTATGATTGAAATTATTAGAAAATATTTACATAACTAGTTGATTGTCATTCTCAGAAAAGTAAAAACAGTATCTAGTCTTTTTATTATACTTTGACAGCTTCAAACCCCTTGAAATCATTCAGTGTGTTAGTACTTTGATTTTCACAGATAAAGAGATGCAAAAATAAAAATGTTGATATTTAGCCATTTCATATTATTTACTTGACGTGTAAGCCATGAAAACATGGATATTGGATATCACATCTAAAGCTACTGGCTTTGAGGCCTGATTTTTCAACATCAAAAACAGCCATTCATTTGTTCTGAAAAAAGGAGGGCCTATTTGTATCAGGTCAGCGACTTCATTTTTGTAGCCCAACTTTTGTTCTTTTTTTATGACTGCTTTAACCCAAGTGGTCATTACTTTAGACGTTACAGGTGGGGGAACTTGATAGTTTGTATGATTTCCTTAACCTGAAAAGAGGCTGCAATTGAGATAGCTGCTGCTTATTTAATAGGTAAAGTATAAGGATTTCAGGGTTCTTTTTCACCTGTTAATGGCTCAACAATTTTTTTTCCAGTGTCTTTCCTACTCTTTCAGCTATATTCCAGTCCCGTCTGTGCTCAGGCTTTTACTTTGTGATGGCTAGTGCTCCCAACAATTCTGCATTACAAATAAATGCTATTAAAAATAATGATAGATGCTGCACCACATATGTTTTTTGAGATTCTCTGGGAATCTTTGTGTGGGAAAGGGTTTGAAGTAGGATTTGAAAGGAAAGGGAGGCTGGTTTTTTTCATTATGTAATACCTGCTTTACAAATTAAACCAAGTATCCTTGTTCCAATTTAAGACTCATTTTGGCAGACTGGGTCATTAATCAAGTTGTCAAAAACAAACATATTAATGCATAGATTTACTATGTGGTGTGGAATTAATTTTGATTCTCCTTTAAAAATAATCCTTAATAAACCCACAATGTTGCTCTTTCTGGCTAAACTTTTAAGTGAGTACTCGAAGTACTTTAGAATTTTAGTAAATAGAACATTTTCAGTAAAATTTACTTAAACCTTTACTTAATTTTTGGTTTAACAATGTGCTTTAACGTTATTGTGAGCTTAAATTACTTCAGATCCCTTAACTGTTCTAAATGTAAGAACTTCCATTCCAATTCCATGTTTGGTTTTCCTTCCATCTTTTTTTACTCCAAATACAGCAGGATCGCATGCAAAATTATGATCTGTTGACTCTGTTTTTCCACTTTAAAACTCATCATCACATCCCATCACATCTCAGATGTATTAAAACAACATGAAGTTTATTATGCAAAAAAATTAATTAATTGCAGTAGGCCTACCATAATGAAATGGGAATGTAAAAGTATATCTCCCAGTTTACTCAGGGAAAAACGTGGAAGCATCTGATGGGTTGACATGATAAATGGGTGAACGAATGAGAACTGAAGGGAAGTTTTATGCTTTGTAAAGCTGGTGCACTATATGAAGCTTAGTAACATCACTTGTCCTGTGATTGATCTCTAGGCAGCAGTTGTGGTGGTATTCAACTTTGCCATGGTTCTGCTGATTTTTCCTGCTATCCTGAGCATGGACCTTTATCGTCGGGAGGACAGGAGACTGGATATATTCTGCTGTTTTACAAGGTGAGAATCTGTGATAGATTGATATATGACGTGTGTCCTTTTTGTGATCAGCAGTAAGTGCTGCTATTCCGTGTGAGGAGACAGAGTTCTTTATTACATCAGGGTTAGTATGTCACTGTTATGATCTAATTGTTAGTGACAGACTTCCATTTGCTACTTTGTTTTTTACCTGACTGAGGGGAAGAGTTACAATACCTCTCTTCCCTCCATTACCCCACCCCTTTCATGCATACACTTTTCATTTCATTCAAGCATGTGTTTATTTTGATTGTTGGAGGGCAGCTTTTTGAAAGTAGATAAAAAGATCCACACTTTGGGAATATGTCCAGTGCCGGTTTTGGATAATATTGGAAGACTATATAACTCAGGGTACTGAAAAGCCTTATTTACAGTTAATCACTGTGTGTGCTAATTTTTATGCTTTGTAGGGCTTTAAACTTAAATATATAAACATAATATATAAACTGTAAAATGACTTCTGCTTGGCAAAGTATTTCATATGAGGAACAATCAGTACTGTTACAGGATAGTTCTTGATCCAAGTTTCTGTTATGGCTGCAATAGTAGTTTATAATGGTTACACTGCCATTCTGAAGAGTGTATATATAGACTCTCACTTGATACATGGCCAGCTCTGAGCATAGAGGTAGAATGAGTCTGCTGTCATCAGTGGAGCCACTGCTTGGAAATGAAGCATGTTTTCTGCCTTAGTTTTTGCTTTTTCCTGCAATGAAGAACATCAGCTACATTTCTACACGTGTTCTCTTACTGTCATAACCAGAATGTGGACAATCCACCTCACGTTATCTTAGTGTTTTACACCCACCTAGGAGCTAACCTAGTTTGACATGTTAATTTTAATGTCAAAGACAGAAAGCGTTTTCCTAAATCTGTTTTTGAAGGAGTGGTTAGAACAGGGCGTTGATCCGAAGCCAAGATTCCTACTTTCTGTTTCTCATTCAGTCATAGTTTCAGTGGATGGCCTAATGTGCTAGAATTTTGGAGCCCTGATTCTCAGAAGTACAGAGCAATCAGACGTTCCATTTATTCTCTCATCTAAAGTTGCATCAAATGTGTATCAGAATTCAGGCCTGTTTACATATGAAGAAGTGCAGTTAATGAGAGCTTGTTTTGTTTAGCTAGGCAACATTCTGAATTCCTGTCTCCCAAAAGTCTGAGATGTTATCTAGAAGGCCCAAATATTAATTAACAACTACTTTAATAGTTCTAAACAGAACTCAGTGTATCATGTGTTTACATTTTGATCTAAATAGCTTAATTCTCAGCATGGGCTGATGCAAACTCACACATATTGTGCATTCAGGCTGTAGGCAACTACCTGAATATTGACCTGAGTAGCCTGTGTAATTAATGGAGCAGTGTGAGCAGATGTCAGTGTCTTCACACAGATGCTGGTTCCTTCTTCGCTGAACACAAAAACTATGAACATATTCTCAGAGGCCTACACTTTGAACCATGTCTGAGAAATGTTTCCCAAAGGTGCAAAATAAAATTGACGTCAAGGTGTTACATTTAATTAATGCAAACCCTATAATAGTGGTAGAAGCAGTCTCAGATGGAAGCAGGTTATCCTGTTGAGAATGATTAAGTTTGATCTAAATACGAACATACGTTTTTCTCTTCTCTTACAGTCCGTGTGTTACTAGAGTGATTCAGATTGAGCCTCAAGCATATGTGGAAAATGACAATACCTGCTACAGCCCTCCACCCCCATACAGCAGTCACAGTTTTGCACATGAAACTCAAATTACAATGCAGTCCACAGTGCAGTTGCGCACAGAATACGATCCTCATACACAGGTGTACTACACCACAGCAGAGCCTCGTTCAGAAATATCTGTGCAGCCAGTGACAGTGACACAAGATAATTTCAGCTGCCAGAGCCCAGAAAGCACAAGCTCGACGAGGGATTTGCTTTCCCAATTCTCAGACTCCAGCATGCATTGCCTTGAGCCACCCTGTACGAAGTGGACACTCTCATCTTTTGCAGAAAAGCATTATGCTCCATTCCTCCTAAAACCAAAAGCTAAGGTAATCTGGGAACTATTTACTTGTTTTTCAAAAATAGACTCTGCCTTGCCCAGTAATAAAATTATCCTGGAAATTATTGTAAATACAAGGAATAAATAGAATTCTTTTGGAATAACAGTTATTAAGAATTTTACAGCTAATTTCATACTTCTTTAAAAGTTTTATCTTGCGAGTGCTGTAGAGAGATATTTGTCAGATGTGTTACCAGTAAGGGTTTTGGTGACTTTCAGTAATGTAAGTTTGTGAAACTAAAGCCACTTTTTAACTTTATTATGATATAAATTTCTCATCTGTAGTGCAGAGCCCCTTCAATAAAGCACAAACTAGTTAGCCATGTAGTGTATATGTGTATGAAAAAAGAAAAGAGAAATAAAAAGTTTTAAAGTAGACTTGATTGCTGTTAATTTTGCACCTGGCTTGTAGTATGCTGTTACAAATTGTTAATTTCTCTAGAAAGCTAAAACCAAATGGATTTCCATTTTCTTTTGCAGATTATGGTTATTTTTCTTTTTCTGGGTTTGCTTGGGCTCAGCCTTTATGGAACTACCCGAGTGAGAGATGGACTAGATCTCACAGACATTGTACCACGGGAAACACGGGAATATGACTTTATTGCCGCACAATTCACGTACTTTTCATTCTACAACATGTATATCGTGACACAAAAAGCAGACTATCCAAATGTCCAGCACTTACTATATGAACTTCACAGAAGTTTCAGCAATGTAACATATGTTTTGTTGGAAGAAGATAGGCAGCTCCCTAAAATGTGGTTGCACTACTTTCGAGACTGGCTGCAAGGTAAGAGAAAGTTGCATGAACTTTTCTTAATTCTACAGTAGTAACTACTTGTTCATATTAGTTTGTAGTGCTCCCCTCTTTGAATTTAATCATATGGTTAAAGACTGTGAGCTAGGTGATTATGCAAACGCACGCATTAACTCCTTGGAACAGGTCACTGAAATTCTTTGTGGCTAAGTTTACTGAGGACAGTTTTGAAGCTTTAAGAGATTATACCCATCTCAAGCCATTAATTTCTAAGCAGCTGATGAGTTCTGCTTTGTAATTTATGACTAAATATGGCCCACTCTCTTGGGAGAATAAATACTGGCTGTTTTGAGAACAATAAATGAGAAGTCCCTGTCCAGCAATACATTTTGGCACAGGCTTAACTTTCAGCACGAGTGATCTGTTGGCTGCAGCTGGGACTGCTGGCATGAAGAAAATTCAGTGTAGCTTATGTGTTTTATTGGATTTGGAACTCACTATACAGTCTAGATTTCCAGTCAAATATCCTCACTGTTTCTGTGGTGCTGCTTTTTCTGTACTGAAGTGTAGCAGGGCAGGGGAAGACAAGAGAAGGCACGGGCTTTCAGGTACTATGATGATAATTATATTGAAGTCAGCCTATTAAAGGTATTAAAGACACTATAATTGCACATGTTGAGACAAATAACTGTTTTGTATTTAAAATAAATCATACTGTTACATTTCAGCAAATTTAACAGCACACATACCCTGCCCAGGAGTACTTTTGTCCTACCTCTGTCTTTTTGTTGGGAGAATCTCCAGGAAGCTTTTGCCTGTAGAAAAATAAATTGTGCTGACCTAGTGAGACTGTAAATTTTAAACTTAACTGTTCAGAGACAATCAGTGCAGCCAGTGATTCATAGAGAACAGGTAGGTAACTGCCAGTGTTTGGAGGATTTTATTCCTTCTGAAAATACATTGGGCAGTATTAGGAAAGCAGATGCATCTTAGTGATGCATTTAAACAAAATGATCAAGTTTCCTGTGTGTTTAATGTACTGATAAATCATGCAAAGCTATGAGACCAATCAGCTGTTAGCTTTGGTCTTTGTTTTCTTAATAATTTTTAAGTATATTGGATCCATTCAGTACAGTCTACTTACTGGAAGTTTTATTTAAAATATTTTGCTCACATAAGCACATTGAGCTGTAAGGGAAGGTATTACTGGCAGGAAGAAAATTCAGCATACCTTAGATGTTTTGCTGGACTGGAACTTTACTATACTTTCTAGATTTCTAAGCAAGCATATTTCTACATGCCTTTCCAAATTCTCTTTTACTTTTGTGGTTTTTTTATTTCTTTTGTGGGTATTTTTTGTGGTTGTTCCGAATCAGTAGGCAAAAACGTGTTTGGTGTCCCCCCTTCCACCTCTCACCTGCCTCCAAACCTGTGAGGGAGTCAGAAAGTTGAGATCATGTTCAGGATCTTCACATATTAATGCTGAACCTCAGCAGAGTCTGCCAACAGTAGAGTTGGGAAGAGGTGCCCTTGGGTCTGCTCCCTTGCTGGCTTCCTGAAGTGAAATGCTGGAGGCTAGCCTGCTTGGTGTTGCTCCCAGAGGTGCTCGCATTTCCAGTGCCACTCTCTGAGGTCCACCGCATACTTTCCCGAGCCTCTTCCATTCTGAATGTCTCCCCATCGTCTTTGTAATCATTTCCTTGTGCTAAGGATCCTTTGTGTCATTCTGGCCCAATGCCAAGGGCCTGCACATCTTCTCCGTGCTGTATGTGCACATTTCCCTATTTGCTTTTCTCTTAGGGGTGCTCCTATTCTCTTCTTATTGCCCTCACTTACCTTGCAACCCATATTAGCGTACCTGTCCTTCTCCCTTGTCTTCCAGTAGAGGAGCTATGAGTATTCCTGACAGGGTGCATGGAGCTAAAATGTTATACTGGAACGGTCAGGGAGACTCCAGAAGCAGTGACTTGAGGTGGTTCAAGTGAAGATGCCAGCCGTGTGACAGAAGGTGCATTGCTTGGCCTGTTGATTGCCCACAGCTTTAGAATTAATCATTATGATTTCTAATTTTTGTTTAGGTTTGTGTCCTTACCTCTCCTCCGTACCTTCCCCAAGAGGGGCACAACAATTAATACAAACAGCTGCACAATTAGTACAAACAGCCCAAACCAGGACTGTCTTCTCAAAGTATGGTGCTGCTTTCACAAAACTGTGAAGAGGAAGGATATTGAAATGTATCAATAGAAAGAAGTTACATTTTAAATGGTAAACGGAGGGAACTAAACTGTTACACTAAAAGCTGCCACACTTGTCATAGTTAGGAAATTATCTCAAGGAGCAGATAGTAATAGACAAAATAATACCTGATTGTTACCAACAGAGGCTGATGGTGGGGGAGGAAAGGTGAAAACAGAATTTGCAAACAAGGTATAGTTTTAGGCTGGATTCAAGGAGGAGCATCGCCTGTGAGGCGGGAACAGTTCTACTGGTGCATTTTTACATGCTGGAGGAGCAGAATAATCAAAGTAGAGACAACTTTGAACTTAATGGCTAATTCTTGATGACTTGACTGGGAATTCAGTGCTATAGAGATTAATGGCTCAAGATTGCCTTATGACATGCACACATTTGTCTGGCAGAATGAGGGAAGAGACAGCACGTCAACAAAAACTTTTTTTTATCAAGAAGGTGCCTCTGGTGTTAGCCATACATGTCTTCTCATTTACTATTAGTGGTGTGCCTTCCACCTAATGCACTTCCTTTTTTCAGAGGTTTCCTTGTATGCTGCTTTCTGATGTCATGTCATGTTAGCATATTTTCTGTTACAGAAAATGCAACAGAAGAAGAATTAACACTAATCATTCATTTAAACTGGAAATGTTAACATTATTTTTGTAACTGACTGAATATAATCAGGTAGCTTGAATTCCCTGGTGACTTGTAATTAGGCTTGTTTTTGCAAAGGGTAATCTTATCTGGTGTTTCATGGTGCCAGCTGTTCACATGAGTCAGTAGGAATTCCTTCCTCACCCCCATTCCTGCATCCCACATAATTCTGGAGGATCTCGCTTTCTTCCGAAGCATTAAGCAAAAGTGACCACTGATATGAAAAAATCCCATATAAATGTTTTTAAAATTCCCTAAACTTTTATAACTTCTCTGCAACAGAGGTCAACAAGTTACTTTTGTATTTCTGCAATTTAATTAATCTCATTTATACATTTAATTAATCTCATTTATACAGGACTAAATGTCTTTTAAAATCATTTTTATGAACAGTTTATAATGTAAGTACTATTTAGTTTGAAAGCACAACTCTGCTGTTAACTTCAAAGTGTTATGGGAAATACTAATGACTGAATTTCTTTAGAAATTACACAGAACTGATTGTGGTTTCTTGGTATTCTTTCCACAGGCTTTCAGTGTCAGCAAGGTCAGTAATTAAATAAAACAGAGCATGAAATGGTTAAGCCACTGAGGAATTAAGATATAACAGGGAGCAGGGTTTGAGTGATGACCAAACTTGCAAGGGCGGGAGAGGGAGGAAGATGCGAGAGAGCTGAGTTTTCACCTGCTGCAGTAATCTTAAATGTACATGCCCCTTTTTGACCTACCCTGCAACCACAGATTTGTAATGTCACATGCCAATGGATATATTTGTTACTGTGTGTCTGTGGAGCACTCGGGGATTGGATGTTAGTCTGAAAGTTCTGCTCCCCTCTACTGTCTGTCATACTGATTTGTGTGCTCTTCCTGCTGAAGGGAGCCATTTTTACTGAAATCAAGCTGTTCTTTGGTGGTCTCCTTCTTTCCCATATGCTTTTTGACAGCCTTCTCTTAACCTCTCAAACCTCTTTCACATGACTGGTACGATAGCACAAATGCTCTCACCTGGCCACTTCCTGAGGGACTGACATGGAGCTGAACTTGGCACAGGAAGGATGGATTGGTATTTTTGCATGTTCTAAGCAATGTTTACCCTGTCCAAGGGCACAGCAAACAGTGCTTTTTTTGAAGGGAGCCTCGAAGTCCTTTGCTGATGCCAGAAAACCTGATTGCAAATTGTCCTACTCCTGGGCAGGTGCTGGAGGGCCACGTGCAGAGGTGCGACAGGCTCCTTTCATTGCTTGGTTCTCAGCCTGTTGGCTTTACATGGGGGTACGATTTGGCTAGACAGCATGGGAGGCAGTTTTCTAAGGGAGAGGGGATCAATTTGTACATGGAAGTGGGAACTGTGGCCTGGAGGCAGTGTCGGCTGAGTGCGTTTTCTCTTTCAGCGCTGTTATCTCTGTGCAGCTGTGGCTAACCTGTGCAATCTGTAATGACAGTTTTCATTACAGCTCCACAGCACAGCTGTGAGGTGGGTCGGCGATTTCCTTCACTGACATTCCCTGGCCTTTTTCTTCCCTTCCCTGGACATGCGGTTTGTCATCTGCTTGCACAGAACTTCCTTGTACTGGGCTGTGGCTTCCTGTACTAAATCTAATCCAAATTTGTGCTGTGAGGTATTCCCTCCCCCTTGAAGGGTGGCAAGGAGGAATATAACAGTTGAGAGTGAATAGGTGTTGGCTGTGATCTTTACATGTGCTGGCAGCAGGTCCCACGACTTGTATTAGCTGCACAAGTTGAACAGATGGAACAAATTGACAAAATCGTGTTCACTCACGCTGTGCTCAAGGAGCAGCTGAGTTGCTGTTTGAAGTTGAAAGTTGGAGTGTGTTTTTTTTCCCCTTGTAGTGGAATTTCTGGTTATATTGTAGAATCTATTGCCTCAGTGCTCTGCAGTAGCCCAAGCCAGTTAATGAGAGCAGTGTGTGTCCTCCTCTGTGATTCAGTGCACTCAGCCAGGGTTTTGGTGAGCCAGAGGGGAGTATGGAGAGTTTTTCCCCTTTAGATAACAGACTAAATGCTTCCCCTGGTTTAAAGTCCACAGTAGGTGGTGAAATTGGATCAGGGCTGAACTCAGCCCCTATATGTTCTGGCAGGTTAGGGCAAGACTTCAGTTGTGTTTTGAGGAGCATATATATGAAAGAGGGTATAAATGCAAATGTGCTTGTGGAGTTTTGAGTGTGGTCATTCTGGAATTGTTCATGAGGCGAAGTGCTTTTTATTCTAGACAAGCTTAGGTCTTCTGCATATACCTCTCCAACCACAGCACTAATTTGCTGTCAGAGGCTCTGAGAAGGATGCAGGACCAGATCCCATCCAAAATCTCCTCTTTGCCTTAACTGGAAGTTGCTCTGCACCAGTGGACATAGCATCTGCAGCTTGCTAGCTCAGCCTTGCTGGCCTGTACAACATAGGAAGACTTGAGGCTTGTCCCTTGCACTTTCCTGCTTCCCTTGTCTTTCTTTGCACAAAACAGTGGACATGTAACTCATACTTTATCTTCCCACACACTGTCAGTGAATGAGGAGCACCAAATGTAGGAGGCTGCAGGTGGATAATTTACTTCCTGATTCAGCTATGAAAAAGTGTCATCCTACTGAGATCTGTTTCTAAGAGTGGTTGCTCACCTGCTTGTTCTGTCTTCTGCTTGCCTCCCTTAACTCTTCAGGACTTCAGGATGCATTTGACAGCGATTGGGAAAGTGGGAAGATCACTTACAATAATTACAAAAATGGATCTGATGATGCTGTTTTGGCTTACAAACTCCTGGTACAAACAGGCAACAGAGCAAAGCCCATTGACATCAGCCAGGTATTGTATCGGACTCCATACTGGTTTGTACAGGAATACACAAGTCAGAAGGAGTGGGTAAAGATGCAAAGTGCATGTTGTAGTCGCTTTATTCATTTTGGTGAGTTAAATGCCTGAGTTGCACCTTACTGCATGGCCTCACTGACTTTGCTGAAGCCACTTGTTAGATACAATCTGGCCTGTGTTGTGAAGTGTTCAGAATCAATGCTGGGAATGCCTGCCCTTGATTGTTAGTGGTTGGTATGTGTTTGGAGCTGCTCCTGTGTCAGACTTGGTTTCCACTGAAACTGTGAAAAATATTTTGCTGCATCTGTAGGTAGACTGAGTCTGGTCCTGTGCCAGACAGAGCCAACATTAGCCTTGTTGCTCTAGCTGGCATTGTTCCTGATCTGAATCAGATTGCCTTGTAGGGTTGACCTCTGCTCAGCTTTGTGCTGGGAATCCAGCATTTGCAACTATTTGGTTAGTTTCTACTGATATACTCATAACATTTAAAAAAAGATGACAGTGGACAGGGACTGAAAATTTTACACGCTGTCCCTATTCTTGTACAATCATCACTAGATGCAGCTGTACTGCTGTAGAACTTAGAATGGCAGTTGTTTGAGCTGCCTAAGTAAAGTATGTTTGAGGTTATCACAGCTTATGACTGTATTTGCTATAGCTGTTGGTAGGTGGGAATATATATATTATATATATAATATAATATATATATATATATGTTAGGTTTGACTTCTTACAGTAAAACTAGGTTTCAAACCTCTAAGATGAAATCCTGCAGTAACCTAGCTTCTCCTCTTCTAGAGTCCTTATTGGCTGTGCTTTCAGGCAGAAAAATAGTCTTTCTAATGAGCTTCTTGGCAGATCTGCTTATTGTCTTTCTTTTTTTCCTGGCATTAAAGGTGACAGATTTACAGAGTACATTGTTCAAAGTTACTATGGTGTGTAAAACACAGTTGTATAGCAACATGCAGCATGCTGTCAGGTCTGAATGAAGCTTCAGCTATGAATTAAGCAAAGAAAGGGAGTTGAAGAGAAAACCTTCATTGAGATTTTGTTTAGCAGAGTGTACCAGGTACGCTGTGGAACACATGTGATTGGACTGCGGCTGCTGATATAATTTCCTGTGCCTGGGAGGGAGAAAAGTGTGGTGCACCCACAGGGGCTGAGCGCTGTACTATGCAGTTCCAGAGACAGCTTGAAGACATACAGTTGTTGCATATCCTGTGGACTAATTGAATCCAGATCCTTGGAATCCAGCTTTTTTTTTTTTTTTTTTTTTTTTAGTTTTTTTTTAGTTTTTTTTTCAGCTGCTGTCACTGTTGTTTTTCATTTCATTAAAAAGACCTGAAACTGGAGCCAAGCCAGTATTTTAAATAAACAAAACAGAAAACCCCAGTAATACTTTTCACCCACAGAGTCCTCTGTCAGAGCCCTAGCTGTGCAGGATTTGGCTGCAGAACCCTAGAAGCGTACCACTGCTGTTTACCCCACAGATGCATTTGCCCACAGTGACCCAAATAACACAGGGCACTCATCTGCTTTCTTGATGCTGGGCATTTTCTGAATACATAGGTCATAGGAGGCAAGTGTTAGAAAAATTTATACAGATGTTGTTTTATTTTTATAGCTCTCCTCCATTTACTGGGTGGCATTTCCTTCAGTGTTAACAACAGAGGTTAACTGCACACAGACGTGTATAGGGACTCTTGCCAGGTTTTCTTTCCCTGTCTTTAAATATGTTTCTCGAAGTTGGTTGTTTTTCACTCTTGGCTGCGGGCTTTCAGAATTTGGATTCAATTGGCTATCTTGGAACCATCTGCTGATTTAGTGGTTATCGTAAATATTATATGAGTACTAATTTATAAATAACCACTTTCTACTGTCACTGTTGTACTTTTTTTTTTTTCCATTGTCAAACAATAGTTTACAGATAAGTCACTTCGAGTGAATCTCCATACTCCTTTGCTCTTCCCCTCTGATACGTGTGTTGCATTTCCAGGTCATTTGTTGAAAGCTTTATGGCAAGAGCCCTGAAAGCAAAACTCATTCTGAAAGGCTTCTAATTTTTTCCATTTTGCAGTTGACTAAACAGCGTCTGGTGGATGCAGATGGAATCATTAACCCAAATGCTTTCTACATCTACCTGACAGCCTGGGTTAGCAATGACCCTGTGGCTTATGCTGCCTCGCAAGCCAACATCCGGCCTCACCGCCCAGAGTGGGTCCATGACAAAGCAGACTATATGCCAGAAACAAGGCTGAGAAGTAAGTAGCATTTCATCTTAATGTCTTACCGTTTATTATATAAACTGTAAAGAGTGCCCGCACTCCTTCCTTCAAGAGCCAGTAACTCTGTAGTTGTCTGATGCTGCACCAGGGCTCAGAAGCAATATATTGTGTTACTCTGTAGCCTTAGGAGACCTATGCACCATTGCAGATACGGCACCATTGCAGGGTTTTATCATGTTGAGAAATAAGGTTTATACCAGTTTAAAGCTCTAAAAATTTATAGTAAGCATTTCTTTTTAGTGTCACCTGAGAGTTCTGTCTGTGAAAGAAACTTGGAGATTGCAAGAAATTCCTGTCTGTGTCATTCTGAAATTTTGTCACTGAGATTACATCGTGTTTACCCTCAATTATTAATGCCTAGAGGGATTTTTACCAAATTAACTCATATGCTAAGTTACCAACACTGATGTGGTACCAGAGCTACTTAGGTATGGAAGTAGTCCCATTCTGTGCCAGTTTTCATTGCTGTGCTTCAGCTTTCAACTTACTGGGAGGATTACTAGTTGGACACCAATGGGAAAAGGGAGAGGGCATATAGGGGAGGACTGATATGCTTGGAAATGTGATTGGGTAGCCGTGATTCACAAACCCTAGAGCTTTGTGGCAGACCGCCAAGTCTTGTCTTAATGAAAATTTATAGTTGAGATTATAATAGGGCAAATAATGTTTAGCAAGTCAACTGAATGACCCTGCAGGGTCTGGAACACCCAACGGCAGTAACAAAATGCTTGTTGTGGAAGATTTTTCTTTTCCTTGTCATACAGTAGACTTAGCACTATGCTCAAATAGAAGTATGGAGGGTGTTGGTTGGTCAAATTATTAAAGGATAAAAAGTTACATGTTTCTTCAGTAAACCATTATTTTTATATTAGGTTTTTTCCCCAGTCATTTGCATCAGTAACAACACATGGATTTCTGAATCTGACTTTCAAAATATTCATTGGAAATCTTAAAAACCAACTGGCCTGATCAAGCATAGTTTTTCTCTAGTTTTGTGTCAGTGAACCTCAGTTAATCCCAGGGAAACTACCTTTGAGTTCAAAGACACTGCATAAAAGAAGAGTGCTTGGATAAAGTGTTTAAGATTATGTGATCATCTTATTTCTATTGCAGTTAGGGATTTTCGGCCAGGTATTCAGTAAAAACCACTATAGCACTGATGAGAATTAAATACATGTGTTGAAATATATCTGTTAAATTATACAGAGTTGTTTGGGGACTTGGTGTAGACTGTTCATCCAATTGCACTGCATGATAAAATCTAGTAATCTCATGTACTGCTTCAGTGTTTGATTTATCAATGATTTTTTAAAATGTCACTTGTTCCAAGAAGTAAAGTTTAAATTTAACACCTTTAAGCATTTTGCTGCAGAGAACAAAGTGTTTTGTTAATCTTGTTGTCTGGGTACCTTCTTCCCAAGCACACATTTTAACACTGCTATCCTTCTCTAGTTCCAGCAGCTGAGCCCATAGAATATGCTCAGTTTCCTTTCTACCTCAACGGATTGCGTGAAACTTCTGACTTTGTGGAGGCTATTGAGAAAGTGAGAGCTATCTGTAATAACTACACCAGCCTCGGGATCGCCAGCTACCCAAATGGTTACCCGTTTCTGTTTTGGGAGCAGTACATTGGGCTTCGTCACTGGCTCCTCTTATCAATTAGTGTGGTTTTGGCTTGCACATTTCTTGTGTGTGCCCTCTTCCTCCTAAACCCCTGGACAGCTGGGATCATTGTAAGTTTATTATAAGGGTCTTTGTTGAAGTCAAATTCCTTTCAGCATAGCTCTTGCTGTAGTCGGGAAGGTTTTGTTTATGTCTGGGCCTCTGGTGGAGTATGTATATTGCATCATTCATTATATATTTATTCAACTTAAGGGGGTAGGGTTCATGCTGAAGGTACAAACCTTAATAACCTTAATCCTTTGGCCACCTTTTTTTCCAGCTTTAAAGGTTTCTTGGAAAAGTACATAAACTTTTGCCCTTGCTCAGATACTTGAGAAATAAAGACACAGAGGGAAATTAAGAGCTTTATTAAATATTTAAAGTTATTCCTAATTATTTATTCCTTCTCCCTTTTTATCAGACATAGTTATTTTTCAAGGCAGTTGCTTGAGACTAACTTGGCCGTAAATTTTCCCACTTATTTCTGAATGCAGTCTTTCTGGAAAATCTGAAATGGTTAGGTTGTACAGTGTGCACTGTGGGAAGAGGGTAACTGAGCTATTGAGGAGAAAGAGCCATAAAATTATAAACTGTAGAGAATACTCCTCCATGCTTTCTGCTAGGCACCATAAGCCTCTCAGTAAACATTCAAGTTAAATTGAATGATGATGTTCCTATGTTTAAATTCCATAAACTATCATATGGTTTATAAAATGCCAGAAGTAGAAAAGCGTAAAACAGTTACTAGTTTTTGTAATGTATGTTTATACGACAGGTATGTTAAAAGGTAAATGTTTAGTCTAGAATATTTTTCATAGCAGTTAATCAAGCAATTTATGTTATTACTCTTGATTCATTAGCTTATAAAATCATTTATTGTAGTGCATACTCTTTCCCTTGGAAAAGGCATTTATTTTCAAAGTCCACCATTGCTTTTATAAGTATGTCTATCTTTTTTCCCTGCTTGGCTTTAACAACTTCTAAAGTTGATTCTACAGATTTCATCCCCTCCCTTTTCCTCATTTTTTTTACAAGGTAGATGAAAGAAAAATAAAAGCTTTCCCTTAGATTTAACTGTTCACTTTGTCCATGTCAATCCCTCAAAGTATCTTAAAAGCTCAGAGCTCCTCTATAACCTGAGACTCATCAGCTGATTATGGCATTCACTTTCTTCTGGGCTTTAAACCTACTTAGATGTCATCCTCACTTATATTTGCAGTTGTGGAAAAGAAATTCCAATACAGGTAGTTGAGTTACTTTTTCTGAAAGAATTGTCCAAGAACCAAGGTGAAAAATAGAAAATGTATTTTTCTGTGATAAGGAAACATAAATTGTTTTTCAAATCACTGATAAATTGTAATCAATACAAAATTGATGTTTGGTCTAATAACTGCTTCTTAGGAGTATAATTTAGACTAGCAATTCTGCAAGTCATTGCCATTGAGCACAATGATACAAGGAAAAGCAGATGGTCTTTGGGAATATAGCATGGCTTTGATGATATGTTTTGAAGCCACCATATTGTTCTGATATCTTTCTCTTCATTTGTCTGGAGTATAAGAAGTTACTAACAGCTGTTTGAAATCATCTAGGTGGTGGTGCTGGCTCTGATGACTGTGGAGCTGTTTGGCATGATGGGTCTAATTGGAATAAAGCTGAGTGCAGTTCCTGTGGTTATCCTGATTGCTTCTGTTGGCATTGGCGTGGAATTCACTGTTCACGTTGCATTGGTACGTAAGATCAGGAAGCAGTTTCAAAATATCTTAAAATAAAATGGATCACATTTAAAATAAAGGATCACAAATCCATACTTAGTCTCCTAAATCAGTGACCTGATTCTCCACAGGAAATTGGTCACAAGCTGTTTTGTGTGCCATTCAGTTTGTCTTGATAGAGGTAGTTGCTGAGTCAGTATCACAGAGATAAAAGGGGATATATTACCTGTGATACCTAGTTGTCTGAGTGATGCAAATATATAGACAAAGCAAAGCTCTTAATGCACCTTACTGCAGACTCTCCTGGTCCTTGTATGCATCCTCCCTGTGCAATGCTATGTGACTGTTCGTTCCCTCTTGCATATAGCTTCTGTATCTTGTGAAAGAGAAGATTTTCAAAGTCACATATAGTGTCATTTGATCTCACTGGACCACTAAAATTTAAATGTATTTGGATTCATTTTCCCCTTGAAAAATCTGCACTTTCTTCTCTGAACTATCAGCTATCAATAGGGCACAAACATGCAGTCTGTAGGAAAATAGTTTTCCAATGTGATGAGGAGGAGCAGAGGAGAAAAAGGTATGTTTTATATGCAGACTTTCAACATTTTCAAGGTTAAGAGTCTGAATAGAGTGTGCACTTACTCATCCAGCTTACTCAAGCTAATGTGCAGAGATGTGTAAAGATTACAGTGCTTGCAAGGGGGCGGATTTGGGTGTTCAAGATATGCAAACTCATCTTGCTTTATTTGGTGACAAAGAATAAAGGGCTATTTTTCTGTGTTCACATTGGACAATGCCAGCACTGATCTTTACAACATTATGCACACTTAGTGTAAGTAACTGTCCTGTAAAGCTATTCTAATTGGTATTTCAGAATAATTTTAAGAATATCATTGTCTTCATGGACTTGAATTTTACTGTGTTAAAAAGTAGTAAAGAATGAGTGGTCTGTATAATTTCAGGGATGAGGTGCTTGTAGTCTGCTATAGTCTGTAGTATGTTAGTACTGTAGCAATCCAACAAGAAATGAAGGGAGGGGGCTGGAAAGTGGTGGTGACATTGGATGGGAATGTGGCAGGCCTTTTAGACTCAAAAGGAGGACTTGTAGACTGCTAAGAGGATCTGGTGACAAAGAGAGGAGAACTAATAGGGATCTTAGCACACTGGAGATGGCCAGATCCTGGGAATTTGCAGATGATGTACAAAGTTGGGGCATATAAAGTGACAGGATGTAAAGAATAATTTTAATAAAAATTGTAGGGGAAGTAGGGTAAGGTTAAAGAGGAGCAACTGGATCACTGAAGTGGTGACATCTTTTTTTTGCCCTCCTGCTATGGGTAGTTAGGCGTTTGGAGGTAAACCTGTTTGCTAGGACTGAAATAGTTTGAGAAGTGTCAGAAACTAATAATGTACAAAAGGAAGAAATAAATGACAGTGTCTTAGAACTAAAGATTTAAATCAGGAAAACTGGAATAAGAAAAGGACAAAACAGTTGTTTCTGAATGGACAGAAACTAAGCTAATTTACAGGACTTTATGTGTGTATATATGTGTGTGTGTGTGTATATATGTGTGTGTGTGTATATATATGTGTGTGTGTATATATATATATATATATAAAGTCATCTATAGCTGAAGATAAAATGCCAAGCAAACTGAAAAGTCCATTTTCTGAAAATTGCCATTTTTTCACATTGACTCTGGAGTCAAAAACTTTCGAACATAGCCTTTAAATAAAAGAGTGTCTGGTAGACCTCAGATGGTAGCAGCGGTACTGACCTTCACTGCACTTCCTGCATATAAGCAGTCAAACTAGTGTTGCATAAACAAAAAACATAATGCTGGAACTGTTGATAAAAAACTTCCTTGAACTTGTTTAAGAGTCATTCATTATCCATTTGTGGCTCAGTTCTCCATCATTGCTTGTGAACTGTAATGTAACCTCATCTTTTTAATTCTGCAAATAAATTCCGACTTCAGAGTAGACTCTTTTATTATGCATTCTCTAATTACATACATACACATATGTTTATGTAAGTAGTTAATATGTTTGTGAATCAGATCCCATAGCTCACATTCATGTGAGTCGTCTTATTGACAGCTGCCTTTACCCTGAATGGGATTCTTTATCTATTTATGTATATGGGAATATACAATATCTTGGAGACATTAATTTTTCACAGACCACTTTTAGTCCAATACATGGTTTGGCTACCTACAGAAGTGAGGATTGGAAATCTCACTCCACCTGTACCCATTTTTTGGTCTGCTTGTCCCACCAGATAAATTTTAATGTGTTGACTGATTTCCCTCCAGATTTGTCAGAAAAGTGAAAATAGGCTGCTAAGGAAGAGAGACTTAAATTCTTAGACCAAGAGGAAGATAGCTGCTGGAGCCCATATCTTAATAGGCAGTAGAGAATTGCCAGAGAGACCCCTTAAAAATCACAGGAAGAAGATAAACCAGGTTCTTGTCTTCTTAAACAACTAAGTCATACACAGAGAAGGCAAATTTCATACGGAACAGCAGCCTTTGACTGTTCTAGATACAGCTTGTTCACTAAGGAGTTGGAGAGAGAAGGACTTTTCACTTAGTCACATTGTTGCTCAGGTGCTACCATGTTCAGCACTATTTGTAAGGCATTTTTATATGTGTAGTTCTGCTAGTTTTGAAGTAGTAGAAGTTGCAAAACCATTTATTTTCAGTGAAATAAAAGTGTTAAAGTCATGGAAGCCCTGGCCCCATGGGAGTGAAAGGAATAGCCCTGTAATTATGACACCTGAAGTGCTTTCACCATGAAATGAATTCTTGCAGGTAGAAATAAACAAACCTGGTAACAAAAGCCTGCTGATGCAAGCAGGCATTGTTTCCAAAATTATTACTATGGTCTGACTCTGTAAACAGTGTTCACTCTGGTTGTGTGATTTCAGCAGCAGCAGCTATGTGGTATGTCTGCAGAACCAGGCCTTCTCTTGAAGGTTAGCTGGCTATAGAGATAGTTCTATAAACTGTGGTTTGAAGTAGTTAACTGCTGAAAAAGTGTGCATGCTATGAGAAGGGCTATTGGAAGCTTGTGTGCATCTGTCTAATGAAATGGATTTAATTGTTTTACAGGCATTTTTAACTGCCATAGGAGACAGGAACCACAGGGCTGTCCTTGCATTAGAACACATGTTCGCACCAGTGCTGGATGGGGCTGTGTCCACTCTGCTTGGAGTGTTAATGCTTGCAGGATCAGAGTTTGATTTTATTGTCAGGTAAAGCATATGTGTGTGTCTTGACTTTCTTTTTAAATAAAAATAAGTATGCTTTTAATTTTGGTCACTTCAGTGTATCTGTCATTTTATTACTATGCATGGTGTGTCAAGCATGCTTACATCATAGTCCTGCTTTCCCTCTGTTTTTATTAACTCCTTGTTACATGCTAGACGCGGTAGTGTTTCCATTGCTGGTATTAAAATCTGTTCCAGGAAAATCTGACACCCAGCATGAAAGAACACAGAAATGGCCCTCTTTAGCAATGTTTGCTAATTCTGGGTTTGAGTTAGTTCAGAGTGTCTGAATTGTCAGACGTTCATTGTCCATTATCAACTGGGTTTGACCTTTAGCCTTTAGGTCTTCCAGATTTCTTGTATGCACAACAGTTTGTGTGCAAAGGACATACGAACATACAAACATGCTGCAACTGTGCTGCAAATGACTCTCTGTGGGCCGCCTTCTATCATTGTGTGACGTTTACAGCGATGTAGAACAGGGAGAGGAAAAAAAAGCCCTGTTTGGGAGCTGGGGAACCATAAGTATGAACACGGAGCTTCATATTAAAATTTTGTAAAGCAAGGCCTGAAGGGCCTTCTGTTTAGAACTACAGGTAGACTGTTTCTTATGAATTTAATTAAGAATGTGAATTCATCAAGTATGAGTGGAAAGCAAGTTTTTCATTCAGGGGAATTTGAGAACTGCAATGAAACAGGTCCTATTTTATTCCAAACAACCTGTGGAGCTCTGCAAATGGCTAATCTTAAAAGTAACACAGGTTCTTTGTGGCAAACTACTACATAAAAAAAAAAAAAAATCCAGTCTCTAAAATGGAACTGAGATAGAACTGGCAAAATAAAAATGCTCTGAAAGGTTACTTAACTGCTTAGGTAGACATAAGCTGGATAGATGACAAGACTTCACTGACATCCTGACAGCAAGGACAACAAAATGTCAGAGGCAGGAATTTAGAGGATGGCTCCTAAATCTCATCAAGGTTTTTTGTTTATGTATGAAGGAGATTTGAAGAAAGCAAGCAGTTTGCAGTTAGACCTCATGAAACCTATGTATTACTACTATACAGATATTGCATGTCCTGAAATAGTGTTTTTCATCAAGTCAGTATTTTTAACTTTATTGGTACTGAAGAAACAAGGAGAATTATTCTTTTAGGACCTGATCTTGTAATGTTTGGAACACTTTGACATTTAGGTTACTTACAGATTTAACCTAAATTTACAAGGGTACTTTGTTGTGCTAATTTCCTACTTAACCTACCAGATTTTGGCAAACATATTTTCTGTCACAGCAAATGGAAGATTGTAGCAGCCCTTCACACCAAATTTGGATTGGATGTTCTCTCAGTTTATAAAGTGAGCCTTTCAACTTTTCAACTTCACTTTATTTTACTTTTTTTGGCCATCAGTTTCTCATTTTCTAACACAATTTGACTTTAGTATGCCTTGTTTAAAAAACTAAAATAAAATAAACTATGGGAGCCTGATCATTGTTATATTGGGCGAAGAAGATCCCAAACTTCCGGAAAGTGATAGATTAGTCCAACAATGTGGAAGATTAAGTAAATTAACAGACATTGTATACACCAAGTGGTCAGAGCTATAATCCTCCTGTTTATCCTAGCGCTAGATGGATGAGATGCAAATGTTTTTAATGCCTGTTGTTGATCTCTGTCCCTGTATAAAGTTCTCTTGGTTTATGTTCGTAGAGTAGATTGGCTTGTTGATTTTTGCTAATGCAGATCAGAATGTTTACGATAGCAGGATATTTGTGGTTTTGCAGGAGTCTTATATATTTGATCAGATGTAGAAATGGGGAGGCAGTAAACTTTGTTGCCAACTAGACAGTGTAATCAGCAGACCCATTAGTAGCAAACTTGCCCTCTGTCCCTCTCCTTTGCCTTCTCCTCCCGGAATTTACGAAGGCTGAGTCCTCAAAATCATTAGTTACAACACAGCCTTAAGTTTAGTCTGAGCCCCAGCTGTGCCGAATACCAACTAGCAAGGCTTTCCTTTTACTGACAGGTTTACCTTGGTATTCATGAAGGATCCCAGACCTTAGCCCTCAGTGGTGGGAAAGGACAACCACTTGTGCACTTTCCTCTTCTTCCATAGTACTTCAGCCTTTATGTTTGAATTGGCTGACGCAAAACAAGAGTATTCAGAGATGCTAAATTGTTCAACAAAAGATTAGCCTGCAATGCAGCTCTGCCATTGTGGAGTGCTCTTACTCAGTACAATGCTGAAGCTTACTATAGAATGGGCAGCATTTTCTTTGCAGAAAGTGGGTTCCTGTGTTGTAAAAAGGTTGCAATTTGAGCTATTTGGTAAAACTGGAACTCACAGAATTCTAGGCGGAAAGTTGTGATTAATGAACAGCAAGGGAAACCCTTACCTGATACACTGGAGATTTAATTAGAGATTCTGCTGTAAGATGCAGAAGCATTTCACAGTGGATTAGCTGCTGGGAGAAGAGGGCTTCTTTTACTTCTAGGCTAAATTGTTTGAATTCTACACCCTTCACTTCATTTGTTTGCTTCTGCTGGGTTTTCACTAATGGGGGCCCCTTTGCATTGTATTTGTGCTTTCAATCCATTCAGCTATTCCCTGCACATTCCATATTTTTGTGTTTGTGTAACACATTCATAAATAACATTACATGCTTCCAGATTCTGGGAAATTAACAAATGTAATTTTTTTCTTTCCTTTATCAACTAACACTTTGAGTTGTGGAATGTAGCTTCTCTAATTCAAAAGGTAAAAAAAATCTCTCTGTATATATAGGAAGTGATATAATTATTTTGAGCAATGTTAGTAACATTTAGATTTAATTTAGTATATGTATTAACATATGTAGGAGTGATTTTTAATCTTTTATTTCTAACAATATCTGTGGCTGTTCTCTCCCCCCAAAACCCTTAAACCCTACTTCAGGTATTTCTTTGCTGTTTTGGCAATCTTAACCATTCTGGGAGTTCTTAATGGATTGGTGCTGCTTCCTGTTCTTCTTTCGTTCTTTGGACCATACCCTGAGGTCAGTAAAATTAATGGCAAACAGAAGAAATAATATTATGTTTGCACCCCTGCCCTCCCAGATCACACTCCCCTCTGCCCCTCCATTAGAAACTCTTTATTTTTTAAATTATCTTGGATTTTTTTGTTTATTTATTTCTTTGGTTTTAGTTTGCAAGTTTCTTGCTCTAGTTGTTTTGGAGTTTTTGTAATCTTTATCAAAAGTGCTGTTTGTTATGTAGTTGATACTCCTCTATGTTTTTAAATAAGTATTGCTTTAGAGGCTGCAATCAGCAAACTTGACACAAGTGTAGGATTATTTATGCTTTTAAAAGCATAATGTGATATGCAGACTAGTTTGTAAAATAGGGATTTTTCCCAGTATTTTGCAAAAGACAGTTCTTTCTGTACACACACCTTCTTTCCTACCTCACTGCCTCTGCTGCTTTCCTCAAAATGTTTGACTGAGCAGACCACCAGGAAGGTGTGTGTGGACCAACATAGAGCAGTGGCGGTCCGCAGACCACACCTTGATAGCCATGACTGGTCTGCCAGAAGGTCCCTCCTGTTCTGTCGCTCCTCCTTGCGGTATGCTTTTGGCTCAAGCAACATTCTTCATGGGTGAAAGCCTTCACTTAGATGTTGATGACTTTACAGTATAAAGCCCAAGTCCAGCCAAAAATCATTCATAGATGACAAATTTGTATTTGGTTGTTGACTGTTCATTACTTGCTCTACGCAATTCTATACCTACTTTACAATTGCTGCATTACATAGGGCAGTCTTTATCACATTATGTCTATATGTGTATCTGTGTGTACAAGAGTAAAACGTGTGTACAGCAGTAGTAATATTTTAGAAGTATTTATTTAGTATTAGTAAAATACGCTATACATACACATTTGAGGTGATTTCATGAAATCACTGTTAATGCATGCTGAAGTGGAAGTCCACTTACTACTTTTGTAAATGCAAGTGCATGCATGCACACACACACATTACATGTACTTCTTGAGACAATGTAACCCAGAAGAATGGGTTATCAGGATAGATGTTCATCAGAAAGCTGGTGCTAGGGTTCCCATGGCATGAGAGGGTGAATTTGGAGAAGAACATTTGCTTCAAGTACGAGTGATTAAAAGGCTAATGCTAACTGAATGTTACTGAATGCACTGTCATTATCAGGTTTCTCCAACCAATGGACAAACCAGGTTGCCTACACCGTCTCCTGAGCCGGCCCCCAGCATCGTGAGGTTTGCACTGCCACCCACGCACACACACAATGGGTCAGATTCCTCTGATTCAGAGTACAGCTCTCAAACCACAGTGTCCGGCATCAGTGAAGAGCTTCATCAGTATGAGGCCACCCAAGGCCCTGGGGCACCAGTCCATCAAGTAATAGTGGAAGCCACTGAGAATCCTGTCTTTGCAAGATCCAGTGTAAGCATATTGACTGGCAGGAGGGCAAGGAGAGTGTTTTGGGTTTATTTACACCTATTTATTTTTGTGGGAAGCTCTTTCATATTTCTGCTGATTATGCTTTGTGACTTCGTGCCGAAAGTTGTAAGCAGGGAGTGAAGGTCCCCTCCTTTAGGATCAAGTTTGGGGTAAAGTGATGGTTTGAAAGCAGAGGTCTTTGGCATGTGTAATTGCTGTTACATCATATTGGCACCAGCCACAAGAGAGAGCTCTCAATCTGTTTGATTACATTTTCGGAGAGAGAACAGGAGAGATTAAAAGATCCAGACCTCTTGCACACAACTCCTTGTGGATCACCATCTCATATACCTCTCCTCTGCCAGCACCTTTTGGGGAAAAAGATTAATAGAGCCAGAAGAAAACAGTTTCAGGGTTGTACCAAACCTCGAGCCTGTTGCATCTTGCTGCTGGGTTGCCATAATTGCATTTTCAAAGGAAAATGAAAAAGCTCTGTCTCCTACCCCTGCTGATGCTGCATGCTGAGCTGCAATGCGGATCTGTTTTTGTTCAGCAGAGGCCTAGAAATAGGTACAAGCACAGCCACATTTGAAGTTGGTCACGGTTTATTGACTGATGTGGCCACTGTGCTTCACGCTTTTTATGGAAATCAGAAAACAGATTCCTACAGTCTATACAAACTACCCTACTAACATCCTGTGTGTGTACCCTCCATGGAATAGAGCCTTTTCCAAATGCTTGCAATTCTTGTTGAACGAGTTAAGATCAAGTGCTTGTCACTGATCCCTTTGAAAAGATGGACTAGTATGTAGGAAGCTTACACTAATGTTTTCAGCTGTCATCCTGTGTTTTCCTGAAGGTATGCTTTCCAGGTTTTAATAACTTTAGGCAAACGCTATCTGGAAAATCAACAGTTATCGGACTCTAGAACATTTCCTTTGTAGAGTTTGATCCAGGTCAGCTTTATTGTAATTGTTAGAGCCAGGACAGCATTATTACAATTGTTCCCAGCATAAAACACAAGCGAGTGTGGTATTTGTTTGCCTTTGCCAAAGGCATAACAGCGCATCACTCTTTCAGGTGGTTCAGCCAGAGGCGCAGCATCAGTCGAGTCCCAGATCGCAGTCAAATCCAGAGCCTGGCACGCAGCAGACATGGCGCCAGGGCAGACAAGCCAAACGGGAAGCAAGGGAAGGGCAGCGACCACCTCCTTACCGCCCTCGCAGGGACGCGTTTGAAATCTCTACTGAAGGGCATTCAGGACCCAGCAACAGGGATCGCTTGGGCCACAAGTCTCGTTCTCATAACGTAAGAAGTCCAGCGTTCAGCACCCTGGGTGCCGCAGGACCAGCATACTGCCAGCCTATCACTACTGTGACTGCCTCAGCTTCAGTGACTGTTGCTGTCCACCCTGCGGTGCACAGCCACAGCTCTCGGGGAGGGAGCTTTCCGTCCTATGAGGGATACCATGAAGCTGACCATGGGCCATTTGAGGACCCCCATGTGCCTTTTAATGTGCGATGTGAAAGAAGAAATTCTAAAGTAGAAGTTATAGAACTGCAAGATGTTGAATGTGAGGAAAGGACACCCAGCAACAGCTCACAGTAAGGTAGGTCCATCTCCTGTAGCTACAAGCTCTGCCTGTGTTGGGCAATGGTGTGATCAGAAGAAAGGTAAAAGATAAAATTCTCTGAGGTACGTGCTCCTCAGGTAGGCTTACTTACTGGTCGCTGATCATCCTAAATCTGCTGTGAATATAGTACATTTTGCACTAGAAATCAGGTTGGATAGGATAGTACATGCCAACACTGAGCAGTTTTAGTGGGTTCAGACATTAACTGCTTCCAAGAGCCTTGCAAAGTGGGTAAGTACATCATGCAGTCCCAGCTTAGTGGGTGAGGAGAATGAAGCAGAGATCATGAGCAACATATCTAAAGCTGTGCAACTGCATTTACTGTTGGTAAGTCCTGTCCTCTCATCCTGAATCAAGCATGTTCCGAAACATCATACCGAATGACATTGCCTAGGAGAGTGTAACATTGCCAGCTGCTTCGAGGCTTGTCCTTCTCTTGAATTAAACTCTGTGAAAGAATTTGAAGTCTGAGGACTGAGTCCCTCTGGGAGATGGGCTAAGTGAGAGGTGGGAAGGCCCCACCATGCCTAGTGCACTGCTGTGTGCGAGGGAACATTTGGAGACCCTGGGGGAGTCCTTGGGTTACCTTGGGTTAGCTGCAGTGGCTATGGCAGATTTGCATAGGACAGAGCCAACCTACTGTGGTGTTTAAGATGTTCCTGTGAAACAACAGATACACCCAAGAACTTGTGAGATGTGATACATAAATCATAGCCTGTCTTTAGGCTGGCAACAGCAGATTACAGTGCTATTTAGAACAGACAGGATATTTTAGCAGATGTTTGGGAAAGAATAAAGCTGTTTATGTTCTTGAAAATTTTCCACTAATTTTGTAGGGAATACTTTGAAGGGGAGAAACTACTTAGCTTTTACACTGACAGGTTTCTGGGGCTTGTGCCTGAAAAGCCATTTCTCACAAATTTAACCCTGTTTTTCTCTTCTGGGATAAAGAGAAAGTGTTACAATAGTTACTTGCCTCTGGACCCCTGTTTTCTCTCTTTGCTTTTCAGAGCTTTTCAGTGACAGGCACTAGTTTGACCAGACGAAACCATTTTATTTGCGTTTTTGAACTATTTTGCATGTACGCATGCACACACACACACGGAGAGTTTTGATGGAAAATTTTTGCTGACTTAATCAAAACATCACCCTCTGATTTATGAAATGTCTCTCCAAACATCCCAAAGTGCAAATAGACATGACTGCCTTTAGCCTTGCAGTCTAGAAATGTGGCAAGTAACAGTATCCACAGAATAAGGAAATACTTGGGCTCAGCTTTTTCAAGCTGAGCTGCATGGTGGCGTGAGATTCTTAAGTGTGCACCGTAGTCAGTGTAGCATATTCCTCCTTGAAGCATTCATTGTGTTTGACTGAGTTTGTTGCAGGTATCTAGAGCTGGGAACTCTGCAATTAAAGCATCTGCATTTTTTTTAATTGGCCCAAGTATTTCTTTAGTGGGAAATTCATGACTGATGTGAAAGCAGAGCTCATGTTTCCTGACCGCTAACTGTAACCACAAGAATCATGAAATGAGTTTTGGATTAGCTTGATTTGTTTGTTTTTCTTGAACTTTAATGAATATTTGCTTTTCTTTTCTCTTTATTTGTAAAAGGTAATAACTGAAGCAAAGAAAAGGCCAAAGATAGAAAACTCTATTTCCAGAACTGCTTGAATTGAAGAACTGCTTGAAGTTGTAGAAAAGGACATGCTGCATCAGGACAACAGTTCACTGTTACTGTAACCTATTGTATTATTTTGTTAAATATTTCTTTAAGTATTTAAAAGATGTACACATATGTAATATACAAAAGAACAATGTAAAGTAGTATAGTCTGGAGTCATTTGCCTCTGGGCAATAGAATGGGGACAATATTGTGTGCGCCTTGTACTTTTTGTACATTGATCTCTGTGCCACAACTAAGCTTAATCTAGTTCTAAATTCCAGCATAAGTTGCTGCTGCTTAAATATTTTGTAATGTACATGTATAACTCTATGCAAATACTGCTTATGTGATAGGTTTTTTTTAAGGTACATGTCTCTTTAAAGTATTTTAAGTTTGCGTATCACAACCCTGTGGTAGTATGAGATGTTACTGCTAACTTTCAAACACGCTATGCGTGATAATTTTTAAAATAAGCAGATATGAAGAAAAGCAAGTTAATCTGGGAGGCTTAATAGATTTAGCTATGTGCAGTTTCTGTTTTGCTGTGTGTATCCATGTTTGCATCTGGAAGTTTGCATGCTTTTGTGTGTATGTTCCTGGTGTACTGTAGTTTCTCTTTTGCTGCATGGCAACACTTAGTGGGCATATCAACCCACTGATGCTGATGTAAGTCTGGCTTTCCCTGTTAGCAGGCACTAGTGAAAACCTTGTTGGTGTTTATGAACATGCACCATAGACTGCCATCATGAAAGACTCAAGTGAAATAGAAAAGAAGACAGGGAGTCAAGGTTGGGGTTGTGGTTCAGTTTCCCACACTCTTAAATGACTTGGTTCACATGGCTTTGGTCAAGTCACTTAACTGCCCTGTGCCTCAGTTTCTCATTCTGTAAAATGGGTGTAATTACACTTGCCTACCTCCCAGGAATGTTGTGAGGCTTAGTTACTGTTCCTGTAGTGCTTTGATTTTTCTTCTTTTTTTTAATTTTTCTTTGCAAAAGGTGCCAAGTAAGTGCAAACACTATAACCATCATTGTTCCACTTCCAAAGGTGCTGGATATTGAGAAACGCTGGTTATAGAAATTCAGTGAGCATATGCCTTATTTTGATATTGATACTATTAACTATGCGTGGCATTAGAAAGTGGATAATTGAGTTGTTTGGTGGTGAGAAACAGCTTGGCTGTGTCCTTCCAGCATTGGAAGCAGTGCCATTGGTCACCTTACTTTCATGGCAGGAAGGAAGTTAATAGTAAGTGATAAAAAGTAAATGGAAGGATAAAAAAAATAATCTATTTTCACTTTATAAATATAAATGGCTTTCTGGATAAGCCCAGGACTGTAATGACATGAAAGGCCTGGGATGTTCTTTTCTCTATAGTTTGTTTTCCCATGCTGCAGTGGCACTTTTAATTTAAAACAGCTAAACTGGGATCTCTTTGCGAAACTAATTTAGCTTCTTGCATTATTTTTTTTTAAACTAAAAGGGGATAGCTGCAGGTGAAGGGTCTGTAAAAAACACCACACTCTGTGTTCCAGCTGGAAACCTTACAAATGGAGAACCTTAATTTAAAAAATAGAAATTTTCATTATCTCTGTCTTCCTCTTTCTTCATCTTTGTTCTGCCCTTCTCCAAGCTGTTTTTCGAGCAGGTAAGATGTTCGGTTATGTATTCAGAGCCAAACAAACACAGCCAATATTCTGTTCCTAACCACAACAGTGGTGGGGCTTTTGAGTACAATGCCTGAACAGCGGTGGCCAATTCTTTGATGGGAAAGTGTTTTTCTCCAGTGGCTTCAGGGAGTCTATCTTTGCCCACAGACCTTGCCAGCATAACGAATGGGGATAATTAGAATGCACAAATTTCCATGCCTTTTTTTGCTCACTTGAAAACACTTTGATATGAGGCACTTGTTTACAGATCTCCAATGTGAATGCTCGAAGAGCAGGTGGCGAGAGCCTGGTGTCATTCCCGTGATACATAAGCTACTGTTTCAATGCACACTAAGGGTTAATGTCACAACTGCCTACTGGTCCAGTTCACTGTCTAACCTGGAAACTCTGAATGACAAAAAGATGAGGGGCCCCCATTTAGCAGTAGCAGCATAGTGACCTCAGATCATACACACTCTGCCACAAAACTGTATGATGCTAATTGGAAGCTGCCTTTAACCACCAAGCGCCTGCAGGGCTCCCACTGACACCTCCACCACACCGAGGGCTTCCTCGCTTCCTCCTCTTCCTCAGGAGGGAAGGGCACCAGGGTGAGCCGCGGTGTCTCCTGCTTGCCCCTGCCCGAGGTGTGCTGGTGTGCGGGTAAGCTGTCTGCTGCTTCTCCATAGTCACATTGGGAAGGGGAGAACTCAGTGGCTGGCAACGTTTGTTTTATTTTGTAACTTTTTTTAATCATGGGTGATATTTATATTTTTGTATCATAAGAATGTTTTCTTACAGTATTTGTCATGCCAGTTTATAACAAACAAGATGCAGGGATTTTATTTCTATTGGAAAACACTATTACAGTTACGTTGTTACTGTTTAATGGATTTTTATTTGTATAGAGTGCTTACTAATGTTAAATAGGAAAGAGTATATAACATTTACATTAAAGACTCGTCATAGCTTTTTGTGTAAGGAGTTAAAAGGAAAAAATATCCGAACTGGGTCTCATTGCCTGCCTGTTTTGGTAGGAGTGGGTTTGTGTCATTTCAGTTACAAAGATAAAATTATGCCATATAATTTATTTATATGAAAATTTATTTTTGTAGTGTACATAGTAGTCATCAAGTCTTTTGACAGAAGTATATTTTTAAAGAGTTTATATGTAATGATGATACCATTATGTTTTGGAACACTGCTGAAATACAATTATGGTGCACACTTTTCCTTGTAACCCCCCTGGCAGAAAAGAAAATGTTTAACAGTGTTAACAGAGAAAGAGAGTGTGAATAATCATACAATTCTGAACTGTGTTTTAGTTGCCATTTGTGATCTAGTGTGGTTCTCATTTTAAACTTTGAATGGAAATTGTACAAACTCTCTAAATATTAATGTTCAAACACTGATAGAAATTCTAACATGAATAAAAAAATATTATAACTTATTGGTTGATTTGGTTGTTTATAGAATGCTTATGTGTTGCTGGTCAGCTGTGCAGTGACGGGCATGCAGTCATTCTGATGAGCATGAATTTGGAGTGTTTTAGTATTTGAGATTTTGGGAGATCCAGATTTGCCAATGTGGAACCAGGGACCAGTGTCTAAACTGTAACATGCTGGGGCTTCTCTGGTGATTCTGTTACCCATGTTATGTCTTGGAGAACAGGATTACCTTTCATTCTTAACTCTCACTGAACCATTTTGTGTATGCTTTGAACCCATGGGTGAAGCAGTTTATGTACAGGTTATTTCTGCTTAGAAGCAGGAGGAAATTCTTTGCCTTTTTCCAGCTCTGTGGTTGCTCCCTAAAGTGGATTAGAGAAATAGTCTGTTTGTCGCACTTTGTGGAACAGAAAATAAACAAACGTGGAGTTCTGAAAACCACAGCGCTCCATAAGGAGACTCTTGACAGTCCTTCTGGGAAGTATGCTTGTGACCTGTGCAAGCCAGCGTACAGGTTCCCATGCACTGCACAAGACGAAGAGGCTACGGTGGGTGAAGGGTGTAAGTAGCAACATCTGCCTGCAGTCACCTGTATCATAAACCCCAGTGGGGTTTGTGCTGTGCAAACATACTGTGCTGAGCATCCAGCTAAGTGCCACAGAGCCAGCAATCCTTTCCTTTATCCTTCAAAAACTCCTGGGTGAGTTTTTTTCACAGGTCTTGTAAATTTCTCACAAACAAAACCCCAGACATGTCTTGGGGTAATTTATGATTCAGCCTCTGCTTTTCATGGTCAGAGGAATTACAAATGCAACTTTTTATTTTATGTATTTGGGAAGTTTAACCAGAAAAGAGAAAAATACAGTGAAAGGACTTGAACTGCAAAACTCCTGCACATGTTTTTGTGTTACTCAGAATACTCTCCTTCGATCCTCAGTACCAGACAGACTTGAGTCAGGTTGCAGATTTTGGCCTTAGCATGTTACAGCCCGTGGGAACACTGGCCACCAAAGTCTGGCGTTAGCTCAGCTCATTGACTTAAAAGGCCTTTTGTGTCCCAGCCATCCATGAGAGCAGCTCCATTCACAGGACTGGAAATTATACGAATAAGTCAGTACATTCTGCCAGTCAGAACACAGGATTTTTCTTTATAAATTCCATTTTGCATCAGCAATAGCTATTTACCTTACACTGCTTGTCATGTTTTGATTTCCCCTAAATGGCTCTTCTTGCTGTCAGTCCTATTAGCCCCAGGTAAGACCTGCAGTTTTTATCAGAGATTGGCCATATTTATTCAGGCCTTAAGTAAACATGTGGCCAAATTTTTGTTGGCATAACGCATATATTTAACAGCTTCAGGAATGCTGCATGCTGCTAAACTGCAGCAGCACTGATATATGAACAGGTGTTTCATTTTTGTTAACTTTCACTCCCAATGAGCATTTGAGACACCAACTGTTTATATCTGAAAACCACCGTTGCCAAATTGTAATTACTTTTAATGGCTGCTGCAAGTAATGAGAACAATTACTACTTCCCTACTCCATTTAATCATTCTTGTCCTTTTTGTTGCAGACAAGTTGAACCTTACTGCTGGAACAGGATGCATGCCAGGAAACTGCACTACCCAGCCTCAGTGGCTTAAAAAAACACATGTCCAGTTTAACTTTACGTGGTTAATTGCAGCTAATTAAACACAAAAATGAAGCAGTACTGCTGCTTTGACAAAAAAAGTTTAACATATATCCTGGAACATTTGGCACTGCAGAAACCGTTCCGCTCGTGTGGATACTACGTAAGCAAAGGAAACCTCTGCCTCAGACTCTCAGTTGTCTGCAGTGGCACCCAGGCCACTTACCACCCTGCAATAGCATTTCATAGGAACACTTCCACCCTTCTTGTAACAGCTGTAACTGCATGTGTCACTGGTGTTTCTGCTGCCACTGCAGCTGTTCATGCTTGCCACTGATGCAGGGTAAGGCTGCAGTGGAGACAACTGTGGGTTAGTGAACGTGGTGTAACTCAGCCTGTTACCACTAAACACAAGACAACATGCATTTTGGTTTGTTTTGCTATTCAGATCATCTTCCCAGGCTCTTCCCTAGGCTTAGCTCAAGCTGCCAGTCAGGAGCTGTGGGATCTTTTTTGTTATTGCAATTAGGACCTCACAAAAAGGTAAAAGTGGATACGCTTTTGCACAACGGAGCACAAAACCCTCGTGACTTTTCTGTCTGACCTTGCAGTTCCCCATCTGCCTGCAGACACCATAGCCTCGTGAAGCCTGCCAGGGAGCCAGGCTGAGAGCCACAGCAGCTGGGAAGGGGGGGCTGGAAGCTGGAGTTTGGAAACCGCTTCCCAGGCAAGGGAGGGCTCTGTCTCAGTGGAAGAGGAAGGGCTGGGAATCTGGATCCAGGCTTCATTCACGAGTGAGTGAATTAGGTGGGTTTCCCCATCTGTTGAGGGGGAAAGACCACTGAAGTGTTGGAAAAGTGATTTATGGTGTAAGTGAGAGACCCCGGGTGCACTGGAAGAGAGAGAGCTCCACCATCTGATTTAAGAGACCCATAATGGTATTGCAAATGTATTTCAGCACCCACGTAAGACTGATTTTTCTGTTCCAGGTTGTGTCCACTTTAACAACCCTGGATTTTTTGTTCTGAAGTCTATACTGAGGAATAGACTTCTAGGGAGGAATGTCTGGCTATTGGTATATGGTATACTATTCAAACCCTTCCTTTAATCCACAGTGTGTAACGGTACTCTGGGACTTCTTGAATAGATTCACATACTTCAGGAGCCTTTTTGAGCTGCGTCTGAAACAAGAAGATGTACAAGGAAACCAACAAGCTGAAGGTTTTGCTTGTGGAAGTGACCTTCCTTACACCTACCTGAGACATGCAGAAGAGGTATGCTGGAATATCATAGAACCATAGAATCATAGAATAGTTGGGGTTGGAAAGGACCTCATGATCATCTAGTTCCAACCCCCCTGCCATGGGCAGGGACACCCCACACTAAACCATGTCACCCAAGGCCCCATCCAACCTGGCCTTGAATACCACCAGGAATGGAGCATTCACAACCTTCCTGGGCAACCCATTCCAGTGCCTCACCACCCTCACAGTAAAGAACTTCCTCCTTATATCCAACCTAAAATATGCTTGTGAACCTTAATCCTAGGCCTCCAGGACACTGCCATTGTGTACAGTCTTTCTCTCATTATTGTGATATTTTAAATTGTGTTCTGGTTTGGCCACTCTGTATTAAATTATTGCCTTTTATTTGCTTTTTCTACAGATCTTACAAAACTTTTTCTGTCAAGAAAATTGCTGAAACCTGTATGCAATGACCTACACTGTGCCTTTTCCCCCTGTGGAACTGGATCTCTGCAGGGAAAAAGCTTTTTTAAAAAAAAAAAAAAAAATTTGTATTTTTATTTTTTCCTACTATAAATATGATTTTACTTAGAGCTACAACACTTCTTCATCTCTTTGCCCTTCCTACCTTCTTTGCTCTTCTCCCTTCCAAGCCCTTCTCTGCTTTTGTCCTTGCACATCCTCAGCATGTCATCCAGTATGGCTCATGGTTAGCCGGTGAATGCAGCTATGCCCAGAGATATCAGTGGAGTTGTTTCAAAAAGCCAGTTAAAAGAGATGGTGCAGAAGTAGAAGATAGTGCACCAGTAAGATAGATAGTACAAATGTGGGTCTGGAAAGGCCTAAGGAATCCCAGAAAATAAATCTAACAACCCTCTCAGAATGTGATCCCTGGGAAATGATTATGTGAGTTTATTTTGCTTTATTTTCTTTCTCTCCTTTTTGCATATGCTTCACAAATCCATAGAATCACAGAATGGTTTGGAGGGAAGTTGTGACTGCTCCATTGCTGGCGGTGTTCAAGGCCAGGTTGGACAGACCCTTGGGTGACATGGTTTAGTGTGAGGTGTCCCTGCCCATGGCAGGGGGGTTGGAACTGGATGATCTTAAGGTCCTTTCCAACCCTAACTATTCTATGATTCTATGATCCTATGATCATCCAGTTCCAACCCCTCTGCTATGGGCAGGGACACCTTGCACAAGCCCCGCACAACCTGGCTTTGGACACTGCCAAGAATGGGGCAGCCACCACTTGTTTTATGATTCAGGTTTTGCATGGGTCCAAAGGTGAATTTCACATTTTTGGAAGCCAAGTCATTTATATCTGAGATTTTTAAAAGAGAAAGTACTATTACAGAAAACTCAAGATTCTCCTTACAAAAAGTGACATGAGCTCTGTTCATTTGAATAGTTAAGTGCTTTGTTTCACAAACACAGTGAGTAGCTAGACTATTCAAACTCTTGTTTGTAGTTGCAGAAATGGGTTGTGATTGCTGTAACTGATAAAAACACGTGTAAGAAAGCTTGAGTTTTACTACTAATGATGGCGAGACTTGGTTCAGCCTGATAACATGGCAACCCAGATACTCTGCATGCAACAGTACACACAACACACAAGCTGTGGTGCTTTGTTAGCTTGCCTTCACAGATGCATGGTGAACGGATGCTGAGACATAGAAAAGCAAAAAAGGCAGTGAACCGTACTGTGGAAAGTGAAAGGCAACAGCAGAAAAAGAAATGAGAGGGAGCTGTACCTGATCCCTTGTGGGGGGACTCACAAAATTTGTTTTAAAGGTGCATTTGAAGTTTGTGTAAAATGACTAAGGGTGTCATTCTGCTGGACAAGGGAGGCTTGGCTGAGCCTGGATGCTGAGCATAACAGCCCAGTGTTCCTACTCATAGGGGAGGTGATAGCTTGCTTTGGGGGATATTTTTTATAATGTTGATGCTGGCTTTTTGAATGTTTTTCTATGCAACGTATGTGTGTGTCTATGTGTGTGTGAGTGTGTATGATGGGAAACACGCGAGTGTGTAGTAAGAACTGTGGTTTCAGTGTGTGGAATTTGCTACTGGCAAGTTATTCTAGCACCGAGTCCAAGATAAATACCAGGTAGGTTTATATTTTTGCATGTGCTTTTTTGTCCTGAAATGTTTCAAAAGTCTTCCAAAATGCAGGAAGTTGCACCTGGGGTTTCACAACCTTCTCGGGGCTGACGTTCCCAGTGCACATAGCTTCATTTTCTGTTTCTGCTCTAATTTTTTGTTGTTTGGCAAACTCCTGAAGGGAAGCTTAAAAGAAGACACTCCAGACAAGTGTTTTTACCTTGGTCTTGGGGCTGGCTTCACTGACTTCTCCTAACAAATTTTCTTCTGCACTATCCTGCACACTGTGGCTGTCTCTAGATGTCCTTTCCACACTCATGTTGCTTTGATTAATTTCTTCAGAGTACAAGTAGGATTAAGCAGAACAGAAGGGCACATACTTACTGGAAATGGTCTTGTTAGCTTCCTTAATGTACATGTAATAGAAGAAAAAGGCTTTGAATTGATGACACTTCACTGTGTCATTTAACATTATTTTCTCTGGCATCAGAGTGCCTTTCCTTTTAAGGTCTTCTTTGCATGGATACTTGGACTAACGCTTAATTTTTTCCCATTGAAATTTTGTGTCAGACCCAGAAGTGGGCTGTGGTCCAGCAGACACTTTTTTCCTGTTCCAGAGAACACACAACCCCCTAATAACCACCATATTATTCCTCACATGCCACCTAACAGGTTAAGTATGTGAAAAACTAAAGACTCCGGAAGCCCTCGTGAAGAAGAAATGCAGTAGGAGTGCATAGGATGCCATCGCTTATGGGACATCTGGAAGTCTGGCTGTCAAGCTGGCTTTTCCTGGCTTTTCTTGGGGATGTGTGATAAGTGTGTCTCGGTGTGTGTTTTTCAATCCCTGCACTCTGGCAAAAAAGAAAGAGTGAATGGACTTGGCTAGCCATGAAAGCCAGTTAGAGGGTGGCAGATGGGAAGAAAAGTGCCAGAAAAGGCATTGTCCGGGTCTGAATTGTGGACAGCAGCAGTATTCCCTTGAACAGCCATGGGAGCTAGGGAAGAAAGCCCATCTTTGTGTTCAGGCAGTGACAAGGAAGATTTGGGAGGCATTGGAAAGCTGAGGATTTAACTGGGGAAGGGTAAAAGGGGCTTGAGCCAGGAGAGGGTGGTTTAGAAGGAGCAGGACACTTCTAAAATGGCAGCATGGGCTGGTAGCTTGGAGAGAGCAAGAAGCTGGGATCAGTTTGGGAAATGGTGAATTTTCAATGAAAAGTGAATGAAATCTATACACCTGAGGAATAAATCTAACTTCTGCATTTTAACATATTCAAAGTATTTTAAAATACTCATAGAAATTCATGACAGACCAAGGAATACTACACAAAACAGAAGACATTGCAATTGCAATTAAAACGTAATACAACATCATCAAAACTGTTATTTTCATCACAAGAAATCAGGCCATGTAAAATACTCATTAAATGCATGGAGTAATTATAATTTTTTCAGTCCAAATATTATATTTAAGGGTCCTAACTTACAGTAATGATAATAAATACTACACAAGATTAAGTGGTGCCATTGTTTGGAGGCACCGCCATTGCTGTGGTAAGTAATGCACCTGCAGTTCATAGAACTGAGAGTCTTGTGTTTTATCTTCTTATAAAGTGCTTCAGTCAGTGCTTTGCCCAGTTTGCCATCATTTCTTTTATAATTCTCAATGACACAAACCCCCCCAAAATATAAGAGGGGCCAGTGTTGTTCTAGATCCTTTTCTTTCAAAATTCTCTTACACTGAAATCACCACCAGAGAAGAATGCTTGGGTTTTGGTTTCTTTTTTTCACCTGCTTTGGATACAAGCTCTTTGCATGATCAAATTAATACATTTTGGTTTTTTTTTATAAAGAAGTATTTAAAAGGCAAATAGGATTTTGTGTCAGTATGAGTATAACCTTACTAAGAATACCCAGAAAATTAAAGATATTATTTAACTACAGAAATCCTGCTTGTAAATTCTTGAATGTAAATTCTAAATGTTTGTAAATAGATGCACATCTACAGTCAACGAACACTTCTCACCAAGTTAGCATCTTGAATATTTGTTTCTCTAAAGCTTTGAGAACAAAATATTCCTTAAAAACAAACAAGAAAGAGCCATGACAGAAAGAAGTGACACTGTGGAGCTGTGACAAGTAGATAGAGAATTCTGCCTTCCCACAAGTCCTTTCTGGTTTTGGTTTATCCTGAGGTCTTCTCTGGGATCACAGCATTTTATTTAGGCAACAGAACAGGTCACCAAGTTTTCAAGAGCACTGAGAACTCAGCTATGGTTGCTGAGTTGGATGCTGGGCCTTTTGTTCCACCCTACAGAGGTAGGAAAGACTTATCAAAGCTTTCTTCTTCTTCCTCTTCTTATTTTTCTTGCTACACTTTGTTCCAAAGGAAGTGAGCTCTGGAAACATTCACTGTTGTAAATCATGGCTTAAATTCAATACTTGTTCATCTGTTCAACTGCTGCTCTGTGTTTCAGGCTTTCACCCAGCGCTGCATTGTCAGAAGAACAGAGGTAGCTGTATTGTCACTTGACAATATAAAGGAAGACATAATGGATAGCAGTAATTTACAGTAAAATTACGGTAGTAAATTATGAGTAAAATACGGATATTTAAGAGTTCTTTAATGTCTGCTTTAAAATTAAATGTAGCTATATATTTATTGTGAACCATGACTCCTTTCCCATTCTTTTATGATTATATCTTACAATAACTGACAAAATCAAGCCCTTTCATTTACCATAATTCCATAATTATACTATTGTAATTAGATTAGTTACCTTAGTGCTCTCAGAGATTAATTTGTTATCACTACATTTTTGTAAATATCATATTGCTTGTTTAATACAAATGGATTTTGAGTGGTCCTCTAAGTAGAAGATCAATAAATGGACCAGTAGTGTCATCTTTTAGACTAATAGCAAAGATGAATGACTACTAGATCCATACAACTAAACCTGATTAAAGCTGTCTTCCATATCTTTATCAGGGTTTTAATTCTCTTGTGCTTTTCCTTGGCAGGAAAGTTCCATGTTTATTAGCTCAGAACAAGGC
Source organism: Psittacula echo (assembly GCF_963264785.1). NCBI lineage: Eukaryota > Metazoa > Chordata > Aves > Psittaciformes > Psittacidae > Psittacula > Psittacula echo. The sequence continues at coordinate 45,887,555 of NC_137742.1, read as the reverse complement.
ACTGAGGAAGGATTTTTCTGTAACTAGTTGAGATTATATGATCTGAAGTCAATGTGGAATGCTGATAGCAGGGTTTATGGTAATACAAAGTCTTTAGAACATGTAGTCTGGTCAGGTATTTACTTTCAAGCTTCGTATGTATATCAAAGCATGCTGCTGAAAAAGGGCATTCACTGGGTCAGCAGAAACATAGCTACAATACTAGTCCTTCTTCCCACACCTTCTCATAAAAATGGTAAGTCTAGATACGTGCTCATTTAAGCAGTTTATTGTCATAGCCAGGGGACAATGATGTACAGTGCTCCACAGCATATGAAATTTGAAACTGCATGTTGTTTGCATGCTGCTGAAAGAAAACTTTGCCTCTATGAAATGTACAGTTCTACTACATATAACAATTCATACACATTCAAGGAGTCTATGCAAAAGCACCTCTCTGAGGTTCTCTCTAGTATCTTAAAGTACATGAGATCAAATAAAGACAGATTTGAGGAAGACCTTGGGAATAAATAAATGAGATCTGAAATCCTAGTACATCCTAGTACAGAGGATGTGCTGCTTTCCCCATGAAATGCTGTGACTATAGTATGTGTATACTACATTCAGTAACTTATCTTTTTAGTAGGCGGGCATCTAAATTGTTATTCTGGGCATTGGTGTTAGTGGTTCCGGCAGTGCAGTAAAACCTAGGAACTTCAGACATAGATTAGTTTAATCCTTCGTGGAATCTAACCACACGAGCATGAACATCTGCTCTTCCGATTGGCTTGAGTTCAGAATTGTGAACTGAATTCAGTGGACTTCTGAAAGTTGCTGCAGTGGCTGAATCTCTTTTATCAAAATACAGAAATTGGTGCTTGTTTCCATTTCCCAGCATTCTGTTTTGGACCTCCATATTGCTCATATATGCTCACCTATGTTGCATTTTTACTTGCATTTGCCCCGACTTCCCACTTCTGTCCACATAAAATACTGAGATACTTGAGTTTGGCCTTCTAAACCAGTATCAGGTAATGTAGAAATAAGAAATTGTAAGGTGTAGTTCTGCAAGGTTTCCTTTTATTTTGATGCAACCTATTCAGTTCAGGAAAAATGCACTTTCTACACAGCTGAGTGACACCTAGGCATCCTCACAAGGAAAGAAGTCTGCCTAAAGCCTGATGAATACTGAGAAGTGTAAATTCTTGGAACACTCCAGTGAAAACAAAAGTAATGTCAAAGGTGGTGTTTGGTTTATTTTTTTCAAGTATTTGTCCGCGGGAAGATAAGCTGCAGTTTAAAATGTAAAGGCATTTAAATTTTTTGCCAGTATACCCCTGGAATGTCTGATACGGATTTCAGGATTGAAGCTATCCATTTGGTGAGAAATTTTTGCTCAGAGCAATGTGCAACATGTTGGACAATCAGATACTGCTAAACTCGGGTATATATCTGGGGTGTTAAATTGTGTTTTGTAATGGTAGTTTTATTATTAATTGTCTGGTTGAGAGACTTAAACCATTTGGTGCTTGCATGAATTGGAATCCTTTAAGTAAATAGTTTAGTCTTGGCATCCTTTCACTGTAACTGCTGCAACTTATCCAGTTAATGTAGGAGGGGTGGATGTTTCATCTCGAAAGCACATTTAGAGGGACAAAATTTGATTTTATACACACTGTCTCTTACACTAAAAGCACAGATTTTCAAACACTCTATAGAAGTCCATAATTCATGCCCAGCCATAGGCAGCATTTGCAACTATTTCAGCTTAAACTGGGAAAGAACCCTTTTTTTTTTTTTTTGTTGGAGAAACCAACATTGAATTCAGGTTTGGAGTCTGACTTCACGGACTGCACTCAACTGTTGCTATCAGAAGTTGGTGGCTGAGAGGGAAAATCTATATTTGAACAGATAGTACAGTCATGGGATATAAGCATACTCCTACGTACATAATACTACATTACAATTAAAAATACTTAAGCTTCAATCCTGCAAATATTTACTAAGCGCTTAGCTCTCAGAGGACTCCTAAGTCTGTAAAATTAAGCAGATGTGTAACTGTTTGCAGGATTTGTGCCTTAGGACTTGCTCTATAACCTACCAAACTCAATGGAGTTTTGGGTCTGGGACACTTAGAAACCTTAAGGTAACATATATGCACATTGTTGAGGTGTTGAAACATTTTTTAAATGAAAATAGAAGAAACCCATAGGCTAGTGGAAATAATCTTAAAATAGGATGGAACAGCTCTTGGGCTGCGTATATGCGTAAGGAAAGCAAGCAGATAGCTACAGGATTATTTCAGCAGAAGTGATATTAGATTTTGTAGTGCAACAGGATGTTGACAGGATTGCTGGAATCATCTTCTGCTCTACAGCTCCGAGTACCTTAAGAAAATAATTGCTTTCACTGCTGAAACATAGTTTGCCTGGCAGGATGACTGGCCTTAGAAACTTTCTCATTTACTGGTAGTGATTCTAAGAACAGCTGAGAGGGATGTGTTGATACTTACCTTCCTCTTATTGAAAGTGGTGAAGTCTAATCCCAAAGCCCTGCCACCTCTCCCTAAAATTAATCACCCAGGGAGTTAAAGTCTGGTAAAATGAAAATCTGTCTCTGACAAGAGTGGAACTGGTTTTATGCACCAGTCAAGCTCAGAAGCTCCAGGTAAGTCACCTGACTTTCAGTGTGAAAATCAGTACTGAGATAAAGGATTAAGATATTATAGAAGTGGCAGCATGACAGGCTGCAGCTTTATCTGTACCAGGGCTTATTTATTATGTTATCACAGTACATACATAAGAAACAGTACATACATATGAAACAGTAAAAAATTATGTTTTTTATTAAAGTTCCAGAATTTCTTTTTTAACTTCAGTAGCAATAGCAATATGCTGATGACAATCCTTTTACTGTGTTTTGGTTTTTTTGGTTTTGAAATCAGAAAATTACAAAAATATAAAGCCATGTGTGGATGGCTGTTCTGAAAGATACCTGATCTATTAGACATCAAAGTTTCAAGATTTATTCAGTGGTTTGTAGAGCTTAAATCAATTCCTCTTTTATTCCAACCTATGCCCATCACTGCTTATGAGAAGGAATACTTCCACCAAATGCTCTTTTACTGTGCCAGCAAATTGATTCTAAATGTATTTTCTTGAAATCTTCTTTTGCTACTACACTGTCTCCCCAAAAGATGTTTAATTGGAATTATTTATTATTTATAGGCCCTTGCTAAAGCCTATAAAATCCTGACTGTGATAAATTTTCATTTTGGCCTGTTGGCCAGCTAGTACTCTGAATGATCATGTCTTTGTGCAAACATACTATATAATGAGAAGAAGAAGATGGAGTACTTACTTCTCGTTGAATGCACACACATTTCAGGGGTTTTGTTCCTTTCTTCAGTAGGCAAGCAGATCTGAAATGATAGTCAGATAAATTGATCTGAAAGTTGTCAGCATGCTTTCCTTCCATTTTTCATAATAAGTCTAACTAAAACTGTATGACGGCAATGTTGAGAGGTGACTCAAGTAATTGGCTGGTTAATGTTAAGAAGGTGTAAATTCTCCAGAAAAGCCCTATGCATACCAACTGAAAATGCAACCCATGAAATAAATCCATCTGCCTACATTTATTTTAACAGTAATACTGACCATAGAGCAAGGTATTTCCGAAGGATTTTTAATGACCAGCTGGAGTTAATAGCCTCTGGCTGTACCTCAGGCTTTAAACTCTGCCTAGCCAGCCATTAATTCCTAGGAAATGCTCTGTTCCTTGATTGTTACTGCTTAATGGCATGACAACCCAGACTGTAAATAGCTGTTAGTAGAGAAAATATTATTGTTAAATGCACATAGTACCTTCCTTCAGAAAAAACTTAAAAATATTTACAAGCCAAGGGTTCTGGGAAAGAAAAAAAAAAAAAAAAGTAAGCAAAGATGATTTTTGTTGCTGGGAAAATAGCCTATTTCATAACACACAGGGCTAAGAAGATGCACATTCTCAGTGTGTCTCTGAGAAATTAGACATCCTTGGGGTTTTCTCATTGTCCACTGCTGTTGGCTATAAGCTAGAGAAGCATTTGCATTATCCTCTGCTAACCCTGTCAAAAGTCAGCAAACGTCTGCCACCAGAGCTCCAACTTGCAAAAAAAAATAATAATAAAAAAAAAAAAATAAAAAAAGCTCATATAGGTAATTTGCGGTTAAGACTTACTGTATAGGTACAACATGTAAGGTAGTATAGCCTTATCTGTGATGGCTGCATGCTGCAAGGGAATTAGGAGGAGAACTGAAAGGGACAAACCAGACAAAAGAAGTCTTGATTTCTGCCATGTCTTCAAGATTCGTTCACAGAGACATCAGTAACCAGGAGGATGAGGACAGACCCAGTGACTGGTAAACCAGAGAAATCACACAGCTGAAAGCCAGCTTTTATAGCTTACTCTGTGCCACTGGTGTGCTCAGAAAGGGCAGCGTTCAGGCCACCATTTTTCATTCAACTGGAATCATGAGTGAGGTGCTGAGGAAGTTAGCCCTGATGCTGTGAAACTGTGTAAGCTTGTGTTTAGCAGCATGCAGACCAGTTGCATTGTCGCTTGCCAAAATACTCTGCCTAACCTTAAGCACAGGACCAAAGACTTTGCCAGGCTATCGGCAAAGGCTGTACAGAAGGCTTTGCTAGGCATGCAACTGCACTGTACAGAAACACAAGGTTTCTGGAGCCTGAAATGAACTCAGCAAGCCACTGTTAAACTTGCCTGTTTAAAAATTCTAGATGAGAGGAGACTGATACTGCAGATTTGTACAGTGCTAAATATCCTGTAACATATTCCTTTTGGCACGTGTTGATTAAGGAATTTTATCATGTGAATATGGATGAAGAATGATGAGCATAAAGCTACTAGAGATTTCACAACCTCAGATCCACAGATGTCAGAGAAAATAGTGTTATTCTGATAGAGAATATTACACAGCAGTGATTTTTTTAAATTATACCATTATTTGTAACTGGTTTACTATGACTTTTCTAGATCTAACATGATTACAAGTTCTCTGAACATGCACAAATAGATTTCACTACAGTTTTAAATAGAGTGCTGTTGAAGCTAGCAAAACGACATTTTAAAACCTCTTTTTTAGTAGTTGCAGATTTTCTTAAAACAGACCTCTTGCTTTTTCCCCCTGCTGTTTTTTTTAATTAGACTTTCTTTATTCCATGACACATGGGTATCACACTATTATCCAGTTACATATCAGTCTTCACATGTCACTCCCATTCCCATTAATGCACTGGCGCAACTCAGAACAGCATTTAATCATGTTCCATTTCTGATTCTCTCAGAGCTACAGAGCCACCATCACCAAACAGAGTGCCTGACAAAGTGTGAATCATCAAGATGTCAGCAGCAGCACATGGACAGCTCTGACAACAGACGCACAAGGTCTTGCTGGTGGAGTTTTAACTCCACCCTTGTTACAGCCTGAGAAAAATTCCAGACGGGGGTCAAGCTCCCAGACTCCTCAGTCTTTCGGCCATCTGTTCCCATCAACAGCTTGTCTCTCACCCCGTGGCATGGGGAAGGGCTTCTGGGAGATGGCAAGTAATGTTGCAGACCCTACATAGGTTTTGAATATTGAGGAAGTTGGAACCATTGAAGGTAGATAATGTCTCCCTAACTACTTTAGTTACTTGTTTGCAGCATTTCATGTGCTGTAATGCACACCTACATATTAGCACGTTAAAGGACATTTCACTGCTGTATCCTGTATATTTCCAGTAAATTCACTCACTGGGAAACCACTTAAAAGCCTTTTTGCATTCTAGCTACTTTCCCAGTGACACTTCATTTTTTTACTCAGTTAATATAGGTACTGATGCTTTATTTTTTTTTTTTTTTGTTTTGTTTATCTTTTCTTTTAATTATAGCCTTACAGTATTTAGTTAAAGCATGGAAAAGGCAAAGGTTGATGACTTCCTAGAAATCACAAAGCCAATTATGAAGACTGAAGAACCAGGCTTCTTGATGTCTATCTTTTGAATGTCTTCTTATTTCTACAACAATTACTTGACTTACTTTTTGCATCATGCTCCTTAGTCCTTATTCCTAGAACTTTTTACAATGTCAATATCATTTTGCTTATTTCCAGATGAGGAAAAATTGCCACTTGGAAGAAGGAAATTAAATGCTGTCAGCCACCCAGAAGATTCATTGTTAATCCAGTGCACTCTTCACAAAATTCATTGCCTATGAGGTGTATTTTGAATATCATTTTACTGCCTATGATATGCCTGTACAAGCACATGGCACTGTGACTTCAACGAGAGAGAAACATTTCTGTATGGTATAGAAATGGATGTTCAGGTGAGGTCAGGCTGGACACATTTTACTTTCAGGCACAGGTGGAGCTCAGGGCACAACCTCTATTCTCTTACAGTCAATTACCACTTGTTTCTTGAGACTTTCAAATGTCATTGGATATTTGGTCAGCTTGTACAATCCGATCATCTGAAGTGAGAGCCTAGTTACTGAGAAATTTTTAGGACTTGATATTTGGGGGATCAAGCATAGCCAGTATTTCTGACTGTTTACACTTGAAGATTTGAAACATTAATTATTCTCAGTTCTCATTTGTTTGAACTGAAGGTTAGGAGCAAAGAAGTTACCTTAGTGTATCAGGCCACTGGTATAGCAAGCAGGGTTATCTGATTGCAGCAGTAGTTCATAGATATACAACTCTGAGCTGTTATTCATGGATGCAGAATCGCTTACAGTAGCTCTATTGCTCACTGCAGATTCTGTGGTTTTATGCCAGCTCAGTAAAGTGAAAGGCTTCCTCATACAGTCCCGCCCTCACAGCTGGGCAGACTGAGACAGAACTAAGGAGTGCCTGAAGGGACACATCAAAGGTTAATAATGCACAATTTCTTTACTTGATGCTTTGTCCAGATCAGAGAATTTCAGATGAGAATATAAAAGGCAAGAAGGTTGCTTGCACTTATTTTCAGGTCACTAGGAGCTCCACACAGTAGCACTCAGCAGGGAGGAGATCCAGCTTTGTATTCTTATTTGATAGCAGAACCTCTAATGACATTGTAGCTGCCCTCAGAGTTACTTTATGAAACGAATATGAAATGAAAGAAGTAAAAAAATGTAAGGAAATGCAGAGTTATATTCTAAGTTTGAGCTAAAGGTCTTGACCAAGCTTCCAGGAACACCACTGAAAAAAACAAGGGGTGTGACATTGTGGGTACAAGGGAAACATGGGCAGGAAACCATTTCCAAAATTGATAAAATCTTCTATACAGCAACAAATGCCATGCCTTAAACTTATGATTACTGCAAGAACACTCTTATGGGTTTTTGAGCTCTTACTGTGTTTCTTAATATGTTTAGATTTATTTTCTATGTGATCTTAATTATACAACTTGGCATTGTGATGCCCACACTTGGGCTAGTTTAATACAGTTTGAGTTGGTTTTATTTATTTATAATTTACAGATACATATTCTCAACCTTATCTCTATCATAATACAAAATTTGTCTTTGATATTTTAGTATGCATCATGTATTTGCATATGCCTCTTTCATTTACAGAGGCATATGAAATGGTGCCTTTAAACCAGGCTTTACATGGTCTGTACAAAGTTGTATAAAGCACTTTTGAACTGTATGTGTTATAAATGCATGTAGATGATTATCAGTTATGACTCAGATTCACCATATTAAATTATAGACCATTTAAAGGTCTAATGTAAATATTCAGTTAATGCAGCAAGGAAATTAAGGGAAAAAAATGAACACTGTTTTAATGAGAATGATGGAAAACAAAATGATATTTTGTCTGGGATGTCACAAGGAAGGGACTAAATCTGAAGATAGACAAGGTTAAAGAAAGGTTAATACCAATAAAGGAAGAAGGATTGCTAAAACAACAGAAAGATTTATGGAAGAGTGCATTCCACAGATTTGCAGCTATGAGTATTGCAGGCAAAGGAGTGTGGATGACAAACTGTTTAAAGAAGCAGTAAAGGTACTGGAATATTGGAGTTGTATTTCCTTTGGGAGGTCAAAGAAGCACCATATTGTAGTGTCCAATAAGCTAAGTGAAAGAAAGAGAAATATGAGGGTTTAGGTTAACACATAGAGAAAGTGGCGGCAAAGTTGGCAACTCGCAAATTGCAGTTCTTGTTCTTGTTTTGTGCCACAGAGCTGTATTGTTTCAGCCTTGCTTTGGCTAACTCTGGAATGACTGATTCTGCAGACTTGCTATATACTATTTAATAGCTACTTTAATACTCAGTAAGTGGAGATCTCTTCCATTTTGAAGGGAATGCCTGCTTAGGGACTTACTGGTGAGGCGAGGATTTGCAACACTAGAAAAATACAGAATTTGCAAAGGCATGAAGGCCAAAGTAGCAGATTTGCCTATCTTACTGTGAACAGAGGATCATACATAACATGCAGCAAACATTAGTATCTTCTCACTGTCTCTCCATCCAGAATTCTTTTCCTGTGTTCTATAGCCTTTTAACACTTTTTTTTTTTCCTAATATGAACCACAGAAGTCAGCATTAAGAACACTATAGTTAATAGGTGGAAATTCATGATTTGACTAAATATTGATCTTCATTTCCTCATTTTTCATCTGATATAAAGTATTTATGTTCACACTTTGGTTTTGTTTGGCTTTGATGGAGACATATGCTTGGAAAATCTTATAGATGAAAAGGCAGTCTCATGTTTCAAACAAAACTATGTCAGTTTGGCAGCTGTGCTCCCATTTTTAATATAAGCATTTCATTCAAATGATAAAAGGCAGTTATAAGAGAAATGTCTTCTCCATGGACAGTGACTCAGTTTTACTGCATTTTTAGTACAGCAGGATGTACTAAAGTATGTATTTAGTACTGCAGGATGTACTTTAGTATGTACTTTTAGATGTACTAAAGTATGTATTTAGTACTGCAGGATGTACTTTAGTACAGGCAACGTTCTAGTTTTACGTCAGTTTATTACTTGTATCATGCTGTGGGAAGTTGAAGCATACCTTTTGTGTGTGTGAATTTTGTTTTTTGTTTTATTCCAAAATTTTTATGGAGTAAGAACTTATAAACTGTTTTACTTGCAACATTTTACAATGTTGTGGGCTTGTTTGAAATTTCAGTTTCAAGTAGAGATCAGCTTTCTCGTACGTTTAAACTGTGAACAGAAAGGAATTTATTGAGATCTAATTTCTTAATTTGAAAATCTCATTTGTAATAATCAAGTTTGCAAAGGAAAATAAATTACAGACTTTCAGTGCATGATGTCTTTGAGTTCACTGATGTACTTTAAATTATGATGGTAACCTTTTTTTCTGAGATTTAATGCTTCATAACTTCACACAAGTTTCAATAATGATGTAAGTCATGAAAGAATATAAAGTTTTGTAGCTGCATTCTGATGCATAGGCTGTTTCCTATGCATCCAAACCTCTGCAAATTGATTCAAGCGTGACCTTTATCGCATTTTGTTGCTTTGTTATTTTGGCTCTTGCTTGCTACCAAGCATTTCCCTTTTTATTATCTTAAATTTTGCTAAAACTTCATGTTCTAGAATGTGTAAATACCTCTTCTAGTTAAGAAGAGTATTTTATATAAAGCAAGAAGGAATATAGTCACACTCATGAGACTGAAATTCTTACTCTAAAGTATTTGATATTGTTAACAGATGTCAGTAACAGAAAAGGTCAAGGCAAAGTCCTTTCTGTAGCAGGTATTTTATGCTCCTGAATATGCCATAGAAGCTTTTTGGAGTATCAACAGGGAATACCATAGGAATGAGTAAGCTCCCTGTTCTCATTCACTATGCTTAGTTCCTGCAGACCAAGCCTTGGAAATGCTCTCCAGTATTTATCAAATATTCAACCACCACTCAACAGCAGCAGGACATCATGGAAGATTCTCATATCTTTGCTGTCTCAGTGTCTTGGGAATCACTGGCTTCACTCATGTTTTTTCTGTAACACCTGCTGAGAGTGCAGGCAGGTACAGGAGTAAGTTTATAAATTGCAGACAGAAACATAATCAATCACCAAGCTAAATACTTCAGCTTCTCTAATAATGAACATATTGGAAAGATATGCAGTAAGACAAATTATGAAAATCTCACATCTTGAGTCAAGATTAGCTGATTGGTTGATATATAGTATAATTTCCCAATTTTCTCCTTGTGAAGATATGGATTATACAAGACTGAGAAATACTAAGGGCAAAGCTTTAATAGATACTAGGAGAACTCCTAAGGTCTGGTTTAAGGAACATTAAGTACCACTGGCCTATTCAGTGCCAATTTTTCAGAACCCTGCAGAAGCTCCCCAGCTATGGACCTGATAGTATTTGTATTAAGAAGAAACCATACATGCTCATCTGTCACTTGGGACGCAGAACATAGCAAATGTTCCTGCCCTTCTTAGGAGCAAGAACATCTCTCCAGGATTTCAATTCAAAAGGTACAAGTGAATCAGCAATCAAAATGAGAGGAAAAATTATGCCAGTGTCAACATAAAGACTCTGTGACACACACTGTTCACAAAAAACATCAACCAGATATGCAGAGCCTCACGCCTGCAAGAAGCAACTCCCTTACTCCTTCCTGAAGACAGTACATTGTTTCTTTCATAGAACACTACAGAAAACATAGGCAATGCTGGAACATGAATTATGCCAGAAAGTGAATGGAAGATATGGGAGAGAACAAACACCTGGAACTCCAGGATGTTAATATGCCTAGATATTACACTGTCACCCAAAATACAGTATTTAGTGGGGAATTTTTGAAGATATAATCAGCACCTTCAAGTGACACTTCTGCATATTCAGAAATCCTCTAATGTGGCTAACAAACAGCAGTAAACTGAAATGTATTGGTGACTTGTTACACACTGCAGTCTTCTCTGGAAGGACAGGAAACCTCTTGATTATTACTGCTGCTTTGCTTGCCACTCCAATACTTGGGCATTTCCAATTTCGTCCATGAATGACAACAATACATACACAATAGCTACATTAGCTCTTTGTTGTGCTGTAGCAAACATTTCAAACTAGCCATTGACCTCTATGAAGGTGCATATCATGTTTACTTCAGCTTATGGGTCTGAGGGCATTTTCCTTGGTACTGTGCATTTGTTTGTTTAAGCAGAATCTCCGTAAAGCAGCGTTGCTTAAAGCAGCATGAGCTTTTTAGCTAATCACTATAATGTGCATAAAATTTATTACATATGTGGTGGTCCTGTGCACTGATAAATTATATTTAGCATGCACCTTTGTGTGCCTCACCTGCAGTTTAGCCCATCAATCTATCTCCTTCAGTATTTATTCCAACATTCCAAACCTCTGAGCAGCTTCAAACAGCTGGGACTTTTTTTTTTTCCCCAAAAACCTGTCAAAGATACATTTCCTTCTTTTTCCCTCAATGAGGGACTTTTTCCTACCAAGTTAATACTGGCCGAAAGACGAAATGGTGATATTTTGACCTGAACCGAAGCATAGTATCTGCTGTGTCTCATCAAAGTGCAAAGCTTAACAAAGGCTTTTGCAGCCCACACTAGGGAAGATGAGATTGCTAGGGTTCTCAGGGAGGAGCCAGCAATTCTTCAGTATTTGGAAGATCTTTTCTTAAATATTCAGGTTTTGAAGTCATAGCATTCTTATCTACAGGAGTACTGTTTCTGGTGACTTTTAACAATTTCAAATGAAAGCTTTGGAAGTTTCAAAGATTTACTATTAGTAATTCTCTCAGACTAGGCAGCTGGATTAGCTCTATGTGTAATCGTACCTTCCATTAAATATCAAGACTACAAAAAATAGCCCCAGTAACATTTTTTTAACACTCAAATGTTTTGCGTTTATTAAATGTAGGAGAGTGACAAACTGCATACATAATGTCTGAAGTAACATAACATTTGTATTGGCATTCACTTGATTTGTACTACCTAATTCATTATTCATATCATTGCCACTTCTTTTGTGAATATTTAAAATGAGAGTCATTTGAAGGTAATTCTAGCAAGTGTTCCACCCACTGGAGTGTATGCATATTAATCAGTTGCTTTCATTTTTGCATTATATTTATTCCTATTTTTAGACAACTGTCTACTATACCCTTTCTCATGACTTTCTTAAATGCCTTTTGTGTGTGTGTGTGTGTGTGTGTGTTATTGTTGTTGAATTTAATTCCTGGGTTTATTTTTCACAGCTTCTGGTATATTATAATGATCTTTGGCCATATATCTGGGTGTGCATAAGAACTGGGATATGGCTTCTTGCATAGGAAGAAGAAAATTGGTTCTGCTGATGGTATAACCATCAAGTTGATTAACAAATGCAGCTTTTTTGCTGCTGTGTGACTATGGGATAGAAATAGATATTGGACAGCAATGGAATATGTTCAGTCAGAAACATGATGTTATCAAACTTCTTCCATTCAAGCTTTTTCCACTGTACCAGAACAGTTACATATTTCAGCAATGAAATACTTAATAATGCTGACATCTAGGGAAGTGTTAATACAATTGATGGTAGAAAACAAATATAAATCCTCCCATGTTTTCATTTGACAAGAAAGAGAAGGAGTAGAATGATGAAAGACTTGCATGAGTTATGGACTCACAGTGCGAATACGGACATTACACTCAAAGCTCTGAGCTGCGCTCTGCAGATGTCCTGGATGCGTGGGAAACATCCCTGCCAGTTTGTCTTGATGAGTTGCCTAATGAGCAATTGCTGTTTCCCAAGAAAGTGCTTTGAAACTTCCACAGACAAGCCTTTAATTCACCAGGTGCTGACGATCTGATAGGATGAAATGAAAAAAAACCCAGCTGCACCAAACCCCAAATGTTAAGCATTCATGCATGGGGATTTCACTGTGTGGGTAGGTTGAATTTGCTTTTGTACTGAAAGGGATTTTGTCTCATTTTAGAGAAAATTGGACACAGTGGTTATCAGAAAAGGAGACACTTCACAAAACATGAACAGAACAATACGAAAGCTCAATGAGAGTAAGGAGTTTGGACACCAGCTGAACTGGGTAAATCGTAAAGAGAAACCCAGCAACTTCAGCTTTAGCAATAGTGGTAGTCCTATGTTCATGAAGAACACAAATCTTGAACATAAATGTAATACAAACTAGCCTGTAAATTCACTAGTGATAGACTAATGGTATCAGTGGGATTTAGTTTAAAATCCATCTGAAAAGATAAATTTCGACCTAAATTCAAGACAGCATTTTCTTTCACTGGCTTTATTCTTTCAAATAACTTGCTTTGTTTCTCTTCAGGCAGAATGTCAACGAGTGCCTCACTATTCAGTTTCTTCAAGGAGGAAATAAGGGCAGAGTGGTGTAAGCATATGCATGTGGGAAGAAGATGCCAGGAAAGAAAGTAATTTTAAGAGCTGATGGCTTTTCAAAAAGACAGGTGGAAATATTGCAGCAGTTTATCACCAGCTCTTAATCGCAAGTAGTGAATGTGGAGGTAAAACCAGCCCGGGGTGGAAAAACCACTATGGTGAATAGCAGCTGAGGTAGATGAGCGGAAAAGGAAGCATGACAGGAAGGTAACAAATGACCATGTAAGTGGGCTATGGACTAACGAGCAGAACTGCACAGAGTGGTGAGACTGTGTGTATTGGTGTTTTCAGTGGGATTTCCTTCAGGACCAGCATAACTCGGCTAAGTGACAGAATACAGATCTTGGTAATTTTACTACTGATGCTTTTTAACAAATGCAGCGCTAGTTAGGTTCACCATGTGCGTATTTCTTGTTTTAGCACCAGCAGAGTTTTCGGTTAGAGAAAGCAAGTATTTTTTTAAACCTTAAGGTTATTCAAAGCAAAGTTTCTTATCTTCAGTTCACCTGTACCAGAACTGTTTTTTTTATTTCGTGTGGGTGTAAAGGCCTGTTGAAGTTGACAAAACTTAAATCAAGCAGAAATTTAACAGGTTTTGCATTTAAGTCTTACCAGAGGGGAAAAAAACAAACCATCTTATTCGTGGTTAGGGGGGCAGGTACCTTCCTTAGGCCCACCACAACACTCACCGAGGGAGAGCATCCCTCTCACATTTTGATTTCCCCGTGGAGTCATCACCTCAGCTGTGCACTCAGCACCAAACCAGTTCTACCCACCTCGCTCTGTTTAACCTAGTCAAATAACACAAGCGTCTCGGCCTCCAGCCATCAGGGGCCCTCTGCGCCCATCAGCCGCTAAGACCACGAGTTTTCTGTTCCCGCTTCCCGGAGTCCCGTGTTCCGGACGGGAAGCAACAGTATGCGTGGAAAACCGAGCCGCACACCATGCCCACACGGCCGACACGACTGTTCCCGCGCATAGCCGCCCAGCCCGCCCCCCGTCTGGCGGTGAGGTACGCCCCACGCGCAGGCGCACCTCGCCCTGGCGCGGAGCACAGCCCGCGAAAATGACAAACCGGCGGCGCGAGCCGAGCCGCGCGGTAAGCCGCTGGGGAGGGGCTGGGGCCGTGCGGGGCCGTGCGGGGCTGCGCTCAGCGCAAGGGGCTCGGGCGGGCTACCGGCTCTGCCGCGGCGGTAGGGTCCTGCCCGCTGACTGGAAGGAGTGCTACGCTCCGCGCCCGTCCCGCCCGCTGCGGCCCCTACACCCCCCGCCCTGGTGTGCGCGGGGGTGAGAGGGCCCGCGCATGCGTATTAGCGCCCGTGCGGTCTGGGGGGCTGCCGTGAGGGGTGGGGCGCGGGAGGGCGGGGCTGGCGCTGGACCCGGTGTGATCGGTGAGAGGTTGGCGGTAAGGGGCCGGTACGGACCCGGCTATGCGGCCTTTTGCTGTAATCGGTGCCGCCCTGCCTTGCACATCCTGCGGACTACATAGCGGGCGTCCCGCGGCGGGACTTTAGGAGCTGCTGCTGCTGCCGCCGCATTTGTGGGGTCGTCGCTTGGTGTTTCACGCCTTGCTGCCGCTATGCCTCTTCTTGCCTTAACGGGGAAGTAGTTGTGTTGTACTTCCTCAAACAAGGTTTAGTGAGAGTGGTTTTGCCGGGGGGTGGTGGTGGTGTTTGGGCCTAGGTGATGTTCAAAGTCCCTTTACAAACCAAACCATTCTGTTACTCCGTGAATGCTGATTAGGCTGTGAGCTGTCAAAGGTGGGAATGCCTTGCGATGAAGGAGTGCACCTGGGGCCACATGCACGTCCCAGTACTTGGCCAGTATTGATTGTATGGTACTGAAAACTGAAAAGAGAAAGACACATCGCTGCCTGCATCTTGATGTTCCCCTTTGTTCTAGTGGGAACTGAGTGGTAAAATGTCATTCTGTGGCACATGTACGAAACTAGTGCAACTACAATACGTGGATAACTTCCTAGATGGTTCACAGAGGGAGGCAGTGAGAAGTGTACAAGTTTGTTTCTGATTTATGAGATGTGCCAACTTTTGCACTGCGAAGTCTGGTACTCGCAGACATCTGCTACAGTGGAGGAGCTCCAGTACAGTATGCTTTCACAGAATACTGTCAGTATGCTGGCCTTTTATTTGCAGTAGAGGTTGGGGAAGACCAATGCCTTAGAAGTATTGGGAGAAGCTGCCATTTTTATTTCTGTTTTTTGTTCAAGAATGTAGGTAATTAAAGCATTTTTTTTCCACTTCTCTGAAATTTTCAAAGTCACCATGGTTCATGTGGAAGAATGTCTAAAAATGTGGTAGTTGTTGCTGCTCTATCACAGCGAAGAATTCTTTATGCAAAATTTATGGAACATAGCATTCTAGTGATGGGCCACTGAAAAATCTTTGAGACTAATTTGGGATTTTTTTTTTTTCCAATGTATAATTTTAAGGATCTGGAGCTTCTCCCTCCCAGTTCAAGCTCATGTGAATCTTTTCTTTGTAAAATGAAAGCTTTCTTTTCTGTGGCCATTAAACCAAGCAACGTTCCATTTTTCTTTTTCTGAATTGCGTGGATTATTTGCTATGGTTTTGTGTACATCTTGCCATTGCTCATAGTTCAAAAATCGTGTTGTAAGAATTCATCGTCACATTATATTTGTAGCAGAAATTGATATATTTATCAAAGTGTATTGTGAGCTACTGACAAGTCGGTGAAAATCTCGCGTCTGTAGCGTTTTGACATTGCTGGAGAGAGCCCTCTTACCCCTTAGCCGTATTTCTTCCCTGTTCCAGTCTCGCTCCCCGGCTCTATGTGGATGTTTGTTCGCTACTGCCATCTCTTGGGGAGAAGCAGGCTTGCTGGACGTTCAATATGGCTCTCTAGTGGTTGGTTTGTAAAGAGAATAGCGATGGGGATGTGTTTGCCCTCGGTGGAAACTTGCCTTTAGAGAACTTGGCAGTGGGATAGTATGAGTCACGAATCGATCCTGAAGGTTAACTTTTCTCTTGTAGGAGTTGATCAAGTTTTTATTATCATTTCTGTGCTTTTTGTCTTAGTTTCCTAGGGAAATGAAATCTGTGTGATTCCACATCTTCATGTCTTTGGCTACTAAGAATTGAGCTTGTTAGTCAATTTTAACCAAGTTTGAAAGCAGGATAAAGGTTTGAAAACAAATTTATTTCTGTTGTTCCGTGTTTTGTTTGTCAGTGGTCCTCACTCAGTACTTGCATATGGGTCTACTGGATGGTGAAATTAACCACAGGCTAATGGATGAAATTAACCACTGAGCATCATGGGTGAAAATGTCATGAGGAATACCAGTGGGAGCTGGGGTTTTAAGGGTGATGTTATGGGGAGTTAAAGCAACAAAGGGTACCTTTTTTATGGTACTAGACACAGCTGTTCTCCTGTTAATGGAGCAGCCTTGTGCACTCAGTGTACTTTTAAACCATAACTGCTTTTATTTCTTTTTCCCTAAGCCATATGTTTCAGTATACCGACTTCCAATTGTGAAGGTGCTGGTTTTGACAAAGATGTCTTTCAAAAGGGGTGAAGGATCCTGTAAAGGGTGAAGGATGGGTCAAACAAATTTTCCCTGCAACAGTAATACAGAAAATGTTAAGAGTCTTTTGATACACATTGAATCAATTCTCACGTTTACAGGAAGGTAAATATATTGTATGAAATTAATCACAAATAAAAATTTTCAGTCTTTGATTTATGGATTTTTTTTTTTTCATACAATGTATTTTGTGCTAACCCGATCTAAAACGGCACAAAAGTATACCAGGTTGTAAAGATCTTCTTGCATGTGTAGATAGTACAACAGCTCTCAAAAATCAAGTCAAATCTTGAATTAAACAATTTACCTTTCACTAAGAAGGGTTTTCCCAGACTGAACTTCTGGTTAATGTTATCGTAAATGACTGAAATTAATATTAGCATTGCTAAAATGAAGACAATGATAATGCTCTGAAAACTTCTGAAACCACTTTAGAACCACATAGTTAATCTACTTTCTAAGTCACAGGAATGTAGAACATGGTAAATATTTTCACCTTGGTGTGGGCCAGTAACTTTGTGGACATTGCTGAAGTATTTAAAATTAGTAAAACTTAGTAATGCATTTTACTGTAGAAATAATATTGATTTTAGGTGGGTAGGATAAATGTTGTGAGATGATTTGGAATTGAGTGCTGTATCCCTAATACAAAAATACTCTATTACTGTTAATAATAATTAAGCATAATAATAAATCATAAAGACAACTCTTTATTAATTTAACAATTAGAATTTAAATCTTTTGAATTTGGGAATTTTTAGTTACAGGTTATTTAACACCTTTTCAAGAGTGCTTTTACTGTATGTAACGGTGAAGTATGGACTCATCAGATTTAAGGTGTTCACAAGAGGTTTCTGCTGTTATTCCTTTTAACTGTCAGCCTTGCATATAGTTGCAGGGTTCTGATATAGCACTTCTGTGTGTGTTTTTAACTTTTGTCAGAAATTCTGTAGGCAAGCAATGCTATGAGGTTTATTTTTGTAAGCTTACTAGTAATGAATTATACAGGTATCATTGGACACAATTTAAAGACTGATGACTTGCTCAAATGTGATGTGCATAGCACCAGTTATGGTACTGTGGTGAAATAAAGTCCATGAGGCTACAGCAGCAGAAGGAATTTTGTAAATCTTTGAGAGGAATAAATACTTTTTACTGGCAAATGGAGCAAATCTGATGTTATCAGACATGTATTTTTAGTTTGATAAAAAAAAAAAGTACACTGTACTATTAAACTTTGAAATTAGAGCAGTAGCGATGAGTCTTCTGTAGAGGTGAAGTAGAACAGGCCTTGGAAACTTAAATTACTTCTTTCGTATCATGTGTGAAATGTGTCAGAAGTGAGAATCAGACTCAGTCTCGTGATTACTGCAGCTAAATTGCAAGGCTGTCCTTCCTCCTTACTAGTAGATTCACTGAACATGTTTATTTTATGAATCTTGATTAACTAGGTGACAGTATTGAAATATTCCAAACAGTGACTGTAATAAAGTATCATACTATACAACTAAATTGACATATATGAGTGTCCAAGGAGAGGAGGCCAAGAGGCATACCACTAGCTAGTACTTTATTTGTATGTTGTACATGTAAAGTTCTCATCTATCATTAAGTGACCCAAATTCATAAGGAACTCCCTTCCCATAGTATACTAGAACTATATAGCTTTAATTTAATGATGAGGGTGGTATTACTAAACTGTGAGTTTTTCATGAACACAAGTGACAGAAATCTTACTTGCAAGGCACAGGATCCACTACTTGTGCATTAAAAAGCCCATACCCATAGAATATCCAGGAATAACTGAGAGCTTCCCAAATAAATGCCTCATGGCTTTGAGTATCGGTGCCTTGTCTCCAGTCTAAATGCCCACGTAGCTAATTATTGCTGCAGTATGAATCTGACTGACTGAATCACTGAAAGTCTCTGCTCTAGATGTTTCTGAAGAAACTTATCTCTTCCTGTTTGCAAAGAATGAATAGCCTGATTTAATGCCTGTGAATAGCATGAAACCTTGTCAATGGACTCCAGGGACAAGTGTTTGTGGGAGTGTGTTAAAATAATGTATAACAAAAAGATGTAAATGTTGATGTGGATGTCATGAAGTTATTTTTATTCTTCTGAAGAATGCATTTTTTCTTTTCTGTCAGGTGTACTTAGTGCCATAGCTACATCTTTATTCAGAAGGTTTTATTCTGTGGTGTGAGTAGTCAGGGAGGGAGGTGAGAAGAGTAGGAAACTCTTTGGTAAGGTTGATTTTTGTGTTTGTTTGGTGTTTGATTTTTATTTTGTTTTGGTTTTGTTTTGTTGCTTTTCTTCATGCCAAAGAGAAATGTATTCTTTCGTTTGCAAACTTGCTTCCATTGTATGTGGACTATGTGAATGCTTTTCACAGACTTTCAGTAGCCTCAACTGATGTTAGGATGAGTATGTATAATTTTTACTTAGGCCTATTATGCTGTCACCGGAGTTCATGTGGAAGTAAGTACATATAATAAAAACAGGAAAGCAAATACTTTGATGTGTGGTTGTTTTGGTTTTTTAGGGTTTTTTTTGTGGAATATTACCCTTTACAGTTGCATAAACAATTGTGTCATGCTTGAGGAGCCTTGGTTGAATAATAGATTATCTTTGAGGAAATCCTTGACAAGCAGTGGTGTCTAATGTGCTAGGACCTAGGAGATTTCTATCTTTTATCTCCTTCTGTCATTTGTTTCCTCAGTGACTTTGGTAATTTTCTGTTTGTGCTTCAGTTTCCTTATGTGTATGTAGAAATGCTATAACTTGGTACAAATGAAGAATTTCAGTGAAAGGTATGTGCTTCATCACTATAGTAAATATTCGAGATGTTTAGAGAAAAGGAATTCACTTAGTATAAGTAAGACAACTCTACGTACTGTATGCATAGCCCTGAATATCAATACTGTAGGCAGGTTTTTAACTGATGTTCAAATACTTGTGATAACGAGTTTGGGCCATGTGTCTTTTCTTATATCTGTGTAAGTCAGGGGTAAAGCTTGAATTTGGGAAAGTTGCATGGCTCTTACAGAAACACAGTTGTCAGAAATGTGAAGCCCTTTAGTGATAAGTTGAATTTAATGGAAGAAAGAACAGCTAGTCATACTTCTCTATGTCTAAATAGATGGTGTCTCTTGCTGCTCATCCAATCTCCCAAGCCCTGCCCCCCCACCTTTTTTCTTTTTTTTTTTTTTTTTAATGGTGAAACTGATGTGAATATTTTCAGACCATTCTCCCCATTTGCAGAATATCCTTTACTCTATAGGTCATATATGATTTCTTTGAAGAGAGAACTGTTATTCTAACTTGCTGTGTACAGACTAGAAAACTAAGGGATTACTGTGTATTTGTTTATTGCAGAACTTAAAGTGAAACATCTGAAAAGAGAAAAAAAAAAAAGAAGCCAAAGCTTGGTGTATGTGTACCCATGAAAGAGAGGAATGCTGTTTATTTCATGGTAAAACTTTGAATTAATCCCTTAAGTTTTTTTCAGAGGAGCTAAATTCTAAGGAAATAAATCTCTCTGTATTCCATTCAAGCACTGTATAGATACAAGTTAATTGTAGAAAAGGCTCAATGATAAGAGAAGCTTGGATGGTTGGTTTGGTTTATGAACATAACAGGCTAGACTAGACTAGACTAGGACTATTTTGGTTGAAAGGGACCTCGATGATTATTGGGACCAACTGCCTGACCAATTTAGGGCTGATCAAGTTAAAGCATGGTATTAAAGCCATTGCCCACTGATACCAAGAGGCTTGGGGCATCGACCACTTCTCTAGGAAGTCTGTTCTAGTGTTTGACTGCCCGTTTGGTAAAGAAATGCTTCCTAATGTCCCTTCTGAGCCTCCCGTTGTGCAGCTTTGAACCACTTTCTCATGTCCTGTCACTGGATCCCAGGGAGAAGAGATCAGCAGCTCCCTTTCCATTTCCCTTACTTAGGAACCTGCAGAGAGCCAAGCCATGAGGTCACCCCTCAGCCTCCTTTTCTCCAGCCTGGACAAACTCAGAGCCCTCAGCTGCTCCTCACAGAACACAGCTCCAGCTCTGTCACCAGCTTTGTTACTCCTCTCTGGATGCAGTCAAGGACCTTCACATCGTTCTTAAACTGTGGGGCCCAGCACTGCACACAGTTCTCAAAGTGAGGCTGCACCAACACTGAGTGCAGCAGATAATCACCTCTTTTGACTGGCTGGTGATGCTGTGTTTGATGCACCCCAGGATGGGGTTTGTCCTCCTGGCTGCCAGGGCACACAGCTGACATGCATTGAGCCTGCTGTCAGTTAGCACCCCCCAGACCAGTTTTTTCCTGAAGTGGTGTTCAGTAGAGAAGAGGTTGAACAAAGCCTTTTAGGGATCTGAAGTTACAGTCAAAATGTCTCATAGTGGATTTAAGCTGGAGGGAATAGTGATAACCATATGTAAAAGTTTAACTGAAAAGTAGTTTGTATTTGCTACAAAAATTACTCTCTGCCTGAGCAGTTATGCTACATTCATACTGGCTTACATGCAGCGTAGTGAGAATATTTGCCAGAAGAAGGTAATGAAAACTTTATAGTCAAAGTTCATGTCAGCCCTCAAGATACTGTGTGATATATTAGCTGTCAGATTGGGGATAGAAGAAGGGGTACAAATAATAAATTACATCTAATAAGAATTTTCCATTATTGCTAAAAGTTCTAACTTTTCTGGTGTAGTGACTCGGTCAGCTCTTACGGATAAATTTTTCAGTGTTTTGAATGTACTATGTGAAATACAGGCTCTGATGAGATGAATGAAAATTTTGCCACTGAAGTAAACAGAATCAGGATTTCATTCCTTTTCTTGTAACCTGCAAAAGAAGGTCTAATTGTGTAGTGTTTACAGTACTGATATTGGAGGCCCATGCACAACTGATGTGTGATGTTACTAGCCATAGTGAAGCCAAACTGCTGTTAGCAATGACTGCCTTTTTTGCAAAGTGTTATAAAGATAAGTTACTCCTATTTTTTTGTTACAAGATGTTCTGCAGAAGCAGTTTTGCTTCCTATAGTTCAGAGGCTGAATCAGACCTAGTGCCTCTGCAGAATTGCATTTATCCTTTGTTAGCAGTGTCTTCTTAGTCACATTTCTCTGTGTGGCCTTTATTGCAGCTGTTGTGACAGAAGTCAGCTGGAAATGAACTAGGCTGAGTGAAAAGGCTCTGTCCAACAAACTAAATCCAAGAATACTTTAACATTTATCTGCAGTTGAGCTATTTCAAAAAATCTTTATCCCTCTAGCACTTAGGAGAGATTGCCACATTACAGCGACCTGTTACCAAAGTAATCTTGGAAGGTTTGCTATTTAGATTATGCAAAACAAAAGATTTAAGTTTTTGCCTTACTGCAGAAATAAACTGAAAGGGAGATATGCTTCACCACCATCCCCCTGCCTCCATTTCAAGAAGACTGTGAAGGTGTGTACTTGTTTGTGCTTCTGTTCACTGTGCCCAGTATGTAATTTCTAGCTTCTCCTGTATTTTGTGATATGTCGTTGTCACCTTTTTGTGGTAGATCCCTGTGTACTGACGGAAGATAAGCAATTCAGATACGGAAGAAGAAACAAGGAGTTAAAGGGTGAGATGGAAGCCCTCTGTTTCTTTCAAGTGTGGCTTTTGTTTTGGAAAGCAATGTTGATCTGTTTAACGTCAGTATGCGCTGGTCAAATCTGGGATTTGCTTTATTGCCTTGAAACGAGTTTCCGTTTTGTACGTATTTTGCCTAATGGTATGGACAGCTTTGTGTGGGCCTTGCTGGATTTTGATCTGGATAATCCTGTCATTGAAATTCTTTTAAATTATGATGTCGTGTAGCTTGTTGCTTTGCTGAATTATGTAGAGCTTTCTGTCAGAGATAACAAAGAGACTTTACTTCATTGTCTGTTTTCTCAGCTTAAATTTAACTTAAAAATTAAAAATACTTGTGATGTTTGGGTCTTAATATTTTGGTTGGCACCTTTCCTGCAGGAGCAACTTCCAGTGGCTTTTGATCAGACTTAGTATTCAATTTGTGCTTAAAAACATAGTAACACGTTCTGTGGGATGGTAATTCTATCTTTTATATATGAAAGTGATAATTAATTGCCTTGTTGTCGTAATAAGATCCATTAAGGAAAGGTAACAAATAACATCTGTAAAATTCAGTGATATCTCTCCTAAATCCTTATTTCACATCTTTCATTATTCCCTTGGGCAAAAGATAAAGAGTAGATGCATGTGCTGAGATAGTATTTTTGCCTTTCCCCTTAAAGGGGGTTTTATTCTTAGCCTCTTGAAATGGGAAAGTCAGAAGGAGGTTCTGCTGCTGCAAGACAAGTGTGCCATTAGAACCAGAAAGTTTTAAAATAAATTTTTGTGTGAAATGGTTATTGTTATCAGGGAAGGCTAATAAATAGTATTTTTTGGTCATGGAGCTTATGGCCTGATGAATAGGAAGAAGAAGGCTTTTTTATGATCATATAGTCCTTTTGGAAGAGAGAGGGAGATGTAATGTTGTCAGTGTTCTAGAAAGGGACATCTTGTGTGAATCCCAGCAATGCATGCTTCCTCCGGGCGTCAGTTCTTCTGCAGTTCTTCAGGGCAACAGAGTGCAACTGGCAACATCATTTTGCTGTTTGCAGTTTTACTGAGATTGAACCTGTGCTAGAGATTTAATACACCTATTGTCCACATAAGTAGCTCTGTTAGTGACCACAGTCCCTTAAAGATTAAAATAGGGCTCTTTTTACAGTGAGATCTGATAATGTAATTCAGAAGACATATCTGACAACTGTTGAAATACTAATTATCAGGGTAAATAGAGGAAATAAATACAGAGAAGTAAAACAGATGAGTTAAGTCATCTTTGTTAAGTTGAGAATTGTTGATCTAAATGTTGAATGATAAGGACAACTATCTGCTTGACAGCTATTTAATTTACCAGATTTTGCATTTTGCTAAGCCAGTGTTGGTTTCTTTCTTTTGACAAATCTTTGTTCTTTAGTTTTACTTCCAGAAGAAGATACATTTGCATGCAATTTGTTTTAATTTGGAAAGTCTGCATGTAGACAAGAAGTTTTCTATGAGTGGTTTGATCTTTCTGTAAAATGTCTGTGGATGTAGGCACAAAGAGGATTAGGAAAACTTGCTCCTAACTGAAAAATTAATAAGAAGTCAACACTGGATGTAAGCACAGTCCAGAATCAAGATGGAAATTTTCTCTAGATTATTCTTGACTGCTGAACTGCCAGTGAATGCCAATTAGACTTAATACCAACCCATAAGCTACCCTGTAAAGCTAATTTCTCAGCAAGAGACAGTGGGAAAAAAAAGATGACATTAATAAATAATACATATTTTTAATTTTCCCTAGGATTTACTACTCTTGGGCCTTTTTGAAGTTTCTAAAATATTGTTCACTTTTCTCCAAATTTATTTTTGGGGGGCTAGTAATAGGTTTTCTTTAAAGTAGGAAATAAATCATCTTTGATCTTGCTGTCTAAGTATTCATTACAGGTTGTTTTTGTTCTTGGCAAGTAAAATTAGAGCTGTCAAGATGAAGATGAAAAATATGCTTGTGGTGTATTGTATGTTTCAGTTGTAGCAACAAGGTGAAAGAACATAATAGACATTTGATGTAGAGAAAGAATAAATGAGAAAATAGTATCTATGTTCTGGATAACTGCTACTTTTTTTTTCTTTTGACATAACCCCAAAATATCATTCATTAGATAGTAACTTTGTGATATGATTATCATTGTCTTTGAAACATGGAAACAGTTAATAGTCTAACTGTAGTTAATAGTCTTCTGCTCTATTAGTGCATCAACCATGATCTATCATAATCAAGTTAAGGGTGATTAAGGAGTCAAAATCATCAAATGTACTTTTGTTTATAAAATATACTCAAGTGCTTACCTAATATCTAGTCTCCTAATTCTTAGTATTAGTCTCCTAGTATCTATTAGAGTAATAAAGGTGCACAAAAAGACTGTTCTACTGCTTTTGTAAGTGTTAACAACCCTAAGAATAATTTGAATTTGGAATGTATGTTTATGTGTTGTGTTAGCTCAATGGTGACCTGTTCTGCTTGAGGCCTTTGGACCCTGATGTCATATTAGTATTTTAGCTGTTTTCTTGTTTTGTTTTTAACTTGCAAGCTGAGGTTGCTGATGGGCAAGATTTGAAAGAGAGATGGAGTAATGGAAAGTAAAGTGTTCATTTGGAGTGTGGAGCTACTTATTACAGGTTCAAGGAAAAGTACACAAATGAGAGCTTTATGCCTTGAATGCAAGTTTTTGTCACATTCATTTGGAATGCTGTGACATAAGGCAATATTGTACCTTAATGGTATATCAAAGATCCTTCAACTTGAAATGATTTTATTTATTTAAAAATAAGAGCTGAATTTACAAGATTAAAGACAAACTAAGTAATAAAAGTTTAGTAGTAATTTTTGGCAGTCTATTAAAGCCAGATGTGGGGGACATCGAAAGGTATGAAGGTTTGTCACTGAATTTTCTGTGATTGACAGAAATTCTTTCTGAGGAGGTGTAATGTTTTAACATATTATCTTTTTATTATATCTGAGTCCCAAGTTTCAGAATTCATAATAGTGAAGAAGTCACTTTTTTCTTTTTTCCTGTTTTTATGGTTTTGTTTTAAAATATTTTGCTTCTACAGTTCTAGAGGGGAAAAAAAAGAAAAAAGAAAGGAACTCCGTTATTTTAGTATTTAACATGCTGAATGCACAAATACTTCATTTTCAGACTGTAGGTTAAGAGAGAGTTGTGCAAAGTTTTCAAAAAACTTTGTTGGTGTGTATTCTACCTATGGAAATAGTTCGCTCTCTGTCACAGAGGAGTAGTAGTATATCAGACATGTCCTAACATGGAAGACTGTGACAGTGTGGTATTTGCATGTGTGTGTCTTCAAGAGGTTGTAGCAGCAGCTCTGCTGTTGAATACCTTGGTATGCTGTCGGGCTTTGCCTCAGGATCTGGTAACAAAAGTAACTAACGTGTTACATTTTAGACACTAATCCAGATAGCTCACTTGATAGAATAAAACCAATCCGTTGTTAGAAATGTTGCCTTCAGCTTGTGAAAGATACAGCGAGTACCTTCATGCCTGAACTCTGCAAGGTTCCATGGGCTTGAAAGTGCAAGACCGAGAGGGTTTGACTGGAGATTCTGAGCACGGAAGACTTGACTGTTTTGTCCTCTTCTTCCGAGAAGTAGAGGATATTTTAAGGCAATTCACAGTAAATCCAGCTTCTGAATTTCTCAGTATTGTGGAGTAAATAGTCATAAGTAAGAAGAAGATTTTGGTTTTTTGGCAGCTAAAGTAAAAGGAGCCCCAGCTAATTGAAGAGAGTGGAAACGAACTGGAAAGAGAATTCAGGAATACACATGACAGTATGACAAGTCAAGTTATTTATCAAGTTTTTATTATTTATAATTTCTGTAGGTCTTTTAACATGTTTTATATATTACTGGGGTCTGGATGTTTAAATTGCATTTAATTAATAGTTTTATATTTCTCTTGTTAATAAGCTGAATATTCTGTGACAGTTTTTGGGATGAAATCTGTATGTCAGGTTTGGTGTGTTATATTTTCTTTTTAATACATTCAGTAATTTTACTGGGTGCTCTTCAGTAATGTTGAGATGAAGACAAGACTAAAGTATATGAATAAAATTGCTCTTTTCAGGACTAGATGCTATAGTTAAATAATAGAATCATAGAATCATAGAACATTTAGGGTTGGAAAGGACCTTAAGATCATCTAGTTCCAACCTCCCTGCCATGGGCAGGGACACCTCACACTAAACCATGACACCCAAGGCCTCATCCAACCTGGCCTTGAACACCGCCAAGGATGGAGCATTCACAACCTCCCTGGGCAACCCATTCCAGTGCCTCACCACCCTCTCAGTAAAGAATTTCTTCCTTATATCCAATCTAAACTTCCCCTGTTTAAGTTTGAACCCGTTACCCCTTGTCCTGTCACTACAGTCCCTGATGAATAGTCCATCCCCAGCATCCTTGTAGGCTCCCTTCAGATACTGGAAGGCTGCCATGAGGTCTCCACGCAGCCTTCTCTTCTCCAGGCTCAACAGCCCCAACTCTCTCAGCCTGTCCTCGTACAGGAGGTGCTCCACTCCCCTGATCATCCTCGTGGCCCTTCTCTGGACTTGCTCCAACAGTTCCATGTCCTTTTTATGCTGAGGATACCAGAACTGCACACAATACTCCAAGCGAGGTCTCATGAGAGCAGAGTAGAGGGGCAGGATCACCTCCTTCGACTCAGCAAACTTGCTGAGGGCGCACTCAATCCCAGTGTCCATGTCACCATCAAAGATGTTGAACAAGACCGGTCCCATCACCGATCCCTGAGGGACACCACTTGTTACTGGTCTCCAGCCAGACATCGTGCCATTGACCACAACCCTTTGTGTGCGGCCATCCAGCCAGTTCTTTATCCACCGAGTGGTCCACCGATCAAATTGATGTCTCTCCAATTTAGAGACAAGGATGTCATGTGGGACAGTGTCGCAGGCTTTGCACAAGTCCAGGTAGATGACATCAACTGCTCTGCCCCTGTCCATCAGTTCCTTCATGGCCCCATCATAGAAGGCCACCAAATTGGTCAGGCAGGATTTCCCCTTAGTGAAGCCATGCTGGCTGTCACCAACCACCTCCTTGTTTTTCATGTGCCTTAGCATGCCTTCCAGGAGAATCCGCTCCAAGAGTTTGCCAGGCACAGAGGTGAGACTGACTGGTCTGTAATTCCCTGGGTCATCCATTTTTCGTTTCTTAAAAACGGGGGTTATATTTCCCTTTTTCCAGTCGTTGGGAACTTCCCCGACTGCCATGATTTTTCAAATATGATGGCCAGTGGCTTAGCAACTTCATTTGCCAGCTCCTTCAGGACCCGCGGATGGATTTCATCAGGTCCCATGGACTTGTGTATGTTCAGGTTTTTAAGATGGTCTCGAACCAGATCCTCTCCTACAGTGGGCCTAGGGTCTTCATTCTTACAGTCCCTGTGTTTTCCTTCCAAGACTATTTCATTAGAGGCTTCTCAAGAAAGCAAACATGTAAGTTCAGCTTGAAATTTATGCTGTTGCAAAATAGAACAGGTGCTTGGGATAATTCTTTTTTCTGGTTTTGTCTTAGTTTGGGATAAGTAATGTGATGCAGCAAAATATTAGTGCATATTAGTGTGCTGGTCAAGGATGAATCAAAGCACATACTAAAATGCTAAACAAGGCCAATGGCCTGTATGAACAATGCAGCAATTCTTGGAAATGTGAATGTCACTTTATACTCTCGTGTAGATCTCAGGATAAGTTTTCCAAGAATGTGTATTGATTGTATCCTAAAACAGATAATAGCAATATTTTTAGCACTTAACGAATTTTCTTTGTGATGATATTTTTCTGAAAAACTACATTCAGTTCCTAATAGTTGCTGTAAGGGCTTATGCTACTACCATTGAACTGACGAGAATAGTTA
Source organism: Psittacula echo (assembly GCF_963264785.1). NCBI lineage: Eukaryota > Metazoa > Chordata > Aves > Psittaciformes > Psittacidae > Psittacula > Psittacula echo. The sequence goes on along the minus strand of NC_137742.1, from coordinate 45,859,088 downwards.
CATAAAGCTTCACAGAAATGCTCAACCATTCCTCCTCCTCAAAAAAAGAGTGCAAACAAAAATGCTTGTTTCATGTAACTCTTGATGATTTATTTCCTCTTGTTTTTCAGTGTACATGTAGGAGTATATTACAGATACGCGCTGCAGATTTCCTGTTCTCGTAGTCATAAAGATCCTTGCTCCTTATTTCTGATATTATAGTATTTTGAGCAGTTTCAGAAAACTAATTGCACAGAAACATACATTTATTTGTCCCTTAATCCACTTTAGAAATGAGACAGAGAACTGATTCCTCCATTTTTGCCTGTAAACTTTTCCATGAAGGAGCATTTGACAGCACCTGGAATTTCTTAACTGCTTTAGAAACAGAACTCTGGTTTTGTTTCAACAGCAAATGATGAGAAAGGAGCAAGTTTAGGATTGATCCTTCTGAAAATGGCCTCTGAGCTCTAGAGTGTATAGTTGGGTTTTTTGGTGCAAGTTGTTTGCTTAGGCTTTCATACAACAAGACAACTGTGAAAATTTAATGCATTTCAGGTGAGCATTTTGAATAGCACTGCACACAGAACTACTTTGTTTCTTGATGAAGAAAAACCAGGTTTATGTGACTAGAACAAGTCTGTTGATGGAACACTACTTTGCTCATATCCAGGAGACTCAGAACAGGTATTTTAAGGGAATTAACAATCAGAAACTGTAATAAATGAACATTTGCAGCTAGCAGCATATAGAATGGCTATACTTTTAAGGATTTCCTTTATCCTACTATTTATGCTGATGTCCTTCCTTTTGACTTTTGTTTGTTTGTAGTTAAAAAATAATGTATATAAATCTTTTGACAGTTTTTCTGCAAGGCAAAGGCTCTGGACCAGGAAGGAGTTGCTAAGGAGTCTCTCTGAATCAGCAATCCAGTTTATTTAGTTGTGTCCTGGGTTCAGCAGGGATAGAGTTATTTTTCTGCCCAGTAGCTGGTGCAATGCTGTGTTTTGGCTTTAATCTGAGAACAATGCTGATAGCACACTGATGTTTTCATTGTTGCTCAGTAGCTCTTCTCCTGAAAAAGGACTTTCCAGTCTTTCATGCTCTGCCAATAAGGAGGGGCACAATTACCCAGGAGGAAGCAGAGACAGGACACCTGATCCAAACTAGCCAAAGGGGTATTCCATGCCACAGCACATCATGCCCAGTATATAAACTGTTCTTACCTCAGCCTGTGGGTTTTATCAGTTCTCTTCCCACCCAGGGAGGGGGGAAGAAGCGTGGTGACCTGTTGACTGTGTGGTGCTGAGTTACTGGCTGGGTGCAAACCACTACAAGCTGTAATTAAGAAGGGAGGTAAACTACCTTTCTTGTGGGGCTGGGATTTCAGACATCTGGAAAAAGACCACCTTACCTGGTGGTGGCAGTGCCATTCGGCATACTGTAATAGTAGTTACAGGTATCTGGTATAGGAGATAAGGTCCTTGATTTCCTTACCTGGGATTCTCTGTTGATACCTAATCAACTCCTGTGGCTGGCCCCAGAATGTTGGAGTGCTTGTGGTTCTCCCCTTTTCCCACTCTTTTTTTTTTTTTCTCCTTGAATTTTCTGGAGCCATTTTGTTAGGGTACTTGTTTTTCAGTTATTTGGGAGGATTAATCTCACCTGGGAACATCAAACAGGCTTATTAATTTACTAAAATATGTAAATTCAGATCCTGGTTTTAATTTGTTCTTCATCGTGTTCCTGTGATGATAAGAGTGTTTGATGGCTAATTGCTGCTTAGTGCCTATGTCCCTTCAGGAAGCTATGGTGATGAAGTCTTGTAGCCTGCTTTTGACACTCACAGAAGACCAACAAGATCTTGACACTGTATATGTCCATTAAGATTTCTGCTGACAGCAGTAGTTGCAGGTAGAAAGAGGAGTGTAATAGAGAACAAAAGCAGTGGCTTTGCTTACACTACTTTGAACATGTCTAGTACAAATATGCATTGAACTCTGGCAAGCCAACAGCTTTACCTTTACATTCTTACTTTTTTTTTTTTTTTTTTCTGGACAGGATCCAAAGCCAAATAATGGCTGTGATTCATTATGGGGAATATATTTATTTATTACTTGTAGAAATTAAACAAGTTTATTAACAATCTTTAGACTTTTATCTGGCTCAGATTAGCATGCTATATAAGTGATATGATTGTAAAGGTTAGCTGTATAAAGGTAGCTTGATTTACAGGCCTGCTGCTGAGGTTCAGGTTTATTTTTTTGGTCTGTAGCTTACAAAGATAAATATTCATTGATTTCTGTGGCATCTGTGAGTGTCTGAATTGCCTCCAAGTGAGCAACAGTTCCTTTCTAAAAACTGCCACCACATCTGTGTTAATTGATAGTTGTCTTTACAGTCTTGACAGAAAGAATAATGTTTGAATGGCTGCAAGAGTTTGTTTGCTCTTTCAGCCTGTGAGGTGTTTCTTTCAGAGAGATTAAAAGGTGGTTGTAGTGCCTCGTGTGCTATTTTCTGTCCTTCTGCCAACGAAAAATGTAATGGCAACGCAGAAGAAAAATGTGTTGTGGGTTTTGGTTGGGATTTTTTTTTGTGTCTTTTACTCTGGCAGTTTGTCCAGAATTTAACATTCTGGCTTGGCAATAATGCTCATCTCTCAAAGTTTTAACAGCAAAGTGTGCCATTGGGTATAGATTATATGTGGTACAGCTTTTATTCAGAACTGAGTTATATGAAAAGCTGCATGTGGTTGTATTTTTAATTCTCTTTTGCGTAATAATACAAAGAAAAAAAAGAGCTGAAGTACTAAATGTATGTTTCCTTGAAGGAGAATACTCTTTTTGTACTTAAAACTAATGATCAATTACAAATGTAGAAATTACGAGCAAAGGTCCCCTGACCCCCTTTGTTTTGGTTGAGCCTTATTTTAATGCTTTCATTTACCCGAAAATGGACATTTTCAGTTTTATATCATGCAAAGCATTCTAAATAAATGCACACTTACATTATTCTAATATCCTTTGAGTGAAATATTGGTGATGACAAATTCAGGTAATAAAAGCCTGAGACACAGCTGGGTGGTACTTTCTCAGGTAATTTACTGATTACTGTGACCCCTTTGCTACTTTGTCACAATGGGGTTATTATTTTACCCTCTTACTACGACAAAGGAAATTGACACCCCTATGAGATGTAAACACAGGCACCCCTCATGCCTCCCTTTCACATGTGAGCACAAAAAAAGTTATCAGAAATCCTTCCTCCCGTTTTCATTCCTGGTTTGAAGACAGTGTTAGGACTGCCTGATGTGGAGTTACAATTTTTTTTTTTTAGGATTGTGGGATGGCTGAGGACACTCCAGTGCCCGAACTGAACTTTGAATATTGGTTGGATAAAGCTATTGAATGGGGTCAAGCCACCACGCTGGAATCCCAGAAGGATGTGTGCCTTCATCTGCCTCAGCTCCAAAAGTTCCTACATGAGATTTATGAAACTTTGAAACATATGGTAAGTGACTCTAAAAGGAAGAGTGACCTGTTTTGAAGACACCCTCAGAAACAATCTGCACCATGTTTTGACAAAACCAGAAGCTAATAGTAGCAAAGAGGTTTGTGTTATTGACCTAACGTATTGCTGGATCAGACAGGCAAATTGGGGCGTCACAGGTAATGGAAACAGGAGTGTGCTTCCTGTTGCCCTGATTTATTGTGAAAGGAGCTTTTTCTTCTTGATTGGTTGTTGTCATGTGAGATTTCCTAGCCAATGCTCTAGCCTCTTTAAAGAACCCTTTAAAAATATTTTAAACAAGAATTTGATTCTGGTTGTCAGGTCATAAATTAGATTATTTAAAGGCCTTAACATGCAAAACTGTAACTGATCCATTAAATCTTAGAGAGTCTGTTGACACGTTAACCCCAGTGTTGTGACAGACATAGTGAATTCTAGCAGAATGGTCAGATCTTTGGCGTATGCTGCTGACTGTTCTGTTTAGCAATTTAATTATTGTCTGCACTCTAGTGAGTGCTTTTTTAAAAAACAAATTTAGTTTTTTATATGTTTAGTTGTGTTTATGTTTTTCTGAACATGGCTTTTTCAGTATAATTATCTTAAGAAATAATGTGTTATGGCATAAAGATGACTTCTTACGGAAGTATTTATTTTTAAATATTCTTTTTATCTGAAGACTACAGAGTCATTGTCATTTTCTGAACTGAATTTAACTTTTAAATAAAGTTTTTTGGGGGAGTGGTGTTTCTTCCTGTATTTCTATATGTCTTTTTCTTAAGAGGGAAATAAAAAAAAAAAAAAGTTGCTACTTCAAGTAATCTGAGGCTTAGCCTGAAATGGACCTTGTGAATATGGCCCCAGAAAGTCTAGGGCTAGCCCCAAATGTGAGACAAATGTAAGGAATTTATTGCAGCAGCAGGAGATGGTTATCGTTCCTGCTACTTGCATGTTATCTCAGAACAGCACCATTTTTAAAAGCCTTCATTTATTAGATAGTAAAGCTACAAAAATGGAAGAAAAAGACTGATTGCAGAGGATTGTATATAAAATACATTGTCTATTACTTTTATAATGAAGCTGGTTTCTGTTTGGTTAAAAGTTAAATGGCAGTTTGTTACTGGCTGGTTAGTCATTACATAAGTTGAAGAAAACAAGCAAAAGTAACAGAAAGACACTTAGTTTTGTCCATAGTAATTTCTTCAGAAACTTTGAGACAGTATGTAAAGCAGTGAGGATGAACACAGATATAGTTTAATTGTGCTTTTATTATCATGAAATCTTGCTTACTAATACTGTTTTCTGATTACTGGATGTGAGGCAAATGAACACATTTTCTAGCATAATTAAATAGAGGAAATTACCTACTTAAGATTTAACTTATTTGAATTATAACATTATAGCCAATCTCAGGAAGTTCTGCTTTTATTACATACCTGCAGATGTTCTGCTTCCAGAACATTATACAGCAAAACCATTGGGATTGTAATTTACAACAATCTGTATCATTAGCAGTTCTCCTAACCTACTTTTGATGTTCAGTATATTTATTATCTTTTTGTTTGTTTTTGTGTTTTAACAGGATTCAGTTGCAGCAATCCAGCAGTTCCCTTTAATTGGCCAGCTTTTAGGAAGGCTTTGTTGGAATCCTTTTGTTATAGGATATGGTAAGAACATGTAATGATATTTCTGCAGCAGTTCCATGAACTTTATTCTACAGGAATTAGGAAAATACGACTTGTTATATACTTTGATTTTTACACAAAAGCAGAGCAATCTTTTTTACTGAAGTAAATTTTGGAGATTAAAAGATTATCCAAATTATTTAAAATATGTGGCATTATGAAATCTTAAATTTACTTTGGGAGCTAATTAATTTAATTGATTAGTTAGAGAATCTTTACTTGGAAGCAGGAGATTTTAAACCCAATGAGTGTTTCTGTGCATCACAATTGATGTTTTTCTTATTTTCTTGACATATTAATTACGTTTTTGTTAGGTTCTCAATATGTATAAAATCAAGTGTTCCAGATTACTTTCAACAGAAATTTTTCTTGCATTTATACGTCAGAATATTCTATTTTATATGCTAATATAAAAGAATTATTTTTTTCTGATACTTGGTTTGTTTTTGCATTGGTGTAAAGCTGTACTAAATCATGGGTGTGTTTGGATTTATTGAGTTCATTCTGAATGTGTGTTTTCTTCATCTTGTGAACTAGTGAAAATGCATGTAGAATCAAAAACAAAACAGTGAAGTGATGACATGGGAAAAAAGTGTATAAAAAACTAAAAGCCTCTTACTGCTAGTGTATATATGTGTACGTGAGAATGAACGAGATAAATTAAATTGGGGACAGAAAAACTGTTGGGAGGGAGGAGACACTACTTGTGTACCTCACCAGCAGCTCCAGCACATTTTTCGGGAAGTGAGATGTTGATATGTTGATAAATAACTTGTGATCTACTTTTCAGCAGAAAACTTAATACTGTGCTTCTCTGTGAGTACCTTAAAATAATCTTTTGCCAGCTTTCTGCTACTACTACAGCTACAAAGAAAACCCCCAAAAGTCACACTTTGTCTCTTGTGCTTTATGCCCCCTTTTGGGGAAATACAGGAAAGAACAATTTTTGGCTCACCTAGAATCATAGAATAGTTAGGGTTGGAAAGGACCTTAAGATCATCTAGTTCCAACCTCCCTGCCATGGGCAGGGACACCTCACACTAAACCATGACACCCAAGGCCTCATCCAACCTGGCCTTGAACACCGCCAAGGATGGAGCATTCACAACCTCCCTGGGCAACCCATTCCAGTGCCTCACCACCCTCTCAGTAAAGAATTTCTTCCTTATATCCAATCTAAACTTCCCCTGTTCAAGTTTTAATCCGTTACCCTTTGTCCGATCACTACAGTCCTTAATGAAGAGTCCATCCCCAGCATCCTTGTAGGCCCCCTTCAGACACTGGAAGGCTGCCATGAGGTCTCCACGCAGCCTTCTCTTCTCCAGGCTCAACAGCCCCAACTCTCTCAGCCTGTCCTCGTACAGGAGGTGCTCTAGTCCCCTGATCATCCTCGTGGCCCTTCTCTGGACTTGCTCCAACAGTTCCGTGTCCTTTTTATGTTGAGGACACCAGAACTGCACACAATACTCCAAGTGAGGTCTCATGAGAGCAGAGTAGAGGGGCAGGATCACCTCCTTCGATCTGCTGGTCACGCTCCTTTTGATGCAGCCCAGTATATGGTTGGCTTTCTGGGCTGCGAGCGCACACTGACGCCGGCTCATGTTCATTTTCTCATTGATAAAACACCCCCAAGTCCTTCTCTGCAGGGCTGCTCTGAATCTCTTCTTTGCCCAACCTGTAGCTGTGCCTGGGATTGCTCTGACCCAGGTGTAGGACCTTGTACTTATCATAGATAAACTTCATCAGGTTGGCATCAGCCCACCTCACAAGCGTGTCGAGGTCCCTCTGGATGGCATTCCTTCCCTCCGGCCTATCAACCGAACCACACAGCTTGGTGTCATCGGCAAACTTGCTGATGGCGCACTCAATCCCACTGTCCATGTCACCATCAAAGATGTTAAGACCGGTCCCAACACCGATCCCTGAGGGACACCACTCGTTACTGGTTTCCAGCCAGACATCGTGCCATTGACCACAACTCTTTGTGTGTGGCCATCCAGCCAGTTCTTTGTCCACTGAGTAGTCCACCCATCAAATTGATGTCTCTCCAATTTAGAGACAAGGATGTCATGTGGGACAGTGTCAAAGGCTTTGCACAAGTCCAGGTAGATGATGTCAACTGCTCTGCCCCTGTCCATCAGTTCCTTCATGGCCCCATCATAGAAGGCCACCAAATTGGTCAGGCAGGATTTCCCCTTAGTGAAGCCATGCTGGCTGTCACCAACCACCTCCTTGTTTTTCATGTGCCTTAGTATGCCTTCCAAGAGAATCCGCTCCAAGATTTTGCCAGGCACAGAGGTGAGACTGACTGGTCTGTAATTCCCTGGGTCATCCATTTTTCGTTTCTTAAAAACGGGGGTTATATTTCCCTTTTTCCAGTCGTTGGGAACTTCCCCGACTGCCATGATTTTTCAAATATGATGGCCAGTGGCTTAGCAACTTCATTTGCCAGCTCCTTCAGGACCCGCGGATGGATTTCATCAGGTCCCATGGACTTGTGTATGTTCAGGTTTTTAAGATGGTCTCGAACCAGATCCTCTCCTACAGTGGGCCTAAGGTCTTCATTCTTACAGTCCCTGTGTTTTCCTTCCAAGACTTGGGTAGTGTGGTCAGAGCCTTTGCCAGTGAAGACCAAGGCAAAGAAGTTATTAAGAACCCCAGCCTTCTCCAAATCCAGGGTAGCCAGTTCTCCCGATATCTGCTGGGGAGGGACTATTCATCTAGGACTGTAGTGACAGGACAAGCGGTAACGGGTTAAAACTTAAACAGGGGAAATTTAGATTGGATATAAGGAAGAAATTCTTTACTGTGAGGGTGGTGAGGCACTGGAATGGGTTGCCCAGGGAGGTTGTGAATGCTCCATCCTTGGCGGTGTTCAGAGCCAGGTTGGATGAGGCCTTGGGTGTCATGGTTTAGTGTGGGGTGTCCCTGCCTATGGCAGGGAGGTTGGAACTAGATGATCTTAAGGTCCTTTCTAACCCTAACTATTCTATGATTCTATGATTCTATGATCTTCCGGAGCGGACCTACATTGTCCCTAGTCTGTCTTTTATTCACTATGTACCTATAAAATCCCTTCCTGTTATCCTTAACATCCCTAGCCAAGTTTAATTCTAACTGGGCCTTAGCCTTCCTCACCTGGTCCCTAGCTTCCCGGACAGCATCCCTGTATTCTTCCCAGGCTGCCTCTCCCTGCTTCCACCTTCTATAAGCCTCTTTTTTCCTTTGAGTTTTCCTCAGCAGCTACTTACCCATCCAAGGAGGTCTCCTGGGCCTCCTGCTGCACTTCCTTCTAGTTGGGATGCAACACTCCTGAGCTTGGAGCAGGTGATCCTTGAATAACAACCAAGAGTCTTGGGCCTCCCTGCCCTCTAGGGCTGTATTTCATAGAACCTTACTGAGCAGGTTCCTGAATAGGCCAAAGTCTGCTCTCTCGAAGCCCAGGGCAGTGAGCTTGCTGCACGCTCTTCTCACTGTCCTGAGGATGTCGAACTCGACCATCTCATGATCGCTGCATCCAAGGCTGCCCTGAAGAGTCACATTTCCAATGAGCCTTTCCCTGTTGGTGAGCACGAGGTAACCTTATCTAGGTGTTCTGTAACCTTATCTAGGTGTTCCTGCTCTGGCAGGAGGATTGGACTAGATGAACTTTTGAGGTCCCTTCCAATCTCTAACATACTGTGATACTGTGATACTGTGAGGTCAAGCATGGCACCTCTCCTTGTCAGCTCCTCTATTACTTGCTGAGGGAAGTTATCTTCCACACAATCGAGGAACCTCCTGGATTGCTTGTGCTGGGCCGTACCATCGCTCCAACAGATGTCAGGATGGTTGAAGTCCTCCATGAGAACAAGGGCCTGTGAGCGCGAGGCTGTTCCTATCTGTCTGTAGAGCACTTCATCCGCAGATTCCTCTTGATCAGGTGGTCTGTAACAGATCCCCACAGTAATGTCCCCCATCGCTGTTCTCCCTTTAACCTTGACCCACAAACTCTCTGTTGACTGCTCACCCATCCCCAGACAGAGTTCCATACTCTCCAGCCTATCCCTAACATAAATAGCAACTCCCCCTCCCCGCCTGCCAGGCCTGTCTTTTCTATAGAGCCTGTAACCTTCCATTCCAACACTCCAGTCATAGGAGCCATCCCACCATATTTCTGTGATGCCTACTATATCATACTCCCGTAGTTGTGCACACATCTCTAATTCCTCTTGTTCATTCCCCATGCTACGGGCATTTGTATAGAGGCATCTGAGCCGAGCTCCAAATGAAGCCGGCTCATTGGCTGAAGTGGCTGGAATATCTCTACATTGCTCCGAGCATTTATTATGGGTGCTGGCAACTGACTGGGTGTGTTGGGATGGAACGATGCTCCCCTCCCCCAACACATCTAGTTTAAAGAAACCTTGACCAGTCTGGCAAGCCTGCTACCAAAACCACTCCTCCCCTTCATTGTCAGACCAGCTCCACCAGCCCCCAGTAGACCTGGCCTACTAACTTGGGTCCCATGTTCAAGACACCCAAAGCCCTGACTATGGCACCACCCTTCTAACCATTTATTAACCTGGCCAATCCTCCTAGCCTTTTTGGGGTCCTCCCTTGTATCCTGGAGAATAGATGAAAAGACAATCTGAGCTCCAGAGCCCCTAACCACCTCTCCCAGGGCTCTGTAGTCCTTCTTTATGTTTTCCAGGCTACTGCTATCAACTTCGCTAGGACCCACATGGATCACTAGAAGTGAGTATTAGTCTGTGCGACTTATTAGAGCAGACAGCCTCTCTACAACATCCCTGATCTGTGCCCCAGGCAGGCAACACACCTCCCTCGGTACCGGGTCAGGCTGACAGATAAGTGCTTCTTAAGCTTCTTAAGATAGGCTTATTAAGTCAAGTACATCATATGTCTTCTGGTTTGGCTTTGTCTTCTATTCAGCACCAAGCACAAGCAGAATGAACTTGTCTGCAAAACACATGGTAGGTGTATGTTATGTCAGCACTTCCCCTCTGAAAGGAAAAATTGGGAAGGAACTGTTGATTTAAACATAAATCACTTTTGCAGAGCGGCAGATGTGTGCTTTTGTGGCACCTTTTGAGAAAAGCCTTTTTGTACTTTGTAGACATTTTTACAATGGAGAGGCTCCCTGTTTTGATCACAGTTCTAGTTTTTTAGAATGTTGGTAATTTTTTGATGTTTACAATTACACATATTCTTTTCTTCTAAGCTTTTGTTTGGAGTATTCAAGTCTTTAGACCATCAGTTTTTCTGAGCTGACAATATGTTCTGGTCTAGAAAGCAGCTTCATCTGTATTTTCCCTCACAGTTGAAAGCCATGTGTTTCTGCTTTTGACTCCTTTTCACAACAATCCCAGCAATACGCTTTTGGTTTCCTCTACTTCTTTCCTCTTCTTTGGGTACCTCAGCATTTTCTCAAACAAGAAAAGTACTGTTTTTGCAAGTCGATCATTACCTCTTAAGATTGCAAGAGAATGAAGTTTTAGTATAGGTTTTTTTTGGTCTCAAAGCTACAAGCAAGCTGAGTCAACGAACTTCACTTGCTCAAGTTTGAATCATTCACTTCAATGCTTAAAGATGAGTCAAGTAGATTTTCTAACATCAGTAGTCCTGAAGATGTCTGCTTATACATTCCCACCACTTCCTCTTTTTAGAGCCACCTGAGCAATCTTTGAACTGCTGTTATTTTGGATTCAGCGGATTTTGATTTTGTTTGGCAATAGTTCTGAAGGCACTCTTTAAGATAGTGCTGGCTGTAGCAGATGCTGACTCTCAAGTGGGTTTCATGTAATTTCTCATGTGGATAAATAGCTCATTCAGCTGTGTCTGAGACCAGGCCACCCTTGCAATAGGAGGAACTAATTTTGTTCAATTCAGTCTTTCATACTAATAAATGGAGGAGGAAAAACGTTATACTTCTGCATCATGTCCAAACCACAATACCTATCATGTCAGATAAATGTCTGTTGGTGCTGGAAGCTGACATGGCTGACCACTCAGTGCAGGAAGCGTGGTCTCCAAGGGAAAATAATCTCCTCATAAACACTCCTGAGCAGGAGGTGACCAAGTTAGCCTTATTTAGAATGCTAACGTGAAGGAAGCACAACTGAAGAAAATCTCATGGCTGTACTTGTGGTCCTAAGCCACAAGGGATACATGAGGAATTCAGTCTTGGTAAGGAATTCTAATATTTTTTTTATGTGGCCTGGGGGATTGTCTTCTCAGTAGGACACTCCTGGTTTGAGTTTTGATCCCAAGTATCTTGAATCCCAAACTAATACTATAAATGCTGGGGAATTTCTTGGTGGCTCTGTATGTCACTATATGTGTGTGAGCATGCATGCTTGCGTATGCATTCATTTCCACAGAAATGTATTTAATCAACAAGAAATGTAGCTAATCAACATTATCTGATATATCTCAATAAAACTTTACAAGAAGCTCTAAAAAGAGTATTTCTGGCTGTAAGATTAGGGTTTTCTGATTAGTTCCTTGCATCTGGCCCTGTTCATGAGAGGGAATTTAGAAACTGACTGTGTTATGCCTTTTTTTTTTTCTTCTCTTTCTTTCCTTTTTTTTTTTTTTTTTTTTTTTTTTTTGTTGTTGTGCCATGGAGAGTTTTCATTCATTTAGTTGGCGTTACAATATTAACCTACTTAAGAATTCAAGAAGATAGCTGGTGACCTTTTATGGGATGCATTTTTCACCTTTGAGTTACTAATTTTTTCCTCTTGATGTACTGATCGGGTATCTTAGTAGTGAGTGTTCTTTCATGGCACCGTAAGATCAAATGCTTTAATTTATATCCTGATAATGGTTTTCAGTGCATATATTGATGATGGGTTTTCAGTGGAGATCAGAGTTAGTAGAAGAATGGGAGGAAAAAAGCCACCAGCAGGTTTTCTGTGGCTGTGTTTGGTCTTTTGGCATGGTTATCTTATGTGGCTGCCATAATTATTTTGAGATCTGTCCCTCCTTATTCTTGATCTTCCCATCTTTCATCATCAGTTTAAAGCAGTTGTGAAAAGAAAATGATGAACCTGAGAGTGTCCCTCAGAGTGTCATTAGGTTCTTCAGCAAGAGGACTGTTGGTCCCTTTTCCTAGACCCATAGGTTTCATAGACCTATGGGAGGCTTCTTCCATTTTGGTTATAGCCAAAAAAGTAACTGTAACTTAAATAAAATAACTTAATGTCATACTGTAGATGTATAGTATGAATAGTCAAAAGAAAGAACACTTGAACTATGTATATACATTATTTAGGATAGACGATTTGGACTTGATTGTTTTTCTTTTCTCCTTGCCTTTTTTGATATAGGTGTGGGGGTTTTTTTAAATATAATTAATGTAATTGGAAATGATCAGACTTTATAAACAGATATTTTACTACTGATAATAAATAATGTTTAAAATCTTAATTTTCTAAGAAGCAAATGGCTATCATTTAGTCATTTAAATGAATAAACCAGTATTTGTTTATTTTTCTTCCCATATAATTTCATATCAGAATTTTAAGGTGAAACACTTTTTGAAGGAAATGGAGTTGTCTCTTAGTGCTGATATCTGAATGCTAGTTGGACATAGTTCCAATCAGAGTGTACAGACATTTTCAATTTCTGCTGAGTAGTATGCAAGATACCTCATTTAACTCCAATCTTGAACAACCTAGGAAATTGTTAGCCTTGTAAAAATCCATATTAAAAAAATAAATAAATCCCCACACAATGGCAGAATATCCCAAATTGTAGTCAGTTAAGTCTGTATGTTTGAGTAACCATTTCTGTGCAGAGATGTTAGTCAGTGGGAGGCCAGTAATGGCCTACAGGCTTGCTGGACATTTATTGAGGAATACTGGTTTAAATCAATATTAGCTTCTCTGATCTGGTGAAAATACAGGCATTACTTAATGGAGCTTTTATTTTTTCTTCAGGCTTTGCCAACAAAGCACTTCTAAATAATGCTGTTTATTACATCCTGGATAACATACACAGAAAACAAAAGAAAACTTGCTGAGTTTGATAATCAGATTGTCTCCTAATATAACTTTTAAAACTCATATGATATTACTAATTTGTATTATTTTTAACAAGATTAATATGCTTACTAGGTGAATATTATATCAGGGCTACAATACTATATCCAGTTTTCATAATTTTTATTAACAATAATAGTGAAGTTTTATTCTGGGTGTCTGCCAAAGAATGTTAAAAAACAAAAACAGCCAACAAACAAAAAACCCCACCCAAACAAATAAACCTATTGAGAACAAAATTGCAGGAAATAATGACAAATTGAATGGCTCTTAAGGTGCTTATTCCAAATAATCAGCTGTTCTATAACAGTACCTGAGAGGAGGCATAACAGTATGTGAGAGGAGGCAGCTCATTTCCAACAGTGGCTTAGAATTAACTAAAACCTGATCTCATTCTGAATAGAAAATCAAAATACAATTTTTTTTTCCATCAGCATTTAGCTATTATTCTGCCTGCAGAAATGTAGTTTTCCTGAAGCATGGAAAATCCTAATGTATTCTTACAGAAAACTTGATGTTTTATATTATTGTTATGAGTGAACTCATAACTTTTTCAGAAGTGAGCATTCTTCGATTGTGCAAGCTTTGGACACAATGTAATAACTATTTTACTACTGTTGATTATTGTTTATTACTATATTATTTTGATACTGAATTGAAATGTATTGATTCTGAAATCGCTTGAAATTATTATATAAATTCATCAATAGGTCATGCATGTATTGTATAGATTTTGAGCTCTTTAATACCTTTTAAACTTCTATTGAAGGAAATGATTACACAAAACCTATGTATGAATAACATTAAATGTGAGGTGTGAATCTGGTAGAATAGAAGTATAATGAATTAAGACTGATACTTAGGGCTTTAGTTTTGCAGATGGTAGGGATTGTTGTGTGTACTTCTCTCTGTGTTTTGATTTCTCTTTCTTTTCTTCCTTTTTTTTTTTCTTTTTTTCACCTCCCACATGTATCCTTATTTGTTTTTTTCCCTGCAGATGAAAGCCAGAAGACTCTGATGTGGTGCTTATGTTGTCTATACAGCAGTGAACCACGGAACCCTGTGGAATTGAAGGCCAACAGCTGGATACGGGTAAGTGAATGAATCCTTCCCAGGACTGCTTTAAATTAAATTGATTATTTAAAGGTGCTGCATATATAGCATAGAGACACTGTCATTTAAGAAACCGCTCCAAACACAACTTGCATACATATGGTGTTGAGGTATATATCACTGTATTTATAACATTAATTTGTTATATTAAATATTAAAAAGATGTGGCATTTTAAAATGGGTAATTTTGATGAGTTTTAACCTCGTAGATGCACCAAGGTATTCATATAACTCATATAATAGCTCACTATTCAAATAACTGATTAGTGAGCAGTGAGCACCAGTCAGAAGGGAAGCAAGTATCATTGAAAAACCAAACCCCTTTTATTTAGGACAAAATAAATAACTTGGAGAAATGCCATAGCTTGTTTTGAAAACAACTTACATTTGCTCTTTCATTTTATTCTTTTTGCTTTTGTGTAATCTCCTGCCTATGAAGAATATAATTCTATCCAAACTTTCTTCAAAGCAGTCAGAGAGGGGAGGCTTAGTGCTTGTCTGTGGATTTATATTTAGTGGCTTAAGGAATAATGAATGTTTAACTTTAATCCCAAATTTAGGGTTTTGCATGGTACATCTGTTCATATGTGATGTATTTCCACACTGAACTAGCAAAGCACATCAGCATGTAAATAACTTGCAGCACATTGATGCTTAGTGCTTTACATTGCTGAATAGCAGTTTGAGGATTGTTGATTTTTTACATCTTTGCGCGCTCCATGGGTCCATGTCAAAATATGCTTATAAATATTAATGGACTTGCTAATATTTGGTGCTTTTATTTGTATCTTATAGTCCTTACAACCAGTGGGAATATAGCAGCCTAATCATTATTTATGTGCGTGTCTGCTAAAGCTGAAAATACTTGTAGGCTTCTTTAGTAGTTTATTTCTTACTTAATAGTTGGGGCTACTGCTTTTGGTAGCACTGCCACCTGAAAGGGTCTTAGTTTGAGACTAACATGTAAGCGTTTGAGTCAAGCTTCACTGTAGTCCTGCAGGATTTTTTCTACCTACTCTGTGTTTTTGAATCAATCTTAGTAGTCATCGTGACTTGATGGGTCAAGAGTTAACCTGAAAGTTATAGGGAAGAGGGCATGGAGAAATCCAAAGCGCAAACATGTTTTACTAGCTATTTTTATCATTCAGCACTTCCCTAGTTGCCTAAAATATGATATGAAATGCAATACTTTTGTATTTTAATTGGAGGGAAAGAAAGAACTCTTGAAAAGCTTATAATAAAAAAAAAAAAAGGATAAGTAAGGGAAAATGAAAAACGCATAGCACCAAGGTACAAAAGTTGAGATTAAAAGAAAGGGTATTATTAAATTGTTTTTATAATCTTTAGAATTTATTCTCTGTTTCTTACTGTCCAGTGTGCATTATCACAAAACTTTTTGAAAAAAAATGGGTTTGCCTCCTTTTTTTACAATCAGCATTGAAATTTAATGATATTATGAGAATTATCATGCTTGTTTGCACAGAAAAGCCAAGTTAAGTATTTGGCTGCTCTTGAAGGTTTTCTTTTGCCATGTGTGATAATGACTTATATCTAAAAATCCCCAAAACATCCAGTAAGTCTGTTGACCCATCTAGGGCACACTTAATACTATTGTTTCTTGTACTGCTTCATTTTCTATGTGAAGACAGGCTGAGAAAGTTGGGGCTGTTCAGCCTGGAAAAGAGAAGGCTGCACGGAGACCTCACAGCAGCCTTCCAGTATCTGAAGGGGGCCAACAAGGATGTGGGGAGGGACTCCTCATTAGGAACTGTAGTGATAGAACAAGGGGCAATAGGTTTAAACTGAAACAGGGGAAATTCACGGTAGATATAAAGAAGTTCTTTAGTGAGAGGATGGTGAGGCACTGGCAGAGGTTGCCCAAAGAACTTCTAAATGCTTCATCCCTGGCAGTGTTCAAGGCCAGGTTGGACAGAGCCTTGAGTGACATGGTCTAGTATGAGGCATCCATCCCCATGGCAGGGGATTTGAAACTAGATGATCTCGGGGCTCTTTCCAACCCTAACTATTCTATGATTCTATGAGATGTGTCTCAAAAGATTGTCACAGAAAGAGATCAAGATACCTTTGCTTTCAGTCTTATTCTCAGGTTTGCGTCAGCTGGTTTGTATTGACTGGATGACCAGCTTCTGCAGTGGTCTGATCTCACCTTGGCCTTGTTTGTAACAACGGGAGCTCTTTACAGCAGGGATATTCACTCCCTGATGGAGAAGATGCCAAGTACATTGTGGTACGCTATGGATAAAATGTCTGAAAGTCTAAAATATATAGATGAAATAAATTCTTGGGGGCTGAGAGGGAGGCAGTTTTGTGGCTACATGATGGAACGAATATTGAAATCCAGAAATTAATTCTAAATAAGCTCTGAAAACTGAATGCTACTTAAAAGGTTTTTACTATTATGGAAAACTTTCCTGTACTTGAAAAGAAATGATAGATTATCTAAGGTACTTAAGCTCTTCCTACAAGGTATGGATGGAAAGCCATCCATGACCACACAGAATAGGGCTCTGTTTTGGGTCCGTACACACTGATGCAAGTGCCATTGAAGAGGGGTTTATATGTAAGAACTGCTGTTCAACTTCTGTGGGGGTGACCTCCACAGTAGCGTTGTCATTTGACTCTGCAGCTGAGAGTTAATTTTTTCTCCTCACTTAATGCTTCAGCATACACTGATGAGGAATACTCTATTTTTTAAAAAGGTAAAGATCAAGGTTTTGAATTGTGGTCTGCAGTCCTTGCCTTCCCCTCTTAGAGTTTAGCATCGCAATTTTCTGCTGTGCTAAGCAATGTTGGAAAGGTGGTGGACACCACTTGTTTCCAAATGTATGCTGTGGAAAGCAGATACTATATTGTTATTTCCTTTGGAAACTGTGAACTCAGTGAACAAAATCCACCACTTGAGAGTACCTCTTTGATAATGCAAACATGTTTTCAGGTAAAGGATTTCCATTTTGCCAAATATAGCGTTTGCAGAAAACTGCAACATTTGCTTGCTGGAGTTTCTCTGGTTTTTAAGGAGCTAGGAGGTTTTATGAATAGCAAACATGGAAACGTGTTTGAATTGCTTAATATAGTGTGTATTTAGTGAAATGCCTGATTGTACAGCAGTGCTCAAATGTTCCTTGTAAAAAGGGGTTTGTGTTTTGGTTTGGCTTTGTGTGTGTGTTTTGTTGTTGTTTTGTTTGGCTTTGGTATTTTTTTTTAAATTTGAGTTATAAATCTGAAAACACAACATCAAGTCCTTCTGTCTTTAGTATTGTTACTTTTAGTATTGTTACTTGCCTCCTGAAGAGGACACCTTAGAGCGTCTGAATGGGAATCTTGTTTTCCAGAAGAATGGAAGGCATATATCTGTCTTCCACATGCCAGCTTTTTGATTTACCTTGAAATTGTATTTATTTAGACTAAATTTTATGGAATTCTGTCTATTGTGTTAAATAATATTGAAGTGTTTTGCAGTGGATTGCTCAAAAAAGCCAGATCAAGAAATTTACTGCCAATTAAGCACAGGATGTTTGAGATTTTTAGTGATGTTCTCCGGATGACCTGCGTTTTTTATGATCATCTTGACTTTTTAATTAAACTACAATTTTAATTGAGTTGGTTCAGTTAATGAAGCACTGACCTTTCACCCGTACTTCTGAATCTGTGCCAGAATTTTCAGCAAAATGGGTTTTTACGACCTTTGCTTTCTGTGTAGCAGTATATCTAAGGCTAATGAATTAGCATTAAAAGGATAGTCGCTCAGTAATGGTTCAGAATGGAAACATTTGTGATTTACTTTTTGGGACAGATGCACCTGCTTAGTTACAAATCAAGATGCTTAGTTACATCTCACTGTACGCTTACATTTGTGTTTGGTTTTCCTTTCCTGTTTAGATGTCAAGAGATTTTTTTTTTTGCATGTGTCTTGGATCATCCAGCTGTCTGATCAGGTGTTTGTTGAGTATTGAATGACAATATTTGTCATTCTTAATAGTTTAACTCATTGACATACATCTTGATTAGGCAACAATATTTAAGAACAGAATAAAACCAGCACTGTTATAAAAACGGGAGTTCAGCAAAATTGTATTTCTTAAAATTTTAGGATTTAAGGATTAATTTACTGTTTTGTTTGTCAGGGAAGTGTTGTTCACTGATTTACTGGAACTTCGCAAGATTATTTAGTTACTCCTGAATATTACAAGAGCGAAGGTAGAAAGTAGACATTAGTGGAACTGCAGGGAAGTTGTGGAGAATAGCTGATGGAAAAAAAATGGAAAGAAGTCAAGATCTGGGAGTGTGATATGTAGGTGTGCATGTTTTCATGTATTTTGGCTTTATTTGGAATGAGTTACCAAAGCATTTTCAATATTTCTATGGCAATGAGCATAGTAAAGCATCTGTAAGGCATGAAGGAAATGAGAGGGACTAGGTTATCTTTGAGAAATAGAGGAATTGTCCTCATATCTTTATAAAATATGCAAAATAGCCTTTATATGAAACAGGAGATGAAAAAGGGAAGTAGAATCATAGAATAGGTTTTTTCTCACTGTGGAATCGGGGAATAGTTTGGGTTGGAAGGGACCTCTAAAGGTCATCTTGTGCAACCCCCCTGCAATGAGCAGGAACATCTTCAACTAGCTCAGGTTTCTCAGAGCCTCATCCAACCTGACCTTACATGTTTTCACGGATGGTGCATCTACCACCTCTCTGGGCAATCTGTGCCAGTGTTTCACCACCCTCATTGTAAAAAAATGCTTCCTTATATGTAGTCTGGATCAATGCTTTTTGAGTTTAAGACCATTACCCCCTGTCTTATCACAACAGGCCTATTAAAAAGTTTTTCCTCATCTTTCTTGGAAGCCCCCTTTAAGTATTGAAAGTCTGCAATAAGGTCTTACGACCTTAGAATTAGAAAATTGTATTTTCTTCTGTGTCTGTTTTATGAAAAGATTTTTTATTTATTTTTTTTTAAGGATATATGATTTATGTGTATTTGTTAAAATACAGTATGCCAAGTATGTGAGGAAAAGTTTGGAACAGGACACAGTTGTTTCCAGTATATAGCAATGACAACTTTGTTGCTTATTATGATAGCTATTTACTAACTTATTAACAGTGGTGTATATTCTTAAATACCAGTAGATGGCATTCTTTCTGTTACATACAGGTACACATATGTTTGTTTTATATTAATAGGTACACAGCTTTCCACTTCACAGCATTCTAATACGTCATCTTCTAAGGGAAGGTGAACGTTTTCTTTTAATAGTGGTCTCCAGATTGGAAGCCAGCTTCATTGCTGCCCAGATTGTGTGGCATTGTTTCGAGTCTTAGCTGTCTGATGATGCTTGCAGTAGTGAGAGTTCTGTGTTAAGATTCCTGTCCTGAAATTTTGGGCAACAATTCAGGATACTCACTAATAGGAAAACTAATTTACTGATCTTCTTTCCTGTATGCACAGTGCATGCAGTTGGACTGATTTTTGTCTTGCCCGTAGTATTCCAGAGATGTAGAAGAATTCTGCAACACTTGTTATGATAACTAATTCTTCATATTTATGGGGAGTTTTTTAGTATTTAGGGGCTTCGTATCTGAGGATCTGTGTTAAACACTGCACACAGAGAGTTTAGAAAACATCCTTGGTTTTGAAGTGGCTACAATGAATGACTTGTGATGCGGTCAGAAACAAAAACCAAAAAAATAAGTAACTACTCCTTTCTTCAAGCCACATCCTTCCATCATGTTGTAAAATTACAAATGGTATTCTGCACAACACATATTTTGTTTCCCCTCTTCTATTATGTAAGCCTATATATATTTTTATATATATATATATGTATGGTTACTCTGTTACGTATGGTCAAGTCATCTATGCTAAAATCCTTTTAGTATCTCTGTCGTCATATTACTTGGTTTTCTGCTCCCATATTGTAATTTATTCTGTCCCATTTTTCCCTGCTGCTGGTTTCAGAAGTTTATTTGATATAGGCATGAGACTCTTCCCCACACTGTCGAGTACAACAAAGCAGCCATTCTTTTGTTTCTGGCACCTTGTTAAGAGTCACCTTTCTGCAATGCATTAGCAGAGCCTCAAGGAAGTGTAGGTAAGTTGTGAGAACTGATACCACTAAATGCCAGTAGATGTCAGCCTCTGTATGAAGTGATTGTCTGCAGGTACCCCACACGAACGTGGGACACACAAAAACACGCATTCTCGCACACTGGTGTTTACAGCCAGGTAACTTCGATGTTGTTAGGGATTAAACTAATAGGAATAACGTTGCGGCCTTTCCCTGATTCCATTTGGATGTGTTTTGTTAGAAAGGCAGTATTATGAGATACTCTACCTTTAATTTGTCATGAGGATGACAAGTAAAGATGAGTACTTCCTCTAAGGAAGGACCAAGTTAAACTTCTGCAGCCAAATTAATGGGTATAAAATAATGCTGTTATAGGCTAGGCATAAACAGGACATTCACTGGAGTTGGTAAAAGGAAATAAAAACTGGGACTTAGCTGTTGTACATTATACTTTCACTTAAGCTGTTCTATGTTACAAATATTTTCCCTTCTTGGTTAGAGCTAAGAGCAATTATTAAAGAAATATGCCTCGTAAAAAGTGGAAACAAAGAAAAACAGCCTACCAAATATTGTGTGGCTGTTCATTGCCTGTTCTGGAGGCTTTTGAGAACATGCAAGAGATTATGGGTAATTACAGGCTAGTGATTGCTTTTATAATACTGCTTTGTTTGTGTTCAGAGAGTTTATATTATTCTTATATTTCATGATTAGTCAGAGCACTGAAGCACCTGTAACTTATGTAATTTTAAACGTATTATTGTTGTGCAATGCAATTATTAATGTTCTTATCTTTCACGGAAATTTTAATCCAGTTTTAAATCCCATGTAAGTTCATATCCTGTAGACAGGATGGGAAATGCAGGTTTTTGATGGTATTTGTAAGTTGACAAGCCACCACAGTAGCATCAAAGGAATCCAAAAGTTTTATTTGACTTGTAAGTCAAGGAGTAATGAGGAAGCATACTAGTTTCTGAATAGGAAAAGCTGGTTTAAATATGTTTCCCAGATATAAGGGAAAACATAAAAGATTCTGCTTATCAATTCTATGTTCAAAATTCTATTTATACAGGGTTGTGGGTTTTTTTGTGTGTGTGTGAGGCCAAATATAAGGGGTTTTTGTTTAAAACTTAACCTATCCGTTTAATAATGAAGTTGACTAAAGAACAGCAAACATACCTGAGTGAATGTAATTGTCACAACAGTTAAACCAGTGGTTTTTCCATTGTTTATTTGAGCAATAAAGGATAAGCAGTGCTTGTGCTACCCTATCTTCTGGACAGTTGTCAGTCCACCATGTTGTACAAAGAATATGTAATAATGGCAGTAACCATAAAATCATGTTTTGCGCATCTAGTCTACCTCTGTTGATACACGATGCATTTGCACACAATCTCAAGCCTAGATCTCAGGAGCAGAATGAAACAGGTATCTGAAAAGCACTTTATTCCACAGTGGTTTTTCAGTTACATGTATTAAAAAAAATTAAAAAACTATTCCAACTGTAGATAGAACAGATTAAATGCCAACACACCACCCTCTGTATCGCTGAAAGTACATACAGAAAACTCAGATGTGCCATTCTGTCAAAGGTGATGGTATTAAAACCTAGAGAAGTCAGAAAGCAGCTTTCCTCTTTGTAATTATCTGAGATAGATTATTTGGTATGTTAAAACACTTTTCAGTTAATTCAGCTAGTGGAAGCTGGGTAAATGGTTATTTCAGATATGTATGCAAAACATGTATACGCACATGTATTATGTAAAATGAAACATAAAAATGAGATGTTTTAGAGAATGCATAAGGAAAATTAAAAGAGCAAATTCTGTAAAATGATTTGTAAATAAAACAAAAATACCCAGTCTTACAAACTTAGGGGCTTACTCACAGGTGAGAGGTCCCAGTGTGCTCAGGATTTCAAACGTGGTGAGATACGTGTTAGCAGCTGTAGACCTGACTTCTGATGCCTTGTATTTGTTAAGCAGCAATTTGACACTTGAACTTTTGTCAAAAGCAAGCAAAAGACAGTGTCAGTCAGTACTAAAGCGTGGGGAGATGGAGTGCTGATTTGCTAGAGATAGTTGGCAAATCAAATCTGATGGGGGTAGGGGGAAGTTGAGCTGAAAAGGCATGCAGATCTAAAATTACCTGGTGGAGCATTGTGACTCTTCCAGAAGCTGGGCAGGGCAGTGGACCACTGAAAGATTTCTAAGTTAAATATATAGAAAGAGGACATCTGACACACAAGGAGAGACATTTCTGATTGTTGTCACATACGAGGCTTGCTGTGACATCAGGGTTCCTCTTTGAAAAACAGAGCAAACGTTTTTGAGTTCAGCCCTCTCCATAGGGAAAACTGCTTTTGTTTACTGTCATTTGGGTTGGGTTCAGCAGTCAGTTTGTGTCACTGGGGTTCAGCAACCTATTTTTACAAATGAGGAAGTTCTGTGAATCTGGAAGAAAATAAAAATATCCTAACACAACAATAATACGGTCAGAAGCCCCAAGCCGTTTCAAAAGAAGCGGAACTTCTGAGTTAAATGAAACAAACAAAAGTGCCTTTGCATAGATGTAGCATATCTGTGGAGAAGTGTAGAGAAAGAGAGATTGTATTAAAAGGAAAAGTACCATGTATGTGGATGTACTGTATAAAAAGTCTTCAGGATACAGTTTTTATGTACTTAATCAAGCTGCCTGAACCATTCTTACAAGTATACCATTGTGCAGAACTGTTTAATGGGCATTCAATGAGTAGTTTGTGAAAAGTGTTTGAGGAACAGAGGGGATTAATTTAAGAAAAACATCCTCAATTATTGTGACCATCTCTGCAGAAACACAGAGATGGTATCACTGCAGTCATGTGATTTGAAATAGGAAAATGCTACTGTTTGTATCATAGGCCTAACAAAAGCAAGGCTTTTCTCTTTCACTGGGCTCAGTTAATGAAGTGAAATGTTTGGGTTTCTTTTTTTATTTGGTGTAAGTCAAGCTACAGTTGAAATGCTAATAAACCAGTTGCATCCACTAAGGAAAAAAGTCTAAAGAAAAATTTAGTAATCAGACACTTTTCACCTCTAAATGTAACATTTGCAAGAGTAAATTCAGGCCTTGGACAGAATTGCTGTTTACTGGGAAATCTAAGAAGCATTTGGAAGATATTGGCGAGCCAAAACTTAGGTGTGGGTCAACTGTTTTAATTTGTATGAGATCTGAGACTATTCAAGACAGGCTAATTGACAAGACTTGTTAGTGGCACCTTGTGAGCTTGATTATTGTGGCCATTACAGGCCAGAGGAAGTTTCTGTAGATAAATGGACACTGGCACAGCTGGTGTGAGGAAGTTCCAAGAGTAGTCTTCTCCACTGGGGAAGGAGAGCCAGGGTCCGCAGGTCACAAGAAGGCAGACACGGCTCTGGATTTATGCAGAAACAGCACAGCCACTCAAGAGCAGAGCAAGTCCAGTGACAATCACCAAGGCAACCATGAGTCATGATCGCCAGAACAGCTCACAGTGATAAAGCAGGTCCAAGGTCAAGCTGGGAAGTCTGGGTCAGGTTCCAGAGCAGAGGTGCATGACCAGGGACAGGCATGGCTGCAACAGCTCAGGCAAGGACCAAGAGCCTTGTTTGCCTGTGCTTAAATGCAGCTCCCAAGTGAAGCCAGAAGGACCCAGCTTCTTACAGCTCCTGCTCACACAGTACCATGTGGCAACTGGCCTCTAACACAGCCAGCCAAACCCTCATGAAGGAAGGATAAGGAAGACACAACTAGATGTCTGCATTGTTTGTAGAAGTTTTCCTACGGCTTCTGCATCTTGCTGTTATCAGAGGCAGGATACTAGCTACTTGAGAAACTATTTTTATGGTGTTGCTGTTCCTGTATAATTAAACTTGTTTTGTTTCAAACATACAATGTATAGTAATTGTTAGAGGCAGCGTTAGGGAATGTAATTCAAAAGTACAAGAATGTAATTTAAGAATACTAGTTCAGAGGATCACAACAACATAGTTCTGATTACTGCTGTCAGTTTGTGAGGGCAAAGGAAAGGAATTGCAGTGCTCTTATGGTTTCTTTAAGACTTGTCATGCTGGTTTCTTTAGGATACTGGAAAAAACATATTAAAAGGGGAAAAGTTCAGTCCCAGATTTAAGGATTCTTAGTTTTGATGGAGATTTTTTAGACTGGTCTCAAATGAATATGACATAATACAAATAGATCTATTAAGGCTTATTTCAGAAGTCGAAATGCAGACCAAGTCAAGTGAGAATCCACTAAAGCTAGGTAGGTAGAGTTACTTACTTTTCAGAAAAAAAAGTACTTTTGATTATTGCTGTATTTCCCAGACATAACCTCCCTATAAGGTACTGTATTTATTAAAGTTTATTTCCCTATTCACTTATTTTTAGTAGCCATAGCATATTATGTATAGCACTTGAATTACTCTTCTATATAGTATATTAGCAGGCCCCAAAACAGTATGCTCTTCTGAGGTTTGCCACAGTAGTGGTTTGGGGTTTTTTTTTGTTTGCTTTCTGATTGAGATTTCTTTCATTCTTCTGCCTTGAATTACTTTTGAGTGATACAATGTGAGGTTTCTGCAGATGTGAATTAGAAGACTTAGAAATACAGTGTCTAAAACTTTGCATGGTAAGTCCTAGGAAGGCTTAGGTTTCAGTAAATCTAATTTTCCTGTATCTTTCAGTTGCTGCTTGTATACGAGAGGTAACTAGACAATTTGTGCACTGTGAGAACAGCTCTATAGATGGCAATAGAAAGGACTTTTACTGGGGAAGTGGGACAGATTTTTATGTGTAAATTTTTGTGCCCAGGGGTCACAGTGTGTTTCTCCCAGATGGCCAAAGCAAAATTTGTTGATGTAATGTTTGAAACAAAGATGTGTGTGTTTGTTAGAGATTGAGAATAAATTGATGCTGGGATTTTGTGATCCCATCTAGCTGGGATCTGGATATATAAGCTTACTGGAACTGGAAGTATGCCGGTAGACAAAAGGAGCATCTTGTGGTGTGGAAAGTGTGCGACAGTGTGTCCTAGTTTCAGCTGTAACAGCTACTCTCTTTTCTCCTTCCTAGTAGCTGGTGCAGTGCTGTGTTTTGGCTTTAGTCTGAGAGCAGGCCTGATAACACACGGATGTTTTAGCTGTTGCTAAGTAATGCTTATCGTGATCAAGGACTTTTCAGTCTCTCATGCTCCGCCAGTGAGGAGAGGCACAAGAAGCCGGGAGGAAGCAGGAACAGGACACCTGACCCAAACTAGCCAAAGGGATATTCCATACCACAGCACACCATGCCCAGTATATAAACTGGGAGGAGTCACCCAGAAGGGCTAGATTGCTGCTCGGGTAGGGCTGGGTATCATTTGGCAGGTGGTGAGCATGATGTATTTTACATCACTTGTGTTTATTGGGTTTTTTCCCCTTCCATTTTTAGTTTTGTATTCTCTTCCTTGTTATTTCCCTTATTATTATCATTAGTAGTAGTAATAGTAGTTTTGTATTATACTTTAGTTATTGGACTCAGCCTGTGGGATTTACATTCTTTCTATTGCTCATCCCATCCCGCCTTAAGGGGGGTGGGGGTGGGGGTGGGGGTGGGGAGACGGGGAAGGAGGGGAGTGGGCAAGTGGCTGCATGGTGCTGAGATACCGGCTGGGCTTAAACCATGACACAGTGAAGTGCTTTATCTGCTCTCCAGACACTTTTTAAATCTCCCAAAGCTGAAACCCCAGAGGACGTTCTCTAAGCATTCTCTACGTGGTATAACTGGTAAGTAAGAGGTCCACACAGGGACTCTAGGTGATTTTGATTTGATCTGCTACAGTGAATAAGAGAGAGGTTAACTATTATATTTTGCAGTGGAGCATATTTTTCTGTCACATGGACAGAATTTCGAAGTCTGATCTCAAATTATGAACGCTCTTTTGCTGTAAGTACCAGTGCTTCATAGTGGAAAAATCATTGTTGTAGGCGATTCCCTTCTGAGAGGAACAGAGGGCCCGATATGCAGAGTTGACCCTCATCATAGGGAAGTGTGTAGTCTGCCTGGAGCCCGGATCAGGGATATCACCAAGGCGCTCCCCAGCCTGGTGCACCCGACAGACTACTACCCGCTGCTGGTCTTCCAGACAGGTGGGGGGGAAGCTGCTTCCCGCAGTCTGAGGGGGATGAAGAAAGACTACAGGGCCTTGGGGCGGATGGTGAAAGAGTTTGGGGCTCAAGTGATCTTCTCCTCAGTTCTTCCATCTTCCGGTGATGATGTGGGACTGAATGGGAAAATTCAGTCCGTAAACAATTGGCTACGAGACTGGTGCTTTAGGCAGGGCTTTGGGTTCTTTGATAATGGCTGGTTTTATAAGGCTCCAGTCCGGATGATGGCACGTGGGAAAGGTTTAACTCACAGAGGCAAAAGGATGCTGGGGCATGAATTAGCAGGGCTCATTTGGAGAGCTTTAAACTAGATTCGAAGGGGGATGGGGTTGTAACTGGGCTTGCTCCAGTGGGGCAGCACTCTAGGATTGATGAAGACTGGGAGGCCTCCTATAATCCTAGGGTGAAATTGGTGAGCTCAGCTCCCTCCTTGAAATGCCTATACACCAATGCGTGCAGCATGGGAAATAAGCAGGAGGAGTTGGAGACCTGTGTTAAGTCAGGAGATCATGATCTGGTGGCAATTACAGAGACGTGGTGGGACAGCTCACATGAGTGGAATATACTCATGGAGGGCTATGTCCTTTTCAGGAAAGACAGGCCAGCCAGGCGGGGTGGTGGGGTTGCTCTTTATGTGCGAGAGCAGCTGCAATGTACTGAGCTCTGTCCAGGAACAGGGGATGAGCGAGTTGAGAGTCTGTGGGTGAGAATTAAGGGGCAGGCTGGCAGGGGCGATACTGTTGTGGGTGTCTGTTACAGGCCACCAGATCAGGGTGAGGAAGTTGATGAGGCCTTCTACAGGCAGCTGAGAGCGGCCTCACAGTCACAGGCTGTGGTCGTCGTGGGGGATTTTAATTTCCCTGATGTTTGCTGGAAGGACTACTCAGCAACCCAGCCACAGTCCAGGAGGTTCCTCCAGTGTATGGATGATAACTTCCTCATGCAAATGGTGGATCAGCCAACCAGGAGAGGAGCGCTGCTGGATCTCATCCTCACTAACAAGGAGGGTCTGGTCGAAGCAGTAAAGGTTGAGGGCTGCCTTGGTTGCAGCGACCACGAGATGGTGGAATTCAGGATCTTGTGTGGTAGGACCAGTACAATAGCAAGTAGAATTGCAACCCTGGACTTTAGCAGGGCAAACTTTGGCCTTTTCAAGCAATTGCTACGGGAAGTCCCATGGGCAAGGCTGCTTGAAGGTAAAGGGGCCCAAGATAGTTGGTTGACATTCAAGAATTGCTTATTCCAAGCTCAAGAGCAGAGCATCCCGACACGTAGGAAGTCAAGGAAGAGGGCCAGGAGACCTGCATGGCTAAATAAGGAACTGCTGGGTATGCTCAAGTGGAAGAGGAGAGTTTATAGGTCATGGAAGGAGGGGCTGGCCACTCGGGAGGAATATAAGGCTGCTGCTAGAGGATGTAGGAAGGCAGCTAGGATGGCTAAGGCCTCCTTAGAATTAAATCTGGCCAGAGGGGTCAAGGACAACAGAAAGAGCTTTTTCAAATACATAGCTGATAAAACTAACACCAGAGGCAAGGTTGGCCCACTGGTGAATGGGATGGGTGCCCTGGTGACAGAAGATACTGAGATGGCAGAGTTATTGAATGCCGCCTTTGTCTCAGTCTATTCTGCCGGAGGCAGTCCTGAAGAGCCCTGTACTCCTGAGACCTCAGATGAAGTCAGGTCACTGGAGCAGTTTGCCTTAGTCCATGAGGAATGGGTTAGGGACCAGTTGAGCAATCTGGACATCCATAAATCCATGGGTCCAGATGGGATGCACCCGCGGGTGCTGAGGGAACTGGCGGAAGTCATTGCTACACCACTCTCCATCATCTTTACCAAGTCTTGGGAAACGGGAGAGGTGCCTGAGGACTGGAGGAAAGCAAATGTCACTCCAGCCTTCAAAAAGGGCAAGAAGGAGGACCCGGGTAACTATAGACCGGTCAGCCTCACCTCCATCCCTGGGAAAGTGATGGAACACCTTATCCTTGATGCCATCTTAAGGCATGTCAAGGATAAGAGGGTTATGAGGGGCAGTCAACATGGCTTTACCAAGGGGAAGTCATGCTTGACCAACCTCCTAGCCTTTTATGAGGAAATAACATTGTGGATGGATGATGGCAGAGCGGTGGATGTGGTCTACCTTGACTTCAGCAAAGCATTTGACACAGTCTCCCACAGCATCCTCATAGCTAAATTGAGGAAGTGTGGCCTGGATGATCCTGTAGTGAGGTGGACTGCGAACTGGCTGAAGGACAGAAGCCAGAGAGTTGTAGTCTATGGGGCGGAGTCCAGTTGGAGGCCTGTATCTAGTGGAGTGCCTCAAGGGTCAGTACTGGGACCAGTATTATTTAATATATTCATCAATGATTTAGATGAGGGAATTGAGTGTACTGTCAGCAAGTTTGCTGATGACACTAAGCTGGGAGGAGTGGCTGACACTCCAGAAGGCTGTGCTGCCATCCAGCGAGACCTGGACAGGCTGGAGAGTTGGGCAGGGAGAAACTTGATGAAATATAACAAGGGAAAGTGTAGAGTCCTGCATCTGGGCAGGAACAACCCCAGGTTCCAATATAGGTTGGGGAACGACCTGTTAGAGAGTAGTGTAGGGGAGAGGGACCTGGGGGTCCTAGTGGATGGCAGGATGACCATGAGCCAACACTGTGCCCTTGTGGCCAAGAAGGCCAATGGCATCCTAGGGTGTATTAGAAGGGGGGTGGTCAGTAGGTCGAGAGAGGTCCTCCTTCCCCTCTACTCTGCCCTGGTGAGACCGCATCTGGAATATTGTGTCCAGTTCTGGGCCCCTCAGTTCAAGAAGGACAGGGATCTGCTGGAGAGAGTCCAGCGCAGGGCGACAAAGATGATTAAGGGAGTGGAGCATCTCCCTTATGAGGAAAGGCTGAGGGAGCTGGGTCTCTATAGTTTGGAGAAGAGGAGACTGCGGGGGGACCTTATTAGTGTATATAAATATATAAAGGGGGAGTGTCATGAGGATGGAGCCAGGCTCTTCTCAATGGCTAACAATGATAAGACAAGGGGTAATGGGTATAAACTGGAACACAAGAGGTTCCACTTAAACTTGAGAAGAAACTTCTTCTCAGTGAGGGTGACAGAACATTGGAACAGGCTGCCCAGGGAGGTTGTGGAGTCTCCTTCTCTGGAGACATTCAAAACCCGCCTGGACACATTCCTGTGTAACCTTATCTAGGTGTTCCTGCTCTGGCAGGAGGATTGGACTAGATGATCTTTTGAGGTCCCTTCCAATCTCTAACATACTGTGATACTGTGATACCTATCAGATCAGATGTTTGGCTTTCCTTAGCAGCTGTGGTGAAAGTCTTCCTCAGTATCTCAGTGGGTATCTCAGATTTATTCTCTACTGTGAAGACAACTTGCTACACCAAAGTGCTTCAGCAGCTGAGATTCACGTACGTGTCGTGCATTTTGATCCGTGTTCCTCAGGTAAACAATAAAAAATACATTCTCCTTTGGTACACGTGGTTGAAGCAATAGTCGGCCTTTAGGATTGACTTGGTCTCCAGCATAGTTCTTTCATTGCTACTTGTCCACTAGGAAGAACCTATCTCTGACCGACTAGTCTGGCCTACTGTCAGACCAGAATTTTGCCTGAAAGAGTCAAATGTGATTATTTCTTATGCAAGACTTCCAAGTAGGGTCCATTAAGCTTCAAATGTACAATTGTTTTCTCAATATCTAATCCACTCAGCTTTTCTGCATCCAGCAATATACTCTCCCCTGTGATGGTGAGTCCTATAACATCTGTTAAGGGAGTCAGTTTCACTTTTTTCCTCTTTAGTTTAGATGATTGTTGTAGTGACCTCATTTTGGGCAGGGAGAGAGTTTCACAGCTGGTGAATATTTTTGTTCTCCTATCAAGAGAAGTTTGCACATTAACATTTGCGAGTTCAAGCCCTTCTGCTGATCATCCTAACCAGATGATAGGGGCTAACATTTTAAATATTTTGCATAGGTAAAAAGAATGGTAAAAACCATGATCTTCTCTGAGCTGGAGATCAAAGCTACTTGTCTGACATTTCTCCTTGATTTTATGCAGGTATTTTTATAATACAAGATTATAAGCTGAGGACCCAGGATCTGGGTTTCTTGAGGTGAACCATTTTGGCACAGTAATGAACATGAGATCCTTTTGCCCAGAACTTTTCCCTATCTTGTTTTATTACTGTTTCCATCCTCATCTGTTGGTAAGAGACTTGATACATCTCCTCCATGCCCGTCTTTTTTCCCCCAGGATCAGTGGTTGTTTTTGCGTATCTTAATTTTAGCCAGCTGTAGTTTTTGTCTGTATATGTGGCTCAGATTCACTTGGCTGTTTTCTTTTCCAAAACTCATGTTTACTATTTCTTCATGTTTACATTTTTTACAAAAGGAATACTTCTGTTATTCTCTTCACTTGTTTTACTTCAGTTATTGAAGTAAACATTGCATAGTGCTTATATAAAGAAAATGATGCAGAGTTCTACTAGGATGTACTGCAGGAGTGCAGTAGTATTCAGGTGATCCAGGCACGCTCCACCAGCAGTTGGGCCTCGTTCTGATATGTGTGAGATGATTACTTGAAGTTCTGTTCATACAAAAATAATAGGTCATCTTGGAGGCTCCCTGAAACAATTCCATCCTTGGCAGAATGACTTATTCTAAGACACCTATACAATCCTCTCATAAACTGAAGTTTCCCACAGTATGAATTTGCATTCAGGTTAAGTATTCAAAACTGAGAAGTTTTGTCTTCCCAAACCTGAAAAGCTGTTGTCTGTTGAACATTTACTAGCTTTCTTACCAACTTATTTCTCATAGGAATTGAATTTATTGAGGTGGATACTATCCTTTTAAGGTCACAGACCTACCACAATTTAGGGCAGGGTATTATATGATTTTTTTCTGCAAAACATTCCGTTTTTCTTAAATGCCCTTTTGATGGAGTAGAAATCTGCATGTGTCCTGGTTTAACAGTAGCAGTCATTTTTTTTTTTTCTCCTTCTTAGTAGCTGGTGCAGTGCTGTGTTTTGACTTTCGTCCTGGGGATAATACTGATAAAACCGATGTTTTCAGTTGCTGGTCAAAATGTTTATCCTGACCAAGGACTTTGTGAGTCTCATGCTCTGCCAGGGCGGAGGAGAAGCCGGGAGGAATCAGGGACAGGACACCTGACCCAAACTAGCCAAAGAGGTATTCCATACCACAGCATGTCATGCCCGGGATGTAGAACTGAGAGTTCCCCGGAAGGGCTAGATTGCTGCGGCGTGGGGGTGAGGTACCGGTTGGTGAGCGGTTGTATTCTCTTCCCTTGTTATTTCCTTTATCATTATTATTATTGGTGGTAGCAGTAGTGATTTGTGTTATACCTTAGTTATTAAACTGTTCTTATCTCAACCCGTGGGAGTTGCATTCTTTCGATTCTCCTCCTTGTCCCTCCAGGAGTGGGGGGAAGAAAGGTGGGGGGGGGAAGTAGACTGCGTGGTTCTAATTTACGGCCTGGGCTTAAACCATGACAGCATGCCAGTGCATCAGTACATGCCAGTACAAGAACTGCAACTGCACTGTATTCTGTATTTTTTAGAAGAAAAGGAATTACATTAACAAAGAGTATGACCATCATAAAAAAAACCAACCAAAAAACAACAAAAACAACTAAAAAAAAAAACAACAAACCCTCCAAAAAACCTCAATCATTTTTCAGCTTTTTACTATTGTTGCTTATAAGCAACACATAGTAAAAACTATAGAAATAATATAAATTAGATCATTGTGATTTAAGGAGACAATGTTACATGTCTTCATTCTCTCTAACATTACCAGCTTTAATACAGATGCATTAAGTTATACATGGAGATGTAGGTTGTACACTGCAATTTTGATAAGTCTCTTTTAAAGGTGTAGAGTGTTGATTTGATTTCATGGTGAATATACTTGTCACCTTTTTAATAAAACTTAGCTATCTACTATTTTTATTTCTACGCACACTTTGTCAGTTAAAAACACCTCAGAAAAGGTTTTTAGGAAAGAACACCGTATGTTAAGAATAATACAAATATAATGTAAAAAAGCTTTTTTTTTTATTATTTTTTAAGTATTCTTCTGTATGAAAGAAAGTCTACAAGCTCACATTTTTGTAGGAGATGGGCATCTAAGCTGACATGAAAAAGATCTTTAGTGCACAAATTGTAGTGAACCTCAAGATCTGGTCTTTAGTCTGCTTTATTAAGTTAGGAAGAGCCTGAATAATTTGTCATTTCACAGGGGCAAATGGGCCCCAAGACCATTTGATGCAAAAAAATATTAAAATAATGTTGTATTTGAAATAAATGATGTCTCTATGAGATAAGAATACTATATTAATGACATATATGGGTAATGCATCTATTAAACAGCTTATGAATTGTTAGAGGTCATACTGAGAAACACGTTTTTTTCTTCTTATCTAGACAGTTTTGAAAGAGAGAGATTAAGAGCAGAACTGAGATTTCAGTTAAAATTATGACCATATTTCATCTGCTATTTATTATTGGGAAAGTTAGCAGAGAAAGAATCTGTGTTACAGAGCAAAGGTTTTAGCATGGCTTTATTACAAATATAATGTTCAAAACTTTTTGTTGTTTCTCCTTCTAAGGAGAGAATACTAATTTTAGTAATATTCAGACTAAAATGAATAACTGGTTACTTTAGAATATTCCTTATCTTTGTGATAGTATCACTATAATGTTTTGCCATAGTTAAAATAGAAAATAATCAGAAGGCAATGCCTGTTTAAGAGGGATGGAGAAGCATGGGGTGGGGGATCTGGTTTTCCCTAGCAGCTGTGGGAAGCGAGTGGTCTATTTTCCGGGGGGCATGCATCCAAGAGAGAAACAGAAAATGTTAAGTCTTCTGGAACACAATTTATCTCAAAGTTACTTAACCACTTTCTGAGACTCACTCTTGTGGTTTTAGGGATCTTACGGCTTTTTTGGTATGTTTGGAAATGAGGAGTAATCATTCCTCCTCTAACCTGTGCAAATAATCATCAGGAACTTTGATGACTGCAAAGACTGCACTGTATTCCTTCAGATGAAAGACATCTGATGGTGATTAAAGCATGTAACTTGTTTATACTTTTCATATTAACTTTTTGTGTATTTTCCTCTTGTCCTTCAGGAGTCTGTGGCACTCAGCCACTATATGTGGAATTTATCCTTGCTTCTAATCAAAGGTTTATATCAAAGGGTTCTGAAGACATTTCCTCAGGAAGTGGTCTGGAGTTGGTGGAGACAAATGGGCTTTTACCCAGTCCTTGATTTTTTTCATTCAGCTTTGCTTTTGGTACAGCCTTCTTCCCTCCTTTGCTAGGCAGTGGCATGCTGGTTAGTGTAACACTTCGTATTTATAGCTAGCAGACAATATGTGCTTTCCACAGGAGCATCTGTGCAGCCAGCTCCTGGTAAAATTGTTGAAATGGTGCAGACTGCCTCATAAATTTGTTAGGGAAGAGTGCAATAACAGCTATGTGTTGTGCTTCCAACAACAGCGTTTTACTGCCTAATTTTGTGTGGTAGCACATCAAGCATTCAGGAGAATGCATGGAATATGTTTTTAACTTTTTTTATTAGTTATTGCGGAGATCAGAATTTGAAATTAAATTTTCTGCTAGGAGAACTGCTACTTATTTTGATTTAGGGCTTATTTTATTGCTTTTTAAAGTTACTTTTACTATGAAATATTAAATGTTCTTAAAGAGAAAGACATAAGTTATGCATTTAAATAATAGATTCATTGGAAATGTTCATGTGTGTAATCACTTAATGAAGTGACAGATGGGATTGTAATATTTTAGTGCTCTCTAGATACATGTCTAATCCACAGTTCACATAGTTTTTTGTACTTTAAAGATCTAAAGCAAAGACTTATCTCATGAAGATACAGAGTGAAAGGGTGGTGTGTCAGGCTGTATCTTTTGGTAAGTAGGTTAAAGTGGATGTTTCAGCAGTATATCTGCTTTCACCATGGCACTGGCTATACTATAAGGCAGAATGTTTTCCTAAACTTAAAAGAGAAGTATTTAAAGTATCCAGTTTTTGAGCCACTTGTGCACATTAAAAATAACTTGCTATTCATGTTCAATGGTTTTCTTGTTGGACAATGTAAGGGGACTTGCCGCAACAGATGCAACAGATTATAAGACTGCAAGTATAATAATTACAGCATGGAGCAGACTTTGCTGGCAGATACAAGAACGTAGCACTCTCTTTAATCATAGTGCTTCCCATAGCGTGGGTGGCCACAGGCTGCAGACATTTCAGTCAGTCCCTTCTCCGTGCAGCAGTGGTTGTAAACCAGAGCTGAAGTAAACAGCAATCCACAGACTTCTACAGGGTTTTAATTTTGAGAAAGTATAGCTTCCTTCTGCCCCTCCTTTTGACTGCTTGCCTTTGTCAGCCATAACCATACAGGTCATGCTTCCTACCAAATCAGTTCTGCTTTCTGCTTGAAGTAAATAGTATATAGTGTAATATATATAAACTCTTCAAAAAGTTGATTGCTTTTGTTAGTTTTGGGTTGGTGTTGTGGTTTTTTGTTTGGTTTTGAAGATATAAATATATGTTACTTTAAAACCTGAATGTTTTGTTGATTTTTGGCAATAATAAACTCTGTACTTATATTAAATGCTGTACAATGTTTAATCCTTTTTTAAAAGCCTTTAATCTTTGTTGTTTTCATTCTCCCAACTTCTTCTTCTTTCAGTGCTTAGTGTGTGTTTTACTGTTACTGTTGCTCTAGCCATTAGCACAGCATTTTTCCTCCAACCAAACTGAAGACGAACTTGTTGGTTTTGGTTTTGGTTTTTTTTGGGGAGAGAGTGTTTGTTTGGTTTGTTTCAGGTTTTTTGGGATGTGTGTGGGGGTCTTTTTGGTGGTGTTATTTTTATGTTTTGTTTTGTTGTTGGTTTTTTTTCCTTAACCTGGTAGCCAGTTTACTGCTTTGGGAGCTGATTTCACCTCCTTAATGTTTTGCATAATATTCTTCTGTAATCTTGAGTTTCATGAAATAGATTTAAATGGCTAAACTCAGTGTCATGCAGATACGTACACAGCGATTTACAGGCCTTTTTGGAATATGTAAATCAGATGCAGTTGAAGACAGTTACTGTAATTCTGTTATATAAGTGTATGGGCATGACAGGATACATTTTGATAGATGAGCTTTTACATTATGTTTAGGCATATGTGGAGTTAACACGTAAATGAGCTTGAAAGAAATGTCTTAACTTTCACTAGGTAACTCATAGTTGAAAGTCAATTTTCATTTGAATCAAAACAGAAAGCACTTTTAAGTGAGATATATGCACAATTTTATGATCTGACGTAATTTTTTAAAGCCCAGTGACTTAATGAACTCCTAATGCAATGTAGGACCTTTCAATTTTAAATTGCTGGTTAAAATGCAGTTTTGAAAACCAAGTCTGTTTGTTTTGCAGTGTGTCCTGAGGAAGTAAGGAGTGATAACAGCAGTTTTCTCAGTCTGTTGTGCAATTTGTTTGTGTCCTGGGTATTAACCTGGAAAGGAAAATGTGCTCCTCAGAGCTGCTGTCCCTCTTTATTCCTGTCCCTGGTGTGTGTGTCCTGTGTGTACACAAAATATGTAAGCCAGAGGTGGAGTGTTTTCAGAACCATTGCTTAACATTTCTGTTCAGCTGCACCAGCTGTTAAAGAGTGTGAAACTACATTTGATAAACATCTAAGGAAACCCAATTCTAGCAATACCTGCTTAAGATTGGACGTGTATCTGCCTCTTAAACTTGCTAATACACAGCTCTGCCTCAAGCAGGTTAAAAAGTGAGAATCTTAGCTGTGGTTAGAGTGGGTAACTTATGTGGGAGGAGGAAAATCGCAGTGAAAGTTAAAATTGACCAATAAATCAAAGATGAGTAATGGTATATGGTGTATGGTACATACCATTGTATATATACAGTGTGTATTCAAGAATTCTAATGGAATATGTACTAAAATAATATTTTCCATAAGGGACAGGACAGTGATTGAAGACGTTCAGAGATACTCATACAACAAGAGATTGGGGTTGGCTCTTTTAAATGAAGTGAGACCATTTAAGAATTAAGATGGATTTTCATACACAGCACATAGTCAATTTCTGATGCTTATTTTCCTAAAGTTTTACCGAGTTCACTGACAGTATTTGTTGTTGTTGATGATGGTTTTATTTCAGTTTTTGGAAAGGCAACCAGAGGGAGTTCTGGGTCTTTTCTGACCTATTATTATACATCTAAATTGTTAGTTAGCCTTTTCACTAAACCCCTTATGAATCACCTTTCTAAGCTGATTTGGACTTTCTCTGGTCACCTATAGGTAGGATGTAAGAGAATTTGCAATGCTTGCAAATTTGGAAGTACTACCATTTTCTTCTATTTAAAAATAATATGATAATATGAGTGGGCTGGAGGAAAACAGACTTCTTTTTCAAATAGATAATCTTTTAACAATGCCAAGCTAATGTGAATATAAATAATTTCTGGGCTTCTGGGCCAAAATAAACAAAAGCTAAGTATCTCGAAGAACAGAATTAGAAACTAAGGATTCTGCTTTCCTGCAGGGCTGCTTGAGCTTTAACAGCAAGTGTCACAATTTGCTAGCCAGCTGACATTTCTCAGAGCACTTTAGTAGTGCCAGGTGGCTCTAGTAAAGAATAATGATTTGTTACTGACAAACAAAAAGAGGTCTCTATTTGAAGAAATTCTGGTGGCATGATATACTTTTGCTAAACCTAGTATCATTAGTGACCAGAAGTTGTTGCATCACCATTATATGTGTATTTTGTGCTTTTTTGATAAAAAATACAGTCATCATTTTTCTCCCCTTAAACTTTTAACAGCTTGGTACTTATGAAGTCTAAAGCCAACTCATTAAAAGTATTTTTTCCTGAATAACATTCTAGGTTAGGTGATCTTTGGGTATTTGCAGCATATACCTATTGGAAATACAAAAATCTGACATTTGGCACATTTATTGAAAAAAGCATGTTTGGGATTATCTTTTCTCTGGAAATTACTGAATTTATGGATTTAAACTAAAAGTGAAACCATTTTAATGATGCATCCACTCTTTCTAAACTTAAATTTATTAATCCCTCTTTTCCACTTTTTTTTTTTTTTTAAGGAATTCTGTGGGAAGTTTGCATTTTGGCTTTTGAAGTTGTGGAGAGAAAAGGGGAAATTAATTCTAAATCTCCGGCTAGTTAAACCAGAGAGCTTTTAAAAAAAAAAAAAAAAAAAAAAAGATTAATGGTTGTCTCTGGTAAAGCTATTGAATTTCTTTTTGTAAGTTAGTGTAAATGTGTGTTTTATTTCAGCAGCTCAAGTCTCCCCCTTTTTAATACAAAGAGTAATAGCACTTTCTAGGTGGGTGTTTCTTAAAGAGAAAGGAGAAAGGAAAGAGAAGGAGATCTGAAACTGCTTTTCCTGTCTGAGGCCAAGAATAGACTTAAAGCTTGCCAACCCCACAAGTCTTTAGCTTCTTTCTTATGATTTCCAAGGGTTTTGTTAGTGATTTGCAGATGGAGCTTAGGCTTTGGAACTTATCCATTAAACGGTTGTGTGGTCTTACCCACAGTAGTAGTGCAACATGTTTTTCCTATGCTAGTTTCACAGAAGCTAACTGAGCTTGAACTGGTGAGGGAACAACACCACAACTTCCCCATCCTTTCCTTTCCCAGAATTTTCTTTCCTGCATATAATTTGGAGATTAGGCTGAAGTTCATTTTGAATTATATGGAAATATGTAACATTTTTTAAGAAATAGAGGCAAAATATGAGGGTAGTCTTTTTAATAAGTTACATATATCAGCAAGATTAACACAATTCATCGCAAACATTGATTTCTTACAAAAAATCTGAATGGGTTTTTGATTATTTTTTTTTTCCCCAGTTAAGTTTTTCTAGTAGGTTTTCATGGTCCTTTTGTGTATTTTTGCAATTATTACTTTTTTAAGAATCAAATTGCAATTACTGTTGTTGAAGCGAAGTTAAGGCAATTGGCCCTTGTGTAAGAGCACTTAAGCAGTGTTACTGCAAACGTTGACTGAAGGTGAGCCTGCTTACATGCTTCAAGCACAGAACAAGGTGAAAGGCTCTTCGTCAGGTACAGTGTGGAGAATTTCATAGAATCTGTATTTTTCTGCCTGGGAATATGTGAAAAGGAATGAAGTCTGCGCATCTACCAATGTTAATTTTGTGAAAGAATAATATATTCCTGGATTATTTATTTTTTGTTTTAGATTGGTTTTTTGGGTTGTGTGTTGGGTTTGGGGGGTGGTGTTTGGGTTTTTTTTGTTTGTTTGTGGTTTTTTGTTTGTTTTTTTTTTTATTATTTTTAAGTAATATTCAGTATAGCAATTTATTTACAGAGTTTCTGTAACTTGATCACACTCCTAAATGGCAAGACCCTTGTCTCTGTAGGAGTGTTTAGCAGAATAATTTGTTTACAATCAACTAGTCTTTCATGGTTATCAGTGGGGATTTAGATGTGGGCAGATGTCAGATTGTCATTCCAAGTGAATAAAGAGAAAAATGAGAGCTCCAGTAAATCCTAAACTTGTGGTATAGAATTTGGCTAATGAAAACCATCCTGCAAATGCATGTATCCATGAACTGTGCTGAAACAAAAAAACTTCTGACAGTAAATGCCAGAAAGAAATGTAGGAAGAAAACTCTTCCTCACCCTATACTTAGGCATTTTGGCCCTGATCCAGTACATTACTGAAAAATATGCTAAGCTTTCTTAAAGTTAAGTTGAAAGTGAACTGATTTGGTGTGGAAGATAACTTCCTAACCCCGCTGGTTAGTGAGCCAACTAGGGAAGACGCCTGGCTAGGTTTGCTCTTCGCAAACAGAAGGACTGGTGGGTGATTTAATGGTTGGAGGCCATGTTGGGGAAAACAATCACGAAATGGTAGAATTTTCAGTCCTTGGAGAAGTCAGGAAGAAGGTCAGCAAAACCTTCACTTTAGACTTCCAGAGGCTGACTTTGGCCTGTTTACGATGCTGGCTGGCACAATTCCTTGGGAAATATTACTGAAGGATAAAGGGGTCCAAGGAAGGCTGGACACTCTTCAGGAATGAAATCCATTGAGCACAAGAGCAGCCGGTCCCTATCTTCTGGAAATCAAACCAGTGGGGAAGAGCCCATCCTGGCTGAACAGGGACATATCGCTGGAACTCTAGGAAAAAGAGAATTTATCACCTGTGGAAGAAGGACTGTCATGCCATGAAAAGTACAAGGATGTTGTTAGGTTACGCAGAGAGAAAGTTAGAAAGGTGAAGGCACAGACAGAACTAAATCTGGCCACTGCCATTAAAGATAATAAGAGTATTTTTTCAGATATATTAGGAACAAAAGAGGAGGGCCAGGGAGAACCTCCATCCTCTACTGGATACTAGGGGAAACCTAGTGACTGAGGTTACTCAAATAGACTCAATTTAGTAAAGTGGGAGGTTGTGTTGGCTAACTAATCATTGAAATATCCGTGTGTGCATAGTCTATTTGAAGTGTATTTTAACTAATTTTAATTTTAAAGCAGAAAATGGAGATTTTCATTAATTAGTGGTAGGCAGTTAAAGGCAATTTTTTTTTACCAGTTTATAAAATATACTCTCATGTGCTGATAATAGTTATGTTGTTAACCAATATATCTGCCATATAATTTCACCTAATGTATACACTGAGATTTTCATAAACGTTAAGAATACAAAATTAATTAGAATAAAACAATACTTTGGAAGCTACATTATGTTTAAATTTGTATAATATTTGACTACCTTTATTCTTTTACATTTTTATTTTGGTTTGTGGAAAACTAATTTTCTGTCTTTCCTGGAACTAAGGAGCAAGTGAGCAAGAGGTCTTCTAAACAAAATTAAAAGTCAGAGGCTTTGTTATGAATGAATAAGCATGTGAAAATAATATGGATTGTGTTATGTCATAGAATTGATTTCATAAACAGCCTCTGAAATACCATGCTGCCTTGTCATTTACAGACTTAGCTACCACGATTCTCCAAAACTGTCTGTTTATTTCATAGTAAAAAGGTTCTAAAAATACAAGACCTGTTTGTGTTTTAGTGTTTATGATGTATATGGTATGGGGCAAAATAGAACTCTTAAGTCTTCAGGCAGGATTTTAAAGAAAATATTGCTAAAAAATCCCTGTAGGAATTAGGTTTGGACTGATCTGCTGGAAGCTAGTAAACAAACAAATTAATTTACTTTTCAACAAATCAGAGCAATGTGCATACCTTGCTTCCCGAGGACTCTTTTAAAAATAATTTAGGAATTAATTTGGGATGTTAGAATCCTAACTATTCAAAGAAAAAAAAAAGTGCCTATTTTATAGCATTTTTATTTTTTTTAATAATGATTGGAAATCATATTATCTAATTTATAATTAATGTTGTGATTGACAACATAGTTTTGAAGTATTTTTAAAGCCAGGTTGGAAATAGAATTTGATCTCTTGTCTTCTAGACCTGTGTTGAAAGCAATGTGCCACCTGACTGTACAGGGAACATCTAAGAACAAAATTGATCTACAGACTCTTGAAATCATTGCCATACAAGAAATACTCTATCCAAAATCTGCTAAAATGCAAAGAGGAAATAGCACTAACTTCTAATGTTTCCTCTGAATAGTTTTTCTTATTATACCTGCTTTTTCTTAGCAGAGCTGAGGATATCTGGTTTCTTTCAAAGCAGATGGAAAGGTCAGAAATAAAC
Organism: Psittacula echo; assembly: GCF_963264785.1. Classification (NCBI taxonomy): domain Eukaryota; kingdom Metazoa; phylum Chordata; class Aves; order Psittaciformes; family Psittacidae; genus Psittacula; species Psittacula echo. Next base: position 45,817,717 of record NC_137742.1, on the reverse strand, counting down.
CTTTTTCTTGACCAGATTTCAGAAATTTACTCTCAGATATCCATGTCGTACTTACTCTGACAAATTTGCATGGATCATAATTTTCAGCAGAATATCATTAATAACCTCTTCTCAAAAAATATTGGCACTCTGTGTTTTCAAGGAAAATACAATAAAGAGGAATGTTCTGTATGATAAATAAATGATAAATTCTTCTGTCCTGCTCTACCTGTCACTTTGACAGACTCATCCAAGTTGGCAAAAAGGGCCCAGTAGTGTCATGGCTTTTTGAATGGCTCATCCCTGTGAAACCATCCATCTCCTCTCTCCAAAATGTATTTCCCCACTGATTTTCACATCTACTTCTGAGATCAGTATCATAAATACTTCGAAGAGAGTGTGTTGAGAAGTTTCCAGAAACAGATTGGTTTTTATCTAGTTCCCCTGGAATGTCTTTGAAACTGTGTCATAAATTCCAGGACAGTTGCAACAGAAATACAGTTACTAGCATAAAACTTGTCATCTGGCCCTGTAATAGAAATCAAGTGCTTTTTCTGTGCTGATGTCTAATTTGAGAAGTAATTATACCTTTAATTCAGGCTTCTATATTTTTCCCTGTCAACATGAGCAGTAAGATGCTTCCTATTAGAGAAAGAAGGGAAAAAAGCTTTGGATCCCTGATTAGTGAAGATAGTGTCAGAAGACTAATGCACCTCCTCCTCTTTTCAAAGCTGTGGACACTAGCTGAGTTGGTATCTGCCTGGTGCTGTGCTGCTTGTCTCAGTGGAAGGGCAAATTCTGCTCCAGGAAAGTAATCTCCAGGCTTTCATAGATGCATGTGCTCCAAGAGATCCAACTTCAAGAAACAAACTTCATAGAGTAACTCAACAAATCCCTTATAGCGCATGGAAATTGGCCTTCATTAGTTAGAGGAATATTGAAAGAGTTGGCTTAGATTAATTGAAAAGTGATATGTAGGAAATGTTATTCAGTTGCTTAGTCCTCTTTAGATACAGAGGGACAATAACCAGGGAACATGGTGGCCTGTTTTCTTAATTTGTATTCTCAGAAGTCTTTAGTTTCAAGTCTATTCCCTCCACTTTCCCTGAGTGAATAAATAAGGGACAGCCTTATAGCCAATCTATAAATCAGAGGAGTAAACGTTAAATCAGGCTTCCTCCACTACAAAAGCTGGAAGATATAGAATCATAGAATAAACTAGGTTGGAAAAGACCTTTAGGGTCATCAGCTCCAACCATTACCCCAGGACTGCCAAGACCACCACTAAACCATGTCACGGAGGGCCTCATCTACATATGTTTTGAGCAACTTCAGGGACAGTGATTCCACCACTTCCCTGGGCAGCCTGTTCTAATACATGATCACCCTATTGATAAAAAAATTTTTCCTAATATCCAGTCTAAAAGCATATGAAGCACTGTGTTTACGCTGATAACGTAAATGATTTTATGTCTTTATGCAGATGTTCCTAGGGTTGTCTGCCTGTTAAAGATATTTGAAATCTCTGTGCAGCAGTGGTTAAATTGAATTAGCTAGAATAATACTCAGTATAAATTGCATCAATAAAATAAAGCCACTGGCAAGGTTGTTCAAGAAAGTTGGTCATTGTAAGGGCTTTATGAAAATTCATTAATTCAGTTTCAGTCTGAAAGGGATGATGTAACAGAACATTAATCCAAGGCAATCAGGATGGATGATGGATTGCAGCTAGAGCCAGGGTGGTTTCCTTCCTGTTTCCTACTTAATCAATAGAAAGGGAAATCAAGAAAGAAATAATTTCTGAACTCACAGTATGCCTGACTGCAGTTCATTTTCCAGAATCATGACACCTTTCTATTTTTCCTCCTGAATGCAGCAGTTCTGCCACAGACTCATCCATTTTTTCTGTCGTGTAGAATATGGCACTAGTGGATTAGACAGTGAGTGGTAATGGATTTACTGCCAGAAATAGCTGACAATTACATAGATCTCAAATTTTCTGCTTCACTTAGGGATATTTGGCAAAAGCATATGCATACATATTTGGTTTGTATTTCTGAAAGGATAAAATTAACTAACTGATTTGTGGTTTTTTGAGTCTCAAATCTTTTATCAGATCCCTCTTTTAAAAAGAATATAGAGTGACACACCCTAAGACCACAGAAGTCACAGAGCTTTCATCTGAACTTTCCTTTTAATTACATATTTTTAAAATGAAGGTCTTTCTCGGTGCTTGCTAATCCTGACCCTTTGTTACAAGGAGTTTATTCTTATTGCCATATGAATAATTTAGTTTATACTTTAAGTCTCAATGATATATAAAGCCCTCAAATGAACCTCTGGAAAGGGAATGTAGCTGTTGTTATATCAGTATGCAGCAACAGAGGACAGGAAGAAAAGAAAACTGTAACAAATTCAGAGCAGATCATTTGATAAGCAACATAAAACTACTTCTGCTCAGTTATGACAGCAGGATACAAAAACCTGCTTAAGATTTCCCGCAACTGTTTACATAAAGTAGTTCAGTTGGGAAGGTACTGGGGTGTAACATCTGTCAAAAGAAGAGCAGAGCTGTAGAAGAGCTCTGAAGAACTGGGGAAGCACAAAACCAGAGTGGTGTTGGAGTCCTTGGTGTGTGCCTGCAGAACCAATGTACCAAGTGTGTTCGTCTGACTTCACTCTGAATCTATCATCAAAAGATTGTTTTGATTTTATATTCAGAAGGGTTTATTAAATGTGACTAACAGCATTTCGTAATGAAATTGTAGAGAATTAAATGTCATACTAAAATTTTATCATTATCTTTCCAAGATAATGAGGAAATTAAGCAAATTAAATTGTGAGGCTAGATCCTGAATCCTGTAAAAAATACTGGGGCCTCTTGAAGGAGCAATACAGAAAAGTAAATGCTAACTTTGAACTTTCTCTTCTTGATCAAGACTACAGGTGAGTTTTTTGCTGTGTAGCAATGTTGACTACTGCTATCCAGATGATACCACACTGAAATTTCTCCCAGAGAATTGAAACCTACCTATGGTCTATCTGGTTTTGTCATGGATGGCCTCCATTGCTATTGCACAGCTACTGAAATCATGTGGTGTGTGAACCCATGTTTGACTATAGCATAGCAGCTTGCAGTATTTTCCTTATGATTGATGGGAGCTACTTGCTCTTTTGTGTTGATGGTGTAAAATGGCCACAACTGACCAAAAGATCTTACCCCAAATAGCAGACCGATATAGTCCAATAGCAGTGAGTTCTTTTTACACAGCATGTTGTAGCCTAATACTTTTTTCATTGCACTTCTGTTTTTTTCTCACAGAGTTTGCTGTGCCATCTCCTTTCTTCTTCTAAGTGGGAAAGTAATGAAGCTGAAACCAGTACATTCATATCAACTCTTGGCTACACGTCAGCAGATTATTATTGTCACTTAGTTAAAAATGTAAGTATTTTGTGCAATTGAGATTTTGTTAATAATAAATCACCAGTTTATAAGCACATACATGAAGCTGTCATTGTGATAAGGAACATGGTCTGAATTTTGTTTATCTTTTCTTACCTCAGTTACTTTTACAGCCTTTTAAGGGAAAAAATGAAGTGGGAGATCTCTGGACAAACGAGAAAAATTTTATTAGATTATGCTGTAATAGAGGTTCATAAAAACAAAATTCCTGTTGCTGTTGTGTTATAACAAAAAAAAAAATCTGCCCTATCACTGTTTTTCCCTGTGAAGTTTAAATTATATATATATTATTTTGTGTATTAGAACGTAACTTTTTGAATGTTTTTTTTGACCGAGTGAACTGCATTTAAAATGGTATATGAGCCCTACATCTTGGGAGAATTGTCTTTTAGGTTTAATATGTAAAAATAATGGGGATAATATTTCATAATATGTTGACTTAAATTACATAAAGCATATAAAAATTATTAGTGATGCTTCTCTGAAATTTTGCCTTAACTCTTGGGGAAGCAGACCTGAAGCAAACAGCTTCTTACTTTTCAGATGTGAAAGGTATATAATGTGTGCTTCAGAAGTGTTTTGCAGCATAGTTTATTCAGTGATCTGAACAGCTTTATTTGGCATCAATAATAAAAAAACAATTAAAAATAAAGCTAAGTGAACAAAGAAAGTTATTAACCTCTACAGTATGTCAGTCACACAGAGAAGCGTGGAACTAATGTCTGCTTATTTGAAGTATGTATAATTTATTTTATTTTATTTAACAGATGGTCTTTTCATTAGTAACAGAACTCAGAGGAAATCAGTTCAATGGACTTAGTATTCAGGGGAGGTAGGTGTTATCTAAACACCATTTTGATATGTTTTAGTTTGGACCATTATGGTTCAGTGAGGCCCAGTCTTGGGCAACTTAGGCTTTGGTTGAAAAGATTTTGACATATATGTAGATAATTTCAGATGTTGACAAGCTTATTAAGATGTGCTTCACATGAGAGTTTATAGAATGGTCTGAGAGGCTTAGAATGGTTTGGTTTGGAAGGGACCTTCAAAGATCATCTAGCCTAACTCCTCTGCTGCAGGCAGCAACATCTTTCACTAGATCAGGTTGCTCAAAGTCCTGTCCAGCCTGGCCTTGAACACTGCCAGGGATGGAGCATTTACCACTTCTTTGGGCAACCCATTCTAGTGTCTCACCACCCTCACAGTAAAGAACTTCTTCCTTATATCTAACCTGAATCTTCCCTCTTCTAGTTTGAACCCATTACCACTTGTGCAATTGCTACAATCCCTGATGAAGAGTCCCTCTTTGCCATACTTATAGGCCCCCTTCAGGTACTGGAAGGCTGCTATGAGATCTCCACGCAGCCTTCTCTTCTCCAGGCTCAACAGCTCCAACTTTCTCAGCCTGTCTTCATACGGGAGGTGCTCCAAGCATCCTCATGGCTTCCTCTGGACTTATTCCAACAGTTCCATGTCCTTTTTATGTTGAGGACACCAGAACTGCACACAATACCCCAAGTGAGGTCTCACAAGAGCAGAGTAGAGGGGCAGGATCACCTCCTTCCCTCCTTTTGATGCAGCCCAAGATAGGTTGGCTTTCTGGGCTGTGAGTGCACACTGAAGCCGGATCACAGTATCACAGTATGTTAGAGATTGGAAGGGACCTCAAAAGATCATCTAGTCCAATCCCCCTGCCAGAGCAGGAACACCTAGATAAGGTCACACAGGAATGTGTCCAGGCGGGTTTTGAATGTCTCCAGAGAAGGAGACTCCACAACCTCCCTGGGCAGCCTGTTCCAGTGTTCTGTCACCCTCACTGAGAAGTTTCTTCTCAAGTTTAAGTGGAACCTCTTGTGTTCCAGTTTATACCCATTACCCCTTGTCTTATCATTGTTTGCCTTTGAGAAGAGCCTGGCTCCATCCTCATGACACTCCCCCTTTATATATTTATATACACTAATAAGGTCACCCCTCAGTCTCCTCTTCTCCAAACTATAGAGACCCAGCTCCCTCAGCCTTTCCTCATAAGGGAGATGCTCCACTCCCTTAATCATCTTTGTCGCCCTGCGCTGGACTCTCTCCAGCAGGTCCCTGTCCTTCTTGAACTGAGGGGCCCAGAACTGGACACAATATTCCAGATGCGGTCTCACCAGGGCAGAGTAGAGGGGAAGGAGGACCTCTCTCAACCTACTGACCACCCCCCTTCTAATACACCCCAGGATGCCATTGGCCTTCCTGGCCACAAGGGCACAGTGTTGGCTCATGGTCATCCTGCCATCCACTAGGACCCCCAGGTCCCTCTCCCCTACACTACTCTCTAACAGGTTGTTCCCCAACCTATACTGGAACCTGGGGTTGTTCCTGCCCAGATGCAGGACTCTACACTTTCCCTTGTTATATTTCATCAAGTTTCTCCCTGCCCAACTCTCCAGCCTGTCCAGGTCTCGCTGGATGGCAGCACAGCCTTCTGGAGTGTCAGCCACTCCTCCCAGCTTAGTGTCATCAGCAAACTTGCTGACAGTACACTCAATTCCCTCATCTAAATCATTGATGAATATATTAAATAATACTGGTCCCAGTACTGACCCTTGAGGCACTCCACTAGATACAGGCCTCCAACTGGACTCCGCCCCATAGACTACAACTCTCTGGCTTCTCTCCTTCAGCCAGTTCGCGGTCCACCTCACCACCTGATCATCCAGACCACACTTCCTCAATTTAGCTATGAGGATGCTGTGGGAGACTGTGTCAAATGCTTTGCTGAAGTCAAGGTAGACCACATCCACCGCTCTGCCATCATCCATCCACAATGTTATTTCCTCATAAAAGGCTATGAGGTTGGTCAAGCACGACTTCCCCTTGGTAAAGCCATGTTGACTGCCCCTCATAACCCTCTTATCCTTGACATGCCTTAAGATGGCATCAAGGATAAGGTGTTCCATCACTTTCCCAGGGATGGAGGTGAGGCTGACCGGTCTATAGTTACCCGGGTCCTCCTTCTTGCCCTTTTTGAAGGCTGGAGTGACATTTGCTTTCCTCCAGTCCTCATGTTAAGTTTCTCATCATAAAGTAGGATGAAGCAGACTGAGCTGAAAGCTGATGAGACTGTTGGCAAGAGAATAAATTGATTTCTACAATGAGAAAAGGGAAACTTTGAATTTAGGTTAATTTCTGAGCATAGGAATTATGAAATGGCTGTTTATTCAAGTTGCAGAGACAAAGGTAGTTTGCAGTTAGAGGTAAACATTGTTTCCTTTCTCCGTTCACTGATGCTCACAGCAACACAGATGACAATGTCTGTGCAAATCCACTGCACACAGTGGAATGCACTGTGCAGTATTCTCCAAGAACATATTTTGACGATTATGTAGAAGAAGAAGAAAATAGCCTTTGCAGGCTTTTTCTTCTCAGTAAGGGAAGCTGCTTAAGTTTGCTAAACCTGGATAAGGAAATAGAAATAGAATGTTGTAAAGGGGACTGATTTAAAGTTTCAGGTCTGTGAACTTTACATGTATATCCTGGAAAAAAAACACCAAACTACTGCACTTTAAATAACAGCCTAATAATTACTATTTGTACCGAAACACTCCTGATAGTCAAACTGCATCTCAAGGTATTTTAGTGTAAGAAACCTTAAACACATATTTGGTTATGTGCTTACTCAGAAATTTGAGTCTTTGAAAATGTGTCATGTTTTATTTCTCTCACTGTGGAAGCCACAATGGTACCCTGTGTCCACAAGTCACAGCACTTCTGTCAGCATATGCCAGTGATCATTAGGCAACATCTATTTGGGAGTAGGTTTAATACATGTAGAGCCGTAGAGTTAGCTCTTATTCACAGCAGCCTGTAGTGTAATTTCTGCCTCAAAACTACATTTAGAAAAATCTGCAGTTTCATATGCTGGAAAATACATATGGTCTGGGAAACTTGTGATTTCCTTTTGCAATTGCATTGTGTGCTATTTTCCTCTTTATGTTCCAGAGTTTCCATGTTTTGTTTATGTTCCAGGTTCCACTGTCTTTAATCATTTCCAAGCATGTAGTTTTAGCGTTGAGGTCAAGTGAGTGGTTCATGTGAAGATCCAAAAGTCTTAAACATTCCTTCAACTGTAGACCTGTAAGACAAAAACTTTTCAACTGAACACTTGAAGACAGCAGCAGTTATACTGTTTGGTTCATAGAAGTTGTCTCTTTTGAGAGGATAAAGGTGAAGGGAACAGGAGGCCTTAAAAGCAGCTAGGTGGTCTTTTGTGAGTGTCTAGCAAACCAACAGCTGTGAATCTATAGTCTTAATCTCTGCTTTGCTGATCCTGAAAAAGGCAAGTATTCCCTCCTAAGGAGGGTGTTGTTACTGAGTGAATGCAACTGGCTGCACTTCAGAATTGAGGTGATATTCCTCATTTGGTTTGCCTTGAGCACTAAAATAGAAGAATTTTATCTGATCTTTTGAGATTTTTCAGGCAATATGTAATGACACATCAACAGTCATTCAGATAAGTATTTTTTCTGCAATTAAGATATTCATCTCTTATATTTAACCTTCTGTAAATAATTTAATCTTCTTTTACCTTATTATTTCAGAAATCGAAGTTTTGACTTTTCTGAAATATGAACTGTATTTATTTTTCCTCTCAGAGTTTCAGCCAGTCATGTGAATGCTGTGTCCCTTTTCTGCCTCCCTCTTATTACTTTGCCTGATCTAACTCCACTGCTAGAAACTCTCCTTCTTTACCATGGAGGTGCATCAAAAGAAATTCTCAGTTCAGAGTTTCTGGAAGCTGTGAATGAGGCCTTTTTAAAGTAAGTAGCATGGTCTGTATGCTTTTTATGCTCTTTTCCTAAACATTATTAATTCAATTAAATGTCTTTTCTCTGTGTTTGTATGCTGGATGCACTGTACATCTTCCACAGTCAAATAGCAGAGCTCAGGTTGTTGGCCAAAGCAGAATTTTATGTTGCTGATGTGAAAATTGTGGAATAACAGCTTCAAATATTGACTGGAATTGTGTCCCAACTTTTCCATAAAATGGAGGTTAAAGTCTTCAATTAATTTTAAGAATTTTGTGAAAGACCTGATCACTTTTCATAGAAGTGTAATTTACCTTTCACATAAGTCTATTAACATTCCTAACTTGGTATTTTGAGAGCCACCTTTATTTTTCTGGGCACAAGATACATCCTTATGTTTGAGTGCTTCTGTATTTCTGGGTTGGTTTTTTTTTTCCTGTGAAATTTGTTTTCAAGATTTTAAATTTTCCTGGTTTTCAGCAGATAATTTTTAATGAGTCTGAGAGGAGCAATTTTTGAAATATAACTTTGCTTATTTTGCTCACACTAAACCCACTGTTTTGGTAAAAGTCTGTTGATGACAACCAGCTGAGTGAAGCTGCATCAGGAAATTATCTATGCCAGGAAAAGAAAGACAGGGAAAGCACAGCCTACTTCTGGTTGAGAGTTGGTTTATTCAAATTATAGCTGAGGGCCTGTATTACCCAGATTTATTTATTTTTTTAATATTAGAGAAGGTCCTTTGTGAACACTTAAATTATCCATTTGTCTCCATTTTAACCGAAGTTTTAATTGCTTTCTCTGTACTCAACATTGTAATTTCTGAGATGTTCCAATGAAAATTGTTATATTGCTCCACTGAGGAATCCAGCAAAAATCAATAATTAGTGGAAAAGCACAATTACTAATTTGCACACGTTACTAGAAGTTGATGAATATACATGGAAAAGGAATGTGAAAGTCTGTAGTGAAAAACGTGTCGCAAAAAAGAGAGAGCTATCTTTCACTTTTACACCTTTTGTGGCTTCAGACTGGATGTGTTGCACAAGCAGTAACACAGTTTGGGAAACTTTCAAAGCAAGTTTACAGGTTCAGCACAGGTGATCTATACAGATGTCAGTAAGCCGATGGTCAGCCCATCATGGCATACTTTTGCCACTTCATGATGAGAGTCTGAATCCTTTAGGTGGTCATGAAATGTTCTTCTGGCTGAAGTAATCGTCGCTTTCTTTAACTTCAGGGCTCCTTGTTTATCACAGTGAGCCCAAATTATTCAGTTCACATTGCTCTTGACTGAGTCTTTAAGGGCCCTTGGCAGAAATGTATGGTTACTGTGAGAGCCAATATAGGCTTACACGTGCTTTGCATGCCATACTCCTGGCCCGTCTCTGAAGCTTATGTGATCTTATTGTGAATGTGCTTGGTTGCTGTTTTTTTTTTTTCTTTCTCTACTTTAATAGCTGAATTCTGTGTTCCCTACCTCTGTCATTGTGTTCTGAACACTCATTTTCCTTCTGAACATGGGTGAATTCTGCTCCAGGAACTAGGGTTATTAGATACTGGGACTTGCAGTGCTCCACAGAACTGAGCATTGTTCCAGTGGGACCATCTGCAAGGGCAGTTACAGAAGACTGTGAGGGCTGATATTTAAACGAATGTATGGCAAAATACATACCTTGAAAATGGATCCCAAAATTATATCTTTCTTATCAGAAGCTTTAGTTTGCATGTACTCTCCAGCCTAATTTTAATTTTTTTCAATCTTAAGACCAAAGCATGTATTTCTTGTTGTTTATTGGTTTGCTTGTTTTTTTTTAACATTTTAATTTGCAACTATCGTGATACCTACAAAAAAATTTCCAGGATGTTTTTTGCTGTGATTATCTTTTCTTGTTGGGTGGTTACTTTAGCGTATTTTGAGTTGTGCTGATCCACACAAGTTACATGTTGTCTCAAAATAAACTCTGCCTTTTATTTCCTGGTGATACAACACTGTACTTCAGCTGAGCTATAACTGAAGGCTTCAGGTGAAGCAACAACTACCTTCTTGACCATTTATCTTCTTAACAGCTCTGATCAGTGTTGGCGGGCTGAAGACTTAGCTGCCTCTACCTCATTTGTTTTTTTACTTTTTTGTCTGCAAAGACAGATAATGCTTTGATTTGGACAGCAATCATACTATACAGGGTCTTCCTGCTTATCTGTCAGGTGCTGGCACTTTCTGAGCAGACTGGTCTACAGGAAGCAGTCTGGGTTTGGAAGAGCGCAGGTGTGGAGCAGGACCTTTCTCTAGAGAGGAAGGGAACTTCAGACTTAAGCCTCCTGTTTCCATTTGCTGGCATCCATCCTAATAAATTTTTTTTGTTTTAAAGACATGTGGTAAGGTTTCATTTGTAGATGTTGGTGGTCCCCTGTCATTCTTTGCCATTATATACTGAACAGACTAGTGTAAACAGGATTTTCTCTCTCTTGCTGCAAGTTGATCTTTGTGTCTTCTTTTTCTCCAATGTGCTTTGAAAAAAATCCAACAAAACAATACATTTTCATCTTTCTTTCAGTTTCTCAGAGAAAACGGTATTTTTCTCTCTAAACCAGGAAGAAGATCTCCCTCCCTGAAACTGCTGTCTTCAGCCTGTGGCTTCGTCACTTACCAAGCCTTGAAAAAGCCACATTGTATCTTTTAGACCAGCTGGTTTCCATACAGTTGAATTCACTGGAGGAAGTGGTTTGTGTCATAAAAGACTCGTTACTGGTATGTACAACATGTAGTACATTTGATACTGCTCTGTCATGCTTCAGAAGTGACAGAGAGTTTCAGATTTGTCAGCATATTTGAGGGAGACAGCTGTCATTTGGCATATAGCTTGCTAATAAAAAGGCAAATCTGGGGTCTTAAAATGTCACTAAATATTTAGTTTTACACTGAAGTGGTGGAAGAGTAAAAATATTTCATCCAGTGATGAAGAATGGATGGAGAGAAAAGAATCTGACTGGTGAGTGTAGGTACTCAGCACCTGCCTCTGTCTTAAAAAATTCTAAACTTTGGCCAGGGAGGATTTAAAACTGTTGTTTCTTCAATCTTCATGCCTATGGGAGTTTAGTAATTTAAACAATTGAAATTCCTTGTATATTATTTTATTATAGACTACTTAGATATTTGGTTTTGTTTGCAAATATGATCAAAATTCTTAGTACAAAATATTTGCTAACTGTAATTTGTTTTCGAATGCAGTTTATGCAGTACACTAAAAATCTGTCCTATGAGAAAGCATGACACAATAACTTTTCCAAAATAATGAGCTAATTTGCAACAGAAAATTTAATTGTTAATTACAGTGTGAAATAGCATGTGTGTTATGCACTTACATTATGTATTTCAGAAAATAGAACTAAAAAATGGCATGCAGTATCTATCTACAGCCTACGAAACTGCTTACAGAGTATGTATTGTAGATAAGAAAAGAATGATGCCTTTAAATAATCTTAATTTTTTAATTGAATCTGCAAATTTTCATTTTAGGAATCTATTACTATACTTGCAAATCTCATAAATGCTTGGCTTCAACAGCACTTTGTATGTCATCTGGGGATTTAGGTATTCTAGAAGATAGAGCTATATACAAGGCCTCATTTTTCTGTATCGGACACACTGTGAGTTGAATACAGCATATGGTACCACACATGGCTATAGAAATAAAATATAAAAATCTTGGTTATACATAAAAAGAAGTAAAATCTTTGCTTTAATTACTGGTTTATTGTTGTTTATTAACAACGTTCACATTTGCCTTGCATTCACATCCTGATCCCGGAAAAGAATGCAACATTACTGTGCTGCCACACTAGGGTTGTCCTTACTTGCCTCTGCTCCAAAGTCTGCTTTCAAAATAAAATATCCACAGAATGCAAAGACCAGTGCAGCAACTTCTAATGCTGGTTTAGAGAGGACATCCTGTGGACAAGGAATGGAATGAATGAAAGCGTAAAGAACAGAGCAGTTGAAAGATTGATATTGCTGGTTGATAGGCTTTGATAAGGGTGAGGATACATACATGGGAGATGGCATACCAATTAAAAACAAAAGGATTAGGAGCTTCAGAGGGGCAGTATAGAAGAAAAAGATTTGATCCAGAAATCATGTTCTCAAATATTTAATATGTTGTGCAGCTTGTAATGGTGCTATAAGGACACTTGTGTGACATTAGGTCAGTCAGGGCTTTGAAACCAAGAGTATGATTAATTTAGCCTGCTAGAAAGATATTTGAATATTTATTTAGGAATGTGGGTGTGCATTTTTGGCTGTTGGATTATTTGTAGGATTTGACTTCTGTTTGCCTTATGGATATGGTAATAAGACAAAATTTGATTTATAATTTTTTTTTTTCTGTTTGGAGGAAAACCTCTAGAGCACAAATAGGCACAAATATGTTAGTGATTTGATTATAGTATATAATAAGACTGAAATTACAATAAACTCTTTCATAATTTCATTAGCAGAGTAATTTAGCTAAGTAAAATATCTTGATACAGTAACCAAACTGTATGTAAACCTCATAGAGGTCTATGGTACCCAGGTAGTTGTAAACCACCACACTTCTATTGTGCAAGAAACTTGATATGCACTACTCTTACATTTTAAATTCAAGAGTAATTGTAGTGTGATGGTCCACTAACTTGTGTATATAGTATGCTATTAGGCTTGTGGTTTTGGAGCTGAACTGGAATTAATATTGGAAATTCTATAGTTACTCAGAAGTAATAAAAACAAGTGAAATGGCCATCACAAATAGTTTTTTAGCTTCTTAGAATTTGGTGGATGAGTGGATGTCTTCTTTTCTGAAGTAACTTCAAGGTTTCTATGTGTGTGTGTGTGTGTGTTACCAACTAGAATTTGAATAATTACACATACTGTAATTATATGCTTTACCAAAAATGCATAGATATGTATATAAACACATTTTTAAAGCACATGTGTGTAAAAAGAGATGTGAATGGATCAGCATCAATTATAGTTTGTGTTCAGTTCTTACATAGCTTTCCAAAGTGGTTTTATTTATTTCAAAGTTACGGTGAAAGAAAAATGCAATAGGGTGATAGGGACTAAAATTGGCCAGCTTCTCCTTATAAACCATCTGTTATTGCTGTGTTATGTTTTTCCACGTAGCATTCCCAAGTCCAGCCCAGCACTGAAGTCATGTTACACTCTGCAGTTAAAGCTCTCTGTGCGGGGTCTCCCTTGCTGTTATTTTTCTTAAGCATTATAGAGCAAATACAGTTTTAGTGGGTGATACTGTGACTCCTGTGTTGCCTGACAGGATACCACATTGGAGAGTGCCCTGGTTCCCATGCCTTTGCACTGACCTCTTATTGTGCCTTATCCCCAAATTTTGAATATAGCTGGTTCCAAGCTCACCTTTCATTGGGAACTGTGCCGATGAAACAGGCATTAATGAGGGATAAAGGAAGAAGGACAGAGAGAGAAAAGGAGAAGCTTTTTTTCTTATAATACATTCGGGCTAGGTTACAATTAGTTCCCACAGTATTACCTGTCTTCAAAACCTGTGTTATGGTAGAATTTTTGAAACGGTGCAAGCTAATTTGTTCATCATGTTGGTGAATTCAGGAGCTTTTTAAATCTCAGTGAAGAGATGTTTGTGGTTCAAAGTAAGTGCATGCTTCAAAATAAAAATACATTTGGCACTTGGTATGAGAAAAGAATTAAGTTCATGTGAGTCTGGAAGTCAAGAGAACTGGTGTTTGTGGTGTACTACCTTAAATCTGTTGTTGTGTGGTCATGAGCCCAGGATCTTATGTTTACTCTTACTTGTGGTTGTTTTAGAGAGCATTCTATGATGTGAACAAAATGCACTATATGATTATTAGTCTGTTCTTCTTTGTGCCATTTACTTGTTCCTGTAGATACAACTGTATTTTTATTATTTCTTCGTTCAGTTTTGGCTTTGTATTGTACTGTATTGTACTGGTTTATGATTCTTCTTTCTGATAATATAAATACAAGAGTAGTGAGGTTCTATAGAACTTGTGTTTGTAATAGTTCATGTTAGAATATATTGACCTGGTTTCAGCTGTTCTATTTCTTTCAGAAATCCCAGTGTTGTTTTTGGTTTGTTTTTTTCTGAAGGGGCACACGCTCTTGAAATACATAATCATAATATCACACATGTAGCTCCAGTTCCTTGTGTTTGAATCTTTTTGGCTTAGTGCATATTTTGCATGTTTAGTGCATGTATGGTGCATGTTTTAAAAGTGACAAGCTCCTAGAAAATGTTTGTTTTTCTAAGCTTCCTGTGAAAAATACTGCATAGTCACAGACAAGATTATTGAAATATAAAATGCTTTTCATTTTGAAAAAATAAGGAGGTAATGTCAGCAATTGAAAATGCTATGAGAATCCCTCCTGAAACTGATAGTCCCACCCAAACTCCAGAACTGCAGTTGGATGCAGCAGAATTGTGCTGCCTGCTCAAGTCCTGCTATAGAACAGGAACATCTTCAGAGTGCTTTGGAGACTTTTGCACTATGATAGCATTCTTACTTCTAGTGCTTGCAAATTAATTCCATGCAGTCCATTCATCAATATCTCATGGAATTAGATAACAGTGGGGTTTTTTGGGGAGTGGGTTGGTTTGGTTGATTGGTTTTTGTTTTACATTTTGAATACCAGTGATGAAATTCGTACTGATTTCAGTAGTGTAGATTAAATACTAGGAGCTATTAACTGTGGTTTCTTGTAGTGAGTACTGCAGTGACTTTCCTGCTGTCTGGCAGGAAAGGGTGGAGAATTTTTCATTGTTGCATACAGCACATTTATTTTGGTCTTGTTCAAAAGATTTGATCTTGATATGTATGGCACTGTGCGAATGGATCCTGTCTAGTTTCTATTCAGTATCTTAACAACAGTGTGTTGGTACCTCATCACAAAAGCATGTGTACAGAAAGAAGTAGGTGAGGTGTCTCAGAACTGTGGAATGGCTGGGGTTCAGTATACCTCTGGAGATTGTCTAGCCCAAGTTCTTTTTTTTTTTTTTTTTTTTTTTTTTTTTTTTTTTTTTTTTTTTAATAAAAAATAAAAATAAGATATGAACTTGTCTCTCTTTTGTCTCATCCAGATAGTTTTTTTCCCCTTCTAGCAGTGGAAGTTTGGAGACCAGCCTTGCAAAAAGCTGCATGCTGTTCTCCACACGTCAAAAAAACCGGCTGTAAATGCTCTCGAGCACTAGATGGCACACGTTCAACAGGACAACTTAGCTACAGCCGTGTGACAAAAAAGGAGAGTGGTAAAACAAGAAAATGAGGTGCCATCTAATGTTTGCAGTATGGCAAAGACAGCTGTGAGAAACAAGGAATTTTCTAGACAAGTTTGTATTAAATTTTGTCTGTTTATTTTCTGATTATCATATAGGGACCATATACAGTAAATTCATTATTCTGCCTGTGTGCAGAAAAAAAAAAAAAATCTACTAGTGCTTTTTAGCTTGAAACAAAGTCATAAAAGTTTGGGTTTTTTTCAGTAGTGTGTCAGGTACATAAGGCTGTTAAAATAAATGACATTTATAAATGCTATTCCTTCCACGCATGATGAAGTTTATAGAATGCATTTTGTTAAATGTACTTTACTCTGGATTGTTCAAGAACTATATTTTTATCAAGTCTTCAGGTGTTAACTTGAGAAGCACATAGTGTGGAATTGTTTTTTAACTTAGGAAAAATATACTGTGGGGAATGTGTAAGTAGTTTATATTATTCTTGGCACTCTATAGAAGCCTAATACATCTTAAAACTTGGGAATATGGGATTAGAAGGTAGTATGTATACTACTGCATGCTTAATATAATAACTTAAAACAGTCTTTTGTGTGGTAGCGTGATAAAAAGCCTCAGTTGTTTAGAAAAAAAAAATACATTTTGATGCGCTGAGATATTTAGCTTGCACTAGCAACTCTGAAATTCACAGAAGATAACACTGAAAAAATGTCTTCAACCAAAATGTGTGTGGTTGTATTAAAGACGAAGGTGAAAAAATAAATTTATTTTCTGGAATTTAATTTTGAAGACGTAGCAAGAATCTCAAAGCACATCCAAAAGGGATTGTCTGTGAAAAAAAGGAAAAGCTTTTTGTAAATCTGCTCTCTATCTCTTGCCTCTTGCAAGTGCATGCAACAACCTGTTCTCTCTGTCACTTTTAGTATTGTTAGGAATTGTTGTCATAAACAGCTTGATATCCCAGGTGTTTGCATATACCAGCTGTTTGACCTACCTGCTATCACTGTGAATCTCCTTCCATGACATAGTTATTTTGCAGAACCTAATCCTAAGAAAATCTGAGGGTTTAGTAAGATTTGATCTGAGAATTAGAGTTTAATAATTGCATTGTAATAGTATCCATGAGTTAAATCTTACAGTGTAAATAATAACATGTAAATAATACAGTGGCAGTTGTTTGAGTTGTTTCTTACTAATGACTAAATTTCTTTCATTTGTTTACCAACAGCCACAAGCAGCAAACCATCCTGCCATTTTCAGAATTGTCAATGAAATTTTTAAGTAAGTGTTGAAGTTACAGTGGAAATTGTTTCAAATAATCAGTTTAAACACTGAGGTTTTCTTCATTACAAGAATGAGTATTATAAACCTGGGATGTAATGTAATTTCAGGCTGTCTTTTTCTGCATGCCTTAATGTTGCCTTCCATGTAGTATACTGCAAATACTGAAAAATGTTAAAACTCTTGTGAAAGTTATAATAATCATAGATAGATAGTATTTTAGCCTTTAACGTTTAAAATTTATTTTGTACTTCAATAGATATTTCTGGTTGAAATATGATATTAAGGTGAAATTTATAAATGCTGAAATGGTTTGGCCCCTGCCAGCATGAAGATCACTACTGGTGCTGCCAGGAAAAAGCGGCGGGTCATAGTAGGGAACTCTACTTTGAAAGGAACAGCGGCACCCATCTGTCGGCCTGACCCAGCCTCAAGGGAGGTGTGTTGCCTACCTGGGGCACGGATCAGGGATGTTGCAGGGAGGCTGCCTGCTGTAGTAAGTCCCACGGACTATTACCCACTTCTAGTGATCCATGTGGGTGCTGGTGATATAAATAGCAGTAGCCCAGAGAACATAAAGAAGGACCACAGAGGCCTGGGAGAAGTGGTTAGGGGCTCTGGAGCTCAGATTGTCTTTTCATCTATTCTCCAGGATAAGGAGGAGGACTTTAAAAAGGCTAGGAGGATTGACCAGGTTAATAAATTGTTAGAAGGGTGGTACCATAGTCAGGGCTTTGGGTATCTAGAACATGGAACTCAATTTAGTAGACCAGGTCTACTAGGGGCTGGTGGAGCTGGTCTGACAATGAAGGGGAAGAGTGGTTTTGGTAGGAGGCTTGCCAGGCTGGTCAAGGTTTCTTTAAACTAGATGTGTTGGGGGAGGGGGGCATTGTTCCATCCCAACACACCCAGTCAGTTGCCAGCACCTACAATAAATGCTCGGAGCAATGTAGAGATATTCCAGCCACTTCAGCCAATGAGCCGGCTTCATTTGGAGCTTGGCTCAGATGCCTCTGTACAAACACCCGTAGCGTGGGGAATAAACAAGAGAAATTAGAGATGTGTGCACGACTACGGGAGTATGATATAGTAGGCATCACAGAAACATGGTGGGATGGCTCCTATGACTGGAGTGTTGGAATGGAAGGTTACAGGCTCTATAGAAAAGACAGGCCTGGCAGGCGGGGAGGGGGAGTTGCTATTTATGTTAGGGATGGGCTGGAGAGTATGGAACTCTGTCTGGGGACGGGTGAGCAGTCGACAGAGAGTTTGTGGGTCAGGGTTAAAGGGAGAACAGCGATGGGGGACATTACTGTGGGGATCTGTTACAGACCGCCTGATCAAGAGGAATCTGTGGACTCTGCTTCAGCACTCTATAGACAGATAGGAACAGCCTCACACTTGCAGGCCCTTGTTCTCATGGGAGACAGATATCAGTCCCTGGTATCTTTTGGAGGAGCGATACGGCACAAGCAATCCAGGAGGTTCCTCGATTGTGTGGAAGACAACTTCCTTCTGCAAGTAATGGAGGAGCTGACAAGGAGAGGTGCCATGCTTGACCTCGTGCTCACCAACAGGGAAGGGCTGGTTGGAAATGTGATGCTCCAGGGCAGCCTTGGTTGCAGTGACCACGAGATGGTTGAATTCGAGATCCTCGGGACAGTGAGAAGAGTGTGCAGCAAGCTCACTGCCCTGGACTTCAAGAGAGCAGACTTTGGCCTCTTCAGGAACCTGCTTAGTAAGGTTCCATGGGATACAGCCCTAGAGGGCAGGGGAGCCCAAGATTCTTGGTTGTTATTCAAGGATCACCTGCTCCAAGCTCAGGAGTGTTGCATCCCAACTAGAAGGAAGTGCAGCAGGAGGCCCAGGAGACCTCCTTGGATAGATAAGGAGCTGCTGAGGAAAATTCGAAGGAAAAAAGAGGCTTATAGAAGGTGGAAGCAGGGACAGGCGGCCTGGGAAGAATACAGGGATGTTGTCTGGGAAGCTAGGGACCAGGTTAGGAAGGCTAAGGCCCAGTTAGAATTAAACTTGGCTAGGGATGTTAAGGATAACAGGAAAGGATTCTATAGGTACACTGCAAATAAAAGGCAGACTAGGGACAATGTAGACCTCTTCTGGAAGCTGTCAGGAGAACTGGCTACCCGGGATTTGGAGAAGGCTGAGGTTCTTAATGACTTCTTTGCCTCAGTCTTCACTGGCAAATGCCCTGACCACACCACCCAAGTCTTGGAAGGCAGATGCAGGGACTGTGAGAATGAAGACCTTGGGCCCACTTTAAGAGAGGATCTGGTTCAAGACCATCTTAAGAACCTGAACATGCACAAGTCCATGGGACCTGATGAAATCCATCCGCAGGTCCTGAAGGAGCTGGCAAATGAAGTTGCTAAGCCACTGTCCATCATATTTGAAAAATCATGGCAGTCAGGTGAAGTTCCTGACGACTGGAAAAAGGGAAATATAACCCCCATTTTCAAGAAGGGGAAAATGGATGACCTGGGGAATTACAGACCAGTCAGTCTCACCTCTGTGCCTGGCAAACTCTTGGAGCAGATTCTCCTGGAAGGCATGCTAAGGCACATGAAAAACAAGGAGGTGGTTGGTGACAGCCAGCATGGCTTCACTAAGGGGAAATCCTGCCTGACCAATTTGGTGGCCTTCTATGATGGGGCTACGGAACTGATGGACAGGGGTAGAGCAGTTGACGTCATCTACCTGGACTTATGCAAAGCGTTCAACACTGTCCCACATGACATCCTTGTCTCTAAATTGGAGAGACATCAATTTGATGGGTGGACCACTCGGTGGATAAAGAACTGGCTGGATGGCCGCACACAGAGAGTTGTGGTCAATGGCTCGATGTCCGGCTGGAGACCAGTAACGAGTGGTGTCCCTCAGGGATCGGTGTTGGGACCGGTCTTGTTCAACATCTTTGATGGTGACACGGACAGTGGGATTGAGTGCGCCCTCAGCAAGTTTGCTGATGACACCAAGCTGTGTGGTTCGGTTGATACGCTGGAGGGAAGGGATGCCATCCAGAGGGACACTGACACGCTTACGGTGGGCTGATGTCAGCTTTATGAAGTTTGTCTATGCCAAGTGCAAGGTCTGAGCAATCCCAGGCACAGCTACAAGTTGGGCAAAGAAGAGATTCAGAGCAGCCCTGTGGAGAGGAACTTTGGGTGTTGGTCGATGAGAAAACGAACATGAGCCGGCATCAGTGTGCGCTCGCAGCCCAGAAAGCCAACCGCGTCCTGGGCTGCATCAAAAGGAGCGTGACCAGCAGGTCGAAGGAGGTGATCCTGCCCATCTACTCTGCTCTCATGAGACCTCACTTGGAGTATTGTGTGCAGTTCTGGTGTCCTCAACATAAAAAGGACATGGAACTGTTGGAACAAGTCCAGAGGAGGGCCACGAGGATGATCAGGGGACTGGAGCACCTCCTGTATGAAGATAGGCTGAGAGAGTTGGGGCTGTTGAGCCTGGAGAAGAGAAGGCTGCGTGGAGACCTCATGGCAGCCTTCCAGTGTCTGAAGGGGGCCTACAAGGATGCTGGGGAGGGACTCTTCATTAAGGACTGTAGTGACAGGACAAGGGGTAATGGATTAAAACTTGAATAGGGGAAGTTTAGATTGGATATAAGGAGGAAATTCTTTGCTGAGAGGGTGGTGAGGCACTGGAATGGGTTGCCCAGGGAAGTTGTGAATGCTCCATCCTTGGCGGTGTTCAAGGCCAGGTTGGATGAGGCCTTGGGTGACATGGTTTAGTGTGGGGTGTCCCTGCCCATGGCAGGGAGGTTGGAACTAGATGATGTTAAGGTCCTTTCCAACTCTAACTATTCTATGATTCTATTATTGTTTACCACATGAGGGCTTCCAATACTTTGTACTCAGTTTTCAGTGGCTTCTTCACCTTATGACTTATTTTATCCTTTTGTTTAAGTAGATCTACTCCCAGGATTATCAGAATTACTGTTTCTATAAAAATACATTTAGTGACTGAAATTCTTTGTGCATCAAGTGTTTACCTTCTTAAGAAAAAAAGATGTACATGTTTGTGGTGTTTGTGTGTCTGTGTACATGTTTAGGTTTGTGCAGCCAAAACAGAAGAGTCTTTGCTGCAAAAACTGTAGACTGTTGTGCGTGAGAGTGGGACCACTTGGCAGCTATTGCTGTGGCAGCCCTTTCTGCTGCTGCAGTCCAGTGTCTCAGTGCAGCTAACACTTTCTGAATAGTTGAGACCAGGGTCTTTCCCAAAGACAGGTCCATATGAAAACTGATGTGACTTCAGCAGACCTCTACTAATGTCTTAAGCTGGAGGCTGTATGTGATGGTATAAAGTGGCAAAATTTGTTCAAATTTCTTGACTTATTTAGGGGCATGGTACTTAAAATATTTTCTAAAATTAACGTGAGACTACAGAACTCTTTCCCCCCCTTTCCATTTGGTAGAAATGGATGAGATGTTTCTCAGATCACGGAGTTACAGAATAGTTAGGGTTGGAAAGGACCTTAAGATCTTCTAATTCCAACCCCCACTGCCATGAGCAGGGACACCTTCACACTAGACCGTATTGCCCAAGGCTTTGTCCAACCTGGCCTTGAACACCACCAGGGATGGAGCATTCACAACTTCCCTGGGCAGCCCATTCCAGTGCCTCACCACCCTTACAGTAAAGAACTTCTTCCTTATATCCAATCTAAACTTCCCCTGTTTATGTTTAAACCCATCACCCCTTGTGCTGTTGCTACAGTTCCTGATGAAGAGTCGCTCTCCAGCATCCTTGTAGGCCCTTTTCAGATATTGGGAGGCTGCTCTTGAGGTCTCCACGCATCTTCTCGAGGCTCAATAGCCCCAATTTTCTCAGCCTATCTTCATACGGGAGGTACTCCATTCCCCTGATCATCCTCGTGACTTCATCTGGACTTGCTTTCACAGCTCCTTGTCCTTCTTATGTTGAGGACACCAGAACTGTAAGCAGTACTGCAAGTGGAGTCTCAGGAGAGCAGAGTAGAGGGGCAGGATCACCTCTTTCAACCTTCAGGGACAACTTCAACTAGCCCAGGTTGCTCAAAAGCTCCATCTAACCTGGCCTGGAATGCTTCCAGGTGTCAGGCATCCACAACTTCCTTTCAGCTGTTATGAAGATACGTGTAGACATTAAAATGCTATTCAAGATTTAGTCATGTGAGATTTTAGAATGCTGCTGATAAAGAACCTGTATTTCATTGCTTGGAAACTGTGTTGAGTTCCTACAGCTGGCAAAAAGCTCCTTTTATTTTGGGAGTACTTAATAGGTTAGTAGTACAGATCTAAGCATTTTTTCTCTTTCAGGTATAACTTTTCCTGGTATTTGCATGCTTTTCATTGAAGTTGATTGTGCTACATTGTTTTATCTTAGTATTGTTTTATCTACTTGGGATATAAAAACTTTTGGTTTTATATCCCATGTAGAAGCTTATTTTGTTGCTATGTGCATCTATACAGAAGTCCATACACTTAGACTGTCTTGAGTTTCTGTGTACTGGTTTTTGTGTTTATATTAGTGATCATATTTGCCTGTAGTAGTTGTGTGAAATTTCTCTGTTACAGTAATGTTAGCTGTTCTTGCCTTTTAGAACATTATGGAGTCAGATTATTATGCTTTGCTGCCCATGTGTTTTTCTGCTCCATTTGCTCAAGGTTACATTATGCCCTGTGGAAGGCCACTTAAAGCTTTCACCTTCATGAACCTCCACAGCAGATTTTATGATTTCATCATTGAAAGCACATTGAAATGCATTGGTTAAATCTGTAGCAAGGACTGACCTAAAGTACACCTTTGGCACACACTCATTTCTGTTTGTGCTGCTGATTCATTGCTTAATGATCACTATGGAGTCACAGCAATTGAATAGCAGCTGTATTTTTTAATATTTCATTTCAGTGTCTTTGTATAGTTTTCTAAATACGTAACTTGTGAATATGATCAACAACTTTTCTTGCTAGTTTCCCTGGCTCCAGTAGGAGTTTTGGTTGGGTTGTTTTGGTGGATTTTTTTTTTTTTTTTTTTTTTTTTTTTGGTTTGGTTTTGTTCTCCAGGGACCATACCCCAGGAGATTGTACTAGATTGTACTTTCTCTCTAATTTGAGATGGCCTATGGGATGCAATCCCACAAAACGCTGAAGTATGCTTAACTGTAGACATGGGAATAGTTGATCTGAAACCAATAAGGTTGCTCAGATGCCAAATTTTCCTAATAAAGTTGTGGTAATCTCTTTTTTTAATTTTATACTTCTTTCCCTATTGATGGGATAAATTATGTCTGCATTTATACTACATATACACTTACAAAATCTAGTTTATTTGTAGGAGCTGTGTGTGGGAGTGGGGGGGGAGTGGGGTTTGTTTAAGTAAAATAGAATTTAAAAAGCCTGTAAAGTTAGTACTTGTCAGGCATAATGAGCTCAGACACAGCTTGCATCTACAGCATACAAAAAATGTACCTTTTTTTTTCTTCATTTCAACTGAGAGTGGTGTGACAGGCAGACTCAGTATCTGATCTGTCGTAATCTAACTTCTCTATGCTTAGGAATGCATTGCTGGAAACTGATGGAACTCCAGAAGTTATGATCATAATACAGGTGTTTACACAGCTTTTCCTTCAGGCTCATCAGAATGAAAACAAGCAGGTTAGTCAAGATCTATTTCTAAATGTTTCTTTTCAGTAAGAGAACAGAAAATTTCACAAAGAACAATTTTGCTCTTAAGAATGGTGACTGAATATAATTAGTTAAATAATAGCATCTCCCTATAGCTGTATATATATGCCAAGGTTCAATTCAATTCATTTTCACCTGTGAATAAAATTATAGTATGAAACCAATATGTGAGAGCAATTTACCTGACTTCACCCTGGAGTAATCCTGCAACCTAAACTGTGATTTTCACAGAACAGTTCACCTGGTGGTTAAGTTTCTATCTGTATAGTGAACATGATCATGATCATCTGTCTTTTATAGAAAGGATGAAAAACTTTAGCACGTTTTATTTTTGCAGTAACAGGGTTTCTGATAAGTGAAACAGAGATAATAACCTCATCCTCATTTCTCGAAATAATTGTAAGTAGGATACTAGATAGTCAGATTTGTCTGTTCAGAAGGTAAAAGACACAATACACACTGGTTTCAGTTCCTGGTCTTTACCATTTGCTTTCAGAAGTTTTTCCTCGGCTGAAAGATTCAGATATTGCAGCTTAATGTCTCTTCTGCACAGATTCCTATACAGCACTTACTGAACTAAGTAGAATTATTTTTGTATGTATTAATCTAAATAAGAGCAGGATCAGCTTCTCATTTTTAAATTTTGAAATTGAGATATGAAAAAGTGTTGTCATGTTAATAGGTTGCAAACTTCTTTTTAGGCTCCCAACTTACACTGTCACTTCACATCCTGACAATTTTGTTTGGTTGTTTAACTCCAATTCATAAGTTTGAAAAATGTCGTATCTTTAATAGATCTCACTTTAGACTTAAGAAAATTTCCAGTTCCTTTGGTTTTTGCATCTGTTTAGGGAGATGGTAGTTAAGAAAATTTTGGGATTTCTTAGAACCTGTGGTGCATTGTCCTGTAATAAGTGGTGTGATTGATTCTGTCTATCTTCAGGCAATATGTAGTAAGGATGAAAGTGCATCTGTCTTGCTTCATATGCAGGTGCTGTGCATGTTAATTTTATGCCACCCTGGCTGAATGCTAGCATCACACTGTGTGGAAAAACACATGTAAAGATTCCATGCTCATCAGCCAGCCAGGAGGCAGTCCGGTTGGGCAGGTGATACATTTGCTTCAGGGTGAAAGTCCTTCACCTACTGACATTGCAACATGGACTATTGCCCGCTTTTTTTTGAAGTGTTATTAAATGTTAAGTTTTCTCTATTTAACTTGTATATAAAGTTTAATTCATAGGCTCCAATTAAGGTATTATCTTAGATTGTTAAATCCTTTGTATCAGTTTGTGAATCAGCCATAATGTTAACTAAGAGCTGGCTTAGAAAAATGCAGTCACAGACTGCTTCCTTAACTTTGTTTCCATCAGTAAGATCACATTTTTTTTGTCATACCAATATTACATCTATTCATAAGGCACCCATCTTTGTGGTATCTGGATGCCCTTGACAGAACATAATGTGCTCCATTAGCATTTCACAGAGGAATGGTAAAACCATTAATAACAGAAGATGAAGAGGGTTCTGGCTGGGTCATTTAAGATCATAGGAATTTATAGTACAATTAATTTAAAAAAGGCTAGGCAAACAGATTTGTCCCCAAAATTTTCAAAAGAACCAGGTCATGTCTGGCAGTTGCACAGGTTGCAAGGGAGGAGGAGTATGACTCTCTATTGCAGTGTGACAGCTGTCAGAAACAGCTGTCTTTTCTAATAACTTTGAAGACTATTTAAAGAGAACAAGGTTTGGCAGAAGGAAAGCTGAAGAATGTGAAAAAGTGCTACAGGGGTTAGGAATTAAATTGCTTCATCTGTGTTTGGGTAGAGTGAAAAAGGTATAAATGGAACATGGGATTTAGACCTACTTAGGAAAAAAGACCATTTATATAGGCATTGAATAAGGAATTTAATAGTGGGTGTACTGTTTTATCACTGTTGTGATAATCCTTTCCATGCTTTGTACAAGCAGATTTCCTTCAAGTTTATTACTGTAGTGAAAGCTGACCAAAGGATATGTGGGTCATATTGCTCATAAATTTATAAACTTAAAGTTTTAAGGTTTAGTTGATGGAAACAGTAATTTCCTCCAGGATTATTTTCCCTTGATCATTTCAGAATTGTCATTGGTTTTCACCTGGGAATTTTGTTTTAAATCACTGGATAAATATTTTAAGCCAGTGTTCTACTTTTATTTCCTGTTATACATCAGGGCAATTATTATAACCAGCTACATCCAGACTCAGTCTGTCTCTTTGAACCTTGCTTTGCATTTTGTGTTGGGTTATGTAAGGAAAGAACTGCCTAAAATACTGTGCTTGATAGGAAGCAAATTTTTTTTTCTTTGTTGAAACAGTATGCTGAAAACTGGTTTTGACTTTTCAATACTATTTTCATATGTAACTCATGTTGTGGGTTGTCTTGGCTACTATTAACTGTGTCAAGAGCTGCTTTTTCATGATGATTCTTGGTGCAAACTAGTTGGCTACATGCATACTTTAGTATAGAGATTATTAATTTTTAATTACCTTAATTCCACTTGGCAGGTAGTCTTTTAGAGTCTTACCATACAAGTGATTGTCTGAGAGTACTGAATATGTTTGCTGTAATTTCAATTAATTGTTGTTTACAGAACAAAAAATGAGTACAAGCAGAATGTCACATTGTCTTTGTTTATAAGATGCATGCATCTATATATCCAAAATAAATTAGTTATTAAATATGGTCTTCATTGGATTCAGAAATTATTATATTTTATAGAATCTGTGTTTCTTTTTTTTATATATATATTCCATGGAGTCTGTTTTTCAAGAGATGACCTATTTATTAGATACTTTTTTATTCCTAAAGAAAGGAGATGGAATAGTTCTAAGGTCAATGGTATGGAGACTTGAAGACTGAAATGACAGAATCATAGAGGTTGAGATTGGTGGCCCTTTGTTGAACTCTCTCCAGTATGTTGATGTCTTTCTTGTACTAAGGAACCTAAAACTGCACATAGTACTCCAGGTTTGGCTGCTGGAGTGGCTGGTCACCAGTGCTGAGGAGAGGCGAAGGATCACCTCCCTCGACCTGCTGGCAATCCTTTGCATAACGCAGCTCAAGATACAATTTGTTGCCTTTGCGGCAAGGGCACAGTGCTGGCTCAAGTTCTATTTGGTGTCCATCTGGATCCCCCGGTCCTTTTCTGCAAAACTGCTTTCCAGTTTCTCAGCCTGTACTGGTGCCTGGGGTTGTTCCTTCCCGGGTGCAGGACTTTATACTTTCTTCTTGTTGAACTTCATGAGGCTTCTATCAGCCCATTTCTCCAACCTGTCAAGGTTCCTCTGGATGGCAGCACAACCCTTTGGCATATCAGCCACTTCTCCCAGTTTGCTGTCTCTCTGCCCCTTCATCCAGATTGTTAATGAAGATGTCGAACAGGATCAAATGCAGTATTAACCCCTGTGGGTACACCACTAGTTACTGGCCTCCAACTAGACTTTGTGCCACTGACCACCACCCTCTGGGCGTGGCTATTCAGATAGTTTTCAGTCCACCTCAAAGGCAGTTCATGTTGCACTTGCACATGCATACCACACATTAGACAAGCCTGCAGTAGATATTTGCAGAACTAGAAGATTAAAGGTATGATTAAAGGTATGTTGCTGCTAGTCTCAGCTACACAAGCAGCAATGTTCATAGTATACAAGTCACACGTACCCAGCTAAACTGAGGACAAGTCTGTTATGTATGACTACCCTACCTTGTGCTGAATCAGATCCTAGGATCTTTAGGTTTTCATTTCTGAATAGAAGGCAATAATCCACACCACACTCGCAGGTATTGTAGATGTTATTAGTTCTTAGTTTAGTATGAACCTGTTCACACTGGAAAATGAAATTAAACTAATTGGTGTCTCTTTTAACCTCTGCATGTTAAGAGTTGAAGACTTGGTATTACAGGGAAAAAAACCTAAGAATATTAAAATGTAATTTTCTTCATAGTCTAAATCTTTTTTTAAGGCATATATTTAAAAAATACATAAGTACATTTTCTAAGCAAGCTTTTTGTAACTATCCCCATCTTTTTTAATACAAAATCCTAAAATTAAGTGTAGAGTTACTTTTATGTTCTCTTGCTTCAGTCTGTATTGTTAATTACTACTTTAGATGAGATTGTTCATTGTGAGTTTGTTTTGAAAACTGACCTGAAAGCTCTCAAAATAATGATTTTGTATCTTAGCATAAATTTTCACTGAAGGCGTACTTTCCTTACCATCACCAGCCTCTTGTAACAGCTTTACTCAGATGTCCTTTTGGTAAGTTTCTTCATGAAATATCTGTAGCATTAGCCAACCTGCATCATCTGTGTACCTCTTCAAATAACTTTAAAAGGCATGAAGAAAAAATTTTGCCATTTCTTAAAAAGGTTATGTTGACTTATCAGTTTTAATAATAATCCTTTAATGTTTTGGTTGGGAGAGGTTTAGAGGTTCCTGAAAAAACCAACAAGTTCTCATGTAACAATAATGCAGATGTAACTTTAAAGAAAACTAAACCAGAAGTGAATTATAAAGAAAGGGTGCTTAATTTTCTAGAAATAAACACGTTATTGAGACTGTAAAAATACAAAATATTCTTATAATATTAGTTGTCATGAAAATTTTCATATGTATATTACAAGAGATAGCCTTGCCAATTTGTCTCTGAAGCTTGAATTCTGCTGACATTTTAGATTGCAAAATTTATTATTTTTTCAGGTTTCCCATTTCTGATCAGTATGATGTAGTTTTGTGATACTGTTCAATATAATACAGTTTTTCATGAGCAATAATTTCAGCTAGTACAAGAGCCTCTGACAATGTTACTGCACTGATTATATATTAAGATAGCATTTACACAAGGGTACATCAGCCTCATTTGAATATTGCTAGCTCTACTTCATCACTTAGCTTTGTAAATGAATTGTTCTTAGAAACTTAGAATCAGTATTGTTGAAAATCAGGAAATTTCAGAATGAAATGTTAAATGCTTTATGATAACGGAATCAAATTGCACAAATTTTAGTGATAGATTAATATGGTTAATTTCACCAGCTGGACAAAGTAGAATTTAAAGTTTTATGTTTATCCTCCCTCCTCAGAGCTGCCAGCTACACACTGGTCTGCCCATTTGAAACACATTTCAGATATGCTCAAAGCATTGGTAGAAGAGACAAATGTTAGGTAAGCAGTATTATATTTTCTAATTTTTTGTCCTTTTTACATTAATTTGTGAAAAGACGTCATTTGAAGTCTTCAGTGGCTACATTTCATCATTTGCTTCTTATTCTCAAAGTAGAGATTTGTTTTGAAGAACAGGACTTTGTTTACTTACTAAACCTGAAGTTTGTAGCACCTATAGACCTGTCCAATAAGCCTCTGAGTAAATAAAATCTTGTTGTTCCTTCCATTTCAAGCAAATAGCTAGCTGTATAGCAGAACTGCTTGCTTGCCTACTCTCCTGTTTCCTTCCCCAACTTTTAAAACCGATTCTGGATTGGCAAACAAGAACTCTTCCAACCAGAAAAGCAGCTAGTATTGGAAAGAGCTTGTTGTGAGCAGTGCCATTTTAGCTGCATTTGCTTTTTGCAGGCTTGTGCAAACATCCGAATTTCCAACTTCTTGATTTTTTTTTTTTATATAGATATGACTGCTAGACTGAAGTATCATTGTTTGTTATATTACTGTTGGAGCTGACTTCCCATGTTTCTGACCTGTGGCCCTTCACTTTTTTTTTCCCTGAACAGTTGATATCATGATGATAGCGTTTGTGTACATGAATCCTACGTTGTTAGTAGATGCTCTAGGGCTGTATCAAAAAGAATGGTAAAAGATACATCTCTCTGTTGCTGCCCTGTAATTCTTTCATATCAGGTGTGATGAGAACTGACTTGCTTAGACCTGCTCCAAGAGTCAGCTTTCCAAAGAAAGTTGAACAGCTTTTAAATAAACTAATTTAATTTTTATTTTAAACCTGAAATATTTCAAAAGAAACATAGAATGCTTAGGCCAGATAGACTTGCAAAAGATACCCAGCTGTCCCTCTGTGTCCTGGAAGACTGATACTTGCATCCACACTTGGTTTCAGTTAACTCATGGAGACTTTGTTGTTGTTGTTGAGTGGCAGAAAAAGCTTTTTTGCTGTTCCCTCTGAGGCTGAGCTCTTTGCTGGCAGCTTCTCACTTTTCTGTATAAGCTGCAGTTCAGTGCTATGTCTCACATGTTCATCCCTGAAGTCTGTTAAACCTTTCCGCTCTTGGAGTGCGACCAGTAGCTGACCCTGGCTTCTTAAAGAAACACATAACTGAAACTTAGAATAAACAAATAAAACAAGTATTATCCATCATACTGTATTACAATAATAGAAAATATCTGTTCTCCTTTTGTGGCCTAGCCCTTTCTTAGCTTATATGGTCTTTTTCCCCCTTTGGTTTGATAGTGCACTAGTTTGAATAGTATTGTACTTGCCAGAATATTCCCTTACTTCCTTTAGAACTCATGGAACAATTACGTTTTCTACCAAACCCCTCTCAGTTAAAAAGAAAATACATCTGGCTTGAGTTTTTAAATATTAATATTCACAAGGAAACTGTATACAAATTTCTTTTATTGCTTTATTCCCGATTCTGCATCCTTTGTACGTAGTAAGATTAACAGAGGAGTGAAAAATACCACTATGCAGGGTTTCCTCTTGCTTCTTATAATCAGTGCTGTCTGTTTATATAGCCTGGTTTAAGTGGTTTTATTTTACACCAAATGTTAACTCTTTCAGCAAGGTGCTGTGTACTTCTAATCAACAGATTGTTTCTGTGCCACTATTATTACATGAAGTCATCTCAGTGAACAGTAGATGTTATATGACATTTTAAATCAGAAACCAATTGATGTACTTTTTGCGGGGGGAAGTCCCAGGGAAAGTGAAGGACTGCTTTTGGCAATGACAGTGGAACAGCTGACAGTCAGAAACTGTTCTGACTGTTCTGAGCAGGCAGAAACAGCAGCGGGGACAGAATTGGAGGGTACACGAATCCAAACTGGGCACTTCTATGACACAGGAAAGTTATGGTGAGTTGTAAGTGGTGCCTAGGCTATATAGTGAAGAATTAAATCCTATTCTGCTAAGTACTTGTTAATGTTTAATGCATAAAGTTTAAGGATTTGTATTTACCCTTTGAGCAATGAACACTTACAGTCCTAAATACTGTCAGTATTACCGTAAGTATAGTTACATGTTTTCAGTACTTTTAATTCAATTCCATCTTTGATTGTAAATCACTGGGTTTCAAAGCTAGCCTATCCACTTACGTTGCCACAGCATTGACTTATGGTCAGATAAGTAGGCTGTTGTCTTAGATCCCGATCATGTCTTTGTTTTTTTTCAAAGGTTTTTAATGTTGAATTTCGACATTCTAGTATCTTCAAAGACTTTACCAGTGCTGATCCTGTTCCTTTAGCTAAGGAAGCTTAATCTCAGATTTTGTCACACATCACTGCATTCTGAGCCATCCTGCTGCCCCTCCAAAAGCTGTGGAATATCAGCAATGGTGACTTTTATAGCAGTCACCTCAGTATTCTATTTTCTCTCTATGTCAACCTCTTATGTCTGATGTCAGTTAACACGCATATCCAAAAATACCAGTGTGGTGGATTTGTATTCTAGGAATAGGATTTTAAGACCCTGAGATTCTATGTTATATAGATAGTACCATTTTCAGGATCAGTAATTTCTGGGATACCTGTAGAAAACATCAGTGACTAGTATACTCCAGGCAGAATACTATCTGCATACACCACGCAGGAAGTGCAGCAGGAGGGCCAGGAGACATCCTTGGATGGGTAAGAAGCTGCTCAGGAAAATTCAAAGGAAAAAAGAAGCTTGTAAAAGGTGGAAGCAGGGACAGGTGGCCTGGGAAGAATACAGGGATGTTGGCCGGGAAGCTAGGGACCAGGTTAGGAAAGCTAAGGACCAATTAGAATTAAACTTGGCTAGGGATGTTAAGGATAACAGGAAGGGATTCTATAGGAACATTGCAAATTAAAGACAGACTAGGGACAATGTAGGCCCCCTTTGGAAGATACCGGGAGAACTGGCTACCTGGGATTTGGAGAAGGCAGGGGTTCTTAATGACTTCTTTGCCTCAGTCTTCACTGGCAAATGCCCTGACCACACCACCCAAGTCTTGGAAGGCAGATGCAGGGACTGTGAGAATGAAGACCTTGGGCCCACTGTAAGAGAGGGTCTCGTTCGAGACCATCTTAAGAACCTGAACATGCACAAGTCCATGGGACCTGATGAAATCCATCCGCAGGTCCTGAAGGAGCTGGCAAATGAAGTTGCTAAGCCACTGTCCATCATATTTGAAAAATCATGGCAGTCAGGTGAAGTTCCCGATGACTGGAAAAAGGGAAATATAACCCCCATTTTCAAGAAGGGGAAAATGGATGACCCAGGGAATTACAGACCAGTCAGTCTCACCTCTGTGCCTGGCAAACTCTTGGAGCAGATTCTCCTGGAAGGCATGCTAAGGCACATGAAAAACAAGGAGGTGGTTGGTGACAGCCAGCATGGCTTCACTAAGGGGAAATCCTGCCTGACCAATTTGGTGGCCTTCTATGATGGGGCTACGGAACTGATGGACAGGGGTAGAGCAGTTGACGTCATCTACCTGGACTTATGCAAAGCGTTCAACACTGTCCCACATGACATCCTTGTCTCTAAATTGGAGAGACATCAATTTGATGGGTGGACCACTCGGTGGATAAAGAACTGGCTGGATGGCCACACACAAAGGGTTGTGGTCAATGGCTCGATGTCCAGCTGGAGACCAGTAACGAGTGGTGTCCCTTAGGGATCGGTGTTGGGACCAGTCTTGTTTAACATCTTTGATGGTGACATGGACAGTGGGATTGAGTGCGCCCTCAGCAAGTTTGCTGATGACACCAAGCTGTGTGGTTCGGTTGATACACCGGAGGGAAGGGATGCCATCCAGAGGGACCTTGACACACTTGTGAGGTGGGCTGATGCCAACCTTATGAAGTTTAACCATGCAAAGTGCAAGGTCCTACACCTGGGTCAGAGCAATCCCAGGCACAGCTACAGGTTGGGCAGAGAAGAGATTCAGAGCAGCCCTGCAGAGAAGGACTTGGGGGTGTTGGTCGATGAGAAAATGAACATGAGCCGGCTTCAGTGTGCGCTCACAGCCCAGAAAGCCAACTGTATCCTGGGCTGCATCAAAAGGAGCGTGACCAGCAGGTCGAAGGAGGTGATCCTGCCCCTCTACTCTGCTCTCATGAGACCTCACTTGGAGTATTGTGTGCAGTTCTGGTGTCCTCAACATAAAAAGGACATGGAACTGTTGGAACAAGTCCAGAGGAGGGCCACGAGGATGATCAGGGGACTGGAGCACCTCCTGTATGAAGATAGGCTGAGAGAGTTGGGGCTGTTGAGCCTGGAGAAGAGAAGGCTGCGTGGCGACCTCATGGCAGCCTTCCAGTGTCTGAAGGGGGCCTACAAGGATGCTGGAGAGGGACTCTTCATCAGGGACTGTAGTGACAGGACAAGGGGTAAGGGGTTAAAACTGAAACAGGGGAAGTTTAGATTGGATATAAGGAAGAAATTCTTTACTGTTAGGGTGGTGAGGCACTGGAATGGGTTGCCCAGGGAAGTTGTGAATGCTCCATCCTTGGCGGTGTTCAAGGCCAGGTTGGATGAGGCCTTGGGTGGCATGGTTTAGTGTGGGGTGTCCCTGCCCATGGCAGGGGGGTTGGAACTAGATGATCTTAAGGTCCTTTCCAACCCTAACTATTCTATGATTCTATACCTTCATCCATAAAACTGTGCAGCCCACCCTTCCAGAAGGTCTTAAATATAAAGTAGTATATTCCAACTATGATCTTGTCACATTCCCCAGATAATGTGATGGTATCAGACAACTTCATCAACTCCTGAAATTTCTCAGATCTTTTGGAGTTTCCTGTAAGGGATGGCACAGCAGCTCTTGAAGTCCCCTGGAATAAAGCTTAAGAAAAACCTATAATGCTTAAAACTTTCCCCAAACTTAACAGGAATAATCATATCTGATTCTTAATCTCCTTCCAGCTGTACTTCTGTCTTTCCTTCCACATTTAGTTTGACTTTGTGCTTCGAGATGCCTGCCGTTGGTTTGCAGCTCCCTGTTATTTCTCTTTATTTTAACTTCAGAAGAGTACAAGTGAGAAACTGTAGCAATGAGCTGTGGTCCATTGTCATCTTTCTTTTTCTTATGCAGAAACCCAGATGTAAATACCTTCAAAATTTTCAAATTTAATTTAAAAATTTTAATTCTTCAAATTAAAGAGTACCTGAATTTTAAGAGCCAGAAGATGAATATCCTTAAAAGCTTTATATTGAGTCTGTCTAAATGTAATTCCCCATAAATTACCAAAACCCAGAAAATAACCCTGGAAAGCAACAGAAAGAAACTGGAAGGCAATATAAAACAACAGTGTCTTAGAATGCAGCATCTGAGATATTACTAAAAGTTTTGAAAATCCTTCAGCTGGAGATTATAGTTGATAAAAGTTTAATTTTGTGTTATATATTTAATACGTAATATTTTGTCACAGAAACTGGTGTAATGTTATGTATATTTAATACATAATATTTTGTCACAGAAACTGGTGTAATATTCTGTCCTACTGACAAAGTTAATCTCTTAGTAGTAGTGGATATGTCTCCTTTGGTCATGACTGCAAACAGTAGAGTAGTACATGGCTGTATGTTTAGCAGGTAAGGCATATCTATGGGAGAGTAGTTCCAGGATTTTTATTTTCGTGCCAGCATGCCAGCACCCTTTGCAGTTAACTTAAGACATTTAAAAATGTTAAATAACAAGAAATACTTAATTCTATCTTTGTCATTTTCCAGTTCTGCTGCTGACCTTTTTGAAATCTGGTTTTTGGTTGTTTGTTTTGGAGAATGGCTCGATATTGCTGCAGAACAGCTACTGAAGGCTGCTGTAGAACCAGATGCTTTGCTGTGGCTGCTGGCGTTTTACTACTGTCCTCAAAATGAAAATCAACAAAGGACTCAAACAATGGTGCGTAATGTAGTGATGTTAACCAGCAATAAGCAGTCAATAGTCTGCTTATATCTTATTGCTATAAAATAAATAGTGCATACCAGAAAAATGAAAGTTCTGTACTGGAGAAGGTACTGGCTTTACAAGGTCTCCTGGGGAATTGTGTTCCAGTGGAGAAGCTGAAAGATAATTTTGTGGATTTACTTGCTGACGTCTGTAAAACATTTTCCCTGTTTTTAAAGTGTATTGTATAGATAAGCACCTTCTTGTCTTTCTTTTGGTAACTTGGGTGTTTTTAATCACCGGTAAAACTACTCTAGGAATGGTATTTTTTAAATCACCCTGTAGCATTGCTGTGTTACGGCATCTGATAAGGAAACACAAGAGAAATTGCAACAGCAGTTGAAGCAGTAAAGATACTTTTCAGACACAGCTATGATTCCTAACTTTGCACATCTATTCTGATTTCTCTTATGTATCTATACTGATATTTTGCATTTATGAAACTGTAAAAAGTATGTTATATTCCCCCATATGCTAGGTTTCTAACAGAAGGAAACTGTGTTCTAACCTCATGTGCTGCACTGCATGAAGAGTGCTGTGTGTCTGCATATGCATGCAAATAGCATGAAAGCCTTTAATTTGGACCTATTATACAAGTTTGAACTGGCCTAAGCAATCTGATTTACAAAGCTCAGATTCAAAATTTGGCTGCAGCAGCTCCAGTTTTCTTTAATTTTAAAACAGATTCTGTTTGGTTTAAAAATGCAGCCCCGTATACTGTGCTAGAAAAACATCATACTTCCATTTTGCATCTAGTGGTCCATGTACCACAGTATGTTCTTCAACATTCTATTTCCTCCCTTCCCTTCCTGCAACCCAAATGGCACTACAAACACAAGCTCATATCCCAGTCACTTAAAATTTTTTCTCTTTAATTTCTTACAGTCTAGGAGTGGGCTCGGGTGTTGGCTGAGCTACAGTGAAGAAACTGGGGTTGATTGGTTTTGGGAAAGAAGGCAACACCCAAGCAATAAAAAACTGAAGGACTGTAGGTGCAGATACCTGTATTGTTGTTCTAACTCCAGCATCACAGAAAGAAATCACATTGTCCCATACCCAAAATTATCTCCCTATGTCCACCCTATTCTATCAGTTTGTTATTTTGTGATAATGTGTGACAAACTTTAGTGAGAAAAAAGCTTTTCCACTGACAGCCCACACAGTTACTCATCTCTTCCCAGGGGTCTAATATTTCAATTCATTATGATTATTTTCTGTAGTTACTTCAAGTAAGACTTATTTTTTCTACAGGTCAGGCTACTTCAGAAGCATTCCCACAGTTCATGCAAAGCTTCTGCCTTTAGTTAGATATTTGCTTTTTTCTTTTAATTTGTTCTTTGGCAGGTTAGCTATCAGTTCTTTTAAATAGAGTGTTTTCTTCCTCAACCCCTGCACCAGTTAAGGATTAAGATGGGATGGGAACTTCTGGCAGATGCCAAGCTGGAAGACTTTCCATGCAGCCTATTTTTGTGTAGAGAGGCATGCACTCATGACATAACATTTTGTCTTCCTGCTACTTTAGATAGCAGCTTAATATCAGCGAGAGTGGAATATATAGAGTTAAATTGATTTGGAGAAGAAGGAGGCTAATTATTACTGTTCACCAGTCTTCACTCATATGTGCAGGACTGAATATACTGCTACTCAATCATTTGTTAGGCTCCTTTATACCTTTAGAGTCTGAAACACTGGAGGAACAGATCTTGGAGGTTGGACATAGTAACTTTGGCACTGAGTCTCCGAGGGTGGGTGACATAATTCAAGAACAGCAGCTTTTTCAGACTATTTTATGTTGAATTGTTAATAGTGCAGGGCAAAGTCAGGTGAATGACTGAAACAAATTTTCCTCATTAACACAGTTTAGAAACGGGTGTCTTTTTCCTTTGGGTCCTCAGTGGTGTATTTTTCCACTGTTCCTGCACTTACTCATTTTGGTTTTTTCTACCAGTTTGGTTTCTTTTTAATATAGGAAACAAAATTATTGTTGGGGTTTTTTGCAATAGTTGCTTATAGTTTTTTTTCCATTGTGTAGGTGCCAAAATCTTCCGTTTTCTACTCTCAGTAAAAAATAGTTTTTATGGGCTAACTCAAAAGGTAAAAACATAAGTTGCAAACAACACAGGAAGAAGGAAAAAAAATGCATTCTTACGAGAACAGTTTATCAGGAGAGGCCAGGTTGCATGGGGATTTAATTGATTTGTAGCAGCAGTACTAAAATGAGCCCTTGAGGAGCCTCTGTTCTTTTTTCCACAATGCAAAAATCTGACTGTGTTCTGCTGAGGGAATTTCTCCATTTCCATTTATTATTAAAAAAAGGTCAAATCCTGGCTTGATGCCCTGCCTGCTTAATTTGCAAGACCTAAGAAAGTTAAAAAATCCATTCTGTCCACCTCTCTCTGAATCAGTATGAAAGAAATGTGTACAGCCCTTCCTTCCCTGTTCTCCCTGCTCAGACTCTTTTCATGTTTGGGTAATTTCTGCCAAGGATTCAGTTTCCTGGTAGTGAATAAATCCAAAGGAAAAATACTGTAAGTATGACCTTTACTCTTCTCTGATCCTGCATCCTTTGAAATTGTTTCCTACAGGTAGAAGCTAAAGCAGTCTACAATCATCTAATGATGCTCTTCAACTGTATAGTCCTTTCTGTCAAAGATCTGGAGGCTGCTGTACACACTATAACAGATACAGAGCGGTGTTGTAACCAGCGTCTTATAACACATCTTCTTACCAACTTTTTGCTCTTTTCATCTGGTGGACATACGATTGCCCAGGAATTTATTTACCATGTAAGTATTTCCCTTTTTTCAGTGTAAGTAAAACATGGGGCTTTTACTATTTTAGATTTAAGTTCCTGTCTCTTAAAAAAAAAAAAATAAAAAAAAAAATTCCACAAATCACATAACAGAGAATTAAAGAATATTATGACTACACCAGCTACACCTAGCCTGCTACATCTTTATTTTCAGCCACAGTCAAGATACTTTCCTTCTTAACAGTTCTTGACAAGATCTCACTGAAGAGGTTGCTGTCCCGACTATACAGCTGCAGAAGTAGCTGGAGCACTAACTTGCAGTTAAGGGATATCTACAGTTCATTTATACCTGGCACAGACATTTGGACATGCTTGTCCAAACATCTTATTTTCCCTAATTATAAATCACTGCTGATCTGCTGCAGAGATGATGGGACTGTCTTCTGTTTTCTATTAAGTAAAACAGCTAGTTACTGAGTGTTAGCATTGATGAGGCAAACACTTGGTGCTTTACCAAAGCCAGAGAGGAAAATGGTATGGTAAGAGAAAAAAAGAATGCAGATGTGAGAGAATGTCTCTTAAGGTGTAAAAAAAACTAAAGAGGAGTGAAATTTGGAAGCATCCCCATAGCATGTTGCTGTATTGTTGCTGACATTCTTGAAGTATATTGGTACAAACAGTAAAATGTGTTTTTCTCTCTCAAGGTAAATAGTGCTATCTCAGTATGAGATTAGGAATTTATTCCTCTCTAACTACAAAACCATACTCTTCCTAAGAAGTACGAGCCTTCTGTGCAAGCAGGTCTAGAGCAAGTGTGAGGTTTTAGCATGTTTTTCCTTTCAGCAGCAGTGTGCTCGTACATCTGTATACGGTATATGGCATGTATAAGGAGCCTGTTCTTATAATGCAGGCAACTGGTAACATATTTTAGTGTTCATTCTGGTGGTTGTTCTAACTTGGTGATATTCTGTCTGACTAAACAGACATAACATTTTTCTGTTTAAGAAGGGCTAAGGTATTTCTAGCATGTTAGGTGGTAAGTTCACACATGATCAGTTTCTCCTTTGCATAAGAATATAATGATAAAATTTAAGGGGTTGTATGGACTTTTTACAGTCTCCTGGGTTTAGTTTCTCTTTTGAGGAGTGTGGCTGTTGAGCAGTGATTCTGCAATACATACTAGTCTTCTACTTTAAACCTCTTCAGGAAGACTAAAGGCGATTTCTTTACAGAAAGCAACATAACTTTCAAAACTCTGAGTATTTCCCCAGTGTGGGATGCTCATGAGCTGTTGTAGGCCAGAGTATGTCAGTCTGATCGTATCTGTCAAATACTGTGAAGGGATGCCATCCAGAGGTACCCTTAAGTCTTGAGAGGTGGGCAAGTGCCAGTAGGTCAAGGGAGGTGATCCTGCCCCTCTACTCTTCTCTCGTGAGACCTCACCTGGGCTAGTATGTTCAAATCCTCAACACAAGATGGATGTGGACCTGCTTCAGTGAGTCCAGGGGAGGGCCATGAAGATGATCAGAGGGCTGGAGCACCTCTCCTATGAAGACAGGCTGAGAGCTGGGCTTGTTCACCCTGGAGAAGAGAGGGCTCCAGGGAAACCTTATAGCAGCCTTTCAGTCCCTAAAGGGGAGCTACAAGAAATCTTGAGAGGGACTTGTTACAAGGGCATGCAGTGGTAGAACAAGGGAGAATGGCTTTAAACTGAAAGTGGATAGATTTATATTAGATATTAGGAAAAGATTCTTTACTGTGAATGTGGTGAGACACTGGAACAGGTTGCCCAGAGAAGCTGTGGCTGCCCCATCCCTGGAAGTGTTTAAGGCCTGTTCTAGTGGAAGGTGCCCTGCCCATGGTAGTGGGGTTGGAACTAGATGGTTTTTAAAGTCCTTTCCAACCCAAACCATTCTATAATTCTGTGTAATCATTAATGAGTAGCTAGGCTCTCAATGTGATTTGAAAAGGCCTGAAGACAATATAAGAAGAGCAGAATGCTGGGGAACAAAACTGGGGTGCATGACAGTGGTTTTGGTTAGCATAGTAAACTTTGGGTTTAACAAGTACATAAAGTACCTCCTGATCTACAAAAATTACAACTTAGAGTCTTTTCCTGGTACTTTGTCATGTTTTGTGGGAGGCTTCTTTATTTATTTATTTTTTTTAACTTCTGAAAGCTTCACAGAGCTGAGTTGTCTCCCCAGATTCACCCAAAACCTTCATGTGCTTTCAGTTGTTTTTTAAGGAGATGACTTATAAATAGTTACACTGTCTGGCCATTTGTGTTTCCTTTAAAAACTTTCTGACCTCTTTATTTGTTTCACTTAAACTTGAGAGAACAGTAGAAATCTCAAAATTGTTCAGTTCCACCAAGACAGATGAAAGAGACATCTTGGCAGAAGTTGCTTCTAAACTCGAACCATTTCATATATTCATTGGTGAGGAACAAATCTGTGGGTTTGTTGCAAACATTAATGGAGATTTCTTAGTACCTAGCAACATAATTACATTATTTCCCATCTTTCCTGTTTCCCTCCAGATTACTGAGACAACTGACTCAAGCAAAGAAGTCTGTAGCCTTCTTATCCGTACTGCATACAGAATTAACCATAATGGAGAAAAAACCACAAGGACTGTGAAGCTGCTGAATGAACTTCTTAAAAAACTAACACTGAAAGTTTAGATTTTTAGTATTATCTGTTTATCAAGCAAACAAATCAGATCTTTTATCCAGGTGTCAGTGTTTCATTAACATTTCCAACAGTAAAAATATATCTTAAGCCTATCCTGCAACTTTGTATTCCTTCATAAATATCTGAATTTCCTTTTTTGGAAATGTTCACCCTTTACAACATAATAGTAAATACTAAAGATGGTTGAAAATTTTGTTCTGACTACCTTCTTTAACAGGAGACCTAGGTCATTTAAAGCAGTTTAATCATCTCCTTATTGTTTATCTCTCTGAGGATCAGTTTTTCTCCCAAATTACCCATGGTTTTATTTGCAAATCATATACAATTGCTTGGTTGATAAGTTGTTCCTAAAATGTTTTGTTCTATAATTCTGCTTTTATGGAGCTAACAGTGATCTCAACTGACAGTGATTCATGGTGAATGCACTCAGTGTTCTCAGGAAATCAACGCTGTTTCCTGAACTCTTTAGTGGATTTTTAAAATGTTTCCAAAATGAAACTCCTCAGATTTACTAAACGTTGTTTTTTTGTTTTCCATACTGCAGCTTTCCCAGGACAGTGTTCTCTGCATAGTACTATACTGATAGCTGAATTTTGTCTGCGAATACTGCAGGCAGAGGTTGTTTGCAGTACAGTTTACATTCAGTGTGCTGTGCCTGATACCGTTATTTGTTGAACAAAACTTTTTTTTTTCATACAGATAAAACAGAGCAAGCAGAACATAGGCATAAGGAAACTTCCCATTTTGAGGGCAGAATTTCCTGAAGAGACCATATGGTTGCAACTCCGTCCTTTTTGCGTCCAGAGGTAGTTTGCTTGCTTTGATGTTTAGGTTTTTTGTCTCAGGCAAAACAGCATGGACAGGGAGCAATGGCTTAGTGTTTTACACTTAGGAAAGTATTTGTTCCAAAAAGTTTTTTGAACCTGTTTCCATCTTAAGTACATAGTAATGACAGAGGATCTGAATACTTTTCAGTAATTTCTTTTTATATATTACCTATGTCATTTAATGTCAATACTTGTGCTATGTCCAAATATGCTACTTGGAATACTATGCATATAAAATCAGAGGCATGTATCTTAGATTAACACAGCTTTCTGAATGTAGCATTTGGGTCTGAGCTAAAGAAAAGAAAAACAACGTACTTGGTGTCCCTTGGCTGTAAGAGTGGAAGGGTATTTTCTGTAATGCCGTTGACTGATTTCTTTTAATTTTGTTCCTAGTGAGTCATGTCAGACCAAATTACAGACATTACAAATCCTGTCAATCAGTTTGTTAATGTCTGTAGTATCTGTATTACAAAATATTTAGTATTTGAATCCAGTGTATGAAGAAATAGTAAATAAGTAATGTATGTTGTGAATAAAGGTCTTTTTCTCTTTTTGAATTCAAAATAGTTCTGAACAAAAAATCAGAAAGAGGTTATGTTGCAATTTTTCAGTTGTTGGTAGCCACATACATCTAAAAAAACAAAATAGAGCAACCCAGTTTCTGTTCCCTGAATATCATACCTGGAAAGCATGGGAATAACTAAAACTAAATTATTTTTGATCACAAGCTCTGAGCTATTTGTCTAGCGTGAACACATGTGGAGTGCTCTACCCAGAATGATATATTATACAAAGCACAGTACATTTTATTTTGTGAAGTATGGTAGGAACAGATATGTTACCAGGTATTGCAGTTTACATGACTAGCAGTGAGTCAGTTACTCCTGGGACTTGTGATCAAGTTCCATACTCACAGTGTTGTAGGTGCAAAGAGAGGTTAATAAAAGTCAGATCGAACAGGCAAGTGAGTTAATACTAGTTGTGGTAAGTTAAAACTCATGCCATTGTGGAATAAGTTTTGCTTATTTACAGTGGAGGACCTTTGGCAGCCTGCTATGCAAATTCATACAACCCAGCCCCTGCGCTGCCCTGCTTCAGAGCCAGAGCTAAAACCCAAGCCTGCTGTCATCCAGCTTAGTCCCTGGCTACTGGCTGAAGAACTGGAGGGTGACTTCCTCCCTCTTTCCACTTTCTTGAAGAAACTAAATACATTTACAGTAACTCCTTTGTCTCAGTTTAGGCCGAGAACATTTTTTGGGGAAATTAAGCTTCCTGCTTGGTTCTTACTTTTAATGACATAGCTTCTAAAATTCACTGAGGACTGGTGGGCTTGTAAACCTCTGGTTTGCAACTGCCTCTGAACAAGGGTTCACAATCAGCAAAGAATACCGAGGTTCAGAGCATTCAAAAGTTCTCCAGCTCCCTACCAGG
This sequence comes from Psittacula echo, assembly GCF_963264785.1. NCBI lineage: Eukaryota > Metazoa > Chordata > Aves > Psittaciformes > Psittacidae > Psittacula > Psittacula echo. The sequence continues at coordinate 45,775,367 of NC_137742.1, read as the reverse complement.
CTTAATGAAGTAATGAAAAGAAATTAATGAGCTTTGTCCCCATTGTGAAAGGAAAGAGCAGCTAGAAATACATAGGGACCTGATATGAATTGAGCATGATTAAGATGTTGTAACTATTGTTCTGATTAAAATGGTGCTGTTATACCTAAATAACCTACAGCAGTCCCTTGTCATTACCGCCATTTAGCTGGTTCTGCTTTAATTGCCTCTGAAAGCCACCCAGAAAGGATTCCTTTTACACCCTTCCCAGTTTAAAACTAGGGACAGAAATATGTAAGCACTAACCTGCATCCATTTAGATAAGGGGGATTCAGTGGGCGAGCCAGGAAGATAGGTATTTTATAATATGGAACTGCTTGGTACTTGACATGCAGGGTGAAGAAACTGATGGGCATGAGCATGGCTGCCACTGGACAATGGCTACCACAGCCTGTGAGGTGGGCTACAGAGCTCTGGGGTTAGTCACAGGCTACACCACTGAGTCCCACAGCTTGGTCCTGACCCCAACTCAAAGGGGCACTCAGGACCAGAGGGGTGGCACTGTGTCCCCATCCCTTCCTGGCTCCAAGCAGAGTCCCCCAGCATCCAGCTTCTCTCCCATGGGGACTGTCATTAACCAAAGAGGGGGCAGCAGACAGCAATCCTCTAATTCTATAATTCTCCTCTATGAGCATGTATTGTACCAGGACAGGCCTCTCCACACATGATTTTGTGCTACCTAAAAGGCAAGGGTCTCATTAGTACAACACCTTATTGTGGCAAACATCCCCTTATCTCAGGCCACACTACCTCATGCTCCACAGACGGCACCTTATTTGCTCCATGCTGCTAAATTCCACCAGCACTTCAGCTTTTTCCTTATTGACTGTTGCCACATTTGCCTGAACAAACCTATCATCGCACCACAGTGGGAGAAGCACCCCCTGACTTCTTCTGTGCCAGGTATAAGCTCCAGCGCACACAGGACTGAGTCTTTGGCTTGGCTCACAGCAGGAACACAGCATTGAGTCAATTCTGGAGATATCATCACCAAAATCATTTGAAAGAGGGCAAACCACATCACAACCACAGCATCCCTAAAAAAAAAATTGTAAGTATTATACAAGTTTAAAATGAAATGTCTAGCAAAAATTACTTTAAATTATTAAACCAAGCATTACTAATACAGGTTTACTGCATTTCTTTGCTGTATTATCCAGTGACAGAATAAAATGGTAATGTTCTGTGTAAGAAGATAATGTCATGGATAAAATGCAGTTTTTCTTGTGATACAAGAAGGGTGAAGGAAGGTGAGATCTGACACTGAAGTGCAGCTTTCTAGTACATGCAAGTTTGGAAAGTCACAAGGAGGAATGTTAAGGAGTGCTCCACCAGGGCACCAAGCATGTTTTTGAATCCATGTTTTAACACTTTCTGGATAGTTTGCAATGGCTTTGTTACACAATCAGTGTGTTTCACTGGGCAACACCAGAAGTTAAATGACTGCAGCTGAATTAGCTGGTGCTAGAGACAGTCTTCTAGCACAGTATTCACGTGTGCCTGTTTCAGTCGCCCTACCTCTCTGGCAAGTTTTTCTTACTTGTGATACAATTCTTCCATAACTGCTTTGCCTGAATTTAAAAGATAGGCTCATGGTAGCCATTTCATCTGCTGCCTTAGCGGAGAGTAGCTTATTCTGGGAATTTGCTGTTAGGTGATCTGTTCACTAGTGAATGCCAAAATGGAGTTTCTCTTGAATGCATTGGCCATCTTCCTTTAACCAGCTGTCTGGTTGCTGGAAAGGAATAAACCGCATGAGCCCCTTCTGTTGGCTTAAGTGTACTCACAGTGACTGGGTCCTCTCAGTGGCTGGGAGCCAGCTAGGGATAGGCACTGGACTGCCATCAGCCACTGAAACTAAGATTTGAAATGTCAGCTAGCTGCAGCGTGCTGTAGCAATGTAATTAGTAGGCATGTATTGTGCCTTAGCTTGTACTTTATATCCTTACAATGTATGTGAAGGGAGAGTGAGATAGATGGAAGAAAAAAACACAAGATGTTGAAACTCAGTAGTGGAAATTTAGCCGTGATGTTTATATTTGGTTTACTTGTAGAACTAATAGGATTAGGAAATAACAATTCCATATATAAGACAGTTTATACCAACAAGTAGCAGAAAAACGTCCAGCAATACTATGTCTTTAATAGGTCTGTACACTTAACTAACTTTCCATCTCTTAACAACTCTTGCTACTTTAATAGCATGTTTCATAACTCTTCCATAGTGTGTCAGATGATTAGATGATTGACAGACTTGTTTCATAAAAAAGCAGACCCTCGAGAACAATGGCCCTCTCTTATCTACTATTTTGAATAAAAATATCCGTTAGGCATACTACTATGTTGACACATTTTTACATATTCTTGACCATAACAAACAGTTCCACTTAGTTATCCACATTCTGCCTTGCACCGTCCTTGAGATTTCCCATATGTATGTGCCAAATCAGCCTGTATATGCAGTTTATTCACTTTTTGCTGTTTTGATTTTATTTCTTAGCTTACCAGTTTGAGGCTACTGAAATAGGTGTATGCAGTATGTTGTTTGCATGCTATTGTTAAAAGTTTTCTTAATATTTACATTTGCATTTGAAAAAGCAGCTATCTTTGTTCTGACTAATGATGCTGTAACTTCTACTGCATATAATTTTTCTAAAGATAGGACTTCAATTTTTTTATTCCAAAGAAACTTATAATGGTAGCTGAGGGCTTTCCCATCTGTGTCATCATTCCCTATAGAGACCACCAGTAAATGTTTAAGTGCTTTTAATCTCATGATTGTGCTGCACTTCCATATCAGCTTGAGATGTCTGTGAACAGAGAGGGAAAAGCGAGTATCAAATTCCACTGAAGAGGAGAGAGGTCTTGAAATTTGCTACGGAATTTTTAAGATGGAAAGGAATGATATGTGTGTGAATTCAGGCATTATCTGCGAGTTTCACGTAGGCGAGATCACTACTGTCTTTTCTGCAGACACGACAAAAATACAAGTAGTGTCTCCTCAGACCACTAAATTTCTTAATCAAATGCACTGCAAATGACATTATTATGTTTCAACTTTCCTTTCTTGTGGGTTTGCTTTTTTCTTTGCTAAAACACAAAAGATCAGTGCTGAGCAATACACTGTACAGCATACTTTTAGGGCCAGACTGAACTGTTAAAGAGTTGCTTTCTCTAGCCTGCTTGACATAGGCCATGGAAGGATACTGGAGAAATGTCAAGGCCAAACCTTGCCATTAAGCTATAACATCCATTTTGGAAAGTTGATTCTGTTGATGTAAAGGTTTCAGATCATAGCTGCTGACTATTTTTCATTGTAGCTTTTCTCATCTTGATTTCAGTGGTTCTGGTTCTACTTGCTGTATTCGCAGAGCGAGCTCTTTGACACAGTTGCTGTTTAGACAGAAGCATTGCCTTTTTTTCTCTTCACTCTCTCTCCCTTTCTGCCCAGGATCCAAGATAAATGTGGCTGTGATCCTTAATAGGTTTCTAGTAGAAAGTGAAACAAGCAACCAAAACCAGTTGTTTTTTGCCTAGCCCAAGTGAGGTAACAGTGCAAGTCACCCAGTGTACCTGTCAGGGAAGGGGAAGATACATGTCTGAATTGCTGAGGTGAGTAGCTCGAGAGAGGACGCCCTCAACACCGGAGCGGGGGGAGATCAGCGTCCAGGAGCCTCTACTCAGGGCGGCAACAGCCACCGAGGGAGCCTCAGGTCCTCGACAGGACTTGCCCAGGAGCCGGCAGCTCAGCTGACGCGAGCAGGGACTCACAGGGGGCGGAGCCACGAGGAGCGGCACCAGCCCTGACTGGTGAAAAACCTGCCCCAGGGAGCGTGAGCGACCGGGAGCGCGGCGAACAGGACGAGTCGAGGCAGTTTGCGCGGGCAGGTGAGCGGGATGGTGAGTGCTCGCCGTATGACCAGGGCCCGGTCTGGGAGCTCTGCTCTGGCTGCCCCGGCAGTGGCCAGCGTAGGCACCCAGACAGAGCCAATGAGAGGGGAGGTTGCAGTGCAGAGCTCGGAGTGTAGAGAGTGCCTGCACTGGTCTCCTGAGGGAACGGTGCACAATGGGCAGGGCTGCACTCGGTGCTCCCTGGTGGAGGTCCTCCTGCAGCAGGTGGCTGAGCTGTGGGATGCTGTTAATAGGCTGCAAGATATCAGGGAAGCTGAGAGGAAACAGGACTGCCTCCTCCAGGCCCAAACTGTGCAGGGGCCTCCAGCGTCCCCTGAAGCTCATGGAGTGGAGGAGGCTGTCAACCCAGGAAGCTGGGAAATAGTAACAACAAAAAACAACAAAAAAAAGAGGAAGAGGACAATTAAAAACAAGGGGCTTCCTCCTAAAGCTGTTGTCCTCACCCAGAACCGCTTTGCTGTCCTGCAGGGGGCTAAGAAGGAAGGGCACTTCCACCAGAAACAACCAGCTGCTGCGCCGGTAAGGAAGATCACTACTGGTGCTGCCAGGAAAAAGAGATGGGTCATAGTGGTAGGGGACTCTACTTTGAAAGGGACAGAGGCACTCATCTGTCGGCCTGACCCAGTCTCGAGGGAGGCGTGTTGCCTACCTGGGGCACGGATCAGGGATGTTGCAGAGAGGCTGCCTGCTTTAGTGAGTCCCACGGACTATTACCCACTTCTGGTAATCCATGTGGGTGCTAGTGATGTTGATAGAAGTAGCCTGGAGAACATAAAGAAGGACTACAGAGCCCTGGGAGAGGTGGTTAGGGGCTCTGGAGCTCAGGTTGTCTTTTCATCAATTCTCCAGGATAAGGAGGAGGACCCCAAAAAGGCTAGGAGGATTGGCCAGGTTAATAAATTGTTAGAAGGGTGGTACCATAGTCAGGGGTTTGGGTGTTTTGAATACGGGACCCAAGTTAGTAGGCCAGGTCTACTGGGGGCTGGTAGAGCTGATCTGACAAAGAAGAGGAAGAGTGGTTTTGGTAGGAGGCTTGCCAGACTGGTCAAGGTTTCTTTAAACTAGATGTGTTGGGGGAGGGGGGCATTGTTCCATCCCAATACATCCAGTCAGTTGCCAGCACCCATAATAAATGCTTGGGGCTATGCCGAGATATTCCAGCCGCTCCAGCCAATGAGCTGGCTTCATCTGGAGCTCAGCTCAGATGCCTCTGTACAAACACCCGTAGCATGGGGAATAAACAAGAGAAATTAGAGATGTGTGCACAACTACGGGAGTATGATATAGTAGGCAACACAGAAACATGGTGGGATGGCTCCTATGACTGGAGTGTTGGAATGGAAGGTTACAGGCTCTATAGAAAAGACAGGCCTGGCAGGCGGGGAGGGGGAGTTGCTATTTATGTTAGGGATAGGCTGGAGAGTATGGAACTCTGTCTGGGGACGGGTGAGCAGTCGACAGAGAGTTTGTGGGTCAGGGTTAAAGGGAGAACAGCAATGGGAGATATTACTGTGGGGATCTGTTACAGACCGCCTGATCAAGAGGAATCTGTGGATGAAGTGCTCTACAGACAGATAGGAACAGCCTCACGCTCACAGGCCCTTGTTCTCATGGGAGACTTCTACCACCCTGACATCTGTTGGAGTGAAGGTACGGCCCGGCACAAGCAATCCAGGAGGTTCCTCGATTGTGTGGAAGACAACTTCCTTCTGCAAGTAATGGAGGAGCTGACAAGGAGAGGTGCCATGCTTGACCTCGTGCTCACCAACAGGGAAGGGCTGGTTGGAAATGTGATGCTCCAGGGCAGCCTTGGTTGCAGTGACCATGAGATGGTCGAATTTGAGATCCTCAGGACAGTGAGAAGAGCGTGCAGCAAGCTCACTGCCCTGGAATTCAAGAGAGCAGACTTTGGCCTCTTCAGGAACCTGCTTAGTAAGGTTCCATGGGATACAGCCCTAGAGGGCAGGGGGCCCAAGATTCTTGGTTGTTATTCAAGGATCACCTGCTCCAAGCTCAGGAGTGTTGCATCCCAGCTAGAAGGAAGTGCAGCAGGAGGGCCTGGAGACCTCCATGGATGGATAAGGAGCTGCTGAGGAAAATTCAAAGGAAAAAAGAGGCTTATAGAAGGTGGAAGCAGGGACAGGCGGCCTGGGAAGAATACAGGGATGTTGGCCGGGAAGCTAGGGACCAGGTGAGGAAGGCTAAGGCCCAGTTAGAATTGAACTTGGCTGGGGATGTTAAGGATAAAAGGAAGGGATTCTATAGGTACGTAGCGAGTAAAAGACAGACTAGGGACAACGTAGGCCCCCTTCGGAAGATATTGGGAGAACTGGCTACCCTGGATTTGGAGAAGGCTGAGGTTCTTAATGACTTCTTTGCCTCGGTCTTCACTGGCAAAGTCTCTGACCGCACCACCCAAGTCTTAGAAGGCGAACGCAGGGACTGTGAGAATGAAGACCCTAGGCCCACTGTGGGAGAGGATCTGGTTCGAGACCATCTTAAGAACCTGAACGTACACAAGTCCATGGGACCTGATGAAATCCATCTGCGGGTCCTGAAGGAGCTGGCGAATGAAGTTGCTAAGCCACTGTCCATCATATTTGAAAAATCATGGCAGTCAGGTGAAGTTCCCGATGACTGGAAAAAGGGAAATACAACCCCCATTTTCAAGAAGGGGAAAATGGATGACCTGGGGAATTACAGACCAGTCAGTCTCACCTCTGTGCCTCTTGGAGCAGATTCTCCTGGAAGGCATGCTAAGGCACATGAAAAACAAGGAGGTGGTTGGTGACAGCCAGCATGGCTTCACTAAGGGGAAGTCCTGCCTGACCAGTTTGGTGGCCTTCTATGATGGGGCTACGAAACTGATGGACAGGGGCAGAGCAGTTGACGTCATCTACCTGGACTTGTGCAAAGCGTTCAACACTGTCCCACATGACATCCTTGTCTCTAAATTGGAGACATCAATTTGATGGGTGGACCACTCGGTGGACAAAGAACTGGCTGGATGGCCGCACGCAAAGAGTTGTGGTCAATGGCTCGATGTCTGGCTGGAGACCAGTAACGAGTGGTGTCCCTCAGGGATCGGTGTTGGGACCAGTCTTGTTTTAACATCTTTGTTGGTGACATGGACAGTGGGATTAAGTGCACCCTCAGCAAGTTTGCCGATGACACCAAGCTGTGTGGTTCGGTTGATACGCTGGAGGGAAGGGACCTCGACACTTGTGAGGTGGGCTGATGCCAACCTTATGAAGTTTAACCATGCCAAGTGCGAGGTTCTACACCTGGGTTGGAGCAATCCCAGGCACAGCTACAGGTTGGGCAGAGAAGAGATTCAGAGCAGCCCTGCAGAGAAGGACTTGGGGGTGTTGGTCGATGAGAAAATGAACATGAGCCGGCGTCAGTGTGTGCTCGCAGTCCAGAAAGCCAACCGTATCCTGGGCTGCATCAAAAGGAGCGTGACCAGCAGGTCGAAGGAGATGATCCTGCCCCTCTACTCTGCTCTCATGAGACCTCACTTGGAGTATTGTGTGCAGTTCTGGTGTCCTCAACATAAAAAGGCCATGGAACTGTTGGAACAAGTCCAGAGGAGGGCCACGAGGATGATCAGGGGACTGGAGCACCTCCTGTGTGAAGATAGGCTGAGAAAGTTGGGGCTGTTGAGCCTGGAGAAGAGAAGGCTGCGTGGAAACCTCACAGCAGCCTTCCAGTGTCTGAAGGGGGCCTACAAGGATGCTGGGGATGGACTCTTCATTAGGGACTGTAGTGACAGGACAAGGGGTAACAGGTTCAAACTTAAACAGGGGAAGTTTAGATTGGATATAAGGAGGAAATTCTTTACTGTGAGGGTGGTGAGGCACTGGAATGGGTTGCCCAGGGAAGTTGTGAATGCTCCATCCTTGGCGGTGTTCAAGGCCAGGCTGGATGAGGCCTTGGGTGGCATGGTTTAGTGTGGGGTGTCCCTGCCCATGGCAGGGGGGTTGGAACTAGATGATCTTAAGGTCCTTTCCCACCCTAACTATTCTATGATTCTATGTCAGCCCCTGTATGTCCCTATGTATGTAGTGCCACCTCTGCTCCCAGGCACTACCTGAAGTTCTAATATGTTGATTACTGCTAATTTACACCTATAAATTCAGTTTACTTTTAGTAAGATTCACTTTTTTGTGACAACCTGTTCTGCCTCTCCAGCTAGAGACAGTATTTCTTCTTTTGCCTATCCTCAGTGATTGGTGGGCTGTACAAACAGTAGAGCCAGTCACTTTATTTTTTATTTTAAGATGGAATACCCCAAAGTTATGCAAACATCACAGAATGAAGTTGAAGAACTTGCATATAAAATCACGTGAGATGAGTATCTGTTCTTCCTACTGAGCTCCTTCCCGTAGATACTTAAGTCTTAACCATACAGCAGTCTGTAAGTAAGTCAGCTGTTACCTGCCACAGTTTCTTTAGACTTAGCTAACTTAATTGTCATAGAATATTGAAAGAAGGGAGAGAGTTTCGTATTATATCCATGCTGTCTCCCCTCTACTTCAAAAATCAAGCATTTGAACAGCCCAGTAATGGTATGCCATTAAACTGTTACTCTGGGACAGTTCTTCAATATATATTGCAAAGTCTGGCAATCCACACGTATCTTAAGAAAGTACGAGAAGGACTGCCACTCCTGTGGTCCCTTTCCTGTAATTTTCATGTTTTTCAGTATTTTTCAATATTTTCCATATTTTTTGTATCAATTCAGTTTTGTGAATCTGAAGGACAGTTTAGCTTCAATTTTTCAGATGTTCCGAGAGTAAGCTCCTTCTTCCTGACTGCACTGGACGTAGTGGGTCCTTACCACCTCTAAAACATAAAGAACCTCCAGTCTTTACTAACTGTGTTTCAAGACAGAACAGGGAATAATTTTGGTGATTTTGTTTCTCACCTCTTACAAACCTGTGGTTTTGGTGCTGGATGCTCTTGATGCCAAAATAATGACAAAAATACACCAACATGTAGCACTGACCTTCATTCTGGGGTGTAGGGCAAATCCTACAGCTGACGCTGGCATTACTTGACGTTAGTAAAAGAGAACTGGCTAGTTTAAGATGTCAGTAAGACTTAATCTTTTTCGTGTGTCTGTGAATGTCTTACTGTTTTCATTGTATGACTGTTTCCTAATTCCCACTCTTTGCTCCCAGTTATCAAGTAGAAAAGCTGTGCATTCCTGTGATTTGACTGACAAAAGGATATGCAAGTGCTAGGGAGTAGTGGAGAAGGTGTGTACATAAAACGTCAGCAGACGGGCTTGGTCTTGCATAACGTGGACAACCTTGTGAATGATTATTCAACTGACCATCCATGTAAAAAAACCACCCAAACAAGGAAATAATTTATGTCATGTAGTTGCATTTTTCTTTATATTCAAGCAAATCCTTCTTGTAGTCAAAAGGAACAAGACACAACAATGAGTTTAGGGCATGACGGGCAGTATCTGCACAAGTGGTGGCAATAACAAAACCTTAACAGCAGACTTGCAGGGTAATATTGCCATATAACAAAAAGGGAACAAGAGAGAGCCCAGAACAGATGATGATGCCATGGCTGTAAAAAGGGACATGTGAAAGGCAGAATGAGGGAGGAGAGGGATTACATTTTACATTGGAGAACAAGAAAAAGGAATAGTACTTTTCAGGTATAAAGTTAAATAATCTAGAATGACATTTTAAGTGGTTAACTTTGCAGTTAAACAGGTGAGTTTCAGACACACCAAGAGGTAGATGCAGAATGCAGTAACATGGCTGCTGGCACACTGCAGTTGTTAATTTTGTTATGTTTGCAGGAGTTGACTGTATGGGGATACAGTTGTAAAGCAGATAGCTGTTACTACTAAATACAAAAAACTGAAGAACAAAGTTAGATGATACTGTGATGTAATAACATGAGGTTAATATAAGACAAACTGAAATACATTGTGGTGCCAGACACCATCATCTCGAGCTAGTCTGTTTAGGTCTGGCAACATTTAGGCAAGATGGCTAGGGATGATGCTACTGGCAAAACAGATGTCATTGGCTCAGGAAGGAAATGTTCCAGAATTTCAGCAGGGAGTCCCAGTGCTGGGACACTGCTCCCAGCAAGACCAGAGGAAAAGCCTGGAAGTAGTCTCGGAAACGGCATTTTTCAGAGATGAAAACATTAACTACATTAACTGAATGTTACAATGATGTCCAGCTGCTCCTTGGAGGCGTGCAAGGGGTCAGCACAGCTATCATTTCTGCAATGGGGCTGATTGATAGGCAAAACCAGGCTTTTCTATGGTAGTACTATGGGCCATACTGCTGGCAACTGTGCCAAATCAAAGCAATGCTCAGCTGAAAACTAAGATCTGTTTTCTGAGGCATAACATTACCATGAAAAAGCAAATCTTTACACAACTGCAATTCCTGTATGCCTTTAAATGAGTTATAACAAATGCCTGTTCTTCTGGCAGCTATAAGCAGAAGGAATCCGACCCTTAATTTTGTGCAGAAAACACACACTTAGTTTAACTCATACTAAACAAATGCAGTTTATCTCCCAAGCACTGTGCAAGTGTCTCAATTTCTTTATGAATGGGTACACTTTACTGGCACAAAATACCAGCCTGCCAGCAAGGGAAGTTTTTAAAATGATTTTTCCAACGTGTTGTGCTCAAACAAACAAGGGAACTTATCCATGCTGGTGTATACATTCAGTATTTGTATGTGCCTAAACTCATTATGCTTCTGGTGAAATTCTGGATGAGTAAGGCTCTTTTTTTGGTTGCTTCCTTGTTCTTTCTTGTAATCAATTTTTTCTTGTTGGTGGTTTTGACTACTAGTCTGGGTATCAAAGATTGGGGCAAAGAACAGGAATGTATTTAGATGTCTGTTAAAATCTGTGCCTGTTACAGAAAACATAAAACCGACTCGGGAATCCTGGGAATTGTAGCACAAAGGTAGGTATTTTATAGTTTTAAAGACCACAAAATACATTGATTTACTTTTAGATACTAAGAACTAGTGTCCTGGAGTAGGGCTTGCAGTGGATTAAAGTAAGGATCTGTGCTCAGCATGTGGCTTTATGTCCAATGGTAGTCTTACTATGTAAGTATATTATATGAGACTGCTTTGCTCAGAGGAAAATACCATGAAGTTACAGATGTAAAATTTTAATGTTCTTAGGTAATTCATCTCTAACTACTCCTGACTCTCTTAAATCATGCGTATGGAAGGACAGTCCTGTGAAGGCATGGAAGTGCCTCCCTCTTCAGGCACAAAAGCTACGTCAGCAGTGAGATAAAGCAAGACAATCTGTAACATGTGACTTGCTGTGTTCATGCACCAGCACTGCAGCACATACAAGACCCACGAGGTCCATGATACAGAGCCCGGGGGTGACCCAGTGTGACCTGGAAGGTCTGCGTTTTTCAGATACTGCCAGTCCAGTTTCTACATGGAAAAGATCAACACATAACTAGTAAAGCCTTTGGCACATAATGGCACACAGTATCTTAACTGCATGCTCATTCTTACCTATGCAGAGGAGCCTGCACCTGCCAACTAGCAAAACAGCTAAAACTTTCTGTACTAGAAATAGCACTTTTCAAGACTTTCATCAGCTGTGGAGATAGATAAACTGGCTGGCTGCAGTATTCTACATCGGACATTATCATGGCCTAGCTTTCTAGAACTTTTTTGTTTTCACAATATTCTTTCTCATAGTGATTTCTGTGTCAGAAATCCATATAGGCTCTTTATGCCTTGAGTCCTGTTTGTTTCTTCAAGCAAGCTGCCTGCTTGCTCAGGCTGTGTTTCTGGCTAGACCTGCTGTTTCCAGTCTGGGCTTTTTTACTTCCCTCTGATGTGTGAGGAATGGGCAATAGGGTACAGCTAATTCCATTCTAAAGGAGAAAGAAGCACAGAGCCAGCAGCAGCTGCAAACACCTCCCAGCAAAGCTGAAGACAGAAAACAAAGTGGAGAAACTGCTGTCAGTAAAGGTATGTTTTATGTAACTTCCTGTTTGTACCAGAAGGCACATGACCAGGAATGCAAATCCTCTGAGGCGTCAAGAGACTTGTCTAGCTCACATGCTCAACATGGTCTGCCTTTACTGTGAAGAAGCGACTCCAGTAAGCAGCACAGGATACTAATGGTGATCCTTGGCTAACTCTACAGTTTTAGCTTAAAAATTTACAGCTAAAGCTAAGTCCTGAAGAGAATCTGTGACATGTGAACCAGCTGCGGGCCTCGTGAAATAATCCGGTGTTCTGCAATGGGCTTTGTAATGCTATCCAAAGTAAAACTGCCACTGTGTTTGGAAACGACTGAATCAGGAATGGGAGAAAACCCAACAAACAAGAAAACAACAACAACAAAAAAACCCCACAAAATCCGAAAAGCTTTATTTTATTTAGAGGGGGCTGACTATGAAACAGAAGTAGAATGAAACCCACTTAGGGCAAGGATGCACTTAAATGAATGCCTACGCTTGTCATAGGCTTGTCATGTTGAAGTCTTTAAGTCTTCATTTTCAGCTCTGAACAGACATTTAATGCCGTAACCTTCCTGCCACTTTCCCCAATTGCCTAACCATACTTACGAACAAATGACGACAAATGGGCCATTCCCCTGGATTGTAGTGTGTTGATAGTCAAGTCTGGATCAATATATGATTCGATAAAACATCACTTCCAGTAGTAATTTGAGTTACAGTAAGTTTGGAAATGGATTTTTTTGTTGTTTGCTTTTATTTACTATAATTAGACTCTACTTCCTCCTCTCAGGCAGTTAATATGGAAACCTCCATGTTGGGAGAACCTTGGGTAAAATGAACAGTAACTTTGGCTTATTTTTTGTTCTGCTAGGCTTTCAGTAGAGCCTATTAAAAACTTAAATGGCACTTTGTGTGGATCACTGTGAGGTTTTTACATGATTCGGAAGGATTTTATGATAGTGCTTATGTCATATTCAGGAAGCTACAATATAATACACACAGGTATCTCCTGTTCTTCTTACTTCTGATGAATTACGGTGACAGTAACTACTTGAACTCAGCTTTAGCTTCCTTCTGGATGTGGAGCCTCGCTCTATTTAGCATAGCAATGGTTGGATTAGCAACAACAGGCCATACAAGCAAAGATACAGGGCCACAGCACACCTCTTTGCCATGTTTTAGGTTGTTTGGTGTTTTATTTTCTGTTCCTTTTATCAGTTCCTACAATGCATGATGGATCACAAAGTTGTGAGGGAAATCAATGTTCAAGTTCATGCTCACATTAATACTGGTGAGACAGACTGGAACAGCTGCAGCAAGTGAAATACACTACTGCTGTGCTCAGTCTTCAAAAAAAAAAAAAAAAGAAGAAGAAAAGTGGATAGTTTTTAAAGAATGAAAATTTGGTGGTATTTGCAAATCGTGAAATGTCTTACTTGCCATGTAGTTTTAACAGTATTGGCTATGAAGAGGCTTACAATGCATTTGATTCCTGAGCATCTTGTGCAAAAGCATTATCTGGCTTCCTTCCCTTACACAATGGTAAGGCAAAAAAGGCAAGCTGGTTTGCCTTGCTGGCATTTGCAGAAAGACCTGTGAAATGAAGTGTAACTCTTTTATGAATGGGATCCCTTAACAACTACATCTGTGAACAAAACTACATTAAAAGTCACTGTGGTATCTCAGCATGTTCTTGGACAACTCTCTAATTTTTGCTGCATTTGAAAGAAGTTGCCAAGTGTCCCATAATTCAGGTATTAACACTGTGCACCTCAAGGCGGAGGTCAGACAGTGTAGCGAGGTAAAGAAGAGCTGTACCATTTGACCGAAGTCGCTGTTGAGGCAGGCTCCAACCACCAGAACTATAAAATGAATCACCACATTCCATTTTGCTTGTTACTATCCATTAGCTAATGACTTTCAGCTGCTTCTGTCCTACTGCAAAAGCAGAACTGGGGTCATTCTTTTTCCTAAACTTGTAAATTAATGTTGAACCACTGTGCAACAGAAAGACTCAACATACTTGCAAAAAGTATTTATTTTTACAAGAGTATCTGATGTAAAACAAGAGTGTACGGGTAAGTACATTCAGAAATTTGTGCAATTTAAATTCCTACTCTCTGAAAGGAACAATTAGGATGTTTTCTGATCAGCGGGGCAGTATGTTCCTAGGAAGGAAGAGCTACACTCAATATAATCACTGTGCAAAAGGAGCACCACAGGGGTATGGAAGACATTTCAGAAAGTGGAAGGTCTGGCATTTCTGGTAAAAGTTAACCTAAACAAGACAGAGACAGAATGCTGGTTTTGTGCTTTCTGTAGTTCCAGGATGATAGCTGGTTACTTTTCACAGGCTATTTCCCCTTCCAATTAATCTCCCCAGCCCTACCCCAAATCCTGCTAATTTTGTCTTTTTAATTTGGCATAAAGGTTTTAAACAAAATGTTAAGTACGGAATATAGCTTCATTGAATTTCAGGGATTATTAATGTTAGCCAAATTACTGAAGTACATGAAATTATTCAAATCAAGAGTCCCTGGCATCTGCAAACTGGAATGGTTGTTTCACCAAAGAGCAAAGATAAACCCCAAATTTTTTGTACTAAAAAACAACCTAAAGCCACAGTAACGTGTCTGTGTGTAGTTTGTTTTGTACGTGTGCGATCTTGGGTACAGTGAGCCTCTGGAAGACATAAATACTGAGAGGTAAATGTTTCTCTCAGATGATTGTTTTAGCAGTCATATAATCCCTCCTTTGATGTCTTGGGTCAAAGAAATCCTAGTACCATCAGGGTTTAGTAGGAGATCTATTAAAAGAGTTTCTCTGTCATCTTTCCTGCAACAGAAACAGCAGTAGAAGTTATTACTCTGTCACGATAAAGGACTACCTGTGTATTCTTGATTGCCCCAGCTTTCTAATTGGAGTTACCGGTAGAACATAACTGTGGTTACAGAGTTATAATGATCTCTTTAAATTTCTAGAGCTGCCACAACAAGGTCTGGAGAAAACAAAGATTCACAGTATAAGCACATTCGCTTGGTTATTAGCAGGTTACTCTGAAAATAATGCTAGAGGTCAGTTACCAGAGCAATACTGTGTGATATGCTACATACCCACATACCTTCTCATCTCAACAGTTGTCTATATAGTACTGAGGTAGTTTTTCCACCTTGGGCCATTTAATGTTTAACATCAGGATATCACATAATGTATACTGATTTGGGTTTTGGGAGTAAACAGTAACATTTCTCAAAGGCTCTGACAAAAGGTACATCTTTTTTTGCTCTAGGGCTCGACTCCTGTTCCTGCTGAACTGAGCCAGTGTGTAAAATCAGAACTGATATCAGCTCAGTAGGCACCGGAGGACGGGTCCATCAACAGCCTGGAACAACAGCAGCAGCTGTAAGTTGTTTCCAACTGGAGCTGCCACAATTTCATGCAAACAACACACGGTGCTAAGCTATAACTGCAGAGAGATCATGACAGCATCCATTAAAGAGAAGACTATGAAACAAAGCTTTATAGACAATTCCAGGTTAAAGTCACATACATTTATTTACTGTGACATTTAGAAAAGCATGGTAACCAAATTATTGTAAGCAGTGCCTTACATCTGCAGTCAGGTGGAGAACTGGACGAGTGCCATTTATTCTCTACTGAAGCCAAGAGTCTTTGGTCCTCCCCAAGTCATCTCTGCCTCTTATCCTTGGTATCCTCCATCTCACACACATGCATTCACTGTAAATCTGCCCATTCAGCAGCAAGGTATCTCAGCCAGCAAATGCTCTCTGCCCTGCACAAGCTGACATTAAGTGAAGTTTCAACCCTTCTCTTCAGGTGTAGAACTTAGCCACTGTGAACAAAGAGGGAAACAATCACTGTTCACCAATTAGCTAAGCTCTGCACCTCGCCAGAGAGGTTCCCATCTCAGTGTAGCTAATTATCAGAGCAGGTTCTTCCACAAGCCATCTGCTGCTTTCCTCTGTTGCCTTCCTGTTTCACGGACAGGGCAGGTTCCACACTGAGCACAGATCAGGTAGTTAGCTGAGTTGCATAGGAGGAGCTGATTATGGCTGTGTGGTAATCCCTGGCAATGTGATTTTAATCTTAAGTCACAAATCATCATGCCAGGAACCCAAACAACCACAACATTAAAAGAAAGCTGTGCAGTCACACGAAGTGGCGTACTCCTAACAGTATCTTTAGATTACAGCTCACCATGTGCTTCTAGTCTGTCTGAAAGGCCAAATGGGCAATTCTAAAGTACTGCTAACATGTGTATCACCACGTAATTTTCCCATGCTAGATACTCACCACCAGAAGCTTGTACAAATTTTGATTTTCATTTTATTATTGAAGAAAATATCGAAGACAATTCCTAGTACACAGTGCCAGAACAAACTGCATCTCCATGTTTCTGGCCTTCAGACACTTGAACGCATCTACTAGACTAAAAATTGTTTAAAATTTTCTTGGCAGGCACAATTGTTGTCTATACAAAAGAACAAAATGGCTGTTCATAACCAAACTTGTTTTCATGGTATATATCATCTACTATATTTCATATAAATACAATAAACACCACAAATTCAAGTGTTCGCTACAAGCACTACTACATGTACAGGCTTGAATGGGAGAAAATGAAGATTTCTGCTCGGTACCCATTAGAAATTGATGATTTTGATAATTCAGATGCCTGAATTTTGATACCATAAATCAACTGTAAAGTTACGTGAACAATCAAGGCAACCAGAGTGTCAGTTGGGTTATATCATTAAGCAAAAATCTGAGGTATGCTGTACTGGAAGAGACCTTCATACCAATCCTAATTGGCTGTGTGTTAAACATGCTTGTACAGACACTGTAAGCTTACCTCTGGTTACTCAAATAGACTGAGAAATGGAGAATATGTTTGCAAATTACCAGTTTATAGCCTGCAGCAATCTTTACTCCACGAACATTTCTTGCAATTCTGCTTTTTCTCTGGCGATTCCTTCCCCGGCTAATTTCAGATTATATATGACAGTAAGCAGTTTTTTCATGTTAACATTGCTCTTCTTACCTCGTAACAAGTCTTCAAAGGCCTCACTACTCTTAACACAAAACCATTTGAATCATCAGCTTGTTCTCACATGTTTCAGATTTGCTTCCAAGCGCAAAGCTTCATACATCCATTGTAAGACTGTGCTGTCTATCAAGTCAACACGCAGCTTCATTAAACAGAAATGCTCCTTACACAACTTCAATTTCTGTGAGTGGAGTTAAGAATACAGAATGGGAAACAACTGCAGGTGAGGCCTGGCCCGCTCTGGCCATTTGGACTTACAGTTGCCTCTTCTACAGTCCATTGCAAAGTTTACAACAAAGCCATGCTCCATGCTCTCCAGCTAGGGTCTACAGGTATCTAACCCACTGCTACAGCAGATGGAATTAAAAAATAGAAAGAAGAATTAAAAAAAAAAAAAAATAGCAAGATACTTTTAACAAGAGTTATTTCTCGAGCGAAGCAGCCACAAGCTCTATGGTTTGCCAAAATTTACTATGTCTGCGCATTATTTCAGCATGAGGCAAAGCCAGGGTGTTTAATCTAAAAAGAAAAAATCACCTCTTCAGAACAACATCTCTGCCACCACTTTGGCTGAGGATGCATCCATATGTTCTCGTGCTGCAGCAAAGCATTTACGTGCAAGTTCTTGTTGTTCCACATCTTCATTCACCATTAATTCGCCATAGAGATACACACCCATTGCCTGAAAGAGGAACACAATACACAGGCATCCTATCACCAGTAATAACTAGTTAGCTGGTTTTCATTCTACTGACCTTCTAGTACTCATTTAACTAAAATCAAAACAAGACAAGACAATCCAAAACACACAAAATAGCATACACTCTAGAACATTTACCCTTCCCCCCAAACAAGTAGTTTTCTCTGGACCTCTTTAGCCTAAGGATGCTTGTCTGTATGTTGTATTGAGTGTGTAATAACAGGACACTAATATAAGGGGTATATGTTATGTCGTGACAAGAAAATGTTTTCTTGCTCCATTTTTCTTGCCACTTTTCAAGTTGAAATCTGTTTTCTTTTATTCACCAGCTCAAATATTTCCAAACGCCCATTAAGAAAACAGCTTTGTCCTTCCGTTAAATGGTTTCTGTCCAACTGGGATTTTTTACACACACATGAATGAAGAGGACATCAACTGAAACAGTCCACTCCAAAATTCCCATTTGGCAGTACCTGGATGTGAGCTGAACTCAGTTAGCTCTGTTTCAGACTCTTCTCTTTACATCTGAGGTATGGCCTGAACATGCACAAATTCTGGCTTGATAAGGCAGCAGGCTTTTCCTAAGCACTCATTCTGGATATAGCAGCTCTCAAGAAAGATAATGGGGCATCTGGAGGTGAGGTCTGGACCCCTTCGATGGCAAGCAGCAAAGCACTGTGTAATTTAACAGGGGATTGCCTTTTGTTCTGATGATACACTGGTTTTTTGCCTAATTACAGAAATTCAGTGTTAATCTGCATTTACCAAAGCAGGATTATACATGTGACAAAATACAAGCAGGTTAGCACGCTGACTTTTACAGTTGTACTTGATGTTTGGACGCTTGCCTAAGAGGAAAAAATTGGATAGCACTGAAAAAACAATTTTTAGTACTATTTCCCACAATTCCTACTATTGCTGGTAAGCCTTAGAAAACATTAGCTTCAGTAGGAAGGGAAGAAGTTTAGCAAAGACTGACATTAAAGGAAAAAGTCCCAGAGTGGTAGAAACCTGCCAGATTCCTTGCCAATCCCCTAAGTGTGTGTTCTGCCACCCGGAGACCCAAGAGCTCACATTTCCAGCGTCCACAGCTGCACCACGCACACACACAGAGCTTCGGAGCTAGGCTCCAGCTGCTTTCATACAGCATTTCAAAATGCTGGAGTTTAGTTACAAAAAGGAATATTACCTTCTCTACCCAGTGTTAATAATTTAGCCCCAAGCCTAAACATTGACAAGTAGTAAACACACAGAGTTTCTGCAGACCTGAAAACAGTCACATTTGCACTTTTTCCCAACTTTCAAAAAAAGGTAAATCTTGTGCAATCAGTAAGGAAATGCAAGTGCTCTGATTTGAGTTGTAGTCACTCCAGAAGCTGGTTGTGCCATAGACTGCAGGCACTGCTGGGGTAAGTAAATTAAATTAAAGATACTGAAGATTACATTTTAAAAAAAAAGCTGCAAGAATTATGTCCCTGCACTGCAGAAAACATTAGTCTTTATTTGGCATAGTATCTGTTCCAAACATAATGCAAGTCAGTATGTTTGGCTTTATGAACTCATGGATTCCCCCTCCGCCACGGTTTCTACTATGGTTATCTCCCTCCTTTCATGGGATGAACATAAGCACAATCTACGTAACTCCTTATTTTCATAAAGAATGTTGGTTTATGCCTTCTTTTTTTGTTTTGTTTTGTTGTTTTTTTTTAAGAGAAACAGCTTGCCAGGATGTTTAGCTCCTGTTTATTGGCTGAGATATAAATAGAAGGTATACTACAGAATTGGAAGAAAGACTGCAACAGTTTTATTGTGCTGTTGTGACAAAGTATATTTGCCTGAAATCACAAAAACCTCACTGGCCATAAATGGCTTGGTTAGTTGTCGACATAAAAGGTAAAAACATTAATATCTTGCCTAGACTTTGACTTATCTTGCAACATTTGCTGTTTTTTACATACATACATTTTAAATATGTAACAGTCATTCTAGGCAGTGAATTGTAGAGTTTATAGTGAAAAAAAATAAATAAAGGTGAAATAGAAAGAACGAGGCAGACGTGCAATTAGAACTGTAAGCTCATAATACTGTAAATAAAAAGCTATCGTAAAGATGCCACATGCAGCCAGCCTTTCAAGACCTTCAAAATCTTCTGGTAACATTTCTCCAACTATGGAGAGGCCTGTATTCTCTGGATATATATCACTGTGCTGTGCTTCTCCTGGACATCATCTTGAAAACCTGAAGTCAGCACAGCACTGACTTCTTTGCACCTAGCTCATATCTGTGCATTAACATTCAGAGCTATACTTGCCTTTGTCATCCTAAAAATGGAACCAACGCTGAGAAGTATCTTCCTAGCATCGTTTCTACCTTACATGATATGGGAGGAGAGGAGAAAATGTTCCCTATTACACCACTTATCAGAGGATCAGCATGCTGAGGAGGGATTGAATAAACTTCCTTGAACTACAGTGTTTAAGGGCAAAAGAGGCAAAATCTAAATACATATTTCAGTTTTTGACAAATTTAAGCAAGAAAATACATTTAAATAATCTTCTGGTTTCACACTAAGAATGTCAAAAAATGGATTATTTTGAAAGGGCTGATTAAATGTAACTGACCTGATCTTCTCTGAGAAATTTCTCAACATCTTCATACCCAGGCACATACTTGTGTTTAACAATAAGCTCGCACCACCGATGCCGAACCTTTGGGAAGAAAAAAAATATCAGAGAAAAAACCCAAACTGTACTGTATCTGCATACGTGCTGATGAAGGATACATCCCCTAATCAGTATGGTTTTGTCAGCGTTGTTGGGTCTGGGTTTTTTTGTGGGTTGTTTCCCCACTCCCAGCAGCCAGGCAGGTGCCTCTCAACACCGGTCGGTAAGCCGGTTGGTGCAGTGCTCTGCGTGTGCGTGTGCGAGCCCAGGCTTTGGAAACCCAGAATGCCTAATGACAAAATCCTGGTTCCAGGCACAGATCTGCAGCGTCTTCACCTCCACTGTTTTCAGTCTTGATTTCTTTTCCCTTAAGTTAGGCTAGAGGTGGTTTCTTTTATAGTGATGGAAGGGGGGAGGGTGAGGAGATTAGCACTGGAAACATCTGGAAGAGACACATGATACAACTGATAACTTCTCCTATGTAAGTGTATAGTCCAAGGGATAAAAAGGCTTAAGTATAATTCTGTACCAATATTAAATCCATGCCAAGGTAAGAGTTAGATATAAAACCATGAAACAGGGAGCTTTCAGTTAAACAAAACACAGTTGCCATCCTGTCTTTTGACAGTAAGAGATTTTAAGCACCTTGCAAAGCACTTAAAATGCTGGGCTATTCTACCAAATGCGCATTGACAAAAACAGTTATTAACATACAGTAATGAAAAGCATGGAGATTTGCAAGCAAATCACAACTGAAAAACATTTTTAAGTAGGGTGAACATTAATTACATGTGGGTGTTTTTTGTTGTTGTTGTATTTAGATTTCTGCCACTTCTGTGGCGTGTCACCTTACTCTCCAGCAAGGCTTCCGCAGTTGTAAGCAGTGATCAGCCTAACATTTTATATTCCATTAGTAGCTCAGCGCTGATTATAAAGGAAAACAGTCACGTGCAATAAAACTCCTCCACCCTCGCAATCCTTCTGTTTCAGCCTTTGTTCTTACCATATTCCAAAAGACAGGGCACCTAATAACAACAACCTGTCACAGTAAAGTGTTAGCAGTTCTAATACTTTGCAAAACCAAGTCCAAATTGTGCTCATGTCGAGTAACTGAACATGTACCTTTTTCTGAATGACAGATTTACTGGTAACATTGAGAAGGGAAGCCAGAAAGGGAGGGAAGAATGTCACACTTAAGTATACTGTTGCTCTTGGAGATAGGGTATTTGAAAATACTTGTCTTGTCCTAGCCCTTGCCAACTTTTCATCTCAGGAAAAGAATTCACAGACTTTATGTAATTAGATGTTAATCCTATTAGCATAATTAACAAGTGATAAATGCTCACAGGTCCTGAAGAGTCCTTGTTTGGGTACCTGATGCCTCTTTCCAGCTGACCTCCTCAATGAAAAGTCTGAACACCACTTACGAATGAAATAAAATACTGAGGGGTTTTGTGGCTATGTGGAGTTTGCACTCACAGCATGTAAGATCCTGAACAGTTACAGTGCAATGGGTGATAGGGAATGAAAGCAGTCTCTCGAAGCTTTCTGCTGACAAAATAAGAGCTGTTAAGACTCCTCAAGTGGGAACCAGAGCTAAATCTACTAAAGTACATGGCTTTCCAGGATTTATCTCACTTTGCTGTAGATGCCCATATCCATAATGTAAACCTTCAAAACCCTGCCCAGCTGCTGCTTCTCCCTGGAGACATTAAACATTTCACTAGTAAACCTTCCCAGGCAATCCAGCTTTGTTACAGAGCATTCCTCATAATACCGAGCAGCTTCATGCCAGGACCAAACCCTTCAAGGCTCAAAAATTAAGCATATGCCTATCTCATCCATAGAGTGAGTGAACCGAACAGAATACAAGCACATTTAAAGGGCTGTATATCTTCATCTGATACGCATTATTCTGCACATATTTTAAAAAAATCCTTATGTATTCTCATAATATGTATGAGAAATGTAAGGAGAAAGAGGCTGGTTACTCTCCTCTGATCACTGCTCTTCTACATCTCATGGTCCATCAGTTACAGCACTTACTCAAGAGGTGAACCGTCAGGTCCAGTTTCTGTGTCTGAAACTGCGTCATGAGTGAGAACATTCCATCAGCAGATTATAAAGCATTCTGGGGTTGGGGCTCTCTTCACACCTCCTGATGAAGCTGGTTTTGCCCCTGCAGTTACTAAAATATTTATTGATACTAAAGTAAGAGGTCACAAGACTTTAGGGCCTAAACTTCTGAGTGGTTTTGACAAGAAGCAGGGACCTGGTTCACATAGTGCACAAGCCAGCTCATCCCCACCACGCCTTTTCTGGTGCGACTGCAGTAGCTGCAGGGAAAGCAGAACACAAGTTCTCCCTGCGAAGGCATTCGTGTGGCCCTACTACCTCACATCTAATGTCGTGTATGTCTGCCTTACATTTGTATCATGGCCTGATTATCTGAATCCCAATGGCTTTGGAGAACACGCAACAATTGAGCTGTGTCTCTTCCCTTGATTTTTCCTTCCTCCACAGGGCTCGTCCTTTCAAATAGTTTAAAAGAAAAGTATTTATTTGCTGAGTGAGGCCTGGGATAGCACATGCTTTTCTTTCTTTCACTTTTCCCCCTTTCTTTCCCAGGGAAAGCACAAATCCTGGCAAGTTTCCAGACCTGACGTCCTGGCACTTCTCCAGCTGGGGCAGAAGCAGCACGTCTGTTAACCTCAGATTACACGTTTGCCTCCTGTTTTCCAAAATGCCCAGATGCTGCCATGGCA
Source organism: Psittacula echo (assembly GCF_963264785.1). Taxonomy (NCBI): domain Eukaryota; kingdom Metazoa; phylum Chordata; class Aves; order Psittaciformes; family Psittacidae; genus Psittacula; species Psittacula echo. The sequence goes on along the minus strand of NC_137742.1, from coordinate 45,752,221 downwards.
AAGCAAGCTGCAGGAGAGCCAACTGCTGCTGAAGTGCCCGCAAAGCCAGTCGGAGGGTCAGCCCCACCAGCTCTCCCTTGTCTCATATGGGACTCAATGGGCAAAGCACAGAAACTGAGGATGGCTCCAAGTGAAACAGGGCAGGGGGTGACCTGCACAGTGCTGGCACTGACATCTTCATTGCTACTTTGACTGAATATATATATTGGTTACTTTCCTGTCCCCCACGCCCCCCATGCAGTGTGGCACCTAGATGGCCATGTAACACAAACTGCACCTAGACCAAACACAGTCGTTTCTCTGGTACACGCACTATAAATAAGAATTTTTTCTAGTATAATCCACGCCCTAGGCTTACACCACAAACATGGGAATTTTATTCGCATAAGGATGGAAAAAGAACCATCAGTTCCCAATGTCTCAGCCAGTGCTTAGATCAAGAAAAGTAAAATGGGCCCCATAGCTTCACAGCCTAATGAGTGAGTCATATGAACAGGCACTTTTAACAAACAAGTCTCAAAAGGAAATTCTGGAAACTTAAGTATCTTGTGGTAGGGCTGAGCTAACCATACCGCATCCTGTACATGCTCCTCTTGGTTTTTCTGTTCCTACCAGGAGCAAATACAGGAATTCATTGGTCCTCTCTGAATCTCCTTTCTACACATTGCTCTGTGCTCTGATGCATGATTCAGAAATGCATACCATATGTAGTTCTGGCTGGTTACACCATAAACAATACAAACTGAACCTGAAAAGCAATTTACAGCAATCCATCCTGCTTTCTGCTGGCAGAAAGTACATACAACTTTGGCTCTGAAGCAACACCTGCAACCGTCGTCCTACCCACACACACACTGGTTTGGCAGCTGCAGGGACCCACATGCCAAACTGGGAAATGCAGTTTCTTCTCTCAGCCTCCAGTACTGGGCTGAGAGCTGACCTTCTGAGCCTGTGGCTGACACCCGGTACTCCCAAGGATGGGGAGAGGTGGATGGGCTGATAGAGGTCTACCAGGAATTCCGGTTTTTTGTGGGTGGGTCCTCATCACCTGGAAATTTTTCTTCCCTCCTGGCCTCCTTTTACAGCTGGTGTGAACGTCTCCACTACCGGCTTTTCAAGCTAAATGAAGACTGTTTTGCAAGACACAGCCCATATTAGTAGTGCACTTCTGAGGCACGGTTCATTGCTAGGAGAACACTGAGACACTCACTGTCTCGGGTACAACATTTGGAAACCATCTCTTACATTTTCATAAGTATTAACCACATCATAATCAAAGTACTGGCAAGCACTGAGATGAAATGTCTCGAAGGGATGCTACTGTCAGATAGCAGAGCGTTCCAAATTTAGAAGCAACAACTTACACAACTCCAGTGGTCTTGTATTATTCCTTTAGTTTCATTTTAAGAAAAATACACAATATAGCGCAACGGTGTTTGGAACTCAAACATTACCTGAATTTTGGCAGTGCATGGAAGATGTTGAGAACCAAGATTAACTACGCTGACTTAGTCTGTTCGCAGACAATGCAAGCTGTTGTGTAAAATTATTTAACTGAAATATAACATATACTAATAATCTACCTCTAACACAGACCCTTTGGTGTTAGCAACCTGGGTCAAGGCCTTTTGGGAAATGGTGCTTGAAGCTAACTGACGAAACCCATCTAAGGCATCAAATACATGCCTTGACTTTCAGAAGAAAAGTCCTCAGTGACATACCTGAGCAACAATATTTTAAACTATTTTGAACACATCTTAAATTAAACTGGTAATTTTTTTCTTGACCCAGGTGATAAATTACTTTGCATAGTCCATAGTATTCTCCCCTTCCACACATAAGCAATCAGACAAGCCTAAAACAAATATCCTGATAGAAAGTTTTATATTTTATACTGTAATGATCCAGCTTACTAACGTTCTCCATCATATATATACAAGCAAAAATTAAAAATTTTACTTCTGAGGTCTACAAGTAAGACTTAGAAAGCAAGTAATTTAAACCATGCCTTTACTAAAGGGAGAAGAAAAGCTAAGCCTTTTTATTAAGCCTTTGGTCTGCAGAATGGGAGACTAGCTTCAGGGAAAATGAGTACATTTTGCTAATAGCTGGATCCAATTTAAAAGGCGCCACAAGACAACAAATCTAAATCACTGAACAAAAGCAAATACTTCGAGATCTTAGAAAATGGGGTAATTTGAAATACAGTAAGAGTTACTGTCCAATAAAATGGAACCTTTATTAAAGGTAGGAGGCATTTGTGATCTTTATAAAACACAGGTTCAGACTCTGTTGAAAAAAAAATTATTTTTTAACAACCTGAATCTTAAATGTTAATTGAAGAATCTGAGAGGCCAGGCTCCAATCTAACGTGTAGAGGAAAAGATACAGAGGAACTTTTTTTAAATAACGAACCTATGCTACTAGAAATTAGCTCTAATTAACAAGAAGGAAGCTAGTATCTCCAGAGCACCACAGTGCTGTTCTGTTCCATCTGAAAGCATTTATCTCCAGTCTCTTCCTATCTACACATAAATTGGATTCATATATTACATCATTTTCCTAGGTAATTAAGAAATAATGCCAGTTGTTACAGATAAATATTTGGACTAAACCCCAGGTTTTACAATTGCTTAACATGGAAGAATTGCAGTTCAAGAATTGTCAATTTTAGAGTGCATTTAATAGTTTAATTTTTTCCCTCTGTCAAAGCTGAAATGGTTACTCTTCAGTATACCAGTCAGGTTGCATCAGTGACTTTCCGTTCCATATAGTGTGAATTTCAAACGGGCATTCCTGTCTTTTACGCCACAGTATAAGCATGCTTTAGCACGCAAAATTGGCTTCATGAACATCAGGGATGATCAGATGCTAAAGAAGCTCAGAAGGAGCAATGAAACAGCCAAGTGTGTTTCAACTGTGCTGACATAGTATCAGTTTGGTACTCACAAAAAATGTATTCAATAGCTAAAAGCCTACTGGATACAAGCAGAATGGATTCATCATTCTGACAAGGATTCTGCAATTGTGATCATTATGTATGCCAAGTGTTTGTCAGGAGACTGAGCAAAGAAGCTGTCTAACAGGTTAAATGAGCTTGTATTCTGGACCAAAACTTCCTAGAATTTTCATAGCCAAAGTTATCTCTCTGGCCTCACAGCACTCACTCTGACAACACTGCAAAGAATCACAGAATGGTTACAGTTGGAAGGGACCTGAAGATCATCTAGTTCCAACTCCCCCCCGCCCCCCCTTAATCATGCTGCTTTTCATTTTGAACACCAGAGGAACTGCTGCTGTTCATTGGGTATAGACGCGGCTGGTCCCGAAGCTGACTGAGTTCACTGAGCCTCATCACGCACAGTACATCACTGATTGTACAGACAGCCCTGTCCCAGCTTCTGCCACCTTGGACAACCTCCTTTCCTTATGTGCATCCCACAGAGCAAGTACGTCAACCCACTGACAAGGCAGCAAAATGTAGCACAGTCATTCAGGAAACAAAGGTAAGAATGATCTGGTCAATCAAAGTAATTTTTGTCACAACCTAATTATCATTTTGAGGAGGATTATCTGGAGGTCTAAATACTTTAAAACCTGGAGTATGGACCAGCCCATTAAAAAGCAACTTAAAAGTCAAATTTTAGCAGAATAACAAACTTCAGATTTTGGTAATACTGGTAGCAATAGCCTACTTCCTGAATTCATTTTATTATTTTGCATACTACAAAAGGTGCTGGCAACAGGGAACTTGCAACAGGGACTTGTAAGCCCTGTCTCTCCCTCCACTCAACATGGAGCTCTGTGTGCAGGTAGAGCTCATGCAGCAACCGCTTCCATTCAGTAACAGGAAACAGTTGTATAGTAGAACTTAAAAAAACAAATCTTGTTGTATGGTCAGTGGCAGACTGTGGGACAAACGGCAGCATCTGAACCTGTAACTGCACAAGTGTGACAGGAGGCACAGCAGCATGCTCCCATAGCTGTGCAAGCCTCAAGCAGCAAGAAGTGCAGGCCTGAACCTTCTCACCTTCTTAAGTGTGATTTATGTGCATGTATTTCTTTCCCATCCTTTACCTCCCCTCCAACTGTATGATCCTTTTTAGCATTCACCCAGTTCTACACAATGCAGTGTAGTACCACAGCCTTGCCTAAGAGCAACCTGATCAGATCCCTCTTCTCCAGCTATCGCAGACAGTAAACACAACTCCACTTCCACCTCCAAATAAAACACATGCTTCTCCACAGCCAGCATGGAGGCTCTTTCCTGCATAAGCATACAGAAACCCAGGAATCCCTACACATGCTGCTTAGGAACGTCCAAGCAGAGCAGAGCCATCCCTGCTGCTCTCTCTGTGATCAGAAAGGCATAGCGACCAAAGGGCAGCATTTCAGGACAAGATTCATTGCTGGTAATGAAGCACATGCTGAGGACTTGTTTGGAAAAGACAAATGTCCTTTTTTCCCCATCTCAGGTTCACAAACAGAGAGGTCCCAATTAAAGACCAGACACTTCTTTCCCTGTGTGGGCCCCATCTGTGATCAATGACATCTGTGTTGGTAGACGGGAATTTTCCGAAAGTCAGAAAAAGCAAGAGACTAAGCAGCCATGTCTAATCCTTCTTCAAAGGTGGCACAGGCAGTGCCTCTCTTCTGGTGTCAAAGCTGTCACTGTGAATAAGTGACTCACTTAGGATACCCAGTTCTGTAATCTCAGCACTCCTCAGCCTGCCCTTCCTCTCTCTTTCTAACAGGAGACAGGCACACAACAGGATTTGACTTCCAGTTTTCATTCTTCTTTTACAGTGTACCAGCAACGCAATGATAGGACAGTGCCCCACAGCATGGTTAGATGAGAAGGGGGCCACTAGCACCAAGGTAGTGTGACAACTTCACAGCACATGTGAGGTAAGGAAATGTTTAACAAAGCATGTGAACTCACTCGATTTGGAAAACAAAGGTTTTTAAAAATAAGCCTTAATTAAAAACATAAATACAGTACTTACACTGGAACCAAATGCTTCCCCGTTTTTCCAGTATTGCCTGTTCAGCATGCTGGGGCATTACTGCCATTCACAGCTTGCAGCAAGATGGAGACGGCAGAAAAGATGTCATAGGCTATGTTGCAAACCATTTCACGGGAGATGTGTGCTGAGCTCTGCTTTCCTGTGGTGCTGCTGGCCCTCAGTAGCAGGGCTGCCTTCTGGCCGCTAGCAGAAGAAAGGCTTGGGCAGTGCCACAAACCTCCCTGCACCGCTGGCACTGGGAGCAGCGCTGGTGTCTCAGTAGGACTCTGCGCTAGAGCAGGATGAGCCCCTGCAGCACTAGCCCTGTGCCTGTACCTTTACCCTGACATCCCCTCCACCTTCCTGTCCCCACTAAGGGCTGCTGGGTGCTCCTAGGGCTTTGTGGCTGCCCACCCTCCATCCCCACTGGTCCCTTCTCCCTGCTGTGTGCTCTGGTGAGGAAGGCTGCACAGCCCATGTGCGAGCAACAACAGGGTACTGTGGGTCTGGAGAGCCTGTGCCTCTGAGGCAGGGGAAGGAAGACCAGGTCCCAGCCTCAGGTACAATCAACCTCACACTGCAGCTCATACCAGTAAGTACTGCAGGAATAAGCCCCATAACTTTCACAAGGTAAGGCTGCCTTGAGCATATGTATACATCCCAGCTGACACCTTATCCAAAATGTATCACCACAACTGCCTCTCCATCTCACATACAACCCCATTCACATTCTCTGACACCCTACTGAAATGCCTCCTTACAATAATGGCTAGAGTATCTGGTACCACCATAGGGGTTTTTTTCTATCAATATCACAAGTGATTCAAACACTTCCCATCGCCAGTGTCTCTCTCTGCTGTCTCTGGACTAAGTCTGCCTAGCATTTTTATCCATATAGTCTGAGTATATGTATTTCAACAAAAGCTATTTATACATGCACATAAAAGTGTGTGGGCTTATAAAACCGAATGTTGTAGTGGGAAAAAGCACATAAACACCCATACATCTGAAGCAGAAATCCAACTCTGAAGAGCTGTCCAACTGTCCGTTACCAATTACTTTTAAATTATAACTCGTTTCAGCAAAGGAACGACTGCTGCAAGTATCAAGGCAACAATACGCTATCCCCTTCACTTATGCCTCGCTCTCCATCACTCTATCTTTTCCCTTTCTTAACTAGAGGCAAGAAAAAGCGCCTTCCTTTTATCTTTGGTCTCCCACAGTGACTGTGGTCCAGACATTTGTGATTTCCAGGCAAGATTACTGTCACAGACAGAATCTGGAGCTCCATATGAAAACGAGACTCAAATTCCAGTCAATGAACAATGTGGCTGCCTGGCTTTTCCACAGCTTAGGTCACAGCCAACATATCCAGCCTGTGTTCACATCCTTTCAATTTTGCATAGTTTAACACTTTCCTTCCAGTTTTCAAAACAATTAAACATGAGATTTTGACTCTAAAGACAAAGCCCTTTCACATCACTTTCACACACACACCCTTTGACTCAACCCCCAGCAAAAATTCTTAAGTGAAATATATATTGATTTTATAAACTCAGAAGAAACCTGCCCATTTCTGAAATTAGAACATCTAGCTTTTACTCCATGTTTCAGATTTGGAGTCATCTTCTCCTCTTTTATCCCCTGCCTTCAAAAACAGTGACCACTGCTGCTTGGGATGATGCATACACCATGCGGAACACAACAAAATTCCTCTCCAGGACATGGTAACCCCAAAGGTATTTAAATGTCACGGAGCTGGAAGTAGGACAGCAGACTTTTACCCACACATTACTAAGTCAGTGACTCAGAGGTGGAACTAGCTCTGTGTGGCTAAGGTAGTGATGTCAGAACCAGCTACATTAAGCAGTTTTGAACTGTCCTATTCCTTGCACTATTTAGACCTCACAGACTTATGGCATAGCAGATTTTTTCCAACTCTGCGGTCCTATCTAAGCATAACCTGCATCTACAGTCAGCTTTTATGCAGGACTGAAAAGTACTAAATGAGCTGTTTGGAAGTAGCCTCAAAATTAATTTATTTTAAATAAAATGTATCTTCAATTTTACTTTCTTTTAGAAATAGTGATAATAATAATAAATAATAATAATAATAATACCACCACCACCACCACAAACCCCCAAGAAACAAAAAAAAACCCAAAAAGATGCACCACACAAGCACAAAAATGCCTACAGCTTCATAATGAAACAAAAATAACTACAGCTCATAGCTAAGAGCTTTTGTTTCTATTTTTAAAACTACAGTCTCTTTCGCATTCTGGCTGCTATAACAGTGCTTGCATATATATGCAAGCAGAGTAACCTTTTGAATTTCATTACAAGGCCAGGTGTTTTGTATTACAGCGCTAGACTTGTACTGTCCTACACAGAAATACTGTATATAATTTCATATAAAGCTGTTGCACCCAATTCAGACCACCTCTGGGATTGACTTCAGAAGTCTAGAGGACTCCATTCTGCTTTCCAGAGAACAGGACATAGAAGAGCAGGAACCAGCTCAAATCCCTTCCTCCATGGATTCTTTGGATAAGCATTGAAAAAAACCCAAACCAACACAATTCCAGATTCAGTTCTTTCTTACCATCAGCTCCCCCACTTTCAGGTCTTGCTAAGCTTTTGGCCTGCCAGATAAGGAGGAAATTAGGCCCCAAAACCAGTTAGAAAAATACGGGTTGATAAGTAATGGCACCAGTCAGGGGCTTGGAAGCTCATGTTAATGCCACCCAGCAGCGAGCAAGATCACCTGGAACAAACGTGTTGCTGTTGGCTCCTGGAGTGGTGTGGGATCAGGAGTGCTGACTGGTGCAAAGCTATTTCCAGTCCTCCATAAATCTTGTCCTCTGATCGTGCCCTTCAGAGAACTAATGCTGATGGAGGGATTTTCTGTTCTGAAGTGGCTGGAAACGCCCCCATCCTTTGCACGTAGGAACAAAACAAACCCAAATTATAGCTATTCAAGATTATTCTTCGGTCAATCTTAGAAATTCATCCCAACACATTCACTCAGTTATGACAGGCGCATGAGGCAGAGTCTGTCCCAGTGAATGACTCTCACTGGTTTTACTGGAAATGTTTTTCTCTCATCCTGTTCCACATTTTTAGCCTCACACTGAAATTTGGGCCTCACCTTTGGGAAGTAAGTACACAGACCTAAAAACTACGTTCTTCAAAGCTCCTGCAAATGCAGGATTGTGAAAAACTATCTTTACCAGTAGTAATAGCAACACCACCTGTGCCAAGAGCCTGCAAACTGCATTCAGGTGCAACACAGTAAGAACGTTTGAGGGGGAAGACTCAAAACATATGAAGATCACAGAGGACCTTTTGGCAAGTGACTGCTGCTCTGGTCAATGTATTTCCTTTGTAGGAGATGGGCATAATCTGCTGTACTTTGAAATTAGCCCCTTTACTCATGACAATGGGAAAGATTTTCTTTGCTAGTATTTGCCAGGAGAAACATCAGGAGAAGGGAAACAAAATCAGTATTTCTGTGAGGAAGAGTGTGAAAAGCATCAGACTGATAACAGTACAGGGATTTCACTTCACAAAAACTCACATTACTTTTTCTTTTTTTTTTTTTTCATTTGATGAACATACTGCCTCTGTAATGGTTGGGTATACAAACCTCAAACCTGATATATTCCAGAAACAAATCTGGCATGCAGGCTGACTCCTCTACAGAACTTTTTCTAAGTTTCTAATTCCTAAACACTGAATTCCTAATTGCAATTCAACTGCAAGTTCAATGAAGTATTACCTAACTCTAGTGCTACAGCAATGCTCTGATTATAACATTAAGAAAGGAAGAAGCAGGTGAAATTTATTTTGCATCCATGACAAATTTTCACAGCAGCTTGCTAAGTTCCGCAAAGCATACTCTCATACAAATTAAAGTATCTCCTGACTTGAGTAGGGATTGAATAATAAGCTGCATGTTTGAATATGGAGTAAGTACAGAAACTATTTTTTCTTTTGCAGAAACAAAAAATTGTGTTTACTTATCTTCTGATGGAAGTAACATCCTGTAATGTGGTCATCAGCTGTTAATTTTTCATCTATTGAATTGGTGGTTCATACCAACAATGACATCAGTTAAACAAAAGGATCATGGATCATCCTGTTTGGCTGCAATGCCACTATCTGAAACGTACCTATCTGTTGCTCCCTGGTCCAGTCAAGAATGACTGACAAGCTTATGGAGGTATTTACAACACATTACTAATTTCATTCAAAAGCTGGAGACTGCTCCTGATCCCCTACCCCAAAGGAGGACGAGCCCAGTGGCCGTGCTGAAAGGAAAGCTCATCAAGTGCCTTTTCCTCCTGCAAGCATGGACTGACCTTTCCCTTTTCCCACCCCGTGTTACAGTGCACTTTACAGAGCTCTGTTTCATACCGGTGCCTTCCAACAATGACCAGCCACAATCAGCAGTACAGCTAAGTAACACAGTGTGAGAATGCACTCAGCTCAATGCAGTCACCATCAGATGGGAAGAGGCAAGACAAATACTGCATTGTAATTCATTTGTACTTCCATGTCTGCCATTTTCACGGGCTACGGAAGATCAGTGAATCAAAGTTATTCTGTCTTAATCACAATTCTCACCACTTTTAGTACACCAAGCACCTTATATGGTTTGTATTAGCATGACTGGATTTCTGTCTGTGAAACAAGATGCCACCACTTTTGTAGCCTTGGTCTTATAGGCAGACCTCATACACAATAAAGTCGTTGTGTGAGAATGGCTTTACGCCACCCACATGACTGCCGATATTATGATCTTAACTCATTTCACTCAGATTTTTCTGCAGAAACAGTTATAGTCTCTCCTCTCTCCCCAAAATATACCACATTGTGATCCAGAACAAGGGAAAGCATTATGTAAGTGAAGAACACTTCAGCCAACTTGCTGAGACAAGGAAAACCAACAAAGCAACTTTACATACGCCGTGCAGGCAAGATATATTTAAAAAGTGATGCCTGCAGTTAGAACGAAAGAAAAGCTAACTCTACAGTGAAAAGTCTGGGGAAATACACCATAAAACCTTCTGCTTCATACACATGATGTACTTTTTATCTCCAGGTCTTAGGTAATTCAGTAACAAGTAAAACATACATACAGAAGTATTTTCAAGTCTTGAATAGGACTGAAAGTGTCACACACATGCCCTTCCTTTCTCCAATAGCCTTAGTGATCTTTTCCCCTGTTGCCTTTTTTTACTATTCTGCAGGCTACTCATCTGTCCTGTGGTCTTGTGTATAAACACGTTACAGGCCTCTCCATGACCAATTAAGATGTTGGAACAGAAAGAACGGAAATAATCAGAGAGTTCTAGTTAACAGACTGTTATAACACTCTAGTTAACAGTGTTATCCAGAACTCCCAGTGTTGCCTTTAGATATTTGTAACTAATCCAATATTTTTACATTAAAGTCCTCAACAGCCTATCAAACAAGGCAACGTTGCACAATCGTATCAAAAGAGGTGTCATCAGTTAGGCAGAAAATACCAACAACCAGAAACTTTCATGTAGACCAACTCCCCATGTTCTGCCAAATGCTAGCTACTGAATAAATCAATTATCTACATAAAATAGCCACCTGAGAAAGAAATAAAAACAAGCCAGACCGCCTTCAATTCTATTATCCTAGTGCACTGTCTGATGGCAACTGTAGCTGCTTTATAACATACCCCAGTTCTCCTCAGTCAGCTGGACTTCCAGCTGGACTTTGTCATCTTCAAACTGCAGCCAGCTTCTATAATGCTTCTCTTGGCCACAGGATGTGGTACATCATGGATATGTAGCCTGTCTATGAGCTATCTTATTACGTAGCAGAAAGCAGCACAGAAAAAAAAATAGGGAACAGGAAGAGAAAACTGAGGACACAATCATTCCTCCATGCACTTGTTTGACAAGGTCTCAGCCACAGTGGGTTCAAGGCACTGAGAAGTGATAAAAAAATGGCTTTAAACTTTGAAACCTTCACTGCTCTCAAAATGTTTTTTTAAAGATATTTTGGATAAGCTCATTTCAAATAACTCATATACGTGAATTTCATCTCTGGAAAACAAACTGGTAATTTTGTACCTTCGCATATGTTCCAAGGAAACAGTAAATGGAAAATTAAATCATGATTTAAAGGAGCATGCCCAGCAGGTCGAAGGAGGTGATCCTGCCCCTCTACTCTGCTCTCCTGAGACCTCACTTGGAGTATTGTGTGCAGTTCTGGTGTCCTCAACATAAAAAGGCCATGGAACTGTTGGAACAACTCTAGAGGAGGGCCACGAGGATGATCAGGAGACTGGAGCACCTCCCATATGAAGACAGGCTGAGAAAGTGGGGACTGTTCAGCCTGGAGAAGAGAAGGCTGTGTCGAGACCTCCTAGCAGCCTTTCAGTATCTGAAGGGGGCCTACAAGGATGCTGGGGAGGGACTATTCATTAGGGACTGTAGTGACAGGACAAGGGGTAACGGGTTAAAACTTAAACAGGGGAAGTTTAGATTGGATATAAGGAAGAAATTCTTTACTGAGAGGGTGGTGAGGCACTGGAATGGGTTGCCCAGGGAAGTTGTGAATGCTCCATCTCTGGCAGTGCTCAAGGCCAGGTTGGACAGAGCCTTGGGTGCATGGTTTAGTGTGAGGTGTCCCTGCCCATGGCAGGGGGGTTGGAACTAGATGATAGATCTTGAGGTCCTTTCCAACCCTGACTATTCTATGATTCTATGATTTGTAATAGAAGTGGACTGAAAAAAAAAAATAGGAGGGAGTCACAAATTCTGCAATTAGGCAGTTGTCCTATAAGCCTCTTGTAGCATCCAAGACTGGGGTAGGTAAGTTTGAAATGTGATTCAGCTATCTGTATCTCACTTCTGGCTTGCTCAGCTAAAAGGTTGCTGCCAGAGATATATTATGCATTATGAATCAGAAATATGAACCTCTGAGGTTTCTTTTAGCTGAAGCATTCATATCAGTGTTTGTCTTAGAAGGGAGAGGCTACCATTCCCCTCCTACCTTCCTCAGAAGCTAACTATCTGTGGTGAGACCTCACTGGAGAGGACAGGAACTACAATGACTTGCTGAGGTGATCCCAGGAAGGACACAGCTTGAGTGCTCCTTGAAGAGAGAGGTGAAGAGTTAAATTCCAGGCAAAGGCTGGCTCACACCTCTCCTCTCCTGGCTGCAATGGAGAAGTCAAAACAAGGCAGTTAACCTGCTGTAAACCTTCATCTCCTTTCTGAAGTATGATGTGCCCTTATGTTTGTAAGACTGGACGTGGATGTGATAACCAGCGGTCAGGAGTACCAAACAGTGCTGCTGGCAACCTCTCCTGACTGAGGACAGACCTGCACATTGCCATGGGCAAGTGCAGACACTGCCAGGTGCATGACATTTTACAAGTTGAAATAAAGATGCTTCAGAAGTACAGATACAAAAGCTTTAAGAAACATGAACCAGGACTACCCATGCTGTACTTGTGCAGGACAAACTTTACAATCAACCAAACTCAAGCAGCTTTGAGCACCTTTTCCCCAGTTTCCAAGCTTCAGTGTGGTGCTTCAATGGGAGTGTGCTACAGAACTGAAGTGTGCATACAGAACATTCAGGTCCTTTAACTGGCAGAGACAGGAAGGTGCTTCTGTACTGATTTCACCAGTAAAATCCAGCAGGCATCTGTCTCCTTTACTCCTCCTAACACACTTACCTCACAAGGTGAGACTATTCAATCCTTTAATTGTTACACTACAAAGCGTGGAATATTCTTACCCTTGCAAAAGTGCAGAGCAGCACATACATACACTATTCTTCATATTCCCCCCGATACTGTAAGAAAGCCTTTTAGCTACCTACAATACATACAGGGAAAGTCTTCCAAACCCTGACTGTGCAGACAACACTTAATGAATACATTTTTTGTGAGAACCAAATTTTGTTTAAATACAGAATAACATACTTCTTCATGTACAACTCTCACATACTATTGGCCATATACTACTGGCTAATCCCTAAACCAGAAGATTAACATGAATTTAAATGCTACGTGTCAAAAATTAAAAAAAAAACAAAAAAAACCAAACAAAAAAACAAACAAGTCCTAACAATTAAACAATTTCCTAACTTTCTGTGCTGGACAGAAAACAGCTGACAGCCTCACTTAGAAAAATTGCTGAATAAAACCTCTGACATTCACGATTTTCTTTTTTCTCATTGGCATGCCTGCAAATTGTTATGCTTGCTTAACGATCCATTTCTGATGTTTACTGACAGCATCTGAACTTCAGTAACAAAACAGAATCACTGTGATTAATGTCTTCGTAAATTAAACCTAAACAAGAACAGCTCAGCTGTAGGCTTGGACTGTGGTTCTTTGTCCCTGGGTCACAAGAAAAATCCCTTGTTTTTCCCTCAGGTATGTGAGGGCTTGTGAACTAATGTTCCCTTTAAAAAGCTGTAGGTGTTGCATCTGGTGACTGGTCTGGCATCTGGTAAAATGCTAATGGTAATGTTATCTTAGTTGTACTTTTAAATGTCTGCTAAGCCCTTGCTTTCACTTTGTAAAATAAAATGGAGATTATGCTCCTTTCACTGAGGCTGCAATTCTGTGCTTCGTTTTTTTTTTGTTTGTTTGTTGGTTTGGTTTGGTTTTGTAAAGAAATAATTCTGACAGATCATGTGTGCACTTTTAAATGACACCACAAGGAAGAACTAAGGCCTGCAAGTGGAAAGAAAGCAAAAACCTGAGACACCAAAGCTTGTGGCCTGGTGCTTACAATTCACAGGCATGAAGCTGTAACACCACAGCTATTGCTTTGACCTATCTCCCTATTAATTCCTCTTCCCATTATAGAACCCCTGACATTTCACTGGTATTCAGATGTGATTCAAATATAATCTAATACCTATAAATAGAAATATCGGTTCAAGTACTAATTAAGAACAAATCTGACATTCGGAAACCTCTATCAACAACAAAGTAAAAAGGTGCAGTAAATGGCAACACTCAAAATATTGTCTATTTTTTTCCGAGAAAAAAGCCAGACCTCTGTTCTGTTGATCTTTATGTTAATGTCTGGATTCCCAGCTTTTTGTAAGTGTCCACCCAGCAACTTCAGCATAAGAGAAATTTTGCTCTCTCCTTCGATTTTAGTTATTGCCATACAGTTTCAGTTGTAACAGGGTAACTCATGCACACTGACTGTCCATGGCCTTCACAGTAGTTTTTAATTAAACAAAAGTTAAATGTCATGTTAAGTTTACCATGTTCCCTCGCTGCACATTAATATGCTACTTCCAAACTAACCCTTGCTTATATATAAATCTACACATCCCATATTTTCATGACTGATTCAATCTTCTTACCTCCCCTTCTGAATACTATGTACTCAAAGCAGATTCATTGAAAGGGTGCTTTCAGCCACAACTGCTGCTGCCTGTCACAGCTCCCATCTTAAGAAATTCATGGGACGCTATGAAACAGTCAGTTCTGCACTGATTGTAATAGGGCTTTACTGGTTTTCCCCTCAAAGTCATTAAGCTCTTTGCAGCAGGGATGCTCATATGTGCCTGTGATAGGGAATTCACATTCACAATATCATATAAACCATGGTTTTCCTCAGGGACAGTTAACATCCCTTGGTGCTTACTAGGAGCAACTGTAAAGAACTGATTCCTCCTTAAACTCATGCCCAAAACCAGAACATACTGTGGTCTCTCTGGAAAGCAAACTTTTCTAAATCCTGAGACTTTGGAGGAACAATACAGGCTGACCGCAGGAAAGAACAATTTTAGATCATAACAGACACAGTTGCATTTGGAGTCAATAAACACAACTAAAATGAAATGTGCTCTAATACACACTCACCATGTCGCAGTGAGAAATTTAACACTTGAGCAAATGTGCTGCCCAAGGTACATGTACAATCATTATGGCACCTAGGCAGCACAGTCTCCTACTACCAGAGTATGTAAACACACCTGGTCCCACATAAACCACTTAGAAGTACTGAGTAATTAAGGCATCTGAAGATGCAACAATACTGGAGTTAAGAACATCTGATTTCAGGCTTAGACACAGAAAAAAACAGAAACAACCCATCTGAATGAGCCTGGATCCTAATCCTATTGGAGCACAATTACTCCTAGTCAACAATGCAATGGTGTATGCTGGGGAGACTTTTTTTTAAGTGATTACCTCAGCATCTTGCTTCCGGAGCTGGTATGTTTTCTCTAAGCACTGCAGTATTCTAGGACACAACGTCTTCACCTCCAAGAGAGACTCCAGAAGTAAGACCAGCTGGTCAGGGAGAAGCTAAGAGGAAAAGAAATGCCAAAAGTGAATAAAGATCTCTACTGACTAACTAAATGGAAACAAACCAAAAAGGATAAGATTATGATAACCTACATACTTCAGGCATGTGCCTGAAATACAGAAACTTCTAATTGTTTCTGAAAAACCTCAGGGTTTCCATGTATGTGTTCTGAAACACTCCTGTGCTGGGGCTCAATTGAGATTCATTTTACATGGTTCTCATTACTACAGTTAGATCAGATCTAAAACATGCTTATCTTATTGAAACATAATCGTAGCTTATTAAGTAAGATTTTCATGGATACATATGCTAAGTAATTCTATGTTGTTTGGGCTTGGAAAGAATAAAATACCAGAATAATTTACAGTGCATAGTTTCAGGAATCAACCAGACATATTAATGTGTATTTTTTAAGTGTGGCATTTTTATCTGTTATACAAGCACTTACATGATATTCTTACAATGAACAAAGAAACGCAACACAAATAAGTGACACGCAAAGTAAGTGTTGTAGCAACATATTTTGAGGCATATGTTAGTGCAGTGAGTCACAAGTCATCCATCACTGTATGGTAAAGACATGTTAGAATGTTATGTTTGTGGCACACACAGTATATATCTATCTACACATGTATATGTATTTAGTAGTCACCTGACTCCAGAATCTCTAATTTTCAAGTTGAACCTACTGTAACCTCAAAAGAAAAAGCACAAGAAATCTGACGTAGCAAGTCCTTAAGTGCTCTGTTTAATAGGCTTATAGAATGAACAAATAAATAATTCAAACAGAGCTCAGACAGAAACTACACCAGTTGCCAGGAAACATCTATTGGAAATTCAGGGTTCAGGGTGATCAGTCAGAAGTTTCTTATACGCCCCAAAGCTTTCCGCACTATTCATCATTGCAGGGCACCAAAAACAGAAGGGGAAGGGAGGAAGAATGTGAATTTAAGCTTTGCACACAAAAAGAAACTAGCACTGCTCACTTCTAATGTTCTCCAGACAGATTAATGGAGAAAGATATCCTGTTACTTCAACACTAATTCTAGCTTTTATCACATCTGGTGATTCTCTGCTCCCGCCTTGCTATCTACATCCCCCTCTGCTGTGTCAATGCACTAAAATGAATTCAGATACAAAATTAATTCAGCTAAACGAAATGCTCCTTCCAACAAACAGCCCTGGCTGTGAGGTATGCACTGAACAAGTCAGGACCCTGATCGCTGACAGCATGCCCACGAAAATATCTAGGATCTTCTGGTAAGTCTAAATCTGTAAAATACCGCCATTAACAATTGAGCAACATGACATTTTTTCCCTTTTAGTCTGACATAATTTAGCATTAGAACCTAAACAGAATAAAAAGGGAAAGAAATCTCTAGGATTATAACGCTTTGGTTTCCTTGTATTTTGATATCCTTCTATTTTTTTATCATTAAAGTTGTATTCTTGGAGACTGAGAAAAGTTCACATCTTACTGGCTCTTACCGGAACATTTTCTAAGCGATACTGAAGCCTGCCAACAAAATCGAGTTGTTAAAAATAGTCATATATTTTAAAATACTGAATATTTCAATTTCAGATCACCTGCTAAAATGCAGTCCAACAGCAGTTGCCTGGACATGGTGAGACTCACTAAAATATAAAACAGGGAAGGCTTCTGGGAAGTGGCTCTGCTGAGTAACTGAATTCATTCTGAGCACTAATAAAATCTGAAATGTTGCAGAACACCATGCACAGAAAGGTAACTTCTTGTTTAAAAAGCTTTCCCTGCTAACAAAGAGGGCAGAGCAATACTTAATTTGTAGAAACTATAGAACAGCTGCTTTAATACATAGGTACAGAACAGCTGAAAGTTATTACTTTATATCTCCAGTATAATCGCTATACAGATTCACCCACGGAAAGCTATTTTTTAAGATAACATTACAGAATCTCACTGAAGCCAACAAAAGCACAGCAGCTGAGCAACAGCCATGTCCTTAATTTACCTCTGCCTCGTGTGCCTTATGGGTGAAGAGTTTTCAGAACTACAGGTTAAACTCTCACGAGTTTAGATTTGAGACTACAGATTAAAATAAATCTGAGACCATGCCTTCTGCTTTTTTCCCACGTTCCAGCTGTCCAAGATGAGATTTTACATACTAGTTTCCAGCTCGGGACTTAATTAAAATACAAGGTAAGCGCTAAAAAGCGGCGGTGAGGGGAGGGGGGGTGGGGGGTGGAAAGAGTAAGGGAGATACTAGCAAAAGAAACGCTGACAGACCTGTAACCAAAGTGGCACTAGTGGGCGCAGCTATCACATTTTGTACTCCTGCTACATTCTCTTTCATGTCTTACCCTGTACTAACAAAAGAGACACTGCCTAAGAGACAAACCTATCCTAAGCAAAGAAACATACAGCTTGGCTGAAGTTTCACGACAGAGACTACTACTGGATTCCTTCAGGGGGTTTGCACTCTTTTCCCTGAACACAGCAATATGAATAACACTATCTGCAAAGCAGCTTTTTAACGGCTATAAATGAACTTCACAAAATTGAACTCAAATTTTCTGTCAAAAACCCCACGCTCCATTATTTTTTGTTTTCACCACTGCCATTCTTATTTGTCCCACCCACCTGCTACTTCTCATCTTTCACATTTGAATTGTTTGGGTTGCACGCTGTCAATTTCCCATTTGTTTGCCTTATGCTTAATACAAAGAGGCCCTTGCTTTTAAGTGCTACCAAAACATAAATGCTATAGAAAACAAAGAGTAAATTTATTTTCAAGTATTGTGAAGACTGTTTTCTTTACAACAGGTCGTATTCTGAATGCATATTGAACATCTAACATATAGTATAAAAAACCCCACATAATACAGCTATAGCAAAATACAGCAGAATAAGTTTCACTGTGTCAATGTGTATCTCCATGTTGAAAATGTTTAGGAAACAACCATAATACCCCAAACACAAAATTTCAGTGTTCCTGTTAATAAAATAAAATAAATATATTTTACAGATATGTGTGCGTGTATATATATATAAAATCATACTCTGAACTGTACTAGAGCATGCTCAAAATGTTCAAATATATGCAATTATTAAAGTAGCTCACTTCAATCAGGAAATGTGGCAAGCATCAAGTAGTTTTCATTACAGCAATGACTGCTGCAACAGCACATATTTATATGGCAAACTAAACAGCTCCTGCCCCAAACTATGCCTGCCGCATGGAAATCATACTCTTTTTCCCAGGGTTCCCCTTCCCCAGTTGCAAGTACTGACAGTACAAATAAATATTGTTGCCATCAAGTACACCAGAGGTTTTCTGTCATGTCTCAAAAGAATTATACATCATCCCCACTATAACTATGTATCCCTGCAGTGTATACATTATCTTGCCCTTAAGACTGTAAAACTTCTGCAACTCTTCAGCCTTTTGAAGGAGTCTGCTTTGTCCTGCCACTAAACAGCCATTTGTCCCCTGCTTCCTCTATGTTACCTGATGTGGTGGCTTAAAAGTTTGAATGATGAAGCCATTAACGCTAAACCAAACTGCAAATGATTTGCAAGCATCTAAACTAGGTCTGTATTTGAAAAAGGCAAGATGAAAGAATTAAAGAAAATTAAAGAATTAAAATTAAAGAAAATTAAAGAAAATTGAAGAAAATTAAAGAAAATTAAAGAAAGGAAAATATAACTCAGACTACTACCAAAGCAGCTTACTGGTACTGAGTTTCAATGTATGCTAATTTGTTACAAGAATATCTCAAGACATAAGTAGGTTTGAAAGGGTTTCTACAAATAGTCTTGGAACAAAACCCATGAGTTTTCTGACTCCTAACCCTAACCTGTAAAAAGCACAAAGAAAACAAATCTTGCCTCTTCAAAAATCTGGTATGGCAGCTACAGAAGTTACCGACCCCACACCCCAGAAGACCACCCACACGTATTTATCAATTCCTACATTAACAAATGCAGTAAATGCCAGATTCACCCCTTATACTAGAAAAAAATGCCACTGAAACATTCGACTACTGACCTTTCACAGCCATGAAACATGACACAGATATATCTACTTGAGTATCCACAGCACCAGCACTTCCACTGCACCCCTAAGCCAGGACACAAATCACAAAAGTTGTACAGCTGGTATGCTGCATATCCCATTTGCTCCTGCCTGCACTTGAATGAAGTCATTGAAAGCCTCCTCCAAGGGGAAATCTGCCTCAGACTAATGCAGCAACCGATTGACAGTGGCGTGATTTCTATTATTACTCCATTATCACACTGGGATCTGTGCCTAAACGAGCATACTTCCTCCCTGATGCCATTTCCTTTTATCCTGGCTCTAGTCTAAAAGCGGATCAATGGGAGTAATATATATGATGTCACTTCAATTTACAGCTACTGCCTCCCTCTCACGCATGCACAGATAGATCGATTCTTCCCAAAAATGGGTAAGAAATGCTCAGGGAGACTCTTCTCCCAGAAAAGGGTTCTCTGCTATATTTGTCTGTGTAACCACAGCAAGGAACTGTTTACACTGAGCAAAAACAGGGGGGAAAGGAAAAAAAGTCACTACTGTGCAGTGAAAAATGCTGGCTGAAATACAACACAAACAAGGCACAAAACAGAATTAAAGCAATTTGACCTTTGAAAATTATACAGAAAAGTTTCAAGTTTCTAAGGAGCAATATATTTCTCCTGTACTACTTTAGAAGGTAGTATCATCCCCCCCACGAAACATGAAATGTTTTTTCATTTACATTTTTACAAGATTTTCCAAAGTCAGACCAAACTTCTTCCCACCCCCGAGGAAAGAAAGGGAAAAACCCCACCCCAGAGTTCAGTAGTGAATGGTTCCCTTCAGACAGAATTTAATCTTAGCATTATAGAGTTGTTTATGTTGGAAAAGACCCTTAAGATCATAAAGTCCAACTGTTAACCCAGCACTGCCAAGTTCACCACTAAACCATGTCTCTAAAGCACCACTTCTACACATCTTTTGAATACCTCCAAGGATGGTGACTCAGCCACTTGCCTAAGAAGCCTGTTAATATTTCCCCATTAATTGCAGGTAAGAAAGAACTGCTACTAGTCCACAAGACAGGATTTATAGGGCCAGGCCTATAAACCTTAATACCTACACCAGGCCTATACCCTGAACTGATCAAACAAATCCCTGAATGAATCTCACGCTATAAACTCTCCACAGAGACAATTTGCCCCTTGAGGGATGTTTTCTGCAGGCTGTAACTAAACAAAGAGGAAAAAAAAAAAAAAAAAAGGGAACAAACAAAAAAACCCCCTTTGTAAAACAAAACACTTCTTCCTCAAACTGACCAGAAAATTGTTAGCATGAAAATTCAAGAAAACACTATTTACTGAACATTTTTACACAGACTTCATCATTGTTTACCTCAAACAATCTTATTCATCTGCACAGTGACTTCTTTTAAATGAAAACACAAAGCCTCCCCCCGCCTCCTTCAGGGGCTAAAATGTATTCATATTATATGAATAATAACATATGAATGCAAAAAAAATGTCCCTGCAAACAGCTGTTAACTAGCACAGTGCAATACACTACTGAAGAAAGCCTAACTCTGAAAGAACCAGTCTGCAATTTGATTACTACACAGAAAAAAGGAAAAAAACCCACTAATCTGCAGCTGACCAAAAAAAAAAAAAAAAAAAAAAGCTTTGAACTGGTTCACTAAATAAAACCCATCTATGACAGAGGCTGCCGAAATTTCAGAAGTCCATAGCGAAGCAGTCTGCTCTGTTTAACTTTATTTGGGTCAGTCTGTTTATGACTTCCCTCTCCCTGAGAAATCAGCTCCACTTCGAACATTAATGCAGGTATCTAGGCTTCACAATATTTAAAAGCAAAATAAATGTATTTGTAACATATGCTCATCTACTTATGAACTACACTTTGATGAAATGTCTTCCCACTGTGTGCAGTTTTTCCTCAGTCTCTGTTCAGACAGTTCTTTCTGTGCTTGGCAATTTGTTTCTCAACGTCTATTTTAAAAAGAAAGAGCGGGAATTGCACTGTGTTTTTATCAAGGAAAAGAAATTCATATGAACTTCACATAAAAAAAAAAAATCTTACTTCAAGAAGTAATGATTGCAACAAGTTCATCAGTGTTTGATTTGTGTCACAATTCAAAATGCTGCTCCTGAGATATGTCTGGTATCACTTGCTTCATACTAGAAGACATGAAAATGACACAGAGCAATTTATTTAATAAACAACTGCACTTCCATGTAGTTCCCAGTTACTTTCCACTTTCTAACATCAAAATTAAGGATTTGGTTTTTTTGGAAGCAAATAACCTATGTCAGAAATCATTTTAAGGCCGCTACTCACTCAAATACTGAGGTGTCATTTATTCTAGCAACACAAATGAAAACATTGCTGGATGAAGGACACAAATCCCAAAGAACTGCACAAACTTAAGTATGCATGCAAGTCAAACGACCTGACTTCCATGGAGTTTTAACACTCCTTTTTAAACGCAAGGACAGAAATAGCGGTAGTGAGAGTGCAATTCTCCCTAAGCAAGCAATAAATGGTATGACCCAGCTACAGTTTCAGGTGGGTTTCTGGAGAGTTCAAAAAGGTTTTCTGCATAATTTTGATTTTAATTATAACTAAACCTGATATGTGCAACACTAATGTGTCCACAAAACAACAGAACTTGGGAAACTTTTTCTAACTGAGCAATATATTCAGCATTTTTGAAAAAGTTGCTGCCAATGGGCAAGCACTTTAAAAAATGTGGCTGCTTCTTGGAGATGCCCTCCTCAAAACCTGCCCTAAATTAACACCGATTTGTCAAGTAATGTTTGCATGACAAGTGCTTGTATTTCCCTAAATTTCACAGACACCCAATTCGGGAATGCTCTTGGGACTACTTAACATGCTTAAATTTCATCATGTTCATACAGGGGTTTTGTCCTGTTACATTTAGATGCTATCTTGACACTGTTCAAATCATTGTACAAATCACATCATATTACTTGCACCAAAACCTTTGGTACTTATGCATCAAATTTTGCATTTGATTTTCTTATCTGAAAAATATTTGTAGGGTAGCATGAAAGCAAAAGCAGACAGGGAAACTGTGGGTACATACATTACAACACTGAGATCACAGTAAAATGATTTAATTTTATCAGTATTTTAAGCTGAGTTTCAATGTGAGAATCAGCAGCAAAAATGAAATTTTAAAGCTGTTTCACATTCTGTGCCTGATACCCTGGTTATGCGTTACCAGTAATGATTTTAAAAGGCCAGCCATTGCTACCAGTCCATAAACTGAAATGCCTTTTCTTAAGCTATAGGACAAAATCTTTTCCCATAATTTACTTAATAGAGAGAAGATACACTTACAAAGAAATTCAACATCTGCAATCTAATATAAATGCACTGAAATGTCAAAAACAATTAAACATTTATGCTCTAACATACTGCTGAGCCAGTAAAATGAAAACCACGTGGCTTCCACTACAAGTTCAGTCACGTTACAGAGTGCTTTCCCTCAACCTGAGTATTCTCAAACAGAACATTTCACCATAACTATCCTTGAGCATAATAATTCCCTTTTAATTATAATAGGCTACACATTGTCTATTTCATGTAGATTATAATCTCTGCCACTTAATAGCATGATTCCAGCATGTACTGCTCTTGTTTTCAGATGAAATGGCCACAGCAGGAGAAAAGTGAACATAAGAATCGAGATTTCACACCCGAAATCATAGTCCACAGGACCATTACTTAAACAGACTGGGAAAAGGCAGCACTGCTCTGACAAAAACTGAAGCTGAAGCTGGCAACAGCAAGATCTTCGGTTACTCCTTCACTCAATCTCAGAAGCCTCCAGCACTGGAGAAGTAATGAGAACGTCAGCCCATGATCTCCAACCATGTGAAAGCAGCTGACACTAAGACCACCTTCTCACCTAACAGCAGACGCAACACAGGCACTTAAGGTGCAAAGCCAAGGAGAACTCTGGTTTTATTTTCTAGACTGTTAGACTACTATAAATTAAAGGAATCATACAGAAGAACAATGAGTCTTAGCAATTGGTGGAAAAAATTCTTACCCACATTGTAGCAGACGCTGAAGTGGAAGTTATCTCTTAGTTTCTCTACCCAAACATGATACATCTCAGCTACTCCAAACTGATGCTGATCAATGGCAGTATAAACCATTTCACCTTGAATGACCATCACCTAGATCCTCTGAAAACAAACAGACCAGTGATGTCCTCTGAGACATTAAAAGCTGCAGACTACAGCAGACTTTACAAACCAGCGTTTCAGTGGCCAGTCTACCAAATGAAGAGTTGAACCCTTATCACTGTATGCTAGCCACGATCATCAATGAGAGCACCCTCAGAGAGATTTCCTTTATTTTTCTGACTGTATATACTAGAAGAAGAAAGAGGGACAAACACCTAAGAGCCAAAAAAAAAAAAACTAACTATTTTTTCTAAGCTTTGCTAAGTTGCAAGTTACTGATCAAGTAATCACCCAGCACTGAAGTGCCAAGCAGCAGTAACTATCCTGGGCAGTTAAACTACCTCTTCAGTCCAAAATCGTTGCAACAGAACTGAGCAAGGGCTAGTTTGAAGAAGTGTCTCCTTTTTCCTTGAGAAATTGGCATAGACATCTAGATTTCTGGAACAGAAATTGTTCTACCTATGCCTACCAACACAGGACTCAGTCAATGCCTAGAGCTCATCTAGGATTGTGATCTTCAAGGATCACAGGAAATTCACTGTTTCCCAACTCTCATACAGTGTGGTCAGGTCTTGGGGCATGACTTGTTTAACAGAACACCTTCTTTTCTGGTAAGTCAAGCAAAAAAAAGTATCTGCTCCAAAGCGCAGGCATCATTTAGAGGAAGAACTTAAAGAGCTACCTCACTTTCTCCTCTCACTTCTTCAACTGTTGAAGTGAGTTACATAAATTCTATTTAGCTCATGGCTGCAAGATACAACACCACAAAGGAGGGCTGGCTGAGGTTCGTCATAAAGCACTAGTGATGTTCACAAGCTTTACTGGAGGAAAGGACTGAAGTACAGATGGGAAATTGCACTTCTGTCACTTGACCCTCTACTCCTGGAATCCACAACTCTTTTTTCTACCCTTTTTTACTTCAGAGTAACAGGTGATGGCTGACTTCCAAATATAATTATGTCAGATGTCTTTTAACATTTGCAGATTAACTGCATTTCCAGACCTCAGTAGCAGTACTTCCTTCTGACCTGAAATCTGGTTCTGATGCATTGTGTGTTCAATAAAGCCTATGCATACTCTTTAACAATTTTTCGAACCTACCACTTCCATTTTATCCTTTGTTATGGGGTTTTGTTGTTTGGTTGGTTTTGTCTGGGTTTTTTGGTTGGTTAGTTGGTTTTGGATTTTATTTCGTTTCTTGTTTTGGTTTCTTCTTGTTGTTTGGGGGGGTTTATTTGTTACAAATGCAGCCAACCATATTGAGTGGACTCATGTTTCAGAAATAAACACATACCTCCAAGCAAACTTTAATCACAGATGACCTTACAATAGATGTTAACTGTAACAGATGTTACCTAAAAGTAAGACTGTGTAGGTGATGCTGAAAACTTAAAAGAGTAGTAGGTAGAGTTTGCAGCCTCCATTGACTAAAGATGCAGAGATGCCAATCCACCACCATCAGCTTCTGAATTCTTTTTTTAACTAAGATCTCACAACAGCCATGACAAAAAATTTCCACTTGTCTGGGAGAACTCTCTCATTGCAGCTGAAAGTGATGCAGTTCCACAGCGGCTGTCACTTAGCCCAATGACCTCAGCGTCTCAAAATGAAGCCTTTGGCGCTTCAGAAGACTAAGTGGTACTGAACACTGCACTGCAACTGTAGCAACGCAGGTTACCACATGCCTGTCACGCTGGTCTTCTAGTTTTTACACTGATTCCCACCAGAATCCCCTCTAACCCAGTCACTGCAGCCTGTGCCGGTAACAGCACGAAGGCCACCTCTGACAGCCGGCCGAGGATAACAGGCGACAGCCAGCCTCTTCCTCCATTCCAAATTCTCCACTCACAGCCTAAAGATTTCTTGAAAGGGAGCCTGAACTTTCTAATGCGTTCGTCTAAAACTTGTACTGTGAACGAAGGTCTGGTCACAAGCACCACTACCTTCCACTCCAGATGCATGGCAAGTTTCCTAGTTTTGCCTGCTCCAGTACAAACATATAGCGGCATGTACTTAAGGGGGGGAGCAACCCTTTTTCCCTCCCAAGAAACGCTTTCTGAAACAAGACACTCCACTGCACGCAGCTCTCTCCAAGGGAGAGGATGAGACAATAAACAACACATGACAGATGTTAGTTCACTGCTTAATGCACTTGTGGAAGCTACTCAGATCCTATGGCAATGAGTGTGGTATGAAACAGAACAAGCATATCCCATTACTTCTCATTCCCAATTTAAAAAAATATGGGTAAGATTTTATTTAAAACTGTTGCAGAAAACAATTCCCATTGGAAAAAACCTAAAAAACCTCAAGCCTTTAAAAGATCTGAGGACAAGTGGATGAGTGTTGCATGACACCCTCATTATGCCCAGCGCTATTTGAAAAGATGCTGTAATTACTGGCAAGCATCTAGCTGCCAGATATTTTCTTTCAAAATCCTATATAGGAGCATTAAAATTAGCTATAAAAATAAATCCAAGCTGAAACTTGCTGGACACCAACTCTTTCAAACTGCAATTTGACTTACGGATTCTTAGCTTGAAGAAGTGCAAGAAATCGAGGGGCCTGATACAGGATTTGCACACCACTGGTGTGTGTAGGAGCAGGCCTTCATGAAAAATAACCCAGAACAACCCAATACAAAAAAAACTCACCCACAAAAAAGCCAGCAAACCAAAATCTAAAAGTGATTTAAAATCCTTGTTTTCAGAAGTAACTACCAGATAAGATGTGATTAAAAGTGCTACATTCTGCTCATGTTTCTCAGAAAAGATTTTCTGTAATGCCAAAGAAGATATGTGAATTATTAAAGGGGAGCAGGAGTGTACTGACCAGTACTTCCACATATAGACATGGCATTAATAATTACTTTTAGATTCAGATAATGGATTTGTTCCTTGACTCATAACTACAACTTCATGTGGTAACAACTCTATTCAATTTAATAGAATTACATCAAAGTTCTAGCCTCTGAAGAGCTCTCTTGAAAAAACAAAAATCAGTACTTTTTTGTGATAACAGAAAGGTGTGCTGGTTTTATGACAATGCAAGTGACAGAACCAGAGAAAAAGTATTATAGACACATTAAGCAACCACTAAGTTGATGAAGAGGTATGAACAAAATACATGACATTTAAGGCACAAACTCCCTTATAAATACACTGTCACAGTTCAGGTGAAACTAGAGGCTTTAAATATATTAATTTCCTTATAAAATAGGGATAAATGTAATTTCTAATGCTCACTTGTAATATTGGTGTATGCACATAATCATACAAATAGATGCTCAGATAATAACTTGCGGAAAAGATTTTACCTCTCTCCAAACCTCTCCTTTTTAATAAAAAGTCCCATTTAAAAGAACTATTTTTAAAATTACATTATCTGTAAGGAAGATTCAATGAGTTGCTTGAAAGACCTTACCTTGACAACCCCCCTCCATTAGGTTTATGCATCGCATTCCAGAGTACCTGGAATCATTTAACGTATTTATATAAAATGCAGGTACTTGCCACTTCATTTCCAGAAGCATGCACAAAGACAAATCTTCTTGCTGAAATGGGAGAGGGTTCTAGTTTCCCCATTTTTACAGATTTTCTATGATATATTCCATCAATCGTTTACTTTTTCACATATATTTGAAAATTCCCAATGCTTCACAAATGACTGAGGAAGGAAAGAGCAAAGCAGCCGTTGCAGAAAAATAAAAATAAACCCCATAAACCACTGTGAAATTATTTAATTATATTCTGAAAGTGTGCAAATAAATTATTCAATTTACTGCTCTTCATGTCCATACTATTTTCTCTTTAGCAAAAGGATCTAACATACATAAAGCAGAGAATACCCTGTATCACACAAACTCCTGACACTTTTGGGTTCCACTCCGTACAATTCATGTGCTGATTAACTCATACCTTTTTATGTGAGCCTGGAGGAACCGCTACAGGCCACAGCGACTTCCTAGTAAGCAGGCATCAAGCAAATACTGCAATAAATAGCAGGGGACCTTATCCTCTACAAAACAGCATTTGCTTACTTGTTCACTTCCAAGGCTGCATGCTGCTTAACTTCTCCCTCTTCAAGGATGGAGAGGAAAAAATATTGATCTCCGAAAAGGGTATGTGGAAAATTTGCTGACCTATGGCCTCATTCCATATTCCTTATGGAGGGAGAGCTTTTATGCACTTTAAGGGAAAATTTACTCCCATAAGGAGAGCAAGGCCGATGCTTAATCACTAAATTTACATACAAATGTTAAAACAATCAAGCAGATAATGCCAGGGAGCAGCAGGCTGACTGTGCAGCAGTAGAATGTTATTTATATGTGAATGGCTGGATAACCACTAAGTACAGTGCTTCAGCAGTAATTCATAATCTTATCTTCTAGTGGAAACAGTTGACTGAAAGTTGGTGTTAGCAAGAAGGTACAGTGCTATGCAGTGTAACAGAACCAGGTTAAACAGTGTAATCCTACAACTAATTTAGGAAATTACTTGGAAACATGATCTCATTTAAGGTAAGAAATAAAGCTTCTGAACACTGAAATGCAACCTGCTTCATAGTACAAGCAGAATACCTGCTCAGTATGGATTTTGCTCGTAAGAAGCAAAAGCAAGTGCTCACTCTGTCAGCTCATTCCATCACGTGAAATCAGTCTCATTTCATTTCAAATCTGTGTATGCTGCTGTGGCTAAAACAGACCTGAAGTTTCCATTATAAATGTAATTCTCAGGTGTTTATAACTTAACTATAAAAATTCCCTCCAGCAAGAAACATGGCATTAAAGTTTTCAGCCTACAAGAGATTTTTAAAAGATTACTTTCACTATTATTTTTCCAGATAAAATGTCCAAGGCAGTTTACTGATATAAGCCAAGTAGCTATCACCAAACTCCTACTTTTTAGAAATGAAAACTTAACAACTGATTCAGATGAGTCTAATGACATTTGCAATTCTTTGAAATTACGACAGCTATGGTAATGAACAGTGAATAGCTATGGCTACTTTAAGGAGTAAATACTTTCCACCGGCAAAATTAAACCTTCATAGCTCCATGTTAATTAATATAAAAGAAAATGATAGCACTTCTTTCAAACTAACCAGTACAGATTTAGTTTGCTCTGTTTTCTTCCCCATGCTTAAAAGCAATCCCCTTAATATGTATCTCCAAATCCTGACCACATCATCACCTACCCCAGGAAAACCCCAAGACAACCATGGTTTACGGGCACAATGCTGCAAACGCTTACATGCAATTAACTTTGCCTTCATGAGTACCTCCACTGAAAGGAAAAGCAGCCTACACGTGCTCACAAGTTCACAGCATCAGGCCTTCTTAAATGTCCCCTTTAAAAGGACATTACAGGGTTTAATAAATGAATAGGAGTCACACTGTAGAATTTTGCAGCAACAGTGCGATTATTGTTTTTTCAAACTAGAGGATTTTATATTATACGTATATATATAATATATATAATATTTATATATTTCTATTATATGCTGCTTATTCTCTTCAGAATCTAATGAACGGATTAATATGTATAGAAATTTATATGGCCCAGTCTGAAAATATGCTGAAATAACATATTCTTAGAAATTTAACACTTCTTACCACCCTGTTATTTTTAAACACAGAGAGCTACAACAGTATGTCAGGGTTTAAAGCAGTTTCTGTGTACCACTGACTTCAGCCTGGGAAACTGCTGCAGCAGTTTCAGTGTACATAGCCACAAGTCCTATAAAGCTAAGACCCAAACGCACGCAACACCTCTGGAAATTGAGGACCTCACAACCATAGTGCATACATTATAGTGGCCCAAGCAAAGCAGGCACTATACACTGAGTAATCCTGTTCCTCTTCACAGTTATTTCACCATAGATTGTTAAAAGGGCAAACTCATGCCCATAATTAGGTTAGCTATGCATGAATGTATTTGTCTTAATTTTGCCAATTACCTTTGTCTAAATTCCAAAGCCAAAAGACCTACTTTAAAGAAGAAAAACGTGTTAAACAGCCTTAGATTTCACCATTAGAAAAATTTAACCTTGAAGAAACATCTAAGCAGACATACGAAGCTGATTACATAGGTATTAGATATATTTTTTCTGTGTACTATTTCGAAAGAAGCTGCCTGTGTGTCACGGAACAGGTATCAGCTGTGCTGTAAATGCCCAGTCTGGCTCTGGCAGGTAAAACATGCTCAGCTAAGTACTGCTGTTTTAACATTACTATTAAACTCCGCAACAGACTGCAATTTTCTTTCATAAATAGCCCTGAAACAAGTGATTCATGATAAATCTAAGTTCTTAACCACTACTAATTGCAAATGGGTGAGAGAAGCATGAAGATGATGTGAAAGGAATTTCACTGATCTTCAAAACAAGCGTTGTAACTCTTAAAAGCTGAATTACTCCGAGAATTGGTAAGACACATACAAAAGAAATGCAGTGTTATTGTGAAACAGCCATAAGACAAGGCTATACTTACTGAAAATGCAATTTCAGTTCCACTTACTTGGTGAGAGCACAAAGTCCCTTAACCTGATCATACCTTTACTGCTGTGGCTTTATAGTATTCGTCTCCTCTTCAGACTACGTACGAAAGCACTTCTTCTTAATCTAAATCCAATCACAAACCAGTCTTAAACATGCTCCACCCTTGCAATTACATATTGCTGTCAGTGATCGTATTGCACCTCTTTCCTTCCCTCCTCCTTTTCTGCACAGTAGCCCTTTTTATTCAGTGCCCTTCTAGAAGCATTATCTCTCATCTAATAACCACATTAATTAGAAATTTTAATTTTGGCATTTAAGAAACATGAAGCTAGTTTTGACTAATCTTTCAATTCCAGGCTCAATAATAAAAAAAAGTAAAGCCCTTTTTCATCTGCCCCCAAACATACATTAATTTCTGAAAGACAAAGAAGAAGAAATGTCATCCTTTTGCTTTTTGTAACAAGATTAGAGTGTCCATTTGCCTAAAAGCTCTGCTAATTTCAAGTGCTAACGCACTGACTTGAAGAAAATGCACGCAATAATCATATCCTTTTGCTTTAATAGCTGAAATATCAAATAGGTGCACTGAGGTTTGCCAAGGGCAGTATGTATTTCTTAATCTTAGGAATAATTGCACCTTATTTTATATGCAACTTTAATGTAAATAAATGCAATTAGAAGCAAAAGTTGCAGTCTACTGAAACTGCAGTTTCTGTTAATTATAGATACTGTATGATTAGCATGCTTACAATAAATCATAAGTGCTGGTCTGCATGATTTCACAATGCCGATCTCAGCTCACATGGAGTCTGGCTGGAATAAACAAAATAAAGCAATGGTATTTCAACAGGTCTGTCTCATTAACAAACCCAGTGTAAACAAGCAGCTTTCCCACTACACACCGCCCTTCTATGTTAAGCGTAATTGTAAAAAAATAGTTTGTCCAAACAGAAACGAAGTGTTTACAATGCTGATTTGTTCTGAATGCATCTGCATGCAGCAAAATAACAAGGATCTGTACCTTTCTGGGAGGTATCTCAAGGGCAAGAACAGGAAAGTGACAACAAAGACATGCCGTGATACAGCAGCAAGCCATTTTTTTTTGTTCACAAAGCTGCCCAACTCTCATACAGTGCTGAGAACTGTTTCTCTCTGGAAAACGTGTTTTCCCTTTCTTCAGTCCCCTTGGGATCCTTGACCATACAGTTTGAACTGACTTGAAAAGTAAAGTGGGGGTTGTGAGTGGGGGAATAAGGGTGGTGTCAGCTACGAAATCCCAAACTGTCACGACTGGCTTTTTCAGCATTGTACATGGCTAAACTTACATCACCAAGGCAATTGGAGCTTATTGGCATGAATACTGAAAATGATTGATTTAAGCTTAGCAACCTTGCAATTAAATAACAACATTTGCTTCACACAATATGGAAATCAAATTAAAGGCCTCTCAATGTATACAATATGTCCTTCCTTTATTTATTTGTTAAAGCTCAAGTTTCCAATTCCACCAGTAAGTGCTCCTGTGTGCCCAGTGGTATAGCAGCGATATACATACTGTGCTGTGTATCATAATGTGGTTCTAAATTGCAGGGGTAGACAGAAAGAAGGATTAGTTTAATCTAGATTTTGGATTTGTAAAATTGCAAGGGACATAATGGAAGCTGGCAACTCAGGCAGCTGAGACCTCAACATCATAGGAACACATACTGCTGGCTTTTAGCCAGTTATTTCTTGAATGCCTCTCCCTGTTCCACTTATACATGCTACTGTTTACAGCAGTAAATCAAATGTTATCATCTGTGTTTTAAAAATGGGCTGCAGGTCATCCATACGAGAAAAATGTGAGCTCCATTACACTAACTTTTTTTTTTTTTTTTTAACTTACTGTATATATATTACAGGGGGGTTTTTTAGGTGGGTTTTTTTTTTTTTTTCAGTTCTTTGTGGTTTGATTTTCCTCTATTTTTGGAATGTTTACTTAATGTTTATTAAGATTAATTTAGATATTAATTTTATTTAGATTAATCTTACTGTTTCCTTTGGACAGTCAGTTTCTCCAGTTTTGTTGTTTGGGGTTTTTTTGCGGGTTTGTTTTTGTTTTGTTTTGTTTTTTCAAATTACACAGCAAGAGGGAAAAGGGAAAAAAATAAAATTTAAAAACCCCTCCAGGAAACAGGATTGTAAAACCACAAGATTTGGCAGAGTGACAAAGTGGGGGTGGGGTGTGTTTATATATTTTTAACTGGCATTTTGAAGGTAACTAGATTTCAAGTTGAGCATTTGAAAAACAAAAGGAAAACTAACATACTTCGCTGGATCAAAGGAGAGAGCTTTGACAGGGAATAGAGGGGAACAAAGAAGCATGCTTGTATTATGAAATCAACAGAAGGCAAGAAAACACTGCAAAAAAATAAATTCCATTGATAGGGTGACATTTTCTTCCCACTTTACACATTCCACCCTTTCACCACTTTTCAAAGCCCCCGTGGTTTTTTCCCAGAATTTCAATGCAACTGAAGTAACTCTCTCACTTGCTTCTCATTTTCCCACATTTTGTGTATTTGACACTTGATTACGGCTGTGCACACACCCACAAAGAGACTATCACCAGAACACAGTGCCTGGAGGCGATCTACGGCCGCGCTTAAAACACTTCTAGTGTGAATGGCAACTACAAAGGGGCTACTCGTGCACGCACAAGGCCACCTTTTCCAGGGGCAAGCGGGAAGCACTTGGTGCCTGCCGAACAAGGGACAGGCGGGACATGCTGCCACTTGGCACTTCAGGCACAGAAAATATTTCTACTTTGTTTTCAAAAGCCTTTTCTAAGCTACTTGTGTGCAACTCGCATGAGCTATGTCGAAAGGCTTTCACGTGTGGGTTAGGTGAGGGAGGCAGCCAAACATACCTGGAAATCCGCAAACACGACAGTTAGATTTTTGCTGTTTGTGGCCAAAACAACTAAACTCACTAATACACAATTCAAGGAAGAATAACCACGCACTGCATGATGCTACCTAGCACCTACAGACGGATTTTGTCAAACTGTATTTTGATGTTACTAATTTTCTACCACATTTGCATTTCTAAGTTTTAATACCAAGCAACTACAAGAGAAATTAAATAGCTAGAAACAGAAGTAAAACCTGTTGTATTTTGTGCAATTACTATTTAAAATCCGCATCTTTCTATTTCACATACAAAATATCTTCAGTACTCCACAATTAGTTTATATTGGAAACAGTGCTCAAAGCTGTCCTCAAAGTACCTTATTATGAAAGGCAGGTAAAAGTAGTATTTACTGAAGTGAAATTAGTATTCAACGTGAAGTAAAAAGATACCGTAAGGGAAGTCAAGCATGGAAACAGAGGCTCAAACTAAGCATCTGTATTTTTCCACATGAAACCTGATGTTAATTTTCTAGTTATATTAACTTACCACATACATTTTCATAATTACATTTTATGTAACACTTCAGTAAGCATATTAGGTAAATATCATGGGCACTTTAGGACAAGAGAGCTTGGCCATGTATTTAAGATTAGTTGCACGTTTCTGATACACTGCGACTGCGAAAGAAGTCCTACTGTGAATAAATATAAATCGATTTTTCCCAATTATACAAATCAGCAAATATATGGAAAACCTGATCTGCAGCACACTTTTTAATACAGATTTTATTACAACTTGAATGGAGCAGTGCGGGAAGTTACTGTTCAAGTAGATGTTACATACTTTTTTGCACATTTGCATCTTCATTACAACTTGCAAATAAAACTGCTTTGCACAGCAAATTAGTAGGTCCTGACGTAAAGCACAGATAGTTTTGCTCTACTTTTCTGACAGGTGTGCATATAATAATATGCTGTTACTGAGAATAACATAAGCTACATACAAACCCCTTAAGAACAGGCAAGACAATATCTAAAACATAATACAGTGAAAGTAAAATTGCAACAGTTTATGAATGCTGACAGAACTGACTAAACGCTAAAACTTTTTAAGAGGACCTCAGAAAACTATCTTCTGACAACAGTGCTAGAAACAAAAACAACAAAAAAGAGGACATAAATTAAATCTGACAATATTAAAATCTAACAAGTCTGTATAGTGGCCATTAACACTTTATTTTTTGTTGTGTTACGTGAACTGTCAACCACTCAAAAAGAGACTTGCACGTGGTTTTTAGAAACCAGGAAGTCTGAGTTGCAACTGCTTTGCATCAGATTTATGTTAAGTGTCTAAGACATAAGAAACTTGATTTTGCAGCAGTACTTGTCGAGACAAAATTCCCATAGATTTCAGTGAAACTCATTTGCATAAGCACTGTAGGGTAGGGCACCTTCTGAGTAATCATGTTAACATACACGCGTTATGACAATTCAATTTTATTTTGACATTTTATATTCTTTCGGTCAGATTTAAACTTACAGCTCAAAGCTGAAAAACATGTAAACATTAAATAGCATGACATAAAGAAAGAAAGTGCTGCAGGAAACAGCCTTGCTCAAATGCAGCAGAGGTTGAAGTCAGCATGTAATGCACTCCTAACTGCCCTGTTCAGAGTTTTTATTATTGAGGACACCTATACACTGCATCCATTCTTATTTAGGGATAGCATATATACTGATATAGATCAAGTTAATTTAACCTAGGGAAAAAAAAGGTTTCAAAATAATACGTGTGTGCAGAGCAGTATAAAATCATGCTTACAAAATGGTAAAATTCGGTACAGGTGTATTTTCAAACTCGTAACGCAAAGTTTTTAGAAACTAGCATGAAGCTACAATAGAACCTGAACCAAGAAAGCACATAACTAATATATAAGAAGTATAAGGGTAACAAGGGGTAACGGGTTAAAACTTAAACAGGGGAAGTTTAGACTGGATATAAGGAAGAAATTCTTTGCTGAGAGGGTGGTGAGGCACTGGAATGGGCTGCCCAGGGAGGTTGTGAATGCTCCATCCTTGGCGGTGTTCAAGGCCAGGTTGGATGAGGCCTTGGGTGACATGGTTTAGTGTGGCGTGTCCCTGCCCATGGCAACTAGATGATTTCAAGGTCCTTTCCAACCCTAACTATTCTATGATTCTAAGTATGTATTATCAAGGCATTTTCTGACACGTTCTTTGGTCACTGGCCATCTGTCCAAAACTTGTTCTAGTAAGTTGACTTCAGATGTCTCTGAGTACATTACAGAAACAGTTTGTGGCCCCGTAGACAAATAGACAAATGCTAAGCTTTGGCTTTTGCAACTGGGAACAGACAGATTTGTACGAGCAGTGAAAATGGGAAGTCTGAATGGCACTGGATGGAAGGCTTACAATTTACATCTCAGCTATAGAACCAGAATGTAATGTATTGTTACAATAATTCACTGCATGAGAAAATTAAGGAGGTTTCTTTATACATGTACTGTGAAGCCACACTGACACCTTTACGTATCCATACTTCCAATGTTTAAGCTTGTACAGTAGTGGCAGAATAGAAACTTTTCCTCCAGTTTTGAACTATTCTTTATTGGAATTAGGAGCTAACCAAGACTTACACACTCACAAGTCTCATGTAAACTCTGGGAATCTTGGCTTCTGAGCTAGAGGAACTATGTCTACGGTGTCTGTATACTTGCAACTTTGTAAAAGGATGAGTGTACTTCTGCCTATGGTCCCGCATGCAAGAAAGATCCACCAAATGGAAGAGAAGCTTGAACATTTACAGTGGAGTTTAAATACTCTTTTCTAGATAAATTTCCTTTCTAAAGAAATGCAACATTAAAAACAAACCAAACCAAACAAAAAAAAAAAGGTAGCTAAATGAAGTGAGCTTAGCTGCCTTTTAGTTCAGCTCCTACTGAAAACCCCATCCATATCACAAAAGCTGCCCTCCCATCTGGCAATGCTGATGGATGTGGCAATTGAATGAGTGTGGAAATTTAATTTCCCTCTCTCCCTGTAGGTGGCCCTTACGGATCAGGGTACAGGAGTGTCAGAACTCTGCACCACTCCTGTCCGTGATTCATCTGTTCCATGGACATAATCCTTCAGACTGCAGCTCCCCCAGTATAGCACTACCTAAGGGAGATAAATACAATTAAAACAAACAAACAAAAAAACCCCAACTGTATCTCTCTTTGAAACAGTGATTTAAGATAAATGTCTATTCACAATAGACATTTACAATAGGAACTCTCATTGCAGGCTCCTACTAATCTGATTTAAGCATGATTTTGTTTCCACTCAGGAAGCTTAAATTAATTTAGCTGTTCCTGAACACTGTTACAGAAAGATGAAGTACCCAGTGGCTCACTACTACAGTTCCTAGCTCAACAGCCACGTCTGCTACACAGTCAGTTTATGCTGAAAATTTATTTGCTTTAGCTACCATTACATAAGGGATTTATACTATTACACATTGTTATCCCATTACATTCAGGTTTTAGATTTGCACAGACTGCCTAGAAAAGCATAAGAACTCAGATCCTTATGCGTTTCATGCATGCTAAATTACCAGCTCCGAGATCTCTGGCATATTCCCCACACTGATGAGACACTCTCATTAATGTACCCCAACACTGTGAAGTCTGATATGATTTATTTCCCACGATTGTCTGCTTTCCTATTCCATAGTAGTAACAGTAGTAGTTGTTGGTGGCGATAACAACAACAACAAAAAATAAGAATTCTTCAGTAAACTTTCGGTCCTGAATTCATTTTTAATTTGAAAAGTTTTGGTCAGTAATTCATCCTGTGCATGGAAGACATCATTTTGGTGAGTAACAACAGGCAGAACAAAAAGTATTACAAAAAATGTCAAAATACTATTTGTTTGAATAGGCAGTCCTTTTGTTCAACTCTTCCATAATTATGTGGAGGATTCCATCAAGTCAATTAGAAAATCAACACACCTGACTCTCAGTGAAGTTTCCTAACTCTTGGATTTTTCTTCTACTGTCCCCTTAAAAA
Source organism: Psittacula echo (assembly GCF_963264785.1). NCBI lineage: Eukaryota > Metazoa > Chordata > Aves > Psittaciformes > Psittacidae > Psittacula > Psittacula echo. The sequence continues at coordinate 45,715,179 of NC_137742.1, read as the reverse complement.
TGAAAGGTAAACACTGACAACTAAACTAAGACAATGAATTAAGACAGCCAAAATCACTGTTCAAGGGATGTCTCATTACACAAAGAACTTCTTCAGAGCGTCAGGTCTGTTCCTCTGTGAATGACTCTTGCTATATACACAAGGGCAGGTATCACGAAACAACCCACAACCAGACAGACTGCTAGCACGATACAAGGAGATGCTTTGTCATTATGCAAAAATTCATGGTGTGGCTAACACTGTTGGCAATTAAAATAAATAGATGTTTCCAGTCATCCCCTTGACGCAAACAGCAATGGGAAAGGTCCAAGTATCATCACCACAATCAACATCTGAAGTTGAATTGTGTGCTGTTCCTGGCTGATAGGCCAAGGTTCTCCTTACTGATTTTTCATTTAAATCCACAGACTGCTACCTATGAATGGCAAGCAGCTCTTCTCCCCTCTCTGCCCCCCCCCCCCCCCCCATCTTCTTTACAGCTTTCTCTTTAAAACAGCTGTTAAACACACAGTTCAGGAAATACTGTAAGATGAAGCTGGCTGCACTCTTAGAAATAAAAAAATTAAAGTTTCAGTAAAACCTGACGTCTCCCTGTAAATTACACCTTAACCCCAACCAACCCCAAAACAAACAGGAAAATATACTATTACCTAATGTCTGAAAATTCAGAGACTATACTCATTCATGGAAAATACTTCTGCAAGTGAAATGAACTAAAATGATTTCCTCTGTTTATTACATAGCAAACAAGATATCCAGGTACCTTTTTAACCAGTGCCTGCCTGGAAATACTACATACTTTGTATTTATCAGGGAAAGTAAACATTGGTCTTGGTGTAGATAATCTTATTAGCACAAAAACATGCTTAACAAGGCAGAACTGAACACTGTTTTTATGGAGGCATGCTACAACAGTTTACAGTGTGATCCCCAACCCCAACAATTCCTGACCTCTGATTAAGACAGCTATCCAAATTCATGCTACTGAGGTAAAGACATAATATCCTTCCTGCTTTCAAGTGTATTTTCAGAGAAATAACTTTATTTGCAAGTGACACATCCACAATTCATTCATTGATAGTCTCAGGCTACAATTTAATCCCATGACAATCACATCATCTTTCAGATCATTCATGTGGCTATCACTGTAAATGAAACATTTGTGGTCAGTCCAAAACACAGACAAGATCAAAGGAGCTATATAAAGGCAGCCCCACTGTGATGACATTACATGCTGTGCCTATAAAATTCTGCTACTGCTTCCATTGACACAGCATTCTCTCAACACTGAAACTGTATCAGGCTCTGTAACACCTGAAAAAACCAGAAGCTTCCTCTGCTCAAAGCAAAGCACTATCATGTCGCTTTAGGTAAAAGTAAAAGCATTTTATTTCAAAGATAGAGCCACAGAAACCTTCTGCAAGATGGAAACATACAGGAAGACTTTTTCCTTGCACTGTATTATTCTGGCAAATGAAAGGCTTCTGCTCCCAGAGGCCTGTTTCCAAGAGAACCTCTGCAGACCTGCACAGCCTGTGTCTCTGTCCACAGCCTACAAGGAATCTCTCTCCAAGAGGCACAGACCTGGTGCAGGGTGTTGACATTTTGGGCAAACCGTCAAGCCTAAGTATAAGTTTAAAACCAAAACTAAGTGCCACTGGATCATGCCACAGAAATTAAGGCCTGTGGCTGCTCTTGCTTGCTCTGGTTTGGCCTAACAGCCACACAAATAGGTAGCAGGAGTTCATTAAACCTGTTATGACGCAAGCTGGCAGCAAACAGACTCAAGTATAGCTAGCGAGGACACTCTGAGCTTCGGAAAGAACACATAAGGTTGAAACATACTTAGCACTGTGTAACTCCAATCTCTGTACTACAAACCAAAGATTAACAGTATGAAAGTTATGAAACAAACATTCATTGTCCGAATGGGTGAAAGAAGCACGTATCTAAGTGATCAGATCCTTAGAGTGCTCTTAACCCTATTTCCATCAGAACTGTATTTAATACATGCCCATTAGGTAGCTGGGTTTCAAGGGCTATTGAATTCCCTGGATGGTCCACTGACTACCGCTTTCTGGCTCCCTTTTGCTGCAGTAGGATGTTTAGCAGAAATGGAAAGCACAGTCAGCATGGTAAGGCCACGTTAACTTGCTGAAAATGGGCTCAAAAGCAGCTCAAGAGCAGCTCTTTTTGCATTAGTTCTATGACTAATGAGTCCAGTCATATGAGTCAGCAGCCAGAGAAGTAGGTATTAATTTATCAACCAAATAATTCCAGAATATACAAAACAAAGCCCCTGTTTCTACTAGCTCAGGAAGGCTCAGTCACCCTTCCGGTTACTTCTGCACCGTGGATGTGAGTTATGATGACTACATAGCACACAAAATCATTGCAAGTTCTTTAGAAGTGGTCGCTCCTTTCTATAGTCCTTTTATGTCACAGTTGTACGTATCTATTATCTCTGTGTAAAGATAACAAAAAAAAAGCTACATTTATAAATCATTCAAATCATAAGAAATTATACCTCTTGTCAAATGCAAGCCAAATGCTACGTCACTCAAGTATGCCTCCAAATACATGGCACATTTAGCAAAAATAATTATTTAAGAGATTGTAGGTTCAGAAATGAATTGATACATCCAAATATGGTCAACAGTAGTTGACAGCACAGGAATACTACTTTTTACATGGGTGTTAGGCTGAGGAGAAAGGCCAATACTGAAATACCTAACTGTTTTAACTTGAACTCTGTGAAGAAAAATAACTATAGTGTTCGGTTATTTTGCAGCACAGCAAGAATAATCTATGTTGTATAACTTGCTTTTAGTGCAATATATATATGATATTGAAACCAATGATATTTGTTTGAATCTCTGAAATAGGGATTTACTCCTCATCACAGCAGTCTCACAATGACTGAGAAATATTTTTCAGGAATGTCCACACCTCACAGTTTGGTGCTGCAACCCTAATATTCCAATGGCAACATTGCAGGACTTTAAAAAATGACGTTTAAGAATCTAAGCAAATAAAGAGCAAAATGAGATCTTTTAAAACACTCAGGAATGCCTCTGCATTGATAACTCTCATATGTTATGACTCTCAAATGCCTCTCATAACTTGATCTATTCCAAGGATGCCTCCTGGCCTTGCCAGGTCACTTAACAGCTTTAGTGAGAAGCTTTAAAGAAAAGAGGAGAAACAAAGAGACTTTACACAACAAGGCAATTTTGCCTCTCATTTCCTTAAATAAACCCTGGTTACAAGCTAGAAGCATAATTTTTAATACCTCTTGAAAGTGGCTAGAAATAAATTGTAGCCTCATGATTACATGGTGGGGAGAGACAAAAAGAAATACGCAGAGCTACTGAGTCTGCCAATAAAACTTAGAAGCTTATTATGGAAACCTGATAATTCTTCCTAAATCTGGTTTTCTCATTCAGTTGCTAACAGCAACTACTATTTGTTTGAATCAGCAATAAAAAAAGCAGGGGTCTGGCTCACTGCAGTTGGCACTTTGACACAATATAATGGAGAGGTAATACATATTTTCATACTGACCAGTCAAAATGGTCAGTATGAAATGGTCCAGATGCTGCAGCCTACTCCTGAAGGGTAACTTTCCATATCATGAGGCCAACACAAACGCACAAAGTTACACCTTCCATTTATGTTGTCATCTCTCAGTGACAGCCATACTACCAGAGGATAATCAAGCTCTTGATATTCTGGCTGGGCACAAGTATCAACTCTATAGCGCTTACTATAAATGGTGTCTGCTTTCCTTTTGAAAATGGACACAGTACATGGCAGAGTTCACGTGGCCTAAAACAGCTGGTTTAACATAAAAATGAGTTTCTGTTAATGCAAATGAAACACATCAGTAATTTTATTTTGATGCATGATTTACTATGTACGTAAAGGATCAAGAGTTCAGGAAAAACAGATGAACTTTAAATTATTTAGAAGTAAAGAATTCACATCTTCCCAAAGTATAAAACTTTCTGAAGTATTTTTGAAAGCTCGTAAGCACATTCCTTTCCTTTTTGTTTCTAGAACAAAATAAAATTACGGTATTTGAAGTTCTTGTACTGAACTATCTAGCAAAGCAGAAGGCCCCACCTGACAACTTTTCAGTTTTATGTCAAAACACCACTTGGACATGATGACTAAGATACTGAGATATAAGTATGAGGGTCATACTTAGAGCACCAAAATCATCAAGTTCTAAACTTACACGAATTTCAGACTTTGAAAATAGAATAGGAAGATCGATGAACAAAGTAAACCATGCTCCTCCTCTCATCAATCTGAACAGTTCACAGCAGCAAAACCCACAAGAAACAAGTCCGTTCAGGTCAACAACTGTGCATAATCTGCGTACCATATTTCACTTATAAACCAGCAAGTTTTGATGGAGTCAAGTGACCACAAAGCTCATTTAACAAGAGACATTCAAGAACAAAGAGATGGTCATTTCTAGTGTCAACCTGCAATCAACCAACCACTCCAGATTTAAGGGGCTCTACTGCCAACTGCCTTGGGCCACCTCTCTTTTCATAAGGTAGAATTTCAGATGCAACACCCTATCCCATCAAAATCAAACCCCTGTTTTTAAGCAGAAAGCCATTTTATAGAAGCTCCGTTCACCTGCCACTGGAACAGTCAGAAGTAAACACCTTACAGTGTCAGCTGAAAAGGACAGAGAACCATTTAGGCTTCTATCAAGTTCCAGTGCAATTAGCTTCAGCAGTTCCTCTCCCCACCTCCCATTAACAAAGGAAGAGTACAATGGCTCAGGAGAACCCTGGCGGTTTCCATCAGCCCAAATAACACTGAGAGATACAGAAGATATTTTTTTTTTTTTTTTTTTGACAGAGAGGAAAGAGACCAAGTTGAAGAGGCTCCTGCGGTTGGAGTAAGAAGAGCTGTAAAGTATGGAATGAACTGGAAGTTGTTTCCCAAAATCATTCCCGATACTAGAGTCGTTGACATAAAAATTCATCATGTGTCAGTAGCATAGAGAGGAACAAAGAACTAATTCAGGATTAGGTCTTCATACTTTGCCATGAAAACAGAGTTGGAGCTATGAAACACTGCTTAGCAGTCAAGCTCTGGACAGGAGCGCTCCCCAATGCTTAATTCTGAATATGCTAGTATTAAAAGCGCATTTTCCACACTCTGTTTTATAGACATTCCCTATGCAAAATGAGGTTTGAAATAATACGCACTAGCCAAACCATAACATATTACATATGGGAAAGAAACAGCTACAGAATACAGCAGGTAGTATTGCACTGTTCAGATTATGCGACAAAGGAACACAAGCCATGACAATACAGTATCTGTTCTATATGAACAATTAAATATAAAAAAACTTCAGCCATTTTTTTAGATTTCTAGGAATCAGTAATAAAATTACACTTTTTTCCTTTCACCCTTCAGACAGCACTATCTTATTAAAAAAAGCTCGCAAATGGTTCACCTGCAATTAAGATACATTTCAGGATGGCACCACTATTCAGTGACTCTCCATTTCACGGAGTATCTCGTACATTTTGTTGTGGTAGAAAAGTACATCAGAAACAAATGAATTAAAATAATCTGTTGAACAACCTTTGATCAAGAGTGAACTCCGTTGTTTCAGCACAGATCTTATGTGCTGCAGCAACTGAGCACTCTGACGTTAATCTTAAAAGTGCTCCATTGAGACAGTTTAACAGTCAGGGTCTTTTTGTTTGGTTCTGGGGGGTTTTGGGTTTTTGCCTGGTTTTGTTTTTTTTTAATAAAAAAAAAATAAACTGAAGCAAGAAAATAGCATTACATTTTTAACTAAGAAGACAAAACCCTTCTCCCAGAAACACAACCACAGTGCTCTTTGGTTTCCCTTGCTTTAATGAAACCCACTGTGAAAATGAGGACAGTGGTGATTCATATGGTGCTGATGCCATGAGCCTTCACCTAGGCATGGAGAAAACTGACTCTACCAAATCTGTGTGGAAGATGGTGAGGTTTATCATGCACCACTCAGGAGAACGTCCCCAAATAGCACAGCTGGGTGCTGTCAGCACACAAATTTCCTATAGCCCCCTGAAGATCACTACTGCCAATGCCACTGCTTCACTTCAGTTAGGCATAAACTAAGGCCATGGGAGAGCCAGCACATCATCTTGTCTCAGACCACTAGCACACTGGATCAAAGTATCATTTATTTCATGAGTTCTCCCTCTCATTGTCATTTCTGTACCCTACCCAGCAAATTCCGTCTAAAATCACAAGTCCTGAATCAACTTAACTTGGCAAAAGTTTTGGTGTTTTTCCCACAGGTTTCTGCTGCAAGGTTTACAACTCAAAACATATGCCTACCATACTTCAGCAGAGTAGCACCATACTGTTTCTCTAAACCCCTCTACAGTATGAATTATGTAGAGCTTTATTTATGCCCCAACTTAAAGGGTGAACATAGTTTACACACATTTTACGCATGCTGCAGCAATTCTGTTCTGCTGTGCACATGCCAAATCCTACCACAGAGCTGGCTGGCTGCTGATCACAGTTGAAGTGATGTCTGTACGAAGTTTTTGCATCCGACCATCAAAGACACTGAGATCTTGCAACCAAACTGTGAAGGTCTGGTACACAACTAAAGCACTGATTCAGGGTAAAATAAAGAGTTATTGTTGTCTAAATGCATCGGTTAACCTTCAGACCACAGCACAGTCTCTTTAGTCAGATTCTAGATCTTCACACAGAGCAAATAGAGAGTATATCTAAATATTTACCTGTCTTCCTGACATTATTAATTTTCTGTGTTAAAATGCTCAGGGCTGTACTTTATTTACACCTAAGCCCTCAATCCCTTCCCACACTGAAATAAAGATTCCTTGGAAAATGGACACAGCAGACACTTTTTACAGCTCTGTTAATAAATCGATGGACATCTGTATTTTCTGCCTTCTCTTCCTTCTTAGGAAACCACTGTTGCACAGTGGAAAATGTTATGCTGCATTGAGGTACTCTGTAAGTTCAGTTCTACACTGGTTACAGCTTCTCCCAACACAAGAATTAAGAACACTGCACAGATCATCAGTGTGTGAAAGACTCTGAATTACCTGAAAATAAAAAGGAAGCATCAATCTCACTGCTGTTGGTGTCAGGCTGAGCAATATTACCCAAATATACATTTGTTAATACTGGTTATAAAATTGGCATAATCCAAAACCAACGTGCTTAAGGCATAGTGAACTGGGCTCAATGCACAAGGCTGTGTGTCGTGAAAATTCTTAATAGGCACTGTAACATTTCATTTTTTCTGTTGAAATTTTATAGATGTTAAGAAAGGACTGTATCAACATTTCCATTCTTAAAACTTGTATTTTGAGTGAGATGGTTTCACTGTCAAATCGAAAAGAAATTCACACAAGACAGATACTTTTGTATCAGATGCATTACTTTGAAGAAAAAAAATCATCAGATCTGACTAATACAAACTTTCCGCACTGCTCAGAAGAGCAGAGTGAGGATCATCATACACACTTCTCAACAGCAAACACACTGTTCATTCTTAAAATCAGAAATTAATGCCTGATCATAGCATTTTACAGACACCAAATACAATGTCATTTGTTATACTTTGCATTTATCCAACGGTTCTCTCAGCTAGATGGGTCAGGCTTGTCTCACAATCCATGTCAAAGATCATACTCTACCCTCTGGATAGTCAATCAGATACTATACCAACTGAGTAAATATATCTGATTATTTTAAAATTTAGGTTCAAGATTGCTTTCCTTCTATGTATCTTACTTTTAGACACTATTGCACATCATCATTTTTTGAAATGGAAAATTCCATTACATTTGACAAATTATACGGTAAAGGCTGGAAATATTACAATGTGTGATGTATATACCACTACATGCAACAGCTTTCTACAACAGATGCAACTACTCTGTACCACAGCACCAGACATTACTAAGGTTCTCCTGTACCGCTGCAGAGGCACTGTTTTCCTCCATTTGCAAGAAAGGGAGTCATCTATGGCCCCCTATGTTTAGTTTTCTCCCCACTTGATTTTCGAAAGCTCTGCCTGGTCTTTGAAGGATTCCCCTTCATCAGCTGGGAGACAGTTGATGCTGTACACTGGGAGGAAAATAAGGACAACAAAGATCACCACCATTGCATGACCTCTTGGCCTGCAAGGCAATAAAACATCCTGCACTCAGAATCTGCCAGCTGACATCACTACAGGGTGCTTCTGTGATGAATGTAAGAATTGATTTAAAGCAGCCGTTCTTCACATCTTATGTGCATATTACAAGGCAGAAGGATATTAGGATAGGTCTCCTATCCAGCTGGGAGAGAGGCAGAGAGACAAAAAGTAAGAAATAGAACAAAAGAAAAAGGCCAACAGAGGGCCAAACAAATGGCCAGATGGTGACGGCAACCCAAATTTTCGTTAAGTTCCCTATGCCAGTCAGATCCTCAGAAAATTAAAGGACTGGATAAAAAGAACAGGCATAAGATCTTCTTTATACTATGAGAAATGTAGCTAAACAAGCCGGGCGGATTTTCCACCTGTTTTAAATTAATGTGTAACACAGTCCAAAAAAATACTTTTCTAGTTAATAATATTATTTACATGCGCTCTGTGGGAGAGGCCAAGCAGTGTGCTTCAAAATTGCCTCAGGAGTCTTAGCCCAGCTTTGGAGATGGCGTTTTATAATGACTGGACAACCTGGGTGGAGCTCAACATTGATTCAGCCTAAATGAATCCACATTCAGTATAACTTAGAGAAAATGGAAGACAAACCACTCAGACTCAAACACCTGTTTTCACAATGCTGAAAGAACATCCCCCACACCACCTGATCTGACTTTTCTTAAAATTTTATTCACAAATAAAAACTAAGAATATACTTAAGAGCAGATTTTGCATTCCCTTCAATCTTCTTGTAAGATATTTCAACAGTTAGCCCTAGATCCTCAATTAATCTAAGGACCTCATCAGAATGTATTCAGTACCCTTACATTTGTCCTATCACGCATGGCTTTGCCTGATCACATATTACCATATTTGAGGTAAAATAGGTGGCCAGGAAGTCTTGTTCATGAAACACTCTGCGCTGAAACAAGAGCCCTAAGTTGCTAACATTATAACAAATAAAACTGTATTTTCCCCTTACACAGCTTTACATGTTGTAAGTGCATACTACATAAGCACTGGTGCAATACAAACAGTAGCAACACCAAGCAGTTTTGAACTCATGTTCAATACTCATGTTTTTTCAAAGTTATTTACTTTTGTGTGCATGTATATAATTCCTGACAAAAGTATTACAAAGTACAGGAAAGGATGAATAGGCAGTCTTTGAAGCTAGAAGATAAAGCCAGTAATGAATGGACAACCAGCCTAATTCAGGAGCAGAGGTCTACAAATCATAGACTGTGAACCACCACACTAGGTGTTCTTTGTAATAACCACTGAAATAGGCATTGCAGACATCTGTAGTGAACCCAAGTATTACATTGAGTCATTTGCAGAAAACCAAAGGTGAATTAGTTTGTCTAAAGGCATTCAGATAATGAGCATGAAACGGAGAAATAGACTTGTACATCCTGATTCCTAGTTGCAGATGCACCCAAGAGCCTAGTTTCCCTTTGACACTACTGTACAAGAAGGATAAGGTTGCACAAGCAAGAGCATCGCTCCATCACAATAGAGCATTGTGTAGCAACACTGTATTGTTCCAGAAGCTAAAGAATCCATGCAGTCCAAGTTTCCCTGGATATGTGTCCTGTGGTTGACTGTAAACATTCCTGAAGTTTATTCAGCTACTTCTAAGGTCTTTCTACAGAAGATTTGTTTTTTCTAAAGAAGATTTGTTTCTAACAAATCAAAACCTATCCTCAATGGCATTATTTTCTGATTCTCCTTCGTCTACCTGGCTAGTGTTTACTGTGTTAGTTGTCTTTGACATCTGTCTCTGTCATACTTGATTTAAATAAACCAGGTTACTAGAGAAAACATATGGATAAACACAAATACACTGAAATTAGCTTCATGTGAGCATATGTGATAGGAAACAAGACTAAAATAATCTCTGATCCTTTTAGGAGGTGAAAGCATCCATAAAATCTCTGAACAGCAACTATTAATACCACGGTATCACAAGCCCAGCCCCTGCAGTTACCAACAGAATTTCCTGGGAGCTGATCAGCTTTCTTTGTCTCCTCTGAAATCAGATGGGAATGTCCTTGAAGCAAATATATGCTTGTAGGAAACATTTAAGGAAAAGGGTAAATGGGAAGAAAAAATTACTTCAGTAATATAGATAAAACACTGTGTAAGTGAACTTCTGGTTGTCATTCAAAGCTATGAAATGGGGGAGGACTCAATTTTCAGATCTATTCTCTTCTCTGGTAGTACTGCTGGAGAAACATGAGGTAGGTCAGTGGCTGAACTCTGGCAGAGAGGAGAGAAAAGCCTGTGTGGCGCTAGGGTGACTTCTTAAGTCAGCTGAGACTGTTCACAATTCTGTGCCCCGGAGGATCTTCAGGCTGAAGAATCCGGCCTAGCCTGAACACAGACAGCAACTCCAGGGGTTGTAAGATCATGCCTTGACATCCTAAATTGTGCATTCAGTGCCATCCTCCTTGAAAAAAGAGAAATATGGAATGTGGAAAATTATTTGATAGCAGCTCAGAAGATAACTGGAGTAAACCAGGCATAATAACAAGAATACTACTTAACTAATGCAAACATTTTTAATAGTAAATGAAAACGAATACCAGAAAAAAGCACAACTGGAAACCCTAAAACCTACCCAGTGGTAATACATAAATGGGATTATACTAGTTCAGAGAAAAATAAAATAAAATAAAATTACAAAGGCCAGCGTGCACTGTAGTTTTAGGGGAAGTAGGTCCTTTAAAATTAATCTGATTTTATTCTGTAAGAGTTGGGTAGGACATCTTGGCTAATGACCAGTAGGGAACTATCAGTAACAGAGACACCTGCAGAAGGGATCTGTGATGCCATACACACAACTTCTCAACTCAGGGGAAGGGAAGCCTCACGGGACACAACACAGAGCCATCTACTTCACTGTCGTCCACAGAAAGAGACAAAAACTCCATAGTTGTCCCTCCGCAGCTTACACAGAGCTACACTGTTTCACTTGGAAAAAGTACAGTCCAGGGGAATCTCCAGGACTCCCATAAAGTTCCTTCACTGTAAGTAAGGACCACCATGGCAAAACAACCACGATGGCAGAAGAATTTAGAGCCGCTGCCTCAGCAACAGTCAGCAGGAGAAAACTTGCTAAAAACCAGGAAAGGCAGATGAGGTGGAGGAATTGTTAAGAAGGAAAATGATTCATCTGTTACCTTCATCTTCCATTGAAACCTCTCTAAAGCTGCTTTAAATAAAAAGTAGCATCTTGTGCAGACCACTGAGCATAAACGCTCTCCAAAACCATGAATATCTGGCACACAGATGTCTGATCTGATACATGCTGTCCCAAATGTTTGCAGTTAACCTATCATTTTGTCTTCACTGTTACACTGGTTTTCCTATGAAAGCAACGTACTGACTATCTGTAGAGAACTATGAAGAGCAATTCAAGTCACTAGGTGTACCTGTTCCTTTGGCCATACTGTTCAGCCACTGTAATGTGGCTAGACAAACCACCCTATGTTATCCTACCCTAATCTCTCTAAACTGATCCTTCTAGTATTACTAAAGGATGTGGTATATCTGTGGAAGAAGATTCAGAAATTGCTGGGTGCAGTCATTCTATCTATATATGCTGTACAGGATCTCAGAACAATTTACACTGCTTACATCCAGCCATTCTAATTTGAAAGGCACAAATACAAACCTACAATGAATTACTGGAGGAGCTCAGTCACTTTCCTATTAATGCAACTGAATTTCTCAGTATTTTCAAGAAGAGGAGAATTGAAAAATAAGACACTAGCTAAAGTATCTGGACATTTAGATTACTCTTCTGTGACCTTTTAAATCAAAAGATTATTTTTCATGCCACTGCCAAAATACATCAGTATGAACATATATGTAGGTAAACTAGAACACTCACAAAACTATTGAGCTTCTCTGTAAGCTGATGTAGAGCACCAAGTTCTGTATCACTCTACACCCAGCATAATACAATTGCCCTCATTAGGTTACACCAGTTCAGAGTTTCATAAGAGAAAAGTTTATACCAGTTCATAGTTTCATAAGAGAAAAAGCATAGAGTAATATTTCCTTTAAACTAGTGTGTGTCTACCTCAAGAGTACACATGCTCTTTTGTCACATGGAATACTCTACTGTAACTTACACAAAGTAGCTCCATTACATGGATTATAAGGCATGGAATCTCTGAAGCTACATGCAACATGGGACTAAACAAAACCACTTCATTCAAAACAGCGTATCTCCATCACAGCTGATGGACAGATGCGCTTTACTCAAGTCCTCACATCACACTTAAACTCTGAACTCAAAAGTGAACTTAAACCATCAAAAAATAGTTTTAAAGACCAGATCTGCAAACATCAATCCAGCGGCTGCATTCCCAGAACAGTAAATGTGTGCAGACCACTTTTGTAAAACCTTGCATTAATTTCAGCTCTTCAATCCTTCTGTCTTTCACCCCACCTGCAAAACTGCCAGTCCTTCCACTGGGATATACTAAATGGGAACAACTGTGGACATGGGCATCACATGCCTGCGAAGAGCTTCCTTAAGGACTGAAACCGTATGAGTAAGTACGTCACAAGAGAAGTATGTTGCCTAGATTTGAAACTGGCCCAGTACTAAAATGTCCAACTGACCAACAAAAGACAAAATAAGGTGTCGTGGTTTAAGCCCAAGCTGTAAATCAGAACCACGCAGTCTACTGCCCCCCCCCCCCCCCCCACACCTTTCTTCCCTCCGCTTCTGGAGGGACGGGGAGGAGAATCAAAAGAATGCAGCTCCCACGGGTTGAGATAAGAACAGTTTAATAACTAAGGTATAACACAAATCACCACTGCCGCCACCAACAATAACAACGACAAGAGAAATAACAAGGGAAGAGAACACGATACCGCCCGCCGGAAAAGACAGCCCGACCGACCCCGGGGACATGCCCTTCCGGGTAGCTCCCAGTTCCATCCCCTGGCATGACGTGCTGTGGTATGGAACACCTCCTTGGCCAGTCTGGGTCAGGTGTCCTGTCCCCGCTTCCTCCCGGCCCCTCCTCCTCCCTGGCAGAGCATGAGACTCACAAAGTCCTTGGTCAGTCTAAACATCGGTATTATCAGTTTTTTTTGTTCCCAAGCCAAAAGTCAAAAACACAGTACTGCAACAGCTACTAAGAAGGAAAAAAAAAAACAAAAAACTGACTGCCACTGCTGAACCCAGGACAGTATCCACCCCTTGTTCCATACCATTCACGTCATGCTCAGATCCCACATTTTCCATATACCCTCACTCTCATCTCGGTGCACTGTTATCTTAGTGCACGAACCAATTCCTATAAAGCTACTGAGTCCATTCGGTTCATGATGTTGGGCTCCATCTCTTGGAACAGTCTTTCAGGGCAGAAGAAGCTGTATGCAGTGTTGGATCGTTGCCTGCTGATGCTGATCATTCCTTTACTGTAGAACTCGTCCGGTTCTATCAAAGTTCATTCTCTGTTGGGATGATGGTCGGAGGGAAGTCAGAGCCAGTCGCTGGTGCCCTGCAGACTTCTAGTTGATGGACTATAGCAGGCAACAGCGTACAATTGAGTTCATTGTCTGTTTTCCCCTAAAATCAAATCCCCTTGAGGTACGCATCGGACTTCCCCATCTTCCCGCATTACCCACCAAGTATATCCAGGTCCCTGAGCAAAAGCAATCCCACGAGTGGGTTTGCCTTTACCTGAAGCAGGAATAACCCAGACTGTCTTCCCCAGCAAATTCTTCATGTGCACCACAGGAACTTTGTCCCCCTCTACAATATGTAAAAGTTCTGACTGGGCTGGGCCAGCCCTGTTGGCAGATCCTCTGGTGTTGACCAACCAGGTGGCCTTTGGTAAGTGTGTATCCCAATGCTTGAAAGTTCCCCCACCCATTGCTCTCAGTGTAGTTTTTAACAGCCCATTGTACCGTTCGATTTTCCCAGAGGCTGGTGCATGGTAGGGGATGTGATATACCCACTCAATGCCATGCTCTTTGGCCCAAGTGTCTATAAGGTTATTCCGGAAATGAGTCCCATTGTCTGATTCAATTCTTTCTGGGGTGCCATGTCGCCACAAAATCTGTTTCTCAAGGCCCAGGATAGTGTTCCGGGCAGTGGCGTGGGGCACAGCGTATGTTTCCAGCCATCCGGTGGTTGCTTCCACCATGGTAAGCACATGGCGCTTGCCTTGGCGGGTTGGTGGGAGTGTGATATCATCAATTTGCCAGGCCTCCCCATATTTATACTTCAGCCATCGTCCTCCATACCAAAGAGGCTTTAACCGTTTGGCTTGTTTAATTGCAGCACATGTTTCACACTCGTGAATAACCCGGGCAATAGTGTCCATTGTTAAGTCCACCCCTCGATCACGGGCCCATCTGTATGTTGCATCTCTGCCCTGATGACCTGAAGTGTCATGGGCCCACCGGGCCAAAAATAATTCACCTTTATGTTGCCAATCTAAGTCCATCTGAGCCACTTCAATCTTAGCAGCTTTGTCCACTTGTTGGTTGTTCTGGTGTTCCTCAGTGGCCCGACTCTTGGGTACATGGGCGTCTACATGACGTACCTTCACCACCAGGTTCTGCACCCGGGCAGCGATATCTTGCCACAGTGCAGCAGCCCAGATGGGTTTACCTCTGCGTTGCCAGTTGCTCTGCTTCCATTGCTGCAACCACCCCCACAGGGCATTTGCCACCATCCATGAGTCAGTATAGAGATAAAGTACTGGCCACTTTTCTCGTTCAGCAATGTCCAGGACCAGCTGGATGGCTTTCACCTCGGCAAACTGACTCGATTCACCCTCTCCTTCAGCAGTTTCTGCAACTTGTCGTTGAGGACTCCATACAGCTGCCTTCCATCTCCAATGCTTTCCCACAATACGGCAGGACCCATCAGTAAACAAGGCATACTGCTTTTCACTTTCTGATAGTTTATTATATGGTGGGGCCTCTTCAGCACGCATCACCTCCTCCTCTGGTGACATTCCAAAATCTTTGCCCTCTGGCCAGTCCATGATGACTTCTAGAATGCCTGGACGACTGGGATTTCCTATTCGAGCTCGTTGTGTAATTAGTGCAGCCCATTTACTCCATGTCGCATCGGTTGCATGATGTGTAGAGGAGACCCTGCCTTTGAACATCCAGCCCAGAACGGGCAACCTGGGTGCCAGGAGGAGCTGTGCTTCAGTGCCAATCACCTCCGAAGCAGCTCGAACCCCTTCATAGGCTGCCAGTATCTCTTTCTCAGTTGGGGTATAGCTGGCCTCAGATCCTTTGTATCCCCGACTCCAAAAGCCGAGGGGTCGACCTCGAGTCTCCCCTGGAGCTTTCTGCCAGAGGCTCCAGGTAGGACCATTCTCCCCGGCTGCGGTGTACAGTACATTTTTTACATCTGGCCCATTCCGGACTGGTCCAAGGGCTACTGCATGAACTATCTCACGTTTAATTTGCTCAAAGGCTTGTTGTTGCTCAGGGCCCCATTTAAAATCGTTCTTCTTCCGGGTCACATGATAGAGAGGGCTTACAATCGAACTGTAATTCGGGATGTGCATTCTCCAGAACCCCACAGCACCCAAGAAAGCTTGTGTTTCTTTCTTATTAGTTGGTGGAGACATTGCTATTATTTTGTTGATCACATCTGTAGGGATCTGGCGACGTCCATCTTGCCATTTTATTCCCAAAAATTGAATCTCCTGTGCAGGTCCCTTGACCTTACTCCGTTTTATGGCAAAACCAGCTTTCAGCAGGATTTGGATTATTTTCCTCCCTTTCTCAAAGACTTCTTCCGCTGTATCACCCCACACAATAATGTCATCAATGTACTGCAGGTGTTCTGGAGCTTGCCCCTGTTCCAGTGCATTCTGGATCAGTCCATGGCAGATGGTAGGGCTGTGTTTCCACCCCTGGGGCAGTCGGTTCCAAGTGTACTGGACGCCCCTCCAAGTAAAAGCAAACTGTGGCCTGCATTCTGCTGCCAAAGGAATTGAGAAGAATGCATTGGCAATATCAATCGTGGCATACCACTTGGCTGCCTTTGACTCCAGTTCATACTGAAGTTCTAGCATGTCCGGTACAGCAGCACTCAATGGTGGTGTGACTTCATTCAGGCCACGATAGTCTACTGTTAGTCTCCACTCTCCATTAGACTTTCGCACTGGCCATATGGGGCTATTAAAGGGTGAGCGGGTCCTGCTGATCACTCCCTGACTCTCCAGACTACGGATCAGTTTATGGATGGGAATCAGGGAGTCTCGGTTGGTGCGATACTGCCGCCGGTGCACTGTTGTGGTTGCGATTGGCACTTGTTGTTCTTCGACCTTCAGCAACCCCACAACACAGGGATCCTCTGAGAGACCAGGCAAGGTGGACAGCTGTTCATTTTCCTCAGTCTCCAAAGCAGCAATACCAAAAGCCCATCGGTACCCTTTTGGGTCTTTGAAGTACCCTCTCCTGAGGTAATCTATGCCGAGGATGCATGGAGCCTCTGGACCAGTCACAATGGGGTGCTTTTGCCATTTCCTTCCAGTCAGGCTGATCTCAGCCTCCAGTACAGTCAACTCTTGGGATCCTCCTGTCACTCCAGAGATATAGATGGGTTCCACCCCTTGACAGCTTGACGGCATCAGGGTACACTGTGCACCGGTATCTACGAGAGCTTTATACTTCTGCGGGACTGATGTGCCAGGCCATCTGACCCACACAGTCCAGTAAATCCGATTATCCCCTACCTCCACCTGGCTGGAGGCAGGGTCCCTCTAACAGTCATCACAACGTTGGACACCTAAGTCGCGTTGAAAGGGATTATTCTTCGTTATCACAGGAGCTGGAGTAAAATCAGCTCTTCCGCTCCATCTGGGAACCTGCTCACCAGAGACTGAAGCCGCAGCTCTCATGGGATGATTAGTCTTGACCCTTGTTCCTATTTTCAATACATGCACCCGTTCCTCCAAAGCTGAAGTAGGTTTTCCATCCCACTTCGTCATGTCTTCTCCATGATCCCGCAGGTAAAACCATAGGGTGGCCCCTGGTGTTTGCCTTCTATATCTTCTGTCTTGAACAATAGGACGTCTTTTGTTAACAGCTGAGACGTATGTTGGTACACGTGAGGAGCTGGATAAATCAGATAGATCGTCCCTCAATTGTTTGACATCCTGGGACAGTTTTTCCACAGCTGAGATGATGGAAGGGGTGAGATTGTCTTCGAACTCTATACTGTCCTGGGTTCAGCAGTGGCAGTCAGTTTTTTTGTTTTTTTTTTTCCTTCTTAGTAGCTGTTGCAGTACTGTGTTTTTGACTTTTGGCTTGGGAACAAAAAAAACTGATAACACCGATGTTTAGACTGACCAAGGATTTTGTGAGTCTCATGCTCTGCCAGGGAGGAGGAGGGGCCGGGAGGAAGCGGGGACAGGACACCTGACCCAGACTGGCCAAGGAGGTGTTCCATACCACAGCACGTCATGCCAGGGGATGGAACTGGGAGCTACCCGGAAGGGCATGTCCCCGGGGTCGGTCGGGCTGTCTTTTCTGGCGGGCGGTATCGTGTTCTCTTCCCTTGTTATTTCTCTTGTCGTTGTTATTGTTGGTGGTGGCAGTGGTGATTTGTGTTATACCTTAGTTATTAAACTGTTCTTATCTCAACCCGTGGGAGCTGCATTCTTTTGATTCTCCTCCCCGTCCCTCCAGAAGCGGAGGGAAGAAAGGGGGGGGGGGGGGGGGGGGGGGGCAGTAGACTGCGTGGTTCTGATTTACAGCTTGGGCTTAAACCACGACATAAGGTTTGGGCTTAAAAAGCTGCTTTTACTCTTTTACGTACCCTGCTTTACAGAACAGCATGAAGTAGTCTATGCAGTGTTTTCCTAGGTATAGATGCCTGGTACAAACAGAAATTAAAAGTGAAGGTTGAGCTTCAGATGCAAAAACCAGAAATTGCTGAATCTTTAATGAGATTAGGTTTTACAATTTTATCCTTTTTATTTTTTTTCATAAAGGTCGTAATTTAAAAACAAAAATAAGTATCTAACGACATTTAAGAAGAAAGAGTTTAAATCAGGCCAAGTGGCCCATTAAAATATAACCCAGTTATTATCAATCCAGAAAGCAGGACTGCCTTCTAATCACCTATTCTATGAAAACCTACCATCAATAATGTGTATTGCTGGTTGACAATGCAGTATGTGTAGATTTTCATTGTCCTGTGGATACGCACAAAACATAAAAAGCTTCAGTTTCATGACTACCAACATATAACGGGTAAGGGGAAAGGAAAAACAGTGACAGTTTAGGGCCAGAACTTAACAAAGAGCATATTAGGCATTTTTTCTGTATTTATCTTAAAAGTTTCCTCCCTGAAGTCATGTAGTTTATCAGCCTGATCACTTCAGAGCATACAAATGGGTAACATGGTGACTCAAACAAATATTTAAAAGCTTCTAGCTCCAGTTTCTAGCATTAGTCACAGCAAGGAGATGCAACATCCGCCATGCTTGCGCAGTTCTGGCAGAGCATCCCCTGGAGAACTTCTACAGCTGCTTCACAGCAGAAAATGGCCAGGAGAGGTTGCAACAGGCTGGCTCTTGCATGCCTTAAGAGTCAAGCAGGGAGAAATGCAGACCTTGCCTACCCCTCGTGCATCTAAAGACCTGCCTTCTGCACTTGATGAATAACCTTCACAACATCTGAGCTATGTGATGTCTCCCCACATTCTTGAGGAAAGATTGCTGCACCCCTAGCATACCTTTTGAGAAAAAGAAGTCAGTGGAACGCTGCCCACACCCGGCCATGTGAGTAGGCAGTGCTCAGGGACAGCTGTCGAGGACATTAGGTGGGGAGGGAGGAAGGAAGCCTTCTGTGGGTGTTGAATGCACTTGATGCAGACCAACCAACCTTTTCAGAATTAAATTTACATCCTCTGCTGTCACAGACCCAAATGTCTGTGTGGTTTACTCAAGGCTAGTTACTTTGCTGAAACATAGATGGCACAGGACAATACATGGCTCTTGCAAAGGACCAGGCAAGGACTTATATGGGATTAATCATGCTTTCTCAACAAGGTCAAAAAAACATTATCATCAAATTTCTTTAAAAAAAACCCATGTCTTTTAAACCACAAAAATGATAATGAAACCAATTAAAAAATTACAATTGGATTTCTTAAAACACAGCATTTCTTTATGGTTTTGGGTGAAAAGGGGGCAAACACTCTGCCTTCTTTAAGAATATAAATAATATCTTAGAGAAGGCTTCACCCAGTCTGAGAGGAAATCAAAACTTGACCAAAGCTCTTCGTCAGTCCCATTCCACTAATATGATTATATTTGTTGAAGAGGGCTATATACTTCTTGTACAGTATGTTCTTCCAGTGTTTTGCTTTCACCTACGCATTTTGCCTTCCCAAGCAATAGCTTCAGTCTTGTATTTTTCCACTATAAACTGACATCAGCTCAAAACCTGCCCCTTAAATATTCAAGGGCATGTTGGCACAAAAAAAATATTGCCCTCCTAAGCAGGCTGGGTGTGGTATTTGAATGCTGTACATTCTTTTAGTTAATTGAAAATAATATCTCTCTTTTCAAAGGTTCAGTAAACAAATGGTTTGGCAAAAAGACAATGAGAAATAAGCCAGGAATATGTATGTCAAATAACTTCTAGTTCAAGTATGCCATTAATACATATGTTGATATGCAACAGAATTTCTGATGTTTTAAGCCTTTAAAAGGAAAAGAAAGAAAAATCAGAAAGTAAGGCATTACTAAACCCTAAGCAACTGGCAGTGAGCCAGAGTGAGTATCTGTATGTACAGGTCTACTCATTCAGTGAATCATCACAAAATTGAGACCCAGATCAATACAAAGTAACACAATTCCTTCTCCCCTTGCTTCCTTCTTATTTTCTCTCCAGAAGACCCATCTGTGGCAACCATATTCATTTTCCAGACATGCCTTGCCTACTACTGACACGCAGCTGTTTCACAGAACAGGTCTGGGTAAATTTCTGAGCCTCTATCAGTACTATTATTTCATTTATTTACCCAGGTACACTTACCTGGAAGACAATTTTCTATAACATTTACAGAAATTATATACACATTCACAGTCACTAAATACAGTTTCAGGAATTCTTAAAAAACCACCAAATTAATTACTCAAAATAAATCAGCTGAGCACTAAGAAAAAATGTTTATAAACTGAGACATGCCGAGTTTGAAACAGTCTGTTTCATCCAAACATTGAAAAAGGGATAGACTTATTTTTAGGGCTTTTAGTATTTATTCTTAAGCCTCCTTTTTATGCAAGCAGGCTACCATTATTTTCAACATTATCAACTCTTAAAAATAGTCTCTCAGATACTTTTTCCTTGTCTTTTGTTACATTCATGGATTTGCTCCTTAAAACTTAGGGCAGTCTGCTCTCCACTTGAAAGAGATGAACATTTTCAGAACAATAGAAAAACACACAATAGAGAAGGTTAATTTCAGCTAAGTACATTGGCACAGTTGACCACATTTCACAACAACAAATACAAAAAAAAAGTGTTTGCATACGTCAGTAAGAATGGCCCTGTGCGCTCCAGCTCCCACAAGCCACCCCAACCCTCTCATCTGCTTCCACACAATAGGCAGGGACTGTGGACACAGATTGTTCCCTGTGCTAAAATGTCAGTGCAGCCTGGCTCAAACTTCAAGCTGCAGGCAAGCCTCTCTACCAGGTCAAAGAAAGAATTTTCTTAATAGTTCTACTTTAAATGGTCATGGGGAACGCTTCCCATGGTGCACTGAGTGCTCACTATGTCCTTTCAGCTGGGCAGCACAGCCCACCTCGCAAAACAATGGGTTTGTTAATTCATTTGTTCAACAAGTTCAGGAACTTGGAATAAGTCTGTCTACTCCCAACAACCTATTTCCAAATGTAGTATCAGAAAAATCAAAATAATTTAAATAAACCCCAACAAAACAACACTAGTATCAAAAACACACAGTTCCACTGGCCACAATTCCAGCTAAAGCTACAGCTTTTCAGAAAGGACATGTCATCCCCAGAGCAGAAGCAGCATATATACTGTTCTCTGGAGTTACTAATTCATTTTTCCACATTACCCTTGTATGTCTAACCCACTCCTTCCAGAAGCTGCCATGTTGGTGTGATCAGATTAAATAGGATTTTTATCCACAGTCACGAGGCTCCTCACTGCTCTCTGATCTCAGCACAGAATGTCAGCTGCTTAAATAATGGGCAACTGAAACTGCACACTTATGACCAGACATCCTGTTTGCTGTGAGTTCTATTTTTAATACTTTTCATGATGTTAATAATGGGAAGTCCAGGTTTAACCCGTTTGCTTTTGGTTATAATTAGTTATATGTAGTTAGTTAATCCCAAACCACTTTCCTGAGATCCCAGTGTGTACTGATTCTACTTCTCGCTGTCATTTAGAAGGTGTCCTTTTGCCCCCCAAGCTCCTTGTTCCTGCATTTCAGAAGCTTTTCAGATTGCTCTGAGAAGCAAAGACTTCAAAAGGGTTCCCCTGTTACCTAATCTTAAAAGCAGCCTAGTCAAGGAAAATTGTAACATTTGGTTTCTGTATGGAAGCCAAGACATTAGAAAGAATACGAAACTCAAAACATTTTATGCAGAAATCTCCTAATAGTGGACTAGCCAGAAGGCTGTGAAGGTTGGGAACTGCTGTGAACCCTCAGCACCCACTGGGAGACATATTTAGGACAAAGCATTTCTTAACAAGGACAGTTACTTCTTCCCTGAAACCTGTACAGTATGGACCCTATCTAAACTCAGCTTCATCTCACATACTGGCTTTTCTTAAATTAATTATTTCTTCTGTTTGAGGCAATAACCAGGCACCTCTCTCAGCTGTCTTACTGTTACTTACAATGTGACTGTAAATACTCATCCACTACTTCTTTGTAAATGATCTCTCTTACACACACATCAAGCGCAGCAGCTCCTGCTGAAAGGCAGTCAGCTGTTTCTTGCCCTCCCCGAGGTTACCAACCATCATGTCAGCTAGACCTAGCAATGGTTTAAATTTTAAAAGAGCTTTTTGACTGAACAGTCAAACTGACTGGCTTATACACAAAATACTCAGTCCTTCTATCTTGCTCAGTTCAAATTATCTTCTCTCCCTGCATGGACTATAGATTCATAGAATGAATGCTACACATTAAAAAAAAATAAATACCTAAAACAAAACCCCAAGAGGAAATAGAGGAAAACTTGATCTTTGTCCTTTCCAGTGGGAATACCTTTAAAGCCTGCAAAAAATATAAGGCTGAGAGAATGAGCATCAATTTAGAGCCTCAGATGTTGATACACATCTTCAATTCTATCTTTGGCTTTTGCTGAAACAAAAAAAAAAGATTTTAAGTAATACTAACATTCTTGTTAGCTGTTTTAGGAGCCATTCCTACTAAGAAGAAACACAGAATGGCTTACCTCACCCAAAATGCCCCACAAGCTTCAGATACAGCTAATTTTTAGCTAATCTTCTCTATACTACAATCAAGAAACAAAAGGCTCTATATGGTCACTGTTCTCCCCAGAAACCCAGTCATCAAAACCATCAGCATCCTGTAAAAATATTTAATCTGGGTAAACATTCAAGAGTTGCTCGGTTTTGATTTGGATAAACTCCCCCCCCCCCATCCCTATTCTGGAACAGCCTACTTTGTAACGGAAAGGCCTACTTCAAAAGCACTAGCCCTCACAAGATGACTGCACCTTCCTTTAGAATCTAAAATAACTGGGAGAACTATTGGATGGAGCCAGTATGTCCTGGGTTTTTGGCCACATGTAATCCCCACTTCCAAATTATAATCCTACTTTTACTGCAGATTAAGTGGAGATACTTTCATGAGGTGTGATTCGTGTTTGAGCTAAAATGAAATCACCACATTCTCAATATAACTTTTAGCATTTTCCTCACATTTAAAGATGCCTGAAATATTTAAAAAAAATTCTCACAGGCACATTCCTGGAGAACCCGTTCTCTGCAGTTTATATTATGTGACATTATCTTCCACAAGAACAGATGCACAATGGTACAGAAAGAATTAAAAAAAGGACAAGTGCAGACATTAACCTTTTATCTTCTCCTGTTTTTTCATAGGCAAACCACAACAGAAAAAAGCTAGACAGAGGCTTAAATCAGGTAAAGGATAGGTATTCGTAACAGTAGTGTATCTATAAACATTCTCTATTTAGAAACAGATATTCACCCTTTTTTGCAAAGGGAGGAAAAAGTCTTCCCTACAAAGCAATAAGGAAAACAAGCGCAGGGAACATGGTAAGAAACCAATGTGAAAACGCAGGCAGATGGGATTTCATGTAGGACAGGAAATGAAAACAAAAGGACTGCATTTGCTATGTGGTACTATGGAAAGACTGACTTAACGACTGCATGCTCTAACTTTCATTTCCCTACAGGCACCCAGCACTAACCCTGACTCCAGCAAGGCAATAATCCAGCAGGAACCATGGAAAAATACTCAAGTGTGGGCAGGTGACTGACTGACAATTTTTAACATTGCTTTCTCTAATTGCATATCAATAAACTTGTCAAATAAATGGTTCCTTCCAAAGCATAGCACAATTCTGACCTGAAAAGAAAAAGCTTTTAGGAGAGCTGTGATGGGTCATTTCAAAGTTTCATTTCTACCTGAAGTGGCATGGGACATTTCTTTCGTGATCCTCATTCATAATATAACATGAAATACTGGCAGAAATAGCTGTAGCATCCTACCATAAAAAAATCACAGTGATATAGATACAAAGCAGGCCAAGGAAACAGACAGGAAGACCATTTGGCCATTGCCACATCACAGAAGACATTTTCTAAAGTATTTAAAAAAAGACTAAAAACAAACACAAAAAACCCCAAACATTGTCTGGCTGAAATACATGGCATGATTATATGAAGCTTCAGGTGTTAAGAACAGAGCAAGAGAGAGAGAGGGAAATGCTTTATGGGGGGAAGGAAGATAGAAATCCTGAAGGAAGGGAAGAAAACTTGGGCAAAGACATCTGAGGGGGTTGAGGGGCTTTTTATTTTTAGAATTTAAAATTTCTTTATCTATGTCCCCTCAAGTCCCATAAATAAGAAACTTTTGTATCCTGAATGTATTTTTCCACCCAACAAAGAAAACATACATGAAAACTATTTGCATCCCAGTTGCCTGTTGTCAGTCACATGCTTCATAAAAACTTCAAATAATTCTTCTCTTATGACCATGCCTAATTTAATATTAAAGTCAGAATTTCAGTTCAAACCCTCAAGGGAACTCAGCTGGGTTTACTGCTAAATCTTTGCCAGTGTTTTGGAAAGAGTCTGCGTTGCAAAACTCCCACCCAGTCCAATCTTAACTAAGCCAAGATGGCAAAAAATTCAACAAACTGGAAAAAAGCCACTTGTATTATATGCTAGCCTCCAGAATATGAAGGATATCCTTGTAAGGGCATCTTTAATTGACATTCCCTTCATTTACCTTTACAGTCCCATTCCGACCTCTAACATTAAAAGCAAACATAATTAAGTAGCCAAATTCTCCTTACTTGTAACTTAAAGCAACTTTTTTACTATGCCTAGCTTTGGAGTGTTTTGCAGGCCTAACTCTAGACCTGTGTGTAATATTGCCACAAGAGAACAGAAGCCTCCCCAGTGGAAAATGCAGGTACTGGCCAAGCATGGGGTACACACTTTGACTCTCCTTTGACAATTCCTTTCCTGTGCCTAACAAGACATCCTCAGCCAACATGTGAGTAGCAGTGAGCATTATAATATCTCAAAGATATTGTTTGTGTTGATAACACTTCATGGCTTGGTCACTTCCAATTTTGTGACTTACAAATTCATAAAAACTGTAAATATAATTAGAATCACAATAATGAAAGTGACGGTATACTGATCCAACGTCCCAACTTCTCTCACTTTCCAGCTTTTTCTTCTGTGTAAT
Organism: Psittacula echo; assembly: GCF_963264785.1. Taxonomy (NCBI): domain Eukaryota; kingdom Metazoa; phylum Chordata; class Aves; order Psittaciformes; family Psittacidae; genus Psittacula; species Psittacula echo. Next base: position 45,690,001 of record NC_137742.1, on the reverse strand, counting down.
GAATACTGAACTAGGTGGGGGGCTTGGCGGGGGTGGGGGTGGTGTTATTTTTTTTCAATCTGTAGGTGAGTAATCAAGAGTGCATCTTCTATGGCCATAATCAGGTCTTCATAAACTTTAACAGATATTCACAATGTTATAGCAAAGTAAAACTCAATGGTCTTCAAAAGTAACCCTTTTTCAATTCAGATTTGTTAAATCACAATGAGTTTTTTTACTCTGTCATGAAAAGACATTTTTACAACATTTTAATAATTTGTCTTATTCTGAGGTTTGAGGGTAATAAAAACATTCAAATGAAGATCACTTGGGAAGACATAAATTGAAAAACACTAGCTTCTTATTGATGAAAGGAACACAGTCAAACACTGGGTAGGGTAGTGGTTAGAGAAATGCACTGATGCACACAGTTTCCCTTTAGTTTAAAATAGGGATACAAACTAAAGCAGTAGCAGAAGTGAACTGTATGTGTAAAGGGACCTACAGTTCACTTCTCAGCTGAGTACTTAGGTGGGAAATAAGCAGGATATAAGCTAAGAAGGAAACCAGAATTCCTGACTCCTAATGGCTCAGCCATCTTTCTGTCACAACTAATGTGATGTCATAAAGACAACATAATTATGGAGCAACAAAGTCATCTTTTAGACATGATCATCTCATGAGACTACAATAAGTCAAACCACTTACTGTCATTTACACCCACAATGAGAAGAATCATGGATACATTAGGGAGCACTTTCCTCTACACCCGAACAGTTAAAATCTGACAATCCAATATAAATTGGAGGTTCTTAGTAGTTTCTTTAAAAAATAAAACACAGGCACCAAAATAAAGCAAAAAAATCGCAAGCATATGGCACTACGGAAGAGTAAACAATATTGCTTTCAGGCCTAGCCAAGGGATTACTGTCACATGAGGAAATCAAGGTTGACTTTTAGAAATCTAAAAATAATTTTAAGAATGCTTCCTGTCTCAATGCTCTGGACAAGAGAAAACAAATGAAAAGACTTAGTGTCTACACGCCATCTAGGTCTTTGGTATTACACAACCTCCTTTTTTAAAAACACTTCAAACAAATTCCTATTCCAGATATTCACAGGCTTTAACTGATGAAAAACAAGCACAAGATATGAAATATAATCTGGAATTACAAAACTGATTGTTTTCAGAAAAAGTCCCTGTGTCCCCGACAAACAGTTACAGAATCAGACAGCCCGATCAGATTTAATTATTTTAATTAAATATAACCTGCTAGGTAGTTACTGGCATGCCACTTTATACCAGAAGGCTGGATCACTACAGAGGACACTCACACAAAATACTTCACTCTACCTTTGTCTTACAGAGTTGCAAAGCAACACACATCATTAGGATAAGCATACCTCTACAGCAAAGAATTATGTATGCAACTGTTCTTTATCATAGGTTCCAGCTCTGCTCTACTTCCAATTAATAAGACAGGAGCAAACTTGTCCATCATACCTCTTTCTGTGTGGTGAAGACACCACACAAGCACATTTCTGTCTCTAAGTATCGTACCTCCAACACCCTATCATACCATGCCTGAAAATTTTACAATCAAAACTACTTGCACTGAAAAAAACATGATTTAGCAAGCTTTTACTAATTCCTCTAATCTCCCTTTGTGCTGAAAGTTACAAGACTGCATACGCTCATCTAGATGGTCAAAAGCAAACAGGTAAATATCTGTCCATTAAATTATTATCCTTTAAAATACACTCAAATCAACACTTACATTTGATATTTATAATCAAAAACCACTAACCATAGCCTTAATTATTAGAAAGCATGTTCTACTGCAATATTGTCATGATTTAAGCCCAGCCGGCAACTCAGCCACTCAGCCCACTCTCTCACTCCCCCCCTTTCCTCACCCCCTGCCTCCTCCAGGGGGATGGGGAGGAGAATCGAAAGAATGTAACTCCCACGGGTTGAGATAAGAACAGTCCAGTAACTAAGGTATAACACAAATCACTACTGCTGCCACCAATAATAATAACGATAAGAGAAATAACAAGGGAAGAGAATACAATCGCTCACCGAGCGCTACACCTCACCACTCACAGACCGATACCGATACCTCACCCCCCCCCCCCCAGCAGCGATCCCGCCCTTCCGGGGACTCTCAGTTCTACATCCTGGGCATGACGTGCTGTGGTATGGAATACCTCTTTGGCTAGTTTGGGTCAGGTGTCCTGTCCCTGATTCCTCCCGGCTTCTCCTCCTCCCTGGCAGATCATGAGACTCACAAAGTCCTTGGTCAGGGTAAACATTCTGACCAGCAACTGAAAACATCGGCTTTATCAGTATTATTCCCAGGCCGAAAGTCAAAACCACAGCACTGCACCAGCTACTAAGAAGGAGAAAAAACGACTGCTGCTGCTGAACCAGGACACAGAGCTGTTCCCAGGCTGAAAGTCAAAACCACAGCACTGCACCAGCTACTAAGAAGGAGAAAAAATGACTGCTACTGCTGAACCCAGGACAAATATAAATATCGATAAAATGAAATCATCCCATGCTTAACTTCATCTTTCCAGTCACACTGCTATACGAACTAGGCCGCTCACAGTATTCCCGTGGAGATGAAATCACAGCACCAGCTTCTGTTCCCATCTCTGCTACAGGTTAAAATATCACCAGCCTATTCTTACTTTGGTACATAGACCACTAATTGCTTAATGGACAATTGTCTGGCTGAATTCTTCAGTGTTTATAAGAGAGAGTGCTCAGGTGAAGGTTTGTGTTAGGAGACCAAAACTGAAGACCTCAATCCATTTCCTTGCTTTGCCCAACTTTCTTGGGTGTTTTTGGACAAGCTACCTAGCACTTCCATGCCTTGATTTACAAACATTCTCATTGCAATTCTGAAGAGCAGAATTTAAAAAGAGATGTTACATGCTATTTGGGCAGCTCACGCAATGGTAATGAGGTCCCGACATACACCACCTCTCCCAGTTAAAACACTCCAGGCAACGAGGAGAAGTAAAACCTCCTCTTCAATAAGAAAATTGGTCCCTTGGGAAGATCTTGAGGATGAATGACTAAGGCCTGACTCAGCTACGCCTTTAAATACATGAGTGGCTTCAATGAATTCGTCAGAAGTACAGCCAAAACACAGGGAAATCTCTCAAATTTAAACAAAAGCAAGACATCACAGTCATGCAGAACTGGCACTGAACTGTTAATATTTTCTTTGAAATAAACAGGATCTTGAGCCTGGAAACATCTAATATTCTCTAGCTTTATCTCATATCCTTCTGCAACACGGATGAGAGAACTTAAGCAAGGCAGTCATCAGCCTTCCAAACTAAGTCCTAGGCCCTTTTTTTCAGGTATTTGTGTTAGGAGTAAAGAAGGAAACCCACACTAAGGCAGTTTGTAACCACAGTTGTAAGAACACCCTATGTGGGTGTTCACCACATCTGGAGCATGCAACCTGGAGTACATAGGAGACAGTTCACAAAACCAAAACATTAAATTTTGTAAGGAGCAAAAGTAATGAAATCTAGTTTCTTACAACTTGCGTCTCATAGGCTCAAAGTGTCAACAAAAGTGTTTCCTGTGGTTGGTAGTCATAACATCTTCCCCCTCATGTGTCTGTTAGGGTTCCCAGAAATGATAGAGTACTTCTGCCTTGCCTTTATGTGGGCTTTTGTCACAGGCAATTCTTACACGAACATAGCAACATTAGACCACTAACAAGTTTCAGTGAAAATGCCCAATGGATACCTCAATTAAAGGCAGAATAGGGATAATTACACATACAGAACAACATAATTGCCTAAGCTTCTTTTCCATGAGCATTTTTTCTGGATAAAAATAAAAGCTTCTCTTGAAAATGCCTGTTAAAAACACAGCTATAGCACAGAGAATAACAGATTTCTTGTACCGTACTGGCAATCATTTATGAAACAAAATTATGGCAATTTGAAGTATCATTACCCTGTGCTTCAAGAATGCTGTTCAGATATGGAGATGGCCTGGGTCAACCTCGATGTAGGACAACAACCTGGCTTAACAGTACAAAGAGAAAATGAAAATATTTTCTGTTCAATCACACACTGCAGTGCAACTGCAGTTCCAATAAACTAACAGATATTAGACTTGAGATATATGTCTTATGAGATTAAAAATACTTTTTGTATTTATATATCATATGTCAATATACATTTATATAGCATAAACATCCATGCTAATGTAGAGATACTGTAGTCTAATTTCAAATGCTGGTATGGGTTTCACAAAACCTTTAAGCGAATCATCCGGTGAAAGGAACTAGACAATCGTGAATAGTCACTCAATCTGTCCACACAAGAAAAGTGACACAAGAAAATAGATATGGCACTGACCAAAAGAGTATAGTACAATTTACACACCTTTAAGAATTCAATCACATCTGTTTAATTAAAGCAACAAAGCATGTATTTGCTTTTAACACTGAGCCACCTTCCTGCTCAAAGCTTCTTGGGTGGCCGGAAAGAGAGAATGACAATATTGTAAATTGTACCCATGATTACTTTTAGTACTATTACCATCAAAAAGTAGATTAATGACTACCAAAACCTTTTTAACTGGTTTTATAAAAGGCCTGGAGTTTGCCTTATGTGCTGATATATTTCTTCCAATAACTATGTCCACACTTACAGACTGCTATATATGTGCTTTTACTATACAGTATGTGAACATAATCTAAACTGAAAAAGACATGAGGACAATAGTTAAGACTCATTATCCTGCTGCTGAAAATGCGTAAGAAATGTAAGACTGAAATAAAACACACATAAAACTGAAATACAGCACACATTTGAGCCAGCAGACCGTTAAACCTCGTCTGGAGTCATTACAGTCAATCACATCAGGAAGAACTTGGGGATACTTAAATCAAATGGATTATTCACCTGCCATGAACAAGAGTATATTCTCAACTAATAAAAAGTCCATAGGAAATTCCGTAGAAGAAAACTTACAGAGTGTTTGAATGCAGTGTTCCACTTTTTTCCAAATGTACTAAGTTGCTCCAGTTGGAAAAGCCCTGAAAGGGCCAGCCTTCTTTCTGCTCCCAAAACTCACTATATCACCCCTCAGAATCCACTGTATAAACACTAGTGCAGGCAGACATTTGAGAAAGACAAAAAATGATCAAATACTTTTTGGTTTTCTGATATTTTGTGAAGAACAAAACTGCTCTAATTTTCCATTTCCTGTTTTAGTAAAGAAAAAAGGTATTTGTAAACTAAGGTACAGAAGAGCACATTTCAACCACCAAAAATCTGATTTTAAAATTAGAAACAACAGCAGACTGAAAAGTTAGTGGCATTAGTTGATCTCAATAATAAAATTCATCTTGTTAGTATCATATGATATCATGCACAAACACTGCTCAGTTAAAATGCCTCCAGTGACACAGATTGCCAAACAGTGCCCCATCACAGTCATGTAACTAATTCTTCCTACAAATAACAGGAACAAAACTCTCTACTAAAACTGCCTTTTTCTTTCCTGCACAAACCCTATATTTTACATTAAAGTTACCTTAATCTTTCACTGCAGAGGATGGCTGCTGTCTTGGAGCTATACTTAACAGTGATGTAATTATCTGTAAACTTCATTTCAACACATGGCCATGTGGCCTGAGTTCTCCTAATTTAGAAGTGGTCATCTCAGACACTGGAAGGGAATGCATGCTGATAAGTTGCTTCACTGAAATGTGGCCTAATACATAAATACAATCAGAACTATTATAATTGTTTTGATATATACATATTGTATATTTAATACATACATAAACATAAAAATGTGGCCTGAATGTGGCCTAATAGGTACATTCACCCTCTGACAACATGAACATAATACCCATCTGAGACACTCGATGTGAAATATGCCACGCAACAGCACTTTCTTCGTAAGACAGATGGGTGCTACTAAAAAGTAAACTGGGATCCTGACACAACACTACTGCAAATAGGATAGCGCTTGTACTGTAGTCAGAACTGGACTAATTTTTTTAAAAACTATTGTGGCTCAATCAAAAATTCCACTCAAATTTCTAAGGTTTTGTCTTTAGTTCACATAGTTTTCTTGTTCTATTAAATGTTTCTTAAGTGAACTCTGAAGCAGCACTATCCTAAAAAATACTACTTTTTTGAAGCTGTACAACTATAGTTTCCGAACAATCCATAATTACAGGTATTTTTACAGGGATGGAAAACTAAATGCTGAGAACGTTTCATTTCAATGGCCTGAAATTTTATTCATATGTATTCACGGCAAAAGTTTTTTCAAATGGCAGGCTTTATTTCTCAGATAGCTTAACAACATCTACTGAAATTCAGCTCTTGTGCATGACGTGGGTGTAAAATTTTCCATTCAAATCCCTGTTTGCCACAAGAATTAAATGTTATTTGTAATCAGTGAAGGCCATCTAATACATTTACAGGGTTCCTAGAAGTTCTTTGAGATTAACAGAATTTGGAAAGGCCAGGTACAGCAAATGACTCCAGTGAACACTCTCTGACGAACACTTGAGAACTTACTGCCGTATTTCTTCTAGCTATTAAGCACTTTGTAGTGCACAAGCTCAAAAGATGTTTTTCAGATTTGATCCTTACTTTGATTCTCTGATTGGTGGAATCAAGTAAAAACATTCATTTTAAGAAACAAAAAATGCTTGGTAATTAAGGTCTTAAATTAATTTTATGTAATATTCCTTTACATAAATTAGCAGAAGCATATAATCCTGAATGAATTCCTTAGTTAAATAAAAGCTCTCTTTTACCATGTTATATTTTCTTCCCCCTACCTGTGTTTTGCTAAGACTTCAAAATATTTTCTACTTGAAGTATAACACAATTAATTTTAATGAATTACAAGATTTGGTTTTCGTGTTTCAGTTACACTGGTGAATTTGTTGTTAAAGGACAAAGCATTTAGCATTAGTCATACAAATCACAATTGGTTTTGCTTTGGTTGTCTGGGTTTTTTTATTGGAAACTTAACAGCTATTTCAAAGTAATTTTTTCTTAGGTTATTAACAGAGCTTAAATATTGACAACTGTAAATCTCTTGAGTGAGAAGAACAATCAATAGGAAAAAAAAATCAAAGACAATTACATTTTTAGTAAACTAGCGGACAAATTTTAAACATGTGAGAACAGCATTTCTGAGAAAACAGCAGAAATTATTCTGGAAAAGTTAAATTACTCCTCAAAGTTTCAGTATAGACACAAACTAAAACTCAAAGAGACAAATGTAATTTTGATAATCTGCACAAATCATCTTCCTTATCTGGTATATAAACATATATGTTTCAGTGCCCTCCCTAACTGCTGTGTACCCTTGGTATCTCATCGTATGACACTTTCTACCATAGGCATACTTTCAAAGCAGCTTTTGTATTTTAATACTGAACTTCATATAAAATTGAGCTAGTCTCTCAATAAAAAGGTGGTTTCCTCTCAGATCCCACACTGGATACAGATCATCTGCTACAATTCCTTTGGACTGATTGAAAGATTATTTTCTTCTGCCTAACACCAAGCACTGGCATACATAATGGAATTCTTTTTTTCCAAGCAGGCAGGGTCCAGTATCGCAACAAAAATAATAGTAACACTTAGCATTTCTATCACACTTTTCATAAATAACACAACACTAATTTTGACTAAAACTAAATGTGCTGACCAGCAAAATGACAAGATGAAGAAACAGAGTAAGATTAAATGAGTGAAGAGAATGCATGAGAATACGAGGGATGACAAAAGCAGAAATGCAACAGGTGATTGCGTTTAGGCTTACGTATGTGTACGCACACATCGTAAGAATATCTGCAGAGAACCATGAACAGAAATCAAGGTGGGCAAAAGGTAACTTAGAAAAAGCAACTGAAAGTAAACAGAAAGTAATGAACAGTACTGAATGTGACTGAAGGAGACAAAAGAGAACAGAGAAAGGAACAAGGGTGAAAAAGAAGGAGAGGAAAGATTGTAATAAAAGCTACTAAGAAAAAATAAAATACTTCAGAAACAGAGCAGTAAAAAGGTTGAAAGGGGGAAAAAATAAAAAAAAAATGAGAGAGAAGAGAAGCAAAAGAACAAGAGCCTTTAGTTACGTGACTAGAAAGTCTTTCTCACCCATGGAATCTGTTCACACTGCTGCAATCCACTGTGTGTGGATCCACCCAGGACAGCAGCACCACAACTTTCTACATGAGCTTCCCCACTGGTTTATATGCCCCTTGAGTGCAGTTAACACTAGCAGTTACACAGTTCTTATCCAGCACATGCTATCTTCAAATGTTCTTTAAATACACATACATGTATGTAAAGTCAGCTCCTACACACTTAACTGTTTAGAAGGCAACTTTTTTCAGTAAGTAATTTCCCTGTAATTGTCAGCAAACTTTCCTCCAGTATTCCGTTTCACTTATTCCATAGAGTCATCTGTCCTAGATCTTATACTTGGATGCAGAAGCAGCTGCTTTGATTTGGCGGTGTCTCAGTATAGCAAAGCCATCCATCTTATATTAGAAAAAGGAATTCTTACCACGAACAAAAAAAAGTGAGAGAGGGAAATCGGATAGCACAGGCACATGAAAGTTTAGAAGCTACATTTAATAAGTTAATGCTTATTTTGAAAGGATAAGCAGGATCAATGTGAATTTCAGTTTTCCACATGTAGCAAAATACATCAGTATCCTTATTTCAATCACACTTGTGATGTGAGCTGGTACCAGCTCTGACTTCTCTGTTTACTTCTTGCTCTGCTTCTCACCTCCCTCTACTCACTCCATGGTTTTTTTCCTACCTCTGCTAATTTTTTCAAGGGCGCCTTAGTTTTCATTACGTGTGTTTTTCTTTCTTGTCTTGCTTATCCCCAAAGGTACTTCCACTGCTTTATGATGTCATTTCTGCTACAAGCCAATGCAGACACGACTAAAAATCAAGAATTCTAGCGGAACAGAGGTTAGCACCATCCACACTGACTGGTACCACGCTGGAAACCTACTTGTAATCAGCTCCAAAAGAAACAATACAGTAAAGATCTGCCAGCACCAGGGAGTTCCCTTGTCTTTTTTCTCTTCTCTTGTCCCTAACTGTATTGGAGAAGTCACCGTTGCAAAGACCACACCTCTATGGCAGATGACGAATCCCACCCTTGGTGCCTCATCAGTGGTTTCACTACAAAACATGTCATTACGCCTTTTCCATGGGGTTAAGTACCCTGCCAATGCAGTGCTGTGAATCTGCACTCAATCTTCAAGAATTATTAATACTTACAGATAGTAGAAGACTGTATTCTTGTCTTCAATTTTAATTCACGTTTCTGCTCACAGACCTTACTCAAGAATTACTGTTTAAAAAAACCACGACTATACCTTAGGTTTACCCATTAGGTTTCACATTTCTAACAGTAAAGTAGAACAACTGCCCCCCCCCCCCCGCAGAAATGGAATTTTATTGGTACAAAGGGTTTGCACTAAGGAAGCCTTCTCCGATACAAAGGGATGAGAACAGGCATAACAGCATAAGGTACCTTTAAGACTACTGTTCAGATGTAGCAGGGAACCTACTTTGCACTATTTAAAAATTACATAAAAATGCGTGCAGACTGTAGCTTGTAGTAGGGCTGTATGTACTCTGAATTCATTTTGCTCTCAACCTCATACAGTGATACTTTTTTTAACTTTAAAATTCTTCATCTTAAAATGATTGTAAACACAAATGCTATATATACATACAAACAAACATTCACATACCAAAATACAAACAGAAACGGAATTACTTAGTGCAATAGTTTATGCTGTGTCTGTTTAGATCATGTAATTAGCACAGCACCACAGAACATCTTTCCTAAACAAGGTATTTCAGTTACAAAGTAAAAGTAGTAGTCAATTACAGGATGCTATTTGGTGGGTTTTTAACTGATCATGGAGCTCATAAATCCCCGCACAACAATGCACTTCACAGACATTTGTCATATACTGCAATGCCCATACTAAGGCAACACATCCAGGAGTTGGCAGCCATGCTATCAGCAAGAATTTGGCTACAGAAACAGCAATGATTCATCATGCATTCTAGAAGCACTGTCGAAACAGCAAAACAACACACTGCCATTTTAATCCTTTAAAGGTAACGAGTTTAAAAAAATAATTCTAAATCTGTTTGTCAAAGAAAACAGCTATTCAGAAAAGTGTCAGCTACTCACCTCTCTACACTGTGATTTAAATGGTCAACAGTACAGAACAAATGTATCACAACAGCTAAATAAAAAAATCTTTGGTTTAAAGATAGTTCAATTTAGGCTGTATTCAGTTTAAAAAATCTTCTGTAGTAATTATAAAATAACCATCTAGGTACATTTTCATTAATTGAAATCTACATTGCAAATAGATTATTTCCAAACTCACCCTCTGAATTATTTGACAACAGCACAGTCAGAGCTATTTGTTTCAATGTACAGATCACATCTATTACTGACCCAATATCCACACTGTCAGCTACCAGTAGTAGCAAATAGTAGTAGGTCCTGTCAAAAGCTCTCAAGTTCTACTGATTTCTCTGATGAAAGCACTCTTCTCTTTCCCCCTCAGAATGTTACAGTTAAAAACATTAACATCCAGTTAAAAACTGGAACATTCTGAGGAAGTTGTCTTCTAAATTACATACACCTGAAAAGATGATTGTTTCCATTGTAATTACATAGTGACACTGAAACCTTTATCAGTAACGCCTTTTCGCTATCACCTTGCTGAAGACACTAAAAAACACCTCTATAAAAGTTTAAGAAGATGTCATCGGAAAGCATTTTGGATCTGGCACTCTTCATCCCATTATACAAACGCACATCAGGAACCCTTACCTTTTGGAAAACAACTTCACTCAGCCTTCTTTTCTTTTTGCCACTTTTTCTCATCACCTGGTTTGTCCGAATCCATTTTGTGACCTGGATTAAAACCATAGTGCTTTTTTAGCAGGAAGATGTGACCCAAAGTGCAGCTATTCAACATTAGTAACAAGCTATAAACAGACTCAGGGCAATGTTTTTCCATTGCTTTCACTACAAAGAGGAACAGCACTTCTCCCCATCTAGAATGACATCGTCTTAGGTGATCTGGTTAGTTACTTGTGCATGGTCGAAGTGTGAGGTGGTGTTCAACTTAGAGCTTTCAGTTTAAAAGTTTTGCTCACATGTTTTATGACAGACCGGATTGCCAAACGGAAACCCGGACAGAAAGTTACCACTGCAGTGCACAAAAATCCTGGAGAAAATCTCTGCGCTTTATCCCTTACACCTTCTATTTCAAGTAAGAGGTTTATTTCCAGCCACCCAGTCCAAAGTTGTTCCAAACTACCAATGCCAAATTTAGACGATGGGGTTGTTATATTTAATAAAGAAGTAATACTTCAGTCTCTTCCCCCATACAAATGTGTTTATTCCCATATGAAAGCAACTATGTTTTAAAGCATGGCGGGGGTGGCGAGGGGCGTCCGGTGAAAAACTTGGGAAGCAGACTGGCAAAGGAACGAAGCGGGAGCAACGTAAGAGTTGCGGAAGATTTTCTCCTCACCTCGCCGCTCACTTGCTGGACGAGCCGACTCTTCTTCCACGTTTCACCCTCCTCCAGCAAAGGCTACAAGGGGGAGAAAGTGCACGCTAAGGCGGGCTTGCAAGGGGAGTATCTCCGCTTACGCTCCGCTCCCCAGGGCCGCGGGGCGAACGGTACAGGACGAGACGGGACGCGCTGCAGCTATCCCCGCCCGTCCAACACCGACCCCCTGCCAGGACCCAGCGTCACAGACCCGGGAGCGGGAGCCGGAGCCGCGCCCGTCCCGCCCCGTCCCGCCGTTGCCGTCCTCAATGGCAGCACACCGCAGGCTTCGGTCGGAAATGAAACACCTCCGCGGGGTCTCCCGCCCCCGAGCTCCGGGCCTCATGTCTATGCGGAGAGGAGGAGCGCTTGACAAGCGTAAGGACCAGCGGCTCTGGGGCGGCCCCGCCGGGGCTTGCCGCGCCTCCCCCGGCCCAGCCCAAAATACCTCCAGTGGTGCCTCGCCGGCGGCAGGCGGGGCCCGGAGAGCCGGGCCCCCGGCGATGCGAATACAGAGCCCAACCGAGCTGCGCGGAGCAGGCGGCGGTGGTGCGTACAGCCTGGCCGACGGGGCGGCCCTTCCTAACGTCCGCGTGAACGCTCGTTGCGGTCTAGCTTTCAGAGAGACGCTCTCTCGTTAAGTCTCTCATTATGACAAACGCTTCCCTGTTAACCTTCCTATAACGGCCCGCTATCCCAGGTATTCACAGAGGAACGAGCTAATGGGGCTGGCTCAAGAGAGGAAGTACCACCACCATTAAGTGCTTCAGATTACCCCCAGTATTTTTTTGATACCTGAGGAATCCAGCTATTAAATTACCTTGGAGGGCTGAAATGTGCCTTAAAAGCAAGAACCAAACCAGCTCATTAATCATGTGACAGCACAGCAAGCCCCTGGTTGCGGGTCCAGTTAAATGCTTTGTTCAACAAGAGACTGCAAGCAGGTGATTGCATTTGGGCATGTGATTTCAACAGATGTTTCTGTGTTCTTTGAAGATGATATACAAGCTCTGCCATGATGGAAGACACCGAAGTAATGTCAGCTATGCAAAATTTGAACACTATAAATTCCTAATTTAGGATTTTACTTAGTGATCTGTGTTTAGCATTAAAAAGGACAGACAATAAAGGACAGACTGCATCACACTCGATATAGTTAAAATTATGATAGAAAAGTATTTTTAGTATTTAAAAAATAATATACTCTGTGCTATATATGACAATTTCCTGACAGCGTCAAAAGAAAATCTACGCTCTTGTAAAAGAATAGGGCTCATTAAAGCACCTATTTGAGCAGATCCTCCTATATATAGAATTAGATGGATTTTGCAAACAGATTTAAGTAAATAAAGATAGGTCCAATTAGTGTGTGCTGTATCTTGGCAGTATCCCTTTATCACTGAAAAAAAAAAAAACCCACACCAAAAAAACCCTCTCTCCTACCCTTTTTGTTTTACTGCCACAACATGCTTTTTTCAAGATCAAAAGCTTCAGATCAAAGCCAAGATCAAACTCAATGCTTTAAATAGAAACAACTTCACTATGAAGCATTACACAAAAAAGAACTTTTTAATAGAGGTGTCACAGTAGAAAATCGTACTATAGATTTTTATTTCACACTCACCACAGGCCTACTTGAACTTGCATATTTTTATTTTGTAAAACTACAGCAGATTTCTACTAAATGGTAATTCTGGAAGCTCCTATAAATTGGCTCTTGAACTCTGCACATTTGAATGGAGAAAGAAGAACAGAGCATAGTTCAAAGAGACAAACAAGGATATGAACAAAAAATGATGTTAATAGGAAATACAAACTAATGTAACTACCTAAACAATATTTCTTTGGGTCAGCCAACAGATTAGATTGTGCATTCCCACAGATAAAGTTATGCAAAACACTGGGAAATAGAGACAGTGTAACAGATTTATACTATAAATCCTTTGAAGGATTACACTTCCTGTCCTCTCAAATGTTTGGAGAAAACTAGGGGGAAAAAGTTACATGAGATACTGATTTTCAGACCTGCAGACCGTGAGGCTGATTTGGGATGAAAATCCTTGTACACACACACATATGCTGTGTTAAAACTCAGAGGTAGCTCCTGTTTTCCTGTTAGTAACTGCACAGCAGTGAAGGAAACCCAATCGGAATTGTTACTTACTTTTTATTCTGGTAATAGACCTTGTGGAGCCAACACCTTGGGTGATGGCATATGCAAGTTAAAGGGAGAATGGCTGCATGATCCTCCATCAGCTGTTCTGTTTGCTGTCCACATGACACTTTCTGTCATACTTGAACCCCCTCACAACAGAAACTAAGAGATTAGTTGTTCCATCTTCCATGTCCTTCTTTACTTGGAAAGCCTTTCTTTCAGGGACTGCTAATGGAGCTCTCCTATCTAATGCTTAGGTTGGGAACAAGCATTTATACATGTCAGCTTATGCTAGGATACTTCATTCTTGGAGCAGCAAGATTAAATATAACTGAATTTTGAAATAGGGAGAGGAGGTAACACTTCCTACCAATTGGGTGAAGGCAGGCCCATAAATAACTTAGGTAAATAATTCAGACAATGATTTACATCAGCTATTTTTCAAGCCAGATCCCAAGGATACAATGAACTTTGAGGATTGTATATAGCCTAGAAAACAATAGGACATTTGAGTAACAGCCAACTCTTTCATTTTAAATTGAAATAGAAACTGGTTTTAAATTGTTCAGGCTGTGATGGCTGCTAATGATAACTCAATGAAAAATCATGATTATGCACTTTTCCTTTGCGTAAGTTGTCTATAATTTCAGTGGATCTGTGCTACTCTAACGCTAAAACATTAGATATTGGTGAACTTCTTAGTAGCCTGTTGTATCTAAGGTGAACACTGAGTAAGTGCTTACCAACATTTTTTGGATACTGGAAGGTAAAAAGAAAAGAATGAAAATGGAGGAATAAAAATATTTACTGTAAATAAATTTTAAAAGAGCTTTTGCAAATCAGAGGATATTGATAACTAATGCAGTCATTTTCCAATCTCTCCTTTCTAGAGATCGTATTTTCCTCTCAATTACTGAATTTTACCCCACATACACACACCTGCATTTATGTATTCAGAACTATGTGGACACCAGCAAGCACACAGGAAAGTCTGAAGATTTTACTATCACATCATGTTTTCTCCCAGAGGATGTAACTAACTTCACCAATCTACAAATTGCAATTTTGTACCTTTATACAACCTCCCTTGTAACATAAAACAAAAAATGGACTCCCCCCCCGATTTGTTTACAGTAATAGAATGATATTGCCTACATTTTAAGGCTGATGCCATCACATCTGTGATACCAGTAAAAGATAATTTAATGGAACTATGATAAAATTCAAGATAGGTAGGTGTTTTCCTACCATTTGAGGAGATTTATAGGAAAAAACCCCACTAGTTTAAGTTCGAAAATTAACTTACTTGGAAACTGAGAGTATGATGTGCCCTCAGCACAGCCTGTGTAACCTGAAAACTGATTCAGCAGAAGAGACCTGGCTTCCAATCTTTTGAAAAGGTTCAGAAAATGAAAATACAGCAGTGTGTTTTGTCCAGGTGATTAATAATGGCTTGAAATATTTGACTGTATTCCCCAAGGGCAAGAACTGCAAGGATTTTAAAACACGACTGTTACCAGAGAGACTAAGAGGCAGTAGGCTACAAGTGAACATGGTGAGACGGCTGGTGCATCCATATTGCAAGAAGCAGTATATCAGCAGCAGATCAAAGTTACTGGAAATGAAATCCAGCCCAGAATGTGGTCCTCTGAGAACAGCAAGTCCCCCAAATGACTCTGTGCAGTTTTCATGGGGACAGCTTTATTCACTTTGTGTGTTTGTTTTGGTTTTTTGGTTTTGTTTTTTTCTTTTTGGTTTCGTTTGGGGTTTTTTTTGGTTTGGGTTTTCTTTTTTTTTTGTTTGTTTGTTTGTTTGTTCTGGTTTGTTTTTTTGTTTTTTTTTTTTTTTTTTTTTTTTTTGTGATGGTGGTGGTTTTGGGGTTTTGGTTTTGGGTTTTTTTTTCTTTAATTTATTTTGTGTTTGGTTTTTTTTATTATTATTATAGAGAAAAACATGAACCATGACCTTTACTGCTCACTTTTGTATTGACCAATAGCTTTGTCAGCCAGTACACTTTTCAAACTTTTCCTTCTCTAGACATCTTAATTCTGGTATTTAAATTTTACTGTGGGCTTAGAGGGGAGTAGACAAGAATAGTTAAAGGAACCTGGAAAAACATTCCTTTCTTATGGAGATGGAATGAGTTTTAGGAGAATCACTTATTTACTCCATGATTAAATAGGAGGTAACCATCACTCACATCTTCAGTCTGACTATGAAGCACTGCTTAATGAAAGGGGATGACTGAAGGTAATATAAACCCAGAAAGATCTTGACATTGCTGGTGTCAGCTTTTGTGAAAGACAGCTAACTGATGGATGTGGAACAAAGACCATTACACAAATTTTTTTACCATCTGCTCTCTACAAGTTCTTCAGCAGCTCAGTGTTTTTGCAGAATGTGTGAGAAAAGCATTGGACTCAAAAGCAAGAGCTTCCATTCCCAACTCTAGCCAGCTGGGAACACAACAGCAGGACGTGAGCCCTCAGGATCACTTTGAGTTTCTGACTGGACCACTGCAGGAATCAGCAAGTCACAGTTTTTTGGGTTAGCGTTACACAGGGCTACATGCCTTACTCTATCCTCCTGCATTAAAACGATCTCAAATATTATTTCCTGAAGGAGCATTTCATTTCTCCTTATTTCATATTGTGTGTCCCATGCACTAAAACTACTTACAAGGACTCCAAACTGGAGAGATTTCAACCATTTTGAAGGCTACTCGTTCCTCATTAAAATAGAAAAGCTGTTTTCTTGCAAGGTAGCACAAAAAATGTTTTAAAGCTTTATGGATTGTTTCCACTGGGTAAAGAAAACAATGGGCAGGCTAAAAATTAATTGGTTGCTAATTTCTGTGCTTTGGATGTTTTTACAAGCAATGGATTAAAATTAATGTTTATTGCTGTGCAAGCCCAGCTGTGTCCTGATTGGGTAAGTCTCAGTTCAACATTTTTCTGTAAAAGTCCTCCTTCTCTTAGCTATGTTTCCACCCCCTGCACATGTAGGTGTGAGAGTGGGAACTTGGGAATGTGAACTTGATCCAGCATTGATCAGCCAGGCAGCAAACTGTTATTGTTCTTTAGATACCAAACATAACTCCTTTCTAGTAGGGATAAGCTCAGTCATTCTGCACATAACACAGCTTTTGTGTTCAGTGATGCAATTAATAGGGAAAGGGAACAAGAATGACTGCTTAAGATTTATTAAACTTAAAAGAGGTTCTAAGTGAACCGAGTCCACAATTATTTCAGAAATTGAACATTTGCTTCAAATGCATTGCAACTTCTTGAACAAGCTATGACTTGTGCAGATTTACAATACTACTACTACTGTACCTCTGAGCTGGACACGTACAATACTGAAAGGCAGCCTGAGGAAAAATAGAAAGACATTTGTGAAAATCTGGCTTTTAACTGGCAAGCCAATGTTCTAGCAGGCCATTAAATCCAGTAAAGTATCCTGCTCAGGCATCATACAGACTCACAGTCCCAGCAGAGAATCTCAAAAGCAACTTTTCCTGAATTATTCAATTAATGGTTAAATTAAGACTCCTAAAACTGATTTTTAAACTTTACTTTTAAACAAAGTTTAAAGTTTAACTTTCTTTTTTAACTTCTTTTTAAACAAAGTTTAAAAGAAGCGCTGAAGTATTACGGAAAATACTTTCCAATGTAACATTTAAAAATTAATATCTCCATTCAACCTAGACAGCAAGTTACTCAGCACTATATGGGTGTCCAGCTTGAGGGAGCCTGTTTTCCAATTTTAGAATGCAATCACACAATAATTTGTAACCATGTCATTCTGATCTTGAATGTCTGTGTTTTTCTCTTAAAATGACCAATCACATGCAATGCATGTGATTACCCCAAACCCTCCAAAACTATAAAAATACTATAAGCTATGCCTGAACTTGAAGAGCTCTGAAATATATTTCGGCTCTTACTGACATGTAATGATGTATTTTATGTAAGCAACTTCCTTGAAGTTTTGCGTATTTAACAAACAAGAATTTGTCACAGTTGTGTCTTGTTTAGCAGTATCTCAAATACAATTTATCAGAATGGCTAAATAAATTACAAGGCCATTTTGTGCCAAGAACCTTCTTCAGATCAACACAGGCTCTGTTTAAATAATAACAGACCTTAAAACTTAGTTGATAGTTTGCTACAAACAAAATAGCAATTCTCCATATACTACCGTCTATTTAGAAAGACTTTCAGATGGATAGTATTTATTTAAAACATCTTTCAAACAGTTAACAAAATGGAGAGAAAATGTCTCTCTGTGTGATCTCTCTTGATCCGTTTCGCTTCGTGATTCATCTGACATTTATGCACTCTACAGTACTATACACATTACTTGATTACATTATTATATTTTCAAAAATTTCATCTTCAAAAACTTTTTTCTTACTGTGCTTGCTATCATTAGAGAAGACATTAATCAATTTATATTGTTGACCTGTGCTCATTTAAATTTTGGACTTGCTAATAACCTCGCTAAGATTAAAAAAACCCCGCAATTTTTCTAGAGGGGAAGCGCTTATTCTTCAAATTATGCTTTCCATGTACAAGTACTTCTCTTAAAGTAGCAGTTATGCTTTCTTCAGATTCTTTGTCAAATGTCAACTGAACAGAATTCAGCTATGAAGTCAGCTATATTCTCTTCACTGATGTTAAAATACACACAAACCTCTCCATGTTCAAATAAAAATTCAAAGGGTGAGTAGCAAGCCTCAGTATTTAAGCAGCAGTATGTTATTCTTGTGACTAACAATACCAACTTTGAATTTAATCTAACAGTCACTGTTAAGCTTCACTAAATAAGTAAGAAAATTACACCTCTTCTTAGGGCCGTTCCCATTTTATTTCCCCAATCCACAAGCTTGAATGAGATTTTCTTACTTGACAGGTAATAAAACAAATTTGCAAGATAAGGCATGACTAGCAATGACAAGAAATATCAAACAATAACAAACCCAAGCCTTAAGTTACACTCTGATCGAGTAAGAGTGATTTTTCTCTTGGAAAATTTTTCTAACACCCTCTATGAAACTTGGGTGAACAGTTTAGTAAGTCTAGTAAGAGCGTTCGATTAAAAAATATTCTGATGCGGCTGGTTTGCTAGTAATTGACCATAGCTGCTACCCTGTGATGCATTCTTTTGTACAGCTATCCCTTCATCTGTATTTTTGTCTTAGTAAAAGGAAACAGAAAATCTAGAAACCTTATAATTGGGGCAAAAGACAGAAACCTTCTTAATAACAAACTGCTTTATCAGAAATCATATTAAGTACTTGAGCTGCTCCTGTAACATTCTCCTAATATCTATGAAACTACAGAAATAGGTTATTTGCATTGATTTAAAACCCTTTACAATATATATTTCAATTTAAAATTTTTAATAGTTTTGCTATGAGTTTCCTTTCCAATTCATTTCTTCTTCAAGCAGGACAATCCAAGAGCCAGTCACATGCAAACAAAACCAGAAATACCATGAACAGATGAATATTCAGCACTGGAAGATTTCTTTTGATTGTGTATTTCCAGAAATGAGTCACATTAGTAGATAAAGCTTAAACTACTGCTGCGCCACGGTAATAAAAAGTAGTGCAGAGAAGAGAAAAAAAAAAAAAGTTCTCTTTAAATGCCAAAATTCTTAGTATTGCAACAGGAAGCTGTGCTCCAATGTTTATTCAGTGTTAGAAAGCATGGAGTAGTGTTCTTGCAATACACACACTGTATGAGCTGTGCCTACTCTGAAATACTGCTTTTAGTCAGATATGCTTGACCTACCTTAAACATTAAGGTAAAAGAGTGGGTAAGAATTAAGCTTTAACAGGATAATAAAGTAGCAAAAGGGACTAGGAGAAGGATACAGCAGTGCTATCACCTCTTGCAATTTTTTTCATGATTTTGAGGGGATGTTTGTCTCCCTAGTGCCTACATCTGTATGATCATAAAAGACTTGTAGAGTACACTGTAGGATATGTTGAAACTAAACATCATAAAGGAGCAGGGCAGCTACTTCCCTCTCTTATTTTTTCTAACTGAAGAATAAATCTGGACAAAAAGATTTTCATAACACAAAGTACCAAATGAAATACCCAAGGAACATTCGAGATAGTAAGCTTACTAGTAAAGAGTAGTGTGTTATAAGTCAATGCAGTTTCAGAGGCAAAAGAAAAGGTGGTGAAACTGAAATGAGCTAAAAATATACATGTAAGAGTATGAGATGCAGACACTATCTAATGTTTATAAATATACTTCTCAATTGAACAGTGTACAACAGAGGTCAAAAGGGGAAATTATTTTAAGCATATTTTTTAAAGGTTAATTATCTAGGGTAGAATAAGAAATTCAGGTAAGAGTAACTGGCCAATATGAAACAAAACCAAGTCTGTACAGAACTGAGAAAAATTTCCTCAAGAAGCATATGGTCTGTTAAACTCTAATCACATAGACTGAAAAACACAATAGAAACTGTACTTTAGAGAACAAATCATTATCAGCAGTGGTCTTAAGTGATTTCATAGGTGTTTTCCAGCTCTAAATACTGTTTTGTTCTTCTATTTCTTGCCAACTTAACTCACTAAGTGATTACTACTTGCATATGATGAAAAGTTGCTATAATCCCCATGGTGAGTCACCTCTTGAGACAGAAGTACATGCTGTAGGTTGCTTGATTTGATAAAAAGTATTTTCAGCAAAACAATATGTTTCACCTTATTTAACACCACCATGATGTGCTCCCAGAAAAAAAAAAAATCCTCATGAATGCTTCCACTTCAGAAATGCTTGGTTTCATTTCTTATGTTCCTTATTGTTTTGCGTGTGAGAAAACCTTAATGCACAGCAAGCCTAAAGGCAACCACTGTACTGTGGCACTCTTCCATGTAAGAAAGAATTGGCCAGTCATCACCACACACCCTTTCCTACAACATTAACCTTTAATGCTTTAGAAAATTATTTTTTCATGGCAACAGGCCAAATTCTGGTTTAATTTATAAGTCTGACTCCCTTACATTAAGTTATTCTTGGTTACTGCTGATATATACATATATACATATATATATATACATGAGCCTGAAAAGTAGCCCAAAATTTAGAAAAGACAAAATGATTTTTCAAAGAATGAAATGGTATTAGAAATTGACAAATACCAAAGTTTCAATAGTTGCAAGTATAAAGGGGTATGTAAGTATGTGGTTCGCTGGACAGAGTTGCAGATAGGATTTGGAATGGCAAATGTAACAAAGCACAGGTAAAGGAGTACAAGATACTCAGTTAGATAGATACCATGACAAATAACGTATGTAAAGAGTACAAAATTCCTCTATTGGAATTCCTCTATTGGAAGGAAGATGGTAAGTAATGTTGCTTCAGCAATCTGGGAAGTGGAAAGTATTTACTCTCAACTATCTTTTGCACAAGTAGCTTTACACTGTCCTTATGCTAGACACTATGTGAAAACAGTGAACTGAGGGGTGGGCTAAGAACTCTGTTTTTAAGCGACCATGCTGTTAAGAAATATACCAGTTGTGTAAAGGTGATAAATTAGATATAACCACAGAAGAAAATTCTTAAAAACACTTTGGTAGCTAATGCTGTAAATTAATGATGAGTGGTGACTTTTTTTTATAGTCAATGGATGACATGAAATTCCTGAGCAAAAACCCACCAAAACATAGAAATAAAAAATGCCACAGAAAACAACCACAGGTACTATAGAATATAAAGGTTCTCATATGGGAAAGGTATAAAGAAACCATGTTCTGATTTGATTTTCAGAATGGACAGCATGATGCATATTCCCCAATCCCGTTACAGAGGATTGTCTCTCCAGTAAGGAAGTTTCCTCTCCAAATGCAGTGAAGTCTTAAACAGTTATTAGTAAATTTAAAATGTTTACATTCTCAATCAAGATATTTCTCACTAAACCAGTGAGAACTACTTTTTGTTCCTAAGGTGCTGCAGGATTGAGTGACTAACTATCATGCTAGAGGACTCTATCAGACAGTCAGTAAAACAGGGGTGATAAGCAGAAGGTTGCTGAATCCTGTGTACGCACAGGATGCTGCTTCTGTGCCATTGAGACATCGCTGGAACAGACATTCACCAACTGCTTTTCAGTTGCTTCAGTACTCAGGAAAGGTAGTCAACTTCAAGGGATAGTCTGTACCTCATACTGCTTACACTGCCTGACAGGAGAGTGAACAGTATGAGGAGGAGAAAGGAGCTGACAGAAACCTTCCTCTACACACACTCTAGTCTGTTCACCTGGCAACCTACATGAGAAGGTCAGTTCTGTGGCATTCCTGGGCTGATATTTGTTATGCAAGTAGTTAACTTGCATGTATGAAGGTGGTCTGTGTGGCTTTATGTAAGATTCAGCACATTAGCCAAGTGAATAGTTTGGTGAAATAAAGATAATCTACATACTTTTTAAGGGGGGTTCAGTATAAGCTCCTGTACAGCATATGAGTAGATTTATACTTCTGTAGTCAGTAAATACAGTCATATTTAGATTATAGATACTAATGTGTAGAAAGTTTTGATTTTAGGAATAGAGCATCCCCAAATTATTTAATAACACACAAAGGAAACAAGGTTTCCTGTTTGCTGAATGACAACTGCAGTTCTTTCAATAAAGTGGAAACAACCTCCCATAAAAGCCTGAGAAGTGCTTAAGACAAAAAGGGTAAACCGTCAAAAAGAGAGTCAGAGGGAAGAGGTCAGCATGCTGATGCTCAGAAGAAGAAGAATACTATGTCAGCAGATATTTTAAGTAAGAAAACTCTTCCATTACATTTCAGGCAGACATTTCAGCATCTTACAACTACAGCTGTGAAATGTCAGTTTATCCCATGTACTTGAAGCAGCTGTTCTACAACGTATTGAATTTTTTTATCAGGAACAAAACTTTAATCAAAGCACAGCATTAAATTCAAGGTCCTTTTTCAACAAATGATTGAATATCAAATGCATGACTGTCTCGTGGGCTCAGCTGTAACAGTTACTTTTCTCCTTCCTAGTAGCTGGTGCAGTGCTGTATTTTGGCTTTAGTCTGACAACAGTGCTGATAACACACGGATGTTTTAGTTGTTGCTCAGTAGCACTTACCCTGGTCAAGGACTTTTCAGTCTCTCATGTTCTGCCAGTGTGGAAGGGCAGAAGAAGCCGGGAGGGAGCAGAGAAAGGACATCTAACCCGAACTAGCCTAAGGGGTATTCCATACCACAGCACGTCATCAGCTTATAAGCCCTCTCTATCATGTGACCTGGAAGAAGAACGATTTTAAATGGGGCCCTGAGCAACAACAAGCCTTTGAGCAAATTAAACGTGAGATAGTTCATGCAGTGGCCCTTGGACCAGTCTGGAATGGGCCAGATGTAAAAAATGTACTGTACACCGCAGCTGGGGAGAATGGTCCTACCTGGAGCCTCTGGCAGAAAGCTCCAGGGGAGACTCGAGGTCGACCCCTCGGCTTTTGGAGTCAGGGATACAAAGGATCTGAGGCCAGCTATACCCCAACTGAGAAAGAGATACTGGCAGCCTATGAAGGGGTTCGAGCTGCTTCGGAGGTGATTGGCACTGAAGCACAGCTCCTCCTGGCACCCCGGTTGCCCGTGCTGGGCTGGATGTTCAAAGGCAGGGTCTCCTCTACACATCATGCAACCGATGCGACATGGAGTAAATGGGCTGCACTAATTACACAACGAGCTCGAATAGGAAATCCCAGTCGTCCAGGCATTCTAGAAGTCATCATGGACTGGCCAGAGGGCAAAGATTTTGGAATGTCACCAGAGGAGGAGGTGATGCGTGCTGAAGAGGCCCCACCATATAATAAACTGTCAGAAAGTGAAAAGCAGTATGCCTTGTTTACTGATGGGTCCTGCTGTATTGTGGGAAAGCATTGGAGATGGAAGGCCTCGATGACAAGTTGCAGAAACTGCTGAAGGAGAGGGTGAATCGAGTCAGTTTGCCGAGGTGAAAGCCATCCAGCTGGCCCTGGACATTGCTGAACGAGAAAAGTGGCCAGTACTTTATCTCTACACTGACTCATGGATGGTGGCAAATGCCCTGTGGGGGTGGTTGCAGCAATGGAAGCAGAGCAACTGGCAACGCAGAGGTAAACCCATCTGGGCTGCTGCACTGTGGCAAGATATCGCTGCCCGGGTGCAGAACCTGGTGGTGAAGGTACGTCATGTAGACGCCCATGTACCCAAGAGTCAGGCCACTGAGGAACACCAGAACAACCAACAAGTGGATAAAGCTGCTAAGATTGAAGTGGCTCAGATGGACTTAGATTGGCAACATAAAGGTGAATTATTTTTGGCCCGGTGGGCCCATGACACTTCAGGTCATCAGGGCAGAGACGCAACATATAGATGGGCCCGTGATCGAGGGGTGGACTTAACAATGGACACTATTGCCCAGGTTATTCACAACTGTGAAACATGTGCTGCAATTAAGCAAGCCAAATAGTTGAAGCCTCTCCGGTATGGAGGACGATGGCTGAAGTATAAATATGGGGAGGCCTGGCAGATTGATGATATCACACTCCCACCAACCCGCCAAGGCAAGCGCCATGTGCTTACCATGGTGGAAGCAACCACCGGATGGCTGGAAACATACGCTGTGCCCCACGCCACTGCCCGGAACACTATCCTGGGCCTTGAGAAACAGATTTTGTGGCGACATGGCACCCCAGAGAGAGTTGAGTCAGAACAATGGGACTCATTTCCAGAATAACCTTATAGACACTTGGGCCAAAGAGCATGGCATTGAGTGGGTATATCACATCCCCTACCATGCACCAGCCTCTGGGAAAATCAAATGGTACAATGGGCTGTTAAAAACTACACTGAGAGCAATGGGTGGTGGGACTTCCAAGCACTGGGATACACACTTACCAAAGGCCACCTGGTTGGTCAACACCAGAGGATCTGCCAACAGGGCTGGCCCAGCCCAGTCAGAACTTTTACATATTGTAGAGGGGGACAAAGTTCCTGTGGTGCACATGAAGAATTTGCTGGGGAAGACAGTCTGGGAGCACCACACACCACTCAGCCACTCACTCATTTCCCCTTTCCCCCCACTCCAGGAGGGATGGAGAGGAGAATAAAAATAATATAACTCCCAGAGGCTGAGATAAGAACAGTCCAGTAACTAAGGTATAACACAAAACCATTACTGCTACCACCAATAATAATAATAATGATAAGGGAAATAACAGGGGAAGAGAATATAAAACTAAAAGGGGAAAAGAAAAAAAAACAAACTAGCAGTGATGAACAATAAATACAATTGCTCACCACCCACTGACCAATACGCAGCCTGACCCGAGCAGTGATCTGGGCCTTCCATGTAACTCCCCTCAGTTTATATAGTGGGCATGACATGCTGTGGTATGGAATACCCCTTTGGGTAGTTTGGGTCAGGTATTCTGTCTCTGCTTCCTCCCAGCTTCTTGTGCCCCTCCTCATTGGCAGAATGAGAGACTGAAAAGTCCTTGATCAGAATAAGCATTCCTGGGCAACAACTGAAACATTGGTGTGTTATCAACATTATTCACAGACTATAGCCGAAAACACAGCACTGCACCAGCTACTAGGAAGGAGAAAAGTAACTGTTAACAGCTGAACCCAGGATAGTAGGACAGCAATGAAGTATGTTACCCTTGCATAAGTTCTCATGAGCAAGTCACAATATTCACGAAATATCAGAGTACAAATAATTGAACATTTAGTTACTGCTGTAAGTATGGCTTTTAGGTAATTCATATACTGTCAACTGCCAACAATGCTCCTTACATTTAATAGAGTCTACAACTATACTGTAAAGCATACTTCCGTATGGCTACAGTATTAAGCAATAGGATAAGTTTTGTAAGATTTGCCCTTTGTCAGGCTTCTTGAGGCAATGGTAGAAGCAAAAACCTGCAACCAATAAAAGCTAAACCCCTATAAGGATGTGGAAAGCAGTCATTATCGAAACTGTATTTTAAGCCATGTCTGTTTTAAGTTCCGGTAATGATTTAAATAACATATAATGTAATGAGAAATGCAAAAATGAGAAATGTAGAAAGAACTGTGAACTGGTATTTTCTATTTACCTTTGGTATTCCAGAAGTGTCAAGCCAATTCTGGAAGATGCTTTCTGCAGTTAATCCAGATCTTAAAAGAAAAAAAAAAAATAAATTGAAGACATACACAAAAATATCATTTTTCCTGTATGAAAGTTAACACTTTGGAAACTAAGCAAAACCCTCAAATCCATGTACTGATTGTACTGCATTGGTACTACATTCTTGGGGTTTATTAAATGAATAATACCATCAGAGGTGACATGAGAAAATTAAAGACAGATCAGGTATTATGTGCTTAAAACTCAAATGATAAATTCAGTGCTTATGAGGATTGACAGAGATAATGTAAGATGGTAAACTACATTTACAAAACATGTAAAGTCTGAACACGTGCTCTGTTTTTTGAGTGGACTTTTGTTTTTGCTGTTTTGTCGGGTTTTTCTTAAAAAAAAAAAAAAAAAAATCACAGAGAAGTATATTTAGCCAGAGACATACAAACCCAGCATTTTACTACAGAAGGAGCCTAAATGCAAACATATGATAATAAAGAAATGAAAGACAAACTTCCTTAAAATTTTGGGTTTTAAAAGGCACTAATATGTATTAGTTAACAAGTATCTCTTTTAGTTTCATATTGTCTGCACTTTCTTTGTATCTTGATAACATTCACAGAAAAGTCACAGAATATTCTGGAGCCTCAGCAAAAGGCAATAGTTAGTCTTGATCAAGATGTGTGGGACTGAAATAACCACATAGAATCATAGAATAGTTAAGGTTGGAAAGGACCTTAAGATCATCTAGCTCCAATTCCCCTGCCATGGGCAGGGACACCTCACACTAAACCATGTCACCCAAGGCTCTGTCCAACCTGGCCTTGAACACCACCAGGGATGGAGCATTCCCAACTTCCTTGGGCAACCCATTCCAGTGCCTCACCACCCTTACAGTAAAGAATTTCTTCCTTATATCCAATCTAAACTTCCCCTGGTTAAGTTTTAACCCGTTACCCCTTGTTCTATCACTACAGTCCCTAATAAATAAATAAAGAGTGTCATATTCATTTTCATATAAATCAACATCATCAGATCGCTGGAGTACATATTCAAGGCAGACAGGCTGCAGCGATCATTGGCTTTAAATGAGCAGAATCAGAGTTCAGGCTGCTTTCTGCAGATGACCCAATTATCCTCAAACCAATGCCAAGATAATACGGAAGTATTTGCAAATTCAAATGCTGCATTTCCCTTTTTACTTCTGTAAGCAACTCCTATTGCATTTACTTCAGCTCTGGTTGAAGATTTCCCAATTTTCAGGGAAGCCAATTTAAAAATGTATATATAAAAAAATGTGTGCATGGTAATGTGCACGGTAATGCCTTGCAAAAATCATTCTAATACCTGCAGCTACCTTCACATGTGTAATGTAGACCCGTAACCAGCAAAGCATTCAGAAAAAGAACAGCCATTTCAGGGGTCTGAAACAGGAAGCCAAGCAACCCAATACGATTTTTATTTTAAATACAAAGAAGTATTTTTTCCCCTTCCACCTCCTCCACCAAACCCTGAAAAAGCTGTGCTCAAAATTCTGATCCTAAAGGAGTTTATTTATGGACTCTATCAGTGACTAAAAAGAATGTGTAACAAATACATCAGTCATTTTTAGTGAATAATTTTTAAACACCTTTAAATATTACATTTCACTATGCCAATGGGAGAGAGATCAATCACTCTTATGTGTGACATGCAGGTTTGAAAACTAAGGCTTACAGGGCTTATGGAATCTCAAAAGCAGTCATGGAATATGATCATAAAGTAAAGGTATCTGTGTGTTTACAAATCATAGTTACTACATTTTTAAAACTTGGATAGTTTTACTTGGAATTGCCAAAGATTTAAATTACTGATATTAACAACAGCACTTTTCCAGACCTGGCTTATATCCTGACTTAGATAGTCTTGTCTCTCTTGAATCCAAGATGGGAAATTTATCCTCTGTCTCCAAGCAGAACTATGTGTTAGCATTCCCTGGAAGTAGAATTAACAGTTATAGCCTCCACTCTACAACACTGTGGGAGATCTACCATCCCTGCTTACAATGAACAGCATTCTGAAGGAGGTCCATTAAAATGAGCAGGTCTGCCTAACAGACTAAAATTCTGCCTGTGTGAGTTAGGGGTGGAAGAATCTGATTAAAGTGGAGAGTCACCTGGCTCCTCACTGAGTGATTGTTCAATAGTGTATGCAAAATATGAGCAATCTGGTTTTAATAAATTTATGCAACATACACTGGAATTTTGTAATAAAGGCAAAAATCAGACACCAGGTGCCTTAAAAATGAGAAAGCCCTGCCTTACAAATGCTGCCTTTTGTCATTCAGCTCCTAAAATATCCTTGCATACATGGCAAAAGCATCATACCAAAAAATGGAAGCTGCAGATTAAGGAAAAAGAACATTCAGATTACAATAACAATAAAACCATTTATACATGCTTTCATTTTCTAGTAATAGTTTTCTTTACTTTTTGATTGGTCATATTTTATGATACAGGACAAGGATCAAGACCCAGAAAAGATGACAAACGGATGGCTGTTTCAAAGTGAGCGTTCTGAGAAAGGACACAGGGCTTTATACTTGTAGAGGCTGCAGTTCAGTAAAGCATCAATATTCAGAAGAGGCACTTACCACCTGCTTATGTTGCAGTTAAGCATCTGTAAGGGCTTAAATCTGGGGTGTGTGTGTGATTTCCTGAATAGGAACAGGCCTTCTGGTTAAAGTACTCTATTGGACTGTGAGATCTGGGTTCAACTGATTCCCACTGTAACAGAGCTCTTACAAGGCTGGGCAGGTTCTTCAGCTGTTTTGTACTACAGTTCCCTACTGTAAAATGAGAATATAATGACATCCATTATGTCATTCCTTGTCTATTTGTTTAGATTGTAAGACAGCCTAGGAATGATCTCCTAAAATGCATACATACTGTTCATAGCCTGATTCAATGCTTCAGAGCAAGCTCTGTAAAATACTAATATTAATGATAATTTGAAAATTAGGATTACAAAAAAATGTCTGTACATCAAGTTTTCATTGCACAAGACCCCAAGGCACTCTACAGACTTTAACGTAAGCCCACTTAATTCCTCAATTGAGGAGAAGAAACCACTTTTAGAATAAGATGTTGCAGCAAATCAATGGTGCACATGAAGATGTGCAACTTTTTTTTTTAAAAAAAAAGAAGATAAAAAGTCTGCCATATCCAACTGAAAATACTCCAACAAACATATTTGTTTCATCTGCATATATACGTTCATACACATCCATCATTTTCAAAGTAAGCCATTCCAGCTAAATATGGAGGCATAGCTAGAACAAATCGAAGACTAGTGAATGATTAGTGATTCTGTTAACTAGCCAGACAAGATTTCGTGCAGGCAAGATTTCCTTTGGTTTTTGTCCAGCATACGTATATTGGCTTACGGACAAAAAAAAAAAAAAAAAAAGGAATTAAAACCACTGGGAAAAATCTTTCTTGCTAATTTGCTTTCGGAGTTAGGTGTCTACCAGCTGTTTGTCTCAATCAAAATCACCATATTTACAACAATGTGAGCAACAAAGAAAGCAAATCTGAAAGAAAGAAACATATACCTGTATAGTTGAGTTGTTTGAAACTGCAGCATTATTTTAACAAATCATTGATATTAATTAGTACTTAACTGACAACTTACTAAGACACCCAAGGACTGTTCTTAGTAAGCCTGAGTTATTAACAGTACAAATAGCAGAGCTGTAACACAAGCCTTCCTTTGTCTATTGTGAAATATTAAAACCATAGCTTTATTAGTGCACTTATTTTATGGAATGAAATTAAATAAAAAATACCACCAGAAAACCCCAAAGAACACAACTAACTTGCTCAAAAAAATCTGCAGTCATAAAGAGCACAAGCAGCTGTGACTCTGATTTATCCGAGGCTGGTAAAATTCACTCTCTGTTACAGGGCCTTAAAAATATTGAGTTTGCACAGCGCACATGTTGGGCAGACATGGAGGGGATCAATTTACAGCAAAGACTATGGGTGCAACTCCTGGAGAGAACAGAGCCACTGGGAGTGATATACAGACACGCAGACACATAAGAGGGTGTTTTTGGTTTTGATTGATTTAGTTTCATTTTTTGGGGTTTTTTTGGTTTTGTATTTTGTTTTTTAATTTTATTTTATCTAGTGACATTTCAAATTATATATGAGGAAATAAGATGCCTCTGTTAGAGGTGGGAAGTATTGTGGGTTTTTTTACAGAATGGCCATGATAATGAGACTATAGCCAATGCAAGTTATATTTTAAAAGACTTTGAAAACAGAGAAGGATAATGATAGATATTTTGTTTGTCTTTCTTGCCATTAGCCCTTCACATAAAGAAATGATCTTCTATAAGGGCAAGTCAGGAAGTTCTAAAGAACCAGAGGTAGTGCTAGGGCTGTCTGATGTCAGTATTCAGCTGCAGCCCAGAAACAGTCCTTGCAGAATGGATCCCAACAGCTAAGACGCCATTAAATTGAGTCAGAGCAGGAAGTGAAGTAGCCCTATAAACTAGGTATATAATCCTCCTCCTCTGAGTACAGAAGGCAGCAAAAAAATCAATAACTGCCACTTAAGAGGTTATGTCTGTATCTTGGAACTGCTCATTGCTGGGAATGTACTAAAAAATCTCATGTAACTGAAAACTAAAGGAATTAAGTACTGAAAGAGTGAGAATCTTTTAAATATAGTCTGCTGTGTCCAACAGCAGAAAGCTAATGTTGCATTACCACAACATAATAATTACAGAAATTTCCACACTGTTGTATGATTGCTTTGTGCCAATGTTAATCCTGTTCTCATTTAAAAAGTCTCCCATAAACCAAATTCTGCTTCTGGCTAGACTAGTTTGCCTCTGTTCCCGCAGTTGAAGGAAGGATTTGGCTTGATTCCCTACTAATAATTTGTATTTTCTTCTTCCCCCCCCCCCCCTTTTTTTTTTTTTTTCGGTAATTATTAAATCCAGCCTCCATTACGAACTTCAGTACATTAGAGTGTTTCATATTTTTCAAGTAAGAATTGTTTAGTTTAAACATCAAAATTTTTCTTGGTAGAAGTGAACAAGTCTAGGAAGTTTTGTGTGCTACAGAGAATTTTGTTGCTCTGATCTTGAAATGCATTTAATTCCTACAACTGGAACTTTGTGCAACTCATCAGCAGATGATCTCTAAAGATATATCATTTTTATTGTTCCTTCCTTTGCTTTTACCTCAAGCTAGTATTTATGTACTAGCAACAGAATATGTTCAAGAATGAAAAAAAATCTTTGTAGCAGATAAGAAATAAAGGACTTCCGTATATCCAGATGTTCTGTTGTTTTTGGCATTGCTGTTGATATCTGCACCCATGGTAACTTTGGCAGTAGGTAAGTTCAGATATGCGGTATGCCTGATTGTAAAATGAATTACCATAGATCTGAAATTTTGTTAATATATTGTGCAGTTTGATGGAATGCAAATAGAGACACACTTCTTTTGCACTAGTCTCACTGAAAGTTTAAATATTTTGGCATATTTCTAGGTGGAAAATTGGATGCTTATTCAAATAACATTTGCACTGGGTTTGGACTTCAGAGAAACACAAGTGAAAAAAGGCAGGGAAGTAGAGATTTCATTAACAAATCAATGTAAAATCATGCCATTAAATAATTAACTTTCATATATATTCCATTTAATACTCCTGATTATATTTGAGCCGGAAACCCATATTCAGTGACATAAACAAAGTATCATCCTATGGTACATCACTGGAAAATTTAACACCACCCAGATTAAACTCATGATGCCACAAAACACGTTATCTCAGTGATAACCAGCTTCTCTGTCCCCACCCCCTAAAACCAGAATTGTTTCACTAAAATATCAATACATTTGAATTCTATGTATATCTTCTCTCCTTTTTTTTCCCTCCAAACTACTCACCCAGAGTTATGAAGACTTTGGAATTTTGCTCCCCAAACCTGCATTTTCCAAGTGAATACATTGTTTTTAAAAGCTATAATATACAAAGCTCTTCCTCAAAAGAACCTGTATTTATATCACAGCCTGTAGTTACACAGAGCAAACCAATGGAGAAGCAGGGATGGTTTCAAAGCTCTGCTAAAGACTAGCTGTATCATCTTCAGCCAGTAACCATCACATATAGGAGGATTTTGAAGGACATGTCAGGCAATTAATGCTGGATTTCCATTTTTCCATCCTTCCCTGTTTGGAATACTGCATGACAAGAAGGGGATGGTACCACACTACTACTTGAGAAAGATCCATTTTCTCTCGTTTCCTGGATCCACAACAAAGCTCTGGCCTCCTTGCTCTAGGGTGCCATGTGCCAAAAGCAGGTGGCAAGAGGATCACAAATCAGTTTGAGCAGGCAGCTGTGTCTGGCACTTCAGATCACATAGTAAACACAGGACTTCACTGCTGCCCTAGCGTGCAAGTTAAATGCACTGCTTGGCGACCATGGCAATCATGGGATAGCACAATGCAGCAAGTCTTGTGTTTTTTGTGTATGTATCTCTGAGAATTTTCAGAGAAAGTTACACACACAAACTTGAAAAAAACAAGCAGAACAAAACTAAATGAAATCCTACTATTTCTGGCCAGCAAAACTGATATTCAAATTTACTTTCTACTTTCTTATTTGACTTTTCTAGACTGGTTCTCACTTACTCTTTTTGTTCAGGTATGTCTTCCAACAGCATGCAAAGAAAATCCTAGAAAATGAACAAAGCACCACAGTTAGCAAATTTGTGAAGATGTAACTGTGTCTGCATTGCTAGTGAGAGATGGGTTTTTTAAGACTGCAGATAAAATGATAAGAAAGAAATTTATATATCCACTATGGTGCTATACTGCTCGGTTATTTAATACAACATATGTTATGTTTGCCAGTTTTCCAACCCACTCAAGCAGAAAGTGTCAATATTGAAAGAAAATGGGCTTGAAAAGCCTGCTGACTATTTAAACACAATCCCACATTTCCATTTTTATTTAATCTACAATACAGACAAACTATATTTAAAACTGTTGAAGGCTGCAGATTCACACACTCAGGCGCTAAGAAACACCAACCAGAATGAAGGGTATTTGCGTTCCCTCCACTGTGCTTATGTTATCACACTGTCTTCAATTATATAACCACATAAGGCCTTTTTTTTCCTTAATGCACATACCTGGTGGGAAGGTCACACCTACTCCTCATTGTATGACAAAATTCACAATGTTGCTGCCAACTACAGCAACTAAGGAGCAAATTCATCAAAGAAAAGGTAGCTAGAATTGGTAGCTAGAATTTCTTTCATGGATATGTAAGAAGGTGAAATGCCAGTGAAAGAGCCTTACTATCATCCTCACTTACAACTCTGTGATAAACCCTCTTTAGAAAGTTACACCTGACGTCACTTGAAGGTTCTCTTGCACCTCACATGACATGACCCATTTTTAATGAGAATCACTTCAACACAATACACTCCTCTGAACAAATTCATAAGAAAAGGATTTATTAATATGAATTATTCATTTACATGCTATTTCATAAAACAATATATCCACTTTATTAATACTAATCTTTGTGAAGACAAATTTCATAGGCTAATGATGCAGTATCTGAGCGCAGGCTGATTTCTGACTGCAAGTACTTGTTCTCGAAGATTTTGAAGAATGTTTCCTAAAAGAAAACCTTATTTAGGTACTCTGTCACGGCATTCAACAGAAGATGCTGTTACTCTGATTATGGTATTGTTAGGGAATCAAAGAGTGATTGCACAATTGAAACTACTGGTAACATTGTTAAGCCTTCCTACTTTAGATTACAAGTGAAATTCAGGCTATGTTGCAGTAGCTGCAAAATTTGCTTACAACGAAAGGTTAAATTACACAGTGCTGGGCTCAGAGTTGCTGTGCCATGAATGTCATCATAACGTTGCCAGAAGTCATTCTGACCTAATTACAGTGTACTGATGACATGGTGATAAAGTATGTAATTCCCTTATTTCATACTACTACTTGCACTTCTGTACCATTATTCTGTATATAAGCAGAGAACTACTGTCTCCTTCCACATGTGGAAGTTTTGCTGGAGGTACAGAGTGAGTTTACACAGAAATAAAGAATATGGAAAGATTGTCAATAGAGTTGTCTCAAAACTGTGTGAAAAGTAATACTGAAGTAATAATTCTTGACACTGTTTGTGCCGTCTCTGTATACATTAATACAGCTAAATTCTCTGATTGGATTGCATCAACTTTTTATAATCAATCCTACAGGACTCTTGAAGATACATCTGGTATTAGAAGGTTTTTTATATTTTGTATCTTGTACTATGAAATTCAGCATTTGCTTTGTGATTAAAGACATCTTATTTTCCCAAATATCTGTTAAGAATAAGGCAGTAAACACCATGCTACACACTTTCTTAAAATTAGGATTTATCTATCTTATTTTAACCACTTCTATTATGATGCTCGAAAATAGAGTAGGAAAACACATTACCATTTACCTCATATTTGCATGGCTTATTACCAAGTCTGCATGACACATCCCGTTATAGGTCTGACTTTTCAGTTGCTTATAATTTTGCCAAACTTTAACCATCTGGAGTAAAATTCTATCCTTAGGTTTTTCTTCCTCCCACAATGATACAGTTAAGAAGTGTCCAAGAGAAAAGTCTGGGAATAAGCTGGGGCTTTTTAAGCTTTTATACCATCTCCTTAAAGGGTTCTAGTGACCTTACACTTTGAAGCAAAGACTTATGGATGACCAGGGTAATCATAAATAAATGTTGAGTCAGATCATAATACAAATTATAGTTTGGTTTTGCCTTTGTTGCAAGTAATTCAATTAAGCCAGAAAGAAAATATGAATTAGAAATCACATGTCACCAGTGTGCTGCATGATTATCAAACTGGCTTATATTCATATGATTAAATAATCTAACTTCCCGATATACTCCTGGTTTTCCCCGTGTGGAAAGCTGGAGGCTAGAAAACAACTTTTCCCTATATAAAGAAACTGCTACTCTGAGGTTTACTGAATTTTATTTATATTTGGCCAAACTGAAAAAGCCTTTGAAAAATGAGTCTCACACATTCACTAAGAACTTGCTAGACCCTCACAAATAAATTTCCTGAAGACTCTTGTCTGCTCTCACAGTATCATGGTATGGTAGAGATTGGAAGGGACCTCAAAAGATCATCCAGTCCAATCCCCCTGCCGGAGCAGGAATACCTAGATAAGGTTACACAGGAATGCGTCCAGGCGGGTTTTGAATGTCTCCAGAGAAGGAGACTCCACAACCCCCCTGGGCAGCCTGTTCCAGTGTTCCGTCACCCTCACTGAGAAGAAGTTTCTTCTCCAGTTTAAGTGGAACCTCTTGTGTTCCAGTTTGTACCCATTACCCCTTGTCCTATCATTGTTTGCCATTGAGAAGAGCCTGGCTCCATCCTCGTGACACTCCCCCTTTATATATTTATATACACTAATAAGGTCACCCCTCAGTCTCCTCTTCTCCAAACTATAGAGACCCAGCTCCCTCAGCCTTTCCTCATAAGGGAGATGCTCCACTCCCTTAATCATCTTAGTTGCCCTGTGCTGGACTCTCTCCAGCAGGTCCCTGTCCTTCTTGAACTGAGGGGCCCAGAACTGGACACAATATTCCAGATGTGGTCTCACCAGGGCAGAGTAGAGGGGAAGGAGGACCACTCTCGACCTACTGACCACCCCCCTTCTAATACACCCCAGGATGCCATTGGCCTTCTTGGCCACAAGGGCACAGTGTTGGCTCATGGTCATCCTGCCATCCACTAGGACCCCCAGGTCCCTCTCCCCTACACTACTCTCTAACAGGTCGTTCCCCAACCTATACTGGAACCTGGGGTTGTTCCTGCCCAGATGCAGGACTCTACACTTTCCCTTGTTATATTTCATCAAGTTATTCCCTGCCCAACTCTCCAGCCTGTCCAGGTCAGCCACTCCTCCCAGCTTAGTGTCATCAGCAAACTTGCTGACAGTACACTCAATTCCCTCATCTAAATCGTTGATGAATATATTAAATAATACTGGTCCCAGCGCTGACCCTTGAGGCACTCCACTAGATACAGGCTCACGATAATCCAGACTGAAGGCAATAATTTTAATCACAACTGCAACTCTGGGTGCTGCTAAGCAGATCAAATCTGGATACAGACTGTGAATTGAGATCACATAGAAGTTTTCCTTGCACTTTTAATGCACGGCGTGTCTGAATCAAAGGCAAACAGTGAGGACCTAATGACTGAGAAAGTACGTTGAAAGAAGTAATTTTGAGCACCCTAGGAATGAAGGCAACTTGAAGTTGTAACTAGATAGATCTGGGTTTAGAAGACCTGTTATTTTGTGACTAAAGATGGTATATTGTTACTCTCATTCTTGTTTTGAGCAATGGCCAGCATGTTTCTGCTCAAGTCTGGGGCACCAGACAGGTCCCTCACTTTGATCACGCATGTTGATATTAAATGAAGAACACTGAATATTAGAAGACAAATTATATCCTTAGTATGAAATACTGAAATCTACACAACCAATAAATAGATACTTTCAGTTAAATTCTCTAACTGAAATATAAATGGGGTGCATAAAACAATGGAGATTTCATGACTAAAAGTGATACATCTAAAAGGACATTCAGTTGGCAACAGATAAACTCCAAATACACTTACATCCAACTCCTCATGGAAGTTACCCATCCAAAATTAAACTAACTCTATCAATTATGCAGTTTGTAAATGATGTAAGTAAATGGTAAATGTTACTTTATTCCTTTCAGGCAGAAAAATAAATAAGGAATACCCTTTCAAGCATCCTGTTTATTTGGAATTCCCTCCCAGTTCACCTTCCTGGCTTTCAATTAACAAAATCAGCAACATGTTGAAATCCTTCTCTTGGGGTTTTGGTAACAAGCCCAGACAACAACTTCCTACCAAGAGTAAGCAAGACTCGCCTACAATATATTCTATTAACAGGCATCAATCATTAGCTTAACAGTTTAAGCCCCAGGTGATAGAGTCACTGACTAGTTCCAGTCAAAGGCAGAATTTGTTTCCCATTTACCCTGTGCCAATGAACTATGTTCTGATCACTAACAATTCCCTAAAAAAAAAAATGACCCACTATTGTGGCAACAAGAAAACAGTACATAAAAGGATCTGGGCAAGGGTTTCTGGTAAAACTTCCTTGTGAGTATTGAAGATGGTATCAGCCCCCTGCATGGCCCTTCCCCAGCATTTCTCTGAGTTGGGTTATTATCCCTGTGCAGCACAGCAGCAGAAAGTATCCCTGCCTGAGCTGCCCAAATTCAGTCTAGCACTTTCATACAGAGCAGTATTAGGTAAATTGTCCATACTAACTGGACTGAATTAATCCTTTTGGGTGTGGTGTGAATAACTAAGGGAAGCAAGTCTTAAATCACCCCAGCTATACTAGTGACAGGGTTTCTGTCAGAGCCCCAGGTCTTTCACAAAAGTCATCTTCATACATGTTAAAACACCTCATAGCAGGTAAGCCCATTCAAGGACCAGGTAAGGTGGAAAAAGTACATTGACTGTCACTTAATTCATTGAACAAAGCCTTGTCTTTCCTTCTTACCTTATTGATGGGTAGGTTCAAACTAGACCTCAGGCAAGAAAGTGAAGGCATGCAGCTTGAATGTGCCTTCTTCCTAACACCAGTGCCTATGTTGTCTCAAACTCATTTGAAATGTTCTGATTTCTTCAGAAGTTACACAATTTCTCACTGTCCACTAAAAATACCAAATATAACACCACCTAAAAATTTGAATTAAACATAGATTCCTCATATTCTACATGTATAAACATGTAAGACCACACATATAACTAAGAAAAAGATGAGGAACTAGATCTGTTGTGTACCAATGGTTCCACATAGAGCCCTCAATTGTTCTTTGGACTTCTGTTTAAGACTATCCAGCAGAAAATCAGGTAAGATGCATTTGACTGTATTTAAAATACATCTCACTAGATCAAAAGCTGGAGCTGTGATTCAGCAGTAATAAAGCCCACATGCTTTGAGTGCTCCCTTGTCAGTTTGCTCTAGTCAGAATTAAATAATTTCTCTTATCAATTTGTATTGCGTAACAAGCTACCATGTAATTTTTAGCTTGAAAAATACTAAATGGAAGCTAAGCAAATACAAAAACTTTAGGCCAGCAGAGAAGTGAGATACTACTGTAACAGAAGTGGAAATGCAAAAAGATACTCCACAGCTAAGAGTTAGGCTCAAGATTTGGCAAGTTCAGCAGCTATGGAAAGGATCTGTGTACTCTACTGGGAAGGTCCAAGACATTTTCAGATATATGGGTCACTTCCCTGATAGAAGACAGTTATGTGCCAAACTTACTTCTTCTTTTAAAATCTTTATACTTGAGATACAGAATACCAAAGGATACTTGGGGCTTTTTTATACAACTATACTCTGGGACATTAAAATGTCCATTAACTGAGGTTTTAATCGCTCATCTGTATTATACATAATTATAAAACATCTGCGCTCCTCTTAGCTTCACTACTCTCTGGTTTTTTCTCCAGTTCCAGTTCTAGCCCTACTTTGTTCTGATCTCTGTCCTTTAAAATAGACAGTTTATCTTACATAATTACACAAAAACTGTATTAAAATAAAAAGTCTTCTCAGAACACAAATCTTGGCTTATACCATGTTAATAACTTTTACTAACCCAGTCTTACTTACTTAAGCACAATATTTCATACTTTCTTTCTTTCAAGATACTTGTAGTGAAATACAAATATGGCCTAAAGCTAGTCAGATTATATAATATGAATACAATGGGTTGTCAAAATGTGCAATATAGTTAACTGATCCATACATTAATCACTTGTCAAATACATAAGCATTTTAAATTAATTTAAACAGTTAATTTCAGGATAAAATGTATGACCTAGTGAAGCAGTCTTTTTTTGTTGCCTTACACTTGTTAAGAGGTCGAACAGAAAGAAAAGCATACTGCACGGTAAATAAAGTGTCTATGAACAACGAACAGAGAACAAAAGACCAAGCAGCTGCTTCATATGAGAGCAATACCTATTTTACATAAATGAGGCAAAGATCTTTGGTAAAAAAATAATAAAAGGACTGTGATTATGCAGTAATTAAAGGTTGTCTTATAACGCATATATATGAGGAAAGTGACTAAAGGCTGTGTGGTGCACAGCTAAATAAAAGCAGGAATATGGGCATTTATGCAAGAATTGGAACAGGAAATGAACTCAATCTTAGCAAACCAGACCTATCTATTTCTGTTTTCCAAGCATATGAGAGTGTAGAAAGCAAGGACCCCTGTCCTGGAGGCTGCTCTGGATGGGACAGCGCCAGAGTCCAGATCATGCCCCAAGGATGTCAACAGCTTTTCACTCAAGGTCCCAGGTCAGTGAGCATGGAACACTAAGCATGAAACTGCAGAGATAAACTTTATCTAAACTTTCATCTAAAGAAGAGATTCTAGAAGTTGAAACATCAAAATACATGCACACTACATTCTTAGACTTCCAATTCTAGTTACAAGAGTTCTACAAGCTAACGAATAGTTGGACAGAGATTTGTGTGTGCAGATACCAATCTTATAAAACTATGATAATAGTAGGTACCCATGCAAATCAGTGCGCTGGAACATGTTACATACGTACATACAGAGTGGGCTTGGATTCACACATCTGCCTTTAAAACTTTCACAAATAGCATAAATTATGATTTTTAAGCGCTGCCTCCTTGAGTGTAATTTTACTACAGCAAACTATAGCTTATATCAGATAGATGACTACTACAGATGTTGGGTTATTATTATAGCAGGCAGAAATACATGAAAATTGAAGTCTTTGAACAATTCAGTTCCCAAGGTGTTCTTATTTCAGTATCAAACTGAACACCAGCTTTAACTGGTTTAGAAATATCAGCAACTTGCACTCCTTTCTATTTATTTATAGTCAGTAACACTCCATTCATTATTTTAAAAGTTAAGTCAAAGCAGTTAGTGAGTGAATTCTCTCACAGAAAGAAAAATGGAAGATTTTTTTTTTAATCTTTTTCAAAGATTCCAGACTTGCTTTACTTGTCTGTTGCTAACTCAACTAAAATAAACAAAAACTACTATTAAAAACATACTGAGCACGCAATCAAAATGAAGGAAAAAGGCAAACTGATTAATGTTTCACATCTGAAGTCATTTCCTTGCACCTGCAGCTCCCATCCAGGAAAAATACTGCAAACACCACTGAAAACAAGACTAGTATTCAGAACATGGGCAATTATTTTCACTGGGTTTACTTTCCCTCATCCCTACAATTCCTAAAGCTGGGAACTTTTACAATCATTTTGGACAAGGTGAAAGTACAACATTATGATATTTAAACCTACGATTTGCACCTCTATTTATTTTAAATCTTTTATTCATTTAAACACTGACAGCATGTTTGTTCAAAAACGAACTTGAATAATAAACTTTGTACTAACTTGACTTCATTACTTCTGCATTTGCAATTCCTGCTGTGATTGCTTATCTACCAATACCAGACACTAACATAAACATAATCTTTAAGATTTCTTACAAAAAAAGTAAATGCATTTGCAACTGATTATAGCCCTATCATTTCTGCATCCCCTTTGCAGTTTTTACATAGTGACCAAACAACAGGATGATGTTAAAATCCTGTTCCCAACAACTTCAGTGGGAGACAGATTTAGGCTGCTGTGAAACAAGGTAAAAGCACAAAAAGCACACAATAGAAGTTATACAGTACACAGCTCTTTTTCCACCAAATTAAGTATCTTCAAATGAAGAAAAGTAGGAAAATACCTTTTTTTTGACCTACATTAAGCACATACCTATGGACATATTGCATGTATTTAAATAAAAAGTAACCTAAGAAACCTGAAATAAAAGCATGACTTAATCTTGCTTGCATAATTAAAAACACTGAACAATGTTTTTAACCAATAACCAGAATGGTTGTTTCTGGGTGCAGAAACAACATGCAGTATTTCATCTTATGAGACTGAAGTTAGGTACACTACAAATTAACATTTCATAGCAGAGTGTTGGACAGAGGAAGAAGTCTCTAGTAGATGCGTAGTTCAATTGCAATGCAATCTAGCTATCATGACTAATAGTATAAATGTGCTAAGACATTTTGCAGCATTTAATCAGTCTACTGATACACCTCACCTCACATCAACCAGGAGCAACAAGTTGGTTGCTCACAATTTTGGTGAGAAAATGTGAGCATCTTTCTTACCACCAAATTTAAACACTGGGCTGCTTCTTACAAATTCTGCTGTAATTTTCAGTCAGTTTCCACTTGTGTTAATAGCAAAGCATCACATTTATGATTTTGGACATCGCAATGTAGACAAGGCTCATATAGTCACTGTCATCTTCCACACTATGCCAAACATAACCACTCAAGGTCTCAATAACATGGTTCAGGAAACAGCTGCAGCAGTGGAAACATTAACTCCCTTATCACCCCAGATGTTCCCCCACAGAGTAAAGCTGCTGCAGTAAAGCTACTACGCCTAACTTCTGAGTGACTTGACATACAAAATACTCTACAGTTCTGTGAGCTATCTGTAAGATACATGGGCGTACATCTCACCCCAAGAGAGTGAGACAAAACATCAAGCACACGAGCAAAGAATCCATGTGGCTAGAAGAAACAGGAAAGTGTTAGACTCCATTCCCTCAAAATCACAGGCCCTTATTCTGCATCGCAAGGAGATGTATATCACCATCCTGAATCCCCTCAAAGATCTTAACCGCAACTCAAGAAAAGACAGACTTCAGCGAAGAAACTGTTTTCAGAAATGTATTCCTCCTCCTCCTCTCTCTTCCCCCACCCCTCACTCTCATCACACTGATGTTCTAGTGATACCAAATATTTGTTATACTGTTTCTTTTGTTCCAGGCCTGGTTTTAACCATGATGAGTTCAGTGCCCTGCTTCACAGACACACCCATCAATGGTTGTTTTCACAGCATTACCGAAGCAACAAGCAGCAGTGCCATGGCACAAGCTGGACGCATCACCACTGAGAGGATTCCCTAGAACTTCGGTTTTGGAGAAATATGTCATTCCGTTCTCAAAATAAAACACTGGAGAACAAGACAGTCTCTCTTTTAACACTACAGCCAGTGGTTACAGGAAGTTTTCAGAAAGACTTAGGGGGAGGCAAATTTCTACTTATAACCTCATTTGGGCTCTACATAACAGATGGTATGAGATACTGCGGTGTGACTTGCTTTATGTTTTCTTTTGAAGCTATTCCACTTTGCATGGAGCAATTATATACCATTTATGTCAGGAAGAGAACAACTAAGTTTGTAATTCAAGTGATTAACATATGCAGTTGGACTTAGGAGGACAGATTCATATTCCTAATTCAACATTACTTTTTACAGCCAAGCCTTCACCAGTCTAGAAAGAAATCTTGTCCTATGAGAACAACTGCTCTTCAGATAGGGCTGCTACTGCATGGTATCACTGTCAGAGAAGGTCTGAAACAAAGAAGCAGAACATCTTAAACATCCTAGAAGGATGTTTCCTCCAGTAACAAAATGCCTAGGAAACATGGGAGTATGGACCATGATGACGAACCTATATAGAGGCTGTGACAAGACTGTGATACAGGTGGGTGTAATGTCAGAGTGATGGGGACATCACTCTCTGACTTAATGAGAAAGAGACTGTCATGCTTATAAGGAAGACTGTGAACTTACAAGCACTGAATGAAGCAGCATGCAGAGAATCAGAAATACAATGTGCACACACTGTTATGATGTGTAGAAGTTTTCAGTTGCATTCCTACTCTCTGCTTCTTCTCTGTCAGAAACAGAGAGCTATCAAGGAAAAGGCTGACTGACCACAACCAAAACGCATCAGCTAAAAGACTACAGGAGACAATTCCAGTACAGTAAATGACCCTGTCTTTGAGAACACCGGCACCTACGA
The DNA here is from genome assembly GCF_963264785.1 of Psittacula echo. NCBI lineage: Eukaryota > Metazoa > Chordata > Aves > Psittaciformes > Psittacidae > Psittacula > Psittacula echo. Next base: position 45,647,057 of record NC_137742.1, on the reverse strand, counting down.
GCACTGACCTTTCAAGGCATCAAGTTTAAAGAAAAAGAAACTCAAATACTAAAATCACCCACTATTTATATTAACAGATACTAGTAGGGTATCCAGTTTATGTATCACCCCCCAAAAAAATGTTCTGCCCTCTAGCAGACAGGAATTTTACCAATATTGCCAAGTTACAATTGCCTCTCCCTTTTCACCACAGACAGAAGTGGATTTTTACATAGTCAAACCAAAAGTTTAAGTAATCGTTTTGTTGGGGTTTTTTTTCCAGAAAGTGAGGAGCAACCCCGAGCACAGTACCTGAGAAAGTACAAGCTGTCCATGGAACTTATGGACAAATTTTCGTAAAGATGAAAGGTATGAAGCCTCTCCTATTGTCCTTGCCAGAGACCGCAAAAGGAAGTAACCCTGCAAATTAAACCAGAAACAAACAGGATGCTATGAATTTGTTCATGTCTAAAAAAAAGAAGTCTTTACCATATTAGTAAAGCAATTTAATTAAAAATCAGCTGACAACACTCACCTTCAAGTAGTGGACCTGCATGAAGGCTTTTTCTGCTTTAAGACCATGTTTCACAATGGATGCTCCAGACTCACTAGTTTCTCCTGTGCTCTCCTTTTTGGGCCTAAAATGGTAACAGAGTAAGTAAGTCTTGGAGAAGTGAATAAAGAAATTACTCATACATTGCACATTCTTATACTTGAAAGCATTGCGAATGGCATTGTAAGTTTAGACACCTCTGATTAGTTCAGTCTTTTTCTTTACCCTAAGTAAATAACTTGGCCTAGACAGACAAACAAACAAATTTCATACTTTCAATGCAATTTTGTACATAGGTGACCAGACAGCTGGGTTACAAACGAAATACATCACTATGTTGGTGTACTCTTTTCACAGCTAGCATGGCATCCCACTGCATGCCATTCTACAGTGCAGACTCATTATGAACAAAGAAAAACAAACAAAAAGAGATAGGGGAAGGTGGAAGGAAAGTAGAAGGAGAAAGGGAGAAGGGAGAGGGAAAGGGGAAAAGGGAAGATGAAGCAAAAAGGGAAGGGGAGGATATTGAAGTCATTATGTTCAAGTAGAATTTTCTCTTCTTATACCTAAACATTGGTTTAATAGTTTACATGACTATACTTGCAAGAATCACCTCTTTCATCTGCATGCAGAAGAAATACCCACAGCAGTAAAGTGTGGACGACTTCTAGGCTTTTATTAACACAGAGTGAAACTAAAGAGAAGCTATGCAAACATTTTTTTCTTCATTTGTAAGCAGTGCCTTCACAGTCATAGTACTCAAGACCCCTATAGCTTATTTTCTTCCATCCAGAAAATGTCTCAGCTGACAGTCTATCTTAGGAGCCTAACCCTGTGACTGAAGCAACCTCCCCAATTCTAAGTGTGGATTCTGAAATGGCCAGTCTTGGAAACCAAACATCTTTCCTCCCACTTCTCCACAATAGGGGCAACATAGGCTACAGCAGTACAGGATTCTTCAAAGCACTGATACACTTCTCATGAGCTAATCTCTGTGATCAAATTTATATCTATGTCTGCTTTGAGGAAAACATTCTTCCTTTTTTGTATCTGTGCAATGGTTTTTCATGAGTTTTGTCCGGAGTGCGAAGCTGGATTTTTTCACTTTTTAGGCACTATATTTAGGATGTGCACAGATGAAAAACCCACTTCACACAGTAAAAGCTTGATCAAATACACCTGTTTGAAATAAAACAGAAAAAAATAAAAGCAGATTCAATTTTACACTGTTCCTAACACATTCCTTTAACAGGCTATAGTTCATATTTTCTTTCAACACTGAAAGGAGGAGATCAATAACTGATTTCTTATCCTGTGGTAGCAGACAATGTAATCATTGCAGACCCACTGCAGGATAACAGAGGTCCACCTGTTTCCATTCTGGATCAGCCTCCTGGAAGGAAGGCCTGCTGGCAACTTTTCATTGTTCTCTGCAAGTATAAAAAGCCCAAACTGCTTCATTTCTCTCATAATAAATAGCCCAGCCTATAGACCTTGAAAAATGGAGTTTGAGCATGGGCTACAGGATCCACACTAAATTGAAATACCTCCCATAATTATAATTGTTCTAAATTAGGGAACCATACTTCCTTCCTCCTCCAAATTTGTGCCTCTGTAGATACTAGCAGGTGACTGGAAAGCAGTATCCCATCTGCATGATTGTACTCAAGAATTTCATTTTGCAAAGGGTGCATATATATACCCCTGATAATGTCTGCAAAAGAATAAATATTCAGAAATTTACGTTGTACGTTTTTATGTCAATACTTCAGTACACTATTTTAAAGCAATGCTTAGTATATTTACAACACATTGAAGGTAGAGACTGGAGGTGTGTTACACGGATCTACAAAACCTGGCAACTAACCCAGTAGATGAAGCTAGGCATAATGTTAAAGGCAAGCTGATATAAAGTAATCGAGCTGCTACATGGCACATTTTACATACTGGAAAATTTCTGAAGGACGCAGGAATTTTGTTTGCCGGGCTAAGAACTATTTTGTAGAAATTAAAATCACAATTCACCAGGAAGTACTTCGTAATTAAATGCTCTGATGCATTAGGTAGTCCTGAACACCTACACAGAGGCTATGAGAGACCATCTGAAAGGTGTGGTTCCTGTGTGGTATCTGTGTCTATCTGTGTGATAGAATAAAACTCTTTAAACCTCTACAGAGTAGTTAGACAGCATTGCCTCAGGAGGGAAATAGACTTGACTCAAATGGAACTCAGAGATAAATTTAGAGTTAGATATCAACACTGGTTTGTCTTAAGGAAAAACCACGAGCTGAAGTTCAGTCTTACAGGCCAGGACATGAAACAATCTCAACACCAGCTTTATTCCACAGAACAAAATAGACTTCTCTAGTTTTTGCTGTCATAATGTGAGACATTGGATGAGAGTGATGGATTTGATGCTTGCCAGCAGAATGAGTGTCAGCACATACTTCACAGGTGCTTTTATACCTGCAGATTTGCTTCAAACTCTGAGAAATTACACAGGATTCTGTCTGATGTCTTCCCCTGTATGAGCACTACAGTGCCACAAACTTCTTCTTCCAAACCAAGAACTGCTGGTGCTGCCTTTCACAGCTGCTGCCTGCTGAAAAGACACTTGTCTATTTCTTTTATACATGACTTCTTTTTTTCACAGGGACCTCATGAGATGCTACTATAATGTAATACCAAATATCCACAATAAGAAGAACCATCATGCTGATGATCAGTTTGCTGAGTGGCTTTCACCTAGTCTGAACAGGCAAAGCACAAAAAAATCATATGATTGCCCAGCAGGCAACCAAAAAGTAATTGAAGATTAAGTTTATGCTTGGGAAGAACAGGTTGGCTGATTTTTTTTTCTTCCTGACATAATTGGCAAGAAACAACAAACTCTTATCATTTATTTTTAATATCCTGGCATAAAAACACAAGCTTGAAGCACCACAAGCCCCAGTACAGACTCAAAACCCAGTGCGATGCCAAGATTGGAATTTTCTCTCTCATAGACAACCTCTGGAAAGCACATGCATATACTTTCAGAAGGGAGAAGGAAAGAAAAAAAAACCCCAAAAACCAGTAAACATGCAAAGAGAGAACTCTCTCCATTCAACTCTATGCCACGAAACCAGTAAAGAATATTTATATCTGACTGAACCAGTGGTAAGTCCTTAACTACGACCACAGGAAACTAAAGACAGCAAAAAGGAAGAGATTGCTAGGATCCTGAGCTGGCATCGTGTTCTGCTACTGAAGTGTACATTAGAAGCATATTTTTCAAACAAGAAATGATATATCATTCTTTTGTATTAGCACTGAGAATACCACTATGCAAAAGGTAAGCAGCATGCTTATTTGAGACTTATGTCTACTAACTGTGGAAGTCAATAGAAAGCTTAAGTTTCAATTTCAATATAAATCAATCCTTCCTGAGCTTCAAGCTGCAAAAGATATTTTGGCCCTTAGAAAAACGATTTTAAAAATTTACACCACATAGACATTTTATTAAAAGTAACGACTACGTAATTAGCACAGAAGAAGACAAATGTGGTTTCAGAACCTTGAAAATGGAAAACATACCCTGAGATAAGCCTCATAGCACAAGAACCAGTGTTCCTAAAAAACATTTATTTTAAAACAAACAAACAAAACCCCCAGCATCTGTCAATCAGTACTTGTATTGGCAGCAGCTCCATGACAGCTTGTGGTAAAGCCTGCTTTTGTATTTACACCTATCATCAAATTGCACAATTACAAATGTATAATTTCATTGACTCTGATTATATGTAGGATACACAATTAACGAATAGACATGAAGTAAAACAGATCAATGAAAGACTACAATTACGCAGTTGGTGACGTTTTCAGATTAGATGAGGCCATAGAGAGGAGTTTCTATGTTGGTGAACAATCTCTATTGCCCCAAAATAAAAGGCCTTTACGTCCTATGGGAAAAGCACAAAAAGAAGCAAAGATCTCAAAGTGAATGAAATGGCAACAGTCTTCAAAAACCATGTAAAAGATGATCATACAGAGGATGGGGATCAATTCATTCTTCACTTCTACTTGGTGAAAGAAATGAAGAAAACGACATAGTTTGAAATGAACAGTATTTCAGCTGTGCATTTTTAATTGTTAACACTAAAAACAGCTTAGCCAGGAATCATGAAAGCTTTTTTTTATTAAAGGTTTCTGAGAAAATGTTAGATAAGACCTGCTTTAAATGGTCTGTGCACACTGCCTGTATCTCAGGGTAAGAGAACGGTCTACATAATCTCTTGAAATCTGTCCCTGTAATTCCATTATTTGACCAAAGCTAATCTCAGCTAGGATTAGTAAACTTGTATTTTTTGGTTAAAGACGGTGGGCAGACAAGCAGTGGAGATGTTAGGCAGCCACTCAAGGTGAAAGACTATGGCAAATTCCTATGACACCAATCAGCACAGCTCAGATTACTTATCATTAGAAAAGCAAGAATCTTTTTTTTCATCAAATGTCTTTAGCTATGTAAGAAGAAGCCTTGAGCTCAGCATCTGGTACCTAAAGACCAAATTCTTGTTTAAATATGATTATTACTCATTTCTTATTAAAAAAAAATTAAATAAAGTAGATTTGTATAGCTCATTGTGCTTTTTCCCTTGTTTTTTAAATTTTCATTCAGCTTGGCAGTTAGATATCATACTCCAGTATGTGCTTGTCTTCAGCCACAGAAAATGAATCTGTTACAGCTTCAAACAGTGAAGTGTGTCAGGAAATGACCTTTTCTTTTTTTCCCAAATAAAGGGTCTTGTAAACTGCTTAGAGACATTTTATATGAAACTAGATCCCATGTTTTTTGAAAGCATTCTATAACAAAGAGAAAAGCAATTGCAGAATTATAGAGAAGACAAATAACCTAGCCAATTTAATTTCACTTTTCTTTTTTCTTCAGAGGAAATAAGGAAATGTGGTAGATTTAATCAGATTATTTGGATGTATATCCTTTTAAAGGAGAAAATGGTGGAAAACATTAGAGACAGAACATGCAAAAGAAGAAATCAAACTGTCATACTGTTACCTTAAAACTTGCAGCTCTTCTTCAGAGTTCTGCACCTCATCTCTGAGTCGGCGCCAGCGAAGTAAAGCTTTCAATTCGTGCTGCCCTTTTACTTCATCATGTGACAGCTGCTTAGTATACAAAAAGCACCGATCACTGATTGCTGTTTCCCAACAGACAATAATAATTTTCAGACAGACAAACTTGTTTCGTTTTCCCTTAATGTGCAGAAGATGGAGGAAACAGTACCTGTATCCATGTTAAAAAAACCCCAACAAAACAAAACCCAAACAACAAAACCAAAACATAACAGTTGCTGCTATGAGAGTTAATAGCAGCACTAAGGAAAACAGAAGCCTCACTGTGTGCATCAAATCAATAGTCAGTTAAATAGTTCTGCCTGAGGAGAGACATGGGCATGTTGTTTTCCCTTTAGTGACTGGCAATAAGTGAACTGAATGCATAGCACAGATACCTGGCAATTTTGGTTGCATCTTTACTTTTCCCAGCTTGAAAGAAAAGAGCTGCTTTGTATCCTGACTTCACTCCTCTTTCTTATTCTGTTACATTTGTGAAAGCTCTCTCTTGTACTTTCCTCCATATACATAGTATTGAGATGCATGCTTATGAAATAAATGCCAGGTTGTCATCTTACAAATAACTGCTAATTTATATTTCTCTATTATAAGAAAAGATGGAAGATGGGAGAAAGCAAAAGCAGCTAGTGTTATCCTGCATTACACCAGTATTTCAGTCACAAGTGAAGTCACTGTCAGGCACTATCGAGTATACTCATAATCCTACAACTGTACAATTGCATAATTGCACAGCACCAAAACTACCCAATAAGGCTAAAAAAAAAAAAAAAAAAAAAAAAAAAGGCATTTTTCTGACCTTCAAAATTAACAAAGGTGCTAATCATCCTGTTTTGTTGCTTACTCCTTTCCACTTGGCTACATGGAAGGGTGTCTACAATGAAAATGCTTTCAAGTGACTCACAAAAGCATAGAATTAATGGGAACAGCTCACAGCAAAGCAGTGATGCTCAAGTAAGGGCAGAAATTAGTTTTAGGACCAGAAGGGAAAAGCAAAGTGTTTCGACAGCCTTTGTCTCTTTCTTGTTCCAGAAACATGGTAAGTGACCAGAAATTCTGTTCTGGTTAGTGATATAAATATTCCTGATACTTAACAGAATGGAGGTTAGATTAGTATTCACTGTGAATAAGGAAGGATAATTTCTTTTAATCAAGTTAGCATGCAAAATCCAGTATTATTTTAAAAGACTTGTATTCTTAACACAGGAGGTTTAATTTATATCTAATTCACAGCAGGGTATGTAATTTTGATTGCCACATAACTGAATTGAGAAGTGATGTATCATCACCTTACCTGTTGTGCCCTAGCCCAAAATATATCTTCTAAAAAAGTGGCAAAGCCTTCACTTAACCACTCTTCAGTCCAGTCGCGAGCACCAATGGCCAGTCCAAACCAAGCATGAGCAATTTCATGGCACAGACGTGTTCCACAGAGCTGGCTCCCTCCTGATAGTACACTCTGTGACAGGAAGATGATGTGTGGGCTGCACAACAGAATGAGTGACAAAATACATTACTGACCTGTTATAACATGCACTACATGGCCATAATAGTATATAGGCTTTATTACTCTTGTCAGCCTCTATTACTATATGCATGATTAGGTCATGATGGATAGCTTACAGCTCAGGTGTTTTTAGAAATTAGGCTGTACTTTATTGTTGGTTGGCAGAGAATCAAACTAAAATTCTGCCAAGCAGTTGGTTTGTATTCAACTGTCAAACACCTAAGACCTGGAAAAAGTAACTTGAAGTTTGGTATTTTTCAAATTACAAGACTGCTTTATTTCAATAGAAGCATTTTATATATAAGCCAGGGTAATAAAAGATGAGCAGGTGCGCATATAGGCAGCAAGTGTTTATCAGTTAAATTATCAAAGCTGGAAATAAATAAAGCAGAAACATTTTATGAAGAAAACAAATGACTATCCGAAGGCAACAAGAGTCATGTATAGTAAAACACATGGGTTTATTAGAACTTAAAACAAGCTAAAAAGATACCATTTGATGATGAGAACTGATCATTTCTGCAAATGCAGAGGAAGGAAAACATCCTTTACCACAAGCAGAGAAGTCAGCAGACTCTATATTGACTAAATATCTGCTTTTCAAAACAAGGGAGAACAACCCAATCTATATCTACTCTGCTTTGGACTCAAGTACTAGAAGAAATTGGAGGGGGAAATGTTATGAATTATTCTTTATTATATAGTTTTGATGAGAAGCTCCACATGAGCCAGCAGTGTGCGCTCACAGCCCAGAAAGCCAACCGCATCCTGGGCTGCATCAAAAGGAGCGTGACCAGCAGGTCGAAGGAGGTGATCCTGTCCCTCTACTCTGCTCTCGTGAGACCTCACTTGGAGTATTGTGTGCAGTTCTGGTGTCCTCAACATAAAAACGACATGGAACTGTTGGAACAAGTCCAGAGGAGGGCCACGAGGATGATCAGGGGACTGGAGCACCTCCTGTATGAAGACAGGCTGAGAAAGTTGGGGCTGTTCAGCCTGGAGAAGAGAAGGCTGCGTGGAGACCTCATAGCAGCCTTCCAGTATCTGAAGGGGGCCTATAAGGATGCTGGTGAGGGACTCTTCATTAGGGACTGTAGTGAGAGGACAAGGGGTAATGGGTTCAAATTTGAACAGGGGAAGTTTAGATTGGATATAAGGAGGAAGTTCTTTACTGAGAGGGTGGTGAGGCACTGGAATGGGTTGCCCAGGGAGGTTGTGAATGCTCCATCCCTGGCAGTGTTCAAGGCCAGGTTGGACAGAGCCTTGGTTGACATGGTTTAGTGTGAGGTGTCCCTGCCCATGGCAGGCGTGTTGTACCTTGATGATCTTAAGGTCCTTTCCAACCCTAACTATTCTAGGATTCTATGATTGCTCTGCGATTGAAAACACACTGAATTGCAAGTTACTGCAGTTCCCTACTCATGTTCTGCTGTAAGGCAATTTCTGCTATACTTATAGACATTACAGACATTAACATCTCAAAAGTTACATAATTTGTGAAATTAAGTACATCTAGGAAGGAAAAGTAGTAGAATTAAGCCCTATGACTAACATTCACGGGATTAACAGGGCACCTTGCCACAGATAGGAGTAGCAAGGGCACAAATGAAGACCACCATCTGCAGAGTACTCCTGCACAAACCCTTGGCATTTCAACTGTTTTCTCAACTCCAGCCAGTTAGAAAGGAAATAAAGCACAATGGTAATACCTTCAAGACCACAGGTCTTTAAAACTATGTCTAGCCTTCCAAGCACGGGAGGGGAGCACATGGCCTTAAGACATTTCCAAGAGTCAAATATTATTCATCAGCATTCCAAAGAGCTTCCCCACCCGCCCTACCCTTCCGTTGGAAATGCTAAAAACACCAGTCAAATGTCTCGAACCAAGACCAAAAATATGATACACAATTAAACAGAAAAACACACTCAATAACCATCTCCTTATAAAAAAATAATAGTCATTCAGCAAAGCAAGTTATACAATTTCAATCAGTTGGCATTGTAAGAAACAATGTAAGAAATTAGAGCACTAATAGAGAAATCAAGTCACAGAGAGCAAAGCAAGAAAAGAAAAGCAGCTCTCCAAATCTTTGCCAAAAGCAATTCTGATTAAGAGAAGGGAGGGAGGGAGAGATGGGGAAAAGTGTGAGCACGAAAGCTGCAGAACATGATGAACCTTTTATTATTAAGCCCACAATGAGACGAATAAATGCAGCTTTGGGGGTACTACTTTGTTCAGTGGTAAGTAAATGACTGCTAACTGTGGCATGTGTACAGTGCTATGAAGAAAAACCACAGAAAAGGACCAAGTAAATAACATTCCAGTCATACTGCTGGCAGCGTTTCGGCCATTTGGTTAAGCAAAACAAAAGTAACTTCATGCCTTATAAACAGGCTTACAGAATGGTTTGCATTTTAAGTTTACTGTAGGTAAACATCCAATAAAAGATTGTATTTCCCGCTTTTTCCATTCACTTAAATAACAGAAATGCCACATTTGGACAATCATTTCCTTTACAGAAGGATTACAAATCACTTCAGTGAAGGAAAATGTATATGAGTTAAATTTTGGCCAAAGAATACAACTTCCTACAAGGCCAAAAATAAGATTATGTGCTGCAGCAGAATTTAATTTTAGAGTCTGAGTACAGCCAGCAACTTCCTTTTCTGAGAACACCTTAAATTATTCCTTTTATGTTGTTTGTTCTTAACAGCAGCTGTATCTCCAATTCAGAGCCTCATACAGCAACAGATATCACTACAGAGCAGTGCAAAGCTCCCATCTATCTTAAGAGTAAACTTATCAAAGACTGAACATGTTTCTGTAACATGTCCGGCACCTATAGTTTGGGGAGAAGTTTGATCCTATGTACTAGTTTTAAAATACAGATTCTCTGTTTTCAATACGTGCTTGAATTCCAGAAACTCTGCTCGGTCCCTACTGATACCAACCAAATCTACATTTTTTTACATCATCTAGGACGCGTAATGTTATTCATTGCACAGTTATTATAAGTGGTGTTCCTAAACCACTCAATATTTCAAAAAATTGTCTATGTGAAAAAATAAAGTATCAGAATTATGATTAAATTGCAATAGCCAAATCCTTTTCCTTCCTTTTTTACCAGAAAAGGAATTTGGCCCTCCTACTATCCATGTGATTTGCTATGAACAAATTATAAGGCTTGATATCCATTGGTTTCATTGGAATTGAAAAGGAAAGAAATCCATTCATACATTAGGAACAGATAAAGGTGATTTACCTCCGCAATTACATCAAGACCTGACAAGGTATGTGCGGTTTATAAATGCCTCCAGCTGATGTCTTTTCAAGTCTGGCCCAAGTTTGTAAAGCAGGCCAGAACAGGCTAGCTGGATGTGCTAAGGAAGATGGGAAACCTCTCCCAGTTAACAAAAAAATAAAAACTCCCACAAGTCCTTCCCAGGAAGCTGGACACGTTCCCAATGGCTCTTAGAGAAAAAGAAGTTAATGACTTGTTTTGAACAAGCATACACTGGGTTACATGTTTAAAGCAAAAAGGTGTTATTCTGACCAGAATCACACCCCCGTAACTTAGATCTTTGCATCATTTCACTGAAAGAAAGTGCAAGTTCCCCCTCCCAGTTAAATTGCAGTTAGGGAATCATTTAGTTACATCTCAGTGCTGTAACTACGATACAAACACCTATGAAGGAAAAACTGAGCCACAAAGGGAAAGAAATATCTGGTATGAGAGGCTGGAGGGTCCTAATGTTCCAGATGTCCAAATCCACACATGTAGATGTTCTTAATAATGGTCTCTTCCAAAAATAAAAGGTTTTCAACGAGTCCTAGGTTCTGAGAAGTGGTTTGACCAGTTGAGAGGCCAAATCTCTGAGAGCAGTTTTGCAAAACTTCTTCTTCAGACTTACGACTTGGATGCAGGTGCTGCTTTGCACACAGGCTGCAGCAGTGTGCTATCTTTGGCTGCTCACACATAATCAGATGAGACACATAGCACAAACTTTAGCCAAATGTATGTGCAAGAACTTAAGTACAGATTTAAGCTAGGAACATGAAGCTCATTTCTAACGGGCTTGTTCCATTCCTTTTGAAGTAGAAGTCTTTCTCTCTGAACACACAGGGATTTCCAGATACATTTTCTTACGTGTTTATTGAAATAACAGAGCCAAGACCACATCAGCTGGAAAATTATGCTTCTGGAATCAAAAGTAGCACCCAAAATCACTATTACAGATGGAAGTTACATAATGGGGAAAAAAAAAAAATCATGTTTTGATAATACTCCACATTGCTTATCTATTCCTATGTACAAAAAGATAGTAAATGGGTTAGACAGTTATTGAACTTCTAGAAAAACCCTTCTTAAACATGTAAAAGGGAGCAGGGAAAATATCTCTTAAAATATTTTCACAGGAACACATTAAGTTATACATTTCAAGATTACTGGAATTTGAGAAAGTGATAGAATTAAACAAGAGCTCTTTGCATACAGTTTGTGCAATCTTTTATCAGTAGCCTTCAACCTACATTACTCCAGTGATACATAGAAGAGTATTAGCATATTGTCTGCAGTATCTACATCAGACTTCGAGTATTAGCTTACTTTATCTTTGAGGGCACTCGTGCCATTGGAATTCAAGCACAAGAACACGCAACATCCACTTACTTTCCTCTATAACCTCCAGCATTTTGGAATATGTTATAGTCCAGTACTGAGAGAACTACAGAGGCAAACAACCTTTCAAATCTCCTAGGTTTACAGTGCACCAGAAACTCAAATAAACATGCAGATGCAGTTGTAAAGACAAGGATCTGGTAATTAGAAAATTCTGAGAATTGTTCCAGAAATAACGGCAATTTCGTAAAGTTTTCCCTTCCTACTATCATAGTGGGAAACCAACAAGTGACTGGAAGTCACAGCTGAGAGTCATTCTAGAGCAGATGACTAACTTTTTACTCCATAAATAATGGAATAATACAGTAGCTTAGGCAACAGGGAAAAACAACCAACCACTGTGTGTTGGAAGGATCCTCCTTGGTACCAGCCAAATCAGTACAGCAATTCAACATCCAAACTTCAAATTTCAGTCAAGCACCTAAAGTAATGATTTGAACACCTGAGCAGCAGCTGTCCCGTGAACTGGCAGATAATAACTTCAGTCTTGCTTATTTCATTGTACCAAACCAGATCAGTCAGCGTGTATATAAACAAGGGTGAAACCATCTCAGAAGAAACCCTATTTCTGTTCAACAGCAAAACCAGTATGTGGCATAAAACTGAAGAAATTATACAATGAAATGAAAAAGACAACACAAGCCTAAGCTCAAACAGCTGCTACACAAACAACCGGGTTTATAACAACTTGGTATTTTTCATTATCACCAATCCCATATTAGGCCAAATGAACAGTCTTGAAGTAAAAACCTCTATAAAAAGGCAGTATGTACTTATCACATACAACTGTGACATGTATCCCCTTCTGAAGTCTTTGGACATACAAGTCAAATATTTATTTGATTTGTCCAGACATTTTCACAGAGGAAATTTTATGAATTTTCTTCAGATACCAAAACAGCCCTCGAACTCCATGATAAGCAAAATAAACTAAATCACATTGAAAATATTGGCAATAGTTGAAAAATGCACTTTATATATGCCACAAGACCTTACTTTACTACTGCAAAAGGACCAGTCGTACTGATCTGAACAAAAAGGATACAGGTTTGATGTGCTTCAAAAATTAACACAGAATTTGATGCACTCCTAGCTAGTACAAGATCAGCCTAAAGGAAAGCTGTATCAACTCAACCCATTCCCTATGTTCAATTCTCTTAATTTTATGTTCACAAATGAAAAGATATGCTATTTCCTTCCATACTATATCATGCACATATTTGCACAATTTTCCTCAAAATTTCAATCATAATTCACTCTGAAACTTTTACATAAGTAACAAGTGAAAGTATTAAAAAAGAAAAATTTCTAGTATTTTTAGATTTTTTTTTTTTTTACTATAAAAAAAATTAGGAAGACTCAAGAAACAAACCAATTTACTGAAGAATTTCTTTTTTCTTTTAAAATTAGATCAGTGGGAACTAACCACATGCAGGGTAATACCATCTATTAACTTCTTTGAATAACCATAGGACAGTCAGTCCTACAAGTGAGATTCATGTTTCATATTTCTATCTTAGGGGACTTCAAGTATAAAATGCAGAGCTGGACCTGCTAAAACAAGATATTTATTCATTTTCCCAACAAAACGTACATCTTGCAGACAGGACACGTTTTGGAGTGTTTTAATTTTTGCATGAGTGTTGCCAAAAATGTGCCTTTTCTAATTTTTTCTAAAGCATGCTCAGCTTTCTCCTGGGGCTCAACTACTCTATTCTCTATCATGCATATTGTTCTCAATAGGCAATATTATGCATATTGAATGTTAAAATGGTGGGCTGAAAGTATCACTTCTCACAGAAGTGTTACATGACTTTCACTGGATCCAACTCTTGTGAACAGAAAGATAGCACAAGATGATCAATCTGGTAATAATGCAAGTAATTCCTTTAAACAGTGCTGTCTCATTCTCTAACACACACAGAGCACACACACTGACAGCGCTGAGAAAAAAAATCTTTAATTGGGATTTTACAAAAATTCATGAAATAACTTACCTGTGGCTGATATCTTGGTGCACTCATATCATGGTAATAAATCCTGCCTGCTTCCAATGTTCTGACTTGTGATGTAAACCAAGAAGCAAAGAAGTAACATATTTTACCTGTGGAATTTAGTCTGATGTCTCAGATGCAAGTATTGCCAATGACCTAATCCAACTCAGTAATAAGCTTATCAGGAACTTTAGGTGACATGACCAACCAGCAGTTAACTCAAGTAAGAACTGTGGAGTTGAGATATTCATCATTTGACCTCTGATGTCCCCAGGACACCCAACAACAGCTCTAGCTCACTTCTTTTCATCTTACACATTCTGTATTACAAGGAGGGACTGGCAGGGCATGAATCTTTTTTGAGCTTTCCAAAGAATGTTATGGAAGGCAAGTTATGCTGTTAACCATGTGAAAATAGTTAATAACAAATAATAGCGTGGAAAGTCTCTTATTAGAGCTGTGGATTCATATTCATTCTCTCTCATTTAAAACTGATTTATAAGTTTTGGACCACAAAATTAAACACTTGCTGAAATACAAAAGAATGAAGAGAAAACAGCAATGTATGGACACTGATTATTGTGATTAATTATTTTAATCAATCATATTATTTAACAAGAAGATGGAAATGGAAACAGATATAGACACAGGTACTTACAGCTGTCATAAATATAAAATGATTTTGTGTGCTAATAATATTTTTTAGGTTTTCTTCTCATATACCAAAGCAAAAACTACAAAAAATCATCTCTTATTTTACCTTAAAAATGCACATGGCATTTGTTTGAGAGACTTTCCAAGCTATTTTCATATTCTGGCTAAAATGATTAATATGATGAACAGTTGCTAACAATGTTCCTCAGTTACAGTCTAGATGATGACATTTGTCACTGATGGATGAAATTATTTTATCATGCATAGATCTCATTATTTGTAGTTTTTAGTCATTGTTATTGCTGGAAGACCTGGATTTCCTTTTATTACATCATGAAGTTTCTGGCAAATATTCACATAGCTGAGAGCCAAATTGCAAATAACCAGCTATCAGAAACAGTCAGACAGAAAGAGCAAAATATACCTGCTTCTCCATATTCAGTGAAAATACACCCAAGTTAAGGGCCTATACATTAGTGGTCTCAGAAGGTAACATGGACAAGACAAAATACAGAATGGGTCATTTTTTTCCTCATTTAACGTACAGAAGAAAACTTTTATCCACACATACTAGAACAAAATAACAAGCAACAACAATAAAAAAGCCAAACCTTCAGGAAGGAAAAAAAGGAAAAGAGATTGCTTATTCTTTGGGGTTTTCAGTATTCTTTTCACAATGTAAAGCCTTTTGGTATCAGTGTTGTAAAAGCAGCAAGGAAACAAAATCTGCTTGAAGGCAGAAGTGGTCATTATGAAATCTCTAGACTACAGTTAGCATCACAAAACCTAAATATTGCTCTTTTTTTTCAAGAATTCCTATCACAAATACTTCACCTACAGAACAAGAAAACTGCAGATATATCTCTGAATCATTCAGAAAATCTCAAATATTACTGGAGGAGAGATCACTACAAATCCTTGATATTTCTAAGAAAAACAAAACAGAACACCCAAACAAATTAAAAGGGAAAAGCTCAGAGGTTTTTTGTTTGTTTGTTTTTGTGGTTTTTTTGTTTTTTTTTTTTTTTTTTTAAAAAAAATCAGAACTTCACAAATCACAGAAGCACAGATTCAATTCTTTCAGATTTTCAGGTCATATCTAATATGCTCTTGCTTCTTGTTCCAACTACAAATGTGGGACCAAACAATGACATTAAGGTGGTTATCCATTTTGCACGTGATTTAATTTTTGCCTATAGGCAGTATCATCTACAATTCTTGCTTTTAAGAATTGGTACCTAGAAATCCATTGTCTGAAGCCTTTCATTTTACTCAGAAAAATGGGTGCAAATCCAACACTCCGATTTCCAAGATCCCTGTTAAAATTAATTATTTCCACTATGCCTTTATCCTCTGTATATATAAATGATACAACATTCTGCACACTAATCTTAAAAATAGTTCACACAATAGAAATTTAATTAACTAGTCCTGCTATCATGCATTACCTGTTTTTCTTATTTTTATCATCTATATGTAATTTGATATAAAGGCATGCTTTAATTTTACTCAATGAGTATCCAGTGCTTCTTGTTAAATTGATTGATGAGATACATGTTGTTAGCAAAAAGAGAGAACAACATAGGAGAATACGTAATAGGTTCAAAATTATTTTCTTAGTTTATTCTGCACAGCAGCTATACAAGCTTTCTTTTTTTGTATGCGTCAGTCAATAAGATATCTGTTGTGCTTTTGCACAAAGAACAAAGATGCCTTTATCAATTCTCAAAAGTCTGTAGGACAAACCATTCATGCTGTCAAACCCCCTAAAACCCTTTCAGCAAATAATGAAATCCATCAGTGACAAATGTCAACATACTAATTTGTTAAATACAGAACAAAAGCAACATTCAGAAGAGGTCCTTCATTTCATGTTATATCAGCCCTTCAATTTGTAACAACTTTATGGTAGCCCACAGATCATGCAATATTAAAACAGAACAGCATTATAATTATTAAAAGTAGAACAATCTACTCTCCTTACAATAAATACTTAATAGTTCAACAAAACTGTAAACAGAACCTTTTGGGAACATCAAACTCTCTGCAATGCATTCATTTTCTTCATTTTTGGAAGATTATTTCCAAGTAAAATCTTACATACAAACACAGATTCTATTTCACACACAGTCACATTTATTGTGGTGTTGGAAAAAGAAGATTAGAAGATTAAATTACATCATATCCAGTGATAGAGGGGTTTCAGTGTGCCTGAGAATTACTTTATCCATTATACAGGACATCCAGTTATTATTGTTGAATCATCTAGCAAAGGGACAGTTTAGCTGGAAGTAGCTAGCGTGCATGTGAATTACTTTATTCATCATACAAAGACATCTATCTATTATTATTGAATCACACAGCAAAGGACAGTTCAATTGGAAATAGCTAGCATAACTGGGAACTGTGTTAATGTCTTACAGTATTAAGTATCACATACTAATGAACTTTTATTCTGTTGCATCTTCTATCAGTTTACCGTTTCACATCTCCAAATTTGTTTAGGTCCACCACAAAGACTAAAGAAATATTATTACTGTTGTCCAGGACACTGCCACAGAATATATTTACCTATTCTTTTCAAAGATGCCAAAAAGAAGCAAAAGGCATTATATTCTAGAAACATCACTGCATCCAATATTTATTCTAGAGATCTCCAGCAGTGTCCTGATAACTTGTGCTCTGTGAATTCATCAAATAAATAAACCTTGAAAAATAGAAAGGAACCTCTGAAGTTGTTAACTCGAGAGTGCCAAATTCTGAATTTAGCAAAATGTAAAGGCCAATACGATTATATTAATAAGCATTTTTCGAAGTCCAAAAGAAGTGAGTGAGGTGGTTTCCTGCCTTGCAAGACCCCAACAAATAAACTATCACAGGTCAAAAGATATCAATTTTGAGGTGGTTTTGTTGGGTTTTAAAGATCACTAAGGATTTTAAGTTTTAAAAACAATAGAAAATTTTTGATTGCTCCCCATGTACTCCTCTGACAATGGTTATGCCAATACACTGAAACATCTCTCTTTTTGTCAGACTGTACATTCATATTCGCATGTGGATATTGCCCCTCACAGAAAGCGAACATATTCCAAGATTTCTACCGAGTCTGTACATTCTTACTTGACTGCAACTTAAATTTTAGTATAGCAGTTTCATGTCAGTTTTAGAACAGAAAACAGTTAAAAAGGTAAATTTCTATCATACTGTCCTCACCACCTGTTAGCAAAGTCTCAGGTAGAAATAAGAAGCTGTTACCTACTCCATGGCTTGACACTAGAAAGGACAGCACAATGTCTGCCAGTGTGCTTCTTCTGGGCTCAGTTCCAAGTTCTGGAGAGAGAAGCTCTTCAGTTACAGCAATGCATACCTCACCCCTGCCAATAGCTATCACTCTATGGCTATACATCCAGCAGCTTTAAAGTTACTTAACCAAGAATTCACCACAAGTATTACAGTTATACTGATACATACAAATTGGAGGTAACTGTTTCTTTGCAAAAAGCACTGGAAAAACATCTATGACTGCACTGCTTTTTTTTTTTTTCCTGGGAACTTAAAGAATTTGCATTTATGCATATGCAGAGTTGTGTTAGCTCAGATCTGCCGAGCAAAAACAGAAATTAAGCTCCAAGAGACAAATAACATATGTAACCTGGCACTACCAGACAGCACAATAGCAGCAGGATCTGTTCAAAATCAGAAGCCTGTTTCTCTGGTATTATAAGATAAAAAGTAAGCAGCAATAAGTAGAGACTTTTGGTTTATATTGGCCATGATGGCAGAATGGTTTGCATTTACAAGGACATGCGCATTATGGATTTTAAGAAAAAGAAGTTGCTCAGTCCATTAGTAGAGTTTGGTGAATACTACCTTCTTTGCCAATAGCTCTCTTTTCAGAAAATTATGTGAACTAAGACTTTACATAAACTGTAGCCATACAGTACAGCTTCATTTTATCCTTTTCTCCTTCCTTACAGCAAAAACAGATAGTTTTTTTAAATCAGGCATCTTCGTGACACTAAAACACTACAGTACTCCAACTGTTCTGGGAAAGCCCATGAATAAAAGCAGTAGTCTCTGCATTGTTTTAACACATCTCTAGCCTATCAAACTCTTGCAGAGAAAACACGATAACCCAAACTTCAGTCATGGGATTCAGAAAGAGCAATTAATCTGTAAAACTGTTTGTTCCAAGACACAACTTGCGCATACTGCTTTCACGTATATACCCTGTAATATTAATATGCAAGCTTTAGCAGTACAAATACATCACACAAGATCAAAATCAGAAAAACAGAAAATATTTTGCTTTATTATGCTACTAAAGTGGGAAAGACTAAAATTTCCTCAAATAGGTCAAAACCATGTTCTGCAGTTACTTAGAAATAACTTTGTGTTTTCTCCAAACTAATAATCTTGTATCTCATATGCTGCATTTTTGTTTGGAGCACTGTACTGTAAGTAAAATACAACAGGATTTCAGCTAGCACTGAGAAGTGCACAAAACTTTATATGCAGAAAGAAACCTCTGAAATACAAGATATATATATATATACATATATATATATATATATAAAAGATATACAAGATAGTAGCGAAGCCATTTCAATCACTGACAAGCAAGTCTCCTTCCTCACTTCATTATCCTAACATCTAATTTAGGTCTCTGAAAAATTTGCTCAGTGACCGTGCCATATGTACCTTTCTTTTGGTGGTCTACAAGTTATCTTCAAGATGACTATCAAGACTATTCAGAATTACATCATAGCTTTAACTTAGTATCTACCACTGCTAAGCTGGTTATCATATGAACAATGTATTCCTGACAGTGAACTCCCTGATGTTTACTTTACAAAATAGCTCGGTATACAAAAAATGAGAAAGAATATTCCAGCGAATTCACTTTTACTGGCTTAAATTTCACCTTCAAACAATTTAAACAGAAGATAACAATTTTCCACATAATCTTAAAGATACTTGAAATTCTAAAATTATGCTATAATTAAAGGGAAATAATGAACCTTTATAAATACTTCTGCAGCATCATACCATGAATGAGACAGACTATCAAATGAATATGACTTCACTGTTCAATTTCAGCATTTAAAACTAGACTTAGAAGTCAAAAGTATTATCAACTTGTAATACCAAAGCACATAGTAACCTCCTTTGATAAGCAGAGACATAATTTATGCGATATTGTAGAATGAGTAGGCAGTCATCACAAATCAGATGCCTGCCACCCGGCAAGAAAATGGACTGGCCTTTAAACTGAAAGGAATGAAACCATCTATTTCCTTCATGCTACCACAGATAAAGGAAATCCAAAAACCATCCCAGAAAACAGAAGTGGTGTTTTATTCACAAACGCCAAGCAAACTTTTCATATTCTCAAATCTACACATATCAATTCATTTCCCCCAAATCTGTCACAGATCCAGTTCCCTCACAGAAAAAGGAAATACACAGTACCCTTCCTTCTCTCCCTTCTTGGAAGCCCACTCAGCAGTCTACTTGTCCTTCTGCTCTTGCTAAGGACAAAATGTTCCTTGTTAAGGACATGTGTTCCTCCACAAATTTCAATAGTTTAATTCTCAATTTATGTCACAACATCCCTATTAGTCCCAGAGCAACTCTGCAAGAACAACAAACCAGTGGGAAGCATGAGCGTGTGCAGAGAAAATTTGTATGACACTCAGACTGCAATGTATAACAAATCAGCCCTTGAAAAAATGAAAACTTATGTTTCAAATTTCTGGTCAAATATCATGATGCACAACCCAACAGGTGCTAACTTTTATAGGACAAGCTATACTATTTTGACAGTACGCTGAAATATTCTGTAGTTCCACCATTCAGGTTTTATCTAAAGAACCCCAACTTTTCCTTAGCTACATCAGAAATTCAATCACCGAAATGTAAGATAAGGCAGCAGGATTTCTTTTGAACCCCATTAAACTTTTAGGGCTTCATGGAAGTACTCACAAACTTTGGAAAGTGTGAGGGTTTTTAGTTCATACATTTCTTCTAAACATTAAACAATGTTGCAATTATTTGAATGGAACAGACGGAAGAAGACCATATGAAACTGGTTTGAAAGGGCAACTGATATTTTTTAATACAGATTCAGATCTAAATAAACAGTTACTTTACTCATACAGGTGTGAAAATTTGCTTGTACCTTCCAAAGAATACTCTTTCCTATGATATTTTTTTTTTAATGAACTGTGCATGGTAATCCACTTTTGAAGAGAAGAATTATCATATTCACTTTAAATATAGTGATCAGACACAAGGGCTACATGACTGTTCTCAGGATACAGAATTCTGCTTTTCACTCTGTCCCTCACACATCAATGAATAAACACAAGGATGCAGAGTAACCTGGAGATGACCAACACATCTGAGGAATTTGCTCAGTATGCAACATAAAAACTTTAAAAATTTGGCAGTGGCAGAGAAAGTGCAAAACCTAGCAAAGAATCTTTTCAGATGTTTGCTATAAAAGAATTACAATAACCACCCCTCATTTTATTAGCTTTATCAGTGTATTCACTGCAAAAGTCTCAGAACAGGGATAAACCAAGGCATTAATATCACTACTGCCCAGGTTCCCCCAGTGCATCCTATAATGTCCACTCTCCTTTCAACACGTTTTTCACTGTTACTTAGTGACTGTTCTTAGGCATAACACTGAACATTTCCGAAATGAGCATGTGGATATTCATGTTGTGGCAGAACATTGTATCAAAGTTAGTTCTATCCAAACAGTCTTCTTTACTTGTACTTACATGTTAAGGAGGAAAACAACTAAAATTAGAACAGTTCCCTACACCTCATGAAAGAGAAATAATCTACTACCAAAGAGACCTAACCATATTGGTTAAAGCCCAGGATAAGTAGATGATAATGATTAGCTGACAACAAAGCTTGTTGGAATACCTTCTTTCACATCTGAGCATTAGTAATAACAATGGACACCAGCCCTCCGTTTTTAAATTAAGCAACCTTTGCAATAAGTAGAAAGGGATCAAAACATCAAGAAATCCACACAATTGCTTGAGGGATTTGCCAGATTTATTGTCGTATAGGCATCCCATTCAAATGTCAAAAGTCTAAAAATTATGTGATCAAGACAGTGGTTTCTAGGCAGAAAATAAATAAAGGACAAGTTTAAAAAAGAAAGGTTGAAAAACATCTGAGGAATTAGATATAAAGGAGCAGACTCTTGCTATCATTCCCATTGCAATCAACAGGCATAGTACTATGCTAGAAGTAGTCACAATAATAGCAAAAATACCTTTTCCCATGGCTTAAGATAACAAAGCTAAAGCCAGCAAGGTGAAACAAGATCATCTGAAATTACCATATAAACAGAAATCAGCTCACTGACACTTTGTAAGAATTATGGTGTCAGCATGGGTGTCTTTATGTTAATGAGTAAATTCCAAGCCATTTCCCTCAGGGTCAGAGTGAGAGGAAAGGGAATCCTTTTGTACCATAATACTTGAGTGCATCACCAACACTTTTTTTTGCGTTTTTTTAAGCAGCAAAAGTGTTATATAAAAACAAAAATAAGAAGTTGCCAGCGCGTAACAATTGTGTCAAGGGGCAATATAGGACTTCCCAACCACACTGAACACTTATACTCAAGCTAAATCTGCTAGAAAGGTTAGCATCGAGAAGCAGCATCAAAACCTTTTTCTTTTTAAATCCCAACTTTATGACAAAAGTGCTAAAACATCTAATTATCTGAAGTTAATAATAGATTATATTGTTCCGCCCTATTTTCCAGAAGAGACAAGTCTTGAAGCATTTTACAGATCCCATGGAAATCCTCCTTAAGCTATGCTACAAGCATCAGATGGGAGCCAGCAGTAATGAACATGACCACAAAAAAACCCCAAACTCTTTATCCTCAGTAAGATCCCTAACTACCAGTTGCTTCCTTCAAGCACTTAGTAACAATGTCACTGGAGTTTAATTCTGCTAGATTAGCAAGTAGGAACCAGTCCAAGACCTTGGTAAACTCTGGGGGTGCCTGTGTTTACAACTGCAAACACAAAACTTTTAGGAGACAGACTAAAATACTAGATTTCCTTATGGAGACTTATACCAAACCTCAGAAAGAGGACAAGTTTCCTCTTCAACGAAGTCTCATTTGCCAGTCAAATTTCCTCAGAAAGATCAGGTGGTATTCTACTCCAAAACTAAATATTCTATTTAACTATATGAACACAGGAGCACAGTGTTGGGTCAAGAACTGGCAACATACTGCTCACCTGTATTTATCTCCTATATATGACGCCTGCATTACTAAGTCATATATGGATGACAAATCTGGATTTGGGCATAAAATAACCCAGTAAAGGGAAATAATGCTGCTTTATTCAGCATATGCAGAATACACTTTTCTTCAAAGAATTCCATACTGTACTATTTTTTAGCTGAAACTTTCCAAAGGCATGTATCTTTCTCCCGATATACAGATCAGGTAGTGATATGCAGGAAAGCTGAATTAAGCCAATACCCAAATAATGCAGCCCACTACTCACAATGTCAAGAATCACTCAGCTTAGCACCCCCAGACTTTATCAGCTTCGGTTATTAGTATAGAAGGATTTTCCTTCAATTAAAAAAAAAATAAATAAAAATCTGCAGTTAATGTAGACATCTGCAGCCATGTCATGAACACATACACTGCACTGGTAAAATGGAAAAATGACAACCACCTTAGAACTGAAAACCAGGAAGAATTTAGATTATAAATATGTTACTGTGCAGCTGCTCATCTTCCTGGCCACTGCAGTGCTGTGTTTCAGCTTTAGTCTGAGAACAAGGCTAGTAACACACCGATGTTTTAATTGTCGCTCAGTAGCACTTACCCTGATCAAGGACTTTTCAGTCTCTCATGCTTTGCCAGTGAGGAGGGGCACAAGAAGCCGGGAGGAAGCAGAGCCAGGACACCAACCCAAACTAGCACGTCATGCTTGGTATATGAACCCGGGAGAGTTACCTGGAGGGGATCAATCGCTGCTCACGTCAGGCTTGGTTCAGAGGGTGATACGCAGTTGTATGCAGCCCAGAGAAGGGAAGGCTACATGGAGACCTCATAGCTGCCTTTCAGTATCTGAAGGGGACCTACAAGGATGCTGGAGTGGGGGCTCATCTTCAGTGACTGTAGTGATAGGGCAACAGGTAATGGGTTCAAACTTAAACAGGGAAAGTTCAGGTTAGATATAAGGAAGAAGTTCTTTATTGTGAGGGTAATGAGGCATTGGAACAGGTTGCCAAATTAAGAGGTAAATGCTCCATCCCTGGCAGTGCTGAAGGTCAGGTTGGACAGAGCTTTGGTTGACATGGTTTAGTGTGAGGTGTCCCTGCCCATGGCAGGGGGGTTGGAACTAGATGATCTTAAGGTCCTTTCCAACCTAAACCATTCTGTGATCCTACAGTTATATGATTATTATTATATTTTATTTGATTTTATTTCAATTATTAAACTGTTCTTATCTCAGCCCACAGGTTTTATCCCTTTCCAGTTCTCTCCCCATCCCACAGGGGAAGGAGGAGGAGTGAGTGAGCGGCTGCATGGTACTTAGTTGCCAGCTGGGGTTCAACCACAACAAAAAGAGAAAAAAGTAAAGCAAGAAATGCACCACATGCAAGAATCACAGTATTTCTCTGCATTGACTGTACAGAATCCTTCTAAGAATCCTCATACAGACAAATGAAAGCCAGTGATGCTCATACTTTACGTCCGCGAAAATGTTTAAAGCCAAGTTCAGTTCTTCATATATATGCATATGACTCTTGTTATTTCAGTAGAAGAGACATATACATGTATTTCAGATGAGAATTGTAATATTCACATTTATAAAGCATTTAAACACATAATGCTTTGGGTGAGTTTAATATTGAAGTTAAAAAAAACCCAAAAAATTGACTGGCAATGGCTGACAGCAGGACACCAATACCCACACAAGACAGCTATTCACATCCTTAACTAGAACAGGAGGGTCTAAATGGAGCTAAATAAAGAAGATCTGCTCAGTGACCAATAATTCTCTCCACAAATTAATTATTCAGTAAAAATGTGCCTCTTGCAAAAAAAAGCTGTATTCAACAATGATTCCATAGAATTAGCAGAATCTAATAAATCAGTAGATGAGACTTCTTGAAAGAGGGCAAACATTCTTTCTCAGCAGTGGAATCAGATGAAGCACCACTATTTTTTTTCCTTTCTTCCTATGAGCATTATGTCTAGCTGAACTCAGCCAATTCCTTCTTATGTAAGCCTGTGAATCAAATAGTGGGAAAGCAGAGCCTGTACTAGTTGGGTATGATGACAGGGAGGTGGGTATCTTCAGCATGCTGATGCTGGGGAAGAACAGACCATCTCAAAGACTCCCTCATGGCCCTACATGAATGTTACACAAAGAAATTGCCAGAAGAGATCCCTGCAAAACACATTACAAAACAGACCCCAGGAATAATGAGCACACAACAACTTCATTTTCTGGGATCTCATAAAGGAATATGTGCAACTACTGCACGAAGCTTCATTAAAAGCTTCTGGAGCAGCACGCTGCTCTCTGCGATTAGTACCATGAAAAGAAAACCCCAAATCATCCTTATTTGCAAGTTCCTTGTCCAATGAATGGTCCAAGTCACACAGAACTTGAACATCATGTGGAAGGAATTAAACAGGTGCTGGTCTTTGCCAGGACTACTCCACTGTGCCTTTCTGACTTTTGTAGAGAGCAGATATTTTTAACCAAGTTATGAACACTAGCAATTTAACCAGAAAAAAACAGCCTATTTGTAAAAGAGAATACTTGGCACTCATCAGTTGACTGGAAAGTTCTAATGAGCCTGTCAGTGTCATATCCATATCTCCTATGTTAGTTTTTCCTAGCCCTAAGTGGCAAGAGTCATCTCAGCTCACAGACAGTGACTCTCAGCAAATCCATAACCAAGAAAAGGAAATCATGTTATGTCCTTGACTCTCCATGGCTTAACTGCAGAACTGTAACAGCAGCCTATACTAGCACAATTCTTTCTATCTGAA
The DNA here is from genome assembly GCF_963264785.1 of Psittacula echo. NCBI lineage: Eukaryota > Metazoa > Chordata > Aves > Psittaciformes > Psittacidae > Psittacula > Psittacula echo. The sequence continues at coordinate 45,621,493 of NC_137742.1, read as the reverse complement.
CACTGGATAATTCTTACTATAAATTATGCACTTGGGAGAAGGAAGTTGGGTTTTAAAGTGCTGCATATAACACAACTTTCTGTTTGTCTAATTACTATGGAAAGAGAGAGAATCATAAACCAAACAAAAAAATTGTTTCCAGGAGCACAATCACTTAGATTTTAAGTAACACAAATGCTTTTGTATACTATTCCTATTTACAGTTTTTGCAAACTCAGTTTATCTAAAAGTACTGCACAAAATAAGGAGGATTAATTATTTGTAATTTGTAAATTTTTACACACTTGTCATTTTTTCTTATTTACTTCAAAAACTTAGAAGAGACAAACTATGGACTAGAAGCCACAGAATGCTTTACTTAGCAAAAGCTAGAACTGAGAGGCAGTAAAGAACAGGAGACAGAGAAAAGGCAGAGCACAGAGAAAAGCTAAGTGCGTACACAGTGCAGACTCTTTTGTCTAGAAAAACCTGTATCAGCTCAGATGCACCAGAATGGACTTCACATAATCTATTTCAAACCTGTATGGCCTCTGATCTGAATCCTAAGGCAGATATAACCATAACAGAAATATGGATGTTACCCCCTCCCTTCCAGTCTCTTATATAGGAGTCCAAAGACAGCTAACTATTGTTGTGGTAAAGGTATTGAGACCCACAGTTTTCCTAGTATATAGGACATCCTAAGGTTATTTACAGATGATAGCAGCATAGATACCATAGTCAGCCAGAGCAAATACCTTAAGTAACTCCTGTACTGTCAGCTTAGTACTTAATCAACTCAGGTGAAAAGTCTGGTGTGCTAGGAAGCAATTGCAACAGCAAAAATTGCTAGTTTAGTCTATGATGTGAAAAAGTGGCTAGCTATGAGTTATAATACAGCTCATCTTCTCAGTCAAGAACAGAAAAAGAAAAGAACAGTGTGACTACAGTTTATAAACAGGAAGGATTATTCTTTTATCAATTTGGTGTGGTAAAACCAAAATCTAATCAGAATGAAAAAGAACAAACTGGCAGACTAAAAAAAACCTTAATGCAATAACAGCCCTTTTTAATGTGATATTTTATCATTACCTTCACAACAAGATTAGAGCACAACAATATTACATTCAGATCTGGATAATTTGTGCTTGACTACATCTGGCTATGCAAAAGATATGCGGTAGTGGGCAAGCTTTCTAGCCTTTCTGAAACTAGTTTAATTCAAGGTTTGATTTTAGTTTATTTTTTTATCCAAACCAAAGTTAAATTTATAAGCTCATTGGGTATGATCACAGATTAATCTCTTTCATTTTCTTAAGTGCCAAGATCAACATCTCAAGAATGCCTTGCATTTTCAGACATACTATAATAGATTAAAATATCTAAAACTATGTCTACACTTTTAGCCATTCCATCCGTGCCTCTCTATTTAAGTATTTCTGTGGCTCCTATAATCTTGGTATCTAAGCACTGATCCATATGTTATGCAGTTAAAAACAAACAAGTACACTGTCCAGATCTGAAAGCATACCTTCTACTGACATCAATAGGAACCCTGCAAAGATCATATGCCTGAAGACAATCCCAAAATCATTAAAAATAACATCACAAAAACTATGTAAATCTCAGACACATGGTTATTCTCCCCTCTCTTTGTGAACAATGCCCATTACCATTAATAAGATTTATGCAGGCGTTTTGAAAGAGCAGCACATATTCTATCAAATCAATGTTTTTTAGGCCAGTTATGGTTATAAAATTTCCTAGCTATCTACAAGCAATGCAGCGACACAAAGAGGGCTAAGCAGTTTCTGAAAAAGCAGTGAACACATTTGGCTTTCAGTGGAAGCTGAGGGCATGCGACAGAACAGTGGTCAGGCCTCAAATGGACATTCAGTCGTAATACTTTCAGAAACTACCAAATATATTACTTATTATGTGAAGAACGAAAACTTATTATGTGGAGAATGTTGACTTTTTCATGAGACTCAGAAGTTATGGCAATCCTGAGGAAATCTGTGGGAGTAAAGATAATCATAACTGAGTAGACAGAGAAGAGGCAGCGCATCACACAAATGTTCTGACCTCTAGATATGCCAGTAGTTCTCTTTACTATGATTCAGCTGTGAGATTTTTGCGTCGTCTTTAGTGTGTACGAAGTCCATTTCACTTATAATTAATCTATGTTAAAATTCATTCTAAATAGCAGTAAATCACACAGAAAAAAAAACAGAAGTGGAACTCTCCAAATATTTTGGCTTGCACCATTTTAATGGTCTGCTATCACGATAATGTGATTTATGGGTAACATTAATTGTAAGTACAGAAAAAAAATGTAATGATGAAATTTTGATATCTTCATCTGGATCACTTCACAGAACTGACAGCTCTGGTTTTTTCTGCTTTCAAGGTGGTTATTATTGGAAAGGTATTTCTGTTTTGACACATTCAGCATTCTTGTTGAGCAGTAAGCTACAATGCTTAGAATATAGTTTTATATAGGAGTTCAAACATCTGTTCATTTTAGGTCAAATTATTACAACAACCCACAAATAAAAGCTCATAAGCAAATGCAGCTGTCACAAAATAATAACAAACTCCCATCTTTGCCTTATTTTTACCATATTTAAGAGAAGCCTAAAGTGAAAGAATCAAGTAAAAATACAACTCACTTTGAGATGGGGAAAAAAAAAAAAATCAATAATTCCTGCTTTACCCTCCTTAAGCATTGCATTAATCAGCAATTTAGAACACAAGTATCATAAACTCAGATAGCATGTTTCAGTCTTGTTATGCAGATGCTAATTAATAGTTCTTATGCCATGAGATGACATTTTTTAAGCATAAAGTATTTATTTGCTGAATCCTGCTCAAAAATAGCACCCAAACTCTGTGTCTATGACAAACAACTGAAAAGTACCTCAGAGAAGGGAAATCTTTCTTTTGCATTAAGTAAAATATTATCATTGCTTTAATCACTGGAAAAGTCCTTGGTATGTTTCTATCCTCCTTTCTACAAACTGTTGCCACCTATCTTCCCAGATATTAATTGAACGCACAACTACTTTTCATTTAAAGAATAATTTCAAGGTGTCCAGAATGTTTATTACACAAGTTTGCAATGCAGTTTCATACAAAATATGCAATGTATTCCATAGGTTATTATAAATTACTTATTATGAATTATAATTACTTATTATAAATTACTAATTTATTATATACATAATGCCTGGTAGGCATGTGTATAAAACCAGAAGTAAAACAGAGTACTGTACCAAGTACAATACCTTAGGACACTCCTTATTAATTTTGTTTCACTAACTTACGTTGTGCAACTAAACAATAAAAACAGTAATTTACACTTTTACATTTTCGGGAGTTCTTTTTGCTATACTACTGAATTACCTACGAAACTCCTACTACAAACACTTGTGTGCTTTGCTACACAAGGAGAAAGATTCGTATCAGTGTGTCCTAATAGCTTTAATTAGCTTTTGCAGGGCTTCTCAAGTGAGTATTAAAGAAGCAGTAAAAAGACAGTGCTATCAGAATGAAAATACTATATAATTGGAAAAGCAAAACTAGTAAAATACACATGATTTTCAACTTACTACTGCTGGAATAGTGATAAAAGATATAGTGAAAATACTTGCAGTGGTAAAACACACTTTTTCCATAGTTTTGATAACTGAAAAAAATGTTCACGTGTACATGTAGCCTGTAGAATATAAAAACTCTTTTGGTAAGCTATAAAGCCACACTAATGAAATGTAAATCATAAAATAAGATGATAGTGTCCAAGTACAGGTTCAGTATTGTCCTATCTCCTACTCCCTGAGAGAATTCACTTGGCAAAATTAGATCAACCCCAGTGACATTTAATCCCCTGCATAAACCTCAGTTTTCTTCAGTTTTCCACTGTGCTGCAGATCACTACACATTTCCCTATGGTGAAAGCTTACATGTCTTTTAGGTTTTTGTGCCCTTGTGACAGAGTGTTTTTAAAATACTCAAAGCCTTGAAATTTAATCAAAATTCTGTAGAAAGCCAATTTAAAAAGCAAAGGTTTAATATATTCGTAAACCAAACTCTTGCTCAAGGAAATGTGCTAAACTCTCTGTTTACACAATTTCCCATACACTGAGTGTTTGGTATGCAGGTAGATTGCACAGTCCAGCCAGGAGGTCACATAGATGTGAACAACTGGAATCCATTTTTTTGCCTGTCAGGATAGGATGGCATTTCCAGGCTGGTCAATAAATGGTTCCAGCCTTGATGGGAAATGCTCACAGTAAGTTGGCTCAAACAATGGCCCAGATATGTGTGAAGTGTCTAGGTCATTCTAACCTGCTGATCTGAACTCAAAGTTTTAGCATATCAGCTGCTCTCAGGAAAACAGACCCTACTCCAGAGTTTTACAAATCTAATTCTGCTACTTCCTGCTACCATGGCAAAAAGCCTTTCTTAGCGTAATCATTCCATGCTTCTTAGACACACGGATGATATCAACATGTAGGTGTTTGTTAAGCTACCAGTTCAACACCTTTTGCCTATGGTGTTACATATATACGCTGATGTCTGCAAAAGATCTAGTTAGTTGGGTTTAAACATAGTTAATTCATGTGGTCACCAATGCTAACTTGATTGCTGTCAAGGAAGAGGTTTGCAAGTATTACTGGCTCTTCACATCCAGGTTGTTGTGCAAGTATTCAGTCACAGGTTCCATTATGGTTCCTTCTGCACTGTCTAGAGCTTCTTGGGCGACACAGGCTACTAAGTAGGCCTGTTTGACATACTGGTGTATTTTACAGGCAGGATGTCTGTGGACTATGATGATCAGCATCTTTGTCTCACTGAGACAAAGGCACAGGATTCAGACCGGCTCTGTACCTCCTCCGTGACTGGGGCACATGCCTTACATAACTGCAGCTTACAGGGATGATACTGTCATATGTGTCCTGCTGAAAACTCTCCTGATCTCCAGCCACAGACTAGTCCAAATTTAACTCCACAGCTGCAAACTGTCCTAAGAGTTTACTACTTACCAAAACTTCCGTGAACAATACCATTGAGACAGAGTGAAAATTAAGCCATTGAAGGTATGTTAGTGTCTGACTTTTCAGCAGGAGTATGGCAGACAACTGCAACAGAATACATGAATAGAGAAAGAATGGGAGTAACTGGGTGTGGTGGCACCCAGAGTAACACAAAGCAAGAACAAGGCTCTCAATGTCCTGTGCTAATGGCACACAGATTAGCAGGTCATCAAGATCCCAGCTCACCTGTTTCCAACAGACATCCAGCTCTGGAGACAAGGAGCAGTGATCAAAGCCTGACCACTCACAAAGGGAGAAGAATGGGGAACACTAATCACTGTTAGCTCCAAAAGGCTATTAAAAGGTCTATCCAAAAAGGCATATCCAAAACCTGTACCTGGTTGCCAAGATAGGAAGAATCCAGGAGACAATCCAGGACTGAAACATGTCCTTCATGTCATGGTTATTGCTCCAGTACCTAACATCTGGACAGAAATACCATGGTGTCAGTCTACAGAACAAGCTTCTGTGCACATTCTCGTGCTCAAGTGTGACAGTGAGTGAGTGAAACCTACTCCATTTCAGTCTTTATTTTAGGATTCACTTTCCCACCTATATCATCTCAGAAGTATTTGCTGCATTGTTACTATGTACAATAGTACAGTTAAATACTATTCCACACAGTTTGTGTGCAAACTGCTTATTGCAGTTTGACAGAGTTTGTTGCTGCAAGGTTACGCCCACATTAGTGTTTTGATTTGGACCAACAGTGTATTTTTAAAACAAATCTTCCAGTCATTCACACTTACATTTCCAAATCAGTTAAGCTCTCAGGGAGATTTTGTTGCAGGCAACTAGGATTATTTCTAAAAAAGAAATAAAAGAGGAATCTCTCTTCCAGCCGTGCACCATTTCACCCTAAAATGAACCTGAGCATGTGAAAAAAATAAGCACTCCTATGAACAGCTTCAGTGCTTAGGAAGGGATATTTAGCTCAGGGGACCAGACTAAATCATGCCTCTCCAACTGTACATACTCTAGATCTGGGGGTCTCCATCATCTTCAACCTATTCATCCACTGTAATAGCACTGTATTGTTAACACAGTCAATGCTAGTAACAATGTGAGTTTAAGACTAATTTTTGCCTGATTTCTCTTTCAAGCAGAGACACAAAGATTTATCCAGAAGCACTTGTAAAGTTATTGACTTGTATATCTTAGCATGCTGACCTCTAAACTAGAAATCAGTTCAGCACTGAGTCACTGGAAACTTGCTTATTACATTTAGCTTTTGAGTCTGATTTCCATGCAAAGCAGGGACATAATGTACATAACAAATAATATCTGGACTGACTTTAAGAAACCATTTATGTGAAGTCACTTAGCTCAACTAAAATTCTTAGGTTTACAGGCCCCCATGACAAGACATCTGTGACTTAAGTCAGCATCCACGGAGTTCATTTAAGTAAAAGGCCCAAGGCACTCCTAACTACATCTGTTTCTGTCTTATTACAGGCAAAAAATCTAAAGAGAAGACTGGCCAATCCCCTCAACACACACACACTCCAAAAATAACAGTGAAGGATCATGAGCTCTTTTCACAGTTGCTGGACCAAGTGCTTCCTATAATAGTATCTACCAAAAACGTGTACTTGCGTACTTTGCTGAAAATTTAACACTGCCTAAGCTGTTCTTAGCAGTTCTGCCATCCCTCAGACCTTGTAAACAACCAGAATTTTTCATCTTAAAATAGAAAGCTTTCCTGTGGAAGGTGTGGTAAACTACCTTAGCACTCACCTCCAAACATTCTTCACCAAATGAAAGAAGCAGAAGGCTATTTAATTTTAAAGAAAGAAACATTATACGGGTACTAAAGTTGTGTGTAAAGTAGCTGGAAGTGATATACAGTGGAAGGAAGCCAGAAAGAAAGAGGAAATTATGTTCCTTGGCAGAATAGGTCCAAAGCTGCCAGCATCTGATTGTGGCAGTGTTGAAAAATGAGTCCTGCATTCTTAGCCAGACAGCAGCAGCAGTTTATTGAAGGTCATAATCACAGCTCAGCAGTGGATTCAGCAGCAAATTTAACTAATCAGCATTGAAATGTCAGAACAGTAACACTAGCCAAGCAGACTGGATTAACCATTCTAAAAGCATGGAACATGTGACAGATGAAAATGATACCTTTCGACACATGCTGGAGTCTCCTAAAGATTATGGTCCAAGCTCAGAATCACAAAGGCCAATAGACCAGTTTGCAGCCCACTGCTGCAGAAGTTAGGGAAAACCATCAGATTTCACATAGGAAGGCAATGTCAGAGGTTTGCTTAGAAACTAGCACCACATCATAGAATCACAGAATCATAGAATAGTTAGAGTTGGAAAGGACCTCATGATCATCTAGTTCCAACCCCCCTGCCATGGGCAGGGACACCTCACACTAAACCATGTCAACCAAGGCTCTGTCCAACCTGGCCTTGAACACCGCCAAGGATGGAGCATTCACAACTTCCCTGGGCAACCCATTCCAGTGCCTCACCACCCTCTCAGTAAAGAACTTCCTCCTTATATCCAATCTAAACTTCCCCTGTTTAAGTTTGAACCCATTACCCCTTGTCCTGTCACTACAGTCCTTAATGAAGAGTCCATCCCCAGCATCCTTATAGGCCCCCTTCAGATACTGGAAGGCTGCTATGAGGTCTCCACGCAGCCTTCTCTTCTCCAGGCTCAACAGCCCCAACTTTCTCAGCCTGTCTTCACACAGGAGGTGCTCCAGTCCCCTGATCATCCTCGTGGCCCTCCTCTGGACTTGTTCCAACAGTTCCATGTCCTTTTTATGTTGAGGACACCAGAACTGCACACAATACTCCAAGTGAGGTCTCACGAGAGCAGAGTAGAGGGGCAGGATCACCTCCTTCGACCTGCTGGTCACGCTTCTTTTGATGCAGCCCAGGATACAGTTGGCTTTCTGGGCTGTGAGCGCTCACTGCAGCCGGCTCATGTTCATTTTCTCATCGACGAACACCCCCAAAGTCCTTCTCTGCAGGGCTGCTCTGAATCTCTTCTCTGCCCAACCTGTAGCTGTGCCTGGGATTGCTCTGACCCAGGTGTAGGACCTTGCACTTGGCATGGTTAAACTTCATAAGGTTGGCGTCAGCCCACCTTACAAGCGTGTCAAGGTCCCTCTGGATGGCATCCCTTCCCTCCAGCGTATCAACCGAACCACACAGCTTGGTGTCATCGGCAAACTTGCCGAGGGTGCACTCAATCCCACTGTCCATGTCACCGACAAAGATGTTGAACAAGACTGGTCCCAACACAGATCCCTGAAGGACACCACTCATCACCGGTCTCCAGCTGGACATTGAGCTGTTGACTATGTCATGAGACACTAAAGAAAGTTTTAATTACTCCCCCCTATAAAAAGTAGCTGAAATTTGTCCTAGGCTCTTGTGAAGCCCGATGCTAGCAGATGTGGGGACTGAGCAGAGACAGAAATGGATTAACAAAATGTCAAAGTGAAAAGAATCACTCTAAGGTCAAACAAGTTGCTGATTACAATGAATTTAATAAAACTGTCCTTCAGGAATGAAGTCTCCCAACTAACAGAATGTTGTGACAGTAAAGAAATAGGAAGAATAGCAAATACAGGAAGTACAGGATTCAAGCCATTAACCAGAGGAAGGCTTAACTAAATGGTCCATGATATCAAAGCTAGTACTGAATTACAACATACATGAGGAAAAGAAAATTAACTATACAATAGCAAAGAATTAGAGGGGGTGAATGTTATGAAAGTAAAAAAATAGATTTGCAGCAGCCGAAAGAAGTTGAGAAAAAATACCAAGTGCCAATGCTATCAAAAAAGACACCTTGAGATAAGTTTTTAAAGAGGACAAGGATAATTACAACCAAAAGCTAAACTGAGGTCTAGGAAGGTAAAGTTACCTTGTTCAGAAGCAATGAGCATATCGTAAAGTTGCAGAAGGTCTCAAAGTTAAAACCAAACAAACCTAAATACAACCCAACTGTGATGAGAAAGGCCTTCCTACCTCCTGAATCATATAAAGTCAGAGCTTTTACCACCATGGTTTGTGTAAGAATTTACAGGAGAAATCGTATTTGAGGAACAGAAACTAGCCTGAAAGCACTGTAAAACCATGAGCTCGAAATCCTCACTGCAAAGGAGTGTGGTGGTGAAGGTCTCGTCTAACTCATATGCAACCACTTAGAATCATAGAATCACAGAATAGTTAGGGTTCGAAAGGACCTTAAGATCATCTAGTTCCAACCCCCCTGTTATGGGCAGGGACACCTCACACCATGTCAACCAAGGTTCTGTTCAACCTGACCCTGAACGCCACCAGGGATGGAGCATTCACAACTTCCCTGGGCAACCCATTCCAGTGCCTCACCACCCTCTCAGTAAAGAACTTCCTCCTTATATCCAATCTAAACTTCCCCTGTTTAAGTTTTAACCTGTTACCCCTTGTCCTGTCACTACAGTCCCAAATGAAGAGTCCCTTCCCAGCATCCCTATAGCCCCCCTTCAGATACTGGAAGGTTGCTGTGAGATCTCCACGCAGCCTTCTCTTCTCCAGGCTCAACATCCCCAACTTTCTCAGCCTGTCTTCATGCAGGAGGTGCTCCAGTCCCCTGATCATCCTCGTGGCCCTCCTCTGGACTTGTTCCAACAGTTCCATGTCCTTTTTATGTTGAGGACACCAGAACTGCACACAATACTCCAAGTGAGGTCTCACGAGAGCAGAGTAGAGGGGCAGGTTCACCTCCTTCGACCTGCTGGTCAAGCTCCTTTTGATGCAACCCACTTACTTCTCAATGAGAAACAAAGATCCTAACAATAATTCTGTTGGTGGCCATGGAAGAGGAATTATTCTTAATGATCAATAAATTATTACACTAATAGGTAGTTGTGGTAAGTTGTTCTTTTCCTGCCAGAAAATGTGTCAACATTAATACTGGTACTCCAAAAAGCTGAAGTGTGTATTTGGGAAGGATTGTGGAGAAATGTGGAAGGAACACATGCATACAAGAGAAATTATTAATTGCAGAGAAAGACCTAATTTTCATCACTTCATAGTCTATGTTTGAAATCTTCTGTGTTTTTCTGAACTTATGCTATTTTCTTTTGTCCTTCTTTCCAAGCTTTCTAGAAAGAAAACAGAAAGAAAATCTTGAGTCTCTGCCCCAGAGTAAATATTTAACTATTTTGTATTCCAAAAGATCTAAAAGCCCCTGCTTGTTGTTCACTTTAAATTACCTGACAATCATACTTCTGGAAAAGCACCAAAACCAGGAGGCGAGTTCAACTCACAGACCAGGGGAGTTCTATTTCTGTTTGTAAACATTCTGTGGTCCTTCCACTTGCTTCACAATCAAGTTAGACTTGAATTTCCTCGTATCAAAGCTTCTATTCTGAATTTTACTTTACAGGAAAAGGCACAATATGATAAATAGGCTTTTTAACACCAGTTCATAGGAAACCAATTCAAACAAGCCTTTCTAGCAGAGAACAAACATCAAAAAAGTGCAAAAATACATATAAAGACTTTGAAAACCTTTTTTCACAGTTTTAGGAAGGTTTCTGGGTTTCTTCATATTCTTCACATTGTACATCACAGTACAATGCAAAATCTCTGCATTTGTAAGCATTCTACTATTTATATGACCCAGAAAATGAAATGAAACATTGTAATACTGGTGATTGTAACATTAAACAGTAGACAGACTATTTTACTACTGATCTGCAACAAAAAATCTTTTTCCATTATTCTGCTTCTGTTGGTAGGAGAAAAATTTTGAGGGGCAGAGATAAAGTAGGACACAGAGAGGAGAATTAATCCAGAAAATTAGTTTGAAAAATCTCAAACCCAGTGTTTTAATTATGAAAAATAATTACCACTTTTATCTCTCTGTATTGTATCTCTCTATACATAGCTCACTTCTGGGGGAAAAGAATACCTTTACTTTGTAAATGCCATGCAACTCTTACAACAAAAAAAATTAATTAATATTACCTACACACATATATATGCACATATATGAAGGGCAAGCATGGATATGTATGATTAGGCATACATGTATATATAATCTATGTACGTGTAACAAATATAATATGCATAAACACGTGCCAGCCTCTCACATATCTGTTTACAACACACACACAGTTTTCCTGAGCCAAAAAATTTATGCCAGCGTTAAGCTGGGAACAAACCTTTACAACCAGTTATAAACCATTGAAATACAAGTTTAGATTATAAATGCTTACGCACCTTTATGATGCTCATAGGCTCTGCAATAATTCCAGTCCTAAAGTTTAATAATATGCAGTTACTGTTCTACAGTAGCATCAAAAAAGTCCCATTAACTCTCCATTTACCACAAGAAGAAATGACATTTCTTGTAGCTAATGCCAAGAGAGAGGGCAAGAAAGGACAGGGAATCACTTGCTGTTCCAACTTAAGGGCTCACTTTAAATTAATGGGACATTTTACGAGGTTTATTCTAGACGATTTAATGTTTATTTTGCTCAATTGAAGTAAGTGAATTTCTGCACAAGAGCCAATTTTAAGGATGTTTATTTAATAAATAGAGATATGTCTTTTTTGTGTGCTTTTCTAATTTGGTACAGGTCCTATCTCTTCAGTAAACTCAGATGCAAGTTTCAATGGCCAAGAGCCCATTTAACAATATATGTCCCATACAGCAAAAGAAGCAAGTGGTTTTTAAACACCTAAACCAATATTCCTTATTCATTATAAACAGCAAACTATTTCAAGTTCCATATTTGAGGCACAAATAAAATCCCATGTTCTAAAACATCACTTTTTATTTTAATTTTGGCCAGTAATCTGTGACTGATATGTTATTTTCTTGCAATACTATTCAAGAAGTGAAGCATCGTACGACAGGTAAATATTGTACCTTGTCGTATGAAGACAGGCTGAGAAAGTTGGGGCTGTTCAGCCCGGAGAAGAGAAGGCTGCGTGGAGACCCCACAGCAGCCTTCCAGTATCTGAAGGGGGCCTACAAGGATGCTGGGGAGGGACTCTTCATCAGGGACTGTAGTGATAGGACAAGGGGTAACGGGTTCAAACTTAAACAGGGGAAGTTTAGATTGGATATAAGGAAGAAATTCTTTACTGAGAGGGTGGTGAGGCACTGGAATGGGTTGCCCAGGGAGGTTGTGAATGCTCCATCCTTGGCAGTGTTCAAGGTCAGGTTGGATGAGGCCTTGGGTGACATGGTTTAGTGTGGGAAAGCTTTATGGAAAACTATCAGAAATGAACACACATACACACACCCCCCCACTGTACAATAAGCATCTGACTTGTTTAACATGTTCCTGTAGTAAAGGCTCTCTTTAGGTGTTTACTATACGGAAGGACATGTTTCTGAACTACAAATGAGACTGGGGGTTAGTGGCAGGGGTTGGAGCATGAGTTGGTTTTGTTTTGAGGCACAGATGTAGTTTGCACATGCAAAGCTGAATGATCAGAAGTGTGTCCTCAAAGGTAGCCTAAAGGCAGGACAACAGGTTTCACATTGTCCTTTTTTGCACATCGAAGTGGAAAAAAAGAAGGACATAGTTTTCAGATGACTGGGTGCTCAGCCAGTAGGGAAAACCAAACCAAACCAAACCAAAAAACCCAAACCGAAAACCAAACCAAACCAATCAACCAACCAACCAACCAAACCCAATCAAAAACCCCCACCATATTTAAAATATATAGATATCCCACACATTAACAAAAAAAGGCTTCAATCACTTAGAAATGTGTAGTTGCCAGGACATCAACTGCCTTTTATTTTTACAGTGTCATACTGCAAAACTATGTGGATGTTAGGTGGTGGGAGGAGGTAAATAGTCAAAAATAACAAAACAAATTATTTACAGTATCTGACTTCTACATCCCACTCTGTCACAGTGAAAGTGATTACTCTTTTATTCTCTTTATTCAGTGTGCTGCAGCAGTCAAACATAACTGATGTCAGTGAAGATACCGATACAAAACCAGATAGTATCTGGCTTAAGAAGCTACCTTATACAAAACTTTAAATGTTTCTTGAAAAGCAGTCATTTTCTTTTCCAATGCCATCCAACACACATGACATAACTTTTGCCAAGTTAAAATTAACGAATTCTCTACTTTTTAAGTACTTATTTTGAAGAAACTGAAGAGAAAAGAAAAGGTATTGAAGGTAAGAAATCTTTCTGCTTCGTTAATCATTTAAATGTCATTCTGAAGGGGAAAAGGGACATGCTCTTAGGAAAATTCAGTGTTATTTCTGATATTTGTTTAAAGTAATAACATTTCCTTGTAGCAATTTTATAAAATATAAAAACCCAATTTTTGCTTTCCATCAAGAAATGAACTTATTTTATTCTCTTTGTAGGTTTACATTCAAAAGAACATCTGTTAAGAATTAATAGATCAACAGTGCAGCTCAGCACCTCAGTAAGGAAATGTATTGTACCTTAAATACGCCAAATCCTGTTTCAATATCAAAATGACAACCTGACCAAGGACCATGACTGCCATGGTGGCAAATTACACTTCAGGCTCCAGCTAAGAGTCGGAAAGTATTCTATGTCTATATACTACTAAGTTCATATGCATGTATACAGCCACATACTCTGAATGACTATTATCACAGCTAAGAGTCCAACTAGGATGAATTTTGAATAGCTTTATTATCTTGAAACAGTAAAGCAGTGCTTTAGCAAAATTAGAAATTACTAAATTTTTATTCCATTAATAGATCAATGTTCGTTTCGTCAAAATTCTAACTAAATTGTGTAGAAATAAAAAATGATTCCAAATCCATAGGACCGGGACAAATTTGAGGAACGAAAGACTAAACTAAAATATGATAAATTAAATGTTTAGATGTCTGGAAGATAGATCCAAGATCTCTTTGAACTCAAAACTGACTGTAGGTTACAGTCTGTACAATCTACAGACTATGTCATCCAGGACTGATTGCCTTTCTAGTATTAAAACCAAACCAAACATTTAAAATGTTTTTTCTCTCTTTCAAAAAATTTCCCCAACCAGGACATGTTCCTGTGTAACCTGCTGTAAGTGGCCCTGCCTTGGCAGGAGGTTTGGACTAGATGATCTCCTTTCAACTCTAGCAATTCTGTGATTCTTTGATCACATTTCCCCCTCTCTATTCCTCAAGGCAAATCTCTGGAGTCCCTTTGCTAAACATAGGTATATTGAGTTATGATTTACAGCAGCACTGAAACAGAGTGTGTCAGGTTAGCAAACATGCCAAATATCTACCAAACCAGCTACTATTCAAAAGGAATTCCATGTAAATAAAAGTAAATATTTATAATTCTCTGTGGTAGTCTTTGTACCACAGACAACATAGATTTCATAGTTAATTTCCATAAGCATATATATTTGTGTATGATTTATGAAATACCTCATTTTCCACATGAAAAATGCCAACCGGAAAAACTGCTCTAGAAAAACATTGCTTATTTGCACCCTTTCTTAAAGAACTCAGCATAGGTGGTCATCTAAAACAGGACAGGAAACCAGCACATAAGGTTAAAAAATTATTTACGTTCAAGCCTGTTTTAGCACTTCTATTTGCATTGATTAATGAATTTCATGGTATTTACAGCAAAATATCCTGCTTGATTTTTCATCTTAAAAGCACGAGAAGGAGAGATACTATTTCCTCCTAGCTGCATTCCTTACAGATTAGAGCTCCAGATTCTACAAAAAAAACCCCAGAAATGTATACCAAAGCATCTCTACTTGCAAGTATTTCCAGGAAGTCTAAGATCAAGCAGCTTTTTCTTTAAATTCAAATCACATTAAAGTCACTTGCAGCATTAAGTTAAATTCACATATGTTTAACCAAGTCATGATCCTGCCAACAAATGCACTAAGCAAAAATGCAAGTATGGCTTTTGAATGAAAAGGACTTTTGCATGTAAAACCACTAGCGGGATTGGGAATTAAAATCTCATGCAATTTGCAGTCTTTCATATAAAAAAATAAAAGTTCAAAAGAAGAAAACACCACACACACAAACAAGCAAGTATGCAAGATTCAAGTTAAGATTCTCCACTACATAATGCATCAATCACTACACTTTTTGCTTTAATTTTTGTGGTTATTTCTGTCTGCATGACAAACTAATGATATGTACAAAACAGAATAAGGAGAGCTGAGCTCTAAGTATTTTGTCAAATTAGAACAACTCAAAATGTGCAAAAAATTTTATATGGAAATACACACTCACAAAAGGCTCCTACAACTGAGGCATATGGTCAGTCACAGATTTGCAAGACCGAGCAGTACTAAAGACTCACATTTAAGTTTGACATTTGGATGTTTTCCAATATTCTTGGCTGATTTTACTACAGACTTATCAGTTGTCACAAGAACACTGCAGACATACAGATCGGATAAACAGTGGCCACAGACACATGGATCAAAAGAAACTGCTCTAAAATAAAGAGCCAAAGAAGCTGCTTTCCCCCACCACACTTTTTTTTTTTTTTTTTTTTCTTCTTCCTCCTTTTCAATTTAAAAGTTAACAGCCTTAGTTACACAGTCTGGAAAGACTCAGGAGTTCTGCTGATATACCATGTTTTGAAGAAAGGGATATTCTTTCCTCTTAAAATACCAAAGGCTATTTACATGAAAGAAGAGTGACTAAGATCTTTAAAAATAGGAGTTGAAAGGAGAGTTGCTAAATCCATATATAGCCAGCTATATGAGGTGACCTGATTTACAAATATGCTAAGCATCTTCTATGTTTCTGTCATCAAACACCATTTGGGTTTCAAGGGTGTCTAGCCCTTGTTTCATACTTGAAAATGAGGCCACTAATTTTAGAGCCCAATAGGATTCAATTAACCTAACACTGGGATCCTGTTATGAAAATGTTAGTTTTCTTGCTCAGAAGTTCTTTGGTTCCATTTACTTGCTAGCTTTACCGGGCAAAATTGCTATAAACACAGCCAAAGTAGGTAAGACCAGAAGTCCATCTATCCCATTATTCTGTTTTCAGCAGTAATAAGTGTCTAAGGAAAAACTAAGAGCATGGTACAAACAAAAGAGACACTTTTCTCATTATACCTGTCTAGCTCTCAGCAACATGTGACATGACTCTTCAAGTTATTGACACATCCTGCTTGGCTAAGAATTTTAAATTGTGCTAGCACTTACTATAGAACTAGTACAGTTAAAGCACATAAATTTAAACAAAAAAAAAAAGGCAGTAATCTTATGTTATTTAAACTGTGTGTGACGGACACAAAAGGCTCTGAAGACCATTGTTTCAAGAAAAGTACTTCAACTCAACACAAACAAAGGCTTACAACCCCCGGGGGAGTAAAATAAATATCAGCACATTTGCTGTGAAGAAGTAGAAAGAGGTAAGCTGTTTCTAAAACCATAGAAATACAAGAGATTGGTGTGACTGTTATCAAAGAAAAAAATTATTTCCAAGGAGAAAAAAAAAAAAAAAAAAACAAAACCAAAACAAAAACAAAAACAAAAAAGAAAACAAGGACTTAGGCAATTAAACACTGCAAGAGAAGTCAAGGTCTCAAGCACATGCTCAGGTGGCATAAAAAGAGTTCCTGTATTTGAAAGAATGTTCTTCCTTGGGGAATGAAAAAGAACAAGGAATTCAGACTCTCTTCAGGTTTGCCAAAAGGAAAGGAAATTAAGTTGTAGTGGGAAGATATTTTGAAACACTATGTTTTCAAATGTGATCAATAAAACCAGACTAGAAAATGAACTGATGAAGAACCAGGGAACACACAGACCCTATTTTTTATTTGAAGTCTTCCAGCCAGCTTTGTTCATACGAGTAACTACTGGCTCACATGAGAGTACTTGCAACTGTGAAAATAACTGCTACTTAAATGCCAGCAGAGTTGACAACTCCTCAGGGAGTAGCGTGTCATCATCAAGAGCAGCAGAACATGGTGCTACTTTTAATCTCCTGCTTTTAACCTCGTAGCTCTCCAAGTACATGAACAATGCGTACTTTTCAGTGTAGCACGAGGTCAGGGATCTCTTCGCTAAACTACCTAGAGTCTTTGCTGTCTGACACACTTACCTACTCTTTTTTCTCCAATGCACTCCCTTCTGCTAGTGACAACTTAAAATCAGACAATTAAGTGCTGTTAGAGGTTCATGAAACTCTCAAAATTCTACAGAAAGCACTGAATTTCTGGCTTTTAAGCTATTTAAATCTGGTTCACAATACTTTATTCATTTAATTTCGGTACAGTTTAACATAACATTAACAACAAAGACATGTAGGCCACATTCTTCTTTTACTAGCATAAATTTGGGAGAAACTACACTGAATCACTTGAACTAAAATAGTGTAAAGCCAAGAGTGAGTGCAAAATTAAATCCTCCAGCTTCAAAGATCTGCAGGGGGAAACAAAAGGGGATGATTGCAATTATTATATACAGTCAAGATCCTGTTTCCATACAGAAGTCCGTAACAAATTAAAAAACACATGAAGACATGTACAGAAAATACAAGTTAAATTAATACGCTTTCAACTAGAGTTTTTCTCATAAAGGATGTGTCAAGAGAAATGCAACTGACACACACTAGTGGCAACTGCAATAAACAGCTTAAAACTCCTAATTAGGTCAATCTATGCAAGAACTCTAGTCATTTCATAGCAGTTTAAAATGTTGGGGAAACATCCCCCTTAAGCAAAAGGAAGTATTTTGGGATACAAAAAAACCACAGTAAGTATTGGCAAATGAGGAACAGACAAAGTGAAGTGCCAAATGCTGTAAAGCCCCGATACTTCAGATAATGACTAAAATTTATGACTGCTTCCTTCCCTGGCAGACAGGAGTACAATTAGAATTCTCAAAACAGCAGCTCCTTTGTGCTGGCATGCTGTGTTATGTTTATACTGCTACAGACAGACTAGAAGATAAAAAAAATAAATACTACAGCACCCCTTTCAACCCAAGATAACAGCTAACTTTATTTTTTAATGTGGGTTTGGACATGGGTTTGCACATAGCTTATTCTTAACTGAAGTAATTTAGGTAATCATCATTGCATGCACAGGAATTAACCATTTAAGTAGCTTGCTATATACATAGAAGTCTCTATTTGAAAAATCACATGGAACAAGAACAAACGAGCTATTATGAGTCACTTAATTTCCTTTGCTGTCCAAATACAGCTTGACATTTAAACAGATTAAATTATTCCTTTATTTCAATTTTGAAAAATTTGAATGTGCTTGGCTTGACGAACTGTTGAATGAAAAGCATTAGGAAGTATGCATGCTCTTTCTTTCAACCTTATATTCAATGATATGGACCACTTGGAACTCACAGTGGTTAGAAGAAGCACAGGGAATTAAAAGGATAGGTTTTTCTCATCTCCTTCACAAAGAAAGCACAATTACAATATTCTGAACATGCAATCTGGACTCGGACAACCACAGATAGTTTTGCAACAGAACACCCTGCAGGTATCTTTTCCCTATAAATTCTGGGACATGTACGTCCAGGGGAAGCTCTGACAACTTCCCGAAGAGCAGTAGCATATCAACAACTGAAACCTGAAGATTTCTCCTACTGTGCTATCATTTGGCCTAGGCATCTCTCTCCTCTTTCTCTTTTTTTTTTTCTAGTGTCTTGCCCTTTATGGTTGCACTGATCACTCCTCTTATTACTCAGCTAAGTAAAACGGCCAATTTCTTCCTTAATTACAGTGATCCATAAGGACCTATGTCAATCTTTTAGTACCATGCCTTTGAAGTCAGAGGGAATTGCTAAGCAGCGTTACCAATTTCATATGGCTTTAAGAACACGGTACAGAGCATCACACCTCCAAATCAAACCACTACACAAAGTATCAGAGAACACAATCTGTGGTGGGTGCCCAAAGCAACCAGGACTTACGTAAGTTTGTTGATACTTTCGTTCAGGAGTTCACTGAGCGAAGAGCTATCATGAAAACTCAATAACTAGTATAAGATGTCTAGAGTTACAAGGCTTATATGACAGAGGGGAGGTCACTGAATGGTTAAGTTTTAAATTTTATAGATCTTCACCCAAAAAAAAAGAAAAAGGAATTTTATAGTAAAGCTATATATTATTACACTCCAGCATAATTGCATGCTTTTATTCCTAAGGAGGACTACAAGAGGAAAGCTATAGAAAACAATCTATATAAATAAGAAACAAAACACGTAGCATAAAATGCTTCCTAATTTGATTAATTATATAGTTTGTAAAAAGAAATAAACCTTCTGGTTGATCGCAGCACTTGGACTCGCAATTTATGCAATCTGAAGTTGCTTCAGATACCAAATCTACTCAACAACTTCCCTAAAGAGCTCCAAAATACAAACCCAACAGTCTGGGAATACACCTCCCCTTTCAGTCCCCATCTTTCTCACAGAGCTTTGCATTTAATTCTTCTCTGGGATGTTGCATCCATCTGCCTAGATGAATCCACTCTACTGCTGGTGCTGAGCAGAGGGAGTACAAAGTTTCATTCTCTGCTATTAACAAATGCTATCTTATCATCAACTTAAAAAAATATATAAAGAAAAAAGCAAATGGGTAATTGCAATTGCTACACATTGTCTTACAAATAATAGAGCTAAAATTCTATTGTCGTTGCACAAATGGAAATTATACTGTAAAACCAAAAAAATTTCATTAAGCTTTTTATTCTCAATAATTCCATGAAAACTTGATCCTATAATCCTTACAGTTTGCCTTACTCAGCTTCCAAAGACCACTGCTTGACTAGAAACTTGCAAATTACAAAGGCTTATGAATAAACTCTAAATCTGGATTTTAACATGCTTTTGATCTGTCAAGACATAACGGCGAAATAAATGCCAAAAGAAAACATGACAAAGTGATAGCAGCATTGAGTATTTAAATCAACAGAACCAATAAAAAATGCTGTTTGGCAAATGAGGAAATTGAGACCCATATGTCTAGTAAGATTATATTTTCCTTTCCTAAGCCTTTCTAAAACTAAAATTAAAGATCATAGCACAAAGGATATAAACAAACCTACACACATGAAGACAGAACTAGAGTCTTAAGTTTCAGTTAAGAAAAGTAGCACAGCAACTTTATATTGATAGCAATTTGACACTGTTAACTAGCTGATAAAAAGGAGTCTAAGAAAATACAGGAGACCATATACTAGGAAGTTTCTTTACCTAGCCATTCCCAGGCTGGAAAAGTTGGAAGGAACTATCAAAACATCAAGCCTGGAAAAGGGGTGGGTACCCAGTGTGGTGTAAGCAGCTGAGAGGCACTGAGGAATTAGCTGAAGCAAATGTTCTTCACAGCATTCCATAAGGCAATGAGGAGTAAAGACTCTGTAAGGAATGAGTGCCTGCAACCTGGCAGCAGGATCCTGGAAACGGCAGGGATATTCCACATGACCACAAATTTCTTCATGCCATCTGCCAATAGGAAAATTAAAAAAAAAAAAAAAAAGAAATAATAGTTTAATGTGATACCAGAAATGTGCACAACTGTGTAAAATGAGAAAGATCTCTAAACATCAGAATGACAGTTAGTTCACATAAACCCAACTCATTTGTATTCTCACACTGTTCACACATGTGCAGCACTGTGAAAACACTCATTACTACATGTCTGAGTAGAACTGATATAGTTAGTCATATCTAAAAAGACTAACCAAACCTTGTTTTTATAATAGAAATGCATCAAAAGAATAAGTGCTGAAAATGTACATAAAGAAAACTAATTATACAAAAATATTTATTCAGAGAATTCATATTCAAACTTGACTACAAAAATTAAATTTTATATATTATTAAAATAGTAAGTGTAATTAGAATGAAATTCACAGGAGGCTTTTTTCTGTTGTTACTAAAATTCTCCAGGAACTTTTACTGGGTTTTTGTTTCTTTGTTTGTAAGTAAAAACTAAGAGTAGATATCAATTCAGGGTTATCACTATAGACATTTGAAAATGTTTACATGCTTGGTTTTTTTTTCTTAGGATCAAGCTTAATTTACATTACTTTTACAGTACCTTCAGAGCTGTAGCTGGAAGAAAGAAGGGGTAAATCAAATCCTTCCTAAATACTAACTCATATACCTTCACAATAATTTATCTGCTCAGACTCATATCTAAGCAGAAATCAGTTTCATGTTTTCACCTGCCAGCCTGACTTCTCTACAGTGCACAGCCTCTCCTTGATTTGAGATTTTAACTTAAGGAAGCTGGCTCTATGTCTGAACGGGCACAGCATTTATTGTTATCGCACCAGCACTGCCCAAAGCATTTATATTTGGAAGATCATGCTCCAGGTGAGTGCTGCCATACAAAACAAAATAGCAATACACAGAAAAGGACTACATTTTGCTGAGGTGTCAACCCTTTTCACACCTTACGTTAACACCTTCACGTAACTCTGTGAAAGAAGTGGACTCTATGCTATTTCATTGATTATATATGCAAAAAATGTACATCCATCATTATACATTTTTTTTCCAAGTGTGGTCTAGCCCAGTATATCTCTGCTCTAAAACAATGTCACTTTGCATTTCATTATCAGAGTTGCCATTATGCAAGAACATGAAAGCTAGCATCCTATCTCTAGTAAAAGTTGCCAAGTTCTTAATGACCACAAGGAGATAGGAAACTTATTTAACACTCTAGTTCCATTTACCATTTTCTTTGATACAACCTTCTTATGTCAAATTCACTGGCATCTGGACATAAATTACATTAGACACTCCAACAGCTTTCAGAAATCTTTCCTTTTCCCGCTCCTGAAGTGTTTATCTCCATTATCTTATCTGATATACTACCTTAACATTTGCTTGTCTGTCCATTTAATATCCTTTCTAGAAATGTGTGCTACTGTGCATAATGATGGTTTGGTTACCTAGTCTTAATGACTAAAATAAGTAACAAGTGTCTGTTGTACCAACTCCCAAATGAAGACTAACTGGAAATAAGTGTAAGAGCAGATTTTTAAGAACAGAGATTTTTATGTCCTAATTAACTGCACAACAACTTTGTAGACTTAGGCTCTCCTTTTTTTCTCTGTGCATAAAACACACCACACTTTCAGAGGATTTTTTTTATTTTTTCTTTTTGCTGAAACACGTTAGTTCTGTTTCTTCTACTGTCACTAACCCAACTGGTGCATACACATCATACTGCCTGGGCCAATTAACTCGTCCAATAGCCATCACACAGACTGACTCGTAACAGTGATCACCACACTGATTAAATTTTGCACTTTCGCTACAAAAAGCTACAAAAATATTTCACTTTTTTAAAAAGTTTTACAAAAAAAATTTGAAACTTTCATTTATTTTTTCAGTGCTCTGCCAGAATAATATTTTGCACCAAATCAATAAAAATGTCTACTACTGAACACGCTGTACATTAGAGAGGAATACATAGTGAACATCTACAGCATATTTCTGTAGAGGCAATCATATTAAAAACATACTACAGCAGAGGAAACCCCCGTCTCCCCATAAAAACCTACTAGAAGCTTATCAAACCTATAAACTATTTTAGAGCTTGAATAGGCATGTCTTACTGGTCTGAGATAAAATATAAGAATTCTTATTCTCAAGATTTATTACAATTTTCAGTTTACAAAACTAGCCATGCTGCAAGCCATCAGAATACTTTACTTCAAAATTTCAATAAGAAATCCCTATTAGGTCCTCAAGTTCCAAATTTTCTCTAGCTTTATCAAATGGTGAAGATTTCTACTGTCTTTACATTAACACAGCATAAGCCCAAACCATCAATTTAAAAGTGAAGTATTGTTTTGGTTAAGTTTCTAAGTGCATAACAGCAAAAATACTTATGGCCTGACTAAGCTGATCCCTTTCTACAACAAAGTAACATTTTCTGTTGACATGGAAAGAGTAGTGGATATTGTTTGCCTGGACTTCAGCAAAACATTCATCAGTTTCCCACAGTCTTCTGGACAAACTGATGAGATACAGACTGGATGGATGGTCTGTAAGATGTGTGGGAACTTGACTCACAGGCTGCACTCAGAGGGCAGTGATCAGAGGTTTTCACTCAGGCTGTCACAAGCCCCCAGGGATCAATGATGGTCCCATGCTGTTCAGCATCTTCACAAACATCCTGGATGATGGGATTGAAAACATCCTCTCCAGGTGGGCTGATGACACCAACCTGGGTGGTGAGGTGAACATGTCAGAAGGGAGAGCATCTTACAGAGAGACCTGGACAGGCTGGAAGACCGGGCTAGCAAGAATGGTGTGAAGTTCAACAGACACGTGCAAAGTCCTGCACTGGGATAACACAACCAAAGAACCCAGCACAGGCTGGGTTTCTGGGGAGCTGCCTTCCTGAAAGGGACCCAGGGTTTCTGGTGGACAACAAGCTGAACATGAGTCTACAGAGCACCACTGCAAAAATGAAGGCAAATCAGATCCTTGGCTGCATCCACAGGGGCGTTACCAGCAGATAGAGACATGATCACCACACTCTGTTCAGTGCTCGTCAGGCTGCATCTGGAGTACTGTGTCCAGTTCTGGTCCCCACATTTCGAGAAAGACACAGACAGTAGAGGGTTCAAAGGAGGGCCAAGAAAATGAAAAAAGGGCTGAAGAACCTGCCTTGTAAGGAAAGGCAGAAGGAGCTAGGCTTTTTCTGAGGACAGGAGCAGGGGAGGGAAGGCTCAGCTGCAGTATTCCAGTACTTAAAAGCATCTACAAAGGGCACAGAGAGTCTCCCTTCACAGGGAGCCACACGGAGAAGGGAAAATGAGTGCTAGATAACCTCATCTAAGTTCCCCTTCCCGTTAAACATTGAACCAGATGATCTTTCAAAGTGCCTTCCAACTTGGGCTGTTGGAATTCTGTGATTCTATGACTCTATGGATTTCAAAAGTTGAGAGTAGTATGTGAGTAAATCAAGTGCCATGTCTGAGACTTCTGCTAACTATGAATACACATGCAAACAAATGTTACTTCTCCACAGAATTTTTAGCTTCAAATGGCACTTGCAGACCTATATAGTATTGTTCTGTTCATCCATTACTCTGTAATAATTTAAACTTAATGAGCAGTTTTGACTAGATTAGAAGGAGGAACAGATGTATCCAAAAGACAGCTGAGTAACCACTGCATATATCAGGTAAGAGGGTATTTTTTCATTGAAAAGAATCATTGGCCCAACTTTGTTTTACGAGACCATAGCAACACATCTTTCATGTACCCAGTCATATCATCCCCGGAAAGCCACTGCACAGGCCAATTCTAGCTCTGGGATGGGACTGGACAGGAATGAAAAAAGTGAATGAGCAGGCAATATTGTGAGGGGCGTTGGGTATCCAAACAGCCTGAGTCTGGTAATGTCAGACCTTAAAGCCAGGCACTGTAAGAAACAAGGGAGGATGTGTTATTGCTGCAGCAGGGCATTAAGAGATACAGGATGTAGAATACAAATCCAGAGGACACTGGGATTTTTTAACCCTGTTGCTCACTAGCCAACTTGTTTTCACATATAAAGAACCACACCCTTGCCCATGAAAAAATGCCTTCGGAATTATTTTCCTGTCAAGATTTTTCTGTTCAGATTAAACAAGTTCTGTTTTGATTCCTGTACTGACTCATTTTCACATTCCAGAGAGTAAATGAAAATGCTACCCATGTACTTCATTTTTCAACAGTATTCTGAACACTAACCTGAAATCAGCTTGTGAAGATGGCAAGGAAAACTTAGTGTTTGTCTGGATAGCAGCTGTGAAGCCCTGCTGTTTAACTTCCTGCCAGCACCCCACAGCAATAGTGAAGGTGGATGCTGGCATTGGCATAGTCACATAGTAGTACCAGCTCATGATACCTGTAAATAAAAAAAACATTTGTACAGACTCATCAGTAACAGCACACACTCAGAACTCATCATTTTTATATACCTTAGATTTTGGGCCAAACCTCCCACCTTACTTCCTGGTATTTCTGTTGAGGAAAGAAAAATAATTTCATTGACACATAAAAGCAGTCATGTGTAACCACCATGGATTCAGTACTTTTCATTTAGATATGCAACTTTCTTCAATCTGTCGATGTTTTTATCTATAAAGAAATCATCCATTAAGTGGGATGTGATTAATGCAGCTTAACATGATCGTATTGTCACTGCCTAAGAATTGAAACAGATATGAAACCTAATAGCAACTTCAGAGCCACATATAGCGAAAAATTAAATTTTAAGTCTTTCAAGCCTGGATCAACAACCTTATGGTTTTGTCCTGACTGTATTATCTCACATATAAAATCTTTTCTTTGTGTTCTGGACAATACCAAGCTGATAGGCAAGTTCTAACAAACACCACCAGTCCTTGTGAATTCAACCTGGAAATCTGAGATACGTGATATGCCAACGAGGCAGTGAGAAATCAAAGCTTAGAAACAGATGGTATATTGCCTAAATCAGTGATTTGGTCATGATAATCCAGAGCTGCTAAAACATGTTTACAGAGTGTATTAGAAGGTAAAAAGATGGTAAGTCTTATCATTATGGGAATACAGTGCTGGAAGACAAGTAGTACAGTATAGGATGACTGTACTTATGAACACATTTGAATAAATTGGAGACGTTTATGCTGGACAGCATACTTTCATTAATCTAAATGTTGCTTTGGTTTATCCATTTGCCTATTGAAAAGACTATAGCTTCAGAATTACATTCAAGTACTTATTTATGGTCACAAATACAGTTACTACACCATTCTAATAGCTTAATCACTCTCGGAAAAAGCGTAGCATGAAGTTACAACCTGCTGAATTATGTGCAAATAACTGTAGCTGTGGCAACTGTGGAAACATACAAACTTTGGTTATTTTAAGAGAACATGTACTTGTTCTTTTGCAATAGTATTATGACCACAGCTATGGAAGACTATCAAATGGAAAAAAAGGGGAAAAAAAAACCCAACAAACAAACAATAGAGCCACAAGGCAGAGAGGAAAGGAAATAAACAACTGCAGCAAAGCATCTGTGGGTTTCCTACCTTAATGCCCACAGAAGATCAAGCTGTACAAAGGAAGGACAAGCAAAAACAAAGCCTCAACAAATTTTCCACCTACTATTTAGTATGACAAAACAATAGTATTTGTGAAGTCTTC
Source organism: Psittacula echo (assembly GCF_963264785.1). Taxonomy (NCBI): domain Eukaryota; kingdom Metazoa; phylum Chordata; class Aves; order Psittaciformes; family Psittacidae; genus Psittacula; species Psittacula echo. The sequence goes on along the minus strand of NC_137742.1, from coordinate 45,595,297 downwards.
TGAGATGAAGATAAAGCCTCTGCCTCTTGCATGCACTAGCAATCACTTATACTCTCTCACTCCATTCTACTTTTGGCAACATTCACCGCTACCTTCAAAAACCTTTTGTCTGTATTGTTCGTCAGGTGAACATATATTACTCCTGTAATTTTCCTAACCTCCTGTCAGTATGTGAGCACAAGGAACTTATTTGCTCAAAACACATTAGGAACAAGGTGGGTAACTGTTTTCCAAATACCACCTCCTCTTTTGTTTTGGGAAGGGGGCTTTCAATGAACTTACCAAAGCTACAAATGAGCTAAGGCAAGTAAATGACACCTGGAGAGAAAAAAAGTCACCCAGGAGAGCAACAGTTTATTATTTTGAAATACCAAACTCCTGGTGTGGAGAGTTTCATTGGCACACTGTCATTAATAACAGCTTTCCCAGCTTTCCCATTGACTTAGATTTGTACACAAGCAGGCCCACAGGTAGGCTACAGTACTGCACTTTATGTGGAATCTGTTACATACAAAGCATTACAGAATGTTTTATGCAGTTACGCTAATTGTAAAACCTTAAGAGTTAAGTAGCAGCTGAGAAGGAGTAAAAATCTGAGGAATCGTAATGGAAAAACGAATGTGTTTTGAATTGAGTTCTGAAACAAGCATGAATGTCAAAGGCAGTCACAGAAAACTGCTCTAGATGGCAGAAGATGTAAAGGAGAAAGCTGTCACAACAGTGAGGAGATTGGCTAGAGGGAAAGTGTGTCTGTGGGCCTATAGTGTTTAAACAGAGGGAACAGAGAGGGTTATGGTGAGAAACAAGTTCAGCAAGACAGGCTAGAGCAAGCAAGACCATAGAGGTTTCTTATAAAACATAGGTAGATTGAATAGAATGTCAAAATGAATAGAGAATCAGTTTAACAGTCCAGAGAAAAGAATGGCTTGCACCATATTCACAAATTTATGTGTATTAGCAATGAGTAAATGCTATTTGGAGTTGCAGCAAACCCTGCAAAAGGGTGAAGGTACCAAAGTCAGTTAGCTTTTCTTGGTATGTGTTTTTAGATTTCTCTAAATTTGGATTTCCTGAAGAAAAGCAGAGCAACTAACATACAGATCCTTGTCTTGTTTCCATGCCCCTTGTATTTTGCAGACATTATAGAGAGCATGTGAACTCTGGATACTCCTAGAACAAAATCCAAGACTTATATTGTCTTTACACACCTAACTGGGGCTCAATCTATCTTCTGCATTCATACTCTCGAACTGTGAAGGATGACTATATACTTATACCATAGTTATTTTGCCTTGAACAGCTGAAATCACATGCTTTGGCATGACAACTGAATTCTCTCTAGAGTGCGTTCACTGACCAGCGACTGAAATAGTCTTTATGTTGGCAACAGTTCTCTACAGCAAGCACCATGCATTACTGTTTCAAGAGTCTAACCTTCATTTATCTTCTGTCTTTTCCCCTCACTACTGGTAAGACTGTCTTCCAGCCTGCCCTTTTCGTCATAATTTCCCTTCCTTTAACTTTCTTCAGGTCAAGGGGATTTGTTTTGTTTCCCTTTATCTCTAACCTCAGATCTATCCCAGGGTATAGGCTGGGATCATAAGCTCTATGCTACTCCTCCTTTCCCCTGGCTGCCCTCTGCTTTCCAAAGGGCAGCCTTGGAGACAGCACCACCTCCAGGGTAAGAGAAAACAATGCAGCTGAAACGGGAAGATGGCTTGCTTTACCAAAACCAGTATTTTGTACCACAGAAACATTTTCAGACTAAGCAAGGAAACGTTGGGAAGTACAAGAGACTAAGCTGGGGTTTGCCCATGGAATAAACAGAGGAAAAGTGCATTGGTCCTTTTATTTATAATGCTAATACTCTCCTGCTACAACAGGATAATTTAAAAGCAACTTGATTCCTACACATAATTATTTTATGTGAAATATTTTCTCTACAAGTAATTTTGAAATATTTTTTTAAGGTTTTTTTTTTCCAGTTCTGCAAAGCAAATCTATCATGTCATAATTGCACAAACAGTGCAACAACAATCACCTACTCTATGAGCTGTGAGGGGAAAACTTTCCATGCAAAAATTAGAACTACATTTAAGAAGGGTAGGAAATAATAATCTATTTATGATTGTGCAAAAGAACAATTTAAAGGCCATTTATTTCTTCTACTTGAAATAATAATGATGAATGATGTAATTACTTCCTAGAATTTTTAACTCATTTAGCCATCTTGGAAAGCATTAAAATTGTTCTGAGTCCTGTGGAGTCCACTATAACTGAAGAAACATGTAACAGTCAGTATCTGCTAATGCCAAATGCAAGAACATTAAGAGTATTCTTACTTATAGTATATTTTCTCTCAAACAGTTTGCACTAACACAAATATAAACAGCACAAAATACAAACAATGTCCATGATTTACTAAAAAAAAAAAAAAACAAAACACAAAACTCAGCTACCTCTAGGGAAAAAGAGAAATAGTCCCACACAGCATTTGATATACAAAGTAAAGAGCTAGTGCTAATACATAAAACTGCAGCTAAATAAGTAGTTATGCCAAAACTACTCTTTGGTTGGAGTACCAGGACTAAGAGCCCTCCAGCTTTCTAAAACTCTCTGTAACTTGTAGAAATCTTTGATCTCATCTGAAAGCCAGAATTTCCCACAGAGCACATTCATGCCAGGGCATCAGTTCAGCACTGGCTCGGAACGATGAGTAGCACTGGTTCGGAAGGATGAGTAGCACGTGATGAGCTGTCAACTCCCATGCTGTAGTTCCTGGTACATGCTGGAGATCAATCAACACAAGCACTGGACTCTTGTTTTGCCTTGTGAAAAGCAAGAGGAGAGCAAAACACACAAAAGCAACTACTGTTGCTGCTAGCTACAGAGCAGTACCAGTGCCTTCTCCACCACTATACTTCCTCTCAATAACAGAATACACCTTCTCATAGGTATCAGAGATGGCAAAACAAAATCATGGACTACATAATGTAACCACACAAAAAACAAGCCAGTCAATTTCACACTTCATGGTTGGATATTTACTTCTTGAACATGAATTAAAACAAATATAAAGGTGCTTGTGATCAAATATATTTGCACCTTCAATATGTTACAGCAATATGCTGAAGGAAAGTAAAACTGTCAACTGCTGAAAAAGAAATCCATTGGTTGAATGGTTCACATTACACATCCAGAGTGATCCCTGTAAAGCTTTCTCCCAAAAGGCATAGTCAATTGCATTTTTCTAATAATTATTTTATTTTCTCTAAGTACTGCATAAAGAATGCTTGGTATTTTCACGCACTTTTAAGTCATACTTGAATAGTTACAATACGTACTTAAGTAAGCAAAGTATTAGTATTTTCAAAGAAATGTGGCCTCACTTTATTTCAAATGACAGCATGAGCCATAGTTTAGTAAGAGGAAGAACGCAGAAACAGAGCACACAGAAGAAAGTATACTGTTACCAAAATCTGCAAACACAAGTGGCAAATGAGGAGGTTGTGCATGTTACTAGTCTAGCTAATACTCTGGATTGCAGCATCTGTGCACCTAGAGATGTAGGTCTGTGAAGCAGAATGCAGAGCTCTGTTTAAAATAATGAAGGTATCACCCTTGCTTGGTGTTCTTTTATTGTCTGTCTGCACACTTATTACAATGTTTAAAGGAAAAAATATTCAGATAACTTGTAATTCTATTCAGAAGAAATTCATCCACAACTGTTTGCCCAAATAGCAACTTCATTTTAAAAATGTTTTTGTGTTCTGCCTGTTATGTAGGATTTCATAAATATGCAATACAGCAATAGCATACCGTATATAAAAATAATTTGTCATAGAATCATAGAATAGTTAGGGTTGGAAAGGACCTTAAGATCATCTAGTTCCAACCACCCTGCCATGGGCAGGGACACCTCACACTAAACCATGTCAACCAAGGCTCTGTCCAACCTGGCCTTGAACACCGCCAAGGATGGAGCATTCACAACCTCCCTGGGCAACCCATTCCAGTGCCTCACCACCCTCTCAGTAAAGAATTTCTTCCTTATATCCAATCTAAACTTCCCCTGTTTAAGTTTGAACCCGTTACCCCTTGTCCTCTTACTACAGTCCCTGATGAAGAGTCCCTCCCCAGCATCCTTGTAGGCCCCCTTCAGATACTGGAAGGCTGCTATGAGGTCTCCACGCAGCCTTCTCTTCTCCAGGCTCAACAGCCCCGACTTTCTCAGCCTGTCTTCATACAGGAGGTGCTCCAGCTCCCTGATCATCCTCGTGGCCCTCCTCTGGACTTGTTCCAACAGTTCCATGTCCTTTTTATGGTGAGGACACCAGAACTGCACACAATACTCCAAGTGAGGTCTCACAAGAGCAGAGTAGAGGGGCAGGATCACCTCCTTCGACCTGCTGGTCACGCTCCTTTTGATGCAGCCCAGGATACGGTTGGCTTTCTGGGCTGCGAGCGCTCACTGCAGCCGGCTCATGTTCATTTTCTCATCGACCAACACCCCCAAGTCCTTCTCCACAGGGCTGCTCTGAATCTCTTCTCTGCCCAACCTGTAGCTGTGCCTGGGATTGCTCTGACCAAGGTGTAGGTCCTTGCACTTATCATGGTTAAAGTTCATAAGGCTGGCATCAGCTCACCTTACAAGCATGTTGAGGTCCCTCTGGATGGCATTCCTTCCCTCCAGCGTATCAACCGAACCACACAGCTTGGTGTCATTGGCAAACCCCGAAAGACTTTTAGGTATGTTTTACAAATATAAAGACAAAATTTTAAGCTGGACAGATTTCATATGCCCTGCATAACTGCCTAACAACACAATCTACGTGAGACAGGTTATTTAACATTACAGACCACTTTTAACTTTTTAACTCTTAAGGTCTTCTTAATTAAATTAATGAATTTGAATTTACCCAATGCTTCAGATTAGCACTTTAGCGTTGGGTTTGTCTGGTTCTTCTATTATTTCTTACAATATTATTCTTTCCTCTATATCTGTTTTGCAAATTTTTACAATTCCAAACAACTCTCAACACTGATTTGTCATTTCCAACTGCGTGTAAGCACGAAGATAATGAAGGCCTCATCCATGATTAAGTCTTTGAGAGCTACTGGAGCAAAATGCCTACTACCTTTAAAGAAACCCAGCAACTTTGCCTCATGACATCAAAATTAGCCTAAATAATGGTGTGTGCCTCACATAGTCCATAAGCAGAATCTTCCACACTCTTGGGAATTCCATCATGAGGAAAGGTAGAAGGACAGAAATGCACTAGGTGCTCCTGCTGCTTCTCTTCAGTTAAGTTGAGCACAAAACTTTGACATTGTCACATGGCTCCTAAAGGAGCCAGCTTTAATGCTTCATTTGGCTCCTCCCACTTCACACATTCCACTCAGTACTTCAATAGCACAATGAAGCTAAAATGAGTCATTTCTTCCCTAGTAGTCTTTCCATTAAAGACTTCTTACACTATTTCTTGCTTTCACATTTCATAGGAAAGGAAATATACTGGGTTAGACTTTGGAAAATTAAAAAAAAACCAAACAAAACAAAAAAACACCAAACAGAAAAAATAAACCTAAACCAAACAAAGCTTTAAACTGACACATGAATTACCAACATAAAGTAATCCACTACAAGGATTTAAATAAAAGTCCCTTCTATTCTCTATGGGTGACAAGGCTGACTTTAGGTAACTAAGTCCCAGTGCTATCATTAATGATAGGGTACTCTGATGTACTTCTCAACACTCCATCAACAACATTTTTAAAATGGTTTTTCCCACAACTAGTTATCTTTTTTTTCTTTATTCAAGTATAAATTTTTAATAGGTGTTTTAAAGTAGAATGACAAAACAATGTTAATAAGGAAATAATTATTTTGCAATACAGTATTTTCAAATAGCTAGTTGGCCTAAGAAAGTATCAGTTTTAACTGACCTACGACTATTTTTATTGCCTGAAGTTTTTCCAAGGTTTCTGTTTCTAGAAATTCACATAAGCACTCTTCTTGCTCTTAATATTTCATACCACATAGCTGCCACTGAGGGCCAGACAGAAAAGTGTAACTGTGGATTAAATTAATCAAACAATGATGGCAGAGCTGTTCTGATCTGAAGTCAACAGCACTCTTGCTTTCTTGATGTGAGACAGGAAAGTAGTATTATCCAAGTGAGCTGAGTACTCGTCATGGCAGCTTTTCATATTTCAACAGCAGAGACAAGGCTTGAAACAGGCTTCACATATGGCCAAAAATAACCAGATAATTCCATGCAAATGGATTAACTGATGGTTCTCAAATCAAGGAGACTTTAGTTATTTTTTTTCCCCTCAAGAATAAATTCGAAGTGGAACATAAGAGGTTTTTTTCCCATAAACACCTAAGTCTAATTGTTTTCTATACGCTACTTTTCATCAGAACTATTTATACTAGAAAATACTGACCCAGTTTGACAAATTATCTCAAAACTATGGGAGCAAGACATACTTTGTATTATCTGTAGAACTGCCTTAAAAACTTCCTTCGTTGTGAAGACAGAGGTTTAGAGAATAAACACCACCGAAGAAAAATATTTGCTTGCTTACTGCTGCACAATGTATTATCTACCAATGCCAAAAAAACCCAAAGATCAGATTTGCAGGTGACTGACCTGATATTCTTCATCTATTCCATATATTTCAGGAAACAGACATGACACAATAACTGCTTCTAATCAGTGGCATGCTGATCTATACTTTGACTGGAGAACTAAAACTGGAAGTTAATGATTTACCAAGGCCTGAAGTTGTCAAGAGCCTGGTAAGTACCTCATCTATGGAACATTCAACTGCAGAGTGATTAAATCAAAGCAAGTTTATAACAAGTGAAGTTTAGGTTTGGAAAAAGTAAAGGAATAAAACCACAGAAAAAACTAAGTAGAAGTAACACAGTGAAACGTAGATGCCTTGAATTCTTATTGCTAACCTGAGGCCTTGGGCAGGTAACTTTCCATAGAATGACATGGAGATTACGGATATGTAATCAGACAAGTGAGTGCTTTTCAGGTTAAGAACTTCATTATTTCAAATATTACATATCTACTAAGCTATATTTATAATTATAAAATTACTGAAAATAATTTGCTATAGAAAGTATATCTCACCTTCTTGAAGCTGGACTGGCTCTGCTGAGTTTTCACCACTCATTAACACAACAAAGTCTGCAGCCGTTCGAACTGAGGCTTGCCATGTTGACAAGGCAACAGGTGGCTCTTGGCATGGGAAAAGAGCTCTGTTGTTTATTGGCGATCCCATCGTATAAACACATGGCCTAGATGGAAGGAAAAGAGATTGAAATTGGAACTGCAGTAAGAAAGAGTGAATTAATTTTTCTCTCAAGAATCAAACCTACTGTTGTACTGAGGTGTTTATTTTTAACCTCAGCTCTGTAGGTTTCAAACCTGTATGACATGAACCAACCAACATACAATTTAAAGTCATTTAAGACAGGATGAAGAAAAGCAAGACTGCCACAATAATTTTTACATAAACTAGAAAAGAGTAACTACAGTCTTTCCCCTCGCTTGCTTATGCATGAGCCTTCCAGCCTTATATAATGGCTCTCAGCTGAATCCATAAGGCCAAAGAAGGCTTCTGAGTATCTTCTGATGATACGCCTTTGCAAGGCTTCATTTGACACCTTTGCCACCTCCCTGTTGTCATCACAGTAGTGCTTTCATGATCATTAATCCCATCTCTCCATGCAACCTGGAGGCTCATGCAAACTGTGAGCAACAGATCTAGCCTTGCACCTTCTTTAGTCCAAGCCAAAATAAATCCTGACTATTTTACATTTCTTCTTGTACTAATGTAATGCATGCTAGCTCACCTGCCTTTCAGAATTTCAACCACAGGGCATATAATGAGAAGCAAGTATTTCTTCCTATCAGCCTCAGTCTCCTTCTTGCTTTTCATGTAGCAATCTTCCTTGTAGTACTGTTCTTTTTGCAGTTTCTCTAACCCTCTCCTAGGTATCCTCTCCATCTACTGCCCCTTTCCAATTTCAGCTGCAATATTTCATGCCAGCCAATTTCTTACTAGCAGCTTAGCCACAGCTGGGAAGGTAACAAGGCCTTTCATTAACTCCTACCTTGCTATTGTTGGTGTTCAGATATAATAATCCTTCTTCTACTTCTTTCATTGCATTTTGCAGTTTTATCTAAATTCCTAGTACTAAAAAAGTTAGATTTTCAAATATAAATTATATAAGTATAATATAAATATAAACATAACTTAATAAGTTTATATAATTTATAAATTATATAAACTAAACACAGTCAGTAGGTTTCTCCAGATAAAGAAAATCTTGAAAGCATCACTTCACTGCCTTGAGTTTTTAAAAAACTATGATATTTAAATAATCTGGGAGCATGACAAATTATTTTGTAAATGCTTGAGGCTAAAAATATTTTGATCAGTATCTTTCATAACTTGAGTGTAAATATCATCAGAACACTTTGGAAAACAGAAGACAAATTTTTAGGGTAAAACCTATTTTGAAATGGCTAAGATCTGAGTATCTTCTTTACTCCCATCCAAACAGCTCCTCCATTCAAATTATTCCCAGAGGAAAGAACTTGGAAGATACTGATGGCCACACATGAAAAATATTCTGAAGCTACTTTTGCCCTCTAGTCAAGAGTGCTATCTATGGTATTGAATTCAGAGCTGCCCATGGCACAATCAAGTTACAGTGGCTTAACTAATGCAGGCCAGCTTGATCTTTCAGTGAAACTGAAAGTTTATGTAGGCCTATGCAGAACCAGAAAATGAAATTAATCTGGCTCCCCCTGCCATGTGTCAGAGTGAATAGAGTAGGACATAGACATCCAGTAAAGCTCAAAAGATACCTGTAGTTATCTTTTGAGAAAGTGGTTATCTTTCATCCAGTAAAACACAATGCACAGCTAAATGTAAAAGACCACTAATGTGTATAAATCTTTAATTAGCTTTAATTCTTTGGAATTAATCTACTAAAACTGAATCTGTAACCAACTCTGACAATACATTAATACTTGGGTTTCCTCCTAGAAAAAGGAATGGTGAGTTCACAAGGAAAAGTAAGAGCTTGCTTTTTTACCTCCTACAAGGTTCTGCCTTCTCCTTGTAATCCTAGCTAAGAGATACTGGACATGCTACTTATACTAAATCATATGTTTACTGGGAGGGGATGGGGAGGGAAGGATGGCTCCTCATTCATAAAAACTTAATAAAATACACAAGATATAAAAACAGATCCTAGTAGTGATTCTAGGAATGAGGGGAAAGGTGGGGTTAATGGCTACTGATATACGTATTTTACTAATGATTTACCATGCATTTGTGAAGGTGGTTTTGCTGGCTGCCGTTGATTTAACCCAGTCTTAAGAGCATTACAGGAGATTTTCATATCCTAAGGGAAATGTCACAATAACTGGGAAAAAGGGCTAGCAGAACAGCGCTAAGCATAATGTTACAATGCTATGTCAAATACAATACAAACATAACACGGAACAGACACTACCAAGACCATGAATATTATCTTGTTCTCAGAGAACATTTTTTACTTGCAGACCACGAAGTGTTTTACAAATAATGTCAATACCGTTTCACAGATGGGTAAAACGTAAAACAGTGAACAGATTTGCTTAGTGCTAGTGCTCAAGCTGTGCCTTCAGGCTTAGTTTCAAGCCTCTCAGTCCAACAGCTTTTACGCTGGACTAAGAAGCATCTCATTATAAGAAATAATTATTCAACTATCTTTTTTTATCCTAAAACATTTTCATTCTAAAATACGTACACAGGCAGGTCACAAATCTCTACAATTACACCCAAGTAAAAAGGGAGTTAGAAAAGTGGAGAAAGATTGGTCAAGCACATAATCTTTTTTTCAAAACAGCCTCCTTTCCACTGCTCATGTGTCTTAGCATCATTTTTGTCCAGGTATCCTTACTAACTTCATTATATCAAATAAAAATGTATTCAAATATGTCAAAGTCTGCAAAGAAAATAGTAATGAAACATGTAAATTCTAAATTTCAAGAGGAAACTATCAGAACAACAATTACATCTGCTTTTAATTAGGTATTTGTATATTCATAGTGAGACCACCTGGAAGCCTGACTGGCAGCACGACATCAACTATTATTTTTTTCTTCATCTTTTTGTCCTGGGTTCAGCAGTAGCAGTCATTTTTCTTCTTCTTAGTAGCTGGTGCAGTGCTGTGTTTTTGACTTTCAGCCTGGGAACAGCGCTGATAACACCGATGGTTTTAGTTGTTGCCAACTAATTACTCTGACCAAGGACTTTCTGAGTTTCATGCTCTGCCAGGGAGGAGGGGAAGCCGGGAGGAAGGAGAGACGGGACACTTGGCCCAAACTAGCCAAAGGGGTATTCCATACCACAGCACGTTATGCCCAATATATAAACTGGGGGGAGTTACCTGGAAGGGCCAGATCACTGCTCAGGTCAGGCTGGGTATCAGTTGGCAGGTGGTGAGCAGCTTTATTCTCTCCCCTTGTTATTTCCCTTATCATTATTATTGGTGGTAGCAGTAGTATTTTGTGTTATACCTGAGTTATTGGACTGTTCTTATCTCAACCCATGGGAGTTACATTCTTCCAGTTCTCCTCCTCATCCCTCCAGGAGTGGGGGGAGGAATAACTGGGGGGAGTGAGCAAGCAGCTGCGTGGTTCTGAGTAACCAGCTGGGCTTAAACCATGACACTTTTCTTTCACTGGAATTTTTAATGTATTTTCTTCTCACCCTAAGAAATACCTCCACAGATTGTTTTGCTTCCCCTGACACATCACAGTTTACTTTGCTAATTTTTTATACTTTATTTAGAGTAGTAATTTCTTTTTCCAGCATTGGTAATAGTGCAGTGTGACTTTTGAACACCCAGCGCAGCTGACGGTTTTCTTTGTTCTGGGTCAGGCCATCCCAGCATGTTAAGAGGACCAGAAACATAATTCTTATCCTGATACAGATAAGATTTTATACCTGACTGAGAAAAAGAAAAAATACTATGCAACCAATCAAAGAATAGCAATGACAAACAATTACTTTTAGACTACCCTTGTTAGTGGATATAAAATTCTCCATTTTTCTGATTTATCCCAGTCAGCAAGAAACTTGCACAGATCCTTTCCTTTTTCCTATCCTCTCCATGTCTCTTCTTTCAGTTTTAATAGTTTTGTAATGTTCAAATCATCCATTTATGTAATATGTTGTTTATGCCAGCCATAATCTTTGCCACCATAAACTGGAAGAGATAAGGAAATTGAATACAACAAAAGTAAGGTAAGAGAGAGAACTCAAGACTATTTGTCTAATTACTTGTTACACTGGAAAAACAGGCAACCACAAATCTGTTGTTCAGTAATATCCAAAGCCAATTATTCTGAGGCAGATTTGATTCATGCAATCCTAACTCATCAGTATTTCATATATTTTCATAACAAAACCAGTTCAAACCAGCTCTTGGCAGATCTCACTCTCCCATGTAAGCATATAAATTACAATAACAAATTAAGCTACTACCTTAAAGCTAATAAGAAATGTTGATACTCTGTTCTCTGAACAGGAATCTGCAGGTCTTCCTTGAGATACCTGCCATCAAACACCTGAATTATGTCCTAAGGCTCAGCCATGTCAATCTGTTTTGGCTACTTCCTGTTTAAAGCTTTCACAAGGAAAACACCCAGCTCAGAAACTATCCCTTTCCTGTGTGTGAAAAAATACATTCCCTATTTCTTCAAGGGTTGTCTTTGTGTAAGGATGTAAGATGGCAACCTCCTGCAACTACAAGGCCACTCCCTGTAGAACTACTGCTGTTGGCAACTTTTTTTACTCTAAATTACAGTGCGATTTCTTCAAAGCAGCAGGATTTCCTGGCATGTGAATCACACAGATGTTTTTGTTCTGCCTCATCAATTTACGTATCCGCAAGGTGCCAGTGACTGTCACCAGATTCCAACAGAGCAGGTATTCTTGTTTTCATTTTTCTGTTGAATAAAACGTCAATAACTAACCATGCCCTTTTCAAATGATTCTCCAATTTAAAAGTATTAAATATGATTGTGAGAAGAGTGATTCCACTGACTTGCCCTGTAATCTCTGTTACTCTGATGCTTTTCTTTCAACAGCTGGATGCCTATGTTTCTAAAGTGATGCTTCATGACTTTTGCCCACTAATTTGTGGTCCTCATTGATAGGAGAGGACTCATTTTACTGATTGTTAGCTGAAGCAAACTGCCAAGTTGAACTTTAACTGAACCATACATATGTCAAGAAGAAACAAGACAACTGTTGTGGTTTAAGCCCAGCCTGTAACTCAGAACCATGCAGCTGCTTGCTCACTCCCCCCACTTCTTCCTCCTCCTGCTCACAGAGGGATGGAGAGGAGAATTGAACAAATGTAACTCCCATGGGTTGAGATAAGAACAGTCCAGTAACTCAGGTATAACACAAAACCACTGCTGCTACCACCAATAATAATAATGATAAGGGAAATAACAAGGGAACAGACTACAACCACTCACCACCCCGTCGACTGATGCCCAGCCCAATCCAAGCAGTGATCTAGCCCTTCTGGGTAAGTGAGCATGACATGCTGTGGTATGGAATACCCCTTTGCCTAGTTTGGGCCAGGCATCCTGTCTCTGCTTCCTCCCAGCTTCCCCTCCTCCCTGGCAGAGCATGAGACTCAGAAAGTCCTTGGTCAGACTAAACATTACTGAGCAACAACTACAACCATCGGTGTTATCAGCACTGTTCCCAGGCTGAAAGTCAAAAACACAGCACTGAACCAGCTACTAAGAAGGAGAAAAATGACTGCTACTGCTGAACCCAGGACAACAACAAAGAATTTTCCTTGCCTGTCCGGCTCATTGATCTGGGAACCATTCCTCACAAAGTCAGAAGAGAAGCCAACCTAAGACCATAAAAGGAAGATAACAAGAGAAGTTCAGCCAAAGGTCAAGAAAAACATGACTACCAGGAGTCCCAGGTACCCCTGGGAACCTCACCCAAAATAAACTGTGCTAATGCTGGGAATTATAATGTATATGTATGAGATAAAATGTTTATAAGCAAGAAACCTGTACAAATCTGCATGCATGTTAGACAGAGATATCCCCTATGCATCCAGCACCGTTAATATATAATGCCTTCTTCTTAATGCTACATTGGTATTAAAGACTTCTGTTCTCCTGACTTTCGGTGACAACATCAGGTAATATCAATCCTGCTTCTTCTAGACACAGTGCCTGTACAATCTCTTGTTTAAAAGTTTTACCTTTTGGTACAGCCGTCACCAGAAAGCAAGGATAATGAAGTTAAGACAGAGCATATCTTTTTTACCCAAAGTAAATAAATTTAATAGTAATTGTGCTCCTACTTTGCTTCTAATAATAAGGATATTTTCACTTACTTTGACCTGTACTTTTGGCAAATGCAATGTGCTTAACAGCTTCCTCAATGTTGTTACTAGAAAGTTTCCTAAATTTGAAGTCACACATCTGACCAATCCCTTAGGTATTCCATTCCCTGTAAATCTTTTAATACTACTTCTGTAACACATGAGGAAGTACCACCTGACTGTGCTTAAGCAAAATTTAATTAATTAGCCATAACTCCTGTTTGAATGGTAGTAAATATTGGAAATAACATTATTGGCAGAGAAATCAGGAGATTTCCTAATTGTTCTATTCCCACAGCAGGGACAAAAAAAAAAAAAAATCAAACCCCTTGTAAGCCTCTGTCTTTGAAAACAGAAGATGGTTTTCGTATGGATATGAACAGTGACACAGCTGGACTTTCTCAGCTCTGTTCTAAAATCAGCAGTTGCTTGGGTTTCTTCATTGACAAATTCACAAACACAAATGCTGATTTGACTCTTCATTCCCCATCACTAGCTCTTCAATACTCTGCTTTCACCTCCTTTTTCGATTTGAAAATTAAAACACTTAAGACTTATTGTTCATATGGATAATGGTATTTTCATAATACTATTTAATTCTCAGCCTCCTCTGATCAAGTGTGGTTCTCTCATTGGCACATTTTAGTGAAGCAGCTTGCCTTTTGTATTTCTTCTTCCTGAAGGAGTATCATCAACCTAGCTCCCTGTACCGCAGTATGCAGTGTGTCTGCGAGTGCCCAGCTCTTCCTTCCTCTGTCCTGTACCATAGGCATGTACTTCACCTACATCCACCTACATTGTCCTGCCAGGCCATGAAATTTGCTGTAACTCTGAAAAAGTATGAAGTTCCCTAAAAAAACCCTCATTTCTCACAGTCTTCCTTTTTTTGTCAGGAAACCAATTCAGAGGAGCTATTTTTAATTTTTAGAAGTATTTGTTCATTGCCATCCACATTTCCAGAAATACCAAATCAGCTCATTTTCTACTCAGTCTGCCTACTTTTTTTTTTTTTTTAATTTTTACTTTACTTCTCCATTCTATTCCTGATACCATTTGTTCTTCATTAGAAATCACTGTATCAAACATTACTAATCCATCAAAAATTCAGACTGCTTCATTAATTACTCAAATATAAATATTCATCATAGGAGAAAAATCACAGAAAATAACAGGAGAGAATTCCCCACAGTTGATGGTAGCCATTTAGGATTTAGTCTGTGATTTGCTTGGATTCTGGAGCACCTTATTCTCCCAAACCTTGCCCATGAAGAAAAACAAGCTCTTTATTTCCTTCCTGCATTTCCAGATTCCAAGAGCACATAATGATGCTAACCCATGCCACTGAAAAATAAAGAATTATTTTCATCACATATTTTCTGTTTTACAGTTTGAAAGTGACTCATCTTTCCAACCTCTACCCTGGAGAAATCTGCTTTGAAAACATCAAATACATTATGAAAAGTGAAAGGATGCCTGAGACTCCATAACAGCTACAGATAGAGGGTTACACTGGCACAAACTTGTACTATCAGTGAAACAGATACCTTCCAAACCAACTGCAGTAACATACTCCAACTAACTCCTGTAACACATTCCCTTCCTCTGCCTGCTTATTTTCAGTTATCTTAGCTCCCTCATACGCCTTATCACCTAGCTGTACACACACCTATGTCATCATAACCAGTGGTGAAGGGAACTAGCATCCAAGTTTACAGAGGTCAAGAGCATCTCTTTCAGCAAGTGTACTTTGGTAAGCTTCTTCCTCATTCCTTTTAGCTCTCCGTCCTTCCCTCTTTTCATTAGTGCAAAATAGCTCTGTGGTTGACTCTATAATGTTAATAAACTTTGGAGACAGACAATACAAAACTAAAACATTATGCTGAACTTTGAGGGTAATCAGAAAGGCTCCAGACTAAGTAGGGAGCAACTATTTGATCTAGCCTGGGAATCACTACAATTACCCTCTTTTTTTTTGCAGGTCTACTGCAAACATGTTCTAAGTATGGTCTAAAATTCCCAGGTATGTGAGTATGATTAGGGAATAACTTGTAGCCAATACTCAGACAATATGCATTGCAAATTGCTAGCTCATTGTAGCCAAATGCTGTTCTTCACTCTTAAGTACCACTCAATCACTAAGGACACAAACCTTTTTTGCAAACCTTTTTGCAGCCTTTAGATAGAATCATTGAATGGTTATAGTCGGAAGTGACCTTCAAAGATCACCTAGTTCCAACCCTTCTGTCACAGGCACCTTCCACCAGACCAGGTTGCTCAAAGACCCTTCCAGTCTGGCCTTGAACAATTCCAGGGATGGAGCATCCCAACTTCTCTGGGCAACCTGTGCCAGTGTGTCACCAGTCTCATAGTAAAGAATTTCTTCCCAATATCTAATCTAAATTCCCCCTTTCTGTCTAAAGCCATTCCCCCTTGTCCTGTCACTACATGACCTTGTAAAAAGTCCCTCTCCAGATTTCTTGTAGGCCTCTTTTAGGTACTAGAAGGCTGCTATAAGGTCTCCTCAGAGCCTTCTTTTGTCCAAGCATTTAATTATAGAATACATGCTAGAATTAGCACTTTCACCAAATTGTACATTTATGCTTGCTGTATTCACCTTTATAGTTTTCATAAAGGCACTTCTGAATTCTTAAAAAATAACTGATATTTTAATATAACAATAAGATATCATAATCAACTACAGAAGTACAAAATATTTTGTATTGGTAAGACATTTACATTGTTTAAATAAATATCAAGATTTCATAATAATTTTTTAAGGAGGTAATTTCATGTTTTCCAATATTTCCCACTTCAGAAAATTAGCACGTAGTTAACTCTTTCTAGAGCTCTTTCCCCCAAAACTGCTCAATCATCCTTTAATAGCTTCTAAAAATGTACTTCTCCCATAAACTCTCATGAAAATCATACACTTGGAGTAATTCAACCCATCCCCTTTACTTTCCAGAATTTCTACTTTTCTGTATACCTGATATCTTGGACTCAACTTGAAAAAATAAATGCACATGCCTGACCAATTCATGTACCTATTCATGTATGCCAAGATAAATAATGAACAGGTAGCTTGCAGCATTAGGACCCTCTACTGAAAGGTTTCAGTGTCATGGAATGTTTTTCACTGATTTCATTCATATCAAAGATACTCTTTCATTCCTAATCCCACCATGAGAAAATTAGTTCTATCCCAGTTGTGCATTAATATCAACAAAACTGTTAACTAATTTATGACAGTGCTAGAAATGGCAATAAGGGCAGAAAAAAGGTTGGAGAAATTTCCTATTAGAAGTGAATTTGCAAGGCTGTTTGCTAGGGATATCACCTCCTCAATTTTAACCCAAATGTGTTTAATCCTTTTCTTAAACAATAAGATATGGGATCCCTGGATATTTTAGCAAATCATGATTCTTAACAATGATCATGAGAAAGCATTATTTTGAAAGACACTAGTAGCCATGCTGACTTAACACTGCTACACAGAGTTAGGCAAAACTGATTCAACACCTTGATGGGCTGGCAAGAAGTTTCTCCTTCCAAGTAACGAATGATGTTGTATACACATTATTCCCTCCACGAGGTGGTTATTACAGTGTCTACAGTAAGTTTTTTATTTTAAATAATTACATAATACTAAGAATACTTCAAGCAAAAGTAATTTTGCTAAAATTACCTTCTTAGTTTCAAATCCCAGTGCTGTATTGTGCTAGTAAACAGTTGAAAAACTTTAAAACAGAACTGCTCTTTGTTCATGATGAACATATTACAAATATTACAATCAACACTTTATTTATTTATTTATTTATTTTAATAATTTTGTTATTGAGCACTGTTAGAAGTTACCTGCCAGTTTTAAGAACTGATATAGTCCTTGCACCTTCTGGAGACACACAAGAAAAAGTGGGCATGTTTATACATATATGTGTATTTACATGTGCATAGCCACATACACTCATATAATTTATTCTTCTATTTTATCCCCTTTTTATTACCTGGGCATAAAGGCCCTAAAAAGCATATTATTACAAGAAACATGTTCTAAGGCTAAAGAAAACCTTTCTTCTTGATCATTAATATATTTTCTAGTATCAAAAGCCCGAACAAGCAAATACTGAAATTCCATGTGTTCAGTTCCTCCAGTGAAAGCAGAACTGTGCGTTGCTATGCCAACATCAGGTTTGCATACACGTATCTCAACTTGACTAAACTCATCCCACACAGCACTGTTGTAACCTTTCTTTTTTTTTTTATGTGTACTGTAATACATCATTGTTTAAAACAAATAAATTGGAAGTCTTCATAAAATAGTTCATAGGTTGAATTTCGAAACATTGTATTAGTGTTAAATTAGAAGAAACATATTGGAAGTGGCTATACAATGTCTGTAATCATACAGACTCCATTGAGAAAGGATTTCACATCTGCCTAAAAAAGCACTATACGCATAAATTGGAGAAATCTAAATAATTCCCATATAAGAATATAATGTACTTCCTTCATACATTATGAATCGACTTTATTTTTAGAAAGGGAAGCAAAAATATGACAGCATTTTGTACACTGAGCTTCACCACTGTATTTATGGGTTCATCACATACAGAATTTGATTTTTAAAATGCAGCAAGAAAGAGTCTATGACTGTGATCTGAAAACTTATTTTCTCACAGGCATTAGTTTCTGGAATACTCTATACAAAAGACTAAAAATAAACCAGCTTGAGACTATTTGCTAACATCAGACTACCTGACCCACATCGAGCCATCTTTGCCTACTTCATTATTCATTTATGAAATTCCATGTGCTTGTGTACAACTGTACATTCCTGGGTTTAATGATGCTCATGGTTTAGCAAGAGAACTACCTAACTATCAGTTACACAATTAAAAGGCCTCATTTCCCTCCCTAACATGGATGCCAGTGAGAAGATTCTTAATTTCTATTAGCGTAACTGAAATTAAAGGTAACCATGTATCTCTAGTTTGGAGATGAAAAGCAAGTCCTCAATTAGACCAATTTCTTCCTCATCTCCCAACTCTGTTTCTGTTTTTCAAGACATCACAAGGAACTAACAGCCATTCAAATCCAGCTTTGAAAATTACAGTAAAAAATTACAGTTGCAGAAGTCAAGAGTGGACTGTTTTATAGGACCTCCTCCCTGTAAAGAGCTTATCTTAAAGATACAGCACTGTACAAATGCTAGATAAACTGCAAATTCTTCCTGCAGTTTCCGTTTGCAGTTCGTTTGCTACCATCAATATACTTTATATAATAAAGATTTTAGAAGTTGATTATGAGAGACTAACAGAAAAAGACTGCATTTCTAAACTTATTACAATATTGATAAAAGACTAGTTGTGAAGCAATTGTATTAAATATTATGTATACTGATCTTTATGTTATATGATCAGTTGTGTGTGCTAGTACAAAGTATTAAAGTAACCTGTCATGCATACCTTCTCTTCCCCCAAGTGATAATTCCTTATTACCTGCACACACTTACTCTAATATACAATTATTTACTCCCGCTCAGAATGAGTAAATGCAAATCACTTAGACAGGCCTGAGGTCTGCAAGTCTGTTAAGGTTTCTTGAGCAGAGTTTGCTTTACAGCAACAGGATTCAAAACAAGAAAATAAAAACAGTGGAAGAGGATGCTCATCATCTTCACAGCTGCTCAGCATTACATGATTCTACATTCTTGCACTTATGTTTAAAACTATTGTGTGCAAAGCTTTTAGTTAATAGTTACATACCTGCCACTCTGGTCTGTAGTCCATGTAACAGATCTTCCCTCTGGTTTGGTTTTGTACCATATTCTTATTGCATGAGGAAAGTCTGTTGGAGTCTGAACTCCTGATTTTCTTATCTCCAAGCTCCAAGTACCAGTAGTAAACTGAAGCTCTCCACAGCCAGGTGCCTGGCTGCAGTGAGTAAAATAGTATAGCTGTTCCTTCCAGCGATCTGCAGGTAAAGTCACAAGTTCATGTACAATCTGATTCCTGAGATTTTCCAACTCCTTTGAAACATTCATTAGCTTGGCAGACCTTGTGAATTTTTCAACGCCTGACACAGCAGCAACATCTACCTCCTCAACCTTCAGCACAGATAAATCACAGCAGTCCAGTATCAGCAGAAAATCCTTGTTCCCGTGATTCTGTATGTCACAAATGTCCTTTGAACTAGAAATCCCAGAAGCCTGTGCCTCGTTGCTATGGTTACCATTTTTATCAGAAGTGTCTTCTTCACCTTTACCACAGACAGCAAAATCATTATATTCTGGTTTAGGTGAACAGGCACTCACAGTTGTTACAGGCGTGTAGCAGGGTTCACATGCCTTCACTTTACAGGTTTCATCAAACTGTGACTGGCAGCATTCTTTGCCACTACTGCTGTTTTTCAGGTACTGGCTCCCAGTGTCAAAGAATAAAACTATGATGCCTTCAATAACTTTATTTTTAAAATCCACATCCAAGTCCAATACATAATGCCTTACAAGCATGTAATTTGTGTTGGCCATTAAGGGCAAATCATCCTTCGTGGGGTCCAGCTGTGGCTCCATTTTCTAGTCTATTGGGCAACAGTTTCACAAAGACTCAGACATTGCTTACATACGACGTCTCCATAAAGAGCAAGGATATTCAGCCTCCCAGTTTTAAAAATAATTTTGATTAATATTACAGTATTGAAATGAATTGCAGCTCCTCCTCTTCTCACATTCTACTAAAAAAATAAAAATAAAAAATTGTCAGACAATTGTTTCACAACCATTTCAGAAATTCACTTTTAGATAATAACTAGAAGTTTAACTTTTATTAATAAACTTAATTATAAACTAATAAAAATATAAATAAATACAAAGAATAAAAGTAAAAAATAAAACTTATTAATAGCCTATTTATTTTTTGCTTTTATTTGAAACAGCACAGCCAAAGGATGATTTTGTCTCCAAAGGCTGACATCAAGGTAGTTGCTTCAGGATTTGCTGTCAAAACCACTGGCTTTATTTTTCAGAGAAGACCCCAAGTGAAAGTATTTGTAGACAGCTTTTAAAAACTGAAGGAAACAAAGTTTACGACAAGCCTCCTGTTGATTCTCTTCAACCACAATAATCTTTTAGAACAGATACATGGTTATGCAACATCTAATTTAATCTATTACTGCACTGTTTGTTTTAACGGTTGCCATATTTATTTCAAATGCACTACCTCAAAAGATAGGGATCATTTCTCTACTGCGATTCTAAGCAACAAGAGTAAGCCTAAATCATCTCAAATGTCTTAAAGTTTTAAAGCAGTAATTTAATATATACAATGCACAGTTTAATATACTTTCCACATTACAAATGCTCTCATATCCGCCCTTCCAGTAAATTACAAGAAAATGAGACAATTTACTATGAGTGTGTTCCAAATATTCCTCTTGAGATTGCTCATGAAGATTTTTCAAATTTATAATTAAATACTTAAGGTATATAATTACATTTTTATAGCTGGAAACTCATTAACACTTGAGGTAACAGCATCTTACAGAACACAGAAGTCTTCCTACTGGAAAATATCTAGATACCTATAAAAGCAAGTACATAGTTTAACTTTCATTTAACACATTTACTTAACATTAAGCAACAGGGCAGATTAAAAGGTGACAAACAGTGCTATACAAGTAAACTCAATCCAAATAAAAAACCCTCCACAATTACCTGAAGCATCATCAAAAAAATAAATTCTATAAATACAAATCCCCTTCGAAACTATCATACCAAGCATGAAATGCATGAGATTTTTAGAGACAATTGAAAACAAAGGCCAATAAGGCTAAAAACCACACAGAGTGGACATTCATTTTCTACAGTTGAAATTTGTTTAGTGGTGATGACACATCTCATTGTGTTTACAAACACAGCAACAGACAAGAGGAACACACTGAATTTTAATTCAGTTGTAACACTGTGTCTGTTTAATCTTCTCTCAAATCACCCAAACTTTAGACATCTCAGCTTTCAAAAATTGTAGGTAGCCTCTCTATCTCCAAGCACTAGTAAGTGAATTTTAATGGTTGTTTTCAGATGTCTCAACTTCTGAACCTCTGAAGAACCTTTTAGTGGAATAAATATTTTTAGGAGCCTACAGAACATCAGAACTGTAAAACAAAGAAGCTGACTCTGTTCTGACGGTATTGGGGACTCACGCAAATATCTTTGTATTCTTGTACTTCATTTTGACAATTTCATTATTGATAGCAAAAAGCTGTGTCTTCTGTGCAAAGCACACTTCTGTTAAAAGTGATTACTTGATTTCTTGACTAAAGCCTTACATTGGATAGTTGCCTCCTATGAAGTGATGTGGTGTCTCAAGTAATTTGAGATAGTCCTCTTTAGAGCTCTTCTAAACTTTCAAATTAAAATAGAGACTAAAGACAGCACTCTGTGTATGGAAACATTTAGCTGTACAAAATAATGCTAGGTATTAGTAGAGCACTCCTGCTACCTCACTGTCTAGGGTTCCACAATACCGACAAGGCATGGGACTCTCAGCTCTTGCCCTATCCTATTCATATTTGCCCAAATTAGCTGTGCACACTTATCTAGTTTGCTGAATTTAAAATATTTAGAAGTCCACAGTATGACTCTAAATATTTGCACTGCTCAAAATACACCCCCAATCCTCAGTAAAAGCAATAATTTTCACACAAATGGAGGGAGCCATTTAAAATGTGTCCTGTATATGTGAACTACAATTTTGTAGGTTACCCTTTAGTCATATCAAAATGTATTTTCATCAGCCAACTGTGTAGTTTCTACCATATTTGGCCTTTATTACCCATGTCATCCAAACTCTAGTTTCTTTAAAAATATTCTCAAAGTATATATTTTTTGGTTGGTTGGTTGGTTGATTTTTGTGTCTCCACTATTGCATACATACCTCATATATCTGACAGATTAATTATATCGTCTGGAAAAGTCCTGAGTGGAAGATTCTAGTTCTTTCTCTTGAGGTAAGCTATCTCAAGGAATATAAAACATACTTTTACTGCTTTATAAATACCTGTGCAGAAGGGAATTGTTCAGTTTCACTAGTTAGCATGATCCAGTTTTTAATACTATGTAATTACATATTCTTTCCTATAAACATTTTTCCCCCTCTAAGCTTCACTAAATTCATGATTCCTAAAGTTTTGGGTACAGAGGACTTAGCTATACTGTGGAAGCACTGATTTGCTTCCCACCCCTTCCACCTCTCCAGTCACTCCACACAGCAGTTCAGAATAGGCAGATTATTAAAATAAAGTTAAAATTGTGCTCTGAGATGAAAGAGTTCATTTTGCCCCCAATAAATTAACAGCACTTACACAGCCTGGTCATTCAACAGATCCACAGGGGCAGCAGAGCCCCTGTGAGAAAGACAATAAATACTTGAATTGCTAAAGCTAGAAGTGGTGTTTCTTTGTAACCTCAGCAAATCTTAGTGTTTGTTCTATTAAACCTGAGCCAATATTGCTACAACTACAAAACAATTATCTGAATGTTTCCCAATTTTTTATTTGCACCCTGGATTTCTCTTTCCATAATACTTCGTACTTAATCACAACTGAATTTCAGCTTAGTGATTTAAAGTCATTTTTAAAAATCACTTACACACTGAATTACAAAGTGCTTGCAACCTCTACGGATTGAGGTCATCCAATGACTCCACTACTGCTAGCATGACACACATGAGGATGTGTATTCATAACAAAACAAAGCTAATCTTAGCCTGGGATGCCACAATATGAAATGTGTCTTTTTTCCTCAGATTTCTGCACAGCCTTCCTTTGTATGAAGCTACACAACTGCAGAGGACAAATGAAGGGAAGAGGCAGGAACAGGCAGATCGGAGGAGAATATGACTACCCTTCAGGAGGCAGTTCAGACCGGGATGGACTTAGACCAGGCATGGGGCCATATCCAAATTTAACAAAAATTGAGCAAAATCTGGGCAGACTCAACTACGTTTAAGTATGTTGAAATAAATTTTAAATTATCTCAGAGTTAAAAAATAAATCACTGCTGAATGTTGAAGATGGTTTTAAGAATTTGGTTGGTGGGGTTTTAAATTAAAAACAAATAAATTAAAAATTAATTCAAAGGCAAATTAAAGTTAATATAGGACACTACAGTCCTTCCAGAGGCAAAGCAAAACATCTACTATTTCTTCATTATTTAACAGCTCAGTTGCTCAGTAAGAAAAAACAATCAGATTATTTTAACAACTTTTAAGAAGACTCTACTGCGTGATTTTTTTTCTTCTAAATAGTCATAAGCTAAATGCCTAACAATTCACTCAGCTTACCTTAATCCTCTGGAAAGAAACTGAGTTGATATTAATTCTAATGAAAAACTGCAATTTCATTGACACAACTGGCCTAGCAGAGAGCCACTAACATGACTGGAAGACTGAAGCACACAAATATAAGAGGACAGAGGCTGATGGCACAGGATCTGGTCAGTCTTGGGATGAGACAGTTAGGAAAGATCACCTGCTACATGCCAGTAACCAAAGGGCTGCATATAGAACATGCAGCCAGACTTTTCTTAGAGGGGCACAGAGAAAAGACAACCAAAATGATTTTAAGCTGACTTGCAGATACAACTGCATTCTATATTATACTGCATCCCACAGAATTGACTTTTTAAGAATACATTTTCATATTCTGCAGAGCTGCTTTTCTTGTTGTTGAACTTAAACATTACATGAAAAGGTAAGGAGCAAATAAAGAACAGAAATACACCATTTTAAAGATGAGTCTAGAAAAATATACTCCCATGAAACAGTGTTTTTTACATCTTTAATAGAAGTCTAGAATGTAGCTAAAATTATAAGAGGACAAAGTATTACTCTTCTGCTCCAGGGTCAAGTTAAACAGAAATTTGCAAAATAGATTATATGGTTAGTAGCTGTCAGACTACACCACTGTCTCTGAAGTTGCCGGTTCATTTTCCACATAGAATTTAGTTTTAGTATTGCTCTAGTATTAGGGAGATCTTCCACACAGTATTCAGAGTGTGTGGAATACTTAAAAATGTTAATTGTCTGTAATAATGAAGATGCCTAAGCATTATTAGCAGCATTCATTGTTTTTTGAAAGAAGATTCCTTAAGACTCTTTTTACAAGCATCTTAAGCCATCTTCTGCAATCTGTATGATATATTTTCAGAACATATTACAGATCTACATAGAGAGTATATAGTGCTTTTAATGGAGATTAGGCCACTAAATGTCTTCTTAGGAAGAGAAGGATGAGAAAAGCAGAGAGATGAACAGAAACCCAGATGCATAGTAAAGTCTAATTATTTAGTCCCATCAATGACTCTAAAAAAGCTCTGAAGCAAGATTACAAAAACTAAAATAGTATAGAAAAGACCAAGAGGAAATGGTCCTTAAAACAAAAATTAATTGTTACTTCAGTAATAAATTAAGAAAAATCCAAGGACAAAAATTATTCAAGCAATACTAATATATCTTTAAAAAAAAATAAATCACTCTACACATAATTTTAGCTATGGAAGATAAGAAGCATTGTGCTTGTTTCAGAGAGGGAATACAAAATAAAATCTCTAACGTGAACAGGAAAGAACTTTACCAAAAGTTAACAATAATTTGAAAAAGTTTTCCAGATCATTAAATGTCTGTATTT
Source organism: Psittacula echo (assembly GCF_963264785.1). Lineage (NCBI taxonomy): Eukaryota > Metazoa > Chordata > Aves > Psittaciformes > Psittacidae > Psittacula > Psittacula echo. Next base: position 45,570,168 of record NC_137742.1, on the reverse strand, counting down.
GAATCGTGGAACCTCACTTCACCATGGTAACTCTTTATTTGTAATCTTTTGACTATAACACACTATGGTAAGAAAACAAATATGGCATGTTAGATTACTTTCTTTTTCTTTTCTTTAAACCAGTTTAAACAATAATGATAATCTTCAGTCACAGAGCTCCACGTAACTAAACCAAAACGACTTTAAGGTAAGATTAGTTGGGTTTTCTGGCACATCCACAATATATTCATACAAAACATTAAAAATTATACACAGCACCACATTCATGGTGTGCCTTTATTATTTTCTTTGCAGATATTATTTACCCTAACTGAAAAGGTTTTCACAATTATAGTCCAGAGGGCTTAGTGTGCCCTCTTGTGTGTGGGTAATGTTACACCACTATGCATTATAAATTGGATATATACACAATAAAATCCTCTCTTTAAAATTATACTGGAAGTGATTATAAAATACAAACAACACACACATCCGTTAAACTATTATTCTTACAACCTCAGACTCACATCAGACCAAAATTTATAGAAGTACAATCAGTGCTATCACATTGTATTTTTCCAGATTTTTTTTAGAGTCAATAGTAATGGAGCTACAAAATAGTTGCTTTATTGAAAAGACATCTAATGGTAAAAATGATACTTTTTTCTTTTTTTAAAGCACATGGCATTGACAATACAGAAAACCAGTATAAGGCTACTAAGAATTTAGACCAATCTAGTAGAAATAATTTAAGGCATGCATGCATTAGTCACCTAATTAAGAGCTAGAAAGATGATTTAAATGTTTCATTTGGGCCCAAAACTATGTTATATAAAAATTACCTTGAGATGAGATGAACAGATGCATTGTATTCAACAGCACTGCTGATTTTACGACATTAAAATACATGGATAAATGGCTGTGTTTCAGACAAGACAGGTATCTATTTTTCCTTCAGGCTGTGCTTGGCTTATGAAATATTGGATCACAATCACCCTAAGAGAATGTCTCAGTTTTATCCAAGAAGAAAAGACAGAAATTAAAGGAATGAACTGTTTATTTGGTCACTTACATAGACAGCCTTTTTAGTATCATGAAAAAAAAGTAAAAGATCAAGACTGTTAATTACTATATACCCAACCTCTGTACCAATGAAACAGATGAAATAGGAATCACATTAAAGCAAACTAAAAATCAAGTGAAAAAAGCATAAAAAGACAAGCTAAAATTTGTAAGAGAACGATGCACTTCAACAAAAGAGGATAAAAATTACTGCAGAATGTAATACCAGAGATTAAAGGTCTGGGGTTTTGTTTCGTGGGTTTTGTTTTGTTTGTTTGTTTTTGTTTGTTTGTTTGTTTTGGTTTTGGGGGGGTGTTGGTTTTTTTGTTGTTGTTGGTTTGGATTCTTTGCTTGTGTTTGTTTGGTTTTGTAATTTCTTAAGAGCATCATTGGGAAAAGCTATAACAGGACAAAAAGATACACATGCATATATATTGTTGTACTTATTTAAATGCTAGGCGCTATATCTTTGCTTTCAATCAGTGCTGTTACTTCAACAATGTTGTAAAAAACATGCTGATATTTTGTATGAAGTTTAGCACCTACACATAAACTGTCATTGGTCCAACATGACTAAATCAGTGGGAAACAGGCAGAAAGTGCGTGTGTGCACTCACTGAAGCAAAATGTCTTAATGACAGGTACAAGAGACACATTAGAAAACAAAAAAAAAAGAAAAATGTAGCTGTGAAACAATCAAACATGCTTATAAACCCCATGTTGTCTTCTTTACTTGAACTGTGATGTCTTTTCATAAATATGTGGTAATTTGGGGAGTTTAACTCAACAGTCTGTAAATAATGATTTTATTTACCATTGCATTTGACTAAATGCAACTTGTGTCTTTTCTTCAATCAAGTCTTCCCCTAAATATGTACAAAAATAATATCATTATCCCAACAATGTGTTTTCTATTGCAAGTACTGAGGTAAAGCTTATCAAAATCCTAACTGAAATCAATAGCAGCTGCAATGTTATGCAAATTTGCAAGTCAAGCCTAGGTATACAAAGGCAGGATTCTTCTTTACTTTTTTTCTGACTAATTGAATACAGACTCAGATGAAGTGTAACAAACTTGACTCCCAAACAGTGTACGATTACGGAACTAATAATTCAGGCTAGCACTTGTCATTCAACATTTTCCTCACTTTCACTGGAGAGGAGTTGGCGAATGGAAGATATAAAGAGAAATGGGGCTTTTGTTTTAAACAAAAGGAACTGCCAATGCTAACTACACAGAAATTGAAAGTTTTGCCTATGTATTCATACCTCAAGTATTTTTTGAAAAGTGATATAAAGTACGTTGTGTTGTTACTAAAGTGGTTTAAATATCTCTGAAGTGCTTTCCAAACAATCAAAAGCCACTGGTTTGTACTGCCATGCAAATCTCAAAACATGCAGATATCATTTGGTTTATTTTGTGGACCAGCTACCTCATACACTCTTATACCTGAACTTTTATTCATTCTGCATTTCCTTCCATTCAAGTTAAGAGAATAAACTGTAATTACGGTGTTCACATAATACAAGAAACAAACTAGCTCAACTGCTGTAGCAGTATCTTTGCTGTACACCTTGGAAGCTCTCTCTATGTATCTAAGCTTTGTATATGCAAATACTGCATCTTTTACTACTGCTTCCTGAATATGCTGTTCTGAGACAGCATTCCTTGGATGACAAATTTCTCACTAATCTTACACCCATATAAAGGTATTATCATCATACAGAAGATACTAGAGCCGTTATTTCTAACATCTTTTTTGAGATACTCCTCTTACAAAACATAGAATCATAGAATCGTTTCGGATGGAAGGGACTTTAAGATCATCCAGTTCCAACCCCTTGCCATGGGCAGCGACACCTCCCACCACACCAGATTGCTCAAGGCCCCGTCCAACCTGGCCTTGAACATTGCCAGGGATGGGGCATCCCAGCTTCTCTAGGTGAAGAACTTCTTCCTTGTCATTGCAATATTTTCTTCCAATTTCTTTCCATTGTTTTCTGTAATATTTTTTTCTACATTTTGTCCACAATATGAGTATCTGGTGGGTTGGCTTTTTTTGGAGTTTGTTTTGTTGGTTTTTTGGGGGTTTTTTTTGAAAGTAATGTATTTCGCCTTTAGAAAAGGAGGTTCGTATCTGGATTCTAAGCATGAAAACAAATTAGTAACTGTAATGCTACCACATATTCTCAATGGTCATTTTACAAACAGTTTTGTGTCATCCTTCTTCAACACAAAAAGATGCAACAAATCACTAGTGCATTTTAAAAATACAACCTCACATTCAATGCACCTTCCTTACCAAATGTACTTTGTAAGCCATAAAAATATAAGGCAAGCTAATTGTTTGGTTGTATGTTTGAATATTTTAGAAGACAGATGTTTGCAAAAGAATAAACAATAATAGCAGATGGTGGCCAACATGAATAGAGTCACTCTTGATCATCTACGCATAACAGAGTTGCACAAAAGCCACACAGAATGGGAAATAGAGGAGAAGTGATCCTTCAGGGAATGATATTTGTATAACATTGCTTTTCCACTTAATACAGAAAGCATTGGCCTGAATTAGAATCATATGCTTCTGAAAGCAAACCTGAGAAAAGAGCTTCCAGGCAAAATAAAACACAGTTGCGAAGTAGACAAGATTAGAGAATAAGCTTCCTAAAAATATCTAGAGAGGAACAAAAGTGGTTTTTTGTGGTAAGAAATACATAGTAATGCACAGTTTTGGCTGTTACAATTAAAAGGAAAATTAGACAGAAGAAAGAAAGAATTTGGAAACATAATCCCATCCTACATGGGAAAGTGGAGAACTAAAAAAAACAAACAGGTATCTGAACTGCTCTGGGAATATACTTATTACAAATAGTAAATTAGGAAAGTGAGGATAACTATTACACAAACTAGTCTAGTTAAACCTGTAAATAGCTTATTAAAAACTAGAATGATCAATTATGATGGTTGATAAAGAGGTTCCATTATTCCAGAAAGCTGTTATTTTCAGTTCCTAACAACCATCTATGCCAGCCTAATTCCACTCTAACACCAGTAATCCACATGAGAAAATCAGAAAACCATCTGAATTTGTTGGGAGGTCCAGCACAGGCACTACTAGGTAGAAGTAAATGAAAGACTTCCAAACTTCAAAAAAAAAAACCAAAACCCAAATCCTTGAAAAACAGAGACGATATCTGGTCATAAGAAATCACTCTGTAGCACAGTGGCACAATAGAAATGTACTATCCAGAATGCACCGAATCATCTACTCCCTTTCAAGCACACACTTTATTTCATTGCGCTCCTGCTAGATCAGCCAGTGGCAGACTGTCTTACATTGTTAATGCACGAGAGTGAGAGGCATGCACAAAACGTAGTTGCCCAAGACATGTCTTCCTGGAAAATGCAGAATCACGCCAAACATGCTCTTCCATAAGCATAAACAAAATACCTCTTATTTCAGAGCACAACTGTAGGTGTTTCTTTTCATGAATTTCCAGACTCTCAGGAAACAAAACTAAATGAGAGGGCTGTATGAGGGAAGATCAAGAGAAATGATCTCCAACCAAACCAGGCAGTCACAACTCTGTATTTGTGTCTGCCAAGCCCTGGAAAATTCCCAACTTAAACCTGCTCCAAAAAGTTTAATATATTAACTGGTTAATGCCTTAAAAAACATACCAGTATTTTTTATTGTGCAAAATCAGAGCTGCACAAACTTATTCACACACACTGACACAAGTAGCAGGCATTAATCCCAAGACAGAGGCCATTTCTGTCACTGCTCTTCTGTTTTTCAGACAGTACACAAACTCACTCACTGAAATGAAAGCCAATTAAAGTAATTAAATGGAAATTTACACAAACTGAGTTTCCTAGAAAACTGAGGACTGTCAGACAAACCCTACCAATTCATGCTAGGTCTTTCTTAAGATATTTCTCCAGGCTGCCAGTTCTGCCAGAATCATTCCCTTTGAACAACGGTCAAGAGAGATGGATATCCCAATGCACAGTCACTCCAGCCCACAGCCTGGCACATTGGTAATTTGCACAGCCAAACTGGTAATTTAAGCTAATATTCTGGGCTGCAGACAAGGATCTCTGAAGAACAGACACCAACTTGTTTGTATTATGTACTCATTATATTCTTTAAAAGTGTAGAAGTTTTTCATCAACAGAGACGGTTCCCTCTATGCCACTGGTCAAGATCCTGATGCTGCACGTTTAAACAACACCAGCTTTTTATCCCTATAAACAAGACAGCGCAAAATAAAGCCATGTCTGATTTCTCTCCAGCTAAGCATTTTGCTTCATCTGTACATAAAAGCTAACTCGATTGCTTTCAACATGCAGGCGTCAGAATTATAACCTACAATGCTCTCCACTAAGCATTTAAAGAAATTAGAAAATGAAAGGAAAAAATTAAAAAAAGAAGTAATTTGGACAAACACTCTTTTATTAAGAGGCTTATAACTAATTCCCTTTAAACTGCTTTCAAAGGAAGCTTCTTCCAAACCCACTTCTATAAATTTTTAACACATGGCAGGACACTAAGATCTTACAAAAGAAGTCAGTTTTGAACATCAGCACCAACAGTAATTTTATGCTTTAAATATCAAATAATATGTATACATAATTGTCAGTAATTACAAATTTAGTTTTATTCCACACACTTAACACAAATAGCTAAGCCATCTTAAGCCTTTTCAAGGCAAGAATGAGTTCTTCTATAAACGAACGTAAACCTTAAAAATAATATCAGGAACAGTTGCTACCGTCAAACTACTGTAAACGAACCCATACAAAAGAGTTTACAAACCTCACTCCCCATCACAAGAAAACCAGCCTTCATCATAATGAGGTTCTGATGGGAAAGTTAATTCAATTAGTAATAGCTCTTGACAAAGCAATTGGTGCCTCTCCAGAAGCCTCCTTTTAAGTCTGGAACTATAGAAACTATGAGCATAATGGACAACCTTCTTTACCAACTACAAATTAACAGCAGTGGAAGTTGCTTCCCATGAGTTGAAATTACAAATGAAGTATTAAAGTCGTTCTTTCTTTCAGCTGAAATAAGGAAAATACTAAGCTCCTTGTTGTCCACAAAATATCCATGCCCAAAGAAAAACACGCAATTAACTAAAGACTGAGACAGATGGACAACTTACTATTAGTAAATAAGATAGGAGGAGCATGACCATCATATTCCCCATAAACTCTCTTTATTCCACTGGTGGTTCTTTGTATTACCATAGAGACCAAATATCTCAAATTGTTAAACAGAGCCCAAATATATGCAGCTAAATCTTTTACAAGTCCCTGCTCACAAACCTACAATTACCATGCTCACAGAAAACCCATTTGTGTAAGGATGGAATTTTCAATTTCTTTTATTTTACAAAATCATTTCAAGGTGTACATGGTCCTGGGCAGCCTGCTTTATCAAACCCTGCCGGAGCTGGAGCATTGAACTAGATGATCTTCATTGGTCCCCCTTCAACCACAGTGATTCTGTGGAGATGCTGAACAGCATTAAAGAGGTGCACAAATACCTTGGATTTTATTTCCACTCAAAATACTCAAGGAAGGGGTATATGTGTCTGACTTTCAGGAGATGAAGCATGCAAGTGATTAGATGTTCATACACAGTAAATGTCCAAATCAAATCTGTGCTGAAATAGAATGGCTATTTTTAACTCAGTGCAGTTGTCATTTAAAAATACCACCTACAATGTGAAAGAACTATATCCTTGAGGCTAGAATCAGAGAGTCTTCTCTTTCCAATGTTGACATTGGCAAGCCACTTCAGTCATTCAACTCGACCTCTGCAAAACTAAGCATTATCCTGAGTAAAGAACCTAACATACAACTAAGCTGAAACCCTCCAGTGAATTACAAAATGCCAGTTATTAAGATATGAGTTTCACTTATGTGTTTCCAAGCGTTAAAGACGCCAATGAGTGGAAAAGCTTGTTAATCAGCTTTGACATGCTTGAACGGAATTACGTTTAAAGTTATTTCAGGAAATTACACTTAGAACTAGAATCCTACAAGAAAGGCACCGATTCAAGCTCCTTAAGCAGTGTGAAAAAAAGACGACAGGTAATGCTGGCTGCACACCCATTATCCTGCTCACTGCACGGTGAACAGCTCCCCAGCTGCAACGGTTCAGTTCATACTTCCAGAGGAGAGGCCTGGCAAGGCATGGCAGAACATCCCATCGCTGGGGGGGTGGGGGTGTGAAACGCCGCGGGACGAGGGATGCCAAGGCGCCTGGTAGAGCGCGGGTCGACCCCTTCGGGGGCACTGGGCTCCTCCCCACGCCTCCCTCGTCCGGCGCGGGGCACCGGGCGCCGGCCACGCCGGCGGCACAGGCCGGAGGGGGTGACAGGGAAGGAATGATACAACGGCAGCCTTCGCCGTGCCGGACCGGGGCCACACGGTAGGTGCGGAGGGGGTGAGAGAGTAGAGGAGGGCTCAGCGAGACGAACGGTCGCTACCGACCCCCTCCCGTTCCAGCCCCGCCCGGCGTGACCAGCCACCAGCCGCCAGCGCCCAAACACCGCAACCGCGGCTCTACCTACCGAACACCCCCTGCCGCAGTCCAGCCGGCCACCGCGCCGTTTGATGACCTCATCCGTCCGGCCCCGCCCCTGCTCGCCTGCTTTCCACCGTCAGGATGCGGCACGCTATCGGCGTCCCCGGCGGCGCGGTGGTGCTGGTATAGGTGCCCTTTTAGAGGGCGGTCAGGCCCTCAAGGTGCTGCGTAGTGTGCGTGGCACGGCTGGGTAACCGCCGTCACTGACAGACCTGGCTTCATAGTGCAAGCTGAATGTTGAATTTCCTGCTCTCAGGTGATACCGAATTAATGTAGTATTTCAGTGTATATGGAGCCAGTCATGGGCAAGGCTACAGAAATTCTCGAGATAAGGAAGGCTTGCAACAAAAGGAGCAGATGCCATCTCTCAGATCAATACAGGCCTTCCTCCTGTTGCTGAGGCCTGAGAAATACGTATACGGCTGCAAAAGAAATCAGATGGAGGAGCCTCACAGGGTTGTAAATAAGCCCAAACAAGAACATGTAGTTAGTTGGAGAGACTAAACAGGTATTCCAATGTCCTTAAGTAACAGATTTCCATAAAATGGTAAAACGAGTGGGGCTGTTTCTCCCGAAATGACCACCATGACCCCCAGAGACCACTCCTCAAAATCACAAGAGCCTGTGCCACAGCTTTACCCACCCAAATTACCACATGCACAAGTAACGAGAATTGGGTGGGCACTTCACGCAGTTATAACGAATATGTATATAATACAGGTATATAACTGTAAACTCTGTGTGCATGATAGGCAGTAATGAAACAGCTTTCTAACCTGTTGTTCTAGTTGTAGAGATGTTTGCACGAATTTCAGTGACACAGGGAGTGAGGGGTGAAGGAAAAGAGCAGGAACTGGCCTTCCAAGGTAACTGGTGACATTGCTTGGCTGCTTATGCCAGTCTTTGCAGGCAATTTATGTTCACAGGATGGAGAAGCACAGTTAGTCTTCTTCACTCTGTGGATGGGGCCCTATCGCTGGTATGCAAGGCAGCCAGTACCCCATTGACCTTATCTTAAGGGGTAAGTAAAAGCATTTATGTTTTACATCACAGGTTTAACTAGGTACTTTATCCTCTCGCTGTGGTGGGCAGTGCATGGCCAAGCTCTTGGAGCCTTCCCGACGGTGAGCTGCTGGCACACCCTGGCCCGGCTCCCAGGCATGCCAGGATTGCTTCTCCATGACAAATTGTCCTGTTAATTCTGTTAGCAAAAGGAATAGCCACTAAAAATGCTCAAGCACTGGTTGCTAGCACTGAACCAGTTGTGCAGCTGCCTAGGAATGGTAAGCAGGCCACTGGGGGCTGAAATCAGGACTGAGAAAGGTCTTTGGAATAATTAGGTTGGCTTTCTGGTATTTGGTTTTGTAAATCTTACCACTTATCTACGTTTTCAATCCACAGGTGCCCAGGCTCTGTGACAAGGCTAGCATAAGGAGTGGGGGAGGAGGGAATGGAAATGCCTCTGCAGCTTGTCTGGTATCAGAAGGGTAGTTAAATATTCATTAGAATAGGGATTCAGACCTGGCTTTCCAATGTGAGCACCTTAACCACAGCTTGGCAAAGGCACATTCTCGTTCTCCTTAGCCCCATGTGCATTTCATTATTTATGCAAAGTGGAAAGATACTGAGAGGGAAAATTGGGAGGGTCTCTCCTAGAACTCCCAATTGCATTTTCTAGGACATTTTCAAGGGAGGGGAAAAGTTGGATTCAGATCCTTACTAACCAGGGAAATATGCAAACAAAGCTCCCTCACCCCAAGCAGATGCTATTATCCTTGGAATATCCTTGGAAAACAAATAGATCATCTATAGTGCAGACCTCCTGAACAGGGTATGCTAGGCAGGGAATTTGGGAATGTTATGTGAGAATCCTTCAGAGTGGAAGGATTTGGTTTAGTTTTGTTAATGCTTGCTAACAGAAAATTTGGGCATATTATGCACAAAACAGTGCAGCAATGAATTTTGGACCCTGAAAGCAATATATCTGCTTTATATTGCTTCAATGCCAGGTGAATTAGCTTAGTCTTCACCTCACAGCCAGCTGTAAAGCACTGGTTCCAGACCTAGCCTGTGTGTTTCATGGTAAGGACTGCTGCCTCATTTGCTAGGTAAACCTACTTGAAGATGTCTTAAAGGTTGCCTTGCAGAAATTTAGGTACCTGGGGCTTCAAATCACAGTTGCACAGAAATGTTAAGGTTTTGGAAACTCACAAACATTGGACTCGGTAGCCTAAATGACATTTGCAGGCCTACTTGCCATTGTAAAATGCAGAATTATTATGGACAGGTCTGACTGAAATGATTTTTTAAAGCATTGGAAACTGCTAGAAATCTCAGTCTTTCCAAAACAATTGGAATATACTAGTACTGGTAGGACAATAATAGAAAGTATTTCTGACACAGCCAGATCCAGTATGGGGTCCTCTCTTTGAAAATTACATCCACACTACCCATACTTATGAAGGACTTTCTGCTTAGGGCTCTCTGCGGTAATTAGGAAAGGTTGAGTCCAAAATCACTGGACCACTTTGAACAGACTTAAGTGTGTCTTCCGAATACAGATTAAACTTGTAAGAATTATGTTTGAGAAAATCTCATATATATAAAGAAAAGTGAATTACCGTGGAAGTACTCATTACTTTGCAAATACTGGAAAAGTGATGCATTTCTTCTGATCAGGAATATTGTAGCTTAAGCAAAATCTGCACTACAGCAGTCTTAGTGGGTTGAGTTGGATTTTTTTTTTTTGTTTTCAGCACACAATATGGGTTAAGTTTCCTACTGATGAAACAGTGATGTACAGAAATCAACTGCACTTTGTTAAAGGTCAGTAGGTCTGTGCACTGTCAACACTGTTGACTGTTCTTGCTTTTACTTGTGTGTGTGGCAGCCTTTTCCAGTGACCAAGAGAATACATTGTTCTAGCCTAAAAAACCTAAATGAGGACCTCATCATGAGCATAAATCAACCTCTCTCTTGCTCCATATTTACCTGAAATCTATTTATTTCTTGAAAGAAGACCTATTTTCTGAGAAATAGCATGGCATGTTGCTGTCACATGCATACAGTGTGACACATCATCATCCTTCCCATTTACAATAAGGCACTCTGGATTGCTATTGTCAAGTGAACAGTGAATAGCCTGATGTATAGGAATATTGGAAGTTTGCTTTATTTGGCCTTACACAAGAGCAGAGTAATTACGTGCTTGTGATTCCAGTAGTGAAGTTCATTTGCCATTGAAAAGAAAAGCTCAGTGTAAAAATATTGCTGTAACTGCCACAAAAAAATCTAAAAATTACATAAAGGGATATTTTGGGGCAATATTTCAATCATATTAGTATTTTACACCTTTAGCAGTCAGGCATAAGACAGGTTCTGAAATTAAAAAATACTCAAAAAGTAGTGCTACACGTGAGTATGGTCCTGTTGGAACAGCAAATTAAGCTGTTAAATGTTAGTTGAAGATTGCATTTGTTGATCCATTTAATTGAGCATGTAGAAAATTTTGGGCATAATTTGAAGCTGGATGTTGGCTTCTTTCAAACTCCTTTGAACTTATGGCTTGCCTTGCACTGCTCATGATTATGTTTGTGACAATAGTGCCTAAAGAACCAGTTGAACCAAAAGTTGTACCAACACAGAGGAAGAGGCACCCTGTATTCAGAAGAGTTATCACGTAAAGAAATGAGAGACACACAAGATAGGTGAAAAGGGTGTAACAGAGAGGCAGCATGAATGGTGTGATGACAGCAAGGATCTCCCACACCTCCACTCTAGTGGTGCTAGTGTGTAAGTAATAAATGTCATAAATGTTTATAAATGCTATAAAAGGAAACAAAAGAGAGGGTGAGTAAGAAAGCATAGTGGAGGAGGTGGCATAAAAGCAGGTATCATGAAACTGAATTTAAAAGCCTGGGAAACTGGCATAGCTCAGACTTTTTAATTTATTTTTATGATTTTCATAGCTGCTCTCACCAGCAAATTCTTGGCTTGCTGGATTTTTTTTTTGCCAGTGCCACACATTCATTAGGAAAAAAAAGTTAACAGAAGTACCACCTTGTATGCTGCTTGATACTAAACTGGAGCTTTTCCCCACACAGTTCAGAGTGATGGGGCGGCCCTGCTGTGGCTAAGCTTCATCCTTTCCAAGGAAGTCCTTTCTACTTTAGTTGCTTCTGCAGCTAATGGATGGAGCCACTATCCTCAGTTGCTGTGTTTTATCTTAGCTATACACATACAGCATTTCCACTTTTGGGTTTCCAAAGATAACTCTTACATGAAGTTACCTTTTGGAAGCAAATACAAAGATAAATAGGGACATCTTATATTAGGATCAAATTTTATGTGTATTCAGTGGCTTTTACTACCAGCTCATCACTTGTAAGAATTAGTTATCAATTGCTAGATATGAATGTTCTTATATAGCTTTACTCTCACACCAGGTGTGTTGTCATCTAATTTAATCTATGTTTTCCTAAAAGGATCATTTATTTTATCCAGTCTGTTATTTCAGCTGCACTGATTCTTTTCATCCAGTGCAGAAAAATAACCACTCCAAAAGAACAACAATGGTTCTCTCAGTTTGGCCTCATGCTTTGATACCAGTTTGACCTGATAAAGTCCTGATACAGTCATTCAAATATGGGATAAAGGTTCTGAAAAGTATTGCTTTCAGGAAAGCTTTCTCAACCAAGACAAGAAAATTACTTGTTGTCCCTAAGAGTGTGGGTTCCATTATGCTCATTATGCTTAACTCATTGTGAACCCTTTCAGCTAGTACTCCAAAAGGAAGTTGAGTGGAGTGAGTCATTATAAAAAAACTTCTATTCATTCTGATTGCCAAATGTAATGTAAACAAAGGACGTTAGTAAACATATGCATAATTTAATATTTTCCTGCAGGCCTGTGACTGTTAATAACATGAAGTGGCTTGCCACTAGCAAAACGAAAGAAAAGGTTCAGGAGCACAAGAAATGCTGAAAGAGAGGATTAAATATAAGCAAATGAAGGTCTCGAGAGTATTTTATAATCTGATAGATAGGCTGAAAAGTGTCTGACACATAACTGGAGGAGAATGGGTGCAGGGAATGGCCTGTGATGCTGTAACACCTCCAGCTCCATGTATGTCAGAAAGAAATGCAATTTGCAGTCCTGAAATATATGGGTTACTCAGTGCTGAAATGAGCTTCACTCATTACCTAGAGACCTCTTGAGCATGCATCATGTATCCTCTGTTTTCTAAGCAAGAAAGCGAAGAAAGCTGGCAAAGGCCAGCTGCACTCCTGCATGTCATCACCTGCATCCGTCACATCCACAAGAATCCACAGGAGTACACTGAAATATTTTGCTGCAGCCTGTGCAATTTTTCCAGACAACGCAAAAAAAGAAATATGGTGAAGGTATCACATCTGCAGTCACATGAATTTCAGCTCCCTGCATCACTTGATTAAAAATCCACAAAAAACCTTACACAGATATGGTGAAGACGTAAGTGGAAGAGCTTGCCAGAAAGATTTATGTAAAACTCTTGTCTTTCTTAGGCCAGTAAGCACAATCTCAGTATTTAGGTGACATGCATACCTGTCTGAAAGGGCACTGATGGAAATTGAATGTAAGGTAACTTAGCATGTAAGTGTGACAGTTGTTTCCCCCATTTTGAACTGCCCTCCAGTTACTGAATCTGGGAACCAAGAACTCAGAACTGGACTAAGAATATCATAAAAGGTGATTTTATTTCAAAATCAAGGTGATTGCATTTAGAATTAATTTAAAATCCAAGTGTAATTTTTTGATTCAGCTTTCTTCAGCAGGTTCACCACATTTCCCACACATATGAACTGAATGTGAACTAGTCAAACTGTTTATTCTCACTAGTCAAGCTACTTCATATTTTGGAAGGGGAGAGAGTAGATGTAGTAGAGATAAAATTTCTATTTCAAAACATTTTAGAGGTGTTGAGGTATCAGGGTGATGGGTGACATATAAAAACCACTGTGCCAGCCTTAGTGAGGGGAATATATGTATATTTTTCATCAAAATAAGGCTGTTGCCTTTTTGAACTCAAAGGGGCATTTTGCATCAACTGTTTGTGAAAATCCTTTCATTACACTTGGAGGAGTGTGTTTGACGAGGTTGACGGAACGTTTGCTGGATTTCCACCACACCCTGTGCCTGTTCTGGGCAATCAGTCCGTCGTGTCAGCATCAGTGTTTTTGTGTGAAACCTGAAAGCACCTAGATTAAAGAGCAAAATTCAGTATTGCTTTCACAGGACTCAAGAGTAAGTTTGTTCTAATTTAATATGCCTCTAGTAAATTATGCACTTGAGTGCAGGGAGGGTTACTTAATATTTAACCTGAATCTTCTGCATGACACAAGCCAAAGTATGTCAAAACAAAAAATTGCACTGTGTGGATATATATAACATAAAAACCAATTTCTTGAAAATGTGTTCAGACTGTGTACTAATCATTGTGTTCACTAGAGCAATAAAATTATACTTTTTCCATAAACTATACATTGCAGCTTCCAGAAGAGGACACACTGCTCAACACAAAATTCCATAATAATACACATTACGTGCCTTCAGTGACCTATATGATTCTAACTCCTACTGCTAGTGGCTGTAAATGTTGAAAGATAATTTTTCTCAACTGATCAATGAATTAAAGGTTTTATTCTCATGATTTAGACACTCACAGTATACAAAAAGGTAATACACCAAAACCGAATGCATTTGTTTGTAATGTTAGACCATACATGTAATAGATATAAGAGAAATAGCATTTTTTTTTTATATTTTGCACATTTGAAGAGATGTTCTTTGATACTGAGTTTCTGTGGCTAAGTTTGATAGGGCAGACAAAAGACCTGAATCTCTGACCCGAAAATAACGTCAAATTCACAGCCTGTCTTGTGTTCGCAGTTGAGAAGAGGCTGCCCATCACATGTAAGTATAGGCTGGCAGTAACATGGATACTGAAAATTTTGGTAGGGAAAAAGTGATGTACATTAACAATGAGAGAATTCTGTCTTCTCATTTACTCTGCAGGTGGAATGTATGTTTGCCACCACTACCATGTGATAGTGGTTGCAAAGATACCTAGAAGTATCACCAGAGAAGCTAGTTCATTTCCGAGGATTAGAAGAAAAAATTCTTCAGTCATGGGACTCCTGGTAGTGTTCCTGAGACTGTTTTGGGATATGCAGGGAAGAAAAGCATGGCTAGGGCATATGTAGGATTATGGTGATACTGCAAGAATTCAAGCTTCCAACAATCATACCAAAAAGAAGACTGGAAAGTGAGTGTCATTCGGTAAATCTGTTTGACACACAGGCTTTTTTTAGTTTGTGATATTCTTTCAACAAAATTTGACAATTTGCCTTTTTGATAGAGGACCTGGTTAACTCACTTCTCAAGGACAGTAGATATTTCCCATTGGACTTCACTGCTTGTATAGGATGGGGACCAGCTTTATAGGTGGTATATAAGACCCAGTGCCCCCAGGTTTTTGAATAGGTGAGTAGTCCCAGCAATATAAGGTTATCTTGGGGGAAATTTTCTCTTATTCCTATAAGCCACATTTTAAGGATTCAGTCAATGTCTCAGGTTACATTAGCATATTTTATAGGGAATCTGGGATGGTTTGAGAAATTCCTGGAACACCTCTGCTCACCTTAAGTAAATTGGTGCAGTCATGTTTGACTGGAATGCGGTAGATGCCACTGTGTGTAAGAGGGTTTTTCTTTGTCTTTCTTACAATCTGAATACATGTGAAAATGGTCCATGTGAATTTCATATTTTTCATAGGCACTTTGCTAATGAGAAATGTTATTTCACATATTAGAGCTTATAAGAGAACTTGCTGCTTTTGGGGATGATGTGAGTGAGGAGAGGGGTTGGGAAGACAGAGTCATCTTCTCTAAGTGGTTTGTTGCTGCCACTTTGTGCCATTGAATAATGCTGGAATCAGGAAGAGGTGACTTAGCTCAATATGTGGCAATCATGAGTCGATTCTAAAGCTTGGCATTAGGAAATGACATCACAGAAATATTTCTAGATCACGGCTAAATACACAGTTGAATTATGTTCAGTTTTGCAGCCATGATCAATAGCATCTTGTGCAAAACCTTCAGTGGGAAGGAAGGGGGCTATCTTTGCATCTCTGGGGATGTTAAATCCTTGAGAAAATGAATCTTGATAAGTTGTTGAGTTTTTGCCATTAAGAAAATGCAAGCAAAATTCAGTAAAGATTTTTTTTTTTAAGCTATGTGTTACAGCACAAT
Organism: Psittacula echo; assembly: GCF_963264785.1. Lineage (NCBI taxonomy): Eukaryota > Metazoa > Chordata > Aves > Psittaciformes > Psittacidae > Psittacula > Psittacula echo. Next base: position 45,554,240 of record NC_137742.1, on the reverse strand, counting down.
ACACTGTACAGGGTTAGAGATGCTGACCCTGCTATATACTCGAGATTGTAGAGAAAGACAGAGACATTAGGTCATGTGTTAGTAGCTTGAGGATCTTTGCACAGTATCCTGTGGAGTCAACATACTGTAAAGGGAACTCAGGCAGAGATCATGACTCTAAGCAAATTCAAAACAGCAAACCTGAAGACTCATGCTGAGGTGCCGCTTACAGTCTTACTTGAAAGCTCCCAAGCTGTAGGCCTGCTTACAGGCAGGATATTTGCTTTGTAAAAGGGACTCCTCAGTTCCCTCTCTTCCTGCATTCAAGGCTGTTTCTGTGTTTTAGATTAACCAGTCACTGGATAAAATGCAGGACTAAAGACAAAAGTGCACAACCTACCATGTAAAAGCTTACACTGGTATCATGGTTTATGCAGCTGCATGACCTCAAAGTTTATGGCACTTTTTGCTTCTGCAGTTAACTGTAACGAATGTTAACACAATGCAAATCTACCCTGGTATTAAAGTAAGGACTAGTATTTTGACTGGAAACTGGCAGAGTAATCAGGTAGTTTTTATTTATTAAACTGAGCTTCCCCAGAATCTAGGAAAAAAAATCTAATAAAAAGACAAAAGGCAAGATTTCATTTGATATGAAGGTAAGATTTCATTTGATATTAATAAAATACACAATGAAGCCCATCAGTGCTGATAATTTAATTTACTGAAGACCACTGTGTAGGTCAGTCATGGTTTAATTTTCATATACTAATCATAAATTCACTGGCATAGCCTCTGTGTTTCATTATATCATAATATCTGCTAAATTAATTTCCCATCCTTCTTTAATTTAAAGTTAATCCACTACTCATCCTAAGTATTTTAAGATTCTATGATTCTATGATACTTACAGAAACCATGTTTATATTACACACACTATAGTGCTTTTAAATTTATAGCATGTGTATTTGTGTTATATATAATCAAGTAAAACTTAAGGTGTACAAATCCTTAAATAACAAGCTGTTTTACAACATTACCTTAAAGTATTAGAACCATACAATAAAGGTCAACTAATACAATAAAGGCTAACTAATCATGAGATAACTGTCATGCTCTAAAAGACTATCATTGAGAGCAGAAATTACCTTAATCTCTAATGCTTTAGTTGACCGCTAGCTTGAATAAAAATCTGCACAAAGCTACAGAAGATACTGTGTCCTGGGTACACATCAGTAGCTACAGATCCCGTGATAGCTTCTGGAAACAGGCAGTAGCGATCATGGCAACTCTGTAACTTCTGATTTATTATTACATGTTTATATCTCAGTGGCATTCAGAGATTCAGGCAATGGAATGACAATGCTTTCCAGATGTCTCTAGATGTTTACCTTTCAAGGGGACTAAAGATGACAAATGCTGCAGGAGTAAAGATATAAACAAGTTAAAGTATATTTTGCACTAAAGCAGTAGTATTGTACTACCCGTATTGTAAAAAGATAAAAGAACAAAGCTTCAAAATCAGGTTTAGCTTATGCAAATTTTCTACGTATTTATTCCAGCAAAAATTATAATCACTTGGTTGTGTCAAAACTAAGTCCTGATATAGTAAGGCATGGCTGTGGAAAACTGAGATTTACAGCTCTGAATGTCTGCTTACATCTGTGGTGAATTTGTTCTGTTGCCCTTATGTTATCCTATTTATGTTATCTTAATAATGACTGCTGCATCCTGAGAGCTCATTATTGTACCATTAGTTTGGCATGGGATCACCCATGTCCACCACAACACAGAAATATCCACAAAATAAATGCTTGCCATAGTAATTCAAAACTAAGGTATTTGCTGATGCTTTGTTGCCCTATTATATATTCACTTTTTCATGTTCTCTTTCCATAAACAATGACACTGATAATCTCTTAATTTCCTCCTTCCCTGTATCTTTTCTGTACACTGGGGTTTTTTTGTAAAATAAGCAACCACAGATGTGTGTGGGACAACTCTTCCGTTAACAGGTATGATTTTTTTTTTAAAAAAAAAAAAAAAAAAAAAAAAAAAAAAAAAAAAAAATTAAAAACTCACTGCCTGCAGACAAAACTCAAAACTGAGTTTTATGAAGTCCCGCATAATATTTCACGGTATTTCCTTCTGTGTTTGAGTTCACATCTCCCTGATGAGCACCCCTGTGTTTCTCTGCCACAAAAAGGATGTCTCTTTTAGAACTGAGCAACACTTTGAATTCAGAAGTGGATTTTTGTAGGCCTGGTCTTTCCTCCCCTGTGGAAAGAAGAAAAAGCTGTAAAGAGCTTTCCTGATGTGTTTGCTTTCATAGCTTTTTTTTTTGGTTTTAATGGGATGGGAATTTGAAGGAAGGTACAAGCAGCACAGGGATAGAGAGGGTGACAGGGAAGCTACCCAAGGCGTAGAAGAAGGTATTAGCAATGTTAACCAAATTTTCTGCTGTAATTGCACAAAAAAGCTGGTAGAGACTGCGAATTTTAGACTTGGACTGAGAATAAGGATACTCTGTACTCCTTGTCCCCTGAGGACTAACTGAGAGCTAACTGGCCATCCAACAGAAGGAGCTAAGGCTGAACAAAATAATTGTTTGGAGTGACTGAGCTATCAGATTGATATTCTTGAGTCAGTAAAATTCCTTTTGTGATTCATAAGCTGAATCTCTTTTTTCACCAAGCCTAGGGAATTGAGTGCCTGCTTCAGAATAGGATGAAATTATGAAACCACACCTGGTTTGCACACTGCTGTCTCTTTTCCGAGCAAAGACGCCTTCCACTACACCAGATTACTCAAAGCCCCATCCAACCTGTTCTTGAACACTTCCAGGTGTGGATAACCATCTGTGCCAATACCAACATCATCTTTCTGTTGAACACTCAAAGCTAGAAATGAACGCGTGGTGTAGGTCAGGTCTTTGTAGATGGTTCTGCAATTGGTAACTGTTATCTGTGATGTGTAGCTATGAGGAAACTGAATTTGATCATGCAATTCTTCCAGTATTAAGTTCTAGCTAGGGAACTAGTTGGTTTAAAAACCTTGGGGTTTTATTTGCACTCAGGACCCATAATCTGATGCAGAAGTGGCTGGGATTTTTAGCTCAGTGCATAGCCATGCTGATAGAATTTCAATTACACTTCTGTATAAAAAGCAGTTCTTGTGGATATGACTGCAGAACAAGTGGCATAGACTGTAAATGCTAAGGAAAAGGTAGCCACCTTGTCTCAGTTCTGTCACGTACCTGTGTAAACAAATTTTACTAATGATGGGGAGGGAGCTGGAACTCTCAAATAACTTGAGAATTCAAGCGAAGACCAAGAAAAAACCTTCTTGATATGCATTTCTATTTTTCTAATTGGAAGGAAAAAGTAAAAAGCAGACAACAATTTTTTGGAATTACATTCATATTTATTCTTGAAAATTTAACCAAAAAGCAGGTGAAGCTTAAAAGCACTTTTTCAGTGGACAAACTGTTGTTCTTGTAAATGTAATTGTCAGTTTTCATGCAAGATCTCTGTTGGTTATAATTCAGGGAGAAAATAATGATTTTTTTTCTCTTAGTTTTCAGTTCTCCATTTCATGCCGTATAGGAACTACTCTTCTCTTAGCACATAAGTATTGATCAACTGCAGAAGAGACAGAACTGAGTTTTAGCAAAAAGCCTCTGAACAATGTCAAACTGTTATATTAAGCAGCTGTGCCAGAAAACTGCAGTTAAGTGTTTCAACAAGAAAATAATTAAATTACTCCTTTGGTGGACAAAGCTGATATGAACAAAGAGTAGTTAATGGTTGACAATATGCATTTTTAACCCTCATGATTTTTTCTTTCAGAAATACCACTGGGAAGGCAAAAGGCATTGAAAGAAAGGGATTAAAATAATGTGTACTATTATGGCCTAAATGGGTTCCTCACTGGAGATGACTGACCTGTTTCTATTTCACTTAACTGCTTTACTGTAAAGAAGTTAGTATTTGCAGAGAGATTTCCTGTAGCTCTTTAAAAATTTTATGACTGTCCATGCAGTCCTTGTTATGCATTCCCATGACTAATGAATCAGCCATGGGAATGTTCTTGGCATTTCATATCCTGACCTTTCGACTGCTATAATTGTGTAAGAATAAAGAAAAATTGTAATAACATAGCCAATTGGCATGTTTTGCCTAAGTGTTGCTTCCATTATTCTTCATTTTTAATTCCACTGAAAGAATAAATGTGAAATTGACTGGTCAGGGGGTTTTCCTAGCAGTCAATCATGAAGTGGTCTTTGGCTTCTCAGTTACTGTAGAGTGTGGAGCTTTATGCTGATAATTTACTGTTTTCTCTATCATTGCATACAGAAAAACAGCATAATATTTGTGGATACTTGGGCACTAATTCATTCCAATATCCTGGTACTTAAACCACTAGTATTCATTGCAACTATGAGTCCTTGGTTTATTAAGCATTATAATACCTCATTTCAAAGCCCATGGCTTTATATAATATTTATTATTATTAAATAATATTTATTATTTTCTAGTTCATGTTCATCCTGGAATTTACATAGGGTGGTTTAACTTAAAATATGCCACTATTTACCTCAGTTCATGTGTTGATTGTAGCCACCATATAACTCGTACTCTGCTAGTTCACTAAAGAACATTTATCCTGACTGTAACTCTATGCTGTTTCTTCAAAGCAATTAGGATTTCCAATAGTCTTCTGCTTTTATTTTGTAGCACAGACTGAAATTAACAAACTGAAATCAGAATTACAAGTTCCAAAAAAACAGAAATGTGAAAGCCGTAACCAGTCATTTGGCCAAGGTTTTACTTTCCTTTTTCCTGTAGGAGTCCACCTGCTTACTTTCATAGGTAAATTGACCTTTCCCAGCTTCTTACTCTTAAACCTACAGAGTAGGTTGAGACCTGAGGGGAAGACCAAGCATTCCATCTTGTTTTCCCAGTTTACAGAGGTGTAAACAAAGTCTGAGCTGTGTAGTCTTCTGCATTAGCAGTGAAGCAATCCCAGTAAGAACCCATCTTAGGCAGCAGACTGAGCTTGCAGGGCTGGCAGTGTAAGCAAAAACACAAACACCATCTGAAACAGAGCCCAAAGTTAAAACTGAACATTGGTGACAGTTTCTAAGATAGTTGTCATCTGAGGCAAATTTAACAGCAACTCTTCACTGACCATACGAAATTACAGCATGTCAAAGGCAAAGACAGTAGTTTGCCAGATTGTCTTGGCAGAGAAGGAGGGAGTATCTATCACACAAGTGCTATTCCACCAGCCACATGCTGAAGCTCATTCAGAAAATTAGTGAAAATCATCCCAAAGGTTATGTTTTCCTGCAGTGTATGTTTTCCTGCAGTCAAAACTCAGATCTAGAAAACAGTTACATTTCCAAAGCAAGTATCCAAAATCAGATTTTTAAATTAACTCTAGTAGAGAGTTGGCTTGACTTGCAGTGAAAGTGAGATTCCCGACTGAATTATGTTCTGGTTTCAAACACTGTCCATCTTTTAGAGAAACAAGCTTTGCCTTTGAAGGTCTTTTTTCATCAGACCATCAGGCAACAAACCATTTGCCTTTTCCCTGTTGTGGTGCTGTGCCAGCTCGTCAGTACTATGTTATTCAAATTCTGCCTGCCTCTATGAACCATTCCAAGCACAGTTTCTAGAAGGAAAGAGCAGTTGTGACTGTCTGAAGATCAGTAGCTCGGGGAACACAGGCTAAAGAAATGTACATGATGTTGTGTAGTGTCCTGGGTTCAGCAGTAGCAGTAGACATGTAGAAACCCTGTATTCTCCTGCCACAGTTTTGTCCATTTAGCACTTGCTCATCTTTGTGAGACTGTTCTTGTCTCCATGAGACCAGCAGCAAAACTGGCAGAATTTGAAACACTGGAGTTTCAGTTTTCCTTTTAGATTCCCTTATGTATCTTTTCATTAAGAAGAGCTCTGTAATGCTACACATTCCCCAAGCCATTTTAGATAACAAACCTTTTCTAAAAAGCATTCAAACAAAAGGAGTTCAGTGGGAAGCAAGAATACACTTGCTAAATATTTGTGTAATTAATGTAAAATCAGGACAAGCAAATTTGCTGACTAGCTGATTTAACTTCCAGCAGAGGATATAATCTCTATCAGCAGGGTATACCTGCAGCAAAATTCATTTATATGAAACAAAATAACCGTAGCTTATACCCAATCAGAAATTTTGTACTTATTCAGACAAGCCTTTGTGTACTGAACTTACATTCTCTGGCACTAATGTTAATATTTAAAAGTGAATTAAATGCATGTTATTAGCTGAAAATGAAGAGATTATTGTGAAAAACAATGTGAAACAGCACAGTCCTTTTTCAGGTCCAAAACTATTTGCTTTGGATTGTAGACAAGAAAAAGCTAAATTAGAGAAAAATAGGGCTAAATGTGAAAACAGGGGGATTTTACTTCAAATATATCATTAAGCATTCATAGAAAGGAATGTTGCCAAAAAAGCACTCAGTGGAGTTTTCCATTGCTGCTGCAGTCTATAGCTTGTTTTCATCTTTTGTCTTTAAGAAGAATGCAGGAGGCCAAGAAGTTTATCTGTCACTTAATGCCATTCAGCCTTTTAGCTTCAAGTGTGATTCATGCAATCCTATACTAGAAAAATTATGCTTAGTCCATATGATCTTAAGTAATTAGGCTAAACTCCTACTAACCCACTATATAAATGCATTTAAGAGTTGCCTATGAACTTTCTGTAGAGGGCAGTTCTTTGCTCAGGTTTATATCTTGCCCTCCTCCATAAAACCTGGGGTTTAATACGATCTGCTGTCCTCCAAGAGAGCTGAATTTAGACCTTTGAGGGATGACAAAGTGAGCTGGAGTTGTGCAGATGTGCAGCCACATGACAGCTTCATCTTGGGCTGCTTGGGGGACTCTAACCTCAGGCAGAAGGGGAAGGGAAACAGCAAGGGCCAGTGACCCTATAAACTGCTATAGCAAGGTTTACCAAAGTCAATCTGTCACATCCTCTAATGGTGTTTACATTCCTTCAGCTAACACGTGCTGATTAGTGCAAGATTTAAAACACTGTTTAAGCCTATTCCAAGCCTCAGACTATCACTAATTTAAGCTTTGTACAGACTTCAGAGAAGTGACTCCTTATGCCCAGGCACATTTTTAAACTTTTTTGCAACTCTTATAACCATTTTTTACATTCTTTTGGAAGTCCAAATTTATGCAGTAACACATGGCTTCTGCAAATTTAGAAGATACCTGGAATAAGGTGGCCACATGCTTTAAAATATACATGGGCCATGCAAAAGGGTAAGACTTAAGGAGAGGGATAAGCTGCTAAAAATGCACTGCACACTTGTGCAGTGTATGTGCAGCACTCTGTGGTAGCATCAACCAACCTGAGGGCTTGTGCTACAAACAGTGTGACAACAGGCCAAATGCACATCTCAGTGTATGAACACTGAAGCTGCCTGCTTTTGAAGGAGAGGCTGTGAAACAGGTACATTCAACTTCTGAAGTTAGAACTGTGGTTGGGGTTAGGGTATGCATGGTCGGCCAATGAGCTATAGTTACTTCTGACAGCAGTAGAGACTGCTGGGCTAGATTGCAGTCTGGCATACAGCCAGCACTGTCCAAGTTTCAGGAGAGTGCTAAAAAGTGGATTGTGTTTAGGATCAGTCAGGAATGATCTGGTTAGCTAAGAATAGCTCTGAACTTCGCAGATGATGCAGTGCTTAGAATACTTTAGGGGATAGTAGCAATCAGAAGGCAAAGTCTGGGATTTGGAATAGAGCTAATACATGACCTGCACAGCTCAGTTATACCTTAGTAAACAAAGGGCCACTTGATCCTGGTTTAGGGGTGACTTCATTTGGATTTCCATTTGGCAGCAGTCATTGCATGCCTGAGACTTTGATTAATGTTTGGTTGAAGTTTTGGCCTTGCTAGAAGCTGGGTCTAAGGCTGAGAGCAGATGGGCACATTACTCCATGATAAGACCTACCATGTGGTTAATGGGTCTAGGCTTCAAGTCCTTAATGGGCTATTACTAAAATTGAGATTAAGTTCAAGATTAAGGTTTGTCGTAAAGAAGGCCGACAAACTAGGCAAAGGCAGGTGGCTGCTAGGGTAAATAAGGAGCTGGCTAAACTTAACTTTTAATCTAAATTTGGGGCCCAAGGGGAATGATAAACTATAGATAGTCCAGCATCTGGCAGGGGGTCCCAAGGGTAATGTAAGATTGGTGATAATAGGGCCCAGATGGCCATCCTTTATGCTTCTATCTAAAAGGATCATTTAACGCTGCATAAATGTGAGATTTGGGTTACAAGCCGAACAGCTACGATATGATCTAGGCAATACCTTGGCTGAGTGGAGATTTGGCTTAAGATTTGATGCTTACTCCAGCCTTCAAGCTGCTTTCAGGACTGTAGTCCAAAAAAGGTTCAGACGAATGCTGATAAACTGAGGCTATTCCTAGAAAGAGAAGGGCTGCTTGAGTAGCCTTGGTTTGTACTGCTTAAGACTGTTAAAACCTGAAATGGGAGTATTATTATGTCTTATACCAGTTCTACCTGTTCAGCCTGGAGAAGAGAAGGCTGTGTGGAGACCTCATAGCAGTCTTCTAGTATCTGAAGGGGGCCTACAAGGATACTGGGGAGGGACTCTTCATTAGGGACTGTATTGACAGGACAAGCGGTAATGGGTTTAAACTTAAACAGGAAAAGTTTAGGTTAGATATGAGGTAGAAGTTCTTTAATGTGAGCGTGGTGAGGCAAGAGAATGGGTTGCCCAAGGAAGCTGTGAATGCTCCATCCTTGCAAGTGTTCATAAGGCCGGGTTGGATGGGGCATGGGTGAAATGGTTTAGTGTGTGGTGTCCCTCCCCATGGCAGAGGGGGTGGAACTAGGTGATCTTAAGGTCCTTTCCAACCCAAATCATATGATTATATGATTCTATGACTCTATGAATAAAAGTTTGGAGACTGCTGCTCTAGAGCATCTAGTTCACTTTGAGCACTATGTAGCTATTATCTCTGTACCAACTAAAGTACACGTAAAACCCTCTACTTTGGTCTGCATCTGTGGCATGAAAAAGAAATCCTATCGGGCAATATAAAAATTAGTATCTTTTTCCCTGTACAAAAATAAGCTAAATCAACTTCCAGCTGTGCCTGGTTGGGCAGTGCTTGCTCATCCTCCGTAATTAAGACACAGTGGAAACCGAGGGCTGAATGTTTTGACGCCTGCTGTCTCATAAGGAGTTCATGTCAAAAAACACACATGGGGCCTATTTAATTGGTTTTGGTATTCAGCCTATAAATAGCTGAATGTGATCTGGGCTTACAAACAGAAGGAAATACTGAATGTGCAAGGACGCTTTGACATCTTTTTTTTATGTAAGCTGGAAGAGTTAAGGATGTGGCACTTGGCAGCCTCACCCAATTAGAGCATTGAAAATTATCTTTTTAAACTCAAAAGTATGTTATTACTTTTTTTTTTTTTTTTTTTTTTTTTACAGTTCTCGTTATTTTTTTTCCTTTGCAGGTGATATATTTAGCAGACTCTAGCAAAATGCCATTCGCAGAATGACATGTAGTTTGCAGAATGCAAAGAGGAAAAGGTGAATAATTGACAGTAAAGTTTTGACTGGCAGTGGGTCTTTTGTTCATACAAGCATTGCAGCATCTTCTCTGCAAAATCAGACACATCCTCATGCCTGTTTTTGTCTGTTTCCTCTTACTCTCAAACTGTGGACTGTGTAAGGCAAGGGCTGTGCTTTTATACTCAGTCTGTACAATGCTAATTATCACTTCCATTGCTACAAAATTATGCCCTTCATAACAAACAACAACTATACTACAAAGAAATAATCACAGCCATCACAACAACAGTACTTAGGGATGTCAAATATGGAAGGTCTAATCCTGAACTGCTAATACAGATTTATTCACCACTGGAAATTGACTGGAAGGAGCCAGACCGTGAGGACTGACACAGCTGTGGGAGCATGAGGAAAATTCAATGAGCAGGAGCAGAGACCTCATGGTAGTGAATACAGTTTTCAGTAGTATTTAAATTATAATTCTGTATTAGGAGTAGGTTTGAAATACAGCGTCAATCTCTTCTCTACCGATATAGAATAGACAGCTCCTCCGTCCACTTGTTCGCCATCAATGCTAAGAGCTTCATAACCTCTTCTGAAGGTTGAGACACAAGAGGTTCCCCAGACCTGCCTCTGCCTCCGGAGAGCTGGCAGACTCTAGTTTTGCAGTACTTTGGCATAAATAGGCATTGCCATCTGATGGCGAAAACTTGGTACTGCAGTGAAAAGTTGACATTAAAGCAAGTGGCTTTTTCTCAAACGAAGTGTCTATGAATAAATACCAGATTTTTTCCGACATCACTTAATGATGATTTTCTCATGATGAAAATCCTGTTTTCCTGAACTAAACAGAGTTTAAACAGCAGGAAAGAGATCGCCTTAACGTTTGCAACATTAAAACCTCTTTTTATCTCTGAACACTGTATTTCTAGCTTTTCCTTAGAGACAGGATGCTGGAAACTTTTGTTCAGCATTTGCTTTTTCCCTCTCTGGGCTTCCTGTGGTGTTGCTCACAGCTGTTCACAGAAGCATAGGGTTTTAGGCAGTGAAACCTCTCTGAGTACACGTACTGTGATTTTGGATGGTTGGTTTTTCCCAAGTGCCATTCTATTGTTCTAGGTGGCAGTGTGTCTTGCACTTGGACAGACATCCCTTATAAAGACCTTAGTTGTCTATTTGAGCTGTCAAGAGTGGTGTTTTCATTCTCTGCTATTGTACTTTTGACAGTGATTTGTATAACTAGTCTCAGCCTCGCCACTGTAAAGTCGATTTTTTCCAGTGCCGCCATGCTTACTGCTTGTTACAGGAAGCCTGCTCTTCCATTTAGAAGTCTGTTCCAAATTAATTGTCATCAGAAGAGACATACTGATGATCTCGGTGCTACTGCTAAACCGGGCCAGATCTAAATAGCATTGGCTGTGGGGCCTGGAAAAAGGAAAAGATTGATTACTACTGATTTATTTTAGGAGATTGATTACTACTGTTTTATTTTAGGAGGAGAAAAGTAAGTATCTTGAAATTCTGCATCGTAGTCTGTGCTAGGATATCAAAGTGTTTTACTAACTGGTTATCTTCACAGCCTATCCTGTGAATGAGGCAACTCTGACATACTGCTTTTCCCTGAAAGGCCAGGCGAAGAATTCAACTGTCTTATCACATAGTTTTTCTCTTCCTTGATTTGGAAGATGATGCTCACAACTTTGTATCTTACCAATTTCCTCCTGGAAAGAAATGAGGTATTGAGATTATTTCTCCAGTAGCCTGGAAATCACTGTTAATTAGCTCATGCAGAGCTCCATGCTGCTAACAAGACTAAACCTGGCAAGTCTAAAACCAATACATATATATTTCTGCATGGTTATACAAACACACATATGCAAAACCCACAGTCCTTTGAAAAGTGGAACATACCTCAGCCACTTGACCCTTGGGTTTGCTATCCTTTGTCATGCACGGGCTTACTGTTGTAAGAGCTCTCACAGTTTTAATTTGTCACCTGGAAAGTACCATCTCATCTTTGTAAAAAGATACAACGTTTAGAGAGGATCAGTGCTGGATATCTGCTCATGTTTCACTCAGTGCGCTCTATGGTATTCTGTACTAATGGCTTTCCACAGGGTGAGAAGAGAGGTGTAGAACTGCTGTTCTCATTCACATACACAAACATGCGACTTAAGTGGAGATACAATCCAAATCTGTTCGACAGACCTTTAGCCTCAGTTTTCTCCAGCCTGCTCATAAGTGTCAAACCTGAGTACATTTTCTAAAGTGACAGCTTTACTAGACCCTGGTTGTTCTCTTGCTTGGTTTTGTAAGTTGTTACCCACTATTTATCTCATTTCATGAGTGAAATGTGTGACTTCTCCCCCAGGTTTTCTGTGGTGCTTCTGAGAAAACAGATCTAGCACTTCTTGGCAAGACAGAGCTTTGACTGCTGCATTTCAATACATCCAGTCCAGCCTTGTGTACAAAAAAAGTGCATCTTCATTATGGCCTCTACTTAAAATGCTGAAGATTTCCTCCACCATTACTCAGTGACGTGCCTGCTGCAGCATGCTGCAAGCTGGACTTTCTTCTTAGCACGAGTCATGCACAGCATATCAGTGAAGATGGTTGCAAAACAGAGAATCAATCAGATGACTTTATAAGCAATTTCATGAATAAATTCTTAGCCTTAATTAATTACAAAGAACTCTGCCAATAAAATAAACTACATTTCAGAGCCATTTATTGATTTGAACTTCCACATGCTTCTTTGTCTGCAAGCACGAGAAACTTGAACTTCAGATTTTTAGCCCTACTGGTCTGTAATTATGCTCTCCTAACAACACTGTCAAAAAGACTCCTTGTTGAGAATACAGTGAATTTTCATTTATTACTTTGTACCCATTCAAGAGAGGTTTCAGGCAAGGAAACTACGCCTCATAGTTCATAATAGAATAATATTACAGAAGAAAGCGAAAAAATAGAGAATACATCTTTTCCACCATACTGAATGATTTAACTGTTGTTACTCTTTCTGTCACTAGTAAAATGTATGTGAGTGAAGCATAGTCTTGAGTAATACAGATGTGTATGAATTAGCTGCTTGAACTGGTGTCATCATCTATACTAGCATCATCCCATTTGTTGGAAGCTGTGAGTGTGAAATTTTCTCTCCTTGCTCTGATTTTTTACCTTGGGTTCAGCCTGTGTGAAAATAGAAAACAGTGTAATCTGTAACATGCCCAGGAAATGGTCACCTAGCTGCAGTTTGCAGTGAGTTTTCTCAGCTACTTCTGTTCTAAAAAGGAATAGACAATGGTTTATGAACTGGGACATGTTGATGTGCCCTAGGCCTTAGGCCAGCCCTAGCTGCAGGCTTTTCGTACGTGTGAGCAGTTGCTGAAGAGGACGAAATAAAGACATGAGATACCACTTTCTTCAGGGAAAGAGTTAACTTCCGGTCTGCAAGGGTGGCTTAAGCAGCAATATGGTCTGCATGGTAGAGAACAGCAGATGGGATTAACATGAAAGGTTATTCCTAAAGTCATCTTGCCATGGTGAAAGCAGTTCCAAATATCTGTGCTGTTTGTATCTGCTGGTATGGTGCTGTACGATACCCTTATCCTGATTGTCCTCATAATGAACAGTGTTCTGTCTTAACAGAACTGTCAGAACTTAACAGTCTTAATCAGTGTAGTCTTAATTCTTCCCACATATTAAAAGGATATTCCTATCATAATAGTAGAGTCATAGAATAGTTTGGGTAGGAAAGCACTTTCAAAATTCATCTGCTCCAACCCTCCTGCGATGAGCAGGGACATCTTCAAGACATCTTCTTGGCAGGTGCATGAAGGCAGCAGTCATCTGCTGTTCATATTGATGTCTGTATGTTACTGTTATCTGTATGTTACTGAGTCGTGGTGTCTGAGGGGACTTCTTTTTCTCTTTCAGTGTTCATGAGGGTACTTCACCATGCTAGCTGTTTTCATTTACACTCCTTTCCAGATTTCCCACTGACCCAGCTGACAGCTGCCCTCATCTGGCAGCACCTTCTCAGACTTTGGCCATCTGAGCCACATTCTGCTCCATCAACCTTCTGTCTCTCATCTGAGATCAGAGATCAGGCTTCCTTCACCTTTCTCGCAATAAAACACTCTTTTCATGAGCTTCCAGATGCCCTGTGGCCAGGCAGGCATCATAGAAGTCTGGTTCTCATCAACCCAGAAAAATGACTTGGCTGCCAGTTGCAGAAGCCCCTCTGGAAGTGTTTGTCTGTGTCTCTGTGTATGTATGTGTATGTGCATGCTTCCCCCATGCTCCAGTGTCAGCTCTGCAGTAGCACTGCCCTGGCCCCACTCACACAGTGGCAGCAAGTGGCCCTAGCGGAAGACATACTTCAGTGCCACAGCACTTCTGATCTTTCCTAGTCTAATAATGTATGTTTGTTCTTTTTAAAAAAGGGTTGGAGAAGCCCTTGAAAACATGTCAACCGAAGTGATATAGTTTTCTGAGGTGAGTGATATGACAGCCAAATATCCCCTGTGGAGTCAGCGTGCACTGGAAAAATGACGATATGTCTACGTTTTGAGGTAATGGGCTGGCACCTCTTTTCGCTCTCTCCAGTCAATGCTGAATCCCCCATGAGCGTTCTTTAATACCTCTTCCACCACAAAATTTCTATTCAGTGTTGTGAACTCCACAAGCCTCACCCCATCATTACTTCAGATGCTAGCTTCGACAGGTGGCTAGGTTTTGTAAGTTGTTTCTAGGGCAACAAGAACTGGGGGAGTCAAGTTGCTTCTGGACTCACTGAAGCAGGTCCGTGATCCCCTTGTGTTGGGGGCCCCAGAGCTGAACATAATACTGTAGATGAGGTCTCACAAGAGCAGAGTAGAGGGGGAGAATCGTCTCCTTTGACCTGCTGACGCATTCCTTTTGGTGCAGCCCAGGACACAGTTGGCTTTCTGGGCTGTGAGCAGACACTGAAGCCAGCTCATGTTGAGCTTCTTGTCAACCAACAGCCCCAAGTCCTTCTCTCCAGGGCTGCTCTCAACCCATTCCCTGCCCAACCTGTAGTTGTGCCTGGGATTGCCCTGACCCAGGTGCAGGACTTTGCACTTGGCCTTGTTGAGCCTCATAAGATTTGCAGAGGGCAGCCTCTCTAGTGTGTCAGGGTCCTTCTGAATGGCATCCCTTCCCTCCAGCATGTTGACCGCACCACACAGCTTGGTGTCATTTGCAAACTTGCTGAGGGTGTACTCGATTCCATTGTCCATATCACCAGCAAAGATACTGAACAGTGCTTGTCCTCATACCAACCCCTGAGGAGCACCACTTGTCACCAGTCTCCACCTGGACATTTTGCTGTTGACTGTATCTCTTTGCATGCAGCCATCCAGCCAATTCCTTATCCACCAAGTGGTCCATCTGTCAAATACATGTCTCTCCAGTTTACAGACAAGGATGTTGTGTGGGACAGTGTCAAATGCTTTGCACAAGTCCAGGTAAATGACATCAGTTGCTCTTCCCTTATCCAGTAATTCTGTAACCCTCTCATAGAAGGCCACTGACAGTTATCAGTAATTTTAAATGTTTGTTTTGTTGGGCTTTTTTTGCCAGTACTTTTGGCATGGAACAGAATATTTATGGTAAAGAACAGGGGAAAACCATATAAACAGTCACTCAGCCTCATTTGTTGGCCATATTTTTTGGATGTTACACAAAAGGATTCTTATGTGGGTATTGTTCTGCATTTCTGCATAGTGCTCTATAGTACATCTCACTACCTGAATTTCAGATCAGACCTTCCTAACACTGCCAATAAAACTGGAAAAGCCAACCACTCTTTCTTCTGTGCCTTTATGGAAGAAAATACTTTTAGTTGTGCTGATAAACGTTTGAGATTATCTAGATATTCTGAATTGAATCACGTAAAGTTAAAATTACCAGAGCTGAAAAAATGCCTAAGTTAGACCTTCACAGCTGAACCTCTATTAACACTGTCCATGTAATTAATCCTGAACAACAGGATTTGAAAAACCTGAACAGATTGTACTTTGAAATACAGCAATATAACTAGATATTGAGCCAGCAATTTACTTGTTAATGGGAGATCTGTCCCAGCAATCTAACCACAGATCAGGGGCTAAGAACAGAGTTCGACCTTTCATAACATGTGTTCTTCCTCTGTCAGTCTTCAGTTTTCCAGGATCCCAGTTTAAATGTATAAAAGCAATCTTTTTTTCCATTTGGTTGTTAAATTGATAAATTGCATCATATAAGAATGACATTATGTCACTCAGTGCTGACAAAAATTATTTCTGCAAAGTTAACTGTTATAGATTATAACTACACTTTTAACGCCTTCTAAGCTTGATGTTGAGTGCATTGAAACCTTTACATGGTTTTAGCAGTTTTGTTTTGGCTTTGTTGACGTAGGCTTGGCATGATTACTTGAAAGTCTTTTAGTTTATACATTTTACAAGATGAGAAGTAACAACGAATGTAATATTCAGGTAGCAAATTCTTTGCTCTGCTTTCTTGGTAGGATCTTGTGGATAAGTAACAAATACAGAGATTTAAACATTACGGTTCTATATTCGTATTTCAGAGGCACATAGACTTCCTTTCCAGGATCTACTGTCTGCACATTAAGTGTTTTGTCACCCTGCAGAAAACTGTGAAGGTACTCTGACAAAGCCCATCTCACAATAAAATGCTGACAATGTTCATACTCCCACAAGAGGGCAGTAAGCAAGAACGGTACAGGAAAATCCCTTTGTACTGGTTTTTAATTAATATCAACCTCACAGTTCAATTCTGCTTATTAATCATAGGAAATAGTACAAATGGTGAGAGTAATTTAATGCATAATATCTAATGACTCTTATTTTACAGCTACTGTACTAAGAAATTATTTTTTAGCCAATTTGTACTCATAGTTACATATGTTTAAATATAAATTTATGACTTTTGGTATCTTTCACCTGTGTCCTGAAATGTGAAGTGCTTTGCTATCAATCACAGTCATAAATAAATATTCTGGGATGCTGTCCCAGCATAGGAAATTAATGTTGGTGAAACAAAGCGCTTTCCGAAGCAAGGAAGACAAAAGATTGATTGTCTGGCTAGAAATCCACTTGGTAATTTCCCATGTGGTATCATTCCCTTCCTGGAGCTCTGCATATGCTACTGCAGTTCCTCCTGATCCATCTCCTGCAGCATCCAGAACCAGCCTCAGTCATCCTCTTCATTCTGCTCCAGCATTGCAAGGTAGAAAGCATCTGCACATGGACACTCTTACTTTGCAAAAAAAAAGACCTTTGTGAAGGAGTTTCACTCCCGTTGTCTTTTTGACAGTGATTTGAACCTTCAAGAGGCAAACTTCATGATAAAATACCTGGGGATTTCTCATCAGCATGTGTCTTATTTTCAGAAATAATTAGATTTGGGATTTTTCGTGCTGGGAGAAAAGTTTGTTTCAAAGAAGTTAAGTGGCTTTGGATGCTTATGGTTCTAAACCAGCTGTGAGCCATGTCTAGTTGAACATCATCTGTTCGCAAACAAGACTGTTTTCTTCTATATAGAAGTGAGCTGTTTCAGCAATGTTTAATCAACCAACATTGACCTTTCTTCTCAAGTGCCACAAATTTGTTTTCAATAAATGTTTAACTACTGATTTCTAAAGGGATAGGTTCATGACACGAAGAACCTACTTTTAATCTTACACTGATTTTATAGTTACCACATAGCATGGTTCCTGCAGGGCTGCATATGCATTTTAGCAGGTTAAAATTTTTCGTCTGTATTCCAAATGTCTTTTTACACTTGTGTTATCTCCCTCCTCACTTTGCTCCTGACATTTTTCTGTCCTGTCCAAAGACATGAAAGTACTGAAAAAGAGGGAAAAAATGAAGCTGATAGTACAACACCGGCTAAGCTGCTGTTATACTATGAGCTATATACATTTGTTAAGACCTTTTCTCTTAACAAATGCATGTTTGAGAATTGATCAGAACAATCTCATGAGACCTATACTGCAGTCTGTGGTTAGTACAGACAAACTTACTTAGAGAGCTTAGCTAGATAACCAGTTGTGACAGAAGGGAACTCACTCCAGATTGCAAAGTCTGCCTGAAAAGCTGAGTAAGTATCAGGCAACATATGGTGTTAAGCTTTATGTCTACCCTAAACCATTAATTATTAAATCTCAGCTTTCTATACCATAGTAGAATCCTAGAAATGACCAAAGTTTGCACATATTGCCAGGGGTGTGGAAATGGGTTAAGCTAGTATGTTGAGTTTTCTTGACTGCAGAAGATTATGAACATGATATATATGCTAAAAATAATTACATTACTTCCCCAACAGTGGAAAATGCACATCTGGATATACCAATGCGGAACTATCATCCCTTCAAATGATTGCTATTTCAGTTCACAGTTTGCTTGTTTCTACCCGGCTTCTGTGGTAAGAACAAAGCAAAAGTCTTTTTCCACTTACCTCACCAACTCCCACAAGGCAAGGATTTCAGCTTAGAACTTGAGGAGGATAGGCACAGCCCTGTGAGTAAGGTGCAGGAGGTAAGCTGTTCTCAGGCATGGATGCCAAAACCTTAGGCTGTGACTACTTGTGGTTATTTTACACTGAAATACAGCTCTTCTGGAGATTACTGATGGATTTATTGGGGTTTTCACAATTAAGGTAAATTGTCCCAGATAGGCAGCTCTGGAATTTGTTACCATAACTCATATATTCCCAGGCTGTTCTAGTCTCCTTGCTTCTACCAAGTTTGAATGCACTGATCCGAAATTTTCTCGGGTCTTTCTTATTAATTGTTCTCAACTATTAAAACTGAAGTAGCTGCTATAGGTGTTTGTAAAGCATTGTTTACCCTTAAGGTACAGATAATCAATGTGTTTTGCATAAAGAAAAGAACATATATATGCAAAGAGATGCATATTTTAAACGATTTTTGTCCTGCATTTGACATCACCTGGAATGATTTCGGTATGCGGTTTGAATTTTCAATTTGAGCCTGCTTATTCAACTCATGGATGTATTCTGCTGAAAAGTAATCAAAATTCCTTGGATTTATCTCCTTGGATAATGCAAACATAAAATGCTGGGTAGTATAACAAATGTACAGAGTAGATCACTCTTATCCAGATTTGTGTTTGTCAAATTATTATGTGAAAAAGTGTATCTAGGGTCAGGTGTTGTGTGAATTTGCTTCACTTACTAGGGCCTAGATTTAATGATCAAACATTAACCACAAAACATATTGCTTGGTTTTGCTGCACAATCATCAGAAGGCTGAAGTCCAAAGCAGTGAGATCCATGAAGGTCTATGTACCTTGGTGTGTTTTGCAGCAGTATGTGTATGAGATGCATTAATTTCTAGCTTTTGGAGTGCAAGCTGACCTGTATCTTTTTATTCAACAAGTTTAGACAATTTGTCACAAAACTCATTGGCTTCAACTGCCAGTAGCTGTTTCTTTGCAGCTTTTTTGTGATGTTGGATATATTGGTGCGTTTGGGGTTAGCATGATCTCTTTAAACAGAAGAATTTAATACTTGATGTAATCGATTACTAAATGTGTGGTTTTTCTGTGCCGCTGGGTCAGGGTAAGAGCATTTCTGTGAGGCAGAAGATGTTAACCTTGTTCTGTAGGTTGTGTGGAGTTCACCATAACCCAAATGTCACACTCAGAGTTTTGCAATCAAGTAGTGAAATGAAGAGGACCCCTAACGTTTTGGGCACGCTTTCAGGAACATGAGCATTTAAGCGCAAGCAATGCAAACACTCCTAGCTGCCAGGACCTATGTCTCTATTTGCTTTCTGTGCCATTCACATACTTGTGCCTCCAGCACCTGTTCACCCACAGTGCATGGGAATTAGACATGCTTTGGTAAAAAAATAAATCAAACCAAACCAAATCAAACCAAACTGAACCAAACCGAACTGAACCAAACCAAACCAAACCGATACTTAAGAGGTTATTCTAGGGGACAGGTGGAGTAGGGCCCCTCTCATCCTCACCCCCATCCTCATGCCCAGCCTCATCCTCATCCCCATCACTACCCCCGGCTACCTCCAGCCCGGAGAGGTGCCCCTGTCCCGAGCTGTCTCCGCCCGGCCCCGCCTCAGCCCCGCCCTGGGCCCGGCTCCGCCCCGGGCCCGGCTCCGCCCCGCCCCGCCGGGGCTAGTGGCAGTGGAGGCGGCTGCTGCGGCCCCACTGCCCCCGCGCCGCCACCATGACGGACCGCTCCGCCTTCGACACCAATGTCATCACCATGACCCGCTTCGTGATGGAGGAAGGCAGGCGGGCAAAAGGCACCGGGGAGTTCACGCAGCTCCTCAACTCCCTCTGCACGGCTATCAAAGCCATCTCCACCGCCGTTCGCAAAGCGGGCATCGCCAACCTGTGAGTCCCGGGATGCGGCGGGCTGGAGCGCCGGCAGCATCGTCCTGCACTTTCCTGCACCCCCGCGGATCCAAGGGATCCTGATGCCTCCGGGGTGGTGGGGATGGGGGGTGTCACCCGAAAGGCGTGTCAGTGGGGTGACGACCACTCACCCCTTACACAGAGCTGTAAGCAACTCCTTTAGTATCTTGGAATCTTGATTTTCTGAAGTGAAATGGATCCTATGACTTTTTAATAAGATGAGGCATGCATTCTTTGACACGTGTCTGCTGCCGGTAGACCTTCGTGCAAACTTTCAGCAGACTGGGTGCTTTTGGATGTCAAAATATGTCTGACTTATTGCTCACTGTAGTCAGTAGCTTAATATGAAAGCACTTTTTTATGCTGTGAGGCATTTAATCAAATTCAGTGTGCTTTTTTGCATATTGCATCATAGTAACTTGAGTTTCTGTATGGAGCTTTGGATGTCTAAGGCCTTTAGAAAGAGCAGTGGTCAGGAAGAGTAGTCATCCAGTCAAAGGGGGGTTGGCACAGCCCCCTCCCAGTTACAGGCTCTCTGCAGGGTACCCTGCCATACCTTCCCATGAGTCTCCCAACAGATGAAGCGTGAGAGCTGTAGCTGCTGACCATGTGTAGGTTTTGCTCTGAGATTAGAACTTGTGCCTCCACTTGCAATCGTGGTGTTCAAAGTACATTGTTCCCTAACGGCACTTTCATGCTTGCAGAAAAATGTTCAAGCTACTGTAGGAAAAAGTGAAAAAAACCCCAGAATTATGCCAGGTCTTTTTCTTTTTCTCGTGCATTAAACTGAAGGAATGCAGTACATTCCTGAAGTAGAGTGTTCAGGGTTATTACAAAAAGACCTACAATACCGGTGTTCAGGCTAATCAATGAATTGTAGCAGAAGTATGTAAGAGTCATCTGAATGTGAGCAGAGCTGGCTATTGTTTTTCTGTTCTAAGAGTTAAACTTCCTTCCCTTCTCTGTTTTGCGTGCTTTCAAAATCTCCTATTGCAGGGTGTTCTGGTACTTCCTGATGCCAAATGGTTTGATGCAGATTAGTTTACAGGGTTTTATTTGTGTTCTGTATTTGCATTTCTCAGTTTTATTCCCAAGGAAATTTCTACTACTTGAAGTAAAAATTGAAAACATCGAACCATAAAAATGTTGATTTATCTGTGAACATCTGGGTTTCATCAGATTGCTAAGTAGGAGCAAATTACATATAGAAGTTATACCATAATATGTTGTCAGATTCATTGTTACTTTTCAAGTGTAAGTTTTCTAAAGAAGTCTTAGCTTTTAGGGTATGCAGCTATAATATTGGAACTTAGGATTCAGAGGCAGTATTTAGGTCTTAAAGGTAATTCTGTCTTAAAGGTAATTCCTCATTAAATAACACAATTATGATAAGTCAGCCTTCACAGCCTGCTGTGGCTATGTTTGCCTCTAGTTTATGGAGTATGAAAGGTGATTCCTTGTTTTGTGTTCCTCATGTTCAGTGTCTTCTAGATTTGCCGCCACACACAGCTAATGTTACCAGGTCTTGGCAAGAATCCATGGGACAGTAAATAAAAAACAGGCTTAGAGGACTGAGAGATCATCCAAGAGTGTTGTTTGTTTTACAAGATGTTTTACAACCATAAGATTGTGCTTTGGAAGGGTGCTTTGGAAGATGTAGTGCCCTGTTCGCATGAAATGCTCTCTATTGTCGTTGCTCCAGCTATGGGATTGCTGGGTCTACCAATGTGACAGGAGATCAAGTGAAGAAGTTGGACATCCTCTCTAATGACCTGGTGATTAACATGCTCAAGTCATCCTTCAGTACATGTGTAATCGTGTCAGAAGAAAACAAGGATGCTGTGATAGTGGAAACTGAGAAACAGGTTAGTAGCTTTAAAAGTTCTCACTGCTTGGCTTCAAATCAGCCTTTACAGGTGTATTGCTTCAGGTCTGAGAAACTGAAACTGACCTAAAAAATTCAGAAAACCTGTACTTTTTTATACTGGCAAATGAAAGGGGTGGACTGGGCAGAGAAAGTGTCATCCAGCATTTGTTCTTTCTGTTAATTCTCCCTGGAGACTGATTCTTATCCCATCTGATCTCTGGGATAAGCAAGGGATATATTCTGAGTCAATCAGGCCCTTTTCTAAAGTAGTTTTGCCACTAGGACGCTGGGTACCTGTTCTACGCAGGCCAAATCTCAAGTTTTTTAATTCATGAAAATTCTCCTTGAAGCCCATGAACAACCCAGCAACAATAAAGCAAAAATATTTTTATTTTATTTATATTCACATGTACTTGTTGAGTTATAGCTCCTTTTTTCCTAGCTAATATTTTGGTGTAAAAAAGTAAAAATCTGAGTCAAAAAGTAGCAAAACAAGCCTGACTAAAACATGTTTTATAAAGTCGAATAATGTTTGCTCTGCTGAAGCAGTTCTCTCTTTTTCTCCCTGCTGAGGAGTCTTGAAAAATTATTTTATAGGCATTGGATGAACAGAGATTGCTTTAGATCTGAACAAACATCATTTCAGATCCTCACTGTTAATGCTTTTCTAAATTACATGTGAGTAACTTCTGAGTAGAGAGTTGCTGGACTTAAGTAAGTTCCTGGCATCCTGGCATGCAGGGTGAAATCAAATGAAAAGCAAATATATATATATATAACTGTTATATATATATATATATATAAAAAAGCAAATATATAAATAACTGTTGTTACACATGATTATCAAAATGAATGTGGACAAAATAAAGGGAAAACAAGCTATTTAAAAGCTACAGTTGATTAAGCTGTTTTCTCTGAATTGGTAATTTCCCGTAACTATACGAATCCTTAATACAGCAATAGGCAGAAATGATTCCTTTTTTGGTGGGGAACTCCAAAAGCTGTGTTTCTTACCAAAAATTGGCTAAGGTAATTTCTGACCATCTGTGCACGCAGAGCACAGATAAAGTTTCATGTTTAAGATAAAATGAAATGTGTGGTTTATGCATGTAAGCTGTTAAAGCCGTTTTTAATGTCTCTTATTTTTAGCTCTATATGAAAAAGGCTGATCTTCTTGTCTTTTTTCCTTATGATTCAGGAAGCCATTTTGCTAGAGACAATAAAGTGTAGCCTAAATAGATATTAGACAGATATCACAGAATACTTATCAAAATGCACCAACATTAATTAAGTACATCAAGCTAAGCTAATAAGTAAAAATATTCTTATATATATAAATATAATGTATATATAATAATATATAATAGATATAATTCTGTAGGAAAATCTTTCCCATGTTGTCACCTATTACTTACTTCAAAGATTTCCCATCTTCTGCAGTGGCACAAATCTCGCCATTGTAATCCAAGGATGGAATCTGGGCCAAAGAATTTCTAACATTTGAATTCAATTCCTTCATAATCTATAAATCCTTTTAGTTTGTATTGTTTTGAAAGTCTCTGATACAATTTACCTTCCACAGTATTTTTATTTAGGGGAAGTGGGTAAATAATGTTGGCAATCTATTTGTTCCCTCTTTTGTGTTTTCTAGGGTAAATACATAGTCTGCATCGACCCTCTAGACGGCTCATCGAATATCGACTGTCTTGTTTCCATTGGGACTATCTTTGCCATCTATAAAAAGGTAAAATGATTTCATGTAGGACAGGAAAAACTACTACTGTGCATCTTTTGATGAAACATAATTTCTTGTGAAGACTTAATAAAATCTAACTAAACCTGTTTGTGAAAGAGACTTTCTGGACCAGCTTTAAGTTAAATCTGCTATTTCACAGACACTTGCATAAAACATTTGTGAGGGATTTGCATTAGTGTCTTGAAAGATGAGTTACCTATATGTAATGGAAGCCTGGCTGATATTTAATTTTCCAGCTAAAGAAATTATCCCTTACAACAAATCAGGTCTTACATTTCATGAATGTTTGTGTTGAGACAAAATACCATGAGTTTGTCATCGACCTGGGGAATGTGCTTTCAGGTTTTCTTGTTCTCTGTGCTAATAGTCCTGCTAGCCTGAGGACAGGCTTCAAACACAAACCAGAGCTGAAACATGGCATGTACATTAGAAGTGTCTAATTCACTTTGAAAGGCAGAAGCCTTGTCTGAAGGAGCTTGAAATACCGGACCTACATGCCAGAAGATGGGGGAAAAAGTAAGATAAACCACACCTGGCTGTCCATTTTAATCATCTTTTGTATGTTGTCATGTATTCCAAAATAAGTATTTTCGACCTCATTTTTGCATGAAGCAAAAGAAACCAAAAAAAATCTCAAGTACTTTTGATCAGCTGTGAACTCCATGAGTCATTTTCATTGCTTGTTCTTTAACTGTGCCTTGGCATTTTCCTTTGAGCTGTGTTCATCATCACCTACAAGGAGGTACACAGCTCTATATTATCACCTTAATTCTTTCCGCCTTCCTGCATTCCAACTAGGCTTATACAAGAGCGTTTCTAGATCACTGTGTTTGCCTCCTTATAATTTGTAATAGCGCATCCAGTAGGAATCTTAGCTGTTGGTCACGGTCATTTGTGCCACCTCATGAATTGTTATGGAGCAAAAGACTGTCTCTGTCCCAGAGAGTCCAGTTATGTATGAAATACAGAAATGAAGTAAATTTGCCTGTGCTCCTTCTTATTCTAGGTGTCCCCTGAAGCACCTTCTGGGAAAGATGCTTTACAACCTGGGCGTAATCTTGTGGCAGCTGGTTATGCTCTCTATGGGAGTGCC
This sequence comes from Psittacula echo, assembly GCF_963264785.1. Lineage (NCBI taxonomy): Eukaryota > Metazoa > Chordata > Aves > Psittaciformes > Psittacidae > Psittacula > Psittacula echo. The sequence continues at coordinate 45,529,498 of NC_137742.1, read as the reverse complement.
ACAATGCTGGTACTGGCCACTTCAGCTGGAGGTGTCAACTGTTTCATGCTGGATCCGGTGAGAATGTCTTCTGTTTCCTTGTTTCTTTGTTAGGTATAAAAAGGTGCTGTTTGTAAGAACTGTTTGCCCGCCTCCCCCCGAATCAAACAAAGCAGCAATTTTCAAGCTAATGTGGAGAAGTATGCTTAATAGCACATCAGCAGTAATGACATGAGATTTCTGTGTTCTGCCTGTCCGCTGCAGTGGTGCTATATGTGATTCAACAGTGTGAAGACAGCCAAGTCAGTGAAGCAAATATACAGCACGTGTCAAACCATGTGACGTTTAAAATGAGCTGTTTTCTGCAAGGCAGAATGCCCTTTAAGACTTTATTCATCTTTTCCTTAGTGTTAGGGCCTTAGTAAAGCAGAAAAAGAGAAATATTTAACCTTCTTCTGTGTTTTCAGATCCCACCATGATGTGTAAAAGAGTAAGTGAAGTGTGTGGGTGTGTTTGATGTTCTAGCGCACGTTGACCTCATAAGTTAAAATAAAAGTTGTGTTTGTCATAACAGAAAGTAGTTTGCTTGTAGTGAGCTGATTTTTTTTTGTAACCAGTTAGTCATGCTGCACCACCTGCCAGTGTTAAATGTTTAGAACGTGCAGTGGTCAAGCTGCAGGAAATACTACTTGGTGCCCCTTGTTAAGTAACAGCTTAAGTAGCTGCATGTATTTTTGTGTATATTTAGATAACAGATTTAACTTTGAGCATGCATGCATGTTATTGTGTTTATTTTTATTTTACTTGGGAATCTAATGAAAACTAACCAGACCAGCCGTTGGTTGCAGAGATTGGCTCTCTTGACTCCAGAGATCCAGTTAGCCCAACCTAAAATGAACTAGAATTTATTAATATCTACAGCTACTTGAAGATGTTTATACAATGCTTCAGCCAATGCTCAGTTTCTAAACTCTCCGGAGCTGTACTAGCAAGATGGTGGAGAGCTCAATAAATATACAAGCAACGATATTTTTTGGCACAGAAAAGTGATAGAGAGCTGGGAGTGGTAGTATGAAGAAGCTGGCTTGACCCCAAGAATCTGTGCTCAGTGTTTCATGTATAAAAAACCACTTCTGATCTAGAACACTTCTTTGTAGGTACTGAGTTACTAATGATAACGGCAGCAGTAGTAAATGTTTCCTAAATTGTGTGCGCACTTTTTTTTGCTTTTGTTTGTAAATAATGAGCAATTAATATGAACAAATTGGTTTTCTTTCTTATTGCTAGGCAATTGGAGAATTCATTTTGGTGGATAGGGATGTGAAAATCAAAAAGAAGGGAAATATCTACAGTCTTAATGAAGGCTATGCTAAATATTTTGATCCTGCAGTCACAGAATATCTCAAAAAGAAGAAATACCCTGAGGTAAAGGATCCTATTCCAGAGAAAGTTTCTGACGACAAACAACACTCGTAATTTCCAACTTTATGTCCAATCACGGTTCAGAGCTCATTTTTTTTTTTCCTACCTGTTTAAAATGTATCACATAGGACTGATAATTAGATAATTAGAGCAGCAGTTGATGTGACCAGATATTTCACCATCCTTCTGTGCTGCTCATTACCCTTCACCTCTTTTGTATGTATTTCTTTTTTCCTTCTTTCTTCTTTCCTTTTTTCTCTTTTTTTTTTTTTTTCTTTTTAATCTTTCCTTTTGGCTGGGGGCCTGAGTAATGGTGCTAGAGACAACACTGGGCTTCTGGTAGGCAAGTAGAGAGGAAGTATTATCTGGTGATGAAAAAAATTGGTCGACGTGTGTTAGATTGCTGCTTTCTCACTGCAGCATCTGAGTGTGTGGATGGAGAGCTGCATGAGGACAGCAGTGAGTCACTGCCCAGTGGTAACAAAAGCTGGGTCCTGCAGGGGCCTCTTACTTCAAAATCTAGTGTAGTTTCAGGGTCCGCTTCGTGGTTTGGCAACTTCCTGGTGCCAGGAGGCCTGAAGGTCTAAGGAGTGCCCATAAAAGTCATGTCTGTTTTCATGCCTCATGCCTGTCGTCACTGGAATTATTATGTGGACATTGAAGTGTAAACATTTACTGTTAACTGTTTGTGTACCTGCTTGACTTCCTGATCTTGCTTAGAACAAACACTGGTGTTTTCATTTGGCATCTTGCCACACTTAAGGTATAATTTATTTAGATAATAAAATAATATACTGTCTGGAGTATAGTAAGGAAATTGTATCAGTAGCCAACCACTGACTTTTTCTTTCCAAAACAAAAAAAAAAAAAAAAGTAGAACATGGCAAAAATGTGTAGAAGAAACAGGAAAGATCACTTCTTTTGCTCCTTGGTATTTTTTTTCTCCTACAAAGAAAAAATCCCAGCATCAATTCCTAGCACTTGATCTTTTACCTACTAGAAATGCCGTGTTTTTAAAGGATTAGTGCACTGATGGAGAGCTGGGATGCATTTTCTGTTGTTGGCACTACCACTCATCTGCCCTGAAATATTCTGTCAGTCCTTTTTTTTGGATTTTCTCAGTTAGAAAATGAGGAGGAAGCTTAATTTTTCTCCAAAGCTACTTTGAATATTATCAGTGAAGAACAATACGGAGGAGTTGGATGTTAAAATGAGTAAAGGGGGTGGGTAGATGGGCGGGGAGATGAGATTAACCTGATGTGCTTGAAAGTTACACTTATTTAAATCTCTTTCTGTAGGATGGCAGTTCACCGTATGGTGGGAGGTACATAGGATCTATGGTGGCTGATGTGCATCGCACACTGGTGTATGGAGGAATCTTTCTGTATCCTGCTAACTCCAAAAGTCCCAAAGGAAAGGTAAACCTGAATAAGCCCAATTATAGAAAATGTTACATTAGATATCTCAGTATCACGGAACAGTATTTTGACTGCAGAACATGTGTTTTTACAGCGTGGTAGTCTGCACCTCTCGTGTGTGAGTATGGCTACCCTTTGCACACTGTCACAAGTAACAGCAACCTGTTGTCAGAGACCTACTTCAGGGCTACTGCTAGCCTGTTTCGACTGCACTGACTTCTCTTTATTCTCAAACATTTTCAGATTACAGAACGTAACAGGGGATATGCTGCTCAAACAGGCTTCTCTGTACCATCTACAACCAAACTGGGCTGGCCACAACAAGTGAAACATTACAAACAACCCACATTACCCTGAGATTCCTATTACAAGCTAGTATGTAAGAAGCCTAAGGGTAGCGCGCGCGCGCCTTATGAGTAGCTCTGCCCAAAAGAAAACCATCTTGTGTTTTATACTTGGTAGCACTGCCTTATCTGGAGGAACTATGCCTGGCTGCCTCTGCCAGGACAACAGTCCATCACGAAGAATCACACACTTGCAGGCTGACAAGGGGACTGTTTATTCAGCAAAGACCTTTCACGTGTTTTGCAATTGTCTGTAAATTATTGCTTCAGGTTGTAGATAAGATGCAGTTATTCATTAGAGAAATGTAATGGCACACTCAGGGCCACTGTTTTTCTTTTCACACAGGCCTACATGGTCTGTTGCCTTGTTAAAGGCTGCATCTTACATATGAGCTTTATCTCTGTGTAAAGAGCACAATGCAAACATGAGATATGGAGAAAGCACTCAAATTGGGCAAATTCACTGCATTCACCATGTTTTGTTTAAAGGAAGAATCCACACAATTTCATTCCTGAGCTAAAGTTTATATGAAATCTGGAGTATTTGGAGTGTTGACTGGTTTTAAATCAAATGCCAAATGTATTTACATTTCACTGTTCTCAGCATTACTTGTGCTGACTGTTGCCATTTTTATTTTTCTCTTTTAGCTGAGGCTGCTGTATGAATGCAATCCAATGGCTTTTGTTATTGAGAAGGCTGGGGGAATAGCAACAACTGGGCATCAAGCAATACTAGATATAGTGCCTGAGGATATCCACCAAAGAGTGCCTGTTGTCTTGGGATCTCCTGATGATGTGAAGGAGTACCTTGAGATAGTCAGGAAGCATTCAGCTAAATAGAGGAAGCTTGCTGGAGTCACTGTGCAGATGGGGAGAAATGTCGGACAGCTGAACCGAGAAACACATTGCAGTACTGCAAGGTTGAACTATCTGACCGCTGTAGCAAGACAGCAGATGAGCCATATTTTCTTAAGATTTTTTTTCTTTTTTAAGTGAAATCTTGTGCAGTTGCATTGTGCAACAAAAGGCATTTAAAGATTGTATTAAAGGAAACATTAAAAGCAAAAGCAAAGGAAAAATGTTTACTTGTTCATTTATCATTTGTCATTGCACAAAAGCCACTGGGCTACAGGGCAATACTGCATTGCATTAACTAACTAGTGGAAGATGCAACTTTCTCAGACAAGCTACAACGTATCCCGAGAATATCTGACTATGTCCTCTTCTGAAAAAGCAGTGAGAAAGACTCAGCAGCCTCTTACAGTGCGTGACATTTCCTAGACCAGTCTCTAGTTGTTTGGCAGTAAGTATCAGCGTTAATGTGGGCACCTTCACATGTTGTTTCTAGGCCCCAGAAGTTACTCACAGGACTTTGATCTGGGCTTAATCTGACTGAGATTTAACATTTGTGAAAAGGTACATTAGTGTATGCCAATTCTGGCACATACTGTTAATATTGCCAGTTGGCATTCTGTCAGATCCAGTTACACAAGGATGGAAAATGGCATTTTGAAGGTGGATTTTGAATTGGGTAAGGAGCATGTGTAGACACCTTTGGTACCACTCTGCTTGGACAAACTGGCTGTCTTCGCCAGAAATTAACCTGCTTGCTTGATGAAAAAATGAACGTCTGTGTTGCTAGCAACCCCCACCAGATGTTCTTCGTGTTATTTTTGGAGTGTGCATTACCATGGAAAGGGATTCTGCTGCTCAAGCAGAATTAAGTTGCAAAGATCCCCACAAAGCATACTGACATTTAATATGCTGATTCAGAGCATGCTGCTGGGAACACGACATTAGTGCTTGAGAGCTAGATAGGCTGACCACCTGTCTGGGCATGGTTTATGTTGATGACCCACAAGCTTTTTGAATTGATCCAAATCGACAAATCTTTGACATTTCTAACTGCCCTCTTACCTTTGCCGAACTCAGACTAAGGGATGTTGCTGCTGGGTAGACTGCTACTGAGCTTTCACTCAAGCCATGATCCAGGAGCCCCTGTCTAAGGGTACAATAAGCCGTAAACCTGCTTGTCTGAGGATTTTGTGTGCATCAGTGCAGTTGGCCTGTCTGAGCTTGGTTCTTGTAAAACAGGAAGAAAAGAGAGAAGGGAGCCTAGAGGCCATGGTGCAAAAGCATAGTCTGTGAGACATGGAAAAACACATGGAAAAAAACCTGGGGGCCCTTGTTCTGTCACAGGTTATGTTAGGGGCATTTGGAGGCATACTGGCACACCTTAGATGGGTGTTTTGGTTTTGTCTGTAGGCTGACCTTTTATAGTTAGCATTTTCTGGCAGGGTCTGGCAGGGACTGAACGGCCTAGTTTCCACTGAAAATGCTGTTTCCAATAAGGCTTGCTCTGTGAAGACAGGGCTTTCAGGGACTTGAGCCCTTAAAGGATCTGGACAGTGCCAGAAATCTCCAACAGAGCTCTTCTTCTGCCTGTGCACTCGTCTTTCATATTGTGAGGGCCTAAGTCTGGCCTTGCACAGGGTCTTGCTCCTCTGTAGGCCAAGCTCTGCTCTGGGAAATGAGCTGACCATGGCTTATGTATTTTGCCTGATACGCACCCGCAAAGTCAGGCCCTCCAAAAAGAGAAACCATGTGGCATGCTGTCTGATTTCTGACTAATTCCCCCTGGGAGAAGGCTCAAACCTCCACCTCCCAGTGAGGTGCCCTTGTCGCCAGTCCAGGGGCCAGCCTGCAAGGAGGGGGTTACTCCCCCAAGCTGTGAGTGCTGTGCCATGATGTGGGAGAGCACTTCATGCAACAGGACAGCAAGTGGGACAGCTGTGTACTGGCGGAATCCTGGGGCCTGGGCTTTTCTTCATAAGATGCTCTTTCTTGTGCTAGGACCATTGCTGCTTCCTCTGCCTCTTCATGTGAGCAGCAAACCGCTGGGATATGGCCATGCTCTCACTTCTGTGAAAGAAAGAAAAGAAATGCGCTCCTTGCATCTGTTTTGCCTTTTCATTGTGATTTCAGAAGAAACAGCAAGTCTGAGTTTTGACAGAGTATGAAGGTACTAGGAGTGGCTGGAGATTCCTACCTCACACAGTGAAACACTTCCAAAGGAATTGCATGTTCCTGTCCCTAGCATGTTCTTACTTGCTGGCTTTGGCACATGCTTTATAGCACTTTAAAGGGCTCCATGCTCACTAAATCAGCCACAGCCAGCAGCATGCTGAGAAGGATTAGACCTCTCAGGTTCTGGATGCTGCTCCTCAAGGAAAGTGCATGAATATTGTTGTCATGCACAACTTTTTAGATCTTATGTTTTTAATTCAACCTGTACCCGTAACCATGGCACAATTTTTTATTTAATATACTAAGCAGAGGATAGTTGGAAGCCCTTACAGCTTTTTTCTGGCTTTCCATATATCAGTTTGGACTACAGTGCCTCACTAATCTATTGGCACAACTTGACAGACAGTATCCACATGAGCCATTTTTGTCTAGTTGTAGTAATTCGTCAGCTGTATTCTGCACTCAAGCTCTTCCTGGGTCCCTAGGCTGCAGTTATCTATTTTTAAGACACCGTACTGGCAGCAGGCAAAGGTTATAGAAGGAAAGCCAATACTGCCTGTGTTTGCTAGGTCAGTTCCCAGTGTTTTGGTTGTGTCTGTAGGCTGACATTTTATAGTTATCGTTTTTCACATTGTGACCTGGATTTTCCTTTCTATCTGTAATATGTAAGCCCACATTTGAATGGCATTCCCACATAGGCACCAACAGGGAGGACTATTCAGGGATCACCTTCCACAGCCCCCCTTCCAGTGCTTGCCCTGCACTCTAATGTGGGTTGGGAGTGCTGGTTTGTCACAGCATCTGCTGTCAGCCCCCACTGCAGTAGTACCCACTGCCCTGTTCAGAGGCTGAACCGTGGCATTTGGTGAAAGGTCGCTGGCTCCAGTTTCATTTGGCACCATCCAAGATACTAACATTTAAAATCAGCTAGAAAAGGTGTCACCTTCAAGGCACAGGACTAGTTTAATATGCCAGTGGAAGTGTGGATCACCTCTGAGAGCTCTTGTGTAATCTTAGAGCACGAATCTCCCATCAATCTGTCAAATGGAGGTGTTTATATTTTTACCTTTCTATACTGTTCCCAGCCATCCTACTAAGTGGTCCTCAGGCCTAAAAAGAATCATCAGTCATTTTTTAAACAATCTGATTTCTCCCCCTATCACCCTTAAGTGCCAATTATGTGTATAGCTTAATCATCAGTTTAATCATCAAGGTTTTTATCATCTTGTGGGATCACAGTATTTATCTAAACAGGGTAAGGTTTGCATGCAGCACAATCTTGTGCCTTTATCCAAGTTTTATTCTTTTATTTCTCTTATTGCTTTGCTGCTGGCTACAATGTTTCTAGAAAGCTTGGATGTAGAGTCTGTGTTCTTTACATATTAGTCTAAATAAGGTAAATTCATATTGAAGAAGTGTTATACCGGTCTCTTCATCTCCTATTATTAGTGCCTGTGTGTCCCCTTTTGCCATTTGTCTGTCAGACCTTTTTACAGTGCAAAAGCCTACCTATCACTTAAAAGATCTACAGATCTAAGTGGAATAAATAAATATATATTCAGCGTATTGTTTTTACTTTTTATTTCATTATTTTGCCTTTAATCTTTTGAGCAATGCCACACAGACACAAGCTGCATGTATAAAGTAACTCTCTTTTTCTCATAAAATTTTTCACAGGATCCACACATTTTGCACTTGTTCTTAAAACAGTTTGCATCAGTATATCTATACCCTATCTATTACTGAAATGAAAGCTGAAATGAGTTTTGGATTAGTGCTTAAAGGCTGGAGAAGGTCTGGAGAAATGCCACAAAGATGATCCAAGGACTGGGAAGCCTGCCATGTGAGGAAAAAAGGCTCAGAGAATACCTTATCAGTATTCAAAGGGTGGCTACAAAGAAGATGGATACTCCCTTTATACATGTAATCACTGAGACATCTAGTGTAGGTCATGCTTGGCCTAGAAAGGTTGGACCGGATAATCCCTGAGGTACCATCCAACCTGGTATTCTATGACTGATTCTATGACTGATTCTCTTTGAGCAGCAGCTCAAAGCACAGTGATTTATACATACTAAAAAGTATTCAGGACCTTTAAAAAGCATTCGGGGATTTTTCAGTTAAGGAAAAAAAAAAAAAAAGAAAATAGTAGGAAAAAAAGAAAAAGAGGCAAATAATAGACTTGCTCTGATAGCGCCCTTTGAACCGCTAAGTCCAAAACAAACTTTCTGTTAGAAGATTATCTGAACTTTGCCTTCTTGACCAATGGAATCAACAGAAGAGCTGCATGTGATGTTTTGACAAACGTTAGAAGCAACAGGCCAAACACCACCCCATTTCTTATTTGCTAATTTGACTTAATATACCAATGATGTTCTAGCTACACAGCAGAGGGATTTTGCATTAGCAGCATTTTAGTACTGGTCAGGCTGACAGCCGCCATGATGGCAAAATAATGTGCAGAATGTAATGGCTGTACCAAAAGCAGATCTGTTTGCATTATAATGTGAAACCTGTCCCTTTCTTTTATTAATAGCACCATATGCTATGCCAGAGCTCACTCAGTGTGTTATTTTCTTGTTTTGCACGAAGACTGTTTGAAGAAAGAAAGTCTCTTAACCTGGTAAAAATTACTCAAATATTGTGATGTGAGTGGGATTGCATACTTTTAACTACAGCACAGTTGTAGGAAAGAGAAAAACTAATCTTCAAGGTCACTTTCTTCCACCATTGCCTTAGAGGCAAGATCTGCCTGCTGCTTTACCTGAGGAGCTCTGCTCATCTATTCTTCCTCCTTCTCAAAATGAGACTTGAATAACACCCCCACAAACTAAGCACATGGGATGCAAGCAGCACTGAACTTGTTACTAGTGTTCAGTGCTGTCACAGAATCATAGAATCATAGAACGGTTTGAGTTAGAAGCGACCTTAAAGATCATCCAGTTCCAAACCCCTGCCTTCCACTAGACCAGGTTGCTCCAAGCCCTGTCCAAAGTGGCCTTGAAAACTGCCAAGGACGGGGCAGACACAGCTTCCCTGGGCAGCCTGTGCCAGCACCTCAGCACCCTCACAGTAAACAATTTTTTTGCTGATATCTACTCTAAATTTCCCCTCTTTCAGTTTAAAACCATTACTATCTGCCCTTGTAAAAAGTCCCTCTCCAGCTTCCTTGTAGGCCCTCTTTATGTACTAGAAGGCTGCTTTAAGCTCTCCCTGAAGCCTTCTCTTCTCCAAGCTGAAAAAGCCAAACTCTCAGCACATCTTCATACAAGAGGTACTCCAGCCCTCTGAGCATCTTCGTGGCCTCCTCTGGACTCACTCCAGCATGTCCATGTCCTACTTGTGTTGGGGTCACCAGAGTAGAAGAGGTGTGCGGTACTGTGGGCTATTTCCCAAAGTATGACATGTATCGACGACAAGCACACTTTTGTCTTCCAAAACTTGCTCTGCTACTGTGCTTTTTGGACAGTGGTGCATGAAAAGTGTTTGTGTGCCTGCCCAGCACTCATCCATTGCATGGAGAGAGAGCTGGAAAATGGCAGCTGCTGATGAGGCAGCAAGGCTGGACCCCTTCCAAGCACAGGCTGCTGTGCGCGAGCAAGAATCCCCGGGGAAATGCAGCTAAGGGAAGAGCAGAGCTCAATCCTGATATGAGTCTGCACTGGGCATGAGAGACAGGGAAAGCCAGGGCATGAGGTGCCTTGGAGTGCAAGAGCAGCAAGCAAGAACCAAGCCCAAGGGCCCAGGGGATCCCTGACTTGGAGCTGTTCTCAGTGCTGCAGAGGACAAGCAGCAACCCCTCAGGGGCAACCCTGGAGTCTAGAAAGCTTCCTTCCCCTGGATGCAGGGCACAAGGGCCACCTGCATGGAACATGAACCTAGTGAAAATGGCCCAATGGAGCCCTGGCAAGGTGTGATGCTCAGTGCTGCAGAGGAAGGCAAAAAAACCCCAGGGACATTTACTAGCCCACTGTGGGGGAAAGGAAGCCTTCCTCCTCCCAGCTGCAGGGCACGAGGGGCCACCTTCGTGGTGCATGAGCAGCAGGCAGTAACCTAGCCTTGAACGGACCACAGGAGCCCTGACAAGTCGTCATGCTCAGTGCTGCAGAGGAAGGCGGAAAACCCCCGGGGACCAGTGCCAATCTGCCCCGTGGGAAAATTCTTCCTGACCCCAGCATTGGTGACTGGCTATCCCTGAGCATGTGAGCAAGACCTGCTCCTGGTCCACAGGCTGGTCATGCCTCCTCGGAGATGCCCAAGCCCTATTCTCCCTCAACCTGGAGCCACCTCAGGGGCTCCTGAGAGTGGCCAAATGGCCCCAGCCTGATTGAAGTTGAGGGCAAGAATTCTTCCATGCCTGGTAGCGCACCAGTGGGTGCTCCCTTTCAATGTATCTGCATCCCATTTCTTATGGCCACTGCCCTTGGCTCCAGGAGGAATGAGGACGGTGAGCTCAGCAGTGCTCCTCAAGAAGTTATGTCCATTGAAATGGGTGAGGGGATTGTAAACTGTCACCTCCTGACTTTCCCTCTGAGCTCCACCACCACACCTTAGGAAATATGTGTCAAAAAGCAAGAGGTGGTAAAATTTGAACCCTGTAGGGAAGACTAAACTGCTCTAAAACACTTTTATAGGACTTTGTAGAGACTCAGTTAATGTTTTTCTGCCCCTTACTGTCAGTCTCAAGCAAAACCTTTGCTTGAGGCTAGTTTCAATGTAGAAAACCTTAGCAATCAAATCCCTTTAAAACTCCACATGACGCATTGTTCATAGGTGAGGAGGCACTTTTAGGAAAATCCAAAGAAATGCTAAAGATTAGAAGAGGAATGCAAAGGGAAATCAAAACTCTGTGCCTACAGCTGCAGTTCCTATTAACAAAGCCAAAGCTAGGTATGTTTTGTTGCTGAACTTCATTTCAGTCTTCCTGGCATGATTTTAGTGCAGTAATTCGGGTTAAATGAACGATAACAATGAAACTCAATGAAACCTTTCTTGTGTAACTCTCAATTTTCTTGTTTTGCTTGTGGGCTTTCCAGATCTTTTGCTTAAAAAAAATAAGTAAAAAGAAGGCTGTAACACATAATTGTTCTTACTGCCTTATCTGAGTGGGAAGACAGTGCTGTAATTAAAGTCCACAATTCCATTGTTCCAGATAGCATGTAGCTGGTTCACTGACAATTCTGTCTACCTTCACATTAGCACCATGTGATCCAGATATATTGCTTGTAAGGAGTTACAGGCAGTACAATTGCAAATTTGGACATACCTATATTTACACGGCATACTACGATACCAAAGCTGACATAACATTTCATTTTGTGAGCTGTGACACAGACATGCTTAAATCAGATAAGCTTTATTTGTAAATTATTGAAGGTGTAATTATTTTGTAACCTATAAAGCCACACCTCACCAGTACCTCTCATTCATGCTCACCCTATAATATTACAAGTAGCGCAGAGTGGGAATGAAGTCATTAAAAGGAGATTACAGCAGACCAACTACCATCATAAACCATTTTAATAAATGCACGTCTAGATGCACCCTGCACTTCCTCTTGATTCCCACGGGTTATGCCATACTCCTACAAAACTCTCCTCTATGGAGAGGCTAAAAAAGAGTGAACAAGCAGGGATTAAGGCAACATGGGAAAGGAACTTCATTGTCCAGAGCCACAGCATTGTGGGTGCTCTGCTGTGGGGCACTGTGGCACATGTGCTTGCTGATGCCCTATGCCTTCATTTCTTGTGCCTTGCAAATTGTGTGCTTTGCCTTGGCTGTGCTGAGCTTGTTGCTGAGTGGCAGGTACAGGAAAGCAGTTTCCAGCTAAGTGGACAGTGAGATTTTTGCATTACAAGCAGTCTAATGCAGCATTTGAGTATGTTAATAGATCTGCACATCACGAATTCCAGTGTTGGGGAAAACCAGCTGAGCACTGGTTGCTCATCTGTAGTCCTGTCTCTGGCTCCTTTTCTGCATCCAGAGGAGCTGTGGAGCCGGCCTGGGTGCAGTTATTCTGAGCACTCAATCACATGGTCTCAGAAACATCTTAATAAAATCTGACCAGCAACGCAGACAACAGCTTTGCCTCAGGATAAAACAGCCACCCAGGGTCTCAGCGCTGCAATAAAGTGTCCTGTCCAGCTGAGGAGCGAGGAACTCTGGCACCCAGCAAAAATGTCTGACAAAACCCCCTTTGAAACGGATATGCTAACTCTCACACGATTCGTTATGGAGAAGGGACGCCGTGTTAAAGGAGCAACGGGGGAGCTGACACAGCTGCTCAACTCCATGCTGACTGCCATAAAGGCCATTTCTTCTGCAGTCAGAAAGGCAGGCCTTGCCCACATGTGAGTCCTACCTAGCTATAAGGGGAGGAAGAGGAGGTTAGAGAGACAGCTGCTTACACAGGAAGGCTGGGGAGTGGGCAGGGATTCACAAATACGTTGGAAGTGTCTTTTTTAAGCCAAGTGACTGTATGTATGAGGTCAGAGCCTGGATTGTCAAGAGTGGGAAGTGGGAAATCTCTTTTTCTGGATTATTTTAATATCAGGAGAAAAGTAGATATTTAAACTAACTGCTGTTACTCTAAAAATGTAAGCCAGAACATCAATGCATTGCTCACCTCTCATCCCTTGTAAATGTTGATATTGATCTATTTTTAAATCTACTGTGAATTTGCAGAATATCACACTGTGGTATTTTCAATGCCGAATATCACACCACGATATTTTCTGCTGACATCCAAACCTGGTTCTGAGCTATGCAAATCACAACTTGGCTTATCTTTGGGAACTGATGTTCTGCCTCACTGCAGTATAAGTAATAGTCTGAAGCAACAGACCTGCAAGAAATGCCATATGCTGCCACGCATAAGTGCATTTCCCCTTTCTTCCTCAAGCAGTATCAGGGTTACAGATGGGAAGTCTTAAAAAGCCCTATATGGAAAACAAAAAGCACTATTTGGCATGTAGTGGTTTGGTAAATAAATAAAGAAGGAATAAAGAATTGCCTTCGCAAAGCCTGGAATGAACCAAGCTGTTCCTCACACAGCCAGATGAAATAGACATCAGTGTCATTGTTTTAATGGTGATCTATCTGAAGCAGTTCAGAGAGCTGGCATGTCCTAATAAAATTACGTATTTAAAATATATAGGTTTTGTTATGTATTGATATACATGTTTTTGTACGTTCCTGCGTATGTACACATGCATACATGCATAAGAAAGACAGGTAATATATTCGTTAAGAAACACAACGTTTGTAATTTGTTGGGTTTTTTTTGTTGTTGTGGGTTTGTTTTTTTTAGTTCCTGTGGAAACACCGAAATGTGTTACACTCTGGGGGGAGGGGGGTTGTGCTTCATTGACCATTTGACCATTTGGTCTAAGTACTTAATGATCTTTGCAAATGATGAATTCAATGCCTCAGTACTATCATCCTCACTTTAGAAGTACGGAACATAATATGTAGAAATGACATGAGACATACTCAAATTTAACCACAGCACCAAGCTCCTATGCCTTTAGCTGTTAAACTATAATTTGTTTCTGTACTTACTAGGTGAAGCTGAGCTGTTTTGCCTCCCTCACTTACAGGAACAGTTGCTTTTATCTCATTTTAATCTTTCAATATGCAGCCTCTGAAATGTTTAATAAGTAGGGAGAACCTCTATTTGATAGACTAGAGGTAAAATAGCCACCTAGTCTACAGGACACATAGCTACCGTGCTAGATGAATCTTCCCCTCAGAAACAAAACACCTGTTATGTTAGAGAGCAGATGTCCTTTTCAATAAACAAAAGCTTCAGGTAACGAACCAGAAATGTCTGATGTATCCAAACACACAAATGAGTAACTTGCACCATTCGAATTACACCAAGTAACCATGAAAATTCAGAAATTCTCATTGCAAGCTTTCAACCACAGTCCATCAACCACAGCTTGCATCCATCTGCATTTGTGAAACTAGAGAGCTCTGATTTTCCTAGTGCCTCCAAATAGGACACTGTGAAGTGTCTCCTTCATGACCTCAGCATGAATTTTTAGCACATTTGCCATTCAGAAGTAAAAGAACACTTTTCCCGAGACGTAGACTTGAGCTGGGAATGTGCTTGAAAACACGCTAACTGAAGAATGCCTGCTAAGCACTCCCTGAAAATCGTGGTCTTTTCCGGTATCTCAAACTTGGCACTTGAAAATTGAGTGCCCCAAACACTCTCTACTTCTGAAAAGCTCAGGCAGCTTTGAGCTGTGAGTAAAATAAAAGACTTTCCAGCTAATGCCTGCTGCTGACAAACACCCTGGGGACTAATTAGTTGTCCCTTTCATTTATTTTTCTTTCTCCATAATGAATAAAAGTGTTGTATCTATTTCCTGCATGATTCCTTATACTTCTAAGATGACCAGACCATGCACGTCAGGTCTAAACAGTGTTTCCTCAGCTATAAATCTCAGGAATACGTATACTACCGTATACTACCTCATTAACATATTGCTAAAATCGGAATAGGGAATGGAAGCATCCTCTTAACTCAGCCAAGGGCCACTGAATGAAACAGACCTTGATCCTGGGACACTGTTCAACATGAGGAATTATCTGGAGGTGTCTTCAATGCTTCTGGTTTTGGGGTGGTCGGGGACTGAGTAGGGGAGGGTTAAAGGTCATCATGGGGCTCTGAGCAGCCAATGGTAGAAAATAATGCGGATGCTACCTGCCTCTTCTCCTTCCTCAAAGATGCTGCCAGCTGTTTGTGAGGCTTCAAGGGAAGCCTGGCACCCACTGGGTGGGCTGAGGGGTCTGGTCTGTCCTGGAGAACATCCAGTCAGGAGCAAAAGGACCCAGATAAACCCCCAAAATGATGCTTTCTTATGCACGCTTTTGTTTTTTAGCAGCAGCAACCATCTCGTAATTCACCTTAGTTTAATCCAAAGATTAGAGGTGTGGGAAGATGACAGGAAGGAGCCATCCTGACTTGGGTTGGGTTTTTTCTCCCTAAAATCCTGTAACATTGGCCTACCTCCGGTTTCTTGATGTTTTCCCTTCCCTGTAGGTTTGGTATAGCTGGCACTGTGAACGTGACCGGAGATGAAGTGAAGAAGCTGGACGTACTATCCAACTCCCTGGTGATTAATATGCTGCAGTCCTCCTACAGCACCTGCGTCCTGGTCTCGGAAGAGAACAAAGAGGCCATCGTCACCCCCAAGGACAAGCGGGTCTGTACACCGGCTCGGGGGCCAGCAGGGGGCAGTCGTGCTTCACGTGTGGAAGCCAACCCTTCCCGAGGGAATGCGGAGCATTTGCACTGTTGCTGCGCTGTTTTGATTAATAACCGTGGTTCGGGGCACGGCGTCCACAGCTAAACGAGCTGTGCGGAGTAAAATTATCATTAAAGTTCTGTGAAGGGGGGATACTAATCATTTTTGATCTTGCTAACACACCGCAGATCCCAGGTGTATGTGTACTAATGTATTCCCTGAGCGCCAGTGTAACAGCTTTGGATTACATTAATAAGTCGGCAACATAAAATGACAGGAGAGGCTGGCAGAACTGGGGTTTACGTTATGTGTCCAGAGGAAACACCTGACTGCTTCACCAGGCTTCCCCCAGGAGGGGATCCTATTGCAGCAAGATACTGCTTACACTGATGTAACCGAGCCTTTCCCCAAGATGTTTTCTTACCCTCAAACCTCCCATCACAGGCAAATCCTTCAGTCTGGAACAGAATGTAACAAAAAAACCCACAAAACCCTTATTTACTTGAGGAAGATGCTTGCTTCCAGAATGAGTCACTCCTTTTGCTTTCAAGTGATTTCTTGCATTACTTGGCAGCAGAGGACTGCTCCTTTCTATCATCAGGTTTTGTGCTATCTGAGCAGAAACGTGCTCTCTCCTCTTTCTCTGGCAGGCCCTGCAGTGAGTGGGTGTTATGCTGCAGGGCCAGCTGGGTCAACAGCACAGCTCTCTCTGGCAAGCCATGTCAGGCATGATTTCAGGACTAAACACAGTGATAAAAATATGGGGTTTGTCATGTAAAAGGAGAGAATAGTGTAAGAATATGTATCATTTAATGCTTCCCTTGCCAATTCTGTTTTAGGGTAAATACGTGGTGTGCTTCGACCCCCTTGATGGTTCGTCCAATATAGACTGCTTGGCACCAATAGGAACGATATTTGCTATCTACAAGAAGGTAAGACAACAAAGCACACATGGCGTGATATACTTGGTGAAAGCAAAATTTGTTGGGTATGTCAACTTGCTTAGTTTCTTTCCTAGGTTCTGTAAGTGATCAACAGAGCCTGAGAAAGTAAAAGAGATGACAACTTGAGATTCACATGTGCTAAAATGCTGCCTGAATTCCCAGGAAGGAGACATTCAGCCCCATGAAATTGCTGTGTGGCGGCACTTCCCTCCTTCAGACACACAGACACTTAAACAAAACCCCTTCACCATTAGGCAGCTGGGTAGCTCTTCAGTGATTCTTTACTTGCTGCAGGTGAGCTGCAGGGTGTTACAGTTCCTGTGAATCACAGTATTTGTCCTCGTGGATACTGACTAGGGAGGGCTGATGGTCACTGCCTGGACTGTATTATGGCTAGCAGTTTGGTGACCTCCCACTGCAAGTTGTGTGCTTGTTACAGACGGGAGTTTATAAGCATGGTAACAGTGAAAGCCACCTGAGGCTGAAGGAAGCAGTCACCTACAGCCGTCAGGGCCCTGCCAGTGTATCTGCTCTCACGGGGCTGTACAGAACAGCAACTGTGCAGCCAATTAACAAATGTTAATAGCTAGAGTCATGCCAAGCCTTGTGATTTGATTGCTAATCTCTCAGTAGCTGGTGTTTTTCCTAAACCCTCAGCTCACAGTCGTATGATTATGAGAGACCCTCAGCCATTACTATTGCAAAATAACATTTACAGTACTTGTGACTGCAAAGAAGTCTTTACAGGCTCAGTTGCTACATTTCAAACATATGAAGATAAGTTTTTAAAGTCTGTCTCACCTTCTACCTCATAATTTTCAACTGGTTAGTCCTCCTTTTTTTACATTCTGTTAGGCAATACACTAATCATCACTGTTGAGAATATGCATCTACTAGCAAACCAAATAGTCAGGGCACAATCTCTACAGACTCATGGCATAAGGCAAGTGCTAGAAAATGGCTGTCCACACTGCTAATGGTTAGTGCAAACCCCCATCATAGATGCGGCACTGTCCAGAAAACATTGAGATGATGCCTGGGTATGGTTTGTGGAAAGAGCAGTCCAGGACTGCCTGCAGTATCTTCTACCATCTTGGGTTTTGCAGGGAAAAGAGTTTAGCTGTACGGATGCAGTTGATGCCATGTGTTCTTATGGTAAGCAAAGGAGCACCCATCCTTTTCACTTACCTCTCTAAAGATAACCTAAAAGACTACAGCACTTCCTAAGATTTACAGTGGGCAATAGCTGTGTTGTTCACTGTTCTTAAAAGTGGTAAGCAGCATCACATAAATACTAAACATTAGCTTTAAAAGCAAGTGCTCAGTGTGATTAATACAGCTTAGCAGGTGGAAATACAGATCAGATTTCCCTACCATCTTTAGCTCACCTGATAATGAAGATGAAGACTACAGACTGCCTAGTCTTCTGAAGGATTCTGCTTCAGAACAGAAACATTCCCCAAAGAACTCATATTGTTCCCAAATGTTCAAGTTTTCAATTTATTTTCTGAACCGTCCACTGTTGTTGCTCTAGAATAATAATGGACATGAGCCAACAGTGTGTGCTTGCAGCCCAGAAGGCCAATCTTGGCCAATCTTGACCAGTAGGCCGAGGGAAGTGATTCTGCCCCTCTGCTCTGGTGAGACCTCACCTGCAGTACTGCATCCAGCTGGAGAGTCCTCAGTGCAGGAAAGACATGGACCTGTTGGAGAGGGACCAGGGGAGGGACACAAAAATGATAAGAGGGATGGAGCACCCCTCTTACGAGAAAAGGCTTGTGAGGCAGTTTGGCTTCTTGAGCCTGGAGAAGAGAATGCTCCAGGGACACCTTATTGTGGCCTTTCAGTTTTTTAAGGGGACCTGTAAGGAAGATGGGAAAAGACTTTTTATCAGGGTCTGCTGCGAGAGGACAAGGGGTGATGGTTTTAAACTAAAAGAGAGGAGATTGAGGCTGGGTGTGAGGAAAACATTCTTTACAATGAGGGTGGTAAAACACTGGCACAGTTTTCCCAAAGAGGTGGTGGATGCGCCATCCCTGGAGACACTCAAGGCCAGGCTGGGTGTGGTTCTGGGCAACCTGGTCTAGTTGAAGATGTCCCTGCTCATTGCAAAGGGGTTGGACTAGATGGCCTTGGAATGCTCCTTCCAACCCAAACTGGTTTACGATTCTAGTTAACATATTTGTTGTAAAATACTGTTTCTAAGTTTCTGGTTTTTATGTGGGTGGATACCCTTCAGCACCTCATAAAAAAGAAAATTACATTGCTTTGTACAAATGCTTCATATACAAAAGAAAACCCTGCTGCTAGGATGAAGGGTGGCTTGTCAATTATATGAACAACTTACCAATTTTCCCTGGGAAGTTAGAAACAATGTGGAATTTACAGTCTTTCACTTGCATAATTCTTTCCATTAAAATGCTAATTACAAAGTACATATTAATTAATGCACCCTTCTCTCAGAGAAGAAAATTTCATAGCAACACTGCTAACTTTAAATACTATGAACTTCAAACCGTTTGAAATAATGAAATAATAATAAGTGCTTTATTGATTGCTACTGAAGAGTAGCATTGAAAGGAATAAAAGTGAGATGTTTATCCTGATGGATGAGAATCACTTAAGAAAGAAAACACAATTTCAATCTATTCAAGGTTCATTTGGGAAAGCTGTAAGAATCGTAATTCCAAAGGATGATCCCTAGCTCCTGTCTGATATTTATTACCTTCCAGTTCTCAGATGATTATCTGATTATCTCACCATGTCAGCACTTCAACTTCATTTCCAAAGGCTTACCCTCCAGAACTGAAATATTTACCTTATTTTAGGAAAAAAAAAAAAAAAAAGAAAAAAAAAAAAAAGAAAAAAGAAAGGATAAACAGCAGTTTTCTACAAAGGTCAGACTCAGTGCCAGCACATTGCAAACCTGAAAATGATTCTCTGGCTGCTCCCAGTCGAGAGCCACCACCATAGTGGCAGGTACCATTGCCTCCTGCCGGAAAAGCACCGTGTCAGTTTCATAGAGAAAGCCACCAAAAAATAAACGTCATCTGAGGTTCATTTAATTTTCCACCTGGCTTTTACTTTCTGATGCATGGGTGGTATTGATGAAGCAGAAACATCAAAAAAGCAGGGCTGAGGGAGGCCCCTTGTGGAATCGGCGAAAGCCAGAGCAAGCAATAGGACATTGACAGTCACTGCCGCTAAGGGGCTCTCAGCTGCTGCAGCGCTGAGGGTGGTGACAGTACGTATTTTTTGCTTGGACTCTCCAAAGTTTTTCATGCCACTGAGCTGAATCAACAACTCTCAGTTCATACTGCATATACATGCTATGAAACTCTGCTGCTTTGTTTTATTCTTTTTTTCAATTTGTATCTTTGCACAGTACCTCAGATGTATCCGTTGTCATGAGGACAACATCCTCTCCTCTATGTGGTCCCTCACGGGGAAGGTGTAAGAATTCAGTTAAATGCAATGGATACTCATGAAACACACGGTACAAATGGAGACCTGTAAACCAAGTCCTTCATGTGATGTTAGGCAAACCATACATGCAAATATTTTTAAACTCAGATATCACCCAAGGGTACCCCTATAGCAAGACTCTGCAGACCTTGTTTCATCTGCTTCACACCAACAACGAGACAAAGTGACTGTATCAGTGCTTGTCAGAGCTCCTCTGCAGTCCCTCTGCTTACTTCAGTGCTTTGCATAAAGACCTCTAAAGAGATTTGACTACCACCATTTCATAGTCAAAATGTAATGGAAAGGAAATCCATCTGTGAACTAGAAAGGATTGAAAATATTCAGCAGCTATCAGAGTCTACCGGCCAGCTTAATTCCCTGGTTTATTTCACAGTGCATGGTACTTCACAGGACTTCTGCAGTCCTAAAAGTGAAATATCAGCTGATCTCTACCTTTTTTACATTCTGACAAGCTCTGCCAAATTTTGTTTGAGTTTTTTCCTTCCTTTTGGAAGCTGCCTCTAGGAAATGCAGTTGTGAATTAGTATGGAAAAAACAAGTTAATTCTGCCAACTGTACATCTCCTGATGGAAGAGTTCCTCTGTTTTTTCGTAAGAGTCAGCAAATGTGTGGTTTCTCAGCCATGTAAACATAGAAAATGCATTTAAGAGATAGGACTTAAAGCTCATCTCACAAGATATTTTAAGTCAACAACACATGTAACCAGCAGCTATGTATGCTATATAAACACCATGTTCTACAAAGCAAACTTGTTTACTGTATTTATACAAAAATATTTTTTATTCAATGAGGAAAGCATACAAAACCCAAGAATAATCATAATATGTTTGCAACTAGTTCTGTAAATATGTTTTTAATTCTGCATTGAGTGTTGCAAACCATTAGTCTATTATAGACAACCATTGCTTTTGATGTTGAGATGTGCCGTGGAGACATATTTTTGAAAGGGAAGATGCTATGTAAGGTATAATCCTTGGTTCTGTAAAAGATTGTTTAGCAAAGGATTAGCCACTAGTCGTCAGTATTCAAAGCTCTGGAATACACAAACAGGGGTTTTAACCAGTCTTCCTTCATTACATGCATTATAACTTTGCTGAATAAGCAGCTTGATGTAGAGCACTTCCAAGGGACTGTGTACAAGATGCATTTGTACACACTCTATTTCAGCTCCTGTGACAAACTAGTTGGCAATTGGAATTTTTTCCACAGAAGAACTTGGCAAAATAATACTAATGAAAAATGTTGAGCAAAATATACAGCTAAAAACTGTAACCCAAATTAACAAAAGTAGCAAAATCTTTCAGTTAAAAATGAAAACATTTTGATGTGGAATTTGTCTTCATATGCCAAGAAATATGTAGTTTTGGTGTCTCTCATCTCAGCTTTCCTCCAGGTGTTGGCATAAAATGATGAATGGGATCCCCAAGTTACTCTTAGCTTTCCACCTTCGTAGGACCCTAATGGGCACCCTGACAGTTAGTTGCTCTCTGATGTGCTCCTCTCCTTGGAAGAGAGGTGTTTTTCTTTGAAAATTATCTGCGGAAAGCATTCTTGATTATTCAAAGAATTTACTCAATATTCATGAAATATTTTATTTCCTACACGAAATAGTCACTGATTTTTATTTTTTTAATCACATATTTTGGGATAGACCTGCTATTTCTATTTAGCTGCTACTTAATCTAATTAAGCCCATCCAATCACTGAGAAATTGTCTGAGTTTGGAACAATAAAATGCCTAACTGGGACCAGAAGAAAGGATCTCATTTTGATTCCTCACAAACCACCATCAAAACCTCCACAGAAGACTCTTCACAACTGACAAGCTTTTAAAAAGAAATGTTACTATCAAGCATTCCCTACCCATTTTGCAGTCCCAGGTACCCATCCATGGCTGTTATTCTTCCTTACCACACCAGTCAATCTCTTGTAAGCCCTGGCTAAGGCACACCTCTGTTGCTGTCTGGAAATATTTGCACCAGGTCTGACTGAGCTGTTGTTGTTCAGTGATATCCAAAGTGCCAAATCAAAATATTAGTGTCAGAAGGTGATTAAAAGCCTGATATGAAATCTCGTGTGAATGTTCTATTTAGAGTTATATATACACACCTGCATACATTAAACATGTTACTTTATGTATAATTATATATATAATTTTTTTATATATATAATATATATAGTTTTTTATAAAATTTTATTTTATATTTAATTTGAACATTTACATCACTTCAGTTACCCATCTCTTCACCAGCAGAGACCAATTCACAATCGTGGTTCCATCATGTTGCACCATCTATGCTTTTATTCTGATTACTGAAGCAGTTTGTCTGTAATACTAATGACTGCACTCACCTCACAGTTATTTCCTCTGAGGGGTGTCAGAATGATAGCTTAAATTTATACTTCCAGAAAATTAGTACCTCTGCTAGGTCTCAGATTTCTAGTGATCTGGAATTAATGGACTGTGCTGTAAAGCTAAGGTATCAGCTTTTATTGCAGGTATTGTATTGATTGCATGACATGTAACAAATAACAAACTCTCAACATCCTGTTCCAGTGTGCACATGTACCAAACTTGCCCTGACGTAGTGGAAACAATCTCTACTTCAGTTGTTTCAAAGGCCTGCATAGAAACAAAAAGGAAATCTGCCCCACAACATTATTGAAAATTTGTTTTGGTTGTTTCTTGTAAGAATTTAACCTTCAGTCCGATGGTAATTCTTCCTCAGGAAACAGATGATGAGCCCTCTGAAAAAGATGCTTTGCAGCCCGGACGCCGTATCGTTGCTGCAGGCTATGCCTTGTATGGGAGTGCTACACTGGTTGCCCTCTCCACAGGGCAAGGAGTGGACTGCTTCATGCTCGATCCGGTACAGTCATGGTGTAAATCACATTGCCACAACCTTTTAGAGCCTTCTGTGCTTGGATTTAATAATTTTTGTTACTCCTTGTCTCTAATCTAGGCGATCTATACGATTCTTGTTTTCACCCATGTCCTGGAGCATCCCACCTCCACCTTACAAGTATTTAATAATACATTAGTATGTTGGTTGCAATACCTCTATTTGGTTTTTCTACTCAGTGAAGGAGAGTGTAAGTTATGAGCATTCCAGACTGCTGTTTTGCACAGACACTTAAGAAAACTTACTCTGAGCAGTGTCTTTGCCTCCACTTAAAGAACTCCTGCTTTTAGATTGTTCTTGATTTTTCTCTCTGTAGAAGAACCTCAGCACGTTCAGTGTTTAGCCGGGGGGCAAGGACCATTTTTCGATACAGTTCATGCAGAGTGATGTCTGATTGCCTGAGTGCAATTTGGTTTTATGGCTAAGCCTTCTAACCTGCATGTCCAACAATATGCAGAAGCACAAGCATACCCATACAATTGGACATATGCCACCCCTTGGTGCTCACCCCTGGAGCCCAAAAAGCGTTACTGGAGGAATGCAAAAGAGAGACCTCTGGTTTGAAAGAAACAAGATTAGATGAAAGCAATACCATAGGAGTTTTTTTGATAAGAGAATGCATTATTATGAAACTTCTTTTAACCTTATAAACAGGCTCATACCAAGTGTGAGGAACTGGGAGCTGAGATGCTCTGGTTAGAGACAAAGGAATAGAAGGAGGAAGTTGCACTCAGATTGCAGACATCAACACCTGGGGGTAGTATTCGCTTTAAGATATTTAGGCAAGAGAGGCAAGAAAAATTAAAAAATCAGAAGGCAGTGTAATTTCTTAATTTGTAACCTTAAGATTTGTGGTCAAAAATTCATGATACATCTGCTTTCAGGGCTGCCTGGTGTCCTTTTGATATGCTAACCATTAGAGTTGAATGGCTTTTTATTTATAGTAATAATGTGACAAGTTTTCATGAACTTAACACAGATTCTGTGCTTTCTGCTCTGTTTGAAATGCTATCAAGCTATACACAGACTGTTGCTGAAAGGACCGAGCTATACTAGAGTTTCTGCCATCACTAGTGTAGCAACTGTTACAGAAAGCCAAGAAAACCTGTTGCTGCTTGCTAATAGCTGGTCTACTATTTTCTTCTGTAGGGTCTTGGTGAATTTATTTTGGTTGACAAAGATGTTAAAATCAAGAAGAAAGGGAAGGTATACAGTCTGAATGAAGGTTATGCAAAGTATTTTGATCCTGCAATGACAGAATATTTACAAAAGAAGAAATTCCCTGAGGTAAGAAAATATTAGCACTGTGTCTGATGTACTGCAGGCTGGCAAGCGCTGCATTCCCCAAAGTCCTGGATGACAGGAAAGGATTTGAAGGCCTCACTGAGTTCAGCCCCATGTAACCCTTTCGTGCTATTGGATCCATTTTGGGTATGTATCCGTGCTTTTTTCTGGCGCCCTAACGTCTTTCATAATTTAGACTTTGGTAAGTAAATTCTTAGCTTGTTCTTCATTGTGTGGAGGAAAATGTGTTGTACATGAAGAACCAGTTTTTTTAACAAAGCTCTGAAACTGTGCCAGCAAAAAGTGGTGGTATCCTTCTTTTCTGCCTTATCTGAATATGCAGCTCAGTCATATGTGCAGCAGGGCATTTGGGGCTAGGCTCCACATACTGCTCAGATGGTGCTTGCAGGGATCTGGGTGGCATCACCTTCTCCTCCCTGTACATGCTTGCATCTGAGGTATGCAGTATCACTCTTGCACTATCATTTACTTGAATTATATGGAGCATGAACCGACTCATAGGTTGGGAAAAAAAACCCAATGGTGTAAGGCGTACTTTCAGTATATTCTGTTAAGAGGATTATACTGTAACCTTCAGAGGGATAAAGATGAGAACATCCTGCATCTTCCTTGTGGAGACATACAACTCTGTACGGCCTCTAGTCAACCATAGCAGGATACCATGCAAGCTCTCAATGTGGAAATCTGGAAGATCTCTAGAAAGTGTGGCTATGTGAAAATTGTTGTATCCAGTAGAAAACTTCAGGGTGGTGTACCTGGGAAAGTTAACAAGTAAGAGTTTGAAACATAGTCCTGTGAGAAGCTCCTTCTCACATATATTGCAACGCTGACCTCTCATCTAAATGTGTTTTCTGTATTATCAAATTGTAGCTACAAAGGTTGCCGCATCATAGCACTTTAAACACATTCATTTTTAATATTTGAGGTAATTTTGAAACTTCAAAGTCTGCTTTCAGTCTGCTGTGAGAGGAGCAGAAGCCCACAACACAAATTTCATACTTCCTGAAAACTAATCCAGCTGAGAAAGAGAAGGACATCTGTGCTTCTCATTCTGCTCGTGTTATGCTGAGCTACGTATTCAGTATAATGCACTAACACTGGATTTACTGATTTGTGGTTTTTGCAAGCCACCCAAGTGCTGCTTAAAGTAAAACTCTCAGTCAACTCCAGGCAACCTCAAAAAGACTGGAGAGATTTCAAATTCAGTGGAATGAGCAGGCAGAGATATTTCACCACAGGCTGAGTGAGGACAGCTCTGTCATGTGATTCACTAATCCTTAGGACATACAGGAAAAACCTCATTTGCAAACACTATTTTATCTTAAATCTGTGCTTCATTTGAGGAAAATCTTTTGAAAGTGTTGTTGCACTAATGCAATAGAAGTTTGCAGAAGGTGTTTTTGTTACCTTAAAGCAAAAAAACAGTGGTGCATAGGTTATTTGGGGCAGCGGAAGCCTCCTCAAGGGTGCTGAGCAAGCACATTGCTTTGCTACTTGGAGACATAGGGCTGTCTGCATGAGAAGGGCCAAGACACCAGTGTTACTGCCACAAAGCCCAAGAAGGTTCCCTGCCCATCTGAAAGCTTGTTAGGAACCTGACTTTTGGAAACAGCATAACTCAGTTCCTTGATTTAAAAATAATATTTGCATTGTGGAAGGACAAGAGGGAGAAGGTGTCACCACACTTCATAGCATGAAAACTGCTTCCTGGCATCGCCTGTAAACCTTACCAGCTACACTGGTGCTTCCCTGACAGCACCCGGACAGTGCATTGCACAGCTTTGGTATCTTTGTCTTCCTCTCTTCAGCATGCAGAAGGGCAGTGGGGGTACCTGCTGGATAACCCCCACCTATGACTTGAGGAGGTATGGGGCATGGGGGACCCCTTCTTACTCAGGCAGACCACTTTGATCTTTGTTTTAGCTACTTGTCACTATCTTACCCCTGTATTTCGCACCTGTATTTCCTCCCTGTGGTTCTCGATCAATATGCTGTTCAGATGACACTAACATTGCCAAAAAGAATCAAAAAGTTAGAAATAAAACAGGCAAAGTAGGATGTTGTCCTGTATTCTGTATCACTGTCATTAGCAATCAAATATTACAAATTAACTGTTTATGTGGAGAGGCGATATTTTCCCTAACTATGTAACCAGCATTCCAGATCAGACAGTTAAGGATTTGCCTTAGCAATGCCATCAAAAACTTAGCAACAGCACATTTTAGCACAAAGCATTCTTCTGCCAGTCAGCCAAGATGTGACTGAGTGATATAAAAAAACCTAATAAAAACTCCATGCTTTTGTTACCATATCTGTAGGTGGACCAAGGGATGCAGGGGTTTGCTGCTGTAGTTTGCTCCCCCCACTCTCCTAAGTTGTCACAGTTATGCAAGAAAAACATGGTCTTGTTTTGCTGTGGATGAACATAGCTGTTGGAATATCTGTGGAATAAAGAAAGAAGTGGAAAATGTAACTCCCATCACATTGTGAAGTAAAAAAATCACAGGACCTATCTGTTATGAGCCATTTTTTATTCCTTTGGGTTAAGCAAACAAGAAAAAAAATGGGTGAAACTGAGAGCAATCACAAGTTTACTCAAACACCATGAATGCTGACTAAGGGAACATCATGGGTTTTCAACTCCTTCATTAGCATCAGCCGAACCAGTGCAAAGTTCTCACTGGCAAACACACAGCTTGACATTACTCAGAATTCAGTATGGAACTCCCTATCACTCATGCTCTGCTTTTTGTTTGAGAAGAAAGCGTTGGCAATACGCTGACACACATGCAACACCTATTAAAGTTCTCATCTGTAAGAAAAATGCATAAATGACCAAACATGAGAAATGAGAAGTAACATTTCTAATAACTAAAAGGACTATATATTCCTCCCATGCAGGTAGCTGGACTCTAAGTGAAGCAAAAATTTTATTTCAGTCTGTAGTTCCAGAGATAACAGTATCAGAATGGAGGACTTTCTCATATATACTTTTCTCAGCACAGATTCAGCTCTGTGTTTCTAGCAGATGAATTTCTGTCAGGGTAAAAAGCAATTAAAATTGCAAGTGTGATCTTGTCATCTTCATGTAACACTGCCCCTGTACACATAAATTGTGTAAATGACCTGCATGTGAATAGGAAATCCAGCGTATCCCAGCTGTATCTGGTGATCTGTACTCAGGTGGCTCAGCTCTGCCAGGATCTTTCATTAGGTAACTGATCCAGACAGAAAAAACGTGCAGAAGTCTTTTCAAACCTGTAGCATTGCAATACACAATTGCATGTATTAAGTGTGCAAGAAGTCCCAGTGTCGAATAATTTTCTGAGGAGGCACAAATTCCTCCTTTGCTTCATTGAAGACAGAGTGAAATATATTGACAGATCTCTTGGCATAGTAGCTTTCAAAAAGCTTTCCTTCAGTTTACATTTGTATTGTGTATCTCCTCCTTATAAAAGTATCGTGATGCATTGCTTTCCTCAGGTTATATATTTGGTGTACATAACTTCTATTTGTGCAAGACACCTTGGTTGTCTTCTATATTTCCTACCTTTCCTTACCATTTTTATAACCAACAAACCTGACACTGATATGAATATTTCCCTGTTTGCTCTTACTAAAATGAACTCTCCTTCAATGACATTAATGTCTCAGCTGAGAGCAAGGAAGAGCATATTCATGAATAAATTGCTTTCTCCCAAACTAAGTTGCAGAATGAATGTTATGACCAATTTTCTGACTTGACAAAGAGGCTGAAAGCTCACTGAGAACCGTGTATACCTGTTGTGAAAAGTGACATTCTACCTCATGCCCAGGCTTAGGAAACAGTGAAGGATACCTTGTTCTGATAATGTCAGGAAGTTTTTACTTTGCAGCGAGTTTGCAACCCTTGCTTTTTCACACACTGGGGACTGATACCAAATTACAGGTTGTGCACTCAAATTACAAGCAGCTTGTTTTTTATGCTGTGAATGCAGCTCTTTAAAGTGCTTATTTTAGAACTCCATAGCCAATCTTACAAAAACCTAAGCTTCAGGCTGATTTAGGCATTTATAATGTCCACAAGCAGTCATTGATGTAAGCAGATTTGATTCCTGTTTCATAAGAAAATTACATTTTTCTGTGCTACTAGCTGTCTAGCCTGGTAGATTTAATGCTTTACTCTATGTTTTTCAGGATGGCAGCTCCCCATATGGTGCCAGGTATGTGGGCTCCATGGTAGCTGATGTTCACCGTACATTGATGTATGGTGGGATCTTCATGTATCCTGCTAATCAGAAGAGTCCTAAAGGAAAGGTAAATTGTTTGACTTACTGTCTGGTGAGCTTAGTCAACCTAATGCCTCTGGTTTTCCCACAGAAGTAAAAGAATAGTTTACGTATATAAACAGATAATAATTTTGCACCCCCTGGAGAAAATTATTCATTGATATAATGGTCAGCTATCAAATTTAGGCAAGAAATTGCAACAATTGCCTGTTTA
Organism: Psittacula echo; assembly: GCF_963264785.1. Taxonomy (NCBI): domain Eukaryota; kingdom Metazoa; phylum Chordata; class Aves; order Psittaciformes; family Psittacidae; genus Psittacula; species Psittacula echo. The sequence continues at coordinate 45,500,931 of NC_137742.1, read as the reverse complement.
GGCAATTCCCAATTTAGGCCAGATATCTTCCCATGTGCTTTTCTATTACAAAATACTCAAATGATCTTCACTGCAACCAAGGGCTTTATTCATCTTTCTGAGGTGAAACATTTCAGTACCACAGAAACCTGCTGAGATACCTGTGACAGCTGGCATAGCTGAGGGGGGAAGAAGAGGAGGAGAACAAACAAACAAGACCCCAACCAATAAACCCAACTAAAATAAACCAGCAAAAACCCTCAACCCGTTAAACAGTGTGGATCTGTTTGTGTATCAGAGCAAGAAACAAAAAAGGAATTTGCTGTGTGTGAGAAAATTGGATTTGATGATGGGCCTCTTCAAATTCAACTTTTTGTTTTGAAATCTGTGTTAAGCCATTGGTGTAGAGAAAATATGAGAAACAGAACAAAAGAACAAACTTACAAAGTACAGAATTTTATAAAAATCAAGATTTCTGCATGAGTTAGCCTACATTGACTGTTTGATCTGGTTTGCACTGCCATAATGAAATAATGGAGAGAATATTGAAAGAAGCAAAACTACTACCATTACAAATCAAAGTTTTCTTTTTTTTCTTCTCAGAGGGCAGATGTAGACAGTATTTTCCACATAAACCTCTTCCTGATAGAGAGATCATGCCTTTGTGGCAGGTACCTGATTGTTATCTTCCTTAAAGACAATCTATGCACTTAGAGAGCTGAAAGGAACCAAATGTCACAGCAAACATAAATGACATGCATGTAGACTCTAGCATATAGAACTCCTTCATTAGGTTAAAGAAAGAGTGAAAACAAAATGCTCAATAACCACTGCTGGTATCAGCCAACGAATAGATCCTCTTTTCAAATTAGATATATTAAATCATTATTTTTTTTTTTATCAATTAAAGGCTTATAATTATCTGTTAGGTGAAAAGCGTTAAACCAGTCTGAAGACAGAGCCCATCTGAAGACCCATAAGTGCAATTGCATTATTATCTGAAGGAAAACTGCTTTATTTAAGCCACCTAGTCACAGTATAAGCAATAAGAAACTCAACATGTGGTTCCACTGCTATATTCTGGCTCATGATCTTGCAATAGTTGGCCATGCACTGAGAACAATGGAGGCTATTGGTCCTGTGTTGCCTGTCAGGGGGAGACCTTGTACCAGAAGTAGCATTTTAGAAGATACGAATAAAGGTAATATGTGTTATTAAAGTTTTTGACACATGGTTTCGTTACATTGTGATAAAGTAATGATGGGTAGTAATGTCCTGTGTCCAACCCATTTCTTTGTCTCTATATACAGTTGCATTCTGTCATGATTTCTTTCCCGCAGGAAATATTCTCTTTTGGACATATTAACAGCCCTTTAAACGTCATATGTATTAATATTGTCTCACATAAGCACTTCATAGACCATCAAAGATTCAACTAAACCTATCTAAATAATGTCTGTTAAAAACCAGCCCGCTACTGTCCATTTCTTTTTAAACACAGAAACTTTCGGCATATGTCCCAAGTAAGTTTGCATTCTACACAGGCACTCCAGAAGCAACTTTTTTAAAGATGTGAACAGATATCAGGGTCCAAACCAAAAGTGTCTGCATACCAAAAGGGAAAATTTGCTTTTACTAATTACTGCAGTTACTTCTGAAAACGGAGTAGCTATCTGGATGAGTTGAGGCCACTAATATCTATTCACATTTCTGAAGAGTGGAAATGAAATCCTGAAATTTGAAACCAGGAGCATCAAGTTTCAAACTCCAAAATATCCTGACCAAACACAGTGTGATTACCCCAAGCTTTGAGGTAATGCATAAAGCCGCCATGTGAGAAGAGATTGTTATTTTGGTTTCCGGGTACTGTTAACTTAGCTGACTGAACTCTTTTGCTGATGTCTCTGAGCCTGACAGCTACTTTTGACATTTTTGACAAAACACAGTTTCACTGGTGCTGCACATCAGTCCATCAACTTGGAAACAATGGTGGTGATGCTTGGACACAGGGTCGGTACACTGTTCCTCAAGACAGATGTTAAGGGAGGCGAGAGGAAGAAAGTGAAGAAGGTGGGATTAACTGAGAGACATTTCTACTTAGGTCAATTGACAAAAGGAAGGTTAGGTTCTGGTAAGTTCTTTGGTGTAATTTCCCCCAAAGGCAATCATGTGCTGCTTCTTTCTTTCTAGCTTCGACTTCTCTATGAGTGCAATCCTATGGCTTTCATCATTGAGCAAGCAGGTGGGATGGCAACTACAGGGACTGAGGCGGTGTTGGATGTGAAACCTGAGAGTCTTCACCAGAGAGTCCCTCTCATCCTTGGTTCTCCGGATGATGTGCAAGAATACCTCACTTGTGTACAGAAACATCAGAAGAGCAGTTAAAGGCTTTCTGGCATCAGACCTTGCTCATTCATCTTCAGTCTACAGGAAAAGCCGTACCTTTCAAGATGGTGGATTCTAGCAAGCAGCACCCATCTTCGAGTGAAAATCCCACTTTATGAGAACAAGGAAAATAGTGAAAATGGCTGATGAGAAAAACAAAAATTTCATTTTTTCTTGCAGACAAACGTAAAAAAAAATCCTCCGTCTCTGATTTATGCAGTGCAAATTTAGAGACAGAGGCCTGATTGTTAAACAGGAGCAAATTACTTTATATAGTATTAACAAAGGAAGTGGATTGTATCAGTACCCTAATTTGATCTGAAACTTTACATCTGAAACTACATGGTTGGCATGGTTTTCACATCAACATTTGCAATGCCATTATCTGGATTTTGTGTCAGAGGTTTAATTGCAAGGTGCTTTTTATCTTGACAGCCCTGAGAAGACCAAAAGTCTCATGTTGTCAGAAATAGTGTTTTTAAGCTTCAAATTACGTATGTCTTGGGTAATTAATAAAGATGAAAAGGCTGCAATGTTGCCAGGGTAATTCAATTCTCTTAAGAACAGGAAAATGCCTTGTGTTATTTACAGACAGGTAATCGTCAGTGGCACAAATTACAATAAACCGTTGCTATGGATGTGACACTCAAATCATGCCTATTCCCTGTTTATCCATTGTCCTTTGCAACAGGAGATATCAACACAAAGCTGTTACACCTCCATTTTCTTTTACTTTGAAAGGTTCTAATTTCAGATTGAAGCTTGCCCTTTTCTACACGTTATACTGCCATTCCTACCCACCTCCAGTACAGCCGTCCTGTCGGTAACCTGGTGCTGTCTAAGGTTTGACACTGCCTTAGGAGACTGGGAATCAGCTCTGATGCTAGCAGGCATTCATTACCCAATAAGAGCAAAAATGATTAATTAAGGAATGTGTGATTATGTTAAGTGACAAAGGTGTGAAAACTGGGCTTTAGATCACTTTCAGTATTAGACACCCTGATACCTTTTTAAGCCTCCTGTCTCATGATATGGATGTTTGTTTTGGCAACCATCTTGATGTAAGCAATTCCTGCCCCTACTGCTCATTTTCATTACTACTCCACGCCCTCAGTCATGGGGTACATGGAGTAGTGTTGTCTTGTACGCTGGTACAAGACTTTATCAAGAACATTCTGTGAATTACAGTAGGACACAGATAGGAGGATTTCATGCCTGAAGAGAGTTTCATGCCAGGAAACTCCAATGGCTATTTTTAAACTTACAACTATGTTCTACTATTCAAAAAGAAGAAGCAGGCTGAACAAAGGCAAACAGCAAATTATACAGCACACATATTTATCCTTAGGCATAGTTATCCCAGGGGTGAGGATGTGATTTCAGTACTGCTTCAGGTATCAAAGCACTCTTTTCACAGGTGTTAATCTGGCACTCTGTAAAGCTGTAACTGTGACAACTGCCCAGGATCATCAAGTACAGTGTGTACTTGTTTATTCTGCTCCTCGTCATGTGCTTCCTGAATCTCTGCTATCAACAGCAAAATGCAAGGAACACTTAAATCCTGGAGAATTAAGAGGAAGCAGAAAAACCTGTGAGAGTTTAGGTAATAGCAAACTTTATGGAGGACACAATTGTGCACTGACTATGAAAGCTAGTAAATCATAGAATCATAGAATAGTTAGGGTTGGAAAGGACCTTAAGATCATCTAGTTTCAACCCCCCTGCCATGGGCAAGGACACCTCACACTAAACCATGCCACCCAAGGCCTCATCCAACCTGGCCTTGAACACTGCAAAGGATGGAGCACTCACAACCTCCCTGGGCAACCCATTCCAGTGCCTCACCACCCTCTCAGTAAAGAATTTCTTCCTTATATCCAATCTAAGCTTCCCCTGTTTAAGTTTGAACCCGTTACCCCTTGTCCTGTCACTACAGTCCCTGATGAATAGTCCATCCCCAGCATTCTTGTAGGCCCCCTTCAGACACTGGAAGGCTGCTAGGAGGTCTCTTCTATTCTCCAGGCTTCTTCTCTTCTCCAGGCTGAACAGCCCCAACTTTCTCAGCCTGTCTTCATACAGGAGGTGCTCCAGTCCCCTGATCATCCTCGTGGCCCTCCTCTGGACTTGTTCCAACAGTTCCGTGTCCTTTTTATGTTGAGGACACCAGAACTGCACACAATACTCCAAGTGAGGTCTTATGAGAGCAGAGTATAGAGGGGCAAGATCACCTCCTTTGACCTGCTGGTCATGCTCCTTTTGATGCAGCCCAGGATATGGATAAATCAGTAGCACCTGAGTTGCCTTCATTTAAGTATGTTTTCACAGCAAAACCTGCATATAATCCCAGCTGCTAGACTTCCCATGACTTTCTTTTTTCCCTTAATTTACACCAGAAACACCTGTTACTGAAGGAGCTAGCACTATGTCACCCATGTGACAAACAACTACTGTTTGGGTGGCTGTTGATGCTTAAATGATAATGCTTACATTTTGCGGGCTGCAGGGTGGCTGGTATCTACAAAGAGATCTGTATCTTCCCTGCATAAACAACCCATGCAAATCCCAAATGCAGATTAAGAAAGCAGTGACTTTGGTGTGAACTGTGGATTTTCTTTGCCAGAGTTCCACTTTAACGTACCACACCTGTAGTGTATTCCTAAGTACTTCTGTGATATCTGCTACATCTAGTACAACCCTGCAACCTGACTACTCTATGGAGCCCTTCTTAAATTATCAGGACAGAGTTTTTAGTTTCCCTTCCCCGTGCAATACCATTTCAGACCATTTCTCCAGAGCTCTCCAACACAAATCACAGGGTGTCTGTGGCTGTGGGGGGTCACAATCTACAAAGCCCTTGTGCTACTGAGCCACAACTTCCCCTTACAGTCAGCTGCCAGGGTGTTTGAGGGCATCCAGACAGCTGAGAAAACAAGACTTAGCTTGTTGTTGTTGTTTGTTCTTTATTAAGAGTCCAGAGACTGCATCTAGTGGTTGGAGCAGTCAGAGAGGGGATGTACCACTAGCTGCCATCAATGCCGCCTAGAGAAGCTAGGAAGTTGGCATGGGCCAAAACTCACTGCCTCTGATTACTGAAGGTGATGCCAGGTATTATTCCTTGGATACTCATCAGCATGATATAAAATTATAAATAAATAGAAACACCAAGTACATGAAAGAACAGACACACATTTAAATACTAGTTCACACATGTGCCTTTGTGTTCGTATTTAATGGTTTCTTATAAAATTATACATAAACTATATACTTTATATAGGTTTTTTAATATGATTTTATATATAAACCAATGCCAGCTTGATTTCCTATTACTTTTGGAGGAGGACATGGAAAGGAAAGTATACTAGTTGTATTGTACCAGGCATGTAACAAATATGCCTATTCTTAAAGCACTGGTTTGTGACTTGTTGGAAACCTAACTCTTATTTCCAATTGCAGAACACATTTGCATTATTTCAGAAGTAGAATTTAAAGCTAACTACCTAAACCTGGGGGTATCCAATAGCACACGAAGAAGCAGAAACCCTAGCAGTCTATTACATAGGAGCAGTTGTTCACCAGTTACTTTGTAAATTAAGTCAGTCTGAACAGCCAGCCGCAGAGTTGGCCTTGTGACCGCAATCACAAGATGAGGGATCAGAGAACAGGTTGAGGCTGGCAGGCTTCCTACCAAGCGTGCTGTGCCCAGCCTGCCTGTGCTGCTGCCTGCCTGCCTGTCAGCCCAGCACTGCAAGTAGCTGATCATGGACCCTCTGCAGTGGGAGCTCACCCTCCTGTGACAAACCAAGGCAGCTGAAATGGAGATGCTGTTTGAAATGTTGGCTCAAACGTGCCTTTGGGCATTTGTATCAAAAGTCAGTACTTTTATTCTGTTTTCCATGAAACACACACACGGAGTTTTGTTGTTTGGGTGTTTGTTGTTGTTGGTTTTTTTTTTTTTAATAAAGACAATTGATATTTCTGGAAAAATCAGGCAAGACTTTTCTTTCTTTTTAAAATGAAAGCAGTATACTTCAGGCTAATTACAGAGAAAGAACAAGACAGAGCTCTGAGTACACAGCTTATACTACCCAGTCGGGCTCACTGTGAGAAAAGGGTCATTGGTACCTATGAAACAGAAGTGATGGATTAACAAGGAGAAAGATCATTAACTCCTTCAAGACATCAAAGATAGAAGTATCTGTTTTCCAGAGATGTCCAATGCCCAAATGTGTGTAAAGCAGCTAACAAAATGAACACTGAGCTAGAGGATCTGCAGGCAGTTACCCAAAGGGACAGAACAGACCCTACCATTCAGACTTTATGTCATCATGGACAATATTCACAAACCCCAGGCACTGGTACTGAAAACACTTTCAGGTTTTGTTCCTAGCTTTCTGCAAATACAGATGTGTTTTCAGTAAACAAAAATAAAAACCTCAAACCAAGCATGTGATCTGATTCCACTGAACTGATTTTAATACTCCATGGAGATAGGTGACACATTTCCCCCTGAGATCTGCCTGGGGTGGGGATTGCTCTCACCCAGTGCAATGATTTACATCGTGGATTTGCAGGATCCTGTTCATTAGGAGCCCAGCAGGTTTCTGCCAGCGGATTTTGCCGTTCTGGCCACTCTGACCAATGCAGGGAGTTTGGTAAGCCATCTTTCAGAGGGTGTTGGCCAGGAAAGCTATGTACTCACGCGTTGATAAACACAGTTTGGCCTAAGTATTCTTGTCAGCTGCTGAGCAGATCACCCAGTGCATATTTTATCACTTTTGAGGAGACTCCTCCACGGAGGAGATAATACACCCGCTCAACTACCCGCTCAGCTGTGCTGGTGCTGAATGTGCAAGGCCAGCCTAATCCCAGCCCGGGGGGGACAACTGTTTGCGATGAATCATCGATTCAGCATTGCGCTCAGTTGCACTGTCGGCACATGCCCAGGAACAAAAGAAGTCAACTTCTCCCCACGCCCAGCTGCGGCAGCACCGGCCTCGGGATCACATGCTGAGAAAAACACTGCTCTGAGACATCAGTGTGCCCTGCGCCTACCTACCAGGTGACGCACTATCTGTGTTTTGCCCTTTTGATTGCCCGGTTTCCTGTTTTGTTCCACATGACCGATTTTCTCCCTCTTTTAACAACTCGGTGTGATTTGCTATTCCAAAACAGGAAGATAAAAAGAAGACTGGTCAAATGAAAAGAAAGCAGAAAAGATAAATGGAAGGGAAAGAGGCACTCAGGCAAAGGTGTATCTGGAATTTAAACTCATGAAAAGAACAAGAATGGGGATGCTTACTTTTTAGCTATGTTGAACCTACACTGGGAGAAAACAAAGCCAAAGAAAGGTAGCCTTCCCCCAGATGTACATACACAGCTGTTAATCAGCTGCACGGCCTCTGCCAGGCAGCCTCACTGCTTTTGGCCTTTTTAACTCTCCCACTCCTCAGCAATGTGTCAGTTTAGATTAAAAACTTGCTGGGAAGAGAGGTTCTCTTGCTTTTTTGTTTTAGGGAACGCCTAATAAAATGGGACTATGAAGTTTGTTTAAATGTCTGGAAATAGTGCAGCTGAAGTAACACTTCAAAACAATTCCTGATGGGCTTCCTGTAACAACAGTTTTGCTTCTGAAATGCTCTACTATATTGTGAGAGGAATATGATCAACTCTCGTAATAGCACCGAATCATAAAACACAGTTCCCCTCCAATTCTTCCTGCCACTAGCGAGACACTAATAGCCAAATGGCAACAGTATTTATCCTTAATCTTTGCACAAGGCATTATAATTTCTCTATAAACAGAAGTTTATTTCAACTACAGGCAATTATTATCATAAATCTCCAAAAGTCAATGCAGTTTCACATCACAGCTGATACTTTCAGTATGTATATCCTATTAAAAAAAAAACCACCCTGCTGTCAGCCAGTGCTTCATGCTTGTATGAGGAAAGCCAACTGCAACACTAGTAAACATGGCTGAGCAGAAGGAATGTTAAGAGGGCGATAGGGAAGAACTTGCACTCACAATTCTTGCATTGCTGTGGCATAATTGTAAAAGACTGTGGTATGTGCTTGGCCATACACATATCTAGCATAACTGAGCACCTGCCGAAACAGCAATGAACTGTTTCGAGAGCTCTGTAGGCAGCTCTGTCTAGGTTTTTCTCTATGACTTGTTACCAGTCTCACAAATTGATACACTAGAGATACATCTAGAGATTCTGACTCCTTTTTAGGTGAGAAAAACCACCTGTGGTTTTTCAGACTTGGCCGATTTTATTTCATTTGACTTTCAGTTTTTAAGCACAATCGTGTCCCATGACATGTGCTACCACCTCAAGGAGTTCTCAGCATCCCATTTCAGCATCCCAGACCTCCTAAGCCAGTTTGAGTGTCTAACAGCCCAGCATTTATTTTAAACAGTTTTATGTCACTGTACACATGCTGTACAGGAAGCTTTCTCTGGTAATTAAAAAACCACCAACTTAATCATTAAAACCAAAACTTCATGTATTTCCACAGTGGTTCCCAAGATTGTGATTTTCCCATGTAGACACATGAAGTCTACATGGGAGGAGAGAGCTTCAGCGGGTCCTCGGTGGCACCTCAGTAGAGCGCATTTAAACCACCGTTGCCCTGGAGGAACACACATTAACACAGACGAAGAACTTACTTTGAAATTAGAAGTTAAACCCTGACGAATGTCCAAAGTGGATCAGATGTCACAAAGCATATGGGTGACCTTTACCAGGCTGGAAGATTGTATCTTTCCTTTCTCACATCTCAGCCCAACCACAGTCTTGCCCTGGAGGCCCTCACAAAGCCAGCTCTACCCAGGAGTGTCTTCTGAAGGTGGCCGGGGAGAGGAGTAGCTCACTCTCTGACTTTGCTCCATCTTTGACCCCTTCTTTTGAAACCAGAATTGCTGCCGAAGGTAAAGTAGCAGGTATCAGAGCTGCAGCACCAAACCTACCAACACACGTTATTTCTAAAACATGTATTTCCCAGCCTCACTTTGTTGAGAAAGGCTATCAGATTTTGCTCAGAAGTAGGTTTTGCATCTCCTGGAGGTGGTGAGAAGCTTAATTGAACAAAGCAAGGAAGAAGCATTTTAAAAAGAACACAGTATGTATTATATAAACACCTGCCTTCATGGTTTCCATGCCCCTTTACTCACAAAAGTTGGTGGTAGCTCTTCAACACGCTAGCATGATGGAAACAAAAACTGCCGCATAAATAAAATTTTAAGACCACTGGAAAGCGTATAATCATGCAATTTAGCATGAAAAAAGCGCAAGCAAGCAAGCAAGCAAGTTCTCTGTAAACACAAGTGAAGGTGGTTTCTACTGAGGACCCCAATATATCTAATCAATCCATTGATCAGGTCTCCAGCATATGGAGTTCCCTCCCCGAAGTTAAAAGTTTCAGGTTGGGCTCCTTGGCTGTTTTCAAATGCGCCTTGTTGAACATCACCTAGGTTCAGCTTTGGGAATTAATCTTTGTGAATGAAATTTTGTGTCTGATTATATCCTTTCTTCCAAATGCTTTAGGTGCCCCTGCCATTAAATTAAATTTCACCAATGATTTGATAATGGCCTGCAGAAGAGAAAGCTCCAGGGAGAACTATAAGAAATCTGGAGAGAGACTTTTTACAAGGGCAAGTGGGAATGGCTTTAAGCTGGAAGAGGGTAGATTTAGATTAGATATTAGGGGAAGTTCTTTACTATGAGACTGGTGTGACACTGGAACAGGTTGCCCAGAGAAGCTGTAGATGCCCCATCCCTGGAAGTGTTTAAGGTCAGGCTGGACAGGACTTTGAGCAACCTGGTCTAGTGAAAGGTGTCCCTGCCTGTGGCACGGGGGCTGGAACTAGACGACATTTCAAGTCTCTTCTAACGCAAACCATTCTCTGATTCTATGATAAAGCCCTGATTACAGAATGAGAGAAAACATCCCCATTAGTGATTCCATCTTGACCAATTCTTTCTACAAAACAGTGTATTAGTTAAGTCAGCACTTCCTGCTATGACTTCCCAACAAAATGAGAGAAAGTTACTGGGACAGACTGCAACTAAAAATAGGCTCTCAATTTATTATATACCTTTAAAGTGAAAAAAAGAGCTAGGAAGCAGAAGCATCAGCTTACGTTATCACAGCTATCTCAAGTATACTCAATTTCTCGGTTAATAGCCAGAAACTGAAGTTAATCTCAAATACATAAAAACTGATTAAGGATAAGAGATACATGGCAGAATTTTTTATTTCTTCAATGACATTAATTAAAGACCAAATACTGCTTAACTGATGCTCAGAAGCTAGAATTTTTGTAGTTTTATTTGTTTTTAGTGGATATTCCTATTTTCCTACACCTCTGGTTGTCTCAGAATGATGGGTTTGCCGAGTATCCTTATGCAGATCACCAGTTAATCATTCACTATAGCAGAACTTCACTGATACAACTCATCACATTTGGCTTTCCTGTAAGGTTTCAACAGTGTGAGATGACAAATATTTTGTCACTGTAGTCCTTCAAAGTATTTTGAAAATTACTTTCATGTATGTATTGTGTAGGGGGATAATAAGCTTATTTGCTCCACTGTTAATGTTAAGAAATTGATGTTAACATTAGCAAAGATGAAAAACCATGCATATTAAAAAAACAGCCCCCCCAAACAAAATGAAAAACAACCCCCTCAAAAAACCAAAAACAACCAAAAAAATCCATTCTACTTAGCAGTCACAGGTAGAATGAGAAGAAGACCGCTTTTAAAGGGAAAATAAAGCTTCCAATGACACTTAAATTAATTTCTTACTGCAGTTCAAAGAATAAACACTTTATGTGTGAGTTGAATAATTTCTTTTCATGGTTCTCCTTGCTTCAAGAGTACTTGCCTTTAAAAACTCATGACCAGCTGTTGATAAATAGTCATTCATCAAGCAGATCAGGGAAACTTACGATACCTTTAGGTCAAGCACAGTCTAAGAAGCACACAAAACAAAACACAAGGTCTTTTTTCTTCCCAAATTTAAATAAAACAGGAAAGCAAGCAAAGAATGCACTGCTTTATCACTATAGAGAATTGCCATCTACCTTGCATGTAGCACAGTGTCCAAATCACATATTTAGATATGTGTAAGACAACATTAGCAACAATAGCTGTAATAAGCAGGGCCCAAACACATTTACTGGTAATACCTGTGCATTAGTACCTTTATAAATGAAACATTTGATAATAAATGCAACTTCAGCTATCAGCAGGAATATAAAACCAAAGAAAATCTGGAAAGAAAAATACTGGCACACAGCCAGAGAGCTATAATTACTCACAGCTTTTCTGGGAACAACTCAGAAGCTTTCTCTGGGCATGCATAATGTGTATTTGCTGTATTTTCAGAAAGGAACAACTTTCGAGAGCGATGACACTTTGCCCAACAGGATATACCATTATGGAATCATTTGCTGTTTTGTAATAGTACCTCTGAAGTAAATGAAACAGCTCTACAGAAGATAGGGCCACTGCAGTGGAATTGTGAAAACAGATTTAATGTCATTCTTGAAATGTCACAGATTTTAAGTTTCTAGCACTTTGCCTAAATGCAACTTCCATAAAATTTTAGTGTTTTAAGTGTCATGTAAGGCAACAGTGGGTGAAGCTGTTTTTTCAGTTATCTGCATGGCCTGAGTTACCCTGTCTCCTCCTTGATTATTCTACTCAGAAGAGAGGATGTTCAGCCAGAACCATCAGCAAATTTTAATGCAGACAAATAGTGGCACTATCACATTTTACTTCAAAAAAATTCAGAGGTTGATGAGTCTTTTGTGAGCTACATTCCTTTTTATGTGCATATACTTCGGGAAGTTACATCCTTTTCTTTTCCCATCTGTTCATAAATACCTTGTTTTCACAGCAACTTTTATTAACCTTGGCTTTTGTAACCAAACACCTGTGCCCGCTGCCCATTATTTTACAGCAGTTCAAGTCCTAGCAGGCTTTGTACTAGTCTCACCCTATATTGGATATTCTCACTGTCTTGTTTTAATCAGTATAGAAAACCAGCAGCATTTTAAGTATTACTAAGCCCACAGTAATGTCAGCTTCCAGGATTAAAAAAATGTTCACAGGCCTCTGCCAACCCCCAGGTCTGGGGCAGCAAGAATGAAAAACAGCTACATAAGCTGATACAGTCCAGAGCTGGCAGTGTTTTCATCTTGCCTCCCATTTTGAATGTGTATACCACTCCTATTTCCTTCTGAACATAAGCCTTTAGAGGACTACCAGTTGAGCTCCATATTAATTTCCTCCATAGGTTCTGCCAGGCAGTACAGGCATTTTCCATAACAGGCTTAGCAAGACAACTTAATAGCTAAATTCTAACCAGTATTTCAGCTCTGTGGCTTCTTAAATAGCCACTAGGCTGAGGGAGGTTCTTCCTACAAAAAAAAAAAAAAAAAAAAAATCTCATAAGCAAATTCCGGGTGAAGGAATTCATCCACAAACAGCACGTAGCACAACTGAGCACTAGTGAAGTTTTGATTATTCCAAATAACTCATCTTGGTTTTATTTCAACAAGAAATTATGGAATGAAAGCTCAAAGCTTATTTTATCAACAAAGATATTAGCTTCTGTAACTTGCAGTCCAAGTGTTCCCTTGCATGCACAGTTATCAGTCTCAGGAAAGATACTGTACTTAAAAAGAAACAATACGTCCATTAAGTCTGAACTGGTGCTGGTTAATCTGCAGGACTAGGCTCCTTCAACCTCCAGCCCAAATACAAGAGGAGGCAAAAACAATGCAAGTCTTCCCCTCAGCCGTTTTTGGTGTTACCAATTTATCCTCCTCTGCAGAAACTACTGTTACCAAAACCACATCTAAACAAGGGTATGTAACAGTAATCACATTTCAGCAGCACAGATATCCGCAGAGGAAAAAAGTCCTTTCAGAGAGGAGACAGAGCACAGTGTAAATCACCATAGTTCGGTCAGCCACTGAATATCCAAGGATTGAGAGTGGCCCAACTTCACTTTCCATAAGAACAAAATTCCTGCCACCTCCCGCTACCCCCACACTTCTTTCATTAGACAGAGCTGGTGTATGGGCAAAATATGTAGGACAATAAATATCTCAAGAGCCAAGCTTTCTCTCTGAATAGCCCAGGTGCTTTGGTGCTCCTGCTGTATCCTACAGAGCTCAAAGTAGACAACTGCTGTAATGTAAGAAACATTGATGGTATTAAAAAAAGTACAAAGAACAAGATATACCATCACATCTGGGTCATGGGACTACACCAAAACTCATTTACAGATGCAGTCTAGGGATCAAGTAATTTTGAAGAATAAGGATCATATTTTCAGTCACTTCTACATTTTAGCTGATAAAATGAAAAGTGGAAAAATGTCTTTGTGTAACAAATACTATAGTTTATATCAGCTATTAACCATTCCCGGATAGACAGGGTTGTGTTTTAGTAACTGATGAAGAGGCATGAATATAAACTTCAGCTAGTTGTATGATTTAGGATGCCCATTTGATAACAGTCTCAAGAGGAAAAAACACATATCAAACAGCCAAGTCATCTGTACACACTAGAAATTAAGAATTTATTTATAAAGTAAACCTCTGGACATATTGTTAATTCTTTTTTTAAAAAAAAAAAAAAGAAAAAAAAAGGAAAAATACAAAGAAGAATCTATTAGATTAACCAGTCAAGCCAGCAATATTACAAGCTGTTTACATACCAACATTTACATTAATTTAAAACAAGTGGCATGTCACCAACATGTAAAACATACTTCAAAAGTTTAAAAAAAAAAAAAAATCAAGTTGACTTTTGAAAGATGTAAGTCTACCACCACATGTAGACCAAACATGGGTTTGGTCATTCAGTTTAAAATCCCCTCTTGCACTGAAATGTTCAGTCTTCAAATTATACAAGTGGATAGCTAGCAGCTGTTGCTATTCCACAGTGGTTCTTCCTGTCCTTGGCCATGTAGATATATCCTTTGTCACCCCACTTCTCACCCCAGCTGAAAACAGAAGTAAAGGATTTGTTTTCATACTCAGAAAAGACTTTACCCTTCCTCCCCTCTCCCCCATATTTAAATTGAAAACTACTACCTTCCATTTGTGGAGGAAAAATCAAGATAGCTGCAGCCAAACTAAAGTGCTTTCCAGCAATTAAATGCATGTTGCAGAAGAAGCACCCCAAGCTCCCAGAAGGGTGAGCCATCCTCTTACAAGGTGGAGACCTTAACATGCAATCCTCAATTACAGGTGCCTGAACCTCAGACACTGCCCCCAGCCAACTTTAAGGGAAGACCAAGTCTGCAAGCAGCATTTGATGGTGGTGCCCCATTATTGACAAGAACATGAGACAAGCTCATGTGACATGCCCTTCAGCTTTAATTTATTGTTTTCTCTCCAACCTAGTAGGTAACTCCCTCTTTAAAGTCCAAGTGTTACCCTATTTCACATAGTGAGCAGTGCTCTGCTTCCAAAAAATCCATTATACCCTTACAAACTTGCTTCCTCTTGCTCTCCTCTGCTCCACCACTTTAACATCTACTAGCTCTACAGGCTGTTGCACTACTGAGCTCCCTTGAATTAACTGAAAAAGCAGAATGACTTTGCTGCTTTGATTCTACTTTATTAGGCTGCCAGCAGCATAAGTTGGGTTTAACTTCTGCATACAACACAACCTGGAAACCGTTCCCATATTTTTCATGCAGTTTTTAATTGCTGTTGTCTTTCCATCCGTGCACTAAAAGTGACAAGCTACCTTCCCTTCTCTCCTATTCCCAGAGAGTACAAAGCATAGACAGCAATCTTACCTGTTCTTGACAATCCAGTATTTCTTCCCATCTACATCTTCTCCCTCAAAGCCATAACCTACAACCAGAACACCATGGTCCAGGTCTTCACTGCTGCAGTCTGGTTCATAGTAGATACCTGCAGAGACATAAGCACACATGCGAACAAGCTCATCTGCAGGAAGCTCTTCTCCCTCACCAGAAGTTCTGCGTATTTCAAATTAAATGATGCACAGCCTCTTGAAAGTCATAGAGAGAGGACTCATAAGTGAAGCGTATCACAGCAGAAACTGAAGGACAAGTACACAGACATGTAGGAGAAATGTGAAGCGTGAAGCATGGAGAACCTGGCGTAGAATTCAAACGACTCCTGATAATGTCAGCATCATAATTGTGGGGGTTTTTCACCTATTAAACTGAAGGAAAATGAATTCCAAGTATTAAAAATAATTAAAAAAAGAACCAAACCACACACACACAAAAAACCCAGAGCTCTCTGCATTCAAGTTGCTAACATGCTAACAAACCCCCACCTGATTGATAAAACTGGAATGAAGAATGGCCTGCATCAATAGCAACAGACACTGGACCCACAGCTGCTACTGCTTTCATGAGAGCTCTTTCATGTCCTTGAGGAATGTCAACAAAGCCAGTGTCATTAGCAGCATTGTACTCTGCCTTGTAGCGACAGTCTTCATCATCCTAAATAAAAAGAAAGCCCTAGTTATTACACAGTTGTTCTCTTAACACACAGGTGAGCACATGAATTTCCAGACATCCTGGGACTTTGCTGCCTTGAAAACAAGGCACTGAAGAGGATCCAATTGCTTCAGCAATGCTTTGAAAGAGCAGAGGGAGAACACAGAAGGGGCTTTTGAGTTTCTCAAAGTTACAGAAAAAGCACAGGGAAGTGGAGCCCAAAAGGAAAACTTTACCAGTATGCAAAGGACCATCACATCCTGGAATCCTGCCTTTTTTGGTGAGCAGGACAAATGTCTTTTCAGGGAGGAAAGAAGCCCAGAATGCATTAACAGGCAATGCAAGAGAGCCAAGTATTCATTAATTACTAAGCAATCCAGAAACTGCTCATTGAGCAAGCACTTAAAATCCACAATTTTAGCCTGTCATACCTTGAAGAACAGTACAGAATGATTTGGAAGTTAGTCATTTGTATCATATGACCTTACATACAAGTACTTTTTTTACTTCTTTTCCAATAGAGAATGAAGCTGAACTGTTGGTGTCACAGGCATTTATCTCAGGAGAGCGGCCTAGTTTGGAAGTTAGGCCATGTGAAATTTAAATAGACTGGAGCAAACACATCCCTCCCTCACTTGGTGTGGCAACTTAAGTACTAAAGCTGCATCCCTGAACTAAATGGACACAGAATACACTTCAGTTGCTTACTTTTTATACTCAGCAAGTTAGGCACTTTCTATTATCCACTGGGATCTCAGTAAGAGGCAAGATTAGGGAAAAAGCTGAGATTACAGGGATGCAGATGAAGCCGAACCAAATCCACAGGCTTCTTTCTCTATTCCTCACAACAAATGGCATTGCTATTGCACATTCAGTCAACACTAAACGGAAAGGAAACTAAGCAAAGCTCTTAGTAATCAAAAGGTTAAACCATAGGCTCTCAAGTGATACCGCAATCTACCACTGTGTTTTTGTCTTCTCACATCTGTTTAACATTTGACAGATAATTAGAGATTTTAGAAGTCTGCCCATTATGTGCATTTATGCACATTTAGTCTAGTGGCATTGCCAACAACCATTGTTAAAAAACAAATCACAGTAGCTGCAAGAATTAGTTTGTCTACAGGTAGCAACTGCATAATAGCTCAGTTATGGGAAGCTGAATTGCACCCCTATAACAAAGTAGCACTGTTCACAAGGATTGCGTCCTGGTCCAGTGGGTCAACCAAGATAAGGAATGACATCTGATAGGAGGGCAGCAATGAGGGAGAGCAATAACAGTATTTCCCTTAGTTTTTCCAAATGGTCTGGTAAGATTTTGACCTCAAAGAGCAGCGCAGTATGTGATTCCCACTGGGGCTAGCAGTCACTCCAGTTTTCTTAGGAAAGATGCAACAGAAAGAACAGATGTACCTATTACTACATAGACATTTTCCTTTCTAGGTATGAGTTTCCCCAACACAGTTTGTCCACAGATGTTACACCTGCAATACAAGTCCAGCTATTACACTTACCTTTGCAGTGTATGGGTAGGATTCCTCTGAATCAATTCCCCCATTATCCTCCACATACTGGAAAGCCTGGTCCATAAGACCTCCATTGCAGCCTTGATTCCCCTCAGGGCGAGAACAGTCCACCAGATTCTGCTCACTCAGCGAAACAAGTTTGCCAGTTTTCCTGAAGTGCTGCCCTTCAAGAGCTCCTGTTGTGCTGAAAGCCCAGCAAGAGCCACACTGACCCTGAGGCACAAATGAAGTTACAAGTCTGGACAGATTAGGCAATTACAGTTCCCCTATCACTGACCTAAGCACAAGAAAGCCCAACACAAAAGCCACAAGGCTAACTTCAGATTTACACTCCTAGCATGTGCAAGTGAAGATATTACAGGCCTTTTCAGTTCTCAAAACTTTTAGTACAGAATCCATAAAACATCCTAAAGGGGTGCAGCAATTTTATCAAAATGGCACTCCGTTTAGTAAGCTTTCCCTAGGCTTCATTGAAAGTCCATAGTTTTTCCTCTATGGAAGTGGACATAGCATTCAGGAAGCCAGATCTGTATCTAGTTAAAAAATCCCCATTGGAGAATACCTGGTCTTTAACCGGAGTTACATATCCCTTCTCTCTCCAGTCTACTGATCGTGGCACTTCCAGGAAGCTGGGCTCAAGGAACTGGGATCCTCTGTATTTCCTTTCTGACTTCTTGTGTATATACCCATTCATAAGCTGTCTGAACTCCTCAGTTGTCTGAAGAAAATGTAAGACATGGAGTCATCATCTATCACACACCACTGTCTGGAACTGTGTTTCATGCCTCTGTACATACCATGTCACCAAACTGATTCATTCCCAACTTGTAGCTGTGTTTTCCTAATGTGTGATCCAGATTATGGAGTTCAATCATTTTCAGATTCTTCTCCCACACCAGTCTTCTCCAGCTTTCCTCTCTCTAAGGGGCCAGAAAACAACATACTTCAATGAGGCAGTTCAAACAAAGTTCACTTGCACAAGAGTTACGTGCTTTGTAGGTTACTTGAATCAGAAGTCTGAATGCTGTTTGCGATGGTCTTTTTTGCCCCCCTCGTAATAAAAACAAAGAGTACAGTACAGCTGAGTCGATGCACAAACCTAGGCCAGGGACCTAGGAAAAACAGGATTATCCTTCCCAAGTGCAGACCATAGTCAGTGTAGAAACAAAGCAGATATGACTCAGCTGGCAGGGCCCTTCTGAATGCGCTCAGCACTTGCCGAGCAGAGCACGTATGCCCGGCGCTCACCTCATGGTAGTCCTTGTTGTGCCACGACTTCCACAGCTGCCAGTGGCTGTCGAGCTCGGAGTCAATTCTCGGAGCGCCGAGGGCCAGCCCCAAGCAGAGGTAGAGCGTGGTCAGACACAGATTCATGATGGCAGATCTGCAGCGAACGGAGGAACAGCGGTCAAACGGAGCAACGCGCCGGAGAGCCGCCCTTGACTTCACAGCCCTGAGCAGCGAGTGGGATGCCCGACCCGAAACGCGCCTGTTCGCGACTCCCCCACCCCTGCATTAAGCAGTTCATTCGCAGGAGAGAGGAGCAAGCCAGTACTCCAAGCTCCCGGGGCCCAGCCCGCTAAGAAGCTGGCCACCCCGGGCCCCGCTGAGGCCCCCTTCGGAGGCCCCACGATCTGAGCCGGCCTCTACCCGTTCCCCCCTGCGGGCTGGGCCCTCGGCCGTAAACAAGCTCGGGCGGCGGGGCTGGCAAGCTGGAATGGCGGCCCCGTCCCGGCAGGAGCCGCTCCGCCGCAGCACAGGGGCCAACGCCCGCTCGGACCCGAAGCCCCAGCTCAAGCCCGCTCACCTCACCAAACACGAACAACGGCCAACTCGACTCCCCAGTTCAACAACGCTGGCTCCCTGTGGCTCATCTTATAGTCGCCGCGGCCGTGTCCGCCCCGCCGCTCCGATTGGCGGTCGCGCCAGGCCTCGTTCCGCTGGGCCGCGCCTCCCGCCGGAGCCTGGGCGGTGGCCGGGCGGAGGTCTGGCGAGGGCTTGGGAGGGTTACCCGCTATCACCCTCGGGGGTCTGCCCCGCCGCAGGGCGCCAGTATCTGGAGCTGCTGGAGATGATGTGGGGCTGCCGTGGGGGCATCCCGCACCGCCAAGGGAGCCGTTACATTGTGCAGTGTTTGTCTAAATACTTACGATGGATCCAGGCAGGCTGGAGAGAGTGGCAGCACGCTGGGACGGCTGGAATATAACCTGGGGAGGACGTCAGGGTGGCAACTTTGACTAGAGAAAAACAAAATCTGGAGGAAACGGACAAAAACGCAGGTTGCAGACCAGTTGAGGATGACTCTTGCTCTGGTCAGCCAGCCAGGCTGCTCCCGTGTAGCAGTGATGGTCTGTGGCCCTGGGGGTCCCAGTGTCCTGCCAGAGGCCAGGCAGGCGGATGTGCTTGCACTGAGTCTGGTAAGAGTCGGGCATTTTACCACCAGTGTGGCTGGTGTTTATATACGTAGTGTCCAGCTACTGGGAAGCACTATAGCACTGAGAGTTGCAGCACAGATGAGATACAGAAAGATTTACAGTGTCTTGCCCTACATCAAGCCAGGAGTAGATAAACTTGGATTTTTATCAGGGAACTTGCCTCTTAGAGTGGAATAACTGCAAGAGCTATTCAGGGTTCCTCCTTACACTCTCGTAAAGCCTGCATTTAGCTCGCAGACTTGAAAGCATGCATTTAGAGTGAAAAACAGGGTTTGTAGACTGTTGCGCAAAAGCAAAAAGGAAGAAATCATATGATGTGCACTTCTCCCTTTTTTGATGTCCTAAGACAGAGTGTTGTTAAAATGAGCAATACATGTTTCGTTACCCCGATTATCCCAGGAGCAGTCTCTGGCTCAGGGAAGCCCCACAAAGCCGAATATATGAAGAGAAGTTGGAGGGGTTGTTTTGTCTTTGCAAAGTATTTGTGTAAGTCTCCTGACACTGAACTAGTGTACTGATTCCACAAAAATACAGCCAGCAATGGATCTCCTTGGTTAGCAAGTAGTCATAAGCAAGCATTGGAAAGCCTCCAAGAAAATAAGATAATTTAGAGCTGAACCACTTACTTGGGTGAAAGCTCGCATATTGAACACTCAGGACTGGTTTATCAGGATCATTTATACATGTGCAGCAATACCACTTTGAGCAGAGATGTAAAATGTAGAAGGGACTTAGTCAAAATAGGACTGCAGCAAATGTACACTGAGTACATTACAATTGCTAGGAATTATTTGCACCCCATTTTGATATTTACTTGCTTTGCAAAGCTGTGTTACCAAATTTCTAATGGTCTTTGTGGCGGAAATTTCTGAAAGTTCTTGTTTTGCCTAAAGTTGTTATATGGCTAGTAGCAGACTGACCATACAGAGACTGTGCAAACATCTTCTGAAGCAAGGAAGAGTGTGACATACACTGCAACAACCAACACTGCACGTTGGCACACATTAGAAGAATTAGAGTATAGTTTTTAAAAAATAAGCTACATGTCCTTATGATGTCTATTTAACCATTTGTATTTCCAGTTGTCAAACAACAGTTTCAAGACCAGCCTTTTCTAAGGAAAATGGCCCATTTCCTTACTTGTGAGGGAAAATAAAAATGCATGCATTGAGTAAGACTATCATTTGTGTCTTCCCAGCATGAAACTTTTCACTACTTAACCAGTCCTCATGTAAATACCTTAGGAGAGTTAGATGAACTTCATATAATTTGGCTAATTCATAGTTAGGATTTTGGTGGGGTTTTTTTTTGTTGGTTGGTTCGTTTGGGTTTTGTGGTTTTTGGTTTTGTGGGTTTTTTTGTTGTTGTTCTGTTTTGGTTTTGGGTTTTGTTTTTTTTTTTCATTTGTGTAGGATTTAAGAAGTTTTTATTTAACAGCTTTTTGCTGATATTTTCCATGCAGTGGGACTTATCAGTCCTATTTGGGTTAGCTTTGTTTCTGCAATTGTATCTGATATCAACTGAACATTGAAAGGCTACAATTAAGTTCTCAATGAGCTATGGACAAGGACTTATCTCCTCAAAGGGCAAGATGTTTAGCTGGCATGACAGGAGGTAAGGTAAAAATTATAGAGTCTTGCACCATAAATCACATATCTGCTGCTCTGTAATGTGCCCTGAGATGCACCAAACCGATGCTTTTCTAGATGGTGTGAGGTCCTGTCTCTTTGGGGAGGTTACCCTGTAGTCAGCTAGCATGTGATACCACTGTGTTACCTCTCCTCGTGAATACTCTTGTGCACATACACACACACAACTGCCAGGTACCATTTTTACTATGAAGATAACTTCACCCTACAAGTTTATTTATTATAGTAGATAGAATTTGTTGAAATTCTTGAAGGAAACAGGAATACTTTCACCTTCAGCACATTGACTTCGGCTTGCACTCAGTCATAACTGTTGTATGGACATACCAGTTCTCCGGGTATTTTTGGAAGGGAGCCTGGGAGCACAGGTGCAGAAACATAGGCATACGCAAGGGAAATCTGTACCGCAACAGCTGTAGTCAGAACCTTGTCATCACAAGACTGCCATTTAGAAACCTCTGATAGGAAGCTAGCCTAGGAGTACCTCTAACTCCTGTATAAACTTTTCCCCTCTGGGGACTGATTATATTGTCATCAATGTAAAGACTGCCAACCATACTGCAGAGACTGTTCGTGACTGCAGACAAGGTAAAAAAGTCATACGGCACAGCTACTAGACATCCCTCTGTCCCAGCACTGTTCCTGCTGCTCCAGTCTGTGCACTGTGATGTGTTCACATGCCAGACTGCAAATGCGGTGTAGTCTGCTGAAGTCTGTTGAAGACATTTCTGTGAGGGCTAGCAGCCATGATGTGGTCTGGTGGCAAAGCACTCCTTTCACATTAGCAGACTGAAGGTGTGAAATGAAGAGCTTCTTCAGTTCTTCTTCTTGAAAGCTCAACTGCACATCCAGTCCAGAGGAGGTCTAGATAGCCATGCTAATCACAGTAGTCACAGTCCTTTCTGCAATAACCTGAAGAGCAAAACTTGGAAGGAAGAAAGCCGTTGTCCATTAATTTAAATCTCTCGTGTTTGGAGGGTAACTTTCCAAATTGCTTTGAAAAAACAGCTTTTGAGGAACTTTATGTGTGCAGAACACCAACTCTTTTGCCAAAGGAATTCCACACTTCTAAGACACAGGAATAACACGTTTTAATAACTGGTCGTGTTTCCATTGCAACAGCTTAAAGATTGCTAACCTCCCTGTAGCTGTTTGGTCCTACAAGTTACCAGATGCCAGAGGCCATGCATTTCTCAATATTCCCAAGAATGTGCACAGCAGTGTGTTGTCTCTGCACTTGGCGAGCGGTCTGAGCATGGATCTCCAGGGAAGCATTTCATCAATGTGAAACTCAGCTGCCACTGCACATCTCAGGTGTGCAGCACAATCCTCCTCCTCCGGAACCACTCTACGTATTTGAATCCAGGATTTCTGAACTTGTTTTGTACTTTTAAATATTTTTTTCTTTCTTGTTCTCCTGGTAAAAGTAGTGCAGAGGAAAGGGCCAAGGTCAACCTCTATCTGCCAGAAAAAGACCCAGAAATCAGAACAGCAAAGCTCCTTTGTCGTTGTAGTTGACTTGCAAAGCTACAATAGGCTGGCAGTGTATCAAAAACATCTGTGCAATGTAAACAGAGTAAGCTAACGTCACAACCGTGACATGAATATGTGCAGGGGCAGCTCCCACAGACCAGCAATCTCAAGGTAACTCATGTACCATGATCATTACTGAAGTAAAAACAAGTGGTTTGTTTGGATGCCATTTATCCGAACAGCAAAGGAAGCAAATTTTATTTAGGCAAACATAATTTTTTTCAGAACTATGAAGACTAGATTCAGGATCTTTAATACTGGAATAAAAAAACCTGAACTGGCTTATTTAAAAAGATGTAACTGTGAATATGTTTATTTATACCACATCTGGCTTAAATCTGTGATTTAGGAATGGACTTCTACAGCAGTATGATCTTAATCAAGGTGTATCTTAAAGTGTTATTTACCCTTAAATGCAAAAAAAAAAAAAAAAAAAAAAAAAAAAAAAGGAAAAAAAATCCCCAAACAGAACAACAAAAAAAAATTCTGGTCATATAGGTACTTCTTTTCAGCTCGACATTGATCCAGTTTAGAAAAGTACAGGCATATTGCAGAGCACTGTGCTGAATTTGCATGCCAGAGTCTGATTTATGTGTAAGAAATACCAGAGTCATACTTGTGTTTAGGAAAAAGAAACTTCAAAACATCAGGTCATAGAAAGTTTCAGAAAAATAATCATGTTTTTCTTCTATTTTATGGTAAAGATTCTTCTTACAGAAAAAAGCACAGTAAGTTTCCAATGCCAGAGTGACTATTTCAGAAAGCTAGGAGGATATGGGAAGATAATTATAGAACAGATATCCTTGTGCCATCTTAAGAAATAATACTCACTTTAATTGTTATTTTTAGTGCCAGTTTTTTATGTAACTTGATTTGAATATGGCTGGTAAAAAGGCTACTAAAAAGCATGAAGAGTTTCTCTTCTTCCTTACAGCTCCATGCAAAGTAAGCAGCCTTCCTGCCCAACATGGGCATTCCTCACCAAAGATCTCAGGTGGGTCTGGAGTTTATGATATCCCTCTGGAATTAACAGCATTCATAAGTACCCACTTAAGAATCTTTGTTTTGGATTCTCTCTTGTAAAAAATCAGATTCAAACTGAGCTTCAGCTGTAGCACCCATAATGAAGTTAGTTGCATCATTATTAGGTTAGAAAAAAGCAGCGTGTGCTTCAAGGGAACATAGATAGGGTTCTGTGAATTTTCTGAAGACCTGGGAGATGGCTGGGACGCAGTGACACAACCGTTTTGAAACACCTCTTTGTTTTCAGCAGTCTTGTGATCTCCCAGAATCATCATTTCCTCACCCAAGTGCCAGATAAGAAACTGCATTCCAGCTTCTCTGCTGGCCCACAAGGCAAAGACGACTTCGTTTGCATCTCAATGTCTTACCTGGTCACAAGAGTTGGGGAATGATGCAAGGAATTGCTCGCCTTGAAAGAAAGAAGGGGTGGGGGTCCTGCTATCACCACTGCTTTAGGGGTAGAATTTCCCAAAAGCAATGTAATTTTCCTGTGAGGTTTTCTGATTAAGTTATTTTTGTATGCATGGAAATATGAATTGGTTTGCTTTCTTTTTCCTTAACCTTAACTTGTTTAGAGAGGCTAAATATTAAGTCATATTTGAAGTCAGCTTTGAAGCTTTGACCATGATGTAGCTCATGTACTTAAAATGTCAAACCTCAGTTTGATCAATTCCTCATTCTTTGCTCAGTGTCTTCTGATTTCTGGTGGGTAATCATTTCTGAGTTTTGGGAGACTTGTGATTTTAAAAGCTAACATGGGGCAATAGTGGCGGCATGTGAGAAAGTATCA
Organism: Psittacula echo; assembly: GCF_963264785.1. Taxonomy (NCBI): domain Eukaryota; kingdom Metazoa; phylum Chordata; class Aves; order Psittaciformes; family Psittacidae; genus Psittacula; species Psittacula echo. The sequence continues at coordinate 45,476,102 of NC_137742.1, read as the reverse complement.
TATTGAATTGCTGATGTAGAAGTTCATAAATGCAGAATTATTTCCATATTGATGTTTTCTCTAAAATTTAAAGTGCCCTGGGTTTTTTTCCCCCCATACTAAAAAGGATACATTTTTTCAATTTTTACACAAAAGTAGTTACTATTTTCTGACTCTCTTAATTTAGAATTTTATTGTAACAAGTTTGAAGTTTCAAATCTTGTCTGTATTATAAAGTTTGTCTGACCAAGATCGATTTTTTACTGCCCATCTCTCCTCTAGCGATCACAGTGAAGACATTTTAACAGAATTCGAAGAAGGCTTTGGGGAGTATTTCTTATACTGTTTAATGTTTGAAATCATATTTTGATTTAAACAAATAATGATCGAATATTTCTGTTTTGAAATGCAATCAGTAGTTAAGTTCAGAGAGGTATAAGTCTCACTTGAGTGCAATGTTTGTGCTTCTGCAAGGTGTTGTAAACAGTGACAGAACACAAAGGAAAGATCTGTCTGTGTCCTGTTCTTGGAGCAGTGGTGTCTAAAGGGCAAGCTGACTTGCTGGAAAGCATTTCCCATGATAAGGTTAGAGACTGTGAGTGATGTGAGGAATTATTTTTAAACTGAAAAGTTACTGGCTGGGCTTCATTAACAGATCATGTGAGGGAAGGTTAAACAAAAGCTGCTTGCAGAAGACGACAGAGGTAATTGAAACAATCCAGTACTGGTTTAAAGTTTATTTTCCTGAAAATCAGGTAAGAGGAAAGAGAGACCAGTGCATGTGCTTTTTGAGTGAGAGCAGTGGTGACTCACAACTGCTGCTATTCCCACTTTACAAATGGAAATACTGAGGCAAAAAGAAGCCATGGTAAATCATAATGCATCTTTTTCCTCTCCTCAGTTAATCAAAATAAATGCAAGGGTTAGCTCATTTTGGGAGTGTGAACAGATGTGATAGAAATCAGTGCAATAAGCATTGCCTTCCCTGTCTCTTGAGGACCACTTGAAGCATACTCAGCCCATTGAACACCAGCCTGCTGGCATTTGCTCTCAGATTATATAATTACTTCAAATATTTTAGTACCTGTTTACTCACTGTGGCAGACACACACTGCACCAGGTAATTTATATGACCTTTCTGGTGATCAAGGACCTGCTTGATTCGATTTGTCTCACTATCAGTAGAGAAGTTTCTTTTGATCTCTCTTTGATTACACTGGAACCATGGAGCATCCTAAATGTACATCCCAAAGCATCATGACAGCACAGCAGAAGGAGAAAGACTTTGTGCTGGTTGCTTATGGGGACTGAAAGTGAGTGTGCGCAAGAGGATGCAAGATGAAGCTGGTTTTTTTAGTGGCCAGCATGAAACAAGATATTTTTAGAACACATTTCACATCGTGGCAGTGTCTTGATGACTCCATGAAAAAGCCATACATAGCGCAGCAGCTTCAGAGCTGAATATTGTGTCTCTGACTTGTCTCATGGCAGCTATAAGCTTATGTAATTTATAAGCTTATGCAATTTCCTCTTGCTCCATATGGGAACATCCATAGGGAATTTGATAGACTTTACCCTTAGGCTTGCAGAAGGGCACAGTGAGACACAACATTTGTATGATTACTTCTCATCCCTGTCACCAGAGTCTTCCTCTGCTCTTATAGTAGGCAGTCTCTTTGTGTGTGATCATACAGTGCTAGAAAAGTGGGCTGTCATGTGGTGGTCACTGTGGTATCTACGGTAGCACAGAACTATGCTGGACTGTGGCCCAGCTGCCTAATATTTGAGCCTGCTCAGGTCCAAACCTTACCATTCACATGTCAGCAACCTCTATTTGGAGATTCCTCGCTCCCTAAGCAGTATTGTTGTAAGAGATTCAGGTATCAACTAAATAAGCTGCTCCACCCACTGGCTTGCAACCAACTCATTACCTACAATACCCGTGATTTAATTCAAAAATCTGACCTTTGCCCACTACTGGAAAGGTGGTAATGAAGCCCCTTTGCCCAGGGTCTCTCACGATGCTGCATGCCAGAGTTGCCTTCTGCTCCCTTACCCCTGCTAGCATCCCAAACACCTCCCATTAGCATGAAGAGCAGACAGCTAAGCACACACTGCAATCCAAACACAGCACTGGCTGCTGTCTCTCTGCCAGTCCCAGTTAACATTTTTTTTATTTTTTTTTTTATTTTTTTCAGGATTTTGTATTTCACTGAGCAAATAACTGTTCAAAACACAGCCTGTGTTTGAGGGAGAACAGTTTGGGCTTCTTTTCAGCTTTCTTTAGTTGGCACAGTTTGGAGCAGCCATGCTGGGGGGCATAGTAGCCACTAGCTATGTCCCCCCTCTGCGTCACTGGAATTAAGTTTGCCTGGGTGAACGCAGGCTGCTCCAGCTACCATCTTTGCTGACAGAGGCTTTCCTTGCTGCAGGTTTCAATCCAAATTTACACAGGCCCTCAGTAACTCAAATACGGCATCACACATGCTGTTTCATTTATTGTTCAGTGGGCTAAATTTGTACTGTCCTAAACCAATCATGGAATGTACCTGAACATGCCTAGAAAGAGGGGTAAACTATTCCTGGAAAAACATGCTTTAGTGACGTACTGGATTTAGTATACTACGATAATTTAAATCAAAAGTTCCTTCATAATAGTATTAAAATTTTCTCCCCTTGAAGCAGTAGTTGAAGCTAAAACTGCAGAATTGTCTTATCAAATACTGTATCAGACTTGGTTGAGCTAGCTAGAAAGGTTTCTAATTCCACGTAGAAAACTTTTTTCCTCTTCTTTACTTCTCACTGAAAGACAAGCCAAGCAAATGTGGCAGAATCCAGCTGAAACTAACCCATACTTCCTTCTGATGTAGTTGTGTTTAAAAACTATATATAAAACATAGACCATTGTCAAGTATTCAAGTCTTCACTTGCCTGTTTTGTCTGAAGTGGACCGAAAACATTAAATCAATTTCTAATGAGCTATCAAAAAAAGAATTTTCTTTAAAAATAACTTAGAAGATTCAGACAACTGGCTGGCTTTCCATGTTTGCTTTTAACAGGAATCAATATGCACTTGTTTTTAAGTGGTACCAGAATAGCTACCGTGGATATGTCTGCATGTTTTAGCTCTGGCTGTGCCCTTTTCACCCGGACTTCAGGAGAATTTTCTACCTTGCAGGTAATCCCGTTCAGACCCAGTGCCACCAAGGTCGTTTGCTTCTCCAGGAGTAAACTCAAGGTCGAAGTCCACTTCCTCAGCTGCCGGCCTCTCTGCCGCCAGTGGTCTTTCTCTTAACCTTTTCTCATGTGACAAAAGCTGGGCGCTGATGACTCCTCATGCAGAGTGAAAATGAAGACAAACAAAGGGCAGAGTTGCCAGAAGTGACTGATAGTTGGCCTGAGTAAAGTATGTGAGATTTCTCAACATTTTCCCAGGCTTTTTCTCTTCCACTTGTCAGGTCAGTTCATTGTCCTTTATAGTGATCTTTTATCCCTCAATTTTTTCAAAACAAAAAAGAGCAAAAGTAAGCTCATCCTCCCTTCTGCACCCAACTTGTATCAGCAAGACCATTCACTTTGTAAAATGTGTTTTCATTAAGTGTCAGCCTAACCTTATCTCTATCCTTTGAGAGAAGCAGAGAGCAGCAGCCACCCTAGAAATGGTGTTAATGCCCATTGTATGTTTTCAACTAGATCTTGAGTGAAGATAATCAGAACAAAATGAAAAGGAGATAATAAAATACCTCACTGTCATGGTATCAATGCTAATTGTGATGCTTTGCCTTGATTGAATGCCTTCCTCTTCCACGAACGTTAACTAACAATGTTTTATCCTTAGGTAAGTCCTGTGAGGGAGTGGGAGACCAATTCTGAAAGTAATCTGGGACTGGTGTCTCTATGAAATCTCCACACAGCTGTCAGGATGCTTTCCTATATATTTTCCTAGCTAAAGCCTCGCTGAGGAAAACAAATTCCTTGGGCTGACAAATCAGCGTATGTGTCACTGCAGGGCTGCCTAATCTTTAGGGGTGGAAGATGAAAGCAGATTCTCTAGATTATTTTTCTTTTTTCTTCTTTTATTTTTCTTTCCCTTTTTTTTTTTTTTTTTTTTTTTCTTCTAAGATAAAATGTTAGTGCATTCTTTGAAAAAGGCCCAGAACCATTTGTTTCATGCACAGCACTGGGAAGACTACAAGAATTCATCACCTATGTTTGTATTTCATCAGCTTAGATATAATTATGCAGCCTGAACTCACTACAGGCCTGGAGCAGAAAACAATGGACTGGAAATATCATGGTCCAGTGAGGTCTTGGCTGAGTTGTTGGAGTTTTCCTCAAGCAGAGGAATTCAGGAGGATGGTGATTACTTGTTCTCACATACTACAGCAAAGGTACATTCATAGAAACCCAGCTGCATGTGCAGTGGTTTTTTTTTTATTGACAAGACTGTAGATAGTGGGGCTGTGTGTGGCTTTTTATGAATGCTAAGTAGGTGAGATATAAGAGAAAAGTTTTATCCTCAGGTCCCTAAATGACCTTCTTCTCACCTTTGGGTACTTATTGGAATTACGTACCTGCATACGAGGGTACGCAAATGTCACCTGCTTGTTGCGTGTTGTTTTCCCATGTGTTTCTGCTCCGTTCCTGCCTCCCACTGGTTCTGGGAACAGCCAGGGTTACCTCACACTTCTCAATCAGCTTTTTAAATTTACTAACCCCAAGTGTTTTTCTCACTATATTGCTAAGTGTGCCACAAAGCAGCAGTTTCTTATAAACAGGGAGTGCATGCAGAAATTCAGCACAACTATTTTTTTTCCATTTTCCTTTTTGGAAAGACAAGAAAATACTAAGGTTTGTGTGAATCATAGCGAAACGCACCCTTACGTAGGCTGAATTCAGAGTGGCATTAAGAGTTTTGCTAGCTAGGCAATGCAGGAAAAAACACACTTGCGCTCCCTTGGTCAGACCATCGGTATCTTCTGGGTTTTTTTTCCCTTAAGAATATGAGACCCAGGGCATCACATAATCCGTGTGTCTATTTCCCTCCTCTTGTATCTTTTGAGCACATTGACCACTGCAAGTCAGGTGTGAAAGGGAGGAGAAGTCTCCAACCTGCCTGGAAGGCAGCAGTTTAGTAGGAGAGAAGGCATACAAACCAGACCAAACCAGAGCCTCCACTGTGGGAAAGCCAGGTAGACCACAGCTGCCACATGGCAGTGCTTGTCAGCTGCTGGTGTGCCTTTTCTTGAGCAGGTTCAGCTCTGGACTGTCTGTAGCATAGCTCTCTCTTGCTCAGCAGAGATGGGAATAGGTACAAAGAGGAAAGGAGCAGCTGGAGACGAAAGAGAGATCCAACAATGATGAGAATTCATAGGTTTTGCCCTCCCAACACTTTTCTACCATCCATGCTGCCCAGCTGTCACCACAGCTGGTTCTTTTATTTACTTGCAGAAGATCCTATAGCTACCTCTGAGTCACTACTGAAGACAGATAAACAGATTCTTGAAATGATGAATCTTAGCTATGAAGAGCAAGTGGGAGCACATTCCTACCTGCAATTCTTTTGTTAGATTTCTTGTGTGGAAGTGAAAGGGCAGTGCAGTATCCTTGGGTAGGGAGACCAAGCCTTTGCACTGTAAGCAGGCAGACCACAGACAAAGGAGGAGGCAAAGGCAGGATGAGTTTTACTTTTCTGTTTGACTTTTCTGATTTTGCTTATGTAAAGTTTTTGGGGTAAGTGAAATCATTGTAAAGATTGAATACCCTGCAACTGCCGAGTATGATGTGACAGTGTACCAATTTCTGGTAGCAGAAGCCAACAGTAGTAATAAACATCAATAATTTTTCCAACCAAACATGTTAGAAAAGCAATTAGACTGAAAGGATCAGCACTAAAGCTCAACATATTGCATGAAGGATCCATTATTTAATACAAATTTTAAAAATAGAACCCTTCCCCTTTTCTATAGATACCATTTCTAAAACACTTGTCAGGAACCTCCAGCCACCTCAGTTCTGAAGACCGTGAAAAACCATGCCATGTAATATCCACAGGGATGGTTTCATGTAATTCTGTGTATTCACTCACCTGAATAAACTTACAATCTTTTAAATGTTTGCAGAGCTGATCCCTAACCATCTAAGCTGTCTGCTTCAATGAGAGGGCAAAATTAATTCTTTTTGCTCAGGGAATACCCGATAACACAAAGTCTTTTATTGCCTCAATTTTTTTCTCAACATTAGATTTCATGAAGACTGTAAGATAGAAGATAAATAATTACAGGGCACACATATGCAGTCTTACTGAACAAAATGTGTTTTGAAGAGTGTACAATTGAAGACCATATTTCTCATAAGACTAAATGGAGAGTAATCTGATGTTTTGGCACCTAATTCGAGAAATTAGCAACTTTCTAAGAGTTGTATAAGCAACTAGTATGTTGTGGAGGCCAGGTGGAACTGAGAGTAAATTATCTCCCTGCCCCAAAACTGCTGTGAGGCTCATGCAGCAGTTTTTGCAGGTGTTGCTCTCTGGAGCACAGAGTATGAGGATCATTAGTGGCTTGTTCCAACCTGTACAAGTGTTATAGGCATATTTCATAGCTATATACATCTCTGTCCAGACTGAGTGCTTGAATATGAAGAATCGATGCTGGTAGTGCTGCTTTTTGTGCACAGTGTGTTCCATCCTGAAGGGATGCTTCTCTTTCTCTTCCAAACCCTCCTTATTTTTTTTCCTTCAGAAGTTATTTGGACTCACATGTGGGAAGGAGAAGGTTCTGACCATGAGCTGAACATTTTCTTTAGGCAGCGTTGATGGAGCAACACCACTCACACACGAGGTTAGGAGTCACTCACATTACATGGAAACTGGCAGGGTGGTAGCAGAAGATCATAGCTGCTGTTTTACATAGACCTTTGTTACAGTCTTCTTTTCTCTTGTCTTTGAACCTTGCTTTATATGCTTTCTTGTCTGACAGCCTCTGTAGGGTTTTCTGGTTTTCTTCTGCCACTTGAAGAACTTGATTTCTTCTGAGATTTCTGAGGCTTGACTGGATGCGTGTGGTTTCCCTCCCTGCATGCCCTCCCCCTGTCTTTGACTTAAAAAAACTATCCCCTGTGCTGTAAATATCCCTGCAAACTCTTTCTTTCCTTTTGCTCCAGTTATTTACCATGACGGAAAAGTGCAGCTATCTATCTACATAGAAAGGGTAACTGAAAGGACAGCATGAAACAGAAAATTGTGTGGATGATAATCTCCTCTATAGAGCCTTCTTCAATATGGAGCCTGAGCAGAACAAGGTAAATTCACACTCACTAATATGGATGGGTGCAGCACCCAAACTGCTGGACAAAGACAGGCCTTATGTTTTCCCTTTGAATGATGAAACAATTCCTAGGCTCTTTTTCTGCTGCAAAAGTAGCGTGTGTCTAACTACATTACCACATTACCATCCAGCCAAATGTTTAGAGACATTTAAGTGTATTGTGCAGGGGCCCTGCTAGCATGGTGACTTCAAATGCATGTGTCCACACATGACTTACTTGGCTAGCAGCTATAGCAATTAAACAAGTTTTGCCAGTAGCTTGGGTCAACATAGTCCTTTTCCTGTTAAATAGGTCACAACATTGTTTTTTGATTTGTGCCCTTGTTTATTGGATTCTTACCCTGGCTGGCAGATAGCCTGAAGGCATGATGTTGCAAAGGGGCCCTGGAATGACTATAGGTTCGCTGATGAGAGATATGTCCCTCCTATTCAGGCACAGATCTATAACTGCAATGTCTTCTTGTATCTCTACAGGAGTCCCTGCACACATGGACATGGAGTGAGGGAAGGAGATCGGGTCAGGGCACATTGTACTCTGTGGTTTGGTGATTGTGCAATACGGTGTCCCCAGGCAGAGACTTAAGCCAGTGCAGCAGCCCACTTGACTGTCTCCCCACACCAAATACCTCCCCATATTCTACCAGAATGCATCTCACACAGGCTGTACAGGAAATCAGATGTAAGAGGTATGTGGCTATGTTGCAAAAAACCCTGACTCTGTGAAATCTCCACATTTGTTTACCTTAGAGAATGGTCAAATGAGAGACCCCTTACCTCCTTTCAGAGGTGAATTGAGCAGCTTGTACCTCCAAGGGTGATGGGGGGTGAAAAAAGACCATCTCTTTCACCTCCCAGCGGCAAGTGTGCTGACAAGAGTCGAGGAAGGATTGTAAAACAGCCAAACAAAGGAGGCATGTTGCAATAGGCATTTTGAAATAAACCTGTTTGTGATGAGCAGTGACTGTGGTGATATTTATGCTATGATTCATACTGAAGTGCAGCACCTGCAGTTTTAGTCTGGATTGCTTTTAGGATAGAAGAGGTAGCAAATACTGTTCTAATGTTTGAGAATGAGAAAGCAAGCACTGAAGATGGTCTTGGATCTTGGACTATGCTAACTTAGAGTACAGCTTGTTTGAGAAGTGGCTGGAGCATCTTTCCACCGGAAGGTGCAGCTTGCTTATAACTGGCATGACAAACAGGAGTTTGCATAGTTCCATCTCTCTGTATTCCCTTGCAGTCTCTCTTCTATGCGATAATTGGAATTACAAGGACCTCTTAGCTGGCATGTATCATACCACGTTAGAGTTCTTTGAGGATGCCCTCAGAAAGCCCCATACCACCCTCCCACCCCCTGTTCCTCCATGTTGACAAGTGTGAACTTTCTTATCTGTGTCTATGCTAGATTGCCAGTTACAGCGTCTGCCTCTCTGTCTGCCATCTCCAGACACCTACTGGTAGCCCTCTTACAGCAGTCCTTACTGAGAGACATGCATGTTATTCTCTCAGTGCTGCTGATAAGGAAACTGGTATAGTCAGGAAGAGGTCAGAGATGGTCACCACTTTGTACATCTGGTTGTTGATGCTGTGAGAAGGCAGTTTGGGTATCTACTTTTAGAAACTCATCAAATTTCAGTGGGCACCTTTGGAAGCTGCATGTGATGACACTGGAAAAACATCACTTCTGGGGGAATCAAAACAGCAGGTTCCTGTTTTTTTACAGAAACACAGCACAGAGACTTCAGAACGTGGGACTGCAGCCCCACTCCTGCACTAAGACTATTGATAAATACTTAGTGAAAATGCCTGGCTACTATCTATCTTACAAGGGGAAAATAAGATCAGGAAGGAAGTGCCCATAGATTATTTCCTCCAAGAATATCTTTGCTTCCGACAAAATCTTCAAAATACAGGCTTCTCAGTTCACACCCCAAGAGTATTCAGTGTTTTTTTTCTACCAGTGCTTAAAATACTTCAAAGTACTGTGAAGAATCTTCATACAGGCTGATTGGATGACTCCTCTGCTTAGGATTACACGTGTTCTGTTGTTGGTTTTTTCCTTTACTGGACCACTCAAGGGCTAGTTTTGAACAGTTTAAACAAAACACTCTTAAACACTTAGGAACAAAAAACAAAACAAAACAAAACAAAAAAACAACCACAAGAAAAAGAAAAGAAAGAAAAAAGCGGTTTGTTCAGATAGAGAAATGCTTAACCAAAAGCCTGGAAGAACTGTTTCCTGTGGGAAACTTGCTTGCTGACATTTTGCCCTTATCACCTGTCTTTAATTTTTCACTTGAAGAAATTTTGTTTCTTTTCATTTCCATTTCAGACAGGGAAAATGACTTTCTGTCTTCTAAGTCAATGCAAATGTATTTCAGATCCTAGCCAGTGTATTTTCTTTACTGCTGAAAAGGCAAAAGTCATACCTCTGCACTGTGGAAGTGAGTGTGTGAAAGCCAGTGTTACCCACCCCTGAAGTGATGACAGATCCCTTGCTTGTCCTAAACTTAAGCGTTTTTCCCCACAGCACAGCCCAGTCCTTTCTTCTTATTGACATTTGCTTTATAGGTGAAGAGGAAAAAATTCAAAAAGAGATACCCAAAGCCCTCCTAAATTAATGGGGATCACAGAGCATCCTTTACATGCATCAGGGTTTGTCGAAATACTTGGGAAAGTGCTTTCTGATTCACTTACAGAATCAGTAAGGTTTGTTGGTTTGTTTTTTTTAATGCTTTCCCAAGCAGTGGTCTAGACTGAGGCCTTGAAACCACCAGTAATATTTGGTGTGCAAGCAATGGAACAGTGAACCTTGCTTTGTAACAGTACTTTGGTTTTGAATTCCATTTGCCCATTATGTTGGTTTAAGAAGCATTTACAGCAGCTGCTCTAAAATCAGGGGGTTTCCCCCTTCTTTTCTGACTGAAAGGAAAGTAACAAATCCAAATGACAATAGACTAAAAATACCTGCTTGAGCATAATAGAAGAGATTAAAGGGGTCAAATGACACTACAGATGAGCTTTACTCAGAAATCTTTAATCATAAGTAGTACTGTATTTCTTCTTAATGTTCTGTGTCTTCTGATCCACATCTCCAGCTAACGTTTTGTTTTGTTCCAGCACGTAAAGCCCACATCTGTGACACAGATCACAACATGCCCTGTACTGTCTAAGAAGTCGAGCAAAAGCAATGTGAAGGTGTAGAGCTCCTGTGGCACTGTGACTACAACTGGTTTTAGAAACACTCCCTGTGCTGAGCCTCAGTCCAGCCCTCACGGTCAGGGCAGTACTATTATCTGCCTCTGCACTGCAGAGGGCTGAGTCAAGGATGGACTCTGCAACTTCAACAATGCCACAGGAATCCTGTGGCACAGGCAGGAGAAGCAAACTACCTTATTCTTGCTTCAGTACTAACCTTTGCTTCATCACCAGATGAACCAGAATTAGCTGTACCCAGACAGAGCTTGAGGAGAGAAGGAAAGGGCTGTGGATGTCACTCTTCATTTGCTAATGCGAGTAAAACAAATTGCTATTCCTAGTACTTCAGGGATGGCCGTAAGTCAGGAGAGCTGAATCCCACAGGGGCATATTTGCCATGCTGCCCTCTCCTCCACAGTGGAGCAGATGTAATTGGTGCTCAGGGCTGGATTTCCTGGTTAACCATCCTGCAGGGTACAGGCTCTACCATCTCACACTTGCCAGTGTTTCTGGGATAGTTGCTAGTTCCTCAGAAGTGGGTAGAGGACTGTTTTAGTTTACTGTGATCTCTTTAAAACGTCTTTTCTGCCAAGAGCCACTGACATCTGGACAGAGTTTTACCAGAAATTGTAGAAATGATTTGTAGCTAAAACAAGTACTGAAGTCAAACCTTTACAGGGTTTTAAACTATTTTTGGGTGTGGTTTATCAAGCAGCTTAGGCTGATTTGAACCAGCATTACTGCTGAGAAAAAGGCATTCTGGCCCTTCCCGGTCCTTTTGACTTCTCATTCCTGCTCTAAGCTGTGTGAGCAAGCTCATCGGACTGCAGACAAAGCTTTCAAAACAAAGTGATAGCTTCCTGGTGTATCGGTGAGCCAGACTGGCTGGGCATACCAGGTAAAAGCCCAAAAGATGGCAAAGCAAGGGTGGAGAGGACACGACTTCCCTCTTCAGTGCAACACACCTTTAGTTTAGCCTAAGGTACTTGGGCAAATTCACCATTAGTCTTATGGTTTCAAGACCTGAGATATGGCAGAACTTGATTAAAGTCTCTTCTGTGTCAAGCTGAGCAGGAATTTAGACCAGCCAGCATCAAATTGACCTACTCTTATACCGACTGTTTATCTCCTGACATTGTTGTGAAAATGCTCTGGATTAAAGATAAAAAAAAAGAAAAAGCAAAATGTCAAAACCACAGATGGTAGTGCAACCAGGTATCTAACCCCCATCAGCTGTCCTGAGTGTAGTTATAAACTCATATGCACACCAGCTACCCTGCGCATAAGACACGTCAGCCTTGGACTAATCCACTGATCAGTTGCCAGCAGTCTCCTGATCAAAACATATGCAGTAAGGCTTTGAACTGTGGCTACCAGCCAGAAGAGCACCTGATCCTCTTTGCTCCAAAGGTAGTTATATTAGCTGCTGCATGCTACATTTTGTTTACTGTTTCCCACTACGCTCTACCATGCTGCTTTTCCAAGAGAGCTTAAATAAAGATGAACACTGCGCTCACTAAGCTAGCAGAATTAGACTCCCTCTTGCAATCGATGTAAAGGGGCTCTGCCAGAACTGCATGTACAGAACGCTCCAGGAACCCATACTAGAACATGGTCTGGCTTTAGAAAGAGTGGTTAATCTTATTTCCCAGGTGCCTTGTTTACCAGGACTACAAGTGAACCGGGGCCTCCCTCTTGCAGGACACTGTCTGCAGCACAGGGAGTAATGCAGGAGATTTGTCATCACTGCTTCCTGCTGACATTTAAAATTGTCTGTGCTCCCTACAGAAAGCAGTTCAGATATTTTGAAAGGTGAATGCCATCAGTACGTTCTCTAGCCTGGCTATTTCAATGTTCTCTAGTCTGGCTATTTCAACACTCGCTTATTCCATTCCTGCTCCCCAAAACATTTTATTTAATTGGCTCCTTGGAGCCAGATTGCACAGATAGGCTTCAGGTAGCAGAGATTAGGAGAAGCACATCTGGCTTCCCAGATTTGAAACTGTCCCTGAAATTTGGTGCCCCAGTAGGCTAAAAGTCAGAAGAAAGGATGGTAGTTATTTGTGATACAGCAAAGGCAGATAGCTTGTGAAATTTGTTCCTCATACAAGAGCATGAACCCTTTTTTGACCCTAGTCTCTAGTTTCAGTCCTTGACATCTGAACACTGAAGCTTTGATCAACAGCCACTAGTACGTAACATACTCAACCACATGGCAACATCGAGGAGCCACTGATTTCACACACTTCCTTATTTTTCACATTCCCATTCTACTTTCCTCACCAGCCCCCTTTCATATAATGTATAGAAGTGGCCAGAGATGACAGAGGACACTTGAATAAACTTTCTCACTTATGGCTTACACTGTAGTCCTCATCTCTTCTTAGGGCAGTCCAGTAGAAGACCCTTGGCCACATCAGCTACTGCATCTCTGCTCAACAGGAATATGATTGTGCCATTCCTGGCTAATGCTGGGAAATGTGAGGAGACAACATTTGAGGGTCTCAACTTGGCTTTATCATAATACTATGGCCATGGCTGTAAATTTTTATAGTAGCATGATTTGGACAATGTCTCTCACCAACAGTTGAACTGATTCAAATGCTAACAAAAGGAAGGACATCCTCACAATTAAGCATGTGTCAGATGAGAACTAAGTGGCAGGGGAAGTTTAATAACCTAGCACCACACCCTGCCTGATGGCAACAGAGCACGTCAAGAAGCCACTGTTCTGGGTAGCTTCTGCTAATGGAGGCCTTGTCTGAATTGCAGAAGTGACACAGTACATCTGGGATTTGTAAGTGTTGGGAAGTGCTCTCTGGTCCATGGTACAGAGTCTTCTGTTGGGAAAACAGAGGAAACCAAGCAGAAACACACTTCTGCCAAGCAGAGGAGAGAGAAGTTGGACTCTTGCTTGGAGCAAAAGAAAGCAGTCTTGGATGGTGTCTCCAATGAGCAACTCCAACCTTATTTCTTAATAGTCATGTTTCAGAATATAGCCCAAATCAATTATACTAAAGGCTTTCCAGACTTCATTGCATTTCAAATCAAATTCAGATTTGAAAAAGACAAATGACTTGGCAGATTCATTTTTTTAAACTGGAAGCAGGAAGAACATAAAACCAGCTTTTTGTTGCAACTGAAATGATCTTATATACACCTGATCTTAGAGCTTCTCAAAAAAATCATTGGCACTGTTGGCCAACTTTTTGAGACTCACTTCAGGCTGGATAAACACGTGGAATTGTGGGCAGATAACAGGATTAAAAGGGTAGGCAGAGAAACGTAACCCTGATAGTCCTGAGTAGGAGTGAAACCAGGTCTGCAGGTCACTTCCTCCTAGCTACAAATGGAAATTGGCTTCAGCTTATGCAAAGTGTGGCTCTGGGCCTGGTGGGTGTTAAGAATAAGGTTCCAGTGGCATAAGCGGTCCTTGTAAGTCTGACCACCTGTAGAAGGAAACACAGGTTTCATGCTTACTGTGTATGCACAGATCTACTAAATACCTGTTAGGGATAGCAGTCTTCATTCATTTCTGTCATGCAGAGGCATACAGAATTCATGACTGCTGTAGTAGTTGGTATGTAAAAGCATAACAAGGAATTGTGGCTCTAGATTGATAGTGGATTAAACGTTTTGAAACGAATTCTTTTAATGACAGAAACAATTTGCATATTATTTCACTTACCAGTCAAAGTAACAGTGGCAGTCTCTGTTAATAACTCGTATGAGTAGAATATTGCTATCAAAGGCTATGTTTATCTTTCAGGGAAAACTTTTTTTTTTTTCCGAGATTTCATTGATATCTATCCTAAAACCAACATGGACCAAAGATGGAGATTATAAACACTTGCTGAAAACAAGTGGTTTCCAGCACTTACATAGAGATTGACTTCACTTCTGGGAATGAAAAAATGGAGTCCAATGAATGCTGAATGAGGCAGAAATGTTCCCCATACTTCTTAATGCAGTGGTACTGAGCTTTATACAAATACATGAGTGTCGAAGCTGAGTTTAGCAAGATGCCTTTGTGCTTACAAACCCTGTTCCTGAGCTCACTGGTGGAATGTGAAAGATGCTTCATGTCAATCACACCATAAAGAAAAACATAAGACAGTTGCCCTTCTGTTCTCATCAATGGATGTGGTATTTTGTATTTGCAGCTAAAGCCATGGGAATGTCAGAGGTATCCCATCCATACTACATGTCCTGAGGTCAGGACTGTGGTTGGTCTGACAGTAGAGAGAGGCCTTGGGACCATCACATTTATCTGGGCAGCGACAGCAGCCACCATGTCCATTTGCTTTGACCTGTGGTGTTCTTGTGTGCAATGCCTGACTCACCTGGTGCTGCAGACAGCATTTTGCACAAATGACGTGGCACTCCTTCCTGCACTGAGTAACTCAAAGCAGAAAGGCGGGTCTGGTAGGGGAGTTGTGAAACTACTGCACTAGCATGGAAGACTGGAATGTTTAAATAACTGAATATCCTTACTGAAGAAGCCAGAATTTCTTCCTGACATGCTTTTATCTGGTGACTTTGGGAGTTCCTTCAGAACTTCCCTAGCCATGAAAGTAAGAAATGGGTTAACTGCATGGTGTTAAGTCACAGCTGGGAAGGTGAGTCTTCCCATAACACTCCTTAACCTTCCATCAAATTATATTCTAGCTGTTTTGTTAATTATAGAAAAGACTGGGCCTTGGAGAGTGAATGGCAACTGGGGAGGTCATTTGATGGTTTTGTGCTCATTCTTTACACCTGTTCTCTACACCCAAGCCAACACCAGTAGATTAGGTTCCTTTTCATATTTTCCTGAGAAGGCAGCAGCAACTGCTTTGCAAAGTGCTTCTCAGCCAGGTAGCATTACCTGGGATAAAGAGGTCTGGAAATCCTCTTCCCAGTAGCACTTCAGAACTCTGGGCCTTGATTCAGTTCCTGAAGCATACATGGAAACTGTGTTAATCCATCAGTTTATACATTCATGCAGCTTCTTTCTGAACGTCAATTAACAGACTGATACTGCAGGTCACTTCCTCAAAAGCTTCCCTTGAACCCTTACTGGCACTTGACTGCCAGGTCTAACAGCTGCAAGCTGTATTTCCTTCTGACTGTGAGCAACCGAGGAAATTCAGCCCATCCTATCTGATGCTAATTTGGTTATGGTGACTCAGCCCCTTCCACAATTTCCAGACTAATTGCTACAACATTCTCAAGCTGCCAACACAATCCCCATGGGTCTGTAGAAAATTTTGATTCAAAATGTTCTAGTTGTAGGGGATGGTGGTTTAGCTCCTTATGTATAAATATATCAGAGAACATAATCTTAGCTGTCAAAGCTTTAATGGGTGGAAATGCCTCCAAAATAATCTCCTGCTTCTTCTGCAGATACGTACCTTAGGAATGGTACACAGCATAGGTTTAGGCAACTTACGTGGGTTTGGCACTGGCTTTCATGTGCACTCACATACTACCTTCAGCACAAAATTCAAGACCTGTACCCTCTCTTTTCCATGGTAATGTTCCAAGCAGATGACCCTTCCTCTCTGTGTTCCCTCTGAGCAGCTGATTCACGCTACTACATACATTTTGGCTTGTAAGCAGTCCCGCACAGGGGATGTTCAAGTGACTGATTCACTTCCAAGGGAAATAGAATACACTACAACAATCAAATACACATTTTTTTTGTGGGCAGGGTAAAATAGTGGATTTTGCAATTCAAAAGGCAGCTCGAAAATGAAGCACAGTGACTCAGAAAGTCGTACACACACGATCCTTGTAACAGCATCAGCAGTCTAACTTCAATAATGCAAGAGTTCTCCCTTCTCTCCCATGTTTCCTTGACAACATTTTGAAAAGCAGAACTTTATCCTCCCCACCCTGTGCAACTCATATGGGTCTCTCACCCAGCCTGTACTCACTTGTATGAATTCCACCACCTTTGGCAGGTAACTCCCCTGACCCAGCCTTAAATGCCAAGATGCAGCAGAAGCATCCTGATTATACTTCAACATAAATGGCCCAAAGCTTCTCCAGGCCACTTACACTCAGCTGCAACAGTGCCCGAGTCAGCAGGAAAGATGCCTCACCGAACTGCACTCTTTGGATCCTGTGGAGGTACGAGAAAGAGCATATTCCTGAACCTGGACACATAGAAGCTAGAAATGCCTTACTTATTGCAGCAGGTACTATGATATTTCACAGCAGGAGGAGGAAGTATGAGCCCAGGCTGTCAACATCCACCACGATCCTCATCTGGTTTTGTGGCAGCGTTAGCTGTTGGCCTCACTGTTCCTGTAAAGCTTGTTATGATAAATGGTGTAGCTACACAGCGGAATACCAGCAGTCCTCTTCTGTATACAGTCAGATGAGCTGTATATGGAAAACCCAAACACTTCTACAAGCAAAGTCTGAGTGGCTTGGATATAACCCTTTTGTATCTCACGCATCTTCCTCTTTTCTACCTACTACCTTGCCTTCCAAATCAGACAAAGACTGAAAAAACATGGGAGTGAATCTCTGGTCATGTTTAGTATTTTTGGTGATTTAAAAAACGAAGTCAAATAGAAATAAATTTTAATATTGTACATAGTGCCTTCGGGCCACCTTCAAAGAAGATACTGCACTGCTTCATCTCCTCTGACCTAAAGAGAGGTTTCAGCCAACAGAAACCTTAATTTACTTACTTTACTAAGTTACAACTTAGGCATTACTCCTTGCTTTCATCAGCAAGCTGAAGTAGCAGTATGAATCAAATGGAGACACGTTTTAAAAGGATGCAATGAACCGAAAGGGAACTTCTCCTTGGAGTGGGCAATACAGCCAGCACAGGTTTAGGTCCTGGAATTTGCTCCAGCACAGCCAGCTCTAACAGATTCACTGTTGCTCTCTTTAGAGACCCTACCATTTAGGAAACTGTGTTCTGGCTCCTTTCTAGGCCTCCTTGCTCTGTCAATCTTTTGACATTTGGGAGTCGCTAAGTCCCTGTTGTTCACAACTCTTTTTTGAATCACAAGGATCCTAAAACCTGCGGCTGTCGCCAGTTTACATCATCTTCAGGTGAGAAGAATCATACATATCTACCTCCGACCAAGGTCACCTCTGGATGCCCTTCTTGTCCCACCCTAAAATCATTTGCATGTAGCCACTTACCTGTTGCAGCTTTCCAAATTTGCCAGTCTGGTCAGCAGCAGAACTCCCACAGAGAGTAAAACCCAGCAAACTCCAACACAAACAGCAATATGAAGCACTTTCCTATCCTACGCATGCTGCTGCATGCCAGAGAGAAAAGACTCAACTTGGAAAAATGCTTTGCACCAGAATGCTTGCTTCTTCCCCATCACCACCTTCTTCAGATTTTTTTGAGTCCAGATGCCAGTAACACACATCTCTAAACAGGAAAACGATCTGTAATGCATCTTGGCCTTGAGTAACCGTGTTGCAAGCTTGAGAGTTTGTCTGCATTATGGATTTTGAAGATGAAATGAAATGTTTGGTTTTATCTGCTTTATCTTCAAAATTCTGTTTCAGCTCTGTGTTGAGGCCAGAAAGAAGTGGAAGGTAGAGAGTCTCCTAAGAATATCCAGCCTCACTTATTTCACTGTTAGGAACTGAACTCAGCATGTTCCTTGCACAAACTATACATACTGTACATTTATGGCTGAAGTGCTTTGATCTTGCAAAGACCTGCATTCCCTCCATTTCTGAAGCAAGTGAAGCAGGCTCAGTGCATTTTAAACACAGTTCTAAAAATTGTGGAATGAAGCTCTGCTCCTAGTGGCATTCACAAACCAAAACAGGCAATCAATAAAAGTGAAGCAGCTGAAGGGATGCCCACTTGTATCACACAGTATCACACAGTATCACAGTATGTTAGAGATTGGAAGGGACCTCAAAAGATCATCTAGTCCAATCCCCCTGCCAGAGCAGGAACACCTAGATAAGGTTACACAGGAATGTGTCCAGGCGGGTTTTGAATGTCTCCAGAGAAGGAGACTCCACAACCTCCCTGGGCAGCCTGTTCCAGTGTTCTGTCACCCTCACTGAGAAGAAGTTTCTTCTCAAGTTTAAGTGGAAACTCTTGTGTTCCAGTTTATACCCATTACCCCTTGTCTTATCATTGTTTGCCATTGAGAAGAGCCTGGCTCCATCCTCATGACACTCCCCCTTTATATATTTATATACACTAATAAGATCCCCCCGCAGTCTCCTCTTCTCCAAACTATAGAGACCCAGCTCCCTCAGCCTTTCCTCATAAGGGAGATGCTCCACTCCCTTAATCATCTTTGTCGCCCTGCGCTGGACTCTCTCCAGCAGGTCCCTGTCCTTCTTGAACTGAGGGGCCCAGAACTGGACACCATATTCCAGATGTGGTCTCACCAGGGCAGAGTAGAGGGGAAGGAGGACCTCTCTCGACCTACTGACCACCCCCCTTCTAATACACCCCAGGATGCCATTGGCCTTCCTGGCCACAAGGGCACAGTGTTGGCTCATGGTCATCCTGCCATCCACTAGGACCCCCAGGTCCCTCTCCCCTACACTACTCTCTAACAGGTCGTTCCCCAACCTATATTGGAACCTGGGGTTGTTCCTGCCCAGATGCAGGACTCTACACTTTCCCTTGTTATATTTCATCAAGTTTCTCCCTGCCCAACTCTCCAGCCTGTCCAGGTCCCGCTGGATGGCAGCACAGCCTTCTGGCGTGTCAGCCACTCCTCCCAGCTTAGTGTCATCAGCAAACTTGCTGACAGTACACTCAATTCCCTCATCTAAATCATTGATGAATATATTAAATAATACTGGTCCCAATACTGACCCTTGAGGCACTCCACTAGATACAGGCCTCCAACTGGACTCCGCCCCATAGACTACAACTCTCTGGCTTCTGTCCTTCAGCCAGTTCGCAGTCCACCTCACTACCTGATCATCCAGACCACACTTCCTCAGTTTAGCTATGAGGATGCTGTGGGAGACTGTGTCAAATGCTTTGCTGAAGTCAAGGTAGACCACATCCACCGCTCTGCCATCATCCATCCACAATGTTATTTCCTCATAAAAGGCTATGAGGTTGGTCAAGCACGACTTCCCCTTGGTAAAGCCATGTTGACTGCCCCTCATAACCCTCTTATCCTTGACATGCCTTAAGATGGCATCAAGGATAAGGTGTTCCATCACTTTCCCAGGGATGGAGGTGAGGCTGACCGGTCTATAGTTACCCGGGTCCTCCTTCTTGCCCTTTTTGAAGACTGGAGTGACATTTGCTTTCCTCCAGTCCTCAGGCACCTCTCCCGTTTCCCAAGACTTGGTAAAGATGATGGAGAGTGGTCTAGCAATGACTTCCGCCAGTTCCCTCAGCACCCGCGGGTGCATCCCATCTGGACCCATGGATTTATGGATGTCCAGATTGCTCAACCGGTCCCTAACCCATTCCTCATGGACTAAGGCAAACTGCTCCAGTGACCTGACTTCATCTGAGATCTCAGGAGTACAGGGCTCTTCAGGACTGCCTCCGGCAGAGTAGACAGAGACAAAGAAGGCATTCAATAACTCTGCCATCTCTGTATCTTCTGTCACCAGGGCACCCATCCCGTTCACCAGTGGGCCAACCTTGCCTCTGGTGTTAGTTTTATCAGCTATGTATTTGAAAAAGCTCTTTCTGTTGTCCTTGACCCCTCTGGCCAGATTTAATTCTAAGGAGGCCTTAGCCATCCTAGCTGCCTTCCTACATCCTCTAGCAGCAGCCTTATATTCCTCCCGAGTGGCCAGCCCCTCCTTCCATGACCTATAAACTCTCCTCTTCCACTTGAGCATACCCAGCAGTTCCTTATTTAGCCACGCAGGTCTCCTGGCCCTCTTCCTTGACTTCCTACGTGTCGGGATGCTCTGCTCTTGAGCTTGGAATAAGCAATCCTTGAATGCCAACCAACTATCTTGGGCCCCTTTACCTTCAAGCAGCCTTGCCCATGGGACTTTCCCTAGCAATTGCTTGAAAAGGCCAAAGTTTGCCCTGCTAAAGTCCAGGGTTACAATTCTACTTGCTATTGTACTGGTCCTACCACACAAGATCCTGAATTCCACCATCTCATGGTCGCTGCAACCAAGGCAGCCCTCAACCTTTACTGCTTTGACCAGACCCTCCTTGTTAGTGAGGATGAGATCCAGCAGCGCTCCTCTCCTGGTTGGCTGATCCACCATTTGCATGAGGAAGTTATCATCCATGCACTGGAGGAACCTCCTGGACTGTGGCTGGGTTGCTGTGTAGTCCTTCCAGCAAACATCAGGGAAATTAAAATCCCCCACGACGACCACAGCCTGTGACTGTGAGGCCGCTCTCAGCTGCCTGTAGAAGGCCTCATCAACTTCCTCACCCTGATCTGGTGGCCTGTAACAGACACCCACAACAGTATCGCCCCTGCCAGCCTGCCCCTTAATTCTCACCCACAGACTCTCAACTCGCTCGTCCTCTGCCCCTGGACAGAGCTCAGTACATTGTAGCTGCTCTCGCACATAAAGAGCAACCCCACCACCCCGCCTGGCTGGCCTGTCTTTCCTGAAAAGGACATAGCCCTCCATGAGTATATTCCAGTCATGCGAGCTGTCCCACCACGTCTCTGCAATTGCCACCAGATCATAATCTCCTGACTTAACACAGGTTTCTAACTCCTCCTGCTTATTTCCCATGCTGCACGCATTGGTGTACAGGCATTTCAAGGAGGGAGCTGAGCTCATCGATTTCACCCTAGGATTATAGGAGGCCTCCCAGTCTTCATCAATCCTAGAGTGCTGCCCCACTGGAGCAAGCCCAGTTACAACCCCATCCCCCTTCGAATCTAGTTTAAAGCTCTCCAAATGAGCCCTGCTAATTCATGCCCCAGCATCCTTTTGCCTCTGTGAGTTAAACCTTTCCCACGTGCCATCATCCGGACTGGAGCCTTATAAAACCAGCTGTTATCAAAGAACCCAAAGCCCTGCCTAAAGCACCAGTCTCGTAGCCAATTGTTTACGGACTGAATTTTCCCATTCAGTCCCACATCATCACCGGAAGATGGAAGAACTGAGGAGAAGATCACTTGAGCCCCAGACTCTTTCACCATCCGCCCCAAGGCCCTGTAGTCTTTCTTCATCCCCCTCAGACTGCGGGAAGCAGCTTCCCCCCCACCTGTCTGGAAGACCAGCAGCGGGTAGTAGTCTGTCGGGTGCACCAGGCTGGGGAGCGCCTTGGTGATATCCCTGATCCGGGCTCCAGGCAGACTACACACTTCCCTATGATGAGGGTCAACTCTGCATATCGTATCACTCTGCTAACCTTTTTTTTTTGTTATTTAGGACAACAATTTTTTTTTGTCAGTGGCACATGACTTGTAGGGAAGCAATCCAAGCTATCCTATGACTGTGATTCACTTTCCTGAGCCTATTACCGTGAAAACTGTAAATGATGCAATAGGCTGTGACTGCTCTTCAAGGATCCATCATAGCATCTGCTAAGTAATTTATACTCCCAGGGCTGTATTTTACATTAAATGGACGCAGAGAGTTGTCAGGAGCATGCTGTCGTTTTCTGCATGTCAGGAACATGCTGAAAAAGGGCAAAAGACTATTGCATCAATGTTGGTCTGTCAACCGTGCATAAAGCAACACGGGAGGCGGGCACGGTAGGAGTTACTTGGTATCTCAAAATCTTGCCACTCCACTACAAGCAGTACAGTGGTGAATTAAATCCCAAACTAACAGACACCACTGACAGTCCTGCTTTCGAAAGGCATCTCAGAGTAGTCTCTGCTCTCAAAAGGCTTGTGATGGCAAGTCCCACTCTTCTGCAGTCACACGGACTCAGTGAAGGTAACTCCAAACTTGATGCTTGAGAAACAGGCCTAAAGAAATCAGCAAGAAAACCATAAAGTCTTATGAGATGAGAAAGACCCCTCCACATACCAGAATCCAACAGAAGCGCTGAGTGTGTTCACAGAGGGAAGTTGAGGCATGGTGGTGGCCATGATATGACCTAAGCAAATACAGCCTGTGGAAAGCTGAGCTTTTCACTGACCAACTTTGGGCACTGCTGGGAGACACTGAACTCGGTTCATTAGAGGCAGAATAGCAGAGCACAGACACCTCAGGTTAGTACTGGTACTAACCACATTGCTCATTGAGGACTAACACTTCAAGAAATGTTTAACAAAGGAGCCCAGTGATGCCTGGGGAAGAATTTAATGAAACAAGAGAAAATATGGAAAGAAAGGCAGTGGGAAATGATAACTATCATTTTAAGAAATGGCTGTTTAACTCCTTTGCAGCATACACAAGGAGGAGGTACTGCGCAGAGCTGCCTGCATAGAGTGCCGTACTGAGACTGTGCAGCTATCAGTGAGTGATGCTGAGGGTTTAAGTAAGCAGTCGTAGCACTCATGTCATAGAATCATAGAATGGTTAGGGTTGGAGAGGACTTTAAGATTATATAGTTCCAACCCCCATGATGAGGGGATCCTTAATGTAAAGGACTAATACTGCAGCACAGGCTCTAATGCAATCTTCATCCCCTTTGCAGCACAGCATACTCTGGAAGCTTCCTGATGACAGACTCATGTCTGTTGTTTTGGTTTTCATTGCAGAAAAACACAAACGAGAAGCTGTGTAGCAAAGACCTTTGGCTTACCATTTGTCAACCAGAATGCAAATCCCTCTGCTGCAGAGGGATCACCTCTGCAGTAAAAATGAATAAATATTCCTCCTGCATTCTAAGAAATTCCCCTGAAGTGAAACAGAGGGTTCCTAGAACTTCAGAAGCCAGGCACTGCCTCTCCAGGATTGAGACTCTAAGGAAAATATAGGTTTCAGTCCCTTTCAAATGCAGAATATGAACAACACAGATGCAACAAGCAACAGTTTATTTGTAGAAAAATCCTTTAAAATTTTACTACATTGTAAGATTAAGGAAAAAATAGTATTAATGTATGTACATACAATATATATAAACAAACACACATCGCACCATTAAATTACATGCTTTTCAAAACAGAAAATGGTTCATATTCCCTCATATCAATTTTAAAGTTATCACTGCAAGAAACCTTGCTTCCTTTTTGTTTTTATCCCCATCAAAGTTTTCAAGTACAGGAAGTAAAGTAATGCAGGATCTAATAGTAGAAAACCTTTGTTATACACAAATTACGACTGACAGCTCTACAATATTTTTCCGCAGTAACCAACACTTGTGTTTTTTGAACTCTATAATGAAAAGCGAACTTTTACCTGAGGTGCACAGAAATAATGAAGCATGGAAATTGGCAAGTTTAAGAGATTTTCACATTATGATCCCACTGTAATTGAAGTTGATTAGGTATTGTATATCTATACCCATAGTACTGGCACAAGAATGCTCTGCGTGAGTTATCACTGATGTCTTAGAAGTGCAGGAAAAATTAAAAGGCAAGCACCACTTGCAATGATAAGCATGCAGACGATTTAAGTGAAACAGAGGTAGCATGTTCTTGTAACTCCAGCAGGGTCATTCAAATCAACTGCACCCTCCCTTCTGCAAAAGGCACTCACTTTATCAGCTGAAAACAACAAAATGGTTTAAAATTCAGTCAGATTGACCACAAATGGTGGACTTCTCTCCTTACAAATATAAGAAAATGTTAAGCAGAGGACATGATGGAAATTAAAAAAAAAAAGGGTGTGTGTAAGACATACACATTTCGGGTAACATGTGCTATTCCTCTCCCCCTGCCTGTTATGGGGAGAATTGAAGTATTTTATAAAAACATCTGCAGTACATAAAAGTGAAAACTTTCCAGTTAAGATGGCAGTATTAAGCAGCACATTATGTATCAGGAATAATTTTGAAACACCAGAAGTACACCAGCCTTTTTAATAAAGAGCAACAATTCACAGTTAGAAGTAGAAAGTTTATGCACAAAAGGTGGTGCTAGAGAAGGATAAAGATCCTTTGATGTAAGAGCTCATAAACTAAAATGCACAGAACCTTTTGTACTGTATCTCTTATCCTTTCTGCAGTTTGAAAGTATGTCCATGCAAAACACCTGCTCTTACCTTGACACTACAGAGCTAATTGAGTTATAAGAAGTGCCACTGTTGCAACTAGAAGCATAAGCTTCTGGACCATTAGCATCTAAATTTATTTTGAATACAGAAGATGCCTTCAGTAAAAAATCTGCTGCATCTCTGCGACCTAACTCCCTCAGCTTAGACATTAGGATACCTACAGTGCTCTCGGGAGCGTTACTCCACTCCTGCAGGAGAGCATGGACTGGGCTTGAGATGAAGTCATTTTGTGTTCCATTATTTGTATTGTACTTTGCAACAAGATCAGGGAGGCCCAGGTTCATGGCCAGAAGGCACCAATCTTTCCCCATAGGATCAGGTGGATCCAAAAGTCGACTTAGTTTTCTCCTGGTAAGTAGATTTAGATCAGAAACATGAATATCCATTCCTAGGCTTCCCTGGGAGTACACATCAAGACACCCAAAACACAGTATACTGCTAAAGCTCTCTTTATATCCCCCCATAGTGTTAGTTAGTGATGTCTCCTTTTGACTCTGTGCACGGAAGAAGTCTCTAGGCTGGTAGACCATTACTGGTTCATGATGTTCCCTCAGCTGCTGAGGACTAAGGTAGTATTTCCCGGTCAGAAGGCCTGGTAAAGTTGTGGCCATTAAATTATCAATGGTGCTGCATACAGAATCCAGAAGTAAACAGCACTTGATCTTCTCTGTTTCCAGTCCTCTAACTTGAACCTCTATACCCTGACCATGGTTGACCAGCAGCACTAAAAGCTCAGCTCCACGATTCATAATCTTTGATCCATTCACCCACAGACGTATATCTGCATCTCCCTCTGTGCTTTGCTGATGAACCCACCTGCAGAGATTCACCTGAACTTTATGAAAAATTCCACAAGGAAATGGGGTAAGGTGTTCCACAGGAACGATTCTAACACCACCATAAATCAGCACCTCATCCTCCTCATCTGTCCAAGACCTGTGGAGATTGTCAGTCTTTATGAGAGCAGGAATATCCACCATTGCTCCACTGCTAAGGTCCCTTGCACAAATATCCATGGCATCCAAAATCTGTATCAGTTCTTCCACATCACTATCTGTCACCAGACGCTGGATATCCTCTAGAGTGTATCGACCTCTATAGTGATGGAGGGCTTTTGGGTTCTCCACTGACAGGATTTTTCCAAGGACATTTGAACAGAGCCACCGAGGATCCAGAAGCACAACATCTTGGACAGTTTCACTCTGCATAATGTTAATCTGTTCATAAAGATGAAAGTTATTATTTACGTCTTGTGAAGTACAAGATGATACCCCACCTTCTCTCCTCCCTAACTTGCTGACCAATCATTTTGTTACCACTGCTGACAAGAGAAAAACAAACAGTGCATTTTATTTTCTTGCAAGTATTCAGAACAAAGAGCAGGTCTTGTTCTTGAATTTCACTAGTAATGAAGCCTTTAGAGTTCAACAGCTGTAAAGCCTAGCCATGCCCTGCAAGCTATTTATGGAAAGGTGTTATGCTTTGATTCAATTTCTAATGGACAAACAAATTTCTCATATGCAGTTAACACATTAGGCACTACATCATTAAAAATGAAATACACTTTCTGGGCATTTTATATTCTTACAACTACAGCAATAAACTGTAATTCTTCCTGTTTCAAGGAAATACTGTTGAATGAAATAGGAGCCACAGGACAATAATAACAAAAAAGCATTATTAACCAGTTTACTTTTTATGATGTCTTAAGAGGGAGGAGGACAAAAACCTACAAACTACAAGACACACTACAACTACAAACTTCCAAACTGTAGACATTCGCTTCAATCTCATTAACCAATATTCTACCAGAGCAGCACCTTGCTAATAAAGAGTTGCAATTTAGATAAAAACACTTACCTCTCCTATGCTGTGCAACTGCTGTGCAATATGCCGTAGGTCATCTTCACTTGCTAGAGGATTAAGGTGTTCCTGTACATCATATACAAACTGCTGCAACGACATCAGCTGGTTGGGTCCATTCATTTTTCTCCATGAAGGCAGTGTGGAGATTATTTTTTCACACAGATGAGTCATAGGTGGGCAAGTCTTATGAAAGCACAGAAAACATCCGTTTGTAATTCTGCTGTGCAGAGACTGCTGTGCAGAGAATGACAGTACTGTTTCGTGGGATTTTGTTGTTGGTTTTGGTTTTATTTTTTAATGGAGGTTACAAAGTCTAATATATTCATGGCATATATTCATGTCTAAAGACTTCCCCCTGTGATGAACCCTTACTCTTCCACCTGGCATTTGCTTGCCGTAACATCTACATTTTCTTAATACAGTGTTTTTCAATTAAATTAAAACAAGATTTTTTAAACATTACATGGGGATCCTGATATGTGAAACAAAGCTTGGTTTATATAGTCCTGCCTTGCCAAATGACCAACGTCATGATCTAGAAGATAATCTTTATTTCAGAAATTGTCAACATTATCTGTACAGGATCAATTTACTTCAACAGGGAAGACAGCAGGGTACCGGCTAAGATGTTACTTTTATTTATTGATTGTCTTGGACCTCACTGTTGCCTTACACTCTCTCAAGCCACAGCATGCACTTCTTCTGTAGCAAAGCCCTCCAGATTTCAAG
This sequence comes from Psittacula echo, assembly GCF_963264785.1. Lineage (NCBI taxonomy): Eukaryota > Metazoa > Chordata > Aves > Psittaciformes > Psittacidae > Psittacula > Psittacula echo. The sequence goes on along the minus strand of NC_137742.1, from coordinate 45,448,941 downwards.
CTAGTGAGCATGGCTATGGAGTTTTGTCAGAGAAGAAAAGCTTATTAAATCAAGAGACCATTGGGAATGTAAATTAAGACTGAATTTGGTATGAACCCCAACATTTTCCTTGATCTACAGAATGAACTAATACATTTACTTTTCATTTATTTAAAAAAAATCCCAACCTATCAGAAGTAGCTACAGAAAGTCTTAGTGTGTCACACAAGTATGGTATGAAGAAATTTAAAATCATTTAGCACAGGCTACATATCAATTTGACTTGGTCACCGTTGTTATGGATTCCTGTGGTATCACCAGGAATTCTGTGGATTCCTGGTAATAACATCAAGTCACGGCTGTTTTACCTACAGTCTCATTTACATATACTTAACCACATATATACAACTCCAAGCACATAGTTTTCACTAAAAAAGTAAAGTAAAAAGTCAATTGTCAGTTCACACATCTATATTGGGAATTATCCTTCTAACAGTTACAATCAATCACTGTCGATTAAAAGTACGAAACTATAACTTTGAACTGAGAATCTTGAATTGTTTCCTTTTAAAAGAGATCATTTTGATGACCTAACAAAACACCTACAATTTTGAAAATGCTGACTGAATCTTTGCTGTCAGGAGTTTCTTTATCACCATGTCTCATGCAAGCTGCTAAAAAATTTGAACAGCACTCACTTAAATTACATAATGTAAGTACTAAATTTACAGTAAATTATTGCACAAGATGCTTGCATTTTGGCTGGTCCAACCCAGACCATTAGACATTACTTACAGAAATTATCTGGCTTCTTATTTCTTGCAAGTGATTTCGGAGAAGCTTCATATCTTTAGACCCAGATGCTCCGGCATCCAACACATATAACTTTTCTGAAATTCGAAGATCATTTCCGAATCTGAAAGAGGAAAAGCAAGCAATTATTTACTTAGTCCCAAATCCAGTTTTATTTCTTAATTCAGTTGTACTTCAGTCTTAAATTACAGTTATTTTTCTTCTAAGGAACGATGAAAACATTTAAGTACTGATTATGCTAAGTTATTTTATAAGCACAGAGATTACAATTGCTCTCTAATTTTCTTGAAAATAAACAGAGATATTGAGAGAAAACTGTATTTCCTAAAAAAGTAGGCTGAACATTTATAAGAAAGCAACAACTGCATCATAAGACTTGAAATTACAAACTCAAACATTTTACTAAAGGAGGGGTAGCGGAAATTAATTATTTTTAAGGTCTCTGTATTTGCTGTTTTCTTTTTTCTCACTTTGAATAGTTCAGTTGTCATTGCTACTGACACCAGCTCTCTTCTCCAGTTCCTTTTATTTTTTCAACAACACATATTTGTTTTCCTAGCTCTGGACTTATCTGCATTTAAAAGTATTCCAACATCAGCGATTATGCAGGTATCTTCTGTTGGTTTATTTCAACTGATGAAGACACTGCCCTGCCACTACTGTGCTGGAATTCCCACATCTGTTTCTTGCACAGTCCAGACAAGTATCTATGCTCACAGGTACGGACTGTTGCTCCTATCATGTGTTACCCACTTACGTGCTCACTGTGAACATAAATTATTGTCAGTTTATACAATAGTATGTTCATGACAAATTTCCCTTTTCCACCTCCAACCAGCATGCTCTCCAAACATTTGCTGAAGAAGCCTAGAAGTTTCCCTAACTTTAGGTAACTCTTGGATTACCTTGTCACCTGTGTGACTGCACAATAGCCAGCTCTTCACAAACTGCGCAGGGGTAGTACCTCCAGGTTTCAGTTTTTTTCCTGCCCATCCTAAATCAATTCAGAGCAAAAGGTTGCTTTCCTGAAAAGCTTCCTCTTCGGCACCCAGAGTCTGTAGCTGGGAACTGCCCACTTTTCTGAGACTGGTGCAAAACCTGAGTACCAAGTGTTAGGCAGATGTCTGATACGAATCTTTGGATGCATCCCAAGTGTTTACAGGGCAAGACTTCCTAAGCCTCAACTAATTTTTGCATTACTTAGCTCATTTTAGCTCACTTCAGGGAGCTTGCTCACTGTATTATTGGTGACTAAATATTTACACAATATAAGCTTCCTGAACATATTCAAAACATCAAATCATAAAGCTTAAGCCACATAAAAATCTTTTACATATTCCTATCCATTTTAGTATTTTTTCTTTCGTTCCACCTGGCATGTTTAAGTGCTGTGTATAAACACACTCCCCACTTACCTGTTCCTGATTTCTTTCAACAGTGACATGTCTTTGTCATACCAAAACTCTCCCCCAGCAGGCCGAGGAAGATTCACTATGTCAGCATGTGTGGCGACCAGAACAACATGCAGGGGACTTTTCAGCTTTCCACTGAATGCTGGAAGAGAAACAAGAGCACCCCCTCACTATGAGACATGCCTATGGAGATGGCTGCCTTACTAAGCCGGGAAAGTAGCAATACATTTTACATTCTTCATACCAATAATTTTTGCAGTGGATTTACCAACTCTAAGCATAACCACACTGTGGGTACACCACTGATGCTTTGTGGCTTTTATTTCCCTATAAGATTATCTATGTAGACTCCTTGAATATCATCAGATACATTGATACTACATGACTTTTATTGTTTTAACAAAATCATTAATAACACTAACAACATCTATTAACTAAACACTATGACAGTGTGAGGAAAATAAGTAAAAATAACAGCTTCTTCAAAGGGTTTCTCTCAATCTTTGGGTGATGCTTAATACTACAGGTGCATAGTAGAGGACTGTAAGTAGAACACAAAACATCTACAACATTCATACGTTAGTATGAATGCTATTTTGCAGTACTTACACAAACAATGACCTCTCACTTAGGTGAGAGTTAAGTAGGAAAGCCTGTCAGAAACCATGAAAAAGAATAAAAAAGAAAGAAAGATACAAATGACGTGAATGAGGTGACAGGATGGAACACAAGAGTTTTCAATCTTTTCTCAAACTAATCTTGCAGAAAAGAGGAGACATTGATAAACTATTTTTTAAAAAATGACAGTACATCCAATTCTGCTGTTTTAATCTGAAAAAAACATTCAATGGGAGAAATATTCTTACATCACTAATCGGTTTTCATCAACCAAGGGATACAGAATCTTGATTCATTCATGAACAGTCACATTTTCCCAAATCTTTGCATAGTACTTCCATGGTTAAGTATTTTGTACTAGTATATATTTTTGTGGCAGCTGAAGGACTTAGGCAAAATAACTGGAAAGCAATTCCAAAAGTATAAGTTTTCTGCTAACATCAGTTACTACAGATTACTTACAAAGAACTTGTAATAGTACAAAACCACATGGGTACCCAAACTAAGCCCACCATTATAAACACTGATTTAAGCAAAGTATTTAAATAAAGCTGATAATCAGCTCGGCAAGAAGACATAATTAAATTCTAACACAGTCAGACCAAGAGCTGTGTTTCCTCACTAGACTGAGGAGCTGTTAAAAGCTTTCCACAATTGCAAACTCACTGTTTTTTCAGCTTTGATACTTTTCTGCACATTTCTGAGCTTTTACTCCCAGAAGTAATTTCATGTTGAGTGGATCCAAATGCTCATATTGTTAACCCCTGTGACTATTGTAACTTGATCTAAACTGCAAAATGCACATGTCTGAACTGAAAACTGAAGGTCTGCCTGGGCTCATCATTATCATTATTTGTCTGAGACAATGCATATAGAATTAAGCAGAACACAAAAAAAGATAAATACTCTTTGCACTATGTAAGTACTTGATATGCTTGTCCGTTGAGTCCCTAGCAGCATTATACATGCTTGTGAGTGCTGAGTTAGATCCGCTGGCTGGAATAACATTTTGGTTCATAGAACCAAGACACATGTCAGACCTTGGTTCATCCCTGAAACTGCCGCAATCCGCAGACCAATGCTCAGCTAAAAGCACAAACAATTTATATGGTGTATACATACCCAGACTTACAGATCTTTTAAGGATTAAAAAAATAAATCTGTTTGTCTGCCGAATAACTTTCTTTGTTAGAAAGCTTATACATAAAACAAAAAAACTTACTCAAAACCTGTGAAAAGTCTGAGAATATACAAAGTCAAATTTACAGGAAATATCAATTTCTGTACACCCTGATACACCAAAAGGTTAACATATTTGAAGTCTCAATACAACTCTAGTTAAACATGTTAAAGTTGCATGTATTGAGAGATAATGCTACGTCACTGTTTTCTGTCCTGTTCTCACTGACAAGACTAACTTATGCTGGAAATGCTGTTAATTTGGGCTAGATTTAAGTGGAATTTAAGCAATATGTCTAAAACTGGTTTTAAATGGTTTCAACCCTCTGAAACACTTTCCCACACAGCTTATTTAACATAAAACTTCATGTGCCATTTACAGATGTAAATCCCAGTGCTGCAGGAGGCTGTACCACACTCCATGATCATTTTTAGTTGGACTAAGTGGTGTGTACAACTCTTCAGGCTTGTTCCACAGGTAATTCCCTTTCTCTAAGAAATTTTGTGTGAAGTTTGTTCGAATACATGGGGATGACATAACAGTGCTCAACACAGATGATGTACAAAGTTGCAGAGAAACACAAGAAGCTTTATTCTACAGTCCCCTATTATTTAATTAACAGGCAGAAGAGCATACCTATTGGCTCCTCAACTGGGACTAACGATTTCAGTAAACTGAGCCAAAAGGTCACTTGGTTTAGCTGGATTTCGTAAGGCTCCTCGAGACTAAAAAGCACTATGTGAATTGCTGTGGCATCATTTGCAGCAAAATAATCGTAACAGCAGAAGTACACAGGATTCCCAGAAAACTCCCAGATGCTGAAATCACCAACTCCTGAAACCAAACAGATGAAAAGATCACATTTTATCAGTAAGCACAAAGCATCTTTCAGCCATGGAAGGACAAACAAAAGAGTTAATCTGACTTATCCTTTCACAAAGATAAACCCTACACATATGAGAAAGATGACTGCAAATGCAATCATGAACAAAGGAAGAGGTTTCAGTCAGTTTCAGAGGCTGAGAAGTTGGGTGCTCACAATCTGTTCCTCTCTCACATTCACTTCTCTTGGACAGGCAGCTGGATGCCACATGGAAACACCTGTGTGTTAACTGCATGCAGCCTCACACATTAAATTTGCCTTTGCCTTGTAATTCACTTGCAAAACAAGAGTTACAGCTTCCCTTTTTTTCCTGCTCACCCCCAAAATCTGAGCATTTCAATTAATTTGTCTTCTTAACATGTCACTGCTGCTATTAAAACGAGCTGAGGGACACAAAGAAGCCTTCTGCTTTACAGAACTGCAGTACTATTCACATCACATTATTAATTCAGGATTTAAGAATCACCATGTTAAGGAACCCAACAGAACCATGCTTCTTGTTGCCATCTCCTTTAGCTTCAGGTGACAAAAATATTAGTGTGTTGCAGTATATGGTACTTCCCAGATGCACCATCTGATTGGGGTAAGTCTGCTGCACTTGTACTACCTCTATTTAAATAAAATGCTGATTAAGATGAACCTTAAACTTCTAGAAGAAGCCAGAAACCTCAAACCTGCTGTTAAGAGTACAGCTATTCAGAGTTCACCCATGTGTATTCAATTCTATATCAAGAGAGCACAGAGAAGGAAAAGAAACTCTTTCTGACAGTCTGTTGCACAACTCTGTTTCACTACAGAACTTGACTTGGTTTCAAAGACAGAGGAAATTAGCCCGGACAAAGAACACCTTTAGCTGCATGGCAAACTCTTCAGCATCTAGGACGAACATTTTTTCACTGCATGTGTTAGTGTGTATATACTGCATTCGTAAATAGCCTTCTCCCTCCAATACAAAAATCTTGATTAATCCTAAATCAGAATCAAAATTGCAGTTGTTAAGGCATTCAGAACATTTTTGCTATGAAGAAGAGATCCTACTGGGAGAGATCTTACCCCCTATATAATAATTAGTATGGCTGGTGGTGTATATGCACTCTTTGTATGGTCTTCACAGTCAAAGCCATATATGTAGTTACGACAACTTCTCTGACTGAGCCCTCTTACTGCTAACACGTGTAACTTTTCCTTTTAAAAGAACAATAGAATCAGAAGGTCCACTCACCATGTTTGGTGAGCTCCAGGGCTCACCAAACATGCTCTAGCCCTGTCATGGAGTAAGAATGGTAGGTACTTCATACAGCTGGGAACTATTTACATATCGAGGACACTGGGGTCTATAGGACCAGATTAAATCCAATAAGGATATGGCCTGAAGGACATACAGTTTTGGTAAAGGAGCCTTTACACTAGTAGCTTGCTTGCTAACCCACTCTTATTATACTAAGTCCTTCCTTCCTTCCTCCTGCCCCACTGACTCACTTTAAAAACATTTCTATGTGACACTATAAGCACCTGACACAAGTGATTAGTATGTATATTACAGGTACAGGACTTTATGCACATTTACCTTCTGCTTAAACAAACCAAACCTCACCACTGTTGGATTTTCAACCACAGTCACTACAATATCAAGTCAGATTTTTTTTTTCTCATTTTATTTTAAAAAACAAGCAACATGGCATTAACTGTCCCACATCATTAAGGCACACCATCCCATGGCTTTGCTTACCATGCAGATAGGCATTCTGAATATCAATGGCCTTGGTGGACTGGTCATCAGCAGATAAGTGAGAGTGATGAGCAGGTGAAACGAAAGCTTCTAATACTCCTTTGGTCAGGCCCGGCTCAAACATCATACTACGGCTTCTCACGCTCACATTCTCACAGCCAGGATAAAGATTTGTAATACTTACTGAAACTGGGTCAGGGAAAGGAAAATGAGATTACAAAACATGTGAAAATCACAACCAGATCAATTCAAAATAGGTATGCAAAGCATAAAAGCTGATTAAACAAACTGCTCTTCAAAGAAAGCAGATGACTACCAAGCTGTGAGAATACAAAACTACATCCTTCTTTGACTGAAAAGGACAACATTAGAATGATCCCATATAGCACTTATTGCCCTTTAACATGTACACCGCTGGGGAGGAAGCACAAAAAAAGAAACAGAACCTGAAAATCTGTGAGTGAAAGGTTTCAGAAGTTAAAATTCTTCTATGTTGCAAAGATAAAGTGTTTTTTTAGCTAAGTGCTGCAATTTCGTAGTATGGTCCACTTTTATTGGCATATCACTACATATTCATATTGTTGATTCCTGTAAGTAAGGATAAAAATGTCACTGTGTAACAACACCTTTCTGGGGATATGGGGGAGAGAAGTAGGCTCTTAACCAAAATTATTTTACTAGTAAGCAATTTGCTTAGGTCATGCTTAATTCAGATTCCGTAAGAGAAAGGAAAAGGCTTTGTAATTGACTGGCACCATCTAGTGGAGAAAGTAAAGTTTCCTCTCCTTTACTAGACACTGCATTTGAATATTGGGTTTTAACATGGAAACCACCTGTCAGCTGTAAACCTATATTTTAATGTTTGATCTTCTACTGTATTATTTGTATCTTTAGGCTCTTGTAAATAAATACGTGCTGAGGCCACACATTTATTTTTGCAGAATATAAACAAACCTAAGCACATGAAACCATAAAATCAACTAGGTTGGAAAATACCTTTAAAGGTCATCAAGTCAAACCATTACCCCAGGACTGCCAAGACCACCACTAAACATGATCAAGTATAGACCAAATTGTGCTGGTTTAAGTGTTTGTCTGATTATGCCACCCAACCCGTAACGTTATTTGTATGTTATATAAGGAATTTCATCCAAAGGAACAGATGCTGAAACAAGCAAAAACAAAACAGTAAAACAATGCCACAGTAGCTTTGTTTGCATAGAATTGCACAAGTTTCAAGTGTGCATAGCACTGCACAACTTTCTGGTTTATATTTAGGGAAGCTGTTTTCAAGTGCACACTTTGAATTCACCATTATTTCTATGATGATTTGCCAATGTGACTAGCAGTGTTGTCTGATTTTATGATGGTGTGAGTCCATAACACCTATCCTCTGCTTCTGATACCAACCAACAGTGAAAAAATCTGTCTGCAGTCAAAACCTTCCTGAACTGCCTCCAGGTACTGATAGAAACTTCCAGGTACTGATATTCCTTGAGTGACTTATCTCTCCTCGTATGACACAGTAAATTAAGATAAATAAATCAAGAACTTCTTATTGATTCCTTTAATCAGTTTCTTTTTTCTGTCGTCACAGATGTGAGCCCCTTACGTTAAGTAAACAGCAAATGCAATAACAATCTCTGTGCCAGCCATCTTGTCTTAAGCCACTCTTTGAGTACCTTTTGCTTCCTCAGGTGACTAGAGAGAAAGCAGAGATGAAATCTACTACTAGCACTGTCCTAACGTTACTTAAAAATGATGAATGAAACCTAAACCTTCAAGTATTATCCAAAGGTTTTTAAAGAAAAAGGCAACCCTTGACCCCATCTAAAACTTACTTAGTTAAGACTATTTCTAAATACCAATTCAAATTTGAGTTCCTTCAAGTGCTTGCTTAGCTTGTATATTGTGCAGTCTCTCAGTAGTAGAAAAGGCACTTGGATGAATAGTTTGCTACTCTCTCCAGTGTACTTCTACCTCAACTGTAGATTCCTCCAAAGTCAGGCACATGCTGTAGAATAAACCTAGCTAGCTCCTCCACGTTCTGCAGCTCTTCCGACTTCACACAGGGCAAGTGGTGCTACACGGGCAAAGTTTTCCCAATTATTTGCACACATTTACTTCAGTTTAGAAAAACCTCTATTTCTACCTTGTTTGGAGATAATTTTAGACATCTGTAACCGGGCTAATGCACTCCTGTACCTTACAGAACAGCACTCCAAGGCATCAGAGGAAGTCTGAATGCTCTGTTATTACTTAAGATCACAAAAACATGCAGCAACTGTTTCAACTCTGCACAGAGTTTATTGGAGCTACTCAAACAAAAAGACTGACAAAACCTAATCCCCAAAACCATGACAGTGACATGTGGTCAGGACACTGGCGTTCACAGCCTAGGGCATTTTGTGAAAAATAAATGCCAGTGTTCACAAGTCCTGTCCTCCACTCTCCAAGTTCATGTAAGTAAGCAAAACCTTTACTTCTGCATCCTCCTCACTGCCTGCTTCTCTTTGCTCTTAGTGTAGGTACATGCTTGTGTACAGAGAAGTCAAAACCCTCCCCAGTTTTTGCTTTGGTTTCTTAAACAATTTGTGTGTCCTGTCTTTTGCAGCACAGCCGACAGCTCTTCCTTGGGAGCTACACAGACCAAGAGGAAATGTCTTCTTATTCAAACATTACAGCTTCAAAGCCATACCTGAAGGTTTGGATGACAAAGGAGATGGGGGGAATCTGGTTGAGTTTGTGGATGAGAGCCTAGGCCTTCGTCTTCGGAAAAAGCTTCGTATCAGGCCGCATTTGAGAGACTCGACAAGGGTTGTTTTCCCAGCACCTGAGTGTCCAAACAACTTCAGTTTGATCCGGGGCTGTGGATTCTGTGTGTGCCGCAGTTGCTGGACAAAAATTCCCCGGTGGGCATCCTAGAATTCAACATAAAGAAGAAATCAGAATGTGGCAGAGAACTTGTGCCTCTCAATAAATTCAAACCACAGGGTTTAGATAACACTTTCTTGCCAGGCTGGTGTTCATCTGGATCAGTTCCTTTATCTGCTTCACCATGTAAGTGATCAGTTACTGGCAGAAGGGCAGGAACAGGTAGACAAGGTACAGCTGACAGCTTGCTTTCAAAGCGCCACCTTGAGTCTTCAAGAAAATCACACAAGACTTCAGGCTTAACATCAGTGAACAGGATCATTCTGACCTCTGACAGAGAGGGGCAAAGAAAACCTAGCCTCTTTCAGTATCCATTCCCCTTACCTGTCACTCTCAGCAGCATAACTGATATCCATAATCTTATATAATATACATATACATGCAGAACTGAAGAATTTTGCAGTGACATCTACTACCTGAGCAGTCCGAAAACCTGATGTGCGTTTCGCCTCTTCTTTACATCAACTTTTTCTGCACTTCTCATATCTGAGAGAATTCTCCTCTTCCCTCCCCCTCTCCCCCATCCAGTTCTCTGTTTACTTTCACTCCAGTTCTCCGCAAGGTAAGTATCCCTTTTCCCAGCCCACTCTCACCTCTCCTTTCCACACACACTTACTCTTCTTTACCTGAAAAGACCTCTCGCAGACTATTAATTTTCCATTTTTCTAGTACTGCAAGTGTACATCCTCTATACTCATCTCCCTCCCTACTCCCAAGCCTCCCTACTCAATTAACCTTTCACAGTTTGCCCTCTGTTTGCACTCATTGTATCTTTCATAGCTGCAATCTCATCCTCCTACACAGGCCTTCTTCAAACCCAATCACATCTACAAAAGAGCTTTCCACTTTCAGCTCCCCCATTACTCATCTCTATCTTTTCTTTTAGTATCTGAAGGACACTCCTGTTCCTGCCAAAGATAGGAATGAACAAATCAAACCTGTCTTTTCTTTTTACTCAGTAAGAGGTAATCAGAAATGGATAATCTTTCCCACACAAATGAGCTTGGAAACTCAATTCAGCAAGGGGGTGCAGTGCAGGACAGCAAATATCAAGTGTCTTTCGCCACAGAAAGAAGGGCTTTAAGAAAATTAGGAGATAGCAGAAAGAAGAAAAGGCAAAGGAAGCAGCTTCATCTTCCCTTCCTTCATTCCCCTATTTGGAGCTGAGACAGAGGCTCTGTTGTTCTGCATTTGTACTGAGTTTAACACGTAGGATGAGTCATTAAATGAGCACCTACAGCTCCCCAAAATTATAAGCATGCAGCAATTAAGCTGAGAAATTTGACAGAAATAGTAGTGCATTTAATTTAGTTCCTTCCTCACCAACAGACATTTATTAAGTAAATTAGTCACAATGCAAATACTGAACCCCTCATGGCTAATACTGAATCCTCTCTAAAAACCACTAGGTAACACTAATGATAGTAGGCTCTTCATATGTGCTATTAGAAACTACACCCTCCACAGGCACTGAAAATACAAGTGTCAGGCATGCTCTGTACTAGATGATATTGATCATTTTGAATAATACTAGAGTATTGTTGGTGGTTTGATGTAATTCATTCATTTCAATTGACTAGATTGACTCTGTTGCAATGACTATGCTGATGAAGTATATAACACATGTTTCCCATATATATATTTTTTATATATATATATATGCAGGGCTTCAATAATTAAGTATACTCTGCTATCAAGAAGACAGTTAACAACGACTAGCATCTCTTCCAGAAGATGATTTATCTGACCTTCTCCCTTTTGTTCCAGGCCAACTTGTATTAGTTCCGTATCTAGATCATGACTAAATCCCAATTTTATTTATCTGCCTGCAGACACCAGCAAGGGTTCGGTGTGGGGATACAACTGTGCAAAAACCAGATCCTGTTACCACAAATGTTTACAAAAGCTATCACTGCAAAGGAAGCCTGAACTTTGGCCCTTTCTAACATCTTCACTGATATACAATTGTAGCAAGTATAGTTTTACTGGCAGGACTAAAGAATAAGACTCTACTTCCACCTTGGCAATGCCTGGTATGCACAATCTTCTACTGCTACTCTGCAATGTTAGTTTATTTTAGTTTTCCACAGGCCCATCATCATATTTAAAGCAGGATTGTTTTAATTGGTCTGGCTTTTGCCTGTAATGTCCAGGAAAGTGGTCCCTGAACCTTCACATTTTGAATGATGCTGCCTGTCCAAAATAATCAGTGCAGTATCAGATGTGTCAGACCTACTGCCTTACAAGCCCCACTTTCTAGGAAGATCAGCTTTCCGTTCTAGTTGTCATACTCAAATTCCAGAATTAAAAGAAGACATTGAAAACTTATGCAACTCTTCCATATGGTATTAGTTTCCAGAAGAGGCACAACCCCCTCATACTTCATAACCCTGATCTAACTAAAATGGTGATGGGTAGGGGAAATAAGTCATCTTGTGGGATGTGCTAATTCTCAATAGTTTATTTTCCAATTTCTTCTAACACCTTAGCTGTCTTGTAGGCAATGTCAGAGACAGGATACGATAGATTAGTGGTGCAGATTAGTTTAACCATTTTTGTTAGTATGTACATACTAGCTTTAACTGAGGGCATAATTTTGAAATAAAATTAAAAACAAAATCACAAAACCCAAACAAACAAAAAAACCCTCCTCCCCAAAAGAAAGAGACACCATTCCAGTGAGGATTTTTGCAACTGCTTCTTTAGAATGGCTTTGATGAGAATCTTATTGCATGATCTTCCATGGTCAAACTTTTCTTGGTATCTTAAAAACATGAAAACCTCAGTTAAAATTCATGCATTCCCAACCTTTTTAAGTCTTGCAAGCAGACTGGCTACATGTTCATGCTGCTCTGCTCTGGCAAGATCTTCTGCTGTTTTCCCATCCTGTCAAAACACAAATATATTAGCAGCAGTTCCTTCCTTTTTTCCGACAATAAAAAAACTCACATGCAACTTAGCTCAGCTACTCAAGGCAGCAACAGAATTGCTGTCAGATGCAACTGCAATAGGAAGAAGGGAAAAAAAACCCCAAACCCACACAACAACCAATATTGATCACAACCCACCAGAATCCCCAGGGTTTTTTTTTAATTGTCCAAAAAAGATACAGTACAATGCAGAACAACGGCATTTCTTTCACAAATTGGTATCTGGATACCACTGTAATAAGATATTTTGAATTTAGAATCTGAGAGTGATGTCAATACTCCCCATCTGAGTTTCTCTTCCCATCAATTAGAGGATGACAGCAACTTCAACACACTGAACAGACATAGAAGTTTAAATGAATGACAGTGGCATAACAGTCACTGGAGGATTCCAGAAAGCAAGAACATTGTAAAGGATGTTGTTTAAATTGCATCAGCAAATTTAAACAAAGCAAAGCTACCTTCAGCATTCTTCAGGTCTTGCCATTTAATTACCCATGTTTCAGAGGTCAGCAGCTTAATATTAAATTGGCTGAAAGGAAAATTGCTCACTACTTCTACAACTACATTAATGCTATTGTATTGTTTCAAATTTGGTAACAGGTAACTAATTTACAAGCACTTTGCTTCTTTCACTCTCAGATAAAACCATTCAGTTATTAAGAAGTAATACTGGAAAACTAAGGTCTCTTTATTTGTGTTTCTACCTTTGATTTTACTAGTTTTTCCACGTGAAACCTGAATTGTCCTAAGTAGTTCCTGAGGTTACTGCAATTATTACAGTATTATTACAATTACTGTATCATAGGAAATAAACATCTTTGACAACGGAGTGTCCATATACAGAAGCAATTCTCAGGTTTCCATAGAAGTTATTACGTACTCCAGAGATAACTCAGTCAGAATGAGAACAGAACATCAGCAGGAAACAGACAAAATCATAGTTGATGGCATGAACTGACTAAATTTGAACCTTACCCTTCAATTCCTTCCACAGCTGACATATAATTGCACCTTTAGGGAAGAAACATCTTAACGTATTTTTAAAAATTTATTTTCCTTAAAAAAGATGTATCAAAGGAGAAAAATTTCTTTATTTGTGCTGACCCAACTCTCCAAATCCTAGTTAATTCCAAGTGTCTTCTGTATGAGAGGAAGAGCAGTCTAGTGGCTGGGCAGCTAGCCTGCCATCAGAACTGCTTCAATACTTTTAGTGCTTCCAAAGTTTCCAGTCTTGGGCACATACAGCGGAATCCAAAACTTTAAAGTAAAGTGGAAATATTGATCCCCTTCCTGAGGATCCCTGTGGTAACAGGATGCAGCCTCCCCCAAATGAAAAGTGTGAATTTTATCCGGATCCCCAAACCTTTGGCCTCTTCTTAAATCCAAAGCAGGACTGTTAGAGCCTGGCCCTGCATCCCTCCTGCTGCAGCATACGGCTGGAAATGGCGGTCAAACTCCAGCACCAAGCATGTATGCAGTGACAGATTCCTGCATGGGCATTGTCTCTTTGAATCCAAGTAGGTCCCACACCTGTTGGTGGTACATCACAACTGTATTGGCAAGGCTAAGATAACTTCACACTCTTGTTTGCTGTGTCTCAGTGCTCCATGGGGGTTTGCTTTGGCTTCAAGCCTGATTTTGGCTACTCAGCTGTACATCATTTGTTTAGCTCAGTCACAACTATATGATCACAAACACAAAGGAAATAATCTGGTGAGTATTTGAAAAGGAGTGTGGGTGACAGTTACGCATTGGAAAAATGGCAACAATAATGGTTCAAATTGCTAACAGTCTAAGCAGATGTGTGCACAGAGCAAGCCTACCAGTAAAAGTGGGGTGGCACTGTCATGACCCAGAGATCCCTCCCCACTTCTTAACAGGTTCGTGAGCTCAAGACCAGCTGCTTGATTTAGCTGTCTAATCTTGGTGCTGTGAAGGAAGACCACCTCAAAAGCAGCCCCACCAGGAGCTCTGCACTACTTTTTGCTCAGGCATTGCTCTTAGGCTGAAACTTTGGCCCTTGGTCCTCACCTGAGCAACACCACAACTGTATGTCTGCATGGCCATGTATCCCACTGAGCCACTTCCTAACTTCTAGGTTTGACCTTGACCCTGTCTCTTCTCCATGGAGTTGCCTGGTATCACTAGGCCCTTGGCTGACCATGGTCACTGAGCCCAGTTCCTGATCTTGACTTAACTTCAGACCTGCCTCATTGTTATGGACTTGGCTGGCAGCCCAGATTCCTGTCTGAAGCTGGTTGCCATCACTGCACCTGCTGTGCTTGTCTTGCTTGGGTTCTGTGGGACGCAGCCGTTGTTGAGATCACTGTCTTTACTTGCTGTGTTGTTTACCCTTGGCTCTCAGCTCACTTCTGCTTATGGAGAAATGCCTTAGCAAGGGCGATGCCTGACAAGCACGAGTTTTGAAGTCATAGTCATTCGACCACAGAGTAAACAAGACACACAGAAAGGCCAGTGGAGTAAGTGAAGGATACCACACAGCACTGGCAACAAGTACAACAGAAAGAACCCTAGGTCAAATTCACCCCAAAAAAGCACTTCGAGATGTTTACATTGAGAGAGGCTAGCAGTTAAGTTCACATGTCTGGTGTAAGTATAGACTCAGATTTGGAAGCTCAATTTATTAAGATAACATGTAGAAAAAGCATTTGCTTGATGACAAAGAAATTAACAGAAGAAAGTTCCCTTTTTGTCCAAAATTGTGAACAAGATGAGGCTGTGTGCATTCTCTGGGTGTCCACAGCAGGATGGACCGTAGAACACAACAAGAATTAGAAAATACATACCCAAGTAAAATAGGAAATGGGTTTCAGTAAGTTATTTTCCTATTAAAATTTTCTTGACAAGTACAGGGTACACTGCAATCGCAACGTGTAAGCAAAACTGGCATCTGAAAAGGGCTTGGCTATAGGGTCAATAAGACCATATTTCATACCTGCTGGTAGCATTTCACTGCAATTGCTATCTCTTGTTGCAAATCAGACAGCTATGCCTGCAAGAGCTGGTCCTGGGTTTAACTGGCCATCACAGAACACAACTGAGCATCACAGAATCACAGAATAGTTAGAGTTGGAAAGGACCTTAAGATCATCTAGTTCCAACCTCCCATCATCATTCAAAGGTTTTAAGTAATCTGACAATTTTAAACTTGGTACAATTTTAGAAACTTCTGTGAGGAGAAGCCAAGAACATGGTGCCAGCTGTGCCAGTGTGTGAGCACAACACAAATTTTCTGGTGACATTCAAACATTGGAAATGATTGTATACTTCAGGAACTTAAGGTTTTTTTTAAGGTTACTTAACAGCATTCATGCAATCTAATTCAAATAAACTAGTCCTTAAATGGGCTTACTGCAGCTCAGTTACTTAACAGCGCTGGAAATGTTAACTTCTCAGAAACAGAATGCTGAGAGAAGAAAAAGGTAATTAATTCTATCGCGCTGACTCAGAAAAAGCTGTTACTAACACTTTTCAGAACAGTTTAACATCTACCTGGAAAACTAACACAAAACTGAAATGCTATTAAAATCACAACACTCACTTCCTCTCCCCCTCTCCTCCTTTTCCTTTCTCCTTCTCTTTTTTCTTTTCCCTTTTCTTTCTCTTTGCTACAACAATGCTAGAATAATGGACAGTTACGTATATTCAATCTGCTTCTGCCGCATTTAGTATCAGCACAATTTATTTTGTTATCCATTTCAAAATATCTAAACTAAAGGTAAAAAGAACTTTTATCTTGGAAGGACAGGGTGCATACAGGTAACTATACCAACACGGCTGTCATCATGACATAAAGCACACAGCTCAAGAATTCTCCCATCACCTTTTTGTTTGCAAATAAAACAGATTTTTTTCTCCTTTTTCCCCCTCCATTTCAGCCGTCTCAGGAGTAATTTATTAGAGAACTTTGAAAAACATGGACTCTATTAAAATCTAATCACAACATTATTTCCATATACAGAACAATAGTTCTTTCTGAGCAGAATGCATTGGTTAGGGCAAGTAGCTATGCAAACATATCTAACGCATTTGAAAATAAAATATGCTTAGTTTGTTCAAAATACAGGTAGTGGTGTGTATGATGCCTAAAACGTATCATGTGCATATGAAGTGTGTATGATGAAGGACACTTCATCCCTGCTGTGGATGTGTCAGCATCCACAGCGTCAGGAGGACGTTTCTCATATTAGTGAGAATGAAAAATACCTTCAGTGCTGCTAATTGGCAACAGTGGTGCTGACTGCTCTGACACAAATTATTTGTTTTGCAAGGACACCTGGATGCTAGTTCACTCATCCATGAACCCACACGTCTCCCACCATGAAAACAAAACTTTTTAATCTCCTGAAAGCATGAAAAATATTTTAATATATATACAGTACATTTTTACATAACTGTACGTGATGTGAAATGATGTACAACTTAATGACAGCAGCCCTGCCATTAAGGACACGTTTCTGTGTGCTTACAGAAAACACAACGCTACAAGTAATAATTAAGAAATTCTTAGGTGTAAATGAAGTGGTAGCTACAGTGTACCTTGATCAGTTTCAAATTTCACCCCTCTCTAAATTAATTTGTTTCCTACTATCATACGTAAGAAAAGCAGTAAGCATAAAAGTATCTCTCAATACTTACAGAAGTTAAAGCTTCTACATTGGCACCAGTTAGACACAGGAACCGGACAACATCAAGAATGCCATTGTTTGCTGCCAGATGTAAAGGTGTTCTTCCGTACTAAAAAGGTGAATAAAGTGACATTAGTCAAAGAACTTAATTTCAAATTTTATGGCTAATAATCATATTTATTTTACAATTATACATCCTGGTACACACTAAAAACTGTAAGAAAAAGTATTTTTGGTTACAGCTTAAGCACAACTTCTTAAGCTTAATTAAAAAGAAGGGCTAGAGTGACTACTACAAAATGAAAAATAATTTTATAGCTGAATGCCCCACAACTGTGAAGGAATCCTTGAGTTTTTTGGCTGTATTTGAGAATGTGATTTTAATTTCCAGTAAAACTAATTGCATTTTGCTTAGTTTAATATGAACCAGTTAAGAAACACTAAGTCCTTAACCTTTAAAGCACTGGATTCTATTTCAATCCAAGTTATTACTGAAGAGTACATATATGAAGTCTTCCCCTTCCACCCAAAGGACTAAGAGGAATGAATGCAAGAAACCAGGCTGAAGGAATTTGTGCTTTCAGTGACAGACAAAAAGTGCTGAAAGTATTGCTTCCCAAAGTTTTGCTTTTCTTTGTGATTCTCTTCACTGCCAACAAGTCCTCACGACATCCACTTCTGGTCTTTAGTGTTCAAAGCTACTGTTGTCAGTATCACTACCATGTATTCGCTGCATGTAACTCCTCTTTTATTACTTCACATATTTTCATGCTTTCATTACTGATCTCCCTGTTTCAACTCTACATTCAGAAATAAACTCACAAAATAGCTTCACAAAAGGATGTTTCAAATCAAAGCTAACTTTTTGACAACTGGAAACTGAGAAGATGCCCAGCTTCTCAAAACTCTATACCTCAACGCAAATAGCACCTGGGATTGTATCAGAACTATAGTGGCCAGCAAGACTAGGAAAGTAATGATCTCCCTGCACTTGGCACTGGTGAGGCTGCACCTTGAATCCTGTGTTCAGTTCTGGGCCCCTCACTACAAGAAAGACGTAGAGGTGCTGGAGCAGGTCCAGAGAAGGGCGATGAAGCTGGTAAAGGGTCTGCAGCACAAGTCCTATTAGAAACGCCTGAGGTAACTGGGATTGTTTAGTCTAGAGAAGAGAAGGCTCAAGGGGGGACCTTATCACTCTCGACAGCTACCTGAAAGGAGGATGGAGCCAGGAAGTTTATGGTCTCTTTTCCAAAGTTACAAGTGATAGGACAAGAGGTAATGGCCTCAGGCTGTGCCAGCAGAGATTTAGACTGGATATTAGGAAATATTTCTTCACTGAAAGGGTTGTCAATCATTGGAACAGGCTGCCCAGGGAAGTGGTTGAGTCACCGACCCTGAAGGTATTTAAAAGATGTGTAGATGTGGTCCTCAGGGACACGGCTTAGTGGTAGACTTGGCAGTTTTACGTTCATGATGGTCTTAAAGGCAATTTCAAACCTAAATGATTCTGTAATAAGTAAATGTGTATGATGTTTTACTGCACGTAGTCTATGGAAGAAAGAAATGGTGTCCTCAACTGGTATCATGTACGCGTGGGACTAAGGATAAACAGTCATTAATTATATTAATGCACTCCCATTACAGGGCTCACTGCTGAAGAATATCAACAGAAATAAAGATTCTCTATTTGATAAAGACCCAAACTCACCCTTTCAAATAAAGAACACTCTAAAAATCACTCTTGTATACACAACTGTTAAAAGAATAACGGAACACAAGCTATAAGCATGATCCTACCCCCACTGAACTTGAAGACTGATTTGTTTTTTCCAGACCATGCTTGCAGCCAGGCAATCGATGCCATTCTCCATTAGGAAAAGAGGTGCTAATCCAGCCTTGTGCTTAACTCACGTTCCCCAAAGTGTGTTCTCAGCTGTGGATCTTGATTTAATGGCTTAGTCAGTCAGGTTTAAGCTTAGAGGCAGGACTGGGGAGCTCATTATTTTAAGTTTCTTTCACTCGGCAGCTGATAATTTTAATTATTTAAACCAGAAGTGATTGCACTGGACAGCCCTCAAGCAAAAAGCCCCACAGCTTTCTTTAGCTGTCTAATACAGAGAAGGCCAGTGCTTAGGTAATAAATGGAAGTTTTAACTGGCAAAATGTAATTACCAGAACATGTACTTTTCGAGAAACACAAAGAATCTACAACACCTGAATCAAACAAATTGCAGAAAGCAATGTGAATATTCCTATGAGTAACTTTTAAGCTTTGTAGCATACATAAAACTTAAAAAGGGCAGAGAAAGATATTCAAAGCTAAGTATTGTGGCCTAAGCCCCATCAGCAGAGTCCAATGGCTGACCTTAACCTATTCAAACTAACCAAAGGAAAATTTCCTGAAACTGCTTACTTCTCTTGAAAATCTCTGGTGAGGATGCCAGAATGTTAAACCTGTAAAGCATCACAGTCAATTATCTCACACAGTGACTGCAGCACTAGCACAACAGAAGCAGCAAAAAAGATACTACTATCTCAAAGTTTAGGGACAGCTATTAAATATTCTTTTGACAAGTGCTTACAAAAACTATGGACAGTTCACATTTTTAGCTGGCAGTAACCCAGCGACATGCACTGGATTCAACATTTTCAGCGTCACAACATTTACCAAGGGTGTCTACAATTGTCATGTGTTTTTGAAACAATGAGCAATAAGAAAATTCGCAAAAAGCACCTTACTCAGACTGCCGACTTCAACATTCAAAAATAATTTTACATTTAACATTTTACTTCTGAGATTCCTGTACCCTGCCAGTGACAATTTGCTTAATAAAAAATAAAAAAATTCTAAGATAAATGTTTTATTAGGGTTTATTCTAATAAACTCAATGCAGAAAAACATGAACCAGCCAACACGACACTTACTTTTGTAACTGGGAACAGAATCTGCAGCTGAGTTAAATCCTTTGTTAGGTGTCAGTATAGATCTTTTCATGTAATTTGGAAGAATTCAAAACATTTTTCATAAAACTGTACACATTCAATTCTGTATATAAATTACTGGTTTTAAATCACATCAAATCAAGGCCAGCAGCAATGCATATTATCTGTTCTTCAGTGCCTAGATGTAATTTGCACAAAGCAAAGCAATCCAGATAGGGAAGAAAGTTGGCATATACCTCAACATTAGAGCTGAATGGCAAAGTACACTGTGATATTTCAACTGGGCTCGCTTTTCATGTATCTTTAATCATCTACTACACTGAAACAAACTTAGGCAAATGTGCAAAACGACTTGTTTAATGCTTTGCATTTGGCCACTTCAAGAGATAAAATACTTTTCATATCAGAGAACTGGAAAGGTCATCTAATGCAACAGGTAAGCTATTAAACAAAGGAGTTAGGCATCCATATTCCATTTACCTTATTAGTGACATCCAAATTACAACTTGCTTCACAGAGTGCCATCACAATAGGAACATTCCCATCTTTGCAGGCCACATGCAGGGGAGTGTTGCCATGTCTGTCTTGGAAATCTACAAAACATCCTTGACTGATGAGAGTTTTAACTACTTCTATTTGACATCTTCTCACAGCAAGGTGTAAGGCTATATGACCATCCTGAAATGACAAGAGAACATGTAAGTGAGATTTAATAATGCTAAAAAATGAAAGCATTTTGCAGAGTCACCATCCTTTCATATAACTGGGTGTATCTCCTTGCCTCAAGAATCACAACGGCTTTTATTTCGAGCATGGAGGCAGTGAGATGCACAGTATCTGTCAGAACAAATCAGTATGGGATAAAAGCAAATTTCTATTAAGCCACCAGGCTTTGCAGTGGAATGGATGAAATGCAAATACACATTCTTTACTAAGAGCTTCCCTAGGAGGCAGGAGAGTGGCCAACTGTAACAACCAGTTGAATATTGTAAACCACTATAGCGTTTGCTTACAGAAATTAGTGATGCAAAAGTCATGCAATTTGCTTAGTGGTCAGTAACTTTACAGACAGGGCTTTCTCTCTAACAAATAACTAAAAGAGACAGTGTGACTAGAAGCACATTTTAGAAGCAAAAGCATTTTTTTGAACTTGCTATAGTAACTAACAGCAATAAAAGGACAAGCATACCAAAAGTGCAAGCAACGAAATGTTGAATTTCTTTCTTGAGATTAAGACCATGAAAGACAAAACCCAATTCTGAATTAAACAGAGTTACATTCCTAAATAGTTGGAATTTAGCTTATTGGAAATAGGTGTGATTTATCCAACCACTGGGAATCAAAGGCAAACAGTAAACTCATCTTTTTTTCTCTTAACAGTTTGTTGCCAATTACAGAACCCAAAGTTCCTGCCATTTTTTTGTACAGTGTAACTCATATGGTGGTAATTGATAAGGTGATAATTGATAAGGTGAGGATGAATCAGCAAAATCCCAAGCATGGAAAAATAAATAGCAGGCAACTTAAAGTTGCTGCAGTCACCAGCAGAGTCTCTGTGTGAACTACTCAGAAAATCCACATCATGGAAACAATGCTGGCTTGCAGCATTCAAATGAAACAATTCAAAAAGATGGCGTTGTGACACCTTTGATCTCTGGATGTAATTCCTGACCAAAAGAAACTCAAATTAACCTTGTCTGTTGCATGAAGATCAGCCTCATGTTCTGCCAAGCATTCCACTATATCATGGTAACCTCTAGCAGATGCTGTCAGAAGTGGAGTCTCCCCTTCTTTGTTTTTAATATTCACATTGCAACCTGCTTCACAGAGTGCTCTGGCAACAGAGTAGTAGCCGTGCCAAGCAGCACAATGTAGTGGGGTTTCTTCCTCCTATTAACATGGAAAATGAAAACAACAAAGCAGAGCTGAACTAAATGCCAGGAGGAACTTGGAAAAACAGAAAAATGACACAGAAGGAAAAGGTATTGCAGTTTCTAATGCTGACATTCTCAAAGCAAGAGTAACGCCTTCTGATATACCAAGTGATTACAGCAATGCACTGGATTTTCACTATATTTCTCACCATAAAACTATCTACTGACAATACCTTGCATATCTACAGTCTTAGTTTAGATGGTTCCACGCTCTTGAGCTAACTGTCTTGGTTCTCTCACTTGAAAACATCCTCTTGCATAACAAACTTCTACATCCTGTGCGCTGAGAGACTAATCCAGCATTTGAAACAGAACACACATCAAGTAGATGCAACCCCCTGAACTCGAAGAGCACAAACCACCACCCATACCTTTGTGATGTTCAGTTTCGCCCTCTTTAAGCTTTTTGAGAGAACCTGTGTTTTATAACAGTAGTTGGTTGGCCTTATTTGTAGAAGAAAAAGAGTCTCCATGACTTACCTTGTCTTGAAAGTTCGGATTGGATCCAATGCTACAGAGAAACTGAACCACATCCACATGCCCATACCGAGCTGCGACATGGAGAGCAGTTTCCCCAGACTGCAATTACAGAAGAACATGCCACTGTAATTTCATGTGTCACCCTAGACATACACTGCCCTGTACAGCCTGAATACCAGGACATGTACACTGCGTGGGGTACTCCTCCCTCCCTGTAACCCAGTGGCACAGCTTCAGTCAGCAGAGATCTTCCACTTACAAGCTGTAGTTGTATGTGACAGACTTGACAAGTTATTTCCTCAAAGGCCTGACTTTTTCAGAACTTATTTTCCTACTTAATTTGTTCCAGGTCACAGCCATAACAGGATTTCTGAGCAAAATGAAGAGGTAGCTGCATGGGCAATTGGTGGTGAAACAGACCTCCTACTCCTATTCATTCTATTCCCATATTACCCCCTCTGCTTGTACATACAAATGTAAGGAGCTCGCCTAACACCTCGGTATATCCTAGCATATTTGGGTCATTACATGTAATTATTTGCAACCTTTTATTGAACTTATATGAAAAATAAATGGCATTTTTATTAAGAGGGTAACCTCTTTCCTAGTAGCCCTATCAGGAGTCAAACACTAATTTTGCTAATGTGCCTTGCACTAGTTCTCTAAGCAAACTGTATTTCACACGTAAAAGTGCCCCTGTACTGCAGCTTTAGTTAGTATAAAAACACCACTATGGTGTACGATTTTAACAGCAACTAGTTTCTAGGGCAAATGTTGCTAAAGTAACACTGCCGGAGACAAGGTAAGTGCTCATCAGCTATAAATTGTTAGGCTTCATTATATTCAACTTAATAACAGACAAATTTACTTGTCAGACAAAAGTGATTTTCAATCAAGAGGAATAAAAAACAGAATCACGATTTTGCCCTATGTTTCAATGAGAAATCCAGTTTTCAAGTGAAAATTAAGTTAAGTTTGTACTTCCCCACCTACCCATCATGTAGTCAGCACACTTAAAATGCATGCTTGGTTAACATTTGTCAGGAAAACAATCAGTACATCCAGCTACTTTAAAGCTGTGTTATCACAGCCCTATATGTCAGCTTATAAAACCACACTAAAAAACCTGGTCATATGGTTGGAATTACAGCACAGATGAAAATCATTCCAAAAGACCTTTCTCTTTGTTAAGATAAAGTTGTAAGAAAAAAAGCTCTCTGCATGAAAAAGAATTTTTTGCTTACCTTATCCTTAACATCCAAAGGACATTTATTATCGTCAAGAAATTTCAGTGTTTCTACATGACCATGTCGAGAAGCCCAATAGATTGCATTGGATCCAGCCTGTCATAAATATTCGATTACAGATCTTTTTTGATCTTTTTAGAATCCTAATTTTAGATTATCAGCTGAGGTATGCATGCAAGTTGATGTACTGAACAGATATACTGAACAGATATTAAAGCTTACGTGAATATATTTACTTAAAAAAAAAATTCTAATTGAATCAACAACCCCACATATCAACAACAACAAAACTCCCTGTATGCAAAGGACGACTAACAGGATCAGTAACTGCAAGGATAATCCTCTTCCCCTTTTTAAGGGAAGTTTTTTGGAAACAGTAATGAGACAAAAATCTTTCTGTTTCTGACTTTACCATCTACTAGACAGAGAAGCAGACAAATGCTTCAGGTTTGTTTTAAATGAATCCCAGACTGTTATACTATGTTTTGGAAAAAAGCTGGCTGCAAAGTATACCCTCTGTCACATACCAGTTTTAGTTGCAACATCCCTCATCACTAAAATGTGCATTCATCATTCCATGTTGAATAAAGCTCACCATTGTGTTTCAGAGCAATCACTAATTTGAACTAATTGAGGCAATTTTGTAAGCATGAACTGTATTTTAAGATTAGTATCATTCAAATTACTTCAGCTAATAAAGAGATCAAAATCAGAGGATATGCACTAGAAACAAATGACATTATTAAAGATTTGCTTTTATCTTTTTGCTGTAGAAGGCAGTAAATGGGCTCTACAGCCAGCATTTTTTAATTTCCAATACAACTTGGTCGGAACTGTTAGTCCTCTCCTAACTGTACCAAATAACTTACATAGAACGGTAACAAAGAAAAACCCTGACCTTATCTTGAACATCAATACGGGATCCATGCTTTAAAAGCAACTGAAGCATCTGAATGTTTCCACAGCCAGCAGCAATCAGTAGCGGAGGTGTTCCATGCTAACAATGAAATACAAATGAGAACAATATATTCGATTTTTGAAGGCTTAAGAAAAGAAAGCGGAATAAAAGGCAAGCACTGAATGGCATCTCTGGGTTTCCAGTTTCAAATTATGTCTTCAGGGAACACTGTATAGAAATAATTTGTCCCTTTCACCAAACAAATTTATTGCACGGTAATCGTCCAAATTTTTGGGATGAATTCACATTTACTAAATGATACACCACACATTAAGGGTATGCTTCTCAAATCTGGAATATTAATGTTAGGCTCTCATTAGCCCAGTCTGCCAAGGATGATGCCCTTTGCAACTCCTTTATATCTACATATCTACATTTTAAGCTGGATTACCTAAGGTATTTGCCTAGACGCAAGCCACCAGCAACATATAGGAAAGTTAAATGTGACTGCACCATTAAAAGACAAAACCACTGATTTTTTTAAAGGTTCAAGACGCCATCACAGTAAAATAACAGATGCTTTAACTTTACAGTGCTCTTCATAAATATTTCTCAAAATACAGATTTGGCAGTCTGGTTATTCCCACATATTCTGCCATGTTCATCTGCCACAAGAAACAACACCAAAGGCTGACATCTGATATATCACTGCTCTTGACAACACCATTTCATTAATACTTTCTCAAAGGCCTAAGGGGGAAAAAATACCCAAACAACAACAACAAAACAAGAAAAACCAAACCAAACAAAAAACCCCCAAATATTTTAGGTTCCATTTTCAGGTAGTTTGAGAAGTCTGAACACAGAAGATATCAAAATTTCTCCTAAAGAAATTCAGAATCATTTCCCCATCCACTGGTCTCTTCTTTTTGGGTGTTATATTTCTATTTTACAACCATGCTGCTCTATTCAACAGAGTGATAGCTAGTCCCCCACGCACCTCAAGCAGACCCACACTACCTTGTTGGGTTGATTGACATCGTAATTTGTCAGAGATCCCAGAAGGTGCTGTAATCCAGGAAAATTGTCATCATTGATGGCATGAATAATAGCTTTCATCACAAAAGAATCTTCCTCATCCTTGTAATTAAATGAGAAAGAAGAAAAATTTTTAAAGGAAAAAAAAAATCCCTATCTCAACAGCTGCCAAGACATATAAAAAAAAAAAAAGTAAAATTTTCAAAGTCTTCAGCTTCAAGTTGTAACCCTTTGTGAAGAGTACAGCTAACAAGTCCGCAAATTATATGAAAAGAAAACCCACACCAAAACCCCCCTCACTTTTTCCAGTACCGTTATGTTTCCCCTTGCTTCACACATGAACCCATTACTCATTGAGATTCCAAACAGGTTTCTTTTATCAGGTGTACTTTCTTTTTCCTCCTAGGACTTTCAGTAGATGCAGTGCTTGCATCAAATGACACTAATTCCATGCACATATGTGAACATTAAAAATACCAAGAAGTACACAAATACAAACTGGAATATCAAGTCTTGCACCATCCATGACTATGACATAGGAAAGGTACTTTGGACCAAGCTTTCATTTATTCAAATGGACCAGTTAAAAATCTAGAACATAAGTAATGAGCCTAGATACTTCTGCAGGTATAATTTTGTTTTTTTTTCCCCGTTCAGTAAAATGTCAGAGAACTGAAATTCACTGAGTCCAGTATTTGGATTACTCCTACCTCCTGTCTCCTGAGGTTTCAGATTTTTTTAGAACACTAACATTAGGCTACAATCCTTTCTGCTGCAACATAGGTTGAAATCCTGATCCAGTGTTAAAAGTCATAATGATAACTAAGGTTGGGGAGGCAGGGAAAGGAGGACAAGATGGAGAGAACAAAGAGCATGGAAGCAGAAAG
Source organism: Psittacula echo (assembly GCF_963264785.1). Taxonomy (NCBI): domain Eukaryota; kingdom Metazoa; phylum Chordata; class Aves; order Psittaciformes; family Psittacidae; genus Psittacula; species Psittacula echo. The sequence goes on along the minus strand of NC_137742.1, from coordinate 45,422,384 downwards.
ATAGGAGGAAGAAAAGTGGAAATGAGTGGAGAGTTGAACAGGAGTGGTACAGGGAAGATAATAAGAATAAAAAGGGCTCTGAAAAATATTTGACGTTTGATCCTATTAATGCGTCAAAAGATGAGGTTACCCAGCTCTAAACATATTAACATACATAAGTTGCTGATCACAGGGAATTTGTGAAGCGTATATTAAAACCTGGAGAGTAAGCTAAAGAATGTTTTTGGATTTACAAGCATTTGTAATTACAAAGCATACAGCAATTGCTTCTGACTACTTAAACCTAGTAGATGCAGTATTACAAACTGAATATTGACCAACTTAAAGATTTCCCCCTTAAATAGCAGCTTGTGATCCTGCTGCCTAGCATTCACTGAATCTAAGAGAGTCTCAATGATTTTGAATATTCCGTAAAAAATGCCGTAGTATTTTACTCTACACAGTGCCATAAAAAAATTCAGATGCAACTTTTTCACATTATAATTGTTACAGCACACAAAATCCTCTTGAATGAAAACAAAGTTGGATGAATTTTTGGCACTAGCTATCAGACTCACCATGGTAATTAATAAATCCAACTTCAAGGTTTGTGATGTGCAGAAGATCAAACTACCAATAACTGATCTCTGCAGCCTTATAATCTATTTCATCCTACATAAGAGATTGATTAATCACCATATTTTCAACAACCCAATATTTCTGTTAAAATAATTTCAGAAAATGTTAAGTTTCAGATGTAGTAAAGCATTCTAAGCATGTAAGTATACACTTACCAGAGTATCATCACTTCTAGCGACACTCATGTTACTTCTGGACAAGAAAGATCTCGATAATCTTTGGCACAAGGATATTAAGCGTACCGATTGCTTTTCAAAAACAGAAAGAAAAAAGAGCTATATTAAAAAAAAAATAATTAAAAGAGAATACAATCATATTAGCAAAACAAAGTGGAGCTTGAATTCAACACCCCGATCTCCTTTTTATATTGCATTTGAACCTTCAATTTCTTTTGCCATTTAAATGCAAACAGGGTATACATATACACTAAGCAAAGCTATATATTATATTAGGATCACTACTATTTCATAACACTGTTCAAAATAAAGCAAACCTGATTTGTATTACATCCCCTGGCTTACATTGAAAACATTTAAATGTAACTATTTTAAAGCATCTACACACAGAAAATCTAAACTGAGTGTGAATTAGCTGACAGCATTCCTTTAAATGCCAATTTTTAAACCAGTTTAAGATACTTCTAGACCCATTATTTCATTTTAGGGCAGCAGATTAGTAGCTGAATTTTATAAACACTGTAGATGTTCACCTATCACAGCCACTGAACTGCAGGAAAAAAAAACATTGTACTGCCTGCCTGAATATTTTGTACCTTCAGACCATAGCTTAGCAAAATCATCCTATTTCCTGGCCTCTGTGACAATGAATAAAACTCCTTTTCTAATAACAGCGACTTCTCTTGTCTCACGTCTCATGTCTCCTCATGACAAAACAGATTTCACATACAGCATTCACACCCTTGTTTAGTATCACTGTGAATTCCCCTATGTGTATGCTGGAGGAGGAGGGACCTGTCTCAATGAACTGCTCCTTGCACAAATCAATGCTTTCAACTAATACCTTGCCTCACTTCTGGAAAAATAACTGATGCCAACCTTCTGATCAGGTTGGCAATCTCAGGCCAAAAATCCTGTGCAAGAGAGACTAGTTTTTCCTTCCTACTCTGTGAAGTGTTGGCATAAGTACTGGAGCATTTCATTCTGTGAGGCCTGCTTAAATGATGCCTTATTTATTGGGATTATTGTCACAAAAGCATGTACCTACACCTAGAAATGCCTTAGAAATGCTAGAAAACGTTACCAAGACAGATGACAGCATACAGCTAGAGGCATAAAACACAAAATCTGTACACACACATTTGTATGCAGATCACTAACAAAGAAGTCTTCTCCCATACCACCATACTCCAAATGACAGAGGAATGGGTTTCTTCCTCCTCCTTCTTCACTCCTAAAGGCACTGATGTTTCCCTGGAGCAGGCAATATCACTACCGCATTTGTTTGTCACCGATTTTCTTAAGATTTATTGAATCACTTACTTTCCATTTTCGTCGTGCTGCAAACTTTTTAAATTTCTCCATATTCACTGCAGATGCTTTTCTACTAAGTGCTTGCTGGGTGTCTTTAGGCTATGTGCAACAGGAAAATAAAACCGTAAATCCCACAATTACATCCAGAACTATCCTAAAATACCTTTCTGTATGCAAGACTCTGTCCTTCAGTGATGACTTCCACTTACATTATAATAATACTGTAATAATAAAGTAATTGTAAGCGCATCATTTTAACATCCACAGCCTAGCGGCGCATGCAGATAGGATTTCCTGAGAAAATGCCCTGACGAAAATCCAGACATAAGAATATTTCATGCAATAGTAAAATTCGTTTTTTCATTTTTAACAAAATAAGCCAACACTCAACAGAATATTCAGCTTTATCCTTCACCTCCCTCTATGACAGAGGCACTGGATGTCTCCTAAATAAATCCTGTCTTCTTGGAAGGCTTCCTGCTGATTTTAAATGCAACCAAACATTGTTCCAGTCTCAGTGTAATTACCTGGATATTCCACCAGCTACCCGTGGAATATACCAAATTTAGACTATATGTTCCCGTACTTGAAGTAATTTTCATGGAGAAATGCAGGTAAAGGTAGTGATGGCAATGGGAAAGAGAAGATATGATCAGTGTAGTGGGGGAAAAATCCCTGGAAAGTTAAGATATAAAGGACCATAAAAGGGTACAAAACAACATGCCTTGTTGCAGATTGGACCTTGGTCCCTGAGAGACAAAACTGGGCAAAGCTTGCGGTATAAGAAATCATTTCAGCATGTTTCAACTATTTGAGATTATCCCACCAAAATTCAGCAAAGCACAGTCAAATCTGTAGTTTGGTGTATAGGAGTAGATATGTTTGCACTACAATGCTGAACTGGACTGGAACAGTTGGGGCATGGGTAAATATTCTGCTAACTGGCTCTCTGGGAGGTGAATGGGGTCAAATACCCACTGTGAATCCCCAACACCTGGGAAATCAATGGCGCTGAAGAGGTTTACTACTCACAATCAGAACGCGGTATGGAATTTGGAAAATAATTAAGCGGCAGGTATTACTATACCCATTAAGAAGAATGATAGGTCCCACTTCCTCCCTTTCACCCTAGCGACACCACAACAGCTCAAACCAAATCACTGTGGAACGCTGAAAGAAGCAGATCACTGCTCTGCATTAACTGCTTTCTTCAGTTTAAAGAGGAAGAACAGAAGAGATGACCCTTTTCATTTTTTTCCCCCAGTATAAAGAAGGAGATTAAAAACATGAAAAACATGACACGAAACTGACCAGGAATCAGAGAATGTATCTTTGTCAGTGCAATGCTCCCTGAAGATTAGCTTCTCTGCCTAAGTACTACTCTCAATAGTGGGCTACGTCCCTACTGATGACTTACGTAGAGGATATATTAAAGCAGTGCACATTCTGCACCTATTAGCTTTCCTACAGACAGCTTTCCAAAACAGTAAGTTATATTAAACAGTTATGCCAATTTTCCTTGTTAAGGAACTTGAAAAATGAAAGCAAAGTACAAAATGAAGAATGATTAAAAACAGGACAACAGAATGAATGACATGCTAACCTTGATCCAAGGATGCAGCAAACTATCTTGAATAGTCATTCTCTTCCTTTAATAGAATAAAAGGCAAAGCTGTTTCAGATAGTAAAAAATACATACAGCTATATGTTTGTTAAACTAACATCTAAAAATATAATGTAATTTGAAACACTAGAGACAGAGGCTGCAACAGAGTATACACAAGAGAAACAACTCACTTTGGATCCTTGACTAGAAGTCTTTGTATAAAATCTTTAGCTAGGGCACTGGTATTACTGAAGAACTCTTCTTCAAATTCATAATTCACAGCAGACACATTTGCTAATGTTTCTTGTTTGGTTTCTCCAAGAAATGGTGATGCACCACTTAGTCTGCAAGACAGACAAAACACTCCTCTCATTTCATGTGTAACATTGCTGTTCCAACCCTCTGAGGTCAACTAACAGTAGAAAAGTGAACATTTTTATTTTCTGCTCTAAGACTGCAAACAGACGTTCAGGAAGATGTGCTGCAGCACGGCAAAAAGCTTTGCTGTAATTTCAGGGAATAATGACCAAGATAAAGCCACCGTGGAAAATCATCTACACATCTGAAGACAGCTTCCCATGCTATCTCAATGCTGATTAATGGCCTTCCTTTCAGTAAATATACCATTAGTTTATGACTGTTCAGCTTGAATCATGACGTGCAATCAAAACGGTTTGACTTGTACGAACACTACTGAAAACCCGGATGACAGAATCAGAATTAAAAAAAAAAAAAAAGGCAAAAAAAAAGAAAAAACATTTGCAAGAGCACCCACAGATTTTGGTACTTACAGAATATAAGTTATTACACCGATGCTCCTGGAGTGAAAGGTAAAAAAAAAAAAACAAACAAAAGGGTGAGGGAGGGGGAAGAGAAACAGATGGAGGGATAGAGAGGAGAGAGAAAAAAAAAAAAGGTTAGAACATAAGAATAATCACGAGAGATTTAATTCAAATAAGATCCAATAACTTACCACATATCTGCTTCAAGACCAAGAGGCTCATAATTTACTATTTCAGGAGCTAAAGGAGAAAGCAGGAAGATCAGTACCTAGTCAGAGAACAGACCTATGTCACTCTGAGCCTATATATGTCAGAGATAATAAGCTAAGATGTTGATAAAAACACCTTAATACAAGTATAAGTTGGAACTGAATGATACAAATTGCTTATTTACATTTCAAAATGTCATGAATTACACACAAAGTGCATAATCTGTACCTCAGCCAAACCAAGCTGTGCCACAAATTCTGGTTCATAGACTGAAAAGAATAGCTTGAAGAAAAAACAGTTTTCTTACCAACAAACTCTGGCGTTCCAAAGATATTTTTGAATTCATTTCCAAAGTCAATTTTGTGTGCTAAACCAAAATCAATAATCTTGATTCGAGGCTTTGGTACATTCCTATCCAACAACATTATGTTTTCAGGCTTTGAGAAGGAGAAAGGGGGAGAGAAGGAGAGATTATACATAGGTACAAAATATGCGATACATATCAGTATTATTCAGTACTGAACACTTCTCTCTCAGTCTAAAATTGTGTCTTCAACAGAAAAATCCCACCTTTTCCTATTATGATGTAACGTATGCTAAAAATTATCTACAGTAAATTAGGATTTCATGTTGATGACAGAGTGCTATAATTTCCACAGGGGCAGGCTTTTAGCTCTTGTAGATATAACAGCTGCAGTTTTCTTGTGGACTGACTGTAAGTGAAACACGCTGTCTTCTGTGAAGACCACAACCTCTGCACAACAGCCATTCAACCAGTTCTGGGAACTTGCAAGAAGCAAAGTTATACAAACTAGCATTTGGGCTTGGTTAACATGACTCCCTGAAAGAAGTTTCTTTCACACTACAAGCAGTCAGGGAGGTATATCTTGTTGCCTTTGGATCTCCAACATAAACTTTTGGAGTGGTCCAGCTCCCAGATTTTAAGGTTCAACATACTGACAAAAAATGAAACAGAACAGGTCCTCATATCTTTTCTATCTTATTTTAAAATACAGATTTTGGATTATTTTACAACAAAGATTTGCAAAACCAGAAATTAAGTTAGGAGGTAAAATGCCAAGATTGCCAAAGGAGCCTGCTTTTGCACTCCACCACTTTAGCTTGCATACAGAACCAGCTACTTAGTCTCCATATCCTGACATGTCCATAAGCTGGCATGCTTCGAAAAGTTCCTCGAGTTACATTCAAATTTGTTCAGGACTTCTGGAGTCATTCAGCTCAGCTTTCCATTATCACCCTTCTTTTATCTCTCTAGTCCAATGAGAGAGGCTGATATGTGCAAATGTAATATTCTTCCTTCCCTTCCTGCATTTCTATTGCATACTTCTATTGTTCTGCATACTTTGAGTCCTGTTGCATACAATTCTTAAGTTCTTGGTATCTGGTGAAAGGATGCCTTGTATTAATACAAGCACACTGGCAAAAATTTACTGTAGGCAATGAGGATGAGACTGGGAAAGGTATGCTTATTCTAAAAATCATTTCCTTCCCTACCTCATCCTCAGAACACACCACCCCCTTCAGAACTGCACTCCAATGTAATAATTATGCCTCCCTTTCCTATTGTGGACATAGCTGCCAACTTCAGCCAACTTGAGGGTATGTTCAGCTGCCTACCTCTGAAAAAAGATCTTACAGAGGAAAACATTCTGGAATTAAAACATTAAGAAAGCAAAAACTGAGTTTAGATACAAAAGATCTCTTTTCGTTACCAAAAGGATGCAATTTAACAGGCTTTCAGAAAATGAATAAAAAAGCCCCAAGAGCAAAAAAAGCAGACAAAATGATCTGCTCGCTCTGCTCCGTAAGAATTTTTGTATTTCACTCTGTACTGTTTCAATTTAGTACCTACAAATAACATTCATGGGAACATTCAACAGCAAAAAAAAAAAAAAAAAAGTTGAAAAATGCATCCTGTTCAGATTATTTCATCCAGATCCCATTCGCATTACATAAAATCATAATCATCATTTTTATTTCAAGACTGCTTCCTCAGAATGGTTTAATTTCATCGAAGTTGCCATTTTCCGTGACGAATCTTACATTAAAACCAGATGGGAACTATTTATGGTTCAGTAATTTCTTTTCAATGGCTGACCTCTCCCCGGTCTACATAAGCTAGCAAAACAAAACTGCCGCCAAGGTCTGCATGACGGCGGATTTGTGGCTGGTGTTAAAAAGGACTTTAATGGAAACTGCTTACAGTTGTCAAAGTTTTTATTTGCTCAACACACCTTAAGATCAAAGTGGGCAATTTGCAGAGAGTGGAGATACTGAACACCATTAAGTATCTGCTTGAGAAATTCTGTGGCTTCTTCCTCCGTGAGAGATTCTTTCTCGGCTAAGAAGTCGAAGAGCTCTCCACCTGCAACACTTGGAGAGCAGAAGCAGAGTTACTGATGAGCTTCCTTTATCCAATGGATTCCTTTTAGCATAGGTTGTCTCAAACCAGCCTTGAAAAGGATACAGATGCTTTGAAATTTGTCAGTACCAAAAAGAACATCAAAATAACTTAATTCAGTACCCCAGATAGTTAGTAACTACTCCTTGTCCCCCTGAAAGGAATACAATGAAAAGAGTCTTATTTTCTAACAAAAGAAGGTTTAAAAAATCCAAATACATATAGTTGGCTGTATCTAAATTTAAATTAAGTAAAACTCACCCACTCTGTGTATGCACATTTAGAAGAATATAATTAAACGTGAAGTAAGTATACTGAAAATATACCAACGTAGTGGGACATCTAGAAAATAAAACATCAATTGGCTCCTACCAGTAAAATATCAGATTTCCAACCTCACTTCTCTCCCCCCACTGAAATATACAAAATTTACAGCTTACTGTGAAACAGATACTGGTAGCTGCCCTACTATTCAGTTTCTAAAGTCCTCAAAGCATTCAACTCTTTGAAAATACAGTCTTTGAAATAGTGTATTACATTCAGCATGTAAATTGTACTTGTCCTCTAACATTACCACACTTTTCCTACAATGAAAAGCCACTAGTGCCCCCAAGTCTACTTCCAGCAAGTGTTTCAGCTGCGCAGGCAGAAAGAGGGGTAAGAAGCGAGCAAGGTACGTAAGCACATCTAGATTTTTTTGTTTGAGGAAGTAGAATAAACTGAAGATGACCCTTTTCTTAGCTCTGTCAGCTGTTTGGCAGGAGAGATGATAACTGTCAACATTAAAAACAGATACTGAAGTGAACAGGAAACATGAACTACAACTATTCTTAAACAACCAATCTCCTCTCAGTTTAAGGACACATATGGAGATGACTGTCTACTGTGGCGAACTGTTTTTCCTGTTTATAAAAGTAGCTTTATTACTTAAAAATGTCCCAGAGACCATAAAGATGGTCATATTACCCCCTATATTTTGCACTGTATTGGCATCAGAAAGTACACTCTAATTTATGTTGCCTTTCTGTAGGGAAAAAAACATAATCTGTTCATGATTTAAATTTCTGATTATGAAAAATAATGGGATTAACACATAAAAATAGCTTAACAGTCTGTGCAAATTTCTGGAAATACATTTGACTACTTTACCATGTCAACTTTTCAAGAGACTTAATCTGCATTATTGTAATGCAAATTGCATGAAAAGTGCATTTTAATGAGTTCTTGGAGCTTTCACTGAGCTGCCTAGACAATAATGAGAGTATTGTTTTTGGTATTATTTGTGTTGTAGTATTTTCTGCATGAAAGCAATTACTGAAGCAAAATGCCATTAAATATAAGAATTATAGACTGGAAGGAAGAGAGGTAATTTTTTTTTTTTTTTTTTTTTTAGGAGACATTAAAATGGAATTTCTAAATACTAAATACAGTTCATTATTTTACAGAGGCTCGTCAGAAAAATTTTACAAATGGATACACTTGCACATTCTCTCATTCTTTGCTTCCAACTGAAAAGACAGGAAAAGGTTTTCAGGCAAAGGTCTGTATCTGCAGCATTTTGTGATAATGAACAGAAACCTGGACGATGACACAGTGCTGGCATTTCTCTTCATTTCCAGTTACTGGGATAAGAGATTTAGACATCCATGGAACTTGTTTCCACGTGTTTCCAAGTGGATGTCTGCTGCATTTGCCAGGAGGCTGTTAGCTGGAGCACAGCCATGCCACGCAGAGCAGACTCACTGTGGTTGCTTCCCCAGCCATGGGCAGCCGCAGAAGCAGTCACAGCAAACCCCAGCACCTCTGTGCACTCAGCACGGTTTGCCCCTGGGCTGTCACACGGTTTGGTGAACTGGCAGAGCTGGACCCTTGGCTGAGGAAGAGTCCCAAAGGCTTCACCAAACACATGGTTATATGGTCTACTTCTTACGAAGTAGAAACAGTGAAACAGTGAAAGTGCATCATGATGCTTAAAGCATCAGAAATGCAAAAGAAGTACTCAAAGCACACATTTTCAGCAACAACTTGCAACACTGTGCTGCCCATCCTGCAGTCTAAAACAGATCGCGCCTGTGTCACACAGGTATTGGTATGTTCTATGGCTGTTACAGTTTAGTCTTCTACCCACTGGCATCTTAAAGAAAGACAGTCTCTGTGAAACTTACTAGTCATCTATAAACAAGCAGCACTGATTACACGCCTTCCTTTTAGATACAGAAGAATGACTTAATTCCCAACATTTACTTATTTTCAAGTTACCTAACAAAGAAAAGTAATTGTGTTTATGTAAAATGGAAAGAGTCTCTTCCAGGTTCTTATCTGCAATCATTCCATTTTGTGCAATTTTGCATCCTGAAAGTTTGCACTGCATGAAATTACAAGTTTTATGAACATGCACTTTTATGTGTCCCAAAGATGCCACATTTCTGAGTAGTTAATTGCATGAGATCACATATGGCTTTTCTCTAGCACTGCTGAGTACTATCCTGTCATTGCCACAGGTTAGTTTTAGCGACATTTCTTTTACGTGAGGCTTTATACTAGAGTAAAATTGAATGTTACCTGTATTTCACAGCTAATATACCTAGCGCTTGTCAATCTTAAAACTAAGGTCCAGAGAACCTAACAGGTTAAAAAAAACCAAAAAAAAACCACCCACAAAAAAAATCCTGATTTCCCCCCCCCTTAAAATTTGAAGCTAGTTAGCAAAAGTTGTAGATTTTTCTTAAGTGCTGTGTGCTTCTTTAGATGCCTAAGTATCGTGACCCTAAGTGACTTGGTAGCCCTATACTTAAGGAGTGGGTGGGTGAGGGACTGGATGTAATACACTCACAGCTTTGTTCCAGAAGCAGCTGGACCTCTGGTCTACAGGATTTTAGTGTTTCCCTTCACATTACGCATCTTAGCCTTAATGCCTAGGGTGAGATCCTATGGAGGTTCACCTCACTGCAAGGCAATTACTTCAAGAAAATCACAGAGGTTTAATACAGCTTTCTTTACAAGTTTCACCTCCACTGCATTATAGTGACCCAGGTCTATAATCGGAGCCTGCTTTCATACATTTCATTACCAGATTATATATCTAAAATCACCAGATGATCTTGACTGGACTTTCAGATGTCACAGGTCAAAGAAATTGATTAGAACAAGCCAAAAGAGACACCAGCTACGTAAGCTGTTGCAGTCTTCACAAACCTCCTAAAATCCTGTTGGGTTTTCAAGCCTAGCCCTGCACCTCAGTCAGGATAACAGAGTCCCACGGTAAACAAACACTGCACGTTTTACTATCCCAGACTCATCTTCAGAGGTGGAGCCAGAAACCAAGCAGAAAAACCATTCCACCACCACTGCACATGTGCACACCCCGTCTCACACCCAAATGCAGTCTTAATCTAAAGCAGAAGGGGCAGAAAACTCCATACATCACTCCCTACAACTGATCTTTTTGAATGTCACCTTCTCCCAAGTAGTACACTGGTTCCACTTCTAGTACAATTCCTCAGCCTTGTTTCTAAGTTAGCTTTAGTGTGGCTTGGTGCATGAATGCCTTGTTGAAATCTGCTGAAACCAGGTCATTATGAAGGTTTCCAGAGCCATGTGAACTACTCCTGGCCTGCCTTCAGGGCTCTGCAGAGAGGCCCATGCAGCCAGCATCTAGCAGACTGCCACCAATCAGGGGCTGGCTGGATTGCTTCCTCAAGGGAGCAGAGGCAAGAGGTTAACCAAGCACTAATGTTCCTTCCTGCAAAGCACTTTGGAGTATCTGAACCTAGTATATACTCTGGAATCACAGACGTTCTCTTCAATTTCTCTGTTTGCTGGTAGGAATTAGCACACAGCTTTCTGAGCAGTTCATCTGTGCTGTAACACAACTGTGATCTCCAAAGTGCTCATAAATAACTGATGGGGAACAACCTATACCCCTTCAGATTAACAGAAGAGCTTGATTACAGTCAAGTCACAGCTAATTCCTCTATAACTGCAAAGCCCCTATGTTCTCCTTCACACACTGTTTTCCTTTAAAGCATTAATTCTTTAATATTCCTCCATAAAAGTTTGCTGCTTACATTTAAACCAAGTTACAATTCTGCAGTCATCATAGGTTGTTCAATTATTTTGTTCAATAAAACAAGAATTTGTGACTGATGGAGACGACATTTTAATCGTAAAGGACATGTTACATTACTAACCATGATATAACACAGAAAGCCATAAGGGCTCAGTAAATCTATTTTCACTGTTATAACATGACCGCATTTTACATTGTTTTGAGTAGCACAGCACATTTTCACTAAGTAATGTACAAGCATTTTCACTAAGAGCAAGGCTGATATGGTACGTGTTGCTTCCCCAGTATTTCTAGGCAGAGCTGCTAGCTCTCCCCAGACTGATTCAAGTAAAACAAAGCTTTGGGTCAACTGCATTCTTTTTTATAAAATGCCACAGTGGTAAAAGCATTTCACAAGCATTCTCAAAGGAAGGTCTGCAACCCACATATCTCCCTCTGGAGAAATATATCACCTCTGGGGAAAAACGGTTTCTGGATAGCGCTTTTGCAAGTTGCCAGACTTTCTTAACTATGAAACGGAACTGATCACCAGATCTCAGAGGAAGTCATTATGGGAACCTACACAGGGAGCTTAGAACTAATTAACCTTCACAGTCAGTGTGGTCACCTTGTAACAACTCAGTCATATGCCATGTTGATCACACCGCTCATATTGTAACAGCACGTAAATGGTAATTAATGATTATCTAAGGATTTCTAATAAGGTTAAAAAACCACAAACAAACCCCCAAACCCAAATGCAAACCCCTTGTTTGAAGAAAATTAACCTTGTAAGTTGAAGCTTACAAAGTTTAACTTGCCTTGCTTACATTCTGAAGCAACATAAACTAGTAAAATTAAAGATTTACACAACCATTTTATTTTTTAAAAACAGGTTTGATAAATTATCTGAATCCTTCTCTAAACCATTTCAACTGCAAAATAAATGCTTTCTGTAAGCATCCTGTGGTCAAATGGCTGCTGTATGACCCTTTCCATTACTTCAAAGCAGAAGTTATGAGCCAAAGACTAGACTGAAAAATTGCTACTTCTGTTTTATTTAAGGTTAAGTGGTGTTACCTCCACTGCTTTTCACAACCTTTATGAATTGTGCAGTTACCAACCCACTCATCAGAAGCACAAAGTGTACCACATGTTTTGAAAGAGCAGAACAAGGCGGTTAGCTGTTTCCTACTCATGGAACAACACTGCACTTAGCTTTTTCTTTATCTCGCTACCAGAAATATCAAGACATGTTACAGCATCGCTATGCCTCATCATTTTCCTTTGTCCACCTTCCATTAGAGACACCAGCTTTAATGAAATAATCTCTTCAGTGTGTCTGAATTTTTCGGTTATATTAAGCAAGAAAAGCTTTAGACTCAGAAATGCCAGCCAGAACAAAGGCACTAAACTCTAGGCTAAGATTTAAGCAGTTAAGTCCAACTAAGAGGAAGTCCTGCACATTCCTGTATTTCCTGCCCCAAACATGGCTGGTATTCAGGTTTTCATCACTAATGTTCCCTAACTACCCAGAGTCTGAAAAATACACATGGTTACTGTCCTGGGTTCAGCAGTAGCAGTCAGTTTTTCTCCTTCTTGGTAGCTGTTGCAGCGCTGTGTTTTTGACTTTTGGCCTGGGAGCAAGGCTGATAACACTGATGTTTAGACTGACCAAGGACTTTGTGAGTCTCATGCTCTGCCAGGGAGGAGGAGGGGCCGGGAGGAAGCGGGGACAGGACACCTGACCCAGACTGGCCAAGGAGGTATTCCATACCACAGCACGTCATGCCGGGGGATGTAACTGGGAGCTACCCGGAAGGGCACGTCCTCTTTTCTGTCGGGCTCTCTTTTCCGGCAGGCGGTATCGTATTCTCTTCCCTTGTTATTTCTCTTATCATTATTATTATTGGTGGCAGCAGTAGTGATTTGTGTTATAACTTAGTTACTGGACTGTTTTTATCTCAACCCGTGGGAGTTACATTCTTTCAATTCTCCTCCCCATCCCTCTGGGGAGTGGGGTGGGGGGGAAGTAGACTGCGTGGTTCTAATTTACAGCCGGGGCTTAAACCACGACAGTTACAGACACTTTGGCCCAGAGGAGAGCCTTAGCATTTTGATCATGCCTAAGACATTAAAATTTAATATACAAGGAGCATTCAGGTTTAGTATAAAAGAGTGCCATGCATTTTCCTCAGGGACTGCAGAGCCCAGAAGCCAAGTGCTCTCCCTCCAATATGTGCCCAGGGCATTGCAGAGTCGCACTGGCCCTAGCAACTTTCTTTTCAGCCCTGTCAAGCCTTCATTCTCGCCTGTCTACATATCCTCTGTGCATCTATCTGTGGGCCCACAGTTTGGGATTTCGGAGTAAAAAGTTGGAACATTCATAAATTAGCATTGCAGAGATTGCTAACCTGCTGCCACCTCCTAGTAAGCACCAAAGATTCAATCCTCTCAAAATTCAGTACAAGGCCACTTGAGAACAACTTTCTTACGACTTACAGGTAAAATTAGCAAAAACCTCAGATCTATTTATATCAAAAGACAACTGAAACTTAAACTCTGTGCAGATGTCAAGTTTCTCTGGAAGTTAAGCTATTATAAATGTAAAAAGTTAAACGAGCTCCCAGTAAGGTAGAAGTTTAAAGAGTTTGTAATTATGTGCTTTTATTTATTCTTCATGAGCATCTCATGAGATCATCAGAATTTTTATACATGAATCTATCATCCTTTTCTTGCTCTGTTCTGTTTTGGTTAATATGATGAAGATACCAATAACATAGCAAATCTCTCAGACATTGTGATGCTAGGGATTAAATTTTAAAGAAAGTATATAAGAACTTTTTTAAAAAGCATAAACCTAGTATTTAATACACAATGACTTGTAAGTCAATGTTATTCCTCTTTCTGAGCTGACACTTTCAAAGCTTTCTTCTTTTTTTTTCTGAAGTTCAGCAAGTTATTCATCAATCAGAACTATGCTACAAGAGCTGTCTTCAGTTAAGATTTTCAATTCAGAAATGAAGGTATGTTTCTTGCAGAGAAAAACTCCATCCACAGCTTCCCACTGAAAAGAGTCAGCTATTGCTATCAAGCTACTTTAAAAGGTGAGACCATCTGCATTACTTTCGAGCATTCTAAGGAACTACTATATACTTAAGATAAGGGTATCCATTCTTTGCAGTTGAACTGAGAAACCATAACCAAGGCTCTACAAAGCACCACACACAGTGTATTTTGTAGGTCTGCAGTCTAAATGAAAACATAATAAAGTGGAAGGAAAAACACAACAGAAGAGTCAGATCATGCATCTAAGGTCAGCAAAAGGGGAACCAAGTAGATGCAAAACATGCTTGAGGAAAGAAAATAATCATCACTGTGCAACAGAAGCATCTGTGTTTTCTACTTTGTGAAGTCTGAGAAAATGATGGCTTCAGCAGAACTCACTGAAACAGCTAACAAATAACAGAGACTACTTCCTGCAGCTGGATAGAAAAAAGTACCATAAAATTCTAATTAATTATTTGTGTGAATGAAGAAAAAAACCCCACAAAAACTATTACAGTTTTAAGCTAGATGAGCAAAAGACAGTGTCTTCTAGTTAGTATGTAATATGCACAGCATCTTGGCAAGCTGATGAAAGAATTCATAGACTGGGAATTTCAAAGGTTATCTCCAAATCAAGGAGACACTTGACATTAAGGAAGACCTAGAACTATGAAAATATGCCTGATTTCTCTAAATATACCGAGAGTGTCTAAGTATACAAGGCTCTTCAAGGGTATCTCATGCTATTGTATGACTGCTGAAACTTTTAAGGATGCATTTGACTATTAAATATTTCATAGTTTTTTGTTTTGTATTGTGAGGGTTTTTTTTTTTTGGTTGGTTTGTTTTTTGCAGGGTCAGTTTTGTGAGATAAGGTAGTTGAAAGAAAAACCTCCAGACATCTATGTAGTTTTTGATATGCAGCTCTGTTCTGCATTCAGTGTTGTGAGGACCTTGCAACCATAATAATTAACTAACTACCTACACATTTCTGCATACAAATCACCACATTGAATACTTTGCTGGCTGATGTAACATTTACCACAAGGGAATAAAGTGAAAATTTGTAGAGTCAATCACGTCTGAGAAACAGCTGACTAATAACGCATGAAAATGTTTAGCAGGCTGCACACAATACCACAAACCTCCTGCTGAAACAGGAGATAAAAATCAATACTGAACAGGCAATAGTCACTGTTGCCCTGAGACTGTGGATGTCAACATCTGGCAGCCACCAAAAGGGCAGCTGCAGTGGCTTGATCTCTGTGGGCTGCAGCTTCTACCAAGAACAGAAACCAGAGATACTCTTCCTCACCGCTGCTCATGTTACTACCGTTGCTTATTAGCATTAAATAAGTGTTTCCTCTGGGCTTTTGTTTTGTCATGAATTTCCCACATGGAAAATGCTGGAGTGTTGATTTTTAGTTTCTCTCTAAATTCTAGAAAAATAAAGTTACACAAAATTCTGTCTGTATGTGGTATACTGTCTCAAGTCATAAAGGAACATGAGTCCCAGGAAAAGTGCTATGTTCTGAGCAGAAGGGAAAACAGCCACATAGAATGGATTCTGAGCAGAGCAGAACAGGTTATTTAACAAGCTTTCAGCTTTGTATTTGTTTGAAATTGTTCTGTAAGAGCAAAGAATGTCAGGGGAGTAAGTCTCTAGGCATAATGCGAATATTAGAACATAAGAAGAAAGGGATTACATATTTAAGTGTCTAAGCATGTGACTGAAATGACAATTTTTTGTCTTTTCAGTAGCTTTACATAATATCATAGCGATTTTCAGAATTACAAAACTTTACAGCAATTAGCAAATTCAGTTTACAAAGGGTTAACAAATGTGTCATCTTTTCCTTGTCGACCCTCTAGGTAAATTAATGCATTACCTTTGTGATATCCCAAATAGCACTTAAACCTGAAAGTCTCACATAGCAGTTGGAAAGCGAAAAAAGGAAGTTTCCAGTGGAAACTATATGGAGATTGTTAACTAGGCAAAACAACTAGTTAAATTATAATGCCAACAGTTTTCTGAGCTTCACACCATCAATGTTAAGAAATATTAACACACATTTTCAGAAGCAGTATCTGCTTCCATTTAATGAACCTCAGGAGGTACACACAGACACACACAGCAACCTTGTTGCCAAAAGAGTTCCTCTCCATGTAGAAAGGGGTTGGGGTGCAGAACAGCCCCATTCCTCCTACCACTGTCCATGATTACTGTGTCCTCCTCAGAGCTTTCAAGCCCAGACACTGGCCAGATATCAGATGGACAGATTACAGAGCAGAAAGCACACACTGCAGAAGCAGTGATAGAAGGTTATAGACAGAAGGAATGTGATAGCTAGTATCAAGTGGGGAGAGGAAAAATGATCACACTAATTTTGCTGTGTATTCATGACACATTTAAAGAGCTCCAAATGAAAACCAGGAGTAGTAAATATTCTGACAGGAATATAAGGTAATTCTAATTCATACAGGATGATAGTTGAGCTTTGTTAAAAAAACCCCAAAACTTGTTTAAATTACTCCAAGTTAACAAACTAATGCAAATGTGTACTTCTGGAACTAAAAAAAAAAAAAAACAACCCAGAGTACAACAAGTATTAGAGTAAACCATCACATGCTGGACTAGAAGTGTAACAGTATGTCCTAATGTAACAAAGTAGTATCATGCATGTACATACCACAGAAAAGATGAAACTCCAACTTTCCAGTTCTCTTTTTAAATCTATGCTGCAAATCTACAGATATGTTACTGAAAACAGACAAAACTAAAGTATCCTTGTAAAGCAAGTGAAAATAACATTTACCAAAGCTAGTAAACAGGAAGACATAACCTTCATAAGAAAAGTTACATGAACAGCCAAGGAAAAGACACAAGTGCTGCCCAAGAATCTGGTACCAAATCACAGAGCAGGAATGCCGATTATACAGTGTCAGGTATGCACCTTATATAAAGATATGCATGTCCCACCAGCAGGCACTGCCAAACTATAATGGGTGAGTGATGCTTAACTTCTAAACTTGCAATCTTTGAGGAACTGGAAGCCAGACTTGAAAGAATGCAGAAGTGTTCTCTGACAATATATTTACTTCAATCTATTAACAATAACCTTGGTTGGAAAACGGGAACTAAAGCTATATGAAACAACATGAAAGTTCAGTTTACATTTACACAGGACAGAACTGGGAAAATTCTGTTCTCTGTTAAGCAAGTTAAAAAAAAAAAAAAAACCAGGAGAAAAAGCTGTGATTCTACTTTACTTTACAACCAACATAAAGCATAGTAAAATTTGCTAAACTAATGTCCACTCAGAATCTGTATTTCCCTCTGCTCTTTATATCAGTTTACTCAGCCCCAGGCCATTCCTCTGGATCCATAACATCAACAATGATTAAAGTAACAAGGAGAATAAAATTCTAAATATGCTGGGTTTGGGTATTTTTTTTAACCTTTGCAGTAGATTGTGTAGTGCACTGTAGTGAAAAATACGTGTAGAAATCAAGAAGCTACAACTCTGACTTAAAAATAAAGAATTCTAAAACTATTATCGATCACCCTTTGGAGTGGTAATTAAATCACTAAATTCCTATGATTCTCAGAAAAAGTATCTATTTTGTTAAAAACAAACAAACAAACAATATCCTGTTACTAGTCCTCAGGTCTCTAGAGCTACTTACAGTTCCAGAATAAGAATGACGTCTGTTTTGTTCTCATAAACATCATGCAGGGTGATAACATTAGGATGTCGAATCTCTTTTAGTATGCAGACTTCTCGCTCAATATCTTCCCGGCTCACCCCACGCCGGCTGGATTTCGTTCTTCGTTTTTTGATGAATTTTGCTGCAAACTGCTGGCCAGTGCTTTTCTCACGGCATTTTTTCACTACAGCAAACTGCCCACTAAAAAAGAAACAGGGTGGGGGGGCGGGGAGAGAAATGAAGGTAAGTGTTTGGTTCAAGGAAGTGTTAAGAGTATCCTCTATTTACCACAGTGGGAAAAAGAGCTGTAACTGAATTACCAATTTGACTAAAGTACATTACTGCTTTTTTAAGCAGTCTAGAATAATACTGGAAAAAAACACTAGAGAAGACAGGAAAAGCAAGTTAAGGTACTGCTTTTACATCACATAACCATACATACACATTTCAGTGTATCTGTAAGTAAAAGGTAACACCTCTGTAGATCATCGGATTTTTGACAAACAATGCATTGGGGATTACTGGGCAAAAGTAATGGTTTACGGATTTCTCCTTCTACATTAAGGATAATTTTTTGTTGTTGTTCTGGAAGAGAGACAGTGCTTAGTTTGTTCCAATCTATATGATCTGCCAAAATTCGCTTTATTCTGTCCTAAAGCATGGGGCTTGTTTTCTTCTGTTTGTTTGTTTCTTTGCTTTTTTTTTTTTTGTGTGAGAGTTTTTTTTGAGTTGTTTTTTTTTTTTCCTTTGGGCGTGTGTGTGTTTTGTTTGGATCTTTTTTTTTTTTTATGATACTGGGTTGCAGGGCACTGCTCTGGTTTTTAGCTTTAAAAGCACTAACTAAATACAGCAGTATCAAGAATTACAGCTATTGTATCATCTTCTTAAGTAGGAAGTGTTTGAAGGTAAGAAAAATACCAAAGTACTGAGGAACAAAAACCTGTGACTGTGTTACATATCAGAAGAAACTTCAGGAAGCTGCTGACTCCAGCAAGTTATCATTTGACATACAAGCCTGTTGCTTCCAGACATACAGACCGGTTCAAATCAGAAATCGCCAGGAATCTAATGCTGAGTTAAAGCAAGCCCAGGATTTCTAATATAGCTGAGTTTTGCTTTTAAGTTTTCTTGATCTCTTGCTGGCAATTCTGGTTTTGGTTTATTTGACTGTATGAAGAATTTGCAAAATTATTCCAATGAGAAAATCTTCTGAAGTTAGCCTACCCTGCTAACTGAAGAAGTGTTGTCCCCTAAAGTAGACTTAGAACAGCGGTTAAATCAAAGCTAAGCCTAGCAGGCTTATACCTAGGCATGTGTAATTCTACCCATACCATGAAGAGGAGCTGACCTATATTAGTGGTTAATTAATTACAGCTGACAGAGATATCTCCAGAAGATGTATCACCTGCAAAAAGGGCATCACATAATGACAAAGTGCCAAGTGGGAGTCACCCAAAGCCACACATCTCATGCATGAACTAAATGCACAATACTACTTTATTACTGGAGAACGAACATGAGCCTAATATGCCAGTAAAGTAATTAAACAATTAAGGTGTGCACAATATATAGAAAATAGAAGATGGTAAGTGATCAACAACCATTTTATGCAGTAAATGAAGATAATGAAACGCTGTAAGAGAAAATCACACTCATGATTATTGAATTTAAAGGGCTGATCAGTTAAGAATACTTTATGCTGCTGTGTCGCCACTGCCACCATTACTATGCTGACCCTATACAGAACCCCAAGTGACAAACTGACTTGAACTGGGACACGCAGTTGGGCAAGGCGAAATAACTGTCACCTCTAGAAGACAGGGCAAAGAGATCCTCTTCTAGGAAGCCACCATTAAGGTAGCTACCACTGCGTGTGAGAGAAATAAACCCACACACAGTGAGAGAACTCCAAGAGAAGCAAAACAAACAGCCTTTTAAGTGTCAAAGTTTGGTTGTATTTCAGTGTTATGATCACCATTCAAACTTCATTCTTCCTTATTTCCTGAAATCAGTTTATGAATTTGTGAGATGACTTCACACTGCATGAAAAAAATCCTTGCCTTAAACTGCCCCTCTCCTTCCCCAATTCTGCACAAAGTTGTCAAGGGCCAGGTTCAGACAGGGCTCAACACATTACTAAACTGCACTGGACAGAGCACTGTTTTAAGCCACTCCATAGCCTCCTACCCATTACATGGAGGTTGGAAGACTTGCTTCACTTGCCTAGACTTGGTTAGCTAGTGATATCTGACATGCTCTAGGACACATAAGACATTGACACGGGACTGGCAGATGGGGCACATCACCTCTGAAAGATGCGTGTCATCCTGAACTGGCAGCAGAGGGCTAGACCAATCCTCTCTGCTTGGTCCACACCAACTCTTCCTGCAACAGTTGTGCTGGGTTTGATCTCCAGGGTCTGAGCATTTTTGCACTGCGGACAGCAAACCAGAGTGGTACCACGTGCACTGAGGTATGTGCACTGCTGCAGAGAACACACAGTCTTCTGGCCCTTGCTTATGGGAGGGAAAGGAGCAATTCACTCTCTCCCACAGAACATGCACATCCCCACAGAGATATGCAGCTTTACTTAAAAAGCAATCAGCTTTTCAGACAGTTCCCAGTTCCAGAGAAACTGCGAAGTCAGGCAGCAGACAGATGTAGGCATCACCACACTCTCAACAGCTACTCAAACTCACAAGCCATAAGGAAGTAAAAAGCCATTACTTGCATTTTGGCCACCTGGCCGGCTTTCAGGCTAGAAGCCTGAACTGCCTGATAGAGTAAGAAAAATATTTCTGCTTATGATTCATCCATAGGCATGAATGCTATGTGGCTAACCACTTATCAATGCTCACCTCTTAAGTCTGGCAAAACCTACTTCTTCATTAAAATTAAAAAAACACCCCACAAGGCAAATCAAACAAACCCAAACAACAACAAACCCCAAAAGCCTAAAAATCAAAATTACTGCTAACATCACCTCTGGAGAGTCTGGGACTGCAAAATAATTCTGAAGTACGTTGACACACACTGCATTTTGACATCCAAGAAGATTTAAATACAAAAGTTGACTGTGATTAAGTTACGTATGTTTCACTGAAAAAGCATGTATCACTGACTTCTGGAAAATTCTAGTATTCGAAATTCCAGTCTTTAGTCCATGGCAGAATTTTTCTGCACTGAAGGGAATAATACATTTTCTAATTACTTTCTCAATAAAAAACATTCCACGGGTGTTCTTAAAAATGCACTGTAGACCTGTAAGCTAAAGATGACTTTTCCATAGTACTATTCATATCTGAATTACACAATTCCCCAAAGCTACTTCATACTTCTGATGCTTTTATGGCTGAGGCTGTTTAATCATATTTTTGGTAATGAGTGACCTATGAAATTAGAGCATGAAGCTGACCTACTGAAACAAAGTGGACCAGGTAGGACAAGCAGATCTCTCTCCTCCTCTTCTGAGCTATGCAGCTTTATTTTTTCAGTCTTTCATTTTTTCCTACAACTACAACCACTTGTTTGAAGGATGTGCTATCTATTACAGTTCAATATAAAAGTCTCATTGGGAGACCAATACATCGTTTAAAACCACACAACTTTATAGATTGGTACTATTCACAGTTTATTAGGATGTCAGGCTCCAGAAATCTTTGAGATTGCTCAAGGCAGCAAAAACGCTATCAACTAACAGGTATCTAGACTAAGTGTCAATCTTCTACCAAATAACCTCCTTATTGTTGCCTGTTGTGGTATTCAGCACATAACCCCACAATTAGTTGTTTGTTATTAAATGCTGTACATGCAGATGACACTTAAGCTGCAATCAAAGGGCCCGTTTCATGCCTGGGATCCCTAAGATACATCATTTTACAACTCTCCTGTTTTAAAAGCAGGAGAGGTGTAAATCAACAGGTATTTATTGGGCTTTAACACACAACTGCAGTGACAAGTTGTTGTAAGTCAATTCTGTACAGTCTAACACATTTATACCAGCAATATTCTCCCACAGATCCTACAGTTTCTGATCCAGTATTCATTCATACAGTGTGTTCAAAGCCAGGAAGTCCTTCAGCTTCTTAAGTTCCCTTGCTTTTGAAGGTAATTGCCATTTAAGAGACAATTACACTGAAAAATAATACAGAAATAAATCACAAATTCACACAATAAAATATCTGAGATATTTTTTTTTTTGTTTTCCACATGGCAGAATCAGGTTAAACAGTGCAGCAGGATGACAGCTTGATGTTAGAACAAATACTTCTGCTAATAACAGTAATTTGTTTTGTGATCTTGTAATTCTTACTCAACCAGCAGTTAATTACTATTCTAAATCCACACTTGTCATGATATCTCCACATTCAGTGATTTTCCAGTCTTGCTTCAGAACAAGTACTTATCCCATTACATTTTCTCCATCTTCTTTCCAAAAGCACCTCACCAAGTCCTTTCATTTTTTTCCAGAAGGATGATCACAGTGACTAGGGGTGGCAGACACACTGGATTCCTCCCCACTCCCAGCCTTCTGCACCAGCTCTTCCCAGCTAGATCCTTCTTTAAGGACTAAAACTCTTGCCCCAAGAATCCTTCAAGCTGGACACAGAGATACTCAAGTAATCCCCACA
Organism: Psittacula echo; assembly: GCF_963264785.1. Classification (NCBI taxonomy): domain Eukaryota; kingdom Metazoa; phylum Chordata; class Aves; order Psittaciformes; family Psittacidae; genus Psittacula; species Psittacula echo. Next base: position 45,399,821 of record NC_137742.1, on the reverse strand, counting down.
GACATTTTTCTATTATTTATTGTCACAATAGGGCAAGCATAGGAGAATTCTCCATGCTGTCTTCTGAGGACTACATTCAAAAGATAAAGTTTAATGGGAGCAGGGGATAAGAATAAGGAAAAGGTGTTATGTTGACATCAGAGTAATAAAGTATCTTGGCGTGTTCCTGACACTTAGGCTCTTTTTTTCCTAAAAAATTTGGTGTTTACTACTCAAAACTGAAAATGTGCTATGTTAAGATCCAACTGCTTTTACTAGTTGTCTGACTGCTTTCCTTTTTAAATATCACACGAATCCAACAGAAGGAGGCTTACATAATACAATTAATTAGCCTATGAAAGAAACTGCGACTCTATCATACAGCTACTTGTTTTCCCCAATGAAACCACTACTAGCAGACTGCAGACACCTCTGTCTTTCCTCAGAGATGTGCAGTGAGGAAGGTCAACACCTCAGCATCAGTCAGTTCCATCACTCACCACTGCCACCCATGTATCGCTACCTGTCATCAAGGGCATTTGAGCCGCTTCTGCACGTAATGCTGTCTCTCACAAAACTCTCCAGTGAGGTAGCAGTACCTGAGTCTTTTCCAAAGGAAAGGAAAACTTTTCCACCAACTGTGAAGGGTTATAGCTACATTAAATCCCTCTACATCTTCTAAATCAAACAAAATATTTTCACTTCAGCTGCAATGCCAAATTGCAGGCAACCTCTTTCCCCTCATTCCTCTCTCCCTCTTTATGGTCTTGCAAAAGACAGTGTACTTACAGAGACACTTGAGAACCTCTCTTGCATGTATGTTTACAATACCACAGCTGAGAGTCTCTAGCACAAAGCATTACCCTTGCCCCATTGAGAAGATAAGCTATTATCCCCATTAGCAAGGTGGTGTAAGCTGTGTTTAATAGGTTAATAGAGCACTCCAACAGATTCAACTGGGAAGTGGTAGCATTTCATGTGTACCACACTCAAAAGACAATATGTCTCATGGAGTAGCAGCACTAGTGCTAGCTACCAGCATCGCATCTGCAAAGAAAAATCTTCACAGATCTTCACAAAGAAACTGGCATCCTCTATGAAAAGGTATCTTGGCAGGCAGAGTTTCCCTAAGAGCACGCACATCTTTTCCCCACAGAGGGCATGTTAAGCAACATGCCCTTTCCCCAAATCACATTTTTAATTTTGAGCCAACCAAAGAGTATAGGCACATAAGGAATGAATGGAGGACTGACTGATAATCTTGTATCATATTTGTTTAGGCTCTGAAAATCAGAAATACTTGCATGGTGCTCACAATATTTGTGCTCCTCCCCTTGCCCTGCAATGTTTAATTTTCTAGCACTGATACTGAGATTACCAGAAGCGGTGTTCAGCTGCCAGTCCTCCAAGCACCGAAAAGCTTTGACAAGACATGGCAAACAACATGAAGATGATGAGAACACTGCAGGATAGCTGTTACCTGAAGGATAGATGGATCCTGGATAGATAATTAGGCTTGCTTTTTTTTTTTTTTTTTTTTTTTTTAACAGCTCTGGCAAAACAATTTTCAATGTGAGTAACAAGCACTTCAAGTGCTGATACAGACACACATCTCGCAATTGACAGTGGAGCTGTCTGCTTTGTGTCCATGAAGAAATGCATTTTCTCGGTCCATAGTGAATCTAAGTGTCAGCACTCAAAGTACTTGACCACTCTGTCACATGAAGGATCACCTAATTACTTGGTAGGATAAGGAGCCACAAGCACCTGAGGCCTATTTATCACTGTAAACATGTTTCAACTGCACATAAACACTTGTTACAAGGGCATACTGGTCATAGCACAACAGAAGTAGTAACTTTAAGATACACACAAAAAAAAGCAGTACTAAATTGGTGAAAGAGGAGTTAAATGTGATACACCATATAAGCTAAAAAGAAAATACTCCTCAAATCCTACGACTGAGTAAACAGGACGATAAGCCAGCTGAAATCTGATGGTGCACTAAAGAGATCATTGTTAGGAGAGGTCTTTCCCAACTACTACTAATATAGGAAAACAAATATAAGAACTGAATCAAACTTGACCATGAAACTATAAATAGTAGAGTGGTGCAAGTGCAAAGGCAAAAGAGTAACACACCTACGTAATTTTGCAGTACATTCCAACATGTATGGAGTTTGAATCAAGCTGTAATTTATACCCGTTTTATAAGTAAAATGCATGCTGATACGTTTTCCTCCGAAATATTCTGGAATAGCAGCAAAGCCGAAAATAGCAAGGACAGCAAGGAGAGGGAAGCAAAGAAAATCCGGCAGATATATAAAGCAGAGACAAACAAATGTACTGGCAACTAGTATTTCTTAATTTCCAGGTTTCTTGTTATACATAGATACGTTTATACACTTATGGACTCTGTGTCTCTTAAATTCCCTTCACCAGTTTCTGACTTAGAGGTATTTTGGTGTCAGATTACCAAGTTTCAGAAGTACCCTGATCCCATACACTGACTCATATACTCATATTCAATATACTGACTCAATCTATATGATGCTGTAATAGTTCGAAATATTTGATGTGTCCATATTGAAAGGTAATAATTTAAAGCTGTTCTACTGAAACACCCAAAGCATAAAAAGGACTTTTTCCCTTATATAATATTTAAAGAAAAAACCCAAACAAACCAAAACAAACAGAAGCCCAACTTTTAAAATCATCTGTATTATTACTGTGTAAAGCACTGCCAGTTGGAAAAAACACTGCATTATCAGATACCAATTTTTGTCTGTATAAATCAACTGAAACCTCTGTTGTACTGCCTATTCAAATGCAGTTCAAACAGTGTAACTGTAAACTTATTAATGAAATTAATAGAAAGATTGTGTCTGTAACAGATGGTATCACACAATAAAGCAGTCAGAATTTGAGGTTTCAAACACTGTAAAAAGCAGGTGGCCTAAGTTAATGTTTTAAACATATCCATATACTAAACTACCTATCATAACCTTGTATAACTGAGGTCATGTTGCAGAATAGACCAGAAAGCAAAGAATCACAAACATAGGGCATTTGTCCAAGCTGTTCTTTTCTCCAGCATTTTAAAGCTTGGGCCTTATATTTTTGTGGTTTGCTTATTTTAAAAGCTACCATTACTGGAAAAAGGGAAATATAACCCCCATTTTCAAGAAGGGGAAAATGGATGACCCAGGGAATTACAGACCAGTCAGTCTCACCTCCGTGCCTCTTGGAGCAGATTCTCCTGGAAGGCATGCTAAGGCACATGAAAAACAAGGAGGTGGTTGGTGACAGCCAGCATGGCTTCACTAAGGGGAAATCCTGCCTGACCAATTTGGTGGCCTTCCATGATGGGGCCATGAAGGAACTGATGGACAGGGGCAGAGCAGTTGATGTCATCTATCTGGACTTGTGCAAAGCCTTTGACACTGTCCCACATGACATCCTTGTCTCTAAATTGGAGAGACATCAATTTGATGGGTGGACCAGTCGGTGGATAAAGAACTGGCTGGATGGCCACACACAAAGAGTTGTGGTCAATGGCTCGATGTCCAGCTGGAGACCGGTAACAAGTGGTGTCCCTCAGGGATTGGTGTTGGGAGTGGTCTTGTTCAACATCTTTGTCGGTGACATGGACACTGGGATTGAGTGCGCCATCAGCAAGTTTGCCGATGACACCAAGCTGTGTGGTTCAGTTGATACGCCGGAGGGAAGGGATGCCATCCAGAGGGACCTCGACACACTTGTGAGGTGGGCTGATGCCAACCTTATGAAGTTTAACCATGACAAGTGCAAGGTCGTACACCTGGGTCGGAGTAATCCCAGGCACAGCTACAGGTTGGGCAGAGAAGAGATTCAGAGCAGCCCTGCAGAGAAGGACTTGGGGGTGTTGGTCGATGAGAAAATGAACATGAGCCAGCGCCAGTGTGCGCTCACAGCCCAGAAAGCCAACCGTATCCTGGGCTGCATCAAAAGGAGCGTGACCAGCAGGTCGAAGGAGGTGATCCTGCCCCTCTACTCTGCTCTCATGAGACCTCACTTGGAGTATTGTGTGCAGTTCTGGTGTCCTCAACATAAAAACGACATGGAACTGTTGGAACAAGTCCAGAGGAGGGCCACGAGGATGATCAGGGGACTGGAGCAACTCCCATATGAGGATAGGCTGTTCAGCCTGGAGGAGAGAAGGCTGCGTGGAGACCTCATAGCAGCCTTCCAGTATCTGGAGGGGGGCTGTAGGGATGCTGGGGAGGGACTCTTCATCAGGAACTGTAGTGACAGGACAAGGGGTAATGGGTTCAAACTGAAACAGGGGAAGTTTAGATTGGATATAAGGAAGAAATTCTTTACTGAGAGGGTGGTGAGGCAGTGGAATGGGTTGCCCAGGGAGTTTGTGAATGCTCCATCCTTGGCGGTGTTCAAGGCCAGGTTGGATGAGGCCTTGGGTGGCATGGTTTCGTGTGGGGTGTCCCTGCCCATGGCAGGTGGGTTGGAACTAGATGATCTTAAGGTCCTTTCCAACCCTAACTGTTCTATGATTCTATTATGCATTTCAACTATGCATTTATCTCCCGCAGAAATCCTCTTGTGCTGTTAGCCTCAGCAGATTACACCGATGAAAACAGAGGTCTCTATTGCTCTGTAGCTTTCTGCAATTTCATCAGGCTGCTAACGTACTTCTCTAGATGTTTTCTAAGCTTACAGGAAAGTGATTTTCAATCTCTTTGTTGTTTTCTTAGAAACCCAGAAGAACCAGTAGTCCTAAGGGAGGACACAGATAAAGTTATTTATCATTCTATTATGACAGAGCACAAAGAAGATAACAATGCTGTTTACAATTTATTATTTCTTATGTGCTTCATATCACTCCAAGTCCCACATGGAAAATGAGAGAAAGGGGCAGGCGGAAGTGGACACAAGACTGGGATGGACTACTTCTTTGCCTTTGTACATGTATGCACATGTATCCAATGCGGAATGGAAGACTATGCTACAAAGTGTCTTCACAATACCAGTTTCCCATACTATTACCTCACTTTCTGGTCCACACATTTAAAAAGGGCAAATGATCAAGGGGGTGAGCAGCTCTGCCAAGACTCACTACACAGATAGTTTTCTATATACGTATTCCATCAAGATGGCATCTCACTGAACACAGCTCTCCAGAATAGCAATTATTGTTAAACACCAGCAGATTAATCAGATGGTTCCGGCAGGCTCAGAGAAAAGGGGGTAAAGAAAGAGAGCTAGGTTTGGAACACTTTCAAGTGTATTGTACCCACATGCTGTAAAGTGAGACAGCACACCAGTACACACCCTCCCATGGCTTTCTCAACACCTCCAACTAAAAGAAAGTGGCTAACTCTATTCAGAGAACTATGATAAAAGTTTTTCCAGCACAGTTCATGTCAAACAAGTTAAACTGTTAAGAGTGTGCACACGTGTGCATACATTTACAGAGCTCAAAAGCACCCATAAAACTAGTACAGTCCATCACACCAAGATGAAGGAAAGTGGATCCTATGTATCAGCAATTTCACAGTTAACTTCTACTGCAGATGACTGAATAATTGTTCACATTCAGAAACAAGAAGTTTAGAAAAAATGTAGTCTCATGATTAGGCTTTATTTGTGAAGTGGAACAAACAATAAGTTAAAAAAAAATTATATATATAAAATCCAGCTCTTCCACCCCCCATTTACATGCAATACATGTAAATGCTTTCACTCACTCTCTGTGTACCTAAATATGTCAGTATGTCTCTACAGTCATGACTAGAGCACTGTAGGAACAGGATACAAAACTACATGATATTTTGTTTGTAGTTTATTTCATATGCACTATGCTGTGGAGCTAGCAGGTAGATATTTGATATATTCTGTCTTTGTAAGTGGCAACTGAGTTACTGTCCTTGAAAAGGGCTTTAATTAGTAGCCTAGGAACCCTGACAAGAAATTAAGAGAGTCAAAAAGCTTGCAACATTTGTATCCTGCTGACATACTTTGCCTGAAAGCTAACTGGGCAGCCCTTGCCAACCAAATGAGAGTGCAGTCCTCTCTTTTACCCTAGTAGAGCGCCTTCGCATTTTTTCCCTTAAGGAAGGTTTTGTTCCACGACAGGGCTCTAAACTCAACACGATTTCAGCGCGCAAAATGTATTTGCGCTGGGTAACACTAGATCTCCCCATGAAGTTGCAAATTTAACTGCTTTGTGCAATACCCGAGTATTGGCATACAAGACCCGGGAAAAGAGTGGAAGGAATTATGAAAAGCAAAGTGAGAGGTGCTTTATTGTGTGCTTCAACATGAAAAGACTTTTAAAAAAGACAAGCAGCATCGGTTTGGTTTGAAATAGAGGCCATTTGTATTTTCCTTATGTAGTCTACCTCTTGATATTTAATTAGATGTGACAGACCGTGGTTTACTTCACCACTTCAAAGGGATGTTTAGGTTAAGTACTTGAGTCACAACACATCACACATTACAAGTACAGGAAAAAGTAAATGTTGGTCAAGAACATACTAAATCATAAAAAGCATTAGAACAGAAACACGTATAACAAATTTAATATAAACAAATCACATGAAGAACATCACCTCTGAAGACTTTATCTGCATTGAACATGAATTTGTCTCTAGAGATACCACTGGTCTTAGTCCAAAATAATGAGAAAGAATAATACAGGAGTTATAGTGAAGAATGGAAAGCTCTCTATAAACCAAGTCAGCCTTTTTTATATAGAATACTTCAACAATTATTTATTATCTAAACTGAACTGCCACACAAAGCATGTAATTGTGAGACACTGTCAAGGCTTACAGTGCATTTCATCATTATTTAAAAATACTGAACAACAAAGCTTACCAAAGACTTTAAATAAGAGCTAACATCTGTAAGCTCAGATTGGCAGACTACAACTCAATAGCGCAACAGAGATTTCAGTAAGTCCTTCAAAAGTTGCCTGCTCAGTAGAAAAGGCTTTGCAAGAAAGATGCATTTTAAAGCTTATGCACAGTCCTTAAGCTTTATTTGTGAAGCTGCCCAAGTTGTGTGTTTCTATAGACTACATCAGTCTTAATTTTTATTGCTTTATCATCTTTAAGGGAAAGAAAAAAAATCCTATGACTCAATTTCCCTCAATTTAGATAACTGTAAAATGAATTTCAGTTCTGTTTTCCCAGCTGATCTTCAGATTTCTTAAAGCATTAAAAATAACCCTTATAATTTCCTTTTTTCATATCCAAAAGATGGATTTATAAAATTCAGGAGCAAAACAAGTGGAAGAAAAACCCCAAACAGCCCCACACATGAAACCATTAGGGCAGAGACAAGACACAGAGCAACCTCACACAAAACATTATGTGAATGTGCAATCTTAATCTTGATGGATACTTTAGAAGATTTAAGTATTCACACAGAAGTCTTCAAACTGTTTCTCTTTTCAGCACCAATACAATAGAATCATTTTGGGAAGCACTTGAAAACTGCTGGAAATAGCTTCCATCTGTTAAATGTAATAATGCGTCTGCTTTCCATTGAAGACCTTTGAATAAAATGTTCTACTGCTTTCAACATACAGCTGCAACCATCCCATGAGTTTACTCCACCTCCTGATTAGAAATAACGGCAGGGGCAACAAAACCATCAAGTTCAAGATTTAAGAGAGTTTGGAGCAGGGCACCTCCTACTACACACCCTCCTTTCCTTTCTTCTACCTCAATAATGAATTGATCTCCTGGTTACAACACATGTGATAAATGAGGCTTGCTGTCACCAGGTGTCCCACTGTGGCAACATGATGAGACACTGTGCAACATGCACCACACGTTTTGCTGGATTGTTAGTCTTTCTTGGTGGAAGTTTTACAGAACAAAAGAAACACCACTTGTTTGCCTATTGGCTTTTTTAAAACACTAATTTTTGATTAAGCTGCATAGTATCATAGGCTGTTTATCTCTGCTGTTTACCATCTTCAACTCTCTTCACCCCACTCACTATGCTCTTTTAATGTTATTTGAAAGATTTCATTTAATTATTGTCAGAACTGCCAGCCTTCTGTATTTATTTTCCTTGCTAAACCCTCTTAATTCCAGATTTTTATGATCTCTGCCTTTGCCTCTGATCTCAGCACTTTGAAATCCACCTCTCCTGTACCTCATTAGATCTAGGTATTTAAGCCAGGTTGTCTAGAACTTGAAAAATTACAAATTCCTCCTCACTCCTTCAAACTCTGCTCTCTTCCTTATTGCTCTTCCCTGTCCTTACACATTCACTTGACTCCAACGGGACAGCCAGGTACTCAGTTCCACCCCCCCACCCCCCCCCCGATTCTCTCTTAGAAGAGACTTCTTCAAATCACTCTCTTCTGCAAATCACTCCTTCTGCAAGTCACCCTCTTGCTGCATATACTATGTCCTGAACACAATAGCTGGTTTGCTTCCAACTTGCCTAGTTTACCTTTGCAATAAAATGGCAGAGCACACCAAAGAAACATACTCTGGGGACAGGAGGATTGGGTGGGGAAGAACTACCAACCCTGACAATTACACTTCCTTTCTGAATTAAACAGAGTGCTGCGCCCCAAACATGCATTCACACCTTAACCTTTAACACTCAGCAGAGCCTATTTATTATCAGAGAGAAACAGTTAGAAGCTGTTAAGGTCTCAAGTATGGATGGGTGGTTCCCTAAGGTTCTCAAGTAAGAAATGGGTGGAGTCTCTGCATGTTCAAAACCAAATTCCTTACTATAATCTGAATAAAGAAATAACAGTAAACTGTGCATTAATAATTTAAAGCTTCTATATATCTTATGTTAAAAATACCCCACAAATCTACTCTTTTTGAAGTTACGTGCTCTTGTTTAGATAGCTGAATAACACTTTTGTTACAACTGTTTTAAGGAACAAATTAAAAAAATGTGCACAACATCTAAATTTAACTTAAGAGCTAAGTGGCAGATGGCACATCATGTGGTTACCCATCAATCTGCAGCATTGGCAAAAGGATTAATCTGCAAATCCTGCTGCACAACCAGCATCAATATAGGAAGTATCTACACTCCGTGTGCCTGTACTCTCCCCTCCAGCCCATTAGGGAATGGTATTTCAGCAGGAAATTCTTGGAAATTTACCTATCCATTTGCTTTTGAGCCCAGGCCAGTCATTTTTAAGTATTGCCCGATTAACAGCATAAACCATCTGAAGTTCCAGTGTTTGCCAAGATGTCTCACTTCCAGGAATACTATTACGTATGGGTTTCACATCTCTTTTCTACTTCCAAACCAATATTCTTCCAAGAAGTGAACACAGATTTCCACTGGTTTGCTTTAGGTTTTTAACCTCCTTTCTCTCCCACTCCAAATTATTCTAAATACTCGTATCAATAGTCTCACCATACCTGAACTAAATGAAATAATTATCCAAACCACAGCAAATTAAATTCTCTCTAGCTTACTGCAAACAGCGCCAACTTACAGCAACTACATATTTTTTAAAAGTAACTCCAAAGACAGAAAGGATTGGGGCATTCGTATGCTCTCCAGTCTCAGTGCATATTATGGATTCAGTAGCTGGAGGGAGGGGAGGGAGAAGAATGACAAGATTTTTGTTTGTTTAACTATTTCTACCCAAATCCTTATCACTTGTTAACATAACATATAAATCTCCAAGCCCCTTCCTTCCAGGGAAAACAGAGCCCATGACCTAGCAACTCAATCTATGCATTTTTACATTGAAACATAAAAATGTCTCAACATGCTAAACTGAAGATCACTGCTCTTTGTTACTTCAGTATTGGCTTTGTTTAACACACAAGTATTTCATTTTAGGATTCCGTGCTACACCACCAATCACAGTGTAGTCGTGGAAGTCATGGATAAAAACCACAGCCAAACCCAGCCACTTTGTTCCCTTCACTAAAAACACAGTGTTCTCTTCTGTTGGTAGGATTCCGAAGTGCTGTTGTGCAGCACTTGAGAGACGGAAAATTTGGAGCACGACTGCTGAATAATAACATGGTCTCAGGTTAAGCATGGGTTTTATTCGCATGAGTGGTCCTTGTGGAACAAGAATGAGGTTTCCAGTTAGACTTCCAGATGGAATTTGAGATGAGGGAAAAATGTCAAGCCTTTGGATTGCTGATTGGCTAACTCTTTCAGAACCTGAAAATAAGAAATAACAGTACATCACTAAAATTAAAAGGCTTGCATCAAATTAACAGAAGAAATAAGGCCATCATGATATTATTGATCTATTGGCTCTCTTGAATTGTCTGAAAATAGCAGCACCACCAGCATCCTTTGGGAATTCATCCATCTGCATTCCAGATTATTAATGGTGTCCACTTCCTCTCAAAACCCATTTTATTTTCCTTGCACAATATTTAACATGCTTTCTGTCTATAAGTACTTACTTTGACTCTTATGAAAAAGCCAGCAATATGCGTATAGTTAAGAAAAGAGCATTAAAAGCTTCATGTTTCAGTGTTATGTTGTTATACAGACAATACCAGGTTTTTTATGCTTACAGGCAGTTGAACTGCTCTTCTGAAGCAGAGAAATGGATAAGTGATTTCTAGATGTCATACTATTTAGCTTTATACTTTACATAAATCAGCTTATTGTTAAAAATGCTTGTTTTTTTAAATGCTCTAAATCTGTATTTTACTGTAGGTATAAAAATTGCTGTCCCTAAAGAAAGATTAGGGAAGATGTAGTGATCCAGACATAAGGTAGTTTGAACAAAAGGATCTCTGGAGACAGCAGCACGCTGCAACATCCAGAAATTACCCGAATCCCATGATTTGGGATTCAGACTTTCATAAATATTAACGCAGCATTTTAGGGGCTATGTTCCTTAAGCAGCAAGTGGTGACTCATTTTCACTCCAAGTTGTACTTGGGATGAAAGGTTAATCTTCTGCATTGCTAGAGAAAGCAACCTATTTATGCACAGCCGAACTGTGCAACACAGCATGTGCGCAGGCAGCTGCCCATCTGAAGCAGCAGCTGCCTCTCCATGATCTTCTGGAGGCACAGAGTATCTTCTCTACTCTGGATGCACTTCAGCAAGCTCATATTTTGCCTAGTAACTCTCTTCTGTAAGTTTTAACCTAACAAAACCTTGATTGCTTACAGTCAGTACTGTGAAGTGGTCAGAAGTCCACAGGCATAATTTGATAAACTTCACGAAAGCTATAAAAACTATTACACTGAACAGACGGTTGGACACTGTTGTAGCAATGCAAATACTTTCATCACTGCAAGCAGTGTGTTCAATGAATATCAACATTAAGAACAAATATAAACGAAAAAGATACAGGAAAAAAAACCCAACAACAAATAACCTGGTTGCAAGTCCATATCAGCATTACCAAAACCAGTTGTTTCCTAAAATACAGCTTCTGTGCCAAAACAGAGAGCTTTTTTCTAAGTTTGGTTTTGACTAACAGGATGCCAGGAGATTTGTCATTCAAAATAGTTGTGTATTTATAATCACTACCATTGCATCGGAAAAGTTTCACTTTCTACAGTAATTCATCCAGTCTACAAAAGACTTGCACACATCAATTCTAGCTTTCAGCACTGCAGCTCCTTCTACACTGATGAAGAGTTAAGACGTCAGAATAAAGATGAAGTCACAGAGACATCCACACAACAGTCACTGCAAGCTGAAGCTGAAATCCTATCTGCCTGTTACAAGGGCTGAGAGCAATGGAGTGCACAAACTACAGGAAACATTTAGAAATGATGGTCTTAACCAAAGGTCACTTCTGTGGACTGCTGCACTGAAGAACTGGAGATTGTTATACACAACCTGGCCTTTCCCCCTTCACCCTCTTGCTTTAGATATTATGGATATGCAATACTACACCAGAGATAAAACAAGTGGGATAACTTGGGTACACTTGCTTAAGTGATAAGGTGTTTCTCAACACAGATCCAAAATAAAGCAACAATTTTTGAATTCACAAATGACTTATAAACACAGCTTTATCAAGAGTGTTCTTGCAGAAAGCTAGCATTCCCCAGTTAGGGCTGGCAAACAAGAGGGTAGTACCCCTACAGTGAGCACTATCTGAGTCCATCCCTCAGCCATGCTCTGCTCCAGAGGTACAAATGAACAAGTAAGGGATTTGTGCTTCTTCCTCATTGCTAGCATCAGCAGTATACTCCCTACATTCAGTTCCCTTATTTTGCCTCTACTCAGGACCCCCCTGCATCCCAGCTGCAGATAAGCAAGGCCCTGGAAAAAAGCAGAACCAGTCACCCAATGGCATTTCAGTATTTCCAGTAAACCTTCTCTGCATATCATCTCCCCCTCCATCCTTTGAGAGGTATTTTACTGTACCCCTTTGGCTTTCATAAATTCCTCAAAAATAACATAAGAAATTCACTTCCTAAAAGCATTAACTCTTCATGTAACAGATTTCAGAAGCTGAGGGAGCAGTATTCTTGACATGCTTAAATGATACAAAGGGTTTTTGATTAATTTAACTCTGCATCAAAGCTCTCTTTGGAAAGTTTTAGTCAGATCTTTCTTTACTGCATGGAATTAAAAAAAAAAAAAAAAAAAAAAAAAGCCTACAAGTGACAGGTTGCCTTATGGAAGATCCACTTGTTCAAGATAAGGTGTATTTTTGCGCACAGAAATAAATGTCAGACAATCCTGAGGTATTTCACTTCACAAGCTACAGCCTACTTTGATCTTTGATTTTCTAGATACAGACTTTTCAAATAAAGACTTCAAATATTAAACTGCACTAATTCCAGGAATTTTCTGGTAACTATTGCCTTCTTGACAAAGGTGTATTCACCAAGAAAACAGATAAAAAAAATGACTCAATCTCCAGTAACACAAGCAAAGCTGTAACTTCTTTTTGCTGCAATCTTTGTGACAAATCCAGCTCACAAGGGCATTTTATTTTGGCCCCAAGAACTCAAGTTCCATTTATGCATTTCTTTCCTTTTTCTGTCAGAAAGCAGCATTCATTTGCATGAGTTGCACCTACTGGAAACATTACCTGGAGCAAAGTTTCTCTTAGCAGGGAATGCTATTGTTTCTGTCACAGAAGCACGGATCTGTAATAAACCCTGTTACGTTGGATGACCACGTGCCTCTCAACAGCTCTCTGCATGACACACCTCCCCCCCCCATGCCAGTGAGATGGTACGCAGCCTGCCTTTCCAACCACAAGCCACCAGCTTTTCAGCTCAACACGAATTGTCTCAGGGAGGCCAGCACAATGTGCTCTCCCCAGTGTCACGCTTCATTTTGTTCCTTTTCATGTTAAAATGCCAGACAAAGAAAAAGCACTCTGATGGGGGGGTTCTTTCATCTCTTTACATGAGGAAACATCAATGAAGAGCTACAAGAGAGCAAGAGATCAGTATGGCAGTGCATTTGCCACAGCTGACCTTGCAGAATAGTTTGTCTAAGAACAACAAACTTTAGCTGTCCTTTTTCATTCTAGGGAAAGAGCTCTTTTAAGAAGGACTTACTGTACTTGGTAAGAAAGTCTGTACTGACAGAGGCAGAGTCTGGCAAGCACCATTTTCTTGTTTCACCTCCTGTGAAGGTCTCACCTCCAACTAGAGGAAGCAGCAGCAGTTCCTCCTTTGGAGGTCAGCCCTTGAACACAGCTCCATGAGGCTGGGGCACAGCCCAGTGTTTGCAGGACAGCTCCCTCGCATCCATGAGGTCTCACCAACCTCCCTCAACACCACTCTCTCTGCTTTTCAGTCTCTCAGTATGCAAACCTCTCCATTTCAAATCAGACTCTTGTTCTCTCTCTACCCCACTGTGTTTCTTAAATTATTCTGGCTCTTCACACCTGAATTTGCATCTGCAGAGCAACAGTTGTGTACCAAAGTCCCCCTTTCCTCACAGGCCAGGTGGTTCTCACATTCACTGTGAGAGCTGCTTTGGCATCACATATTTGTCAGGGCTGAATGCAGACAATGTGCCAGAAGGAAAACAGGTTGGGGATGGGAAATGGAGGAGTGGGGAGGAGAAGGCAGAATAAAACGGGATTGCCAGAAGTGGAAAAGCACTACATCAACAAATGCTCCCTTCCCATTTCCAAGAGCAACACCAGTGATTTTTTTCTCGTAATTAATGACTTTGCACAGGTGTTACTCCAAACGTAACCATAAGACTGCGTAGCTGCCAGAAACAACGCTGATGTGATAATGTGTTGGTGGTGACAGAGAGAGCTCAGCTGCCACAGTGCATGGTAACTACAGCAGGGTTGGCAATCAAAATTCAACTTGTAGGCTTGACATGGAAATCTGTCAAATGGAATGGGGAATCTCCAAACACCTTCCCATCTGAAACTGTACAATCACACCAGAAGAGTCAGACACAGCCATGAGCCTTAGTTCTTTTATAACATCTCACAGGCTTAAATTCACTGTCATTCTTGATGCACTCACTAGGTACAACTGAAGATATTTATTGCTCTTCTTGAAAGCTTTCTTAAAGCATGGAAATAACAAAATCCCACTCCAGCATCAGATAAAATTTATCTCAATCTTTGTCTCAAAAGAACATTTGAGTAAACAAACTGAAATCCTGATAGGTGTGTGGGTTCAGGCTTCCACTCGCTAGTGAACAGCGTAAGTAACAGGCATTGCTGCAAGCAGCCTTTGTCAGGCATGCAGACAGAAACTGTCTTCGGAGTGAGTACAAACTCCTCCCAATAAAGGTTCTTCAAAAAGCCATGTCCTTTTGGAAGCTGTAACTCAGTAGCGGTTGCACGGGAAAAAGAAGTTACCGTGCAGCTGTAACTTCTACCACACTACCATCTCACCGCAGTGCTAAAAGAACATGGGTTATCAGAGATGGCAATGTGATAGTAAGATGAAACTGTATGATAGAATGGCTTGAAGTGGCACTCACATGAAAGGTAATGTGATTTCTGCAGAGTAGGCTGTAGATGGTACTGCTAGCACTACCTGAGCACTAACACAGCTTTCTCATGACCACAAGTACAGGGGGTACTGGAATTACCGTGAGGACAAGGGACACTGCTCTCTTTCAAAGATGCTATAGAAAACCTACAACCACATGGAACTAGACTGCCACCAAGAAACAGTCATTCTTTTTCTGACCTCACATGATTTTTCATGCTATGATGCTGAAACTCTTTTCCACATATGCCACATAATTAGTGGAAAAAATAACCTTCAGTCAACACCACCACAGTAGCACAAAAATGGTCAACACTGAAGCTCTAAGAATCAAACCAGGGAAGGTAGCAGCTTTTTGCAATTCAAAAGCTCTACTCCAAAGTCAAAGGCTCTGTAAGCCACACATCAAATAAACAGGTTAAGTAAATCAGGTCAGCACATAAAATTAATTAAAAAGCAATGCTATGAAGAAGAACAGGGGGCTTGTCTATGTAATTTATTATCAATTTATAATTTTCCCCACTCAGTCTTCCGTAGTATGGATTCTGCAGCATATAGTGCGCTGCAGAAAGGGTCTCTAACATGTTCCTCCTCTGTCTAGAAGTGAATCTGTTTCAAAAATGTGTACATGGTACCTACCCTCCTGCATGCCCACCTACCTGCCCTTGTTACTTCCTCAACTCATCTCACAAAATCAAGATTTTCTTCTAGCATTAATGCCCAATATTCCACTTTAAAAGGTAATTAAAAAACAGTGTTTACACAAGTCATGGAAGAAAGTGCTACTGCATGTCCTAGGATGAAATGGCAATCAGCTAAAATTCTTGAAATGAGCCAACATTGCCCTGTATTCTGCAACATGACTTGGAAAGACTTGTAAAAGAGAAAGTATTGTAAAAGAGGCGGGAAAGACCTTAGGAAAGCAGGCAGACCAGAAGATGAATTTATCAGATTGTTTCAACTTCTTTTATCCCTCCTTTATGCTACTTTTTTGAACAAGAAAGGTTGTTGTGTGGGAGGTTTTGCTACCAAGAGTTAAAACCGATGGAGTGAAAAACAAGAACCCCTCACACAAGTCTTCTGCTTGGCCAGCCATATCTCAATCGTTAACATCAGCCAGAAAAGTCAGAGGAAATAAATAAATTCTGGAGATGGCATATAAAAAGCATTTTTTTTCTTCTCAGCATCTAGTCGTTATTCAGCATAATTTTCTGAAATTCCAGTTCCTTTAAGATGCTCCACCAAAGGCAAAGTTGAGGTTACTTGCAGTATGATGTGACTATGGAGAGATTTACTAGGATTTACATGGGGTTTAGTCAAAAGCTCCAGTATCTTTCCACAGTGCTCAGTTTCTTCCAACTACAGAAAACCAGTTACTGTCAGGTTAAGAAAAAAAACTGAAATAAATTATAGCTAGTTCCCTACATTTTGCATGCTATTCTGAAAACATAAAATTTGATTTTTATATATGGCAGTTAGAGATGGATTACCAAAACTGAAATATAAGCTGTTTTGAATTAATACAGGCAGAAAAAAGCGGAAAAGGTCAGAAAATTTTCCCGTAGAGGCTTTCCTCCCCAAATTATGAAGTTGGGAGGACAGAATTGAGTATTTCCAGCAGTAGCCCCAAGCCATCTTGCAATGGTTGTGGAGGCCACTTCAAGTGAGAAATATGCTCAAAACCCACAGTTGTCCCTGTAGTCTAAAACCCAATAGAAATGCATGACATAAAGATACTCCTTTACTACGTAGTTTTCTTATCCCAGGAAAGTTCTGGTGTACACTTCAGACTCCTGAGAATTTCAGCAGGAAACTCTGTATGGACAACAGTGAGGCTGTATACACAACTAGCTTTGATGTCTCCAAAGGAAAAAGCAATCAGTTCCACCAGTCATTATGAGCAGATGAAAAGGCCACATTTATAGCCACATCTCCTGAACAGTTCTTCATTCAGGTTCAGCATAACCTCCTCTAACATAAAATGCAAAAGACTGCATATCCTAATGTCACGGTTTAAGTCCAGGCAGTAACTCAGAACCATGCAGCTGTTCGCTCATTCCCTCCCTTCTTCCCCCAGCTCCCAGCAGGATGGGGAGGAGAACTGAAAGAATGTAAATCCCATGGGTTGAGATAAGAACAGTCCAGTAACTAAGGTATAACACAAATCACTACTGCTACCACCAGTAATAATAATGATAAGGGAAATAACAAGGGGAGAGAATATAAAATTAAAAAGAGAAAGGAAAAAAACCCAATAAGCACAAGTGATGCACAATACAATTGCTCACCACTTGCTGACCAATACTCAGCCTGACCTCAGCAGCGATCTGGGCCTTCCGGGTGACTCCCCCCAGTTTATATACTGGGCATGACATGCTGTGGTATGGAATACCCCTTTGGCTAGTTTGGGTCAGGTGTCCTGTCTCTGCTTCCTCCTGGCTTTCCCTCCTCCCTGGCAGAGCATGAGAGATTGAAAAGTCCTTGGTCAGGGTAAGCATTAGTTAGCAACAACTGAAAACATCGGTGTTATCAGTGCTGTTCTTAGGCTAAATCTGAAACACAACACCACACCAGCCACAAAGAAGGAGAAAAATAACTGTCACAGCTGAACCCAGGACACCTAAACACCTAAAAAAAGAGCTTCAAGGCAAAGTAGCTACTGCAAATGGTGAGAAAGAGGCAGTAAATTGACAGTTAAAGGCCTCTCAAATGCACTTGAAGGTAAAAATCCTTCAGATGTTTACCTTAATTTTCTTCTCAACATCTTCCCACCCTACATAAAAAACACAGTTAAAGTTTTCAGACTAAAAATTCTAAATGACTACAGAGAAATTAAACTTTCCACCAGTTAAATATGCATAAGCAAGATAAATAATTAGCAGCGTTAATTAAGATGGATGTCAAGAATTCACTGTGAGATGTGTTCAGATACTAGTGATCCCAACTTCACCGTTTTTAAGCTGAAGTAACAGTATTCAAATCACTTTTGGTTAAAACAGCTATGACTGCATTATCACTCTACTCCCCTAATCAGTCAATGGGAAGTCACCACGTATCAAGGTGAGCTCATTACCACACAAGAAAACCTTCTGAAGCAAATGATACAATCAGGATGACGAGTAAAGATAGGCTAATAGCACATCACAGATGAAGGAGATAGCCCCAGACTAAAAATGGAGACGTTTCCACACCTTCTTTACTTACAAACATCCTGAAAAATCCCAATTTCTGGGTGTTTATTAAGTGATTAGGAATAGTGTGGTGCATTTTGATAGCCAGAGATAAAGAAACAAATGCAATAGGCATCAGGAAGAGAGTGTCATGTTGAGATTAAATAGCTGGCAAAGTGCAAAGGACAAAAAGCAAATGTAAACGAAGATAACACCCAAGACAAAACCAGAATGCAGTGATGTGTTGTTTCTGGTGGCATATAGAAACAGCTGAACCTTGATACAAAGAGGAAGAAAGAGAAGGGAGAAGAAAGGGTTGAAAACAATTGATTATACAAAGCTACACATATAAACAAGCTATCAAACATACTTAACAAGCTGATTTGATCTTTACAAAGATTAGCCAGCCTCTCCAGGTGCAACCCTGAGACATGGGGAAGCTACTGAAAATGTAAGGTAAGCAGCAGGACTCCAGTCAGCACTCAAGACTTGGAGGTCTGCTTCACTTTTGTTAAGAGTAAGTGCCCTGTTCCACACTGCACAAGGACACATGCTTTACATGTGTCTACCGTAGAACAACGGTAAACCTGCTTTCACTCCAGCAAAAGGCTATATGGTGCCTCTAATAAATGTCCATTACCTACTACCTGGCAGCTATCTGCCATCCAAACACAAGCACGTACATTTTATAACCACCAACAGGGTGATATTAACCATATCCATCACTCCCTTCCATAAAGGATGGATTAATTCTCAGTTCAAGAAGTATCACATCACATTACATTACCTTGCTTTTTCCAGTGTTTTGGGTCTAAAGGTAGCTGAGAAACTGTTTCTGTAAGATATCTCTTTTTCTCTGTGTCAGCAGAGTTAGTAATTCTTGAGAACATATGAAGAACCACCAGCGCATAAACACTATTAAAGATAACATTACTTAGTAGATATAAAAAAGCTGTGTTAAAATGAGACAGCTTAAAAGGCTTTTAAAAATTCATACTTTCCCAATATGAGCAAGAGAATTGGGTGAGGGAACAGATCTTTATCATTAAGCAATTTTACACAGCTGACTAAACACAGGACCTCTCAAAATATCCAACTACAATACAATTTTATGGGGTAAAATGGAAGAAAAAACAAGCACAGAAACCCAAATACCATGCATCCTGTATGTCCCCACAAACAAGCACATAAAGCCTTTTTCCTCTTCCCCTTCACCCTTGTATCTAAGAAAAGAGCGAGCAAGCTCTTTTACAAATATACTCAAGTGCATTTACCTCGTTACCTCCAAGAGACCTACTACAGGGCAGCTTAAGGTCATGCTCAAGGACCTTGGGTCTTAAATCTCTACAGTATAAATTAGAGACCAATAGAATTGCATAAAAAGAATAATACTAATTTGAAAAGACCCCCTTGACAACACATGGCATGTGAGATTTGAAAGGGCAGTTACCTTTAAATTTCTTTTAAAAGTTAAAAAAAAAAACAAAAAAAAAAAAAACAACAAACCCAGAAAAATGGGATAACTACTGCTGAAAGACAGGGGAAAACGAGTCACTTGTATTCTTATTTTCAACTGAAAGTAACAGTCAGAACAGCTCTCCCACCTCAGCCTGCTTTTTCTCCTCAAAACAGTCATGATGACAGCAATACAAAGTGCTACAATGGATGAGCTTTGAATTCAGCAGGAGTTGCACAGTGAAGAAGTCTCCTACAGAGACACAATCAATCTTGCAGCAAAAGACAAAACTTAATAGCTCATATTTATTTAACTAATGAATCCAACAGCAGCTAGGAAACACTGATATTTTACCTTTCACCATACTTTGCACACCACTAACTTCAATAATCCTTAAAAACTTCACATTTGACACTGACGATTTTATTCGCAAGTGGATTTTCCTGTCACTACACTACTCCATACGCTAGAAAAACTCCCCCATCCTCACTGAATTTGGGAGTTGTTTTAGTACAGACAGACACATACAAAGAACTCAGAAATAATTTCCATCTGCTTCACAAAGGAGCCAGAGAAAACATTTCTTCGCTTGATTCTCATTTACGTTACCATTATGCACAGCTTAGACCAGAAGCGTGTTAAGACAGCTTTCACAGTGTAGCCCCACATTCATCACTGCAACGAATAACAGCAGGAAACGCAGGCTTCAACAGATGGAGGATTTGGTCTGTGGCAACCTACAGCTTCAGGGTTTTTTTAGAGATAGCCCTGATGAACTAGAGAGGAAGTACCACCAGTATTGAAAAGAAAGATGAAGGTTTGCAGTGAGGTGCAGGTAAGGAAGACACTACAGGCTCCGTGGATGTGAACATGCTGACAAAAGCCTGTCATGCTTTCTCTCTTCCCACCATGTTTGGTGGCTGCTCTGCTTTGAAGGTTTTCAGAGCAACGAGCTATCATTTGCACATCCTGCTTTACTTTGTCTTCCGGTCTCTTATTATTTATCTTGTTTCCAAATCATCAGAGCATTTCAAATTTACACTATGCCCACACCTAAGCCTTCTAAGAAACACACAGAATGGTTTGGGTTGGAAGGCACCTTAAAGATCATCTAGTTCCAACTCCTTGCCATAGGCAGGAACACCTTCCACTAGAGTATTTTTCATCTAGTGAAAGTATGGATTCACAATTCAGACAGAGTAGAGAGTTTCTATCTCTTTCATAAGTGCCACGCAGCATGAGGACAGTGATTTTTCAGAAAGAAAAGGTGGCACTGACAATGGTATTTCAATGAAAGAAAAAGAAAGGAGAGATCGTGCAGCTGCTAAATCCTCCAGAGACAGGGCCAGAACACAGCCCTCCCTCTCATCAGTGTGGTCTTCTTTCAAAGGAGCACATGACTTTAAAGAAGTTATGACCATAGTGTTAGCAGACAATATATGGGATTTCTCCATCATCATACTCTGCTAAGCAATTAGGTCAAACTGTGCTCCTGAAAATTAGTTTAGCACAGCTGAAGGTCAAGGAATAAAAGCATGTGGGGGAGGAGATGAGGCAGAAAAGGAATAGAAAGATTTATTTTAACTCTCAAGCACATGCAAAGCGTTTGCCAGAAGGAGAAGTTGCTCTGTTGCTAGAACTTCATAGTGTGTGAAAGGAACATTCTTGGCACTGAAGAACTGGCATCTGTGTACAAATAGGAAAAGTGTTGTTCCAAGTTACAAGCTGTACACAGAAACAAAAAGGAACTCCTTTACATCAATGTGCTCATCAGTACTGTCTTGTTCATTCTCAATTACACTTTTGTCAATGGATTGATGTGGCTTAATAGTCAGGTAAAAAAGCAGATTTTTGTTGCTGTTCACCAGAATAGAAAGGTATTATATGCTTTTACAGAGTTCTGTAATTCTGTTTTGCTCTTTTTAAAAAAAAAAAAAACAACTCAGATTCTCTTGCAGGAGCAGGAATTCTGATGTCAGATTTATTATTTTTTTTCTATTCACATGTGGGTTTTGGAATGCAAATCTGAATGAATAAAGTACTCTAGGTCTACGCTGGCAGCAGATGTTCAGAAGAGAAGGCACACTGAAAAAGCTAGAAGCATTACTAAAGGTTTGATGATTCCGTCCTCCTGGAAACCCATAAATTACTGCAGATACAAAACAAAGACACACTAACAACTTTACAGATTGCTGTAAGAAGTTCACTAAACTAAGTCTGAAAGTAGCTAAACAAAGACAAAATTCTCTTTCGAGCTTTTTATAGGGCTTTGAACAGTTAAAATAGGTGGGTGAGAGGCAAACATCAGACAGGCACAGACAAAACCTTCCCTGCTTACTGTATGTATATAAACAATTCAGCTCTGTCTTCAGTTTCATATTCTCTATCCAGCATTCACTTGTACAGTCTGGGTAACACCAGAAATGCATGCTTGTCACTGTGCCAGTAGAGGAGACAAGAAATGCAAGTTATCAACATCACTGAAACTTTATACAAGAGGCTGAGCAATGGCC
Source organism: Psittacula echo (assembly GCF_963264785.1). Taxonomy (NCBI): domain Eukaryota; kingdom Metazoa; phylum Chordata; class Aves; order Psittaciformes; family Psittacidae; genus Psittacula; species Psittacula echo. The sequence continues at coordinate 45,377,782 of NC_137742.1, read as the reverse complement.
AGACAATGGTTTGTTTTTTTCCCTCCTCTGATCCAGTTATTGCTTAGGCAGGAAGAGCAATTACAACATAACAGAGAGGGGAAGCAAGGGAGACAGAGAAATCCAGTTGCTGGCTATTCCTTTATACACAATAGTGTAATATCCAAATACTGTGACTTGCTATCTTTAGGAGCCGTAAAACTTCTTCCTGCTCAAGGGATAAAGAATTTTTCATGGCGATACCATGAAAGTCATCAAATAAAACTCTCCAAGGCTTGTGCTGAAATCTTAGAAAGCAGGCATTATTTATTGTAGTGCTGGAGACATGGGGGATTCCTTCACCAAATGGGTCTGCCTGGTGTTCTCAAAAGCAAGTATTATGTGACAGTAATACATAGATATTCATTACATTTCCCAGAAAAGTCCTGCAAAGGAGTGAAATCTGGTCTGTTCTTCTACCAATGGATTACTTCTCCAGTGGACTCACATGGATGACTCACCCAAGAGGTGCTATTTGTTTAAAAACTGTTATATTGGGAACTAAAGCTCCTTTCCAGTTGGATGGCAAAATTTGTCTAGCTTTGTTACCACACAACCAGTATCATCTGGTTTGTCATGGTTTAAGCCTAGTCAGTAACTCAAAACCATGCAGCCGCTTGCTTACTCCCCCTGCTCCCAGAGGGATGGGGAGGAAAATCGCAAGAATGTAACTCCCACGGGTTGAGATCAGAACAGTCCAGTAACTCAGGTATAACACAAATCACTACTGCTGCCACCAATAATAATAATGATAAGGGAAATAACAAGGGAAGAGAATACAACTGCTCACCACCTGCCAACCGATACCCAGCCTGACTCAAGCAGCGATCTAGCCCTTGCAGGAGACTGCCCCCCAGTTTATATACTGGGCATGACGTGCTGTGGTATGGAATACCCTTTGGCTAGTTTGGGTCAGGTGTCCTGTCTCTGCTTCCTCCTAGCTTCCCCTCCTCCCTGGCAGAGCATGAGACTCAGAAAGTCCTTGGTCAGAGTAAACATTACTGAGCAGCAACTAAAAACATCGGTGTTACCAGTGCTGTTCCCAGGCTGAAAGTCAAAACCACAGCACTGCACCAGCTACTAAGAAGGAGAAAAATGACTGCTACTGCTGAACCCAGGGCAGTGTCCACCCCTTATTCCATATCATTCATGTTAGGCTCAGATCCCACATTTTTCAATATACCATCACTCTTGTCTCGTGTCTTGTATCTCTTTCTCTTTCTCTCTCTCTCTCTCTACATTCACACACACACAAAAAGAGAGAGATATCATTCCTTAGTGCATGGACCAATCCCTATAAATCTGCTGAGTTCATCCAGTCCATGATGTCAGGCTCCATCTCTTGTAACAGTCTTTCAGAGCAGGACAGACGGTGTGCAGTGTTGGACTGTTGCCTGCTGATGACACTGTGGAACTTGTCTGGTCACTGCTGAGCTCCTCTGGTTTCATCAAAGCTCATTCTTTGTTGGGATGATGGTGGGAAGGAAGTCAGGGTCAGTCACTGGTGACCTGAAGACATCTAGTTGGTGGGCTATAAAAGTGTTACATAGGAGGCAACAGCATACAATTGAGTTCATTGGCTGTTTTCCCCTAAAATCAAATCCCTTGAGGAACACATCAAACTTCCCCATCTTCCCACATTACCCACCAAGTATATCCGGGTCCCTGAGCAAAAGCAATCCCATAAGTCGGTTTGCCTTTACCTGAAGCAGGAATAACCCAGACTGTCTTCCCCAGCAAATTCTTCATGTGCACCACAGGAACTTTGTCCCCCTCTACAATATGTAAAAGTTCTGACTGGGCTGGGCCAGCCCTGTTGGCAGATCCTCTGGTGTTGACCAACCAGGTGGTTTTTGCTAAATGTGTATCCCAATGTTTGGAAGTCCCACCACCCATTGCTCTCAGTGTAGTTTTTAACAGCCCATTGTACCATTCGACTTCCCCAGAGGCTGGTGCATGGTAGGGGATGTGATATACCCGCTTAGTGCCATGCTCTTTGGCCCAAGTGTCTATAAGGTTGTTTCAGAAATGAGTCCCATTGTCTGACTCAGTTCTCTCTGGGGTGCCATGTCACCACAAAATCTGTTTCTCAAGGCCCAGGATAGTGTTCCGGGCAGTGGCGTGGGGCACAGCGTATGTTTCTAGCCATCCAGTGGTTGCTTCCATCATGGTAAGCACATGGCGCTTGCCTTGGCGGGTTGGTGGGAGTGTGATATCATCAATCTGCCAGGCCTCCCCATATTTATACTTCAGCCATCGTCCTCCATACCAGAGAGGCTTTAACCGTTTGCCTTGCTTAACTGCAGCACATGTTTCACAGTTGTGAATAACCTGGGCAATAGTGTTCATTGTTAAGCCCACCCCTTGATCACGGGCCCATGTGTATGTTGCATCTCTGCCCTGATGGCCTGGAGTGTCATGGGCCCACTGGGCCAAAAATAATTCACCCTTATGTTGCCAATCTAAGTCCATCTGAGCCACTTCAATCTTAGCAGCTTTATCCACTTGTTGGTTGTTCTGGTGTTCCTCAGTGGAAACCAAATTTGTTTGGTTATCCATTGAGAAGAAGTGCTCTTGATGCTGGAGTAGTGAAACCAAGGTCCTTTTCCTTCAAGATTTACAGCAGTGTAAGATGTTAGTAGTACCTAAAAAGGACCTTTCCACTTTTGTTAATGGTTCTCCCAGTTGAAAAGGATAGGCTGGACCATCCAAGTCCAAGGATTTATTTATCAAATCTAGTCTCGAAAGTTCCTGTAAAGTTTTTCCAGTACGGATCCTGGGTTAAGGTCTGGTTCTGCTTGCTTAGATTTCCCTGGAACTACTCTGTCCCAGGCTGTTGGAATCACAGCTGAACATGACCTTTTGAGATTTTTACTCTTCATCTTTCTCTAATGCCAACATTAAGGAATCTGAGGAAGCTAAATGAATTCCACACCTCTTTTGCCACTCCCGGTGATTTAGTAAAGCGTCTGCATACATTGTCTCATCCCACTTTCCTTCTCATTTAAAAACCAGCATTAATTGTAACAAGGTATTGTAATCCAATGTTCCACTAAAAGGCCATTTCTCTCCATCATCTAATTTATATAGAGGCCACCACTGATTACAATATTCGATCAAATTTTCCAGAGTCACAACCCATCCTGGGGGGCCAACAATTTGTCTCCAATGAGTTAAAATACATCCTAATCATGACTTCTCTACAATATCACCTGAATTCAAACTTTTGTTACCCATACCAACTTCAACAAATAATTCAAATAGCCAAAATTTACAGAATGACTTACCAAAACAATAACAAGTAATAATACTTTGGGAACTCAAAACCTATACAATACCAGGAGGACTTGAATCTCCCTTCCTTTGGGAACTCTAACCCCTGATTACCAAATCAAGCGGGACTCTAACCCACGAGCTTACACAAAACCCAAAACACCCAGCCACTGTGTAGAATTAAGAGAATGGGGTTGCCTAAAAGAATGCCTTTTGCACTTACCAGGGGTCTTACTTCGAGCTCTAAGGTCCGGGGATCAGGGTTTTCTCTAAGAAAATCCTCAGTGCCAGGTGGAGGTTCCACGATCCCAGAATCCGTCGAGGTCTAGAAGCAGGGTCCTGTCTGAGTCACCAAAATGATACCATAAAACTCATCAAATAAAACTCTCCAAGACTTGCGTTGAAATCTTAGAAAACAGGCATTCTTTATTGCAGTGCTGGAGACACAAGGGATCCCTCCACTAAACGCGTCTGCTTGGCGTTCTCAAAAGTAAGTATTGTATCACAGGAACACATGCACATTCATCACATTTCCTGTGAAAGTCATGCATATTTAAATGATTCCTTGGAATTCATGAATATCTGCCACACATGCTCACAAAGCTCTGGCAGTCTTTTTATTTGAGTCGGAGGGCGGTTTTTTACGACCCCAATTGTTATTTTTCTAGGTATTTTTCTTTATTTCACCCCACGTAGAGCTTCCTTATTTGATCATATTTGTTGTATCTTGCTCATGCAGACATAAATTAGAAACAATGCTCCATGTCGTTCCTCTTTTATCAATGTTTACCTGAATTTGCTCAACAAGGCCAAGATTCTTTGTTTTATCTTGCTTACACAGGCAAATATTCTACTCCTAGTTAAACATTTCCTGTTATCTAAATTGCTGAGCACAGGATGTATAAAAGACAGCTCAATTCATTATCTGCCAGGCTTAGCCAAGTCCATAAATATTAACCCTTTACGGTTTGAGCAAGTTGAATATCAGTGGTTCCTTCTTGAGAATTCATTTTACCATACAATTAGTTTTTACTTCTAAATTTCATCTATTATAGTTCAACATGAGATGGCCAAAGTACACAAGTATTATACATACAATTTGAAAACTTCAAAGCTAGATTTTAAACATTCTTCGACATCTGTTCAATCCCTTTCTTATTATTACCTTAAATGAGACTAAGTCACGCTGCTAATCTCCAAGAGCTAGTAGCTTCCTAGTAGAATCATAGAATAGTTAGGGTTGGAAAGGACCTTAAGATCACCTAGTTCCAACCCACCTGCCATGGGCAGGGACACCTCACACTACACCATACCACCCAAGGCTCTGTCCAACCTGGCTTTGAACACTGCCAGGGATGAAGCATTCACAGTTTCCTTGGGCAACCCATTCCAGTGCCTCACCACCCTCTCAGTAAAGAACTTCTTCCTTATATCCAATCTAAACTTCCCCTGTTTCAGTTTTAACCCATTACCCCTTGCCCTGTCACTACAATTCCTAATGAAGAGTCCCTCCCCAGCATCCCTACAGCCCCCCTCCAGATACTGGAAGGCTGCTATGAGGTCTCCACGCAGCCTTCTCTCCTCCAGGCTGAACAGCCCCAACTTTCTCAGCCTGTCTTCATACAATAGCTGCTCCAGTCCCCTGATCATCCTCGTGGCCCTCCTCTGGACTTGTTCCAACAGTTCCATGTCCTTTTTATGATGAGGACACCAGAACTGCACACAATACTCCAAGTGAGGTCTTATGAGAGCAGAGTATAGAGGGGCAGGATCACCTCCTTTGACCTGCTGATCACGCTCCTTTTGATGCAGCCCAGGATACAGTTGGCTTTCTGGGCTGCGAGCGCACACTGACGCCGGCTCATGTTCATTTTCTCATTGACCAACACCCCCAAGTCCTTCTCTGCAGGGCTGCTCTGAATCTCTTCTCTGCCCAACCTGTAGCTGTGCCTGGGATTGCTCTGACTCAAGTGTAGGACCTTGCACTTGGCATTGGTTAAACTCCATAAGGCTGGCATCAGCCCACCTCACAAGCGTGTCAAGGTCCCTCTGGATGGCATCCCTTCCCTCCAGCGTATCAACCGAACCACACAGCTTGGTGTCATCAGCAAACTTGCTGATGGCGCACTCAATCCCACTGTCCATGTCACCGACAAAGATGTTAAACAAGACTGGTCCCAACACCGATCCCTGAGGGACACCACTCATTACTGGTCTCCAGCCGGACATTGAGCCATTGACCACAACTCTTTGTGTGCGGCCATCCAGCCAGTTCTTTATCCACCGAGTGGTCCACCCATCAAATTGATATCTCTCCAATTTAGAGACAAGGATGTCATGTGGGACAGTGTCAATGGCTTTGCACAAGTCCAGGTAGATGACATCAACTGCTCTACCCCTGTCCATCAGTTTCGTAGCCCCATCATAGAAGGCCACCACATTGGTCAGGCAGGATTTTCCCTTAGTGAAGCCATGCTGGCTGTCACCAACCACCTCCTTGTTTTTCATGTGCCTTAGCATGCCTTCCAGGAGAATTTGCTCCGAGATTTTGCCAGGCACAGAGGTGAGACTGACTGGTCTGTATTCCCTGGGTCATCCATTTTCCCTTTCTTGAAAATGGGGGTTATATTTCCCTTTTTCCAGTCATCGGGAACTTCACCTGACTGCCATGATTTTTCAAATATGATGGGCAGTGGCTTAGCAACTTCATTCGCCAGCTCCTTCAGGACCCACGGATGGATTTCATCAGGTCCCATGGACTTGTGCACGTTCAGGTTCTTAAGACAGTCTCGAACCAGATCCTCTCCTACAGTGGGCCCAAGGTCTTCATTCTCACAGTCCCTGCGTCTTCCTTCTAAGACTTGGGTGGTGCGGTCAGAGCATTTGCCAGTGAAGATCAAGGCAAAGAAGTCATTAAGAACCTCAGCCTTCTCCAAATCCAGGGTAGTCAGTTCTCCTGACAGCTTCCAGAGAGGGCCCACATCGTCCCCAGTCTGTCTTTTATTCGCAGCATACCTGTAGAATCCCTTCCTGTTATCTTCCACATCCCTAGCCAGGTTTAATTCTAACTGGGCCTTAGCTCTCCTAACCCGGTCCCTAGCTTCTCAGACAACACCCCTGTACTCTTCCCATGCTGCCTGTACTTGCTTCCACCTTCTATAAGCCTCTTTTTTCCCCCCTTCAAAGGTTCCTCAGCAGCTCCTTATCCATCCATCGAGGCCTCCTGGGCTTCCTGTCCCATTTCCTTCTAGTCGGGACACAACACTCCTGAGCTTGTAGCAGGTGATCCTTGAATAACAACCAACAGTCTTGGTCCCCCCTGCCCTCTAGGGCTGTATCCCATGGAACCTTACTAAGCAGGTTCCTGAAGAGGCCAAAGTCTGCTCTCTTGAAGTCCAGGGCAGTGAGCTTGCTGCACGCTCTTCTCATCATCCCGAGGATCTCTAATTCGACCATCGCATGATTGCTGCAACCAAGGCTGCCCTGGAGAGTCACATTTCCAACCAGCCCTTCCCTGTTGGTGAACACAAGGTCAAGCATGGCACTTCTCCTTGTTGGCTCCTCTGTTACTTGGAGATGACATATAGATGACAGCAGTGCTAAACTACACTTTCACATTCTTATTGTCTCTCTCACTTGTACTCCACAGTTCAGAGAATACAAGTACAGTCAGACTGACTGAATTTCGGTATTGTGTGGTTCTCTCTCAATGAAAATTTCCAAGTCATTGATCTTTGACATGTACATTGCCAACACTGTAAAATAAACAAAGTAGTACTGATCTGTTCTAGAGGACTTTGGAGCTGGCCCTTTGTCAACATGCAGTCGGGGAAAATAAAACCAAAACACTTCATTAACTGTATAGCAGTTATACCATGTGACAAATACAAGATGTACACAACCAGTATGAAAGTGAACTGAATCTAAAACATGCACGTATCATTCTTGTAAGACCTGGAGAGGCAAAAAACAAAAAAAAAAGTTCAAATATGAGAAAGTCCCTTGTCTCAAGTCCCTTAACACAAGCACTTACACTTAAGTGATTACCAAACTACAGAATGTGGAGTACTAGGTATGATCTTATTTGCCCAAGCAAGTACTCAAGAAAATGATTCAGACAGCAGTCTACTCATAGACATAGTTGTTTAAAATACCAGTGTGTAGTCTGTACTGAGATGTAGTTATATGTTATGCATAAGCTAAGGGAACATGTATGCCTGCAAAACTCCCAAGGCCGCTGGATGTCAGCCATTTCCTATTAATGATGCTTGGGCTAGAGCTTGCTGAAACCCCTTTGGTCTGAATACATGAACATCCGCTAAAGCCTTTTCAGAAATCATCTTATCATATGAAAAGCAGAGTACTTGCACTTGTAAGCAGTTCACAGAATCCCAGCATAGTTTGAGTTTGACCTTCAAAGGTCATCTAGCCCAGTCCCTAATAGTTCAAATAATAACTACAACTACGATGAAAAGGAAAAAGCTAGAAAGGTGGGATAATGCAGAAAAATGCATAGATTTTCAAGCAAAGTGCTACCGTTACTGCCATTTATGGATTAAAAAAGAGTTTACATACACAGGTACCTGAAGGATCAATGACTAAGTACATATCAATATAAATAAAGGCCATAATATCCTGTACCAGTACTTAATGCCAGAGATGGATTCTAAATGCTTCTACTGTTCTTTAGTACTTCAATTTCCACCTCATTTGGTCTTTCCATGAACTTTGCAAACTGTCTTAGCTATTAATATTAAATAAGAGGTTAGTTTTGCTATATGCATACGTTAAAAGAAGTACACGATGTACATCTGACTCAGAACTGAACACAAAAGCTCAGTCATCACTTGCTCAGAAATTCTTAAACCAGGCACCTGGGCTGAATATTAAAATAGACATGCAGAACAAATTTCATTTTGGGGATGCTAAAGACTGTTGACGCTGCTATTTGATAAATAGAATGTTTTTGAGTTTCCTGCTTCTCTTCTGTAGCAATGGGTTCTGAAGCATGCTTCAGTGCATGTTTGTCCTTCAGCTTGAGGAGGAAGAATCTAGTGATAATGTTTACCAGATCTCAGTTATGCCATCCACTCTTTCATCACAATGAGCAGTTTCCCTTCATTCCATCTTTTCAGAACCTCCTTGTTTTATAGCACATGACCTATGATCTTAATGAGCAATAACAGTGTGCCTGTAGGCAGCATTTCTTTGAAGATTTAGACTCTGAAGCCATCTACTTTGAATGGCCACAAATAAAAATACGCAAATGCATGACACTGGCAGCACAGTTGCACCTGTTAGATACATTAAATGATGCTGATGTAAGAAAATGTTGTTTTTTCAGTATATTTGAAAAATCATTTAATATGGTGATAGGGTATGGATCACTCACCAAACACTTGCTATAAAAAGGGTAAAATCTGAAAGCAGAAGGAAGGATGGACTGCGAAGTCCCAAACAGGTTATGACTCAGCTTTCCCAAGAAATTAATGGAATTAAAAGGTGTGGAACATATTTCACCACGTTGCATTACTTCCCATCAAGTATGAAGAATCACTGTAAAAACCACAGGTCTCTTACTAACCTTTCAGTACCAGAGCACAATGAGAAACATACAACCTCAAGCTTATACTCTACAGAAGACAGCAGAGTAATTTTTTGCATGGGAAAATTTCTGTGTTTTCTCCTAAAATTTCTGTGTTTTCTCCTAAAATCACAATAATGTGATTTTAGCTAAATCCTTCAGAAAGCCAACAAGCAATAGAATCTACAGACACAACATTTAAGCCAAAAAATTTAAGCCAATGATGAAAATACTGCTTTTTCTTGACTGAAGGCAGCTTTTTAAGAAGACATGGAATTACAAACAAAGCATATTTGTGTCATATACACAAACCTCATGCCAAGTGCCTTAGTAACTGTCCATGTACATTATGGTTTTATGAGCTGCTATTTACAGCCAAATAATTGCCTGCATCCCTAGCTCTTCAGCCTTTATTCACAACTGCTCCTTCTCATAGACAAGCTCGGGCACTTAGGAATTTAGAACATTAAAAAAAACAATACTCCAAGATGCCCCCTCTGACCTCAGTGCAAAGGAAGGCTTGTCTGGCCACCCTCAGGCTGCTGGCGAAGGAAAACATACTCAGACTGTGCAGTCACCAATGGCTGCCCATGGTTGACAGGCAGTCAAGTTTTGCTTCCCGGTTCAGAGCAGCTCTTCCACACAGTCTCAGCCAGCCACACCTGTGCGGCACTGACACAGAGCACGGAGGCACAGGCTTTATGGTGTGTGTTAGTAGACTGAGCCAGCATCCATCACAAACAGAGGCTGCCCCATCCCTCTGGCATGCATTCCTGCTATGCTATGCCTGTGGCTGGCACTGACACTCCTGCGGTGCCCACCGTGACCCAGTTCAAGGAGATTAATCTGTAATTCTCTCCTGCTTCCAGACTGTGCTCAGACTGGTGCCAGCACGAGCACAGAAGAAACGAGAACACAGCTCAGCAAGTGAGGAACAGGATCTTTCCCATTCACTGACCCCCCCCACTAAGCTGGTTTAGCCACCCTGTAGAAACACCCAGGCAGGCTGGCAGGCAGGTAGGGCAGCACTGACGAGGCACCAACACACTCTCAGGAGGGATAGTAATGTAAAGGTTTCTTTTTAAAGGAACAAAAGGGACAGCAGAAGTGGGCCAGCTTTTTAAGATATAATCTGGAATGGTTTGTTCTCTAGTTAATGTTACAACTGGCAATAAAAGCAGGGAAAGCAATCCTTCTTTTAGGCAGGAATGTGAAGTAAATACTATCAGAAGGCCCTTTCAAGTAAAAAGCAATGAGAAAAGATGAGACATAAGGAACTAAGACATCCCCTGATGTGTTTTCCTTTCCCAGGGAATCAAAAGCAATTCTGCGCAGATAGGCTTGCTCATGAAGAAAATACTGCCAGACAGATAATACACCTAAAAAGTCCTAGTTCCCATACCAAAATACCTGAAGTCTATGTAAGCTTGGGGCGTGGGTAAAACCACAACAACAAAAACCCCAAACAAAACAAAGGAAAAAAAAAAAAAAAAAAAAAAAAAAAAGAGAAAACCCACCAAAATGACAACACACAGAAAGAAAAATCACAACCCCCCAAAAAACCCCACAATCCCTCCCTACAGCCCACCTCCCTCAAACAAAAACAAAACAAAACAAAAACCACACACACAAAAGAACCCACCTCAAAAGATGAAGCAAGCACAAGGAGACAAGGTGAAATATCTTCCTCTAGGATTACATCTGCATCCCCTTCATTAAACGTAACAGGAGCCAAGTGCCCCAATACAGGAATCAAAAGTCGAAAAATAAGGTATCAGAAGAAAGTAAAATTTATTACCATCCAAGACTCCTGTGAACTTCGTTTTCCTAGGAAATAATAAACTGTCAGTTTAGTTGATAAAGCTATTGAAAGTGTTGAGTTCTTGGCCACAAAGCTGTCAGACCCAAGTATAATACCCACTAATATTATTTTCCTTTGTTGATAAAGGGGAAAAACCTCAGATCTCTATCTCCATTAAACCTGGCAAAATGATTTAGCTGTAAACCATGCCAGAACAGAATACAATATTATCAATTAACATAAAAATTAACTCCACCTAGTTATATCTACATAACTAGGCAAAGTAATCACAATGGCAAGTAACACATACCACACACAGTACAGATGATTACACATTTTAAGCATTTGCTTTCTCAGTTTCATTTAGAAATACAGGATTAGTAAGGACCATCTCAGCAATGAAGTCCAACCCTCCAATAGTCAATGAGACTAAAAATTTCAGAAAACAGAGAAAGAAGAGATGAGAGGCCTCACACTGCTTTCCTATAATCACAAGACAGTTAAAAGCCACCAAATCCTCCAGAAAATGAACATACTTTCTCTGTCCCATAAGAGTAACAACTCCGAAACACCACAGCCTCAACAGACTGTGTGACCTGGGGAAGATGCCCCTCTGCTACCAGCTCCTGTGGCACATGAATAGGTTCTCAAAGTGAACATTTCTACAGGCACACCCATCCAGCACCTCAACTCTTACAATGACTTACTCATACTTGAGAGAAAACAGGAAATGGGCCAAAGCCCAGAAGCCATCTTACGTACCAGACTGAAAGTAGGGCTCCTCAAGTAACTTGTGAAAGCTTAGAAACACAGTCTGAATTGTTCACAAATAAAGATATAGTGGAAATCAAGTATTTCCAGTACACTAGTCCAGTCACAGGCTAACTTAGCATTCTATTTAAGCAAGAAGCACACAAACAGAATGGTACTGCATGAAGCCATTCTTTTTTCCTTTCCAAAGGCTCACTCCTCTGTACAGGTTAGCAGAAAATTCAGTTGAACTGTATCTTTCAACCAGGTTGCACACACAGTTATGATTTACACTTACTGTGAAGTCTTTCAAGTTTTGGACATATCCCCTATGTTTCTGACCACCCGGTAAGAGATGTTTCTCTTGTAGGTAAGTACAGGCAAGACCATCTAATTAGGTGGTACTGGGGACTTTACTCTTGCAAAGAGTGGTACATCACTGCACTGCAAGATCTCTGCTTATGGTGGTTAATGCACGCACATGGTCTGGGCAGCCCTGCAGGGGTTCCTCAACAGTATTGCCTCTTGAAGCCAAAATTGTCTGTCACATTTGCTTGTGTAATCAGGAGGGAACAAGGGGAAGGAAATAAAATGTAAAACCCAAGAGAATAAGATTGAGTAATCCACATGATGGTCTGCAATGTAGAGTTTTACAACAATCCTAACTAAACCATGTGAACTATTTTGGATTTGGGTAAAAGAACATAATACAAGACATTCTCCCCAACAACAATGTGTACCACAACCAGAAAAGCCCATCAAACTGCAACACACTAAAAATATAACACCTTTAATACAAAAGAATAACATCCTCAAGGACTACAGTGCGTCTGGAAACCTTGAAAGAGAGAGGTAAAACTGATCTAATATATCCACAATGACTGTATCCTCATCAGCTTCTTCCTTCCCCAGGACACTATCATGCAATCCTCTCCTTTAATTTTACAAGCTCAGTCTTGACACAATCTAGCTTTCCTGTTCACACTGTCTTCATTTCAAAGACAAGTCCCACAAGTTCACTCTCCTGGAAGCAAGCAGCCTCTAATTTCCAGCTTGCAGGTTCATCTGTGAACACTCTAAATGTAAACCTAGTTTCTAAATTGTCTTTGTGTCCTCAAGCATTTTTGTTCTTCCAGTGTATTTAAAAACCACACCACTGCAAGCTTTGTGGTGCAAAGCCAAATGTACCAAAGTCTTAAGTCTTCTCTCTCAAGAAGCTTCTTCCTACAGCTTCAGCACCTTCACATTTCTTCTTCATCTCAGAACAGAAAAGCAGCAATCTGTTTGAAATGGAGGGACAAGAGCTCTGGGTAACACGTAAAGGAGGATGTAGCAAGGTATTGCATGAGGATATGGGGAGATACCTGGCCCTACAATTCATCTCTTCTATTAGCCTGTTCCGTAAGCGCACCAAAGACAACAGGAACATCACCAAACTGACCAAAACATGCAGGCTCCACTCTCTCTGTAGCACCTTCTAGGTAATGAGATCTCAGAGTTCAATAGCATTACCTGCATCAGACTGCTTGGCACAGGCCTTAGGAGAACCCAGTTCCCCTAAATTTCACACCATTTATGTGTGAATTTACTCCAAAATTCATTGCATAACAAAGATATACAACAAAATAGTTTAGACTTGAAGATCTTTGGGGTTTGTCCAGGCTTCTCTCAGCTTCCACATAGCTCAGCCATGAACTAGTGATGGTTAAGTAAGATCTACTACACTGCATGGTAAGCCAATGAACACTTTTCAGGTTTGTGGATAATCCTCCTTCGTGTCACCTATCTTCCTGCAGCGCTGTCAAAATACAGTGTGAGAGACAACAGTTATTTGAGACAGAACTCCTACGCAAGTCACTACCACCCAGGAAACAGAAACTACTGATCCACTGCTTTGACTGGCACCTTCTCCTTGGAATGTATAAATTTACCAATAAGTTGCACAGGTTTGCTAACCAAGCCAGTGAAAAACAGAAGGGCATTAAGCCATTAAGCCCAGCTGTGGGTCTCACAGGAAACATACAATTTCCTACAAAAACTGATACACTTTTGAATATCTCTGTCAACTGCAACAACCATTTGTAAGGTTACTCTAGAACCACTGCACCATCCATCATTCATCATTCTCCTAATTTCTAGCTTAACTTTCTTACTGCTGGCTTATGTTCTTCACCTTTGTGGTAAAGTGAGCATCTTCGGCCCTGCTGCATATTTAACTTGAGGTAGATTTACGCAGACAATCACAACTCCATGCAGGTGGAGACTTCACAGTGCTTTCAGCTGATCTCAGTGTGCACTGCTGCCATAAATTAGATATAAGGTGTTTCTTCCCCCCTCCCCTTTAACAGCACCACTGCATAAAACAAAACAAAAAAAAAAAACCACAAAAGCACACACCAGAGGAAAGTGATAACTGCTTTCAGGCAATAACAGCACAGACTGAGCTTGGCACACATCTCTTGTGGAAAGATGGCCTCAACCTCCCTTTTCTTAAGCTAAAGGGGCCAGTTTCTGTTTGGTACGTACAGCTCCAGAAGAGGAAATGACATACTGGAACATCTGGAAAGGGAGACAATGGGGAGGAAAAAAGAAACACCAAACCCCTCCACTCCCCAAACACAGAAGGGCAAAAAAGCAAAGCACAGAAAGACAGAATGGAAGTTTCAGCACATCCGTATCAAAGAAGCTCCAGTACTGACTGTGCCTCACTAAACCTGTCTAGAAGAGTAATCAAACATGGGCATTTTTACCCACTTCCTGATGAGTCTAGACTTATGAAGATTTGTGCATTTAAACTGAAGGCACAGAATAATCAGCAAGCTCTAGTTTTAATTACACTTCATTTTAAAAGACCTACAAAGCAGGCATTATTCTCCCCCACTCCCCCAGAGTGAGAAATAAACTAAGCCGGACCAAGCAGTAACACCCGAAAAGCACCTGCACCTCTTGGGGTTTTCATGAAGCAAACCTCTCAGCACATTTTATAGGGCAGTAATTGCCATCAGTGGCACTGTATGATGACAGCCTCTTGTAGCCTGTGCAATCAACAGCTTGTAGGTTATTATGCATTTGTGAAAAGGAGGCATTTTGAGGCACGGCTGGGAGGTAAAGTGACTTGAGACATAGAAGAATAATTCCTCCCACCATGCTTCCCAGTTAAGAGACCTTCTTTTTCAGTACCCACGCAACCACCAGGGCCAAGACTTGCAGAGAAGCAGAGAATAACCAACTTCTCCTCTGAGAGGTAGTAAGACTAATACAACATTTACAAAGTTCACAAACAGCACAGAAAGGGTTCTTCACTGTAATCCAAATGTCAAAATTTTCAACTCAAAACCAAAAAAAGGCACACAAAGACACCAACCAGGTTTCCTGCTCAAACAGTGGCTTGGTAGCTAATGCTTTCAGGGCTGCTTGCAAGGCCTTTGAAAGACTCATGAAATCCACTCAGTTTACTGTAATTAATTATCGTGTTCTACCACAATTCACACACACATAGCTATAGAAGCAGTGTGCTCCACGCTTGCAGTATTTATTGTTGTGCATGTACAAATAACACAGGAAACAGTACTGCAGAGGTCTGCATATTCAGTACTTAGCCATTTTACCTCTGTATGAGAGGGAAGGTTAACGCATGCCTCTTAATCGAGCAGTGGAGATGAGATTACAGCAGAAAAATCCAAAACCACAGAAATTGGAAAGTTCAGTGTACCACAATTAAAAATTTCTTACCTACATGCAATACTTTCAGCCTTACCAGATCATCTTTCACAGTGCTTCCCCCCCGCCCCCCAGTGTGACTTCCTGATTTGGTAATTCCTAGGAAAAAATGTTACATTATAACATTATTAAAGATGGTTGGCATGGGTTTCAAATGTGACCATTTTGAAAGGAAGTGTGACCTCAAAGGAATTTCACATCCTATACATATCACAATGGAGCTTGACAATACTCACAAAATTTTAGTACGTTGGCTAGTTTAGCAAGATTAGTTTAGAATGGCAAGCCTGAAAAGCACTCTGAAGTACAAATTCCAGTTGCCATCCAAGTATCTTTTGTTTTCATGTTTATACTTTTTTGCTGTTCTAAAAAGCAGTGTTTTTGAAAACTGATATGTGAATAACCAAAACCACATACATGCATATATATATATATATATGCTCTGCCTACATAGTTCCTGTTTACTACAGAAATCAGTTCCCAGCATCCAGGGGGAGGGAAAAAAAAAGGAAAACCAAACTACAAAAAAAAACCCTCTCTTTTCACTCAACACTCAAAAGAAGGTAAAAGAACATTTTTCAGATTGTAAATACACATTTGCACAACTCCCTGTTCTCTCTTATCAGCATCTTCAACATGTTATCCTTTGCATTTTTCTCTCACAACTGATAAGGTGATTAGATACCTTAGATAGCAGGGTTAGCTTACTGCTTTGTACTGTGAGCATGTCTGCTTAGTGAGCTACCAAGCAGAAACAGACTCCAAACAGTTTCCAAAACTGCTGAAATTCATCACAGCATTTATTCCACAACAAGTTGTAGGTGTTTCCCTGGTGAGTCCAGCAGGTCCAAACAAGCTTGAAGTTTAAAGGTATGATAACTCTCCCAACTTTCTGAATCAACAAGAATCTAAAAATTGCAAACCGCGGTGCAATGCAAATACCATTCTTCAATTCCAAAGTTGTATTTCAATAATCTGCATCTCTTTAAGGAAGGCCATGGCAGTTTAAAGAAAAAAAAACCCAAAGTGGAGTGGGGGTGAAGGAGGAGGGAGCTGCTCTCAAGACCAAGATCTAAATCCCTTCAATTCACATAAATAAGACACAGTATGTCATCTAAAACATAGCTTTGTTCGGGTACATCTCCCTATAATTATTTAACCAATGCTGCATTTCCCTCAGTGTGTAGCAACTCCCAAGTAAGGCTAGTCATAGGAGGATTAAAAAAAAAAAATAATAAAAAATTAGTATTTTGATTAATTTGATCTATTTAAGCTCTTTGTGTTCATGCTCACTGTGAGTGAGCCTGCACTTCTGGTGCAGGTTTTAAATACTGATAAACTTGAATTCCTGTATTCTGAGTGGAATGGAGTAAAAGCACTGCAGCAGCGTGTTTAAAATGCATGGTCACATCACCTGCAACTGCAGGCAGAATTAAAATGAACAGCTTGAGTACATTTCTTGCCTTTTCACAATAATCTCCAACCACCCCTTGAAATTTCATGGTTGGATAATTACTCAACACATCCGTAGGTAGCCTGCATCTGAACAATGCCAAGTAATAGGTATCACTCCAGATTTATAAGACAAAAAAAGGGCATGCAATGCAACATAACACTGACCAAGAGCAGTGTCTTCGTATACGTTCTACATTGAAGACAATATTTGATCCACAAGTCTCACACAAGACTCCCTTGGTACAAAAGCTTAAGACAAACAAACCTGAACATCCACAAATATGTTAGAAGAAATCATGTACAGGCAAGACAAGTAAGGGTGATCCTGTCAGGATTTACAATCTCAAGTGCCTTTATTTTCCTTTATTTTCCCCAGGCACAAATCAAAACAAACCAAAAGAATGGAATAAAACTCAAACATTTTGGTAAAAGGATGAGAACCATTTATTACTTTTTCTGCAAAAGCACTGTGAAATGCCAGAAAACTAGAAAGTGCATTTTCAGCCCAGGCACATTATCTCTTCTCCTTGCTTCCAACAACTCCAGTTCTTACGCAGTATTCAAACCTCCATTACTAATTTCAATCAAAAATTTCATTTACACAACCCATTTGCTTTTTCCAAGACATCTTTTTAAGATCACTCTTATTAAAATGATTTTTTTATTCTCACTTCTGTCAGAAGTATTACAAAGTACTAAAGACTGCTAAATAGTTTACAAGAGAAAACAGTGAAGATTATTAAAATTTCTGAGTATTTGCGTCTTCACTGAGCTTTCTCAGAAGGCAGGCTGGCCTAGAATTTCATGATCCATTCATTCAAACACACCTCTGTCAAGAGAAACTTACCTGTTCATTTATTCACCTTGTTTGTTGCATGACTGCAGCAAAGCAAGAGGAAATAAAGGAATTCTTCCTAAGAAGGGGTGGGGAAGGCTGATTTTGCAAAATGGAACCTTTCATCATTGCTTAGCTCAAGTATTAAATCATGATGTGGGCTCCCAGATGAACAGAAGAAATTTTAAAGTAAAAGGTGTTTTTAATATTCACAGCTTTCTGAGTTTTGAGCCTCAGTGTTGACATTTGCAACTACATTTGTATGCAAAAGTAATGGTGAGAAACCTGCATAAGGGGTAAAAGAGGAATAGAAACTCATGGGATTTACAAGACAGTACTCCAAGCAACCACAGAAGTTTAAGCTTTAAAAGAAGTTAAAAACACCGCTAAAGTAAACCATACAACTATCCTAAGATTTGCTTACTCTTACAGTTTTATGGCAACACCTCGCAGCGAAATATTCTTTTTTTTTTTTTTTAAGTGATGCTGAAGTGAAAGCTTTAGCCCTTTTAAATAACTGCATTTCACTTTTAAAGCAAAATCCCTGTCACACACTTTGCAGTGTTTTACCACCCACTGGCATTTTCTCACAAAAGTAGATAAAACTGATGAGGTTCTTGGGTTTCTTCACTTTTTTCATGGAAGAGGCAGAAGAGTTTAAAGTTCTTTAAAATTCTTAAAATATTACAAGTTTAAACTGCATGCCAACCTATCTAGCCCTGAGATGAACAAGAACAACCTCAGTACCATAATAACATGTTTGCAACAGACCACATTAATATACCATTTTTTCACTATACTCCTTCTAGTATTCTGCTAACTTGAAAAACACTTTTTTTTTCTTTATAATATTACTCAGCATTTGCACTTCCCCATTCTGTAAAAATGAAATGCTTGGTCTTCACTGCTGTGTTCTGGAGCCAACATGTGATTTCCACAGGGTGTCTGTTTGGAAAAATACCCATGCATTTAAGCATTTCTTGTGTGAGTGGTCTAAGGCAACTGCTCTCTTTAACATTGCTTTGACACTTTCTCTTCAAAATAAATACGAGAGGTTACACAAACCTTAACACCTTCTAAACTAGCATACCGACATCATCTTCTCCCTGAAGAACCTTAAGAAAACAGGGCAATTTCTAGATGTGTCTTTATTTTCTTCTGTAAACCAAACCACATACTGGTGTCTGTAAGCACAAGCACAATTTTATTTTTAAGAGTCCAGACACTTAAAACTACATTTCAGAACACTTCATACATTCTTGCCAAGAAGAATGGAAATTAAATCAAACGATTTTTTCTGTCCTAACAAAATATTTAGGCCTCGCAAGCTAAACTATGGCTTGGCATGATAACATGTCTTTCTAACATGATATCCAATAAGTTAATACGACTTCACTGTTGTACTAACGTATTAACACGGACTGTCATTCGAGACATACAAAAAGCCAACCCAGAACACAATGTCAAAGTACGTATTTATCATGTACCTGTACAAGTCACGGCAACAAACTTGTACGTAAGTAGGGTGAAGGTTATTTTAAATACAGTCCAATGAAGTTTCCAATGATGTAGAAGTTCTCTGTTGATTTGGTAGGGTTGGGTTTTTTTTAAGAAACAGTGTTGCATTTCTAAGTTTCTGCCTATGCCAGCATCTCGTTTACAACATTTGTTATTATTCATCCCTTCACTGCAAAGGTACACACAAACACACACATGATCATCTGCATGTTGCCATGTACACTGCCCTGTGGTAATTAAACTCTGATCCTCAGCTTTAAAATTGAGGAGATGAACACTACAAAGGGATTCCGCCATACTGATGTGCTAAAATGCCACTGAATTCCCTCTGAAAGAAGGGGAAAGGAAGATGAAAAGGAGACTTGCACATAACATAATTCAGTGTTAAACTAACAGTTTTGAAACACGGAAGGCACTGAGAAAACAAGGCATGACTAACAGCATGGACTCAGAGAAGATCACTACACAGCATTCAAGCATCATGGTTCAGGGAGGCAACGCTTTATCTGCAGCGCTCTGCTCACATCCCCTCAGCAGACTTACAGCTTAACAGGGATACCCAGAAAGTGATCTCCACCGCACGGATGAAAAGCAATTTATCTCACTTCTTTAAGCGTCTTATTAAAGCGAAACCAACGCATACGGAGCCCTTCACTACACAAACACCAACTCCTACAAACCACCACGTTCCCAGCTACGCGCAGGGCTAGCAGCAGCCAGCAGTACAATTTCGCAGCTGACCCCGCACAGCACCCCGACGGGCACCAAGCAGAGACGATACCACCGAAGAACTGCCCAGCTCCAAACCCACAAAAGACCTCTATTATAAGCGCAAACGCGCTGTAGCTTAAACCCCCACTCCCCTTTCTCAGAAGGGGCACCTCCCGTCAGGACTGAAAGGCGACGAGGGGGCTTTCCACGCGGCTACAGCAGCGCCTGCCCTGGCCCCCCCGCGCTCAGCGGCAGCGGCTCCCCTTGCTCAAAGCCGGCACCAGCCCGCACCCACCTGCCGAGGTCCTCGCCCGTCTCGTAGTGCTCCTCCAGGTTCTCCTGCCTGAACACCGTCATGATCGTCGCCTCGCCTTCAGCCCTCTCTGCTCCGCGCCCTCATCACCAGCGCCTCAGAGCCGCCGAAGCCGCCCCGCGCTCGGCTACAAGCCCTGCGGAAGAGCGCGGCGCTGGGTGAACTCCCCTGCCCGCGGCGGAGTGGTGACCCTCCCGGCGCCGGGGCCGCCCCCCGCCCGCTCCGCTCCGCCCCGGAGGAAGTGGCACCCGAGGGCCGGAGGGCACCTCCCCTGCCCCGGCTCCTGCTCCTGCTTCTGCCCTGGCGGCTGGAGAAGAAAGCGGCGCCCGGAGCCCCGCCCCTCCTCCAGCAGCCGCACCACCGCCCAGCCGCCGGCGCCCGGCTGCATTTCTTTCTGGCTCTGTTGCCCGGTGAACTGGGACGTGCCGCCGGACTTGCGGCATGAGCCCACGGGCATCCCCGTACCTAACTGTACCCTGCCCACGGCGAGGGCAGGAGAGTGAGACGTGGGATCCCCTCCCCACCGCCGGGCAGGGACTGCCGGGGCCGGGCCACCCGCCTTCTCTGCCGCTCTCTCACCCTCTCGCCCCTCACCCGCTGCCGCCGCGGCTCCCCGGCCCTTCCGCGCCCCGTGAGGCGGTGCCAGCGCTCCCGGCCGGCGCGCCAATGGGAGGCCTTCCACCGCCCCCCTCCGCCCGTCGCCGAGGCCTGTCCCCCTCTGCAGCCGGGGTTGGCAGGGCCAGGTGTGCGTTGTCCCGCCCTGCCCAGCGCGATACAGCCCGACCCCCCGGGTGAGCCCGTGGCGCCGCGTCCAGGCCGAGCGCCTGCCCCGTCCCCTCCTGGGGCGGCAGGGCTCTGCGGCGTGCTCCCGGCGCGGCCATTGTGTGCGCTCCCACCGGCCGCGCCCGCCGCAGCCCCGCGCCTCACTCCCGACTTTTCCACCCCCCCAGGAGGCCGCGACTCCGCCCCGGGCAAGTTGAAGCGGGGCCGGGGGCAGCCGCGGTGGGGCGTCTGCTCTCCAGGCCCTGCAGCAGCGGCTGGAGCAGAGTTTAGCAGGGCAGCCCCGGGCACTGCTGGCGCGCCTCGGCTCCTCACAAAGGAAGCGTGGAGTACCGTGTACAGGTACTCTCTTACCAGCAGGAAACAACAGCGAGCTTTTTTTAATACCAAGTGTATTCAGTTGTCTCTGCGGAGTGTTGCACCTTGCATTTGGCATTTGTTAACGTCTCCTGTCTTCCCATGTGCTACTTATTGCTCAGGTTCAGCTTTCCCAGCGCGTGTTGTTTTCTGTGGTGTATTGGTCCCATGCCAAGCTGTGTTTTCCAAGTTGCTCTTTACTCTTATCCCTGTTGGTCAGCCTCAAGTGGATGCATGATGTCAGGTAACTCAACAGCTTTTAACTTCCATCTGAACTCTTGAGATCTCTCAGAAAAAATCACTCATCAAAGGTGAAAAGAAGTTCAGTGTAGTCATACAATATTACACTGGAGTCAAGAGAGCCTATTTCTTCAGGTACAGGGCAATAAGAACAGAAGCCATGAAATTTTCTGAGTGAGTCATGGCATACCTGAGGCAAGCATCAGAAATTTTTGTGCCTCCACTGAAGTCATCTGTAAAATGGAAAGAGGGCATTTGAATGGATCGCTGGATATGAAGTTACATAAAGCCATCTTCAAGGGTGGCAGCACTATCGATGGCGCTATGTTCAGAACTATGCCCCCTCACTATGTGGTTTACAGCCAGGCATGATACTGTGCCTTGTTTTCAGCTCATCTACGTATTTATCTCTTAATAGGTTTTCGGATTCATGACTCAGACACGTTAGATTGTTGGATTTTCAACACAAAGTTTTTAACAGACACTGGCTACAGGTTTAAAAGTTCGATTTTGTTTTACAGATTCTTCCTTTGCTGGAAATGAGGACAATCACTGGAGCCAGTCCATGAAATCTGAGGCACTCTAACCTTGCTTGATCATAGAATCATAGAATGGTTTGAGTTGGAAGGGACCTGAAAGCTCATCTAGTTCCAACCTCCCTGCCATAGGAAGGGACACCTTCCACCAGACTAGGTTGCTCAAAGCCCCATGCAACCTGGCCTTGAAACACTGCCAGTGATGGGGCACCCACAAGTTCTCTGGGTAACCTGTGCCAGGGCCTCACCACCCTCAGAGGGAAGAATTTCTTCCTTGTGCCTACCCTCTTTCAGTTTAAAGCAGTTCCCCCCCTTGTCCTGTCACTACATGCCCTTATAAAACGTCCTCCTTTAGGTAATGTACTGGAAGGCTGCTCTGAGGTGTTCTTGAAGCCTTCTGTTCTCCAGGCTGAGCAAGCCCAACTCTGTCAACCTGTCTTCGTAGGAGAGGTACTCCAGCCTCCTGATCAATCTTTCTGGCCCTTCTCTGATCTTGCTCCAACAGGTCCACACCACTCTGTGTTGGGGGCCCAGATCTGAACACAGTACTGCAGGTGGGGTCTCATGAGGGCAGAATAGAGGGGCAGGATCACCTCCTCCTACCTGCTGGTCACGCTTCTTTTGATGCAGCCCAGGACACAGTTGGCTTTCTGGGCTGCGAGTGCACACTGCCAGCTCACGCTGAGTTTCTCATCAAACACACCCCCAAGCCCTTCTCCTCAGGGCTGCTCTCAGTCCATTCTCTGCCCAACCTGTAGCTGTGCCTGCGATTGCCCTGACCCAGGTGCAAGACCTTGTGCTTGGCCTTGTTGACTTCATAAGGTTCAGGTCCATCCTTGAGCTTGTCCAGGTCCCTCTGAATGGCATCCCTTCCTCCAGCCTGTCAACTGCACCGCACAGCTTGGTGTTGTTGGCAAACTTGCTGAGGGTCCACTTGATCCCACTTATCTTCGGATGTTTCACATTTCTTTGTTTCGTATTTTTATGATGGTGTTGAACTTGTGTAAGAGCAACATCCATTGTAGTTTGTATGTATTTTGCATTGTAAGCGCTACTCAAAGATGCAATTCAGTATTACTCCTTATGACCCAGCCTGTTTTAACTGAAGCAATTGAAATTTCACTGTTGATTCAAGTGAGAGCAGGCACACATTGGAATCAACACACCATAACTGAGATAATTACTGAAACGCATAGGATCAACAGAAAAATTAATTACTCAAAATGTTCTGGTTTTCCTGTCTACTTCATTAACTACCTTATCTGAAGGAGGAAATCTTGCTCTTGTTGCCTGTCCATCGAGGTCTGGGATGCCTGAATTTTGTTGTTCAGGACCTCAGTGGACCTGGGAGTTGTGTTTGAATATTCTTGTGATGGCAGCAACAGCACTTGCCTCCGTGTCACATGCATGAAGAGCAGTCATGCTCCACTCCAGTGAAGACAGCTATGGCAGCACATCCATGCCTCAGTATACACAGGTGTGTATACAACAAAGATGTTGTCCTGGGTTCAGCAGTAGCAGTCAGTTTTTCTCCTTCTTAGTAGCTGTTGCAGCACTGTGTTTTTGACTTTCAGCCTCGGAACAGAGCTGATAACACTGATGTTTAGACTGACCAAGGACTTTGTGAGTCTCATGCTCTGCCAGGGAGGAGGAGGGGCCGGGAGGAAGCAGGGACAGGACGCCTGACCCAAACTAGCCAAAGAGGTATTCCATACCACAGCACGTCATGCCCGGGGATGTAACTGGGAGCTACCCGGAAGGGCACGTCCTCTTTTCGGTCGGGCTCTTTTTCGGCGAGCGGTATCATATTTTCTTTCCTTGTTATTTCTCTTATCATTATTATTATTGGTGGCAGCAGTAGTGGTTTGTGTTATACCTGAGTTACTGGACTGTTCTTATCTCAACCCGTGGGAGTTACATTTTTTCGATTCTCCTCCCCATCCCTCTGGGGAGTGGGGTGGGGGGGAAGTAGACTGCGTGGTTCTGATTTACGGCCTGGGCTTAAACCACGACAGATGTTTTCCAGCTGAAGCAGGGCTCCTGTTTCTTCAGAGAAATGCTCAGCTGGTTGTGTCTCATGCAGCCAACTTTGAAAGGGCTTGCCTGCCTGTTCCGAGTGGCACTCATCTTGCGGTCTGGGAACACTGAATCTAGGTGAAAACCCAGCCCCACTGCTGTGCTTTCAAAATGTTCAACTTCCACGAATGATACCCCTGTGACCTCAGATGAAGTCAGGTCAATGGAGCAGTTTGCCTTAGTCGATGAGGAATGGGTTAGGGACCAGTTGAGCAATCTGGACATCCATAAATCCATGGGTCCAGAGGGGATGCACCCGCGAGTGCTGAGGGAACTGGCGGAAGTCATTGCTAGACCACTCTCCATCATCTTTACCAAGTTTTGGGAAACGGGAGAGGTGCCTGAGGACTGGAGGAAAGCAAATGTCACTCCAGTCTTCAAAAAGGGCAAGAAGGAGGACCCGGGTAACTAATAGACCGGTCAGCCTCACCTCCATCCCTGGGAAAGTGATGGGACACCTTATCCTTGGTGCCATCTTAAAGCATATCAAGGATAAGAGGGTTATGAGGGGCAGTCAACATGGCTTTACCAAGGGGAAGTCATGCTTGACCAACCTCATAGCCTTTTATGACGAAATAACACGATGGATGGATGATGGCAGAGCGGTGGATGTGGTCTACCTTGACTTCAGCAAAGCATTTGACACAGTCTCCCACAGCATCCTCATAGCTAAACTGAGGAAGTGTGGTCTGGATGATCAGGTGGTGAGGTGGACTGCGAACTGGCTGAAGGACAGAAGCCAGAGAGTTGTAGTCTATGGGGCGGAGTCCAGTTGGAGGCCTGTATCTAGTGGAGTGCCTCAAGGGTCAGTACTGGGACCAGTATTATTTAATATATTCATCAACGATTTAGATGAGGGAATTGAGTGTACTGTCAGCAAGTTTGCTGATGACACTAAGCTGGGAGGAGTGGCTGACACGCCAGAAAGCTGTGCTGCCATCCAGCGGGACCTGGACAGGCTGGAGAGTTGGGCAGGGAGTAACTTGATGAAATATAACAAGGGAAAGTGTAGAGTCCTGCATCTGGGCAGGAACAACCCCAGGTTCCAGTATAGGTTGGGGAACGACCTGTTAGAGAGTAGTGTAGGGGAGAGGGACCTGGGGGTCCTAGTGGACAGCAGGATGACCATGAGCCAACACTGTGCCCTTGTGGCCAAGAAGGCCAATGGCATCCTGGGGTGTATTAGAAGGGGGGTGGTCAGTAGGTCGAGAGGGGTCCTCCTTCCCCTCTACTCTGCCCTGGTGAGACCACATCTGGAATATTGTGTCCAGTTCTGGGCCCCTCAGTTCAAGAAGGACAGGGACCTGCTGGAGAGAGTCCAGCGCAGGGCAACTAAGATGATTCAGGGAGTGGAGCATCTCCCTTATGAGGAAAGGCTGAGGGAGCTGGGTCTCTATAGTTTGGAGAAGAGGAGACTGAGGGGTGACCTTATTACTGTATATAAATATATGAAGGGGGAGTGTCACGAGGATGGAGCCAGGCTCTTCTCAGTGGCAAACAATGATAGGACAAGGGGTAATGGGTATAAACTGGAACACAAGAGGTTCCACTTAAACTTGAGAAGAAACTTCTTCTCAGTGAGGGTGACGGAACACTGGAACAGGCTGCCCAAGGGGGTTGTGGAGTCTCCTTCTCTGGAGACATTCAAAACCCGCCTGGACGCATTCCTGTGTAACCTTATCTAGGTATTCCTGCTCCGGCAGGGGGATTGGACTAGATGATCTTTTGAGGTCCCTTCCAATCTCTAGCATACTGTGATATTGTGTGATACTAGATTGCACATGTAATAAATGGGAAAAATAACTTTAAATTGCTGTCAAATGTAATTCAGTCATTGCAATTGTGATTTATGCTCACAGGTTTAATAGCACATTGTATGAAATCCAGCCATAATAAACTCAGCAGCAACATCTCTGTGATTTCATGGTTCTGTGATTTCAAGCCAATGTGTATTTTGTTTATTGTAATGTAACAGGAATAATAAAGTGAGATTAACTCCTTACTTACCCTGTTGTAAATTAGGGGTGATACTGGTGTCAATAAGACTATTTCAGTATGAAAGAGGGTCAAGAGCAAGATTAATAGCAACAAATTTGTTTTTTAAGGAGTGATTTGTGCCTGCTAGCTTATTACATCAAGTGGTTCACGTCTATTTTGCTATATAGAAAAACGAGTGTTCTGTTTCTTAAAAAATACTACAAAGAATTCAGATTTGCAGAAAGCATCTGTATCCCCAAGCAGTAAGTGAAAGGAAAGCTACATTATTTCTTGAAGTCAAGTGATCTATAGCCCTATTCAGCTACCTTACTACTGAATCAACACAGCCATTTCTACATACAGTTAACAGGCAAGGAGGCATATTAAGTGCATTATTTCAGGATAAATCTTTTCAAGATCACTGACTGATTTTTTTCTGTTATCCAGGTAAGATGGTTCTTCAAACCATGTAAGATACTAATTATGGCAAAGAACATAAATTACTTAGTCTGGCTATTACTTCTTCTGTGTATAGTTTTCTTTTTAAGAAAACTATGTTTTCTGTGTTTTCTATGTTGCATTTATGTTTGACATGACTGTAAAAGCAATTTCCTGGGTTATGTGTGATGTTCTTTGTGCAGATCCATGGATTTTTCATATCTGTTTAAATTTTTCACAAGGCAATCTAGTTACTGCCACTGAAAGCTGCTCTTCTGCATTTATCAGACACACCAGGGATGCACCAGAATGGGTGACCGTTAGTGTCACAGAGCACTGAGATTTGGTAAACCCAAAGCATTTTTCCTATAAAAGGAGTTCCAGATGTGCCAGTGATGTTTGTGATTAGGGCTCCTATGCCTCAAAAAGTAGACTGAAATCCATCAATTCCTTTCTCAGATGCCTGAAATGGCTGGCAAGGTAGAATCTGTAACTTCACAGTAACTGTGGCTTTTAGCACTGTAACTAAACTCAACTAAGTAGTGCAGAATAAATTCTGCTGGAAAAAATAATTCCTTAGCATTTCAGTCAATAAACAAAACAGCATTTTGTTAAAAATTCATTAAATTGCTATGTTTTAGACGACACATAGAAGTCAAGTTCATAAAAAATTATCAGCATCGCTTCTGAAAGCACCAAGCACAGCAAGATTAGTGCCTCTTCTTTTCTTTAGGGATTCATGTCAGTTCCTCATTAAAAAAAAAAATAAAAATCTAGGATCTGCTGATTTATGTGTTTATTCATCACAGCCCATATCATGTATATCCCCTAGTGAAGACTTTACTTGGCAAGGCAATAATTGAATGCCTGACTTGGACCAGTGAACAGCAGATAATCTGAACTTCCTGAGGATTTAAACGAACAATCAGAACTACATAGGAATTACCTGTCTTTAACTTTGATTTCCTGTAACTGTTCTCCCATGTGGATTTGGTCTCTGTGTTTTGTATATTTATTTAATAGAAAACAAACTGCAAACGATTAAATTCTTTGCAGAACTATTTCTTCATGAAAAGAAGGTTTACTCTAAGTCAAAACATTTTGACAAAGATTTTGTTAATGTGTAGTTTCAGTAAGGTAAATGTAAGATTACAATGTTTAGTTAAAATTTTGCTTGTAATAGTGTAATATATCCTTATGTTGCAGGAAGTTTAGGTTAGATATAAGGAAGAAGTTCTTTACTGTGAGAGTGGTGAGGCACTGGAATGGATTGCCCGAGGAAGCTGTGAATGCTCCATCCCTGGCAGTGTTCAAGGCCAGGCTGGACAGAGTCTTGGGTGGCATGCTTTAGTGTGAGGTGTCCCTGCCCATGGCAGGGGGTTGGAACTAGATGATCTTAAGGTCCTTTCCAACCCTAACTATTCTATGATTCTGTGATTCTATGTACACAACATTCTGTGAGACAAAATACATATTTTAAAGTAGCATGAGAAAGTCCTTTGGTCTTTTGGCTTTTTAATTCTGAGCTCAGTTTGATTCCCTACAAAACCAAAATGCATCAGATATGTAGCAGTATGTTTGGAAAATTTTCTTTAGTCAGACCAAAGAATACTGCAAACCTACATTTGAAAGAAGAAATCAAGAAAGCACTTGCTGGAAGTCCTTGGTAATTCTCAAAGTACTTCAAGAATTTTACAAGGAAATTGAAGACTTTATTTTTCAGTATATTGTGCTATAAACCTTGAACTTGACTGAATCTCAATATTGTGATATGCATGTTTTATAATAATAATTTATAACACATACCATCATAAAGCAATGGTCTTTGCATCAGCTTCTTGCACAATATGCACTAGAATTCCCGCCGCTCAGCTTTGAAATGCAAAAGTTCAGCAGACTTATCAGTAGTATATGATACCATGAAACCACATTTACTTGGTTCAGTAAGCTTTCAGAGATAATGGGTGGCAGGGTGAGGTAGCACTTGCTGTCCTGTCTTTATGCCTATTTCTTCTTTTTCTAAGGGAGGCTCTAAAGTCCCAGTCACAAGACAAACAATAGAAAATCAAAATATATCTATAAAATAAATGTTAATAAGGATTATTAAATTTATATAGCAACTTTTATTCAGTGCTCCCCAAATGCTTTGTAAACATCAGTTGCTTTAATTATCTTTTGCTACACCTCTGTAGCAGAGAGTGTTGTTAAGTAATGATGCTTGTCAGTGCTGAACAGACACTCACTGCACTTGCCAGGAATGAGAACCAGCTTTAGGGAAAGCCATGTGGAGGGCAGAGGAGGTTGGTGACATAGTGCCTGTGGTGGTGTCTTTTGGTGTTGTAGTCAGCAAGAGCTCTTAGACCGCTTTCCTGCAGATGTCAGCTGTTAGAAGGGAAATCTGCTTGCTGACACTTGGCCTTGGTTCACTGCCTGGGAAAGCCATTTGTGGGTTCAAATTCCTTTGGCATAGTACGGTAATACAGAGGTCATAGCCTTATCCTTAGAAATAAATGCTAAATAGTATTTAATGTAATTATTTTACAGATAAGCCACTGGAAGTGCAGACTGGATACAGGATTTAACCCCACTGCCATGGATGTGTACTTAATTGCTGGCATTCTTTCCTTTTTTCTTTTTAGCTAAACGTGACTAAACTGGACATGCAGAATGTCTGTAGGACTAGTCTGACTTGCACAATATCGCACTTGAAGTGAGTGATGATGACTGAAAAAAAAAGTGCTATCCTAACGCTTAAGTCCTTATTTCAGTTAGTCCCGAAGACAGCCTCTGTCAGCTCCCAGGAGCCAAGACACCTACGTGATGGTGTTTCCTTTGAGGATGCACTGTGAAAATCTGGATGTAAAGTCATTAATGTTTCTGACTGCTGCCCCAGATTTTTTCTGTGTCAGTAGGTCTGGCATGACAGATACACTGCTGTGGAGTCCACATTAAATACCTTGTTACTACAGCTAGCATTATCACATCTTTTGTTCTCAAAGAACATTTACCAAGGGAATCTCAAATCAGTACACTGTGCTGATCCAAAACTATCTTAGCACCGGTGAAGTGTGCCTAAAACATTTTTTTGTTGTAGAATAGCTTGGAACATAAGACTTGACTACTGCTAAACCAGGACAGATACACCAAGCGATATTTAAAGGTAAATATGTGGGAGATTTCTTTTGTTGGTTTAGTACATGATACAGGTTTCTCATAATACTAGGGAACCAGGGGCAGCAATTTGAACATCATGGGGTATGATGAACTTACTAGCTTCCTGGCACCCTGACTAGCTACAGAGGAGTGTGAAAAGAGTAAGCACTCTCCAGCTGTTGGTGAAATGTGCCTATGTGTGAAATCATTAGCATATAAAAAAGCCTGTTTGACTGTTTTGCAGTATTTGCTCAGTGTATTTGGGCATTTCTGAAAGCAAAACATCCCTAAGCATGAATATGCAACAAATATGTCTGCATGGAGTTGTCATCTAGATGTTTGGGAGACAGAGTAATCATGTTTGGCATGTTTCATGCCCATACATTCCCTCTGCCTATCTATCTTCCCTACATGTACAGCAGGCAATGAAACATTTGTGCTGTAATTTCTGAGGAGAGAAATTTGAAGTTTGCACTCAGTTTCCTCTGCTA
The DNA here is from genome assembly GCF_963264785.1 of Psittacula echo. Classification (NCBI taxonomy): domain Eukaryota; kingdom Metazoa; phylum Chordata; class Aves; order Psittaciformes; family Psittacidae; genus Psittacula; species Psittacula echo. Next base: position 45,347,756 of record NC_137742.1, on the reverse strand, counting down.
ATTTTCTGATTAATTTTCTCAGGTACCATGTATGACACACTGATCCTTCAAAGTGCTTTTGTGTGTGTGCTATGCAGAGCGCTAGGCAGGAATATGGAAAAAAGTACAAGAGGCTTCTTTAGTGTAAGTGACATTTAATCTTGGTCGGCTGATTAAGAGATACTGTGTGCTGTTCAAGTGCTGTAATCCACTCAGCTGAAGTTACTTGTGGTATAGGGAAAATCTGTGCTATTAAAATGCCAGTTTCTGAGGTTGATCCCAAAGTTCACCAGGTGTAAAGAGTAATGGTTGTGATGCCCAGCCACTGCCTGCAGAATTTTGGTTTCACGGCCCTCCTAATTCCTTTATTTCTCCTCTTTGCATCGTTAGCTCAAGTAATGCAAACTACGTATGCTCCACCTTGCTAGGGATGGCTACAATAGCAGCTGTGGTGTAGAGGGCCAGCACTGAGCACTTCCCATCTCGATGAGGCAGACTGTGTTAAAAGGGGGGCAGAATCCATTTTCCTCAACTGAAATAATCCTTCCCAGCATGCCTTTAATTCATTTAGTATTGTATCTCTTTAATTGATTTATTATTGTATCACAGATAAAGCTGAACAAGTTACTTAATGAGTTCAGCTACCAGGATGGATGGATGATTTGTTATATGATTTGGTGATAATTTTCTTTCTGTGTAATTTTCAGAGTAAAAGCAGCTGCTGTATACCTACACACTCAACTGTCCCAGTAGGATTTTATGTCCTGAGTTAAAGATCTTCCTTCTCCAAATACCATAGAGGCTTATCAGTTACAAATAGAACAGGTGTGACAAGTACTGCTGTCATTGCCAAGAACAATGTATTTTTTATTAGTTATTATCACAGTTTCCCATTAGGAAAGAGAATTCTTGCAGAAATCTGTAACCGAGACTCGGCAAAGCAGATCCAGAGGTCTAGATGCTAGATATAGTATTGTGAAGTCTGATTCTGGTGGAATAAACCACTGCTTACCTAGGTACAGGCTGGAGAGTTTGTAATCACTCTGCTTGGTGAGCATCCGAGCATGCAGCACCCTGTAGATCGAAAGATTAAATTCTTAATTATGTGCTTAAATAAATGGACTGCTTTTCACATTCAGACTCCTCTCCTGACATCAAGAGGAAGGGACTGGTATGGGTTTGTCCATCATTAAAGTACAGAATGTTACTTTGGTATTATTGGCATAAAAGTAGCATCATGATTCATTCACAATCACATTACAAAAATGATACATTACTTACATGCATACTGCTTAAATAGATATTATTGTATCCAGAAAGAATTACTAAATGGGAAGTAAGCACTCAAACCTTCTTGTTCCTGAATTAACAAAGGCATGCATTAACAATGATGTGTCTTGTACCTGAAATCATATTTAGCAGCGAATTTAACTGACAGGCAACGAGAAAGAGTTCTCATGCAGCTCTTTTTTTTTTGACTTTCAGCTATGCTCTTGCAAAGACCTAATGCATTATACTTAAATGCAAAGCACTTTTACAGTACATTCTCTTTAGCCAAGTAGAAACTTATTTTTATTCAGAAAAGCATTTTTTATTCTGCAAAAGAATACCGGTATTTAGGAAAAAGAAAGAAATTACAAGCTGTCCAGTGGGATAAAAATATAGTCAGGATGTGTGAAAGGACAACAAAGACATACCAAGAGTTTCAGATTAAAACCTGGAAATTATTATTGAAAACCTGGTGAATGTTACTCAGGGGGAGGCAATCCTGAGTCTAGGTGAGGGACGTGCATGGGTTGGTGGCTCAGCCATATGACCAGGACCTCTGATTCTGGAGCGAAAGCAGTGCTAATGGGAAAGGACTGGGACTGGAGGAGAAGGAGGAAAGAAGCTCATGTCCCTTCAATGCTCTGGTAAATCGGCATTGCATTGTTTTTCTGCTAAGTAGTGAGAACATGAAGAAAAACTAGGGAATATTTGTCTCTATTTCAAATAAAGTGAAAAATATTCAGTAATATTAAATGACAAAAAGTTATTCAGGGCTAGTTCTTCAGCTGGTGTAAGTCGATATAATAAATTGCCTCAGTCCTCTAAAGTAATGGAACAAGGATAACTCAAAAAAGGGTCCGTTATTACCATTAATTAAACGTTTAACTAAACCTCTTCCTTTGATGTGGGGGATTTAGTGTTAAAAAAACCGCATGTGAATCCACCTTGGAGAAATACTCATACAGAGTACTCATGCATAGACACGCAATAAGAGAGTGGTAATTGTATATTGTTTCATTACATGGAGGACAGGATTTTGTTTTGTTTTGGGTTTTTTTTATTGTATCCTTCAGATCGTGGTACATGTTCTGCCAGCTGTGCTCAGCCTGTTGATCTGCTATGGAGGTGCTAATTTTGAAGTTGTTGTGGTGCAAAAGTGAGGTGGCACACTGAGTTAATGCCATAGCATTTTACCTCAGGAAATCAGGGTTTTGCTTTGGCAATACTAGGCTAGTGTAGGTTCTTGCTCCCACCCCTCCCAGTAGATCACAATGCAGTGTTGTGGAGCTGACACTGGCAGTCAGTGGGTGTGCAGAAGAGGTACAGGACTGTGGATGGACAGGCACTCACAGGCTTCATCAGAGGGGACCAGACTGGAGACATTTCAGACAGCACATCCCATGCTTCCTCAGCTTCTCTACACCTGTCAAAACAATAACTATTACGTCCTCTATCCCAAAACATGCAGATGAATAGACGCTGGGGGTGGGGAGGGTTTGCTGATTATTGACGGTAATGAAGGAGAGTGGGTGGTGATTGCACATTGCAGAAACCTAGAAGAAAGGCAGTATGATATAATTTCACCCTGGGAATCTATTGCTATGGCAACAAAGAACAGATTATTTTTTTCCTCTGAAAAATAGGGTTCAATACAAAAGTATCACAAAAGCAGAAAAAAAAATTAAGCAAACATTTTCTCCTCTTTTTTTGTATTCACGCATTTGTATTATTACTGATATGTTTGTAAGCAAGGAAGAGTAAATGTCTGTGGTTCATAGACATTTCCCCTAAATTAAATAAAGTATTGTTGTGTTAGCTTTGTTGACTGTTGCAGGGAAGTCACAGCAAAACCCCTTGTGGTGTTCTTGATGTTCAGTCTACAGGCCACTTAGAGTTTACATTCCAGTTACAGCTATTAAACTACTCCTCCAGATTTAACAAGATGTAACTGAAGTCAGGATTTGGTCCTCAACATTTTCTATTCCATATAGACAAAGAATTAATGAAAACAATTACTTTTATTTAAAGCCACTGAAGTGGGTTTTGATGACCATTACAAGACGCTCTGCCAGCATCGTTTCACTCTGCTAACTGCAATGGCTTGGGCTGGTGAACAGGTGCTCAGGGAGGCCATCTTCTACATTTACTGTGTGAGAAAGGTTTAAGCTCTGCAGTAGCATTAAATGAAGGAGCAGTGCTAATTGCCCCTCTACAGGAGAAGTAAGGCTTTTGTCCGAAGGCCAAAAAAGAAATCCAGGAGCCAGATGAATACTGTGTGGCTCAGTGCCCATATTGCCTGCCAGACCCCTGGGATCACCAGTTTAAGTCTGCTGGAGACAAGCTGCTGGTACGAGGAATATTGACCAGATCTGAGTTTCTTTCCCTCTTCAGGGTTTAAATTAGAACTGTAAATTACTAGCTAGATGAACCAAGGATTAGCCTGTACCCAAGACCTGCTCCTGTTTCCCCTCAAGACATCTTCATTTTGTTCTTTAAGGCTTAATCCCACCCTGTTTCCTAACACTTGCATTATGGTAATCACATTTGCAGTTTCTCTGCTCAGACATGATGTTCATTTCAATTACACACCATTTTATCTCTATACCACGTATAATTATATTTTTTTCATTACATTAATCACGTGTTTTTCATATCTCCAGGCTTTTCATAAGATATTAAACTGAACTTTTTCACACCTTGTTTCTGACATGGAACTTGCCAAAGAGAACTCTTGTTGCGAGATACCCTGAGCTCCATGCACAAAAACCTCTGGGAACATCAATAACTTCAATAGTCAAATTACAAATTTAGTGAAGAAAGGTAGAATGCCTACAGCAAGAGGCAATTTCTCTCTGTATGACTCGTTTTCACAAAACACAAACCAAACTCAAAATTAAAACAAGAAACAAAGAAACAAAAGAGAACCATTCTGACAGAAGACAAAAAACCAGAGATGAGGCTGCACACAAACCTTCACATATGTTGGGTGTCGTAAGTTAAGAAGATGGGGGAAGGAGGGAAGTCTTCTTAGGGCATATTTAGATGTGGCAGAACTGTCTGTAAGGAGCAGTGGTGCTGAGAAATTTTCTGAAACCAATTTTTGCTTCTCTCCTCAAGTGTCTTGCCTATAAATCATGAACTTGCAATCAAAGGACTCTGTCCAGCAGACAAAGCTTTCACCACATAACTACTGCTCACAGAAACTGCAGCACTCCTATCTGGATGGAGAGTGACAATTAGATTTTCATGACAACAAAGAAGCGCAAATTGGTCTCGGAGCTCTTGCTGTATAAAGAACAGGGGCAATCCCATGCACCATTTTGGCCTGACATCTGCTTTATTTGCTTTTCTTGTTCTCACACAGCCACTATGAATTTTCCTGCTGGCAACCTTCTGGCAGAAGCCTTGGCCCCTCTGAAGTGAGCTGGAGCCCTGGCACTGCCACCATTGGCAGCAGGGTGTCAGCTTTTATTCCTTTGTGTTGCTAATGGAGCTTAAAATGAACCGGCTTTTCGTGTTGGGAAAGTAGCTTCACTTTTGTTTGTTTGTTTTAGGGTTTGTTTGTTTGTTTGTTTTTTTTGTTGGTTGGTTGGTTTTGGTGGGATTTTTTAATACTAATCAGCAGAAGCAAAATTCACCTGTGCTATTACTTTACCCTAAGCAATAATTCTGTGGCAGGCATAATCTATCATCTTCTGTGTTCTAAGGCTGATGTTTATTGGAGAGACCTCTGTGAATAGTGAGGTACTCTTAGTTTGCTGTTAGTTAAACTGAACTTATAATGATACATTTTTGAAGCAAGCTGTGTTTAGTGTGAACTGATTTTTGTTGCATATCAAATGCTTGGAATTTATGCAGCAGAGACTTCCCACCTTATATATAACAGAACAGAAAAGTAGCAATTTAACTCCTGTTAAACAATACAGATTTACTTTGCCTTCTATCTGTGTAGGCTGCAGTAAAGGGTTTTTTTCTATGGAAAAGCCGTATTGAATTGAACAGGGAAGAAATCAGTAAGATTACATACAAATTTAGCAGCTAATAGGTTTGAATAGAGAATTACATCCCCTTGAGAGTGTTGCAGCACTCACAGGGCTGTTCTAAGCATTCTACAGAAAGCTTGTAATTTCCTATTAAACTTCATAGGAATTTCTCATAAATGAAGTTTTTTGAGCTGTTGGGACTGGAAGTAGACCAGCATCAAGGTTAGGAAGGGTTAGGAAGCACCATCCACTTCTTGTATACTACTAAAACTTTCATTTAATTTGCCTTACATAGCTGTCATTCCTCTTGGATGACGAGGCAACCCAAAACCTTAATGCCATTATGGTGGTGCACTAACCCACCACTGCTGCTGGAATGGAAGGGGATTCATTGCATCTTTACCCTGGTAGAAAGAAGAGAAATGGGATGCTCATTCTTATTTTTACCTCCAAATTAACAATATAATCCACCCTATATGGTGTAGCTACATTACTGCAGTGTTGAGTGCTGTTTAGGGGTCAGCAAAAGAACATATTATTAGCCTGGTGAGTTTTAATACATACAGTGGTGTAAGTGCTCCAATTGTGTCTGTCTGCAGGCTGCAGAAGGAAATCCTACTGTACATTCAGGGATTGCACTCCTGTGAATGACACCAAGTCTACGTGATTCAGGTATCATAGCAACCTCCATGAATCACAATCTTTGTTTCTCTGTGACTTGTTCATAAAAAAAATAAAAACACCACTCTTAGCAGGGGGCCTGCCCTTTCACTTTTCACCTCAGTAAAGAGAAAGATTACAGAAGTGATGCCACTATCTCCAGTGCATGTCACAGGGGAAGGATTGTCTCCTTTTGTACTGAGCACTCCATGTTAGGAACCACTTTGTTCTAGGTGCCTGTACAGGCATTAGCACCCACTAAATTTTCTGACAATTATGCAGTTTTAATAATGAAAAGGCTTTGTTTTGCAATAGCACAGAAAATAAGGAAATGTCACTTAAAACAATCCTCAAATGCGCTTTTCTAAGGAAAAGAATTTAAGGAGTTACTGTGCTCGCACAGAGCAATGCTGTGTGGCTGGCCTTCCTCTTTGTGCTCACCAGGTCATGCTGCATGCACTGCTGAGAAGGTGCTGCCTCAGGAGAAAGTGAATTCCTTCAGACCCTGACAGCAAGTGATTTGCTTTGCTTATGCTTACTGCTGTCTTCTCAAGTTGGAGAAAGGAACTTCAGGTCCACACAATTCTCACCAGGCTCCACTTCCTCCCTTCCTACCAGTTGCAGTGGATCAGGGAACACGGATTTGGCTCCAAACCAGGTCCACCAACCAAGTGAGCAAAGGAGTGAGATTGATGTAATGATGGTTTTTTGCCGTCTGCTTTGGCAGGTAAACATAGAGAAGGTGGTGCTGCAATTTGCTCCTGTGTAGGAACACAGAAAGCAATACTGTGTAGAAGGATAACTGCAGTGTGAGTGCTTGGCCTTATAACTTCTGGTCAAGCTATTGTTTCCATTTGGCCCTGAAGCTCCTGTGAAAGAGAAAATGCTTTTGTTACAGTTTCACTGTGAAAAGATAATCTACCACAGTGTCAAGTATTGCATGGGGAGGAGAAAGAAGAGAGAAAGAGTGAATCATCACTATGACCAAGCAGAACAAGACAGGCTAGCCATATATTTCTACTAATTTCATTCTACTAACTTCATTTTCTCTGCTGTCATTGGAATCAGTTCATGCCTTTGTTCAAAATGGGAAATAACCATTTCTTAAAGCCACTGCACTTAGATGGTATTGGCCTGAAAACAAAGAACATCCATTAAACTCCTGAAATTCTTTCTAGGGCAATAAAAACATACTGAGTTTTGTAAAATAAAACAGAGGAACTGAATGACTCTCTTGGGTGTTAGGTTAAGTATCTTATAAAATTCCATAAGTCAGCAGAGCCTTTTTAAATGTAAGTTGCTGATTATGATATATAGCAACTCAGATACTGTGGTAAAGAAAGACAAAGCTAACTTAAAAGCTCATAACCTTACCAGACAAAAGGTGCTGTAGATATCAAAAAACCTCAGAGATACTTCTACATCCTCCTTCAGATGAAGAGTATTTTGTGGTTGCTGGGAACTTGGACATGTGTAATTTTGATTCAAAATGCAGCCTTTTGACAATAACCTAAATATGATACTGCAGACAGTAGAGCTAAATGACAGGAGTTCCAAAATTAACTGTAAAGATGAAGATCATAGAATCATAGAACGGTTTGGGTTGGAAGGGACCTTAGCAATCATCCAGTTCCACCCCTACTGCCATGGGCAGGGACACCTTCCACCAGAAAAGGTTGCTCAAGACCCTGTCTAACCTGGCCTTGAACATTGCCAGGGACGGAGTAGCCACAGCTTCTCTGGGCAACCTGTTCCAATGGGTCAGCACCCTCACAGGTAAGAATTTCTTCGTTCTTTCTAATCTAAATCTACACTCTTTCAGAAGGCCATTACCCCTTGTTCTATCACATAAAATATCATTCTAGGTGAAAAAAAAGTTTAGCTCCCAACTACAGAACCCCAAAAGAAATGTAAATGTTCTTGCCAGCGTACAAGAAAGATTCACTTATGAATTGTTGTGCAGAGATACGTAGTGGCTCCATATATGCATTCATTAATCTCATTTCCAGGATTTCAGGCCGGTTGGCCTATGGGAAGGTAAACATTAGTCCTGGCATTACATAGCACGCATGCCACCTCCACACTTCACACATTTATTTGTGGTGTTAACAGAGAGGCCAAAGATGTGAGTAATGCAGTGATTGTGCCTGAACCGAGTGTTTTGCTTCCAGGGCAATATTAACATACTTCACTGCCAAGCACTCTGGTGTGGTCACAGCTCTGTTTTTTTAGCCATTCTTTCACTCTCACCCCAGTGTGAAAACTGGTAAAATAAACACTTTGCTCATGCACCTGCATGTGGGTTTCTGTTATATCTGTGGCATCTGTTATATTTGTTAAATACTGAATATAGCTGTGGCAGGTAAGCTGCTCCTTACAGTCAGAACTACCTTTCCTGTTTCCCAACAAGGTGGGGGCATCCTCAGGAAATAGTAGTGGTGGCAGAAGTCTTCCAGAGAAGAATGTATGCCTTTCCTGACTCCACTGGGATTTCTTCACTCTGGAATTACAGGTGCACTATCTACAGGAACCTAATGCTGTGAAACTCTCATTTCTTTTGAACTTTGTTCTTCTATTTCTATACTGTATTTGTTCTTATCTCCCTTTCATTCCATTTGGCTGATCCCCTTCATATCTCTTCACCTTGCTTGTTTTCCCACACCCTCCTATTTTTCGGTTGGTAAAGGTTCTTTTGCCTCAGCCACTTCCCAATACCTGGGCTCTGTCAAGGCAGCTGAGGCTTAGAAAACTACCTGATCCCATAGACCAGGGGCAGAGCTGCAGCCTGGTACCACCCTGTGCTTCCTTCCTCTGGCCTGAGACATCAGTTACAAACTTCCCTCAGTCTATCAAATCTTGGATCAAGGAACTCAAGAGCCCTGGACTGCAATCCTCTTCCTCTTTTCAGTGATGCTAAAAATTAGAAGGAACACTGAGGTCGTCTGTCTGGATTTTCTGTGAAAATCCTAATACAAAGCATATTGTGCCCTTTCCTATTTTAATTCTGCTATTCCAGTCATTATTTCCAGAAGACAATGAGGAATTCCTGATCTCTGATTTCCTCTGTTAACAGGGCTCATTAGAGTGACCTTGCAGTGCTTGGCAGTACCAGATACGTGACCTTTTTTCTCCCTGACATTCATTTTTTCTACACAGTGACATCAGTCACTGTATATGCATAATCTGTTTACAGCTGCTGAAAACCTATTTGCCTCATATGGAGCTGCTGTCCTTGACCACAAATTGACAGCACACTGTAGCAGGTGGCTCTTTATGAATCCAAAGGGAAACACAGGAGAAACACCACTGACAGATAAATGGAAATCAGACAAACAGGTGCTTATAATGGTGATGTTCAACAAGCTGGGATGTGGAAAAAATGTTGCCTCATGAACAAAGTAGATGGTATCCAGGAAGCTGATAACAAAACCAAATCCATCAAATAAGCCAGATTTCCATATATTTTGCCTGCAAAAGGGCTTTTGGGGAATCTCTTGCCTCAAGTATCGAATTATAGAATCACAGAATAGTTAGGGTTGGAAAGAACCTTAAGATCATCTAGTTCCAACCCCCCTGCCATGGGCAGGGACACCCCACACTAAACTATGTCACCCAAGGCTCTGTCCAACCTGGCCTCGAACACCGCCAGGGATGGAGCATTCACAACCTTCCTGGGCAACCCATTCCAGTGCCTCACCACCCTTACAGTAAAGAATTTCTTCCTTATATCCAATCTAAACTTCCCCTGTTTCAGTTTTAACCCATTACCCCTTGTCCTATCACTACAGTTCCTAATGAAGAGTCCCTCCCCAGCATCCTTATAGGCCTTCTTCAGATACTGGAAGGCTGCTATGAGGTCTCCACGCAGCCTTCTCTTCTCCAGGCTCAACAGCCCCAACTTTCTCAGCCTATCCTCATATGGGAGGTGCTCCAGTCCCCTGATCATCCTCGTGGCCCTCCTCTGGACTTGTTCCAACAGTTCCATGTCGTTTTTATGTTGAGGACACCAGAACTGCACACAATACTCCAAGTGAGGTCTTACACGAGAGCAGAGTAGAGGGGCAGGATCACCTCCTTTGACCTGGTGGTCATGCTCTTTTTGATGCAGCCCAGGGTACGGTTGGCTTTCTGGGCTATGAGTGCACACTGCCAGCTCATGTTCTTCTCCGCAGGGCTGCTCTGAATCTCTTCTCTGCCCAACCTGTAGCTGTGCCTGGGATTGCTCCAACTCAGGTGCAAGACCTTGCACTTGGCATTGGTTAAACTTCGTAAGGTTGGCACTGGCCCACCTCACAAGCGTGTCAAGTATAGCTGTAAAGGATACAAAGAGCAATCTCAGTTCAGAATTGACAGATTAATCACAACATACAGCTTCATGCTTTTATGTGACCCTTCATGTAAAAATTAAGATGGTGCCTCCAACACAAGAAAAGATCAACGGCTAACACAAAGTTCTCGACACATGAGATTACTTCTGGTGTTTCCACAACATGATCCCAGTTTGCAGACCATAAAAGAGAGAACACCTTCCCATACAGACTCTGGATAAAAGAACATGGTAACAAGAGTAGTTGCTGGGATTAAACTCTGGGCTCCTTTAGACATCATGTTCCTCAGCAGATTCTCTTACATAGGCCCCAAGGGACTTTTGTAAGGAAAAGAGCACCTGTTCTTTCTAATTCAGACATTTGCCCTTCTGGGTTGTTGTGAAAGTGTTGCTACAGAGTGTAGCTAACACTACGTAGTGGCTGGAGTAACAGAAGCAATCTTGCTTCAACACTTATGAAAAGAGCTGACAAGCCTTGCCACACCACAACAGGTATCTGCTTTTATTTATTAGGTAGGGTGATAGAGCAGAAAGGACAGAATTCTAAAGGTCTTTCTTTAAGAGGGTAAGACTATGGTTTTTGCATGTCTCCAGACCTGGAAGTCTTCTAGCCTGTAGGAGAAGGTTGCCTGCTAAGAAACCCCTGATGCCTCTTCACAGAGCTGCTGGAACAGAGCATTTCTCCTGGTAGTTAGGATTTTCACCATTTGATTCAGGGTACTTAGAAGCCAGGCAGAACAACCACTGCAGGTAGCTTAGTTAAACAGCTTAGGTCTAACACACAACTCCTTCTTCCTTCCCTTTTCAGCAAAACTACACTTTTTGCATTGTATTTTCTCTTTCTTTCCATACAGTTCAGACTGGGAGATGCAGTTCACTTCCAAATGACATAAATAATCTTAGGCTCTATACTTCTCTCCCAGCAGGAGAGCACATCACTTGTTAAGGAAGATGCATTTCAGGACTGCTAAAGTTGCCTCTGATTAGTACCTTTGTCTTTCAATGGTGAGTCACCCTGTTCTTTCGTCCTGTGAAAGCTAATCTTGGTGGTTGTTTTGGGACAAATATTTTACAACTGCACTTATTCAGTAGGAGAGAACTCAGTGCCTTTCTATTTACAGCAAACTTCCCACACTCTGTTGTCTTGTGATAGATCTGAACTTCACAGAATCACAGGGGATGGCATTGTACCCTTCTGTGCTGAAAAGAGCTTGAGAAGAAAACTAGGTAGTGCAAGAAGCAGAGAAGTGGGAAAGGGCAACAGAATAGTCTTCCATGGGGATGCTTCAAGACGTATCTATTTGTTTCTGAGGAGCTGGAAATGAAGCTGAAGCCCTAAGAAACTGTGGGGCGTTTATTAGCCTCTCGCTATCCAAGCTCAAGAAGTCCTATGTCCCAGGCTGGCAGAAGACCTTGTAATACACAGTGTAACACCATCCTGCTAAGAAGGGGAATCCATGTTAAGTAAGCTAATCACTTGAAATGCCATTGTGGTAAATAATTAAGTTGTATGATTGTGTAAGCACAGATAACTCTGTATGCCACAATGGTTTTGCTTCTTCTTGGGGAAATTATCTGTGACGAGGAGTGACTACACCTCTGCCTACAGAGGAGTGTAATGGAAAATTAGACAGGGAACCAGAACACAATTGGCTGTCCAGACTGTAGTGACAGTGGTATCTATGAAGTTTATTTAGAGGTTTGTCCAAACCCCTACATATATCTGAGTATTTCTAGATGCTTCTTTGCTCTATGTCAGAGTTATTTATGAATTTTTCCAGGTTAAATGCAGCAAGGCAGCAATACAGTCTGAAGGCCTAATAGCAAGCGAAGGAGAGATTCCCAATGAAAGTGTTTGAACATGGCATTGGCCTCCAGGCTAACAAAGGTTTGTTGGTGCTGGTTTGAGGATGATTCCCATCGTGCTCATGGGACTATCATAAGCAGTAGTTGTTTTGACTTCCAAGAAACTATGACCCAGATGTATCTTGATAAGAATGTGGAATATGAAGAACGTGGTTGTTTCTCTAGAAACCGGGTCATCCTGCTCCCATCTGTTGCTTTTGAGTCAATCCTTATGTTAGACCATCAAATTAATTTACTCAGTTCAGGATAAGAGTCTTTTAAAGAAAATATGTAGTATATTCGGTCTTCACTGCTAGCTATTGACACAAGATGCAATCCTGCAGTTGCTTTGTGTTTTTATAGAAAAGAGAGAAGTGGTAGCTATAGGGAAAGGCACAGCATAATTTTCAAACTTGTTCATGCTGTGTTACTAAAAGATTTTACTTTCTGAGCCTGAGGATCAGTTTTACTCCCATTCACCATTATACATCATCCCTGTGGCAACACCAGCAATTACTTCCAAAGAAACATAGTTACAGAAGAGTGAAATATATTTGTATCAGCCTTTAATCCACCTTGGTGGGTAAAACAGAAGGAGAAGAGCCATTCCCATGTTCTACACTGACAAGTTTCTAAGAGAGAAAGTTTTGGTAGTGGGCAGATGGCTAAAAATGGCTTGCTGTGGCATTTTTTTCTTCTCTCTAAGCTTCCTATCAAATAGCATGTCCTCATTGCTAAATAACATTTACTCCTCATCAGAACTATTCTGCTCTTGTCCGTTCCACATTCCCATTCCAACATATTTCAAGTGCATAACTGAAATCAGCTGGGAGATGGTAATCTCAAAAGGTTTCAGTATTAGGCCTAACAGTTACATGTATTTTCTCCAGTTTAGATCTTCCAAGAACATGAAACCAACAGTTAAAGAAATTGTAGCATGCAGAATTCAGCAGCTTTTTTTCCCTGACCTTTTTAAGAGGCTACAGTCGCTTATGAAGCAGCACACATCCAGTTTGACGAATACATACCTTCTGGATGGCCAGACATGATTCCTTACAGTTTGCCCAGGACATAAGGAATCAAGGCAAAGCACTGATGCTGTCGGGCAAATTACTAACAGGTTTGTTTTAGTGTCCAGATGCAGACAGCTCACATGACTTTATGTCTACAGTAGTTAAATGCTACCAGGCAGAATTTTAAAGGAAACTTTCTTATTTCTGTTATCCAAAACAGTTTGCAGTATTTACTGCCAGCAGGTTCAAATGTTGACTGAAGGATTAAAAAATACAACCTATATGAAATTGGTTATTCACCAGTGAAAGGACTAAACATTTATTATGGAAGGGACAGAAAAAACAATTACTTTCTACATCCCTCATACTCTACCCTCCTTGGCCACTTACTTTCCCTTCCCCAGGGCATTTCACTCAGCTGCATCCTGCTCTTTACAAACTGTCCTTTTTTTTGGCATTTAGTCCCCTTAATAGAAGTTGCAAGTCATGCTGGTTTGCAACAGCTCTGTGACGTACGCAGAAGAGGAAAAACAGGATCAGAGGCCCATGTTCATGTTTGCTTGTAGCCTAGGGAAAGTTTGAAGTCAGGTTTGCAGGAGGAAAAGGAATTATCTTTTTTGTTATTACAGTTCAGAATATGTTTCAAAAATTGTCATGGCTTAAAGCCCACAGCTTAAAACCTGGTGTTGAATTTGTGCTTCCTTTGATAACAGAAAAAACCCCACTGTGCTTGTATAGGTCTGAAAGAATGTAAAGCATAGCACCAAGTGCAGGTCTTTTATGTACGCAGGCAGAAATAAACTGCTCACTTACTGTTTTCTAAGATCTGACATACTGAGGCACGCCTTTTATGAAAAACTGTTCCCTGTTTCTAAAAGAACTCTGCATGAGTTCTTGTTTGGTAGCTCAGGGCACAAATGAAGGTGGAACAAAGCTTGCTCTTTGCAAGTCATTATGCATTTATCATTTAAGGTTAAGCTTGGCCAGCAGAGCTGCACTGCTAGGTCACTGAGGCCTCCTGTTAAAAGTTTGGCCTGCATGTTTCCTTGATGCTTGCAAACAGGCACTCCTGACCCTCCCTGCAGGGAAGGGATGGGATTGACTGACTCAAACACCAAGCCTGACATCTAGTTGGTTGTGTAGTAGAAAGCATTTGCTACCCCACAAATGCCCAAGAAACAAAGTACAGAACTGTAACTAAAATTCCTCAAAGGTCCTGTCAATGACAAGAGAGAAAACCATCTTTCGCAAGTTCAAATCTGGCAGTTGCTGAAGGCTGACTAGCTCACCAGGCCTCAGAAAGTGTAAGCTTTCTTAGCAAATGATCTTTGCAGTGCCAGGTAACTGTGGATCCCACTGCAGACTTAACAAGCATAAAAAGAATAGCTACAAAGTACATGGACAAATTGCCCAGGACAAGTCCAAGATGTTCTTGAGTGAGGTTCAGTCTTGGAGGCTCAGAGTGTTTGGTGAGGCACTGGAATGGGTTGCCCAAGGAAGCTGTGAATACTCCATCCCTGGCAGTGTTCAAGGCCAGGCTGTACAAAGCCTTGGGTGACATGGTGTAGTGTGAGGTGTCCCTGCCTATAGCAGGGGGGTTGGAACTAGATGATCTTAAGGTCCTTTCCAACCCTAACTATTCTATGATTCTGTGTTATTTTCTTCTCTGGCTTGCTGTGCAGGATTATGAAAAGGTACATGTTAATGGTGTTTGGCTGCTCTCAAAGTACAAGAAATAACACCAAAAATGCATATAAGTCCAAAACATTTCCTATAGTACCATTGATGTGAAGATTTTAAAACAGTGGTTGGACTATTATGAAGTGGCCAACTTTTGTGTGATTATTTCATGCTGAATATTCATTTCCAAAATCTAAAGCAAAGGCTGGCAAATATGACAGAGCACAGTGAATCAAGATTCAATTCAGGTATGATTTCAGTATTACTCTTACATATCGAAAATAAATGCATATAATAGTTTGCTTACTGTCAGGACAGAATGACTATTTAGTAGATTAATATAATAACCTAGACAAGTTATTATCAGTTATTACGTGCTTACCTGGGATCTTCCTAAAAATACTGAGTTCTATTTACAATTGTTATTCACAAGTTATTTACAAGTGTTATTTACCAAATGTTCAAATACTGTATTTCTATGCATTTCATTACATAAAGATTTAATTTGAAGAAAATAGGCACCTGAAATAAGAAAGGTTTTACACTTTTTCCTGAACAGAAGTCAATGAATAGAAAGGAAATGTAAAGACATAGGCAAATTGTTCTGTACTAAGTGGTGGATTATTGCGCTATAATTGCTACATTCGGTAAATAGAGCATTTCATTTATAAGCCTAACGAAAAACTGGAAAATTCTTATATAAGTACAGATTTATTTTGTACTGTTTGAATTCAGAAAATTCTTTTCATAAGATTCTGAGATTTTGCCTGAATCAGAGCTCACTGGAGATGGAAGATTTGCTTTTACAAAAACAGTGCTGTTACCTTCCTGCATTAAAAAGTGAAAAAGATGAAAAAAACCAGGGGTATGCAATACTCCTCATCCCATGCTTCAAAGTATTCTTTCAGCCAAGGAAGAGCTATTTCTATCTAGACCTGCTGTATTTTGTAATCACTCTGCCTCCTTCTGTCTGCTCCCAGTAAGCTGCCTACTTCCAGTATGAGAAACAAGAGAGAATAAGCCCTTTGGTCCCTATCAGTCTTGTGGGCACTGTCTCTTTGTTAGAGGGAAGAAAATAATGCAGACCATAAACTCTCCACATGTCCTCTTTTGGAGTGCAGGGAGTCTGTGCAAACCATCAACATTAAGTCTCTTTGAAATCACAGTTACTAGAAAGACACCAGTACCATTTCACTTTTCTTCACTTTCAGGCCTTTCTCCTGCAGAAGTAGGTTACCTGATGTGCCGCCATTCAGTTTGGTGGTTATTGTAAAGTACCAGCTGTGCAATTCTGTCTCTGTATATAACCCTGCCATTAAAGATGCTAGGATTATCAGTTTCTATCAGAGAAAGTGCTTTGAATTCCATTAGTGTTCATTAACATGCATCCCTTCAACTCTCTTCACAAGTCCTTGCTTTGGAGTGTGAATATTCAATTAATTGTGTCAAACCTGCTTCTAAAACTAAGAGACTGAGGCTGAGTTAATTTACATATAAACGATAGATATTATTTTCTGAGTTATTGATTAGCCTTTTTTTCAGAAGGATATTTGAATAAGAATGAATTACACGCCAAATGCTGTTTCTGTTTCGTATGTTGTGCACTCTACATTGATAGTCACTAATCCTACAAAATTAAGTAAATGCTTTAATCCTGGCATTCTAATTGTCACACTAGAAACAGAATAGTACTGTATCTGAGCTAGCATTTAGGCATACTTATTTATCTCTATTTTTTTTTTTTAGAAGATCAGTGGCACTTTACCTAAGTTCAAACATTGTCCACAGAGATTTTTCAGCACAGCTTGAGAGCAAAATGTGCAAAAATATTTTCTTTTTCTGTTGAGGTAACTTTGTATGAAAAATGAAGTGTCTTTTAACACTAAAAGAGGTATTTTTTTGTCTGTAAATATAGATAATTCAGCTGATGTCAGGAAAACCAGTCTCAATTAAAATGATAGTGAATTTCCTACAGAGTTGTGCTTTAAAAAATGTAATAGTGCATTAGGGCTCTCTTAGAGCTGTTTGTATTCCCTTGTCATCATAAATCTTTAGTTTTAAAATAGGCCAGACATTTTATTTTTGTCTTCCTGGAAACAATATCCTGTATCCTAATCAAAGGGATCAGCTTATTTTAAGATACATAATTAATGCAGACAGAGGCATTCTTTTCTACTCTCATGAAAGACCACGAGCCAGGTTTGTTCAAGAAGAGGAGTATATCAGCAGCTATGCAAACACCACTGGTCCAGCAATGTATGCTGACAAATGTAGTGTGTTATTGCATAGGACAGGACCAATGCTCCTCCCATTGCTGTTCTTCTCTTCCAAGATTCTTGCTGTATTTATTACTGTCCCATGTCCTGCTTCCACAGCTACCATCCTCTTTGCTTATACTGAGCAAAAAAAGACTGAAAAATCATGTTATGATTTTTAAAAAACCAAGTTGCCTTGCAGTGAATCTACTCATCCTTACATCCTGATACCACAGGAGAAGAGGATCCACTGTTTCCTGCCATGATTCAGAAATAGCAATGAAAGAGAACCTGCAGCTCCTTCTCATCATTTCTAGAGATGCAGTAGCATTAGGTTTCTCCCTAAACTGTTACAGCTGAAGCAAGGACAGGTTCTGACTGGGTAACCTACATCTGCCTGCCCACCTGAATTCTCCTTGTAAACTTCTCAGCATTTCACTTGCATCCATTTACATGTGGCTTGCTAATGAATATTTTCTCTGAAGTATATCATTAAATAAAAGGTGCTGTATTACAAATTAATTCTCTATGTGGTGCTTACTCTGCATAGTATCCAGGAAGCAGTTCCACATGAATTGAAGTTTGAGAACCCTGTCTCTCAAATCTCATCTGATTCCCATTGCTGTAATCTGTGTTTGCTAGCAGCTTGCATTCCGGAAGGCATCTGCCTATAGCGAGGTTGTATTCTGAAGTCAGGCCTTGGTAAAATGTGAGAAGGGAAGTGTATTCATTTTATTAATACTACCAGAGGCTGCTGACTTCAGGAAAAAAAACAGCAGATAGGAATAATCTTTTCTTAAAAATCCAAAGGAAATGAACAACTTTGCAACACCTCAAACCTTCCAGCCTTTTCTCTGGAAGGCCAGAAAGCCAAAATTACAAATCGGCAGGCCTAGAACTTGGGCCAGAAAAAAAATTCATGCACATATCAGAGAGAAGGGGCGTCCCACAGAGGAGCCACAATCTGCTCCCACCTCCCTGAGCCATGGGAAGGACAGTGCACAGAGATTAGCGTGGAATGCCTACAAATGGGGCTGGACTCCTGGCTTCCCACATGCCTTGCTGGAAACGTGGACATGCATGTCAGCTTTTTCAATGTGCTTCTGAAGCCTGTTACAAGTGCTTGAGTTGGGTGGATGTTCCTGTGTGGGTCTCTGCTAGAACAAGGAACCCTCACTCAGCTCTGTCCCCAGTTACCTAACTCACAAAGCAGGGTTTAAGCTTTTACATTTAATTAAACACTGGTGTTTCTTTTTATCCTGAAGACTACCTGAAGTCTGCTTTTGATATTTAATCACATCCTTCTGACAGAGGATGTTGTACACTGTCACGGGCTACTGCAGACTGGCTGTAGGAACCACTTAGCTCTACTTTGTAAAGTTCAGAAGATGCACACAAAACAATGACAGAAGGCAAACCACATTGTAAAACATCACATGGCACTTCCAAGGATGGTGGTTTTTCTGCTCTAATGGTATCAACACCACCAGCAGGCCTTATGGAAATGTTTCATTTCACAAGATGGGAGACAAAAAGCAGAAACCAAGGTGTCAGAGGCTTCCTGCTGGCAGTGTCCCAAGAGTTGTAGCATTTCCTGACCATCCTGACACAGCATGCCTGGAGGTGTGAAAGCCTTGTGAGCACTTGCAGTGAGAGTTGAGCAGAAACCATGGCAACAGTAACTATGGCTGTGCCTTATCATCATTTAACTTTGTATTCTGGCCCAGTTTTAACTTTTCTACTTTTAAAGTGACCACTTGGCTCAGGCACATATTTGCCTGCCTCTTAGCTAGGTAGTTTGGCCTGATAGCTTAAAAACCCCCTATTTATGGAGTCACAGGCTTCAGTATTTACCTGGATGTTTCTGCATAATATTCTACAGGAGTTTTTTCCTATGTGTAATTGCAACCACAAGTTGCAATTATTTAACTATAGACAGATGCAACGACTAAGGTGTTCACTGGGTTAGGGATTTTTTCTTTAAAGACCTACCAGTCTTATACTGCCTCCTTCCCCCCCCCCCCCCCCCCCCCCCGCATTTTATTCATTGCTAAAAAATGCAGGCAAATGGAAGAAAACAGCACTGTGTATGCTTTGCCTTCAAGATATACTATCTCAAAAACTAAATTCTTTGTACACATCAATACAAAATGTTATCATCACAGATCTGCTCTGGAAAAAACCTGCTGGACAGAAAGTAAGTCAGAAGAGTAAGGTGATATAAGCACAAGAAAGGTCTGATGTTGCAGAGAGATGAAAGCCATACATATAATTTGCGTTCATCACAAGTGTTCCTGCTTTACGTGGTACAAATTGTTTTTTCTGCTGAACATGTAGCCTTGAGCATGAAGTATACCCAGACAGATTAAAGGACATGGCTTTACTATCTACTTATACTTTACTGTTCTATTTTTGCATTTTGTAGATTACTTTCTCATGAAAAGAGCTGTGATTTTACAGGCCTTCATGCTGCTGCACTCATCATCTCTCCTCCTGATCTGGGTCACTGGCCACAACAGTGGGACAAGGTTAGACAAAATTTCATGGGAACAAAAGCCTTGTAAGGGCTACTTCCCTGCTGACAAGGAAGCCTTCCTGCTAAGTCATGTAATTTACAGTGTTATTTGTGGGAATAAAAAAACCCCAAACCAAACACTATCAGCTCTAGGTACATACACTGCATCTTCCCAAACTAAGGTTTTGGTCTCAGACCCCATACCCTTACTTACACTCTTGTGCCTTGCTCTAAACCATGACTCCAGTATCATGCATTCTCCTTTTTCTCAATTTCCTGTATTTCCTGTTTTCTGTATTCTGTACTTCTGAAGCTGGATCCATCATATATGCTGTCTTCATTGCCAGGACCTTTCCTTTTTTAATTTACAGGGTTCCCTGTACCTCACACAAATACCAGCTAATTTCTTGACAGTAGCAGATAGAAATATTTGCTGCCTTGTCCAGAATCATCCTGGAACTTGCAGGCTCACATCCTCTTTCCTGTTCCATGGATGATGCCAAATGCAGCAAACCATCAATAGGGTCTGTTCCCCAGGGCAACAGAGGACCTCAACACACTCTGCCCCACAGCCGTGCAAGGCCTACCAGGAATTATGCTCACATAGGCACCACTAGAAAGAGCCTGGCCAGGGCTGTTACGTAGCAATTCTTCTCCAGGCATGTGGCATATCTTATGGCGAAAGACCCAAATATCCGAACTTAGGCTAAAAAGAGGAAGCTGGGAACAAACGATGTCAACCACCCTGACATCTGTTGGAGTGAAGGTACAGCTCGGCACAAGCAATCCAGGAGGTTCCTCGATTGTGTGGAAGACAACTTCCTTCTGCAAGTAACAGAGGAGCCGACAAGGAGAGGTGCCATGCTTGACCTCGTGCTCACCAACAGGGAAGGGCTGGTTGGAAATGTGACGCTTCAGGGCAGCCTTGGTTGCAGCGACCACGAGATGGTCGAATTCGAGATCCTCGGGACAGTGAGAAGAGCGTGCAGCAAGCTCACTGCCCTGGACTTCAAGAGAGCAGACTCTGGCCTCTTCAGGAACCTGCTTAGTAAGGTTCCATGGGATACAGCCCTAGAGGGCAGGGGGCCCAAGATTCTTGGTTGTTATTCAAGGATCACCTGCTACAAGCTCAGGAGTGTTGCATCCCAACTAGAAGGAAGTGCAGCAGGAGGGCCAGGAGACCTCCTTGGATGGATAAGGAGTTGCTCAGGAAAATTCAAAGGAAAGAAGAGGCTTATAGAAGGTGGAAGCAGGGACAGGTGGCCTGGGAAGAATACAGGGATGTTGTCCGGGAAGCTAGGGACCAGGTGAGGAAGGCTAAGGCCCAGTTAGAATTAAACTTGGCTAGGGATGTTAAGGATAACAGGAAGGGATTCTATAGGTACGTAGCGAATAAAAGACAGACTGGTGCAACGTAGGCCCCCTCCGGAAGATATAGGGAGAATTGGCTACCCGGGATTTGGAGAAGGCTGAGGTTCTTAATGACTTCTTTGCCTCGGTCTTCACTGGCAAATGCTCTGACCGCACCACCCAAGTCTTAGAAGGAAGACTCAGGGACTGTGAGAATGAAGACCCTAAGCCCACTGTAGGAGAGGATCTGGTTCAAGACCATCTTAAGAACCTAAACGTACACAAGTCCATGGGACCTGATGAAATCCATCCGCGGGTCCTGAAGGAGCTGGCGAATGAAGTTGCTAAGCCACTGCCCATCATATTTGAAAAATCATGGCAGTCAGGTGAAGTTTCTGATGACTGGAAAAAGGGAAATATAACCCCCATTTTCAAGAAGGGGAAAATGGATGACCCAGGGAATTACAGACCAGTCAGTCTCACCTCTGTGCCTGGCAAAGTCTTGGAGCAGATTCTCCTGGAAGGCATGCTAAGGCACATGAAAAACAAGGAGGTGGTTGGTGACAGCCAGCATGGCTTCACTAAGGGGAAGTCCTGCCTGACCAATGTGGTGGCCTTCTATGATGGGGCTACGAAACTGATGGACAGGGGCAGAGCAGTTGATGTCATCTACCTGGACTTGTGCAAAGCGTTCAACACTGTCCCACATGACATCCTTGTCTCTAACTACTCGGTGGATAAAGAACTGGCTGGATGGTCGCACGCAAAGAGTTGTGGTCAATGGCTCGATGTCCAGCTGGAGACCAGTAACGAGTGGTGTCCCTCAGGGATCGGTGTTGGGACCAGTCTTGTTCAACATCTTTGTCGGTGACATGGACAGTGGGATTGAGTGCGCCCTCAGCAAGTTTGCTGATGACACAAAGCTGTGTGGTTCGGTTGATACGCTGGAGGGAAGGGATGCCATCCAGAGGGACCTTGACACGCTTGTGAGGTGGGCTGATGCCAACCTTATGGAGTTTAACCATGCCAAGTGCAGGGTCCTGCACCTGGGTCGGAGCAATCCCAGGCACAGCTACAGGCTGGGCAGAGAAGAGATTCAGAGCAGCCCTGATGAGAAGGACTTGGGGGTGTTGGTCGATGAGAAAATGAACATGGGCCAGCTTCAACGTGTGCTCGCAGCCCAGAAAGCCAACCATACCCTGGGCTGCATCAAGAGGAGCGTGACCAGCAGGTCGAAGGAGGTGATCCTGCCCCTCTACTCTGCTCTCATGAGACCTCACTTGGAGTATTGTGTGCAGTTCTGGTGTCCTCAACATAAAAACGACATGGAACTGTTGGAACAAGTCCAGAGGAGGGCCACGAGGATGATCAGGGGACTGGAGCACCTCCCATATGAGGATAGGCTGAGAAAGTTGGGGCTGTTCAGCCTGGAGAAGAGAAGGCTGCGTGGAGACCTCCTAGCAGCCTTCCAGTATCTGAAGGGGGCTTATAAGGATGCTGGGGATGGACTATTCATTAGGGACTGTAGTGATAGGACAAGGGGTAACGGGTTCAAACTTAAACAGGGGAAGTTCAGATTGGATATAAGGAAGAAATTCTTTGCTGAGAGGGTGGTGAGGCACTGGAATGGGTTGCCCAGGGAGGTTGTGAATGCTCCATCCTTGGCGGTGTTCAAGGCCAGGTTGGATGAGGCCTTGGGTGGTATGGTTTAGTGTGGGGTGTCCCTGCCCATGGCAGATGGGTTGGAACTAGATGATCTTAAGGTCCTTTCCAACTCTAACTATTCTATGATTCTATAATTCTATGATTCTATGATTCTATGAAAAAAGGAATACATTCATGAGGTTCTGCTAGACCAGTCCTAGTCAAAAGGGAAAACAGATCAGCAACAGACCAAAATAAGGGAATGTCTTGTTTTAACTATATGCATAGTTTGTTGGATCACTGATACAGGGTTGCCATAATCTTCTGTATCAACACTGAGCTTGATCTTGGGTTCTATTTCTCAGGGTTTTACTGGGCCTATTTAGCATAATCCTTGCAGTTGGACTCTGACGCAGACCCCAAAGGCATTGAAAAATGTCAACCTATTTTCTGAAACAAATTTTCGTCTGCCTGCTTCACTGTGGAAAATGATGGCTCTTCTAAACATAATGGAATACGCCAGGTGCCATGGTATGTTACTGAAATTTATATTACCAGGAGCTTCTAGTATGTTGGTCAGAGTGACATAACAAAGGCTGCTATTTATGCTTTTAAGCCTTTCTTTCATCAGTTGCTTAATCATCTCCTATCTTCAATCAGGGAATTTGTTTTGCAGATGAGGACAAATTGAATATACAACTACAAATCTACAAACTGGAGACCAAAGTTCTCACCTAAGAATTAAAATGTCTTGCTCAGATCCTACATGCTCTTGAAGAGCAAATGATACAGGTAGTTACTTTACTCTGAGGTCTGCTGTATAGGTTAAATCAAAGAATATTTGTGCAATATTTATAAAGCACAGTGTGCTATTTATTACATGGGCCAAAGTTTATTTTTGTTCAGTTTTATATTGAAGGCTCCTTAAATGGCCAATGGGCAATAAAAACATAAAAAAGGACAACTGAAACGTTATGGAAACATATCTTTGCCATTGGCAAAGGTGGTTGATGATATGCAAATAACTTTTAAGCCATGAGATTAATGGAGCGGCATGTTTCTATTGCGTCAGCATCTACAAAGGGCTTGTGCTTCTCATTAAATGTATATTTTAGATAGCATTGTTGTTTTCTCTTGCTTCATGTTATAGTCTTTCTTTCTGTGCCTAATTGTAAGGTATGCTAATGGTGCTGTTACACCGTGAAAGTGAGTGGCATAAAATCTTTAGCTGAACTGCAGATCAGACCATGTAGGTTTTTAACCAATAAATTGTGTCTCCCTCCTTACAAGGCTCTGAGGAATCTTTAATGTAAGTGAAACATCAAGGGTCAAAATCTCGCTTTGTTAACTGAAACTTCTTTAGAGTGAAAAGCATGGCAATTTTGGCAAGTAAGATCCAGATTACTGGATTAGTTAGCTGTGTTCAGCTGTAACTACACAAACTTGGGAATTCTTGTTTTCAAAATACCAACTTCGCTGCAAGGATCTCTAAGAATCCTTCCCCTGGAAATGAATCAGCTATGTCTTAGTACACTTGATTTGTTAGTCAGAATGATAATGAGACTTCTGCTCAGACAAGAACATCAGAGCATGTTTTCTAAACTGTCCCCTTTTTTTGCCATTAATATGTATTACTCTGTACAGGATCTCCCATCATGATTCTGCTTTCAGAGTGATCACTGCGTTGAGTCATTGCATTTCTAACTGTAGGCAGCTGGCAAGTTCATATGATCCAGTTTGCTTTCAGGTAATTAATATAATATGACAGAATATGTGATGTTACCTCAGGGATCGGTGTTGGGTCTTGTTCAACATGTTTGTCGGTGACAGGGACAGTGGGATTGAATGCGCCCTCAGCAAGTTTGCTGATGACACAAAGCTGTGTGGTTTGGTTGATAAGCTGGAGGGAAGGAATGCCACCCAGAGGGATCTCGACACGCTTCTGAGGTGTGCTGATGCCAGTCTTATGAAGTTTAACCATGCCAAGTGCAAGGTCCTACACCTGGGTCGGAGCAATCCCAGGCACAGCTACAGGTTGGGTAAATAAGAGATTCAGAGCAGCCCTGCGGAGAAGGACTTGGGGGTGTTGGTCGATGAGAAACTGAACATGAGCTGGCTTCAGTGTGTGCTCGCAGCCCAGAAAGCCAATCGTATCCTGGGCTGCATCAAAAGGAGCGTGACCAGCAGGTCGAAGGAGGTGATCCTGCCCCTCTACTCTGCTCTCATGAGACCTCACTTGGAGTATTGTGTGCAGTTCTGGTGTCCTCATCATAAAAAGGACGCGGAACTGTTGGAACAAGTCCAGAGGAGGGCCACGAGGATGATCAGGGGACTGGAGCACCTCCCGTATGAAGACAGGCTGAGAAAGTTGGGGCTGTTCAGCCTGGAGAAGAGAAGGCTGCATGGAGACCTCATAGCAGCCTTCCAGTATCTGAAGAAGAACACCTTAAGGAAGAACACCTTAAAAATGTTTAAGAAAATGAAAGCCTTCCAGTATCTGAAGTATAATATATATATTATAGTATCTGAAGATACTATCCAGTATCTTCCAGTATCTGGGCCTACAAGGATGCTGGGGATGGACTATTCATCAGGGACTGTAGTGACAGGACAAGGGGTAATGGGTTCAAACTTAAACAGGGGAAGTTCAGATTGGATATAAGGAAGAAATTTTTTACTATTGGGGTGGTGAGGCACTGGAATGGGTTGCCCAGGGAGGTTGTGAATGCTCCATCCTTGGCGGTGTTCAAGGCCAGGCTGGACAGAGCCTTGGGTGGCATGCTTTAGTGTGAGGTGTCCCTGCCCATGGCAGGTGGGTTGGAACTAGATGATCTTAAGGTTCTTTCCAACCCTAACTATTCTATGATTCTATGATATATACACATTTCTCTTATAATCTCTAGGGTTTTTATAACTTTTTTTATTATGATTTTGCTGATTCCTTTCTGATATATAGTTTCTGTTTATATCAAAAACAGGGAAAATCAGTTTCCAGATTTCATGATGATTCTTCAGAACTTCAGTGAAACTGTAAGTTCCTGTTACTGTTTGACCTAAGTATATAGCATAGATACTTGCATGGCACAACTTAAGCGGACTTCTCAATGCATAGATTATTGGAAATGTACATGTTCCAATACTGGAAGAGAAAAAACAAGTAACCTTGTCTAATGTCTTCTGAAACAACCTTGAGAAATGAACATTAGGTAAAAGTCATCTAGCATTACTGAGAGTGTTTTACTGAACCATGTTTTCACTGATGGCTTACGTTGACAAATGGAATTTCTGTGGCATTTTCCACTTGCATCTGAGCAGTCTTGCTTTGAGGGCTGCAGCCTGTATACTGCAATTGTCTACAGGGCTAGTGTAAGGTAACGATGCTGTTTTTCATGGGCATTTTTGCACAGAAACATCTTGTGAAGGCATTTCTGAAGACTACATGTCAATGTCAGAGCTCCACCCAACAGAAATGTAGCTCTTTTCCTTCCTGATTTCCCTCCAAAACAGAAAAGGCTTCTCAGTTAATTGGTATTTTTTCATTTGGGGAAATACAAGGTGCTTTTTCTCACTCCATTAAAAAGCATTGTAGACTGTTACATACATTCAGTTCAGTGTTTCTTTTCAACTACTTCCTCTCTGCTACTAAAGCACCTTGCCAGGTACCACGTATTTCAGGATAAAGAAGAACACCTTAAGGAAGAACACCTTAAAAATGTTTAAGAAAATGAAAGAAAATGACAGAGACTATGAATAAAGCTAATATTTTCCATAGAAACTGGGAGATGCAAAAAGTCAGCTGCTTGTGGTAAAGATATGGAAGAATTTCTTATATTTTAAGGTTCAAAACTAGAGCAGGGATTTTTTTTTTGTACCAATGAAAAATATGGATTTCCACTAAAAATAACCCTCCTGCAGGTATACAGATGAGAGTGTCTAAAACCTAGTATTTTCAGTTCTTAACACAAAAATTGAATTTTTCAAGGAAATTAGTGCTTAATTTAATATCTAATGCTCCAGTGGCAGAAAACATCTGTGAAAACCTTCAGTCCCCTCTGCTCAGCAAACAAACCCAAGGCTGGTTGGTTACATAGTTTCCTGGTGAAGGGCTTCACACTATGTCATATACAACAACTCCTCAGAAGATACAGCTTGAACCATATCTTACAGTATTTTTCCACCTTAGATTCTCAGGCAACCTACTATTATGTCTATCTTTTTGTATCATTAAGCAGGTAAGACAAGGAAAGAATTATTTTAAAACCATTAGTTTCATTTAAAAAATGTTAGCTTACTTCAAAATAGGGCAGGAAGTTCAGCATATCGATGAAACATACTGGATACTCAGTGCAAAGTACCATTTTATCTGAATTCCAAGCACACACATCCATTTAAGAATCATGTTTCATGTGGGACTTTCTGCCTCAGCCGTGCGGTGTGCTGCTCTGCCACCCACTGGCCTTTTTATTCCTGACAAAGAGAGTGCAGTGGAAGAACAAAAAAAAATGGTTATTTGAACAGACCCACCTCAACTATCTTCACAGCAAACGAAGCATCACTAGAACATAGTATCTGTACTCTTCCAAAACAACGAAGTATTGTCTAAACAAGCATTGCTCAAGGACTGGGACAGACTCCACCCAGCACTCAACCTAGCTGGATCACATCTCTCCTGCTGAACTTCCCACATATTTTGGACTCATATTAAAGAGATGAGTGTCTTCCACTGGCATGAAAAAGGAGGTATGAATGATCCGTGCCTTGGAAAGTTAAGCCTATTGTTTAGATATTTAATTGTGGATTGACTTCATAGGGCCTAAAGTGAGGCTACATTTGCTAAAATCAGAACTTAGAAGGGAGAGAGGCCTTGGATTCTACTTACCTGTCTATATGAGCTAATACCAAATGTGGACAGAAGAATTACCACAGACTAGAAAGGTGTCTCGTGGCCTTTGCAATTTCTATGTTGATGTCTTAGGGTTATGTTTTGCATGCTGCAGACCATCTTTTCTTGTCCATGGGAGCACCAGCATTGAGTAGCAAGGCCCATTTTTGTATTTCCAGCTCTTCACAAGTTATTTTTATGTTTTGAAAATTAAAATGAGTTCTGAAACAGAACTGTCACACTCTTGAAATGTTTTGGAAAGCTTCTGTAGTTTTACATAAAAATGGAAAATCTTTTCCCCAGTATTAAAAGCAATTAACAGATTCACAGTTTCTGTTTTAACCTGAAAAAGAACAAGATCATAATTGCTTTTGATTTAATATAAGGCATAAATATGTTACCCCATATTTCCATGCTCACATGAAAGCACAGCTTTTCATGAGGGACATCCAATAATCTGCAATGATTTACAAGAGCCCTCTCTGTGCCAAACATCCAGATAACCCACGGACATCAGATGCGCATCTTCCCTTACCATTTAAGTAAGACTGCTCACTCCTGAATTCACATTCT
Source organism: Psittacula echo (assembly GCF_963264785.1). Classification (NCBI taxonomy): domain Eukaryota; kingdom Metazoa; phylum Chordata; class Aves; order Psittaciformes; family Psittacidae; genus Psittacula; species Psittacula echo. The sequence continues at coordinate 45,319,781 of NC_137742.1, read as the reverse complement.
GATTATTATATGAGCAGTAGTATTAAATAGCACCAAAAATATTGCTGCTTTTGACTTATTAGATAACCTGTCCTTTGAAAATACTCTTCCAAAGTACATCCCCCCCCATATGGCTTACAATTCCTTTCTGCTTTCATTAGTGAAGTATGGTAAGTCTTAGCATGCAGTCACCAAGCCAACTCGACAATCTGGTATATACTCTTTTATGAGAGGGTAGAATAATTACTGTTTCCATAGTCACCAAACTGACCCTTATTTTAAGTGGTTTAAATTCTCCAAGGCTAACAGATAGCTCTGTGTTTCCCTCTTGGAATAATGAAAAGCATGTTCCTTTTAATGATGGTCATATTAGACATTCTCTCATTCATTGTGTTACTTGGAAGCAATTACCTTGAATCAGCTTCCATGAGGTAGAGGGGAAAGAAAAGAAAAAGATCAAGATGTTGCCACACTTTGATACTATGAACAGACTATTCATAAACATAGGAAAAGAAGATGGAGAAAAAAAACTTCATGTCAGATTTTCAGCTAAAACACATTAGCAGTGATGAGATCCAAGGAGCAGCTTCAATTACCACCAGCTGGGCGACTTTCGTGAATGGAGTATCCTTGCACATTAGCTAGAGGCACCCACTCGAGTGTCAGGACCTACAAGCTGTGAACTGCCAAATCACAGGAGAGGGAAGAGGAGACCTGTACACCCTCCTATCATCCACTGTCAGTGATTAGAGCAGTGATTCAGAATGAGTTTATCTTGGTTTCTGAAGTATTATTCAGTATGGAGGCCCTGCAGCTAACATCTACCAAAGCATGATATGTATTAGAGGGCACAACTGGTATTCAATATGCAAAAGCAGATCTCTGCTAACACATCTGAGGTAAAGGTAAAATACTGAAAAGTCCAGTAATTTGACCACAACAAACCAGAATGAGGGAGAAAATACCATATTATGAAATTACCAGAAACAGATCAGCAGAGATGTGTGTTTATCTTCACTGCCATCTGCTCCCAAGCAGCACCCTTATTAGCTCATTTGTATTCAGTAATTATCTTACCATTGTCTAGCTAGAATTTATGCAAATCAGGGTAGAAGAGATATGAAATTTCATTGGGTGCTAATTAAGTCACATAGGGTTTACTTCATGGGAATTTTGCAGAAGGAACATAATCAGATTCACTGGTTTTAGTGCTGATCACCTGTGCTGAACTGCTTGAGCTGAAGACAAGCACTCAAGTGCAAAATATAGTATTTTACATGATCTTTCTGGATCAAGTATTCATCAGAATAAAAATATAATGTTTCGTTATTATACTTTAAATATAGCCCAGTACACTTTATCAGCTAACACTTTCGTTTGAGTCAATGTTCTAGTTGTATCAACACTGTGAGAAGCCTAGCCTCAGCTAGGGTTTCTAATCCCTGTTCTGCCCTGCCTTGGTCCTCAGACAAGTCAGGTACTGGTGCTGGCTGACTGGGCTGCCACTCAGTTACCCATGAACATTTTCTCTTCATGTCTGAAGTAAAAGCATCCTGTTATGACCTGATATAGCTAGGGATGTCCCTGCTCATTACGGGGGGTTGGACTAGATGACCTTTGATGGTCCCTTCGAACCCAAAATATTCAGTGATTCTGGCCACTGTTAAGAATGAGTGATGTCAGCTCATAATCACAGATGTGGTTTCAGCATATGTTAAGCATTCATATTTCCAGTTCAGCAAAAAGAACAATTACAGGACTTTACACAATGACAGCAACAGAGCTAAAACAATAGGACCACCATCTAAGGCAACAGGCAGAAGGATTTTCTCGTTGCAAACAGGCATTAGAGAAATATTTGGCAAGCTGTGGCAGCAAAAAATCAAGGGGAAGAAGCCAGCAAGCAGAAGGAAACAGTTTGGTCCAAGAAGAGGGAAAGAGTAAGTGTGCTTCCTAGGGAACAGAACCATGTGGGTGTAGTGAACCACCTACTAATGTTTGTTCCTTCTGTGTTGGAGGGAACAGGGACTTCTGTTTGATCTAGACCCTGGGTTTATAGCTGTTCCCCTGTCTCCATCTATGACTGATCACACTTGCATATATATGCATATACGTTGAGCTCCAAAGCATCTGTAGAAGAGGAAAAGAGCTGAGTTTCAGCACTTCTGTGCTCTCCAGACTGAATTCACTCATGCCTTCACTTGTCTATACTTCTACAATCAATTTTTCTTTATAGTTCAGGTTATCAGCATCTTGAGAAAGGAGCTATCAGAGGTGGTTTTTTAACAAGCACCATGCCTGCCCATATCACCATGACAATAATTATAGTTCTGGATTGCTTTCTGTGGATTGTGTGTCTCAGGCAAAAGTGAAAAGAAATAAATTAGAGGTATTATAGTAGCCGTGATCACGATTTTGAATGAAGCTGTTGTGCGCAGTAATTTAGATTTACATTTTTTAAAAATAGCTGTCAAAGTTATATGTCAATCTGTTAGCACAATGTTTAATTTATCTTTCTCCTCAGCAAGGTTGCCTGGAAACAGGGAAATAGTCTGAGAAATCCCTTTGTGAAAGTGTGGTATCACTTGAGAAATCAATATGACCACTTTATGACTGCTATTTTTATTCAAAGATTTAGAACCCCTGAAATTAAAAAAAAAAACAACCAAAAAAAAAAAGCACCCCTCCCCCAAAAAAGACACCTCCCTCCAAAAAAAAAAGGACCAAAACCAAAAAACTCCAAACAACTATAACACAACCCCCCCTCCAAAACCCACAACAGACAGCTTTTAGTAATTTTACATACACCTGGTACAACTAGCAACTTGGAAGCAGGACTTTGTTCAGCACACAGCAATCATTTCTAACCACAGGCCATGGAATTGCAGCATAAAGCACAGTAAAAGCATGGGAGTATCTATACTTACAGTGTCTGTGACTGGCGGATGAACAGAAGTCTCATGGCCAGAGTAGCTCATTCAAACTATGGTACGTCTGCTGTCAATTCATATATCGTTCCAAGTTGTGCGTGGCTGAGAAGGGCAAGGAGGCAAGGACACACAGCAAGAGAGAGATGGCTGGCTTAGTTATATTAACTCTTCAAGGGGAGAAATGATCATGCAAGATTTTTCAGAAATACAGCTCCATGCTGCAAGTCTCTCATCTGCCTGTGGTGACCTCTCTGCTGATGAATAATGGCCTTTAGGGAACACTTACAAAACATAACCGTCAGCCACTGCTAAGAGCTTTTTGAACAGCTAGGTTGCAGGATTTCTTCTAATGCAGGGGATTTATCAAAGCTTTTGAGTTTTTTTCTTCATTGGATTATACAGAGGTTTAAGAGCCCAATACATCCTTAACTGTATGAAAAAAACCATCATCAAGTTACACTCCTGAAGTTCTTGGAATACACGTATGAGTTTAAATAGACTGCTTGATCAGGCTCCATCATTCTTTGCCTGCTGCATCTTGCTACAGATTTTGCAGACCTAGAGGTGACCCTGAACCTTGCACTACTCTCCCCCTCCCCCCTGCAGTTGTGCTCTTCTATCTTCCACATTTCTCAGCATCTACAAAGGTAGACACCAGATAAGCATAAAAATTGCTGAACTATGAGTATGCTGAATACTAAGCTGTGAATGCAATAAGCAGAGGTGGCTGGAAAAGGTTTCAGTTGCACCACTGTGCAGTCAGGACTTGAGGCAGATGCAGGCAGAGCAAAAAAAGAGTAGAAGACAGTGCCTGCTGGAAGAGCAGGGTGAAGAGTTTATACCAAATAATTAATATGAAGCACTTCACCATTCTCATTCTTTACAGACTGCGTGTCAGCAGGCTTATGACTTTCCCATTAATTTTTTGCAGGGTAAAAAATATCTAGGTTGATTTCCACCAGTGATATTTGTTATCAGAGGGGGCAGAGTGAGCAGTCAGAATGCAGACTCATGAGTTGCACTCGTTGCTTTTGGCTGTATAAACATGTATTTCTTCAGTCACCTTACCTGGATAGTGGCATTCTTCAAAGCCTGGTCCTGTTACAATTGAATTTACTCCAGGATCCCTGTTGACTTGCATGATATGAAACAATATCCTGCAGTCATATGTTCAAACCAACTCAGTGCAGCATGGGTACTCACACTGAAAATAAAAGCAAACAAATAAATAAAAATTGTTCCACATGCATAAATTTTCCTGTTCAAAAGGTTTCTTATACCTGGAGAACATGACAATAAAATGATTAGGTCAATTTCTGTTCTTTGTTAGATCTGAGTAAGAGAAGTGTAATTCACTTGTTGCCAAGTCATTCTACATTGATATATTTAACAGCAAAATTTGACACAAGGCAGGAAGGCCAAGAGCTCATATCAAGCAACCTTCTGAGTTTCGTGGCCTTCAGCTAGAGCTAAGATGACTCAAATAGTGTAACATGCAGTTCCAATAACCCTACAGGGATGCTGTACAAGTAAAATGTAAATTATGGTGAACTTCTGCATCCCTGGAGATTTACTCAAAGAGAATACAGAGAGGATTGCCTTTGGGATGAATGAAGGCTGCAGTACTCACTGTGCAATACCCACATTAGCTTCTGTGAGCAAGACATGAAGAATGATGGCAACAGAAAGCAGAGAATTGTTCTCTGGAGGGTTCCAAAAGAGCTGCTCCACGGGTGAACGCCCATCAGAGAAGCTGGGGTATCTCCAGGGCAACTTGTTTCTATGACACTGCTGACACAAGCATAAAGTATTGATCCGTACAACCCTACAGATGTAGGCCTTGGATTTCAGCAGTCTTTCAGTATAGTCTCCCACTGTACACTGCTGTAGCACTGTTTTCAAGAGCAGTTAATTCCGGGAGAAAATACAGCAGCTCTCTGGTCACCAGCACATGCACTCAGATGGGTGTGGCCTCTCTGCTGCTGGCGCATATGCTCGTATGTCGGGTGTCTAGGCAGATAAGAAAGTTTTAAGCATAGGCAGGACAAGAAACAGTTATCAAGATATTGTTTGCAAGACTCAAAACACACAGATTAATTTTTTTTTTGCATGTTTTTGTTGTTGTTGTTTCCCTCTCCCGCCCCCCACCCCCAAATAACCTGAATGGTATTTGATTTACAATTTACCAATGTGGGGATCACTCTGGTCCTGTTTCTTAAAAATGTGTAATAGAAATGCTAGTACTTTAGGAGGTTGTGGTCGGGGGACATGGGAATTAATAGGCTCAGTCACCTGAGTTCTACCTCACCCCTAACGAGCTAGCACCTCCTGGGAACATTCTTTATAGTCTATTCATTGCTAAAGGCTGTGCTGTAGTTTTACCCCCTGACAGCTCCATTTACCTCACCAGACGGTTACACTTGGAAACTGAGAAGTGCTAATATACTCTGTTCCCTTAATCTGAGACAGAGACAAGTGAAATGGTCACAAAAATGAGCGTTTTTCTCTGCACTGCCTTGTCTTTGTTGTGGTCCTTAAGAAGACCGTGGTCCACAAGAGGGGCGTTTCAGAGGCGCACTGTAACTGTTGAAGCAGAAGTCTTTATTCAGAAGGATCTTTAATTAGCAACTGTAAAGAAATGGTTGTGTGGGAAGTTGCACAAGATACACTCAGGGTTATGATACTAAAAGCAAGTGTGGAACTTGAACAGTATGGCAAGATAAAGGAAAAGGGATATGAATAGGGAAATTACAGATGAGTTTTCAAGATGGCTTGGTTGTGTCATTCACTGAAACTGATCTTTGTGCAGCCTGCGTAAGTTTTCTAGCCCAGGCATTGTAAGGCATACACTAACATGAAATTGTTTTCTGGTCTGCCTTGTATTTGCGGGTATTTGTTAAGTAGCACAACAGATGTCTTGCTAATGGCTAAGAACTGCCAAATTCTAATAGCAATGTTAATTTCAGAATTTATAATTTGCTAAGTCTGTAGCTCAGATGATGTCTAAGTCCTCACTGTGAATATTTACTGGGCTGATGTTTCCTTGGCCACATGGCTTCTGCATACATGTATGACATACAGAGTCTAAAATGCTCTGGAATAAAAGTCTGATACCGAGAGAAGATAGATTTCACTGACTTATTAGCTCTCCCTCCTTAGATACCTAAGAACAACGAGCCACTGCATTTAGACTAATTACAGTTAGCCAGGTTAACAAACGCTTGCCTATGTGAAGAAGCTCCATTTAAAAAAATACACATCTCAGGAGCGCAGGAGGCATCTTCTCCCTCATGGTGCTTTACAGATCCCCCCCACACCTAACAGCACATTGCTGTAATACAACAAATCTGCACAAATATAAACCGAGCTGTTTCATGGCAGGAGAAGGAAAACACACTAACTTAATTTTTAGAATTTTCTTCTCGAGCCTTAGAACAGGTTGGGAGTTCAAAAGGTATATAAAATAACCTGGAAAAGCTCAGAAAGCTGGTACCTCCCTGTCCTTGATAGCAAGCACTTGTGGTGGATATGCTGCCCTCCTCAAGCCACCTGCCCTGAAAATCTCACTGCTGCCTTCAGACCATTAAAGCAGGACAGGCGCCACCCCAAGAAAGATCATTATTTTCGTTCAGCTTGATTACCAAAATACAATTCAACACACAAAAACCGGCCTTCTCAGCCACCAAACCGCAGCATCCCCTCACCCCCTCAGAACGCTTCTGCCACGGGGCGGCGGCCTCCTCTCTCATCTCGCGAGCGTTAAGATGGCGGAGGTCGAACCGTGGGGAGCCAGTAGCCTCTGCATGAGCACCCACATCCTTTTCCTAACAGGGACGCAGTCTGAGCTAACAGGATAGGGGAGATGAGAACGGATTGGCTGCCTGCAGCTGCTCCCCGTCTGAAGGCGCTCCGGGCGGCGGCTGCAGCCTACCCCTCCCCGCCCGGCTCCGTGAGCGCCGGCTCCGTTCCTGTGGTGCTGCAAGCAGAAGGGGGCCATCTGTGTGTGCGGGGGAAAGGCCCACCCGAGAAAATAGTAATTTATTAATTTAACAAATTAGTTTACAAAATTATTAAACAAAATACGGTGACAGAGCTTGTCCTGCCCTCAAAATAATGTATCCACTCAAAGAGCTCCCTTAGCAGCAGTGAGGGTTTTACTGGGGTTTTGGGAACCTGGTAAAGCAGCACAGGGGTGTTTCTGATGAAGGAGATAGATGAGATGAAATCACATTAGTGACTAAAGGGAGCGGGTGGGTTGTAATTGCTCTGATCTGCCTTTTTTTTTTTTTTTTTTTTTTTTTTTTTTTTACAGCCGATGGCATGACTGGTTTTGCTTTGTCTTGCTTAAACGAGAATTTTCTCGTAAGGAGGTGGAGGCGCTGGTAGAGTGCATCACAGGAAAAGATATGCACAGCCTTTGTGCAGTAGTGCATCTGAGAGCCCAGAAAAATTCGCTCTATTCCTATGTAAAAGATGCTGCTTCCAGGTTTTCTTGAGAGATAAAAGTGAGCTTTGTATTTACACTTGGGAAAACAGTAAATAGGACAGGGAGCAGAACAATCTGCTTGACTGACAAAGATGGCAAAAAATTTCCTCTGCTTCATTTTCCCTCTGCTAGATATTTATCCTCACAGCCCTTCATGGCTCTTAGTTGTTCTGAAATAGAAAAATTCTTAGCAACTTTCACCTCAAAGTGCAGAGTAAAGGAAATAATCATAAATCCTTCGACAAAATTTGGATCAGACACTAACCTTGATGAGAGTTGTCCATGATCTGTATATATCCTCTGTCAAAGCAAGGGAATTTTGCCTCTCTGGTATAATGCCCAAACTTGTAGATGTATCACCTCAGGAAAGATGCTAACAGGGTGTTACAGCTAGTGTAATTTTATTTTTTTATTAAAGAGGCATAAACAAGCTGTAATAAAGGAGGGGACCACTCCAAAATGAAACCAGAATCAAACATGGTTTGGGGTTTTCTGTTTTCTTTTTGCCTATTTCCTTGTAAATTATGAGCAGAAATTAATATGCGATATATGACCTAGTGTTACAATGGCTTTCTCTTGCTATAATTTTTATCTGTGATCTTGGAACCTCAAATCAGTGACCAGTGCATCTCAAATGGCACAGAGCTGTACCCTGCATGTGATAATCAGAATCTCTAGGCACAGAAGAAGCCTTAATCTGGAACTGGATTATCAAGGTAATTAAGCTTTATGAACTTGAGTTTTGCATGGCACAAGTGGTAAAATTTATCTGCGAAAGGACAGCCTTATAATGCCTTCAGCCACCTTCTCTTTTTTTGAGCAAAAGGCCTCATAGGGTTCGCTGAGACTGCAGCATGCCAGCATATAGCCCTGCACTCATTTCTGATGGACTCACCCCTTGAAGCTGCTGTAGCAAAAGATGGGGAAGTAGAAAATACTTCTTACATCCCACTGGGCTCCATCAGGTGGGATTACTGGCTGATATATTGTTGTGGTTTATTTCTAGAAAGAAAATTAACTCTGTAGGAGCTGAAACCAGGACTTGTCTGCAGCCCAACTCAATATTGAGTCCAGCCAGCTGGCTGTCAGGCTGAGGTGTCCAATGCGCATGATAGTCAGTCTGCACAGGAGATTCTGTAGTTTCTCATGTGGTTGCATTTTCATCTCCAGGCCTAATCCCTGATTTCTTGCCAGAGCAGGAAGCAAAGCTCATTCTAACCCAGTTTTGCAGGCCCAGGGAGTTCAGGTGAAGATTGGCTCAAGTATTTAAATTTTCTCATTTCCTCCAGAACTTTGAACTGCTTCTCATGCATTCTGCTGCAGCTGCCACTAATGAAAACTACGGGTGTAAATGTAAGATGTGACCCAGAGAGGCAAGTTCCCATTTTGGTGCAGTGTAAAGCATCTGTTCTGAATTCAGCACGTGTAACCTCTCCTGCTGATGCTAGAAAGAATTATGTATGTGAAATGAATGGAGGGCATGCCACATACCTGAGTTGAGCAAGCCAATTTATAGTCTCAGTTACACTAATGTAAAAGTAAGGTAGTTTATTAACTTCTAGTTTATACCCTGATACTCATTAGTCAAGTTTAATAATATATATACAAATGTATTTGCATTTCTTTTTAGCTTGGTTGATCTGAGGCTCGGGAAGGCACCTTGTGAGTTTACAGACCAATCACTATTAATCCACCGGGTGGTGCTGTTGCCGTGTTCTGGATGTGCTGCAACAGAATACAGATGTTTCTTCAGTCTGTTTAATTTAGCTAAACTTTTGTCCAGGTGGCATTGTAACCAAGGACAGAATTTAAACAAAATACTTTACATTTCTTTTCCAGGCGCTCAGCCTCTCTGAACAATAAGGGTTCTGTTCTAATTGCCATTTCATGTACCATGTTTTTTAACCATGTTCATGTCATGTTATTGTTGTACTTAAGTGAATGTTAGTGTTCTTTGACCTGGTGCAGGACTGGAGAGGGCTCTGTCCTTCTCAGAGTTTTGTTCCTCAGCATATGAAGTAGTGTGACCTCAGGGTTTTGGGTGACAGCTCTGGACTATGCCATCTAGAAGGGCTTCTTTCCATGTGAAGTTGTGTAGAGAGGCCTAGGGCAGGAGCCATGGTAACACCTCTTGCTCACCAAGTGGTGTGTGATAGTCACCTGTGTCCTCCTGTACATTATGACTGAGCAGAAACAACACAGCTGATAGGAGGTCAAACTTCCATACATGATGTTACCACGTTCTTGTCTACATTATGCCCAGAGAGTTTAACTCTGTGAAGAGGAGAATATTTTGGTTCCCATGTCCATAAACTCCTGGCATTTCTGAGGTGATTGCCAGTGACTCCTATCTATACCATTCTGTACCACCCTAAATAAGTTGCTCATTCCTTTAGATTTACCACTGTCTTGTAAAGAATGTTATCGTAAAGAATTAGGCTACTTTTATCTGGTTCACCAGCTACAGGTCACAAGAGTCAAGCTCTTGACTTCTCGGATGAATCAGGCCTTGCAGGCCTTTTTTGCCCTTTCCTGAATTCTCTCTTCTGTCTACTTTTGACTTGTTGGCAGTCATCCCAAAAGGAGGGAGGTAACTCCTGCTTCACAAATTGATAATGTCTCTTAATTTTTCTTGAGCCTCACTGGTGAATCTAGCTGAATTCTCTCTAGTAACAAAATAACAGAGGAAGACCAGACTTTGTCTTAGCTATAAAGTATGATTTCAGACAGTTTGGGTTCAAGAATGCAATTGATGTGGCCAGTCCCATGGGAATTGCTCTGATCTTTCTAACGAGTGCCCACCTACTTAGTTTAAAATAAATATCAGATATTTGTGTATATGAAGTCTGAGAGGTGCATAATATATTTTATCAGGAAAATGAACTGCAATTCTGTGATGGCTAAAAGATTTCTGATTGCTTTAGGATTTATACAAGGTAAAACAAGAACACTAAATCTGCTGAAAACACAGGTAATCCTTGTTTGAGAAATCAAGAGCAAATTCTGCACAGAGAGTCTGTGTTGCTTTACAGGAGAAATGTTTTACATCTTTGTGAAAGACTATTATGTATTAAAGCTGCACAGAGTATTTTGTAAACCGTTGATGAAAATAGAGCACATTGCCAGTGGAACACTTGGTTAATGTGCACAATGAGCCTGGTGACCTCTTGTCTCTGCATTTTGTGTATACAAAGTTCAATTTTGTAAAGGATCTATAATTCTTTCACTGCTTAAACTTATTTTACTACATACTTCAGTACCTAATTCTTGATGATTTTACCTATATATCTTGAAGTGTGCGTCACAAATTTAATTAGAATACACATTACACAAACTTTATCAGTGGCAAGTTATAACAAATCTTTATTTTGAACAGTAGTTTCTTCAGCTACATCATATTTCCAAGACGCCTGCCACTGTTCTGGGAGACACTGTTTTCAGTTGCCAAAAAGTTAACAGCTTTCAGAGCAGAAATTTTCCATGTTACGTATCTGCTTTGGTCTGATACATATCTAAAGTTTAAGCTCAAATAGTTCAGCCATTTCTGGGAATATGTACAGGAGGATAAACATATCCTTTGTTGTTGTTGAGAAGACCGGCATGCTTTGTAGAAAACTTTATTATGTGGTAGGGAGGTTGCTCTTTTGCCAGTTGGTGCTTTCTCTAGCCTGCACAAACGTACCACCGTCTGGTCAGGTTGCAGCTTTTGAAAAAGCTTGATTTCTGTGTGCTCAGTAAAATCTTTTTAAGAGCACAGAGCTAAATTTTGCCTAGAGATCTCACTTACAGTGAGGGTGCTGCATCCTGTCTCACTCCTTTCCAGCTGCCTTGTATACCCATACCAGGCCCACAGAATGCAAACCATATTTAGAGTCGTAGAATCATAGAATAGTTAGGGTTGGAAAGGACCTTAAGATCATCTAGTTCCAACCACCCTGCCATGGACAGGGACACCTCACACTAAACCATGCCACCCAAGGCCTCATCCAACCTGGCCTTGAACACTGCCAGGGAAGGAGCTTTCACAACATTCTTGCGCAACCCATTCCAGTGCCTCACCACCCTTACAGTAAAGAACTTCTTCCTTATATCCAATCTAAACTTCCCCTGTTGAAGTTTTAACCCATTACCCCTTGTCCTATCACTACAGTCCCTAACGAAGAGTCCCTCTCCAGCATCCTTATAAGCCGCCTTCAGATACTGGAAGGCTGCTAGGAGGTCTCCACACAGCCTTCTCTTCTGCAGGCTGAGCAGCCCCAACTTTCTCAGCCTGTCTTCGTGCGGGAGGTGCTCCAGTCCCCTGATCATCCTCGTGGCCCTCCTCTAGACTTGTTCCAACAGTTCCATGTCCTTTTTATGTTGAAGACATGCTCCAAGTGAGGTCTCATGAGAGCAGAGTAGAGGGGCAGGATCACCTCCTCTGACCTGCTGGTCACGCTCCTTTTGATGCAGCCCAGGGTATGGTTGGCTTTCTGGGCTGCGAGCACACGCTGAAGCTGGCTCATGTTCAGTTTCTCATCGACCAACACCCCCAAGTCCTTCTCTGCAGGGCTGCTCTGAATCTCTTCTCTGCCCAGCCTGTAGCTGTGCCTGGGATTGCTCCGACCTAGGTGTACGACCTTGCGCTTGTCATGGTTGAACTTCATAAGGTTGGCATCTGCCCACCTCACAAGTGTGTCGAGGTCCCTCTGGATGGCATCCCTTCCCTCCAGCGTATCAACCGAACCACACAGCTTGGTGTCATCAGCAAACTTGCTGAAGGGCGCACTCAATCCCACTGTCCATGTCACCGACAAAGATGTTGAACAAGACTGGTCCCAACACCGATCCCTGAGGGACACCACTCGTTACTGGTCTCCAGCTGGACATTGAGCCATTGACCACAACTCTTTGCGTGTGACCATCCAGCCAGTTCTTTATCCACCGAGTGGTCCACCCATCAAATTGATGTCTCTCCAATTTAGAGACAAGGATGTCATGCGGGACAGTGTTGAACGCTTTGCACAAGTGCAGGTAGATGACGTCAACTGCTCTACCCCTGTCCATCAGTTTTGTATCCCCATCGTAGAAGGCCACCAAATTGGTCAGGCAGGATTTCTCCTTACTGAAGCCATGCTGGCTGTCACTAATCACCTCCTCGTTTTTCATGTGCCTTAGCATGCCTTCCAGGACAATCTGCTCCGAGACTTTGCCAGGCACGGAGGTGAGACTGACTGGTCTGTAATTCCCTGAAAATTGTTCCCTGATACTTACTTCCAGGATAAGCATTTCTCAGTGCGTGTTCCCACTGTGTGTGTGTAGGGCCTCTTCCAGATTAGATGCCATTAAGAGATGGCAGACTAGGGCAGAGAAGTCAGTCATCCGCAGTGGTTGAGAAGGGGAGAGCATCAGGTCAAAGTGGAATAAAGAGCTTGTTAAAGGACCATTCCACAGGTAAAAAATGCTTCCTGACAGCACTTGAATTTGAATGTGAGATTTCCAATCAGAATCTTCCTCCAAGGCCAGAAAACATCTTTGAAACCTACTGCTCAAAATATGTTTCTTACTTTCTTTCACTGGCTTATCCAGTTTAAGATTAACAATTCATATGCATAAGCAAGAGCTCTTTTAGCCTAAACTGAGAATCCTTATGGTCTGGAATTTCTATTTTTTTGCAATAAAAGAGCAAAGTTAATAACATTAGAAGAAATTTAACACTGAAATTACTCACTCCAGATTTGTGATGTGCAGTCATTCCTCCCTTTGCCTTATTTCCTATGAGTCCTCCAGATTTTACAACATATAATTCAGGGATTTTGGAGACAGCAGCATTATTTACTGACTAGCTTTCCCACACTCCCAGACTGTCTGTCCTACATCCAGAATTTTGCAGAAACTGTTTTGAAAAATAGGGTACACTTACATAAAAACAGCAGGATAGCATATGCAAAAAGGGGCCAAGTTTCAACAACCTTAGTATTCTTAGCTCCTGGATGAAATTTTTACATTGCAGAGTACTTGATTTGGTTATTTTAATAGAGCTTCCAAGGCAAAAAAATTAACTGAAGAAAACCAAAACACAGGTACAGGATAAATTTTATCCTGTTTGAAGAGGAAGTAAACCGGGTATCAGAGCTTTTTTAGCTGGGGTAATGGTGAGATTTAAATAGATTTCTGCCTTTAAATATTTATTCAGTTTCCTGTAAGTTCTGTTTTGTTTCCTTTCCCCCCTGGTTATAATGAATGAAGAACTGAAAGGTGAGCTGAAATTTTACAGAAAGGTAAGGACCTAATTCTTTGTAAGTACTTTAGTTTAGAAAATGGCCACCGCAAAAGAGCGTGCATCTGTTTTAATTCAAGTGACAACAAGGCATTTGGCACTGGCCGGTTCCTGGAGGTTTGGGACTACAGTCTTTGCAGACACAACTCCATTGACTGCTCTGAATAAGCCAAATACACTCCAACTGTTTTTACTTTCTTTGCTTTAAAAATGGAATTTGGCATGGCTGTGTCTCTGATCCTGTGGGGCTCTGACAAATACTACTGCAAAGCCTAAGGATTCCAGGTATGGAGTGTTGTATGCAACGGCACAGTTAAACAGTGACAGCAATTCTCTGTAAGCAGTTGTTATGTTTCTTAATTTTATGCTCATTTATTGACTTACTTAAATGTATCTATGACTGTCTTCCATACAGGCTTTAAACAAAGATGCAAAGAAAGGGAACTATGTTCTGGCCTTTGAAACATTCTCACTTTCCCACTCCTACACACTAGCCAGAATCAGTGAGAGTATCTTTGGAAACATTTAAACTATTCAGCAATTAGGCTTTGTTACTAGTGAATGGCTAAATTTACATGCCCATCAGTATTCTTTTTAACACTAATAGCCTGAATTAGAGACAGTCTGAAGTTCTGCAAGTGAAACTCAAGCTTTACTGTCCGCCTTCTAAAGGAAAGGGCCTCATGGCCTCTTCTTCCTTATACATCTTTTCTGTCTCTCCTTGGTTCCTCCGAGGCAGTATTAACACTGCCTGTAAGCCAGGTGACATTTGTTTGAAAACAGACTCCTTTGGGGAAAGTTGGCATAGGGTGAGACAGAGAGTAGAGAAGTGGAAGAGTCTGGTTTGCTTCATTTATTACAAATTCTTAATTCTTTTTTGTATGACCTTGCATAAGTATTAATATTTGCTTTGGAAATGTAGTGAGCTTCTGTGAGGATAAAAGGTGGTAACTCCGTATGTCCTGTTTTGGTGTTTTCAGAAGAATGAGACTAGTTATACATTACACCAGATTCACCTATGGTATGTCTTTCTTACAATATGTATTGCATTTCCCTGTGGTAGTCTGCACCTTCTCTACTCTGGATTTATGTGATACTGTTGTAAAGGCAGGTGGTGTCACTGTCACACACTCTTTCTCAGATCTCTTCTGGGATAAGGGAAGTAACCTTGGGGGTGCATGGGGGAAGCTTGTGTATTGAGTGTGAATCACACTTTCTTGAAGCCAAAGGCCTTTTATTTTAGTGAAGATAGAAATGGTTCTGAAAATATCTAAAGGGGAATTAAGACAGAATTTCTTTTCTGAAAAATGCAAGCGGGTGTGTAGTTGTCTTCAGAGGTGATAGGCTTTCTGAGAAAGAGCAATATTTGAGGGTTGTGTTTGTCTTGGCTTGCTAGGGTAGGTGAAGAGCTTGAAACCTAAAATGGGAAAAGGAAAGAGTATTCAACAGGAGCTTAGCTGAGGGATGTGATATGGCAAAAGGATAAAGGAGGTCACATAGAGGAGATGCACTCAAGAACAAATTTTTTTGTGTGTGACAAGTTAATACACTCTTATACTCACTGGGATCCCACCTTCTTTTTTCCAGTTTCCAGTGTGTGGGCTCTTTCAATGCTGTGAGTTGCTATACTTCGTTAATGACCCTTAAGGGGCTAACATTAACACCTGTTTGCGGTTATTTCCTGTCACTGTTACTCTCCCAGATGGTACAAATACAATATGCCCAGTGTGTTAGGCATTTGTCAGTAATACGCTCTTTGCCAGCTGAATGCCATTCATGTCAAATTTGGCAGCCCTTTCATAGCCTGAAGAATCTGTTCTCTAAGTCAAAAGCAGGAATTGCACACAAGTAGTAGATTCTCAAAACAAATAGGAAAGAAATAGACCAATTGTTTGCCTTTCATCTTATAGTTTATTTTCTTGTACCAAAAGGGTAGAACTAAGGAGTAACTTAAAATCTAAATGAGTGTCTAAGACTGAGATGAGTGACTCCAAGGCAGTTGGATGGGGTGTACGAATGTGATCCTGAACCTATTATTTCATGACCAGAAGAAGATGTGTGAATTTGTTGTGATGACTGAAAGTTACAGATACTGGAAGACTTTACTGCAGAGAAGAATGTGGTCTCCAGGTCTTGAATTAAGTAGTGCGCTTGCCTTAGGAAGATATTTAAAGAAGTAACCAGGAGGCTGATAAAACAGTGTTTCTGGAGTGCTCTGAGAAGTCATCCAATACTGGCCAAAATGTTTTGTGTGTATGTCATGCATGACTTCAATTTCAAGCTCTCTCGGGGAAGAGAGCGTGGAGTTTTTTTCTAGGACTGTAATGTACCATGTCCATTTCCAGTTCTAGGGAAATATTTTGTATTGATTATAGCAAAACCCCCACCATAATAATGACAACTATCTTGCTTTGTCAGAGATAAAAAAGTTACTGACATGCCCATTTAGGAATTTCTAGTCCAACAGGCAAAAGTCTAAAGATGAGTAAGTGAATACCTCTAAAATCACTACAATACCAACTGTTCACTAAAATCCCTATAATCGTTACTATATAAGTTGCTTCATATATAAATTCGCTATATAAATTCACCATATAAATTACTATATAAATTCTTCACCAAAGGTGTGGTCACATATTGGGACAGGCTGCCCAGGGCAGTGGTGGAATCACCATTCCTGGAAGTATTCAGAAACGGTGTAGATGAGGCCCTTGGTTTAGTGGTGGCCTTGGGAGCGCTGGGGTAATGGTTGGACTTGATGATCTCAAAGGTCTTTTCCAACCTAGTTGATTCTATTATTCTACATTCTGCACAGGAAAGGTCAAAGAGGGTGCTCATGCCACCTGTGGGTGTATAGATGCATTCTTCCAGGTCAGATGATGTTATTTAGAAGCTGAATCTCTCACAGCTGTGTCTTGATGACAGAAATGATAGTAAAGTGTTTATCTCTTGGTTCTACAGGCTAATGTCCAAAGCTGATTATTGTACCAATCCAAGCAGAGCAAAGGCCTCATGGAGTTGTGAAAGCAGTCAGTTACTGTTGAGGAACTTAACAAGGCATGTCTGTCTCTGTTGTCATGTGTATAAATGTTAAAGTCAATTAAGGATGCAGGCCAGTTTTTAGCTAAATAATGAGGACCATTTAAGATACAGATTTTGCGTACTGTTTCTTCACTCGTAAGATCTCATACATCTGAGTGAGTATGATCTTACTCATTAGATAAATGCTCCACCCCTAACAGTGTTTAAGGCCAGGTTGGACGGTCTTGGGTGACATGGTCTAGTGTGAGGCGTCCATGGCCATGGCAGAGGGGTTGGAAGTAGATGATCTCAAGGTCCTTTCCAGCACTAACCATTCTATGATTCTATGATCAGCTCCTCCCAGGATGATGGATAATTTGTCAATAATCCCATCAAACCTAGACAGTGGGTTCCTGTAAGTAAAAAGGTTCTGAGAAAGTAGATAAAGAGCAAGACAAAAGCTTCAGCTGGAGAAAAGCCGCAGACAACTGGAGGATCAGTGAGAGGTCATCTTCCCCTAGGCTATAAGAACAGAGAAGGTTGTTTAGTACAAGGAATCCATATCACAAACATGTGATAGGTCCATTTTACATTTCAGTGCTGCACTGGTATCATCCCTCCCATGCAAGGAGGGGCAGCTTATAAGTAAGGGGGCCCAAATGAGCAACCATTGCTTTTGTTCTTGTTATTTTTGAGTCTTAACTCTTTGAAGCAATCTTTAGGCTTTTGTGGATGTGAGATATGGCCACAGTATACAATGGAACAAATTTACTTAGGATAAAGATTTTTCTATAGGTCTTATCAGTCTTAACATCCAAAACTTCTGTCAATTTGTATGAAAAACTATCACTTTTTTTTATTTTTTTCCCCATTGTATGAGATGCCAGACTCATGCATTGCAAAACTCCACTGGCGGTGTGCAAACTGGCCTCATAGAAACCAGGCAATTAAAGGATTGTTTAAGAAGATGAAAAGAGTTAGAAAGACAGAGAGATGGAAAGACTCAGGGTGTCTGGCTTCAATTGTAAGGATTATGATCTGAGGCTTCTTTTGTTTCCTGCAGTTTTATGCCCCTTCATTTAGGTGGTATTGTAAAAGAGATTATCTCTAAATTCAGATAATTTTTGCGCTCTGTTTTACAGTGGGCTTCTACAGTCATCGCTGAATACCATTGCCCAACTGAATGGCCAGCAAAGAGCAGGAAGGAGATAGAAACACACATTGGGCATGCTTTGGATTTTGGAAATGCCAAGCAGCGGACTCAAGAGTTGATTTTTGAATCCAGACAGCCAATAAAGACTGGTTTATTTTGGAAGTGTCCTCCTACTTCTTTAACTCCCTACTGATTACTGAGGTTTAACTATCAGTATTGGAAGAAGTTTTATGTTTCTTGTTGTATGGTAAAGAGCACGACTGTGGGTTTTGAGGCCCAGATTCAAAGGAGTCAGAGTGGCTCCCTCTGTATGGGAAAGCTAAGATTTCTGACATTGCTGGAGGAGACTGTGTCGTTCAGAACAAGCATTCTTCAGCTCAATTGTTTGACAACAACTATTAGAACATCTTTAAAGTTCTGAAAGCCTCATTCAGCATGAGACTTTAAACCTGGAATCCTCCAGCAATGGTTGGGCCACAGTTTTCCAAAAGTGCAAGAATAGTTTCTTCTGTACTGGCAGCCGTGCAAACTCAAGCAGACTGCTGGAGAGCCTGCTTTATCACTATCAGTCATAAAAACTAAGCAATTTGGAATTAGATAATTGAAGTGCTGATAAATGTTGAGGGAGAATGGAATCTGGTTCGTCTCACAATTGTGATGACATGGCTGTGATGACAGGGTTAAGCATGTGTGTGCATGTGTGCGTATGTATATTCAGAAAATAACAGGGCTAAGATGCTACTTACAAACTTCAAGCAGAAGTAAATGCATTTGTGAGGGTTATTTCTCTCTTTTCAACTCAGATTAGCATTTAGAAGTCCTTCCACAAATAACCTTCACAGATCTGCTTGACCCATCTATTCTGTATCTCAAACAAATCTCTTATCTGACTTTGAAAAAGGTAAACTATATCTCACAGAGTCACAGAGCCTGAGCAGGAAAAGATGGAGCCATGTCTGCTTTTCATTCTCTTGAGGAATACCTATAGAGAGCTATGGAAATGGTGTGGGAGTCCAAATCTTTCCCTACAAATAATAAATGAGACATTCTTGGATCAACAGTGGAGATCTTTCTCTCTTTCTGTCTCTCAGGTATGTCTTTGCCAGTGTGTGTTCAGTAATGTCTGCATGACAGTTGTTAGTACTAGGAAGAGAGCTGAGAGCACTGTCTGTAGTCCTGGGCATCCTAAAAGATGCTTTACTTCAGTCCAGGCCCTGTTTAGCCTGGGCATTCATTTGTGAGTTCAGTGCAAGGAACATTTTTCATTATGGAACTAGGATTTTCCAGACTTCAAAGCTCATTTTCACAAGTTAAAAACCATTTTATTTTTAATCACTGCTACTGTCTGCTTTCTCACTCCATAAAACACATACTTTCTATCAGCAGCAGATGAGATCACTTTGAATATGCTGTTATTTCTAGTTTTAATGATGTCTTTGTACTTTGATTGATGTGGATAATATGTTCAGCATGATCCTGTGCCACAAATTATCATCAAAACAGATTTCCCTCTGGAGAGTTTTTGGATTGGCTATAACACTAGACATTTTTTTCTCAAAAGTTTTAAGAAGATTCATTAAGGACGAGGCTGGAAGGGTGAAAGAAGTTCCTGGATTTTCAGTGCAGGGAGACCAATAAAGTATCTGGGGCAGGGTTCTTCATTACTAATGAAGGTGGACAAGAATTACCGTTCTGTCTGACTCCAAAAGAACTTGCGTTACTGTTCCTGAGCCTATATACACTTTTGTGGCCTTGTACATCTGCTGTTACCTGCCTCAACAGCAGTTTAGACAGAATATCTATGGAGAGATAGATATTCTCTATAACTATAAACTATTATAACTCTATAACTGCATCTATGCTATGAAATTCAAGTGGAACATTCCTAGCTACTGGAAGGTTGCTGTGGTCAGAGTGTTAGAGCCTTCCTTGGCCCACTCCAACGAGCATTTTTGCCCAAGCTGTTCCTGGACACAGCTTGTCAGCTCAAAAGGCCCAGGGACCATTTCCAGCAGACTGTTCATATGCACTTGACTATCACAGATGCCACTGGGCATGTATAATTTAGCTAGGATTGATAATGTCCATAATCAGTCTCAATGCAACTAAGTGCCCCAGTTTACTCTATTAGCAGTACTGTCTGTGATCTGAAAGCTGAGGACCTTTCCTTCACTTCTCCCACCTTCATGTGAAGAGGTAACGGCATCATGCCTGCTGTTATGTGCAATCATGATAACTTTATCTGCCATGATAAGTACCTGATACTCCTTTTTTCCTTGTTCATATGCACAAAGCAGGGAAAAGCTTCCAAGGAACGTAAGTTAGTTTTGTCTGAGCTGGCAGCATTGTCCTGTTGCTTGTCTGTTCACTGAGCATTTGCAAGCATAAACAGCATATTCAGGTGCAGACTCCACAATGCACTTGTGCATTTGGAGTTATCCCAACCTACCTTTTCTGGTATTGTGATACAGAAGCAAGAAAGAACAACTGTGTCACTACATGAGAGTATCAATTATTGCCAGCCTGTGGGTCAGCTGAATATCCAACACTGATCATATTTATAAAGGACTGAACAGCCAGTGTGTCCTCTTTTATATAAATGCCTACCAATGGACTTTAAGCCCTTTTAAAAATCAAGAAATATGTTTGGGTCCTCAGTAATGGGCTTTATGCATCTGTTTCTGAAAATCTTGGCTTTACAAGGTGTGGTTTGTTTATCTGGCATTGCAGCCTACAGAAGGTCTGTAATAGGGCTGCTCATGCCAATGAGCTGATTAATAAAAGGCTGGTAAATTCCTTACAAAGACGTATTCCCTGGAGGAGGGTGGCTATCTTAGAATCATAGAATAGTTAGAGTTGGAAAGGACCTTAAGATCATCTAGTTCCAATCCACCTGCCATGAGCAGGGACAGCTCACAATAAACCATGTCACCCAAGGCTCTGTCCAACCTGGCCTTGAACACTGCCAGGGATGGAACATCCACAACTTCCTTGGGCAACCCATTCCAGTGCCTCACCACCCTTACAGTAAAGAACTTCTTCCTTATATCCAATCTAAACTTCCCCTGTTGAAGTTTTAACCCATTACCCCTTGTCCTGTCACTACAGTCCCTAATGAAGAGTCCATCCCCAGCATCCTTATAAGCCGCCTTCAGATACTGGAAGGCTGCTAGGAGGTCTCCACACAGCCTTCTCTTCTGCAGGCTGAGCAGCCCCAACTTTCTCAGCCTGTCTTCGTGCGGGAGGTGCTCCAGTCCCCTGATCATCCTCGTGGCCCTCCTCTAGACTTGTTCCAACAGTTCCATGTCCTTTTTATGATGAGGACACCAGACACTGTGCACAATACTCCAAGTGAGGTCTCATGAGAGCAGAGTAGAGGGGCAGGATCACTTCCTTTGACCTGCTGGTCACGCTCCTTTTGATGCAGCCCAGGGTATGGTTGGCTTTCTGGGCTGCGAGCGCACACTGAAGCTGGCTCATGTTCATTTTCTCATCGACCAACACCCCCAAGTCTTTCTCTGCAGGGCTGCTCTGAATCTCTTCTCTGCCCAGCCTGTAGCTGTGGCATGATTGTATACTGAGGGTCTTTTCAGTAAACACAACTGCCTTCTTCATCCATCCTTTTCTTCCCCAAAATCTTGAGGACTTCATACTGATCTACTTTAACTCTTTGTTAGTGAGAGTGATAGCTTTCAAGTTCTTCCTGCTCTTCTTGGTGAAATTTCCCAATTTTGGGATGGACAGGAGATAAGCACTGACATGTTGCCTTCATCTCTGTTTTAGCTCACTCTGTAGAGTCTTAGTACATAGAGTTAACGTGTCCTGGTCAAAATGTTTTCTGTCCAAAACCTTCTCAACTACACAAGATTCTCCAGTGGTGAATCTCAGAGATGACTGAGACTGGTAAAAAACATTCATCAGTAAAGCCTTATAAAGGACATCATCACCTTAACTACAGAAGAACTAGTGCCTCCTTATACCAATTACAAGGTTTTCAGTGTGAAATCTCCATGAAGATTTCAAATAAGAGAAACAAAGCTTTTTCACAGTGACATCTTCTGTGTTCTCAAAAAAACCTTAAATGATGAGAAACTTTGAAATTAGTTAGGATTCATTGAAATGGATTTCTTCTCCAGAGAGAAAGGCCAATCAGCTAAAGGGAATTCTTTGTCTCTGTGCAGAAATCAAGGTAGTAAAGTCTGATTTGCTTTGTAAGAATGTTGGTGGCATGTAACTCTGATGTGCCCTTAGCTGTCACTGTTGGTATTTTTTCTCTTATTTTGTGAGTAAAGTTTTTCAGCTGGCATGTTATTTTTATCCTTGTTTCCTTGAAAATAATCTAAGAGATATGGAAACTGCAGTATAAATTATTCTTCAGTTTCACACAACTGGATTGAATATTTTTTAATATGGTTTTGGTCTTTGTTATACCTTCTTTTCTATTAAAGCTCAATGTTAAACAGCTGTTCAACTTGCATGAGTGGTGCTTCTACTTTACTGCAAGATACTTAACCTGTGTTTAGTTATTCCTAGGGAAGGAAGACATTCTTTCATGATATCTGTAAGAACAGACCTATACTATTTTTTGATGTAAGACAATTTATACAAGTTGTGCATCTGTTAGAGCGGGAAGGGTTTTGTTATGTTGTCTGGTCCCATGGTTTGGTTTTGGGTTATTCAGTGGTCTGAGCTCATTACTTTTTTAATGGTGGGGCTGGTGCTTTTTTGAGGCATTTCTTCATACAGTGTTTTGGATGTTTTTTCTTGACTGAAATTGCTGATTTCCTCCTCCAGCAATTTTTTGGCTCTAATAGCATAGGGATTTTTTTTTTTTTCCCCCTCTCCCATTTTAGGTTTCTCTATGTTTCTTCAAAATTCCAGCTTCCCATTTGGTATGCTTTAATATTTTTGTTTCACTCCCTCTGTGTGCAGCTTTGTGGTTTTTGTTGGGTTTATTTACTTGTGAAAATTCTGGAAAATATTTAAGCTGTTAGCTGTTTTTTGTCCATTTTGCAGATAGTCAATGGTAGTGACTCTGAAAGTTATTTTTGAGTTACAACATGCCCTGAAAATCCAGCTATTTTAAGCATGCTTATTTCCCTTTAAATGGAGCATCTTTCACTGGCTATTTATATTGTTTACTTTATATTTGCATTCACAAACTCAAAAAAAGAAAATAAAAAATCAATGGTTCATCCTGCAAGTCATGCTAGAAGCATTTGAGTCATATCACTTAAGCTATGTTTAATTACTTCATATTTTTTGTTGAAAACATAAGTTCTTACTTTTTTGTGTGTTGCAGTAGAGAGTAGGCTAAATGACAGGCAAATGACACACAGTTCATAGGACAAAGTCTTCTGTGTTCCTTCTGGACTCATAATCCATCATGGGTATTATTTAGTTATTTCTCTGCAAAGATATAAGTGTCTCCACTGTCTGAAATGCAGACTTTGGAGTACTGTGTTTCTGATGGACCCAATTTGACCTGTTGGAACATTGAATGGTGATGGGGGTGTGTTTATTGGAAAAATTCAGACAGTATGTTCTGTGAAGAGTTTTCTTTCCACATGACCTGCTCATCTATAAATAAGAAGATTAAGTAAATTACAGGGAAGTGAATCTTTGTGATCTGTAGGATTAGAAGAAGATTTGCCGTTTGCTTTAAAGAGAACTAAGTGCTTTCAACGTCTTACCTTTAACATTATATTTGCCAGTGTTCGCATAGCTGGACAATGGTCAATATGGTACAAATCTCTGACAGCAAAGATTGATCCAAATTCTCTTTGTGAGGGGGAGTCCACAGCTTTCACTTTGCTTTATCAGCAAAAGAAGCTAGGTTCTGTTCTCTGAATTAAAGATACCAAGATTTGGAAAAACTTGTGAAATGTATGTCATTTTCCGGAAGATGTTGTAGAAAGCTACATGGGAAACCATTATAAACTATTAAGAAAAATGGTGATTCAGAGATGTCTGTTTGTTGTGGTGTAACCAGAACTATTTGAGATACCACCACTCCAGTGAGTAGGTTTTCTGTGAACTTTTGTACTGTTTAGTGGCTGGTGACTCTACTTGGCTTGTGTGTTACTTCATTTTTAACCTCTGCACAACACTGGCAAAAGGAGCGGTTATTGTGCATTAATCATTCCCTGACAGTGAGAAAGCAGTCTGGACATTTGGAAATGACACAGTAAATTCTTGACAATCACAGCAAAGCTCTCAGGGACTTTAGAGGGACCATGGCCATGAAGATGAGTCAGCTCCTGTATTGTTGTGTAGGGCAGTGTCTTGATGTAGATTCAATACCTACAGCACACAAGTTGACTGTCATTTTGCTGTGACTGTCAGTATCTGCTCAGTGGTCACTACCCAAGCCCTACCTCCAAAAAGCAAGTTCTTCCTCCTGCTCTGGCTCTTTTTGCACAGTATAGGTGGTACATCATTAAAGCTTCTCCCTGTTCTCTTTTTTCCAATGAAATACTGACTTCTGGAGCATAAGGAAACTCCAGATGAGTAGAAAAATCTTCCTCGTTCTGCATGTGAGGCCTGAGAAGCACCTAGCACTGACACCATGCTCCAGAACTGGCATTAGCATTCAATCAGTTTGCTGCAGACTGCTCAGTACTTTATCAGTGTGACTTTGTGCCATTAAGGCACTATGCTCCTGACACATCAGCCCCATGTGTGCAGAGGCCCAGCAGTTGTTCCAGCAAAGCCACTGAAGAGCCTTGGTGAAATGAAGCTTTGCTGAGCACACAGGCAGTGCCTGTTGAGGCAGGGAGGGCAGGAAGCTCTGCCCCAGAATATGGAATATTCCATCTGCTTGGCCGTTTGTTCCTTGAAGTATCACACCTGATGCTTCCCTGTCTCATACCTTATTCTCAGGTTACACCATTACTGTTCAGAAAGCTAGTCAGCAGACTTGATTTTCATGTGATGTTTGCATACTTTCCTTATCGCCTTGGGTATTACTTCGCTTCCTTATCTTGATTGTGCTTGGTACATGAAGGTATCTGACTCCCTTTTGCTTCCTTCCTCCTATCTTCCTTTGTTGGTAGCTGCAGCTGTGATTTCTACATTTTCTGTCAACAAGAAATCTTCTTATTTTTTTTTTTTCAGTCTTATACTAATTTGTACAGATTTCTTCTTGCCTGGAAATTTATTCCTAAACTCTCAGTTGTCCCTACAGGTAGCTTGGGTCTTGGCTTGTATAACTATCCCTGATGTGTATATAACTGACACCTATATCTGACCTTATTAGTCATAGGATCATATAATAGGGGAATTGGGAAGAAGAGAGGGGAGGTCGTAGTCCCCCATTTAGATTTCCAATAATCTGTGACTATTTGTTTTCGTGTATTCCTACTTGTCTAATCTTGAATGTTGCTTTCATGTGGTCAGTATATAACCCAATTTGATTACTTTCACTATTGGAAAAGTTGGTAATCTTTTTCCCTGATAAGAAGCTCAGCTTTTCCTTTCTCACTTTTTCTCTTTACCTGTGTTTGCATTCTCCAAAGTAAGGTTTCTGTGATTGATCCATTTTTTTGTAGGTGACTTTATATCCTGCTGTCCTTTTTATCTCTTAGTTGAAATATTCATATTTCATTCTTTTTTTGCTTCCTTATATATCTATCCTTTCATTCCAGATCCTTGCTGTAGTCTTTTATGATGTCCTTGTAACTAGTAAATTATTTCTGGTCTGTGGAATGTTTGCTGTACTGGAGATATAAACCAACCCCTCAGCTTGTGTAGATAGTACCATCAGGCTGATAGACCAGTGTCAATTTAAAAGCTGTGTTTGTTTTTAGTATCTGAAAATAATGACTTATATTAATTTAATGTCAAACTTTCCCTGAGTTCCTTTGGATTTTCATGTCTGTAAAGGAAACTCAATTTGCCTTTGATGTTGGATATTACATATATTACAGGGCCAGAAGAGACTGCTCTGATCCTTCTCAAAATCCCCTCATTTAATATATCCAAGGATCACACTTGTTGACCACAGTGTTGAACTGGAAATTCACATTCACTTGATTAGCCATCAGGAGCTCAAATCTTTTTCAGCTGCTGCTTCCAGTGTAGACTCTCTTCTTGTCAGTATGGCCTTTGTCTCCTTTTATTCCTACATGGATGAGCCTACAGAGCATCCAATTAAACGTTGTCTTTTCCATATACTTCCCAAGTGATCCAAATTCAGTGGCAACCTGATCTTGTCATTATTTTGTGTTAGACCAAATTTTATTTTAGTGCCATGTATTACTGCTAGGCTTCGTTGTATTTTTCCCCAGTAATGTTAATAGTTTGTGAAACAAACAAACAAACAAACAAACAAACAAACCAAACCTAAAACTATTGCAAAAACTTCACCCCCAATTACACTGTCATTTTATTAAATGTTTCCTAGTTTGGCTGTTCCTTTATAAGTGTAGTATAAATTGGGCATCAGCTTTGATACCAGCAATGCAGTATGTCCTGGAAGTTGTCAGGCACGAGTGCCTCCCTTTTCTTTGTAATCAGATACTAGGAATCACTAGCCATGTGCACAGTTGGTTCTGCCTCCCACCACTGCTTCACTTTGCTGTCCCGGCCCAGCACCCACTGATGTTTCTCTGACTACCCAGGACACCCGTTAATTGGTCCTCTCTTACAGCATTTTGTTTTCATCCAGTTCTCCAGAATTTCCACTGTACTCTAAAAAATCATCTCAATGCGTGTGAACTCTTAATCCAAACCTTTTTACAGTTTTTGGATGCAAGTTTTTCATACCTGTTTTTGGTTTTTTTATTTCAAAAATGACTTGTTTAAGTAGCTGTTCAAACACACCCCCACCCTTGTTTTGGTGAAGTGGAAAGTATTTCCTTGTGACAGGAGAGAAAACTGTCTCTTGCTTTTTCTTACCTATAATATGAAGCTATACTGCATATTTCTGGTGTTTGTATGTTACTAACAATCACTGAATTTTTTTTCTGGGTGTGGAATGCCTCTGTCACTGGGATTCCTTCCACTCTTAGCGCTCTTAGAAATCTTCCTACTGTCTCAGTCTCTCCCTGCCACTGATTTGTATTATGTCCTACTGTCATGCAAGGATATTTCTATAAATCTGGCTGTAATTTAGTTTCCTCCCTATCAAATTCGTTGTTAATTGCAGTGGAATTTGTGCACTTTATTTTAAACATGAAGTAAGATTTTTTTAGGTAAAATTCTTTAACGCTGTTTTTTTTAACCTTCTAACGGAAGATTCTCTTCCCTGTCAGCTTCCTCTGCCCACAAGGAACAATTATGACAACATGTATTTGGGTAGAGTAAGCTTATTGGTCTCCAACGCCACATTTTACTTTATTTTATTTTACTTTATTTTACTTTTTGTTGTTGTTGTTGTTGTTGTTTCTTTTCTTCCAGTTCTGTGCTATTTCTGGTACACTTGGACATCAGATAACAAACAGATCACTAAGTGGGATCACTCCTGGGTTTTATGCTTTTTTTATTCCTTGTTTAAGGTTCATTATTTCTCCTAGCTTTTTGTGAGCATGAGCATCAGTCAGAAGATAAGCACAGCAGGAAGCAGGAGCTGGGCTGTAGGGATTATGCTCCAGGGGACACTGTGTGCTGTTTTCTGATATAATTAATCAGGTGAAATGCACAGAGCCTTGTAGTCTGAAGAAATCCATTTTGAAAGGGGGTCTGTTTGGTTACAACTGAGTTAGGAAGATGAGGATTTCTCCCTTGCTCCATAGACGAGATTTCAACAATTAAAGGACAAGGGGGAAATAAATAATACTAAGGCACAAAGTGAGAAACTTAGGCAGCCTCAGCAGTCAGGCCATGATTTGTGTGCCATAGATCTGTCAGAGGAATGCTGCAAGGCTTTTGTAGCCTCAGGCAAATGCAGGCTGTGAATGGCCCTGGGCAGAGCTCTGGGGTTGGGGCCTTGGCTTTTGGAGGGCAGTGTTATTGCCCCCAAACCCGGCAGTACCTAGAAACTCGGTGGGCTCATTGGGCATGGTGAGCCATGGCTAGGGTGTTGCAGGATGAGGATTGCATCGGTCCTGCTCCACACAAGGCAGCCTCAGCGTAGGGTTTAGATTGGTTGGTTGATTGGTTTTTGAAGGTGAAAAAAACAAACTGTGGTACTATGATGGCACAAGGCTTACAAAACCCACATTGTGGAAGTGGTGGCTGCACCACCTGTAGATTAGGATTTCATTTAGAGGGTCTTCATTTATTTAGGCAATATAGTCTATTGGCACTTCACAGTGCTGAAGTAATTACGAGGAGAAATCAAAACACTGGGAAGCCCTGTTGGGAAGTAGGGGCCTCGAAAGGCCCAGTAGGAGATGCAGACCTGCATGACCCTGGTCATCTTTCTGGTATTCTGAACTTTGAGGGTCACTGTATAAAGGGAGCCCATGCTGAGGTCAGGATATGCTGTGATTTACCTGGGAAGTGCCCCTGCTGTTTCAATTCCCAGTGCCACTGAAAAACAGTTTAGACTATCCTGGGAGCCATCCACTGGAAAGGTTTGTTATTAAACACAGCTTAATTGCATCTTTATTTGAAGGACTGGAATAGAGGCACTTCCAGGAGTCAGGAACTGCTCAACAAGAAGGATTAGTATTGTCCTATCCTTATTTGGTTTGGCATATGCGGAAGTAAAATATAAAAATTCTTGGATGTGGCCCAGTTTAATTTTAGGTCAGGGGAAGCTCTGTGTTCTTCCAACCTGACTGTTTTAGTTGTATTATGAACATATCCCCCAAGGTTTGGCCACTTTATGACCAGACCAACTTCACTGTAAAATATGTCATCTATTTAATTTTGTTTTTTAAAGGGAGAAATATGGAAATGAACAGCTCTGCTTTGTCTAGGTCTCCAAAGTACAAAACCATTTTTATTCTAAATTTGTAAAAAGAATTCTTTCTCTCATGTGGGACCATCTCTGCCAAACCAGGCACCTCAGCACTGTTAAAGGCATAAACCTTTCCAAATGCTTCTAGGTAGCCTGAAATGAGGTCATGTGGGTTCCATATCTTTCAATATGCAATATTGTAGGAAGGACACTGATGGGAAAGAAAAAACTATTTTTCTATTTTGAGATGAAATGCCTTTACACCTACACTGAGAGGAGTAGAAGAAGAAAATGAGAAAATACAAGTGATTACTAGTTTCTAATGAATATTTACAACATGTATTTTAGCAGGACTGTACAAATGTAAACCAGTTCCTTTGCCACCTGCAAAGAAATTGTCTGGTTTTATTTTTAATACCTATGGGTAGGCAGTATAGGAAATTTTTACTACTTATGTGAATCCTAATACATGGAAGTATTTTCATTGCTGTATTTATTTGTAAACTCTGTAATTTTGCTAGGGAAAAAAAAAAAAGAATTATTGGGCAGACTTATGTAACACTCATATGATCATTCCTAACAAGGCTAAAGGTTTTTAGATCCCTGTTCCTAAAGAAATCAACTGAACTTGTGTTCTGTTTGGTTTTCTTGTGTTTTTGTTTGTTTATTAATAGGAGGCTGCATGTAAACCATCAATGCAAACAGCTTTTCAGCAAACTTTTCCATTAGTTTGACAAAATGTTCATGGTGTTGTAGTGGTATGATTTTTAAAAGACTGGATTCTGTTCAGTGATTAATATGGAATGTTGGTCCTTTCTTATCTTTGTCTTTTAAAGTTCTCATGAGTAAGAAAGCATCCGCTGAGTGTGAAGAGAAGTCGTTTGTCAGACTTATATACCAACTCCTAGGTTTTTTGTGCAAAGAGAATTTTGGCTCTCCGTGATACCTGCAAAGTATTTCCTAAAGTGAAGCAGCTATCAATACTCTACAGAGTGAGGAATTTCAGCTGGGAACAGTGGTCCAGCAATACAGACTGAAAACCTGATGAATCTCTGCAGTTTGTAGAGAACTTCTGGGTAAGACATCACCCAATGCAGTCTTCACTGACTACGTAGTACTGCTGAAAAAAAACCCCAAAACAGCACAATTTTTTTTTGAGACAGCTATGAGCATGAAACTGTGTCTGGAAAACCAGCAGAGATGTCTATACTGTTTGGTTCAGCAGAGCTTGGATCTGGCATTCAGCAGTTGTTGGTGTCAGCTAATAGCATGAACACAAGAACACTAGAAAACTGTGCCTGTAAGGTTCGCTGTGTAGTTTAAGTGCAAGCAGGAGGACAGGAGGACATTGGTAAAGCAAGTAATACATTAAGATGTACAAATATCAAGACTGGCGTAAGTGTTCCCAAGTCTCAGTGGCTGCATTTGTGCTTATTTGACATCGATATAAAATCATAAGTCAGACCTGAGGAGAATACAGACTTGGACAATTTCCAAATGAAGTCAGTTTGTTTTGAGAAGTCATTAGTTATTGGGCCTAAGTAATCCTGAAGGCTTCATGTTTTAAATACGAATAAATGCACAGTGGTCTCCAAATGTTCTAGATAGCACTTGGAAGGGAGAATTAGTATGCACTTTCTGTATGGGAAATAGAAAACATAATTATTTAAGTTAGACATAAACAGTGTTGTGGGTGACTTCAGTTTTGCAGAAGTGTCATGCCTGGGGTTTTGCATTTAATTTTATTTCATAAGGCAGCTCCTCAGCTAGTGGAGATGAAAAGTATTCCACTGTGATCAGTAGAAGGATCACAGATTTCACGAGCTCATGGTGTCAACTTGAACACTTGTTCAGGAGACAGTTTGGCCTGTAACTGTTGAAAACTGTCATGGATGAATGCATTTTCTGAAAGTGACTTTTATTTACACAAGTGAGAGATGTGCGTTTTGAGTTCTTCTTACCAATTATAGGCCTAAGGTGTAAAAACCTAGGTCACTGGTTCTGATTTTAACCTTTTGATTCATAAGGAAAAACCAGCTCTGTCAGGATATCCTAACACATAGAGAACAATTATTTGATCTATTTTAGCTCTACAGGCTATCGGAAAGTAAAATAACACAGCACACTCTGGTTTCAAGGCATGTAAAATAAAACACGTGCCCAGTACTGTATACACAAAATGAAGAAAATGTTTCAGGAGGAAGGCAGCACTTTAGTATTTGACATTGGTAAATAAACATTGTGGGAACTTTGACCAAGAAAGACTGATTTTTTGTTCACGTGATGAATGTTATTCTTTTATTCCACTGTTTCACTTACACTACACTACGTACGGTCCACAAATACTGTAAGAGATGAAAGAAAGGCAGTATGTCAGTAGAAATATCTGTGCCTTTAAATGAACCTCGTGCTTTACATGCAATGGCTGTTTCTGGGGTGCAAGGTCAGCAGCTCTTGCTGTGAGCAGAGGTTTCTACACGCTAGAGAACTTGGAGGCAAAATTGCGATCTCTTAGGATTGCTACTAGTGTCTGAGAGGAAGGCTGAGGCAGGTGGACTGTGCTAAGCTGAAAGAAGACTTTCCTCCTTCATTTCTGGAAACTTCCCTGCCCTCACCTTCTTCTGGGCATGGGGAAACTTAGAGGTCCAGGTTGAGATCCCAGAGGGATTTGCCAATAACCAGACAGACCTGCAGTCAGGATGCATCGGTAGTCTACATCAGTGTTTATGAGCTGAGACTGGAAGTAGGATGGATAACCAAAGATCCCAGCCATTAGGAAGTTGCAGAAACATGTGACTGTGTTGCCACATCACTCTAATAGGCACAAAACTGAGTTGTAGTATATAGACAAGCTGCTTTTACCCCTGTAGCTCCCTTTGAGATTTAACTGGTTCAGCAGGATTTCAAGGAGCCTTATCATGAAGGGCAGCTCTAATGCTAGACCAGGGTCATCCGCCTCTCCGAGGCTCCGTGCTCACTTGTCCAAGATCTTGCAATGAGACGATGTGGCTGCTGGCTGCTGCAGTGCTTGGGGAGGAAAGATCTGGGGCTTTGAATGCCCAGCACTATCATTTGTAAGGTGCCCACTTGCTTGGAGACAACCAGCTTGCTCTATTCAGAGAAAATGTTGTTGTATTTTTTAATGAAAAAATCTTTACTGACCAAACAGGTTTGCCTGTGTTCTGCTAGCTCTAGTAATACCGCAGTGTGGAAAGCAATCAGTTTTGGAGTTTTAATAATACGTGGAGCTGCAGCTTTGCTTTGCAAGTGGATGGGGTTGTAATAGTGTCTGCTGAAACTATTCCTGCCAAAATAAACACCAAGAAAGATTTCTTTTCCATGTACCAAAGGCTCACTTTAGCATTTGCCAGGGAACACATTTTACTTTTCCTATCTTTTCTTCTGCCTATGCCAGACAAAGACGGCATCGCAGATAGGTAACTATCAGTCAGCATCTTGGTACTGGAGGACTGCCTGACAAGTGGTGGGCTACAATCATTTATGCAGTTTTCTCTGTGTGTTTGGGAAGGGCTTTACTCTTTTGTTTCAGCATTTTAATAAGAGCTCAGGGCTGGGGCCTGCATTTTTCCATAGTAAGCTCACAAATTTGGATTCCCCCTGGACTTGCAAACCTTGGCCACATTTGTATTTTACGTGAGCCACTCTGTGCAGCTGATTCTTCTGATGTTTATTTTTCTTGATTTGAAATAATTCCTATTTCCCTCTGAGGAAACCTTGCCTGTTAATGATTGCTAGCTGTAACATGCCGGGAAGTATCCTCAGGTCTTCTCCCATGGCTCTGTCTCACCTCATCCATCACCCTCAGACATGAGGTCAGAGGTTGCCATGAAGTGGGGGGAAAAAAATCATGCTTTTGAGGAATCAAACTGTTTTGCTTAAGAACTTTGTCCTGAGGTTAGGTATTGAGGCCTCCTTGGCTAAAGTGGTCTTCTCTGCCGTAGGAATGGAGACCCAAAATTTCCTAGTGGTGAGGTCATAGCTTTGGGCATACTGATATCAAAACCACATGGTACCATACTGACTGATAATTAGGAGATGCTCTGTGCAGTTGTGCCACTGTATTTATCCTTGTGTCTTTGTGTCTGAATTTGTATCTGTACTTACAAATGTCTGTGAAAGTGAGATGAAAAACCTGAATCCAGATCTGACTCTTTCAGCTGCATGGGTTTGCCCCTCCAAAGCTGCACCCAGAGCCTGGATCCAAGCAGAGGATGAATTCAAGAAGGTTCCCCCACTCAAGATGGGGGAGTAGCTGGGAGCGGCAGTGAACTAATGGTAAGTTTAAGGGTTACACGGTTTCAGGGTTACAGATGGATGTGATAGAGTTTTCCCAGAAGTTGAAGCAGACTCAGGCTCTTTTAGAGATGCACACATGGTTAAAAATGGCAGTAGGCAACATCTAGGATGCCATGAAAAAACTCGAGAGTTGTGATATTTGCATTTCAGTGTTATAGAACAAAGGATTTCGATTACTTGTAACTAAAGCTGACATAATTTGTTGGTTTGACTAGGCTGGCTGGCCTTCTCATAAATATGCTTGTTGCCAGCATATTTAGCTGTTCCGTTTATCAGTCATTCCAAGAAAATGCTGTCATCCATGCAGATAGGTAAGTATAGCATAAATGTAGGCCATGTTCTCTGATTTCCTCCAGATCCTTTACCTTATCAAGAATAAAAAATTTCTTTATTTACTTTTCAATTATAATTACCATAAAATTTCAGAATGCTTTACTGAGTGGCAAGCTTAAATTACCATTGTCATTTGACTATGAAATCCATAGCTGAAACTTACTTTCAAGCCCACCAGCTCTATGTTTCAAGAAATTTACTGTTAGGAAAAGCTCCCAGTCTTTCTAGGAGATGAAGCTCAGGCGGAGTATCTTGCATCCATGCATAACACCAGATTATCCTGGACAGCAACCAGCAACCTTTGCCTGAGTAGCCCTTGCTCTTAAGGTGATGGTCACTTCTCTTCTATTGGACTTGCCAGTGATGAACTTGGTGACTATTCTGTATTACTAGAGCCTTCTTGTAATATAAGGGACTCTTGCGTCTTCTCCAGGACTTCAATAAGAATTCTGATATTCAGATTTACCATTTTTTTTCCATTTATCTTAATGGAAAAAGATAGTTGTGATGCCTGATGTGATAAGAGAAATCCTGACATGATCTGATATTATTTAATCTGACTGTGAAGATTAGTCCTCCATTCCCACTTCTGCTTTCTCCTCTCCCTTTTTTCTCTGTGGTATAGTAATTATTTTTCCTTCTCCTTTATTTTTATCATGCAGGTAGATGAAATGCTTTTTAATCTTTGCTGAGTGGCTGGTGTCCAACATAGGTACATATTTATATTTAATATTATCTGTTTTCACCTAAATGCTAGAAGACAACCTGAATAAAACTAAACATTGACAACTAAGCATTAACTAAACATCAAACTTTCAACTTCCTGTAGTCTGCTCTCACATCAAGGGGTTCTTTCTTTTCTCATAAGTCATGCTGCTCTCTCCAATGGCTCACTGCTTCACTTATGAAAATGCACATAGTTCAAAGGTGTTACAAAGGAAACATCACAGCAATAGCTAGGTGCAAAGCAGCAAACTCTTGGAAGTTAAGCATGTACTAACAGATGATGTATGCAGGTGTTGAACACTTAGCAGATGATGGTGGCCAGTTTCTGGTTCCACTGAAGTTTCTGTTACGTTCACTAAAATTTGAACGTAACACAAATAGCCTTTTAAGTTTTCAAAGGAAGGTTTTCTCAGGCTGAAATGCAGGCAACAAAGAACAGGGACTGATAATATTTAAACAAGCTGTCAAGTTAAAGGAATTTTTTATCCATAATTTGTTGCTGCTGTTTAAGGTGAGGCTTTCTGGTTTGTTTTGGTTTTTGGTTTTTATGTTTGTTTGTTTTTCTTTTTAATGAGTTGTGTAATTTTATTCTTACTTTAAAGTGATAGAGGGGCCTGGAGGAGGTGAAGAACATCTATTAGGTTTCCCATAGATAACCAGTTGAACAAGCATCTTTAAAAGAGAGAAATCCATTCAGGATATGAGGTTAAAATTACAATACATTATTTTTGCTGACCTGAATTACTTCTTTAGTTGGCTCTTTAATAGGGCTTCTTCTTAAAAGAGAAGTTTGAAGAAGGTCTGTTACTGGAAATCTCGTGACTGTATGAGGACAGCGCTGGAACATTGCCATGGTACTTTGACACATTGTCATCCTAGTAAACGATCCAAGTGTTGAAATTCAGTTGGAATGATGGGTTTTGCAAAACTTTGCCATGTGTTTCAGCCCTTCTGGCAAGCAAAGCTTTATCTGATGGTATGTCGCTTGGAGAGGAATGGAAGGAGACAAGGGAAAAGAGAATGTGGGCTTTGTGTGAGCTATGGTATTTGAACTAAAGCTGTAGCTGAATAAAAACTTGTCTAAGTTTGCGAACATACAGTTAAGACCCTTTCTGTTATCTAAATCCTTTTTCTTGCCTTATAATTTCATGCTAAAGTGCATTACTGTTGTTTTTCAACTCTCATAATAACTCTAGTAGCCACGGAGAGACCTAAATGCTGTGTATTTATTTATTTGTGAAACAAATTATGCGCCTCTGCAAACTTCACTGTGTAATTTGCACTGGCTTTGCAGATTACAAGAACGCACACGCTGGTTTGAGTACTCCCCTCTCCCTGGAATTAGAAGATGAAACAGCAGAATTGCCATGGAAGTGGCTATGATTTTAGTGCAACAGTTCCAGCTCATTATATCTCCCAAAGTTTGAAATAATTTGTCACAACAGAGTTCCCCATTTGAATATGCAGTCTGTGCCTGTAATGAATAAAACATGGCTGTCAGAATTAAAAGGGATAGAGTTACAGTAACACACTCTGAGTATTGTTGAGTATGATTCAATAAAATTATGGATTTTTCCCCATTTATCACTAGTGGTTAATTTTGTTTAACAAATATGGTAGTCAGTTTTTGGTTACACTGGTTTCCTACCCAGAGCAGATGGCCTTTGAAATGTACCCTGTGACATTTTCATTTGGTTTCTGTGAGTTTGCATTCTGGTTTTATATATATATTTTCCCAGTTGCACAGTATAGATACCATTCAGCAGCATAGTCACAGTTGCCACTGGACATCTTCATCATTTCTGCTTACGTTTGTATTTGTCTCAGCCTCACCCAGCTGAAAAATGTGCTCTGTGCCTCCAAATGATGGTGTTTGGAAATCTGGCCAGGGTTTTCTACAGGGCTAGGCAAAATTCAGAGCTGACCCTGAAAACTTGCTGAGTTATCAGTTCATACCAGATGAAAATGACCCAGCTTTGCCCTAACTAACTGTTATGTGTGAGATTTAAGGAGATACGTGCAACTACTTTGTGTTGATCATACCAGTATCATCTCAATTAGGCCTGAAGAGCGGAAATCCCATCTGGATCTAAATGGTGTCCTTTAAGACCAGCAAAGTGAAGCTTTTACACCAAAGGAGATCTACCTCACAGTAAGCAGATTTCTACCTCATTCCATAGGGGGTGCAATGGATGATGGTGTCCCCTTCCAGATCCTGGAGCAGGGCTGGCTCTGCAACCTGTGGGGTTCCCAGCTAATCTGGAGAGTAAGGTTGTGTAGGAGAAAAGACCTCTCACACCCCCAGCCCCCTCATAAACTCATATGAGCATGTGCAATGAAGATGTTATGACGCGAATCCTGTCCAAGTGCTCTATGGGTTACAGGGACAAGCCTGCCTTGAGGAGCAGACTGAATCTCCAGAGCCTGAAATATGTCCATGTGCTTTTCATTCTTCCTGCCTTATTCATCACTGCTTGGCTGCATGTGAGTGCTCCTGGGATCCCAACTTCTGGGCCTCTATATGGATTCCTGTGCCTCAGAAACGCCTGTGCAGAGAGCCAAAGCTGAAAATCTTCCCTGGAGATTTGGCTTGCCATGAAGGACTGTAGGATGTACACTATGTTTTTCATGAAAGTGTTAAACAAGTGACAAGTAAAGGCATATAGGAAGAAGACAAAGCATCCCTCACTTGAAATATTGCCATTTCCTGGGTTCATCTGATACTCAGCTGTGCCTTCCTTCCCATTGACCTCAAGCACTTATACCAGCTGAGCA
The DNA here is from genome assembly GCF_963264785.1 of Psittacula echo. NCBI lineage: Eukaryota > Metazoa > Chordata > Aves > Psittaciformes > Psittacidae > Psittacula > Psittacula echo. The sequence goes on along the minus strand of NC_137742.1, from coordinate 45,282,956 downwards.
TGTAGCCTAGCTCTCAAACCTTTTGCACATTTCCACCACCAGTGCATGAAATAATTCTTCTCACCAGCAGTGTGCAGGAGGAATGGTCCATGTTGAGGGGATCGACTTCCTGCACCAGCTACTAAGAAAGAGAAAAAAAAACTACTACAGCTGAACCCAGGACACCTGTATACTGGCATAGGTACATGGTGGTGTGGGTGTGTGGGCAACCTGGTTTTCAGTGTGCACTGCTGGCAACTGCATCACTTGAAAAAGCTGGCTGAAAAAGAGAGGCAAAGAGGTTTGTTAGACACCAAATAGGCCTTTCTCGTGTTTTGCCTTTTGCCGTTACTTAGTTTACACTTGCTGTCAATTAAAGTGCTCAAGTAACTCAAGGGCCTGTTTCCAGTTGCACCTGTGCTGATGGACAAGATTGAAACAGGTTAGCTCAGCTTTATCATGTCCTTCAGCAGTGTCTGTAATGAGGCAGGGAGGAATATGCTGGGAATTCAAGGAGCAGAGGTTTATATCTCTGCTCTTTGCTGCTTGGTTTGCAATACCACAGGAAAATGAAAAGCTATATAAACAGCAAGCACTTTTAATGTGATTATACCATACCTTAATGCTACTTCTATTTGTGCTACAGGTCTGCAGGAGGCACGGCATTAAAAAGAAAACTCACAGGAGCAGACAAGGAGGAGAACATTTTTAATATGCTTCATTTTCTATAAAAGCAAACAGTAAGCAGGCAAAACCATCGCTGACAGAATTAAAGATATGCTGGTAGCAGCTTCTGCATTGTTTTGAAATGCCTGGGAAATCAGGCATATAAAATGAAACATGTCATCCCAGGTCATCTTCCCTTTAGGACTGCTTCTCTCTTTCGGGCTTACTATGCTTGGGCCAGCCGGCCAATCCTGCTGAGACCTTTTGGACTGTCAGTCTGTCTGCTCTGTCTTTTTCTTCTAGGTGCTGATGCTCACTGTGGTTCTCTGTTTTTAAATTTATTTCTGAGGACTCTGTACACTTCAATAGAGAAACAGGCCACCTCTGAGAACAAAACTGTGTGGTGTTTGTTGTTCAGGGTTGTGGGTATGGGTGGCATTTCTAATTGCTAATGGTCTGTCACCTTTTTGCATACTTAATTATCCATCCTCCCTTTGTGAATTTACAGAGGAAAACTCTGTTTTGTGGTTTTTGGTGTAAAAGAAAAATGTAAGGGTCCCACAATTCTGGATTAATATATACTAGACAGGTTTTTTTAAGGATCCTGTGAGTCCCCTATTTTACATATTTCCTTTTCAGGTTCAGGTAGTGTGAATACCACTGAAATAAATTTCAAAGAAAACCAGCTGTGCTGTGGCTAATTTTCTTCCCCACTATGTTAGTGTGACCATGGATAAATGGGTTTGTCACTTGTTTAAAAGAAAAATACTGCAGAATTCAAGGGTAGGATGCTAGGGAAAATAATTTTCAAGGGTCTTTTCACTGTAAGTCTGGGCACGTGTACAGAAAATGCAGTGCAAAGTAATCACAGTATCTTAAAATACTCTGTAATCAGTGGCTGGAGCAGAGAATGTAGTCCAGATGCTCTTCAAATGCAGGTGAATGAATAGCTAAAACCCAGTGTACTCCATTACAATTCATTTAGGAAAATGCTTTGCCATGTCTGGCCGACCATGTTCTTAAAATAGAGGACACATGACTTCTTAGCATGTCCTCTCACTCAGTTGGGAGCAGCACCTGGCTGTGAGTAACAGTGGAGAAAGGAAGGTAACACAGATGGAAAAAGGAGAACATTGTGAAGACACGCCAGGCACAACCATATTAATTTTTTATTCCAATTTCTTTCTGTGGGCCCCAGTCACCTCCTGCAATCTGCTGCTTAGGAACTCAGGGCAGAAACAGCAGGAAACTCCTGCAGGCTTTCCTCCAGCTGTGATTGCTGGTGCTCCCTGTTACTCAGGCATCGGTGCTGCACACCAGGTTTGTACCCGCAGGTAGCGGTATGAATTACTCCTAGAAATAAACATTGCCACACAGAGAAAGCTTTTGTGTGGAACAGCCCTCCATTTGGGCGACATCAGTTGCCAAGTAAGTGTCATCAAGGTTTGTTACTCAGTATTTTGTCTCCCTATGAAACATGAAGAAGTATGCAATGTCTCAGTATTAATCTCCAGTATCCTCAAAGGACTCAGCAGAGCCAGCTGAGGCAGTGCCTCCCTCATTGTTGTCCTGGAACAGCTGCTTTCCCCAGAAACTGAAGATGTCTCTTTTGAGATGAAGGTGGAAGTAAAAGCCGAGGGGGCTTTATAGCTTTCAAGAGGTTCTGACTCCCAGGTGGGAAGGTTAGAAAGGCTGGGACCTTGTGATGCACAGCATTACACAGATCCACAGGCTTATAGATGCAGCTCACCATAAGAAGGGGCAGGGTCCCGACAGAGACAAACATGAAAGGAAGAGTGGTGTAGAGAATTCAACAAAAAGAAGGGGAAATTTAAATACTTGTGAGAAATGGGTATCTCATGTAGCCAGTTTGGAAGATGGGTATCTACATTTTATGTTACTTATCTGTATTTTGATATTCACAAAAAACCCTGTTTTTCAGAGTGCTAAAAGTTCAGGATTGATAAAATGACCTCAAACAGTCAAAGTTTAATATTAGGCACACCCTTTGGAAAAGCTCAATCTAATTCTGTAGCTCAGCCACTATCAGAAAATGCTCTTTGAAGCAGTTTGTATCTTTGGAAGAATTTGACTACTCTGGTTCTTTATCAGCGGGTAGATTCAGGGAAGAAATTCTCAGGTTGGTGGAGTCAGGACTCAGCTTGCATTCATTTTCCTTATCTGTTATCCTTATCACTGTTCTTCCACTGACAGAAAATATTTGCTTGTTGCTATGTGAAGACCTATTACGTGGAAATTTGAGCTTTGTCCTAGTAGAGTTAGAAAGCTGATGCATTGCAGATGCAGCATCAAGAAGCCAAGTGTGCTACTGGAGAGTTAAAGCTTTGTTTTGTGTGCTTCAGCTGAAAAAAAAGGACTGAGTAGCTTTTATTAATAATATGTATTTAATTATGGATCTGAGGGTTGGAAATAAAAGTAATAAAAGAAAAAAAATTGGATAAAACCTAAATGCACCTAAAAAAGTTTTACATTGTTAAGATCCTGAGGGAAAACAGAGACGTGTGATAATTGTTGTGAGGAGAGACACTTGTGGTAAGTCAGGAACAAATACAAAACCACAGTACATAAAGTACCTCTCAGAGACATGAAGTCTCCATGGTATGTCGGTATTTGAGCTCTTCAAGGCAAGGACTGTCTCTTACTTTGTTTTTGATCAGGACTGAAAATGATTTTCAGTTTCCAGGTGGGGTTTTAAAGACAGTCATAATGTAAGTAATGACCAATAATAACTCTTGAATGTGAATCTGCAGCCCTTGATCATAAGAGAGGCACTGCTGACTTCTGAGAAGGTTTGATGGCCATCTGTGGACAATCTAGACATCTGGTTGTGTTCCAAGAAGACCAAGTGGAAAACCAGGTTGCCTGTTTTGCATTTAATTACTGCTAAAAATTTACAATGATTGCATTGTGATGCAACCTTTGCAAGTGTCAGTGGTGATTAAACTATTGCAATACTATTGCAATACTATGCACCATGAGACTACATCTTAGATTTATCTGGAAAGTACCAATGCAGAATTTGGCAGATTGGTTTTGATTTTGCTTCCAGTATGCTTTTCTCAAGGAGCTCATGATGTAAATGCTTTGCTGTTCACTTTCGAAGTTTCTGGGTTGAGTTTTCCCTTTAAACAGCCTGCAACCTATCTCTTTGCAGCCACCCCTCCTTTCTATTCTGGAGTGCCATGGCAGAGGTAGGAAGGATTTAGAGACTCATTTGAAAGTACAGAAAAGGTTAAACCAGGAGGACTGTTCCATGAGAGTAGCAGGCTTGTTCCTTGCTCCTAGCTCTGCTTTCGGAAAACTCGAATTGACTGAACTTAAATAGTTCAAAGGCCTGTTGATTTCTTAGCCTTTTCAGAGCATAGAAAGATTTGCCAGTGGGGCACATTTAATAAGACTGGTGGATGCTTGAATAATCCCCAGTTTGGGGAGGGTTAGTGTAGCCTTTGTAAAAGGAAGCTTGGCTTAACAAACCTGATAGCATTCTCAAAAGAGTCTTAGAGGCACCTGGATAAGTCATCCTATTGACCTATTATTGTTAGCTTTCCAGAGGCTTTTTACACACTTTTTCACCACAAACTTTTAAGGAACCTAACACAAGACGGAAGATGCTTACATGGATGAATACTTGATAATTGTAAAAAATGGGACATATGAATATATCACCAGTTCTTGAAGTGCAGTGAGGTCAGCAGGGGATTAAGTGTGGATCTGTGGTGGAACCTTTAATTTTCAGCGAGCAGTGGCATAAGAAAATTTATTGCTGAAACTGAATTAGTCAAACCAGCAAAGATGAAGGACATCTGCAAAGAGATGTAGGAGGATCAGCTGGATGCCATTCAAGGTAGATAAAAATAATGTGAAACAAATGGGGAAAAAACCCAGTCTTAAATCAGCCTGTTAAATGGCAATTTCTGAGCTGACCATTATCACTCAGGATTGTAACTGTGGGTACACCACAGATGTTTGAAAATATCAGCTCAATACTCAACAGAGGTCAAGGAAGCATGTAAAGTAATAGCAGTTATTAAGGGAGAAAACAAAACAGAGTATAATTTTGACATTCATTTAAATCCGTGTCTCTCAATTGTTTTAGCTCTATCTTACTGTGAACTAGAGAAGAGCCAGAGATGGTCCACAAGGGTACACAACATCTTTCTAATGAGTTGTTGCTAATGATGTCAGGGACACTGCGTGAAGTCGGTGAAGTGGGTCTGCCCCTGTGTGCCAGGCATTTCCCTGCCTCAGCTGAGGCTATGACTAGGGGTAGCCACTGTGTACTTGTTTTAAACTTGTCCTAGAGTGCGGCTGTGAAAGGCACTGGTATTTAGTGGATGTGAGGACAAGGCTGTAAAAGTAAACGAAAGTAATTTTGTTGAAAGTATCCACTCCACTTCATAGCATCAGAATCAACCCTACTCTAAATAGATCCAGTTTCTTTCCATTTTTTCTTTTTTTTTTTAAAGTGTCTTCTTAAAAGCTTGTTTTCCATGTTGTTTCTCAGGCGTAAACTAACTCATTACCACAAGCAAATAGCATGTAAAGCCTAGGAATAGAGCATGAACCAGATTTTACACTAGACTGCATCTCTTCCTTACAAACCAGCAAGCTGCGGCTGCAGAAGTAAAGTTTTATGTCTCTTCGTGTAGTAGAAAAAGGGAAAAGCTCAGTGCAATCAGCTGTGTCTGGTGAACAGGAAAGACAGGGGACAGAGAGCCATTTTCAAGGTAAAACGCCCTCAGGTAAACTGCCAAGATCTAAAGTTCCAGATGCAGAGGGAATGCATTTCCCACTCCTCCTGGTTTAATTTTTTTTTTTTTTTTTAATTAATATTTGGCAGTAACATAACCCCTGGAATCCTGCCATTAACTGCTTTAAAAATTTCTCTTGAAAAGAGGGAGGGAGGCAGGGAGAAAGCAAGGGGTAGAGGGAGTATGAAAACCTAATGGAGCTGATTGCAAGGGTACAAAACTAACATTTTTTTCTGCAAAAGTAATTTGTAATTCATTTTTGTGATGAATCCATTTTCATGTCAGGCCCTGTGGCAGAGCAGATGACTGTTCAGTAGAGATTACTGGCAATTTCAAAGTAACAACAGGACAGCTAGGCAGAACTAAACATATTGGTATTTTAAGGGGTTTCCTTAAAGAAGGCTGTCAGTGTAACACGATAATTCCTTAAACCTTTAAAGCATGAAATATTTATAGTTAAAAAGATGCCACCATGGAAACACATACATATTAAAATAAAGATTCTTCTTGTTTTGAGCTGAACAGTACCATAGATGATGAGTAAAGGGCACAGCATCCTTGTCCTGCCCCAGCAAGATGCACCATCTGGTCTGTGTTTGTTCGAAACAGAGATTTGGGCCAGGTCTCTACTTGCTGGGTTTGGGTTGGAAGAAACCTTTGAAGGTCATCTAGTCCAACCCATCTGCAGTGAGCAGAGACATCTTCAAATAGAGCAGGTTTCCCAGAACCACATCCAGCCTTGGCCTTGAGTGTCTCCACAAATGGCACATCCACCACCTCCCTGGGCAATCTGTGCCACTGTTTTACCCCCCTCACTGTAAAGAATGTTTTCCTCACACCCAGTCTGAATCTCCCCTCTTTTAGTTTAAAAACATCACCCCTCATCCTATCAAAACAGCCCCTGCTAAAAAGTCTCTCCCCATCTTTCTTACAGGTCCGTTTCTGAGAACTGAAAGGCTGCTATTGCAGCTCCAGGTGTCCCTGGAGCCTTCTTTTCTCCGGGCAGAACAACTCCAACTCTCTCAGCCTTTCCTTATAGGGGAGGTGCTCCATCCCTCTGGTCATTTTTGTGACCCTTCTCTGGACCCTTTCCAACAGGTCCATCTCTTTCCTTTACTGAGGATTCCAGATTTGAATGCAGTACTCACATCATGTAGAGCAGAGTGTAGAGTTGAGCAGAGTAGAAGGGCAGAATTGACCTGCTGGCCACGCTCCTTTGGATGCAGCCAAAGATATGATTTACCTTCTGACCTGCAAGTGCACATTGCCTGCTCTTGTTCAAACTTTCACCCACCAGTACCCCCAAGTCTTTCTCCTCAGGGGTACTCTCAATCCTTTCATTTACCAGCCTGTATTGATACCAGCAATTGCCCTGACCCAGGATCCTGCACTTGGCCCTGTTGGAGCTCATTATTGTCCCCTGTGCCGTGGAGCAGATGGAATTGAGATAGCCTCTCCCTGCCCACTTCTTTGGCATCCCATGCACCTGCTGCTGCTCTCATCCGGTGCTCAGCATCAGCCTTGTGGAAGCTGAGTGACCATTTACAACAAGATGGGACTGGTGCAAGCTCTTGTGCACCTCTTCCCTGGAGGATACAGAGTAAAGGAAAAGTTACATGAACCCCTCTCTATACCTGTGTCTCACTGCAAGTTTGGAAAGGATGGCTATAAAGCAAGCAGTAGAGATATTTCAGGTAATTATTTCTGCTTCAGCGGGGAGATCTTGGAAGGGAGAATGTGTCCTCACACCTTACTGATAAAAGCCAGGGGTATACATGCCAGCCATTGGGAAATAGTGGTAGTGGTGGTCTGCAGTGTTAACAGTTAGGAATTGATAGAGTGCTATCATCAGTCACTGTACTGAGCTTAACTGGTAGCAGAGTCTATCCTTCCCCGTGCTCTGCTTTCCCATTGTAGGGCTTTCCTGCCTGCTGGTCAGGGCCTCAGTGGCTGCCTGCACTGCTGTGCTGCTCTTTGTCCAGCTCATCAGTTTCCTCCCCTAAAAACAACCCCCTTACAATTTATACTGATAGACACAAGCTTCCTCTTTTTTATTCCCTACTGTAACTGGTTCACTCAGCTTTTCTCCAGTTGGTTTCAGCTGAAGCCTCATTTGGGCTGGCCAACTTCCAGGTGCTTGGAGAGGAAATGCGGAGTTTACCTTTGTGTAGCACTGAGTAACAAGATATGCACCTTATGGTCCATATTTTCAGAGGGAAGAGGAAAACGGGTAAAAAAGGGAGGCCAAAAATTATTCTTGTGTAAAGGATATGGATGTTTTCTGTCTAAACATGCTGCACCATGCACATCCTGATATTCTCAAGCAGGATATTTTTAAATGGATACTGACAGCTGATTTATGCTTGGTACTAAGTTGTTTTTGAAGGGACATATGTGTAAAAGAAAATGTGAAAGACATTATGGCAAAATATAAAAGGAACTGTTGTTTTCTTAAATGACCACATGTTTCTAAAATTTAAACATCTCTCTTCAGTGTTGGAAAACTATAGCAACCACATCGTTCTGTTGCACAAGACCTACTAAAATGATGCCAGGAGGAAACAGAAGTAAAATTTATTTTTTCCATTGTCCTGCAGAAGGGGAAAGGAGGCTGCAGGTTGTCACACAGCCTCTGCTCCAAACGGGCTCCACCACATTCATCTGGTTCAATCATACTGTCTATCTGAAAGAGCCAAAGGGTACTTTTTTGAGGTGATAGCTAAACTGTCCTTTTAAACTGCACCACACTGCAGGCTGTGAAGCAGCACAAGCCTCCCCTGGAAATCAGTCAGTGGGAAAGTATGGACCACTATAAGTTGCAAAAATACGTTGTTGCTCATCTTTCTTGTGTCTCAGGTGCTGATGCTGCCAGAGGTAGCAGTCAGTGCTGATGATGGTGAATGAGGACTAGCCTTTTGTCCACACATATCTTTGTAAAGTCCTGCCTGGACTGATGCAGGGTGACAAGCTTCCAGCAGCTGCAAGTAGTGCAACATGGGAAGAGCAGCCCAGCAACGTGAAACTGGTGGTGCAGAGGCCCACTGACTATGCTTGGGGGATTTTGCTTTGGACAACGTATCGAGGAGTGGCTGGAGCGCATTAGGTGACCTCCTGAGATGTATCTGCTGGTCTAGTTTTATCTCAAAATAAACCAGTTGGTGCCCTCTGGGACTGCTCTTGCCATGGTAAATCAAGGGGTGGGAAGTGGTGGTGCTGTCATGACATCACCATGAGATGACATGAGATGCAGCGCTTTCAAGCACTAAAGGAAAACACGTCAAAATTCAGTTTAACAGCAGCTGAGCAAACAATCCTGAGGGCAGAGGGGTCCCTGCATCGCAGTAATTCCTGTGCCACCCTGTCCCCATCAGCCCCTAGCATTCAGGAGTTTTGGAGCACATCCCCACAAAGCTGCCGAGAGCTGTCTTTGCCCTTGGTAAAAAATAGTGACATTTACTTCACAACTGCCTGTTTCTATATGTGAGCAGCCTCCACCTTATCTCTGAGGCATTTTTTACATTCCCAGCATTGTAGCATGCTCTCTTGCTCTCCCAGGCATCTCACATAACTGTGTGCCTCCCTGCCATGCGGTGCTAAGCAACTTGTTACTGTATGTCTGAAGGAAAGTCTGGGATAACCTTAATTTTCTATTTAAAAAGCAGCTGCTGGTTGCTGCAATTGTCCAATTGTTCATTGTCCAAATGTCCCAAAAGGCATGTTTTATAGTTGACCTGCACCCTTATGTGTGTAATATTACTGAGGACAGGATAAGCCAGATCTGGAGGTCTGTGAACAATACTGTATTGTGAGAGGCTTCCACCTTTTCTTTTGTGGCAGACAGAAAATGCGTGTCAGTAGAGAAGGCAAGGCTCACAATTAAGTTTTTCAAGTGTGTATTTAAATTTTTAGGATCATACCAGATGTGCTTCAGAAAATGGAACATTTAGGGCATTTTTTACACTGTTGTATTAAGGGGTTAGGAAATATTAGCATCATTAAAACAGACAAGGAAACATATATTAGGCTGTCAAAAAGCATTGCACCCAGATAAATCCACTGGTTCTCTGCCTCAGACTCTGCTTTCCTGTAACTCGGGAGATACTGGGGACCGTAAAGCAATGGAAGAGTCATTGAGACAGCTGGTGTGTACGTTCTGGCGTTTCACTTTTAAAAGGAGCTTAGACAGGCACATACTGGAAAAGATGTCCTTCAGCTATTGTTACCATTCAGGTGGGCCAGAGATCAGGCACCTTTGGAGTTTTCTACTAATTCTTTGTGTTTGTGACGGCCTTAGTGAGGTAAACACAGACATGTTGAGTTACATTAGCTGAAAATCAGGGCCTGAAATTTAAAAATTGATATTTGGTTAAAATGCTGATTCAAAAATGTTTGGTATTAAAGTAAAAAAAAACCCAACAAAACCCAAACAAAAACCCTTGCTTGTGGAAGAGCTTAGGCTGCAAGCAGAGATTCCAAGAGTAAGATCTCTAGAAAATAATTTAATTTTTCTATTATTTGAAACATAATATTGGTGAATAAAATTTGATCAATTAACCCTTGCTTTTCACATCTGCTATTCATAAGGAGAAGCTCTTTTAAAGAAGAAAAAGGTATAAAGAGTATAATAATTGACTTAACTGATAGTATTGCACCTTTGTGCTTTATAACATTATGCTTGTAAAGATCTGCTTTGTGTTGTATCTCTTGTGAAACAGAGCAGTGCAGAAGGTTGGCAGGGAAAAGTTTAAGTTCTACATGGAGGAGAAAAAGCTCTAGTAGCCCGTGAGACTGGAGTGTGGAGACAGTTATACCAGATTATGTCTATCATCCATCTAGTCTAGCATGCCACATCTGAGAGCTGTCTGTGCCAGATGCTTCAGATGAAAGTGCAAGAAACTTGCAGACAAGGGATCATCTTGATTATTGATAGTTTTAGTTTTGCTTAAGTGAAGAGTATGTTTTAGTACTTTTCCCAAAATGCTTCTCCTTGATGTATTCAGAGTTTATATAAGCATCTAGCCCTTTCTGAAGGTTGTCACATTTTGTATTTCAGGATCTGTATGGGAACAGATCTCATGGCTTAATCCTATCTTGTGTGAACATTTTTTTCAGTACCATTCTGATAATTCAGTTTCATATAAACCTTCTTGTGAGGGAAGATAAAGAACAGAAGCTCTTTACATAATTTCTTCCTATAAGCCAGTGTTCCGTGTATGATTTATAATGCCCTGCTTTTTGTCACCACTATGAGATGAAAACTCTGAACCTTAGAACTTGAAGAGAAAAAAAAAAAAAAGATTCAGGAGGGGAAAATTGTTCATATTTTTACTGTGTTGAACTATTCAAAGCACACAGACAAATACTTAATTATACTTCTGGAACAGAGCTTAAATCAGTAAAAGTGAGTTACAAAAAAGAGAATCTTGGCTTGGTAACAGTCTTAAAATCACATAAATTTGGCTTGAATTTTTTTTTCCCCCCATTTGAGAAATTGACAAAACAGTAAAATTCTTGATGACTGAAACATGATAGCAACAACATTTTGTTTTGGCTTTGCGTCATATGTCAAAAACACAAAAGAAATGGATTTTGGAGGGGAGAGAAGTTTCTGCAGATCAGAATGTTTGTTGTTTCATGAAAAGGAATGTTAGAATTGGGTCTTTCAATTTTTCTCAGAATGAAAAAAAAAAGTCTAGGTGGGGGAGCCAAAATCAGTGCATATCTTTTTTATACACCTGGAGGTTGCTTAACCTGTCTTACACAAATATACACATGAAAGAATGGGGAAGAGTGAAGGGAGAATGATATGGGTGTAACAGATTTCGTGTAGCAGAGGTGGTTTTGCTATACTTGCAGATTAGAGCATGGAGATGTTTAAAACACAGCTGTTTGAGGAGCTGGCAGTGACATATATGGTTAAATTATAATGTTTACTACTCCTGTTGCTTGAAAACGATTGTTGTTGTTTGGAGGGAGGAAGGGATGTTGGCAATTTTTATTTTTGGTAGGATGCCTTTGCAGTGAATAGAAGAACAAGGAAATAAGGAAAAGTAGCAAAACAAAAACAGTCAACAAGACAGAACTGAATAACTAAAAATTTAGACGCCTCTATTTTTTATCTGTCATGTTTCTTGAATCATGTGAACCGTTGTAAACTGCTTTCTCACTAGTTATGCAAACAGCTCAGTAAAACTCAGTCTGTTTAGACTGGATATAGAGATATTCTGGAAGCCAAACTCTCAAAATTTTATTGTTAAGACTCCAGTGAATATTAAGGTTCATTTGAAATATATATACTCTAGCAAGTCACTGGAAGAGGTTGTACAAAGAAGTGGTAAATGCTCCATCCCTGGCAGTGTTCAGGGCCAGATTGGACTGAAGAGCCTTGGGTGACATGGTCTAGTGTAAGGTGTCCCTGCTCGTGGCAGGGGGGTTGGAACTGTATGACCTTAAGGTTTTTTCCAACCCTAACCATTTTGTGATTCTATGACTCTATGAGACTGGATTCTCCAGGGACTCTTCTGGAGTCATGGTGAAGCCATGTGGGCAGGTGCCAACACTGTGTCTGGAATCAGGAAAGCTAAATCTTTGAAGGTGCTGAGCATCTGATATGTCCAAACAAGGACATTTGAAATCTGTGAAATGAATTACACTTCTAGAATCTTGTAATTGGTTTTCTTCATGTTATTTGTACTGTTCATAACTAAATTTCAAGACATTTTTATTGCATGTGTTTCTGCTTTAGGCTGCACTTGGCCAAAGGTAGATTAATTTTCATCCAAATAGGGGTGCTTCCAGGGAAGAAAACCTTATTTGTTGTCCAGACTCTACTGACCCGTGCAGTAGTGAATAATGCCCTTTTAAGCACGTAACAAATACAGATCAAGAAAGAAAGTGTCCTGACTTTAGTGTTTAAAAAGCATCTTTGTCCCACTAAGAAGACAGGTAAAAAAAGTGTTTACTTCATACCTCTTCCCTTAAGTTATTGTTATGTTAAACATGCTTCAGCTGCTGGGAGCATTCATATTAAAAAATGGAAAGGTTTACAATATAGTAAGTAATAACTTCTGTTAGGTATGAAGAATATTTTAAATTAAATGAATAGTTAACTTCATTTTTGCAAACTCTGGAAAGCATATTTAAACTGTTTTGACACGTCCAGACGCTCAGTTTAGAATCATAGTCTTTCCAGACATTACTCAATCCACCTGACGTCGGAGAAGTAGGATTTGTCACCAATTCTTGATCTAATGTGTTTTCATGCTGAATTCAGAAACTCTTAACTCTATGAATATTGAGTCGTTCATACTAAAAATATATTTTTTTTCCAGAGCCCAGTCTGTGCCAGTTGACTTTACTCAAGGGAGAATGTGCAACCTGATACAAATGGGAGAGGTTGGGAGTAGAACCATTAGGGGTCCCTCTCTCAGTAATTTCTAACCACTCTGCTGTGATTATAACCTTATTGTTTCAGATATTTACAGTTCTGTCACTGGTAAGAAGCAATTTTTCATGCTGGTTTATGGGAATTCATTAGAGGTTATTGGTGAGTAAAGGTTGCATTCCTGCAAAACTGCAAACCTGCACAACTGCTAACCTGCACAACTGTGCTTTTTTAACAGATGATGTTTGAAGTGACTTATGTCAGATCTGTTTAAGGCAACTTTCAATTTCCAGGAAGTCAGATCTTGGAAGAAGTTTCCTTAGACGTACTACAGAGTCACAGAGTGGCTGATTCTGGCAGGGACTTCTGGAGGTTGTCTTGTCCAACCCCCTCTGCTTGCAGTCAGGTAAAGCAGGCTGCTTGAGACCCCCTCCAGACAGATTTTGATATTTTCAAGGTTGAGATCTCATAGCCTCCTGGGGAAACCTGTGCCAGTGTTTGGTCAATGTCACGGTAAAGAGGTGGACATCAGTGGGGCTGCTTGTGCGCCACTGCATTACCCTTTTGAATATTACTGGAGTGGTTGAAGTTCCCCATGAGGATGATGGTCTGCAGACAAGAGGCATCTTCTGGTTGACCAAAGAATGTCTCACCTGCCTCTTCATGACTAGGCAGCCCCTAGCAATTGCTGTGTTGGTTTACTCTCTAATCCTAATTTATGAACTCTCTGCTGATGATTATGTGTCACCTCTCTCCGCTGTTTAAAGTTCTCCACTCCAGGTTTGTCTGCCTGTATTAGGTAACTTGTAAGTAACACAAAATCACGTCTTAATGTTGCTATCACAGTTTTAACATGTGTTATCAGGTTGAGGTAAGCCCTAGATTTCTTTTTAGCTCCTAACATGAAACTCCAGACTGCTTTATCTTTATTTACACTCGTTTGAGCCTATTATGCTCATTACTTAATGAAGGTGGATGTAAAAAAAACCATTGTGTTTTTAAAATAAAATTGTTTAACAAACACAAAATGTGTAGGGTCCCTCTGAGGTGGCTCACTGGGATTGTTTTGAACAGCCTTTTTGCTGTAAAGTTTAATGCTTGGGTGCATTTTACCTCAGTTCTGCTGCTTGAATAAAACTGTGTGTGAATATACAGGCATATGTAGGAAGAGGTGTAGGATTTCCTTCAAACAGCTCTGTCAATGCAAAGAGGATTTATCCTCCATTCAACATGTGGGTTCTAGCTTCTTTAGATGTAGGACTTTACAAAGTCTCTTCCCCTCCACCACACAGATTTCTGTACTTCTTTTTGTCACCTGAGTGAGGAGTCACAAGTGGTGAAATATTTTATCTGAGGAACTGATTTCCTTATCCTCTGCTCTCTCTGGAACAAAATGTTGTAGGGGAATTCTTAACTATTTCATCTTTTCATGGCTTCAAAAACTCCCCTCAGTTTAGTGTCCTTAATCTTCTTTTATTTTGCAACTGCTTCCCATTGAGGCAAAGAAAAGGTCTCTTGAACAAAGGCTTTCTTTTTTTCTTTCTTTTTTTTTTTTTTTTTTTTTTTTTTTTTTTTTTTTTTGGGAAATCAGAATAAATGTGCTCTTGTAGCACGTTTACGTTCACATGCAATAGATGCTCTGCTCAGCGTGGTCTGGCCGTAGGTACCATGAACCATCTGCTGTGCTGCTGGTGGAGTGAGACCCACATGCTCCTCTCCAGGGCAGGGAGGAACATACAGCCAACAACAGCAATAGCAAAATATAAGAGAAACCTCAGATGACACACCTCTGGAGACTGCTGTTCCTCTGTGAGGTTGGGAATGTTATCTGCGTTCTTACAGGACAGCTGCACGGTAGGCTGGCTGCCACCTCCCACCCTCTTTAACGTGAGTTTGGATCTGGCTGGTGCACCCTCTGCCTAGCTGAAGTTTCAGCCCTCAGCATGGGGGCTTGGAGGGGCCTCTGTGAAAACACGGTGAGGAAGGAGGGCTGCGTGAAGCACAACCTTGTGTACATGGCAAAACAATTGCAAATGTGGGATGTTTGCTGTTATTTTAATTTGGCTTTTCTACCTGCAACTTTTTTTATTTGTTGCACTTTTCCACAGACAGTGCTGCAGATGCCAGTAGTTGTTCCTGTGAAATACTTGTGATTATGGTCAGTGTCAGCAAATACAGTATCTACAGCCCCTCTGCAGTGTTTTAAGAAATGTGTTAGCCTGGACAAAGGACTAATGGGTCAAAAAAGCAAAAATGGTCTGAATGTCAGTCTGAAAAAGAAAAGGCTTTGCAACTTGCTATTTCATTCAGCTCAGCCAAAGCTGCTCAAAGTAAGAAATTAATCGTTTTCCTACATAGGGTGTGTTGTTACTTTGCTTTAAAAATACCTTGTTAGCAATGGATCACACTCCTGCCCAGCTCCTGCAGTTGTGGTGTTAGGGAGGGCTTCAGGTGGTGTATCACAAGATGATGAAATCGACTGATTGCAGAGTGGGTGAAAAGGAGCTTCTGCTGAAGGCCACACTGGCAAGGAGCACTTGTGCTGGACAGCCACTGTTATTTTTTGCAGAGCTGTAGCTGTCACCTGCTTTTGGCTCCCATGGTGTGTTTTGAAGAGGCAGGTAGTGCAGGTCCCTGTCGTGTCAGCAGAGACCTGGGAGTGGAGAAGACAGTCAGAGGAGCCCTGGTCCCATCCCACAGGGGTTTGGGCTCAAGTCCTACCTCTACCAAAGACATCTCTCTGTTAGCAGAGCTTCTCCTCAGCAAATCCTGAGGAGCAGTGAGTAAGAGGACAGGCAGCAGCAAATCTAAATCCGCACAGTTACATTAGCTGCTGCTTAGCCATTGCCCAGGTTTCACACAAAAAAATAAGCAGGCAGCACACCTCGTGTCTCAGGCTAGTACTGCCAGGTAGGCTGCAAGGGACAACAATGGCTGATGCAGGAGAGAGATGCAGGCAGCAGCAAGCAGGGAGGAGATAGGGCAGGATGCAGAGCCAGGGGGATGATGCTGAGAAAGGGAATGATAAGCATGAGAGTGATGTGTGACACAGTGTGTGGATTCAGCTGGGAGACCTGAACTAGTCTGAAGACATATCCTGAGTTTTCACATCCTCATACTATGGTATAATGTGATATGCAGTGATGTTAGGCCCTACATGGCATTTAGCCTATGGATCTCAAAGCACACACTTGATCAAGGTACCAAGGCCTTATTATCCCAGGTATCAGAAAAAAGGTGAAGGGAGGCAGAACTTCTTGCCTCTGGGGCAGAGCTGGGTTCAGCCTCCAGTCTCCGCCTGAGCCACAGCAAGGCACAGCTCTGTGGCCAGCATTGCTCAAGGGCCCAGGACCAGTCCTCAGAGATGCACCTGTTCCTCCCCTTCTCTGCTGGTATTTGCTTCTGGCTAGGGTTGGAGGCCGGGTGTTGGGCTAGTTCAGCACGCACGCAGGTGATGTGTCTTTGGGTCTTTGTACTCTCAGTCTGAGTTATTTTATGCTCACAGAGGAGACATACGTACTTCTGCTGTCAGCTTAAGCAGATCTACTGCTTGCCGTGTTCCTCTCCAGAGGTTCCGTGCTCATGCACTCAGTGAGGCTGGTGTTGTCTGGCACAAGTATTCACATCCAGCACATCCAGCAGTGACACTGGAACAGTGGGACCCCTGTTTTCAGTGTATTATCCATCTCTGGCTAAGTTACTTGCCATGAAATAACTATTTATTCCCATCAAGGAAAAACAGGGTCTGAAGCAAGACATAGCAGCCTGTACACCATTGCTATAATGGGCAGAGCTGTCAGACACACATGAGGAAACACTTTCAGTCTATCGACTACAGTTAGACCAACATAACACTCTTCTACACTTCTCTCTCCTATCTCCTATCTAGTTGTACGTATTTTTTGCCAGATGATGCGGTACTGTGCCTCCCAGGTGTGCTGCAAGCTGAGGATAACTAAAAATAAGGAATGAGATTCAGTGAAAAGGCACGTCCTCCAGCCCAAGCACTCTTTTCTTTTTCTCTAGTCCTCATACGGTTTCAAAAAAGCCCCTGGCTTCCTCCATCTTTATATGAGTGCCTCCTGGAGATTCAGAGGCACGAACTCTGATGATCATTAGCATAGATCAGCACAGGGAAAGTAAGACTCACAGAAAGACTTTAAATACTTTTATTAATGGAAAATAAGAAACCTAACCCAGGTAACACGGTTGTGATCAGTGCCTTTTTACCCTCACCCTGGGTAATGTATCAACATAGACTAGTAAGAGGTTTTCCCCTGAAGAATCTTGCACCACAAATGTGACAGAAGGTGGTTGGCAGCAGCTTTGTTATCCTTCATTTACAAATTGGGGCCTGAGACACAGCAAGAGTCATCCAAGAAAGGGCCTTAATCCTGTTGTCTTGAGGTCTCGCGCCAGCAGCTCCAATGAAGGAGCATCCTTGTCTCCCATGCCAGCTGTTACATTTCCTTACCTAGGCCAGGGTATCCTCCAGGTCCCTGAGCCATAAATTTGGTGGCCTCCATTTCTGTTGTAAGAGCAGCTCTGGGACTGCACTGAATTACAGTGGACCAAGGAGGGATGGGAGCTGCAGCACCAGGAACACATGTTGCCCTGATGGCTTCATATCCACATACACCTTCATGTTCAATATTTTTGAGACTTGTGGCCTTTAACTATATATATGTATTAAATATCCTCTGCTAGTCATCCCAGTTCTTCCCTGCTTGTGGTGGTTGTTCCTAACCCAACCAGTAGCAGTAACCTGAGTGATTATCACTGTGAGAGCAGTTAAGACACTCAGTTGCCTTTGGTAGGGTAAGCCCCTCAGAGACATGAGTAAGTAGAAGACAGCTACATGGCAGATGTTTATATATATGCACACATGCACATATACACACACTCTCCCTCTCTAATTTCTTGACACATGGAGAGCAGCTACACATGCAGTACACTTTGTATTGTACATCAACTTCAAACATAGACCAAATCAGCCGTGGAAATGGCAGCAATTATGGTAAGCTGAAACCAAACAAACTGCAGCAACCTAATAGTTTCAATGGCAGAAAAAAACTCCACATCGCCCAGCTGCAGGAGCTGATAGAAAGACAAGCCTCAAGGCAGCTTATGGTTTCCTGGCTGTCATCAACCAGCAGTTCGAATACTTGATATAATGAATAATCAGTGTTTGAACTGATGGAAATGACCTTAAAACATGCTGGGGAGGGGGAAATTTTCACAGTGTGCATTGGGCAGTGGAAATTGTAGTTTGAATACATTTACATGGTAAATAAAGGCTGTAGGTCACTGCATGGCCAAAATGGGGATGTGTATATATATATGAAACCAGAGAAGGAGCTTTGTGGATGACAACAGAAGTTTAAGTAGATGAACACTGCAAGTTGTCCCTCTCCTGAGGACTTTATTTATTACACAGATGACAAAACAAGCTGGTGAGAAGCAGGAGCGAAGGTTTTCAGTAGGCAACTGAGTAAAGGCATTAAAGCTGTCTTCTTAGCAGTGCATTAACAGGACAGGCAGCAATGCTTTTCCTTCCTTCCTTCTCTCCTGGAAGGAATATCAGAGATCTGCCTGACGTGATGGTGGGCAGGAGACGGCCACCTCCACCTGCCTCCTTTTTCACGCTGCTAGGTGCATTGACAGGGAAGGTGAGCAGCTTTCACTGACCGCGTAGTATTAGGGCTGCGAGCGATAAAAAGGCAATGCAGGGGTGCCTTTGTGTGAGTCTGAAAGGAGGGAGCTAGCTGGCTTTCCATGCTCCCCCTGCATCTGCTGCAGGCATCCAGGCTGTGAGGACCCTGGCAGGACTGAACTCGCCTTCTGCCAAGATTTCTGTAAAATTGTGTTCCTGAGCTGCTTTGTCCTTTGTAGCTGGCCTGGTCACTGTCCAGAAGCCAGGCTTTAGAGGAAACAAACAAACCAAACCAAAATGCACTGTGCAGATGTTACAGCCACGACAGTTAGCATACAGCAGAGGATTTTCTAGAACTGCAGAGGCATAAAGAGGCAAAAGAAATGAGGTGCTGGCTTGAGGAAGGGCTTTTGTTATCCACCTCTGCTCTCTTCCCGGGAACTGCTGCCTTTTAATTAAAAAATGACCTCTTGGGAAATTTGGAACAGGGACAGCTTTTTTTGCTAAGAGACCACCACTCACTTTTTCCTCTTTGCCTGGTTAATTTAGGTTAAATTTAAAAGAAATAACTTGAAGTTTGGAATCAAATATCTCCAGAGAGCAGCTCAGTAGTATGGTATGGAATGAAGCCAGTAGCTGGAGAGATCATCTAATTCGAACTGAGGTAAGTAAAGGAAGGCCAGGGAAACCAGCCCAGAACTTTTCTAGATGCATTGCTAGTGGTCTGTTTTATTACTGCATTGTGTTTTTTACAATGCAGTGTGCAGCCACAACTGAACAAATCTAATGTTAGCAGATAAAAATAGCTAAGTTTTTAGGGTACTCTGCACTTGGTGGCAGGCTCACAGACACAGCTGCCCACTGTGAACCCTGCTACCTCTTTTACCCCTCTATGATTTCAGGTGTCTTACTCCTCAGGCAAAAAGGGAACATGTACCTCACTTTTACCATGGCAAGCTGGTAAGCTTTCAAGGTACCTTGCAGCAGCTGGTGTGGTTTTGAAGTTCTCACTTCTGCTTGCCCAAATGTAGCTTGCTCATGTGTCTGGTCACTCTGGTGAAAGCACCACTTTAAAGGGACAGAAAGGTCTTCTGTATGGCTGGTGAGGAAATAGTCTGTACTGGTACTGGGAGATACTGTGTTTTGCAGACATAGAAATGCACAGTTTCTTTTTCCCTGCATGCTCTTACCACAGATACACTGCATCATCATTGAAATGTTTCGAGTCCTTACCTAGTTTATAGATGTGGGATAGAGAGGGTGAGAGATCAAAGGCCTCTTTAAATCCCCAAACCACAGCAGAAGTGGCTGCACTAGTGGAAAGCCACGCTGCTTCACTTCTCCACTTCCAGCCTGACCAGTCTTGGTTGGGTTAAAAATACAGCCTGGACTCTGGGCTACTCAGACACAGCTCTCCTTTAAGTGGGAGCTTCTTCATGTTGCCAGCAATGGTAGTGATTGATTTGATGAGGACCACAGATCCTTGGCAAATGGGCTGTGTGTGCACTTTGCCAAGCCTCCTGCTGTTGAATTAGGCTGAAGTGAGGTTTCCGCACTGTGGTCACAAAGGACCTGATTTACAGAGAGGCTCTGAACTGACCAATCTGCAGAGCCGGTTTACCTGGTAATTTTAAAGGACTAAAAAAACCATTTGAAACCAGAAATGAGGAACACGCACAAGTGAAATTCCCCTTCGCTCACCTGGCTGGCCTTCATGGCTCTGTTTTACCTCTGTATGGCTGCCCTTGATTTTCTCTGTGACTGGTGTTATTCTGTCAGAAAGAAGATGACGTGTTTGCCCAGATAGTCACAAATGAATGAGAAAACAGAAATCCATATTTTCTTCAATTTCTTGAGCCCATCTGCTCAAACATAGCTATTCTCTGCTGTGAGGGAGCTCAAACATTCTGTATCTGGCAGGTAAAAGTTATACAACATAAAAAGTCCTAAAATAAATCCTGTCCCAAATGTGTGTAAAGTGTAAACAAAGCATAGGATGCAAAATGTGTTTACAGCAGACAAGTGTATAAAGAGCAACACCTCTCTTCTCGTCCTCACCTCCTTATCCAGAGGAAAATCAGATGATTCTGCAGGGACATACTGTGCCCAAGGAGGCAGAGAGTGATGCAGAGGACGCTGACCACTCATTATCTTAATAATGCACCAAGCCTGGAATGTTTAAAAAATAGATGTAGCCTTTGGAAAAACCACAGAACAGACAAAAATATATATGCTCATGTTCCAATCTGGTCAAAAGGGACAAGTAATTCCAAGCACTTCTTCAAAAGTACTCTTTTTCTCTGTAAAATAGAACACTGCAATTCTGGTGAAAAGAGCCTATGAAAACCGAGCGTTACCAGAATGCTATTTTTGTGAAAGAAAGCCTGTTGCTTACTTTACTAAAATCTCATGTTTTCACAGAAATTGTGAGCTTGGCAGGTCTTTCATTAAGTAAATATTTACCTTTCTTTACCACAAAGTGTCAACACTGCTTTGGGCCTGACTGTTACTGGGACGTTGACTCGTTTTTATTATCTTGGTCAATTTCAAAAAATAAGAAATGACCACAGTTTAAAATTAAATCCAGTAATAAAAATGAATTAATTGACATATATGTCCAGGCAGCACACACTAGTCTTCAGCGCTGAATTACTAATAGGCTCATAAGTCTGTCATTAAGCCCCTAAGCATATATACAGGCATCTAAATATTTCTTTCAATTCCAAAGCACAGGATAAGGCACTTATTTTAAGTGTCCAGATTCATCAATGCACACTTTATTGGACCATCAGTCAGGTGAAGCAATGGACAGGAAAAGAAAAGTGTCTGGCAAACACTCCTGTGGATAAGCATGCGGTAACTGTGATTTATGGTGACAGGGCTCATATTAGATGCAAAGACATGGAAGCCACAAATATGCTGAGATCAACTACAAGTTTAGTGGATTTTGAGAGCAGTAACTATTATCATCAAATTCCTATCAGCAGCAAGTTGCCTGGGTTTTGCTGCTTGTTGCTTTTGATGCTCATAATTCTCCTGGTAAAAACATTTAGGCAGCCAGTGAAAAGGCAGAAATGATAACATATGATTTAGGTGACTGGCTGCCCACATGAATAACAAAAAGGGAGCAGATTAAATTAACATTTTCCAAATAGCTTGAAGCACGAACATAATTCAGCCAAAGTATTTGGTGCATACTTGCGAGTAATACGTTCAGGGAAAGGCAGGCCTGGTTTGTAAGTAATTTGCTGAGGGGAAAAAAAAGCCTAAGCAACAAGTTTATAATGTAATTTAGGGGCTTAATAATTAAGATAAGCATCTCGTGGGAGATTTA
Source organism: Psittacula echo (assembly GCF_963264785.1). Lineage (NCBI taxonomy): Eukaryota > Metazoa > Chordata > Aves > Psittaciformes > Psittacidae > Psittacula > Psittacula echo. Next base: position 45,261,168 of record NC_137742.1, on the reverse strand, counting down.
TATCTGTGTGCTTTTGAAAGATCCAACAGGATGTCCAATTTACAACTTCAGGTTGCTAAATAGCTTTAAGCTTTGGTCTTAGTTTCAAAATAAGTATGCATGTCCCACAAACAGCTTGACCCAGGTGAGTGCATAGCTGCATACTTCTTATACGCAGTCCAGACAGGTGTGGGCTGCAATGTGACGTGCATTATGCAGCATATAGGCCTATATCCCTGCAATTACAGAAACACCACAATAAATGATTGAAAGTGGCTTGCCAAAAAAACCACCACAATCCCTTGAAAACAGCACTGGGGATGTGAATTGAAGGGGGAATCTGTGTCCTTTTATATCTTGTAGTACTGCATAGAAAAGGATTGAAATTAGGGAAGGGCAGGGCATTGGGGGGGTGGGAGGGGGAAGGAATAGGTTTTGTATGCTGTTTATATAAAAAAAGGCAAAAAAATAAGAGAGAGATTTCTGTTGCGGGAGAAAAATAGGAAAGAAATAGATTCAGTTGTATAGATGCGCTTAAAGACTGAAGGGATACAAGGAGATCATCGTAGAAGAATAACTCAGTTTCTTCGGTAGGTGGAACATACAAGGGAAAGAAAAAAATCTTTCTTTCAGAAAATTAATTCCAGTCTTTATTCTAGATGTTAGTGTTAAAAAAAAATGTTCACAGAAAGAAAGAAGGTCTCAAGAACACAATTGCTAAAAAAACCCCAATCCTATATAATTTTTAATTGGAGTTTTCTGCACACAGAAACATCTTTTTGGTGGCATGGATCCTGATTATTTCAGCATTGCTTCAGCTAATCTTTAACATGCATTAAGGTATGTCAAAGATTAAGGCTTGGATAGGTTAAGGTAACCTGAACCATGCCATTTAAAATCAAAAAGAGTGTGTATTCAGACTTGTATATTTCTGCTGACGGGACCATCGTATAGAAGCAAGCCAAGACAAAAAGATCCAAACATTTGCTTTCTTTAACAGTTAACTGTTTAACAGCAGTTTCTTTCAGAAAGGCACTTAAGTAAGACAGATATCATAAAAGGGCTTCCAGTTATATCGCATACACTTTTCTCGCCTTCTGCGTTTTTGGGTCTGAGGGTTCTTTTTTTTCTTTTTTTTTTTTTTTTTTATGTTAATTTTTTAATTAAAAAACCTTTGTCCTCTAGCAGAAGAATTTTTCCACAGCCAGCATTCCTGGAGTGCTTGTCCTTGCCCTGATGAATTCTACCAACACCACCTGGGCTGAATGCACGACTGTTTCCCCCCGCTCGGTGCCAGTATTGTCCAGTGTGATCTATAAGGGGTCAGGGCTGTGGGCTGGAGGTGCATTCACAGTGCACCAACATCTGGAATTCATTCCCGGCCAGAGTGGACCATGAACACAGTAGGCTGACAGGATCCTGTAACATTCCTCCTGTCTCAGCCTTAGCTGTCTCTGATGATGAGAGCTGATAATGAGCCAGATAATGAAAACACTACTGTGAGTGAAAGCGTTCATGTGTTTATGTGAATACAGGTATATGCTTTTTTGTCACTGATTTCTTGCATGCTCTGGAGAAAGTGAGCAGGGACGTCATGGGGACAGGACAGAGATGGAGCAGAGTGCTGGGGTGGGGTGATAGCTGCCAGCTCCTGGACTGCGATGACCTTCTTTCTCCTGTCTGTTGCAACACATGTTGTCTATTTTCATCAGGACTTTCTGCTTGGGAATCAACTTTGACCTAGACCATGTTTACAAGAAGAGAATCTTCAGCTAACACTGCCAAGGTGAGTGGAGTTATTTTCTAGGTGTTTTTCTTTTCTAATTATTTTTCGAATAAGAGCAGCATCTCTTAGTTAACTCACCAAGAGTGTGAAGTTGTTACACCAATTTAAAATCCCCACATTGTTTAGAAACCTTTGCCAAGGTTCACATAAATATGTATATTTCCCTTTCTGTGATGTCCCACTGGTCCAGAGCAGTGAACACAAGAAGTACATTTGACACAGCAGTGAGAGTCCCACTGCGTATGCGGTGGAGCGGTGGAGCTGCCCGACGAGCCAATGGTTGTCCTCAAAACCAAAACTGGTGAAATATTTTTCTTGCAGTTCCTCCATGAGAAGGGAGGCTTGAGATATGCAGTCTGGATGTCACCACTGAACAGCGACAGTCTGGAGAGCAGCAGTGAAGCAAATATCACCCAACAGGTTTTCATGGCTGAAATTTGGTGGCATGCCAAGAAATCATCATATCTTATGATTAGGGTGTATGACCCTTGTGACCACAGCCACTGAATACATCACCAACTTCCTTGTCCCCTCAAGTACCCTGCAGAAACCCCTACCACTACTCCTTCTGTCCCATGTGTTGACCTCCTAGTTGTGCCTGGGATGGAGTGTAAGAGCAGCCCTGGGGTCTGTCAGGGCCCACTGCCCCACTGACCCATTGCACCAGTTTTGGGGATATCTCTGGGGTCATCCCAGCATACCCCAGGGGAGTGATGGGAAAACAGGTACCTTCTGCTATCTTAATCCAGAAGCTTTGCACAGACAGATCAGATGCCTGGTACCTGGTAACCGGAGCATACCTGGAAACACAATCCCAGCTCTCCAGTGGAGCTTTCACAATTGCGATTGGTGCACTGCGAGACCGTGCAACCCGGCTGCAATACAGAGCACCCAAGAAATGCAACCCCAAAGGCAGAGCACTGGAGAAAGGAATGAGAGGGATTAGCTGGAATCATTGCAAGGAACTTCAAAACTGGGCTGGTTTATTCTCATATGCCTTTTAAATGTTCATTTATTAAAAAGCCCTATATCCTAATTTACCTGAAAATGAATGTGCACATATGCTGTTAGCTTTTCAAATGATTGCACACAATTTCTTTTTACATGCAATAACCTGCTGATTTCTTTTGGCTAACTATTTACTGGTATTTCCATGATCTGTAGCAGGGTTGTAAAGGGTTGAATGAGATTGTGTTCATGGCTTGAAATGCAGAAGCTGAAATGTACATGGGTATACCTGCTAGCAGCTGTGTGAGAACACATTAAAATATCCTATGAGAATAAATGAAAGTATCTGATTTTTCTGATCTCCCTTTCAGCATTAGCTTACACCACTTTTTTTCACACTCAGAGAAAAAATGGAAAGGTAATCTTAGACTGAAGCTGCTCCAGAATCTGTTTTGTCAGCCATCAAACAGATCATTATTCCAGATTCATTATTTTCTATTCCTTCTGAACTTACATTACACATAAATAATAGAAAAATAACTCTCTCCCTCCAAAAAAGCACTCTGGCATGAAACTCTCGTAAACTTCCTGGAGTGTGCATGAGCAATAACAGATAACAGTTACTGAAAGAAATATTTTAAACATTTTATTAATTCTGTTAAACAATTTCATTGGCAATAGAAATGAGAAAATGATTTTTAATGTTATACTTTATCTAGTGATGCAGAAATCAGAGGTTTAAATCAAAATAATATGTCTCACTATAGTGTGATGACGTGTGCTGTTATTTTAGATACCCGCTTCAGCCACTTTGCTTATTAGGATAAGGCTTTTACAACAGTTTTTGAACTAAATTCCCATAATCCGTACTTTAGTAGTGTTAAGAGCCTAGATAAATCTGTTTAGTTATGGTTTATAGGAAAGAATTTTTTCTTTTCTGCCAAAGCAAAGGTTTGTTTATGTTACTCACTTTTGATGCTTCCTCCTCGAAGAATGTCAGATTGATACAAACCTAAATGTCTGATCTATGGATGTGCTTGTAATCCTGGTTTTAGATGCTGATCAGCGAAAAGTATTGGTTCATAAATATTTATTTCTAAAATCATAGGCTCAGCTTGCTTTATTTAAATCACTTCCGTAATTCAAAGAAGGTTTTCATAACTTATGATTTAATATTGTTGACCGGTTACAGGATTCTCAGGTCTAAGTTGTTAATTCAGCTGTTGAAGTGATTCTCCAAGTTATTTTTTAAGATGGCCAACAGGCAAGAAGTTTGATTTCTGCATTTCAAGATTTTTGAAGATTGGAATATATTTGTAACCTGAAATATGTTTTTTTAGAGCCCAGTGGAAATAAAGTCAGTAAAAATGTGCTAGTATAATCCACTGAATTCAATGGCTACATCTTGGATCAGCAAGGGAACTGTGGCTATGTACTACAAAACTACTCCTGTAATGTTCCTACTGTTTTAAAAGGAGATGTTCTAACATTCAGACTATGCAGAAGAAAAGGATGTCTAGGGCAGAGTAAGTGAGAAAGAAAATTAATTTCAGGCACTGGAACAGGCTTCCTAAGAAAGTGGTTGAGTTGCTGCCCCTGGAGGTATTTAAAAGACCTGTAGACATTGTGCTTAGGGAAATGGTGGACTCAGCTCTGTTAAGTTAATGGTTAGACTCGATGATCTTAAAGGTCTTTTCCAACCTAAATGATTCTATGATTTTATAAATCATAGGATTTGGAATTTGCTAGAAAATCAGCATCAAAGAAGATGAGACCATTAGAAAGTGTCATCAGAAAGTCAATGAAAGTTCTGTTGGTCTGCATCATGGAAATCTGGGGGGGGTTTTGTGAATTTTGTTGGGTATTCAGTGTTTTACAAGCTGGCAGAGTATTTGAACTAGGGTTGGAAGACCATTACTTGTAGTCATTTGACATGCACAATGAAGGATCCTCCTGAAAACTAGTATGTGATTATAACTGAAGAATTTATCACAACGTGATAACAGCATAAAGGATGAAGCAATGCCCCACTCACAGCCAGTGACTGTTGCTTCAGGCATTCATGTGAAAGGCCCTTTGTCAACTCCTTCCTTAACATCCACGTGGACATGGTAATATCTCATTCACCCGGTGTGCTCTGAAAGTAGTGGCTCCTGCTGTCATGTCTTGTTGGGTGTCACCACCTGAAGGATCAGAGAGAGCTCCCACTGGAAAACATTCATAGCTGTTCATTATTTCCTTTTGACACCAGGCCACAAAGTCTCTCTGCTACCCACCAAGGGGGGATTTGAAAGGTGAGAAAAGGATGTTGAATGTCTGGGACAGCTGGATTCATTATGTGAAATCACTACATACAAACAGCCAAAAAGGGACTTTTTGTGGAGGGAGAGATATCAAGTGCCTGTGAAACAGAGTAGGGTAGGGTTGTGGGTAAAGAAGGATGTGGGAGGCCTGCTTACCTTGGGCTGCAGTAACCATTGAGCCAATACGACTGAGCAAGAGCAAAGACACAGAGCGAGTAATGACAGCAGCTGTACCCTCATAGCATTTTGGTACAGCTGATCTCTGCAAACAGCTTTGAGATTTGCTTGTGTGCCATACAAGCTCTGCAAGGATCACACTGTGTTTGAAAACATCTAGTTCTCTGCTGTACCTTTTTGCCTGGTACAGACAAGCCCTTAAAATTCAGCAGCTGTCTCAACATATTTTCACAAACCACTTTTCCAGTCTGTCTGTCCTCACAATGTTCTGTCTTATGTGTATGGCAGCAGCTGATGAAAGAACAGTTAAGGGCAGAAACAAAGGTATAGTTTCTTGTGTGAAGCCAAGCAATTATTAAACCTATTGTGGATGAGGATGCCTGTGTTTAAAAGAGACTTAACGGAGTGTAAATGCTGAACCTTCAGGCAAAAAGAGCTTGTTTGACAAAGATATCACCTCTAATGCATTGAATAAGCATAGATTTAATGTTAAAATGCTATTGACTGAGGCTTTTGGTTTACAGAATTACATATTTTCTCCCCCATAATCCTTTCTTCAAATTTAACAGCAACCGCAGAGAATTAAAATTATTTGTATTTATTTTATATCCAGATGTAGTATAAAGCAAACAAATTTCCCCGCTGTCCTTTTGAGTGGGTACAGATTATATTCTATACACAGTACAGCAGGCTTAAGGAATTGTTGTGAATTCTGATACTTCTTCATCCTCATGCTGAAAATTTGTCTTTGTGTCTTGAGTTACTTGAATCCTTTTCCAACTGATTCCACTGTGAAGTGAAGGCCATCATCAGAAGATAGGGTTTCAAGTTCTTCAGCAGGACAGTGTGGACACAGATATTATCAACTGAGGTGAAAGAGGATGTCAGCAATATATTGAGGTAGCAGTTGCAGGCTAAGCTAAGTCCCAAGTATGAACAAACATTTTAGCTAACTGAGCAAGTGGCTAAACCTTCTGTATTTCCCTAAGTTTTAATGTGGCAGCCTCTGCAGCTAATCCCTTGCCAGCATTTCCAGCACCCTGAATAAGTTGAGTACGCTCTATATGGTGATAAACCTCCATCAAACGAACAACCCAGGCAAGACAAAAAAAAACGCACTCTCAGGGCAGAAGTGATTAGATGTTTTTAGTTTTGTCTTTATTTGAAGAATCAGAACTAAGGTTGCTTTTCTCCCCACGTGTTTGGGTATGTGTGAAGTTGTCACAGTTGTCACATCAATCATGATGAGAAGCATCTGAGCTGCACAAAAAGGATCACCAAACAGTGCTGTGTTATACCACAGCTGTTGATATTTGTGTCATTTTTTAAAGCAATTGAAACTTCTCACAGAGAAATGTATACCTATAGTGATGTATATTCTATGCAAATATTTAGGATATTATAAGCTATTCAAAAAAGATAATACTGAGTCTTTCAAGACCTGCTCTGACTCTACCAATTCTGTTGTCTTCGCTATTAGTTGCAAACCCTTCCTGACCTCATGAAGAGGAGAAGTAGAGGAGCTACCCAAATACTCCATGCTCATCATGCGCATACTGCCCTGTGGCAACCATTACAATTGCAATTCACAGTAGTTTTTGAAGATGGTATTTTCCCTGACTGATAGCACTGTTTATGTGATTAATACTGCTAGGACCCATGCTCCACCCTGGCAGCTGGCTATCTCTACCCCTTTCAAGCCATCCTGTTTGCTTACGCAGGTTCAGTTTTGCCAGCACTGTGTTGGTAGCTGCCAATATTTTGCCTGGAGAAGTTCAAAATTTTGCTACCAGTGTTGGAGCTTGCTCTGTGTTTGCACTGATTGGAAATTTCCAGGCTGTAGATAGACCCTTCCAGGCCCCAGACAGCTGCAGCTCGTAACTGTAGCTGCAGTTGTTGCTGCCGTGTCTTGTATCTGGCAAGGAGGAGGATATTAAAATCCCATAAAGATACTATCAAATTAGAAAATACTATACAGTGTGCTTTTGTTTCTTTTAAGGATGAAGAAACCAGATGAGAGAGGACTTAAGCTCCCTCTGTGCATATATGCAGAGCGGAAAGAAATTACATTTAACTGACCCCTTGATGATAGGACTTGATATTTGGCTGTATTTAATCATGTATGGAAAAGACAGTGAGCTTTTAAACAGCTGCTCTTACTCTGAGCTTCAAGAGGCTAACGAAAGATTAGGTCTGGGCAGGGATTTACTCCCTCTCTCTCCTTTGTCCATAGAACCTGTTTTTTTTTCATGACTCTCAGAATACCAAGGGGAAAACAAAACAAACCGCATACTTTACTGCATTCAAAACTTTACTGCCATTTCAATGATGTTGTGGCAGTGTAGGTGGAAGCAGATGGCTGAGAAAGAAAGCAGGCCCTGCAGGTGTGAGAGCATAACCCACCAGTTTTGACATCCCCCATCGGTGGGGCTCATCTTTGCCCAGTGTTGAGGAAAGGTGTTCGTGACTTCCCAGATTAGACTAAATAGCAGCATGTGTTTTCATTCTGTTTCACAGTCTCAGCCACTGTCAGGAAGATTGCTGACCATAATGTTTTCATTGCCAATACCTGGCAAAGTTTTCAGTAGTCACAGTGCACAGAAGGGTAGGGTGGGATGATTAATGGATGGAACTCCCCTCAGCCTATGAAGGAGGCTCTTTCTGCAAGGAGTCATATCCTGCTATCAGAGTGCTCTGATCTGCCCAGATGTGTCAAAACTCAGGTGGGATGTTTAGGATGTGGCAAAATTGGTACTTTCCAGTCTTGGGGGGATAATTTCTGATTTCACCTTGAGCTTCTTTATATTTCTGCAATGCACAACATGTAAACTGCAAATGCAAGGAATAGTGTCTGGTTCCACATTTTAGGTGCGTTATGTCATTCACATTAATGCTAACAGTTATTGTGCATGGGAAGTATCTTTTTTCATTTTAAGCTTCAAAATGAGCCGATGCAAGGAAGCAGCTCAAAATACTTGCCCACAGTAATACTGAGAAGGCCCAATGCTTGATGTAACAGAGCAGCTAGCATGTCAGCCCTAAGGCCTCTAGGTAAAGCTACAGCACATTCAGGCTCCATTTCTCACTGGAATTCATAAATCTTGTCTATTGCAAGCATTAAATTATCATGCCGTTTGTTAAATTAGTTAGATGCTCTTATTTACATGATCCATGGGAACATTTGGCTGCATATATGGGTTATTCAGAAACACAACATCATTTATTCTGGTTACGACTGGGAATGCTCACTGTGTAAAGGCATATGTACAAGACACTTTGCACCTTTGAACAATAAACTTTCTGATTTAAATAGTGCTTGTAGTTATGCCTGCAAAACAAGTGCAGTTGTCTGTTTCACATCCATGTAAATACTGATATGCAGTGAAATGATATGAAAAGTGTGGACAAGAAATGTCCCAGTGATATTCCAATGCAAATATTTCTGTGCATATCTGCATGTACTCAGATACACACTGGCATTTTGTCTCAGACTGGGTGATTACTTCTGTGATTAGGTTTTTATGTAAATCACAACTCAGTCTTCATCCTTCTACAAATGCCCTTTCATTTATACTTTTATAATTATGAGATCTTAGTACTTGTAAACAAAGTTCAGTGAGATTAGAAATAAAATAACATATAATGATCTTAAAAAACCTGGCAAAATTATAGTAGTTAAAGAAGTATCTTTTGACAGCTATGCATAGCTCAGTTCTGGTGCTGATTATCACAGGAAGTTCTTGAGGCCAAAAGCATGCCAAGACCATTTAAAAAGACTGGATATTAATGCAGATAAAAAATACCCCAAATGATGATAGTTGGTTATTGTCAAAATATTGGAAGAGAGTTTGACCTCATGTTACCCAGCTTAAAACAATCTCTTTTGTAAGAGCAGAAGGTGGGGCCTATATCAAGAAGATCAAGTCTAAAGCCAACTGTGTTTGGTTGCTTTCAACATCATCTGCCAGGAAAATATGTTTGTTCTCTTTGAACAGCTTCCCCTGACCACCCTTATAATGTTGCTTTTCCTTCTGATTTTCTTTCAAACACAGAAATTCCATTCTTGAAGGAAAGAACTTTCCAAAAAGAAGCAATAAAGGATATTGTTACAAGTTTCATCAAATGTTCCAGCACAGTGTATTATGAAGAATAAATTTATTTCAGTAACGCATTGAAAGCTTACTAAATTTCTATTTGTGCAATACCTACATAAATCAGCTATGAAAATAAATGTAAGAGACATACAAAAATGGTTTTTTGTTTATTTCTTTTTTTGTGGAGAATGGTTTTAAAAATCGTCAGTTTTGGATAAACTAGAATAGATATGAACCCGCCATGTTCAGAGCTCGATCCAAATGTTAGTTGCAGTCCAGCTAATTTTGGGAGGGAGGAAAAAACATTCATAACACTTCAGTTTAGATCCCAAACCTGGATACATGATCATATATCTAAACTCAGCTTACCTGTAGGGCTGGTGGGAAGAAATGGCACTGCGAGCAGCCAGACATCAGGGGCCTGGCTGGACTCTTGGCAAGCTTTGGGATTGCTGAGGGTTTGTGGTCAGTTCTTGTTTCTTCCTCTCTGTCTTCGCTGCATGTCAACCTAAATAAAACATCCCCATGTGTGGTTCATGGGAGAAAAGAAAGGCTGCCCTTGCCTCTCCAGGACTGTCCCTGGGATCTTCACCCCAAAGGGAGAAGCTCAGAGGGCTTTAGTGGAGTGCAAGGACTGACTGTTCATGCTTTCTGTTCAAGCACTGGAGCTGCTTGTCAAATATTCTCAACAATTTTGTAGATTGGTTTACTCAAAATTCATCCGAGTTATGCATAAACCATACGAAATTAGGCAAATCTCTCACCAAGTCTCACTAGAGCACCATTTTCCCATGTTGATGGAAGTACTACGAAAAACAGAGACAGGTATAGCTATTTGGTGAATGACTTTTTCTGTGGCAAATAGCTGTATTCCTTCAGTAATGCTTTCAGTGAAAAATGCACAACTAGATTTACAATTTTTAATGATTAATCTCTGTTGCAATACTAATGTTTATTTTACATATTTTTCCTGCCCTCTTCATCACGCAGAATTTTTTTTACAAACATAAGGATGATGGATGTACTTGGACTGGGAATATGAGGAAAAGCAAAAAGGTATCAACAGCTCAGCAGAATTCAATATAAGAAAAAGATTACTGAAATTCCAAGGATTCAGTTAAGATCTAATCACAATTTCTAAAGCTTGTGTCTTTATATCACCTGCTGTTCCTTGATGCTGCTAGCTATTTAGATCCAGGAGGTCAGTCTCTGGTGAACAGAAATTCCCATTGTTAGCAACTCTACCTTTATTTGAGTTCTTACATTCATGTATTCACAAACGAGCCTTAGTCTTGGTTTAAAAAATGGGCTGTGTCAGTTCTATCTACGTGACTGAACCAGAATTCAGAGGAACAAAAAATCCAGCAGAGGTTTTATGGTTTCCATCTCTAGTTCTGTTCCTGGAAGGCTGCTGTTATTCTTGTCTCATGCTATTCAAAAGGCAATCTAAAACACAACCCAAGTATATGTGAACCCATGGGCAAGTATTGCAAGCTGAGGGCCGTGTGATCACAGCCAGTTGTAAACGCAGCATGTGGAAAAAGTGGAAGCACCGCTGCCTGAGATGGACTTTCCCTGGCATGACTTCATTTCTAGAAACAGCCTTGTCTGACCTGCTGTTGCATAGGGAAGCTGTACAAAACGACAGACCCTTTCTCAGCAGAGTGCCTTGGTTGGTCATAGAAAACATCAAAACCCACCAGAATTGATTCAACTTTCCTATAGGAGGCTGCAGCCTTAGACCAGAACACATCATGTGTTCTGCACAGCGCATGCAGTACTGCCTGCATCCACTCCAACTGAACAATGTGAGTTGTTTTTTCTGATAAATGAGGCTTTTGAGTCATTTTACAGCTGTTGCTTCCCACCTCAGGTATCAACGTGTGGCCTGAGGATCTTGCTGCCGTGAGAAATGTTGCAAAGCTGCAGGGTCCACATTGGTGCTGTGGGCTCTGTTAACTAGAAAAAAACATGATGTCATTATGAAACAAGACATGACACTAAAATGTGAGGCTGTGAAAGCCTGTCATTTGCAAGGCTGTAATATGCACTAATGTCGTGAAAGAAAGAGCGACTTAGATGTTATGGTGATAATGTGCACTTACAGTATTTCTCTGGGCTGGAAAGAGACCACAACTCTTTATTTTGGCAAGGGATAATATACATCTTCGAGAGTGACTATGAAAGAAGGTTTAGCTAGACATGTCAAGTAGTCCAGTGTGCAACAGAAAGCTGCCAACATCTGCTGAGGTGTCATGTTTTATTGTGTGAAACATACAATTCAGATGTAGCAGCAATCCTTGCAAGGGTCACACCACTTGAGCGGAAAAACACCACCTAAGGCAGAACATTGTCTATTTAAAACAGAATTAAGAACCAACGACGTATCATTCATGCTCTTTAGTGTATCCAGAGTGTCTTGTGTGTTTCTTTAACAGCTATAAATACAGATTCAGCTTGCCACACACAGAGCACTTCATCTGAATCTCGTCAAATGAGTACATTATTTACATTGCATCCCATCTTAAAATGTAGCCTTCTCGTTTGTGCCTGTAAGTACTGTAGCAATGCCACACCAGTGCAAGGGTGCGTTCCTATCATTTGCAGACCAGGTTCTTTCCTGACTACTGTGATGTCAAACGAGAATGCCTTCCCTCTTATTACTAGCAGCATTTGGACTTTTATCCTCAAAGAGAAAATCGGGGTCAATTTTTTTATAAAGAAAACCCGAGGATGTCAACCTGAATCAATTAACCAACTTTCCCCATTTGTCTTCTCTTCTCCTGCTCCCACCACCCCCGCCTTTTCTGTATGAGCAGTCACTTAAAGTCATGCATGTAATTATCTGACAGCTATTTAAATAATACAAAAATAAATTAAGTAATCCTTCTTCGTTTTTATGACCAGAATCTTGTGCCGAGTCCATAGCTCCTTCCAGGAGTGTGAAGCATAGATGTTATTACCATTTTTAGCTACACTAAGTGGCTTTTATTCCTTTACACAGATACACAAAATGCAGAAAACAGTTTGTTTCCATTTCGTTTTATTTTTCTCCAAGTGTAAACTAAACAACTCCTTTTACATCTCTTGCTGGTTAGCGGCCAATGTAAATGCTTATGCTAGGAGAACAAGCCCATTTCCTGCCGTTAAGGCTTTTTTGTTTATCCTAGGGCTACTCACTGCCACTGCCTGCCCCTGACAGACTATTAACCCCTGTTTCTAGCAGGCATACCAGATGTGGGTTTCTTAAACAAATTATTGGTTATTTCACCACATGTCGTTTTTGCAGTTAAGTGTTTCCAGCCTCTCAGAACATTCCACAGAAATAACATCACATTTTCCTCCAACCTGCTAATTAGCATAATTATTTATCAGCCTGGAAACCACAGCTAGAGTTTGTTAAGCAGCAGACAGATAAACACTGGACAGTGGCCCAAGAGACTTGAAAGAGTGGTGAGAGGAGGGAGGCTGTGGAAGCCAACTGAGTGGCTGTCAGGAGTCATGCTGTTTGCATTTTCCTCCACCACCTTCTTTGAAGAACTTTCCATCTGATAAGACACATCCCTTTTCATGCTGCAGGCAGAGGGAGTTTCAGAGTTATTTGCCTGCCAAGATCTACTCAGCTGTAACAGGGAGAGCTCGCTCCAGATGGTCACCCCAAAAATGAGGTGATATGAGAAATATGCAAACTTTGCTATCCCTGGCACAGTCCAATCCTCCATTTGCATCTGTTAGCTCTTTGTGCTCACATCTAATCTCCCTCACTGAAAGCAAGGACAAGATTCCAATCTATATAAGACTTCCAGGATGTAAATTCTTCAGTCAGCACTTGAAATAACCAAGAGGGCTTTTGTCCGGTGTTGTGCATGCAGTATTAATCCTCAGGTCAAAACTCATAGCACCTTGCAGAATACATTGCTAGCAGCAGGTCCAAACCGCTCATCAGCGACACATGAAATGCAAAAATACACAGGTGACCCCATTTTTCAAACTGCAAATGCAGATGGAGAAGGTCTGTATTGGCCTTGAGCAGATTAAGCCTCTTTTGCCCCTGCGCCTCGTGTGAGTCTAGTGCTAGAAGTGTTTGCATAGGTCCCTGGGCAGGGTGGATTGCACTCAACCTTTGAAAGGCTAGGCACTGTAATTTTCTACCTGAATGTTTCTAGGCTGCTTTTATAGCTGCAGCAAGTCCTGTATGTCTGCCAGCAGCTACACTGTGGTTTATGTGTACCTGGTAATTGGCAGGATTTTATGCAAAAATTAATAGCAGCAGTATGGAACAGAGCTGCATATGTTTCTAAGTGGCTGCATTTGAGCTTGGAGCTGCAATGGATTTCTTTTGGGTTTTTTTTCAGTTAGACTTCAGAAACATGTAACATACACAAATGACCTAGAATGTCCTGTGACCGCAGGTCAAACATGCCGGTTTTCCTAAAAAATATTCAAGACATCCAATTACATTCCAGAGATCTCCAGCTCGTTTGCAAGCCTATAGACATACTTGGGAGTGTCCAAGACTAGATTGCTCTGATCATACACTCCCATCAAGTAACCTGCAAGCTCAATTCACCTTGGCAGACAGTAGAGGCAGACAGCAGACTGGCATACTTTAAACCAGTCTTTCTCCCATAATGGCATCTTCTAGTTATTTTACTATATTTTGGATTTTATCTTGTATTTTGTCCATGTGTGAAGAAGAATTGAAGGTTTCGGGGTTTTCTCCAGAGAAAAAAACCAGTTCTGATATTATTACTCATCATGAGTACAAAGCTCTTTAGCTGTATGCTCTTTATTATACCTTAATATGCTCTTTAATATATTTCAGTATCCTGCACAAACTTAAACACATAAAAGAAGACTACAGAGGGTGGAAGCAAGGATGGGCAGCCTGTGAGGAACACAGAGAAATAGTCCAAGCAGCCAAAGACCAGGTTAGGAAAGCTAAAGCCCTCACAGAACTCAATCTGGCCAGGAACATTAAGGGCAACAACAAAAGCTTCTGTAGGTACACAGGGGCTGAAAGGAAAACAAGGGAAAAAGTGAGCCCCCTCCAGAAGGAAACAGCAGACCTGGTCCCCTGGGACATGGAGAAGGCTGAGATACTCAATGACTTTTGCCTCGATCTTCAGCAAGAACTCCAGTCACATGGGCCAAGAAGGCAGGGGCAGGGACTGGGAGGATGAAGAAACACCTGCTGTAGCAGAAGATCAGGTTCATCTAAGGAAGCTAAAGGTGCACAACTCCATGAGACCTGACAAGATGCATCTGTGGGTCCTGCGGGAACTGGCAGATGTAGTTGCCAAGCCATTATCCATCACATTTGAGAGGTCGTGTCAGTCTGGTGAAGTTCCCACTGACTGGAAAAGAGGAAATATAGGCCCCACTTTCAAGAATGAAAAAAGAAAGACCTGGGGAACTACAGGCCAGTCAGTCTTTCCTCAGTGCCTGGCAAGATCATGGAACACATCCTCATGGAAGCTGTGCTAAGCCATATGGATAATAAGGGGGTGATTGGTGAAGCCTTCTCTAAGGGCAAATCATGCTGACGATTATGGTGGCCTTCTATGAAGGGGTTACAGTACTGGTGGACAATGGAAGAGCAACTGACCTCGTCTACCTGGACTTCTGCAAGTCATTTGACATTGTCCCGCATTCTTGTCTCTAAACTGAAGAGGCATGGATTTGACAGTTGGACCAATCAGGAGATAAAGAATTGGCTGGATGGTCACACTCAAAGTGTTGTGGCTAATGTCTTGATGACCAGGTGGAGACCAGTAATGAGTGGTGTCCCTCAGGGGTTGGTGTTGGGACTGGTCTTGTTCAACATCTTTGTCGGTGACATGGACAGTGGGATTGAGTGCACCCTCAGCAAGTTTGCTGATGACACCAAGCTGTGTGGTGGGGTCGATACGCCGGAGGGAAGGGATGCCCTCCAGAGGGATCTTGACACGCTTGTGAGGTGGGCTGATGCCAACCTTATGAAGTTTAACCATGACAAGTGCAAGGTCCTACACCTGGGTTGGGGAAACTCCAGGCACAGCTGCAGATTGGGCAGAGAATGGGTTGAGAGCAGCCCTGAGGAGAAGGACCTGGGGCTGTTGGTTGACAAGAAGCTCACCGTGACTTGGCAGTGTGTGCTCGCAGCCCAGAAAGCCAACTGTATCCTGGGCCGCATCAAAAGGACCGTGACCAGCAGGTCGAAGGAGGTGATCCTGCCCCTCTACTCTGCTCCTGGGGGAACCTACCTGCAGTGCTGTGTTCAGTTCTGGGGCCATCAACACAAGAGCTTCATGAACCTGCTTGAGTGAGTCCAGAGGAGACGCATGAAGATGCTCAGACGGCTGGAGCACCTCTCCTATGGAGACAGGCTGAGAGAGCTGGGCTTGTTCAGCCTGGAGAAAAGAAGGCTCAGGGGAGACCTTAGAGCAGCTTCCCAGTACCTAAAGAGAACCTACAAGAAAGTTGGAGAGGGACTTTTTACAAGAGCATGTAGTGACAGGACAAGCGGGAATGGCTTTAAACAGAAAGACAGCAAATTTAAATTAGGTATTAGGAAAAGATTCTTCACTATGAGGGTGCCCAAAGAAGTTGTGGATGCCCCATCCCTGGTAGTGTTCAAGGCCAGCTTGAATGGGGCTTTGAGCAACCTGATCTAGTGGAAGGTGTCCCTTCCCATGCCAGGGTGGTTGGAACTGGATGATTTTTAGGGTCCCTTCCAACTAAGACAATTCTGTGATTCTATACTTAAATGAAACAATAAAATGGTTGTGGTAACACTGCCATGCACTATGATATTGAATCCTGAATGGCTCATTAACTTTAATTTTCTTTCTCTCTTTTTCTGCACACTGACAAAACATTTTAAAAAATTATAAATTAAAATCATAGTCCAGAAAAATCTTCTCTAAAGCCTTTCAAAATTGGTAGAAAAATATCTACTTTGATTGTAAACCTCTCACTTGGATGTTTGGTTTTTTGAGGGGCTGGGTTTTGTTTGGTTTTTTGTAGACTTTAGAAAGCTGGAAGCCAATACGTGTTTAGAATAGAAACACAATAGAACAGCAGCTAGTGGCAAACCCTAAACATGCCTCAACTACTGTTGCTCCAGTAAGATATTTGACAAGTAAGGTTGCAAAGTTTGAAGGAGGCACTGTGTTATTTGACACAGTACCAATAACCTTCTTAATTAATACTCTTTCTATTTATCTGTGAAAGCTCCTAAAAAATAGTTCACAATATTTAACTCTCACTTCTCTCCAAGAAATCAGACAGGCAGACTGAGGAGCTTCCAGTGGGACAGGGGAGCTGGATAACCAAGTTCCCTGGGACCCCCATGCCAGCTGGGCACTGCACCACTAACCCAGCTTTCTGCTTTCATGCTAACACTGCTTCTTCCCCAGCAGTGCAAGTGGAGAACAGGGCATGCTGGCTCCAACAGCATGTGCTGTCTTGTGCTGGTTTCGTTCTGACCCTCAGAGTTATGTAAATTTCTTTTGTGTGTGTGTACTTAATTTAATATATGTTTGAATCTCCACTGGAATGCCGGAGCCCAGCATTGCTGCAGCAACTGTGATGAAAAACAGTGGCTGCACACATCAGTTTGTGGCTGGTGCAGGCACTCCAGCCCCCTGCCCTGGCGTCTGTACTGTCTGCAGCACCCTACCCTTCCTGGCTCTTTTCTAGACATGCCGAGGGCTGTGCTCTATGGCTTGTTAACACAGTTAAATGCTTTCCAGGGGGGTTGCAGCTGAAGTAAAGGTGAGATCTCACTACTAATGGTCTTGTATGTTTCTTTCTGCAGCACCTTCCCAATGAGTGAGAATAGATGCATCACATGCCCTGGATCTCAGCGTGCAGGAATCTTAATGCAAAGGGTAATAATTTGTTTGTGATCTCTTAAGAGACCTGATTTTAGTATTGAACAACACCTTCCGATGTATACAGGAAAGCAGTGGTTAAATTTATGAAAACTTGATATATCATTGTTTGCAAATTCAGATCTACAGGGGACCAAAGAAAAAAAGAAAACAGATACAGTCAAGAACATGGTTGCGTAGCTACTGCTTTTGTGATCATTTGACATTTGCAGATTCTGCACTACTCAGCAATCACCAGGGTCTGTAAAAGAGTGTGAAAAATTTCCTTCTGTGATCCTCATCATCACAGACATACACCAAAATAACTGTGTGTCAGTCAGGGTATGGAGAAGTGTTATATTGGGGTGCAAGCTCTGACTGGCAGCACTTTTCTGGTCAAAGCCCTTAGGAGTAGATGTGCTTATGCCAGCAAATCAATGCTTCTGCCAGAACTGTTCATTTACTCAAAATATGGTTTTGCCACTTCTTTAAAAGCACAGTAATTTTCTATGTTCTGCATGATTTAGTAAAATTCTGACCATGCTGGTAATGAATTCCTAATGTAATTTTCCATAAAACTTCTTCCAGTGTTTGCTGTAGACCTGTGCAGATACAGTAGTGAGTGCTCGGGGACACACAACAGTGGGGCATTCTTATCCATCAGGTTGTCTGTATTTATCCTATTGTATTCTACTATATTGTATTTTCTTTTCTGGCAAGAAACAGAAAATACAGTTCAGACAACAAGGATAAAAACCTACCCAGGTTGAGAAGCATGGCTTCACTATGTTATGGCATAGCTCTGTATTGAGAGATCTAGAAGAAACTGAAGATATGCATGATATATTGGGAAAAAGGATTCCAGTGAAAGCCACCTGTTAAATCTCTGTAGCAAATTTTCTGATAATCAGCCTATAGATCCCTGGCAGTCTAGACACTGTATTGCATGCTCAGAGGGGTGATATTATCTTTGTAGTACTTCAGTTCGAAGTTAAATAAAGATTAATATGAAGAGACCTCCTTAGAGTAAACATCAGGATCACGCTGATCTTCAGCAGTGTGCCTGGGCAGCCAAGAAGGCCCGCGGCATCCTGTCTTTTATCAGCAACAGCGTGGCAGCAGTGCCAGAGCAGTGATCATCCTGACATACCCAGCACTGGTGAGGCTGCAGCTTGAACCCTGTGCTGCATTCTGGGCTCCTCACCACAAGAGAGACATTGAGATCCTTGAGCAAGTCCAGAGAAGGATAACGAAGCTGGTGAAGGGTCTGGAGCACAAGTGTGATGAGGAGCAGCTGAGGGAACTGGGATTGTTTAGTCTGGAGAAGAGAAGGCTCAGGGAGGACCGTATTGCTCTCTGCAACTGCCTGAAAGGAGGATAGAGAGGGGAGGTGGCTTCTCTGTTCTCCTAAGTAAGAAGTGATAGGACAAGAGGTAACGGCCTCAAGCTGCACCAGGGGAAGTTTAGACTGGATATTAGAAAAAAATTATTCATGAAGAGAGTAATCAGGTATTGGAACGGGCTGTACAGGGCAGTGGTGGAATCACCGTACCTGGAAGTGTGCAAAAACTGTGTAGGTGAGGCCCCAGTGACATGGTTTAGTGGTGGTCTTGGCAGTCCTGGAGTAAAGGTTGGACTTGATGATCTTAAAGGTCTTTTCCAACCTAGCTGATTTTATAATTCCACTATTCTTCATCAGAAGTGTCTCAAAAATGGCTTAATTTTGTAACGCTACTTAGAAGAACGTCTAAGTGACCCAAAAATGCCACAATGACATTTCACCTCATCACCTGAAGTGATGCAACATGAAGTATTCAGGCATTTTGTATTATTGGTAAAGATTTCAAAATAATAATTTTTATGACCCATGTGAAGACAACATAGGGTCTCAAATTAGTGATGAATCGCACTTAATATTTGGGAGTTTTGACACCTTTGCTACAATTTATTTTAGCCAACAGTATGCATGCAAAGATTGCACATTCATACAGGAATTGATGGGAAATCTCATCTGAATTTTGTTAGCTCTGTCCTGGCCTAATCCAGGTAGAAAAGTAGAAAGGGTAATAAGGAATAAGTTCACTGTGGCCACTTTCAATGCATTACTTTGATTTTGGGGTTGGATCAGGGCTAGTTCTTGCATTCTTCTGAATAGCTTAAGGGCTAGCAGGAAATTTGACACTATTCCACACAAAGATGCAAGAACAAAATCCATTTCCCATGTGAACAGCAATTTAGTGATATTTCCATCCAGAATCCTAAGGAAAGTATAAGTTTGTTGGGCAAAGACCAGAAACATGAGAGACTTCTGCCAGAAAAAAAATAATTTACAAAAAGCTTTTTATTTCAATCACAAGACTAAACTCATCTGAAGTTCATAAATCCTTTAGAAAATTTGTGGTGTATCTGAGCAAGCCAGAAAAAAAGTCAGAACAGATTTTAGGACACGGTAAAAACATTTTGTGGATTTTAAAGAGTTGTATAACCATCTTTGGTATCTTTCTTACAGTAAGGTAATATTTTCTAGGATAAACATATCTGTCATGCTTAATTACATTTTCTTACAACCATAAATCTAGCCAAATTCTGCATCTGGCTATGCTGAGGTAAATTCAAAATGAAGTCTGTAAACTCAGTAGAATAGCCTATAAAATCAGCTGAATTGATTCAGATTTGCCTACTGGTAATTTAGAGCAGAGGCTGAGCATAGTTGGCTCAAATCTTTGTGAAGCAACAGTGTGGAAAAATGGGAAAACAAAGTCTTGCCAAATCAATGGAGTGACTCAGAAAATATTGCCATTGAATTATGGTCCTCTAAGCAGGTTACTCACTCCAACAGAAATGCTCTCTACACTTGCATTAAGACAGAAACAGCATTTTTACTTGGATTCTTGCAACGACCTCAATGTTAAATCAGGTTTCTGAGGCAGAAACCCAGCATATTTCCTGAGGTCACTTTTTCTACAGGACTTGGACAGCCTCTGCTTTGTGTATATACTTTTTAAGAAAAAACTTTCATGTATTTTCAGGAAGTGATATCATATGAACATGCTGGTAAAATTAGCCCAAGGCTTTTACTCCATTTATATACAACAAAAGAAATCTTTGTCACTAATTACTTACAAACTTATTATTGGTCCCTTGTAACTGCACAGCCAATGATTATAGCAGAAAAACAATAATTTTATGTAGTCATGACTAAATACCAGCACAACCCTCGTATTATCAATAATCAGTGTAATAAAACTGGCTTATTGTTCTAGAATTAAAAGGTCCCAGTATATACTTGATGCTTATGTTAACTGGAGCTGTGTTTCAGCTTAATATCATTTCTGGGAATACTGACATAATAAAAAATTACTGGCTTTCATATGATACACATATGCCAGAAGGGACAGTCTCTGGTTTTCAGGCCGTCTCATTAGTAAAGTTGGCCTCTTCAAAAGGGACTCACATTTTAATAAATCTCAGTGCCTGTGCCTATTTTTTTTCTCCAGAGAACTTTCAAAAGATACCAGGCACATACAATGTATCACCCCTTTTTTTTTCCCTCCCCAATACTGTGCAATAGTGTCTTATTACAGAGCAGTACAAATGAGGATTCCTTGAAACATATATATACACCATACATGAGACAAATAATGTTGGTTAAGAAAGTTTAATTGCTTGTGGAACTTCATCCTCTGTGCTTGAACTTTATGCTGACCAATCTGTTCTTCTGCAACATCAGGACGTTTTCTCTAGTGAATAAACCCCTCTTGGATAAATTCAGCCCTACATTGGCATTTTCTTCAAATACATGGGGCAGATCTAGATTTATTTTGGGGAAAGAAAATGATTTAATTTACACTTACCTTGCTTTGCAATGCTGAGACAGGTCTGGCGGTGAGTATGGTAGTGTAGGGCAGGTTTTCCAGAGAGGTCAGCCAGAAAGCATGCCTGCCAAGGCGCTGAAGCCTTTGCCATGCCCAGAAGCCACGGGCATGAGCACTGCCACATGGCAGCTCCTTTGGCTCCCAAGCATGAAAGCTGCTGAGAGGCAGCTCCCACCTGCAATGCCCACCAATGTTCATGATAGAGAGGACAGACAGCTCTTGGAAGTGGAGATGAGCCCATGCAGCTTTGGCCGTTCACCTTTACTGAGTGTCTGTCAGATCTGGTAAGACAGCACTATCTAATGACTTGGGCACAAGCCCACTGCTCCACAACTGCTTAATTTTAAATTCTGCCTCTGCCACTAGTTCGTATGTGGCCTATGCTGATAAACTGTCTCTGTGGGTTCTCTGTAAGCATGGTAATCACTTGTATCAGCTTGAGAAGCAGGCATATGAAGAAGACACCTGTCATTTCTTAATGACACTGAAGAAAGCATGAAAATGAAAATGAAAATGGATTCCGCTCGTGTTTTGCCACTTCACTGAAATGAGGAGTTCACTTTGCATGTCTCCCCAAATGACTTGCAAAGGGGAACTTGCAGGTGGAGATTAATGTCTGCAAAGCTCCTCACTGAGACAGTGGCAGAGGAAGCTCTCAGAATAAGCAATTCATCTTCAGGAAGGCTTTCCTTCCTGACAGATCCATACCAAACAGGGACAAAGGAGATGCATGCCTGGAGGCAGTGGTGTGCCTGTCAGGATGTAAGTTGGACTACATTATGTTACTTTAGCGCTGCTATAACTTTAAGGAAAAGTGACTTCTTTACAGCTGCAGGATAGCTATCTATTCGGGCTGAAGTGAGAACAGTAAATGTCATTTGCTGAAAATACTCCAGTTACTTTTTCCCTTTTCCCCATGCCGCCCAGTTTCGTAGAATGAGTCAATATGCATGCAAAGAGATTTAAGGTTTGTCTGACAAAGCTTATTCAGAGTGTAGTATTCAGGCAGTAATATCATGTTAATCAGAAGTGTGTTACTGTCTTGCTACTCTTATATGCAGTGGGAAGCTGCATAAGCACTTTCATTTAGGTCCCCTCCAAAACATTCTCAACCCCTAAAAGCCACTGATGCCTCTTAGATTAAATAACAGAACCAAAAGCAGTAATGAAGAAAGCATGTAAGCATGTGCTTGCAGTTAATGGCTCTACACACATGCTGAAAATTAAATGTATACTCAGTGTTTTCCTGGATGCAGGCCAGAGAAGGCAGCTAGCAGGACAAAGTCAATAATGAGTATAGTATACAGCTCACAGCACACCGTGGGGATCTTTTGGCTTCTCTGCTATCTAACAGTTTTAAAGGAAAAGACTGCAGCCTGCCTTCAGTGCGGTAGTGTTCTGCACAGAAGGGAAGTGTGATCTTTATCAGGGGTTTATGTCACAAATCTTGAAATGAGAGTCACATGGTGCAGTTCTGGTAACGGCAGGACATTGACATACCCTGTTCTCATGGGCACACATAGGCAAAAGCTATGCCCCGTACTGAAACAGAGCAAACTGGGGTCTAGCTTTGCTTGCCCCCATAGTACCATTTCTCAGTGTTTCTGCATTTCTTTTGTTTGTCTGTGCATGTATAATGACATACAAATTGCCAGTCACAACAACTGGTGCCCTTTCCTGTGCTCCCCTCATCCCTCATGGAGTTGAGTAATAAAAGTGGAAAGAATTTGCCCACGCTTTCCAGAAAAATTGCAAACAATTAATAAGTGTGGGCATTTTTTGCTCAAAATAGAAACCCAGTTGGTTTGGACCTTCTTTCTGGTGGATAAGGAAAATGAAAATTGTTTTGTTCATTTCATTTCTTCTCCACTAGAAAAAAAAAAAAGAAAAGAATAATTGCAGCATTTCTGCTTTTGATTTAATTGGTTTTCTCTGTATTATTATTTCAATAGATTATGAATTACATGAATGATGAAAGCATGAGAATTTGAGAACTTGTGTTTATAAGAAGAGGCCAGTATCTCTCTTTCCCAGTGCGTCTTTGGGTCATTCCTTTGTGTACAGTTACTCACATTTACCACAGACTCGAGTCCCACAGAACATAATGCATGACAACAGAGATCTAATGCATTTGTGCACAGGGAGAAACAGCATGTAAGGAACAGTGATGGGATTTATATCACTTTTTGGATCCATCTGTTGACTTCAGCTGCACTACCCAGTTCAACCAAATCTTGACCAGGATTATGCAGTGGGGAGGACACAGAGATCAGGTGCAGGGCTGATGCTAGCCTCAAGTTTAGGAAGCTGCGTAATGCACAGCACATACAATGCACAAAAGTGAGATCAATGTGAGAACAGGAAGAGAGAGAAGGATGCCTATGATTCCTATTTTAAGAAAATACAACTGGATCATGTCATATACAGCAAGGGATCATGTCCACCTCTATTCACAGTGTCTGCATGTGTCTGTTCGTGGAAGCCTCTGAAAATGCCAGTCCCAGAAACAGAAGAGCAGCTATGATACAGAGAAAAATCCCTTAAGACAGGAAGAAACCAAAGTGCTGTCCTGTGGGCTTGACAAGCACCAAGAGCCACCCTTCTCTGTCTTCATTCAACCTCAGCACCTTCTCCTCTGCCTCAGAAACAAATAGCTTTGTCTTTTTAACCTACCTTCCTTCTGCTGTAATGCTGAGGACTCAGACAAAAGGAAGTCTCAGACAACTCAAAGTTATTCAGACTACTGACAAATTTTTAAATGAAAAATTACTCCACGGACTAATCTCTGTGATTAACAGGAAGAGGCTGCAGAGCAGGTGATATTCCGGTTTTTTTCTTAGTCTGATCTGGCAGGCTGAGAATCAGCATAATTACAAACAAATAAAACATCTCAGCTTGTAGTTGCATTGCCAGGGCAATGCTGTTCTACTTCTGCTGTCTGAATACTCTTTGTATGTTTATTTCCCTCCTTTGTCTATCCAATTGCTTGAAGTGTGCTGGTGCTCATTTTGAATAAAGCCGTTATACATCAGTTGTCTTAAAACCCAGTGTCGTGGTTTAAGCCCAGGCCGTAAATTAGAACCACACAGTCTACTTCCCCCCAACTCTTTCTTCCCTCCTTCCCTGGAGGGATAGGGAGGAGTATCGAAAGAATGCAACTCCCACGGGTTGAGATAAAAACAGTCCAGTAACTAAGGTATAACACAAATCACTACTGCTGCCACCAATAATAATAACGATAAGAGAAATAACAAGGGAAGGGAATACAACTGCTCACCACCTGCTGGCCGATACTGATACCTCTCACCCCACCCGCCAGTGTGCTAGCCCTTCCGGATGACTCTCAGTTACATCCCCGGGCATGACGTGCTGTGGTATGGAATACCTCTTTGGTTAGTTTGGGTGAGGTGTCCTGTCCCTGCTTCCTCCCGGCTTCTCCTCCTCCCTGGCAGAGCATGAGACTCACAAAGTCCTTGGTCAGGGTAAACATTCTGACCAGCAACTGAAAACATCAGTTTTATCAGTACTGTCCCCAGGCCAAAAGTCAAAACACAGCGCTGCACCAGCCACTAAGAAGGAGAAAAATGACTGCCACTGCTAAACCCAGGACACCCAGTGTTTTGATTCTTTGCTGCCCTTCTGTGCTATGCCAGTAGCCTCGGGATGGTGACCATCTCTGGAGGTTGAGGGCTTTGTCCAAAGCTAGAAAATATCCCACTCTGGCTTTGAGGCTGCTGACTTCAGTGTTGTGCACTGATTGAATGTAGCCTTGGTTCTGTCCTCTGGCTGAGGTGAGAAAGTGTTTTATCTTCAAAGAATCCATTTCTCTTCCAAAAGTGCAGGCTAAGACAGAGGGAGGAACCAAATGCAAAGTTAAAAAAAAATGGTGAAGGAAAGCAGCAGAGAAAAGAAGAATGGTATGGGTATTTAATGACATGGGTATTTAATGCACTGTTAAGATGGTGGATGTGGGAATAGGAATATCTGTCAGCTTCTGTACATAGGGCACTTTGGTTTAGTCTCTGGAGTACCTACCTGTTCTAGCACTGTATCATAGAATAGTTTGGATTGGAACTGACCGTCAAAAGTTATCTAGTCCAACACCCCTGCAATGAGTAGGGACATCTTCAACTAGAGCAGGTTGCTTAGAACCATACCCAACCCGGCCTTTGGAATATCCCCAGGGATGGCGCATCCATCACTTCTCTGGGCAACTTGTGCCAGTGTTTTATCACCCTCACTTTAAAGAATGTTTTCCTCACACCCAGCCTGAATTTCCCCCTTTTTAGCTTAAAACCATCACCCCTCATCCTACCAAAACAGCGCCTGCTAAAAAGTGTTTTCCAATCTTTCTTATAGGCCCCTTTTAAGAACTTAGAGGCTGCAATACGATGTCCCTGGAGCCTTCTTTTTTCCACTCAAAACAGCTCCAACTCTCTCAGCTATTCCTCATAGGAGAGTTGCTCCATATCTGTGAGCATTTTATGGCCCTCCTCTGGACCTTCTCCAACAAGTCCATGTGCTACTCTGTACGGATGGGTGAAACAGACATCTATATATATACAGGTCCAAATGCTACTCTATACAGCTACAACCCTTCTTTTCTTCCTTGTGGAAGTACACTGCACCTCTGTGCACAGCTACAGAGTGTGTCAAACTTTGCCATTGGTGACACTTCTCCAGACTTGTTACTGACTCCTATCTGTACTGTTGTCAACGGCCAGTTTCAAAATAAAAGCTGTAGTTCACATTTCCTTACCCGTTCTTTAGCCCTGCATTAGCCCTGGTTATTAAGTGGCATTGAAGAAGATGCTTTTAACAAGCATTTAGAATTTCCCATTAATCTCTTCCTTTTCTTGGCTTTTGATGGCAGGCTAGCTGCTTCTCAAGAGCTGACACAATAACAAGAAGGAGGTGCTACATGGTGATGATGCAAGTGCTGAGGGAGGACAGATGGAAGGGGAATATTTCATTCTCTAGTCTTCCCCCTGCATATGGCTTTCACCATGTTTAATTTTCTATTTTTTTTTTTTCTGGCTTTAAATATTTTTAAATCATAAACAAATAAAGATTAAAAACATCAAGCAATCTGAGCCTGCCTCTGTGTTAATATAGTAGCTAGTTTCATAATATGAAAGTTTATTTCTAAATAAGGCAAAGATGAGTTCTTTCATCATGAGCTGGAGCAACAAAAAGCAAAAATCATTGCTGTTGTTGTCACTGGTATGTGCTAGTGAACTTTACCACTGCCTAGCGCCATTTTGAGGGACAGTTTCTGAAACATGCAAGTAAAATAGACCATTGGCATAATGTTTTTAGGCCCCTGTGAACTGTCAATATGAGAAAAGGTCAGAACTCTTCTCACCATGTCAGGCAGAAGTACACCTTTTGCTTTGAATATGGTTGTGGGCATCTTTGTTGAATTCAAAATGTAATAGCTGGTCTCCTTTCTAGTCCTCTTTTTGTCCTTCTTTGTCTGATCCTTTATCTCAGGGGCTTTTGCTATGTATCTTGTGTTACTGCACCTGCTGCTTTGCCTGCTGCTTTTTGGGTGAGTGGGAAGATCCTGTTCATTGCAGCCATGTTCAACACGATCTGATTGGATTCAAATTATAGTGTCTACCTGTGTCAGTCAGATAGGTACACAAATGTGGCAGAGTGGCTCTTCATGGCCCATGAAAGGTGCCATCAGCCTCCATCACTCTGCATCTCACATGTCACCCTCTCTAGATATTTTGTTGTAATCCCTGCAGTAAGTGACCTGCCTGTGAGGTTCCTCCAAGGTATTCTGAAGAACACACATCTCACCCTTATGATGAATTTCTTACTGTAGCAACTATCAGTTACTAGATGCAAAAGAAAAAATCCTGGCAATCTTCTCTCTGTTATTTACACACCAACATGCAGACCTAAAACGTACGTACTAAATGTTCTACTGTTCTGAATACACTTGTGTTATTATTCACAAATGAAACAGAAACTTTTTCCATTAACATGAATTTGCACAGTATTGTTGCTTTGCTTGGATGATATGAGAAAAGATTTTTCCACAGATGGTAAATGAGGAAAGAAGAAATCAGATCCTGCTTTGCAAATGCAGACAGCCCTGAACCCACGGGGGGATGGGGCAGCGGTGTTTGTCACAGCTAAGGGAGACCATGTCTGTGGAGATCCCTTGTTTAAATGTTGGCAACACATTATTGATTAGCACCTGTTCCCCAAGTTCAAGTGGGACATTGTGAGTTTATAGATCATATAAAATGTTTCCTCAGGTGCAAGGACCGAGGTAGTATGTTTGTGCAGTTATTGTTAAGCTGGGAGTGAAATTAATTCAAATGACTTGTGAATCTCCAGGGAGGCAGGAAAGGGGAAGTACCAATTTCCATGAGGTAGGACGCACTTGCCCAAAATGCATTCTTAGTTATGCCTTGGATTTTTCATCAGTTCCCGGATCCCTTAGAGATGGGAGTAGAGTGGAGCCAGGATCTGTCCCAGAGTCTCTGTGCCTCACCCTATGTCTCGATCTCAAATGTTGGTAGGTTCCCTCATTCTTCTCCCCCTGTGAAAGCTTTCTCCTCTTCTAATTCCCGCTAACTTATTCTTGGCCTGCCTGCAGTGGGAAGCTATCCAACCTTTTTCCACAGACTATTCTCTACACTGGCAATCACAGCTGTCATGACTTCATAACTGTGAAACAGTACTGCAGGCGGGGGCAACAGGCCCTGGATTGTATTTGTCTGGCAGGAGATATAAAGTGGCAAATGCAACCTGTGTAATGCTTGACCTCATGCTGTGTTATTGCAGAAAAACACTTTTATCATGCACACAAATCACTTCTTTTTTTTTTTTCCTTCTTTTGCCTTTCGTTAGCTCAGAAGGTCAGTATTTTCAACACACTCTAACCACTAAAGAAAAAATTGTGTTCGCAAATAATGTCCATAAATAAGAATGGGTTATACTGACTCAGGCTGAATACCTGTGGTAACAAGCTGGTCCTCTAAAGGCCATGGCAAAACTCCCACTGACTTTATTTGGGCCAAAAGTTCACTCTTAACCTCCATTTTCTCTGTATGAAATGTGATGCTGGTGCTATACCCTGATGAAGGACACATGTAAATTTATCTATATAGCAATATTATTATATTTTTGTCTTTTCAGCTGAAACTGTCAGAAGAAAACAATCTGAAGAAATTATGGTTAAATGTACTACTGCATATTTTGCAGATCAAACCCAGTCCTGCTGGGTAGTTGCCCCATGCTGTTTCTATTGATTTTCACTGCAGCTGAAATTGTCCAACCCTGTATTTTTCTGAGATGGCGTAACAAGCCTTGAGCTGTGTTGTTGAGCAGTATTGGCTTTTCCCTCTTCTTTCTATGCATGCTTTCCACAACAGTGACATAATGAATAGCTGTGACGGTTAAGGTAATGACAAAGCAGATCTTCGTGAGGCATCAGGCAATTTACCCTTTTTGAAGATTCCCATCTCTCTGGAGACTTTCATGGACATCAGCTTCCACATTGAGAAATAATTTAAAAGAATTATCTTCTCAGTTACACAGGTTGGCAGTTTCTAACACAGATCATGCTCTGCAGCACATGTCAAGGAGCTCAGGCATGTTTCTACTTTCACTTGTTTCTTTCAGTTTGCCAGTTTTACTTAAGCAGCGTCAGCCATCAGTTACGAACCCTCCACTGAGTAGGGATGAACTCACCTGCAACTATATACAAGAGGCTGAGTCTTGTATATAGTTGACTTGTCAGTACTTCCTTGAAGACCTTAACCTAACTTCTGCTGTATTCCGCTGACCATGCTGCAGCACTATTCATCCTCATGAAAATCTGAGGGACTTTGACATATGTGTATATATATAGTTGCATATATATATACATTACATGCATACAGGTATATATGCTTGTACATATAAGTTTTATATGTACGAATGACTTTCCTTACTACCCAACATTGTGCAAAAAATATACCCACATGGAATATGCGCGTAGTCTTACATAGACATGGACATATTGTACAAATGTTTGTCTGGTTTTTATGGCACCTATCTTAACTAATTGCTCTCTGTTGTTTTGGCAATCACATTTTGCTGGTGGTAAGATAGATTTATTGTTAGTTTTGCATCAAGTTGACAGGTACAATGTCAGTTAGTTTTTCCTCCACTACAGCTCTCTCAAGTCTGTTCGTGGGTTGCAGCAGTGCAACAAGGAGAATTTTCAAATATGTCAAGGGTTTACAAATTTGCCATTAATACGTAAATCTTGCAGTTGCGGTGAAAAAACCCCATAATCTCTGTTTCTTTAGAGAGGAAGTTTGCCAGACCAAACCCTGTTATCCTCCATGCGAAATATGACTAAAATAAGGTGCTTTTCTATAGTTACTTCTGTTTTCAATTCAGAGTAGAAAGCGGCATGAACTGGGTCAAAACTTAATTCTTTGTAATTTACTTACAAACTCGTAGACATAACCTATGGTTAAAGTCATGCCAACCACTGACTGTGAAGGGCTCAGCAGGACTCTACCCATAGTAATTAACTATTTTAATTACAAGGAGCAAAGTTAACACCAAAATGCTTCTCCTTTGCTGACATGCAACAGCTCTGAGCTATACAGGAATGAGAAATTTTCGAATTATTAAAGTGTGTGCATCTATAAAAAGTTAGTATTTTTGTCTTTTCACATGTATCACAGTATGTAGCCAGACCAAAACAAAACAAACTCCAGTGAAAGCAGTTCTACTGCTGCAGTAACACAAGTGAACATCTGTAGACAAAAGTTCTTCAGAATATTTCTTTTAAGTATTTATTTTAGAATACAGCTCCTCTGACTGAGAAAAACATTTTGCAGCTATAATACACTGATTGTACAGTTGCTGAAGAGCCCACATAACAGCAGGGGTGAGGTTTTACAGGCTCCACAAGAATGTCCAAGCTATTAAACATCAAGCAACAGCATTTTTTTTGGCCTAACCTGAGAGCTCTCTAGGGAGAAGCCACAAAATATAGCCCGGTACAAGATGTTACCCACAGGGGCAACACTAAGTATGTGGATTAAACTTTAAGTGATTAACATTGATGTTTAATATCTGCTAACAGTGTGAGTGCAGATGTAACTAACCAGTGTAAGAAAATGTGATCTGTTCTGTTGTTACAAATGTAAAGTGAATCAGCCTGAAAGGGTAATACTTGTGAAGGCAGATCAGATATTGTTTACTGATAGTAAAATCAGGTAGTCCCAGGTTTGGGTGGTTTTTAAGTACTCATTAAAAAGGATCATCAGCAGCACAGAGTGTCATGGAAAATCACTTGCTAAAGAGAAACAGCAGAGGTGAAACGCAAAGACTGAAGGGATATTTCAGGACTTGGGGAGGCTGCTGAAGATGCTGCGGTTCAGATCATAGCTGGAAAATCTAGCCACTAGTACAAAAAACATAAAAGCAGATGAATGGATGAACAGAGCCAGTGATTCGCTTTATCTTTAACTTACAAATTACTCATCTATGACAGACAAACAAGCTGTTGAGCCAATTCACACTGTCTGTGCCTTACAGTCTTGAAGGTGGCAAAGGTAAGTACAGTATGATATACTCACATGCAGGACGGACTATCCACATGTTCTGAAGTACAACATAAAAAAACTAGTTACTTTGAGAGTCTTCCTCTCAACTGGGCTTTGGATACCATACACCATGCTCTGGATTCAGGGCCATGCACATTTTCTGTAAAAACAAACCCAGCCTGCCTGGAAGATTTTCATTAAGATAGGAGCATTGGCTCTTTAAAAGAGAGAGTTTTCTGATATCAGTCCTATCTTCAGTTAATCAGTCCTGAAGAAAAAAGTCTAGGCTGATGGCCTTGCCAAGGGTGAGACTTAACTGTTTCATGTACACTATTCCAAGCTATCAATGTTTCAA
The DNA here is from genome assembly GCF_963264785.1 of Psittacula echo. Lineage (NCBI taxonomy): Eukaryota > Metazoa > Chordata > Aves > Psittaciformes > Psittacidae > Psittacula > Psittacula echo. The sequence continues at coordinate 45,230,226 of NC_137742.1, read as the reverse complement.
TCTTCTGCACATTGCCCAGCTGATCTCCTTCCTTCGTATAGACTACAATGTGTTTTAAGAAAAGTTATCTGGATGCTGGATCCTCAGAATGGGTGGATATGCATTTCTAAGTGTTGAGCTTAGAAATGTATAGTTCAAGCAACCAGTAACCTCAGCTTACGCAGCATGTAACCCATGGCACCTCCTCTGATAGCAGCACCCAAGCAAAGAAAGTATGGAGATTCCTATTTTAAGAGATTCAAGCTGTATGAATGAATCTCACTCAGTTCTACTCCAGAAATGAGAACGACTAAGCTAGAAAGAATATGTCAACCTTGTGCCATCTGCTTCATACCCAGTCTCTCGATGAAGATGGCATCTACCTATGTAAGGCTTGTAACGCCTTCGGTATGGTCTGCCACAACATTCTTGCTGCTAATTGAAGAGATATTGGTTTGACAGGGCATCCTCAGCAAGTTTGTGGATAACACCAAGCTGAGTGGTACACTTGATTTTCTGTAGGGAGGAATGCCATCCAGAGGGATCTTGACAGGCTTGAAAAGTGGGTCCGTGTGAACCTTATGAATTTCAACAAGGTGAAATGCAATGTTCTATTGGGTCAGGGTAATTTCTAGTATCAATACAGGCTGGGGGAGTAAGGAATTGAGAGTGGCCCTGCACAGAAGGAGCTGGAGACAGTTGTGGAGGAAAGCCGGACATAAGCATTTGCAGCCCAGAAGGCCAATTGTATCCTTAGCTGCATTAAAAGGAGCATGGCCAGCAGGTCCAGGGAGGCGATCCTGCCCCTCTGCTCTGCTCTGGTGAGATCCTACGTGGAGTACTGCATTTATCTCTGTTTCTGGAGTACAGGGAAGACGTGGACCTATTAGAGTGCAGCCAGAGAAGAGCCACAAAAATGATGAGAGGTCTGGAGCACTCTCCTACAAGGAAAGGTTGAGGGAGTTGGGCTTGTTCAGCCTAGAGAAGAGAAGGCTTACCGCCTATAGGAGAGAAAAAGACTTTTTACCAAGGCCTGTAGTGAGATGACAAGGGACAGTGGTCTTTTAAACTGAAAGACAGAAGGTTTAAATTGGACATAATGAAGAAATTTTTTATTATGAGGGTGGTGAGACAGTGGAACAGGTTTCCCAGAGAAGTTAGAATGCCCCACCCCTGGCAGTGTTCAAGGCCAGGCTGGATGAGGTTTTAAGCAACCTGCTCTAGGGAAAGATGACCCTGCTCATGGCAGAGGGGTTGGAACTGGAAGATCTTCATGGTCACTTTCAACCCAAACCGTTCCGCGATTCTATGTTTCTCTGATGTATTATGGGTAATAATACTGGGGCTGAAATTCTCATCTTTATATGTAGTGAGCTGCACTTTCAGGGAACCCTTTCCTGATCCTGCCCCTCTACTCTGCTCTCATGAGACCTCACTTGGAGTATTGTGTGCAGTTCTGGTGTCCTCATCATAAAAAGGACACGGAACTGTTGGAACAAGTGTTCAAGGCCAGGTTGGATGAGGCCTTGGGTGACATGATTTAGTGTAGGGTGTCCCTGCCCATGGCAGGGGGGTTGGAACTAGATGATCTCAAGGTCCTTTCCAACCCTAACTATTCTATGATTCTATGAAATATAGGGCAGAAAAATTAGGATTGAAAGAGACTTCTTGTCTCACTCAATTCTGCATGAGCCTTCTGAGTTTTAGTGTTGCTTGGGGTTTGATCATGTAAGTGTGTGCTGTGTAGCTCATTTTTCTTGTGGGAACTAGTGTATGTCTGTGTGGAGACAGTAATTTGTTGTATAACCAGTTTTCATCAAGCATTAGCTTTCTAAGCATTAGCTCAAATAATATTAAAACTATTTGAATAATGTGAAATAATTTACAAAGCAATTACAGTCACCCTGTCTGAGAAAGGAAACAGGGGGATAGAGCTAATACATAATTTTAAAGTCATGGAGTAGAACTGAGGCAAAATCATATAAACAATCCAGGGTTCCTAAGGAATTAATTTCCAGCTCCAACTGCTAGACAGCCCTCTCTACACTTATTCTCATTTAGGTAGCAATACTATAGTTAATATATTAATGGCTTTGATCACATTCCATTCTATTTATTATTGGTGTGTAATGCAGCGATTCGGTAGGGAATCATCCAGTGGGACATTTCCATGCCACGTCTTCTAGCTCCATAACATGAGCAACCATGTTGAAATCTGTCTTAGCAAAAATTGCGTAAGAGAGAGAGAAACACTCCACCGACTGCCTGAAAGGACAATCCAACAGACACATTGCATTAACGTGAAAGGAAGAAGGAGTTAACTCTTTTAGCAACAGAAGTGATGATCCTTTTCTAGTTGTACATGGGGTAAAATTCCTTCATTTGGGGTAAAATTCCTTCCTTTGGGTATTTTTTAAAATTCTTTTTATGTTATGTAACTGTGCCATCCATTTGTGTTTGTATAGCAGAGAGTCAAAGAAATTAGACGTGGAAAAATGTCGTCTTCATCTTCCCAACCACCCGACTATTCCCAAACCTCATTCTCCCTTGGCTGGAATCCAGGCTTTATTCCAGCTTTTTGCACTTCATGTGTATTCTGCATTAAGTCAAAAACCAGACATCACCAGCCTCCAGTTTATTTCCTCCTAACATACCAGTTGATTGTTGGTAGTTAAAATCTCCCATTACTGCTGCTTGGCCTCTTTTACATGCTTTTTTTATTTGTACAGTCATTTCACAGAAGATAAATCACAAATTAGTAATTCCACGGTACAGATAGCACAGTGTACTTTCCTGGATCTTCAGCATGTGAAATAAGATATGTACCTGTAGGTCTGTCCGTGGGCTGCTTGTGCTGCCTGTTAGTGAGCAGCCTTGCCAGCTGAGGGGCAAAGCAGTGGCAGGAAGCCTTTCAAAAGCCTGCCTAAACGTGTTGCTTATCTATTTGTTTAATATTACTTTACGTTTAATGGCACGTACCTTTAAAGGTATGAAAGGAATGAAAGCTCCATATTTTTAATGTGTTTTCATATATTTCCAGCTACATTTTATTATATTCAAAGGCAATGTAACGTATATATAGCATAATTGTGAACCCTGCAAGTACAAGCAGGGATTGTATTTTACAGATTTATTGCTGCTTACAGTTAGAGCTTGTTTCCAAAGTGAAGTTTTGCAGCATTGACTTCTGCAAAATCAGCTTTTATTACACACACTATTGATTTTCCTGTGAGGTTGAGACAGTTGGGGTTGTTCAGCCTGAAGAAGAGAAGGTTCTGGAGAGACCTTATTGCAGCCTTTCAACACTTGTAAGTATAAGGGACTTACAAGAAAGATAGAGAAAGACTCTTTAGCAGGGGCTGTTCTGACAGGACGAGGGGTGATGGTTTTAAACTAAAAGAGGGGGGATTCAGGCTGGGTGTGAGGAAAATATTTTTTGCAATGAGGGTGGAAAATACTGGCGCAGGTTTCCCAAAGAGGTGGTGGATGCGCCATCCCTGGAGACATTCAAAGACAGACTGGATGTGGTTCTCGGCAACCTGACCTAGTTGATGTCCTTGTTCATTGCAAGAGGGTTGGACTAGAAGATCTTTAAAGGTCTCTTCCAACATAAATTATTTTGTGATTCTATGATTTCCTGACACACCTGAAGGATGTACTAGTGCATCTATTCCACGAAGAATATGTAGGTTTTATTTTGAATAAAGTACAAGCATCTCCACATTGTTAACTTGTGTCAATGCTTCAAGTGTGCTCACAGCCTGGCTAATGACCAGCCCTTGAGCAGGTGAGCTGATGCATATTTATCATCTGATCAGTCAGCTCTTTGACAGATCCTTCCAGAACAGGGGAATGCAATGTTTGGTGTGCCCCAGAAAATCCCTCTGTGACCCTCCTAAATCACAGAAATGCAAAAAATCCAGCTTTGCTTCTTCTAATGAGGAAGACAGAGGTAATTCCTAGTATGAGTAACTTCCCCAGAAAAAGCCTAATTAGAATTTGTGGCATCAGTGAAATAGTTTGGTGTGCGGTATATACGGACTTAATTGAAGAAAAGCAAAATGTCTGACTGTTTTTTGATATGACTATGAACAAAAGGAAAATAGTTCAGGATTTGTTTTTGGTTGTTTTGTTTTGTTTTTTTTTCTATAAGGCATTTTAAAACAGACTTTAAATCAAAGACTAATTCTTCCAGCTCAGCCTGAGTGACATTCATATTGCAAGCATCAGGGATAAGTACGATGCCTCAACAGGCAAAGCTAAGTAATTGTTATTCTTAGGTCTTTAAAATGGGTGAAAGTTTGCTGAGAAATTCCTTTAAGACCACTTTTAAAAGTGCCTATTACTGTGTCATGTGTTCTTCAAGGTGACTTCTCTTGTTTTCAGTATAAATTGGCCAAATATCATCTTTGGTAAATTGAAGGACTAGCATATTTTGGGTCACAGTCTTCTTTAAGTAGTCAGATTTCCATCTGCACTCCAGGAGTTCAGCTTATGAAATTTCAGTTAAAGAGATTTTCCACAAAATGGAAGATCTAGGACACAATGCACATTTCCATCCCTGCCAAAACTCTCTCAGAGCAAGCAAGCTAAAATGTATCCTTGATAACACAGAGTGTTAAAGAGGCTTAGAAAATGATGAAACTGGTTGCAGAAGTAGAACTAAGTGAAGAAAGCAACATCGCAAAAGAAATGCATTTATGGTGGAAAAAAATACAGTAAAGTAAATGCTTTTCTGAGTGAAGCCCTTTGAACTGTGATTGTGATAAATGAGATGTCAGAGGACTGACAAAATACTCAAGAGACAATGTAGCAATTAAATAGGCACACTGGCTACTACAGTAACATGTAAATTAAGTTTGGAATCCTTCAGAGTGTTCTATAGATTTTATGGCTTTGGTCTGTGGCAGCTGGAACTCTGACACTTGCTGTGAATTGAGTAGGGCGTGCATACAATGAATTTTAACTGTAGAAAGTAACAGAAAGTCCCAAGTCTGTTGCTTTCAATGAGCTTTAGCTTCCAAGTCATTGCGAACATAGGACACTTGAAAATGCTACCCACTGTCACTCTTCCCACTTTTGTCTGCTGTGTCAATTTAGACTATAAACCCTGTGGGACAAGGACTTATTATGTATAACACCTCACAGAGTGGAATTTTGAACCATGTAGACTCCAGGGCCTCTAAATGCTGCAGCAACATATAGTTTTTTTGCAAAGCAACATTTCTATGATGTTGAATACCAAAAGGAACCGGCATCAGCAGAGGAAAGGAAATGCATCAGAATTTCAATAGGAATTGACAAAGGACCACTGAGTTACAATTTGGTTATGGTGAGAAACCCCTATCCTGTTAGGAATTTCTAGATAAAGTACAAATACTTACACCATAAATTAACCTGCACTACATATGCAGAAGGCCTGATTTCATCTCCCCGACACCATGGCAAATTTGGAATAACTCAGAAAAAAGAATTATAATAAAGTTAGGGTAAGTAAGCAAAGGATCATCTCCTGAGCCTCTTAATCTGATATAGTAGCACCAAGGATAATGTATAAAAAAAAGACAAAAAAAACCCATGACTAAACAGAACTGTGTGTTCCGCCAAGTAGTATTTCTAGTATTTGTAATGTATAGCTTTGTGCTGTAATATAAGAGGACAGCTTTCCAGCATTAAAACTGCCAGCAAAATTGCTCATCTTCATATTTCTCTTCATTTCATTTTGTCTTGAAGTTCTTGTTCGTTATGCCATTTGGCTTTTCCTTTCTCTCCCACCAGCTTTCAGAGGACCCAGACCTATACGTTACCATGGTGCTGTTCCCAGAAAGACACTGGGTTCCCATAAATGCAGCTGCTTTCTGTGCAGATTAAGAGCAGTCTGCAAGAGACGCTGAGCAAGTTCAAAGCCCAGTGTTTTCACTTTGTGAGGAGTTTGGTAGATATTATAGGATTATGGGTCTGACAACATTCGCCAGCATTATGTACATGACTGGAGTCCTCACCCAGAAGAGCCCAGACATATGGTAAAGATTCCCATATGGGCTTGCTCTAACCCGAATGTGTCTTGTCTGGACTTAATTTCTTATATCACACCAGCCTCAGAGAGCAGAAAAACAAATCAAACCACAGCATCTTTGCAGAGATAGAAAACAGGCCCATTGCACTCAGTGAAAAGTACACAGGGTTGCTGGGATGGGCTAGTACAAAAGTAGTTTAGGCAAAATATGATAGCTTTGAAAGGATCCTAATTATGTTTTCTTCATATTTGTGATTCTTTCTTGACTTTTTAAAGGTCTTAATGTAAGGGCCTGTAGGATGCAAAAGACTAAACTCCAGGCCCAAAAAGTTTTGTGGTTTTAGGACTGGAGAGCCTCTGTGAATACTGAGAGATGGGAGAAGGCAATGTGTGCACTCATCATCTTCTTACTCTCTGAACTTTTCCTTAGAGCAGAAGGTGTTACTGACTACTAGTATAGAATAGAAATTGCTACTTAGATACTGCACAAGCAAGTAGATGAGCTTTCTCTACACATACTTATTTTGAATCTAAGCTAGGCTGGGTGGAGAGCCGGAGAAGGACAGGACATGGAGGCTGGCATTAGGAAAAGAAATGCACTCGTATTTAGCTCTGTCATACAGCTTCACTCTTTCATGTCCCACAATACTGAGAATCAGGTGAAATTAACATTTGGCAGTGGAGCCCATAACCACTGGGCTTTACCTCTGATGTCTGCATTGCTGGCCTGATCTGTTGTTGCTATCTGTGGGACTGGGAGAGTTTGCATGGTTGTTAAAATAGATCAAGCCCTAATGAGCACCAGCACTCCTGCGTTAGGGGCATTGTCACAACTAGAGGGCTACCAGCTCTAGTCCAGTGCATAAATTCAGAGTAAAAAACAAGCATGAAGAGCACAGCTAGTTTTTGTATGAGGATTTGTGCATCATTTCATCCTAGAGCACAGAAAGTTAGCAGAAATCAGCTTCACGGGGTCAGTGACTGCTAGGTACTTGAAATTCACATTGAACTAATTCACATTTTAATAAAAGGTATATTTCGTATGTTGTGATGTACAATGTAAGAGCTACATGATATTTCACCCACAGATATGGAGCAACAGCTTCCTTTCTAAGGCCGGTATCCTGGGTAGCTCTAAAAGGTCTGATCAGGAATGCTGGTGGGGTAATGCAGGGACATAATAGGTCCTCTGTGAAGCAGCCCTCAAATATTTCTCTTAAAAGCTCATCTCACCATGGTCATAATCACCTAATAATCTTAACACATACTACTTTGAGAATGTAAAGTATGCTTTGTATTTGCTTCAGCAGACACCTTTCTTAATGGAGCTATTTTGTGACCACACATCCAAAGTAAAAGAAATTCTTATCCACAACTATAGGGTACATAACTTCCTAGAGTAACATTTTTGTTTTCATTTGAAACTGCTTTAAGTAGGAGAAAGGTTACATGAAAAGGTAGGAAAGAGGCAGCTCAGTGGGAGAGTTGGAACAGTTTTCATGTCTAAGTTATTTTCCATGTCTAAATTCTTTTCCACAATATCGTTCTGATTTTTTTTTTTTCCAAGAGCACGTTAAAAGAACGCCAGTTTTATGGTCAGAGTATGAAATCATGAACAAATTCTCAATGGAAATCTGTGGATAGACTGTAAGCTGGGAAAGAAACATTTATATCCCTGTACAAACAGGTGTGATCTCCAAAGGCTTTTTGCACTCAGCAGTACTCTTTGGCATTCAGTTACACATACATTGTGTACACCCTGCAAAAAATGTGTTTATATAATGAGTTCATACACATATAAAGTATACCGTATAGTGTGTATGTACACAATGGATTGTGTAGTATCTGTGTACTTCGGTGTTCTTGGTGAGTAACTGAGTATAGACTAGCTAAACTCAGATATGTACGGGCATTTGGAGACTTTGTTTGCTCTTAAACTGAAAATAACAAGCCAAGTTCATGTAGGAGTCAAAGGATGCCTATGATGGGTGTAGCTCTACCATCTGATTCCTGATATTATATAAATTAACAACATTTTAAACTCTGTCACGTACCAATCCTCTCAAACTCACAACTCTCCTTCCCTGGGCTAACTCATTTCACTGTTTAAAGATACACAAAGATAATGGATTATAAACCAGTTAATGAGAGCAAAGAACAACGGTACATGAGCAGCTTCTTTTGTTTCTAAACCCAGACCAGCTGCCATTCCACCAGTCCTGTGACCACTCCTGCATGGCTGTTGTCACAACAGCCATCTGCCACCCAGGTGAAAAACAACCGCATATGAGTAGACCAGGACAAGGGTTGCCCGGCTGCTCTTCTCATTTCACAGTCTAGCAGCTCCAGCATCCCTGCCGTGCCCCAGATACTGCCTCTCTCTCATGTCCTCTTGGCTCTGTTGCTACCATATTAGTGACTCCGTGTTTTTGTCTGCCTTCTCAAGGTTGCTCTGCCTCCTTCTCCAGCTTCTACTTGTTCCTCAACACAAATGCTTCTTCCTTTGCACTGCTTAAGGATGCTGTTGGCCCTTGCTGGTATGCTTAGAGGTGCTTGGGTGGCTTGGAGGGCATAGCTGGTGCCGGTTTGCCAGAGATTGAGCTCAGATATTGGCACAGGACAGTCTCTCCGTGACTAACCTCTCTCATTCAGTGAAAGGGGAACAAACCTCTGCTTTGGGTACCACACATTCAGGAAACACTGACGAACTTCCATGGCCTTATGTAAGACCACATGGCCACCTAAGCAGATCTGTTTTCTTGGTATTTGAGGGAAGCAGTAGCCGTGTGAGTAATTTGACCTTATTGGTTCACCTGACTTCTGAGACATGTCAGCTCGGCTGCCTACTCCCAGATTTCTGAATCAGGAGGCAGAAAATTAAAATCACAACCCACAGCATTGTGTGCATATCTGAAAGAATGCTGTTTGGTGCTTAGCCTCTACTGCTGCATGCTTTTGCGCTTTTATGGCAATATTGTTTTAAAAACTTATGTGAAAATTATATTAATTTTTACTGCTCGCATTTTTCACATCATTCCCTTTTTTTATTTCTGGGATTATTCCAATGCAAATACAACAAACCTCAATATCTGGTTAGTCACTGATCCTTGACATATGAAAGCACATCGGTGGTACCGGAGTGATCTGAAATGGATGTCAGAGTGAAGCAAGCTTTGGGGAAGAGATGTAGCCCTGCTCATGTCACAACTTTCTCGGCGCAAAATTCATCACCCTTGAGGAACTGTTTCTATTTTGCGAGATCTGCCATCTTTTACTATGGAGTTCCTTCAAGAAGCTACAGGTGGGCACTTCAGATGGCACTACAGCAACATTGACATCTGGCTGCAAGTCTTGCTTATGTGGAAGCCCCAGTGTCTCATCTTAATTTATCAAAGAATATTTTTAAAAAAATTATTAAAAAGCTACATATACACTGAGATACGGATATTTGTGGATATTTCATTACATCAGTAGATCATAGTTTCTGTTTACTGAAGCATCCTTTAGCTACTCTTAGCTGTTAGGGCTGTACCCGTTTCTGTGGCTGGTTGCAGTGCTGTTGATAGGGCTCGCTGCACTGGGTGCTGTGGGTAGAGGCAGCAAGATCTTGTTTCTGAGAGGTATGAGATGGCTGGCTGCATAAATCACATTTCTCTGTGGAACTGACCTGAACTGACTGTCAGGCACCAGTGTAGCCTCATTCTTGGAGATGATTCCACTAACTTGGTTTGAGTAATATAAGAAATGGCAAATGACTTTGGAAATTCCTGGTATTATTCTTCCCTCACCCTTTAGTTGTCATATGCTAGCAGAGAAACTCTAAAATCCCTATGATGGCAGTTCCTGGGTTTTATTGCTTTTCAGTTCCAGTTGCTCAGTGGGAAGAGGAGAAACGGGAATTGATTCACAAACCAGAACTAATTTGAAAATTCTTCTATCTTTTTTGCCAAAGGCTTTCATGTTTTGTGTAATTGCATGTGTTCTGGAATTTAATACTGAATTGTTTTGAATTGCACAGACAGCACAGTGTAGACTTGGTTTTTTGTTCCTTGAATATTATGTCTATGTGTTTGTATCTGTAGGCCACTGTAATCTGCTGTTCAAAAAAAGCATGGAAACAAAATCTCACAATATTTACAGCCAAATTTATGCAGACTGTTTTGTAGGTGGTTTTGATCTGGCTTCTACTATTACACTCCCCATTTTGCTTGTCCACAAATTTGTATGCAAACAGTTTTTTCTTCTCTCTGTGGCTACAGATGTGTGCATGCTCGCTACATTAGCACATATTCACATGATCCAGCAGACGTGCTGTTTAACCACTTGATTCGAGCACAAATGCAATCTGAAGGTACAAATCAAAGATCTGGTCACAAAAATCATGTGATAGTCTTTCCCACAAAATGCCATCATAAAAGTGGCAGTGTGGTTTAACAGCTGTTATGTTTAGTGTACACTGACTACAGTGCCCTTTCTGAAAAGTACTTATTTGACAGGGACATGCACATTACTAGCTGTAATAGACAAAAGTCAACAGAAAGTTAGGATCACATTGTTGTGTTCAGCTTCAAGTATTTTCTCTACTTGTAACATCTACTGTTGGCCTACACATCATTCAAGCCTATTTTAAGATCTTGAGAGAGGCTTAAACAATGTATATGTTCTCTGCAGAAGAGAAAAGTTCTCTTTTAGGAAACAATAATAACTGTGGTTATAAGACCACACTGCTCTGGAATAATGTGATTGGTTAAAAATTTCAGCAGGGTATCTAAAAGATGAAGTGAAAAGAAAGAAGTGTTTGCTTAAGAAGTATAAAAAGAGAATATGAGACCAGATTTCTCAAGACTTGCAGCCTCTCAGACTCCTCTAATTTGAAAGGGGAATGAAAAATGAAAATTAATATTTCACTTGAGAAAAGAGTGCAAAAGTTGTCCTGAAATGAACCATTTAAAAGCGTTCTTTCAATTATCCATGGATTGGAAAATAATCTCAGAAGCTATTTTCCTTACATTCAGTAATTAAAGCCAAGTTCTTGTTTTTCAGAGAAAGCTACATCTCCATGTGAAATGTCAGGCCTTTTCCAGCAGCATTTGTGGGTGTGATCTTTGAAATATTACAATATTTTTATTTCTCCTTCTTTAGCTGCTTGTGTGGTAAGCAGCACTGATGCCTCTGACTTCCACTGTGGAGAAGAACCAAGAACATTCGTGTGTCAGCTTGGCATATTTTCAAGAGTGTCCTGAACCCAGGACAAAGAGTTTAACTTTTTTGGGTCTACTATGGAATCTAGGTTCCTCTGGGAAAAAAACATATTGTTTAGAATCCAGTTTTTGGTAGCCTGATGCTAAAGCATTATATATTGTTCAAGAAAATTTATGATGGATGAGAAGAGTAAAGGGAATATCCGTCAAAACCACATGGACTTGTGCATCCTTCCAAATATAATTCTTTTCCAAACTAAGCAAGGATTAACTAAAGATGTTTTGGAACCACAAAATGTTATTTTTAAAAGGTAGCTAGTTATTGAGACAGATTAAGACTAAACATGGCTGGGATCAGCCAAAGCCACAAAGAGCTTAACTTGTTCACATATTTATGGCTGGAGTAGAATTTGAGGGCCTTCAGCAATCCAAGCCCTGAAATCCTTCACTATATTTTGCAGCAGGGTGATAGGTTGCTGGTTTTGCTTTGCTCTGTTGATTTTAACAGGCTAGTTCTTTGTAAAACTTGCCCCTTCCTCCCTCCCACACACATAAGCAGATCAGTTCAGTGTCCCTGCAGGTCACTGAGTCCCAAAGCATTGCCCAATGCTTTTTAAAAAGCAGGGATGATTCAGCTGAGAGATGCTCCATGGCCTTGTGACCAAGGTCACATTCACCAAGTGGCTTCTTGTGACTCTCCCATGCTTCCTCCTGTTCCCAAGGGTACAGATCACCAGAGCAATCTTTCCAGGGGCATGTATTAGCATGATGGAGGAAGGGAGGTACAAATGAGATTTAGCATACATGTCTGTCGATATGTGGCAACAATGAGGTCTATGGGAACAGGCGATGATCAGTTCTTCTTAAGGCAAAGGAGAAAGTTTCTCAGTTTATCCCAGTAGGAGCCACTGTTTATTTATTTGAATCGCTTTCTAATTATACCTACATTAAGTGCAATTTTGTGACCTTTTCACATTAAAAGCAACTACACCAAACAGACAGCTCTGATGAATTCCAATACCTAGACCACAAAGATGTTTATTCCTTTTTCCTCCACCACTTGATGAATCAATTTCATTCGTTGTTTTAATGACAGACCTGAGAAAATAGGCAATGCCTACAGATTAAGACGAAATAATCAAACCCAAACTTTTCTTAAATACAGAACATCTGGCAGTATAATGCTGCATTTATTTCAAGAAATCCTCCTGCTGTTGCTTTGCTTTTGCTTCAGTGGGACAATGTTGATTCACCTGGGCTGTCATCTTCGTAGGACAGGTCACCAAAAAGCCTTGACATTACTTAACTATTTCCAAAAAAGTGTTTAAAAATTGTGACTCTGGTTTTCTCTGTAGTTTTAAAAGTCACTTAAAACCCTGAAAACAAACAATCCATAAGCATACGTATATACATCCATATATATATCTATGGATAGTGTGTAGAAAGTCATCATGCCTTGCTACATTCTTTGTTGCCTAAACCAGAGGGGTCCAACTCTGGGCATTTACTCAGTGACTGAGACCTAAATCTGGATTCACTGGCAAAAGCAGTAACTAAAAACCCCCCAACTTTGGACATTTCATTTGGCCAGTGATTTCAAAAGAGAAGTGTCTTTGTAAAGGCAAGGGCAGTATATTACAGAGGAGATATTTATATATATTCTTTAACAACAATACAGAATTTGCTTTAAATTTAGCTTTTTTCATTCTTTGTTCATGTGTGCTGACTGCATGTTATGATAACTGTGAGAAGGTTCCTCAGGGGACTGGACTGCTTCCAGCACAGTATGTTCTGCTGATGTGGTGAATATCATTTTACCAATAACAAGGCAGAAAGTATATGCTGTAACTGCAGCTAATTTATTTGATTTCCAAGGACACTGAAATAAAATTTGGATTATAGCAAATGAAATATTAAGGCAAATATCTGAAAACAGAAGATCCTTTGCCCCGCACTAGTGGAGGCAGAAATTGTGACTAACCATCCCTTTTTAATATGGAGGAAATGAGATTTTCAATTTTTCTTTCATCTTTCAAGGAAGAAATGGCTGAAGCCAAAGCTCACGTGTCCTGTGAAAGGTTAGATGCTTCCAACAATGGCAGAAGAAGTGCAAGGGAAAGAGGAAGCTATTAAACTCATTCCTGAGTCTCATTACACACCAGTGGGCTGAACAGGCCTGGTGAAATGGGAGGACATGTAAGGTTTTCTTCAAGAGATTGCCTCAGCCCACTTCCCTCAAGTTCAGCAAACTGACACCAGACCTTTGGTTTGGGATTAGAAGATGAACTGAGTTATATCCTATGCGCACAGGTTGGAAAGACTGTGCAGGAATTAGGGGGTAATTTATCCCCTGTAGCTCATATAATACGTGAAATAGAAGTTTACAGTAACCTCTGTCTTTTGAGGGAAAGCAGTTTGACAGTTTAGTAATTTGCACAGATTGCCACAAAGGAATACAGTATTGGGAAGGACACCAGCAATGCTGGCTCCCCTTCCCTCATCTACACCCTATGACTTCCCTCATACTTTGCCAGGCTCCACCTCACAACCCTCTGCCTGTGTGCCCTTACTTTCCACTGGAAATTTGTCCCAGAGCCTCATGCCACCAGGATGATAAACCTTCATCTGACTCCTGAGTTAAACATATCCATGCCAACTATTTCCCCACAAATTCTTCAGCTGGCATTATTCTGTACCTTAAACCACTCTTCAAATGTCGTGCCACAGCACTTCAGAGGTTTTTTATGGTCTCAGCTGCCACTCAGCTTTCTTGCACCTTGTCACACTTCAAACTTCTTTTGCAAGGCTACAGTCTCTCAGTTTTCTCATTTGGGACTGATCTACCACCACCACGCTCTTTTATTAGCTCTCCCCTCCCATCTGACTTCACCTCTCTTGATCTGGTGTGGATGTAAGTGTAGCCAGCTCTACTGACACCTAGCTTCAAGTGGTCCTAGCCCACCAAAATCCAGACCCACATTTTCTTGTGTTTCTCATCTATGTCTGGCAGGCAGTGAAGCTTTGTTTCTTCTCCAAGTACTTTTTCCATTGATCATTACAGCAGCTTTGTTCCAGCCAACATATCTAGTGTGCATGTCAACCTTTCCTTAGGCCAGGCACTGCCCACTTTCATGCTTTGTAAAACACAAATTGTACTTTGGCATGAAACAAAGACGTTAATAACGATGTATAAATTCAGATGTACTAATTAGTTTGTGAGTAACGCATTCCATCACCAGTGCATGAGCTGACAGAACACAGCCAGGAAATCCAGATTACAGTCACAAGGAGGAGTCTCTATTATTCCAGTCTTAGCATGTGTAACTGTAACACCATTAGGCACTCTATTATCCAACTCCTTTTAAAAGTCAGTGTTAAAACTAAAAAAAACCCAAACCACCCTGTGAATGCCTCTAAATCTAGAAGGAAAAATGCGGTTTAGATTGACAATTTGGAGGTCTTGGGAGTTCTTGAGTTCCCCAAAGGCCTTCCTTACCCCACTTTAACAAGAAGCTTTGCCTATGATACTGATCCTGTACATATCAAGCATGAGTGAAGGGAACCTTCCCTTTTTATTTTGCTAAATATTTGCAGCAAGGCTGGAGAAGTAATTGACTGTTAGCCAGTGCCCTAATTATTCCAGTAATAAATCTTTGGCAATACAACAACTAGACAAACAGATCAAAATAATGAGTGCTACAGAGACTGCTGTGCAACACTTTTTCCCATTAAAAAATACTGCTTTCAGTTGCTTATCACTTTGCCAAACAAATCAAGCTGAAATGTTGAGTGTCTGCTGTGAGGCTGATTTTTCTGGGAAAAAGTTCTGCTAGAATGGAAACATTTATGAGAACTAAATTGCAAGATGAGAGAGGGAGGGAGAATCAGATGCTTGCCCACATTAAAAAAAAAATTACTCCAGACACTTCACTGATGTGTTATTGCACTCTGGAACTGGGATTTATGATCAAGACGAAGTAAAGCTATTTGATACTAAAGGTGTTCTGTATGGAATTCCAAGATTATGCTCTTAGACCAAATCCAAAGCAGTAATTCCCACCTGCTGCCTTGGTCAGATGCTTAATACTCCAAAAGGGATTTTGATACACCTGAACTTTTGAGACAATAACTTCTTTGAGATTAAATCTGTGACAGCAGTTGCTTCCATGCTGTCTGAATCTCAGTCTCAACTTGTTTTCAGATATGAACCTCGCCAAAACCATTCCCAAAAAACCAAATCTGAACAACGCCTTTCAGGTCTCTGTTTAGCCAAAATGGAGTATAGTTAGTTCAAGAAAATGTTATTACTGAGAACAAAAGTAAACTGCAATACTTACTCCAATTGGAAATTAAAGATCTATGGAGCTCAGGCTTGATGATCCAGAGTGATACTGTGCTGTTAGAGATGGATACACTCATGAACACATCACCTAGGGAGGAAAATATACTCCTTAGTCAAACAATGCAGAATGGTCTCAATATTCATCATGCACAGCATAACTAAAACCCTCAAATTAAAGCCACAGAAGGACAGGGGAGCATTTCTTGCTAGCTCAGAAGACAGAAACTGGGAAGCTCTGGGCTCCCTGGAGACACAATGTCTGCTCTGATGCAGCACAACATGCTGAGCATTACACTGTGTTAATTTTTGGCTGTTTCTCATCTTTCCCAGGCTGATCAGTTTAAGCATCAAGTGCTTTTTTTTTTTTTTTTTTTTTTTTTTTTTTTTTTCCTTTCAACAGATGACTGAGTGGATTCCTGGCAAGGATTCCCATGCAGTCCTGTTTGAGCAGGTACTGCAAATTTGGGCAAAATTGCATTGTTATTGTTATTATTTTTATTTATTAGTATTAATACTAACTATTTTCACAGTGATATTCATAGCCCAATATGAGTTGGTTCCACCTGTGTGCCAGGCAACGCAGATGATCACAAGCCTGATCCTATGAGGTGTTACACAGTACTGGGTGATATCCTTTCTTGGGGGTCCCACAGTAATCCTAGTTGCATTGAATGGCGCTGCAAAGTCCAGGCAAGAAAGGACAGACCATGGCCCAGAACAGCAGGAAAAGCTTTAGGAAATGCCAAAACACAATCAGGAAGAAAGGAGGTTGGTAGGAAGAAAGACCTACAGAGGTAACCCATTATGATTGCACGGCAGAGACAGCCCTGAACTGGGAAAGCTGGGCAGATAGCAGCAGTGAGGAAGAGAAGCCTATCCCTGTGGCAGAGCAAGGAGGGTATGCAAGTAGCTTAAGCCCCACAAAAGTCAGAAATGGGATCAACATCTTCCACATCCCAGCCAGTTCCCTGCCCATTCCTCCTCCCACCCACACTCGGGTGTCTCCGTCACTTGATCCCTCCCTGATCCTTTGGTCTTGAGGTACCAGTGCCATTTCAGGGTACTTTTTGGGTGTTTCCACTGAGGCCATCAAGTGAACTGGTGCGTCCCCTGCCAGATGTGGCAGGGGCTTGGCCAGGGCAGGTGGGAGCTGAGGTGCAGTGCTGGGCAGCTGGAGAAGCGCTGATGGGTGGCATGTGTGGTGGCTGCCAGTGCGGATGAATATCTGCTTTGTTTCCAGGAGCTGCTGGAGGCAGGAAATGGGGATGTCTGTGAGCAAGTTCTGCCCTTGGATTTCAGGTCAACTGTTTTGTTTCTTGTTAAAGTCCCAGGCCACTCTCTGGTTGTTTACTCAGCATAAATCAAAGACATAAGTCCAGCTGTTTTCTTGTAAGGTGAAAACACAATCATTTTGCTTTGCTGCTTCTTTTCATTAGTCCTTCATTGTAAAAATTATAAAAATGAGCTCTTCTTATAGCTTTCTGCTAAAAATTGAAATCTCTGCCCTCTCTCCAGAAGGCTTTTGGCTCAGCCAGAGGGTTGTTTAGCTTTCCCTAGGCTAACACATTCTTAGAGGTTTCAGTTTTGTGCTGAAAGTTGTAATTTTTTCCTACAAGACCCTTAGTAATATTTAATAACACTTGAGTGCCTAAGTTGATCTTGAGCCTCCAATAAGAGGTATGAAGGAAAGTAGCATTATTTGGTTTAAAAGCTGGTTCTTGGCATTCCAGTGACAAATACTACCTAAACAAACATTTCTAAAGCAAACATCTAAATAATGGTTGCTCTTTTTTTCCAGGTTTTCTTTTCTTTTTTTTTTTTTTTAATTTTATTTTGCTATTTCCAAAATGTTTAGAAGATACAGACTGAAGTGTTTTAATACCTGAACATACGTCCTGTGAGCTAAGGTACAAAAGGCTTCCTACCAATGCCTGAAAGACCAGGAGAGGCTTGCTTTCCTGAAGAATTGTGCACTCTAGTAGGAAAGCTCTTCTGAGATACCTACAAAACTGAGTGAGAGGCACTCAGAAGAACATGGTAAAACATCAAGATCCTAAAGGACAGGAGGCTTTCCTAAAATACTGAAGTAGGAAGTAGTTTTCAAATCAACATGAAGATACATATGTATATATCCTAGTGTGCTTTCATTTCTAAAGACAGAAAGAAAGACCTCCTGAACTGGGGTATCTCTTTGCTTTGAGCCGATGAAAAAACTGCTAAAAATACCCAAGAAATATTATCTGAGCCTTAAAGAATTGGAAAGAAATTATGTTACAACCTCAGGTGTAGCCTTCATGAAAGGGCAAAATTCAAAATTTAGAGTAACAGGAGAGGCTTTTGTTCTGGAAGTAGAAGATGAAAGTGACTTAGGTTTGAGGATAGAATCTTTCTCAATCTCCAACTCCTCATCTCAAAATTCAGGGCACGTATTTTCCATAACAGTTACCCAAATATTCCACTCAATGTCTGACCAAGCCCAGGAAATTCCCATCATAAATTTTTTTCTTATTTAAGAAAGTTGGAAAGTAATTTCCAGGAGATGGAGAATTACTTGTCAAAACTCTAGATTTTCAGTTTATTTATTTACTTGAAGGGTCCTCTTGAACAAACATTTGGAACCAACAACATGACATCAACTGAGAGGGGAGAAGCATAGAAAGAAGCCTTCTTTCATAAGAAGTTAAACAACTGTGTGCCACTTGAAGTGCACTGGTTTAGCTGCTGTTGCTGCACTGTCTTGTATAAGGGACTCTGAAATTGAAAACAGTCAGAAAGAACTATATTTCCCATTGAAATGGATGTCTTCTTATGCCTCCTAGCTTTGCCTGCTTGTGGTATCCACACCTTTATTTGGGCTCGCTGACTAGCCACAGCAGACGAGAGACAAACATGGCTGGGCAGCAGGACTGAGTGTTCACAAGATGCACATGGTGTTTATGCCAGGACAATAAAGAAAAGATTTTATATATTTATGTGTTTTCTAACTAGAAACTATGCAGGCACAGAGAAACATGTTAAAACTTCTTGTATAATGCAGCAATGAAGGATGGGAAAGGTTAAAAAAGAAAAAGCTTAGTCAGGAATCATAGAATCATAGAATAGTTAGGGTTGGAAAGGACCTTGAGATCATCTAGTTCCAGCCCACCTGCCATGGGCAGGGACACCCCACACTAAACCATGCCACCCAAAGCCTCATCCAACCTGGCCTTGAACACCGCCAAGGATGGAGCATTCACAACCTCCTTGGGCAACCCATTCCAGTGCCTCACCACCCTCTCAGTAAAGAATTTCTTCCTTATATCCAATCTAAACTTCCCCTGTTTAAGTTTGAATCCATTACCTCTTGTCCTATCATTACAGTCCCTGATGAATAGTCCATCCCCAGCATCCTTGTAGGCCCCCTTCAGATACTGGAAGGCTGCTATGAGGTCTCCACGCAGACTTCTCTCCTCCAGGCTCAACAGCCCCAACCTTCTCAACCTGTCTTCGTGCGGGAGGTGCTCCAGTCCCCTGATCATCCTCGTGGCCCTCCTCTGGACTTGTTCCAACAGTTCCATGTCCTTTTTATGTTGAGGACACCAGAACTGCACACAATATTCCAAGTGAGGTCTCACGAGAGCCGAGTAGAGGGGCAGAATCACCTCCTTTGACCTGCTGGTCACGCTCCTTTTGATGCAGCCCAGGATACGGTTGGCTTTCTGGGCTGCGAGCACACACTGACGCCGGCTCATGTTCATTTTTTCATCGACCAACATCCCCAAGTCCTTCTCTGCAGGGCTGCTCTGAATCTCTTCTCTGCCCAACCTGTAGCTGTGCCTGGGATTGCTCCGACCCAGGTGTAGGACCTTGTACTTGGCATGGTTAAACTTCATAAGGTTGGCATCAGCCCACCTCACAAGCGTGTCGAGGTCCCTCTGGATGGCATCCCTTCCCTCCGGCGTATCAACCGAACCACACAGCTTGGTGTCATCAGCAAACTTGCTGAAGGGCGCACTCAATCCCACTGTCCATGTCATCAACAAAGATGTTGAACAAGACTGGTCCCAACACCGATCCCTGAGGGACACCGCTCGTTACCGGTCTCCAGCCGGACATCGAGCCATTGACCACAACTCTTTGCGTGCGGCCATCCAGCCAGTTCTTTATCCACCAAGTGGTCCCCCCATCAAATTGATGTCTCTCCAATTTAGAGACAAGGATGTCGTGTGGGACAGTGTTGAACGCTTTGCACAAGTCCAGGTAGATGACATC
Source organism: Psittacula echo (assembly GCF_963264785.1). NCBI lineage: Eukaryota > Metazoa > Chordata > Aves > Psittaciformes > Psittacidae > Psittacula > Psittacula echo. Next base: position 45,210,437 of record NC_137742.1, on the reverse strand, counting down.
AACTGCTCTGCCCCGTCCATCAGTTCTGTAGCCCCATCATAGAAGGCCACCAAATTGGTCAGGCAGGATTTCCCCTTAGTGAGGCCATGTTGGCTGTCACCAACCACCTCCTTGTTTTTCATGTGCCTTAGCATGCCTTCCAGGAGAATCTGCTCCAAGATTTTGCCAGGCACAGAGGTGAGACTGACTGGTCTGTAATTCCCCAGATCATCCATTTTCCCCTTCTTGAAAATGGGGGTTATATTTCCCTTTTTCCAGTCATCAGAAACTTCACCTGACTGCCATGATTTTTCAAATATGATGGGCAGTGGCTTAGCAACTTCATTCGCCAGCTCCTTCAGGACCTGCAGATGGATTTCGTCAGGTCCCATGGACTTGTGTACATTTAGGTTTTTAAGATGGTCTCGAACCAGATCCTCTCCTACAGTGGGCCTAAGGTCTTCATTCTTACAGTCCCTGCGTTCGCCTTCCAAGACTTGGGTGGTGCGGTCAGAGCCTTTGCCAGTGAAGAGCGAGGCAAAGAAGCCATTAAGAACCTCAGCCTTCTCCAAATCCAGGGTAGCCAGTTCTCCAGATATCTTCCAAAGGGGGCCTACGTTGTCCCTAGTCTGTCTTTTACTCGCTATGTACCTGTAGAATCCCTTCCTATTATCCTTAACATCCCTAGCCAAGTTCAATTCTAACTGGGCCTTAGCCTTCTTCCTCACCTGGTCCCTAGCTTCCCGGACAACATCCCTGTATTCTTCCCAGGCCGCCTGTCCCTGGAAGTAAGCATAACTCAATAAATAAAGGGAGAGAGTCAGGGACAAAAAAAGAAAAAGTAAATGAGACTGTTACAGAAACAGGGGAAAACAAAAAACAATAATACTTGATTTCAGAGGTGAAATATAAGCTGCTAAATAGCACAATTCTTATTTTTATGTAAAGTAGGCTGACAAAGTTTATCCATTAATATATGCATATCTTGCCTCAACATGCAACGAACAGACAGGGTCTGACTGAGTTTCATGCATGGCAGGAAATAAAATGAAATGCATCTATTAAGCACATAACTGAGCAGCATCTGCTCATTTTTAAAGCTGTCTGAAAGGCAGAAGAGAACTTCTCCATCTGTATCTCATGGAGTGATCTTGGGGAATATTACCATGTGAATTTAATAAAAAGTTGCTGTCATTGGCATTTTTATAAATAAAAGATTTATTATCTAGGCAAGAGGTGATTTTCTGCTATCATGGTTCAGTCAGGCTTTAGTTAAGTAAAACCTGAAACCATATTTCCATATTTTCTTGAGAAAGGCCATGCCACAGATGACCAAGGTCAGCTGCTGTTCTTGGGCTGTTCTCTCAATTTTGGTCTCACCTGCCTATTAATGGATCAAGTCTGAGTACGGGAGGAGCTCAAAGCCTATGTAAATGAGTCAAAAGGCCTGTTTCATTCTCAGCTGAGTAGGAATTCACAATCAAAGACCAGGTGATATGATTTGAATATATAGCTTATGTTCTTCCAGAACTTTCTAAACTGAACACCAAGATACAAACTCTGGAAAAGGACCAAAGTCACAGTATTAGAGCCCAATACTGTCTACACATTCAATAGGACATGGAGAAAATCAGGTCTTAGTTTCAAACATGAAAAACAAGGAAGCTGTTGAAATGCAAAGGAGGAAGTTGTATATTAAGCATATATTTTATGTTAGAATATATATAATATGCATTCTACTTATGTTAGAATAGTAGAATCATAGAATGGTTTTGGCATTATAAGTGTTGTATTTCTACAGACATTTCATAACACACCTTAAAAGAGAGGCAAAAAACTAAGGGGAAAAAAAATGTAAAAGTTACTCTGGCCACTATTTTCAGACATCAGTGCCAGATCTTTAAAAGTGCCAGATCTTTGATCCTCTTCAGCTGAACAACAGTTTGCCTGCATGAAATGGATATGCCAATCCTGCTCTGTCTTCTGCTCAACAGTATTTGGGCAAGACAGAATAAATTAGGACCAAGCTTGTTCCAGCCCTCTCAGACTTTCTCTGGTCCCAGGAAACACAAAGCATTCTTCACCTTTAAGAGGCATTACCTCATATCGAGCCACTTGTGCTCTGTTGCTGTTTGGTATTTGGAAAAACCTGTGTGGAATAACTGGCAAGAGAAATTGCAGCAAGAAGTTTGTGCAGGACTAATCATTACTTGTATCCCCCTAGGAAGGAAACATGTTTTCTTCCGCATTTACCATAGCTATTTCCTGTAATCTCTTTCAGTCCTTCCCTTAGTTCTTATTTCACATATATTCTTCTTTCACTCTTTATTGCTCTTCTTTATCTTGGCTTTAATCTCTGAGAGACAGGCACTTCATCCTGTTCTGTCTTTGCAAGGTGTCTAGCACAAGGACACACTGTTTTCCGTGGGCCTAAGCATCTCTGGCTGTGGTAAGCATGCAGTAAATTTGATTCGCTACAAGGGTGTGCAAGATTTATGGCTGCAAAGAATTTCAGCATGGACTGCTCCATATCTGGAAATCCTGGACATAGACCACAGTGCATGCTCTAACATAATAATAATTTGTAGCACAAGTATGGTTTTCCTTTCCCAAAAGCAACAGTGAGGAGTTCACAGTGTGGCTCCATGGTGCATTTGAGATGGTAGCATCCTGCTCTTAACCAAAAGAAAATATTTTCTTAAATTGTCAAAAATATGTTTCTGACCTATATTTTGCTTTCCTTTGGGACTCCTTCCTTTGAAGTATGGAATTGAAAAAGGATAGATTTTGCAAAATAGAAATAACTAAAAAAGTGAGAAGTTTCTTTTCCCCTGCATCTACTTGCCAGCACTGAGTGGTTAGTTATTATTATCAGAGTACAAAAGTGTGAATTGTAGACATATCCAAATTGTACTGTAATAATAAGCAAATAATGACCAGCTTTTAAACGATATTCCCTAGAAGACCATGAAGTACGCCACGATCTGCCTTGTTTGCACAATTAGTCAATGGTTGCCCATACAAACTCGTATTCATGTTTGACCTACAACTCTAGCTGTAGCCTCAGTTGCCACTTTGAAAAAATGAGCACAGAAGTGGTTAATTTCTTTTAGATTCTGTGACCCACAGATGTGTTATTTTAGCTTTGAAATACTGGAAATAATTACTTGTCACTCAGTGTAGAATGATGACAGCTTTTGCCTGCTTTGTTAGCTACCTTTTCCATAGTTCTTTATTTAAGTGAAAGACGATGCATCATCTCTTACAGACCACAGGTATTTCTTTGCTAAAACAGGTCTGTTTTACAAATAGCACCACCAAGCTTCTTGGTGAGGTCTGAAGACAATGCCAAGAAGGTGAAGTTTGAGTGATGGGGACTGACTCTGAGGAAGGAAACGAGCTGAAGTGGCTTCCATGTCTACTGGAGAACAGAGCCAAGTGCATCTAAGTTTAAGTATTTAATGAGAGTTAAGTGATGTTGGCCCTGTCTTTATATTTTTAGTGACCTTGTTCTAGCAATCACACTGAGCCCCCTTTCTTGGCACAGAGCTGGATTTTCCTCCCCATCAAGGCTTCAAGGGACTGGGAGCTGGCAGGCATCTTTGAGGAACATGGCCGGAGCAACAATTGCAGCAGGACCCCCTCTCTTGGGCCTAAATTATGACTTTCTAAGAAAGCAGATGAAGGCTGTGCAAAGTGCAATAATTAATAACTCCATTGCTGCCTCTCCCCTTCTTCCACTCTCTCAGCTCATTCTTCTCACAAAATCAAACAGTTCCTCCTTGACAGCAGCCTGAAATACAGGCTTCCATGGCTTATATCTTGTCTGTCACCAGGACTTAAATATTTCAGGCCATGGCAGCACAGCCGGTTCCTCACTTGTTAAAGCCTGATGAGACTAGTTTCCTAACAGGGATGAGTTTTATTCATGGCCCTTCAGGTTCTTCTTTTTCCAGTCTTTAGCCCTTTCACGGCTCTGGGTAATAGCTGACTTTCTTAACTGCCCTGAGAAACACTGCAAGAAGAGTCCCATTGTGCGCAATCAATGGAGCCCTGGGCTCCCTCCTCCCCTGGCTATTATGGAAAGTGAAGACTCTTTAGCCCTTAGACAGACAAGGGGGACTTTTTTCTTCTTTTAAGTTATTATTATTTGAAAAGTTGATCACAGAACTGCACAAGCCCCTCATTGTATTTTATATTCATATATAAAAACCTGTTGTCTGTGGAACTTATACTCTGTTGACAAAGGGCACAGCTGACAGAAAAAGAAAGTAAGACTACAAAACATAATTTGCAATTTGCTGGGAAGAAACCTTGTAGGCAGCTGGATTTTTTGTTTCACTGAACACTTAGGCACCTGAAGGGTCAGTAAATAATTCAGAGGCAGAACTGAGGTAATGGCTCAGCAGGTGATAAGATACACACAGAAACAAACAAAGCAAAAGAAATTGCACTTTTTCTATGTGGTTATCTTTGAAAGGATCCTTCCTACCAGGAATAAACTTTCTGGAGAGCAAGATAGGGTAGTAGAGGTACACCTTACTGCCCTGCATTATGGGCAACCCCCCAAAACAGAAAAGACCTGTCAAATATCAAAGGAAATGAAAACTTGCTTTGCTGCTGGATCATTTGGGCCATTTTGTATGATTTAAGTGAGAATTTAACCCCACTGAGGAACTTCATGATGTGATTAAAAAAATCAGAAAAAGGATAACCTCCCTGCCCCATCATTTTGGAGCTAGGTTGATGGAGCGGAGCTGAAATTCTGGGGTACCTCAGGACTCCTCACCCCTGGAGGCAGCATCTTCTCTGAGGAGATAAATCTTGTCCTCCAGCCATACTCAGATGAGTACAAACCATGGGACTGGCCAGCAGTGAACTTGCCAGATAGGGTCACAGTAAATCCCAAGCCTCTCCTGTCTTCCCACAGGTAAGGGAGTCAAGGAAGAATAAGGGCCCCTACAAGGCTGATGCAATGAGCACTTTGGGATACTAACATGGCTGATCTTTAAGCTGATAAATGGTGATAAATGCAAGCCTTTACCTTAATTCAGAGCGTCTTCAGCTTCAGAAACAATATGTAGGAAGAGCACAACCCCAGAACATCTATATGAAAGTCGTGTATTTATAACCTGACATATAACACAGCTGGTGACTATGGACAGTATGTCTCTTTAACTACATTTCAGTCTTACAGCAACTGCTTTTAATAAACTTTGCCCGGCTTATCTCTTGGAAACTAAAAAAAGTGATTGATGAGCTTCTGAACTGGTGCTTCATTTGAACTGAAGCATTCACTGACTGATAAATATACCAGACTTGCTCTGGTGTTCCAGCTTATCTGAGTTCCACAGGAATAATGCTGCAGAAATATCTCCACAGCCTTCAGGAGAAAAAGCAGGAAGATATTTCTAAGGCTTATCAGCCCACACTAGAGTCTGATCAGCCTTTAAGTTTTACTGCTAATCTTCAGTAAAAACCGATGCAAAAGCTTCCTAATGTTTCTAAGGTTAACTGCAGACCCTTTTCTTCAGCATGGCACCAAAACCATCCTAATTCCTTTCCTAAGACCGCTTGTCAGTTCTTCTTCCCCTGCATTTCCCCAGGTCCTCTTCTACACTCCACTGCAGGGGCTGGACAGCAGAGAGGGAAAATACAGGGAGATGAAACCTGTATTCAGGGCAATACATTACAGGCTGGGAAAGTGCTGAAATGGACAGAACTGGAAGCTGATCTCACCTTGCCCAAATAAAGTTGCTAATTGTCTAATCATCGAGCTCTAACTTTAGTCAGTGCTTTGAGTTTCTTCAGGGTCTGCTTCGCAAGCATTAAAAATTTGAACGATAACATCTAAGGAAGTTTATTAAAGGGTTAAATGTAGCAGGAACTCCTTAGGAGTTTTAATATTATATTCTTTACCCAAGGCAATAGACAGCTTCTTCAGAGTCATTCCATTCTAATGCGTAAATGCTGAAAGCAATTAGACTGCGTCCTATGCGTATGAAAGTATTTAGGAGAAAAACTTTGGAAAAAGTGACTTTTCATGAGAAGCTGCCAAATATTTTTTAAAAGTTATTGCATTACTTACAATACAGGAAGTTTTAGTTTTTAAAGTGAAAGCTGTTTTAAAACATTTAATTCCAGAAAAGTATTTCGGTGTGATAAACTTTTTTTTTGACATTTCAGTATGGGAATGGGCAGCACAACAGTGTCCCTCACAATGTCTGATGGCCAGAAAATTATATTAAATAGACATTTTCATGAGAAGAGTTTACATTTTTGTTGAAAACTGGAAACTTAAAAAAGGAAACAAACTGTTTGGAAGAACTGAAATACCCTTTTTATTTTTAAAACTACAGCCTGAAGTGCTCTGAAGAAATGTTTGGCTGTCATTGCTACTTTGAGGAGAAAATATTCCTTCAGCTCTGCATATAAAATGTGTTTTTTAGACATGTGTTGTGTGGTGTACTGGGTTGCACATTTTGCTGTTGTTTTTTAAAAGGCAATAAAGAGAAAGAGACAGCGTTTTTCTGTTTTCTCGTCCTTTGTTGCTAAGTAGACGTGCAGACTCTCTAATGCTGTTTTATTTATAGATTTCAAATCCCTCCAGAAGGATCACATGCCCTCTGATGCCTGCAATAAGCCCACTGGCTGTTTATGACTAGAAAGTTAGTATTCATATAGAGACTAGGAATAAATGAGAACCAGACCCTACGTTACTTCAGTCACTGGGGGCGAGTGTCTAAATTAAATGTATGCTATAAAAAGACTTCGGTATTAGTCATGTCTGCTTGATGAAATAAGGCCACGTCTCCTTAATTAAATATTATCAATAGTCTTAAAATATTCTGCTGCCTAATGAAGCCAATTACCACCTGAACTGTTTATACAGTTGCTTTCTCTGGCTTTTGATCCTCTCCATCCCACATATTCTGTAACTGGGAGGCAGAAAGTGGAGTCAAGGGTGCTTGTGATGCAACGTTTCTTAATCATCACCTGCCAATTTTATAAAAGGAAAAATTAAACATGATGTTCAGACGGCTAATAACAAGGATATCAGTCTTTTTTTAATATCTGCATTTTCACTGCCTAGAAAAGGAAATATGTAAACAGAAAAATCAGGTACTCTCTTAAATCATGCTTTGGCTTGCGTCTCTCTCTTGTTGATACTTGAGACACTGTATAAACATCTCTCTGGTTAATGTAAGAGCTGCCAAATGATCACAGGGATTTTAATTATAGGAAGAAGTAATTCTTCTGGGAAAAAAAAAAAGAAAATAAGAGGATGTGAATATTGTATTCAGTCACAAGGGGAAAACAGGGATCACCTGTCAGAAGGACACAGCTTCTCTTGGTCTGGGGAGGGTCACAACTTCGCTGTGCTCCAGGCCATCTCTTCCCAGGTAGAGGGTACACCTTTATGCATTTGCATTTAAACACAAATATCAGTCACCTCTTTCTGCTTCCCTTGTTTTTCAGTGGAACTGCAGCTTTCTGCATTGGAAAAAGCAGGCAAAAGAACTCCTAGCAAGCTCTCCTAGCGTGCAGAGCTCCTGAAGGCAGACTGCAAACAGGCAAGGGGATTTGTGTCTGGAATACAAAGGGCCTGCAGTGTCAGCTAGGAATGTGCAGTCTGTGCGGAGTATTTGAACTAGGTATGTTCTTCTTTGATATGAATTTCATAAAACCCATTGCAGTGACTGAACACAGCTGGACAGGAACTGGGCTGAAATTTAGAGAACAATCCAATACAACTCAGAAAGTCAGCTGAGCAGGCTGGTTGGGATTTTGGTATTTACAAAACTGGCAGCCAAAGTTTCAAAAACGTCAATTGATTCTGATCTTCTGCGTTTTACTCTATGCTCACAGACAGCTTGCCAGACAGGTCCCCACATCTTCTGCTCACATCTTGCATAACCACCCAGCTCATGCCCAAACACAGATGATGTCAGGCCAGGAAAGCAACTCAGATTATTTGGGATTATCCTTAGTTAAGTGCAAGAAATGCACATTCATCTGAGAGCAAAAATGAATCCTCAAGGTATCTGGAGTCAGTATGTGTCATGGTCCTGCATCAATGCTTGGATTTTTCACAGACTGAGAGGGAAATAGACTTATTCCCTTCTTTTTGAATTCCCACTGTCACTGACTGGGGCTGTGGAGGTTTATTAACTCACATACTCATACCTTTTACCAGCTAAGCCCAATAGCAATGATACTGTTAACTGCTAATCTTAGCATGTCTTACATGCACAGAGAACATCTGTACATTTATCCTAGTAGTATAATGTTTATGTAAATCTTGTCAATGTACTATACACATACATTACACGTGTAGTCTTTCTATTTAAAATTGTGCTTGCTTGAATATAAATATCAATGCAAAATGTAATATTTTATCTAAACACATATTTTACTATTGTATATATTGTGTGTATACAGAATTTGTTAGGAGACAGATACCAAATGCATTTTTAAGGATGGTCTTACTTGGCAAGAGGAGAGTTCACTTGAGACCCTGAATGGCTTAGGGATCTGGTAAATGGGATACAAACCTTTAGACCTCTCTATTGCAACTTCAGGTCCAGTCAAAACTAAAAGCAATCAAAAATTATCACCATCCTGACAGTTGGGTGGCCCAGAAGCTGCAGATTGCTTGTCTTGGTCCGTACTGGTGTGAGTCTGTCAGAGCTCAGTCCCGCTGGAACACAACAGGTAGAGAGGCACAAAACCAGCACGGCTTCCCCTGGTTGCTCCTGGCAGGGCTGGTGCTGTTCCCAACGGCACTCCTATACCACACGCCACCAAGTGGTACTGAATCATCAGCTACTTCTCTGAGGAGTTTGCATAATTCCTCTAAATGTCCAGGGGGAACCTGCAGTTTCGATGGTAAAGCTCAGTGCCAGCTGCATGAGCTCTCTTTTCAGCTCCTATGCATATAAAGTCAAGTTCTTAGCAAGCAGGACTACAGTGTGACAAGAGAGAAACTGTGCAGCCAGGAGGACCAGGGCAGGGATTGTCCTGACATACCCAGCACTGGTGAGGCTGCACCTCCAATGCTGTGTTCAGTTCTGGGCTCCTCACTACAGGAGAGACATTGAGGTGCTGCAGCAGGTCCAGAGGAGGACAACGAAGCTGGTGAAGGGTATGGAGCACAAGTGTGAACGCGGAGCAGCTGAGGGAACTGTGGGTGTTTAGTCTGAAGAAGAGAAGGCTCAGGGGGATCTTATAGCTCTCTACAGCTACTTGAAAGGAGGTTGTAGTGAGGTGGGTGTCAGTCTCTTCTCCCAAGTAACAAGTGACAGGACAAGAGGTAACAGCCACAGGCTGCACCAGGGGAGGTTTAGATTGGATATTAGGAAATATTTTTTCACCAAAAGGGTTGTCAACCACTGGAACAGGCTGCCCAGGCATGTGGTTGAGTCAGCATCCCTGGAGGTATTTAAAAGACGTGTAGATGGGGTGCTCAGAGACACAATTTAGTGGTGGACTTGGCAGTACTAGGTTAATGGTTGGACTCATTGATCTCAAAGGTCTTTTCCAACCTAAATGATTCTGTGATTCTACAATTCACACAAAACGTTCTCAAACATAGATGCTGCCTACAGGGTGTGTACCTTGACAAGCAAATAAAACATGTAGTGGTGCCAAAACATTGCAAGATCTTGAGCTTTTTCTATGAACAGAGGGAGACTTTGTCTTGAGGGTTGTCATTATGGTGTCTTTTATGAGCACTAAATTAATCTAATTCCTAAAATAAAACCTTAGTTACCAGCATCATCTTTAAAACTCCTCTTTCCTTGTCCTTTTTGGATTAGGCTGTCAGTCTCATAATTTGGAGCCTTTGTCAATACAGATGAATAGTCACCTGAAGACTGGAAGATCTTCAGGATTATCTTCCTCTGCGTTGGAACCTATAAACTAAGGTAAGCACAAAAGAAAAAATACATACCTCCTATGATCATTAAGGCACGCATCTAGATTCTGTACCTTTGGTTGAAAGAAAGGAAAGGACAATATGTATTTGTAGGCTACCAGAAAGATATCTTTAACACATAAAAAAGTTTTATTGTCGTTTGTTACCAGCTATCCCCATTTGGACCTGACAGAGACGCTACTAGTGTGCCTGGATTAATTGAGCGAGAAGTACTTGATCAAGAAAACTGACTTTCAGTATTGTTTGGATTGGTGTAGGATATTTGCAAAATGATTTCAGATGACAGAAGTGTTGTCAGGACACACATCAGCAGCTGAGGCAATACCCGCTTCCGTGCAGGAAAGTCATCCAGAGAAACAAAAATACCTTCTAACAGAGAGAGCTGTGCCTTGCTCTCACTTGCACTGGTGGAAACTGAACATCACTCACTGCCCTACTTTCCCTTCCTCTATCATTCACTTTTTTGAGTATGCAGAGCCATTTTGATAATTAGCACACTTAACTGTAATAGCTGTAGTGCAAAAAAAAAAAAAAAAACACATACAGTGTGACCTCTGAAGTGTAAGTAAGAGAATGGGATATTCTGGCAACACCTACCAAGCAACACATATCATTTGTGCTACGTCCTGCCTTAACGCAAGACACCCCAATGTAGAAGGTGTGGAATGGAAGGACAGAACACACATACATTTTACACAGCGTCTGGACCCATATATTCCACAGTAATCAGCCTATTGAAAAGTGGCACTGCGCACAGACGTGCAAGGGCTGGTGCAGAAGTCATGCAGAGTCTATGCACCCTAAACCTCACTTCTCCTAAAGGTGCAGAGCTAGCACTGCCCTGCTAGGATACTCTGAAGCTGCAATAATAAAGCCATCATATGATGGAACTACATAATTTCCTTCTATTCAGTTACAAGAAAGAGCTGCTATTCTTGTTAATGCATTACATGCATTTTTATTCACCCCTATGGCCCCTGTCTGCTTTACCTATGTTGAGGCACCCAAACTCTTAATTAGATCAAACAATGACATTGTCCCTGCTGCCTGCAGGTTTAGCTGTTAGCTTGAAGACCAAGATTTAATCACTGAGAATTCTGATCAAAGAAGTATTGTGCAGCTCCTGATGCATGTTATGGTTGTATGAGCAATCTGCAAAAAAATGGCAAAATTCTGTGCTATATGTGCTTGGTTTTCATCAGCACTGGATTTCCCATAACCTTCTTTCCTTCCCATTTCCTTGTGCTTGTCTTAATTCAACAGGGTTTTTAAATCTTCATTTTCTGGCTCTACATTGATGTATTTTCATTGCAGTACTTTCCAAGGGACTATTCTTAAAAAAAGAAAAAGTTTAAAGAATCTAAGTTTTCAGGTATATTATCATCACTGTTCTCATTTTGCCTGTATACGGACTGCACAGCAGCATAGCTAGATGTCAGGATGAGTGAGAAGATACTCTGTTTAGCTTGAAATTTTGTCCTTGAATGCAAGTTTTTTTCAGCTGCCTATTAATGAGATAGGTAATTAAACACTCAAGTCATATTAACATATTATTATATTAATTAGTACAGATTTTCTGGTAGAATATCTAACCCGATAAAATATGAGCGGTGTCCTGGTGTTCTCTCTGATGTATCTTACCTGGTGGAGTCAATGTGTTTGAGCCTGCACTTGTCGACAATTCAGGGCAATTGTTTTGCCTCCTGCTCTGTAGTGATGTAAAATGGGTGCGACATTTATTGGAATAACAGATTGAGACTGGTTAGGCTGAATCTTGCTACAGAAGTTAATTGCTTTTGCTAATATTGCTGTCAGATGACTGGTCTGGTTCTTGGAGATGCGGATGTGCATCTCTGCTTTTTATTTCTTCTATGTCTTCATTTCTGTTAGATGACACAGCCAGAGCAGCATCCACTAAAATCATCTGTTTGTTCAAGGGACTGCAATATACTTACAAATACCCAAGCCATGTCATGTTTAAGTAAAAACAGGATTCTCACCTTCTTTAGACTGAACTACCTTAATGTCCCACAGGACTGGAAAGAACAGTGCCTCTAAGCAATAGCCAGATGTGGCTTGCAAGATTAGAGATGGGTCCAGGATAAAGGCCAGATGTGAAAGCTCCCAAACTTGGGCAAAGCCAACCCTTTGCATTCAGGTCTCCAGCATGAGGAATATAAATCAAGGTTCCTCATTTTCAAAACTGAGGTAGAGTCTGCTGACTTCTCCATTCTTCCAAAATGCCAGTCACTGTCATCTGTGATTAGTTTCTAGACCAGAACTCCTAACTTTCATTTTCAAAAAAGTTTTGTTAAGGAAGAATGAATATAACACGATTGAAATACCTCAGGATTACTATATTACATATCAGAACTCGCTGAGCTCTCATTATGTCACTTACTTTTACTGGACAGCCTTTTGCAGGCACATCATCCTCTGAAAATTGCTTATGGGGCTCTGCAGCACCAATGGCACTGAGACTGTTGGTGGAATTTAATGATTTGGCACAAAATTACAGGATTTGGTTCTCTGATATTTGCCTTCCTCACTTGGGGCTTCAAGCTAAACATTTAATAACACTATTCCTCCTGTTTTCTCTTCACTGATATTCAATTAAGAAGTTTATTTAAGCAGATCAGCTTTTGACCTCCCCTGCCACACTTCTCCCTGTAGTGGAGCTGTGCTGCTGCCCACCTGCTGCACAGCAAGACTGTACTTAGTCATGATCCCTGGCACACACTGTGTGCTTATGGTTGATGGCTTGCTTGAAGAAGAACAGACCACTAATAAATTGCGCAGTCATTACCCTTTATGCATACTTGTTCTAATAGGTGTCACAGATTCCTGCCTCCTAATAAGGAAAGGAAGTAGAAAAACACATAAATTCTCCCAAGGGAGTCAGACAGCCCGAAGCCACGTTCAACAGCTGTTACTGTTACCATGAATACCAAGAGCAAAACAAGGATTAGAGGGGAGTGGGGGGGGGAAGAAAAAGAAAAGATGCATTGCCAGGGATTTTGGCAAGGTTTTATTGGATATGGAATGTGTTTTGCACTGCCGCAATATATAAAAGCTCAGCACTCCAGTGGCACGTGATGGAATTTGGAGATTAAACAAAAAATGGCATTAATTAGTCTATAAATGAATAATTTCATTTATCCGAAATTTGTATTTCTGTATCTTGCTGGGTTTTTTGAAGCTGTTACTTTAATCTCCAGCAGAAAGATTTTGGCATTCAGTGGGAGCTTGGATGCTATGCTGTTATTAAACCTAATTCACAAGAAGTTTCAGAAATGTTTTCACAAAGCTTACCTTTTGTCTTCTACCCTTAGCTCTGGTCTTTTCCCTGGGGGCCAGCTAATATGAATCAGGTGCTTCCCTGGCTGCCCTGGAGCTATGCTGAGTTACACCGGCTAAGCCTTTGTCCCTTTGTATCACAGCTGAGAAATCCAAAGGGGAGACTCGTGTCTTCTGTGGAGAGGAGTATTTAGTCTGTTCTGCTGAGATAGTTTATGGCTTTGGCAGCGAAACTGTTGACAGTGCATACTGTAAATATAGTTCAAAGTGAATCCGAAGTCTTGGAGCTGTAGCTGTCTCTATGCTTCTTACATTAATTTGTTAAAGGTGCTCAATATAGGTATGCATATGTCTATAGAGTTATACCATTGATTAAACACACTTGATACTCTACTGAAAATGGGAACAGGGCACACCACAAACTGCTGCTGCCTCCTGGCAGCAAAACCAAGGTCACAGCATAGCTGGACACTAAGGTACCCATGGCACATGTCACAGGCCTGCTGGATTCAGCATTCTTGCATCTGGCCAGATTCCAGTCTGTGCAATTATTATCCATCTACTTAAAATGTGTGTCCGCGTCATGAGCCCCTACCTCTCTTTATCTTCTCTCTTTCCCCTGTCAGTTTCAAGTAGATTCAATATTTCTTACTCTTGACTTAAACTATGGAGCAGCACTGCTCTGCTTTATTGAAAGTCTGGTGGTTTTAATTCTCATACAGGCTAACTTCTGGTGCAGACAAAGTGATTTGTACTTTTCCGGCCAAGAGTTATGTCTGCTCTCATCAGAAGACCAAAGGTACAACAGATCCCAAAGTCAGCAACAACTGAGGGTGAGCATGTGTATTCTCACAGAACAATCCATTGGAAGGGCTCATGAAGCATCTCATGATTTCTCTCTTTTTCTCTGTGTCCACAGCTTTTCCCACCACCCCCACCCCTTTGGATTGTAACCCTCCTTGAACATGGACATGGGTGGTGGATGGTCTGTGACAACTCCCCCATTCCATTCTGAGACATATTTCTAGCCCACTTCAGGATTTAGCCTTCTATACATAACCACAAATCTTGCACACTCAGTTAATCAAAACACTGTGTGGCTGAGGTACGTTGTGATGGAAGCATCAGGCGAAGACATGATATTTTTGTCTAGAGTGGAGTAAAGCAGTGGGTAGCTTAAACAACGAGTATTAGTGCTGGCTGAGACCTTAAAAACACCATTGAGGTGTTTTTTAAAACACCTGACTTTAAAATAGGATGAAAAAAAAAAAAAAATATCCACAAGGAACTTTTTGACAATTACCAAAACATGCTTTTATAAAAGTATTTGTGGCAAATGAGAGTAACCAGTAATATTACCTAATATTCTACACCAGTTTAAGTTCCTGTCCAAAGTCAGTCTTAACCCAAACTAAAAATATGCTACTTATTGAGCTGGAAGAAGGTTTTGATTTACAATTATGCCTTGATGGATTACCTGAAAGCACAACCTTCAGGCAAACTGTGATTAACTTGACCAAAGACATCTGGGAGAGCCATCTATGGCCTAAAATTATGACCTTGGTATTCTAGGCTGAAACTAGACACCATTTAAATTGCAGTGCTGAAAAATTCTTCTACAGAGGCTTTTGTTTAGGAGGTGAACAGGTTTTTTAGCTTCAGCAGTTCAGCAGAAACACCTCCTGTGAAGTTACAGAGGGGAAAGAAAGTACTTCCTTTTCTTTTTTGTTTTGCAGCCATTGCTTTAAAAACAAAACTCCAAACACTCCCAGCTTGTATGAATAAAGAAGCAAAAACAATTAATAACCTAATGATTAGCAAATGCTGTAGACATAGGTTTGGATTTCACTTAGCAAGATTTATGGAGTTAAATATGAAAGTATAGCTCTTGAAAGCCATATGTTCATAATTAGCTGGAGTTTTACCCCTGGATACTGTAAAATCACAACATGCTGTCAGAGCCCATTTTCTGATCCTGTTATCAGCATGGAATAAAGTTTTCCACTAAATGCAAAACAGATTCACAGGTGCTAAACCAGCTATTTTATCAGTGGGAAACAGGCTACCTTTTGTTCTCTAAAAAGGCATTTCATGATTCAACAAAGAGAAATAAAACAGTATTTGTCATCTACTGAAACAGAAGAAGATACAATGTGCAAATAAACTCAAGAAAAGTGACTGTCTCTCTGAATGTAGGATATATTGTCTTGCATATTGTCACCTACTGTAGAATAAAAAAACCCCACAAAACCAAGAAAAAGATCAAAGCAATGCCATTCCCTTCTTATTGCTGAGAACGCTACATAAATCCTCAGTGTTCCTACAGGCAAACTCAAAGGATAACTGCATTCCAGGCAGCTGGGAACACTGTAAATTAAATTACTCAATTAAAAAAGAAGTCCTCCAAAGATAACAGTCCTTTCAATGTATTAATTCCCACATGTGAAGGGCCTCCTCTTGAATCAGTTCCAAAAGGGAGGATATTTCTGTACCTTGTACTCCAGCCACTGAAAGGGAGGTGAATGGCTTCTTGCTTATTTGCAGGCTGGCATGCAGCAAGGGGCAGAAAGCGTTTGAGGAGTGCTCTGAGCTGTTTGGGGGTAGGCAGGCTGAACCGTTTTTAACAACTGCTTCAGAGTTTGGTGATGATGCTCAAGAAGAAGCAGCATCCCTTGGCTTCCTGCAGTGTGAATGGTTTAACATGATGTTTGATGGAAACTTTAGAGACTCCAAGCCTCAGTGGAGGGCAGCTTTCTGAACTGGAGATTGTTTAGCGACCATTTGATCTCTATGTTTATCATTTTAAGTCTCTGCTAGTTGAGTCTGCATTGTCTGAAAAGCAACCTCTTATTTGATTGAAGCCTGCTGTGTGGCAATTCCTCTAGATGCTCAGTAGTTGTACCATTATGAAAAAGACTCCACAGGCACTTCCTTTCTTCTCCCCTTCCTTCCTTATTGCAAGAAGAGGGAAGACAAGCGTAACATAAAGAGCCTGGTAGTATTTCCTTGAGCAGAAGACGCTACAAAATTGCCAGGTCTTTGTTCAACAGCAATTACATCTTCTAAACACAGATTACTATAAAAGGACTTCAGAGTAAGGCTGTTACTGATGCTATCTGAGATGGTTTACGAGTAGGTGTACAAGATGGTCCTTTTCTGGTCAAATGGAGGGTAATGTGGTGAACGCAGTACGCCATTCGCACACAGTCTTCCAGGTTCCAGAACAAACTTTTATTGGCAGCATTTATATGAATACTGTACTGTGGTGGTGTCTGCAGCATCTTTGCTCTAAAACACCAAATAAAGGAAATAAAGAGTGAAAGAGACACATATTGATCATAGGTTCAGCCCAGCTAGGAGAAACTTCTGTTGGCACAGACCTCATTTGCAGATAAACCCACAGATTCATGCACAAAAGTGAAGGGAACTCTTGAGCCAGAAAACAGAAGCCAAAGGCTTTGACCTGACTGACAAAATGATGATACCTGGAACTGACATTGTGTCCTTGTTTACAGATAGACAGCAGATACATAAGACCTCAGGTCCCAGTGAAATTTTGCATCCCTCTGTATTTATTGCCATATCATTCTTCTTTTGGGTTGATCAAGAATCAACAGAACTTTGGGGTCTCTGTTTCTGAAGAGTGAACTTCAAAGTGCTCGGCCATTTGTCAGAAATTACCGCAAAGCTACAAAGAAATAACCCAACAGTGAATCAAAAATCTGAGAGAGAAACCTCTCACAAGGACTACAAAGGAAGAAAAAAACAAATGGCATGGAGAGTTGATTATAACACCAGCAGTTTGCCACGGCAATGGAGAAACTGATACCAGATGCTGCTAGGAGCTCTTTCATTACCTTGAGCAGGACCTGCAGAGCTGTGAAGGGGCCCCATGCAGTACTACCTCTCTATCTGGGATAAATGTGCAGCACTTGGGCGCAGTGAGTCATGAGTGAAAGAGATCTCCACAACCAATTATTACTTTATTTGAATGATGAAGTTGGAGGCTGACTCCTTGTAAGTTTGCTGCATCCTTTCATCATCTCCCAGCAAGTCTTTTGAACTTGGCCTGTCTTGAAAAATTACACTGTTATATCAGGACTTTCAATGTCAGCAGCATTACTATTTACACAAGTGAAAATAACAGATGAAAAAATTAATCAAAAATTGTTTAATTCTGGATGCAAGGGTTGCCAGACCTTATGGCCCTTGGCATGTACTCTCTTGCTTTTTAAATTCTCAGACATATTTGTCTGGCTCTTTAAAACTTATTTTGAATTCAACTGGCTATTTGGCAATTTGTGTGTTACAGCAAATAATACAGCCATTTTCTTTCACTCTTCTAGAAGGGAAGATTAGCTAGAAACTGAATGGTTTATGGTTAGGCAATGTTACTCACTCCCTCATATTGCATCAGATGAAGAAAACGTACAGTGTGCTGAAGGAGGGAGGGATTTTTATTCTGATCTGATTTTTTTGATTAATATAATTTGTACTCAGCATATGTTCAAATCTCTAAGTATACTGCATACCAAAACCATGAGGGAGAGCTGGAATAAAAATGGCCATGATATTGTCTTAAAAGTAATAAGTTGGTTTGGGTTTGTTCCGTTTGGTTGGCTTTTTGGGGGCAACGTTTGTTCTTGTCTGTTTGTTTCTTCCTTTGTTTTGTATGTTTTTTAGTTTTGTATGTGTGTGTTTTGTTGTTTTGGAGTTTGTGTTGGTTTTTTTTTTAAGTCCCTTTTTAGTTGCATTGTGGTTTCTAAGCTTTTCAGATTCACTCGTTTTGTGTTTCCACAGTTTTCTCTGCAGCCGCGAAGGATACAAATGCTCTTTTGCTAACAAGTGAAAGCAGAGATTATGTGGACTCACCAGAGTCTGGCAGCTGAGATTTTTAGCAAAAGTATAACAAATGTAATGGCTGTTGTAATAAAACTGCCAATACTGAAGCTGAGAATCAGGCAACAGACAAACATGCAGAAAGACAGCAGCAGTGAACTGCAGCAAGCCAGGGGCTAGACTGTGGGGGTGTTATGAGCAGAACTGGTAACTCAAGAAGGAAAATGTTATCAGTGTTAACGATTTGTATAATCTGGGGAGACACTTGGCAGCCTTTGTGGAAATGCGAAGGCTACAGCAGCTCACCAGAGGGCATGGGCAGGTTTCCTGTCCTGAATACATACCTCATGTGTGGTGCTTCTCAAAAAAATTATCATATTGTCAAAACCTCCTGATTATTGTGCTAGTAACTTCCACAGTGGAAGGGACAAAGATAGGACAGCATCAGTGATGCTGGTGTCAGTGTACCCCAAGAATGTTCTTAGCCCTTGCCAAACTTCTAGATAGGTTCAGTTTCACTGACTGGTTGAAGGTTGTACAGTGCCATAATTTAACTGTGTTTAATGAAGAAAACTCCATCTCAAAGTCTGTAAGGGAAGGAGATATTACCTTATTTATCAGAGAGAGGAACATGGTAAAAGCAGTAGAAACCTGTGGAATTTATTATGGAGTGACCCTTCATATTGAAGTGAGAAAAACAGAAAAATAAAAAAGAATACTTAGAATACTTCTATGCTTACCACAGTTTCTGCATTACGGTGGTCACTGTTCCTGAATAATAAATTCTCAGGTTAAAAAGTGACATCATTGAAACACTGAACACATTGAGTATAATACTATCAACATAAAGTATGGTGAATGTTTCCTTTACTATTTCTAAATTATCTTGTTCTCATATTCATACTCATTAAGTAGATGTAAACATTTTGGTTGCAAACCCATATTCCTATCCGTTCACGGACACATCTTTTAGACAAGTGACACAGACCAAGCCAGAAAGGGTTGTAGATGATGCTATATAACTGCCCAAAAAGCCAGAAGAAAGAATTGTAACACCCAGGGTTTCTACAGTACTTAAGCAAATATATTCTTGTTCCTTTGCAGCAAGAAATACTTCTTGCTGTTCTTCGTACATGTGGTACTTGTGTTAGGTACCTAGTCTTAGCTGTATTTTGGATACACCCATAGCACAAATGATGAATAACATTTAGATTTTGTGGCTGCTTTCCTCAGTGAGAAGCATCTGAAAACAGATCAAAAAGTCTCACAAATACCTGGTGGAGTTTGCTCTTTTGGCCAAAACAGAAATAACGCCCCAAGCAAATATAAGCTTTCTATTATATTTTTCTTCCACCTAACTGCAAAACTAATTCAAACTATAGAAAAATGTTTTGGGTTTTTGTTGTGGTTTTTTTTGTTGTTGTTTTTTTGAGTTTTTTTTTTCTGCAGACTTTTTCACAATATTGAGGAAAATCAATGAGGTTTTTACTGCTGCTGCTGCAAAATCATCAACCTTTTTCTGAGCCTTCCATTATTTGAGCAAGGATCTAGGTTCAGAAAAACCTCACATATTTGTAGCTGAATCAGCTGCAGAGTGTAATGTGGAACAGCGGCACTAAAGCCCATGGAATTTGCCTGGATTCCAGTTGGTGGAACTGACAGCAAAATTTGGTCTTTGTGATTGCGTACCTTCAAAGTTAGGAATGATACAAGCTAAATGAAGGGTCTCACAATCCCTTTTTAAAAGGAAGAAAAACAATAGTAAGACCATGCTAGCAAAATTAGAGTGGAATTTTTCATTCATCCTGAGTGTTTTTCTGGTGAGCTTTTCATTGTTTTTTTTTTGTTTGGCTTTTTTACACTGTGGAATAATGTCACAAGGGAAGTGGTAAAGAAAATGGTGGCTTGAGTCCCTTAAAACAAGTTTGCCCACCAGCGATAAGAAGTAAATTTTTCTAGAAAAATGAGTGGAAAGATAATATAGACACAATGTTAGGGGTTTTCATTTCACCTGACATCAACCTCCATGGAATTGTCAAATCACTCTATGAACCCACTCAGAAATTCAGCTTCCATGTCACCTTGTGGCAATAAGTTCAACGGTCTAAGTAGGAGTTGTTTGAGAGAGGACTCCTTCAGTTCATTTTAAAGCTCCTGTCTGAAAATCTTATTTCCAGTCTGAGGTTTAAGGATTACCATTTTGTTATTTTCTTTCTCTTTGTCATTTGTGATTTTTTTAAAAATCATTGCCATATTTCCCCTTTATCCAAGTCTTTTACTGGTCTTTCCTCATGGAATTTGCCTTTTACTTCCATCAACCATTATGCCCTTTTCCTTGTCTTTCCAAATGGGGCCATTGTCTTTTTAAGTGGGGTAACCAGAACTGAAGGTAGTACTCAAGAGGTAGGTGTACCAAGCCAATATTTAGTGACATAATGACATTTTCTGGGTTATTTCCTATTCTTTTCCTAATGGTTCCTAGTATTTCCTTTGCTACTTTGGACCAAATACGATCATATGCACCTATCTTTTACTTTTAGTCATCTTGCCCATGTGCAAAGCTGAGTAAGCATTAAGGGAGAACACCAGCTGAATTAGTTTGGCTTGAGAAAAGGATAATTGAGGGTTAATGTTTTATAACATGATCCTCAAAAACTCGAATAATAAAAGAGTGGTATGAAAGAATGTAAACTGTAAACAAGCTGAAGCAATATATACAATATAATGCTAAAAGATATGCTATAGCTAAAATATCTTCTTTCAAATACAGTACTTACTATATCGTACCACAGATCCACAGATAAGACATTCAATGATATCTGAACTCAATATTATTAGGCAAAAAAATAGGAAGGAAGAAAAGAATGTAAATAAAATACAAATATTTTGGGAAAACATTTAAACATTTGAAGATCTGCAGAAACCCTTGAGGCAGCCAGGTAGTTTGAAGGCAGTATCTACTTTGAAAACATGCTAAAATATCATAAGAATATCCAAAGTCTAACAGAGAAAAAAACTGGGGAAGATTGAATACTCGGTTGAAAGAAAGAATCTTTCTACAGCAAGCTCACTGGAAAAATACCACTACGGAAGGAAGACTCTTTAGGCAATGAAAGCAATCTGTAACCAGAGGGGAAAGGTGTTTTTTAAGCAAACTTGGGCACAGTTTTGGAGTGCTGATGGAGTTTTGGGTGCTCCAGACAGGACACTGCCATCCCTGACAGGCTGGGAAGCAGGACTTTCCATAGCAGCTGTAACAGCTGCTGTGAGGTGTTTTGGAAAACTGAAGCTTCCTATTGGACATATTTGTCTCATATAGGGAAAGCAGATACAAGGATTCAGATAAACCCCATCTCCGATGGAAATTATGCTGCATTGCCACCACAGACATGGGGGTTACGTCTCACTCCTTATGTAAATTCCTGCCTGATAGCAGGGATTTCATTTGTGCTGGGTTCCAGGTCTTCACCGACAAAATGGGGTAAGGTTTCTTCTCTCTCAGGAGTAGGTATTTATGGTAGTGACGTGTGTACTGTAGCTATTCTGGTACTTGTAATGGAAGGTTCTTCAGTCCAACTTTTGCACCTATTCAAACTGGTCTGTGACTCTCTCACTGCCTGGTAAATGTAAAATTAAAGTTGACAGGAGACTGCAGCAAAATCAGTCCAAAGGCAAGAAGCCAAATAACCACTTGGCTGTACACTGAGAGTTAGAGCATGCCTAATGTCCCCACATTTTCACAACAATTATTCGTTCTTCCCTAGAAGCAGTTGGTTAGTTAGATCAAGAGAATAAAAAAAAATGAGGCCTTAACAGAGAGCCATCAAAAACAAAGCAACACTTTGGAAGACAGGTGAAGAAAATCTAAAAAAAACAGGAAAACCCCTTTTTGTAACTGAAATGGTGAGAGAATTGAAAGAAAAGAGATTCATACTCAAAAAGCAAAGGAAAACAGGTTTGGAAAAACAAGATTTCCGGTAAAAGAAGTTTAAGAAGTCAGACACTGTGGAAATATATAACACTGAATTCTCTTCTTGCTTAGATGCCCCCAATTCTTCATCAGTATAAGTTGTGGAAGTGAAAACACCTGAGTGTATGAAGTTTCACTATCAATCCACTAAGCTACCAAGCAGTTGCTTCTTCTACAGACCTTGTTTGAATTTTGCAATCCAGTTTCAAAGTAAGTTTTCTGAAAAATGGAGCGCTGAGGATACCTATTTCAATGTACACACACTCTTCTCATATCGCTGTCTTTGTTCTGTACTGTTTCACAGTCACATGCTCATATCCCCTCCAAGGAAAGTTCAGAGTACAGCCCAATCTAAGGGCAGGTTTATCCTTTTATTTTGTAATAAGACAGAGGTTAAGACTGCTGAGATACATTGGAGTTGAGAAAAAACAGTTCTCCCGGATTAAAAGAGAACTAGTAGTCCATTCTGAGAATTAGTTATCCAAACCATTTTAATTAAAAAAAAAAAAAAAAAAGTTGATTTAATGGAAACTTTGCAGTCAGACAAAAATAGGAAACAAGGTTGCCTGATGGCTAGTGCAGAATCATTCCCCAGTGCTCAAAATATAAATAAGCTGTAAAACTAGTTACTAACCCTGTTAGGGCAGATGGATTTGTAATGAAGATGTCACAGGAGGGGTAATGTGAGACTGACATGAGCTGCTTATGCCTTGTAACAGCCCAGGCTGACCGAAGGTGACTATGTTTGTTGCAGGAACATGAAGAAGGAGGAACATAAGGTCTGGAGGTGCCGTAAGGTTATTTTCTTCACACTATTTTCTCTTCTCTACCATTGAAGGCATTCTGCTTCTGAAGTGAGTCCAGGTAGAAAAAGCAGAATTGTTCATAAAATATCATATTAAAAACTGCTATAGTGAGGATACCAAACACACAGGCAAGGTAACGTGCAGGGGGCAATAACCCCAAAGACTGGGATGAATGAAGTCAGCAACTGACTGCAGGCATAGCATTTTGGGCATGTTTGGCAACAGCTTGAGCACAGATTTCAGGGTGAAGCTTTATCCCAACTGTGTTATTTCATAGCAGACTCCATTCATGTGTATCTTTGCTAGGGAAATTTTCTTTGAACTTTACATAGGGGCCCAGTCTTCAGTTGGTGAACATTGATGCTAGTCCCTGGGCTTAAAAATTGCAGACTTATTTAAACAGTCTGCAGGTTTGGCTCTGTAATTTTATCTCAGCATCTGAGAAAATCATTTTACTTGCTCTTGTCAGAGGTATTTGGTGAATTACTGTTGGTAAATAAGTGTTATTTTTGAAGGTGAGTGTGTTAATGAGGCAGGTAAGCCTCTGGAGATGGGAAAACCAACACCACTAGGTGTTCAGGTGTTCGTAGTCCCTAATGACTCACTGATACTTCACTTGAAAATCTGGCCTGAAAATAACTTGTTCCAGTAGAGTGATGCAGGCTACTTCTGAAGGAGCTGGAGTAAATTCTGCAGGGCTGGAAGGACAAGTGGGGAAAAAACATCATCATTTCAAGGAAAATCTCAGCAAAACAAGCATCAGGTTTCTGGAAGTATTTTAATCACCTTTTTTATTTAACAACATTGGGGAAAAAATGCTGGTTTATGAGCTTTTTTCTCCCTCCAATGTGTCATTTCTTGCTTTTGGGGCTTTTTGTCCCCTTTTTTTGTTGTTGTGGGTTTTTTGTTTTGTTTTGTTTTTTGTTTTTTGGTTTTTTAAACCATACTTTCTATGCCTGCCAATAAAAGTGGAATATTACACTCTGGAATCTTCCTGTGTAGGTTAAAACTGTGCTTGGCAAAATGGGACTGGAATAACAAGTAGCAGCTTTCTTAAGATAGGGTCAATCGATTCCAGGGGAGGCTATTTACAGGATTATATACAGTCCTCTTGGACGAAGAAAATCTCTTAAGTGCTCTCAGTTTGACATACATTTTTTCCATCATCTGGTTAGAATTTTTGTGCCAGTTAGCTTGCAGCCCCGCTATTTCCTCCGCATGTGTTCTGCAAACCATGGGGAGGATACCCTCGTTATTTTGAAGGAGTCTGGAGTGAGATGCAATTATGGGGGCCTAAGCATACAAGAGATAAAATCTCCTTCCTGCCAGCCAGCATAGAGAGCAGCCTGTCTGAGCTCAGAGGCAGCTGATCAGATCTGAGCCTGACTATTTGAAAAAAAAGAGTTCTTAACAGCCTGTGAGCCCCATTTGTTTATTTAGAAAGAAGCCATTGTATTATTTGGTTATTCTAAGGAGGCCTGCAAAGCAAGTGCTGGCTTCAATATGATGAATTTCAAAACCATCCAGCCTGTGTTCAAGTGAAGTGGCTTCATATTGTGCTGCCTCTTGACATCTATCGAATCCTGTGCAAGCTTGCCAAGGTCTTTCAAACACACTTTTGACATTTCAGTGCAGCTTATACCTAGACTTCAAATGAAAGGTATGTTTGAATGAGGGCAATTTTGGTAATTTGCCTGAATTCTGCATTTATGCTTTCTTTGGCCTAATCTGTTTAATTGAGAGTTGTTCCCTGGCTGGCTGCCAGTATTAGCAGAGCATATGGGTAGCAGATTGGTTTACCTATGTACTGTAGAAAGACTGTTTTTTCACACTCTTAGAAGAGTGGACATGGACTTGCATGTTAAACTAGCATCAGTTCAACAAAGCCTCTCCAAACCTGGGTGCTTACCATTTGCCTCAGTATGTTTCACTTTTCAACATGTAGATGTGGCAGAGTAATGATTTTAAAAATTATTTTTTCAATAAAGCCTAGGTCAGTGTTCGACACAGTGAAGTACTTAGTTTCCATCCTTAAGACCAGAGAAATTGACGGTGATGTTTTCTCTCACTAGGATATTGAACAGCTAAGTGTGCAGTGGAGAACTATGGGGCCCTTGACCATTTTGATTACAAAGTAACATCAGCTTATGTGAAAGTTTTCAATAAATTTTAACACTCTCGCAAGTTTGAAGAACCTGTAAAACTCCTTCTTTCTGATACTGAATGCTGAATTTCTTAAAGGACCTACTTACAACTAATTAAAGGCTAAGCTGATTGATTTTATCTGAATCTGTGAGGAAGATGCTTTTGTGAACATGCTTCCATTTGTGAGCAAAGACAGGGACTTCTTGCCATCTGACAAAGGGGCTTGAATCCTATCAGTGCAGAACTTAGACCATGGGAAATACCTCTGTTTCATTCATAAGCTTCTGGAATCAGCTGGTCTTTAGGACATTTCTCACCCATTCTCTTGAGATAAACAAGTGCTACCAGAAAGGAAGATAGAGGAAAAAAAAGTTTTTAACCCTGACACATTCACAGCTGCTCACTGCCTGCTGACCCTTTCAAGGCAGCCTCCTCAAACAACATGCCCTCCCTTATGTGACTGGTTGATGCCTATAAATATTGCATGTTACTTAAAAAGGTATCGGGAACAATAATACAAGCACTGTTTGGCTTGCAATTCAGCACGTGCCTTTTAAAAACAGCCTGTTAGAAAACTGAAAGACAGCCTATCCTCAACACATCAGAAACCTCTGCAGAATGATACGCAAACAGCAATGCTATGCTTCTTTAAAGGACTTGGTATTAATTTGCTCTTACTTCTATGCAAACAGAAATTCTCAAATAATCCATTCTACACTGAAGAGAAGGATAGAAAAGCTGGTGGACTAATGAAGAAACTGAATTCTCACTCTAAGTAAAAAACGAACTCATTGTAGTGAATTCCTTGACTGCTGATGCTGAGGTCAGACAGCATTACCTTATCTTTTTACAGAAAATGCACATTTCTTTCTCTCTATGGCACTGAGTCCCAAACCAAGGAAACATGTATTTCACTAATATGCAGGATTTCTATGGACAATTACTTTCTCATGCTGTATCCCTTGGAAATATTACCAGCATGAATGTGCTTTTGATGTCCACTCTCCACTGCTTAGGAGCTGTGAATTGAAGCCACAGGCTGCAGTATTTAAACTTATTGTCGAAGTTTTTATAGAGATCTTACCAGAAATGGCAAAATTCAGCCTAAATTTTTACTCTGTCATCCAGGCAAAGTAGACACAACTGTATGGCAAGGCAACATCTGACTTTTGCTGTCTAGATGAACAATGTTAGCTCAATACTCTTTTCCTACAGGCATTTAAGGTTTTTTTATACTCATGTTTTCCTGTTGCCATTAGTAAAAACATTGCTGTTTCCTCGTAGGGTTAACTATTCCCCCATGTAACAGTTCACCCATAAACATAGGTGTGAAATCACAGAAAACCACATTTTTGGACTTAACAAATGTAGTGGGACTAGCTGTATTTTTCCTTACTTGGTACATTTCATGTTCAAAACACTTTATAAATGTAAACCCTTTCAACTCAATTCTGAAATACAAGAGGTCTATTCATGATCTCATTTCATCTGAGGAGAAGCTAGTCAAAGACAATATGCCTGAAATGCTCACAGGAGTCATAACAATTGTGATGATAAAAGGAGTATCCTAAAACCTCTTAATCCTATGCTCTTGGTATTAGGCAATGCTTCCCACCATCCCAAGTGGGCCCATACATAGCAAATGTCATCAGGAACCTTTTGCAAATTAATCATGCTACAAATGAGACAATGTTGTTTTCCGATTACAGCCCTTTAGTAAAAAATTCTCTTTTCAGCCTGGGAACACTACTTCCAACAACAATAATGATCCAGAGTAACTTCAACTACCATAAAGCGGATACCAAAAGTTTGACAAAAGGTCGACATTTCTTTCATTCTGAGTGCTTAGATACTTCAACTAGCCTTTGGGAAACTACATATTTAACAGGAAAATGCCATAAACTGGGAATTCAATAACTAAATCAGGCACAGTAATAAAGAATACATAGTTCTGAGATTAGTCAGAGAAACAAAACTTTCGAAGGGCTTGATAAATGTGGCTCCTTCAAAGGCTTAGGGGACCCTATTGATGTAAATTAATTATACATATCCACCAATTAGAGCAATCTAATGAGCCTATCAGAACTCAAGTAGCAGGAAAAATGTCTGGTTACAGAGTAGCTTCAGACGAGTACATGACCAGGTACATTGTGTTGGAAAGAAAGGGTCTGAAACTAGGGTTAGCAGCAAAGGAGGCTAGCATCCCAGCAGACTTACCTGTTAGCAAGTAGGTCAGGCTGAATGAGAAATGGATGGCTATGTAGATAAGGGTAGAGAGAAATGGGAAAAGGACCAAAGCTAGACTCTGTCTGAGAGAGCACTAAGCACAGAAATTCAGCAAAAAATGCTGGTTAATATTTTGTTTTAGCACTTGGAAACATATAGGGTTAATATGACTTAGGACTCTAAAGAAAATGAGAGTAAACAATTTTCACTTATGCACTTCATGTGGCTCATGACTACCTCGAACAGCACTACAGGGCAAAAGTGACACTCTCCTGATGATTATCTCCATGGGTAGATCAGGAATTCACTTGCAGGTTTTATTTTGCCAACTGTAGACTTTTTTTGAAAGTGGATCCTTTCCCTTGCTCTGCTTTCATAGTGTAGCTGTCTATTAGCATCATCTTATGTGTGTTATTTGTCTGTAAGTAATCCCTCAAGCTTGTATAAATACACCTACTTGTGCAGTGTGCCGGAGCAGAGCTATACATGTTATAACAGCTGGCATTCGACTGCCTAGTGAGTAAACATTATGTCCAGGGGTTAAAGTGGACTGGAATAGTTCCAGCTTACATCTGCTAGAAAGCTACTGGGTTAAATATTTGTTCTTATCCTCAGCTTTTGAGAAGGTAAAGCATGTTTAAAAGGTGAACAACACCAGTTTGCTATAACATTCTTGGGAAAAGCTGTATCTATGGCAGGCTTCTATGTCAATGAGGATTTCAGACTTTCAGTACTTGCTTCCATGGTAGAATATTCTTTAAATATCAGAGGATATGCACCTTAACTTTATGTATACTTGGTGTATACTGCACAAATTAAGCATGATACAAGTTACATCAGAATCCTAACAAGCTATACAATCATGCCAAAGCCGTTGTCAGATGATATGCTGGTCCCACAGGGTGCTCCAGCCCCTTCAAATGGCTCCTGATCCCAGTTCAGAGCTGGGCCTGCCTCCTTGGCAGGCCAGGGCAATCCTAGGCTTGGCAGTCCTTACTGGCACATATGCAAGCTGTGAGAAAAGGCAGCTACAAGTCTCCTTGTAGCTAAGTAAGGGTGCTGTGAGTGATGGGAGGACTTGGAAGCTGAGAGAAAGGAAGTAGGCAAGTTGGGCAGTAAATGCCAGGTCTGGGTGGAGGCAACAAACAGTTCTTTGCAGAAAGGAAAGATGGAAATAAGCATGAGGTGTGAAACAGAGGACATTGAAAGAAGCTTCATCCTCACAGAAGGAATAACATCTAGTTATTCTCATCTAAATCATTAAATTATTTAGGCAGACAGTATTTGTCAAATTGAGAAGTAACTTTAGAAAAGAAATACAAGTTCATGAGTGCCTGGTTATTCTAATTACTGAGACAGGAAATTTTATTCCTGTAAATAAAAATTGCAACATTTACCCAATAAAGCAATTCCATTAAAATCCAGATATAGAGATGCAGTTCTTTTTAACCACACTTTAATCACTTTTTTGTTATTACCGCATATCCATCCAAAGCTGTTATAGGATCCATCTCCAGCTGCTGTCACACTGTTGTGTGGGTTTCAGGCCAATTCTTGACTATTTCAGTGGGAGGACCTGTGTTTCATCTATACTGGAAGATGGACTAGCTCTTTTCAACATGCTGAAAAATGAAAATAGCATTACTAGGCACTGTTCTAGCTTTCACACTGACAGAGGCAGTTTCTTAATAGCTTTTATCATGCAATCACCAGTGATCTTTTCTACCTTGTTCTTGGTGTGACCAAGGAACTCTCCAACAAAAGAAGTTCACCCCAGGGCTGGCATGGGACAATTTTGGAGCTTCTACACATCCGCTCAAAGGATTAGGCTAGTATATTTAAAATCGTCCACCCATGTTGTGCTCTGCATTGCCCTGGATACCAAAGACCAAAGACAGGTTACAAAAGAACCAAAAAAGAGCTGGCTAGACAAGGTGCTGGACAAGATGCCTAACAAGATGCCTATCCAGTCAGCTGGATCTCGCTGCAGATTTTTTGCCTATGCTTGGTAACTGAGGAAAAGAAAAACATCGCATTGTCAACATGTCAACTGGATGAGTGCTGGGAATACAGTGTGCTGGACCTGCATGTGTACAATTTCAAGGGGAACACTGATGCCATAGCTGATGTTTTTCTTGCTTCATACGTATTTGCTTTAATAACTGCAAAAGATTAAATACCTATAAAATGTTGGGACTTGAAAATCCATTCTGGTTAACATGAAGCTTTGCATTCATTTCAAAAGTACGTCTATACACCAACTGTGTTCGAAAAAAAAATAAATTTGAGCATGATCAATATAATTATTCCTGTAACTCGTATTCTGATCTTTAAAAAAATGCATTTTCCAAAAGTGGATCAAAAGTAATATTATATAATTAGACTAATATTTATAGTTATATATTAATATATATTAATTAATATATATTATAATTATATATTTATAATTACTAATAATTATAATTATATATTAGTAGATACTTCTACACTGCAGTATCTGAATATCTAAATAACATCTAGCAGAAAGATAACTCATTTAGGAAGTATCTGACAATAACAAGCATGTTCCACGAGAAGACATACAGATGTCTTCTTCTGACTTGCAATTGATGCTATTAAAATACAAAAAAAGTCAGTATTTTTTGATGATAATACTTTCTGTGTAGCCTATCAATCTGAAAATTGATCTGAATCAATCTGAAATCAGCTTTCTGTTTTTATAGGAAAAAAAATTACTGGAGGAAAAAATGTGTTGGTCATGACATAAAACTGAAGTCAGGAAACTGAAATTTTACTGGCCACCAGGTCTTTTACCAATATGAGTACATTTTCTGATTTCGAAAAAGTGTATCTTCTTGTCCAAAAAGTAATCTTTTAAAAGAGTTTTAATCTTTGTTTGTAAGGAGCTGATCCACTAGAGTAATGGTCATCACAGAAAGGCTCTTCAGCAAATGAAGCTTTACTGGAGATTGGAGCTTTACCCAATAAAAGGTGATATAACCAACGGAATTCAGGATGAAGAAGCTAAGACAGGACAGGGAAAGATGAAACACATGAAGTGATGCATAACTCATTTCCATGGAGATTCTTATTCTCCATCCATCAGGGTAGCAAAGGAAAGAGAAGGAGTGGTAAAAACATGAAAGAATAAAAAGTGGCAGTGAGCAGGATAGAGAGAAGAAAGGATAAGAAGGTCAACAACAACATAATTATCTGTCTTGGGATAGGCTGTCAAATAAAGTGATAATACTCAGCTTTCTGAAAATCATAAGCTACCTTAATTCATTGAGCATCTACTAGATGCTTTGCAGATGCTAAATAAGCTCCTCTAGCTGCTCTGGTTTCAATTATAATGGAAACGCTACAAGTTGCATGAAATGGTGCATAGCCTCCTTTGTCCCACATGTAGCAAGGTGATTGAATTACTCTTGTCGGTACATCCTTGAGGGTTACATCCCCAAATCTGAGATGCTGACTTGCTGTGGTTCAGAGCCTAGCAACACTGTAAGCTTTACTCAGCCCTGGCCAAACACTGAGTTGCAAGCTTTGTTTAATTTGTACTCTCAAGATACAGCAGTGAACTACATCCTCAGTCTCATTTCATTATAACTACTAAAACTTTACACAGTAGAAAGTCACTGCATCCACCTAACTTGTCTTGTGTCTATATAATGTTTTCTGGTCTTAGTCTGTTTAGGTTATTCAAAATATAAGAACAAGTAAACCGAAGGCATGTATCTTATAAAAAATGAATACCATGGATCATGCAACATAACCTAACTATGATGTCCTAATATTTCCTCATCTTCTGTGCCAGAGCTCCATTCAGTATCACAGGTCTACAGTGATATACTGCCTTTGCATTTGCAAAGTCAGGTCATCAGTGTGCCTCTCCCATAAACTTTTTGATGTAGTTATTTCATGCAGTATGTGTGTTGAAGGGAAAGCAGTCAGCCTATTCCAAGTGATTTCTGATTGAGTGCTAAGGATAAACTGATGTGGTGAAAAATCTAAACGAGGCAGATACCTATAAATTTGAAAATGAGTGAGTTTATCATAGAACTGATCAAATACTGGACAAAAATGCATGCATGTACTGTGAATGTCTGTGTGGTGGCTTGAGTTTTCCTGCCCGAGTGTCATGGAGTTTGTATATTCACAGGTATTCATATCCTGGCCAGGGGATCCTGTCAAATATTTATTTGGGGTTCCACGTACTCAGCTGTTAGTATGTGTATCTGTGACAGACTTTGTGCTTTCACTTTAGTAATGATCCTTGGTTAAGTATTCTGAAATTGGTACACTGAATGCCAGAGGTTGCAGAATGTATAATTTACAGACAGCTAATTCTTTCCTAGTAACATTCAGCTGATATTTTCATATCCAGTGTAATTTGCAGGTAATAGTGCTGTTTCCAGAATACAAAAATCTCAAGAAAAATTTGGGGAGAATTTAGGGAATATTTGGTGTTTTCATAGGTCAGCATTTGGTCTCTTAAAGATATGGCAGCTGCTATATCATCAGAAAACCCAGCACTGAATAGTCCACATTAAAAAACATTAGCCACTTGGGTTTAGAATTTTTGCTTGGATATCCTTTAGACAAATATCTAAAACCTAAAGCCTTTTGAGTGTTCATGTTTTCAGCATTCAGATGAAAGATTTTTGGTGAAACAACAGGATACTTTTTACAAACAAGTAATTAAAATCCAATTACCAAAAAGTAACTACAAGATGTTTTCAGCTATCTCTATTCACAAGTTTGACCCCAAAATAGCTCAGAATATGTTGAACAGAGTATGTTTTCATCTGTCTTCAATTACGCAAGTCAGCCACTGAAGACAAAAAGAGTCAACACTCTGTAACCAGCTTTCTGCATTCCATTACAGTACTCTGAACTTCTAAAGTAAAAAAGTTGTGAGTCATGACCAAAATCATGAGATGGGCTTAAAATTACAAAAAATAGAGGGTTTTTTTTTTGTTGGGGTTTTTTTTTGGTTTTTCTTTTTTTCTAAACTACCACAAGAATAGAAACACATATTTTTTGAGTAAAAGTTCTAATTCTTGTAAGAACACATCTAGAAATCTGTGAATTTTAAGGAACACCAGATATCAAAAGGTTTATGCTAAAATCACAGGAGTTCAGAGCACTATCAAGAACAAATTCTGTGCAGCTGACCTATGGTGCTCAACTCCTGCTGTGAAACAGGCATTTATAGTTTGAAGAAGTTTAGAGTTATGGTCCAGAGCGAGTGCTATTGTGAAAGGAAACCAATAAATCACCTGTAGAGAAACTGTGAGGCTCACAGGAAAACAGAAGACTGCCAGGATGAATGCTGGGATTCCCTGCATTGATGGAAAAGCAATGCACAAAGCTAAAAAGTCAGTGGAAATGTCAAAGAACCAGACACTTCCATTCTTCTTCCTAGATTTAAGAGGACAAAGAAAAACACTCAGTTTTGGTGCAGGGATGACATAAGGGAAAGCCCAAATTAAATAATTGGGTTTTTGAAGATTACTTATATTGTTCTTCAAATAACAGTGTCTCGATCTGTAGGACATCTGCTTTCTTTCTCCGTCTGCTCAGGCTGACTTCTGGGATAATAGAAAGATATTAAAAACATTCAATTCACTTGTTTGGAGTAAAGGGTCTTTAAAGAAAACAGCTTTTGGAGATCTCTTTTTTTTTCCCAACTTGGATTTGAATATCTAGCTTTCCAATCCAGAAAGCAAATGTTTTAACAGTGACTGGGAAATCATTTTTAGCATGTTTTATATGACCTAAACATAATCCAACCAATAGAAAATGCTATTCGATGTTTAACGTTGAGAGTCTTTTCTCTAGTAGATTCAGTGTTTAACACAGAACAGCTGGAAACTGAAACATTTTTGGCACAAAAATACAAAACCAGAAAGTTTTTTTCCAGTACAAAATTGTTTGCACTCTTTGTCCTGACAGTGCCACCTGATTCCCCCTGGAGGGATTAAATTTCTCCACATCCATCATATCCAAATGGTGCAATGTCAAGAGACCGGCAATACCCTTAGTTTGCCCATCCATGACTGACATTTAGTACATTTTTGTCTGAGTAGACGAGGAGGTTGACGTAAAGGTAAATTCCAGACTAGCATCTTAAGACACAAGCCCTTTTGTGTACTGACTTTTGCTCTCACTCTTGACTCTCCATAACCACATTTAGCATGTAAAGAGGTTTCAAGCAGGAGCTTGCAGATTGGCACTTTGTAAAATGTCCTGCCCCACAAGCTACTTGCATTCAGTCCTTAATAATAACGATATGATGATGATGATAATAATAATGATAATGGTAACAATAATGATGATAATAATAGTAATAAAAACAACAATAATAACAATAATAAATCATCTAGCAAAAATGCCAAGCTTAACAATAAACATGTCAGGATCCAAAAGTGCATCTCACAATACTGGATCATATTACAGCTGATGTCAAAGCTAACACATTGTTAATCTAGTAAAAGTACACTGCAATTTATCGGAGCATGTCTGCCTTGGCAGTCCTAGTATTTTATTTAATAATCTTGAATTACAAAAAAAAAAAAAAAAAAAAAAAAAAAGGCATGAATTTTAACTGGTATTTAATCTAAGTTAACCAGTGGGAAAACAAAATCCAAGAATCTGGGAGTATTTAGAAAGCATCACTGAGGCTCCTGGCTCAAATACAGTTCTCAAGAGTCTGTTAAAATAAAAGACGTGTACTGAGTTTTCAGATTTCAAATACTTATGAGAGTGTGTTCCCATACGGACATTTTGTGTTTCCACACTATCCATTTAAAAGATTCTATTTTTCTGTTGGTGAATGCAAGTAAAAAGTGAGTACAGTGATATTACTTATCTGTTACCTCTGGAAACCGCCCATAGGATTTGAGAAAAATGTGGACAATTCAAAGCATGTCTCTCTGGGTGCCCAAAACCAGAAAGCAGTGAGAGTTTGCTGAAACTCTCACTTGCTCGTCTGAAACAAGAATCTGTACTTGCCAAGTAAAGCTACAAAATGTTCTTGTTATTTTTCTGCAGTGTTCAAGAGTTAGTTCTTGATATGCAAACTCTAACGTCCTCTTTCAATTTGCAGATAAACTGCGGTTCATTAAAACTGTATGGTTTCAATCAGATTTCAATTTCCAGGTACTTTGAGAATTTCAGAAGTGTCTTAACCCTTCTAGAAATATGTTTCTGTGAATCTTGAGTCACACTTATTTTGCAGCTAAGCTAAGGATCCCAAATGGGCCACATGAAGTCTGGAATTGGGATGCAGTCTCACAGTTCATGTACAGTTCTGAAAAATAGACTGAAAGGCACTCCTTGTAACTGTGCTGAGCATGTATTCACATGTGGAAGCACAGAAATTACTTGTGAAATTGTAACTTTTATTGCTCACCTTATTTTAGTTGGCTCTTTCATTCAGGTACTCTTCAAATTTTTATCGTCATAAGGGGTCTCAAGTGTTTTTCTGTACCTATAAGGCAGGCAGTGTCTTCAAGAAAACAAACACATAAGCCAACTTTCTAATGCTTAAAAAATATTCTAAAGTAAAATACAAGCATTCTTAGACATATTTGGCTTTATCCTGCGTATAACAGTCTATATTTTCAAGGAAAGAAGTGGTCTTTTTTCATTTGTGGTGAAAAACTTACCCAGAGAGGTGGTGGATGCCCCATTTCTGGAGACATTCAAGGTCAGGCTGGGTGGGGCTCTGAGCAACCTGATCTAGTTGAAGGTGTCCCTGCTCACTGCAGCAGGTGTTGGACTAGATGACTGGGAAAGGTGCCTTCTAACCCAAACTGTTCTATCAGTCTATGACTCTATTTTGGCTACAGTGTAATTTAGTGAAAGTATTAAGTATTTCATTATTTTTAAAAACTTTTCTCATGTTTTAGGATCTACATTTTTAATTCAAATGATTCTTCTCTCTAAGGGTTCACAATACCTTCAGCTCAGATGCAACATGGAGTTTCCTAATGCTCCATTTCTTAGAAGCATCTGTGGCATGATTAGCTTCTTATTCAACCAATGAATTCTTAATGCATAAAGTAGACACAGTTGTTAGGTTTCATGGATAGAAAGGCAGAAGGAACCTGCCACAGCACTTTGAAGTTTTCAAGTGTTTTTTCCTTACTGATGCAGCCAAGCAGCTGCTGTTTGCTTAGAGATGGTAAAAATGAAATCATTTATTTTTATTGCACATTCCAGCCTAATACACAGTGGAATACGTTTACCCCCTAAAGAACAGGCTTAGGGCTAAGGTACTTGCCATGTTGAAAGGGAAAACAAATTGTGATAATGATTGCACTTGATTTGTTGAAATATTTCACCCTCAGCACCGTGTGTGTCAACACAAGCAGAATACCTCCACTGTTTCCTAAAGATTCACTGTGCATATGATCATCCATTAACTGGAAAAAAGCCCAACCCAGATTTGTAGTCAATGTGTTTGTTTTAATTTAAAAATGAAATGTAGCTAGTAGCTAAAATAATAAGTATATGGTCCACTTCTAATGGCCAGCATCACCTCCCTAATGAGAGTCAAAAAAATCCCTATTTATCATTGGTAAGGATAAACAGAACTTGATCTGTGTACAATTGGTACAGAGCCTTGGGTGACATGGTTTGGTGGGAGGTGTCCCTGCCCATGGCAGGAGGGTTGGAACTAGATGATCTTAAGGTCCTTTCCAACCCCATCTATTCTATGATTCTATGTACAGAACTTGAAGGAACATTTCAAACCACCCCATAGAGAGACACCTAGTGTTTCCTTGAAAATACAGTTTGTTAATCAGCTGTAATGCATGCATGCATGGAATTTTATTAATAATGAAGCCCATGCCAACTTTAGTATAAGGCTGAGATAATATCAAGGGAGCTCCAAGCAGTGACTTTCAGACACCAGATAATTTCAGCAGAAGCTACACTTAGCCACACATAGATGAATTCTCTTCCTTCCCAATCTAAGAATGACAACAGTCACATCTTCAAAAGGGGAATTGGCCATTTGAATTTTCTGTAAGAAAACAGCAGCTTGGTGTGGGGTTCTACCTCATTTATACACAATTTTAATTCATCTTTTGCTGCTCTGTTCTTCCTCTCTTTTCTTATCATGGTGTCCCAACAGCAAAATAACAAGCAGCAAATATTAGATGTTTGTGAAAGACAATTATTACAAGGTAGAAGTAATTTAATATGTGTAGTAGATTAATTAATTAATTACTTCAGTAGTACAGATTAATTGGTGGAAATTATACAAGCTAACACCTTCAACCTAAAAAAAGAGATATCATAGCGGGGTAACGAAGAAGTCATAGGAGCTGTAGAAAAAGCAAACAGGGAATGGCTGTTTATTACCTTCCACACTACCAGATGTGTGAACATAGCAGGTAGCAGATATAAAACAAATTCCTTGCACACTTCTTTACACAGTGAATAATTAAGATGTGGACCCTTGTGTATGTGGTACAGCTCAAAAGAACACAAACCCTTTCAAAAAGGAATCGGATGACCATGCTGGGCCAGTGCAGTACAATTGCTGATGAGGAAGGCTGGGACGACTGATTCAGAAGAGCATCATCCTGCACATGCTCTGCTCCTGACCTGCTACCCAAGCCCTATAGAGCTAGACATCTCCATTAGGGCCTCTGCAAGTGTCACCCAACAACCTGTGAAAAGATTAACACAGAGCTAATATAGTAAGTCACACAGAGCTCTCTTAATCCAGTCCTGGTAATTTAGTTCAGACTGAAGAGGTTATGGTAAACAAATACAAACCAGAGACACTCACTCTGATTTATTAAATTGTGCCTAAGCAGTGGTGGGGAGGAATCTTTGCATTCCACTCTCTGACTCTTGACACAATTTAAAGCAACATTTTCTGATATTATCTAAATGGAGAAAGGTTTCCAGTGAGTGAGCTTTGATTATGAAATTCCAGTGCAGAAGTCTGACTTCTGCTTACCCATGTACATGTTGGTGTCCAGATTAGAGGCTGTGTGCATGGAGCAGGAGGCTGACAGTACGGAAGAGCAGTAAGGACTCATTGCAGTAGTCGCATAGAAACAGAGGAACCCATTAAATAACTCTCTGTAGAAGAAACTGCCTACTTTATTCTAGAAGCTCTTACAGAATTTAGACTGCTTAGAACACAGTTATTCAGTAGTGTACTCAGTCTTCAGAGCACCATCACAGTTAAAAGCCCTGGCAGTATTTGTGTATGTAGCCTTTTAAATTGGTTTTGGAATTCTTTCTGTGTTTTTTCTTTCACACAATCTCAGTATGGCAGTACTCAGATATTATTATGAGACAAATCATAAAAGTTAATGAAAGAATGGAGGATGAAAGAGCACTGAACTACACTGCAGTAAAAAATTTAAAAATAAAGTAAAGCAGCCATTCAAGGACCAAATTCAGGATAATCAAAAGTGTTTCACATGAAAAAAATATTCAGCGTCTGAACAGAGATAAATCTCAGATTTTCCTTGTGGGCTGTTCAAAGAATGGGTCACCTCTTCAGAACATTCTGTGATCTGCATTGTGGCACTATGGCTATTCCACGACCTGCTAAAAATATTTCTAGTCCTTGCTTTCATAAAGGAATTAGACACAGCAAAAGAGCAGAGAAAGCTGTAAAAAATAATCAGAAGTTGGTGTGCATGCCAAGACCCTTAGGACGTTATGATCAAAGTACAGCAATAGTTGCATATGCCATTTCCCTGAGGCCCAGTGTCTATATAACAATCCCTACAATTTTTACCAGGCAATAACTCATTGTTTACTGAACACTAAAACTGCAGTGATAATAGTCTGGACTGCAGTTAATGCTGGTCTGTTGAAGGTATGAATCCACTCTGAATACTGACTCCTCCACAACATGGACAGCAAGACTAGTTCTCTGATGCTGGCTTCCATGACACAGCTGCTCCTAGGGCCCCAGGGGAGCTGGACATGAGTGCTCCTGAAGTCAGTCATGAAATTACCTTAAATGCTATGCTGGTTAGGATTAACTAGAATTCCTCTCATCCACTCTTTGGTCTTCACCATAGGGGTGCATGTCACACAAAGTAGCTATTTTCTATATGATTAAGAGGGAAGTAAATGGAGAGGTGGCAAAACGAAAACACCTCTTGTTTGGAAAGAGATCCAGGAAGAGGACAGAGGGCTTCTAATTCAGCGACTAATGACTTCTAAAATCTAGGTACATGCTCCCAGATGATTGCTGCATAACTCAGAATTCAGTATATAAGCTCAAACTCTGGTCAACAGGAAAAGGTTATTGTCTTCAAAGACAGGCTCAAGAGACCCAGAGGCTGAGGAGGTAAGCAGCAGACTACTCCACTGAAAGTGCTAACAGCAAATGGGTGCATAAACACGCACACACCTCTTAGATGTCCCACTTCAACATGCACATTATTTACCTAGTCTAAAAGCACAGAATCCATACATTAAGGCGTAAACTGATTGGGACTTCAGAAATAACATGGCTGTTTCTAGTGGGTTCCCCTCTTTGTATGATAGCATACTGGCATGAGTAATCAGCCAAGAAAGGAGGTAGTGGGCTGTCAGGTCTGTAAAACCACACTGGATGAAAACCCTGCACTTCTGACCTCTCAAGAAAACTTAGGCTACCAGGTGCTCTTGGAGAGCTCATTCCCACCTTCCCTGTTGAAGCTGTACCATCATGCAGATGGGAATGCCAGAGTAATGAGGCCAGAGAAACAGCCAACAAGAAGGTGCATGCTCCTGTCTCGCAGCTCCTGGGTAAATACTTTAACCACGAGACTATTGTGAAAAAGACCTGACCACAATCATGGGAATATTTCTAAGGAAGAATGACCAGGGATGTTTTCCTCTGAAGCTGATTGTCAGAGACCACCATGCGCTCCAAGTTAAGGTATCCCTGGGCATGTAAGGGATGCTGCTCTCGTTTGCAGTGTTTTAATGGGAGCAAGAAGATACGTGCTGCGGTCTAGATTCAGGTGCATTAGGAAAACACGTCCAGCACAGGAAGGGAGGCGATGCTTACAGAGGAGGAGTCCTAGCACATAGATGGGATTGATGTGCCTAGTTCTGCCAAGGTCTTAGCGCAGGCACTGAAACCAATAGTATAGGTGCTACCTGGAATGCAGGGAGATAGCACAGGTGCCCACCAAATCAGTTGCTCACAGGCTTCCCAAGAACCAAGTCCTCCAAAGTGTCAGATGGTTGTTACGCATTCACAGTCAGGCAGAAAGAGGGCCCCTGCTTTGGAAAGCACTGACTCTCTTTTCTGCCTTCCAGGGGTGCATGGACCAGGCCCTGAAGAAAAAATAGTTGTAATTTGTCCAAACAACAACATTGTAAACATTCTTTATGCCAAAAGTAATATTTGGCTATAAGAAGCTTGTAAATTTAACTTCCCCTGGCAATGCAAAATTATACATTACTTATGCCTTTAGTTGATCTGATTTCCTACTGAGTATGTCAAACACTAATTAAGTACAAAGGGAGGCCCCAGTCTGGCAAACACTTACTCAAGGATGACTCCCTTCACTTTAGTGGTGCAAAAATTCGGTGTGAGTGGGAAGCAAGGTACGGGAAATGTGGGCAGGAATCTTCACAAGAAAGAGGCTTTACGTACCAGCTGAGGTATTCTGTTTGCAATGGACTTATCTCAGTGTCTTTCTTTTAAGTTTTAAGAAAAAACGGTTTTTGCTTTCAGCGTCATTAATGAGACTTTACTTGAGAGAATGTTTTTCGAGCATACCTTACTCCTGGCTTCTGGCCAGCCCTAAAAGCAGTTGCGGTTTCTTCACAGAAATACAGATCTTCACAAAAAAATAAAACTTTTCAGCTTGTAATTCCCCAGTGGTCGCCTCTCCAGCCAAATCACCCTTGGAAACATATTTTAAACAATTTGAGAAGGGAAAAATATTTGGAACTTTGCCTGTTTTGCTAAGGCTCAGAATCAAATTACACAGACAGAGCCTCTGTTTTTTTAAAAAATATTTTATGTCTATACTATTTTAAAGTACATGGAAAGTAGTATTTTTTTAAATAAAATAAAGCTTACTGGCGCCAGTATTACATCAGTGACTGTAACCGTTGTGTGCATTGTATCCCTGGTAAAGATTTCTCAATCTTAATGCAACTGACTCAGGACATCAGGCTAGATGCAGAAGGAGATGTGAACGCAATTAAGTCCTTTCCTGAGTTCTTTAGGAAAACAACAGCGCTATTACTATTTGATTTATGCTTCTCAGGTGATGTATGCCACATCCTTCATCTTTTAATGGAGAGTATGACTGAAAACTGGGATCTAAGCCCAGTTTCATGTTAGAACATTTTTTTTTCATTAGCAAATAAGAGCCAGAAACTTGCAACACTTACTTAGACGAATAATCATCAGTTTGGTCTGCAGCTTAGTGAACATAGATGGAGACAAATGGGCCAAGTCCTTAATTGGTACAAAATGGCAAAGCTCCAGGACTTAAAGAGACTTCAGGGGAGCTCAGTCAATTTATGCTTGCCGAGGATCTGCCCCAAGACATCTGCCTATACGTATGTAGACTATGCGTACGTGTGTGATAATTGTGTGACATACTGTACTGCAGGGCATTTGATAAAGAAATATCCAAGCAATTTATCACATAGCTACAATTGCATCACCTGCCCATTAATCAGTCTCCTCGATTCAGTCTGGCATTCCTGGCTCTTAAGCTGCTTCAAACAGCACCATTTATATTTTAAAGCCAACCTGCCACGGAAGTATTTCCTCCCTCCCCCACCAAAGAAGTGGAATTTCCTCAGAAATTATAGTTGCATGAGGTCCAAGGCAGGCAAAATTAATTCTGAAAAATATTAAATTGTCCTGGTTTTAAGGACATATCTGTTGTTCTGGTCAATGAAACAGAAATACTGCAGCAGCTTCCCATCAGACCAGCTTAGTGAAATGTAGGGTCTGAGATGTTCGGCTTTAAAACAGTGAATTTTTATTCTTGGAAGTGACCTTGAATTATTTTAGATATGTTATAAAAGTACTAGTTTTAATTTTTCTCTTCCTCGTGGCAGTCAAGACACTCTGCTTAACAGGCTAAGAGACACAGGAACAGTCTCCAGAGAATGTTTTTTAAAGTTACAAAGTATTCTAGAAGAGTCTTTCTATAACATACATGGCAGGAATAGCAAATCCCAAACTTATGCTAATGAAACTCAGCCACCACAGACCATACATGTCTCATTCTACGTTCTCAAACACCTATGTCAAAAGATTGTTCAGGCTGGAAAGTCAAACTCTCAAGATTCAGGAATAAGAAGTTGCAAGATTTCCCAATCATAATACCATTTGTCCAATCCATATTATATATGTTACCACAGTGTCACACAAACCACTCTCTGATCCATCAAAGCAGATGGGTATTCTTTATTTCTTTTTGGTCTTCCCATTTCTCACATGGGCTTCCAGTTTATTCGGCACGATGTAATTAGGCTCTGCACTTCATGGGCAAGTATTGACTCCCTCTTGGCTGCCCTAGAAATGCTCTCACCATAACTTTGCTAGAGTCCTACAGCCTGGGAGTATGAAGAAAGGAAAGGGAACACCAGACTTGCAAGAAATAAGTTGCTGACAGTTTATTTTTTCTGGCATAGCTAGAACCTGACTGCATACTGCATGTATGGGGCATTCGCAATCAGCCTCACTCGCTCCTGTGAGCTGCCAGCCATTCTGCAAACCTGTCTGCAGATGTGTTCCCTGAATGGGCAGGAAAATATGCAGCTAATGGCTGTACAAGAAGAGACTGCCTCAAACACTGGTCCGGCAGGAGATTTAGAGAAACAATCCAGTTGTTCAAGAAGCCCTCATCCACCTTAACCAGGAAACTAGCTCTTTTTTTGCTGCAACTCCCTACCCAATAAAGACAAAGAAAGACCACAAAAACAAATTGAGGCGGAAAAAATGATGCCAAGTGCCTGCTGGTCTGCAGTGGGCTAAGCTAAGCAGAGAAGGAATTAAGCAAAAGTGTCTACTTAATTCTTAAATTTCTCCTGAATTATTTAAAAACAAAGCAAAACATGGCCAAATATTTGAGAAGTGTTTTCCCAAGTCAACACAAGTAAGCAAAAGGCACATTCTGGCATGAGGGCAGCATGTTCTCTTTGCACAAAATTCAAAGGCTTGCTTCATTTGTAGGGTTGAAGAGTAAACTGAAAAGAAATTAATTTAAACATAAATATCATAGTTTATTTCCTCTAAAGCTTTTCTAAATTCAACCTGAAGTAGATAGCCAGAATGGAAAACTAATGGCCTGCACAGTTAAATAATCTGCCATGCTTTGCAGTAACCATAAGAAGAGGCCTTATAATGAGAAACATACAGAAACCGTAGGTGTAGCCTATAAAATGTGGAACAGGAGATAGATGCTTAATAAATCA
Source organism: Psittacula echo (assembly GCF_963264785.1). Taxonomy (NCBI): domain Eukaryota; kingdom Metazoa; phylum Chordata; class Aves; order Psittaciformes; family Psittacidae; genus Psittacula; species Psittacula echo. The sequence goes on along the minus strand of NC_137742.1, from coordinate 45,167,803 downwards.
CCAGATTACAGCTTTGCTTAGAGTGTGATCTGTATCTATTTAATCAGAACTTAATATTATGGCCTGTCATTCTTTTCCTGCATTCTTTTCACATCCCACATCATTGACACTTTGCTACAGACCATGTGGAGAGAAAACAATACAAAAGGAATTTTCTTGAGGAAATTTTTATCTGTATAAATGACAACAAAAGAAGGAAGAGTGACTATGAAAGAAAGGGAGCAAGGGCTAGAAATTAAGACACTGACATGACATGCATGGTACATTTATATAATGAATGTATTGTATACAAAGAAATACAAAGAGAGAGTGGCACAGGTTGGGCAAGTTGAAAGACTACTGGAGGGCAAGGCAGATCTTAGAGTGATTGGAGAAGAATGAAAAGGAAAGTGGCTGAGGAGCTCTGAAGCCAGGGTCTGGGGAAGTAAAGACTGACAAATTGGACAGGATATAGGTACCAACTAGAATACCACAACTAACCCTGCTGCTCTCTCTCATTTGCTCCTACTTCTCTCTCTCATGTCATGTCTGAGAGAGAGAAGGTAAAGTTTTATGACATTAATAAATTTGTTTTCAAGAGTCACAACTAACTACCCCATACTAGGTGGCAAGATATTTATGTAACTACAGACACAAAGCAACCATCTCTTCTTCTGCCTTTGCACTCAGCCCTCAGCAATGAGATGGCATATTTGCTACCTCTTTGTCCTGCTGTGGCCCCCCCATTTTATCTGAGATCTTGCCTGGCCACTTATTATGGACAATGTAGACAGACAACAACTGACAGTGTGAGATAAAGTTCAAGTTCGTGAATCCCCCACAATCTATGACATCCTACAACCCATATCTTTTTGGATGCCCTGTGTCCAGCCGACACAGATAAAGTGCTTCATTCCATAATAACAACTGCACCTATGTGGTGGCTACCATACACCTTTGGCTGTGCAAGCCAGCTCCTGTGCCAGCTACCAAGCCACTGCCCACAGTCCACCCAGGTGAGTACAGGGGCAGCTCTCCTGTAGCCATGCAGAAACAGATGGCTGCTTCCATTTGCAAATCTAGCATCTTGCTTCCAGTCAGAAGGGAACCAATCTCATGTGGGAAGAAGAGCTGTGAGGCTGTTGCTGTGAAATGTCCATTACCACTGTATTGCTGTCTTGTCTTATATCTCACATGGCTTTACCAATGCTTGCAAGCTTACTGGAGGCCAAGCCAAGGTTATACCTGCATCTCTATGTATTAGATGTTACTCAAGGACTACATATTCTTTGCTCTTTTACCTTCAACCTGGACTTCGTACTCTTTATAAAGAGAAAGGTGTCCTTTCCCATTGCACTCCACAGACTTTTTGATGACTCTCAGAATCCACTAATTTTATTTGTGGCAATAGTTCATTTCAAGGACTTCCTGATCCTTCAGGACTCCCCAGATGGCAAGCAGAGGCAATTCCTCTTTATGTTTCAGGACAGTTGTAGAAAACATGGTACACCCACATACAGCACAGATGTAAACAGAGTGATCCTGAGCAGGACCAGTACTTAAACAGGTAGATGATATCACTGTGAAAAGAACAGTAGACGCTGATGCATCCTGGTAGGGATGAAAAATGGAGGACTGCCAAAAGAGCACTCAGAGCAGATGGACAAACACAGACATCTGCACGCCAACTTAATACTCAGTAAACCAACTGCACTTTAAAAATAGCACTAAAGAACGTGCATTATCTCACCAGCTAATACATGCTAAAATATTGTCATGTAAACAGAGGTCATTTCAAATGAACCATCCGTCCCCTCCTACTACCTTGTAGGCAAGTCTCTAGCATATATTTTTCCAAACAGTCCTTGGCAGTTCTATATCCCAAGCCTTAGCTCTTCTAAAATGGACAGAAAATTGTTCTGGAAAAGGACCAAACATTAGCTGTTAAAACTCAAACAAAGAAGTATGAGTCAGGAAACTAACATTTTTTTATATATCTGAAATGAGAAATGAAATTCGGTTTGGAAAACATTTTTATTAAAAACTGTAGCTGTCTGTACTCAGAAACACCCTGGAGGTCTGAAGATGATATCAGTATATAAATATTCAGGGCTTCCTGAATATTTCTTTTCAGAAAACACTTTCCCCTCACATACACCCCGTTACAATTTCTTTGACCTTTAGAAAACAGTTACTATTTGTAGCTTGATTTTTTCAAGATGTTCTCCTGTACATAAAGATGGCAGGGAATTCAATTTAAAAGTCAACTCATGAAACACGATGTAATAGTCAGAAGATAGCATTGCTTTAGGCAACATTTTATTAAGGGAACAGCCATTCAAAGCATTCTGGAGCATATTGTAACCTATTCAAAGGCATTCACTTCAGTCAATGCTACAGCAAATGCATTTTACAAGAGAGATGCTATTTGAACTATCCACAGGCATATGGATATAGCACAGTACTCAGCTGTAACGGAGATGATTCTTTCTCTGACTTCACAGAGGACTCTCAAAAGGACTGATACATAAAAAGGTCTTTTTTTTTTCCTTTAAAGGGAATAAGGCTTTCATGAGTTCCCATAGAACAGCTGCAAAAATACCTTCAGTCTGTCATCTGGAATTCCTGAAGGTGACTTGTGGATTTGTGGCTAATGAAACACTTCAAAATAGCACTCAGCATGTTGTAAAATTCCCCTAATGGTTTATTAGACTCTTACAGTGTAAAAAATGAAAGGTGCCCAAAGCATGTTATTCTGTTATAATTATACAAAGCACAAAGTTAGAAAGAAACAAATTCAGAACAGAACAAAACATAGGGTGATTTCTCTGTGTCCTCAGAAGTGGATTATGGATGATTTATGACATTACAATGCAATCACTGGAGACCTGGGGATCAATTAAAGATTCTCACTCATGAAATTCATTATGATTTCACATGATTTACAGTGAACCAAAATTAAAATTTGGTCACCAAAAACTTATTCCACTTGACCCTATCCAGCCCAAGAATTTGTTTTTGAAACAGGACTAACTCACTCCACAGAGAAGCCATCTGATGAGAGCAGCAGCAGGTAATCACGTAGGGTTGAGAGCAATGAGAGAGCACTAAGAGAACTGCTCTTTCCAAGGTTCAGAAAACACTGTATGCATTAAATATCATAGAGGATTTTTCATATTTTTGGTTTTCTACTTTTACAAGACAAGATTTCGTAAAGTACAGGAAATCACTCTGTTTCTAATCGAATTACCTTGTACGCTACCATTTAGCTGAATAAAAAGGGAAGCTGTTCCCTCCAAAACAACACAACAGTACAATAATTTGACTTTCTGGGAAAAAAACCCAAAAACATACATCTCTATTTTTGTCAAATACAAAGCAGTTTTAATAATTGTCATTTACCGAATTTAGCTTTAATGTGTTCCAATAAAAAATCATAGAATCATAGTATAGTTAGGGTTGGAAAGGACCTTAAGGTCATAGAATCATGGAACAGTTAGGGTTGGAAAGGACCTTAAGATCATCTAGTTCCAACCCCCATGCCATGGGCAGGGACACCTCACACTAAACCATGTCACTCAGGGCTCTGTCCAACCTGGCCTTGAACACCGCCAAGGATGGAGCATTCACAGCTTCCCCGGGCAACCCATTCCAGTGCCTCACCACCCTCTCAGTAAAGAATTTCTTCCTTATATCCAACCTAAACTTCCCCTGTTTAAGTTTGAACCCGTTACCCCTTGTCCTGTCAGTACAGTCCCTGATGAATAGCCTCTCCCCAGCATCCTTATAGGCCCCCTTCAGATACTGGAAGGCTGTTACGAGGTATCCATGCATCCTTCTCTTCTGCAGGCTGAATAGACCCAGCTTTCTAGGGCTGTCTTCAGGCTGAGATAACATAGCAGACAAAAATAATCCAGTCCTATACATGGGAAGAAAAACCAAAAAAGCCTGCAGGGACATGGCAAATGGCTATACATTCCTGGGGAAATATTGACCCAAATTGCAAGACAGTGCTTGCTGACGAAATGGGTACCTGGGTTTCTTACAGCCACGACACAACTGCAACTGGGTTTTCACCATCTTGCTAAGAGTTTCTCCCTTCTGTTTCCAGGGCATGTTCCATGAACAAAGCCTATTTCCATCAGATTTTCTTAGGGACAAACACCTGTTCCCACATAAAAATATCTCATGACATAGATCGACCATATAGATACACTCCTTCAGCCTTAAATGTGCCCAGTTTTAAGCATCCTGGGATGAGGACACTTAGGGGTTTTTGCTGGCTATTTGTATGAGAGTGATTTTCATCCACAATGACTATAAATGCCTAGCTGTTTTAAAACAAGAGTAACTTGCATTTTTCCTCTGCCTTTTCAGGTGTGCAGTCAGAATGACTTTATTTATGGTATAGCTGGACCTGTCCAATGTAACTTCTCACATTCAGGGACATCCTGCAGACATGAATATTACTTGGATTACACTGAATCTAAAAGACCAAATGTGGAGAAAAATTATGATGCTTTTCATCTGTGATCAGGTATTTTCCTTACAACATCCATGTTTTCTAAAAAAAGAAAACAAACCACTTTTTTCTTTCGCTGAGCTGTCAAGTCAAAACATGTAGAAGACAAAGGTATTTTGTTCCTTGCTAAATGGTCCAGCACAGCAAATGCTAATGTGATAATGGTGACAGTGATAGTTTAATATATGTTAATTGCTTATCCAAAAACAAGGGAGAAGACTGGAGAAGAGAGCAATTTTTCTTCATCATTATCTCTACTGTTTCTTCTCCATCATCTTCCCTTCCTATCTTCATAATTTTTTAAAAAATTTTTTTAAGAAACGGATGTTTTGCCACCTCTCGCCCAGATCTTCAGGTATTATTCTAGGTCTAGTCCTGAAGGCTGGTTACAAACTACGCCTGGTGTGGCTGAAAAGGAGAGTTTGCACCAGTCACTTACAAGCTACTGCCCCAGGCTGGATGAACTCTGCCTAATTCTGAATCCCCTTGAACATCAAAGTCTAACTCACACTTCAGGGTTAGCAGGGTCACATTCCACCTAAAAGAAGACTAATACTGCCTCAACCATCCACAATAAACTTCTTGTTTGACAGCTTTTAACCTATTTTCTATTCTCAAATGATGCACAAGCAAAATTGCATTTTGTCACATTCTTTAATAATTCGCTAAGCACTTCATGTGAATTCATTCAAATAATGGCGTGCTCTGAACTATCTGTTCTGAGCCAAGCTGTAAGCCTTGAACACTTGTAGTGTGCCATTTAGGCTGCAATTTTCCACCTGGTGGTAACTCTAGTATCTGGAAGGTTCCCAAATCCACTGAAAGACTTCAAGATGGCCAACCAAATGGTTCTGAAGTACATTCTCATAGAAATACATTTAGCTGTGAGTTTGTACAGTGTTTTGCCTTTGACGGATAATTTTGCAAAGGGAAATTCAGTTAAGAAAGTTAGCAAAAGGCAACTTGAGAGGCCATAGCAATATCAATAAATATGGTCAAATAGAGCACATCTTCTCTGACTGGGTTTTTTTGTTGGGCTTTTTTTTTTTCTTTTTTGTGTTTTTTTTTTTTCCCCTGGTGTTTTGTTTAGGTTTTTTTCATTTGTATCAGCAGGAACGAGGGGAAATGAAAAGAAAAGAAAAGAAAAGAAAAGAAAAGAAAAGAAAAGAAAAGAAAAGAAAAGAAAAGAAAAGAAAAGAAAAAAGAAAAGAAAAGAAAAGAAAAGAAAAAAAAAAAATGGGAAAAAAAACAACCCAAAATCAAGAAAGGGCCTGAGAGACTAAAAATGTAAGGCAAAAAAAGAGAGGCAAAGGGAAAAAAAGTATAAAGATGTTATCACAAAGGGGTAACTATTCTGCAGTGGAATAAAGAATGGTGAAAAAAAATGTAAGACACTGGTGCTACCTACACACATATATGACGCTTTGCTCTTACCTTAAGGAAAAACACCACTTTCCAGTAAGCATCAGATTATAAATATCAGAACACACTGCTAAGCTTTTCAGTGTATGAGAATTTACTCCAGTTGAGGAGAAATAACATGTTGGAAGTCACAAGGCCCAGCTAACCCAAACCAAGTGATCAGTTAGCAATCCCATTTTTCTGTCAAAAAACATCTAAAGCAGTTATATAACTCAGGTTAAACTTCAGATAAAAACAACTATGAAATAGACATATCCTTTGAAAAAAGGGTAGTATAGTAAGTTTTCAAGCAGGACTAGCCTGAATTGTGTAACTGATTGTGTAATCCCAAAAGACGCACCATGAATGTACTGCAAAACCTCATCCCTACAGCATCTGTATAGCATCTTCCCATTATGAAGAAAAAAATACGAAAATGAAAAAAATATGAATATGAAAGTGTATGAAAAAAATGGAATGAAAACAAGTGATTCATAAACTTAGACTGTTGCTGGAACAAATCAACTTGGACCTTAAGAAATAGGCAGAGAATAGGGAACTTTCTTTCTTTTACAGCTAAATTAGGAATGAAATGCCAAACATGGAAGGCAAGGATAAAGTTTAAATTGGTAAGTCTATTTTTCTCCTAAGACATGAACCTTAATCTAGGGAATGTCTTTTTCACTATTTCTAAGCCTTTATATTACTGCTAGCCCATAAGCACAAGCAGGGTATCCAGAGTAGGGTAAAGACTGAAAAAAAAGGAAGAAACAGGTACTAAATAAATTTAAGGGGTGAAGGTGTAAAACTGATGGAAGAACAGAATGAAGCAAATGTAAACGCTATTGACTGGATTTTACAAGAATATTTGCAATGGTGTTATGCTAAATCCTAACCTGAGTCTGCTTTAGCTCTACTTGAAGTCTGGATGCTAACACATCAAAAAGCAACTAGACAGTGCTACACAAATAGCAGTTTCATCTGTAACATAATGAACTGAATTAGCATGGGTATCATGAATAACTGATTATCTAATAATTGCTCTAATAATTAGTTTTATGAATATCATATGAATTAACCTTGATATAAAATTACATGGGAGGTAAAATGAAATACAGCTATGCATAATGGTATGTAAAGGTGGTAAAAATTTGCATCAGTTATAAGAGATGTTTCCAAACAAAGAAATCTATTGAAATACAGCCCCTTAACCTATCACTGAGGAGATTTTAAAACAAGCCAAAATAAACCACTGGAAAATTTAACACAATGATTAATCTCACGCTGACTCCATAATCTTGCAATAGGGATGTAGAACATTCCAAAACCTTTTTTCCATCTCTAGTGTATAACATCTGTAAGCCTCTGGACATGTTTGGGCTATCCAGCCATGGATATTAAGTCTGGCTCCAGAAAGCAGCATGATGCCAGCGTACAACTCAGTTCCCAGAGTTTGGGAAATCTCCAGAGCACTGCCACTTTCCCAAAAGCACCAACTTTAGTCTCATCTTTACAGCCTCACTAATCTGATCCATCCCTTTGGGGGAACTTTGAAAAGAACAGTCCCCTCAGGCAAGCAGAAATACAACAATACAGCTCACCTCCATGATACACACAGAGAATGATAACTGTTTGCCAGGAAGAACAAAATACTCATTTGCAACATGTCTGAGAACGGCCGGTGGCTCAGTCTGTTTTGGTGTATCAAAGCCCTGAACACAATTTTTCACCTGAAAAGAAAACCAGTTATTATGCAGTGTTGTTACCAAGATCTTCCACCTCAATATTTTAATGTTTATTATTGGCACAGTGACAAATTTATGACTGACTGCGTTTCTCCATCATCGCTGAAGCCTTAATTTTTGTTAGCTGCAGAAAGGAGATACTTTTTCAAAGCTATCTGTGACTGTGAATGATTCTTTTTTGAATGTCAAACTAGAAAATCTGATTTTCAAAGGTTAGGTGCTCAACATATTCTGAAAATCAGGCTGTCTGGAAATGTCTGTGTCCCTAATATGGAACTGAATCATTCATCACTTTTGCAAATTAAACTTTTGGAACACAAAGACGTTTTTCTTTCATCCTGGCATTCAGATACTACAGCTAAGGGCGTAGTAGAGGAGTGGAGTGGAACTCTACTAACTGCTTTGACATCTTTTAATTTTATGTGAACTGCAAGAAAAAAGATTCATGTACCTGCATGAATTTAGCTGCTGTTCTTGTCATAAAATACACTAATTGTCCAAGCTATCTCCTTCCATATAAAAATCCATCTTAATTCTGGTATTTAATAAATACTCTGGTATTTCAAGCAGGTGAACAAATGAACTAGAGGGGTTTAGGCTGCTGACCATACCAAAAGTTGCACTGATTAGCTAAAACTGCCTTTAAAACGACCCAGTTATATTAGATAAAAATCCTTGCCCAAGCATACTTATATTAGTTTATTTACTGAGTAACATAGATTTATTTGAATTTGGTAATCTGAGTCAGGAGTCTGAAGTATTTGCATGCCTACTTCATGTTTAGCATACTATTTAGTCTATACATATTTTGTTTTAGTACAATGAAAGAATGAAACCCTTCTAAGAAGGTGTAATAAACAAGCCTGACACACTTTTATAGCAGGTCAACTTAATAAAGACATCACCATTTTTCCATGATATTGTCGTGGTTTAAGCCCAGGCCGTAAATCAGAACCACGAAGTCCACTTCCCCCCCCCACCTTTCTTCCCTCCGCTCCTGGAGGGACGGGGAGGAGAATCAAAAGAATGCAGCTCCCACGGGTTGAGATAAGAACAGTTTAATAACTAAGGTATAACACAAATCACTACTGCTACCACTAATAGTAATAATGATAAGAGAAATAACAAGGAAGAGAATACAACCGCTCACCAACCGGTACCTCACCCCCACCCTGCAGTGATCCAGCCCTTCCGGGGACTCTCTGTTCTACATCCCCGGGCATGACGTGCTATGGTATGGAATACCTCTTTGGCTAGTTTGGGTCAGGTGTCCTGTCCCTGCTTCCTCCCGGCTTCTCCTCCTCCCTGGCAGAGCATGAGACTCACAAAGTCCTTGGTCAGGATAAACATTCTGACCAGCAACTGAAAACATCGGCTTTATCAATATTTTCCCAGGCCGAAAGTCAAAACCACAGCGCTGCAACAGCTACTAAGAAGGAGAAAAACTGACTGCTACTGCTGAACCCAGGACAGTATCCACCCCTTATTCCATACCATTCACGTCATGCTCAGATCCCACATTTTCAATATACAATCACTTTCATCTCAGTGCACTCTTATCTTAGTGCACGGACCAATCCCTATAAAGCTGCTGAGTTCATTCAGTCCATGATGGTGGGCTCCATCTCTTGTAACAGTCTTTCAGAGCAGGAGAGGCCCATTGCAAAGTCCACCCCTCGATCATGAGTCCATCTCTATGTTGCATCTCTGCCCTGATGGCCTGAAGTGCCATGGGCCCATCAGACTCAAAATAATTCACCCTCCCCTGTAGCAGTCTCTGCAACTTGTCGTCGGGGACTCCACACAGCTGCCTTCCATCTCCGATGCTTCCAAAGCACTGGAGGGGCCCAGTGGATTAGATACTCGCCCATACTGTCCCACACACCGTGCCACTCATGACTGTCCAGCCTTGGGGAAAACCTCTCGGTCCCCCTGTATTGTCTAAACCCAGACAAGACCCAAACCTGACTCTGCTTAACTCTCGGGATCAGACAAAATGGTTGTGGGTAGAACACACTCTGTGTGTGTGCCAACATGGTGATCCCCATCACAATCAGCAGGCAGGTTCCAAGGGTACCCAAAGGCCATTCAAAACCTTCAAAACTCTCAAATGCTGCTGCTGTACTTGTCACTGGGGCTGTAGCTGCTGTGCTTGAAGGCTCCCTCACCACCAGCTTCTCTTTTTCTGAGTCCAGATCTTCCTCCTCTGCCTTGCTGGGAAATGCTGCGGGGTCTCCTGCATCCTCCTGGGGCTCAGGCTCACAGGGCTCAGCAGACGGCTGCTGGGGGATGCTCTCGGCCGCCGCGGGGCTGGGCTCGGCTGTGGGGCTCGGCTCCTCTGCCGCCTCCTCCCGCTGCTCGGCAGCCGCCTCCTTCCCGGCCTCCGGCCCCACTCCCGCCGCCGCTTGGTCCCCGGGGCCGCTCTCCCGTGCCGCCTCGGCCGCCGCCGGCTCCTGGGGCCGCTCCCCCTCAGCTCCCCGCAGCCTCACAAAGACGGCCGCGAGGGCGAGGGCCAGGACGGTGAAGAGCAGCGGGACGGCCAGGTACAAGTCCACGGCCTCGTCCATCCCGCCCTGCTGCCGGAGCCCACCCGTATTACAAGCCATTACCATGAAGTACAATGAAACAAGAACCTTAGCCCAAGGCCCACACTTGATAAACACTAACACAGCAAATACCGGCTCTAAGTAAGCTGCAGCATACTGAAACTGTGACATCAAGAGAAACAACTTTGAGAGCCAATAAATCAGCATTGTGCCTTGGTCAGATCTGTCGTTATCTCAACCCTTCGAGCCCCACGTTGGGCGCCAAAAAGAACTGTCGTGGTTTAAGCCCAGGCCGTAAATCAGAACCACGAAGTCCACTTCCCCCCCCCACCTTTCTTCCCTCCGCTCCTGGAGGGACGGGGAGGAGAATCAAAAGAATGCAGCTCCCACGGGTTGAGATAAGAACAGTTTAATAACTAAGGTATAACACAAATCACTACTGCTACCACTAATAGTAATAATGATAAGAGAAATAACAAGGAAGAGAATACAACCGCTCACCAACCGGTACCTCACCCCCACCCTGCAGTGATCCAGCCCTTCCGGGGACTCTCTGTTCTACATCCCCGGGCATGACGTGCTATGGTATGGAATACCTCTTTGGCTAGTTTGGGTCAGGTGTCCTGTCCCTGCTTCCTCCCGGCTTCTCCTCCTCCCTGGCAGAGCATGAGACTCACAAAGTCCTTGGTCAGGATAAACATTCTGACCAGCAACTGAAAACATCGGCTTTATCAATATTTTCCCAGGCCGAAAGTCAAAACCACAGCGCTGCAACAGCTACTAAGAAGGAGAAAAACTGACTGCTACTGCTGAACCCAGGACAGCTGTGCTTAAAGGGGTCTATTGGAAGACACCCAAAATCAGTTTGCTAACTCCGAATTTAAGTTGAATTAGATTTTTCTTACTTTAATAAAATAATTTTGAACGACAATTTTACTTTAATCATATCTACTTTAGCACGTAAACAAGGTCTTAGGCAAACATCATCACAGGATACATCAAGGGTACCTATTAAATTGAACAGACTGGGGATATGCTTTTGAATTGCATGTTTCACTGCAGCCATCTCCAGATTCTAATACAAAAAATTAATTTAGGGGTAGAACATCAAATTAGGTACTACCCTTCCAGAGCACATCTTACATTTGTGCTGGTATAATCTGACACCACAAAAATGAAACAGCTACTCTTTATTTTAAACCTTCAGACAGTACAGAGTGGAACTCTCCTTACCCAAAAAGCTACTCATTTCTGCATGCTTCTCACAAAGGAAAACTCAGAATTTCCTATTTCTTGCAATTTTTATTATACAAATTTCAAAGAAGCACATCCAGAAAAAGAAACACAAACCTATTACCTGCTTCAGATGATATCTGGTTGTAAACATTTGAAAAAACTGAAAAAAACCCCCAAAAAACAACAAACCAAAACCAACAACCAAACAGAAAACATCTAACTGCTTTTGTGTGTGTATACATTGACATGTCTAACAGATAACTTCTGTAATACTGTGATGGTTTAAATTTGTTTGACATAGTAACAGCATATGTGGTTTACATTTATTTTTGCAGAACATGGTCATTTAAAGCCTTTATCTAACTGGCTTAACAGGTGACCAGAAATGTGTTGCTTTCATAATTACTTTTGCCTTTGTTAGGACCTAAAAAGGGTTGGAGTCCTACTCTGTTCTTATATTTGTTTTAACAGCATGTGTGGTCTAATTTGTAGTTTAGATTGGAACAGAGTTCAAAACAGCAGAAGTCCAGCAAAGTATTGCGCAATATTTCCATGTTTACTGTACTGGATGCACGGGGTAAATATTCTCACTGATACTTACTATTTCATATATAAATAACAATCTCCAACTTTACAAGGATGCTACTCAGTCTTTAAGCAAATATTGTAAATGGAAAAGGTCTATTAAAAAATAAAAAGAAGACTGAATTAAAAATATATTTAAGGCAAGTTTATGTATCCTCTCAAATAGATAGACCTCAAGGCAGGGACTGGGGAAGCAAAGTCATTCCCACTGTAAGAGAAGATCAGGTTCATGACCACCTGAAGAGCCTGAACATACATAAGTCTGTGGGACCTGATGAGATCCAGCTCAGAGTCCTGAGGGAACTGGCTGATGTAGCTCACAAGCCACTCTCCATCATATGTAAAAAGTCACGGCAGTCAAGTGAAGTCCCCAAAGACTGGAAAAAATGAAACATTGCACCTATTTTTACAAAGGGTAGAAAGGAAGATCCTGGGAACTACCAACCTGGTGGATAAAGAACTGGCTGGATGGCCGCACGCAAAGAGTTGTGGTCAATGGCTCCATGTCCGGCTGGAGACCGGTAACAAGTGGTGTCCCTCAGGGATCGGTGTTGGGACCAGTCCTGTTCAACATCTTTGTCAGTGACATGGACAGTGGGATTGAGCGCGCCCTCAGAAAGTTTGCTGATGACACCAAGCTGTGTGGTTCGGTTGATACGCCGGAGGGAAGGGATGCCATCCAGAGGGACCTCGACACACTTGTGAGGTGGGCTGATGCCAACCTTACGAAGTTTAACCATGCCAAGTGCAAGGACCTACACCTGGGTCGGAGCAATCCCAGGCACAGCTACAGGTTGGGCAGAGAAGAGATTCAGAGCAGCCCTGTGGAGAAGGACTTGGGGGTGTTGGTCGATGAGAAAATGAACATGAGCTGGCTTCAGCGTGTGCTCGCAGCCCAGAAAGCCAACCGTATCCTGGGCTGCATCAAAAGGGGCGTGACCACCAGGTCGAAGGAGGTGATCCTGCCCCTCTACTCTGCTCTCATGAGACCTCACTTGGAGTATTGTGTGCAGTTCTGGTGTCCTCAACATAAAAAGGACATGGAACTGTTGGAACAAGTCCAGAGGAGGGCCACAAGGATGATCAGGGGACTGGAGCACCTCCCATATGAAGATAGACTGAGAAAGTTGGGGCTGTTGAGCCTGTAGAAGAGAAGGCTGCGTGGAGACCTCATAGCAGCCTTCCAGTATCTGAAGGGGGCCTACAAGGATGCTGGGGATGGACTATTCATCAGGGACTGTAGTGAGAGGACAAGGGGTAATGGGTTCAAACTTAAACAGGGGAAGTTTAGATTGGATATAAGGAAGAAATTCTTTACTGTGAGAGTGGTGAGGCACTGGAATGGGTTGCCCAGGGAGGCTGTGAATGCTCCATCCCTGGCGGTGTTCAAGACCAGGTTGGATGAGGCCTTGGGTGGCATGGGTTAGTGTGAGGTGTCCCTGCCCATGGCAGCGGGGTTGGAACTAGGTGATCTTAAGGTCCTTTCCAACCCTAACTATTCTATGATTCTATTCTAACCTGTCATCCTCACCTCTATACCTGGGAAGATCATGGGACAGATCCTGCTAGGAGCGATGCTAAGTAACATGGAGGACAGGAAGGTGATTCAAGACAGCCAGCATTGCCTCATAAAGCACAAGTCCTGTCTGACCAACCTATTAGCCTTCTGTGATGGCATGACTAACCACTGGACAAGGGAAGAGCTATGGATGTCATCTGTATGGACTTCTGTAAAGACTTTTACAGTCCCCTACAGCATCTTTCTCTCTAAATTGGAGAGATTCTGATTTGCTGGTTGGACTATGCTCTGTATAAGGAATTTGTCTAATGGTCACATCCACAGGGTAGTGGTCAATGTCTCAATTTCCAGACGGAGATCAGTGACAAGCAGTGTCCTGCAGTGATCTGTTCTGAGACCAATACTGTTTAATATCTTCATCAATGACATAGTGGGTTTGAGTGTGCCATCAGCAAGTTCGCAGATGACACAAAGTTGAGTGGTGCAGTTGAGATGGCCAAGAGAAGATGCCACTCAGAAGTACTTGGACAGGGTTCAGAGGTGGGCCTGTGCAAATCTCATTCAACACAGCAAGTACAAGGTCCTGCACCCTCGTTAGTGTGACCCCCAGTATCAATACAGGCTGCCGGACGAAGGGATTAAGAGCAGCCCTGCAGGGAAGGACTTTGGGATATTGGTAGGTGAAAAGCTGGACAGGAGCTGGAAATATGTGCTCATAGCCCAGAAGGCCAACCACATTCTGGGCTGCAACAAGTATTGCCAGCAGGTCAAAGGAGGTGATTCTTCCCCTCTGCTCCACACTCATTAATGCTCCACCATCCAGCTCTGGAGTCCTCAGTAAGGGAAAGACATGGACCTATTGGAGCAGATCCAGAGGACAGACACAAAAATTATCAGAGAAATGTAAAACTTCTCCTATGAAGACAGGCTGAGAGAGTTTGGCTTGTTCAGTCTGGAGAAGAGAAGGCTCTGGCGAAACATAATCATGGTCTTTCAGTACTTCAAGAAAGATGGGGACAGAATTTTTTAGTAGGGCCTGTAGAGATAGCACGAGGGGTAATGGTTTCAATCTAAACAGGGAGATTCAGACTAGATATAAGGAATACTTTTTTTTTTATTAAGAAAGTGGTGAGACAGGCTGCCCAGAAAGGTGATAGATGGCCCATCCCTGGAAACATTCAAGGTCAGGTTGGGTGGGGCTTTGAGCAACATGATCTTATTGAAGATATCCCTGCTCATTGAAGGAGGATGGACTAGATGGCCTTAAAAGGTCCCTTCCAGCTGAAACCATGCAGTGATTCTATCAGTGCAGTAAACTGCTACACCACTGTATTTGCATGCCCCAAGTCATTAATATTCCAAAATTACTAATGATATTCTGACTCCAACTTTTCCAAACAGGCCCCTTGCTCTAACAGGAGAAGGCTACCTGCACTTTCTTTTATTCTCTGCTCCCGTAACACCTCTGAGATTGAAGTACAGACAGTTGCTTATGGCTTAAGTCACTTCAGTTCCATCCAGCATACATGTTAGTTCATTCCAAGGCTGTTTTCTGGGAGGCAACCAGGCAGCACTTCCACGCATAGCACTCTCCAGAGTCAAAACAGTCGATTTTGCACAGCCCCACAGAGTCTTTCAATGCTACATCAACATGCTTTGCTCACCCACACATTCCCAAATCACACCCCACAGCACGCAACACAGTCTCAAGAGCCATGCTAGACACATATCATGTTGGTGGTCTGCAGCATGCGTTGAGTAGAAAAAGGCTATAAAGTATCATAGGGTGTCAACCAGAGCCCCAGGCTGATCCGTGTGCAAGCAGGCATGTGAAACCTGTTCCAGAAGGGATCAATCCTGAATTATATATAGGTAAATCAATTCAAAATAATTGGTCTGAAGGCCAGGTGTTGAATACCTACAGTGATGTTCACAAGATTTTACACTGGCAAAGATAACCTTAAAAATGTATAGCAAACATAACAATGTCTAACTGATCATACAGCATGAAGTGCAGTAGTCCCATCAGCTACAAGCTTCAACTCAGTGAGGTGATCGTGGATCAGTAAAATCACTTACTATCCTCCCTGTTTGCTATTTTTCTTTCTGACTAAAGCAAGACAGAGGAGGGATGCTCACACTGGAAAGCCCTGCTCATTTTGGAGAGTATTCACACCTAGTTCAGGTGGCTAACTTAAGACACCAATCTCCCAAACAGCCCTGCACAGTCAATAAAAACATAAACTACTCCACATGTGGAGCTAGAACCTAATTTAGACGCCTTCACTTGCCCTTCTATTGAAACAGGCACCACTTGGGAAAGCATTATATTCATTCCCCCTTCCCCACCCCCACTTTGTGCTGGGAATCTGGTAAATCACAAGGTTTTTCTTTTGTAACTTTAGAGTGCAGAAGTTATTATTTATGGATATCTGAGGGTACGTAAAGTCCAAGAACTCAGCAGTATGCACGTGTCCATATTCAATTATCTGCACAGGCAGATAACATATTCAGTTATCTGTCCAGTAAGTGACACCTTACTGGACCGTTTCTATGGGATGAATACTAGTGTATGAGTAGGACTTCTACTGCTTCCCATGTCTCCCATGCACTGTAACGCCAAGGTTCTGAGAACTACTGGCAGAGTTTTGTAGGAAGGTAGCTTTCACTGACAGGTGGAGTCCTCTACTAGTAAAGAATTCAATTCCTTCTTCAAGAAGAAAAAGTGTTCTCTCACTGCGTATCTCCATCAGGCACATACGAAGATATAACTGGACGCACAAGTTGAAATTTTATCAGCTAATTAATTCACAGGACTCCTGCCAGACAATTTTAATAGCAGCTGTAAATCTCCTGAAATGTAGAAAAAGTAATATAATCCAATAAAAGAAATGTGCTTAGAAATAATTTGAGAGGAATTAACCACATATATAGGCCATGCATTTTTAATTACATCTGAATGTGAACTGTTAAATTTTAAGGTCAACTGTTTTTGTGTCTATCTGATTTTCTAAACAGTCTCATTGTAAAATAGGTCAAAGAACTAAAGAAAACACAAGTTGGAAAGGAGATCTATTAGGAAACGGTGTGAAATAAAAAGGTGAAAAAGACATCAGAATTAAACAAAAGGGTACCCCTGAGTCTTTCCAATAAATCCAGATCACACACATGCTGGCTTTTCTGGCTGCTAAAATGACCCCTAGTGATGGAAGACTTCTACTCTATAATAATTTGGGGAGCCGAGGTAAAGAACTAAATTAATTACTAATACAGGAAAGGATGGAGAACAGAAAACATAGCAAATGTGGGAAACCAGATCTTATTTCACTGTCTAGTCTTGGAATATATTTTCCTATATAGAATCATAGAATCACAGAACGGATAGGGTTGGAAAGGACCTTAAGATCACCTAGTTCCAACCCCCCTGCCATGGGTAGGAATGCCTCACATTAGACCATGTCACCCAAGACTCCATCCACCGTGGCCTTGAGCACTGTCAGGTATGGAGCATTCACAACTTCCTTGGGCAACCCATTCCAGTGCCTCACCACCCGCACGCTAAAGAACTTCTTCCTTACATCTAACCTGAACTTACCCTATCCAAGTTTGAACCCATTACTTCTTGTCCTATCACTACAACCTCTGATGATATGGTGTTTTATGAAAAAGAACAAGAGTTGCTTTCCTCAGTACTTTTAGAACTACTCTGAAAAGTGAAAAGCTGAATTTGACAATACCATTTCTGTTGTTAGAAAACTTTTATCATAGAAGAGGGGCCAGAGAGTTATTTCTCTAGGTTTAGTTCCACAAAAGATTTCCTTCCTCCAGCAGAGCACCATGAGCCCCAAAGTCCTTACTCAAAATGGCCATTAAAAATAGAGGCACAATCCAAATGCCCATTAAATAAAGACATACTAGTCCGTTTTAAGAATTTAACTTATTAATGAAGAATATATAATTCTGGATGTAAATGATCGTACGCTGCATGGCTAAAAGTTGTGGTAAGTGAAGAGCACAGCTGTTTTCTGTTACAATTTTTGTCAGTTGTATGATGTCAAAGATAAATACAAATTCAAACATTTAAAGTCAACATTTCCATTATTACTTATATTTCTTTGAGAGGTGTTTGTGAAAAGCTCTGCCTATTGATGATGCAATGCTTCATGCCATGCCCTGCCTTTCCGACCAGCAGGCAAAATCAACACCAGCCAGGGAAGCCTGTCAGCACTAGTGGGACCACGCACCGATCCTCCTCCTCCTCAGGCAGCACCAGGGGTGCCTCTCCCCATCCGCGTCAAGGATGCAAGGCCGCAGTCAAGGCTCCTCTACTCCCCCTCCTGGGAGGTCCGAAGTTCAGCTGCTGCCATTACTCACAAAATAAACAGCCTGCTTTCTGCTCCAGAAACGAAGCTGGATGGGTTTTGCAGATAAATGTAGGAGCTGGGAGGGGGCAGACCTCATTCCCCAGCTGTTCGCAGAAAGCAGCCCTCCTGGGACAGATAGCCAGCCATTCCTGCTCTCCCATGCTGGGGAATCTCAGAAGGCCCTTGTCCCACACCAAGGCACTGTCCTGCAGTTCTCTCTCTCAGACTCTCTATACCTGGAACATCCCAGCTTCTAGGGCCCCTTTTCTCCAGCTGCACCAAAGTGAACTGCTTTCCCTAGCAATCAGGCAGTGTGGCAGCACTTTGTACAGTCTCTACAATGTGATCTCCAACTCACTCATCCCAAACTAGCCAGCTTCCACCAGTAACAGTGTTATTGTCAGGGAATAGGGCTGCAAAGTCATGCATGAATGAGCCTGGTGTAGATGGCAATGTGTGCTTACTGCACCCTGCCTGAATTGCATCTAGCATTTTTTAATAACATTATTAAACAGGAACTGAAAGAAACAGCTCTAAGCGAGGTAGATGAACGTAGGGTTTCTGAATGCAGTTTTCATGGATTTAAAAACACAAGCAAACACAATTTTTGCTCCAGAAGAGGCGAAACTGTACTGAAGGAGAAACATTGGCAGCTTGTAAAACTGATGACAATGGGAGAAATCCTTGTGAATGCTTCTCAACGCATCAATCATACTGACTCCCAGCCACACCACATGGCCATTCCACTCACTTCCAGACAGACAGCAGCCCACACTGCACAGGATCCCAAGATCCCCGAGTTTCTGGAAAATAGATTTAGTCTTAATTTTTGTGACAGATGGAGTTGATAGTCTCAGGATGAAAAAAAGCGCCAGTTTTGACAGGCAGCAGATACCCATGCCCCTTGTGGTTGGCGAGGATGTTTCTCTGGAATTAAGGTAGCACTGAAACGAACGGCAATGGGTAACTGCACTATCACTTACTTTGTTATGCTCCTGTCGTTGTTCCTTAATATTTATATTTTTGTGTCTGCTTCCTTACAAGCAAAGCAAAGCGAGCAGGCAGTTTAACAGGAAGGCAGGTCGTCAGCGAGCATTTCATCCTTTTACCTATTTAAACCACCTTTTACTAGTCGGCAAGTCTTAACAAAGTATTAAAGAACTGTACCGTATTTCTGTCTGCAGGCACCCCCGTAGGTCAGTGCCTAAGCCCGTGCACAAAACTTCGGGCGAGAAGTTCAATGAATTAAAAATCGGTGGGGGAAGTGGTGCGTGGAAAAAAAGTTGCAATACTGGAGGCACTGAGAAGCGGTACTTACACTGTCGCAGGACACCACTAGCAGAGACAGCTTTGCTCTCCCTGAGTGTACTAATACCCTGAAAACAGGAGGTCAGTTTAGATTTAAAAAAAAAAAAAAAAAAAAAGTCGGTCCCTTTTGAGCCTGATCCTCCCTACCTTTCGGGAAGCAGCTCTGCTCTCACTTGAATCAGTGGGAAGTTTGGGTACAGACATCGCTGAGCCTAGAGACCTTTTTTTCCCCTTGCTGCAAGGAGCAGGAGCAGGAGCAGTTTAAAAGCACCATCTGTGCAAAGGCGGCACACAGATCCCGGCCGCCTGCCCTTCTGCTTCCGCGACACGGTGCCCTGGGGAACCCCGCCGCCGCGCAGCCAGCACCGGAGCGCCGGTCCCTGCCGCTGCTGCGCGCCTCTCGCCCCGCCGCCGCGCCGCCTTAACGGGAGGAGGGGCTCTTCGGGGGGCTGTCACTCTCCTTAAGCCTTTCCTTTCAAGCTTTGAATGTGAGCTGCCCTCCAGCCCCCCTCTCTCCTTCCCTCTCTCCTGCAGATCGTAAAGAGAGGAGGGGAAAAAAAAAAAAAGTTTCAACAACAGGCTGGGCCAATGGCAAGTGGCGGGGCAGGGAAAGGGGGCCGAGCGAAGGGAGAAAAAAGTGGAGAAAAGGAGAAAGAGAGCGAGAGAACGCAGGCTGGGGGGGATGTGTAAAAGAAGAAGCGTTGCTAATTTTTTTTGTTTGTTTGCTTTTCCATGCATGCATAATGAGGCCTAATCAGAGCACGTTGCTGCTGCTCGGAGGGCACTTTTGTATTTAAAGCCTTGCAAAGAAAAAAGGATCCACAGACGGATCCGCAGAGCAGCTTGCAGGGCTTGTTGACAACAGAAGCAGCATCAGTCGCCCAGAGAGAAAGAGATCCCGAAGGCTGCCTCTTCTCCTTCCCCCGTGCTTCTTGCTAGCGGGGAGAGAAATTTCTTCTCCCCGCCACCCGAAAGTGCAACCCGTACCGAGAGGGAGCGAGCAGGGCCGGGACTGTGAATGGGATCGGAGCAGCTGGCATGTGCAGAGATGCTGCGAGCGGAGAGTTAAAAGCTCCCGAGAAGGCAGCAGCAACAACAACAGCAGCGGCAGCAGCTGGGCATTTATTTTGTGCAAATAAAAAGGAAAAAAAAAAAAAAAAAAGGAGAAACGGAACTGCATGAGGAGCAGAACAGCAGCATGAGCTCTCCCGGCGCAACCTGCAAGTCCCCGAGCGCACTTGGGAGCCGCTCTCCTCCGAACCCCAGTTTGCACTGATTTCCCCCACCTCCTCCGGGCGCCTTCGCCGCCGCCGCCGAGCCGAGCCGGGAGCAGCGGGTGAAAAGCACAAGACGGCCCCGGCCGCCTGCTTCGTACCGCGGCCCCGCGTTTCAGCTTCCGGGCACTGGAGAGCCCCGGAGCCGGCGCGAATGGATTGATGCGAGGAGACCTCATGCACAAGGCCGGCGGGAGTTTTGCAAACTTTTCCACGGGCGGCAGCTCCTTCTCCTCCTCCGCCTCCTCCTCCTCGTCGTCGTCGTCGCCAACCAGCGCCTCTGCCCCTCTCGCCTGCGGCAGCAGCCGCAGCCCGCTATGGTGGCCCGCTCGTCCGCTCGGCACGGAGGCGGCGGCGGGCGCCGCTGGCCGCGGCCGGCCGCCTGGCTGTGGCTGGCGACGGCGCTGGGCGCCGTGTGGCCGCCTCGGGGTTCGCTGGTGCAGGGCCGGCGGCTGATCTGCTGGCAGGCGGTGCTGCAGTGTCAGGGGGAGCCCGAGTGCAGCTACGCTTACAACCAGTACGCCGAGGCGTGCGCCCCAGTGCTCCTGCAGCAGCCGTCGGCGGGCGGCGGGGCCGGGCCGGCGGGCGCTGCAGGCGCCGCGGCCTCCTCCAGGCGGCGGTGCCCCAGCCATTGCATCGCGGCCCTCATCCAGCTCAACCACACCCGGCGCGGCCCGGCGCTGGAGGACTGCGACTGCGCGCAGGACGAGAACTGCCGCGCCACCAAGCGCGCCATCGAGCCCTGCCTGCCTCGCACTAGCAGCCCTTCGGCCGGGGGCCCCGGTCCCGGCCCCGGAGTCATGGGTTGCACGGAGGCGCGGCGGCGCTGCGACTGGGACAGCCGCTGCAGCCTGGCGCTGAACCGCTACATGACCTACTGCGGGAAGCTGTTCAATGGGCTGCGCTGCACGCCCGAGTGCCGTGCCGTTATCGAGGACATGCTGGCCGTGCCTAAAGCCGTACTGCTCAACGACTGCGTCTGCGACGGGCTGGAGCGGCCCATCTGTGAGTCGGTCAAGGAGAACATGGCCCGCCTCTGCTTCGGCGCGGACATGGGCGGCAACGGCGCCGGCAGCAGCGGCGGCTCGGACGGCGGCCTGGAGGAGTACTACGACGAGGACTACGAGGAGGAGCCGAGCCAGAAGGGGAGGGACGACGCGGAGGACAATGCGGGCTCCGAGCCCGGTTTCACCGTGCAGGCGGATAGCGCCGGCCGGCCCGCGGCCGCGGGCTGGGCGCTGCTGGCATCCATCTTGATGCCGCTGCTGCCGCGGCTTTAGCGGCTCTCCCTCCCTCCCTCCGGCGACGGGCCGAGCTGGCCTCCTCGCAGCGGCAGGGGGGCGGCCGGCGGGGTCCTCCGGGCGGCTCAGTTTAAACGCTCTAACCGTTAATTTGCCGACCGTTAGGCCGAGCCCTGCCCTCTCCGTACACACACTGTCCTCCGACCCCCCGCGACTCTCCGAAAGCGGAGGCTGCCCCTCTGCCGCCGTGCCTGCCCGAAGCTCTTGCCCGCACTCTCCCACCGGCCCGGCTGCCCCGGCAGTCGGAGGCGCCACGGCCTTGCGAGCTGGCCGCCGGGGCGGTGTGGAGCGGAGCGGGAGACCTTGGGCTGCTGTTCTTTCGGGTGTTGGTCTGGAGTGTGCACTATGCAATTGCTGCCACTTTGCCTTCAAGTTAGCAGCGAGCGGAGCGGGCTGACGGGGAGACTGCTAGCGAGGCTTCAGCCGGCTCCCCGCTGCCGCCGGCCGGAGCAGCCAGCAGTAATGGCATGGTGGCGGTGGTTTTTCTATAAGCGTTTTGACATGAAGGTTAGAAGTGAGCTACCCAAACTTGCTGCCAAAGCTGTTGCCGTGCTGGTCAGTCACCAACTTGACTATAATTTGCAAAGTCTCGCTCTTAGTGATGCTCCGGTGCCCGAAAGGGGCTTAACGCGGCATCTGCCAATTTTTAAAGGAAATAGCAGACTGAATAAATTCTGTGGTTTACAGCACCCCCTCTTGCACACACATCTTCCCTATAACAAAAAGCGTGCCAGCAGCCATCTCTTCCTCTTTAACCTAGCAACATAAAAAAAAAAAAAAAAAAAGTAGGGTGTTTTTTTTTTTTTTCAGAGCTGTTGGCTATACTGAACAATGCAACTTTTGTTTTAAAAGAGCTCTGCACTGCCATCTTTGAAAGACACTTTTAAACTCGAGAAATATCCTGAAAAGTTATATTGCCTCTCATCATATCAGGGTGCTGACCTCTGGTAAATCTTATATAAGAAATGTATTTAAAACTGGGATTTGTTACCAGTTGCTCTTCTTAGTATGTACAATTTTATAAATTGTATGCTTTTGGGGATAATTTATTTAAGAAAAATAAAAGTTTTAAATTCACATCATATTTACCAGATAATTGCATTTGCTATTCTTTTCTGGAAAGGTACAGATTTCATTTTATGTTTAAAGGGATGCCAGCTTTAGTGATTCAGTGAAGTATTCTCTAGAACATCAAATGTACAGTGTATTTTACAGATTGGAATTTAACTTTCTTATTTGGAGAGACTTTATGAACGTTGTAGAATTGTATAAGCGCATTTCTGAGCTGCCTTAAACCTTGTATTTTTTATAGGAGGCATAAAAAGGACTGTGTTTTAAATATGTACGGCTTTTTGTATTTTCTAAATGTGTAAATTAGTAAAGAAAGAGCTTTAAATAATGGATGTGGTGAAATTGTTTTCCAGGGACGCTTGAACTCAGCACCCGAGGTTGGGGGCGGGGGGAGAGGGATATGGGGGGGAAACGAACCACAGAATAACAAACCAAAAACAGTCAACAAAAATCTGTCTGCCTGTAATACTTTACATAGATGTAAATTACTGCTATTCTTACTTTCATGAATAATTACATGCAAGAAGTAAATACAGCTTTGAAAGTACTACTTTAAAAGAGTGGTTGATTTTATAATGCGTTGGCATGGTAACTTGTTAGTGCCAGAAGAGAGTAAAGCAATTCAAGGACACTGCTCCTGTATGTATGTAGAATTACTAGTGTGCCGTGCTTTCTTCGTGAAGTGGAGGCATGTTGCTCTTGCTGACACTCTTAGAAATGCTCCTAGGCATGCAAACAAGTAAATGGTGAGAAATACATCACACAGAGGTGGCAAGTGTTTCGAACAAGGCTTTGCAGTAGGCAGTGGTGCGCATCAAGGGGGCTGCAACAAAACACACCAAAGTTTGCCATTCAGCCTGCCTTCTCCCACAACGAAGAATGCAAAAGTAAACACACTGGAGGGATCAGCAATTACTAGATCTTGTAATACTGTTCTTAAGAGTTGCTTTGCATCGTGCTGAAGCCTGGTTTGCTGCCAGAGCTACTGATCTACACTCAAACGCCCTTAGATAAATAATTACACTCTTAAGCTGTGTCGAGTGCTGATACACTTGACCTTGTAAATAGAAATGTTTGCAGTAGGAATAAACTCCAGCATTGGAAAATCTTTCAAACATTAACACAAAAGAGAGAGCTCAGTCCTCTGGGGATTTGAGTTTGGACTGCGTCAAGCTAGGCACTCACTGAAAAAAAAAAAAAAAAAAAAAAAAAGGCAGAGAGAAAAAAAAAGTTTATTTATCTTCTATTCATGGTGTTTATTTAAAGCTTTTCGCTTTAAATGCCATAATTGGATGGTGAGTCAGAAGTTTAAAAGCTACCACAAATAAACTTTGACTGAGGGGGCAACAGATTAGCAAGATAGTGTCTTTTTCATCTTACCAGATCTTGACAGAGCGCAAATCCACATCTGTCTGTAGTCTAAATCAACAAAAGTAGAAATTCCTGCTTCTGGATTGGTTATTTCAACAACAGATTATTTTATTATTTCTTTAGGATGTGAATTTGATTAGGTTGCCCAGTGGTAAACACACACAGGCACACATGCTACACACATAAACCAACCCCCAAATAGTTGTGATACCAGACAAGTGTATGACTATGGTGTATGGCTATAATCTGAAGTTTGTTTTTAAAGTCATCTGAACAGTTGAGTAAGCTTGTTGTTAAAGCTGGAAATACTGTTTCTTCAGGAAGAGGATAGAGTAGTTGGATGAGACTTGTAATAGAGTCAGCTTTCTCTACAGAATGCTGAGTTCACAGCTGTGTAGGGATGATCTTAAATATTCTCTCCAGTTCTTCAGGAGGTGCTCAGGAACGTATTTGCAGTTTGTCAACAGTTAGTACTCACAAGGACTATTTAACTCGTTGTTGATGAAAAATTCTCAGCTAAAAGCCTTTATTTTTCTTTAGTTAGGAGTAGCAGTCTGCTACAATAAACTCAAGACTTGATTGTACAGGCTCCTGTCAAAAGCATCTGCCTGGAATAAATCAACACGGAGCACCACTAGGCAGGGAGGACTCATCTGTATGCTTCCTTCTCCACAGAAAGTGGATTGGTTTAATTTAAATAATTGTACAATAAATGCAGCCTAACTAATTCTGTCCTGTGAGCTCCTCCCTGTATGGAGATAGCTCTGCAGGTTTTGTCATGTTGTCAGAGTAAGCACAATTTCCAGGAGGAATAGCTTGCCTGTGTTGGTATGTGTCCCAGCTGACAAACCCTGTGCAGATGTTGATGTCCATCAAATTCGTATTCCTTTTGCTTGATTTTGAGACAAATGGAAATTCTTGAAATGTCAAGGGATGTAGCAATGACAGCTTTAAGCAAGGAAAGCCTTCATGTTCCCTGACAGAGGGAGCTTTTCCACAGGAAAGGAAGTTCTCTCATTTGCCTGGATATTTGAAAGTGCTACTTGCCAAGATCCTGTCCAGCCAATCTCTTCCAAGGCTAGAAGGAACTCTCCACCATTTCATGTAAACTAATCCAGCAGGTTCTGCTCCCTTTTTATTCCCAGTTACCAGGTTTGAATTCTTGGTGACAGTTTATTTGTCTTTGGAGGCACTTCAGTGACAAATGTTTAAGGGAGTGTGGGACAATGGTGGAGAACAAGGAGGCAGTTCATTGAACTGACAGTGACCATACAGTAAATAGAGGGAGATTCAAGCTTCACTGATCACCCAAGCGCACAGCAAAGCTTTTGTATGCAATCACAATGGACATACATAAGGTCTCTGTTTATTTTTAAGAACATACACCAATGTATACAGGGAGGAATATGTAACTTTCAAAACTGTTGTGAAACAAAGCCTCACAGTGACTCTGGTTTGGCCAAGTCTTTCACAGTTGCATTGGAAAGCATGATGGATTTTAGTAGCAATCTGCTCTCCATCCCTCCGAAGAGCTGTTAGTGAGCCAACTCCTTCACCGCAGGCAGGCACCTATAGTGCATATCTATGGCTGGGCTAAAAAGATGGCTGCAGACAGCTTTGCAGGTGCAGAACAGAAAATTCAATCTCAGTGAAATACAAAACCAGTACTCACTTTTTGTTGTTTCTGCTGATGTTGATGATGTTATTGGCTTTATTGTTTTTTTTTTTTATTTTGAGTACACCGGAAGAGAGTGAGAGGAGCTCCAAAATAGCCAAGGTGCAGTTATAAAAATAGCGGGACACAAAATTGTCACCACCTGGGTCATGGAAAACACTGCTTGAATGACTTGGGTTGCATTGTGTCTTCAAAGTCACTAAAACAAATTCAGACCTTCATTCTGTTTTATTCCTGTCCCCAGTAATAGCCACACACTACCACACTGCCTGTGATAACACACCCATTGTAAGTCTTCAGGAAAAGTAGGTAGTCCTGCAACAGAAAACGTTTTCAAGTGGGAAGAGCAGTGCTTCTCTGTGAGATTTCAACTCTGTGGTACAGACTTGCAAGCAGTAAAGTCGAAAGTTACTGTATTTTACTTGAGGCACTGGCTGTGGCAGACAGTTGAAAAGGCTCACATTGACTGTCTGAATGACATAAGTAGTGTGCTATTAGCATAAATACTTTCTAAGACATCCATTTAATCAATTTCTTAAATAACAGAATGATCTACTACAAAATAGTGGACTGTATACACTATATTTTGGCACAAAGATGGTCATTCTCCCACTAGTAACCAGGGACTCTAAATAAATGATTTCAACAATGTTTTATTAAAGGAGGACAAGAGCCCTCGAGCTGCATTAATCGGGGAGAAGTCGAGTGGCACTTTTGTTATGGAAATGTTAAACACATAATAGTTCAGGCAAACAATGTGGAGCCACTTCATTCTCTCAGCCATGCTGACACCTCTTAAAGAGGAACTGCAGGGAAGGATGTGGGAAAGATTTGCTTTCTGAGGAAGCTTTCAGCTAATATTTTGGATATTTACCTCCAAAATTCAGGCAGTGCAAATGTAACTGAAGGGCATAAAAATAAAGCAATAAAGAGGGATTATTTTGCAGCAACTGCTAGTTATCAGCATTTAGTGCTCAAAATCAAAATAGTCATAGACAAAAAAAAAAAACAAAACACAAACAAACAAAAAAAGAGCTGTGGGGTTTTTAGTGGTTTTTTAGGGGGTTGGGTTTTTTTTATGAATCTATTATGAGCCGAGAGGATATTATAGTAGAATGTGAGTAAGCATGAAGAGAGATTTTTGTAAACACACAGTGACATAGCGCTAATACCATACCTTGGACATACATCAGGAAAGGGAATGATGAACACACTGGAGTAAGGAAATAGATGGATTGAGACTTAGTAGGATGCATCAGATGGTGAAGTGTGAGGTGTAGGTAACCCAGAAATACACGAGTAAAGTGATGCAGAACAAACACATAGTTGTGTAAAGAGATTCACTTTCAGAAGTTGTATTTTAAATGTGTAAGAAGAAGAAAGGCTGACAAAAGAAGATCATTGTGTAGAGAAGGCTGAAGCTACAAAAAATTACAAAGAGGTTAGCTGAGACACAGAGTGAAAATAACAGGGGAGGGCGAGAAAGGTGACTGTCTTTAGAAGAGTTAGCAGGGCCAGAAAAGTAACGTGCAAGTAAGATGAATATTCAGCTTTGGAGAGGATTTTTTTCTTATCTCCAAAAGCTGGAGAAGGAAGTTATCATCCACATGTTTTTGGTATTCTTGACACTGCACCTTTCCTGGAGAAACTCTGGCACCTCTATCCTTAGAGGTTTTCAAGGCTTGGCTAGCAAGAGCCGCAAATTACTTTGTTTGATGTTAGCTGGAATACAGCTTCTACAAAATGGGAGTAGATGAGCTCCAGAGGTCTCATCTAAATAACTGTCTATAATTCTGTGATTTTAATGTTGACATAATGATGGGAAATCCAAGATGCTCTTTGGCTAGATACCGAGTGAGATCAGGCTTAGGAATACATTGGCATAATTCAGCAAAGATGATGATGCAGGAAGGCTGGGGAGAAGAGATAGCGATAGTTTAACATATGCCTACAAGGTCAGAGAGTGAAAAACAGTTGGGAAATAGTCAGTGGAAGTTTATGAGGATGGTGGAGACCAAAATGTATAATTTAGTCCAGAACATGGACACAGGAGGGAGAGAGGAAGTGTAATGCAAAGGAAATACTGATATATAAGGGAATATAATGAGGAAAAGTGTCTCTCTGTTGGTGTCAGCTATGACTTAGAAAATGGGCAGTTTGATTGCAAAAGGGAAGGGCAAGACCAGCAAAAGAATTTGGAGAAAACTGAAGGTGCAGAACAGGCCTCTCTTTCTTTTCCAAAAGAGAAATACTTGTTTAAAAACATGTGTTTGGCAGTCATCACCACAATATCTTGCTGCCTCAAAACAATAGAAATAGAAGACAACTGAGTCTTCTCCCTTATAAATATAGACAGTGCGGGCACAGACTATATTTTTAACATAGAACTGTCTGAGAGATTATAGTGCTGTATGTAGTCACAAAACACACATCCTCATGGAAATAAACATAGCTTGCTAGATGTCCTCTCAATACAGAAATCAAGCCACATATGTTTATAATGTGTTATACTAAAATAATGCAATCGCCTACTTTGTCGTGTGAGTATATATTTGGCTTGTTCTAGTTTTAATTGGTTAAAAAATTTATGAGGTTAGATGGTTTAAACAGAACAAATACAATCACTACAATTTCCTGTCGTATCCTGGCATTGGCGCTAAGACTTCTCCTAATTCCATCAGTGGCAGCAGTTGAGGAAGTGCTATTCTGGCATGATCTTTATAGTTTTAATGTGATGACACCTAAATCTGTAAACTTCTCAACCAGGATACTTGCCTGTCTTCTTAAGTCCTATTGCGTTCTGGCATAGGAGAGTGAAATCACTAAATGCTTTTTAGACTGAAAAAGGAAATACCATCAGAATAAATACTCAGTAGTGACAGTTTCCATATTATCTCATTTCTGGAGTTATGGTGTCATTCTGAACTCAGTAAAATGTTCTGCATGTCATGTAAAAGTGGATTATAGTAGGAAGTAAAGCAGCAGTCCGCAGAAACTCTTATGCTACCTTGCTTTTCTTTTTCCTATTAGTGTGTTCAGGCGTATACCATATGTTTACAAATTAGTGTAAAGGACATGGGGAATTCAAGTACAGACATATGTCTTGGTCTGTGAATCTCAGAAATCGAGGCCATGGAAGAGAATGCAGTATAGGAATGTGTATTGTATAGAAAGGACACCGGTGCCAAATAGCTTGTCCAAAGCATCTCACCTTTTTATGATGTAAAGCCTTGTTTGGATAGTTGCAAATCACTGTTAGAGGTAGCCTGAATTTGCAGTACTGTCAGTGTCAGTATTTAGCCTATGACTTTATTTCTGTGCTAAAATTACTCACATAAATGATGGCTGAGAAGACACAAGGTTATGTGAATCAACAGGCAACTAACACTTGGGTTTGGCCTGGTATAGCTTAGAGAGTTGGCCAAAACCCACTGAAATGAGTAAAACTGAGTGCTTAGATGTGTTGAAGAACATGTTACTACAGAAAAGCTGTTGCTGGAGTGGAGAGCATGTATCTGGAAAAGGAGCAGATAAGAAATGTACAGATATCTGAGAAACTGTGAAACCTTTCCACTTTTGGGCTGTGCAAACCTTGAGTGGTTTCATTTTGGGCAATATTAAGCTAAACTTTAGAACATACTGACTGCATGTGGAGACTGAATATAATCTCTCCCATTATATTCAGAAATTCTGACTCTTTTCGGAACTCACTGGGAACACTTTGGTCAGAACACTGTCTGGTTTGCCCAGATGTGTGTGCAGGAAGCAAGGAAAAGAGCTGTAGCAACCAAGCGCTTCCTCTGTATTAAGAATTATTCTGTCCTGCCCTTTTTATACTCATGGGAGCAAATTTTATTTTCTCAAGCAGTTTGGTAGGGAAGATTTGCTGAATTTATGAGATCAAGTGAAAGTATTTTGTGGTGATCCTCCCTCAGCCCGGAACTGAAGCCCGGAGTCTCAGTGCTCTGCTGCACAAATCAAGGAAGACGGTTGCACTTTGGTAGCTCTGATACATCAAATGTTCCTGTTTTGCAGTAGGGACAGCTGAGTCAGAAATTGTTCCTCACCCTGGCCCTGATTCTTCCCAGGCCCTATCCTCCTATCAGGGTATAAAAACTGCTTTAAAGTAGACCAGCCTTTCAGTTTCTCTTGGGATGTGACATCAGCTGAGCATCAGCTGTTTGGAAAAGTGTTCCATCCTTAATCCGTTCTAGCTCCACTGTCCTTCCTTGAAAAGAGAAAAAGCAGGAAGCTGGTTAAACTACCTCAGCTCTGTCTGGACAGTTTCCTATGCTGGGGCAGTTCAAAATATTATGACTTCTGTCAAAACAGTTAGGGACCCCATCATAGACATTTTTCTGAAAGACTGTTGAAAAATGTTAATAGCTGTAGTAAGTCAAATACAGCCTTTCGAAATGCTACAAATATAGCCTTGACTTATTGTACTCTATAAGAATCCTTTAGCTTCCATTTGTTTGAGCTATTTTTGTGAACTTTCAGTGAGCAAGGTATATGGCAAAATAATTCTGCAAACAATTAAAGCTGCTTTATATTTTATGTTGTCTGTTTTGGGAGGAGTGGTGTGAAGAAGAGATAAAAATGTCTTCAGAACTTTGCCTAAAATTTGGAGAGATTAATGATAAACATTTTGTCCTGATGCCTTTCTTCTCAGTGACTATAACTTTTACGAGTTTCAACACTTAAATTATCAGGAGTGTGTAAATACTGACAAAATTGCAATGAATGTATCAAGACTAGGTTAGAAAAAACAATTAAAATAAAAATAGTATTTTCTTCAAGCTTATAATACAAATTGTTTACTTTGGGAGATAGCATGTAAGTAGCCCTGGGCCAGTAAGATAATCTAATGTATTCTAGAAAAAAAACCCCAACACAGTATCATATTCATTATACTAACAACATAAACCCTAAGAGACACATATGATTTCAAAACTGATTTAATCTTTAAAATAATAGCAGCTTTATCAAAAATAGTGTTTCACTTTTCTGAATTTCCTTGAATAACTCTGAGGATATACATACTTTCAAGGAAAATAATTTAATGTAACACCAAGGCTGAGACTTTAAACATAAAAGTCTTAAGGAAACTCTGATTTAAATGAGTGATTTTTTTATACATCTATATATATATTTTTTTTATTCACTCTAAGTAACTACCTGAGTTTAACAACAGCTAAATACTTCACTGTGGAGAAAAAGTGATCAACAGTATAATGTACCAGCCAGGCTTTTCTCCTAAGATTTCTATTCTTCCATTTTTCTCAGATTTGCTTAAGAAAAAGAATGTGAAAGACACGGTTTCAGAAACACACTGCCACTTTAAGAGGATACAACATGCCTATTAATAATTGTATTACTCCTCTATTATTGTTAAGAATAATGAAGGAATGGGAGCGTTGGCCCCCAAGCTGAATTTATCCTGAAATGTTTTCAATTAACTCTTGGCACCGGCAGGAAAGCATCAAACCTTTCCCATGCTGAAATATGGAAAATCTGCAGGGAACATCCCAGCAGGAGTGGAATTTCATTAGAACAAGCACATCATAATTCAATGACTTCTGCACCCTCTTTAAGCCTTTCTATTGATAAGGAGTCTGAGGTGATTTTTATGGATTTGCAAGGAGAAATGATTTCATAAGTTCTTTTCAAAGAGTTTGTTTTGGCTGAGGCTTTTGAATTATTATCTGCTCCCTGATGAAAAAACAGTAAGACATTTGGCATAACTGTGACTATTAGATAAGAGGCAGAACTGAAGAGACTTTAAGCAAAATTTTATCCTTCTGACAACTACTTTCTGTAATCTCTATATGAAACTGACTCGACAACTGTTTTCCCAGGTCTTTTAAAGAAAGTATTGGTACTAAAACCTGCACTTTTGAACAACAAAATGTGGGCACTAAACCAGGCTTGAGGCTAATTATGCATTCAAATATACATTCAGACATGTTAATATTAAATATTCCCACACATTTAGTAGTAAAATATTAAACCAAAGTGTGTGTTTATTTAATAGTATGCATATCACTTTGCCCAGACATGGATTGTCTTAAAATATTTGGCTATATTATATATAAATAAAATAAACACATATGTGGAAGTGTATATTTTTTAATGCTGCTGAATGCTTAACACTTTCTTGCTACAAAGTGCTCTATGATTTTTATCTTTACATAACTCTTTAGCCCCTTCAAAATCTAAGCTAGGATATAGAGACACAAATTGTTGCTTTTACAAAACACTAGCATTTATGTTTGTTAACCTGCATTGTAGTCAAGTATTTTTACCAATTCCCACAAAAGACACAAGCTGCAATTAAACTGTAAAATTGAGTATCTGTGTGGGTCTCAGTTTCCCTGTTTTGAAGTGGTATTGTAAACTTACAGGAATGTCTTGTCTTTTTTCTACACAATGTTTAAAAAACCACTTAATTCTTTGCTGCTATTCCCTCAGTCACACCACTACTCCTGAGGCAGGGAGAACATCATGGAGAGTTAGGAAAGCAAACTGCTGAGGCTGCCACAACATAGAGAAAGGGCTTGGGGAAAATGCTGAAGAAGGAGATGGTACCTTGCATGTGGTTGCTGTTGGCAGGGGCATATTTTTTCCCATCCCTATTTCACTGCTCCGAAAAGGCCCCCAGGCTAAATGTCCCCACTGCTGACCTGAGTATACAGCCTTTCTACCTGAGGCTGGAGTGGTACATGTTGTCATGATGCCTCAGTTTGCGACACTAACAAGTAATTACTAGAGTCACATGGCAAACTTGCACTGCAGGAGCCCTTTGCAGTTAGGCAGGAACAGGAACACTCATGTAATAAAATCCGCCCATGTGATTTGAATCCACACTGTCACAATTTCACTTCATGTCTTTCATTCAACATGAACAGGAAGACTTTGCAGACACACATATATTTTTGTAGCAATCTGTTTCTGTCTTCAGCAACTGAGATTTTTTCTGAGATTTCAGCAGAATAATACTCATCTGTATCTCACAGTTTATCTTTCATATACATGGTAGATGAAGAAACAGGGTAAGTTAGAGTACCAATGGTTCTGTTATTCTGGAAGTACTTAAGGATTTTTCTGCCTTCAGTTTGCCATGTTACAGCTACAATTTCTGTGTCCTCAGCAACCTGCAGCAAGGAGTTCCACTGCTTAACTACTCAGTCTGAAGAATGTTATCTTTTCCTAGGGACTTTGCCACATGAGGCTGTCTCTTTGGTGAAGAAAGAAAGATGTTTCTTGACATTTCTCTCTTGCCTCACAGTGATTTCATAGCATTTTTCTACATCTCTTCTTAAGCTTCCTTTTTCCATGGAGCCATCATTCTTCCTGCTTTTTTCCATACTACTTCTAGTTTTATTATAATATGTTTTCTAAGTTCAAGAATGTATGACTAAATTATACAGTAATAGAACCAGCTGGGATGGAAAAGATCCATCAAGTCCAACTGTTACCCAGAACTGCCAAGACCACCACTAAACCATGTCACTAGGGGCTTCATCTACATGGTTTTTGAACACTTCCAGGGATGGTGACTCCATCACTTCCCTAGGCAGCCTGTTCCAATGTCTGACTGCTCTCTCGGTAAAGATATTTTTCCTAATCTCCAATCCAAACCTCCCCTGGTGCAGCTTGAGGCTGTTACCTCTCGTCCTGTCGCTTGCTACTTGGGAGAAGAGACTGACACCCATCTCACTACAACCTCCTTTCAGGTAGTTGTAGAAAGCAATAAAGTCCCCCTGAGCCTTCTCTTCTCCAAACTAAACAACCCCAGGTCACTCAGCTGTTCCTCATCAGATTTCTGCTCCAGACCCTTCACCAGCTTCATTGTCCTTCTCTGGCCCCACTCCAGCACCTCAATGTCTCTCTTGTAGTGAGGGGCCCAGAACTGAACACATCATTCAAGGTTTGGCCACACCAGTGCCCAGTACAGGGAGATGATCACTGCCCTGGCCCTGCTGGCCATCCTGATACAGGCCAGGGTTCCACTGGCCTTCTTGGCTGCCTGGACACGAGCTGGCTCATGTTCAGTGGCCGTCAATCAGCACCCCCAGGGCCTTTTCCACCAAGCAGCTTTCCAGACACTCTTCCCCAAGCCTGTAGTGTTGCTTGGAGTTGTTGTGGCCCAACTGCAGGACCCAGCACGTTGCCTTGTTGAACCTCAGAACATTGGCCACAGCCCATCGATCCAGGCTCTGCAGAGCCTCCGCATCCTCCAGCAGATCAACGCTCCCATCCACCTTGGTGTTGTCTGCCAATTTACTGAGGGTGCACTCAATCCCCTCATCCAGATCATCAATAAAGATATTAAACACCAGTGGTCCTAACACCCAGCCCTGAGGGGCACCACTAGTGACCATTTGCTAACCAAATGTGACATAGATTAGAAAAGAAAGAAATACTGACGATTTTCACTTCTATCTCTTTACCTTTTTAAGTTTTTTTCTTCTCTCATTATTAGGATTCTGACAATGTGCTTACCCATAAATTGTCCATCTCTGCTTGCTACTCTTTCATTTTAGACTCCTATCTTGATCTTCCTACTTAAATATAAAAGCTTGCATTTTGTATTTTCTGCTCTGAGAGATGCAGCATCCTAACATTCAGCCAAATGATCATAGTGTGCTCTGTTTCTTCTCATTGCGATTTCCTGTCATAAGGAGAGTTTAGAGCAGTGCTATGTATCTTGAAGGCTATTCTCAGAACTCATCCACTCATCATGAACTGAATTTTAGCCTTATTAAGCTAGTGCTTCATGACTCAAGATCAATGACCTGGATCCTGTTCAATGAGAGAAGTATTCAATAAACATTTCTTATCAAGTCAGAAATGCGTTTTAGGCCAAATTCCTTAGGTCTAGAAGATCTGATCTAGCCTACAGCTAACATATGTATGAGGACATAAAACTTTATAAAATTAGGATGTTTCTTTTTGCAGGTGATTGTCAGAAAGCTTTTCAAAACAGTGTATGGGACAGAACAATTAACACTGTCAGATTAAAGAGTGGTGGATAACAATACCAAAATAATCATTAACTGGAGTTTAATGCTCCCAAAAATTCAGGTATACACAGTTTCTGTTAACACCAGCTGGCTTTTATAAACTCAGTCACAGATCTCCGCCTGCTGTAGGAAATCTGGTTTAAGATCATCTAAGGAACTTGAGGGTGCACAAGTCCATGGGAGGAGCAGTTTTCTATTTTTCTTTCACGGAGAATTTTGCAGAGGACATTCTTTTTTTTAAATTCTCTTCTTGCATGTATTTATACATGTGCAGATACTCATATCCATAGTATATGTTGTATGTTTATCTTAACAAGGAAAGGTCAAAGTGAATCTGCTGTTAGGATGGAAGGTGCTGGAGTTTCTAGTGAGCTGATACTTGTGGTGCATGGTTCTACAGGCTGGCACTAGTCTTTGAGAAAGGTCTGTCACTTCGAACATTGCATTTCACTCTTTCAGTAGATAACCCTGCATAGCATCAGTGAAGATCTGTTGATGAGGTTTTCCATTCTCAGATGTAGAGCCTTTCAGGATACTCTTTTAAGTTTTTACAGTAATTCATTACAAACCTACACAAAATTTCTTTCATGCCTCAGAGATATTGTAATCCATTCTTTATACTATATGATGCTTTTGTTGAACTTACACAGAAAATATATAGAAGGAGCAATCTGAGGATTTTTCACCTTCCCATGTATCGAAAACTGTTTGATAATTTTATAAGAAGAAAGTATAATTTCTTCTGTATAGATGTTGTGATTTGGATAATTTGAAAACAGTAATCAATTTCAGTAGTTGTGGAATTGTACACACGGGTAATATCACATAGACAGTGTATAACAATTACAAACCAGGCAGCAGTGACTGTCTTTTTTGCCTTTACTGTAACCTTTCAAGGTTGAAGTATATTGGCCTTTTGTACATATAGCGTGCTTTCTTTCTGAGTTCTTACCTTTTAAGGGTTTATATGCACAATTTCTTTCTGTATACTTTCTTATAAATGTATAGGTTAATTTATTACCCCTCCCTCTAAGCCTGTTTCTGAGTGTAAAATTACACCTGGAGTCATAGATTATTATTTGCTTTTACGAAGAACTTGATTTGTGTTTTATTTCCAAAAATGAGTTGCAAGGCTTCATTGCAAAGACTGTGAATGCCTCAAAGCATTGTCACACACTTTTCTCAAAAGGTCTTTGTGAAATAGGTATGCTATTATTATCCCCACTTTGCAGATTAGGAACTGAGGCTGAGAAAGGGAGAAAGTAACTTGCTCAAAGTCATGTGGGATCTGCCCTTCCCTGAGCAGTGAAGTGCTCTCAAGTATTTCGGGTCCTTGAACACTAGATAGTGACATAGACAACAAAATAACAACAATAATTATCATATAATACATACTTTTTGTAGCTATTATTATTTTAGATTCACCTGTGTTGAGACAAAATCTTCTATTATTGCCACTGAGGGGCTGATAGCACCAGAGCCACTTACCGTTAGCTGACAAAAATTGTTTTGCGATAAGGTTATTCTCACTGGAATTGATGTTAATTTAGAATTGGGGTATTTTTATATTTCCTCAAGCAAAACTTCTTCATACAGGCATTAGTACTGTTACCACACAATTCATATCCACTGCAGCCATTGCCACAGATCTAGTCTTCAGGAAGTTCAGATCCAAATAGTTTTCAAATTCAAGCTGCCACTTTGATTTCATCACATCAAACCCTTGTTGAGATCAAACCTTTGAAATGAGAAAAGATTTTTAATCCAGTTACCCCAGATGGGGTACAACTGTCCAGGTCCTGAGAGCTACAGGATTAGGAATTCTCGAACTCCCCTCACCCACCTGTTCGCACACATGCAGGAGCAAACAAACTGTCTATATTTACACGCTTTACTCACAAACAGTACTCCAAACAAGCTGGTATCTAAGAACTGGGAAACGCTTTTCTCCCTTCCTCCTTCTGCTATAAAGGAACATCCACATCCTCAGCATTCAGCTCTGTCCTTATTTTGTGGGTCTAATTTTCATTATTTGGTCAAATGATTTTGAGAACTGGGTGAAATTCATAGTAACTGGAAAGAGATGAATTCACTGTCTACCTGTAGCATTATTTGCAAATGGATGGACCAAGCTTTCTATTTCAAAGTATCTTTGTTTCTCTTTCATAATACAGTGCTTAGTCTTGGATTCAGCCTTCAAGCAGCTTTCTCCTTAAGATAAATGTTGAAAGATGGGGGATAATTTCCCATGCATGAAAGCTGAAATTAACAATTCCATTATCCTGTTTATAATTTTCAGAATCAGAAATTGTCTGCTGTGCTCTCAGATTTAGATTACATGCTGGGGTAATTTGTGGAGACAAAAATACATTTTACAGCAATAAAGCTAGATAATCCATTCTTAAAGAATTCACATGCATTTGTGATGTTTAGTAATGCTCTCTATTCTCATAATTTTGGTGACATCATACTAAAACTATATCCAAAAAGTATGTATGTGCTGCTACTAAATAGGTTGCTATGTTGCTCTGTGACCCATGAAATGGAATCAAGAAATTAGTCATGAGCAGAAAGGCAGAATATGACGGGTAAAAGCATCAGTGAGAAAACATAAAGCCATGTTTAGTTTGTGGCAATTACAGCTGGCATTTCTCCAGTGTATCGTGTGTGTGTGTGTGGGGGGGTATCTTTGTACCTGTGTGCCTGTGTGTATGCATGTACGTATTTATACACACAGACATGCAGGATTTATACATAAATTTATACTTTTAGGGTTTTTTTATTATTATTTTTATATTAGTTGTCATAGTCTTTCTAGGATAAGCAGCCAAAGAAAGTAGCTGTTGATATTCTGACAAATGTTGGGTGACTTAATATAGTTTCCATTTCATAAACAGCAGGATAAGGACACAGGAATAAAGCAAGTTAGGCAATAAACAAAGTAGGAAAAATGTGTCAGTATTCTAAGGGAATAATAATGATGGAAACAAATGCCTTTGAGAATGACAAATTAAAAAAGCCATATCCATAAACCTCAGGTTTATGCAACTCCCCCTTATCCTGTCCTTGTTTTCCCCCTCCTTCCATTTGCTTCCCCCCTCCCCTGGATGAAAATAAAGCAGTTAAGCTTTCGGCACAATGTGCAGCAGCCCAGAAGCAGACAGACAGCCTCCTCCGTGTGGGGAGGATTTATAGGGACCCCTCCCAGGCCCTTTTGCAAATCCAGTAGTCCAATTCATGGGCTCCCTGACCAAGGCTCAGAGCTATAGCTGCAAAAAAAGGAAGAAGGGAAGGCTTGTCTCTTTCTTTCTCTTTTTCTCCCTTCCTTCCTCCCTCCCTCCCTCCCTTCCTTCCTTCTTCTCTCTCTCTTTCTTTCTCTCTTTCTTCCTTTCTCCCTTCCTTTCTCTCTTCCTTTCTTGCTCCTTTCCCTCTTCCTTCCTTCCTTCCTTCCTTCCTTCCTTCCTTCCTTCCTTCCTTCCTTCCTTCCTTCCTTCCTTCCTTCCTTCCTTCCTTCCTTCCTTCCTTCCTTCCTTCCTTCCTTCCTTCCTTCCTTCCTTCCTTCCTTCCTTCCTTCCTTCCTTCCTTCCTTCCTTCCTTCCTTCCTTCCTTCCTTCCTTCCTTCCTTCCCTCCCTCTCTCCTTCCCTCCTTCCCTCCTTCCCTCCTTCCCTCCTTCCCTCCCTCCTTCCCTCCTTCCCTCCCTCCTTCCCTCCTTCCCTCCCTCCTTCCCTCCTTCCCTCCCTCCCTCCCTCCTTCCCTCCCTCCCTCCCTCCTTCCCTCCTTCCCTCCCTTCCCTTCCTCCCTTCCTCCCTTCCTCCCTTCCTTTCTTTCTCTCTTTCATCACCATTTGTTATTAGAACATAGGCTTCCAAATGATGGAGAGAAAGGGTTGAGGGAAAGGTATTTCTCCCCTCTCCCTTGTGTGGTCCGACATATTCAAAGCAGGGGCCTGTCTAGTTTTACTGAGAAGGAGGAATGAGCTGATTTAACATGGACTGCAGCACCGCTGAGAGAGGGGGGAGCAACTCCCAGTCAAAGTGTGAGCTGTTTTGGTGTCCATGTGTGTGGATGTACAAGCAAGAAAAGTGGCCGATCTCTAAGACACCTTCTTTCTGAGAGTCCAAGGGCAGAGAATTGATGTGACAGACAATTCTCCTTAACTCCCTGCCAACAAAACAGCTCTTGGGCAGCTCCCAGCTCTCCTAGCTCGATAAAGGCTTGAACCTATCACAAAAAAACATGTGAAAGATTTACTTGTTGTGAATACCACCAGCGCAAATAGGAATAGCAACCACCTCTCCCCCCCACACTGATGTGCATTAAGAAACTGGGGTATGCATGAAAACAAATGCAGTGGTAAAGCTGTGAGATAAATTGGTCCCCAGTCTCTGCTACTACCTAAGCAGAATTATTGTAGTGCTGTAAAAGTTGCTCTAATTTAATGCCCGTACATCACCTATGTAGGAGATATACTGCAAAACCCTTATTCTGCTCCCATCCCCATCTAATGGCATCATACAGATTCAATTCTCAAATCATTTGTGCCAGCTACAAATGGAAAGTACATAAGGAGGCACATGGCTGCTGAAACTTCTTGGTCAATGTTTCCTGAATCAGAGTCCTTTGGCTAAAAGTCCCCTCTTCTCATGAATTCATGTCACACCTGTGAAAAGCTTTATAAACTTAAGAATAATGGAAAAAATTTCATTTTGTCCTGGGTCTGAACACTTTCTGGTGGACTGGTGAAGTTTGTCTGACACTGTGTTGGCAAAGGCCTTAACATCTTTTGTGCTTAAGTTACATGCCCATGTTTTGGGGAGTGGAAGGCAACATACAGATAATTTAATATTGCAGTGTTTATTAAAATATTATTAAAACAGTCAAAATATTTTTTCCTTACTTATTGGGTAACAATCTGTCTCTGAACAGCAGGTTGCACGTAGGAACAATGGAGGAAGGCAAGGAAAAATCTCCCAGTCCTACTAACAAATTATTTCCAAAATAGAATACATTAATACCTAATCAAGTGTTCATAATCTAGAGGTGGCTGAATATGCGGGTAGTAAGACTTCATTCTCTCCCATCAGTATGCACAGAAATAACAGAACAAATAGAGAGTTAATAAAAGTATCCCTGTATTAGTGTGCCCTGGCACAAATAATCCCATTGAAATCATTGTGCTGGGTTAGAATAGAAGGCTAACTGCAAAGTGTGCAAGTCTAAAGCAGAAACTTTTGGAGAAGTTACTGCATAAGGTGTAATGCAAGCACTTCAGGTGTAAAATATTGTTTCTATGTAAAGTGTATCTATGTATCCATTAAAGATAGGCTCAGATTGGAAGAGATAAACTAGCTAATATTTGCTTTATGTTAGAGCAGGTATTACCACTTGAAGTCTTAACTAATTTACTAATTTTCCAGAACAAAGATTTACCAAACATCTCTGATGTGATTGAAAAGGTATAAGGTTACCTCCTGTCATAACTCAGTACCTTGAGGTATTAAAAATATTATAAGAACAATAATTTTCAGATGATGTCCTTCTGCGGTCTGTCTGTGGTCTTCTCTCAGAAGGTGCTGTAAAGAAACCAGACCATCAAGACCATGATAAATATGTTTAACTTACTGTTAAGAAATTGAAGTTTTTAAGATCATAAAAATGAAGAACAGATTGGAAATGATTGACCCAGAATATTGGTAGATGGTTAGCAAATTATTCTTTCCTTTTTGCTTCCTTATCTCTTTCGTCCAGTCACACATCCCCACTCTGCCAGACTAAATACTAATGTGATTAATTTCTCATGCTGCAGTAAGTTCTTTGCTCCATCTTTCTTTGCAGAGTGAAGATAGGGAGCTAGAAGAATAGCAAGGTGGGGGCTGCCACTTGTATTGCTATTGATTTTAATGCAGGAAGCTGAATCTGTGCATGGGTGTGCTTGCGCACCCACGTGTGCACCAACGCATGAGGCCCTGACCTGTGGGAAAAAAGCATCTTCAGCAACCAGAGCCTGTAACAGTACTTAGAGGTGTAAAGGGGCTGGCTGGTGCACGAGTTGCAGAGTTGAGGGATGAGCAGTGCAGACCTCCTGGGGTGCAGGGGACAGGGATGTAGCGTGGTGGGTGTCCAACAGTGCTGGGGAGGCAGAGTAGGTGCTTGCATGTGGGTGAGCAGGGAGGGCTGCCTCTGCCACCAGGCGCTGGGGAGAGGAGGAGGAACAAAACCCTCCATTTTGATGGCTCTTCTTCACCCATCAGCTCCATTTACTCAGTCTCAATAGCAGGGGCTCAACAGCAGCCGTGGCAGCAGCTCCTGCCGGGCTGCCACCTCCTCCTCGGATGCGCACTTCCCAGCAGAAAGGAGAATGAAGAAGGAGACAAGGAGAGAGAAAGAAAGAGGGAGAGTGAAGGGGGGAGGGGATGGAAAGAAAAGGGAAAAAAACCTTGCTGACACGGGGCATAACTTAATTTTCACGGTGCCGGGACAGCTGTATCGTGTAATCTGCCATGGCATGCCATTAAAACTTCAATGCCTTTACTGACCCAGAAGGGAAACTCAGACCGTGGAGAGCCTTTTGAAAAGAAGTGGTGATCTTTCACGATTTATGAGCTTGTCTTAAAGAAACAGACTCCACTCACTTTAAATTAATCACCCTTTTCAGGGTACATTGAAATCTGGGGTCTCTCAGCTGAAGACTGTGGAGACCTGGTACCTTATGAATGCCTGCCCTGTCTTTATTATTATTTTTATTTCATTTTATTTTTGTGCTCACCAAAATAGGTTGGTTTTCAGGCAAACTGTATCTTGCAAATTGAGGTGCAAAATCCAATTACACCAATTCAGTGAAAGTCTGAATGGAGTAGCAGTGGCACTTGCACATTCTTGTCCCCACAGACATTGTGCAAAAGAGAAAAGAACCTGAGAAATATGAGGAGTTAAGGACTTAAACACTAATGAAATGTGAGACATCCTCTATGATTCACCAGCTAAAAGTAAAATAGCAGCAAGTCACCCTGCTTCCATTCTTCACACGGTCCAGGGAACAAAGGGCTGGAAACTCATACTAATAAAACGTAAACAATTTTGAGGTAATAAAACAGCCGTGTGTGTTATAAGAAAGTGTAGATAAAACACTTCCTTACTATGTTCCCAGGAAAACTGGTGTGATTTACAGGAAGAATGCCTCAGTTTTGCATTCACAGAGGGTGTAAATCAGCATCCTTACATTGTCTGCCATTAGTATAATATCTGATTTACTCCAGCTGTTTGTCTGGACTCCTCTCTTGAGCACTTGCTTTCCTTGGCCAGCAGCATTTCTTAATTGGCATGGTTTTAATGCTAAGATAGTAAGTGACCGTGCAGTAGGAGGATTCAAAGCAACATAGTAGTGATTTTCAAACCCTTAAAACTTTCCATATCTAGCAGCAGCAACACTCTTTTTGTTCCTTTGGTGAACTAATTATGGAGTAACTTAAACCAAAGCAAAAAACTTCATGAACTCACAGGCAGTGATGGAAATAAAGCAATAGATGGAAATAAGATCTGAGATCAGAGTGAAACTTGTATATGGAACCTGAACATCTGAATTAATTAAGCAACTGCCTGCCTTGGAAGACCGGACTCATGAATCCCCTAATGCTCTGAAGTGCCATTCACTCTGCTTTTGTTAGAAGTCCGACTTCTGACAATCTTCTGAATTGTTACTTATGATAAATACCAGAAGTGAGTATTCAAAGCAAAAATTTTTCCTTTTATCCATACTTTTTAGGGTTTAGAAGTTTTGCCTGTTTCTCTGGAGTCTGTATCAGCCAGAGGTAAGGCGTGCAATCTCCTTTACATAGCCAACTGTTCTCTAGATGCAGCTCCAATGAACTGTGCCTGGGTATGTATATCAGCCATACATATTCGTGTGCACATATTTTTCTGAGACAGGGTGCTCTCCAGAACTCTAGTTTATACAAGGCGGGTTTGTTTGTTTGCCTTATCTGACTCCTTATGTATACATTGGCATACTCCCCAGTGGCTCTGATATATATTTCTGTTAGTTCAGGTGTCCTTTTTTTAAGTTTTCAAAGTGTCAGCTGCTGCTGATGCAGGTTTTGTGAGGCAGCTGTACTACATATAGAATAGAAGCTGGCACAACATCTCTGGTTTGTAGATGGTCTATTATTTTGGAACTATTTTTTATCAGCTTGTTAGACTCACAATAATGGCCCTGGACAGTCACATTTCTAAACTTACGTATTTCATGACAAGGAGTTTACACTCTTACTCACTGGACTGTGGCCCGCTGTGAGACATTATAATGGCAGATACATCAGTTGTAGGGGGAAAGAAAATGGTATGTGGGTTTACTTACTATAAAACGCTTTGGTAAGTACTTGCTATAAAACGTATAGGGAAGTGAGCATTAAAGTGCTGAGAAAAATCTATTTATTCACATCAGTAGGAAAAAAGGTACTTATTTTTCTGCAGAATATTAAATTTTTTACATCCCTCCAGAACTTTCTGTTAGATGGTTTGTACTTCTCGTGCATACAGAGCTTAATAACATCACAACCACATTCTTCAGTTGAAGCCTGTAGAAAACAGATCGAATTATTGAATGCTTTGATCCATACATTGTTGTTGGTACTTGTACTTTTTAAAAAAAACTCAGACAACATCAGGCCCACTATGAAGATGCATTTAAATAAAACACCACTTACTAGTGGCTTCCCAAATGCTGGTAACTGGAGGAGGGAAGATGGTCTCTCATGTCTATCTCTTCAACTAGGTCAAGCTCTCTATCAGTCCAGCAGTGACATTTTGCTTTTCATGTGGGTGTAGACATATACATGGTGTAATTCTGGACTGTTACTGCACTTGGCCGTGTATTTCTGTCAAGATACAGATACGTGTCTTTTCCCATTCGTTGCAACAAAAGTTAAAAGCTGTCCAATAAATGCATATAACCATTCATTAACAACCATTAAATCCAGCTAAGGCCCTGCTGTTTTCCTATCCATCAAAGTTGGGACAACATGCATGTCTACAAACATTACTGTACTTATTCATACATAATCAGTTGTATGAAAAGTTTTCAGTGTTTTGAAAACCTAAACCCTATCTGGTGGAAATATGAATTTATGCAGTTCATTACAGCTGTATTTTTGGAACTTGGAACCAGAGTCTATTTTATGTCTTCTGATGCCTTTATTTATTTATATACCCCAGGCTGAGCTGTCAATTTTCAGTGATACGCACTGCTGGCAAAGAGGGACTGAGGTGGTAAAGGGCCAAATTTACAAGCTCTTCCAGTGAAAGGGTTAGCTAATGCTATTGTGGGCCCTGTTGCAAGGTGCAGGAGAACATTGCACTTTTCATTTTGCCTTATGGCATTACCTTTCTTCAGGAGCACTACACAGCTAGAAAAACTGTGTGCTTTTGGAGCAAAGTCATAACTAGCATACATTGGCCTGATAAGACATTAGATAGTGCATGAAGTAGAGTTCTCCTTGATTTGTGCATGATATACTCAGAAAATGAAACCTTTAGTTCCTTGAACTTCTTGGTGAATTGGCAAAGACCAGCTTATCTTTATGGAAATAATGTCCCAGAGCTACAATTGACGAGATTTCTGCAGTTTTTTCTCAAGCAGTATGTGCGAGATGTGTGACATACAGTGTTACAGGAAAAGAGTGAAGTAAGAAGGTGAGAGGTTGAAAGATGCTTTTTACAAACCGGTGAAGTCATACAATGTACTTGTCTGGGTGAGAGGTTATTCTGATACTTGTGTGTCTACAGAAACAACCAAACATAGCATGGACAAG
Source organism: Psittacula echo (assembly GCF_963264785.1). Taxonomy (NCBI): domain Eukaryota; kingdom Metazoa; phylum Chordata; class Aves; order Psittaciformes; family Psittacidae; genus Psittacula; species Psittacula echo. The sequence goes on along the minus strand of NC_137742.1, from coordinate 45,123,073 downwards.
AGGGTGGAAGTTGCTAGCGTCTTAAGTAAAGTGAGAAGTTCAAGTAGCAGAACAGTTGTTTCACTTCATGTCCATAGGAAAGTTATATGCAGTTACTTTTCCAATTTAGTGCTTTAAAAATAGAATAAACATAGGGTAAGACTAAGCTAAAATTAAGGCCTAACACTTAAATTAATTCTTCCTCAGTACAACTGTAGTAAAACCAGATGGATTCTTTAATCTTGGGGTAGATTTTTTTCCCTGAAGATGCAGGAAATGAAGACCATTAGATTAGGAATACATGTGGACTGCCTGATTCTTTGCAGGATTGAAAACTGGTATAAATAAGGACAATAGAAAGGGCTTCTTCAAATACATAGTGGATAAAACTAACACAAGAGGCAATATAGGCCCACTGCTGAAGGAGGTGGGTGCCCTGGAGACAGAAGATATAAAGAAGGCAGAGGTGCTGAATGCCTTCTTTGCCTCTGTCTTTACTCCTGCAGACTCTCCCCAGGGGCCCCAGATTCCTATAGCCCCAGAAGGAGTCAAGGATAAAGGTGGAGTTTGCTTTGGTAGATGAGGATTGGGTTAGGGATCAGTTAAGCAATCTGGACATCTATAAATCGATGGGTCCGGGTTGAATACACCCACGGGTGCTGAGGGAGCTGGTGGAGGTCATTGCTAGGCCACTCTCCATCATCTTTGGTAAGTCGTTGGAAACAGGAGAGGTGCCTGAGGATTGGCGGATGGCAAATGTCACGCCAGTCTATAAGAAGGGCAAGAAGGAGGACCCGGGTAATTATAGACCGGTCAGCCTCACCTCCATCCCTGGAAAGGTGATGGAACATCTTATTCTTGACACCATCTCTAGACATATCAAGGATGAAGGGGTCATTAAGAGTAGCCAACATGGTTTTACCAAGGGGAAGTCATGTTTGACCAACCTTATAGCCTTCTATGAGGAAGTAACTAGGTGGATGGATGATGGTAGAGCGGTAGATGTGTTTTTTCTTGATTTCAGTAAGGCATTTGATACTGTCTCCCACAGCATCCTCATAGATAAGCTAAGGAAGTGTGGGCTTGATGATCAGGTTCAAGAACTGGTTGAAAAGAAGAAGGCAGAGAGTTGTGGTCAATGGGGCAGAATCTAGCTGGAGGTCTGTGACTAGTGGAGTCCCTCAGGGGACGGTGCTGGGACCAGTGCTGTTTAATATTTTCATCAACGACCTGGATGAGGGAACTGAATGTACTCTCAGCAAGTTCACTGATGACAATAACTGGGAGGAGTGGCTGACACACCAGAAGGCTGTGTTGCCGTTCAGCGAGACCTGGACAGGCTGGAGAGTTGGGCGGAGTGAAACTTGATGAAATTCAACAAGGGCAAGTGTAGAGTCTTGCATCTGGGGACAAACAACCTCATGTACCAGTACAGGTTGGGGGTTGACCTGCTGGAAAGTAGTGAAGGGGAAAGGGTCCTGGGGGTCCTGGTGGATAGGAGGATGACCATGAGCCAGCAATGTGCCCTTGTGGCCAAGAAGGCCAATGGCATCCTAGGGTGTATTAGAAGGGGGGTGGTCAGTAGGTCAAGAGAAGTTCTCCTCCCCCTCTACTCTGCCTTGGTGAGGCCACATCTGGAATATTGTGTCCAGTTCTGGGCCCCTCAGTCAAGAAGGACAGGGAATTGATTGAAAGAGTCCAGCACAGAGCCACAAAGATGATTAAGGGAGTGGAACATCTCCCTTATGAGGAAAGGCTGAGGAAGCTGGGTCTCTTTAGCTTGGAGAAGAGGAGACTGAGGGGTGACCTCATCAATGTTTACAAATATGTAAAGGGTGAGTGTCAGGATGATGGAACTAGGTTTTTCTCAGTGATGTCCAGTGATAGAACAAGGGGTAATGGGTGTAAACTGGAGCATAGGAGGTTCCATGTGAACATCAGGAAAAACTTCTTTACTGTGATAGTGACAGAGCACTGGAACAGGTTGCCCAGGGGGGTTGTGGAGTCTCCTACGTTGGAGATATTCAAGGCCCGGCTGGACGAGTTCCTGTGTGATGTACTCTAGGTTACCCTGCTCTTGCAGGGGGGTTGGACTAGATGATCTTTTGAGGTCCCTTCCAACCCTTGGGATTCTGTGATTCTGTGAAAGACAAGTAGAGTACTCAGAGTTACTATCACCTGGGTACAGAAATCCATTCTGGTACTTTAGTTGTCATCATCACAGGCCATACACTGCTGGCACTGTTAATGCAGGGCACAGGCTCTGAAGGAAATAGCCCAGTCCAGAAAGCTTTACGTAGGCAAGAGGTCCAATAAAGTCCTAGCTTTAAAGTGCTAAAAAATTTCCAGAATCACTCTCACACCACAGCTAATAAATTCTGCTACAAAAGAAAGGTCATATTTGAAAAATTTGCAAGGATTATGGATATACATGCCAAGAAAACACTCTGATGATTTGGAATATATGGAGTAACAATTTGGTATATCATAATGTTCAAATATTTTTTTATCCCATGGAACAAAGAGAATTTTGTATCACAGAGGAATAGTGATTTGGGAATCTGACTTAAAGTATGGTGTATATATAGCTAAATAATTTAAAAATGGAACAGGAACACTCTCATACAACTTTTGAATTAAGCGGTATTTCTACACACCTGAAAATTCTCTACATTTAAGGCACAAGATATATTTAAATCATTGTACTAAATATTTTTTAAAAATATAATTAACTAGTCAAGGTTTGTTGTTGGTGTATTTTTTACAAACAGCAGCTAATTAAAGATCATAGAATCACAGAGTAGTTTGAGTTGGAAGGGACCTTAGAAGGCCATGTAGTCCAACCCCCAGTAATGAGCAGGGACATATTCAAATAGGTCAGGTTGCTCAGAACCACATCCAGCCTGGCCTTGAATGTCTCCAGGAATGGCACGTCTACCACCTCTCTGGGAAATCTGTGCCAATATTTCACCGTCCTCATTGTTAAGAATGTTTTGCTCACACCCAGCCTGAATCTCCCCTCTTTTAGTTTAAAACCATCACCCCTCATCCTATCCCAACAGGCATTGCTAAAACATCTTTCCCCATCTTTCTTTTAGGCCCCTTTTAAAAACTGAAAGGCTGCAATAAGGTCTCTCTGGAGCTTTCTCTTCTTCAGGCTGAACAACCCAAACTCTCTCAGCCTTTCCTCATCGGAGAGGTACTCCATCCCTCTGAAAATTTTTGTGTCCCTTCTCTGGTCCCTCTCCAACAGGTCCGTGTCTTTCATGTGCTAAGGACCCCAGAGCTGAATGCAGTACCGCAGGTGGGGTCTCACCAGAGCAGAATAGAGGGGCAGAATCACCTCCTTCGACCACGCTGTTTTGGATGCAGCCCAAGATATGGTTGGCTTTCTGGACTCCAAGCACCCATTGCTGGCTCATGTCCAATCTTTGTTCTCGTCAGCTAACATGATGAATGTTGAAAAAAATGAAGCCATTTGGCATTATTAAGCTTCACTCAGACACACCATACAACAGTATTTAAAATAGTTGCAGCAGTCTAGGAATTCTGCTGGGTTGCAGAAACAAATTATGTAGGCTGCCTGAAAAATTATCCTGATGTTTAATGGAAAAACATTATCCTTTCCAGTAGGTTTCTGACTTGGAGGAGTATATGATTTTTAAGAAGCCTCTTGATTGGCCTGGAGCAAGCTCTGAGATTATGATTGTGTGAGAGAGAAAACTGCAGGTATAGGGAAGATTTTTAATAGATTAAACATGCTTCTGCAGCTCAGATTATCCAAAGAAGTCTTCCAAACTCCTTGGTGTTCTTCTAGCACTAATCACAAGCTGCTCCCTGAAAGTACTTTTTGACCCAGGAGGCACCTAGTGTGTTCTGGTTCTTCAGTTAGACTGCAATTTTAGTGAAAATTCATATGTCTAAGAAGACTCTAAAGGAGGCAAAATCAGTTTTTGTGATTACAGGCTGATTTTCCTGTCTGTGAACCTTTCACCGTCAGAACGTAAAGCCTGAGGAAACTAAATTTCCTGTGGAGTATTGCACTCCATTGGATCTTTTAATTTTCTGGGCCCAGACTTCTTTGGAGGGTTAGTGGAACCAGGCTAGAGCTCTAAGAAGAAAAACATTCACACACTTGGAAGTAAAACTGTATTAGGTCGAAGCCTTTAGACCTGTGCCACTTAAATATCTATTCATTATAATAAAGACTTCCCCCTTTGTGTGAAATTTTATTTTCTCCCTAGTTTGCCTTGTCTTACTGCAGTTCCCTGCCCTGCAGTGAGCATCCTGCTTTCTGATAAAGAGTAGTTAAATGACCCAGAGCATGGGACAGTATGGTACATAGGGTTATGTGCTGAGAATAAGCCAGTTATGCAGAGGGTGCTGCTACATTAACAGTGGAAGCTGGGAGCTGTCAGAAGAGACCTGTGTGGGGAGAAAGAGTTGCCCACAAGATAGCTGACAGGAAGGTGGAAGAACCTTGCACCATCTTTGGCTGTCTCAGACTATGAGGCTGGATGGCCATAGGATAGGTGTCCTTAGCTGCATGTTTCTCATGTTCCGTATGCATCTCTTCAGACACGTGAGGTGAAATTGATCTCACCAAACATAAATATCTCAGAGGCATTTAATCTAAGTGATACATGAGCCTTTCTCGTCAATAGAAGGTTACAGCCATATCTGGAAGATGGCTCATTCCACTGCCAGGAACGTAACTAAAATGAGTGATAAGAAGTGCCCTCAAGAAGTGTCAGCATTTCTCCACTGACTAGGTTAAATCAGGTGAGATGAATCTTACACCAAAGGACATGCTGTCAGGAGTGAGGAGCAGTCAGAATGCCAGCAAGATTCAGTAGAAGTAAGGAACTTTTAAGGCTGCTGAAAGATCAGGTTGGGCCAGCAACTTCAGAGTAACAGAAGAGTGGACACCACCAAGTTTTAACTCTTACGTGTTAATATAAAATTCCCAAAGACTGAAATTAGAATATTGATAATTCTCAGTGATGGGAGAAAGTTTGAAAGAGAGTTCTATTAATGCATGAATTTTATCCAGGTGCAAAGCACTTTCAACTACTATGCTATAGTCACTGGAGATGTTAGAAAGTACATTTAAGATGACATAGCCAGCAATCCTGCAATCATGTAATACTCCTCAGTTGTCCATTGAGATATTGGAATGAGTGTTGAAAATCACAGAATAAATGCAAATGATACTTTTCTAAACTTAGAGACTGCAAAGAGCCAAAGAGAATGAGTATATATAATTTGTTTAGACTTTCAGCAGGTAACTGATATCTAAACAACATGTTAAAACAAAGAGAAATGCTGATTAATGGTTTTTAATAAGGATGGAAAAGAGTATGATGTAAATATTTTCATGGGATTGTGTGCCTCAACCACATAATCTGAACATCTGTATTGTAGTCAGATTTGATCTTCCATTTCAGAAAAGAAAATCTAACATAGAATAGTCCTTTATGTGAGGACATGGTAGGATTTTGAGCAACAAGATGTCAAAATAGGAGATCTCTTTGGTCTTGTAGTTGTCTGTGTTTCCAGTGAATGCATTTGAGTGTACTGTTAGAGACAACTAGGAACAGATACCAGCCTTTTAGCAATATTAAAGCTGACGTTTATTCTTTCTGGTTTTAAACATACTTTTTAACCTTCTTTACACAGGGCTTTTCCCCTTTTCTAAGTATTTCATTTGCCTGCACTTTTTGAGGCCTTCAATCTTCCTTCCTTTCTCCACTGTCCTACTCCCTCCCAAAAAGTGCTATTTGGTTTGGAAGTTGTCCTAATGACTTCAAGGATTAGAAAAGCAAAAGGAAAAGTGGATGATTTAAAGAAGTGTGCAAACACAACTTTTCAGAGAGGAAAACAGCACGTAGGTGAGGCTGGAGAACAGTGACTGTGCAAACATACCCAGAACACTGGTCCACTTAGCAGAACTAACATGGAGATTTGTTGCTGTTCCTTGCAGATACCCTGCAGTTGTTTGAATAAATGTTCATACCAAACAGGTGTGCACCAGTCTAGATCCCTGAGCACGAGGTATTCCCAAACTGAAAGGAATGATTTATTTTGTTAATATTGTATCTATACAGCCTTTTGAAAACATCAGGTGTTACTTAAATATTATTACATTCCAATAATAAAATAAATACTTGAAGCATCAGATATTTAACCCTCTCTTTCCCTGAGAAACACACAAATACAGTACTGTTCTAATAAATCCTTAATTTTACGGATTTCCTGCTGAAGTTTCTGACTAATGGTAAGTTATTTGTTCAGAAAGATTTTATGGTGCTCATAAAAACTCAATCACAGTTTTAAAATAACTTTTAGGTTTTCTGTAACATGATGCTGCCATCTCAGTTCCCAGAGGGTATATTAAATTCAAGTAGCAATAACAAATCATTTAAGCAATAAATAAATAACCTGCGACTGAGTTGTTAAGAGTTAATAGTCTCCCATACACTCAATAGAGACTGAGGCTCCACTCTATTAAAGTGACCCCCGGGGCCATGGGCCAAATTGCACCCAGTTGTTTTGTGGAAGGTATTCATCCCTCACACATTCATTTCCTTCTTTATGTTGTCTCCTTTCATCAGTGAAGGCACTCTGCAGTCCCTGAGTCCAGAGAACAATTACGGTACAGTCTCAGAGAAAAGAAAGAAAACTGGGGTCATAAATATGTTAAATGGGTGCGTGGGTTTAAGTGGCTTTGTAAACTAAACACAAGGGAAACCTCAGACTAATTAATGAATATGAAGCAGCATGATAGGAATGTTTTAAGGGAAAATTCACTTTACTTCCTCCCCTCACCCCACAAACTTAAAAAAAGAAAAAAAAAATTATTTTCTTCCCTTTAAAAATTAATTCCAGTGACACTCATGACACGACACATCCTTATATTTTACTGAAATGGTATTCAAGTAGGAACTGGTTGCAAAGATAGCTGAACTGATAACTCCTTCTCAACATTTTATTGGTAACTGAGTTCTTTCCTCCACAAAGATCAGCCATTTATCATGATAGGAAAGCCAAGTAAAACTGCAGGAAGATTTAGGACTCGAGCCAAGATCGCTGTTCAGTTTTATATTGTATGTTGATTCCTGACCTGACTTATACTTACCACTAAATAAACATGGATTCATTGAGTGTCTGTGGTGTCAGGATTCATCCCTATAATAATAAGATTATGGGCCCAGAACAGTAGCCTTCATTCAGTCCTAGCAGTGGGACAAATTTTGCTCTCAAGGTCTTCTCCTGTCCTCCTGCAGGAAAACTGTCAGGAGGCTGAAGATGGGGGAAAGATTCTGTGGACTTTCCTTTACTTATAGAGCTTTTCCTTATATTTATATTATTCCAAACTCTGGTGTATTTATTTCCCAAGATCTACCACAAGGTTCTGCTACCAGCCTCCAGTGCTGCCTCCAGGTCCATAGCTTGCTTCAAAATCCTAGTTAATTTTCACTGGGTCTCACTTTTGGAAAAAAACATGTTAGAAAACAAAACTGTTTTAGCCAAACCAAACTCTACGTGGCAGAAGACCAAAATGGGGGTGGGGAGAGTATTTTTTCTACCAAAAGTGCTGAAGAACATTAATATTTCTGTGCAGATTTTTTTTTTGTTTGTTTGTTTTGTTGGTTGGGGGTTTTTTTGACCCAATGTCATGTTTCCATAGTCAATCCAACCAGAGTGGTGTCACCAACAGCACAGCAGAACCTTCCTCTGAAGGTCTGTGATATCTTGCCTTTCTCAGAACCCCCTCAAGACACCACTCACTTGCCATGAGATTGATGATCCCTCAGTGCCTCGCAGCTGTGCCAAGTCCCAGGTTACCTTAGTGAAGTTCAAAGACGAAACAAGATCCATGGGGACGACAACTCAGGTAGGCCCTCCACTCTGTTGCACAAGAGGTGAGATAACTGGAATGAAAATGAATTCCTGTTCCTGCTGCTCTTTGTAACTCCTTTGCAGTTTCTCTGTAGAGCATGAGATGCCTCCTCTCTGAGCAGTATAGCCAGCTGCTTATTGTAGGACAGGGACCATCTCCTCTGAAGGGGGACAAGGGAGGAGACACTGTCTAGTGTCTCCACACTGCCTTCAAGTAGGGAGGGTGGAGGAGTTGCAGTAGGGTGGCTCATTTGCTCAAGACACAAAACCATCACTTTGCAGACTTTGGGTGCTCTTCGCTATCAATAAACATGTCTTGGCTAGTGGGCACTATGGGAACACCTCTGCCTGACAAATGTAACTGGTGAGTATTCCATCCTCCCCTTCAAGCAAAACAGGATAAGTTTACTTAAAGTGCTAGTGGAAGTGGTTTGAACTGATCTGGCTAAATGCTCAAGGCAGGCATGGAAGTGGCTGCCTGATCACTGCCACCTGCAGTACTGCAGGGATGCTGACCTCTGTCTCATAGTGGTAGTGAAGTGCTCATAGGACACTACTCTGATCGTAATGGACCTTAAACACCATGTCTGCTCATGTCCTAAGCCTTTGTTCTTCTCCTAACTCCGCAAGGTCTGTAGGTTGCACAAGCTGCTTCTTAGCTTAGAAAGATTCAAACTCCATTAAGAATATTTCAAAAGGCTACAAATAAGCACAGTAGCAGCTTACTATATATGTCATTACTGTCGCAATTAATACACATATATGAAAGCATTGATATCTGTGATTTGTTGAAGTCAGCTTTTAGAGAATCATAAATTCCTGGGATGGAAGGCTATGTGGCTTCCATTGGTGTCCCAGATGCATACCCACACTGCTCCTCATGTTAGGCACCAGGTTCAGACTGTTTCTGTAGAAAATGTACTGCTCTCACACAATTAATGTCAAGGAAAGATATTTTAGTTGAGTTCAAAGGAGGAAAGTTAGAAACCCCAGTTCAGAAAGATGACAAAACTTCAGCCCTGCTGCTGGGCATGGAGGGAAAAGACTGACAAGAAGACCTTACTACAGCATTTCAGAGTGTGGATTTTTAATTTCTCTGTTTAAGAGTGCTGTTGAAAAAGGGCTACAGCATAGAAAGAGGGGCAATGACAAAATGAAATCTGTGCAGTTAGCTTTTCATACTTAGAATACATTATTGATATAGTTACACAGAAATGTATTTATAGTGTATATTCACCAACACTCAAAATATTCCCAAGTTTTGACTTTCCACTGAAGGCAGTGGAAAGAAGTTTTCAGAAAGGAGTAAGTGAGCTAGTTGAATTCTTTGCCAGGAAAAGGTCATTTTCTTTCTGTCCACTTGGCCAGCTTCTCAGCTGAAAAACCACCATTGTCTTCAATGCAGTGACACTGATCTATACCAGCTTTTCAGCTAATGGATAGTTCACAGGCCACTTCTGGTTTTTGTCAAGTGTAGTCAAGATTTGTCAGTATTTTCAGACCTTTTGTTTTGTTTTGTTTTGTAAATTTTTTTTCCAACTCTTTTACTTGCTGTCCTTTCAGCTCACTGATCTGCTGGCTTAAACGATCTCAGCAAGAGAAGAGAGGGTAATGTGCTTCCTATAGATGAATTTAGGGAGGAATTAATGTAAAAAGACTAAAACGAGCAGGAAACTTTGGAGATCAAAAACGACTTTCCAAACATGAGCATCTAACAAGCGACACTGCTCCACATACAGGACGAAAACAAAGGAAGTGCTTTCATTTGTTCATCCTTTTCATGGTTATTATTTATTTATTTTTACTATTCATTCAGCTAAAGGACTGAGCATGGGCTGAGAAAGAAATTTAGGATTTCAACCACCCTCCCAACAGCAGCAAAACTATAAATACTGTTCAGTCTTTTATCCTTTGAACACTCCGAAGGCCCTTGTAGTCAACGGAAGTGTTAAGCATGCCAAAGGAGCCGAGTTGGGCCTTTAATGAATAGACTTCATTGTGCCTGGCGATTATACAGGTAGATGGTGACAAGGCAGACAGTGTCCAGTCTTAACAGCAGTCCTTGTGTTTGGAAGATGATTCTTTCTAACCTTCTGTTCTGCTCCGTCTGATCCTTGTATGATCTTCCTTGACTGGGTGGATGGGAACAAAACTGCATCATCTTCCTTTCTGGTTCTGGCAAGGGGGCCGGCATGAGATGGACTGAAGTGGGCATTTTGATTCTGCACCAGTGGCTAGCAGTGAGCACGCTGGCAACAAGGCTGAGTGAGACCTTGGGACCATTCCTGTACACCTGATGTCTCCCCTTTCTAGCTCCCCGCATGTGGCCATAGATCGAAAACATGCAAGTATTATAAAATTTTAATTATTTTTGTTATGATAAAGAGAGAAAGACCAACTAAATATGGCCTCTCTGAACTTTTCTACTCAAGCCAAATAAAATGCTAGGTGTTATCTTGGCAGGTTTTCCGCTTTGGTAGCATTTCAAGGAAATGAGAAAAATTTAGCAATAAACCTCTGTCTCTTTCCCTATTAAAATTGTCAGGATAGTAAATCAAGTTTTTAATGACCAGGGAAAAAATTCAGTACATTTAAGAAACCAAGAGAATGTCTCTTGTGGCATCTGTAAAAATATCATCTGCTACCGTTTAACCTGGGAACAGACACGTATGACAAAGTTTATAGAGAAAATGTTAGTGTACAGTTCAACTTGAAACAGAGAACCTCAAAACGCACTCTTCATGTTTCAAAACTTTTTCATGTGTGATGTGATCACATGAAGGATAAGCATTGTCGTCTCACCAGTACTTACTTAGAGCTTCATAAATACTGGCACAAATATCCAATTGATTTCTTTTTTTAGTCTAAATATATGCACGTTATTATTTTTAGATACAGTGAATGATGAAGACCACACAAAAAAAAAAAACACAAGTGATTTTTGCATGAGAAATTGTGGCACAGGTAAAGTATAATGCACAAATGAAATTGAAGAACAAAATCTGCCTTTGAGGTGACTGATCCTGCATTCCTGACTTCACCTAAAGAGAGGTGGAAAAGAGCTGGCTAAGGGAGACTGGAGGCAGTGAAAGTGTTTATGCCTCCTAGCCTTCTTGCCTTTCTTTCTTTTTTTTTTTTTTCCTGTGGAAGATAGATCTGTCAAACTAAAAGAAAAATAGACTTCCTGTCCATTACATATACAAGTCCTTGAATTATCTTTAGCGGTTGCCTTTTCACTGAACTGTGAGACAACTTAATTTGAAATTACTCTTTTTGGAAATCCTAAACCCTTGACACATTTCATTAGGCACAAAATGATTATAGTTATCAGTTAATTTGTTTGAAGACTTGGTAAACACTTGTTACAAAGAGTTTAGAGATGTCTAGTAGTTAGCAGAAAAGGGAAGCTGTCTCCAATCCTTAGTTTATTTACTTAGCACTTATTAAGCACTACTTCTGTATCTACCCAAAAAAGAAATATTTTAAGCAAACCGTAAAAGTAGGCTTGACCCTTTCACAGACACATCATAAATCAATTGTTAAAGCGAGGGTGAAAACTCTGAAAGAGGTCAGAGGTGGAAGAGAGGTCATCTCTGAGAAGGGACAGTGTGAAAATCCACAAGGGGTGGAGCTTAGCTGTATATAAAAGTTAGAAAAAGGAAATTCTAGAAGTGGTGAGGCTCTTACACCATGAAAGCATCAATAAAATCATAGTTATCGGAGTGCTGAAGTTATTCACAGGTATTTATAAGCCTGCAGCTCCAATTGCCAGACCAGTGATGCCAGCTCATCTGCCTAGTGACAAAACTAGGCAAAACTTTTTCGAGTAGAAGGTTTACTTTCAGTTATATGCAAAGTAAGCACAATATGTTTCTCAGAAACTGTACCATTTCTTCTGCTAGGCTTTGCTTGTCCTTGCTGTCATCACGTCAGAGAGGTTTATCCCAATGACAACAATTTCTCTGGACAACCTGATAACTTGGGAGCGAGCACTGTATAAAAATGTTTGATGCTATTCCCTATGGAAGCAAGGAACTCTGCATATGTTTGGCTTCAGCAGTTTTGCCTTAATCTACAAATGCACGAGTATGTTCGGAACTGATTCTCCACAGTTGAGGGAACTGCATAGTGGTCTTAAAGCGCTTAATGATAATGAAACATTTTCAGCCACAGTAATTTGCCAGTTTGTCATCTCTCGGTTTTGTCTCATCTTCAGTCAAAAGATATTAAATGATGCCACTGTAAGATTTGCTCAGTCTTTAACCAGCCTCACAGGTTTTTTATGGGGGTTTTAGCTCAAACTCAGAATTTCAATGAACAGCTCTATTTAAGCATTTGTTTCACTCAATAGACTAAAGTTTAAATTCCAAACAATTAAAGTTATTCAGATTTAAATGGGAAGATTTCCTGATTGTTTTGTAAGTGCACAATTTATAAGTCATAATGACATTCCTTCACTTTGTCCAGAAAAAACAAAGGCTGATTTATTTCCTAATAACAAAGGCAAATGGTGAGGCTGTATGAAACTGCTTCCTTATTTTCAATGGGTCAGTGCCAGGCTGTTAGGTATCTTTGAACCCCTCCTCCCATCTATAGCCTTCCCCTGAAACGAAGCGCTCCGAAACATTGCCAGTGTGGAGAGCACACCACATATTGAGTTATACTGAGCACGCAGTTATGGTGCAGCTGATACCTGTGCAGTCAGTTACCAGAGATCTGCTTGATATTCATTGTATCAGCAATGATTGCGCTGGGCTTACTGAAACACAGCAGAATGCATTCATCTGGCTAATGTATATACCTTCATTGATGCTGCATTGTGATGTAAACAATGTCCTGTTCCTTCCTTATAGTAACCTAATTGACAGCCAGGCATTTTGAGCGCTCCAAAGGGCTATTGTTGTGGTGAATGCCGTAACAATAGGATTTCATATAGGTTGGGGCTTAAAAAAGTACAATGTCCTTTTTCTGATATAAAATCAAGAACTGTGTACTGGCTGAGATTGAGATAATGGGCTCATTGTGAAATTAAAGCTTTGGCTTTGTTGAGAATCGGCTGCTTAATTTTTATAGGTACACTTGTTTAAAACTCTTATTTGCTTGGACACATGTATTGTCTCTGTAGCTATAAACATATATTTTTTAAAAACCATGTCTCCCTTGAATCATAGACTCACAGAATGTGAAGTTATAAACTCCTAGTTCTGTGTTGTCAGTCAGTGGTGAATCTTCCAGTGACTTCTGTGGGGAGCAGGGTGAAAGCCAACGAAATCACACCCTTCATCTGAAGAACAACTTTGTGATGATATTGCTAACAGCTCGGCCCAGAAGTGAGAGACCTAGGCAGTGGAGTTATTTCAAAATGTCCCTTCAGTTTAAGTGCTTTCGATTCTTTGCCTCCCCCTGGAGACAGAATCCCTTCCTCTTCCGTCTTGCAAATTGAGATACTGACAGTCACAGGCTCTGTTTGAAGATCTGGCCCTTAACCTCTGGGGCTGTGAGAAAATATCGAAAAACAAAGTTAAAAAAACCTGATGTTTGGAAGGATTTCAGCTAAATAAAATGATCCTCACTGGTTAGAGCCTTCTTGTAATGAGGGCACTGCTGTGCCTTCTGATTATTGTACTTGAGGACGTTTCCCCAGTTGCTGAGCCATTTTGCAGGGACAGAAGAATTGAGGAATGGTGATGGGAAAATTTGAAATGGCTGCAAATCAAAGTAGGCAAGGTGCTGTCATTTGTGCTGCTTAAAAAAAAGACACTTCCAGACCCATCTGGTATTGAACAGACATTTGGCCCACCCTAGCTAAATTCTTGAAAGAGCATTTTGAAAGCCTTACTTCCTCCTGGGGAAATTTAGCTCACAAAATCAAGAAGTGGCTTTCTTGAGGGGCTTTCTTGAGTCCATTCCTGAGAGTGTTCAACATCCAAAACTTCAATTGAAATTGGTGGGTTTGACTCTGTCTCAAGTAACACAACATTTTCACTTCCATTGTGTTAAAATTATTAGGCTGATTCCCAAAACTACTGAAGTAACTTAGACATGCTTTTCCCACTGAAGATGAATGGGTTTTGTGTTTTCAGACAGACATTCAGCTGCACATGAAGATCCAGTCTCCAGCACAAAGTGGGACGACAACATAATCCAATATACGTGGAGTCTGGCAGCAATAAAAGGCCCACAGCTCCTGTTCTGCCAGGTTCCAACAAATGTAGAATAGATACAAAGTTTGTACCTTCAAGGACATGGAAGTAAATCAAGCTCAGATATTGAGATTTCCCACTCTCATATGTATGTTTTCAGGCATGTGTTTGACTGATCTTTCCAAAGCACAACATATTTTAAATCATCAAGTTTTTCTCACAGATCCATTCATATGGTCAAAATTAATCTTTTCATTGATTATTTTAATTGTTTGAATATGTATTATTAAGGAGTGGGGAAGAACGGGGTTTGCAATATTTTCCTGCTTCCCTCATTGGCATTCTTGTGAGTTCACATGTGCATAACAACACTCTCCTCGCAAGCCCTCTTTCCTGGGATTCCTGAAACACTCTCAAACAGCTTTGCAGAAATGTTTAGCTATCCCAGTGGGAGCTGGGGTGTTGTGATGACGGCAGCTGCTGGGTGAAGGATGGAGAAGCTTTTTTGGCATCACTGCCAAGTCCATTAGGACAAGCTATCTCCAGATGTTGGAACTTGATTTGGATGGAAGAGTGATTTCCTATTGGTATTATTGCTAGGGATGGGCAGGTTCATGTTCCCTAAATGGCTCAAACCATTGTAGGGTTTGAGCTTGAATTCAAAACTTGAATTTTCAGGTAGGCTTAAAAATTCAGTAAATGTTCTCGTATTATTTATTTTGAGCACCTCTGGAAAGAGAGGGAAACCCCCTATTTTTATCAGAAAAAGAAAACAGAATCTCTAGTGAAAAGGCATAACCCAGGATAAAGGATCCAGTGCAGTGAAGCAGAAACAGAAAATCGTAAATATCAGTTTCCTAAATCTAATTTTATGGAAGTACATAGGGATTTAAAAAGACGAAATCCTTCCATACAGTCCACCTCTTATTAAATAAAGCAAACTTCATTAAACATATAATAAAGTTATCTGTTCCAGCAAAAGAAGATTTTCAGTAGAAAAAAGATTCCCACTCCAGCAAAACCAAAACTCCAAACAAGGAAGAGAAAAGGTGGCAGAAATTTAAACAAGAGATGCAAATACATGTTGCTTTAGGCTTTTAGAGCTTGTATGAAGTTTTCAGGCAAAGGACCAAAAACACAGCCATCATATCAGTGTTCGAAGAGGCTTACCAGGCACCTGTGTCCCTGTGGTCCCACACAGGGAGAGTCCTGTGGCATGGGGCTCTTAGTGCATCTAGCTCTGCTTCTTGACTTGAAAACCATGTAATGGTTTTAAATCCCTCTAAAAATTGCAAAACCAGAGTGAGAGAATGGCTCCTAAGCAGTCTCCAGCCTATGCCAGCCTCTGTTTTTTGAACCTGGTAATATTTTATCTACATGGAAAGTTTCTTCTTAGCGGTTAGAGAAGTCTGTAATGGGAGAACATCGCAGGAGGTTTGCTCTCTGGGATGGAAAATATTAGTGTTGGTGAGTCTGAACTGCAAGTGAAAGCTGGGCCACATGCATGGGTGGTACTAGGGCAAGCAGCCTTCATTTGTAGCTGGTTTTGCCCCAGCACAAGAGCTTGCATAGAGTGGAATTCAAGCTTTCCAGCAAATGGCATAGTTTAAAGGGGTAAAAGTAAGGCATAGACCCAGCCATGCTTTAGTAATTAACTTCTAACTTGAAAGTCAACTTTGGAGAAAAATGGTCTGACGAAGAATCTCTCTCAGCAGGAAAAAGCTGAAAATGGAGCGTGACGTTTATAAAGCAGCCTCTGAGAGAGCAGAAACTCTCTCTCAGAATACCACAGGTCTCCACATTTCTTTCGAGCAAAGAGCAACACGAGGAGCACGCGTTTTACAGTTCTAAGCATATTTAATACAATGTTTTTACAACAGCTGTTGCTTTCACAGAACTTTAACCCCACTGTGTAAATGCATCACAGGCAAAATACTCTGTTGTCTTGGAGACAGCCTTTGCTCGCAAGCCCTTTTCCACCGAGCTGGTGTCAGCTTTCAGCTCCGGCTGCATTCCAGGCAGGCAGGCAGATCCTGGCCTCCCTCTCCTCTGCCTTCATTATTGGCCTCGCTGAAGGACGGATGGCTCAGGAATTCGGGGCAATTATTGGGACGGCATACGATCAGTTTCCATCAACACACCTGATGAGAAAAAGGCAAAAAATTAGTCAAAAACATAGTGAAAAAAAAAAAAAATCTGTGAAAGATTTCCTGACATCCATTTTTTCCCTTTTTCTTTTGCTTATCTTTTATTTGTTGCTTATCAGGCCTGGTACGTGCTAGATTTAGACCAGTTTATTGTCTTAACTGAGAAGCGTTCCAAGCTGACACTTGGAAGACCATTGGAGATATCATGTGCTGAATGTCTGCCATTAAAGGACTTCTCTTGTCTTTGTGAAAGATGATACTAGCTAGTGACTTGACCCCTCCAGCTCTTTAGCATATGCACTCACTGCTACAGGTAGCAAACAGCAAACTGTCCTCATCGTGTGTGTTTGTGACACAGACCAACAACGTGTTCTAAAGCTCTGTCTTCAAAGTCAAGCATACAAAAAAGAAACAATTGGAAACTTTTCTTAAACCCCAGAATATTTGTTTTCATCTGAGTTTTAGACAGGCAAATGCACTTGAAGTGGGTTTGCTCCAGGCGTGAATAATAATAATAAAAAATGATATTATGAACTTAAAATATAGTCACCAAGCATCAAAGAGAGATTTTTCACAACTGAGTAGCTGGACCTAATCTTGCAAAGCACCAAATGCCCTTGAATGCAGTGAGTGTTGGAAGGAGTCAGGTCTATCAAGCAAACACTAAAGACTTCAAACAGCTGAGGTCCTAGATCCAGGAAGCTCTCTGAAAAAGCAAGGTGCCGCCATACCTTAGGCAACTTTAATCAACCCTGCTTTCCTTCAGTGTAAGCACTGCCGTTGTCAGCAGGTGATGTAGAGCTAATGCAAAGCTAAGAAGTAGGTATTTTTTTCCCTAGACACCCTCATTAATGCCTAAATCTAGAGTGCACTGCTATCCAACACAACATTTAATTGCAGTCTTCAATGGAAACACGTATTTCAGATTCCTTGGTTCAAATAACACTTCCAAAGCATATATTTAACATGAGGATTGTCCTTTCCTGAACCAGAGCCCATTCAGATTCTCTCAATGTTCTTTTCAAAGGGTTTAGAAAGTAAAAACTCCCTGTGTCAGGTGATGTGTGTGAGCCAAGATCTGAGGGAACCATCTGTAACTTTAACAGTGTTTGACTGGAGTAACGCAACAAGGGCCAACTTACTGTCCTCTCTGCAGCAGAACAGCCCTCAACAAGGGTAAGTGTTTTGGCTGCTAAACAAAATTAGGACCGGGTTCAGGACTGGACCTGCAAATAAGCTCAACACAGACAAAAGAAAGTTTTAAAGCTATGTAGCATTAGAACAAGGTAGAGCTCATAAGAACAACTGAGTATCCCACGGTATTGCACGAAGCTCTTCCCTTGATTAGGTTGTGTTTTAAGCTTGTGTTTTGACTTGAGCATTGCACAACCCATCAGTTCATCAATTTAGACCTGCTGAGGCTCACAGAATGTTGATTACGAAAGGTGGGGAGGCACCTTCAGCACAGGTCTAGCTCAACTGGCACAGGCTGCAGTGATTTCTTCCTCCCATGGAAAACGTTCCTAGAAGGCATTGAGGCCAGCTCTACCCAGTCTATAAACTTACTGCACTTAAAGCTCTTCTTTTCCAAATTTGCTTGCCCAGACTCACGAGGAAGAGCCTTATACATGGAGAGCTTTCTGCTTCAGCTGTGCTAAAGCCTGCTCTGGCAAGCCAGGGATCACAGCCCTGTGACTGAGCAAAGGCAACAAACTATCGCATGCAATTGTGCCTGCAAGTGGTTCCCTCACTTACGGTTGGGCAGCCACACCAGCAAGTATAGCCCTAAATGCAGCAAAACATGGGTGCATGGTCTCCAGAGGATCATCTGAGCCAGGCTTTCTACTCTGTCTGCAGCTACAGGGGCAGATTTGGGTACTTCAGTAGAGTACATTATTCTTGTCCATCTCTGATGATTTTGTCCTGGAGACACACCAGCAAATAAAGGAAAAGAGGATCTTAGATTTCCATCTTCCCTAGCGTTCTCTGGCTTCTGCTTATTCTTTAAAAGGGAACAATGAAGAATGTAAACACTGATCACTTTGCTTTCACTGGCGCATCTGGAGTTACGATCTGAGCCACAGCTAGCTAGGGTGAGCGGAGGGTGTTTGCTAAGAACTGTAGCAGTTTCTTAGCATAGAAATGAACTTAGGAGCATAGAGACAAAGCCACAAGGCAAATCTACCCTGAGTGAAGTGAGCAGGATTTGGCCTCTTGGAAGATCAGTGTATGGCTGTCTGCAATATGTAATATGCTACATTCTGCAAGCGTCACACATATACCCTACATACAGGAGTTTGTTAGGAAACTGAGCTGACAAATGCTGTCAGGGTAGAGCATACTGAGCAAAGCCGCGCTGTCAGGGTAAAGCATACTGAGGAGAGCCATGCTGATCTGACCTCATAGGGAAATTACCATGTTCTTGATATTTAGATGTTTAGCTTTACTGGAAGGGAAGAGATATTTCTGACCTCAGTAATAGACATATTTAAACCATTCCTCCTCTGCCCTGGAAAATACTTCTTGAAGTTGTGCTGCCAGCTGCAATTTTTTTTATTTCTGCACGTTCAAAAGTGCACCTAAAAGTTATGCATTGAATAGGTAAAAGGTTGCAAACGCAACTGCAAAAATCAATGTGACACTTCAGTCTCTTTCAGTGAATACTAAGCAGAGGTGAGTAATTAGAAATTCAAGTAATTAGAAAAAAAAAGGGAGATTGTTATCTGGGATCAAATGAAAACTTGCATGTGGAAGGTTTGCATCCAATCACAGACTATACAATCTGACATATTTCTAGTCGATATGAAGCAATCCAGCTGGAACTTTGAGGCCCTGAATGTTCCCAAATAAGCAGGGGCCCAAAATTATTAACAAATGCATTAGCAAGAGGTTTGGCTCAGTTCTAGGTGTTATATTTCAAAATGGACTTGGATGTTTTTTTCTGGTTTAAGAAACTCACCCATTCTGACTGAAGTGAGACAGTTGTGATTTATGTAATGCTAACCCTGACATATGACTTTTTTCATAGATTACACTCCTGCATTTATACATAGTTTGAAGCAAAGTTCTCCCTTTATTTTCAAGAAGGAAATCCTTCAATGTCAGAGTTATATTCTTGGAATTTAATGTTGGCCTTCCGATACGTTTAGCTGGTATTTTATTTACCTGTGTTTGTGACCTCTGATATCTCTTGTTTCTTATCATCCATGTCCACAGTCTGTCACTTTTTTGGTGCAGTTACACCCTCCTAATAAATTATAACAAAGACTTTCAAGACTGTTAAT
Source organism: Psittacula echo (assembly GCF_963264785.1). Lineage (NCBI taxonomy): Eukaryota > Metazoa > Chordata > Aves > Psittaciformes > Psittacidae > Psittacula > Psittacula echo. Next base: position 45,103,618 of record NC_137742.1, on the reverse strand, counting down.
TCTGTTGAAAAATAGAACACTTAAACGCATTTTTTTATCTCTGGTTCTTTCTCTCTGTACTTCAGAAAGAAAAATGAGTGTGTAAAGTTCTTTATGTGAAATCACTGGTAAACAATCTTGAAACAAGGGGGTTTGAACTCTAACAAAATATCAAGATAGGAAGATAAAAATTTCAAACCATAGTGCATGCTAGGGGGTTTGCTTGAGAAAGAAAACAGCATTTAACACACGGCCCAGTGAAGGCAATGCTGTGTTATTTTTGTGTTGATACTTATGAATGTGGTAGGACAAAAATCCTGACTTTTAAAAACTTGACGATGATCAGAACTTTCTCAGACAAACAGCTAGGTTTGCACAAAGAAAAAGAAAGCATAGGTGGCTGGATGTTCCATGGTAAGACCTCTAAGCACCCTAAACAGCAGGGCATAGCACTGTAAAAGGAGCAGGATGAGAGACGCCTTGCTGCATTCTCATACCCCTGTGAGACTCTGACTCCTAGGGGTGCCTGGGGCAGCAGTCACCTTTGCTGGTTCTTCAGCTTTGAGGCAAGTACTTTAGTGCTTCCCCACTTCACCCAGGAGTGCAGGTTTCCTCTGTCCCTTTCTCCTATTTCCCTCTCCCAGGAAGGCTGGAGACCCCCAGGGTGCTGATGCCACTGCCCACCACCTTAGAGTCATTCTCCTTTGCTTCAGCACACTCTTGGTTTCTGTTACCTGCAGAAGAGACTGAATGGGAGAGAGAGGCAGTGCCTGGGACAAAGAAATGTCCCAGGGGACAACAAGTTGGGACCACCAGTCCAGGACACTGCCACAGATCAAATGTCCCCTGTGAGCACGCAGACACAGCAGGAGGTAATTCAGGAGTTACAGTCTTCCTGACACCTCTCCTGATGGACCAGTTAAGTAAATTTCTTGTTTGTCCGTAAGGATCTTCCTGTTTGACAGTGTGACAGAGCTGTATGCTACTAGGCATTGGCAACACGGAACTTCAATGGCCTTTTCTAGGGACAGGATTGTCCACAACCTAAAAAAAAAAAAAAAAAAAAAAAAAAAAAAAAAAAAAAAAACCAAGTGATTTGGGATACTCTGGCGTGAGAAACAGTAACATCAGGTAAGGCATAATGGTATGTTTCCTTCTCTAAGAAGGAGAAAAATAACTGCTACAGCTGAACCCAGGACAGATATATTCCAGTAAGAACCTTCCAAATAATCAATTTTGTCTTCTGAAATCTATGAAACAGTAATGAATTTTCTGTAGAGAAATCAGCTGCAGACCTGAAGAGTCGCCAGATCTGGTTTGGCGCAACATTTCTTTATTGGACCAATTGGTGAAATTCTTGTGCCCTGTCATCTGCTGATGGTGCCAGATCTATCAGCTATTGGAGATACTTGGGAAACAAATGGGATTCAGAATGGGGTCATCCGCACTTGCAGATTTCTACAGAAACTGCAGTGATGTTGGTCAGTTTAAAAAGCACAAATGTAAAGGGAAGAGGGGATTCCTTGTTACACGGATTTTTTAAAATATTTTCGCTTCATCTAAGCCAAATGAAAAATTGGTTCAGTAGAATCTTACATTTCTTCTATGTTTTATTACTTTTTAGAAATTAAAAAATAAATACTAAAATGAAAATATTTTTTAAAATGTATGGATGATTTGTGTCATTGAAAGAATATCAAGTGAAATATTTGACTCACAAACAAGCTCTCTTTTCAGGTGACTTTAATGTAGCTGAATTTATTTTGATAAGTATGAAAGTAATTTGGGTTTTTTCTTCAGCAAAAGTACCATTAGATCCAGTATACACCCCTTTTCCAATTACATTATGCGCTGAGGGCCTAGTCAGTAGCACCAGCTCAAGGTAAGCACTTGCTGGAGCCAGTGGGACCCTTGCCAGAGCAAGGAGTGGAAGGCTGATCCCTCAGGGGAGAGCAGGATTTAACAAGAGTGCTGTGCTGAAAGACCTTCCTGAAGGAAGGGAGAAAAAAACAACAAACAAACATGGGAAAGCCTCCAGGTAGTTCTTGTAATTAGAGACAAATTCGGTATCATTTTGCAAAGCAAAGAAATAATTAACTTCTTTGTTTCATTTGGAATGCTGAAAAAACCCAAACCAGCCTGTTTTCCACCAAGCTCCCTGGGTGTGTTGGAGAACATGCAATACCTACCTAACTAGCCTGGCTGGAACTACACCTAAACCACAGCTGAATCACCTGCTGGTCACAGAAGAGGAAACGGAAGCTTCCAAGGAATGAGCAGTCCACAGGTCAGATGCATGCAGGCTAACTGTGAGTACCTGGCCATGCTATTTATCCTGCCTATGTTTCCACCTCACCCTTCCCTGCCCTGTTATAATACACAGTACTGTTTTCAGTCATTGGAAAATGCTGAAGTCTAGCACCTGTGGTGGTAGCTCTGCTGAAATCACAGTGTTACTCTGTAGCCCAGGGAGTAACACTGTCCTTGACCCACACTCCGCAGCTAGCAAGTGTGCCTGGTTTCCCATCTTGAACCACCTGATGCCATCTGAATTGAACTTCTATACAGGCATACAGTTGTTTTGAGGAAAAGGTTACATCAAAGTACATGGAACTGATGTTATATAGCATTTATTTTTATTTAGCATAAGTGGAATATATTAAGCATATACTGAGGAAGGATTTCTGATTCTGTCAGTATCCGTCAAATAGTGTTACACTATCATGGAACTGGAACAGTGAGGAGACCATCAGTCTCATGAAATGATGTACAACTGTACTAATCAGCTCCTGTTATTCCTATGAGTTCTCAGGTGCAGTGGCATGGACAGCTGCAGCAACAGAAACTGCTGGCCCCCAGAAGGAGCTGCAGCTCTGGTTTCACTAGGTAATATTAACGTTCTGGTTTAGATACGAGTGCTTTCAAGTGAGCCTTTCAGTCACTCCTGCTTAGCACATGGAGTTTCAGATCACTGAGTGATCTCAGGGCACACAACCTGTATTTAACCATAAAGGTCTGGTTAAACTAAACCAGAAGACACACCCTAGCAACACACTAACGGTATTTCCACCACTAATAGACATTTAGCACAAACTATATCACAGTTAGTCCAAAACAAAACGGAAACGCATCTGTTGTGAATGGTGAGCTCTCCAGTGCTGCTTCTATTTTGCCCCAGAATCTGTTTATCTGAAAGTGGCCTCTACCATCTCCCCAGAAAACACTAGATGACAGATCGCATAGAAACTGCATTACCACACTCACTCCAACCTTAGTTTTCAGCTATGGAGCCGCATCCACCTTGTACATGTACTAGATGTTAAGTGGAGTGGACTGGACTAGATGCAATGTGGTAAGCAAAGGCTGCTGGGTGATCAAACACCACACATGGTAAGTGAGAGCAGATGCAGACATTGAGGCTGATACATGGGTCAAAACACAGCACTGGCATATTCTAATCCACTTACTGGATACACAGAGGTCAGGTTCACAGGTGTAGTTTCTATTGTTACTTGCTGAATGTGTGATATTACTCATTTCTGGCCATCCCAGTGTTGGAATTTACACTGCATCCATGCAGTGTAAATACTAGGTATGCAGATAATGTAAATACTAGATACGCAGATAATATTAGATATGGCTATATTTTGATACCCCATATTTTTTATAGGAAGGTTCTCAAATGTTTTCCGTTGTCTAAATGGCCTTGTGATGTGACAGATGTGCTCAGATGTGCTACCATCTCAGACTTTTGTTCTTCATGGCTTTTCTTGCTCTTTTGGCTCTGAGTTCACTTACAGGCTTTATTCAGTGACAGCTTAGAGTTAGCAGTTGTACAGTGAAAGCAACAACAAATGGTTGAACCTGCTGTAGGGTTGATAAGAAATAAGAAAAGATTATGTAGCAAATTCCAAACGTCTTTCCTTCAGGCAATCCCTTCCCACATGTCCCAAGGCTGCTGACGGAATTCTGTTGTGTTTGCCTAGGCAAAATGTGCCCAGCAGCCAACTAGCCCCTTGTCCTTCCTGGGAACCAAAGTGTTCTTTTAGCAAAGGTTTTGCTATGATACAGTGCTACCTTCCCTATTAGCAGAAAGGAGCTGGTTTGGTATGTGTCCCTTTCCCAAAAGCACAGCAAAGAGAATGTCCTTGTCCAGCAGCAATGACCTGAAGGCATCATATATTTTCCTAAGCTAGCACTTCCTTTTTGCTAAGACATGACAGTTGTGTTAGAAAATGCTGTGTGTAATCTATGACTTAAAAACATAGGGCCTCAACTTTTAAATGAAGAGCTTGTTATTATAGTCCTATTTTTAGCCACATGTGGCAGTACTAGAGAGATACTGTTGTGTATTTTAGGTTTGTTAATAAATCTATACCCTGCTTCTGATGCTGTGTGGTGATAAAAAGTACACAAAAGCCTGAAATGCAAAGATATTAATGTGTATATTGCTCAAAGGGCTCGCATCTTTCGCAGCTACAGAGTCTCTTACGTACTGCAGTCATTGTTTCTTCAACATGAGTAGAATGCATTATGGTATAAAAAAAGGTGCTATTTTCACTCAATAGTTTATTTCAAAGGTTAACTTTCAGCAATTTAGTCTTGTGGAAAGAAATATTTTCATCAAAGTATTACAAAATTTTCATACAAAAACACACTTTCACAACAAACAAAATAAACAGCTGCTGAACCTTCTTTTCATCGCCAAAACAAGCAAAAACCAGAACTTTACCAAAAGCAAATTTTTAGGACTGTAAAGTGACCTGGAATGAAATCACAAATGCAGTGTGGTTAAGCCACTAAATTAATTTATTTTCTTAATTTACACTTAATCTTTTTTGAAATATAGTACTATGTAGGCACGATTTACACCTAGAGTTAGGAATGTGCTCACATGCTACTGTTCTTTATGTCCAGGTTTTGGCCTTGGCAAAAGCATCTGTTTCACATGGTGGAAAATTGGAATCAAATTGACTTGGTTTAAATTAGTTCATTATGTGCTAAGTGGTGGTTTGGAGCTGTGGGTGTCACTATTGAAATGTTTTTCTTGTGTATAGAAAACTAGGAAATTACCTAAAGTAAAGGTGGAAAATACGAACTGATGCCAACAGCACTTGAAAAGAACAGCAAGAGGTGTCAGGTCCTCACTACATGAATCATGTCAGATTATTGGCTCTCTTTGCTGAGATGCACCTGTAATGGAGGGGTTTTGATGATAAATAGGTTTTAAAAATATGTGAATGATAATTTAAAAGATATGAGTTGTGCTTTGGATAACCACATAATTTAACAAACACTGTTAACTCCATAGCAAATTGTAAGTGAAGCTCACTGATTTCCTGGTACTCATAAAGAAACTCAAGTAAAAGGGACATTCCTAAAGTAAATACTTCACACAATTAGCATTTTGGTAGTTCAGCTAAAGGTGGTTTGCTGTTCTATGGGATATATGAGTTTTAACGAAAATCTATTCTTACAAAAAGTGCACTGCAGTGATTTGAATGGGAGTTCAGGGTTTAAGGTATTTTTTATGCTTTCACAACACACTGGCTAGGAGGTGGTGTCAGAGTGGTGGCTGTAGCTCCTCATAGGAGGCTGAGACCTCTGGTAGTGAGTGAACCCACAGCATGAACACCAAGTCTCTAATCTCTGACCACTAATATGTTGTCCATCAGCACATTGCCAGACATTGACAACTCACCCTGAGCATGTGAGCCAGCTGGCTAACTATCTGAGAGCTATGCTGAAAACATGTGATGTCTCAATGCTGAAGGAAAAAAAATTCCAAGTTTAAAGACTGAGGCATCAATTTTTCTTTTTTAATTTTCTCCTGAAAACATTTAAATCTGAGCCAACAAACACTATCCACAGAAAACATTGCTCATCCTGAGGGGCAACCTTTTGTCCAGGCCACCCTTCTTCCTCAGAAGAGACAACAAAACAAGCACTTGTTTGTTCTTGGGCTTCCAAGATGCAGAATGAAAACTGGTACCAGTTCCTTCTCTCTCTTAAAGCTCTTGCCTCATCGTACACAAGCACTTAACATAAGCCACTACTTATGCCCTTGGATAAAACAGCCAAAGTTATCAGCTGCTCTGTGATGACTGTGTCATGCTGACCAATTCTCTGCAGACAGCACCCTGAAGTCTCTGAGTTAATGGCTTTGTTAACTCATCTAACGGCTTTGTTAACTCATCAACTTTAGTTGAGTAAACTGTCCTGGCTGCCCAAAAAATCCAACAGGATCATGGAATCATAGAATGGTTTGAGTTGGAAGGGACCTTAAAGCTCATCTCATTCAAACCCCCCGGCCACGGGCAAGAACACCTTTCACTATACCAGGATGCTCAAGGGCCCATCCAACCTGGCCTTGAATATTTCCAGGAATGAGAGAACCACAGTTGTCTGTGCAACATGTTCAGTGTCTCACCATCTTCACAGTAGAGAACTTCTTCCTTATATCTAATCTAAATCTACCCCTGGTCCTTATATCTTGCAGGCTCTTGTAAAAAGTCTCTCTCCAGAATTCTTGTAGGCCCTCTTTAGGTACTGGAATGTTCCTTTAAGCTCTCACTGGAGCCTTCTCTTCTCCAAGTTGAACAAGCCAAACTCTGCCTTCACAGGAGAGGTGCTCCACTCCCCTGATCATCTTCGTGGCCCTTCTACGGACATGCTTCAACAAGTCTATGACCAAGATGTTGGGCAATGACAGGAAGGATCATGATGGCAGAGAACGTTGTTTTGTCACCTAATAAAACCTTGTAGTGCTGTATGCACGGCTGGTCTCTGAAGCCTGGAGAGAGGTGTAATGCATTTGGAAAGCACACAGAGAAAGGAAACCAAAACGCTTAGTTTGGCACAGAAGCAGGCTTAGCAGGAGGGTCTAGAAGGACTGTGACTCTTTAGTACAGAAAGAAAGGGGATGATATAGCACATTTACAAAATCATAATGGTGGTGGTTAAGCTGGATGTGGGCATGCTGTTCAGTAAATCTCACAATAGTAGAGCTAGGAGACATTCCATGAAATGCATGTATCACCTTAAGTCAGATAAAAACCGTATTAATTTGCACGGCACAAAGCGAACTTCTCAAACTTCCTGCCAGGGGAGGGTGAAATGGCGGGCAGTGCCAGCAGGCCCTCAAAAAGAGGTACAATAATCTATAAATAGGCACTAAAGGGAGGAGGCACAGATGTAGGTTATATCACCCACCAGTGATGCTGGGGAAGAAGAAGACAAATGGCTCAGAAGTGTCCAAGCTCATGTGCTCACCCCCTAAATAGCACCTACCATTCTAGCTAGACAGCCTAAACTCTTGAAAATTGTCCCGAAGCCAGGCTGCCAACATTTTGAAGGGCTCTTGAAATGTTTCATCTGTAACCCAGGCTGCAACATGGAAACCAATATTATAAGCTAGAACTTTCCAGGACATAGGTGTAAATGATTCCTTTTCTGGTCAAAACTGTGACAAATACCAACATTAAGCAGTGTCTCGGTAGGAGGACTTTTGTTCTGCTCTTCTGAACACATGGTCATACTGTAGAGGGACCATTGATGTTAATACAGTGTCATCATTTTCATTGTATCTCTTCTTATCTCTTGACAGTGAAACACATTGAACTCAGCTTTTATTTTTTATTCTTGGTCATTCAAACTTTAACATATTTTTACTGTTTTCAGGAAAGAGCCATGTAACCTTTCAGCTTCTCACTGATAAAAATGAAACATATGCTTGCCAATGGCTCCCATGCCCTACGTGCCTGGCAATCTTCAATTTTTACTTCTCATGCAGTAAGGCTGCAGGAAAGAATACACAAATAAGATATGAATGCTGCTTATTCTAAGATGTGTGCATCTTTTGTCATAGGCTGAGTAGAAATTCGAGTAGTATCATTAGTGGGACAGTGATATGGAAAGGAAAAAGTTGGAGAGGCATTCAAAATTTGCTAGTCACCCAGCTATGACTATGCACAGTTATTACTGACATCCTCATGTTGGTAAGGAGGTGCCTATAAGTGGAGAATAGTCTTTGATGTAGAGACCTGATTCGTAATAATCCTTTTTAACTGAGTCCCTGAATTTTGGACTGATTGACAAACATATAATAGCAGATTGGAGATCACCTGTCTCCATATACATTTGAACAAATATCCTGTATTCCATTCCTGGTATGTAAACCTTTGTCAGCTTCCTTCACCCGCCTTTTTTTTTTTTCTACTGGATCAGATTATTGAGGCATAGTCTACAACAATGGTGTGGTTAATGTTTAGCATTATGCCTTCCTCCCTTCTTCATGTTTATGGCATTGCCTCTGCTCTTAAACAGAAAAGCACAACACTGCCCTTTGAAACTAGGCCCTGTTCCTGTCTCATATTAAAGTGAAGTTCCTAGAGACACTTCTATCTCTAGGGCCTTCTTGTTTGCCTTAGGATATCCCTTAAAGTGTAGTCAGTAAGGGCCATGGGCTTACTTGAGGGCATGTGTATGCTGGTGTGATCAGATGGGCTTATACTTTAATAAGCATCATGAAGCCAATTAGTAATAATGGAAGTGTTCAAGCAAGGAAACTTTAGTTAAGAAAACTACTTACCTACTACACAGTTTGCACTACAGGAGGGTATTGAATCAAATGCTCGCCTACAATACACGGTGGCTGTATATCAGTGAGGAGGGAGATCCTTAGATTCGTAAATATGCTTTGGGAACCCATGAGGTCATCTATGCCTTAGCCCTGGCCTCCCAGTGACCGGCTGCCCATGCAGCTTGCCTGCTCTCTTAGTGGAATTCAAGGATCAACAGCTACTTCAGAGAGAGATGGAGGATGGCAAACTGTTACACAGTTGTCACTGTTACACATAGGGCTAAAGGTTTGGGGAGCTGAAGGACTGCGAGATGGGCATGTGTGCATAGGAGAGGGGCACCTGCATGTGCAGCTCCTTTCCATGGTAAAAGCCTACTTGTGTCAGAGTTTATGGTTTGACAAAAAAGAAAGAGGGCAAAGTCTTGGTGTTACTCTGTTTCTAGTAGGAATGCTTGGCAAAATCTACATTTCAAGGTCACAGACAACCTTCAAGCTTTTCTGAGAAGGAGCTGACTTGCATCAAAACACTACAGAGGAGCAGAACCTCAGATATTTTCAATGCAGCTGAACAAGGGTTATCCATCATTAACGCTGTGTGATGGGCTTCTGTCACCTGTCCTACTTTTATTCCCTTTTTTGATCCTGAGAACTTTGGCAACACCAAATCAGAATGCTTGGAATATTTTAAAATGGATGCATCAACTCTCAGTTTTATTGAGAGTAGTTTCTCACTGATGCCTTTCAACATAAGCAGTAAATCAAGTCCTGACTGTGTAAAGTTGTCTTTATTTCCCAGTTAATGTATTCTGCTGTCACTGAAATACATGGAAAATTTGGAGGATATTTAACTAGGATTAGAAACAGACTAATTGAAGAACTAACCTGACTGCTATGCCAGCCTTGATTTACCAGCATCAGGTGTCTAGAAAAGTGCAGCTAGAGTATAGACAAAGGATACATGCTTTAAGATGCAATAAAGTCAACGTGTTTTACACCGAGTAGCTTTTCCCATCAAGTTACACTTACTTGGAATAATTGGAATGACACATATGTGGTGTCCATGAGGAAGGAGGATTGAAGCCTTACTGTCTCAGGGGACAGCATTTTCCAGCAACAGCTGATGTCTCAGCACTGGGTGCAGATCCAGCTACTACTGAAATGCATGCTAAAGGGACAGAGGGACAAGACAGAGGCGAGAGGTTGGCATTGATTTTGCTTGCAACAAAAACTTCTTAGATGACCTAGAGAAATTTTGTGTTTGTATTGTGTTTCAGCACGGCAAAGGAAACCTACTTCTTTACCTCTCCAGGAACATTGCAAAGCTGAGGGTCTGAGTTCCTGGCAGGAACAACTTGTTTGGGATAAGCTGTGCAGTCGCTCTCCTCTGCTCCTTGCAGTAGTGGCCGTGCACTGACAGCCACATGTCTGTGGATGGGTTGCCACATTGTCAGGGTTCAAGACAGCACTTACGGGCCAAATGAGGGTGGAGCAGCTCCCAGGTTTGCTCAGCTAACTCATTTTAGCTCAACCAGCAGTAGGATGGGAGAGATGTAACCCTGTCAATCACTGCTCCTCATCACACAGAGCACTGAATATATCCTCAGCTTAGGTATTTTGATGCTAATAATGCAAAAATATGTAGAAGCAAATCAAACAACTGCCATTTCTACTGTTTTGTTTCCTATTGCTAACACTTAGTTTTGTAGCTCATTTTTTTCTTGAATCAGGAGTAAAAGTGAAGGTGGTTCATTCAGCCCTTAATTCAAGGGGCTGAAAAAGAGGGGACACAGAAATGCATCTTGACATACATCCTACCCATGACTGGCAGTATCCTGAACTCAGACACCAGCCCCTGGCTCTGGCATCAGGAAAATGTATCTGTTGGGTCCATGTGAATCACTGTCTCCTGACTGCTATCCTGCATCGGCTGGGAGCTGTGGCTTGGACACTGGAAGCTGCATTAGTCTGACAAAATCAAGCTCAGGGCAAATGTAAGGATCTCCACAAGATTTCAACTTTTTGCCTAAATACCTTGGTGGCATAGTGATATTAAAAATAAGAGCATGGGCAGCATATGAACTGCATGAGTAGCATAGAGACTGCAGAAGCTAAGCTAAGTAGCGGCCTCCCTAGGCTTCTTCACACAGCAATAAGTATAAGAGACAGCGTGTGAGAATACAAAAGTTTACTTAAGAATTTGTTTCATTCCTAAAACACTAAATTGAGCAACAGGGTCATTAAAGAGAGCAATGCTGAAAAGCCACAGCTCTTGAGAAATAAAACAAACAATTAACATTAACTCAAAGGAAGGAACAACAAGATTTTTTTGTGTGTGAATGTGCAAGCATTATTGTGGCAAGGAGAGCAGCTTCCTCTTTTAAAGCAGGAGACTATATTTTCATCTGATGTTATACCCTGCAGCAAATACAAAGATAGCTTCATTTCCTGTTCAGTGAGCAAAGGAAGAAAACAAAAGCTGGCCTCTGTTTTTCTGTGTGTGAAGATTTGCCAAAGAACGTGGAATAAGCACCCTTCAGTTTCATGGCTTCCTTCCCCACTAACAGCTGGTCAGTCACAGGTGCTGGCAAAACATGCACCAACCTACTGAAATTTGTTGGGAGGGCTTTGTTATTCTAACACTGCATTCAGTGTTAAGAGAGTTCCTGGTTTGCTCTGGTTTGAAGTTGTCCTTACAAATACAGTGAAAATAGAAAAAACTCTAAAGGGAACCTGAATAAACACAGAAAAACTTGTTTACAGATACAACAGCTAAAGGAAAACTGCAATATCTACACACAAAATACACTGCTTGGGGTGAAATCTGATTGTAGTTTCACTTTGTAGCCATGCTATCTCTCTACAAATGCAGTTGTAGCATATCTGTCCTTTGGTACGTATCTGAGGGTCAAGCAGAGCGCTGAAGAAATTGCCTTTTTAGAGGGCTTGGGAGAGCTTGGGAGAACTCAAGAAAACCATAGGGCAAATAGTCAAGCAGTCATAATGCCTTGTGGGACATCCAGTAACGTTTTTGATGCCAGTATCTTTCCCCAGAATTTTCCTGAAAATAGGAGCCCTACTGGGCAGGCAATGCCATTTTGTGGACTGGACCAAGATCAGAGGTGGGAAGGAAAGCAGGGATTCCCATTATTTTTTGTGGTGTCAGACAATATACTAGGGAGTTAGTTTTACATTATTCTTGCCTTTACAACCTAAGCAACATTTGCTCTGCCGGGAAGCTAGTCATTTTGAGGCTCAAACGTCATCAGTTTGAAGTTTGGAAGACCATAGTTATTTCTAGGGAGGGTAGTAATGAAGGTTTTAAAGGAAAAAAACATGGGTTCTGGTATCACTGACTAACCTTCTCTTATCCCATGCTCAACCTCAAGCTCACAGGGTGTACTTCTTCAGTGCAGATGCAAGCTTTGGTGAACATAGTAGGTGCTTGCAGCAAAGAATATCCACCTGAAGAAAAACCTAGTGTCTTGCAGCCATACCTGTGTTTCCAAGATGGCATTAGCTCAGTACCAGTATAAAACAAGTTATTTCAATTAACTAGCTCTTTAAACAAAATATCTTAAAGACAGATGTTACCTGAGGCACTGCATTGGAAAACACAAAAGTTATTTGTCCACAGTGATGAAATTTTAATCTGTTTACTGAATAAAACTTGTGGCAATGTATTTTAGATGGTATTCCACAATGTTTTTTGCTAATAGTATTAATAGCCCCCAATATTACTAACATTTGGCTTTTTTTCCTGTGCTTTTGTTTAAGTGTTTGCAGGGTTCAGATATGTGTTCCTCTAAGGCTTTTGGCTGTTGTCCGTGCTTTTAGTTTCTTTTACTGTAGTAAAATATGTGAGAAGTAGTGGTTTCTGGAATTATATTTTTCTAAATGGGTTCCAACTTCACCTGGCTTATCAGATTCAAGGAAGGAATGAGAGATTAGTGCGAAGTGAGGGCAGGGACATGAGAATAACATAGCCTTAGGAAACCCAGGGCTTTGTTCCGGGTCTGTGGAGGAGGACAGACACTGTGAAGCAGAAGATGAAGATATATTTTGAGGTCTGAGTGACAAACAACATAGATGTATCTTCCAAGGTGTAGTATGCCTTCAGAGCCTTTCAGAACAAGATCCTTATATTACTTGGCTGCCTACCTGCTATTTTCTGGGTGGTGGTGGGTAAGATCTTGCTGAGGCCTGTGAGAATGATTGAATTCAACCTCAGGCAGAAGATTGCAATGATATAGATAACCTGGTCCCTAAAGTAAGCTTGGTGGCCTCACTAATTCAACTTACAGGCTGCTTTCCTTATTGTGCAAATCCTAGGAGAAAGGCTTGATCTACGAAAGGTGCTAAGTTTTGACAGCTCAGATTAATTTTATGTAAGGTTGTGGGTGCTTGCGACTCTGAAACTCAAGCTTTACATATGATGCATGAAGAATCTGCCACATTCAGTGTCTCATTATCCAGGAACATAAAAAGAATTGAAAGGGGGGAAAAAATACCCAACAAACCTAAACTTCGTAAATGTTCATTAACGTCCATCATCAGTACCTAAGCAGCATGATAGCACAACAATATGTCAGTTGTCACTTTGTAACATTCAAATTTTATTCCCAAATTACCCCGGTACCCTAAATAAGAAAGGCAAAATTCACAAAGAATATGGCCATCTGGAATACATAATATGGGAAGGTCTGCAATGCATTACATGGTCTGGAAAGTGGCTGGTCAAATTCCAGAGAGCTAAGATAGACTTCAAAGTCTGGCCTCACATCAGTGAAACTGCTGATCAGCTCAGATATTCAAAGTGGGTGTAGATGAATGAATTTAGTACATTTTTTATCTGTTGCATTCATATGGGAAAACATGACTGTAGACAGGTTCTCCATTGATTTCATGCTTGGTTCTTCTGTTTTTAACTAGAGAGTGTATTTTCAAAATTTTATATCACATTGAGTCTTACAAAAAAAATATATTTTTCCATTTATAATGCCATTGTACAAGAGGAAAAAAAAAAACACAAAACACCAAACCAACAAACGACTGTAAAGAATAAGACATGATCTGAATATCTTTAAAAAAATAGTAAGGCAATTTTCATTTTTAAGTAATGAGAGACAAATCAAGCTGAGTTTCCAACCTTGCTTTGTTTTTAACTCAACCCAAAAGCATCCCCCATTTGGGATTTTTTATATTTTTAATTCAAACAGCTTCCTCCTGAATTAATTGCTATGTCTGACTCTTATTTACGCAGACTTCCAGCTTTTCTACTTTTGTTGGAGAAAGGGAAAGAAAGATGAAGCCGTACGCTTCGTTATTTTCTATGTGCTTATTCTAGAATGACATGCATCAGAACTAGGATTAGGTGTATTCAAGATATATTTTATCCAGCCAATGAATGAAACCATGAATCTCCAAACTTTGATGATCTCTAATGGGATAACTGTATTACTCTACTCTTCTTTTTCCTGAGTTGAAATGTTGATATTGCTACAATAGTCCACATAAAGAATCCTTCACCAGCTCTTCCAAAGGTAGAGCTACTCCAATTTAGCATGATTTTACTAATCTGGCTATTATTTAGACATTAAAATTAAAGACGAGTAACAAAATGAAGATTTTTGTTTCTATAAAATACAAAAATTCTGCCTATGACAGTTTTAAAGAAATTAGTTAAAATTTGTTAGCTTTTGTACTGATCATTCTTCACTATGCAATTCAAAGCTTTCCATGGGCAGGGACACCCCACACTAAACCATGTCACCCAGGGCTCTGTCCAACCTGGCCTTGAACACTGCCAGGGATGGAGCAGTCACAACTTCTTGGGCAACCCATTCCAGTGCCTCACCACCCTCACAGTAAAGAATTTCTTCCTTATATCCAATCTAAACTTCCCCTGCTTAAGTTTGAACTCATTACCTCTTGTCCTATCAGTATGGTTCCTAAGAAGAGTCCTTCCCCAGCATGCTCATAGGCCCCCTTCAGATACTGGAAAGCTGCTATGAGGTCTCCACGCACTCTTCTCTTCTCCAGGCTCAACAGCCCCAACTTTCTCAGCCTGTCTTCATACAGGAGGTGCTCCAGTCCCCTGATCATCCTCGTGGCCCTCCTCTGGACTTGTTCCAACAGTTCCATTTCTTTTTTATGTTGAAGACACCAGAACTGCACACAATACTCCAAGTGAGGTCTCACGAGAGCAGAGTAGAGGGGCAGGATCACCTCCTTTTACCTGCTGGTCGCGCTCCTCTTGATGCAGCTCAGGATATGGTTGGATTTCTGGGCTGTGAATGCACACTGAAGCCAGCTCATGTTAAGTTTCTCATTGAGCAACACCCCCAAGTCCTTCTCCTCAGGGCTGCTCTCAATCTCTTCTCTGCCCAACCTGTAGCTGTGCCTGGGATTGCTCCGACCCAGGTGTAGGACCTTGCACTTGGCATGGTTAAACTTCATCAGGTTGGCATCAGCCCACCTCACAAGCGTGTCGAGGTCCCTCTGGATGGCATCCCTTCCCTCCAGAGTATCAACCGAACCACACAGCTTGGTGTCATCGGCAAACTTGCTGAGGGCGCACTCAATCCCACTGTCCGTGTCACCGACAAAGATGTTGAACAAGACCGGTCCCAACACTAGTCCCTGAGGGACACCACTCATTACTGATCTCCGGCTGGACATTGAGCCATTGACCACAACTTCTTCCTAATATTTAATCTAAATCTACTCTCTTTCAGTTTAAAGCCATTCCCCCTTGTCTATCCTTATCTACCCTTGTGAAAAGTCCCTCTCCAGATTTCTCATAGGCCTCCTTTAGTTACTGGAAGGCTGCTGTAAGGTCTCCCTGGAGCCTTCTCTTCTCCAGGCTGAACAGGCTCAACTGTCTCTTCCTGTCTTCACAAAAGAGGTGCTCCACCCCTCTAAACATCTTCATGGCCCTTCTCTGGACTTGCTCCAACAGGCCTATGTCCCTCTTGATTTGGAGGCCCCAGAGCTGAAGCCAGTACTCCAGAAATGCCTTGAAATACTGTCAATAGATAGGTCAGCACATACAGCACAGTAGAGATCACACTGCCCTCTTAAATTGTATTTTCCATTTAAGGAAGACATAATATACATCAATATATAACTATATCAAAATGTTGGTGGCCTTGGAAGATAGCCGATTTTTTCTAGGATCTTCTTCTTCCTCATTATTGAAGTCACTGAGGAAGATGGATATATTCTGTTTGGCTACATCTGTGCACAGGTTTGACCTAAATCAGTGAAGTTAGTGAAGATTTCATGCTGCAATGCGGACATGGGAAAAAAAATGGACAGGAATATTAGCAAGAAAACACATCCATTATTGAAACGGGGCTTCAGTTAAGAACTGATAGTTGTTGCAGCTGATGTGGACTTCAGGCAGCTGTATAGACCACATGATTAGGGCAACTACCATCTCCCTGATGAGGGCATGCCTCAAAAATTCTCTGAAGCCTTTCCTGTGATGCATTCTTTGCCAAAGCCTCAGGAACTGTGATGATTCACCTCATTCTTGCTAACTTCTTTGAAACATCCAACAAGGCAATCCCTATGGTCATTTGACTCATCAGCTTCCTGTTTCTCCTGAAACCCAGATGTAAGAAATAATCTAAGATGGCTGAAGAAAAAAAGAAAAGGAAAAGAAAAAAGTCGGCTGAGCATTTCAAAACCTTCACACACAGCAGAAGTTTGGGTGTCATTTTCCTCATGTTTCATTCATAACTTTAAAAGAAAAGGAAAGGAAAACATTCACTTAATCAAAATCCCAGCCGCACTTCCTGAGTCGATGTGTATTGCAGACGGGAAGACTCAGAAGCAGATCGATTTTTAATCAACATTAAATAAAGAAGAGCATCTGCTTCATATAGTAAAAATGTACGCTGTAGTCCTAGTCATCTGACACTGCTGATGACGGCACCACTGACTCCACAATAGGCAAAGTAAGGCGGTAGCACAATGCACACCACCTGGCAAAGGTGACTGGTGATAAAAAACATATCTAAAAATCAGTGGTCAATACTTCATTTACCACACCTTTGCACCAGAAATTGAATGATAAAACGAGTAACTCATCATAAAATCCATAAAAAATTTCTTCCTCAATATAGAAACACATCCAAAACAACAAACTGTTCAAACAGCTAACATTTCCCAAATGACTGCAGACAGGGTCTACGCTTTGTTCTCTGTTTGCAGTCTCATTGTCTTTTAAGCAAAGGAGTGTGAAAACAAAAATGGTTTGGAAAATTGTCTGGAACATTTTATTCCCCCATACAACTTGCTATTTGCAAGTGAAGGGATTCCTATTTGAGGAGAAGGAGGACAGCTTTATTTTCATTCAAGCTAGTAGCTATGAGCACACTGCTGTGATTCGTTACAGTTGTTTTTAAGCTTTAAAAACCAAAATCGCAAAAAAGCATAAAAGCAAGGTGTTTAAGGAACTGTGAATAGAAAACAAATATCATATAGCTGATATGAACAATGCATCAGTAACTTGGAGGCTAATTTTTTTTAAGTCATCCAGAAAATATTGGCAAATTATTATCATGTTTACAAAAATAGGTTTACTTTGACAATGAACGATCCACAAAGAATAAATGTTTTTTAGATAGTTTCCAAGAAAAACAATTCAACTGGCTATAAAATTATGATAAAGATGCTAAACTAAGAACAATAAACTAAACCTAAGTGCAATAATCTGCTAAAGAGTCTGAAGCATACTTTATATAGCTACTTTGGGAAAGAGTTCGGAACTCAGGCCAAAAGATACGGGTGTTTAGAAAGTCAAGAATTTCTCCAGTTAATTGTAATGGGATTTGACTTACAAGCTTCTCTAGGCCTACTTTATAAATTGGACTACTGAGGGCTGTTTAGCAGAATCATAAGCTGTCCTCAAAGAAAGTGTTAGCAGGTAAAAGGAAAAGG
The DNA here is from genome assembly GCF_963264785.1 of Psittacula echo. Classification (NCBI taxonomy): domain Eukaryota; kingdom Metazoa; phylum Chordata; class Aves; order Psittaciformes; family Psittacidae; genus Psittacula; species Psittacula echo. The sequence goes on along the minus strand of NC_137742.1, from coordinate 45,086,112 downwards.
CACTGCAGAGCTAAGAAGCCCCCAAAACTCATGGTTCTGTTGCAGAGGAATCTCTAGGACACAATAGCATTCATTTTTTGAGTATTTTCTGGCAGTCCAAGGTTTTACTTTTGACTGATGTTAGCCCAGTAAATTCGAGGGCAAAATAAAGCCTTGACTTTCTTATAAACTAGTTACTGCATTCCAAGAGTATAATCAGCCTAACCTATGCTTGTTAAAACATGTTACCCCAAAGGTTCTAGAGTAATTTTTGGAGTTAGTTTTAAGGACAAACAACAGGTCTTTTAAAGACCTTAAAGACAATTCAGATTACCTTCACTGCCATTCAAAAGAAAAGAGGAGAAAAAAAAAAAAAAAAGAAAAAAAAAGCATCTTCTCCTTACAATCAAAAGGAAAATAGCTGTGTAGCAGCCAGAAAAAACAAACTGACCCTCCTTCTTCCTGAGGGCTGAATACTCTGACTCCCCTTTCTGATGAGCTGCAGCTTCTATTGCTCACCTAATACCACTGTGGGTATCAAAGCAAAATTCCGTATTATGAAAATTAGGGAGGGAGGGGCGTTTAGTGGAAGAAGTGCTGATATGTAAGAAGTACATTAATGGAAAAGGGAAAGCTTAAGAGAAGTGGTAAGTAGCTCATCTGAGGTGTTCCTTGGGCTATAAGTCCTTGCTCACTTCTTAAAATCATGATATCCAGCAGTCAGTCAAGACCAAGCTTGCCATTCAGTGTTTCCTGGAAGTCTGAAAGCAGAACACTTACCTTTGATTTAGTTTTACATGCATGCCTTTCTCTTTTGTCTTCCTGTCTTGCTTCATGGTTTTTGTTTTCATGTTCGAATGTTCCATTTTTTACAATGGTTTAATAATCCTTCGAAGCATTTAATTTCCTCTTTGCCAATCTAAGCCAAAACACAGACTATGTTCATTTGACTGATGTTTGACCACAAGGATTTTTAATATCTATCCACACATGCACATGCATAAACACACACGCATGCATGCAGGCACATGCGCACACACACTTTAGAGAAACACCAACCTATTACAAATCTGAAAGCAATCTCTAGCGCATATTCCTCAGAAGCTTTTTTACAGACTTTTCAATGACAATATGAGGAATATTCCTCATTTTCACCATTATTTAATAGAGAAATATCTAGATCGCTTTCAGAGCAGCATGCAGCAGAGGACTGTGTGTCGCTTTAGAGAACGAGGCTTTCTTTGAGAATCACTGATGATGAAAAGCTGTACTTATTTTGTCATGCAAACTATGCAATTTAATGTGTACTCCGCTTAGGAGGTGACATGGAAAAAAGACCTAACTAAAGTCTTCTGATCTACTGCACAAAATATATTGCATTTAGTCACTTCATATATTTTAATGAAAAAAGTCTTTTAAAAATGAGCATATTTAAACATAAAACAACCCCAAAAATTTAAAATAATTACACTGTAAATGTCAGTCCTTCATAAATGAAGCAATGAAGCACATAAGGCAGCAGCAGGGACCCACTATCAAGCAAGTACCCATTTTGTAAAGCTTTCAGCTTTAAAACTAATCATAACATCTTTAAAGAGATATTATCTTTCTGTGACTGAAGTCCACTTCTTATCTCCTTTGGTTGTTTTAACAGAAAATCTCAGCTCCCTTAGAATGGTCTCATGGCAATCTTGCAGCAATCAGCCTCTATGTGCTTCTTCAGCTCCCATCCTAGGCTAGAGCTATGCAGTTTCCCCATGCATCCACAGTCACACAGGAAGGTGAATGGCTGGAAGGGAATGGCAATGCCTGCGAAACCCTGTAATAGTTTAATTCTTCTGCAGCTGTGGTGTTTTCCTTTGTATTCTGTTGGAGAAATCAGAAAATAGTTGCAGCGCAATAGGGCAGTCATTTGCCCAGGACAAGACTGTCACATCTCACCTGCATACAGATGGTTTTTCACAAAAAAACCCACTTTTTTCCTGAAAGTCTGCCAAAAAATCTGCATGTTCTGCAGCAAGTCACTTCTTTCTGAGTAGAGCACTCACAAACATTGCTATTTGTTTCTGATTTTCAAAAGGGTCTCCTGCAGTACAGTCAGTCCACGACATGAGGTATTTGCCCCAAGCAGCATACTGCTCTTTCCCCAAAGCCCAGCCAGCAAGATAAGTATGATACCTTTTCTACATAGTGAGGGAAGGTCACTATGATACAAAAAAAATCCAAAAGGTGTACTTCTCTCAAATAACCCACACTAAGTCCCTCATGAGCTTTTCCTTACGTCTTTCCTCAAGGAGCTCCAGCTTAGCTACACACAAGCAGCAATACACAGGAAAGCTTGTGTTTGGCAGAGTATAATACATCTGCACTCCCTCAGGAACACATTTTAAATGTGCTGCCTTCTACTCTAAAAATTTATTTGGCAGAATGCTTACGAACCATATTTGTTTTGTGGTTTTGTATCTATCTTTATAAACGATGCAGGGAATAGTGAAGCCCAGACTCAAGCATAATTTAAGAGGATCAGGAAACACATATATATGACTTCTGCTTCATATATGGTTGAAGAATAGTAACTTCTGTACCCAGCAGCTTCACAAAGATGCTATAGAATCATAGAATCATAGAATAGTTAGGGTTGGAAAGGACTTTAAGATCATCTAGTTCCAACCCCCCTGCCATGGGCAGGGACACCTCACACTAAACCATGCCACCCAAGGCCTCATCCAACCTGGCCTTGAACACCACCAAGGATGGAGCATTCACAACCTCCCTGGGCAACCCATTCCAGTGCCTCACCACCCTCACAGTAAAGAGTTTCTTCCTTATATCCAATTTAAACTTCCCCTGCTTAAGTTTTAACTCGTTATCCCTTGTCCTATCACTACAGTCCCTGATGAACAGTCCTTCCCTAGCATCCTTGTAGGCCCTCTTCAGATACTGGAAGGCTGCTATGAGGTCTCCACACAGCCTTCTTTTCTCCAGGCTGAACAGCCCCAACTTTCTCAGCCTGTCTCCATACAGGAGGTGCTCCAGTCCCCTGATCATCCTCGTGGCCCTCCTCTGGACTTGTTCCAACAGTTCCATGTCCTTTTTATGTTGAGGACACCAGAACTGCACACAATACTCCAAGTGAGGTCTCACGAGAGCAGAGTAGAGGGGCAGGATCACTTCCTTTTACCTGCTGGTCGCGCTCCAGGGAGTGGATTCTGCCTGCTCCTTTCTGACTATCAGGTTAAATCCTACATGTTACATACAGCTTTACAGGAATTGCATGAAGCTAAGAATATTTCTAAGATGTTGTCCTGGGTTCGGCTGCTTAAACCATGACAGATGTATATTTTTTCTTCACAGGAACTGCATTTAGTTAATATTTTTATGCTTTTTTGTTATTGTCCTTATACTCTTCTGGAAATGTCAATATAGTGGAAAAGTGAAAAATTAGTCTGTAATGTTACATTCTAGAGGAATGCATAGGAGAAAATTCAGCTCCTCTTCTTTTCTAAGTATACTTTATATAGACAGAAACAGAACAGTCAGGGGTTTAGAGACACACAGGCAGAAATCACTTTTTGGCTCTGAAATTCTGTTCACTTTGTGTACCCAAGTGAATTTATCAGCAAGAGTCAGAGCATATGGAGAAAGTGACTGGCGTAAATTAGAAAAAACTCTGTAGCAGAAGGCTTCTCTCACATAGATAAAATCCCACAAATAAACCGAACTTTTGGAAAGATATTACTAGCCACCTGCTCTTCATCAGAGAGAGGGGAGATTTTTAAAACAGCTGACTTGCAAAGAATGTTACTAACAAACATTTTCTTAATAAAACCACACTTAAGCAAAGACTACTTAAATCCTACGTTCCTTAATAAATCCTACCAAACAGTTCTAGTGTCTAAATTAAGGCTTTTATAATTACAAGCAGATTTCATAGGTGAAACAGATTTTTTATTTATCCATTTACTCCACCCCTTTGGGCTTAAGAAGATCCTTTCTAAAATGGACACAGGTGCTGTACAGAGATTTGCTCTTTTTGGGGTAGTTACTTTATATGTAGTTGTCAACATAAAGCACTTATGAAATGAGAAGTGATTTTCTTTTAATTCTGATAAAATTAAGAGTATCACTGAAGCTTTTTCTTGTATAACGCTGGCTCCTTCTTTGCTGGTTAAAGAGTCAGTATCTTTGCATAAAGTATTGATCAATGTACAAGGGTGAGATGGAACCTCAGCTGTTGCTTGGGTGGTGCTGGATGAAGCAGATTCAAACCATGATCCAGTTATGATCTGCTTCTTTCTTCAAAGGGCTGTACAACAGCTGAGATTATCATAAACTTAGAATAAACCTAGGTTTTGTCAGCATATGAAACCTAGGAAACAACAGGTCCTCAATTCAGTTCACTTCTATATGTATGTGCAGCCCCACTCTCCAGGGACAATAGGCTGTGATATTTTAATGTGTTTTGTAATCCGGGGCCCGTTTCTTACTGCAGTTATTGTGCTGTCTCTTAACTGAGGAGTTTGTCGACAAAACCCTGAAGGTGGAAAGAATGAAGTAGAAAGGCCATTCAAAAGCTTCTAGCATAATTGATACATGTTTTTTATATTCCTGTGTCTCTGTCAGGTATGATATTAAACATTCTCTGGTTGACACGGAATACAGGAATTTCAGAAATGTAATAAAGCCATAGTTTTGTGGTGAAATCATCCATGGTGTGGGTTAATTGAGGTTTGGAAAATGATGGACTTACCTGTTGTATGGAAAAGCCAAAAAAGTTCTCCTTCATGGATTTTTGAATTGCATGTAACATTTTATTGTTCCTACAGTTCTGCTTTGAGGTGCTTTTCTAACAATAAATCCGTTTAAACAGTAATTCAGGATGATACAGAACACAACAGAATCTGGATGTTCCAGATTATGCTTTTAAAATGCATGTGCATGTCTGCAGCTGAGTTGCAGAATACATTGCTGTCCTTCAGCTAGTATGCATTTAGCCCATTAGATTACAAAAATCAACTTCTTCACTGTCTTTTTTTGCAGATGTTAGTTATCTCCATAGCAAATAGGTATAGGTAAATAATAAATTAGAGAGTTCTCTGATTGCTTTCCCTATTGTGGACAGCTAGTTATTACTAGATTTCTTATGTGTGACTGCATGCAGTATCCTAGAGTGCAGATACCTTCACGTGTCTTAGGAAAAGCAGTGTCACCCAGTCTTGATAAACTCATATTTATAACTTACAAGTGTTCAGCTACAAAGAGAAATGAGATTTTAAAGGTGGGTTGTGGGTTTCTTAAGGAATTTTTGTGTGCAAACATTGCCCAATGAAGAGAGTAAAAAAAAATGTGCTCTCAAAGTCAAGCAGCTAAATGTACCCAATAAACCCTAAATGACGCAAAACACATCTGGCTTCAGGTTTTGCAATGCACTCCATAAATCAATTCTGATTAGTCACAGGTTTGCAAATCTACAAAGTAAACTTGTGTCCAGTGTCTCCTAATGCAGAACCCACTTAAGGCATTCTGCTGAAAACCTTGCAAAATTTGTATTTCAGCAGCTTTATGAGCTGTTCTGTGGGCCCTTAGATTTTTGGCTTGCTCAACATGAAGCACAAAGCAAAATTCAAAGCCAAAAATTCTATATGGGTAGAAGCAGGAGAAAATGATCATGCGAACAGACTATGGGTCCACAGCCAAATTTGCATGGGACTACTCCTTCCGTCCCTCTCCCCACCCCCCGCACTTCTATATCTAAGCAATTCATATTTCAAAACTCAAGCCCAAACACAGGAATCAGGAATTAAAGCATGAGTTCCATTTACTTTTCTTATTCGACTGGCATAATTTTAGAAACAGAAGGTTTTTGGCAAAATTTTGTCTTCTGCAGTGAAGCCGTACTTTGGGGCTTTACTCATGCTTATGTGGTTCCAGGTAGGTGTTGGACTCTTTCTGGACAGAATAGCTTCTGGGGGGAGGAAAATTAAAAACCAATCTAATATGGGCAGTAGTGGAGGGAGACAATAAATTACCTTTATAATTTATAATCTTTGCATAAAATGGCATAATAAAAGTCTAACTTTTCTTTTACACAATACATACTTCAGATTTTGGAATCAAACAAGAAAAGTAGTCATGCCTGTGTGTTTTTAAAAACTTTAAGCCAAGCACCCAAAACCTGCTCAGATCTGTATCACTGTCACTAGTGTTTCCATTTAATTTGTCATTAAGGAAACCATCTCAATCTGGTATTGTTTCAAGATTGTTAGAGGCAATTTGGGTCCATATCTGGCAGTAAGGAGGAGATGTCAGTAGACGGGTAGAAAATCTTGTGTGGCCAAAGGGTAGCTTTGACAAAAGGGAAAGCAAGAAGAGGAGGATGTTCGGAAGAAGGTCTCACCTGCAGAAAATGAATATCCAGTCATTCCCTTACTAATGCTCCGTAAACAGAGTAAACATCGTGTCCATCAGAGCCAGAACTTCAACATGGCTTTCCTTTTTGCTAGAAGAAAGAGAAGAAAAAATGCCCGTAATGAATTGTGCACCTTGAGTGCAACAAGAATTAATAAGCAGAGGAACATGCCAGCATGCAGTCTCCCAAAAGAGACAGAAAGCTACAGGAACTATGTGGAACAGAGGACTAAAACCACCCTTTGTTTCATCCTTTACCTCATCTATTCTGGTTTATCTCTCTGAATGGTCTGGAAGAAATGATATGTGTAACCAATTTTGTGATGTTTAAAACATATCCCAGATGTCAGCCCTCAGTGTCAGAGTAGGGAAGTCTGTTTGTTTATAGGGAAATGCAAAAGCTGCAATTTATGGTCTGACAAAATCACTTTAATAACTGATTAGTGAGTTAGTGGGTTTCTGGTAGTCTGCTTCTACTAACCACTTTTCTGCCATTAATTGTCATGTCTCATTTTATGACTTCAAAGATACTCAGAACAATGCTAGAAGGCAAATGGACTAAAAACAGCCAATAGAACCGGTTTTTTTATTTAAACAAAACAAGAACAAATACAAGTGCTATTTATCTCAGCTAGAAATTTACCTTTTAAAAAATTAAAATCACCACTAAACTATGCTGTTGTTTCCAGTGTTTGGGCACAACATTAAAAGCTCCTTGATTTTTATAAAGGTCAGATTCTTTCACAATTGGAAAACATCTGTCAGAGAAGTTTGGTCAAACCAAACAGGCACTTCCAGTCTTTCAGTGCACCAGCCAATAAAGCGAAAAATAATAATAAGAGAAAAAAAAAAAATAGCAAGAAGGAGCAGATGTTGAGCTCATATCTTTGGCTTTTCCAAAGCTGCAGAAACAATCAGATGGGAAGACATAGCTATAACATGTTTGAAATGGATTGAGGAGGCTGCAGTTATTTTGCATAACTTTGTTTCATACCCAAGGTCCTAATCCTCTCCGGAAATACACTGCACCACAGGTTTTAAGTGGCAAAGAAGGGAGTTTGGGTGGGAAACTAGAGGCACGGCTCAGGGCTGAAATGATGGAAGAGACAGGGCAAAAGAGCCAATTGAATAGCAGGAAGGAGGGGCAATATTCACAGGGAATGGCACTGTGTTTCACAGATGTGCAAGGGAGTATAAGCATGACAGCTACGTGATGATGGGTTTTGCAAGGCCAATGGAAAAGCTGGGAGCTATCCCTATGGCTTTGCAGAGACCACACAGTGAAGAACCAGCTGGGAGCACAGATCTCTGACCAAGCCACATCACTGTGAGCACTTTCAGTATAATTTCAGAGTCATGATCTCAGGTCTGACAAAGGTCCTGATAATGTGCTGAGCCTGCAAGGACTCTGATCTGCTCTACCCTGATCAAAGCAGGGGAAAGATTTGCATACCGTGCTTATATAGAGGTATAGTCAACTCTGTTGTAATGCAGTCCATGAGGTTCCAGTCATTCATTTATGACAATGAGAAATTCAATTTCTCATCCCTGCTTTCTTCCTCTGTCTCACACATGCGGGTTGCCTGCAGCCGCTTTGCGTTCATGGGAAGGTTTGACTGGATCTCCAGAGAAGTGCCTAGAGGCTGTCTGAACTCTGGTGCTGGCAGAAGATTTTGTGATGAAAGCCAAGAACTGGAAATGAGGAGAACCCCTGCTGCCAGCAGCGTGCTGTCCTGTGAGCTCAGGCAGCCTGTTCAGGGTTTTACATAAATTCTTCAAAACTGGAATAACTTCACTCCCCTGTCCCTTATGAGTAGCATGAGGGGAAATCAAATTGCACAGATGCAGAAGATGTTGAAAGAGAGTGCAGATCCATTCTGCCTCACAGCCACAAACCCAAAGACAAGCCTACTTTTGTTTTGGTATCATGAAAGGAAGAAGAAATTAGTGTTACAGCATTTCACGGGCTGAACTGTGTCACTTGGCGCCAGATACTTCCATTTTCCTGGGAGAAAAACTTTTCTGGGTTATTTGTCCTGTCTAGACAAGCTGCAGAGAGACCTTGTACAGCCGTCTTATCCCATGAGACAATGGGGGGAAAACTGAGGTTTTGGCTTTGTGTGCGGTATTTGTCACCTATCTAGAGAAGATGTCATATCTTCCCTGGGCAAACTGCCTATAGCTATTGGTTTTCCTGTCTTAGCTCCTTAAAAAGTTCAGTTTCTGGACAGCAGTAACTATGCCTTCAAAGTTGTGGAATTTAGAATCAGTACATTACTCAGTAATTCTGCACGTTTCCCTGCTTCACAGACATTTTTCATCATTTTGGATCCTTTGCATAAAATAATCATTTCCTTGAAGAAGGCTTAAAACTGGTACTGAAAACAAGATGATGAAATATATCCTGAGGTGAATAAATACAGAGCAGTCTAGAAATATGATCATGTCTCTTTGCAAGCCTGTGTTATTTCATTCACCCAGACTACCCATACTTGCCATTATCTTTTCCCCAGTTTTGCTTTGGATAGAGATTTTTCCTGTGATGAAATATTTCCCCTAATTCAGCAACAAATTATCTTGCTAGATAAGAATTATCCAGATACATAAAGTGAGCCATATTCTTTGCCTGCACCTGACTGCAAAAAATCAAAATCAAAAAATATATACAATGGTTTTATAAAGAACCCTGTCAGCACTTGCTAATTAGAAGCAAAAAACTTGGTTGAAACATGGGACAAGGAGAGGACTAGTTAAAACTCTTGGGAAGGAGTTATTAGCATCTATACATATTTCTAATCACTTGGTGGTATGATTTCTTGCAGTTGAAAAACAAATGTGACAGGTTGCATTAAGCAAAGTATTGAAACATTAACTGAATTTTCTCCTTTTTCAGCAAAATTCTGAAGCAGGTATTTACTTTCAAAACATCTTCCCCTCCAGTGGCACAGGGGAATGGGGAATAGGGGCTGTGATCAGTTCATCACACTTTGTCTCTGCTGCTACTTCTTCTTTGGGGTACTTCTGGTACTCTGCTGGTACTTCTTCTTTGAACTCCTCACACCCTTCCTCTGCTCCAGTGTAGGGTCTGTTCAACAGGAGGCAGTCCTCCATGAACTTCTGCAGTGTGATTTCTTCCCACAGGATACAGTTCTTCACAAAGCACTTCATTGTGGGTCCCTATGGGGTCACATTTCCTGCCACGAACCTGTTCCACTGCAGGCTTCCTACAGGGTCACAGCCTCCTTCAGGCATTCCCCTGCTCCAGTGTGGGGTCCTCCATGGGCTGCAGGTGAATCTGCTCCACTGTGGGCCTCCATGTGCTGCAGCCTTCCTCATCATAGTCTGCACCATGGACTGCAGGGGAATCTATGGAGTACCTCCTCCTTCTCCTTCCTCGTTGACATTGATGTCTGCAGACATGCTTCTCTCACATTCTCACTCCCCTCTTCAGCTGCAATTGCTGTTGAACAGTAACTTTTTTCTCTTCTTAAAATTATTATCCCAGAGATGTTGTCACTATTGCTGTCAGGATCAGCCTTCTTCAAGCCATCTGGCATTGGTTCCATAGAACATAGGGAAAACTTCTAGCAGCTTCTCACAGAAGCCATCCTGTAGTCCCCCCCATTACCAAAACCTTGCCACACACCCCCTGGTATATCCAAGTTAATTGCACATCACCTTGGTTTGGTGAATGGACTGCCCTGCTGAGGTTCAAGGATAAAAGCAAATACTGTATGCTAGCAGCTATCTGCATCCTCGTGGTGGTGGTGAGCTGCATTTGCAGCTGTGTCATAGCAGTGCCAGATGGATAGTTTGTGGTATGTTGTAAACAGCAAGGTGGATAAAAGACTTACAACCCCACCATAACCAAAAGCTGACCTAGCCTAACATTCTGTCTCCAGCAGTGTCCAGTGCCAGATGTTGAGGAAAAAGGCATATTTCTCTTGAATACTTTCCTAACATCTAATGATAGGCAGACCAGTAATTTCCTGGGCCTTCATAATCAGTAGGCCCCGATGGATTTTTCTTTGAAATTTTTCTTTGTGTGATTCTTTCTTGAAACCCTGCATACTTAACATGCACACTTAACATCCACCCCTGTGGAGCATCCCAGCTTAACCGCACACTCAGTGCAGAGATATTTTGGGTTGGTTTTTTTTTCCTCCTTTCATTTCATTCGATGTTCCCTGGTCCCTGCTAGAGGAAATGGTGAATACTCTTTCCCTTTTATTTTTTTTCCACTGCACTGATTACTTTATTAGCAACTACCAACAATCTCAATCATCTTTCCCATAGAGATCTAGTCTATTCAATTGTTCATTGAACAAAAGCATTTAATCATTCTTGCTATTTTTCTCTTTGCCTTTTCCATTTCTTCTATGTCCCTGAGAGACCACACTGTATTCAAGTTGTGAGAAAATAAAGGTTATACAGTGGCATAAGGACATTTTCTGCTGGGTTATTTATTCTTTCTCAAATAATTCCTGGCATTTGATTTGCTATTTTTACCCATATAGAACAGTGGTTGACTTCATTAAAGAGTCTGTCTGTCTGTCTATCTATTTATCTATCTATTTTCTGTGAAAAAAAAAGATCATATTTCCATATGGAAACAGCCACACAAGAGGTTCTCATAACGTAAGTAGAGCTGGAACTTTTTTTCTCCAACATATCCCATTTTACAGTTATCCACACCGAATTTCATCTGCCATTTTCTTGCTTTATGTATTAGTGCTGTGAGATCTTCCTGTAGTTCTCTTCAATCAGACTTTTTATCTGCTAAATTTCTTTTCCATTAGGCTAGTTACCTCCAAAATGGCTCATAATAATCAGCAGATTCTAATATCTTCCATTCACTTTTCTGGATCAGAAACTGTTTTGGGGTCCCTTGATGAACTCCTTCCACTACAAAAAGTGACTATTAGTTCCTGTCATGTACTTCTATCACTTTTTTAAGTCTATGTAAGGCTTATCCATCTTATGCTGAGGCTGCTTAGTTTCATGAACAACCTGCACAGAAGGACAATGCTTCTGCTGATACCAAGTCAGGAGCTGTGCATTCTCCTTGAATCTCTGCCTCATGAAACGAGCAATAGCCAACTTGGATGGGGCTTTGAGCAACCTGGTCTAGTGGAAGGTGTCCCTGCCCATGGCCAGGGGCTGGAACTGGGTGATCTTTAAGGTTCCTTCCAACTCAAACCATTCTATGACTCTATAATACCAGGCCCTGAAAATCCCTTTGGTGCCAGCTCAGATTTGGCCACAGGTATCAGGACCCTGTTAACACCCTCATAGCAGTTTGATAGCTCTGGGTCCAGATCAATGATGGCAAGATGCCTATGTTCTCTGTCCTTGACAGAAAATGTTCCCTTCAGTCCCAGATGCAGTGGGACAAGCAGCAACTCCAGCAGGTGTAGCTAGGCACATTCAACACCCCACAAGGTTTCTCACAGGGAGTTTTTCTTGGCTTGTTACAGCTCTCTGAGCCCTTCCTGTTATCTGTCAGCCAAACTCCTGAGGTATCTTATTGTCCACACTCTCCTTCCACCTTTAACCTCTCGCAATTTAAATGTTCATTAACTTAACACACAGCGTAGCTCCTGTTCCAAGTGCTCAGCATAGTGACAGGGCAGTTGTTCCCTCTCCCTGGGCTGTGTGAACACTCAAAGAATTTTTAATCCACAGGGCAATTGCTTGTGGCAAGTTTAGCATATTTGGACAAGTGTTAACTGGAATAACTGTGTCATCTCTCTGTCAATTCATTGAAATGTGGTTGGGTCAAAAAACTGAGAGCACACTTCATTGCAGAGAACCCAGGGGCTTTATATTCAGTAAAAATGTTTTAAAATCAGGGTTAGAAATATATATTGCCTAGTTCTTGAGAATATTTACATGTCATTGAATTATTTGAAATAGTTTATTGAAAAGCTTTTAGCCATAGCATGGTTTGCCTTAAAGTTATGCTCTCAACTAGCTCTCTGCTTTCTTTCTTCTGTGTAACATCAGAAACTACCACTGATACAGATAAGTAACTTATACCACCTGAAATACAGAACTAACAGTTTTACATATTTTCAACCTGGCTGTTCTGGGGATAACAACAGCTAAAGTAAAGTTTTAATTAAAATAAGGCAAAAGGAGCATGAGAGCAGGGAGTTAGGCCAGTCACTTCTCTGATGCCTTGTTCCGGTTCTGAAATAAAATCACCACAATCCGCTTAAGACACTAGTCAGAAATTGAAGTTGAGGGATCCTAGGCTGAAAGTAGTTAGACTTATTTTTAGCCATCATGGCCAGACTAACACTATCTGTACCTGACTAAAAAATAAAAGCCCCTGAAATCTCTTTGATACCAACAGATGTGTCTCCACTGTTACATTTCCACCACTTTTTGCCTAAGTATTTATTAACATGCTACAAAGAATTTGAAGTCTTCACCACTTTCAGGGACACATACAGCACTAGTAAAGTGACCCGCTATTATTCTATCTTCTCCCGCAGCAGAAAAACAGACTAGTAAAAATATTCTTTGTGAGAAAGCATCATTCACTTGCAAAAGTAAGAGAAAACATCATGCTGCTTTCTCCCAGAAGAGCTTCTTCTTGTGGGACTGACAGGGAGACCCTCCACTCCTTATATCACAGTCCTTATATTTCCTTCAGTGTTTCCATTTGCTACAAGCTGTCTGCCAACAGAGTGAGACAAAGAGGAAATAGCTCTGCACTAGCTCTTTGGGTTACTAATTACGAAGGTCTTCCCTTTGCATTTTGGCTGGTTGTTAAGGGAATCTCCCTCTGAACGCTGAAAGTACTTTGGAACCAGCATATCCTTCACAAGGGATTCTGTTGTTATTTCCCTCTGACACATGGCTGCAAAAAGGCCTCCATTTGGTTATGGTTTTCATACAACATGACAGGTCCCAGTAGGTCCCAGCTCAAACCCAGCATTTCCCCTCCACCCCTTCCCATTTAGCTGTACTGAAGCAACTGTTCAGACTAGGAGATGACGACATGACACCTGTGAAAATACAAGATCATAAGTACCATGATGCATCATAAATCTGCAGGATTTTATTTTTTATTACAGTGTCTTTATTTCATACCAAATATTGCCCACAAGACAATCCTGAGACTGCGCGTGTTGAAGCAGTAAGAAGCTCAGCCCAAAACCCTGTCTGTGGGACCGCTGTGTGCCACTGCTATACTACCCCACAGTCTCCGAACTCCAGTTTCCTGTTAAGTTCAGTAGACTTCGGATGTGGTCCCACATGGACAACCTAGAACAATATCTTGTACATACACTACATTTTCTCCCTGACTCAGAGGTTTAGCCAACCTGCAAGTGGCTGCAGGCAGCTCTTGGGCCAAGACAGTCAGGACTCCTGAACAGTGCCTGTTTTCTTTTGCCTGTCAAACAATAGGTTCCAAACCCCAAATCTGAGCTTCACTTAGTCTATGAGCTTTTCCTGCCCTGTGGAAATCACCTGGAGACCTAGGAACCACACTTAAGCTTCCTCTTTCTTCACTGACTCTCAAACCCAAGCTCCAAGCATTGCAGCAGAAACTAGAGGCATTCAGAGCCAGGATTTCAAAGGGCAAGGGCTGTGTTTGTGCACACAATATTTGAATGTACACTCATTGCATGCTTAATCCCCCTCACGTGCAGGAGAAAAGGGATGGATTTGCATTTGTAAGATAGCCTTGGCATGCCCCATAGCTCGCTTGGCTGAGGCTGCCATCTCCCACTTTGTGTGCGCCTGTGGTTTGCATTTGTCCATTTTGCTGACAGTGTGGGGGAGTATGCAGCCCCAGGAGGGATAAATTAGACTTTAATCTTTGACTGCCTGCCCTCATGCTTTTTCTAGCCATCTGGACACTTCCTACTCTGCCATTGCCCGCACCACAGCTTCTGCCAAGGTTTGAATGCTTTCAGCCCTGCCTGGTACTCCTGTAAGGCTCCATTTCTCTGAGCTCACTTGTAGCCTGGAAGGTGGCTCAGTCTTTTCTCCCTCTCCTTTCAAGGACCTGAGGCTGAAGGAGCATGCAAGAAGAAAATCTGCCCTGATCACAGGCACAGAGGGTTCAATTTTCTGTAGGTATAGGTTGAATAAATGATATCATACCTCAGGGTTTTTTTAAGCATGAGATTGATGCAGGCTCTGTCACCACAGAAGTGAACTACTCTGTGCTGAATAAATGAGCTCCTAAAAGAAGTAACTAGCATAAGAGGACAGAAGGAGAAGATAGTTTGCTCATACTGCTGGTGTTGTCCTTACCTGGGACAACTCAACTGGCTTCATGCCCTTTGTGGTTTCATACTGTGTGGCTTCCATGTAAATCTTTCTGCTTCATTCCCTGCAGATACATTCATACACTGTTTCACGGGTCCCCAGCTCTTTTCTCAGCAAAGACAGGTTGTGTGTCAGCCCCATTCCATTCTGCTGCCAGAGAACTCTGTAAAGATTAGCAAAGCCTACAAACCCATCACTGGTTGCATTAGCCCACAGAGAGGGATGTTGCAATGAGTGATATCTGATGATGGAAGATATTTATCTCCATGGCACCGTGAAGTTTACAAATATACCAACTGTAGCACAATCACCCTTTTAATTTTTCTGGCTAAGCAAGTGTACTGTACTTTGAGGATAACTGATAGATTGTCAGACTTGTGGTCTTTAAAGGGTTAAAAAGGCCAGAGGCAGTGTGAGAAAGCTGCTTTTTTTCACAACATTTCTAACAAGCTGAACAAAATCCAGGCCTGGTTTAATGAGCACATATTTTATACAAATAAGCTCAAAAGAGCTTACCCATCTCTAATTAAACTAGAAAGGAAGCATTTGTCCTAATTGGACTGCATAACTGAAGAATTAATTGTGTGGCTGCTTAGAATTGCAATCTTACGGCCCAATTCACAGAAAATACCTTTACGGTAGGACATACGCAAGTTCGTTCATGTCTTTTTGCCAACACATAAGCCCATGTGTGATTTTGATGCTTTGGTTTTGGTTGGTTTGGGTTTCTTTAAACTGTTAATGCAGACATACATGGAGGTTAAGTACAGTATTTCAATATTCTAATTAGGTCATGAGAGAATAGTTCTCCATCACTGTAATTAGGTACTCAGTTAATTCCTACAGTGAAAACGCTGTGCTAACTTATTTACAAATATCAAAAGGGTGACTATTCCCTCAACTTAGCTAGATCTGCAGAAACAGTCATGGGAATTCATATTTCCTATCAGTAAGGCCTGGCACTGTGCATGGAATTGCAAGAAGCTTGGGAGCTGCTGGAATAACATCTGCTGTGTTCAGAGAGTGCTCATTAGAACAGAACAGGAACATTGCTAAACACCTTCTCCCTGTGAATCTTGCAATTCTCTCCTGTTCCATTTACCAACAGGAGCAAGTTTCAACGACTGGCCATGCTGTACAGCTAACTCTGCTCTTAGAGGTGAATGACATGCACCCGCCCCAAGCACTGCCAGCAGGACTGTCAGCGCAGCTCTCACTCCGAGATCTCAGCCAATGATACATGAGACATCACGCTGCACAGCTGTCAGACACAAGCAGGGACATGTGGCACGTTGGCAGTCATAGGAATCTCACTTTGGCTCGTAAACTAAATACCTTCTATAGGACCCTCACCTGAAACCTTGCTTCCTTCTGGCCAGGCTCCTGTGACTTCAGTTTAGTTATTCTAAAGTAGTGTTTTCAAAGTAGCATAAGTGATTTAGGTGCATGGCTGTCTTTTGAACTTTGCTTTGAACAAGATGTTGAATTCCTTCAAAAGGCCATGAAATTCCCAGACACTATTGAGAAACAGTAGTTGAGAAAACACCACTTTTAATGTTTTTTATGCTCTAGCAATAGCAACAACATAGGGATAATGTCAATTTTGTCTTGACAAGGACTGAGTATAATAGTGGTCAAGACTTAAAGATTTGGCTATATATGCATGTAGACAATGGAGAATGAAGTATGAAGCATCAAGTGATGAGTTTTGCAGTCCCCTTCTGATTGTTCTGCTTGCAAAGAAAATGCTGTTGTTCTGCAGCATAAGCAGTAAATATGTGTTATATTAACTGCTTAACTTAAGATTCCATTTGATCTTTCAACACATAGGAAGTTTATTTGTTAGACTCATTTCTTCTTCCTGTATCAGGTTTTCATTTAAAAGTTCCAAAAGCACCTATCTGTCTTTTCCTTATTTAGAATTTTTTATTGCTTGAATCATGCCTGTTTTCAGTTATTTTCCAAGATGTACATGAAATGGACACAAAACCAGAGGATCTTCCTAAATTAGACCCAGTAAATAGAAACGCAGACCTGACTATGACACAAGGCAAAATTAAAGGCCTTCAGAAAAACCAATTGTATCATACACTCAGTGCTGCAAATCTGGGTGAACCAAATTTAGCCTGGAAGTGCATAGAAGCTGGTAGAATTTTTCCTTCTTGCTTCAAAGCAAACCCTCACCCTCAATCAAAAGTTGTATCAGATACGTCAAAGGTATGTGTGCACTTTTCCACATGTCTTAAATTAAAGTGAAGGAACGTGAACTAAAGGCACTAGAACAAGAGCTGTAAGCATCCTTCTTGTGGGCAAAGTTCTGCTCTTAGCAAGGTAGGGTGCCACTTCTAAACCAATGACACCAAGACTTTCTGCCCCTTTAGGTCCATGCTGAGAAGAGGGCTCAGCCCACAGTAGCCATGCATCTTGTGGTTGGGTTTCCCTAGCTGGGACCTGACTTCTAATACCTGCCACTAAGAACATCTGCCATGATGCTGGGATATAGCCAGAGGCAGAAGCCTGTCCACTTCTCATTTAAAGGGAGTCTTTATAATAAATCTCCAATGAGCGTATGAAACAACAGTCATTCCTCAGCTTTAGCAACTAAATTTTGAAGTTCAATCCCCTCAGCTCAGACTCTGTGATCTTTAATGAGCTGCTGATATCACTTCCATTGGCATTTTAGAGAGAAAGAAAACAGATTTTGACCCTCCTTGTTTCCTTATGGTTCAGTTGTAGATTCATGGCCAGGATTTTAAATAGGTGCAAGAAGAGAACTGAATGCACCTCCCTGTTGTAGGTAAATGGTACAAAACATAAAATTCACTTTCTAGGATTTTTTTTTACAAATCAAATTCTGAAACAGCTGAGTGAAACCCATGTACTGGTAGGATGTGTGGACAGTGCTGTCAAGGGCCTGTGGAGGATTATAGCATTGTTTTTAATCTGTATAACTGCCAGTGGTATGTGGCCACAATAATGGAAAAAAAGTTGCCATGTAAAGTATCAACTGAAACATGAGCTTTTCCATCTTGTATAAAGGAGCTCAATGGTTACAGTCCAGTCAGTAACTTAAATGAAGACTGTACTTCTTCTTCGGTCTTCTGTGGGAAATAGGTTGTACTGCCAAAACCTTCACACATAATTTGGTGCAGTTGGCCAGTGTGCTGCAAGGAGAGGAGCCTGGAGCAGTCCCGCAACCAGACTGACTCACAGAGATAGGGAAGACAATTGCTGTCTTGGGAAAAGTCTGGTCTTTGCCTGGCAGCTTGTTCGTACTATCTGAGTCCTGTCAGTAGAGTAAATAATTCTTTACTGAGTTTAAGAGAATACATGTTAAGGACTTCTGTGTTTATCCATGGGAGAGTTTCTAGGTACTAAGCCAATGGGTACTTCTTGGCCACCACTTTTCAAGAATACAACATCCTCAGGCAATCATCAGTGTTTTTAATTTAGTTTCTTGAAATTATTGTGCAGTATTACTCATTGCTTTCCCAATGCAGTCTGTATATCTTGGCCTGTAGTCCATCTATCTTACCACAGGAATGAAGAGTTAAAATCTGCCATCACTCATACTGATGTAAATGCTGAGAAAGTACTTGAGGCCAATGGAGTCATACTGGATTTATGCAGATGTAAGTGACAGCAGAATTATTGAATGTCTGTTTAATACCAGCAAAATTCTATGTTATTTTATGATTCAGGCTCCAGTTCTCAATTCTTTGCGTTGGACAAGTTAAAACAATATTTGACGCATTCCTGAACAGCAGGGTATAATTTATTACAATCCAATTACAAAAGCATCACAAGAGAAAGGAATCAATTAGTTAGACTAGGAGGGCATAAAGAGCCACTGATAAGATACCCAGAGCCAAAAAGGAAAAGGAAAAAACCCTCCCAGGGTCAAATACAGGAAGGTCTTGCCGCTTCATGAAACTCGTCCTTCTTTTCCAGTCGACAAATGTTCATAAATCCAGCAGTACTGAAGAAGCACCTGCCTCTCTCCAAGTCTTGGGACAGAGGGAATATGTGCTGACTCTCTAAGGCTGCCTGAAGGTAGAGCAGGCCCAGACTATTTTTAGAGTGGTATATTGACACTGATTTATATCTGGTATGACAGATACAGCAGAGAAGACAGACTTCTTGTTAAAGGAGGCTCCTACGGAACAGCAAGTTCTGTGTAACCATCTCTTGCAAGAGAGCTCGGGGATACAGTGTGTGCAATCAAAATGCAGCTGCAGGCAACATATGTAATCAACGAAGACATGTTGAGCATGGGCCAATCTCAGGAAAGCTGTAGGTGATATTTTCTCTGCATACAGATGAGGTCTGCCAGTGATAACTTGTGTCTTGAACTTGTTTCCTGTTAAGAAATTGTACGCTCAGACATTGTTCAGAAATCACAGATTATTCTTGGAACAGCACCCTTCTTCTCATGAAGAGCCACTTAAAATTATGGTTGTGGGGACACAAACACACACCCCCCCCCCCTTAAAGTTCTTCACATGGTTTGTTTTTTTCAGCAACAATGCAAACGTGAGTTCACCATGTAAGACTTTCTGGAGCTAAAGTAAATCATCCTAGCTGTGCTGAAAGCATTACGACTGTGCATTTCTCACACCAGTGGAGCATTGCCTGTGTCATTCTAGCAAATCAAATCTTCCCAGTTTGGTGCTGCAGCTAGCACACAAAAAATCTGGAAATGAGGCAGCACCTCATTGTGTGCATCATCTCATCTACACACCTTGGAAAGACTCTGAGGTGGCTCAGAAAGCTGTCAGCCTGTCCTCTAACACACACTGTAAATGGTGTTTCTCGTCCCTTGCACCTCCCTGTTCTCACTCATGTGAATCAGTACAATATTGCCAAACATCAAAACATTCTGCAGCTTTAAGTAAAAGAGACAAAGTCTCCAATTGTTCAGCTTAATGGCATGAGGCCGTTGCTCAGTTGGCTGTTGCCAGCTTGCCTCCTTTGCTGTGATGAAGTTTGCAAGAAATATCTTGCAACAACATGTCAATGGTGCAGCCTTTTTTCTATGGAGTCTAATTTGAAAGTCTTTGGTTTGTTGATGTCCCAGTCACAGAAAACCCTCATATTAAAGCTTGTCCTTGGCTAGTATTTCAGACTGCACTATTGGAAAAAGGTGTAATACAAGCCAAAAAAAGCCCAAATGCAAAGGAAATGGGGTATAGCCAGATATCTCAAGAAAAGAAAGAAAACATCAGTAGAAGTTTGACTTCTTGTTGAGATAAAGTTTTAAATGATTTTCAACTTTTAAATAATATCTTTCATCAACCTAACTGTGAAACACTCAAAACCACCTATACATGCTTTAAAATACTTTTGGGGGAGTGGCAGAAAAATTAAAGCTGTTCATTTTTAATTTTTCCAAGTGTTTCTACACTTATCTTGCTCTGAAACTTAGTGCATTCATTAAGTAGTAGCAGTATGAAGAAGGTGCCTTCAGATTGTGACATTGGGTTTTTAAGAACTTAACTAGGAGGAACAAATTCGACACTTTCCTACCTGCAGTTTAGAAGAAATTTTTTGTGAATCCATTGTTATATCAAGAATCAATCATGAGAATAAAAGCAGAACTGAGATACTGATTTTACTTTTTCTCAGTTTCAGCAAGATATTGCAATGGTGCTTTTTCTTGCCTGCTCTGTCTTCTTTGCTTCCAACCATATCACACTACTCCTGTTTCTCCTTATGCTCCTCTTCATGTTCTTTTAATTGCCTATGTACCCTTTTACTTTCTTCTCTTTTTGGAAAAATTTTAAAAAAAAATTCTTATTATTTTATTTTTTATTAATATTTCTTATTCTTCCATGATGTGTTTTCTCTTTTGGTCTTTAGTTGTTCTATTATATACCAAAATTTAACAACTTACCATTTGTAGAAGATTGCCAGCTGAACAGGCAGATGCGTATGCCTTTGGCTCCTGCCTCTTTCGTTCAGCATGGGAGAAGAGCTGAAGTGGGAGAGATAGCAGCTACAGGGATATGCCCTGTGGGTCATGTAGCTTCCTTTGTCATCTTGCAAAACAAATGCCAGCCAATGAAGGACCTCAAGCAGGTAGGGTAACATTGCACTCTGCCACCATGATCTCTGGGAAAAGAGTCCTACACTGACAGAGTTTCCAGGGAAATTAGTCAGGCAGGACTCCTACCTTTGATTGGACGTTTGCCCTTTTACACTTTGTGAAGCTCATGGCAGGAGGTAGGGACACCAACACCAGGAATGCCAGTTCATATCCCCAGTTTTCTCCTTAGGCTTTCCTGTGCTTTTACCAGAACCTGACTCATGAATGATCCATTTGATAGGTAGCCCTAAAGCCAGAATCCCATGGAAATGCCAAATATCTGATTGGCTGTCCTGCTTGCTTGTATAAGCAGATTTTTAACAGTAATGCTTTCTGTTCCAAGGCAGTCACCGCTTATCCTGAAAAACATGACCATACAGGCCTGATATGGCTTCTGGATGAGAATGAGGGTCATACTTCTTTCAGCCTAATTCCTCATGAGTATGCTTGTTATGGCAAGGTATTCACAGGAACGCCACAACAGTCTACCTAGCCCACTCCTCTATCTCTGACAGTGACCAATTACCATTGCTTAAGACAAAACAGTAAGGACAAGGCAAGCACTTGCAGTTCACTGTGGTGCCTGCCAACCAAGTCCTATTCTTCCACACAATGGAGTTGATTCACCGGACTTCAGCTGCAAGAGTTAAGATTATTCTATGTGAGTGCTGTATCAGGTTAGCTGTGTGCCTTTGTGGAGACACAAACCCTCAGTGAAAATGGAACAGTAGTGCACATATTTCAACAACTTACAATTTAGATGTTGACAGTGTAATTGTTCTTTGAAAGATTGAAAATATATCCTTAAATTCAGCAATGTCAGACAAAGAAAAGCACAAATCCTTTGATGCTTAGTGAATACGTGGGCCAAATGTAGTTTTCGCCAAATTTTTTTTTACTTTACTGTCCTCAGTAGGTTTATACAAATATGATTGAAAATAAAACTGTCTCTCAGATTCTGATCTGTGATAAAACTCTAGTCAATGTGCACCTATGTTGACAGTGCATATGCTGGTTGATATCTTTTCTCCAATGTATCTGGTTATAGAAATATTTTTCCTATTGATTCTTTTAGAGGTCAAATATTCTTGTGATTATTTTTTGAAGCCTTGGGTGGTTCTGGTAAATCAAAATTCAAGCAGAAGTTTTTCAGGAAAATATCAACATAAGTATCCTTCATCTTTGCTCACAAGTCCTGTTAACATCAATGTTATCTCCATCTACAGAGTGATTTTAGATGATAGCTCAAGGAATAACCCAGGTGATGACAGTTTATAGAAAGTTGGAAGGAGCACACTGCAGCCTGTAGTGAGTTTTTTGTTGTTGTTTTCTCTTTGCTCTCTGAAATGCTTTGGAGAGGATCTGAAATAATTAAGATGAATAGAGCATTTCTAAAAAGGTTTTAACGTTTGTGGGGATAGTTGTTTCTTCTCAGGAGACTGCTACCTGTGTCACAGGTTTGCTGGAGTCCTGTCAATGTAATTTTACTTGTACAGGCTGAATCAGTATTTATGCTGGTGGCAGTCATCTGCTTCAGTACTTTTTTCTACAAGCGAAGGAGCTTAAAAAGACAATGGAGTGAAATGAATGTCTGGTAGTTCATCCAGTGATGTTTCATTGTATATTCTGTCAGAGACAAAAAGGGATGAATGGGAGGAACTGCTAATGCTGCATACTTTCAGGCAACCAATAAATGAGTCAATTAACTAGTTGTGCCTGAGGTAATTTCTCTAGAAGGTTTAGTTGCCAAAGTTTATAGTGATCACAGAATGGAAGGAACAAAACCAAGCAAAATAATTATGTTGCAATTCACAGAAAACACGGACCTGAGTTGTCATATACATATATTTGCAAACGCATTGGGAGCTGTTTTCCATTTTGAACGTGTTTGTAATGCACAATAGGCATTTTGAGCAATACCAGTGCTGATTTTTCGTTAAATTTTGTTTCTGATATCGAGGCTTTCTGGGCTGACTATTAGCAGCCAGGATGAGCTGACATACTGAGGTCTCCTGTGTTGAATTACAATCAAGCTGAATGTTTGCTCTGAGTTTTCTCCAGTGGGGATGTCTCTGTGCCATTAGCTCACGTATGTGCCTTTAGCTGTGATGTACGCAGAATGTAGAGTCTGGTGTAGACATCATTACAGGGCTATTAAAATTTAGATGGATCTTTGCAACATAAAGGACAGTGCTGCACAGCTGGATTTCTCCTTGCTCTGCCTGACATCCAGAGCAACACTGAGGACCAATGCTTTTTCAATTCCAGGCAGAAATGTTTGCTTCCTGGAAGAAAAGCATATTGGAACACCCATGACAATACCATAAATAATAAAGAAATGTCACTATGCTCATTCACCATAATGATAGTGTTTTAACCATGAGGTGCTATAAAAATGTCTCCCATTAGCCAGTGATAAACATTGAAACAAGAGGTTTATCAGGGAAAGAGATCAAGGGATTTTTTTCTTTCTGCATAGTTTTCCTCATCTAGGCACATCGCCTCTTCGTAGCTGTAGCAAAGAAAGAAGATAATGGAATTTTGTCAACAGCTTGAACTCATAGACTTGTCAAAGCCAGAAGAGTCAAATACAGGCTGGCCTACACTGACCTCCTATGAAACACATGCCAGAGGAAGGCAGACAGGAACTATAGGCTTCAGCTCCCTTTGCTCCCCCAGAACAGCCAGTACAGTGGCTTTACTCTGCTGTAAGCATACCAGAAAATTATTTTCCATTACTCTGTAAAGAGAAAACCACACCTGTCTCCAGTGGTCTACGTCTGTAATCCAAAGAACTATTTTGGAGGAGCTGCTACAGATAAAATTGTACTGAAGATCAAATAAGTATATGCATATATTACATTTAGTAAGGAAATAATCCCCTCCCACATCACCAGGGAATGGAGTGATTGCCTTATGGACAATAGGGTTAATAAAAACCAGCTCATTGCACAGTTGTTTAAATCCCAGTGACATTGCCAGAGAAGGAGCTTTGCCTTCCAGGTGTATGGCACCTCTGTACCGTGGGGGTCAAGGTACTCATGTGCCATCCCAATTTCTGATTCCCCAAACTAATCAAAAGAATAAATTCAGTCTTAAGTCAGAACAGTAAATTTATACAGTACCTCACAGCGGAAAACGGGACTTTGGCAAACACTACTGGCTGAAGATCCTGACTGCAACAAAGGCCAACACTGGCACATCAATCAATTAACCAACGTTTTTACAATTCACCTTCTTTCACAGACTACGTGTCTTCTACGCATACCCCTCATTTGCTTAGCTTTGGCTATCCTTGGCTGCATTTTTTTACTCCTGTGAGTACATAACCTCCTGTCTTTCCCTCACAGTTTGTTTCCAAGCAAGCAGAAAAATCTCATCTTACATTTTTGACCATGGCTGCTTCTACTGAGTTGCTGCTGCCCCCAATGTTTCTGCTGTTAATAGCTACAACTTTGATTTAGCAATGGTGATAAGCCACGGGATTTACGCTTTGATAGATCTTATACTGGTTAGGTTGTAATGTTTAGGATCTGGGTAGATCTCCAGCCAGCCCCTCAGACTGTAATTAATTTGAGTGCTAGGAAGGATTGGGAAGGACTCTGTGGCTGTTTCAGGTTCACCAGCCTCTGTAGTAAGGAGGACCCCAGGGACATATCAATGAATCTAGAGTACTTCAGGGTTCCCTTGTTAATAAAATCTAAAATAAAATATCAGTTATCGTCATTATAATTATACAGTTACACAAGTTAATTCAATCTGATGAGAAACAGCCCTGTGAAGAAACCACATGTTTTACCTCTTTTTAAACGCTTACAGTGGAACCACTTCTCAAAATTCCTATATGGGGAGTTAAAAAAAAAAAAAAAAAAAGGAAAAGGCTAAAACCAAAGAAAAACACTGATTCAGGCCTTCAACTTGCTCCTCTGGGTGATGTGGGGAAGCAGTGACGAGAGAGACAAGGGTCTTGCTTCTCACCTTTTCCCCATTTATTAAGCTCAAATATTTCTAGTTACAAGGGGGACTAAATAAAAACCGGGAACATATTATCTGTGGATTTTTACATTAGATCAGCTGAAAACTGTCCTCCTTTACTAGGAAGTGTCTGTATTTGCCAACAATTCTTTGTGTCTGACTCATTTCCTTATTACCTCTCTCCCCTCCTTTGTTTTCCCTTAAGGGATTGACTTTCCCCCACCTCAAACAAAAATAATTTCTTTGGCATATGAAGGTCAAGGACGGATTTCCTAATGTCTGCCTGCCTGCGTGCCTATCCCTCTCTCTCCCTATGTCTCCTATCTGTCTACTTTTTTAAGGCCTCTATTCTTGTAGGTTTCTGAAGAACATATAACAGGCTTTGCTCCATATTAGTGCACCTCTTTCATTTAAAGAGGATGAACCCAGATGTGCTACTTAAGATTTCCAGTTAGTGTGACCAAGAAACCTACCTGCACTCTCAAACTTGGCTCAGTAGTCATACAGTAACACAAAGCAATGCACATAACAGCAGGAAGGATTTATTTTAAGACCATTCTCAGCTTTCAAATGGAATATCAAAGCAGTCTTCCTCTTGGTGAACACTTTGAAGGTGCAAAAGTGACTTCAGTGGGCTATTTTGTCTCAGCTCCAGCAACACAGCATGATGAAGAGAAAGGAAGCATGTGCATTGCTCTTCATTTTGATGGTGCCCAACTGGACTCTTGCAGGATGCTCTTTATGCATTAAGTGGCTCTGAAAGAATTTAGCACTGCCCTTTTATAGCCTCTTTTTTATTTTTTTTTTTATTTTTTATTTTTTTTTAATTTCCACAGGAAACAAATACAGACAATATGAGATACAGAAGGTAAAGAACAGTAGAAAAACAGCTGCAACATGTGTAGGGTAGGCAAGAATGTTTTCTGCCTTATGCTTTTACGATTTAACCAGCAAGAGAGCAAAGGGAGGGACACAAGAACTGCACCCTTACTGCTAGCTAAAGAAATAGATGCCAATGTAATGAACAATCCAGAACAGGGAAAAGCCATGAGCAATACTTTTTGAGCAAACAAGAAACATTTCACTTCAAATCCCATTACTCAGTAGTGGCTTTTTGTTTCCACTCTGACAGAACACTCTCTTTCTCCATGTTTTCACTTATTTACATTTTCATTTACTAAATAATCCACAGACAAGTTATTCCTTCTGCAACTTTCCAAATGTTTTATCTGGCACTGTGTGTCATCTCAGAGATAACTTTGGTACATAAATCCATTGATCAGGCTGAGATTGAAAGCAACACAGTTGCAGAGCAAAAGACTGACCACAAATGACCTGTGGAATTGTTTCGTCCTATAGCAGACCGCTAGGCTGAGAACATCTCTCATCTTTTATAACCAGAGTTCAGAAAGAAGAAAAAGCTCAAAAGTGAGTAGTGATTTGGGATATTCATCCTCAGACATTGTAATGGAGCCCTGCCTCCAGGGGACACCAAACCTTCTTCCGGACAGTCAGATGGCCTTTCAGCATCTCAAACTGGGAATAAAAATGGAGATATTAGTCACCATTAATCACTTTTCAAAACTGAACTCTTGGTGTGCAAGGTAGTGGCCTATAAAGATGCCTCTTCCAAACTCTGGCCATGCAAGTATTACTGGCCAAGACAGTGAGTGAACCAGTTGGAATGCTAAGTAAACTGTACAGCATTTGTAGAAAGAGATGCTGAAATTATAGACTCTAAGTCTTCTCACAACAACATCAAATCTAAGAGTAACACTTATTCAATTGGGAACAGTAAACATGACTACTACCAAAACACACCTCCTGCCAGTACTAAACTGTGCAGAGTTTTATTTATTACTCCTACAGGGTTATTCGCACCATCAAATTTGGACATCTCACTTAGGTATGACTCAGAGGATCAACATTACATTCCTTGTAGAGTCAACAGAGAGATGCAGGCACTTCCCAGACACAGGGTAATTCTGTGTAATTAGGTCAGATGTCTAATGCAATATAAAATGCACAGTTTGCATGCTTCCTCCAAGGGCCTTGATGGCCTTGCTAATTCTACGATAGAGACATGAAAGTCCATAGCTACAGTGGGCAGGATTTCCTTGGGGTGACAAAGGTCCCATGGTTTCCATTTCTCCTTTCCCTGCCATCACAGTCTCATCATCCCATCAAACTCCATCTTCCATTTTTGCTTCTGTTGTGGCCACTCTGTACTTTGTTCCCATTCCATGACAATTATGATCCTCTAGATGAGAGTGGGAATTGTGGATAGGGTGGCAGTGGGGGGTACAGCATAGGGAGGAACAGGCACATGCGTAGGTGTGATGAAAATTGTAGATGCAAATTGCAGATGCTTCCAATACATCCTTTAGCCTCCCTGACCAGCAGCCTTGGCTTTCCCCTGTTCCCTGCTTTGCTGTAGCTGTCAGCTCCCAAGATGCATTCTAGGGCCTGATAAATTCTTCAGGAAAATGTAAAGGAGTAACCTACATAGTTATAGTCTGCTGTGTCCAGTGTGTAAGCTGGATCAAATATCTCTATGTGGCGTTAAAGCACACTGCAAGCACAACCCTTCCATGGACTTTGAACATTTTGATAACCCTGGTAGCAGAAACTACTCAGGAAACATTTGCTTCTTAGTGGAAAATTTAGACAAAAGTGGCAAAGAGGAGTTTCAATGTCAAAAAAAAAGTAATATCTCTGCAGACAAGCTGTGACCATTATTCTTTATACAGACTGAAGAAATAAAGTGAAAAACCAGACTATGAAATACCACAACTAAAATTACAGATGTTTGGACAGCCCAGAATGCTACAGGCCTCATGCTTACAGCTGAAGTTGAGAGCAAATGAAATTGCTGGCCACAAATGCTGTACTTGTAAAAACAGTAATTATAAAACCAAAACCTGCCTGACTAAAGGAGCAACTCCAGCTCTCAGAGGGCTTGGGGAAATGAACCCTACATTTTGTAGACTGCTATACCTTTAGAATTCTTAATATAAATTCAGCAAAAGATATTGCCTTAGGCCTGACCGATTTTAAATGCTGCATTTGCATTCACTATGTTTTAATAACATAAAAAAATAACAGTCCGGGTAAATTACTCACAGTTGGACAACATCTGCTCTTTACAGTTCCCTGGACTCCACTCTATCAGAAATAAATGTGAATGGAAGATTTTGAAGTTGTGTTACTCTCCAGAAAAAGCATTTTACTCCCCTTGAAACAAGATATATGATAATAATGCTTTGCAAATGTAATTTTACATTGTAAAGGCTTAGAAGGTTTTCTTTTCTTATGATTATTGCAACATGTGGTCTGGATATAAAACTGACTTTGGTTACCAATTTCAGCATTAAACTGGAAAACAAAGTTCCACATGATTCAATGATGCTTGAAAATTATTTAATCATGGCCCACAATAAAATTTTACGATTTAAGAAATTTAGCATATTTTCTTAAATTGAGCTCACTTTCATTAAAGCAGCAGTAAAGGAGAAGCACTAGAAGGACTTTATGGGCATGGTGGGCCAAATGGCCCTGCTCAAGGCAGGGCAGAGGCTGCTGTGACTGGCAGCACTGCCCTGGGAGTGCTGGGAAGTGATGGGGTCCCACAGCATTTTGGGACCACTGACACCCTCCCAGCTCACCACACTGGGACCAACTGAAGTGTGGTGGTGGTTAATGCTGCATAACCATGGAAAGACAAAGCAACCACAGGACAATGGTTTGCGGAAGCCCACCAGGCAGGTAAAGAGGCTGCTCTCTCACGTTTAAACAAGCACCCTCAGTTTCTTTGTGTTTAAATACTGCCTGCCCGGTTCAGTTATACTATGTTCATCTCCCTGCTGTCTTGCAGAGAACAGCATCTCTGCCCCTCCATCATGTCAAAGACAAACACAGCTTAACTTCTCATGGACACGAGTATTTTAGAAAGGATTGATTGTAGCATAGTCAAAGGCCTGGTAATTTCAACTCATAGATATCTCTACAGATGCAGATGCTTGAGTTCCTTGCTTTTTCTTGCTTTTCTCCTTCATGACCCAGCAAATCCAGCACCAATTATTGCCAATTGTGGTATCAGCTCTGGAAAATATCTTCTTGGCTTGAACACAAGAAAATTCAGCAAAAGTTCAGACAAGCACAGATCAGATGCCCTGCTTTGAACCTTACGAAATCTGCAACCTCATTCAGAGTAAATGAAATATTAGGAGAAAGGATCTTTACTCATGATCAAGATCAGTCTTAAAGTCTTTAGCACTCTTTCCCTGTGCACAGTTCCTTGTTTTATCATCATCTTGGCAAAAGTTACACACGAAGCCAGTATCACTTTGAGTAGAAGACAGTTGTGCTTTTACACCCACAGACATGGATTTCATCCTTCCAGAGGGCTTGGACACACAGCACATTATGCATGTATGTGTGGAGAACAGAGTGCCAGAAATGAAATAAAAATCACCAAGAAATGCTGGGAGAGTGCTTTTGCTCATACAGCTGATAATTCTAGACGATAGTCGTTTTGGCTCTCCCTTCAAAGTCTCCAGCAACAGAAAACTGAAATCAAAACAGGAAAGAAAAAGAAAGATGAAAGAAAGAAATATTAATGATAGATTGAAAAATGATACACACAAAACAATTTAATCCATGATTGAAGACAAAATAATTGCCAAATAATATATTAGTCAATCAGTATGTCTCTCTGCCTTTTATGCAAAGGCCAATGATTAAAGTAAGTCCTACTTAGACGTAGTGAATTTTCTATTTCAGAGTACAAAGAGATGATGAATAACTCCAAGGCACGTTTTTCCTGAAGATTCAATCATCAATCTTAATTTCCACTAAGAAAACAAAGACATGGAAAAGAATCATGGATTCACAGAATCATAGAATAGTTTGGGTTGCAAATGACCTTCAAAGGTCATCTAGTCCAACCCGCTGCAATGAGCAGGGACATATTCAACTAGATCAGGTTGCCCAGAACCACATCCAGCCTGGCCTTGAATGTCTCCAGGGATGGCACGCCTACTGCCTCTGTGGGCAACCTGTGCCAGTGTTTTACCACCCTCACTGTAAAGTATTTCTTCTACATATCCAGCCTGAATCTCCCCTCTTTTAGTTTAAAACCATCACCCCTCATCCTATCCCAACAGGCATTGCTAAAACATCTTTCCCCATCTTTCTTTTAGGCCCCTTTTAAGAACTGAAAGGCTGCAATAAGGTCTCTCTGGAGCTTTCTCTTCTCCAGGCTGAACAACCCAAACTCTCTCAGCCTTTCCTCATCGGAGAGGTGCTCCATCTCTCTGAAAATTTTTGTGTCCCTCCTCTGATCCCTTCCAACAGGTCCATGTCTTTCCTGTGCTGACGACTCCAGAGCTGGATGCAGTACTGCAGGTGGGGTCCCACCAGAGCAGAGTAGAGGGGCAGAATCACCTTCCTTGACCTGCTGGCCACACTCCTTTGGATGCAGCCCAAGATACAATTGGCCTTCTGGGCTGCAGGTGCCCATTGGCATATCCAATTTTTCACTCATCAGTATCCTCAAGTCCTTGTTTTCAGGGGTACTCTCGATCCCCTCATCCCACGACTCGTATTGATACTGGGGATTGCTCAGAGACAGGTGCAGAACCCTATACTTGGCCCCATTGAACATCACAAGGCTCACATAGGCTCACCTCTCGAGCCTGTCCAAGTCCCTCTGAATGGCATTCCTTCCCTTAGGTGTATCAACTGCACCACTCAGCTTTGTGTCATGTGCAAACTGCTGAAGACACACTGTCTATGTTATGGATGAAGATATTAAGCAGTATTGGTCCCAGAGCACACCCCAGAGGGATGCCACTTGTCACTAGTATCCATCCAGACATTGAGCCATTGACTACTACCCTCAACATCACTTTCAGAGAGGAACTTTGGATAATGTATATGAAAGTTTCAAAGCCCTCAATATCTAGACTGGGGTCTTTAAGAAACAAAATCAGACTTGTTACCTGTAGAAAACTGATAGAAAGAACCTAAAAGTGCAAAACAACAAACAATTGTGGGAAGGGAGCAGTTGGCAGAGAGCAAGTGCCTATTCTTTTTCTTCTGCTCATTCTGTGATCATCCATCACAGTCCATTACAGTTTGTGCAATTTAATAATTGCCAATGCTTTGACTGAAACAAGGTCTGGAGCAAGGGAACAATCAGGAGCTCCAAATTACAAACCCTGTTTTTGCATATTTTTTCATATGTTTCATTTCTTTGCTATTGGAGTTCCAGCAGCAACCTGGTGATCTATAAAATGTTGGGAACCTTTGCTCTTCAATGAGTGCAATGGCAGCTGTGGTAGAAATACTAATTCCCTGTTGATTCAATTCCTCCACGGCAGAGGGAAAGAAGCTGCAAGGCTCAAGGTTGGTTTGTCTGAACTCTGGGATATCCCATCGACAGCCTGGCTCACGGGATGAGGCTCTTGATATCTGCCTTGATGTGGAAGCCTACTGCAACCTCAGACACCCTGTGTTAACCCCAGGGTACCAAATCAGAACCGCATGTAGGCCTTGTGCCCCCTTTTGTGAGCCCTAGAAGGACATCTCAGAGGCTGAATGGTGTCTCAGATGGGACCAAGTGCTTATATCTCACCTGCAGCGTCTTTACTATCATGGTAGTAGATCACACTTGGACCCAGTTAGAGAAGGCAGACAGCTAGGCATCATCCTTGTAGTCCAGATTTTTTTCAGGCATGCTTTTTCTGAAAAATACTGGAAATATTTTTGACAGCATATGTAGCAAGCATGTTGAAAAAGGATAGCAAAATACTGAGGAAGAGATGTTGCTGTTAGCCCGTAGAAACACAAATAGTTAAACATTAAAAATTCCGTGTGTGAAATGATTTTTGAGGTGTTTTTGTGATTCCCCTCAGATAATTTCACAACCCAGTTCAGGGGCTCTGAGGTGGATGCCAACTTCCTTCAAAGAGTTTTAAAATAATTCAAAACCCATTTTAAGTCATAAAGAAACTAATAATTTGTTAGTAAATTCTAAGAAAATGTATTTGTACCTAAAAAGCATGTCTCATATCGCTAAGCATAAACCATTGAACTTTTCACGGATAGTAAGTGTGATTGATTTCCTTCTTTTCAGTATGAAGCTTGAAACATCCATAGGTATGGTAGATCCATAATTTATTCCCTTTAAACCAGTGATTATAGACTGGCAGCTGGACTCTTGGACACACTACAAGGCCAAAAAGAGCATTTTTTAATTTTGATAACGTAGAAATGAAGTTAACACAACTGTGTCATTAGCAAACATTTAAGCTTCTGTGTATAGACTTTAGACAGCTAGGTAACAGCGTATTTCTGACTTGTCAGGTTGTTTCACTTTCTAAAGTAGTAATTTGGGAAATTGAAAAATATATTAACAGAAGTCAACTCTTTCTCATTATATGTCAAAAGCTTCTATAAACATGGAGCTGCATATTTTACTTTTTTTTTACTCATGTTGGGTTTTTTTCTTTTCTTTTTCCTTCCTTTTCTTTCTTCTGAAAATTGCAGAATTATCACCTATTGTCATCTGCATGTATGTTCATACTTGTTTGAATGTGAGTCAAACATTAGTCTGTAATTTAATTGAAGGATATAAGGATTATGTTGGGCTGGGTGCTGAGCAGCTGCATGTTATGCCTGTGGCCCTGAATCAGGCAAAAAAGGGGCAGCATTCTGAGTGAAAGGGAAGCTTTTTTTGCAGAACAAAGTCAATGATGAAGGGGGAAAGTTAGTTCTGTCCACATTCACAAAGCCGTGTTTTATTGGTGGGAACAGTTTGTCCACTTTGAATTCTCTCTGTGAATAGATTAGGAAGAGTTCTAAGTTTTCAGCCACTGAGGAGCTAATGCACTCTGTACAAAGTACAGAAAGTTAGGAAGCAAATGTATTGCAGGAACTTCTACCGTTATAGTCATTCATAGACTCAAAACCATGCATTTGAAGAACTAAAAATATAGTATTGATATAGCTATGCAAATATATTATCTTTTTTATTTTTTAATACCATCAAAGAGCCATAATTATGATTCAATTCTTATAATAATATCAATTATTTATTTGTACTCTTTGTTGTTATACTCAATAAAATGTAAACATATCATCCTGTATTTTACTATAAACACTGAAAATGTTTACTGGATCAGCAACAGAATGTCTCATGACTCTGCGGCCAACACAGAGACAGTCAGCTATAAAAGCCTACTACATTTTAAGGGCTCAGTTCCCTCTTAACTCAGGCAACATGAAGTAAAATCTTGCTGGATTTCTGCTTTGGGTTATGTGTGGGATCTTAGCTATAAAGAACAATAAGGCCCTTCTTGCAGAAGGGGGTGGTAGAGCTGTCCCTCTGTGGAGGAATGGAATGACTTGGATCCAAAAGTCAGTGTCTTCGAGTGACTCACCCATAAGGACAGAGTTATCTAAAAGGACACCGCACTCTCACATGGGAGCTGCCCTGTGGCCCTCTCAGTTCTTGGTGAGAGCACTCTGTAAAGAAAGCCCAGAGTGCTTCTATTCAAAAGCTACCAGAAAGCTTCACAGAACAATGCTCACAGATATTTGGAAAGATGTATTACACACTATTGCAGTCCACCTTTCCTGGCTGCTCCAAGACCACGTCAGCAAAGACATTGCCCAGACACCTGCTCAGCCAAATGCAGCAGTCTGGAAGTGAATAGGAGTGCCCGGAAATGAGCTGCTACTGATGCAAGCTGGGGTTTCAGTGCCAGTAATGATCAACCCTTCATGTAAAGGATCAGTTTCGTTCAAAAAATCAGTGATATCGTGAACCAAGAATAAGCTATGGAAGTGCACACTTAACCCAAAATGTCCTGGTTTTCAGGTGGCAGGCACCCAACAGTAGATTTAAATAAAAAAGAGGTTTATACCTTCCATGTATTAGCACAGCTGTTTTATTACTTGGCAAAGTACTAAAACAATTGTGTTTGCTTATTTTGCTTCTACAATTATTTCCTAATTGCAAGCCATTACTGATGTATTTTAAGAACAATTTGCTTTGTCACTGGATGCTAAAGGCAAGTAAAATACTTTGCTTAGAGAAAGCTGGAGATTGCTTTATTTCTCTTGCCTTGGGAATCACAGTTGTTTCAGTGTTCTTTGTGCTTCCTTTGCAAACACTGGCCTTTAGCATTTGTACCATTTCAGCTCAAGGATGAAAAATAAAAAAAAAAAGAGCTTGTTTGTTGCCAAACGTCAGTGCATCTTTGGTTTTGGGGAATGGCCTTGTTTTACAGGAAAAAAATTATTTAAAAATACCCCAGTACCAGTTAGGAACATATTAGTACAACACTAATTATAAGCTGGAATGTGTCAGAATTAAATGAGTTATGATCTGGCAAGGATCTGCAAACTATAGTCAGATACTTAATAAAGTTTAGACATGCAGCTGTGAAGACTCCTGGATCCTTGCCACCTTTTATTAGAGTGGCGCCCAGCAACGCCACTGTAGTTAAGGGTCTGTCAGCATTTCCATTATAAAACCCTATTTTTTTAGGGCTTTGTAACTTGCCCATTTTAAATCACATCAAGCTGAAACTTGACATTAAAATTGTCAGAAATAATTTCTTCTAATACAAAAATGTTACTTACATTTTCACCCTCTTTTTGTTTCAGATTTGGAGAGGTAAAGAAAATAAAGTAGGCACAAGTCATATTTTATTGGAAACTTATTTTTGTCACACTTAAAAAAAATAAAAAGAAAAAACAAGCCAAAAAGCAAAGCATGGCTTGAGCTTGAAAAATAAATATTTTTAGCCACTTAGGGTTGAATTCTGCTCTTGGTTTCCCACTGAGGCATAAGCAGAGAGTACAAAAGATGGCATTACATCCTAGTCTCTGCATCTACTGTTTTGAATCTGACCTACCATTTTATGTTAACTAACAAGATGGTTTGAATAAAACACCAGCTGATTATCAACATCATGCATTGTGGGGTTTTATGTTTCTTTTTTGCTTTGTTTTGTTTTGTTTGCATTTTAGATTTTATAACAGACTTTTCATTTCCAATTTGTTTTTTATCAAGGCCTCAGGTAATTCAGTCTGATGCTTATACACCTCCAGAGCAATGCAGATTTACATCACCTGAGGACCCACTGCTCAACAGGTTGAACATTTTAAAATGATCGCTTATCTCTTTGACACCATTATTTCTACCTTTCTTCCTGAAATGACAAGAAGGAAAATTATTTGGAGGAGGTAGTTTTTTATATCCTTACCCCTTGGACCCATCCTGTTCAACATCTTTGTCAGTGACATGGACAGTGGGATTGAGTGCGCCCTGAGCAAGTTTGCCGATGACATCAAGCTGTGTGGTTCAGTTGATACGCCGGAGGGAAGGGATGCCATCCAGAGGGACCTCGACACGCTTGTGAGGTGGGCTGATGCCAACCTGATGAAGTTTAACCATGCCAAGTGCAAGGTCCTACACCTGGGTCGGAGCAATCCCAGGCACAGCTACAGGTTGGGCAGAGAAGAGATTCAGAGCAGCCCTGCAGAGAAGGACTTGGGGGTGTTGGTCGATGAGAAAATGAACATGAGCCAGCTTCAGTGTGCGCTCGCAGCCCAGAAAGCCAACCATATCCTGGGCTGCATCAAAAGGAGCATGACCAGCAGGTAGAAGGAGGTGATCCTGCCCCTCTACCCTGCTCTCGTGAGACCTCACTTGGAGTATTGTGTGCAGTTCTGGTGTCCTCAACATAAAAAGGACATGGAACTGTTGGAACAAGTCCAGAGGAGGGCCACGAGGATGATCAGGGGACTGGAGCACCTCCTGTATGAAGACAGGCTGAGAAAGTTGGGGCTGTTGAGCCTGGAGAAGAGAAGGCTGTGTGGAGACCTCACAGCAGCCTTCCAGTATTGAAGGGGGCCTACAAGGATGCTGGGGATGGACTATTCATCAGGGACTGTAGTGACAGGACAAGGGGTAACGGGTTCAAACTTAAACAGGGGAAGTTTAGATTGGATATAAGGAGGAAGTTCTTTACTGTAAGGGTGGTGAGGCACTGGAATGGGTTGCCCAGGGAGGCTGTGCATGCTCCATCCCTGGCAGTGTTCAAGGCCAGGTTGGACAGAGCCTTGGGTGACATGGTTTAGTGTGAGGTGTCCCTGCCCATGGCATGGGGGTTGGAACTAGGTGATCTTAAGGTCCTTTCCAACCCTAACT
Organism: Psittacula echo; assembly: GCF_963264785.1. Classification (NCBI taxonomy): domain Eukaryota; kingdom Metazoa; phylum Chordata; class Aves; order Psittaciformes; family Psittacidae; genus Psittacula; species Psittacula echo. The sequence continues at coordinate 45,050,152 of NC_137742.1, read as the reverse complement.
ATTCTATGATTCTATCCTTCACTCTCCTCTGCTATGTTCTCTTAACATATATGGAAAAAAAAAAAAAAAGAGAAAAAAGAAAAACCAAACCAAGTTATTCAGACTGAAATTTACCACTGCTTTGCGGTGATACATAACAGGAAAAAAATACAAGTTTTCACTGTGGATGAGTCTTGTAGGGATTTCTTTCTTTTTTTTTTTTCCTGCTGTATTTGATCAGAGGGACAAAAAGCAGCTTTGTTACCTATTGGAAGCATCCCAATAATTACTGGAAATCCCAGTAATTATAAAGAAAATTATTTTTTCCAGGATACCATTAAGTGACAGACACTGGCATATGTTGTCAAGCCGCCACCTGGTTTCCCCTTTCCAAGTCAGGCAAGTAACTGAAACAAATGAAACGTAACTACAGATAGAATAAGCAGTGATGCCTAAAGCTTTGGGTGTTTGAAGTCTTGTATGTGTCAGCTGACAGCCAGTTCAACAGTTACAGCCACAGCCCAGCCAGGGTCACTGTGTGCCAAATCTGGCTATTCTGGGTAACAGAGGGTCAGAGCAGGAAGCAAGCCCAGATACTTGACCTGACATTCTCTATAGATTTACCCTTATATCTTGCTCCTGTCCGTTTAGAGATGATCTCTCACCTCTTAAGTTGCATCTGTGATTTACAATGCCAAATTTGGCACATCCCTTAGTTTCTCTTGTTCCTGCTCTCTCTGTGTTCGATACCCGTTTGATGCCATCAACCTTTGCCTAAGCCTGAACGTGACTGTCTGTATTCTGTCTGCAATCAGATGTACTGATCATAAGGGACTGAGTTTTAGCAGTTTTAGCATGGCAAATTCAAGGTCACATCAGTGGCCTTAGTGAGAAAGTAAGCCAATGTGTTTAGCTAGAGTTTGTGCTGGGCTAAAATGCATGCAGGATCGGTTACAACAGCTCAGCTGATGCGCAGTAGCTGGTTAATCCTCTTGTTACCTGATAGTGCATCCAAGACTCACCTTTGAAAATCCAGCCTCAAGTAATCCCTCCCTTTCCTCCTGCTCCCCACCCCCAGATCCTCAGAGGGGTGAGCATGGTCTTAAATTTCTTCAGAAACAAATCAATTGGCTGTAGAACTCTATAGCCTTCCAACAAGCAAAAATAATGACTTGGGCAAAATTAAACCTGAAGTACTGCAGCACATACTGCTTGAGGTGTCACAAAGAGCAGCACCGGTAATCTAACAGTGAAGTCATGGTTTAGGTGAACCATCGATTCCAGTACTACAATCAAGCCAAGGTCTCACCAGCAGTATTCATAAAGTCAGAGAACTCTGTACACCTGGGTGTCTCATGGAGCAGCAAATTAGCTGTAAAAAGAGTATAACTTCTGCATTTTGCCATGCTGTTTCATTAGCCAGTGTCTCTTGTTCATTTACTTCAAGCATTACATTCTCACCCTCTAATGTACCCCTTTTATTAAGGGTTTCATTTCCACCTTCCCCAGTCCAAATGGAGCAGCTTGCTGGCATTTTTATTCACAGTACAAAATCAAAGGTGTGGGTTATTAAATAGCTGAGCACTGGGTTGCTTTCCAAGAGCCCAAGAGTCCTCATCAGGCAGAACTTTAAAATCAGGCAGGTTGCACAGAGCAGCCTAAAGTACAAAAGCATGAAAGTGACAGCTCATGCCTCCAGATCCTAGCCATGCCTCAAAGGAATACTGACACACAACCTTCCTGTGGATGCCCCCGCTCACTTCCTCCCCCAGGGAAGGAAACTCTGACAGTGCCAAAATCACAGCAACAGACATCCCAATTTTTTCCCCATAACCTGGGAAAAGCCACTCTTTGGACTATATACTGGTGTGTTCACTCTTTCTCCTCCAGCCAGAGAGGCCTTTTTCTGCCAAGTTCAGAGGGAGCTGATTAAAATCTTTTTTTTTGGCCTGGAAGAAAATAAGAACTTAGGCTGGCTTAAGCTGTAACCAAAGTGTCTGCATTTTTTTGTATTCTTACTTAAAAGGTAGCTTAAAGTCTTAATATCCAAACATTTGTTGCCCATAGGAAAAAATAAAGCTGCTCATAGGAGAATGTCAGAGCAAATTATTGGAGTGAGAGTGTTCTTAAAACTGTAATGCTGATAGACCAGGTCAGTGGGAGCAGTTTTGGTATTTTGTTGTTGTCTTCACAGGTGACCCCTGCAAAGGGGGTGATGGGACCCTCCCTCAGAGCCCATCTCCTGATGGTCTTTGCTCAGAACTACTGCAAATGAAGGGCACAGGACTGGCACAATCTAAGGTGGGAGCCAGGGGTACCCTGAGACCCATCAAGGCAGGCAGGCAGCTTACTGAGAAGGCTCCAGCTGGCTCTGAAAGGCAAAACTAAGGCCGAGATGGATGCCAAGGTGAGGCTTGTAGATGCTTGCTGAGGAGAACTTTATGGAGTGGCATAGCCTGCAGGCAGGCTCGGGGAGTAGAACAGCAGTGGCAGGCCCTGGCTAGAGGTGCTGTGTCCAAAACAGCTCTTTGTACACCCAGAGGTGACAAGCATTGGTACCTGCCCACTAACATCCAAGTGTCAGAGGACGCAACTACTGTGTGTCACACAGGAGCACACTGAAGCTGGGGACACTTTATGGTTTTGGGGGTGATGAAGAATAGAAGGGAAAGACTGATGGAAGCAAGAAATGTGCTGTTGACAGCCTGGAAAATGGGGTTTGAAGGGAATATCCCTCACTTCCTACTTACCTTCTTAGCGATGTTCATCCAGACTTTGGGAGAAATGGTTCCTAAAACCACCTTAACTGTCACTACATAAAGATTTAATTTAATATCTGCATTATACTGTGATGATGGCCTTTATACTAAGAAACTCTATCAACTATTTAACTGTGCAAAGTGCTGTATAGCACAATTTTAATAATCTATTTCTTCATATTGCCCTGGATTCATCTATAACAGGGTTTTTTTCTCCTTCTTAGTAGCTGGTGCAGTGCTTGTTAAGTTTTAAGGAGGCTGGTTGCAGCAGCACCTTTCATCTCTTTCTAGTCACTCACTTTCAAGTGACTGTGTGAGACATTTTGCTGTTTCCCTCTTCAGAACTGCTGCACAAACTGACCATTTGCTAATGCAGTGCCAGTTCCATGGTTCCCAAAAGGGATTCCATTGTGTGAGATTTGGTGAAATTAAATACAGAGAATACTTGCTATGGAGGAAACCAGAACCTGGGCCAGAGGCGATCAGGGGACTTGACGACAGCTATGTTGCAGATCACTGCATGTAACAGCAAGCTGCAAAGACAAGCCAAGTGCCCACAGAGTAATTTCCACTAATGTCACCAGGAACATTCTATGTACACAGCCAGTCCCCAGACAGAGCATAAAAGCCAGCCTTGCAGAAATAAATTAGCACAGGAAGGGGCATATTGAGATGGCCAAAAATTCACCCACCTCTCTATAGATGATGTAAGAGAAACAAATTCTGGTATCCTGAGGAAGATCTAAAGCCCAGAGTAACACACAAATAGTTATTAGGTAGTATTAAGTGCAAGGGTCTGTTCAGACAGGCTCATTTTTCAACATGGAAAACCTAGTAAACTTCAGAAAAGCCATCTCCATGAACATCAGCTGTTGCTGTCAGTATCATGGGGAACAGTTAACCTCCATGAATGGCTAATGTTTGTTTTAAATTAACATGGCCAGCTTCATCAGCTATGCAAAGGCATTGGCTTAGCTTTATAGAACCACACAGAAGGATAAAAATAACAAGGCCTAGCACTGCTCAACTCTCATGCAACGAAGAGATGAAAAAACAAATTTCCCAGGTCACATCAGTGCATATGTCAAAGTCTGAGAAATTAATGGCATTGGAATGCTGAATGAAAAAGATTGGCAACACTGTAAAATTCTGATACCTCAAACTACTAGCATAAGCAACAACAGCCTACAGAGAGCGAACAAGTCACTGAGGTAAGTTCTGGTAACACTTTCTAGCAACCTGCCATATATTTTTGCTTCCTGGGGAAATGTGAGATGCAGCAGCCAGGAGAATTGATCTATGACAGACCAGCAGCTATTCCAGCATTTTGATCTTTCATGGTGTGACACAGCTTTAAGAGACAGCTCTGCCTCTGCTGTGCAAAAACTTCACAAGGAAGCAAACAAACAACTCCAGAGAGAATTCATGTTTACATCAGGGCTCATTTAAACAGCCCGATTAATGCAAAGAGAGCTAAATAGTATAGCCTTGTAACTATTCACCCATTATCTTACGCTGCATCATGCTGTGTGTCTGTAAGAGCAGAACAACTAGGTGGGACATACCAAGGAGACAGCCTGGCTTCTCCCATTTAAGGGCATTGCACTCAGCACTCTGGGCTCCGTTGTGATTCCCACTTGCAGCTCTCTACACCACTCTGGTGGTTTAGAGGGACTTTTCCCTTCAAAGCTGCCTTCAGTGCTGCTGGCATGTCTAAATGCCTCACCGCACCATTATCCCTTGGCTGCTAGAGCAGTCCTGAGCAACCCAGCACTGCTGGCTTCTCCGAGTGTCTGAACATCTTCAACCAGAGCTGGAAGTGCTCAGCCTCACTGAAGAGGACCTCAATGTTGCCAGACTGAGCTCATTTGTATGCTGTTTCTAGCTGCCATGTAGGTCTGCAGAAACAACAGTATCCCATTCTCGGGTGGATCCCATTTAAGGGAAGAATTCAGACTTGTGAGAACAGCCACAGCTCGGACATGCAGCTGGTTGAAATACAGCCATTTTCCATTAGGGCAGGCTGGAACTACAGAAGATGAGCGTGTTTGGTTTTCATTTTATAGATACTTTATTAGGGATTTAATATGGCTACAGTACATGCTTAGGACAGTCTGTAGATTCAAAGAATTTTTGTGTTGATTTTGTAATGTTCACAAATTCAGATAGTGGCTGATTTCTGCCCCAGTTCATTAGTAGCAGAGCAGATCCCTGTAGTGGATCCATGAGTGTGCTAACCCTCTGCTTCCACCTCCTCTGCCCTATCATAGGGATTGGGATCTGGCTACAAGAAGAGAACAGCTACAAGGAAAAGCCTCCATATTCTGGAGCTCAGAGAAATCCGTAAGAGGCTGACGCTTAGCATACTGCGCACATCACTAATGTCTCCCTTTTCCAGTAGCTGCTACCATGCTTTCAAGGAAGCACAAAGAAGTCTGACTGGAGCCATAGACTCTGACAGAAGTATTTGAAAGGTGCAATGGGAAACACTCCACAACACAGCCAGCTCCACCTGCCTCGGCCAAAGCTTTTTGAAAGTACAGCTGGAACATCTGGAGGCTTAATAAGCATTTCATCAGCTTCTCAAACCATTTAGGGGTTTTGGCTTCCTTTTTACAGCTTGTAGGTTTAAGTGACATACCTAGCTAACTAAAGTACATTGTTATTTGTACAAAACTCAGGGCAGATATATGAAGAACCAGAGGGTGTCCATGTGCTCCTCTTAGCACCCAGTAGTCCTTGTAGGCCTGAGCTGCCCCGCTGCCTCACTTTCTCAATTGTGTACCACAATTCTGTGATGGCTGTGGTAGTCCTATGGAAACATTTGTGTGATGGCTGTGGTAATCCTATGGAAACAAACCTTATCCAACAGGAAATATGAAGGTGGTAATGAAAGTGAAAAGGGCACTAGATGCATCAGCTACAACATATGCCTGTGGCAGGCTGCCTGTTTTCGGATGTTTGTGGAGGGACGCATTGTTCTGCAAAATTTGAGAATGCGAATATCATTACCATTCGCAAGTGCAGGGACAAGGAAATTAGCGGGTTTTTCCTTGTCTGAACATAGGAATAGTTTTGCCTGCTTTTCATGAATGGATGTGGTCTGTTCGCTCTGCAGAACTTGCATGGAGCAGCAATAAAAGGTACTGGAAATACAGTCTGATTCTGGATAATAACAGAAAGTTGGAAAAAGCAAAAAGTCAGAAAGAAAGTGGGGGTGCTTGCTTGTCTTCTGTACTACTGTTTCTGAAACCAAAGCCAAATAATGTTGAGAAATGTGTACTTTTGCATTTTCAGGACAGACTTCTGGGCAAAGTCTCTGTGAGCAGAATCTGTTGATCCATTTTAGTTGTCAAATAAAGGATTGTGCTTTAAAGACATTTTTCTTTATATTGACCTCTGCTGTGATGATACATTAACACTTTAAAAATGTCATGCCAATAAATTGTATGAGATCTGATCTGGTAAAGATCTGATTTTTTTTTTCTATCCCAAAAGGGACAAGAGTATGTTGTAAGTAACATGTGAATGTCTAGGCAGTAACTGCCTCTTTACAGAGCGCATTTGAGAAAGTATGACTGTACCTTGTTTCCTCATGTTTACAGAAAGTGATGAAACTACCTATTTGCTGTCCATTTTGAACCACCCTAGGCCATAGGACAGCCAAGAGCTGGGATGGCCTAACATTGCCACAAAATAAAATTCAGCTCCATAGTGCAGATGAATTTTAGAATGGTATACAGAAAAGCTGTGCAGTGCAGACTGCCTTCAGTCATCTGAAATAGGGGCACAGAGGCTGACACAGCAAGGACTGAGTAAAGTCTAAAGTGAGAAACCAGGAAAACTCTGTAAGAGGCTCTCTTGTAGCCAGATCTAGAAACCTCCTCCAACTGTGTCAGATAGAGCTTGATCCAGAAGTCAAAATATGTCCTCAGACACAGATTAATAAAGAATGTCTTCTGTGTGTTTAAATATCTCAACTTCTATATCTGCCATACTGATAGGCTTCAGTGGGAGTTTGTGGGTGCTCAGCAGGTGCTCAGCTTTCAGGCTTTTGCCTTGTGTATTTAATTATAAAAGCAGTTGAAGAGTTTTGCATATAGAAACAGCAGGTCACTTATATTAGAATAACTTAGACCTAAAGGTGTCTTAGTATAACTGACAGCTGGGATTCAATAGCTCTACCTCAGGCAACTGATGTGAAAGGGCTTTGTTATTGAACAGCATCCTGACACCAGTTGGGGGAAAAAAACAGAATTAGCTTGCCACAAAATGGTGTAAACATCACAATATATGCTGTGCAAATAATAAGGAAATCTGGGAAGTCTGCCAATATAATGCTGGTCGAATTGGCTACTAAGAACAGAGTTAATGCTTGGGACACTTTTTAGTGCCCAGAATTAGTCTGGATCTATGAAGCCCTGAAATATTCATTGTTTCTACAAAAGCTGCCTTCTGGAATGATCACCTAGAGTCCCTGTAAGCCACTAACACGTTTACTTGTTATATGCTTTTATTACACTCCCCTGCAGATGTTGCTGTTTCCAATTAGAGATGTAACTCCAGCCACTGGCTGTTAATAACTATTTTGCCTTGAGACATATCTTATTTGCTAACTGAAAAAGGCAGGTTAATGGTGTCTGCACCATCGTATATTATTAGGAGTGAGTTTGTGAAGTAAACTCCCAGTGACTCTAATCTCAGGAATGCTGACTCCTCCTGAGGTCAGTAATTGGGTATTTTGGAATTTGCCATACCAGCAGGCCTAAGCCTGTCTTCAGCCCCCTTTGAAATTTGGACCCTGAGGTCAGCAAAATAATTGGTTCATTTGAAGAGAAAATCAGAAAGTGAAGGGTCCACTTTTCTCCTGGTCTCTGACTTCCAATTCACCAAACAGATTTTGAAATGCTCCCCTCTCCTTTAGGTAACACAACAAAGTCAGTCACTGTCCAGTTTCATTTCCACAGTTCCTTGCCACTTTGCAGTCCCTGCCTGAAGCTCTTAGGTCTTTGGTTCCTCATGAATCCTAGACAGGTAGTCTGGGATTCATGAGAAACCAAAGAGCAAGTCAGGGTTACTCTCTATATGTATGCTAGAAACACTTTTGGATTCACTGTTTGACCATTGCAGCAACACAAGATCTATAGCAGTCTTTTCTTTCCAGTTTTCATGCAGTTTTGTATAAACAGAAGTTCTTCCTATTTCTCTTAAAGTGTAGCTTTGACTACCTCAAGGGTTTGCTTTTCATCCACCCCATGGCTTTGGTTTCAAGATCTTTATTATGAAGGAATTTGGCTACAATTATTGATCAGTAGTCAACCTGTTTCTCCAAACAATGTTTTAAATAAGAGTTCCTTATCTATATTCACTGCCCTATGTTTTTCGAAATCTGCTACCAAGTAAATCTTAGGTGATTTGGGGTTGATGCTGTCAAAAAAATAGTAGAACAAGGCCAGGATAACTGGGATAACTGGAGAATCAGTGTATCCTTCACTAATGATAGAACTAAATATAGCTGAGCTTGCTTTGAACAACACATGAGAAAAAAAAAAAAAAAAAACAAAAAACAAAGTAATGTGCAGGATAAACACCGCAGAGTAAGAAACACAGCAGTTTGGCTACTATATCTGCAAAACTGAAAATATGTGACCTTCCCATCAGTAACTTAGTGCACGTGGTTGCTTTATAGTTTCAGACACGCCATGATTGAATAAAAAGCAATGAACACGTGTGATCCCTTCCGAAGGTCTTCTAAGGAAGAAAAGTGCTACATTGGGTCTAGGTAGTGTTACGATTACCAGCAATCTAGAGCAGAGGTACTCCCAGCATGGCTCATGTTAAAAGTAGGTGCCAGATCAGGTTCCCAACAACAACCAGGCTTTGAAAAGGATTGGAACGTGTCAGGAATTAGCTTTGAGTCCTTGATCCTGAAGGTCAGGCTGGTACTGCCTTAATGTGAGTTAAACCAAAACACTAGTTTATGCAACTTGTTTAGACTGATATGAATAAAGCAATAAAAATAATAGTTTCTGCTTGTAGGGTAAAGTTTGAAATTCTGGCTTGATTTTTGCTGAGATCACTTTGAAGAAAAATCTCTGTTTTCTGTACCTCAGTTATTTTCATTTTTCTCCCCCTCTTTTTTATTTTTTTGCCTCAAGGTGGTTTTCATTACTAATGTCATCTTTGTAAACTATAAATTCTTCCCTGCTGAAAGGAATGAAAAAGGTTTTGGAAGTGGGAATGCCATGAGCAGGGCAGACACTGGAATTTTTCCCATATTTTTCTCATTTGCCATTGTTTTTTGTTTATTTTTTTCCTGTGTTATTTATGACTTAAACTTTCATTTTCCAAGAAGTTCTGAAAGTTTTTATTCCTGCCAGATTTTGTTCTGGTCAACAACAGAGTCTGAATCATGATTGAGGATTCTCTGCAGTCTTCACCACCCACATTTTACATGCTTCATGATGATGACAATGTCTATTCTGAACTGTCAGGCACCTCAAATTATACAGAATATAAGGATAAAGTTATGGAGCCTTTGCATAATTCTTAGGTCATTTTAGGAAGGATACTAAAACCCAGCCTGTTTCTAAAAACAATTATGTTCTTCCAAGCATTACTACTAATAAAGAAAGGTATTACAATGCATCTGTAATACCAATTGTTTTCTTTGTCACTGAGATTCCTGGCTCTCTATACTCTACTGTGCATTTGTTCTTTGAAGCCTGGTAATTCAATCAAAAAATAAAAAAGGGAGCCAGATTGTGGATCTATGAAGAAGAAAGCAGTCCCACAGCAGGTGGGGTTTTCACAGGAATGCCTATAAAATCCTCACTACTGAAAAGCAACAACAGGATATCCAAATTGCCCAGTGCTGGAGATTTGTTGTGGCAGTCAGCTTTCTGTCAATACAACAGGGAATCAGCTTCATAACAGAAACTAAAATCCAGACAACATTTGCTGGGCACCAAGCTTCCAATTTACTGTTTCTACCATTGTAGTACCTGTGGGGTCTGACTCTGAAATGGAATTGCATCTGGAACAATCTCGGGGACAAAGGTTGTGTATACACAAAGGTGTCTGCTCCCACCCTAGTACAGTGACCAGGCTGGCTCACGCCATACAAATTAGCTGGAGGCTGATCGATTTTATGCTGGCTGACAGCTTTCCATGGGGTTGCTTTGACAGCCTGGGATTGCTAAGGAAGAATAGAGCCTGAAAATGCCCACCTCTCTCAGAGAAGTTCCCACTGTGGGCAACTGGGTAGGGATTGTTATGGTGACAGTACCATGGAGGGACCAAATCTGGGGTCAGTTTTAGTAGTTTTCTGCCGCTTTTTGTGTCTTGGGAGCTGCATAAATCAGTAAAAGAGGAGGCAGGATCTGTCTCATGGGAGAGATGACCACTGAAGATGATCTGGGGAAAAGATGACTTCCACACTTGGGGTCTGACAAAGCTTTCCACATAAAAAGTGAAAAGCAAACAGAAATGTATCCAGACCTGCTGGATGATATTGGTTACCATCATTCCTGACTCCTGCAGTGTTAATGATCCCGTGGACACTTTTTTCTGTCTGGCAATCTTTGCCTTGGCTCCTTTTTTGAAATAAATCCTTTGTTCTTAACTCCTCTATTTCTGTGTTGGTTTGACTAAGATTCTGTGGGAAAGTTTGAGATTTTCTTTTATTTCACTGGCAACGTTTCACCTTTTCCCCTGCCCCCTCCTCATTTTTTTGGACAGATTTCATTTCCGAAACAGATGTCTCTCGTTTCTGAAAGCAACGTCCACATACCCAAGATTTCTTTCCTTTTCTTTTTTTTTTTTTTTTTTTTTTTTTTTTTCCACTCTCTCTCTTCTTATTTCTTGCTTTCTTTATTTTGGATCCAAGTCTCTGTGAATGTTTCAGCTCTATTCTGCAAAACCACTTTATGAATTATGATTTGTAATAAGTTTTCTGCCACTGCTTACAAACGTGCACATCTAAGCCCCTGAAGGTGGGTTTGCATTTAACATGGTAACAACAGAGCTCCTACATACTCATCTGCATAGGTAATTAGGTCATGTACGCATACAGATGCCCAGCAACAGGTGCACAGGGGTATTCCTTACATACAGAGCCTGAGACTTTGGACTGTTCCAGTGAGAGGCTGGCAAGCTGGAGGGCCCTGCTGCTGCTTAGGAAGCAGGTGGTACAAGCTGAACAGCCATGCTTATGAGGAACTCAGCATTTGGTACAGCCCAGCCTTTGAGCTGCCCTACATATGCATGTGATGGACCAAACTGGCCAGGCAGAAAAAAATTCAACTTTTGTGGTACCATGCGTAGGTGTATGGTTACTGAAAGTCCATACATAAACTGCTTAGCAGCCCATTTTTTTAACCCAACAACCAGTTAGCAGCTGTGTCAAAGAGAAAGACTCTCTGTGACAGACAGACAGGGATGTAAGTGCACATATTTTGAGATACTCAAATGTTTTTTTAATTAGAACATGTCCAGGTCAGACTTTCAAAGGTGAACTTTGGGTATTGATCTCTTTGATTCCTATTTTTATGTCAATGAGTCTTGGGTTTCTTGAGCTGTGCTAGGTGCTTAAGTAACACTGATGATCTGTGAAATATGGGCATAACCAAGATATCACTTAGACAGGTAGCAAGGTCTTGGATATGCTCATATTTTACATATGTCCTGGAAGAGCTTAGGCCTGGACACCTACAAAGGAGCATGACTAGCAGAGGCACTTCTAGTCTGGTTTTCTCAAGGCTAAGGAAGTTGCACAAACATATACTTAGTACTGAGCTCATTAACAAATGAAGGCCTTTGAATGTTCCTAGGCTCTCCAGAGCCTCTGAACCTGGCTGATGTGGCAAGGGCATGAGCAATGCTCCTTGGCTGGGAGGTCTGCCCCAGGCATGGCAAAGAAGACTCCTGTCCACCTCAAAGAGTAAACATTTACTAAATGCCATCTACATCCTTTCTTCTAACCTGTATCTGCCACTGGCAAATTTGAAAGGTTGGTCAGTTTGGGCCAGATACTTAAACCCTCTCCTTGTAGGCTCATAAGCATTTGCACAGTGCCACGAAGATAAACACATGTTCTGTGCATATGGGGTTTGTAGGAACCTGTATGTAGGATGAGAAGAAGCCTTCGCTTACTTCATGGTCCATTTCTGGTGCCCAACTTATTTTTGAGCTACTGAAGTCATAGCAGGCATAAGGAGAAGAGTCATGTGTCTATCATTGAGGAAAAACAGTTCCATATGTCCCACACATTCCCCTCGTTATGTGCCCGGCTTCCCACAGTCAGCACCACTTTGAGATATCAAGGTAATGGGGAAGGAGAAAAAGAAATCTGCTTTTGGTTAAACCTACTTAAAAGAGAGAATACATTTAGGTGACCTATTCTGAAGCTTTTCATTCCAAGAAGTTGATTGCACAGCTCCTGTAGAAAGCAGCTGCCAACAGTTTTGCTCTTCTTTTTCCCCCTTATCAAATCTTTTCATAATCTGTAGCCAGAGCACAAGGATGGCACCTTGTACTTCTTTCAAGGTTTGTCCTTTAGATATCGAAAACAGCTGCTGCCTCTGCCTAAGGAGCAGAGTGAAGCCTGCCAAGCAAGTGGGGAAACTAGGAAACAAAATCTCTGTGGAGGGAACAGCTGGAGTGACAGTGTGAGTTTATAGTGTAGTAACTAGCTCACACTGGGTCCTATTTTTCCTTCAATCAGATGCTTCTTGAATTGCAATGTAAACACACACAACAAAAATTAAGAGGTACTCTGCTCAGTGCATTATAAAACATTTTCTAAGAGCAAAGAAGAAAATCATCTTTCCTCTTAGTTCTAGCAGCTATTTGTCCATCTTTCCTCATGACAGTCAAAATGCGAGCAAAATGTCAGCAAACCTGTGTAACTGAGAGATGCAGTTAGGCAGGAAGGGGAGGAAAGCAACATGTCACTTGTTCAGTTTTATGCGGTCTGCCATCCTGTGCCAAGGTGCCTTGGAAAAGCCCAAGAAAATAAGCTTCAGCACGTTGCACAACATGCCATGTAATTGTAGCTGTATAAGCACATTTTGACCTTTTCTGAGACACTTTAGATTAATTAAGCTCCCAATCTCGTCAATACTATTCTGTAAAACAAGGCTGCAATACTTTTGACAGATTTTCCATCAGCTCTCTAAACATAAAAAGATGAGCACAGTTGCCTTGCATCAGTATTATCATAGAATCGTAGAATAGTTAAGAGTTGGAAAGGACCTTAAGATCATCTAGTTCCAGCCCACCCGCCATGGGCAGGGACACCCCACACTAAACCATGTCGCCCAAGGCCTCATCCAACCTGGTCTTGAACACCGCCAGGGATGGAGCATTCACAACCTCCCTGGGCAACCCATTCCAGTGCCTCACCACCCTCACAGTAAAGAATTTCTTCCTTATATCCAGTCTAAACTTCCCCTGTTTAAGTTTGAACCCGTTGCCCCTTGTCCTGTCACTACAGTCCCTGATGAAGAGCCCATCCCCAGCATCCTTGTAGGCCCCCTTCAGATACTGGAAGGCTGCTATGAGGTCTCCACGCAGCCTTCTCTTCTCCAGGCTGAACAGCCCCAACTTTCTCAGCCTGTCTCCATACGGGAGGTGCTCCAGTCCCCTGATCATCCTCGTGGCCCTCCTCTGGACTTGTTCCAACAGTTCCATGTCCTTTTTATGTTGAGGACACCAGAACTGCACACAATACTCCAAGTGAGGTCTCACGAGAGCAGGGTAGAGGGGCAGGATCACCTCCTTCGACTTGCTGGTCACGTTCCTTTTGATGCAGCCCAGGATACAGTTGGCTTTCTGGGCTGCGAGCGCACACTGACGCCAGCTCATGTTCATTTCTCATCGACCAACACCCCCAAGTCCTTCTCTGCAGGGCTGCTCTGAATCTCTTCTCTGCCCAACCTGTAGCTGTGCCTGGGATTGCTCCGACCCAGGTGTAGGACCTTGCACTTGGCATGGTTAAACTTCATAAGGTTGGCATCAGCCCACCTCACAAGCGTGTCAAGGTCCCTCTGGATGGCATCCCTTCCCTCTGGCGTATCAACCGGACCACACAGCTTGGTGTCATCAGCAAACTTGCTGAGGGCACACTCAATCCCACTGTCCATGTCACCGACAAAGATGGTATTAAAGCATTATCTTAGACAGAAGAAAATATTTTTAATATAAATGAGGCTTTCTTTATTTCACCAGTAGAAGAACAATATGGGTTATAACGGATGTGGGTAAGATGGGAAAAGCAGTTTAGTTCAAGTCAGACACTGACCACCAGCTAGTTGACCATCACAGAACTGTGGAACTCAGTTCTCTGTACAGCTGAAAAGCACAGACATTCACCCAGGAAAGTTTGGGTTGACTAAGTAATCCTTGAACTTTGTATAGCTTCACATGGACAGAATTGACCATATATGTGTAATAGCAAAAGAAAAAAAAAATTGACCAAAAATGAGTCAAAATGAAATATTGCAGTTCATTGGATTCCTTGGCTTAAAGAAAGGAGAAAATGTTCCTGGAAACAGGGAGTCACTTTGATTCTCTGTTTTTTGTGACTTGGAAATGCCTTATGAAATACTGGGTGCAGCCCAGTCTGCAGAGCTTTCATTTGCCTAATGTACAAATCCACATCATTTCTCTGTTCATAAAGGAGTCATACTGTTGTACATTAGCATGAATGACAGCTCTCAAAATTCCTGTAGACAAAAAGAAGAAATATATGATTTTGTAAATGCATTCCTCATCCATTTGTTTCTGGAATTAAAAATATGGAGTGTTAGCCTTGTTCAGGTGGTGATCACCAAAATAGATTTTTGTTGTAAAATGTTCTGGACATCTTCTCTGTGCTGGATAGAATTACTGCAGCTGTAGGTCCTCTGAGGAAAAAAATCAGGGTGGTTCCTGAGAGCGGATACTTGCAGTGATGAGAACGCAGTGTCCAAAATTATATTTACCAGAAAAAGGAAAAACAAAAATATAGAAAGACAGGAAGAGTGTCTAAGTGGAATGGCACTATCAGTGGGGATTCTGCTGGTCTAACACACAACAGAGCTGTAGGCACAAGGCTCTCTGCATCTTCATTTTTATTTGGAAAAGAAAAGATGCCTCTTGGCAGGATCATCAGAGATTGTTATTTTTCATTAAAGCTGTGAGACCTTGGAAAAACCTGCCCAGCTCATTTTTTAAAAACAAAACCAAATAAGCCCTGCAAGTGCCTAAAGGGAGGATAAGGTTACTTATTGTTGCTTAAAAAATTCACTTGGTGCCACGTCAAAGCAGCAGTAGGTATATTTTAAAGTGACAGGTCTAAAAAATATTGTTCTTGCTCCCACCTGCCCCTGAACTCTCTCCATTCCAAAAGAAGCATTCTCCGTTGGTCCCCAATTAGTGAGCTGGAGTATTTAAAATTCAAACAAGGACCTTCTTCTCCCTCTCATACTCATTAGCTCACTCTAGCCTTCCTTAGTCAAGGGATTTTCTAAAGAGTCCATTTAGGAGTGCTAATAATAGTAATTAGAGGTCGAGAAACCATCTTGAAACTTGACCCAAATTTTCACCCAAAACTTGAAATGAACACAAACCCTTTCTGAGTTTTGGAGGAGCTGGGAACTCCTTCAAAGAAGAAGTTCGTGACTTGGAAATTTTCTTTTTAAAATGTTGTTTCATTACTGCATACCAAGCCCTTGAAAAATTATCTAAGCAGACAGGCTGCTTTTTAGGAACCTTCTAGAAGCATTTGTTTAGCTGTTCTTTTGCGCCTGCTCAAAATGCATGCAGTATTACTGAGCCTATTGTAAACCATGGGCCTCTTTTCTCCCTCATTCGCATTTATTCTGTGCCCATGGGATGATATTAAATTACCTCCTCCTGCACCTCCCGGGAGTCCAAGCTTTCTTTACACTACCTTTTTTGATGTTATAGACTTCAGGCTGCCCTGGTCTCCTGCAGATAACTACAGCAGCCCAGTAGCTGCTTTGATATACAGATTTTTTGTACAGCTCTGTGTTCTAGTCTGTAACTCAAAACAGCCAAAGCAGTGAGTGGCCCAGCCATTCCTCTTTCTTTCATGATAGGACACTCAGCTGTACATTGCCAGTGCTCAGCTAAGGTGGTTACTGCAGCCTCCCTTCACAGGACAGATGCAAAAAACCATACCGAGAGCTAAATTGTGGTTCACTGGCTCCAGTGGAAGTAACTCCTGGATCCTGGGGCAAATGAAAAAGCAGTAAGGTCCAGTGCTTCTAGTGATGGCTTTGCATCATCGGCGTTCACCTTTCTCATGTGTCTGTTTCCAAGTAAACAGGGCATACGCAGGAGATAAGAATCATGCCTGAACTGAGCAGCACATAGTCTTTTCATCACTCAAAGAAAAGTCTGAGCCTTCTATAACTGGATTTATATGACATCTTGAACTGCGCTCTGAACTTCCACATATATTATTAACCTTTTTTAGCTATAATGCAAGCACTGGGTTTCATTATGACCTTGCATTGCCTGAATAGTTTGTCTCATAAATCTTATTTTATGGCTGTTCCTTAAAGCTTCAAGAAATATATTATGCATTTTCAATTCTGGCAGATTACTCTGGAACAAAAGGATTCTATATCTTGCAAAGGAGCTCTAAAGTCATTGGCGAGTTTTCCCTTGTAATTTCGATTAAATAAGAAGAGTTTTGAACCTTTAGCTGCACTTCAAACCTGAACCAAAGTTTCTTTGAGATTCATAACATCTTGAACAACTTTACATGTGGTTCATTATCAGAAGCAGACCTGGTCCAAAATTAGAATTTCTTTCTTCAGGGATATTTTAATATTTGGTTTAGTCAGGAACTGAAACAAAACGTCAAAATGGCAAAACAATGTACAGAACAAAAAGTGGAGAAAAGATTTATTTGGAAATATCAAAATATTTTATTTTGAAAATGTAAAAAAACAAATGTTCTGGAAATGTGTAAACACTTCATTTAAAAATTTTCCATCCAGATGGAACATTTCAGCATTCTTAAACCCAAATATTTCATATCTGGCTACACTTACCTTGGTCTCCTTCTATCAAAGCTGAATTATCAAATATGATCACTTTACTTGCTAGTAAGAAAGCTGTTGCTTCTAAATGATGCATGAATGTGCTGTTTTCAAAAGATCTTGTTTGTATTCGGATTATGTGAACATATTTTCTTTCAGCATCTAGTCACAAAATGTTTCTATTATGTAGATTCTCAGATAAGATGTGCCTCCTGATTTAAAAAAAAAAAAAAAAAAAAAAAAGAAAAGAAAAGAAAAAGAAAAAGTATCTGTAGTGAGTTTTTTGTTTATTAATGCATATAAGTGCTGGGATTCCAGCACATCGGTGATTGAAGCTGATGAAAGTTTAGAGCAAGAATAGAAGAAGCTTTGCAGAGAACCATCCATGTTTTATACAGGTTTGCAAAGCATTTCTGAAAATGTCATTCTTCAAAGCATAAAACATATGCAGCTGCGTATGTACAAACTCTCCCTGTCTTTCTTTTTCTCAGTTCTCTGGCTGCTCTAAAATATTATTTGTGATGGGGTCAGATTACAATAAATTGCATTTATGTTACATTTCTGTAGTACTGGACTATGCTTGCATAAATATTCTTTGAAGACAATGTCTTTTTCTTAGTGACCATAGGTGGATATTTAGTTGAAGATCTTTTTTGGACAATGGCCTTTTTATTGAAGGTGCCTTTTCATTAAAAATTCTAATGTCTATAAAAATTGTTTAAACAAGGCAATTTTTAATTACTGAACAAGTTTGAATTTTTCAAATATTCCTTGTAAAATCATATAAGAACTGCCTTCCTTAGCAATAAATATCAGAGCTCTAAGTAATAAGCTGCTAACTTGCTGTCAGGTTAATATTTTCCTCTTTTTAAACAAACAAACAAAAAAAAAGTTTAGCTTTTTTTTAAAAAAAGTCTAGTTTTTAGAGAAAAAAATAAGGTATTTGATTTGTTAATTTACTTCTTTACATGACACCATTGCAAAAAAACATATTTGAAGTCTTCTAACCACATAATGGATGACATTCATGGTAAGAGTGGGAAAGCCTGAGATCAGTTGCAGTTAGCGTGTGTTTTACGCAAAGTTCCAACCTTAAATGAATATACCTTGCCTCAACATATTACTTTTTAGCAATAGCAGTGTTGGATTAGCTGAGGCCACACACCAGCAGAATTCATGAAAATATTCTGTCTAAACAACAAAACTCAACAGGAACTCTTCATGGTAGATGAAAGTACGGATAGTAAATCCTTACTTTCCCTGCTGGTTTTGCACAGCTGTTCTAGAAAGACGGATGCTTCTACAAAGGTGGAGGAAGCTTGATTAATGTAATTTTTACACTCAAGAAAAACCTCAAGAAAATCTAATACTCAAGAAAATCTAAGTGTTAGAAAGCCATTCCTCATCTCCCACAACTGATTTTCCTCTCATTCACATTGCCGTAAATCAAGAGCTGCTCCACTGAACTAAAAAGCAGTATAAAATCAGGGCAAAGTGAATCAGATTGTGGGTAACCCATGCTTTGCCATATACAGAGTTCTTTTCGTAAGATTTGTTAGACTTTGAGGGATAGGCTGTGGACAAATAAAGCTTTGAGCATAAGACAGCATGTATTTGACCCACTGTAAGAGCATCAATAGCATCTTTACTGACGAGCAGTCTCTGACTGAACCACACAATACCCTAGCCTTGTCGGCCAACAAAACAAGATGTGGTACTTTCATCTTACAGTGTGAGTGTCACATACTGCTCTGGATAGCCCAAAGGTTTGTGTGAAAGCTTTTATAGCTTCATGTGGCTAGTCCCACATCCCAAATAAAGCCCATAAGTACAAGGTATCAAAATTTTAAGTTCATTGTTCAGATTTTATTTTGTTGTCTTTGGTGCCTACTAGGTGCACAAAGGCAGAGATCTATGTGTGCTTCCAGCCACATAGACACTGCGGTAGGCTAATTTACTAACTTCAGTATAGCAAACAAAAATCAAAGCATCTCCTGATTTTGCACATTGAGTTCTCTGGCACAGCGGCTATATTTGCATAACTTCTGGTCCTTATCAGGGGTTGCAGAAGCAGCAAATAGCAGTCATGGTTGCTAGAGATGTGACCTGTGATTCTTGAACCCTGGGGCCAGCACACACAGCTATCCCATGGATTCCCTTGAGAGCAAGGGCAGATAAAGGTTGACTGTGATACAGTATTAGAAATCCTGCTATATATCCAGGCTCTATGGGTCTGACTAACAATGAGTAAATCGGGGTATTTATTCCAGCAGCTGAGGCGTAGACAATTTGGATGATATGGGAATGAATTAGTTGAGTAACTCTCAGCCTTACGTTTTCACTCCTTATGAGATCCATACTCTCCCACTCTCCCTACCATGCCTGTCCCAGACATAATTATCTTCTCTAAAGATTCATGAGGGCCTGTGTGCAAAGGTGACAGCAGAGAGGAAATACTAACTACACAAACATGAAGGCAGGGCAGTTTTGAACTTTTTGAATATGTTAAGGCCAGCAGCATCCTCATTAAACTCTGATTAGCAAGTGGACTTGATCCAGGCTAATTCACAGCTGAATGGGATTTTTTTTTTCACTGCCAGTTTATCAGAGGTAGGCAATTAAGAGCTCACACACCTCCAGGTCTTGTAGTTTTTTTGAAGCAGGGATCTCATACCAGACTTGCAATAAAGCCTTATTGTCCCTGGGACAATATTCTTCACTAATCTCACTTCTGGCAATTTACTTTTTCTCGCTGAGCAGATTTAGAAACAAAAAACCTTGAAAGGGCATGGGAGGAGGAATACTCCAGGGCTATCTAATCCCATCCCCAAAGTGGGAGTTTTCCATTCAGCTTCTCTTTTAATGAGCACTGGATAAATAAACTTTTACTGCAACACTACTTTGATTCAAGAGGCCTATGAGGACCCAATTATGCATCCAGTGGGAGTGGGGTGGCGGTCTGGTTTTCAAAGCAAATGCAATGTAGCAACACAGGCCCCTTGTAATTATGGCTTCCCTACAAATTTATAAACCCAGAGGTGAGCTTTGCTTTTGTTGATTGTTTAAATGCAATTATTACCTTTCTTTCACTTTCAACTTCTCAATAAAGCTTTCTCAAATGCAGTGCTTGGAGTTATTCTTCCCAAGCCCTAGGATCCCAAAGGTTTAACTAGAAACCAATCATTTGCTTCACTGAAAGGGACACTGTAAGGTCTGGCCAAAGATTAACTGAAGAGCCAAAATGTTTGGCAGACACATTGAGAAGGCCACATCCTACCTTCCACCTGAGAAAGTGAATGGGAGAGGGATATAAAAAGGAGGCTAAAGAAGGAGACATGGAGTTACTCAGGGAACAGAAACACTAACAGAACAGCAACCTTGATCACAGGAAGCACCCTGTTTATGTAATTTGGCTTCCTTTGCAGCTGTCAATATTACACCCACAGCACAGAGATGTGTCTTCCTCTAAAGTTCATGCAGATTCGTCTACAACCTGTCCCTATTTAAAAAAGGAGTTGGGACACGCATGCCCACTGACACATTTTGCAGTCCTGGTCTCCCAAAAGTCCATGTTCAGTGGGTCACAAAGAAAAATGCTCCCTTCCCATTTCTAGGCTCCTCGAGTGAACTGAAGCAGTGAAGTGGAGGCATGGGATGTATTGCATTGCATGTAGCATAGCAGCTTGAGGGAACCAAGGTGGTTACTTCAGCTCCTTGTCTTTCAAAGAAATGCCAAAATTTTTGTAGATACAGATACATATGGGAGATTAAGACTTAAATTTATACTAATAATATAGTGTGCTTTACACATGATACACATACAGTCTACAGATACTTTACGTACATAGAGTCATTTAGGTTGGAAAACACCTTTAAGATCATTGAGTCTAACTGTTGCAGTATGCTTTACTTATTAAAGCTATATGAGATGATATATGCACAAGTAACATGACAAAGACAGCTGCATATAATTCAAGCACATTAGCCTGACATATGTGGAGGTGAGTTAAAAAAAAATAATTTATTTGTTGAAAATGCAGTTTTGGGAGCATGGCAGCCCTTGATGACTTAGTCCTTCTGATGATTTGTGGAATTTGCACACATATAATTTTTCAAAAATCAACTGCTGTTGATTTTGATGGAGTCATGTTATTGCTGTCTATTTTAATGCCTCTCCCAAGGAGCTTGCAGTATACATTACATCACTGCCAGAAGAGATAGAGTGGAGATCCACTGTACTAACAGAAAGACATGCTAATGAGGAGAAGCAGTCACCCTTCTTCCTGTGCAGAGGAAGGATTTTGTGAAAGGGAAGTCATGAAGCACAAGCTGAACTGAAGCCAGGCACTCTCATGTAGTCATACAAGGTGTTTCCAGCAAGAAAAATGGAATGGATAGTCTCAGGGAATGGCTTTGCAGTGGAAACAGCAGAGCAAGCTGGAAAAGACAAATTTATGGTTCAGAGAGCATGGCATGAGCTATACTGAGGACTGCAGTTTAACCCCGTGACAAATACTATTTTACAGCAGCAAGGGAACTGAAAAGGGAAAGGCGGGGGAAGTTTATATTGCGTATACATGCATCTGCACATATTTAATCCTGTGAAAAGTAATGCTTTCAGAAATACACTGTGTACATACATATGTAATCATGTGTGTCCAAGTGTACTTTCTTTCATCAAGTATCTCTCAAGGGTTAGACAGTATGTAAATTATGACAAGAGATTTTGGAAACCACTGTGTCAAGAGCCTGAGGACTCAGCACAAAATGAGTAGTTATCTGAAAAAGAGCAACACTTCTACTAGTTCTGCAGAAGAGCAGTTTATGCTGAATAACTTCGATCCTTCAGAAAAAGAAAAAGGAAAATAAAAAGAAAAAAGTAAAAAATAAAAATAAAAAATATAAATAAAAATAAAAAGAAATGGGAAAAGGAAAAGGGAAAGGGAAAGAAAAAGGAAAAGGAAAACAATTTTGAAGTTACTATTTAAAATTTCCAAATATTTCAGTTTGGGAACTCACATGGAGACAGATCAATGCTCTAATCAAAACATTTCACAGAAGGGAAGCCAGACACTATGTGCCTACAGGAAGTGATTCAGATCCCTTCTCTCTGATTTACAAGCAATAATTTTCAAGGATATACTGCAGCATATCATCGTACTATACTGGACTCCCACAATAACTCTATGTCTGTCTCTGCAGGTAGGTTCTGTAGCGTGGTGTCATTCTCTGTTTCTCTATCTAATGGAACAACAAATGGCATGAGAAGAGCCTGAGGTTACTGCCAGTTTCCTGCCCTTGTCACTTTCAGGTGAACACTAGAACAATGGCAGCTTGTTTTTGTTGTTTCTAACAGCAAGAGATAAAATCTGTCAAAAGCTGCAAGCTTGCCTGCAGTTAACAGCTATAAACAGTAGAATAAGGGCAGAGGCGTCCTTTCCTGAACTTCGGTTTACTTCTAGGTTAGTAAAGATCCTCAGTGCAAATAAAATTCAAGGTGCTCACAGGCACAGTCAAGTGGTAAATTACCACTGAGTTGCTATTGAAAATTCAGGACAGTTGGCCAGGTATGTGTGTGTGACTGATTGAATATGAAACTCCCCTAGGCTAAAAAAACAACTGTTCCAAAATGCTGAACTGTCCTGTTGGCACGCACCTCAGAAGGACCTTTTTGAGGTTTTTCATGATAGGAACCTACACAACACCATTATGAGCTATTATAACCTGGAAAAACCTTAGCTTTCCAAAATACTGAGAGAGAAGACGGAAATTGTAAGTATTTGGCATACTCTTTTTTCAGGACTGACAGCAGGGACAACTCACATGATCCTGGTTTTCAGTCCACTGACCATCCAAGTTTCCTTTATGAACCTAAAGTAAGCTTTACAACCTCTTTGCCATGTTAAAAAAAAGAAAAAAAAAGAAAAAAAAGAAGAATCCAGTAACTGCTTTGCACTGCATGAAGTGTTCCTTCAAAAATAAGATCTTCGAGGATTTTCCAAGTTCAGATCTTAATCAAGTGTAATGTGACAAACTAAGAGCTACCAGATGAGAGCTGTTTCTCATATCTTTTCTTGCTAAAAAGAGCTGACAAGCATCACCCATGGGCTTGGCAAGGAAGACAATTATCTAGTGACTGAAACTGAGCATGCTCATAGTTCCTGACTTCTAAAGGATTCCGTATGTGCAATTGATCTCTCACTGCTTCCACTTAGGTGTCTCAGTTTCTGATTTTGGTATGTACCTAAGAGCACTGTGGTCATTTTGTTCCTGCCCACACTGCAGGGTATCAGAGATCAGTCTATAGCTGAGATTGGAGAAGTTTGCTGGAGAGTGTTCTCTTTTTTTCAGTGGTCTCCCTGTAACTTCCAGAATCATATTCTCTCAATGAAATGATCCTTGCAAACACCCACATACAAGGTTCTTCAAAAAACCCTGTCAACCAAGCAACCAACCAAACGAAAATACACACACACACAAAAACAACCCAACAAACCCAAACCATAACCACAAAAACAAAGATAAAAGTCCTTATCTCTAGCCCAGTTAAATCAGTTAATATTTACTTACTCTATACAGGGCTCTTTCTCTTGTCCTCACCAGACTCCCTAAATCACCGTGTAGAAAAGCATCATCTGCTAACTTCCAGTCCTGCAGTCCTACAATTTTGTCCCTTTTGACATGAAACTCCAGCTTCAGTAGCCAAAATGCATGAATGTGCAGTAATACTGAGCATGCTGTATTCCTTCTTTTACATGACATCAGATGTGATTGTGAACTTCTGGCCAGAAAGCTGTCAGAAGGGGGGTAAGCTACCCCAAGAAGCAGCTATTTCCATCCTATTTTAATCAAACTCCATTGTCTTTTCCTCCTAGGCTGGCTGTCCACTGCTACCGTTTTTCCTGCTTGCCTAAGCTACCACTGCTTGCTCTGGGTCCCAGTTCAGCAATAGCAGTGCCCCACACGAATTGGTGAACCATCTCCATACTGACATCCCAGTGCTCAGAGGTGTGGTTAAATTAACTGTTTATCCAAATTAGCTCATAATATCCATGAACACTAGAAAGGAAAATAGTTTCTTAAAGTAAAAGCAAACCTGTTTTTAAGTATATACATTTCTTGATTAAAAAACTTTGCAACCAAAAATCCCCATGTTATTGAGCTCCCAATAGTTGTTAGACGCAATCTAACACCAGGAAGGTTCTGAGGGGAAAGCTTCATTTACCTTGGCAAAGAATGAAAAATGAAAGCACAAAAGCAATTTAAACTCTTACAAGGTTCTGATGTACTGCAACACATCTTTACACCTGGTAGCCTATCAGCGTATTCCATAAATATGCAAAGTTAAACTGATCACAGAGAGAATTTCACCCAGATTTGATAGAGGACATTAGTTTGTTTATGTGAGCAATTGTGATTTAATTAGTTAACCAGTTTGTCAAATCATGGTAGATCTGAGGTATGCTAAAGAAAATTCAGAGTTTAAAAGGATGTACATGCTCCTTCTGCCTGCAATATTAAATACAATACCTTATTAATACCAAATTAAAACATACCCAAATACAGAACAGACAAGTTACACAAAGTGGAAAGTTTGGTTATTTTCTAAACCAAGTTATGTGAAAAGTGCATGAAGAGAAGGCTTCACCTTTGCTGTTGGAAACACCAAATCACATCTAACTGTATGAAAAGATTTTGGGCAGGTCAGTGAAAATATCTTGCAATTACTTCTTTTTGTAAAGTCTCCACCATCTTTACAAATTGAAATCTTTCCAAATGCAGTATGCTTTCAAATGCTAGAAGACCTTGAATACTAAATCTTTCAGGATGAGAACCTGGTCATATAGGGAAAAAAAAAAATAAGAGAAAATAAACCTCTTCCAAATTCCATTAATAGTGACTATATGCTGATTTAAATTTTCAGATTTCAGCCATCAGCCTTTACTCCTCAAATAGAAAGGTGATGTCCCCCATAGGGAGGAGATGGATGGAAGTAGTTAGGTACTTAGTCTGATTTTCAGAGACACTGTATTTCAGCAATTCTAGTGAAGTTGGCCAGACTGGATAGGTGTTTTGTAGTTGTGAAATCCATTTTTTCAGCCATTTGAACGGGTATCTTCAGTTATAATTTCAGCTAGCTATAAAAACTGCATGGAAAACACATTTACTCCCCAAAATAACAGAAATGTTTTGAATTATTCAAATGAGCCAACTATTTAGAATCTAATTTACCTTTAACTTGCTTTGCTATCTTTGTTTAGTATTTGCTTTTCACTTGGGACCTAGCCATTTTGTTAGTCAATTTTGGTTTTGAATTTAGTAATAGCATAATCAGAAATAGTGCATACAACACAGAACAATCTGTACCCCAATCTTTTTTTTTTTTTTTTTTTTTTTTTCCCTACCATCTGTTTTCATTCTATTTGGAAGAAATTCTGTTGCTCTTAGGCTGTGTTAAGTTTTTTTTTAAGCTTTAATTTGGGAAGAGTTTTCCCTTTCCTTTGAAATTGCAATGGAATTAAAACTCTGCCAGATCAAGCCCACAGCATCCTTCTTCTCTCTATCCAGTCTCTCAGCTCTTTTTATGTCCTAAGACACGCCATACACATCAAAAAGATGTTGCAGAGAAAACAGGGGCAATGGGTAAGAGTAACCAGCCAAACACCACGCTCTAAAGAGCAGCTTGAGGTAAACGAGAAAAAAAAAAACCCTTAGCTCCTTTCTGCCACCTCACTTAGGATGCCTATTTTTTCTTCATGTAAGCATCCATTAGCTTCACAGTGCAAAGAGAGGCAGCTGAAAAATTACAATCAAAAGAAACACATGACAAAGAGTCTTGACAACTAGAAAACCAATTTAAAACTAGCTGAGTTTATACAGAGAATTCCTTAGGCTCTGTTCATAGAAGGAGTTATGCTACATTAACATGGTGTTTCATAGAGTACTCTTCAATAAATACATGATAAGCATTGCAGTTGCTCATTGAGTGAAGGCTTCTGATCCTGAAGACAGGAACAGTACAGTTATTATTCTGAGAGGACACAGCCACTGGAACACAGCAAAAATAATAGCATCAGAGTGGGACAAGACAAACCTGGATGCCTCTCTAAAATGGAGCATGGTGTGTAGGCAAAAAGAATCACATCAGATGAACATCTGCTGCTTTAAATTCAATCAACTTCATATAAGTCCCCTCCATTTGCATCCTGTGACTCATATCTTTCTAGCACCAGGAACAGAAAGGACACTGCTTTAGGGTGCTCAGAGTGAACAATTTCCTTCCTAGTGCTCCCAAATGGGAGGCAACTGTAAGCTGAGTGCCATGGAGGCTGGAAAAGACAGAAGTCCTTGAGCTGAACATATTGTGTGTCAATAGCACGATGAGCCAAAGTTGCACATCTTTTATCTCAGACCCTGACTTTGCTGAACTCCGCAGATATTTACTGTAAGGCCTCCAAATAGAGACCTTCAAAATGTCAGTACCATAGTCACATCCAGCACTGCTGCCTTGTAATGTGAGGTTTGTCTCACCAGTACTACCACGGATCAGTTCTTGTTATCTCCAGCTGTGCTGCAGGTCTGCTTATCACCCAGAGCCCTGCTTATCTCTTTTTCCAGCAAATGTAACCCAAAACCAGCCTATTGGGTGGGGAGGGTCTGTTTCACTCTTGTGTGGACCTTCCTGTTGAATGTACTGAACTCTGCATCAAACACGTGACCCACACTAAGAATTTATTAGCTTTGGGCAGGTTTTCAACAGACATCGTACAAGGACGTTTTGTAAGAGAGAGAGAAAGAATATACATATAAATACATAAAGTATGTGTATCTATAAGTGTACACATATTCATTTGCATACATATAGACCAGAATATTAGATGTGACAATAGCTACAGAAGATTAGAACAGGACAACAGCAGAGTAACCATTTCCCTGTAAAACCCAGCTCCCAGCTTCCTGCCATTGAGGAAATTACTAAATGTAGGGTCTATGTATGGGTTTATGTTTTATAGAACCCAATATTTTTTTTTCCTCCAAGAAGCTGTCTGATCCCTCTTTGAAACCATTCATACTTTTGGCCTTTGTGACTCCCTATGACAATGAATTCCACTGTTATATTGTGTGTCATCTGAAAGGAAATTGTTGATTATTTTTTGTTCATTTCATTTCTGCTTGATAATTTAATCAGAAGCCCTTTTGCTGAACACAGTCACAAACGTGCTGTGTGATTTTGGACATTACTTATAATCTATCCCTCAATTCCCCATCTGCAGAGCATGGATGCAAACATTTTCTCAGGAAGAATCCTACTGAAACCAAATGACAGTAAATACCACTTTAGCCACATACATGCTGTCATTATTTTAGCATCCCAGTTTAGCTGATAAAAAGGTTTGCTAAAAAGGACTGTAATTTCTGTGGGAGTATGGCTAGGTAACGATGAACAAAGGCAGTGAAAGGACTTCAGAAGCTGGCACAAGAAATAAGGCAGGCATTTGTGGTTTGAAAGAGAAGAAGATGGTTAGCTTTGACTCACGAGAGTAAACTGATTCTTCAGAAAGTTGTGTCAGCGGCAGACAAAGATGACACAGACAAACCTTGCTTTTCATTGCCGTCAGGGTATCATACAGACCTGTGTGAGCTTTCTTTTTGAGGTTTCAGCAAGAGCTGGACATCAAATTCCAGTCAGAGCTTCTGAAAGTGACATTTTAAAGAGAATCAAAGCAAAGAGAAACTAGTTTGAGTCTTTGTGTGAGTTTTGCATTTGTATCGGTCTCTCTAGTTTCCTTAATCCTGAAGGTAAGATGAAGGTGTTAGCTTGAGAGTTTCATTTTTCATTACCTTTTCTGTACTTACTGCAAAGCATGTGAAGTTTAGTGAGTGGGAAACTCAGGAGGCAGATACTAGATTACTAATTTGTCATAGAACACAGAACATTTGATGCTTTACATAGATTTTTGGTGTTTTTTAAGGCAGAAATACAGGGTAAATAGTCAAATCCATAGGTTAGAAGCCTGACCATCTCTACTAAGAATAAGCTGTTTCTGCTGTGTTCTGCTTTGGTAATAATTGATAATGTGCATACCCCGTTTTCAGAGATATTTTGGAGTGTGAATAGAGAGAGGGGTTATTTTTCATTGTGTAGACAAGGCCCTCAGTGACATGGATTAGTGGTGGACTTGGCAGTGCCGGGGTAATGGTTGGACTTGATCTTAAAGGTCTTTCCAACCTGGTTGATTCTATGATTTTTATAAAGTGGATCTGCAGCTGTATGATGAAAGAGGAGCAGATGACCTTTCTTCACATCCTCAGCCTCGCACTCATCTTTCTTCCAAACAAGCTCAAAAGAGACTTTATCCCAGACTCCCTAGGCAACAAAGCCTGTAACAGAGGAGGGAAGTGCTTCAGGAAACTGTGGCTGACAGTGCCAGAGTGCCTCGAGGCAGAAGACTGCCTGAGGCTGCGGGGCTCCCCATGGGGGTCCGTCACAGCAGGGCCTGGCAGCTGGGGCTGTCCCACCACCGCAGCCAGGAGCAGGGCAGCCAGGAGACACCAGGGCAGCCCCAGCCCCAGCACTGGGACCTGCCCTGGGGTGGAGGCGAGGGCAGACCCAGCCGTGGGCCCATGGGTGGGCCTGGCTCAGGCAGGGCTGTGAGTAGCTGGAGAGCAGCCCTGCTCTAGCATGGCTGGGCCAGGGGCTCTTTCCTGCCTATTAACATTGCATACACTCCAGGCTTTCTGGACACAGCTGTTAATTGCAGGTGTCTTCTGAGTACTGGCATTTTCTGTGTTTCTAGGTGGCTTTGGTAGCCATCTGTGTGCAGATGAGATAGATGCAAATATATGCTGGCAACAGCATCAGGTGCTGAGGACCCAATGCTTCAATCCCAAAAATGTGCTTTTACAAAGAACAGCAATTACAATGGATGCTAACTACCTACATAGCTTTTTTGATATTCATAAATGAGCTGAATGCTTCTTGTTCACCACACACTTCCTCAAAAGCCCTTAGAGTGGACATACAAAAAAGGCAAGCCTGCCTTGCTTACTGTAGATTCAGCAGGCATGGCCATGGGTTAGGAACTTTAAGGATGACACAGGCTCCAGTGATGCCAATTGCAAAATTCCCAGCACCCTTGAAAAGCTTGGAATTTCACTCTGAAATGGATGCTTGCTGACTTAAACTTTTAATAATGAGTGTCCATTTCTCCCCAAATAAAAAACTCTGCCCTTTTCTGCTGCAGTAATCACAGTAACTGTACCATTCAGATGATCAATAGCAGGAAAACTTAACTCACTGCAGGCTCACAACAGGCCTGAGCAGCAACTGAGGCCAATTTGCCTGAACTCCATCTAACGGCAGGATATTTTCAGCTTGTGAAGACACAGTGCATTTTAACTTCGCTGATGCTCTTTGTTTACGAAACATATATATTTGTCATGAAAAAACAGCCCTTTCTTCAGATCAATTTTAAAAAGACCTGCACCTAAGGGTGACACAGACACTGACCCCCATATTACTGGCTGCAAGGACATCTGTTTTTCTCTTGTTAAAGGATGTATATACAAGTTTCCACTGTCTTTAAAGCCATTTGACTGTAAGTGTATTGAAAGCATTGATATACGTGTCAGTAATGTAGCAGTAGACAAGGACCAGATCCACCTCCAGAGCGTTTTTTGACAGTTTCCAGGCTTTGCTATTGAAATGCAAGTAAATGCTGAATGTGGGAAAGGCTAAAGCTATGCTGCTTGGCTCAGAGCCCAGGACAGAAAGATTTGGGTCCATTTCTCTGGCTGAAAAATGTAAAGTACTTCCTCCCAGAACTTCAAGGGATTACATACTCAGCTGGGGAGAAATGGGGTAGCTTCAGTGAAGCCAATGGAATTGTAGGCATAATTTGCAGCTCCAGATCTGACATGTATTATCTCTTAGTAAACAGCTTAAAACTCATTTAAGATTGATCAAACACAACAATCACTAGGAAGCAGAAGAACTTTTTACTACTGTTTTCTCTATCTTACATGGATTTAATTTCTTAATTAATACTGAGCATTTACACTTAAGATCAGCTGCTTCTGTGAACAGTATAGAGATAACCTCTTTGTTAGTGCAGAGCAATTGTATGGAAAATCTGGGCAAAGAAATTGTTGGTATGGAAACTGTTGAATCAATTATCAGAGATTCCTTTGCTGCTACTTGCCTTGCATTTTTTCAGTTTACAAAGTCAGCCTGTCAGCCAACATCTTTCGAAAGTATTGCACTGATTTCAATATACTGTGCTACTGGGAAATTACCAGAACTTTACTATTAGGCCATAAAAAATTAAAAATACTTGTAATATGCACAGTTACATATACATAGCTCAGTCCAGGCATTTTATTTTCACTAATGGCCTCATCCATGTGGAAGATGAGGTGTTTCAATGGGGACACTTTGGTTAGCAGATCTGTGTTTTTTTATTTCTCTCTTTTACTTCTTATATGTTCTTTGGACAAAAGTCGGGCCCCACTGCCCAAATACACAGCCCCAGGGCACTATGTCAATGGATCTGGTAGCTCAGGTTCTTCCACTAATCCAGGTCAGCATCCGTCTCAGACACAGGCTTTATCCTGCAAGTCTCTGTGAGGACGTGCAGCAGGAAGTGCCAAGTTATTATCCTCCTTTACAACTCTGAGTGAAATCTACACAAGGATGCAATAAAGTTAATTACTAGGTGTTGTCTTTCACTTAAAGGTAAATCTGTGGCTTCTTGGAGCTTGCTTCTTTACTCAAGGGGGAAAAAAGTAGAAGCATTATCAAACACTGAGTGTATCTATCAAAACAAGGACTGGCAGTCATGCAAGTGAGGACCTGAGCTATATAGAATCATAGAATCACAGAATCATTTAGACTGGAAAAGACCCGTAAGGTTCTCGAGTCAAATCACTCACCTAACACTGCCAAGTACATGCCCTTTTTAGCTTTCTCTCCATGGCTGCACAAGAACAACTTGATAAGAAAGTAGAGCGCTGGGACACAGGACCACAGACTTGTGATCTTTCTGGTTACTTTATGCCTTTCATTTATGTATAGCACTTTATAGGATTGTAAGATAATCCAGGTTGGACGTTCAACTCCATGCTCAAAGCAGGCATTGGAAGGCTATACACATGTCCTCCCTCTTTCCCTTTATTACCTTTTTCCTCTCTTTTTTTGCACTGACATTAGCTTTGTTGCAAGTCCTCCTGTCACACACTCCATGGCTCTCACTCTTTTGCCTATCATTTTTGGTGTAGGCATGGGTCAGCTGCCAGTAGCAGCTGCAGATCAAGTGTGCAAAGTCTGTGAAGTTCCCAAGAGTTTGGATATTTTCCAGAGTGAAACTGAATAAAGACAACTGCTTAAGCACGAGGATTTTCCTTAGTCCTGGCAAAGCAGCCAGTGCCAACCAAACAACATTTCTTTAGCATTAGCAGTCTTGCCAGGTCATGTCCATTTCTTAGTGCAGTGTGTTTAAACAAAGGGTAAGGAAAGAACAGGCCTGGCGCACTCATCCTTCCCTCTCTCCCCTGCCCCCAAAGCAAGTTGGGTAAGTGAAAAAACTGTCACATATGTTGCTTTGCGGGTGTCATGGATGGAAATTCCAGTGTCATCTCACCCTGGCTGAAGACCATCACCCAGTTCATTGTGGAAAACATCAAAAGATGCTAGAGAGAGGAATCAAGAAGAAAGAGAGATTTGCAGCTTAGTCCTCTCATATAAAACTAGAAGGGGAAAAGTGAAAGAGGGAAAGAAAAAGGGGAAAGAGGAAAAGGGAAGCATTGATTGGAAGAGCTGCTCTTACCACTAAGCATATGCTGGAGTCAGTAACAAGGTACCGTTCTCATCAAGGTTTGGACTATGTACTGGGTCTCTTAAGGAATTGGTGATGGACTGCAAAGTCTGTTTCCTCTCATCCATTTCAGACTTTCCTAATTGTAATGACTGATGAGCAGTTCTAAGACTTTTTGCAGGTTTTACCCAGAGAAGTTTTAGTAATAGAAAACACATTGCTAACACTGCAGGTTTACCAATATTGCTATTTAACAGTATTTGAGGGTTCTTAAAAATGGTTGGCTCTACCTTATCTGGAAATACACCAGAAACAGTTTGTCTTCTGATCCTTTGGAATTTTCTTTGGATAACCATGGGAAGCATCTCCTTGAGGCCTCCTGCTGAAAATGTACTAAGTGCATGACTTAGCCAATTTACCAGCTAATCTCCTTTGATTCCTTTTACAGTCAGTGTAGGGAAAGAAGCAACCTTAGAGAGAGAGAAGAGTAAAAAAGTAGTTAAGCCCAGCAATTTAATTTTGAAGCTGTACATTCATGAAACTAAGGTCAGGTCAGTAGCTATTGGTAATGATTATCATTCTGTTGTTGTTAGTGGTCTACATGAAATAAGGATAAGTAATATTTTTCTGCTATAAAAGTATCTTCCTGCTTGACATTTTTATTTTTATTGGCTCGCCAGAGAGTCAAAGACTGCCTAGATCTAAACCACTGATAGAATTTTGTTGACCACCCTAGGTCTTTCTGTTCTCGCTGTGCTACTTACAAAATAGAGAGAAGGTGAGTCTCTTGAGAAGCAAAACTAAGTGGAGAGATCTTTTCTAATTGGTGGAATATGAAAGGAAAATAGTATGCCATATATAACATTAATTAGACACTTTGGCATCTGATTACTGTTATTTAAGCTATAAGGCAACAAAGTGCTGACATGTTAACTTGTAAAGTGAAATGTGATTTAAATTGAATACTGAGGATGGCTGAGGATGATTCCTTTCTTCAAAGAATAAGATCAGATGTTTGATCTTAATAATACTGGTATTAATGAAATATACAACAGTGAGGTATTCCAGCTGTGTTACTGGACACCAGATAATGCATAGTTATAGATTAAATTGTGAATTAGTTTATCAGAATTAAAAAAGACACCAGAGGAGCAATTCTTGAAAACTTTTGCTAAGATGATTCTCTAAAATGGTAGCCATCTCATCTTGTTCTAAAAACTGTGCCAAGAAGACTGTGAATATTAAAAGAATAACAAGTTCTTAGGAAGGGCTGTTGGGCTGTCTTTGGAAGAGTCCAATATTTTTTAGTTTTATTTTAAGAATTAAAACTAAATTAATTTTGTTGATCTAATTTTTTAGTATTTATTTTATTTTTTAATATAATCAAAATGCTAGTGGAAGTTTTCTTCTGGGTGATGTCTGCTTACAGCAAGTGGTATAACCCTGGAGGAGGTGTACTGAAAGGAAGCAGGGAGAACTATGTCCCACCCTGGTTAGCTCTCTGCTACCTGCAAGATGCAGATACTCTTTCTGTCACTTGAGGGGACCTTGCAGTGACATCTGCACGTTGTCTGACCTAGGAAGAACTTTTTTTACATACTACAATGGCATTAAAGAAAAATGCTGATGTCCAGGCTGGACTTGTGCTTTTAACAAGGAAAGGTATTCACTTTTCACTGATGTGAATTAAGTTGGTGTGAGAAGTATCACATTTAATAACACAAAGACTTATTCAGTGATGCACACTGTGTTGAACCGCCAGACAACAGATGGGTTGCAGATCTACAATTACCTGCCATAGTTTGCCTTGGAACTTATGTGGTTCCTAATAGAAGGCTATCTGTATTTTATTATTTTTTCCTTATATTTCTTTCATTGTTCAGCCCAAAGAAATAGCACTTTTCATTCCACATGATATGCTATAGGACTAGGGAGAGGAAGAGAGAGGTTTCCTATTTTTCTTATCGATAATATTTCTTATCATTAACATTTCCTATTGTTATGAAAGAAATTTTTTGTGTGTGTGGAAAACAAGAATGCACTAGCCCATAAGCGTGACGTAGCTGGTATGTGAAGAACATGTATAATAATCCTGATTTCCAAACACAACATGTTCTCTTTAACCATTACTTCATCATTAGGTCATTCACTTCATCAAGTAGCAATTTTTATTAATAATTACCGTAAAGCAATATCTGCCATACATTCCTGTATAATTGAATTACCTATATTTAGAATAGAGAATAAAAATAATTTTCTGGCTTTATATCCACCATCTGCAATTTCATTCTTTATTCAGCATGAAAGATAAGCAAATATGCCATTATTTAATATTTGGTTGCTAAACCACATTAATTTCTTTCACAAATTAACTTAAAGTGTAATGTTTTCATAACTACAGCACAAATCCTAATATTTATGAGTATGAGAATAATAGCTATTCGTAAAGACCTTTAAGTCAAATTTATGTCAATCTTTTTACAAGGAAATTACTAACGTAAACTGTTTGTTATGTTACCTCAGAGGCCATAAATAAAAAAGTCTGTCAAACTCTAACCCACAGCATCATTTCAACTATCACACTTGCATTGTTCATGTTGACATGCTGAACAGCCACAGATCAGAGCAATAGACTCTGGCACATAATTATTAATTATAAGTAATTTGAGATCAGTCAAAGAGCTCTATGTTTGTCCTGGGCAGACATAACGTCTCATGAACTCTTCACAGACAACTTGGTAATGAGTTACAAACAGTGGGCAATAGGTTAAAATAATATCAATTCTGATCTAACAAAAAAAGAGGTGCAATATTGGTAGTATCATCTGTCTTTGGTGCATATCTGCCCCTACAC
Organism: Psittacula echo; assembly: GCF_963264785.1. Lineage (NCBI taxonomy): Eukaryota > Metazoa > Chordata > Aves > Psittaciformes > Psittacidae > Psittacula > Psittacula echo. The sequence continues at coordinate 45,015,693 of NC_137742.1, read as the reverse complement.
GATTTGCAATTTACCTCTATTTTTCCTTTTTTTTTGCTGTAAAATATCACTTGCTGTTAGACACTTCCTGCCCTGAAATAATATGAAAAGGAAAGCTTCAGGCAGAAAATATACGCTGTTCTCATCAATACAAAGATATTAAGAGCAGCACTTCAGTAAAGGGGACAGGTATTACTGGTAGGATCAGCAACAGAAACCCAGAGTATTGCACAAGCTTGGTCCTAGCCACAGGAGATAATAAATACTTCAAAAATGCTGCCCTGCAGACTATCTACAAGACAGGATGGTGACGCAGGAAAAGAAAATATGACAATGACAGAGAAACAGAGAGAGAACTTCATTCAGCTGTTACAGGAGGGGCTGAGAAACCAGAAAGGGGGAAGTGTTCCTATCTCTGTGGCCCCAGGCACATAATTTAATCCCTCCTTCAACTGCTCTGTTGGACAGTCACCCAGAAGGGGCCCAGCAAGTAGCACAGGGCTGCAGAACAGCTATGACAAATGGACCTGATTTCACTTATTGATCTTAAAATACATTTAAATAGTGCATCTGTACGAAGAACCAGGAAGGAGTGTATTGCAGCTCTTCCTACCCATACACCCAGAATGAATTTGAGCTACATTTTATAATTTATAAAATTAGCATAATGCTCACATTTCTATTCAAAATAAAGTTCATAGGATTTTCTAATATTTGTTCTTTCTGTTTCCAGTTTTTCATTCTAGATTTCTCTATATACTTCCTAGACCTTTACAAGCCTAAAAAAGAAAAGTCCTCACTGAAAAGCCAAAAAAAGGAGTGTTGTTGGGTTTTGAAGCTATAAAAAAAATATCTCCTCTACTTTGTAAGTCTCTTGTTTGCCAGTAAAATGCAAAGTTTATTAGAATAAGGAGAATGCTGTAGTAGATTTATCTATGATTATGATAATCTATGATTATTTTCTGTGTAGCAAACTAGGAAAATACTATGCGATAAAGATTAACGTGTAGTTTCAGCCTAGTGCAAGATTGCTATTCCTTTAAGAAAACTGAGCCCCAAAATCATGAGATTGGCTTAAATAATATGAGGCTTAAAGAAAGCAGTACCTTTTGGTGCTCTCTCACATTTTGTTTTTTCTAGGAAGTGCTCAGGTAACATTTTTAATCTTTTCTCTGAAACTGTAAAGACTAGAAAGCTACACTCAAAGGAGTGAAATGTGAGCTTCTTGCCTCTTAAAACATCTCTGGGATTTGGATTTTAAGAAACACAGCAGTAGAGCACAAGACTTAGGACAAAACCATGAGAGTTTGCCAGGCTGCCTGTGCTCAGCCAGTCTGTTTTTTGTAGAAGTCATCTGGCAGAGTAAGCACTGCTGAAAGAGCTAAATAAAATAGTATGAGAACGCTGAAGGCATAAAGATGGAAACATGGGAATGTGGGGGGTGGGGTGTTTCTGAGTTAAGCACTTGCTAGGAGAGGCTAATGGGAAGTAATGAGAAGGAAAGTGGGGGAGTGGAGCAAAAGTTGTGGAATGAGTGAACCGATTCTTGTTAAGTTTATGGCCAATTAATGTTTGCCATACTTGGGAATCAAAAGTTTAGCAAGGGTTTCTCTATATTAAAGGCAGTTCTTTGAACAATAGAGCCCCTTTTCTGCAATTCACAGCTGTCAGAGATCATTTCACTCCCTATATAATTCAAAAAAGTGATGTCTTTAATTGGCAGCATAAACACTGTTGGGCTAGTGTGTACTGAGCTTGATTTAGATGCTCAGTGTATGGCACAGTTTGCATCTGTCAGGATTTGTAAGGAAAAACTGCATAAATAATTCTAGACTCACATTTGAAAACTAGAAGGAAAAAACAGGATACCAGAATGACACATACACTGGCTTTAAAATGACATGAGCCAGGAAAGGGAGAGTTAAAGGTGAAATTCTATCCTGAAGACCTTTTCCCAACTGTCATTTCCCAGGTGAAGTGTCACTGTCCATAGCAGGGCTATCATAAGATGGAATGGCACTTTAACCCTGCACTTCCCACCCTTTTAAAAATGTATTTTACCCTTAATATTTTAACACAGTCTAAATTTAGCTTACTAATTGGGCTAATGGTTTGATTCCTTATCTGCCTATACCACTTCTCATAAAAATATTTAGCAGGTAAGACGCATAGGATTTTTCACATGCTATTTCGTATTAGCATTTTTTCAGTGTCACAATGAAACCAGAGGTGTATCTGGACCATTCACTCTTGAGGACTTCACAGCACAGGCACAAAAAACCCAGTTAGTACAAGTGCATGGAGTGGTTCAACACACTGCACCTGCAAATACCCTTTACCTGAGGTGAGATTTATTTGATGTACAGGTACAATCTGCAGCTCTCCAAAACACCAAGATTGTGATTAAATCCCTGAAGGAAAGAACTAGGATTTACACAGGCTGAGTTATGTTCATAAAACAAGCTGTATTTCAAATAGAAGGAAATGTTCAAAATTAGCAATGGTATTTAAGGAACAAATGCTTTTTTATTCTTCTTTTTCTGTTGTGGGATCATGCTACAGGTACCCATCCTTCCTCTGGCACAGATCAATATGTCAAAGTGAAATTCCACTGAACAAAACCAGTTTGCCTCACAGAAAAAAACTCATTCAGTAATCCAACAACACTGGAGCTGATTTTAAGCTATAAATATAGTCTATCAAAACGAAAGTCTATTACAACTGCTCCATCCCTGGTGGTGTTCAGGGTCAGGTTGGACAGGGCCTTGAGCAAGCTGGCCTAGTGGAAGATGGCCCTGACCATGGTAGGGGGGTTGGAACTGGATGATCTCAAGGTCCTTTCCAACACAAACCACTCTTTGATTCTGTGATATACTCAACATTTCAACAACTTCCAGTGCCATTAAATCTTTCAAGTTTGCTCCTGAAATTAGGTCTCTCAGCCGGTGGCACTCCCTCAACTTCCTTTGCTTCAGTTCTGCAAGGCATGATACACTGAAGGATACATGAGGAAGTAATTTTTAGCAGAACATTCTCATTTGGGGGATGACAACAGTGAGAAATTATAATAAAAATCTAAAAAAACTTGGATAAAACAAAGAAACAAGAAATCTGGATTTTCTGAAAATGAGTTTTTTCCATGGAAATTTATCAGTGTTTACTTTGTTACCCCAGACTATCATTTAGGGCTGAAACACTGCATTTCATTTTGAAACTGTGATTCAAGTGCTATAGTAGCCTCTTTAATGAAAAAAAAAATGTAGTTTCTGCTCCATGACGTCACAGTTCAGTGACAGAGGTCATCAGTGAGCAGTAATGGGATGGTCTGTACAAATCAATGAAGTTTTTGACAAGCTTCAAAGAGTTTTAAGATAAATCAAAAAATGAAAGAGTGGGGACTTGTCTAAGCAAAGACCAGGTTTAGAGTGGTTGTGTGATGTATAGGAGCTACACAGAAGAAAGCATGGAGATGCTTGTTAAACAGGTGGCCTTGTGCAACACTGATCAGTATGGTATGGGAAAGACCACTGTGATAGGAGGTGGGAAAACTAAAGAACTCAAAACTTGCATTGCTAAAACATATAATCTTGCTAGTCACTTTGGAAAAGGAAGAGTCAGCCTAATGATATGGTTATTTTAGATATTAGAAAGAGTAAGAGGAAAATCAGATGAACCCTCTGTGCAGAGGACAGAATGGCTCTGAACACTTTTTATTTCTTGTGCTTCATAATTCTTGTGTCTCTTGCACCATGTGCTCACTTAACCAAGATCCTGCATGCAATGGCTCACTGTCCACCACAGTACTGCTGTATTGCAGTCTGCCTCAATATGCAGACTTTCTTGGCCTAGAAAACTAAATTTGCACCTTGTGGAAAAGCCCAAATGATTTCAGGCTAAGAGGTCCTCTTGAAGCAGCACCAAATAAAACCAAACATCAATTTGTATAATGAAAAAAAAAAAAGCTTGGTAAAAAAATTGTAACTCAGAAATCTCATCCAGGAAAGACTGTCTGAATGTGAAAAACTTGTAGTCATATTATTATAAAAAATTAATTTCAGTATTTAGTACGAATTGTCAGTTTAAACAACATTTGTTGGGATCTGGAATTACAATTTGAAGAATATTCCCGGCTGAAATAGTGATCTGAATCTAACCAGAAAGAGTACATGAGTTAGAAAATGCTGTCCCATTCTTTAGTTACACTGATTTCACACTCGTTGGTACAGACCCCGTATGTCTGTGATTTATACTGGCATGAAAGACCAGTCAGTAAGTGTTGAAGCAAGCCTGGAAGTATCAGTGCACACACCTTTCATACCCTTTTAAAACAGAACCTGTACATCAAGAGCAAGATGTGAGGAATTAGTTCTTTACAGGCACATTCTTGACATTAGGCCATCAGGCTTTTCTGAGGGAGGAGTCAGGAATGTGCCCTGTGAGCAACAAACCCCTTATGATTTTGGAGCTTCTCTTTGGAAAAAAATTAAAATAAAATGAAATAAAATCCTTAAAGTGAAAGATGCTGAAATTTCTGCAGGTTCATATGCAGCTCTAGCTATTTACTCATTGGAAAGAATTGTACCCTTTAAATCAATTGCTATTTTTAAAGAGTTGGTCACCTAGATAAAGCGCATCAAACACTGGAACCTTTGTCTACCCAGAACAGCAGTATACAGTTACCTGAACCAGGAGCTTATTAACAGGGGCAAGAGATGCACATCAGCTCGGTCCCCTCAAAGTGCTGAACACCTTCCAACAGATGTTCAGTAACTTTTGTGCAATTCAAAAGAGGTGTTCAGCATCTCACAGGAGCAAGCAACAGGAATCCAGTCTTGATCCCCAGAAAGTAAAGTTCCTCCTGCTTTGACTAGGACCTGAAGCTGTTGTAAAAATACAAACTTTTCCAAAATAAGTCAGTTAATTTCAACCCAAAAATATGAAGTGAAGCCAAGCTAACTGCACCTCCCTGGTCCTCACATGAGGGAATTCAGAACAATGCTGATCTTGCAGTTGATCAGCCTCACTGCACCTCTATCCTGGCGTGAAATATGAGAGAACTTTATTATGCCTTACAGACCCTGCTCTCAATTAAGCTGAAGTGAGTTCATAGCAGTCCCATTGTTATCAATGATCTTAGTCCAGATTTGCGAGGATGAGACTGGGAGCAGACTGGGTCCTATGCCTGAGGAAGTTTTATGGTCTTACTGTTTTGTACTTTCTAGTGTCAAGATCGACAGAGGCAAATTCCTGGAATGATTGCACAGATGGTGTTAAATAGCCATTAGCAGAAAACAGGCTTGGCTTAAAAGTGATTACTTGTTCAAAGGAGTGGTTTCAAAATAAATAACTGTCAAGGAAGTATTACACCTTGTGTGGAAAAGAGGAATGCGATGGAAAATGATGTAGCCTTACTGTGTATCTCATTATAGTATGCATAAGAATAATTAGCAATACCTTCCTAGCACAGTTTTGCAGTTACAAGGGTTCTTAATTTTTCCACCTTAAGTTCTCTTTCCCTGATTACTTACCAACAATGAACATAAAATGTTTAGCTACATTTTTCAAATTTCTGTTGAACAGACCATGGACTCTCTGGTTCCTATGTTAAAGGACTACAGAAAAAGTCTTATAGTTGCTTGGCACTGAAACCCTAAATTTAGAGGCTAAATCTTACGATGACATCATGATGGAAAAAAATCTTATGAAAATCCTGATTCCCTAACACCCCACAGTCTCTCATTTGGCAGCTCTTATTCCCACACCCACTGTATCAAACGCGTGGAATCATGCTGAAGAGCAAATTTGCTTTGATGGGGCTAAAGAAACCTTTCTCAAGACAATAAAGGCTTCCAAAACAAGGGATTAGGAACAAGTGAAAAGGAAATGAAGTCTTGTGCTGCCAGTCATCGTTTTTGCCAGTGGAAAACAAGAGATTTGGCTTACTCAACTGAGCTTTTTGTTGTATGTAATTTTCTTAAATCTGATTGAGATCATTGAGGCTTTTTTAATTACAGCAACCTCAGAAAGCCATGCTCACTACCTGTTTACCTAGGAGCTTTCTTGTCTCTTTTTTTCCCACACAGTAAAAATGAAGTTCTTGTATGACTAAAAAAAAGCAGAGACAAATTTTACATCCATAGGAAAATCCAATATAAGGTTGTATTACAGAATTGTGTAGGCACCCTGATATCAGTTTTCAGTCCAAACCCCTTAGCTGTACCCTCACAGAAGGCAGATCATTCATTAATCCCAAATTTCCATCTTAGGGAATGGGGCTCCTAGTGACAGTGATGCCATCAGGGCTAATTCAGGCCCTTTTGAATCTTAGGAGGCCTTAGGCTTTGCTCAGACTTTGCAGAATTGGGCTTTATGTGATTTTGACACTGGACAAATTTTGTCACTTGATTCTTGTGGCATTGCTTTGTTTTTATAAAGCATTTCTGAATCAGCAGTTTCCAAATGTATCTTCATTTCACCTATGCTCTCTGGCTTCAGTAAGATTACTTCTTTCTGTTGTCAGGACCAGGGCATGATGAAAACATGAAGCTCCACAAATCTTTTCCTTCCATAGACATACTATGGTTAAAGACATTTGCAGCTTGGCACTTGAAGCAGGTACGTAACTCCAGTAGAGATTCACTAAAAAACAATAAAATCCCATGGAAAGAGAAAGGAAATAGTGCATATCTTTACTCATAGATCTGTTTTTAAACAAAGGATGGCTTTACCCTTTCAGAAAAAATGATCAGTCCTGTGTCCTCCTTTTCTTCTGGCACCTGGGAATTTAATAAAAAATTAAATATTTAAGCATATGATTTATTTTTATTTGTATTTTTTTTCACAAAACTTTAATCTCTTATCTTACGGATCAGAAATAGAATGTCATTTGAAGGGATGATTCAGTACTTTTCTCTGTCAACCAGCACTGAACCTGTATCCCAGCATGGTACTATTTCCAGGAAATAGCATGATACAGCAGAAAGCATTTTTCAAGTAGCAATTTACATATAGGCTATTCATTGAAGTTAAAATGCTACTAAAATACAACCACAAAGCGCTCCCATTAAAGTTCAAGCTTGATAAAAACCATAATTTTGTCTGTTAAATATTAAAGGTCTTTTTTTTTTTTTTTTTTTTTTTTTTTTTTAACAAACAAAACCAAAATAGAAAACACCTGGAATCTTAATAGCTATTCTGTACACAGTACAAGGTCCATCAGAACCATGAAATCTCTTCCACACTTTATTGAACTGAGGTGACTGACCAAAGGCCGTCAACTGGCTGAGGTGCCTGACTGATAATGGTGATAGTGATAAGTTAGGCGATGCTGGTGATTCAGTCTTATTACTCACTCACCAGGTCACATGGAGCAGCTGGACACAGTCAGCTCTGCTTTCCATGGTCAGTCACATGGATGTGGCAAGGGCTCAAGACATTCAAGAACAAGGACGGGTTTGGTCTGTGTTGCTGTTTAAGACACTCTAGTGAGAAAGATTCAGTAGGGTAGAACCCAAGCATTGTAAAATTTCCACTAGAGTTACTAGAGAGCTTGAACCAGACAAGAGGGTGATGGAGCTCAGGTGTTTCTGCAAGTTACGACTAGGACCTGTCAGAGAAGGCAAATTTGGACACCCCAGGACCTGTTAGATCTTCTTCTATATACCACATAGGGGTATAGCTTTGCAGTCAGGATAAAAAAGTTTTTCTAGTTCCTAATGACTTATATTTCCCTATAAATGGATAGATATGGTATCATCTGCTAAAAAAATAAAAAGTCTTTTCTCTTTTCAGTGTTGAAGTAAGCTAGTTGGCAACCGTTTTGTCATATCACAGCACTACACATGCAGACACTCTTCTGAGTGCACAAAGAAAGACTGGAATTCCCACCACTGCTTTTTCCATGTGTGGTAAGCTAGTAACCAACCATATCACCTTAACATTGCATGTTGCATAGAAGCACAGAAAGAGGTTTGTTTTCTCACCAGAAAGTTCAGCTTCTCAACTCCTTGCAGTTGAGAAGGTCAAGGCCCAGATTTCCAGCAGGTTTTGCACCAAAAGTGTCTTCAGTATTTCAGTACTGTCCGGAACTGTCTGCCTCTTTGTGGCCAAAGGGCTTGTAGTATAACTTACGTAATAAACACCTCTTTCTTCTCTGTTTTTACCATTCACATCCAGAAATTGCAGAAAGCCTCTTTCCAGCAATATCAGGTATGTCTCGGGATTTTATTATCATTATGGATTTTAGCCTAACTTGCTGAGTTTTGAGATTTAATCTTCAAGATTTATTCAAGGCTACTTCAGTTCCACCATAACCCTCATTGCAAGTTCTTGATTCCTGAATGTAACTTGCTTAAAAGGTTAAGTTTTAGCACTTATTCTGTAATGACTCATTTTACTTTCCATGCTGCTTCCTGAAATTCAGAGGTCAGTGAGGACAAGGAAGCTGTAAATACAAGTAACACCAGTTTGAGAGTGAGTCAGATATTCCCTTTGTTAAAATAATCTAATGATAACAATATGTTCCTTCCTTACCACAAGACAGAAGATTCCAACTCTATAATGAACTCTTTGGTGGCTATCTGACCTCTTGCAGTGGATGAGTTCCTCAACTAAGGCACTAGTTATCAGATGTTTGCAGGAGGGCATGAGAATCTATCCTCAAGGAGAACAGACTTCCCAAGATACAAAAGATACCATCGTTTCACCCAAATAAGTAAGAGAATAAGAACATGCCTTTGATGTTGTCAGCTTTGGCTTCATCCCTCTAACCACTTCTGAAGACGATCCAGCTTCCTCCGGATTGCATTGGATGTAGATTTTGGACCTAATATTTGAACTGCAAACTTGCTATTTAATTTGGAAGATATTAGACACCCTCTTTATGCGGCACTGGAGGAAATAGAATCCAAGAAAACTTTTCCATATAGTTCTCAGTAAGAGAGAATCCACACAGGGAGGTCTGAGTGGTTTCCAGGACTTGTTTACGAAATTCAAACTACTTTTCTGGAGTATATCTCAAAGATTTGCCTTTTCTGAGAAATAACTGTCTACAGTTATTTCTGACTGTATGTATTACCCTGTTGGTGTATGCTCACCAGCATCTCAACTTAGAAATATTTTGAATCATAGACTTCCTTTCCCTAGCAGATTGAAAGATTAATAATAGCAGATATAAGATGTCCTATGTTCTGTTAGAAACCTTTGTACTTGTTGGAAGCATTTCTAAGACTTGCACAGCTTTTGGGCTCTTGTTGCAAGTGAAGTTTGGATCATGCAGGGACAGTTAAGATCATAACCACCTCAAATATGTTTTCAGCATAATTTCAGTATAATTGATTGGAATTTACAAGACACAGAAGTGGTAAACAACATCCAAAAGATATTTGGCAAACAGAACCTTTCCCAGCTTTGGGTATTTCTAGTTATTTCCTCATAATGTATTTTGAAGTTATCAATCAGCACAAGTAAAATCCTGATTTGGGAAATAGTAACAATTTGTGTATGTGAGGCTAGGTTAACTGGCAAACTTCCGGTAACTTCAGTAGCATTATTCCTATGTGCTCCATTTAAAATATCAACACAGGCTTTGGAAAGTTCACCAACAAAACTTTATATTAAAGAGAAATAAGTCCAAGCCACAAAGTTTGAGCTCTCCTATTATTGCTGCAATGTCCTTGAAAGACAAATATGTTTGGACCTTGAAACTTGGCCAATACCATGATAACAGTGTGGCCCAGCAGCAAACATCAGATCTGTACTTCTGCAGCATTCGCAAATTTTTGAAGGTCTTGGATTTGGCTTCATCGCTCAATTTCATTGATTCTATGTGCTCAGGTTACACAGTGTGCAGCAGTCATATAAAAAATCTGTGAAAAGTCTGAGCCGCTTAAGTTCAACTCCAATGAATCTAATATCAGCTTAGGACTGATTTTTCTCTCCCTGATCCTGGTTTTACATTGATGCTACTCTCTTTAATTCTGTGTAGTTCTCTTGGGGTTACATTAATGTAAGTGATAGGAGAATGAGGTTAAATTGCTTAGCTACACACCTTCCCAAAGGACACTTTAAAGTTTTAGCATATATTCTTCTTCATCTTTTTTTTCCTTTTAATCCTTCCCAAAGCTCAAAACATCCGAGAAGGATGAACAGAGAAAGTTTGTGTAATGGGTGATCTTTAGATAACTTATCACCAAGACAGTGGGAGTTTTTTATTCCTTCCACTCTGCCAGTAGGAATTGGCTCCAAGATATGAAAGATTAGTTGAGCTTTAATGACAAAGAAACACAAACCAAAAGTAATTAAAAGAAAACAAGAGCCTTTAACTAGATCACGTTGATGTTAATTTTCTTGTTTCTTCATTTTTATTACAAACCAACCATTCAAAAACATGTATTGTAGAGGCTGTTGAGTGGATCCAACTTGTTGTACAGATAACAACTTTTCAATATTTGCTATCTTGTAATTAGCTTCTCAAAAATTATAAAAACTACCTGGTTTCTTCACAACTAAAATAAGATGTCAGAGACAAGTTTTTGCTGGTTTTCCCCTCCACCTTTCCAAAGGTGAACTATAAGGTAAACACAGAGGACTGAAACTAGTCCTTTGTAGCAAAGGTTGTTTGTAAAGATGCCTTGAGTTAAGATTTCCAATCACTGCTCAGTTAATCAGGCCATTGCTTTGTACTCACAGAGTAGTGAGGTGGTGTTTCTGTGTACTCAGGTAGTGTTTCTGATCACCGCATAATTTAAATTACTGGGACACAGTAATTCTCACACCAAAACAATGCATCTGGAAACACAGCAGCTCAGAGCAGCTGTTGGGCTCTCTCACGAAACAGCCATTTGACAGAATGCAGCCAGATTTAACACTCGCCCTGGTAGGCAGTGGCAGCTCTGCATAGGCATACAACTTGAACTCAATAACCTCTTGAAAACATTAACTCAAATAAAGAAGCAGAAGTCACCTTAGATGTGCAGTAAGTGCTTTGTTGATGGTCTCAGATATGCTGCTGAGCTGTCCTGGGGGAATCCTGGTGATGCCACCAGTCTCTGTGTGGAAATTAGGAAATGCCTGTGGGCTCTGATACTTGAGCTAGTAAACACAACTTTAAACCAATTTAAATACCATTGTCCAACCAGAAATCAGACACATATTGCATGACATGATTATGCATCACCACATGACCTCTTTCCAAAAAGACCCCAAAAATGCTAATGAACACAGGTCAGATTTTGGACATTGAAAAATCCTTAGCAGCAGTTTGTAAATCACAAGGAGGCTAAGAATTATCCATTGGAGTTACTGGGCAACTAGTATGAAAAAATAAACAATTTTAGAGACTCAGAATGCATATAAGTGGATTAAGTGTTAAAAAGTCCTCTCAGCATTTGTTGACTGTTGCTTACACCATTTTTCCTCACACAAAATTATTCCCTGATCATCATCCAGCTCAGAAAGGGCATAAAGCCCATATGCCTTATACAGTAACATATAGTTGAGGATAGCCCTGAAACAGCCTTTCTAGACTGAATAGTATCTTCCCTGATCTTCTTGGGCCAGAACAGACCTAGCATCCAGAGGTTTTGGAGCATTTGCACAGCTCCAAGGCCAGCTCACTCTCACTCAAGCCATTACGCAAACTTTCAGTTGTTAATGTAACTTACTCCCTTTCATATCTGGCAAGACCCAGCTTTGTCTGTGTGAGCCATTTAGAGGCGACTAGTGGGGAGGTTTGACTGCCAAAGCTTTGAGATGGGCAGCCTGAGCAGCCCCACGGAGAAGCAATGGCCTGAGAAGAGCCACCAGTGAAACCCCAAGGCAGTAAGCTCAGCTAGGTTAAATAGCCACCCCAGGAGCTGTAGAAACCAGCCCTGTGGGTTGGCTGGGTCCATGATCCTCTGAAGGTGTAGCTCATGGTTTCTCACCAATTGCACTGTCCCACTGAGACCCTGCAGCAAACTTTTCTTTACAGATGCTGCAGCAGAGAAGACCCAAAACTTGCGGCTGGTTTTGTGGGTCTTTTGTATTAGTAAGAAATGCCAGAAACAAAAAGATGTAAAATGACCTTCTGGACCATCTTGGTACATACCCAAAACCATAACAGCTTTCCTGTTGAAGCCAAGAAATGTCTCTTCATAATGGTGTGAGAGTGTCAGCAGCCACCAGCAGGAAAGGGACCAGCACAGGATCCTGGCATCTTGCTGGGACAGGCAGGAAAACACTGAGCAGTCTTGAAAAAGACAGCATTTCACTGCTCAAGCTCTTTTAAGCTTTTTCTTTCTTTCCCCAGCTAATGCGTGTCCCATCCATCAAGGCAGATGGAAGTTAATCATAAGTGTAAGAAAGTACTATAATTGGATGCAAAGGTCTGAACACTCAAGGGATAAAACCCACTGCTCATTCCAGGAACATTTTAGCAACTGTTGACTGGTAGAAAGTAAACAGATTTCAAAAAGTGTCAGCATGCCATACCACTGCATGCCATTCCAAGATGAACATTGTTCCTAAATATATTTCCTGTGAGTGGAGGAGGAAAACAAATCTAATTTTAAAGAAATAAAACCAAACCAGATGTGGACAAGAGTATGTTTTAGGCCTTTTTTTTTTTTTTCTTTTCTTTTTGTTTATAATAAAGATTTTTCTTTACTTTAAAGGTACCAAGTCAATAAATGTAATCTGAGAGCTTTGCATGACATTCATTACCACTCTGTTTAGCACCCCTGCTATCCTTTGTAGCTGCAAACATTTGCCAATTTCTCAGAATACGTAACTCAGCATGGGAATGCAGCAAATATATAAAAATGATTAAGTCCTTTTAGACTTATCAAAACCACTTGTGCTTTCATGACTGTGCAAGGTGTGATGTTGAGCTTTGGCACATTATGAAAAATAGCTAACAGTACATGTAACTCATTAGACCATTGCCAAGAAACATACACTAAATGATCTTTACATTGAAGGCTGTCTGCTCAGTTCACTCTACTGGGCGCTTCTGGAGTGGTTTTACCTGTAATTAAAACTCCTGATTGACACATCTCCTGTTTGTTAATGGTCAATGCCATTATTCATACTATGCTATCATATCCAGTGTCAACATATAGAATCATAGAATGGTTTGGATTGGAAGGGACCTTAAAGATCATACAGCTTCAATCCCCCTGCCACAGGCAGGGACACCTTCCACTAGACCTGGTTGCTCAAAGCCCTGTGCAGCCTGGCTTGAACACTGCTAGGGACAGGGCATCCACGACTTCTCTGGACTACCTGTTCCAGTGCCTAACCACCCTCACAGTAAATAATATCTTTCTAATATCTGATCTAAACCTCCACTCTTTCAGTTTAAAGCCACTCCCCCTTGTCCTATCACTCCATACTCCCACCAGCCACTCCTTGGTGGTGAGAACAAGGTGCAACATAGCACCTTTCTTTGCTGCTTCATGTTCCAGGAACCTCTTGGATTGTTTGTGCCCTGCTGTATTGTCCCTCCAACAGATACTGTGGTGGTTGAAGTCCCCATGAGGACCTGAGGTTTCTGAATGACAGGCTGCTCTTCTCTGTCTGTAGAGGACCTCATCCACTTTGTATTCCTCATTGGACAGCCTGTAGCAGACCGCCACTGTAATGTCCCCGCCCTCCCTTCAATCCTGACCCATAAACTCTCAGCCAGCTCCTCAGTCATCCCCAGTGTCATGGTTTAAGCCCAGGCTGTAACTTAGAACCACGCAGTCTACTTCCCCCCCAGCCCCCCAGACAGATAGGGAGGAGAATTGAAAGAATGTAACTCCCACGGGTTGAGATAAAAACAGTCCAGTAACTAAGGTATAACACAAATCACTACTGCTGCCACCAATAATAATAATGATAAGAGAAATAACAAGGGAAGAGAATACGATACCGCCCGCCGGAAAATGAGCCCGACAGAGAAGAGGACGTGCCCTTCTGGGTAACTCCCAGTTCCATCCCCGGGCATGACGTGCTGTGGTATGGAATACCTCTTTGGTTAGTTTGGGTCAGGTGTCCTGTCCCTGCTTCCTCTCAGCTTCTCCTCCTCCCTGGCAGAGCATGAGACTCACAAAGTCCTTGGTCAGGGTAAACATTCTGACCAGCAACTGAAAACATCAGTTTTATCAGTATTATTCCCAGGCCGAAAGTCAAAACCACAGCGCTGCACCAGCTACTAAGAAGGAGAAAAACTGACTGCTGCTGCTGAACCCAGGACAGTATCCACCCCTTATTCCATACCATTCACATCATGCTCAGATCCCACATTTTCCATATACCCTCACTCTCATCTCAGTGCAGTTATCTTAGTGCACGGACCAATTCCTATAAAGCTACTGAGTCCATTCGGTTCATGATGTTGGCCTCCATCTCTTGTAACAGTCTTTCAGGGCAGGAGAGGCTGTGTGCAGTGATGGATCGTTGCCTGCTGATGCTGATTGTTCCTTTACTATAGAACTTGTCCGGTTCTATCAAAGTTCATTCTCTGTTGGGATGATGGTCGGAGGGAAGTCAGGGCCAGTCGCTGGTGCCCTGCAGACTTCTAGTTGATGGGCTATAGCAGGCAACAGCGTACAATTGAATTCATTGGCTGTTTTCCCCTAAAGTCAAATCCCCTTGAGGTATACATTGGACTTCCCCATCTTCCCGCATTACCCACCAAGTATATCCAGGTCCCTGAGCAAAAGCAACCCCATGAGTGGGTTTGCCTTTACCTGAAGCAGGAATAACCCAGACTGTCTTCCCCAGCAAATTCTTCATGTGCACCACAGGAACTTTGTCCCCCTCTACAATATGTAAAAGTTCTGACTGGGCTGGGCCAGCCCTGTTGGCAGATCCTCTGGTGTTGACCAACCAGGTGGCTTTTGCTGAATGTGTATCCCAATGCTTGAAAGTTCCCCCACCCATTGCTCTCAGTGTAGTTTTTAACAGCCCATTGTACCGTTCGATTTTCCTAGAGGCTGGTGCATGGTAGGGGATGTGATATACCCACTCAATGCCATGCTCTTTGGCCCAAGTGTCTATAAGGTTATTCTGGAAATGAGTCCCGTTGGCTGATTCAATTCTTTCTGGGGTGCCATGTCACCACAAAATCTGTTTCTCAAGGCCCAGGATAGTGTTCCGGGCAGTGGCGTGGGGCACAGCGTATGTTTCCAGCCACCCAATGGTTGCTTCCACCATGGTAAGCACATGGCGCTTGCCTTGGTGGGTTGGTGGGAGTGTGATATCATCAATCTGCCAGGCCTCCCCATATTTATACTTCAGCCATCGTCCTCCATACCAAAGAGGCTTTAACCGTTTGGCTTGTTTAATTGCAGCACATGTTTCACAGTCGTGAATAACCTGGGCAATAGTGTCCATTGTTAAGTCCACCCCTCGATCACGGGCCCATCTGTATGTTGCATATCTGCCCTGATGACCTGAAGTGTCATGGGCCCACCGGGCCAAAAATAATTCACCTTTATGTTGCCAATCTAAGTCCATCTGAGCCACTTCAATCTTAGCAGCTTTATCCACTTGTTGGTTGTTCTGGTGTTCCTCAGTGGCCCGACTCTTGGGTACATGGGCGTCTACATGGCGTACCTTCACGACCAGGTTCTGCACCCGGGCAGCGATATCTTGCCACAGTGCAGCAGCCCAGATGGGTTTACCTCTGCGTTGCCAGTTGCTCTGCTTCCATTGCTGCAACCACCCCCACAGGGCATTTGCCACCATCCATGAGTCAGTATAGAGATAAAGTACTGGCCACTTTTCTCGTTCAGCAATGTCCAGGGCCAGCTGGATGGCTTTCACCTCGGCAAACTGACTCGATTCACCCTCTCCTCCAGCAGTTTCTGCAACTTGTCGTTGAGGACTCCATACAGCTGCCTTCCATCTCCGATGCTTTCCCACAATACAGCAGGACCCATCAGTAAACAAGGCATACTGCTTTTCATTTTCTGACAGTTTATTATATGGTGGGGCCTCTTCAGCACGCATCACCTCCTCCTCTGGTGAAATTCCAAAATCTTTGCCCCCTGGCCAGTCCATGATGACTTCTAGAATGCCTGGAAGACTGGGATTTCCTATTCGAGCTCATTGTGTAATTAGTGCAGCCCATTTACTCCATGTCGCATCGGTTGCATGATGTGTAGAGGAGACCCTGCCTTTGAACATCCAGCCCAGAACGGGCAACCGGGGTGCCAGGAGGAGCTGTGCTTCAGTGCCAATCACCTCCGAAGCAGCTCGAACCCCTTCATAGGCTGCCAGTATCTCTTTCTCAGTTGGGGTATAGCCGGCCTCAGATCCTTTGTATCCCCGACTCCAAAAGCCGAGGGGTCGACCTCGAGTCTCCCCTGGAGCTTTCTGCCAGAGGCTCCAGGTAGGACCATTCTCCCCAGCTGCGGTGAACAGTACATTTTTTACATCTGGCGCAGTCCGGACTGGTCCAAGGGCCACTGCATGAACTATCTCACGTTTAATTTGCTCAAAGGCTTGTTGTTGCTCAGGGCCCCATTTAAAATCGTTCTTCTTCCAGGTCACATGATAGAGAGGGCTTACAATCGAACTGTAATTTGGGATGTGCATTCTCCAGAACCCCACAGCACCCAAGAAAGCTTCTGTTTCTTTCTTATTAGTTGGTGGAGACATTGCTGTTATTTTGTTGATCACATATGTGGGGATCTGGCAACGTCCATCTTGCTATTTTATTCCCCAAAATTGAATTTCCTGTGCAGGTCCCTTGACCTTACTCCGTTTTATGGCAAAACCGGCTTTCAGCAGGATTTGGATTATTTTCCTCCCTTTCTCAAAGACTTCTTCCGCTGTATCACCCCACACAATAATGTCATCAATGTACTGCAGGTGTTCTGGAGCTTGCCCCTGTTCCAGTGCATTTTGGACCGGTCCATGACAGATGGTAGGGCTGTGTTTCCACCCCTGGGGCAGTCGGTTCCAAGTGTACTGGACGCCCCTCCAAGTAAAAGCAAACTGTGGCCTGCACTCTGCTGCCAAAGGAATTGAGAAGAATGCATTGGCAATATCAGTCGTGGCATACCACTTGGCTGCCTTTGACTCCAGTTAATACTGAAGTTCTAGCATGTCCGGTACAGCAGCACTCAATGGTGGTGTGACTTCATTCAGGCCACGATAGTCTACTGTTAGTCTCCACTCTCCATTAGACTTTTGCACTGGCCATATGGGGCTATTAAAGGGTGAGCGGGTCCTGCTGATCACTCCCTGACTCTCCAGTCTACGGATCAGCTTATGGATGGGAATCAGGGAGTCTCGGTTGGTGCGATATTGCCTTTGGTGCACTGTTGTGGTCGCGATTGGCACTTGTTGTTCTTCGACCTTCAGCAACCCCACAACAGAAGGATCCTCCGAGAGACCAGGCAAGGTGGACAGCTGCTCATTTTCCTCAGTCTCCAAAGCAGCAATACCAAAAGCCCATCGGTACCCTTTTGGGTCTTTGAAGTACCCTCTCCTGAGGTAATCTATGCCAAGGATGCATGGAGCCTCTGGACCAGTCACAATGGGGTGCTTTTGCCATTTCCTTCCAGTCAGGCTGATCTCAGCCTCCAGTACAGTCAACTCTTGGGAACCTCCTGTCACTCCAGAGATATAGATGGGTTCCACCCCTTGACAGCTTGACGGCATCAGGGTACACTGTGCACCGGTATCTACAAGAGCTTTATACTTCTGTGGGACTGATGTGCCAGGCCATCTGACCCACACAGTCCAGTAAATCCGATTGTCCCCTACCTCCACCTGGCTGGAGGCAGGGTCCCTCTAACAGTCATCACAACGTTGGACACCTAAGTCGTATTGAAAGGGATTATTCTTCGTTCTCACAGGAGCTGGAGTAAAATCAGCTCTTCCGCTCCATCTGGGAACCTGCTCACCAGAGACTGAAGCCGCAGCTCTCATGGGATGATCAGCCTTGACCCTTGTTCCTATTTTCAATTCACGCACCCGTTCCTCCAAAGCTGAAGTAGGTTTTCCATCCCACTTCGTCATGGCTTCTCCATGATTCCGCAGGTAAAACCATAGGGTGGCCCGTGGTGTTTGCCTTCTATATCTTCTCTCTCGAACAATAGGACGTCTTTTGTTAACAGCTGAGATGTGTGTTGGTACACGTGAGGAGCTGGATAAATCAGATAGATCGTCCCTCAATTGTTTGACATCCTGGGACAGTTTTTCCAGAGCTGAGATGATGGAAGGGGTGAGATTGTCTTCGAACTCTCGGAGTTTATGAATCATTTCATCCACTGTTAGTGGTATTACGTCATTCCAGGTTACTGTTGCCAATGAATGGGCATATGATGACGGTGCATTCCATGTAAGTTTTTGCCACATGGGTGGTGTACATTCGACTTCATCTGGGTCTATGGGTATATCCCCGCTATTCGGTTTGATGTGATAGATCATCTCTACGATGGCTGATTCCCTCAGAGACTGGATGCCTTTGTCTAAAGTAGTCCACTTGGCCGAACGACTCGTAACATCGTCCTTGTATGGAAACCTTTCTTTCACAGCTGCCAAGAGCCGCCTCCAAAGACTGAGGGACTTTTTCTCTCTTGCAATTGCTTTGTCAATTCCCCCTTCTCTAGCAAGTGATCCCAGCTGCTTGGCTTCCGTACCTCCTAGTTCGTGACCATCGGCCCCATTGTCCCAGCATCGGAGCAACCAGGTGATGATGTGCTCCCCTGGTTGACGGGTAAAATCTTTTCACATATTCCGTAGCTCAGTTGAGGTCCGAGGTCGAGAAGTCACCTCTTCTTCTTCTTCGTCATGTGATGATGACTCCTGATCAGATGGTGGCCCGGGTGGTGAATACATTGTTTCTTCATCTTGCTTCACCCTTCTTGCCTCTTTTTTGCATTTTCTCTTGCGTACAGGGGCAATCGATATTGGTACGAATTGGTCCTCCGGTTTAGCTGCAGTCATTATCACTGTGGTTTGAGAAGCAACAGTACTTGTCGCTGGGGGTGGTGTAGCTGCTGTGCTTGGAGCTGGGGTAGCTTTGCTGTCTGTTGCAGTCGAAGTTTGAGTAGCGGCTGTACTTGTCGCTGGAGGTGGTGTAGCTGCTGTGCTCGGAGCTGGAGTAGCTGCGCTGTCTGTTGCTTCGCCCTCAGATCCAGGGACATTTTTTCCCTTTTGAAGGTGCTGGATAGTGTTGAACAAGGCCCGGTAAGCATAGGCCAAGCCCCAGCACGTTGACATGATTTGTCCCTCTCTGGTATGACCAGGATGACAACACACCTCATTTAAGTGTTTTACTAATTCTTCTGGATTTTGCACTTGTTCGGTGGTGAAATTCCAAAACACTGGAGGGGCCCACTGACCTAGATACTTGCCCATACTATCCCACACACCCTGCCACTCATGGCTGTCCAGCCTCAGGGAAAATCTCTCGGTCCCCCTATTTTGTCGTCTAACCCCAGACAAGACCCAAACCTGACTCTGCTTAACTCTTGAGATCAGACGTAATGGTTGTGGACAAAACACACTCTGTATGCGTGCCAACATGGTGACCCCCATCACAATCAGCAAACAGGTCTCAACAATATTAAAAGGCCATTCAAAAACTTCAAAGCTCTCAAACGATGCTGTAAACGGTCTGGGAGAGGCACTGGGAGGGTAAGAGAATGTCTCCTTCATAGGTTGACTACCCAGGAAGGAGAAAAAAGATGTGTAATTGCTAAGCACTTGTATTATATACTTCCCAAAGTATAAAGGTGGTGACCACACTGGGAACATAAGCCAGATCAGTTTCATGATCAATTTTTCTATTGTATTACCAGTCATTACCATAAAATACAATGAGACAATAACCTTAGCCCAAGCCCCACACTTGAAAAACACTAACACAGCAAATACCGGCTCTAAGTAAGCTACAGCATATTGAGACTGTGAGATCAAAAACAACAACTTTGAGAGCCAATAAATCAGCATTGTGATGAGTGACTGTTAATCCAAAACACTGAATGCTTATCACAAATACGATTAGACACACTCCAGTCAGATCTGTCGTTATCTCAACACTGTGTGCCCCACGTTGGGCACCAGAAAGAACTGTCATGGTTTAAGCCCAGGACGTAAATTAGAACCACGCAGTCTACTTCCCCCCCAGCCCCCCAGACAGATAGGGAGGAGAATCGAAAGAATGTAACTCCCACGGGTTGAGATAAAAACAGTCCAGTAACTAAGGTATAACACAAACCACTACTGCTGCCACCAATAATAATAATGATAAGAGAAATAACAAGGGAAGAGAATACGATACCGCCCGCCGGAAAATGAGCCCGACAGAAAAGAGGATGTGCCCTTCCGGGTAGCTCCCACTTACATCCCCCGGCATGACGTGCTGTGCTATGGAATACCTCTTTGGCTAGTTTGGGTCAGGTGTCCTGTCCCTGCTTCCTCCCGGCTTCTCCTCCTCCCTGGCAGAGCATGAGACTCACAAAGTCCTTGGTCAGGGTAAACATTCTGACCAGCAACTGAAAACATCGGCTTTATCAGTATTATTCCCAGGCCGAAAGTCAAAACCACAGCGCTGCACCAGCTACTAAGAAGGAGAAAAACTGACTGCTGCTGCTGAACCCAGGACACTCAGGGAGAGCCCCATGCACTCCAACTGGTCACTGACATAGAGGGTGAAACCCCCTCCTCATTTCCCCAGCCTGTCTTTCTGAAGAGCTGTATCATTCCAACACTCCAGTCATAGAAGCCATCCCACTGAATCTCCTTGATGTCAATAAGATCACAGCAGGCATGTGCACATCTCTAACTCTTCTTCTGTATTACCTGTGCTACTTGTGTTTGCACAGTGGCATTTAAGTTGAGTCCCAGTGAAGCCTACTTACTGGCTGAAGTGGCTGGAACTCCTTTGTGTTCATCTAAATGACTCTAAGACAGAAAGCATTAGTGCTGGTCTCTGACTGGAAAACAAAGGCTTCTTTTAAACAGGAAAAACCTTTAGTTAAGTGTGAATGTTTGTTCAAATTTCTTTTCTGTTTTTTTTTTTTTTTCCCCTCCAGGTATGAACAAGCATGTCAGTTCTTGCAGGATGTCTTTGTCACTGCTCACCTCCTTCAAACTGAAACTGCAGGGGTAGGGCACCATGATGCTGAAAGTGTTCATCACAGAGGAGATTTTGATTGACTTTCAGATGCCAAAACTGGTCAAATCAAACCACATGTTACAATGAGGCAATTTCAAGATGTTAGCATGGAAATAGGTATGTCAAGAAATGAAAACCACCAGTGCAAAAAAATGAAATGCAGAGTAATTCACTTGCTGACCCATTCTTCAGGGTTGTACAATACTTGTTTGTGATTCTGACTTCCTTCCCACAAAACAGGTAATACAGTCTCAACGCAGACCTGTGCACATGCACACACACACACAAAATTCATCATTACTGTTACCATGACTGTACACCTAGTCTTTGGAATTGCCCATACAAATGACTGTTTGTACTAAAAAGCCAGCTGTGAATTATTTTGCACACACTTAGGTTAATTACATGCAAATTACAGAAATGCACATTTATGAAGTTTTGATTCTCTGTACATCCATTCAGGTTAGAGATCAGGCTGTTTCAATTTAAGAGACTCTTTAGTTACATTCTATTTAAGTTATATTCTATATAACTTCTATATTCTATATAAATTCTATATTCTATATATTCTATAAAGTTACATTCTATTTAAGAGACTCTTGCCTCTAGGAACAATTACAGGACAAGCAAGAATTTTTTCAGATTGTGTTATATTAGAGTTCTGATTAATGTTATACTGGGAAGAAGGACAAGAAATTTTTTACCATGATAGCACCACAGCAGGCTGAGTGGGGAATGACAGAAGAGTGACCTCTGTAAGCACAAATCTGTAATTTCTTTAAAGTGAGAAAAGTACTCCTTAATAAAGCACATGAGAACCATAAAGCTGCTGATACCATAGTCATTAGCCAAAAGGTCAAGAATCCATTAGCAGCTGCCACTGCAGGAAGCCGTAGGCCCAGTACTTGTGTGACACAGCAGCCCCAGAGAGATGACACAAAGCATCTGATAAGAAGCAGGCTTTCCAACTTCTATCCCATGTCCCATGATGGATAACATAACCTTGCTATTGATTAATGCTTCCCAGGGCTTGGCTCATGTCAAGTGGCAATAGATCAACAGCTTTCTAGATTTTAATGTGGCAGCTGAACATCTTATCCAGATTTGCACATACAGCCACTAGAAACAAGTTTGTGTTCCTATGCACTTGTATTATTCCTTCTGATGGGTATGTTACCAAGTCCTGACCTCCATTGTGTCTTCAATTAGAGATGGCAGGATACAATTCCTTGCTGTTAGACAGGCAGCACACTGTAGCTATTTAATGATTGCTTTGCCCTGCCCAAGCTTTTCTCTCTAGTGTATAAGAAGTACCTACACTGAGCTAGGAGCTCATTTCTTTTTTTCCCACCCCTTTCACTCTCCTTCTCCCTCCCACTGGATTGTACAACTCAGGGTGAGGAAACAAGCTGGTGTCCCTCCATGAAAAAACAAATAAAACTTCATTCAAGCCCACAGCAATTGATGATGGGAGGCAGTGGACACTGCTGACTTTCTTCACCTGTCTGGCAAATAAGCCTAAGAGCAAACGGAGAAAAAATTATACTTTCCTTAAAAGGAGAACCATACAAAGTGCTAACAAAGAGTTAAGCAAATTTGCATTACTGTACTCATGTGCAAGCCTAGTGTGACTGCAGGCCGCCCCCGAGCTGTGCTTGGGTGGTCCTCTACAAATTCGTATGCAGCAATCTATTAGTGGTATCTAGCAGTGATTTATGCAGCTGTCAAGCTGCCTTCATCAGTACAAGTGAATTGTGGGCACCATCAACTAATGCAGACTCCTTCATAGCATCTAAAGTAAACGAGGCCCAAATTAAAAGAAAAACGCCCAAGGTACCACCCACTCATCTTCTCAGTTCTTTAATGACAAGTTCCCTCTACAGAAAAAACATACAGCTGCTCATATGAGACCGCGCTTACAGAGACCCCACTGTCTAATCACAGACAGCCTGTGAAAGTCAGCTTTCAGGGGCTTGGTTGGAGCAAGAACAGGAAAAGTTGGCGGAATTCCACCAAAAACTAAACCAGTATTGATGGCAAATAAAATTGACACAGGATCAAATCAGTTAGTTTTCATAATAAATACTGATGCATTATTTTGTCAGGGAATAATATGAACCATCTGATGATGATATAATACACCCTTGTAAGCATGCGTTTCTGTCTTTGTTTTCAATAGGAACCAGTGCTGTAGTGTATCTTGGTACAGCCACAAACACTAGTCCTAGCTGATGGCTGATCCAGCCCAACTACCTTGGGTTTGCTACACTAGGTGCACAAACACACTGGTGCTTTGCAAGGGGGAAGAATCCCTGAGTCACGTGTGAATGAAATGCCAGTCTTTACAGCCATTTTTGACTAGTTCATGGGAAAACAGAGTGAGAAATACTCCGTGCCCAAATACTATCAATGAACGAAGGGATCAGAAAAGCAGACATACGCACACATGCACTCTCACCTTTTTTGGAAAAGATACTTATATTTGATTTTAAACCAAGAAAAAAAATTGTTCCTAGCAAGACCAGAAACTTGACCATTCTGAGACATAATTAATCATCACTGAGTTTGATGTATTAGAAAATAATACTTTCTGCATAAAATGACAGGTTTCCTTCACAATTATACATCAGCTTTCAAGAGTCTTGCGCTCTTGTGAGCCAACAAAATGGAAGGTGCTTCTGATAATAAGGTCCTCCTACAGCTCAGTTTTAGAGAGAACATTTTTAATACTGCACTTATGAAGAAAGCAGAATGAAGGAATCAATTGTTGACACTGGCAAGGAAAAAGAACTGTCCGTAAGCAAAATGTCCATTAACAACCACATTCTGTGCACAATGTTAGAAGTCTAGACAATCTGGCTGAAGACTAATCTGTGCTTGACTAAAATGAGTGCAATAATTCCGAGCAGTTCCAGCAGGTAACACCTCCCAAACCACAGACCCTTAGGAAGATGCCACTCACCTAGAATTCAAACAGGGGCTGAGTTGATCTTGTCCTCAGTCTTTTTAATAATTTTGTCCAAAGTGGAGAGGAGGAGCAATATGTCATGGTGCTTTGCAGCACCCCTTTTGAGGTAATCCATATGGCAAGGACCAGCACAGGGCACTGAAATGAGGAAAATAGTGCTTAAGCCGAAGTCCAGTGCTAGGCAGATGGAGACAATTGTCTTCACATTCATTTCACCAGTGCACTGAACTACCTATGTTGCGAGAGGCAGGAAGTAGACAAAAATTTAGAATCCCCAAATTAAGTAATTAAGAATTCCATTATTGTCTTAATGCTCATTCTGTGATTTTAACAGTTTTCTGTCTGTCACATTCAAACTCTGCGAATTTTCGCCACAAAGTAAAAATGTCCTCAAAGTCTGTACCCAGTGCTAACACCCCACTCTGTGAACAGCTGCAGGGGCTGTAATAGTGACTGTGACCAGCTTTCTCTTTTGTGATTCACCTCTTTTTTTTTCATTATTGTTCAGTCCTGAATGACTGAGCTTTGTCCTAGCCTGAAAATTGCAAGTATTTCTCTTCTCTCCTTGGCGGGCCTCAGACACAATGGCACAAAAGAAATCTCCAAGCCATCCTTATTTTAGAAGGCGCTCATTTGGTGGACAGTTCCTCTGTGATCCGACACTAGAGCAAAAAGGAGCTGGAAAAGACACTGCTGTTCTGAAGTGGGGAGAGGCACTGAAGGCTCCAGTCTCAGCACTTTAAGTGATGAGGCATATGCAAACACCAACGGCCAAAGTACCCTAGACTGCATCCCATAATTGCCTTGTCCTCATTACTTATGTGGGCAAACCTGAGCAATGGCAAAGGGCTTTTTTTTGCCTTTCAACTTAAATGTCAAACAATTTCTTCCAGTAGAAGGAATTTTTATCAACAGACCCTTTGTTTCGGTGTTGGTTTTACTCTATCAAATGTGTTTATTATAAGTCATAAACTGAAGATAGTGCTTGTTGCCCTACCACCACGAAGAGGCTCTCATGATTGGCCATTTTGTTGGTTCCTACACCAAAATAAGAAGGGGGATATCTGTGAGCTAGGTCTTGCAGAATGATAAGAACTCTGCCTCCAGACTGCAATTAAATACTCAGGATGATAATCCTCTGACTAAATGGTGTTGGCAGTAGCAGAGACTGTGTCTAGTTAGTGGTGAGGAGTCTTTTAGGATTCATTGTTCATACCTATCAGATCTGCCATACATCAGAGATCTAAGAATATACCCAATATGACCTGTACTATGGAAGATGAAGCCTTATAACTCCATCTTACACTTCTTGAAGAGCTATGTTACTTGTCATGACTGTATTTATTCAGGTGTTCATTCTTCTCAACGAAAAGAGAAAATGATGACTTATGTGGATGCTGCAAGTGTAATAAATTGCAATTTGGTGAGTTTCAAGCATGTTTTTAAAGATCTTGACAGGTCAGGATTCTGGGAAATATCAATTCAAATTTTAATGACAAGGTAAATCACTTTGCGAATGAAGAAAAGCCTAAAATGTGCGCATCTGCATGCATGTGTCTTTTGTGAAGAGGGACTGGAAGTTCAGAAGCATGTTCACATCGCACAACAGAGATCAGCATAAAGATCCCTGAAGTACTACTCATGCAACTACATCCCAGACCAGGAATAGCATAGCTGTGTCAATATAGAGCCATGCTTGGGTTATCTAGCCAAGCTACAATGTAAGACTCTTCAGCCTGAATGTCCAACTGTGCTAAAGTAGCAATACTGTCTATAAGCAAGTACAAAGTTCAAGCTCATTTAGAACAGATTGGCAGATCTTTACCATGACTCTGCACTGGGTGGTGTGATGGCTTGGGTCACTTAAATGACATTCACAGCAGTGTGAATGACCATGTGCTAGCCAAGGGTGTCCATCTTAGAGAACAGAAAGGGAAGAGTAATTAGCAGAGACAGAGTGAAGCTATAGGGCCCCTTGAAATCTCATCTAGATCATGCCAGTGGTTGACAGGCAGATATGACCAAGGCTAATGTAGTCACCTTAAACAGGAAGATGCATCAGAAGAACCTTGAACAGGTCGAGATGCCCAAAAGAAAAGAACACCCAAGGGATGTGCTAAATATTTTTTTTTTCTTAATAATTTAGAGCACAGGAGGAAAAATTTTATTTCTGGAGAGGAGACTTCGGTGACAAAAGCAGCTATAATGGCTGAAAGTCTAACTCATCATGTTGAAGAGATCAAACTCAGCAGCAGCAAAAGGGAAGGAGGAATAAAGAGGGCTGAATTCAGAACGAAGTATGTTTTTAGGGACAGAAAAAGGTGCCTAATGAGAAAAGTAAGGCCAGAAAAGTTTGTCAAAGTTTCCACACCAAACAATTTGTTCAGCCAGCAGAACTGTAAATCAGAGACTATTTTATTTTTGGCACAGATATAAATGAAACCTTCTAGTCAGGAAAACATTTTTCATTATGTGTTCTGTAACCTCCCATTCATAGAGACATTCATAGAGACATGTTATATCCAGGACTAAAAACCTGTCTAGAATGTTCTATAAATCAGTCTAATCTTACCCATAATCTCTTAACAGCTCTATTGATCCTCGTGTTCTTCAGCTTCTCTTCCTCACGTTTGTTTCCCACAACACCATGCTCAAATGAGACAAGAGGTTCCGACAGCTTCCCAGCATATTAGGTCCATAAAAATATGTTTTTCATGACTTAAAAATTATTTGCACTGTCCCATTAAAAGCAGACATACAGATAGATGATTTAATCTGTTAAAAGGGCAGACATAAGTTTGGACTTGTGAATTTACATCTGAATACAGAACACTTTCTTCTAAGAACTAATTGTACCACAAAAGGCATATAAAATGAAAAGAAGCTCCTATGAAACTGTTTTATGAGTAGATTCCAGAGCAGCAGCAGGATAAGAATACCAAAAATAGTCAGGGCTCCAAGTACTTTGTTAAGAAGCACTTCAAGTCTTCCATATGTTTATTATTTGCACCACACCACACTCTCATGAAATAAACAGACAGCTCTTAATTTAAAACATTTTTCTTATTGGAGCAGCTACAGTAGCTCTCATCCATGTAAATATATGCACATATTTTTCTCCAGCAGCACTACCCTCTAGAGATGCTATCATATTTTGACAAAAAAGTCAGTATTCGGTTCAACTCCGCATTCCTTCCTATAGTCAAATTATCATGTGGAATTCATGGCCCCAGCTCACAAGGATTTAAGCCTGTACTTCAGGCTGCTCATACCTGCCACATTAAGCACTAGGTAGACACAGCCAGTCCCTGCCTCAGTGTCCCTTGTAACACACCTCGGGCATTTTCAGGCAGATTGCAACACAACACTTGACCTGAGGTATGCTACCTACCAGGAGCTTGATCCCCTAACAAGCCATAATAGTGAACAGCCTCTTGGGTTGCAGCCTGTGCTGCTTTCTCATCCCACTGCACACTGTGCCAGATGCAGTCTCAACCCCATCCTCCTGTGCCAAACGTCTCATGTAATAGCAAACAGGAAACTTGAGAGGCTGGTGCTTATGGGAGTGGGGTTTCATTTCTGTTTCAGCTCCTCACTGCTAGTATCAGGACACTTCTTCCACCTTCCTCCCCACAAAGCAGACACAGCACTCCTCCAGGGTTTCTGTGATGTTTTTCAGCTCTCTCACGTAGTTCCAGTGGCACAGAAACACTTCATGCCAGAGAGATCGCAGCAGCAGCCTTAAGGTTTACCTGAAAGTAAATTATATTGCTATAACTTGTCCTAACTTTGCAGAAATTCCTGTCCCTCTGTTACTTTATTTTCTCAGGAGTGCAACTACTTCTCCAATGGTGGCAGACATCACAATGCCTGAAAAGATGCTGTTACATTGGCAAAAAAATCCAACTCAAACATAAACCCAAGATGGATGCCTTTAAATCAGCATAGTTTGCTCTCATGGGAAGCCAGTTTAAACAGTGAAAGAAAATGTCTATTGGTACAATAAAGGTTTCTGCAGATCTGAGGTGTTTAAAGGTGTTTAACACCTTATCTAGGTGTTCCTGCTCTGGCAGGGGGATTGGACTAGATGATCTTTTGAGGTCCCTTCCAATCTCTAACATACCGTGATACTGTGATACTGTGAAGGGAACTTTGTCTTGGCAGATGAGGGGTGTCTTGCCATGCTGAAGATGACCTATCAGGAGGCTCTGGACATGACTGAGACATTTTCTGCTGAGTGAAGAAATGTTTTTTGCTTAAATCTGAAGCAGCTCAGAGAAGCAGTGACTGAGCACTGGTTTCCTTCCATCCAAGGAGATTATTTTATCCCTTCTGCTGGTTTCAGAATACCTGCAATGGTTATTTTATTCAAAATACATCAAGAACAACCTCCAAGCTGCTAGGTGGTAGTAGCAGTACAAACAATATTTTCTTCTACATGGATGTGCTTTTTCGCCGAGTGTATCCTGTTCTTCTCCAAGCAGAAGCCGTGTGATCAGCCTGAACAGTTACTGGCAGGCCTTCCTTGGCTCCTTCTCATGATCTAAGGAATAAATTGTCTTCAAAATTGAGCGTTTCAGTCTTTTCAGCTCTTAGAAATGACAAATAGTTAAAACAGCCCAAATAGGAAGAAAGAAAAAAACCTCATTGTGCAAAAACTCCTGGCTTCCTCTTAGGTTGCACAAGGCAGGAAAAATAATCATATTTACAGTTGCTGGTTCGGAGAAGGCTGACTTTATTACTGTCTGTTTAAAATCACTTTCATTAACAAAATCTTGAGATAGAAGCTTTCTACTAAATGTCTAGAGTGAGTAACTATAGAAGAGGTAACAGCAAAATCTACCAAAGCTCAGGAGATGTTTTGAAGTAGGAGTCACCTTCCCAGTCAAGTCTCCAGCTCCATGCTGGGGTAGTAAGATGCTCCTCTGCCTTGGCAGGGGCTCAGGTCTGGAGCTGAGTGCACATGGGCAGCTCATGGGTATCTCACACCCCTCTTGGTCTGAGGAGGTAAAAACTCCAGAACGAAGAAGCAAACTTGAGACTTGGTGAGTAAAGGTAAACAGACCCTTGTTTACCTTTCTGAGATGGAGGGGAGGATCACTGATACTCATGAGCTACTGTTAAAATGTGACGATCAGTCTTTATAACCTATTTAAGGCGTTTCAAATTCTGATGTTGTTTTTTGTCCTGTGGAAATGGTGCAGTACTGAATTAGCTCAGACTGCTTCTCTAGGATGCTAGGGATATGTTGGGGGTTGTTTTGTGCAAAAAAACAAAACAGTGTTTAATACAGACAGATTAAAAACAAGATTGAAAGTAGGATTTGTTGTTGGTCCACATGAGTATTCTACTTGCAACTTTAGTTTTAATTTAACTCTCTAAACAAGGCATGGATTTTGCCCGTTTACTGTACAGACTTTATTATGAAAGAGAGGAAACAGAGCAATGGAAAGACAATGGCAACACAGTTAAAGAAATGGTATTACCTGGTCAGCCATTATGTGTCATTTTTTCTATTTCATTCCTACTTTCTCCCATCTCTCTTCCAACTTTCAGCTGACACGAGAATTTCCATTTTTCCTTCCCTCAGTCCACTTGATTCATAATTATTTCCTGATATGTAGCCATAGAGCTGCTTGGCACATCACTGAAAACTATCCTCATGTCCACTCCACAGCTGAAAAGAATTATTTGTCAAAGATACTTCTTTGACACCAAAGATATTTTCCAATTAATTTTATTTTTATTTTCTGTCTTTCTCTCCTGAGACCCCACCTGCAGTACTGTGTTCCGCTCTGGAACCCCAGCACAAGAGGGATACGGACTCGCTTGAGTGAGTCTAGAGGAGTGCCACAGATGCTCAGGGGGCTGGAGCACCTCTCCTATGAAGACAGGCTGAGAGAGCTGAGTTTGTTCAGCCTGGAGAAGAGATGGCTCAGGAGAGACCTTAGAGCAGCTTTCCAGTAACTAAAGGGGGCCTACAAGAAAACTGGAGAGGGACTTCTTACAAGGGTGTGTAGTGACGGGACAAGGCAGAATGGTTTTAAACTGAAAGAGGGGAGATTTTGATTACATATTAGAAAGAAGTTCCTTACCGTGCAGGAGGTGAGGCACTGGCACAGGCTGTGCAGAGAAGCTGTGGCTGCCCCATTCCTGGCAGTGTTCCAGGCCAGGCTGGATGGGACTTTGAGCAGCCTTGGTCTAGTGAAAGGTGTCCTTGCCCATGGCAGGGGGGTTGAAACTGGGTGATCTTCTTAAAGGTCACTATTAAAGCTCTCAAATGGACCTTAGCCCCTTCCAACCCTAACCATTCTGATTCTATAAAAAGATTGCCATGAACATAAGTACCTCCCAAATGGCATGTGGTAATTGAACATAACAGAATCACAGCATGTCTGAAACTGAAAGCAACCTCTGTAGATCATCTAGTCCAACTTCTGCTCAGAGTAGGGTCACCTAGAGCAAGTTTCTTGGGGCCATGTCTGATCAGATTTTTAATGTCTCCAAGGATGGAGACACCACAACTTCTCTGGGCAACCTGTGCCAGTGTTTAGCCACAATTTTAGTGAAAAAAAAAAAAGCCTTTTCCTGTGTTTAAAGATTTTGAATTTGTGCCCATATCCTATTGTCCTGTCACTGAACATCACTAAGAAAAGCCTGTCTCTGACTTCTTTACATTCTCACATCAGGTATTTATGCACACTGATAAGTTACCCTCTGGAGCCTTCTCTTCCCAAGGCTGAACAGGTCCAACTCTCTCAGCTTCTCTTTGTATGAGAGGTACTCCAGTTCCTTAACAATCTTCATGGTCCTTCACTGGACCTTCTCTAGTGTTCCCATGTCTCTCTTGAACCAGGGAGCCCAGAACTGGACCCAGCAATCCAGATGTGTCTCACCAGTGCTGAGTAAATGGTAAGGATCATCTCCCTCAACCTCCTGGCCATGTGCTCCTAGAAAGCTGTTGTCCTTCTTTGCTACAAGGGCACATTGCTGGCTCATGATCAGTGTGGTGTCTACCCCTAGGTCCTTCTCTGCTGAACTGCTTTCTAGCTGGTAGGTTCCCAGTGTCTGCCTGGGGTTGTTCTTCTCCAGGGGAAGGATGTTGCATTTTCCTTTATTGAACTCCATTAGATTCTTTTGAGCCCATTTCTCCAGCCCGTTCAGGTCGCAGTGAATGGTAGCATCACCATCTGATTTGCCAGTCTCCCCTCCCAGTTGCGTATCATTTGCAAATTTGGTGAGGATGCACTCTGTCCCAGCATCCCAGTTATTAGCAAAGGTCTTAATCAGCATTGGTTCCAGTATTGATGCCTGGCAGACACCTTTAGGGACTAGCCTGTAACTGTACTTCATGCCACTGATCACAAGCCTTTGAGTCCAGAAGTTCAGCCAGATTTCAGCTCACCCCTCTGTTCACTTATCTAGCCCATACGTCATCAACTACTCTATTAAGATGCTATGGGAGACAGCATCAAAAGCCTCTCTGACATCAACATAAAAAACAAGCACTACTCTCCTCTTGTTTGCTGAGCCAGTCATTTCATCATAGGAGGTTATCCAGTTGGTCAGGAGCGATCTTCCCTTGCCCTTCAGGTAAAGATACTTCTTGTCCCTAATATCGGTAAACAGTTATAATCAGATATGTGACTATAATTGAAAGTTAACTAGAAATTTGACAAATCAATACATTATGTCGAAGAACTAAAATTACCTGGAAAGCAAATTATAAAGACCACTGTTATATTGCTCAGAGAACTCAGGTACTTCCTGTGCTTCACTGTTTTTTACTCTACAGTATCTTAAGTCAATGCAATGTTAAGTTCAATTCAGTTTCTATAGCTGATCATGCATTTTATTCCAGCCTCCATTCTTTGCACTTCTCATGGGCTTTCTTTTCTGGACCAGTGTATCTTGGACTACTTTCTAATTGCTCAGTTTCTGCTAGAACACGGGACAGTGGTTTTACAGTATTTCAGGCTGCAGTGAGGTAAGAAAGTCAATGTATTCTTACTAATATATCTTGAAAAGCCTCAAGAAGAATACGTAATTTACTTCAAAGCCTCCCATCTCTTGGGTAAGTGATCCAGATAGGCTATTATACAAAAGGCAGTGGACACTGTCCTTTATGTCCCAATTTAACATATATAGTGATTTTAATGTAAAACCATGTCTGTCACTCTTGTCATTCCAAGATGCATTCTGGAAGGACAGTTATTTTCTGCAAATGCTTTACACAACTTCATGCGCCTCTGGGAACTCTAGTAAAATTTCATGGATTAGGGACAGGCTTTGCTGTTTAGGCTGCAGGTATTTAGCTGTGTTGTATCTGAAGTGCCCATGAACATTCACCAATACCTGCTGTTATAAGCCATGGGTATTAAAACAGCATCAAAAGCTTTGGGGCTATTTGTATTTTGTATTTGGGGCTATCTGTAAGGTATGCTGTAGCAGCAGGAGATTTCAGAAATGGGCGCCTTACTTCTAATCTAGATAGCAAAATTCATTTTGTATGAGACGCGCTGTTGTCTGTTCCTGCCACCAGCATGGAGACACACCTGGGTGTAAATAAGAACTTGA
Source organism: Psittacula echo (assembly GCF_963264785.1). Classification (NCBI taxonomy): domain Eukaryota; kingdom Metazoa; phylum Chordata; class Aves; order Psittaciformes; family Psittacidae; genus Psittacula; species Psittacula echo. The sequence continues at coordinate 44,983,066 of NC_137742.1, read as the reverse complement.
ATAGTTTGTGCTTCTGTCTTTTTTTCATCAAAAGCCTTTTTTCCCTCATATGCGATACTTAAGAAATGCCTGGGTAACGGAGGTTCCAAATGACTTTTAAAAACTACAGTCACAACGTGCAAAGCACTGTTTCTGAAGTAAAAGATAATGCATGCACTAGAGGTCCTTCCTTATCTATCAGGGATTTGGCCCTGCAGCTAAATACAGCACTGTTCATATCCTTCATGCAAGAAAGTCATCTTCCTTGCGAGAGAGCAGATCTGGTGCTGATTGCTCTCTGACTGTAACTAGAACAAGTGACTACTCTGTTTCTTATCACGGTGCTGGTATCTGTTCCTCCTTCCAGAGAGTTCATCCAGCTGTCTTATGGCTCTCACAGTTTATGCAAGAGGGTGGGGGGAAGGGGATTAGCCCAATAGTTTCAGTAAATTACACACATTCATCAGTCCCTCGACTTCTACGCTCAAGTTCTTGCCTTTTATGGCAGACGCAGGGAAAATGATATAATGGTATGCCATAGAGTATGTGTACACAGGGAGATCGGGATATATTTCATATAATTTACAAGGCTTATTTTGCAAACTTTTCTAAGGGAATTTTGAATTTACAGTCTGATAAGTCACTTCATTACAAAGGATAACTGGTTCTCTATCAGAGGAATGGGTTACTGAATGAAGCTCTCATCCATATGCAAGTGTGCAAGCACAGTCCATAAAGTTCTGCTCCTGACCTCAGTAGCAAAATTTTGATTAAAGCTGGGATTTTACTGTGGGCCTGTGTTAGAAATGAAATTTGCCTAGCTGCTGCAGTTTTATGCAACAACCAAAAAAACAGTGGGTTTTGAATGAAACTATATTAGAAAGACACCATTGTCTTCATGTGGAGTGGGCTATTGTGAAAGAAACTTGCTAAATTGGATCCTTAGCACTGTTTCCAGGTTTTAATGTGAGTTTTGGGAGGGATGGGAGATTTCTCTTGATACATTCCAACAAGTGTTGAGCTTTCTTTTGTGTTACAAGGCTCTGATCATCTGGTTTTCTCCATTGGACTTCAGTGACCATCTCCAATTTCTGCTAAATATGGAGCTGGCCAAATAAAGTTGCACAAAACAGCAAACAGAGGATAATCATGCCTAAGTGTGTGGGCATTTGGGATCTTATCCAAATTAATTCAAAAAGGAAGTTGGTTGGGCTGACTCTTACCTCACACTTTTCCTATCATCAAGTTACGCTGTTATAAATCAATAATGGACTAGATGCTAGAATCTAATGCTAGATTCTTTGCTTAGGTACTAGCAACTCAATGCATTAAGCACTACCATTTTGTGCTGCTTCTACCGAGGAAGCCCTAACTTTCAGTACCACACCTTTAAAATTATTTTGCAGGAAAAACAGAATAAATGCAAGCTCATTTTTATATTTTCTTGTGCCCTAACATGAATAGGCTTTATCATGTTAGTTGGCTGTATCCATACAGCAGTCTGAGTGGATGAAAAAGGAATATACTTGGGCTGCCTGACTGCTATCCATAAATGCAGGAGTGCCAAGCAATGTAACATAAACTTCTTGCAGAGGCGTTATGGATGTACAACTAGTGAGTTACCAGCAGTGTTCACCAAACCAATCATCCAAACACAGTATGGGTAACTTCACTTTCTGAGACTAATTGACAGGAACTTGTGGGTGACATTAGTGGTTCTCAAAAGTCTTTCTCACTGTAGTCTTCTGTAATCCTTTTTCTTCAAACTGGACTATTCTTATGGAACGTATACTGTGTAAGGTGAACCTATGCAAACATCCATAGGACTACCTATTCTGAACCTTGTCTTAGCTTCACAACAGGATTTGGGTGAGGAGAAGCTGGATTTGTTCAAATCCATACATTTTTACACATTTCCACTACAAATTTGTGTAAACCCTTTCTGATACAAAGCCAGAAAACCTGTTGTGGACAAAAATAGAAACAGCTCACATAGCTTTGTCATACAACCTTGCTTCTTCACTGCAGTAAATAGAATTTTCTTTTTCTCTTCTGCACTCTGATTGGTGACTATAAACACAGATTCATTTTAAGCTAGGTTGGCTCAGAAAGATAATCCCTGGTAAAACTGCTTGAATTTTTCTACTGATGTATTTTAGCCTGAGTTGATAGACTTCTAGATCCACTGATTGGAAAGGATGTCTGGAGGTCATTGAATCTAACCTTCACCTCAAAGTGGGATTTTGCCATTGTTGACCATGTCAACTCCCTCTCTATTTTACCGTAGATACACAGGAGGCATCCAAAGGCAGACAGGAATAGTTTGCTCTGTATTTTAAGGGGTTTTTTTAATCTCTGTCATCAAGAGTCTCTGTGTCCAGTGATGGGGCAATTAGGGAATGAGCAGGTCAAATGTGCTTCATGAGGCTACTGAGAGCACAGTGGTAAGTGTCCACTGTGGAGAAAAAAAATGAAAATAAACATCAGTGAATGTATGTAACAAGCTTCAGTCACTGGGTCAGCAGAGAAACAGCCCTCCTCAAAGATTTATATCCCACATCAACAGCTTACTGCTCTTTTGGAAGAAATGACCTAACCCCAGGCAGGACAGCGAGTGTGAACAAGTCATCACACTGCTGGCAGAAATACCTGGCATGGAAAGTAGTAGACAACACCCTAGATCATTTTTCCTTCAAATAAGCAGTTTAATCTGGTTAAAGGACAGGCGAAGAAGGCTCTGTTTAGAAATGTGAAACTGCAGTGGGTAGTATCTGAGGGGTTGTAGCTTCCCTATGAAAACTGTCCTTAGAAATGTCTGGCACTGCAGCGCAGGTTGGTGTGCTGTCCGGACGCTGGGACATGTCACAATGCAGCTACAACCAGCAACATCCTGAAGGGTGAAAAAACATGGCAGGCTCGCAACTTCAATGGCAAAAAAAAATCAGTGTTTCTAGAGAAGGCAGCAGGACTGTGATCAGCAGAGCTGGGCTCAAGTACCTTATTTTCCAGCAGCCCTGTCCTGTCCCTTACCCTCAGTGAGTCCTCCTTCAGCAGCTGCTCCAGGTAGCTTTTGGGTGACCTCTGACCCATCCAGATCAGGTGTTACCATCCCACTTATTTCCCTACAGTGAGGCAGGATGGAATAAAGTAAATCTAATTGTCCTGGGTTCAGCAGTGGCAGTCAGTTTTTTTCTCCTTCTTAGTAGCTGTTGCAGCGCTGTGTTTTTGACTTTCGGCCTGGGAACAAAAAACTGATAACAGCGATGTTTAGACTGACCAAGGACTTTGTGAGTCTCATGCTCTGCCAGGGAGGAGGAGGGGCCGGGAGGAAGCGGGGACAGGACACCTGACCCAGACTGGCCAAGGAGATATTCCATACCACAGCACGTCATGCCCGGGGATGTAACTGGGAGCTACCCGGAAGGGCACGTCCCCTTTGCGGTCGGGCTGTCTTTTCCGGCGGGCGGTATCGTATTCTCTTCCCTTGTTATTTCTCTTGTCGTTGTTATTGTTGGTGGCGGCAGTGGTGATTTGTGTTATACCTTAGTTACTGGACTGTCTTTATCTCAACCCATGGGAGCTGCATTCTTTTGATTCTCCTCCCCGTCCCTCCAGAAGCGGAGGGAAGAAAGGTGTGGGGGGGGGCAGTAGACTGCGTGGTTCTGATTTACAGCTTGGGCTTAAACCGCGACACTAATAAAGGAGGAAAAGAGGTCTGCAAGGAGCCCCTGGTGACAGCTATGGCATCTAGTGAGAAGGACAGGGCAATGCGCATGGGATCTTTTGGCTGTACAAACTGCACGCAGAATTACTCGGCTATGAGTCATTCAAAGGTAGCTTTGTGGTTTTTTTCTAGTGGTAAATGATTGCTGTAGACCACCTGTCTGTATAATACAAGAAGAGCAAAACTGCAGGAAAATTTAGGGATTTGCAGAGATCTGCAGTTTTACTGTATTTTGGCCATGAAATCATAGCTCTGAATCCGTAAGTGTAAAACTTCTACTCCACCACTCCATGTGTTTGTACCTAATGTATACACCCATCAATATATAGCCTTGCAGAGTACTTTCTCATCTGCCCCCACTTTATATGTGCATTTAGCTTCTCAAGATTAGCAGTAGGTTATATTGAGATGTCTTGAATTCAAAGACATTAGAGACGTTTGGGGGGCTCCTGAGAGTTCAGGTTGTTAAAGTTCACAGTTCATGCATGAAGCATGTGAATCCCAGTTTAGTCTGAGGAAAGAAGCAGGACAGAGGGCTTGTCACACATGCTGAGTTGTTGGAAACACAATGGCATGAGGTTAGAGTAGTCGTCATAACTGATGTTAGGGTCATATCTTGTTTCTGATGAGTTTCAGCTGGTCCTGTTCTGGAAATACAGAGCAGCTGTTTTTCAGAGTTCCGTAAAATGCTGCATAGGCAACATAGATGGAATTTCAAAATAACTTCACCTAGAAGATCCTTTAAGCTTCCCAATTAACCGTAGATCCTTTTTAGCTGTATTACTGCCGCATTCATGTGGCCAACAGAAAGAGCCAGACATCCAAAGGGAGCTTTAGTCTTACCTTCTGCAAGCCAGGAAAACCTTGCCCAATAATTTCTGCACTGAGACTACAGTTTCATATCTTTTAGAATAAATACCATTTATGACTTCAAAGCATCTGGTGTGGGAAAATGCACCACATCCATACACAAATCACTCCAAAGCTTGGGTAGTTTCCCTTTTAAAGATTTGTGCCTCATTTTTCATCTGCTTGTCTCATTCCAGCTTTCAACCACTTGATCTCAATACGATTTTTTCTGTTAAATCAAAGTCTGTCATGATATAAAGTATTTTTCCATGTAAGCATTCCTAGGCTGGAATTAATTCACTTCTAAATCTCCTCTTGGGTAAATAAAATAGACTAAGTTTCTTAAATCTTAATGTGTCAGGTATGTTTTATAAACCCTGAGTTGTGCTTATAAGCCTTTTCTGAACACACTCTGGTTCCTTAGAGTCCTTTTCGAAGTGCGGACACAAGGTCCATTTGGTTACATCCACAAGTTACATTTGGTAATGCTGTTTTTCATGTTAGAGACAGAGATAATACCCCTTTTCCTATTTTGATTGCCTCTTGCTTCTGCAATGAAGGACAGCATTCACAAACTTAGCTACTATGTTGCCATAAGACTACATGCTTCATGGGCTGCCTAATATGATTTTATATGTTTTCCAGATTGATCCACAGGGTAAAGTTCCATATTTTATGAGGATATTCTATCCTTACTGTTCTTCTAGCATTATGGCCCAACACTGACTTACTGCTCAATTTACCAATTGGCTCTTATCAGGACTTACGGATGATTTAACCATGCAATTATTTTTTGTATTCTTTGTATTCTTCCACACTTTCACTAGCACTGGTTTCATAAGTTCTACACATACACTGAAAAAGTCATTGAGCATCATATGGACAAAATCTAGTCTCTTGGAAGCATACCAGGAATGACCTCCTAGTACACCGTTTCTCCTTTCTCAGTTATTTTCAAGTCATTTTCAATGTATGTCTATTATATTATCTATTTTTAATTCAGCACGAAGTCTTGAATGTGTTTCTTTTATCTGCACACCAAGTGGCACTCAGTCAAATATTCTGTTGTTTCTCTTTGCTACCCATACAACACTAATAATGAAAAGCTCATGTAGACTCTGCAGCAACCTAGCTGCGCCTATCGGATATAGGACACAAACGTACCACATCTAGCTGCATAGGACTGTGGTCAAGCCTCCATAGGACAAGTTGGTCAATCAGACTGTGGAAGCCAGTTTTCTGCATTAAAAGACATTAGACCTTAGAACAGCTAATGTGCTACCAAACCGCTTAAATAGTTATTGCCAATTCCTACACATTTCACTTATAGCTGTCGTAGTAGAACAGAGCAAACTCTAGGGCTGTTTTGGGCAATGATGGTGAAACACAGTCATGATGATGATAAGTTAGCAGCACTGTTATCTAATTTCCTTGGAAAAGACACCAAGGTTATGTTATGAGGCTTTTTATTAAAAATCTATCTTGAATGGTTTTCCATAATAACCTTTCTGCAGCTTCACCCAACACCTACACCAGGCTACCAGTTATTACATACTGTGATTACCCTATTTACTTTTTCAAATATTGGCATTAAATCAGAAATTTCAGTCTTCTGCTACTCTCTCAGGATTGGTTTATAAGTTAATCAACATCAGCAGGTTAGAAAAACTCTTTCCAGCTAGAGAAAGCTCTATGAGCTTTTTCCATTCTGTATGTTCTAAGTGACCATTTTACCATGAGAATTTTGTTATAATTACTCTCTTTATCCCAAAACTATTTGTCAGAGATTTCTGTTAACTAATACTTTCAGTCTTCCTTATCAGGTACCTCCATTTCTGAGTTATGATTACCCATGAGCATCACATGTGATTTCCATAATATTTTTGTTTAGACCAAATTATTTGTTTATTTTTATTGTCCAATGGTTTGTAATTGTAGCTGTCAGTTGCCACCAGGACCAAGTGTGCAGGCTCCTGGAGTCCCAGCAGAGCAAACTCCTCATCATAAAAGCACACCGCAAATGTTGGGGCACAAACCCTCACACCACATCTGATACATGTGGGGACAGACAGTGAGGGGATGGTATGGCACCTCCTGTGTATCACAGTCATCCCGCATCAGAGAGAACGGGGGGAGCCCAGCACAGAGCTGTGTGTGTATCTCTGTAACTCAGTCACGTTCCTTTTCTGCTGGCTCTGCTGGCATCAGCTGATCTGATCTCTTGCCTGCCACGATCTAAGCTTCAGGGCTTCATTTGCTTTGCATAAACACCCTGTGATCGAGGTGGTTACCTAACCCAGTTCACACGGAACAGTACCCCTTATGCCATGCTGAATGAACGCTGCGCCACAGATCCACATGTCCTCTGAGAAACACCACACGAGAAACATCATCAAAGCAGGGTCTCAGGCCTCCTATTTCTGTGCCCAGGCAGAAACTGCCAGCAGCAGGAGCAGAACCACAAAAAACAAGGTGGGAAAGCATAAACACAGCTCCTATGTGGCAAGAATTAATTCTGCTCAAGTTACTCTTCTTATCTCTATCTCTTCAACTCTCTTGGTGTTTTACTTAATCCATTGGCAAGGAAGCACCAGGTGTGCATTTAAATCATAGCTTCAGCTGAATTTTGGGAGCCAGTGTCTTGTATAACCTTGAAAGTGAGGACCTAGGGCCACATGACACTCCTGATGTACAGTCCTAGGGAACTGGAAAACAATTTTCAGTCAACATGTCATTCCTTCAACCACAGAGACTGTCACATCCTTTCAAAGGTGGATGGTAGATAAATCACATGGTAGAGGGTTCAGTAAGGAAGGTTGTCTTTGGTAAACTGCACTTCTAATATGCTTCAATTAATACATTAATAGTTGCTTTGTTTACATAATCTAGAGGGGATTATTTTACAGAAACTCAATAAAAATACTCAGGCAAATTACCATAAATGTAGTATAAATATTTTAAAAGTTACAACACAGTTTTGTGGTTTTAGGTTATGGATATTACATTAATAATCAGGAGTGATGTTTAAGAATGCTTATTTCAGCTAGAGGCACCAGATTATGTTTAACTTGTAAAATAAGAAAGAGAGATTCCACTATTTCAACTTTGCTGCACAGTTGATTATAAACACCCATATGTGACGCAACTGTACATCTTCTACACAGACAAAATGGCAGTTGTTGATAAGTATCCATTAAATCTTAAATTTTGCAGAGGATTCAAATTTTAATTTAAATTTTTCTTGAGGTTAGTGAACACATCTTTCCCTTCACAAACTAATACCCGAGCATAACTCAGTACAGGGTATGAGTTCATGGTATGTTATTAGACACATTACCCTGGGTCCTGAAAAAGTATTGTGCCTGGAAAAATGATGCTTTACTGGAAAGATAAGACGCTATGAACTATGACTTCAACTTGCCAATGGCAACAGCTTCCTTTTTTTTTTTTTCCAGAATAACAAGCTGATTACATGATTTTGCAAACATTGAACAGAACTGAAAATCAAAAGTTTCTATTGGGAAAACTTACATAAAAGTTTCCAGTATGTTGAACCAGGAAGAAATGTTTCACTTGTAAGCAGTTCAACAACAAACTGTGGCCAGACTCGGCGGTGTTCAGAAAATTGTGTTTCAGTTGTATGACCCATTGCTTCCCTATGATAACTATAAGACCATTTGCACTACCTTTTACGCACTGCAATCCAACTGACCCTTCATGGTGTATCATGAGGAGATTGTATCCATTATACATCCCACCAAAATGTCCTAGCAGATGTCAGGAGCCACATGATCATGATCTATACACAACTGCACCAGACCATCACTGTTTTTCTCAAAGTAAGAATGAAAGATGTCAGAAGTAATTATCTTGCACAGTGTTAATCACCTATCTAGAGGGCACAGGTAATCCTTCTTGTCTGTGTCTGTCTGGACATAGTCAAGCAGAACTGCTGCCTATCCTCTAAACCCTTAGGCTCTCACAGATTTAGAAGCGAGCAGCCACATGGTTCTGCAGCAACATTACGGATCAAAGCAGAACCATCAGCTAACCATTCACAAACTTTATCTGTTGCTTTTTCTGTTCCTTTCTGTACACAAAGACTTCTTATACTAAATTAGGTTCTCCAGAGAAGTAAATGGAGAAACATGAGGTTTGTTTAGCTGGCAAGGCTCCTTCAAGATTTTGAAAACAACTAGAACTCCTTACTGAAAGGAAAAAAGGCAGCAGAAGTTTATAGTTTTCTTTGTTTACTCATATAAAAGCAGAATGAATGTAGAGCTAGGGTCCTCTCTACTATAACAGGCGTAGGCTTATCAAAAAGGAGACCAACAAGGGTTTTAATCCTTGCCCTCGACAGTGTTATTTCTCCTAACATAGCAATTCTACACTGCAATGAAACATCTGCTGTGGGAGCGTGGGCAGCTTACGCAAGAACCCTTTCTGCTTCGTTCATGTGTGCATCTTCCTTCCAAAAATCTGGGGAAATTCTGCAGTGCTGCAGAGCAGCAGAGTTTGTATGTGTATCTTTGACAGCACACACATACGGAGCAGACTGTGCGTGTGTGAACACCCGTCCTGCCACAAGGCCCTTCCTGCAGAGCACAGTGTACTGCTTACTCTGCAGAGTGGGCCAGGGACTGCCATCCACGTTGAGGCTATATCTGACTTTGTGGTAAGAAACTTAAAGATTAATAAATTACTCTAATTTTTCCATTGAAATGACAGCGTAGTAGCCATGTGATCTATTCAAAGACTCCATTCCTGTTCCAAAATATTTGTTTGGAACAAGATATATACAAAGGGGTCATAGAGAATAAGAAGTGCATTGTGTTAAGATAAAAACACTACAAACAACATGTTCCTAAAATGGCTATTGTTAAGCTATCATTTTTTTTTTTTTTACATAAGATGTGACAGAAGCTGGTCTGAGGCAAAGGCTTGAGGGAAAGACCATCTGAAACAGTGGTGCAAGCGTTTCACACTTAGTGAGGGATGGAGGGTAGCAAACAGACACCTCATGATGAGCAAACACACCAAACTGTGTAAGCTCTTCTACTGCACAGAGCTGATTGGAGATTTACGCCTGGAGCCCTTTTTAGTGCAGAGACATCAGATGTAGTTACAGCATTCTGATAATTCCAAAATTAAGTCTTTCCATTTTACTTCAGTTTTGGTTTTATTTAGTGGTACTGAAATTTTGAAAATAGGATGGAATAAAACATCTTGTTCCACAAACAAAACACATGTATTTTTTCACCTGCTCAGCTCCATAACAATCTCTTAAAAATCTTGGAGTTGACAGAGAGTATTTTTCATGGCTTTGATACTGCATGTCAGCCACAAGTAGTAGACCAAACTGAGTGTGAGACATGCAACGGTAAAAGGTACCTCTGAACAAGCAGAAAGGCCAATTCTCCAGGCCTTGAGTGAGAAAACTACACATTTTGAGTGCAAAGTATGTCAACATGGCATAATGAAGTACCATGCATAGATACCTAGGGTAGTTGTGAAGGAAGCATGGGTTCTGCCTCAGGTAAGTGGAGCAGGGATGGATAACAAGAGATGGCCCTGAGCTGTTATGACTATACAGCTTTTGATCTCCAAGCCAGCCTGCTCAAAGTTATGGCCCTGTGATATACAGAAACCCATGGTGGATCCATGGTGACATGAGGTGGTGATCCATGGTGATACTCAGAGGCAGACACAATGTGATGACATTGGCAGACAAGGAGGAGAGCCATAGCATCATCCAGAGCCTATGCTTAGTGAGCTTTGCATGGGGACATAAGAAGGCAGCAAGGAGCACAGCCAAAGCAGAGGAAGGCCTCAACAACCACTTTGTCTGAGGAGACAAAAAGAGAAAGAAGATGCCTTTTCCAGCATAAAGGAATCTGCAGGAGCTGAGGTATAGCTCCAGGGTCTACAATTCAAGCTAAAAGTAAGGCTACAAGCAAAGCAGAAGATGGCATCAAGGTATCATTCAAGTCATGAACCTCAGGGGCAAAGAAAGGGAAGTGACATCAGGAGCAGCAAAGGAAGAGGTGAGAGAAAAAGTGATAGCAAGAGATCTCTGTGCTGATCCATCAGTGACCTTAGTCATGACCCATCAGTGTCCTTAGTCCAATGACAAGGAAACTGCACCAACCTAATAGTCAAAAGCCAGAGGAAACATAGGCTGTTCACAGTAATTTGAGAAGAAACATGTGGTCTTCTAATAGCTGCTTACCAATTAACCCAGCAATTTATTACAGGGCCCACAAAACTGTATAAAGATGCTAGGTATGGGGGTGTAAAAAACCCTCTTAAAATCTTTGTGAGAAACCCCTTCCCTTACAAATACATGCATTTCCATGGCGTCCTTTTCTCTAAAACAATATTCACAATTTTAAGAGATTTAACTTCCTGTGAAAAAAAAAAAAAAAAAAAAAAAGAAGGTAAAATTAGTGTCAGCATTTACAGGCCGTAACTAAGGCAGTAACAAAACAGACACACAGCCTTGCTGGGAGTGACAGGTGCCCACGTATTCTGGGCAGGCCCAGGAATCCACATGCACGTGGGTGATGCTCAGGCACACGTGTCGCCCCAGTTACAAGTACACAGAATTATTATGAAGCTCTGGAGACCTGCCATGTTGAATATGTAAAAAATGAAAAGATGCATTTTCTCAAAGTTTGTATTTGCATATTTTCAAACCTAGGTAAATGTGTATGCCAGTGACTGTGTATGGGTTTGAGATCACCATCTGCAGCAGGAGACTGAAGGGTTGCTGAATTGGAAAATACACGTTTCTTTGTCCTCTTTCCAGCTTTTCACATCATTCTTCCTCTAATAGTCTCCTTTCATTAAAATTATGACAGAAAATTTTCCAAAAAATTCAATCCAAAAACTCTTCACAGCTTTATTTTGCACAGCTAGAGACAAAATGCACAATTCCCAGTGAAATTTACACCTTCAAATCCTTGGCCAGTCATCTAACCAGGAAGGAGTTAACTCCAGACCCGTTTCTGTTTCTTAATTCCATTTCGGAGAAAATGTTAATCCTTTAATTATATAGCATGTTCAACTGACAAAATGACTTTCCTGTTGTTGAAAAGCTCCTCGTTATACAGAAGGCTTTTGATAAAATGTGGCCATGGGGAAAAATGATAGATATACTATTGAAATGATTTTTTTATATAAAAATTCAGAGCAACATACAATCCTCTTTAAGGGGACCATTATGTAGCCACAGCGGTTTCCCACTTTGCAAAGCTAGCTTCCTCTCTTCCTGGAACTATAAAACCTGATGGTAAGCAAGCTCTGCTCCCAGAGTTTCAACAGGGAATTTTCAATTACATGCAAGAAATCTAGGTTTTTGTCCCTAGTGCACCTCTTAGAAGATTACTTCCTCCCTCCTGATAGTAAGGTTACAGGGGGTTCCAACCGCAGAACATGTCCGTCTGCGGATGGACAGCAGGGAAGCACACAGCAGTCAGCATTACATGCAACTTGCTCATTTTGTAATAGCAGTCTGAGACAACAATGGCAAGCAGTAAGAATCAGATCACGTTAAGCACTAAGCAAAGATGCTTAGCACATATTACCACTCTGGGGTTTCAGGAATAGTTAACTGAAGCCACTGGGCATTCCTTTGTTTTTTTGGCTCATTACAACTGGCAACATGAAATTCTGTCTGCCGCAGAAACTGAAGCTACCTGCCCATCAATTCTTAATCCTGTATGCAGGGTAATCAGATCAGATCTCTCCTATCCCAGGATCTTACTGAGTCTTGTTCAGTAATGTTGTCCAACCATTTGGGCTTTATTATCCTCTTAAAGCTAAGAGCCCTGATCTGGGTGGAGCAACATAAAAATGTAAAGCACAATAAATATTTGCAACTGGTCAGTTTTATGAAAAGCAATGATGACTTTCCTACTGTGCGTGAACAGATAGTCTGTTTTCAGTCTGCTAGCTCTCATCCCACGTCCTAACTGGGGGAAAATGTATTAAAAATTGGCACCGGGTTAAGTTCCTACTGTCTAATCTTATTACATAGGGTTGATTGTGTTTCATACTAGTAAGCTAAGAGGTTAGGACATTAATCTACTGTAAGCTAAATGCTCCTATGAAATGAGATAGAAGAAATGGTGAACTTGCCTTACTGCACTGCAGCTGACTCATATCACACACTGTGCTTGCGAATGAAGGCTGTTACAAACCATGTTAACTGTGCTTTAAAACTGCTATATATGTTCTTGTTTTTCTTCAAAATTTAGGGACTTATCCCTGAGAATACCAACAATGTCATTAAAAAATAATACGACTTGCAACATCTTTGTGTTATTGTCCTGGGTTCAGCAGTAGCAGTCATTTTTTTCTGATTTACGGCCTGGGCTTAAACCACAACAGTTATGTACAAGTTCATGGCCTTTCAAAGGGACATGTCTTCACCAGTGACAGAGGTGGAGAGCAAATAAAGGTGACAAGATGAAGCGAGCTGCATGTGGTTCGGTTTCTGACAGCACAAACATCTGATCACTACTGAGTTGTATATCAGACCTGGTATTGGATTAGGTCTAATTAATTAGTTACACACAGATGTGCATTGTGAAAACACAGTTATTATTTTCCCTTCTGACTCAAAACCAGCACCTTTTATTTCAGGCTTTTTGGAATGAATACGTGATTGCCTCCTGTGCAAAGAGCAGAGGTAAACTGAGTAGGATCATTAGCATTGAGCTCTTTGCAGTCTTGAGAACAACTTAAAAATTGGGATTAGCTCATCTAGATGTTGCTTGGACAGTGGTGTTGGCAGGCCAAAATAATGCTGGCAAAGTAATACTGCTATTGATCCCATCTGAAATTATTGTAATAGCTACAAAATCTCTAAATTTTGAAGAATAACCATAGGATTTAAATTACAAGTGCAATGAAATTAATGACATTTTCTATCTAAACAGAACAAGTAGTATCTATTGCTCTGAAATTTCTGGTGATGTTTTACACAAGTAAGGTTTTGTCTTACCAGTTTGTAGCTCATCTAAGCAACATGTGCCACCATTAAAAAACCACAGTTCCTTCATCTTTGTCAATGATGCAACTAGAGTTATACTGGACATGATTCAGATTGAATTAGGTCACAGAAAAACTATAAATTAGAATAGTGCTTCTTGTTCTTAAAAAAAAGAATCCCTCATGTGGATGCTAACTACAGCCCTAAGAAACGGGCCAAAACTTAATCTCCAGATGTCCCCTCAGTACATTGTGTAACTTGGTCCACAGCAAACAACCAGAACCACAGCCCTTCTGGGGCCCTTCATCATGCTCAGGGGAGAAAGGATGACTTAAAGCTGATGCCCAACAGGACCTTTTCTGCAGAAAAATAAAGCAGAGCTCCTCTGCAGCATACAGCTTTCAATCAGCTGCTTCATTTCCTGCAAGAGCAAGGAATTGTAGGGGAGAAGATGGAGCTCAGGTTGAGACCACATGCAGAGCACTCATGGAAGAGAGGAGGCCTGGGGAGAAGGTTCTGCTAGCTGATGAAGGAGAGGCCAGAAAAGGGCCCTGCATGAGCAAAGGGTTTGTGTCAGCCTCTGCTCAGTAGGGGGTCGGTGGGAGTAGAAAGGCAGCCTTCTCCCCCCTTCTGGTCACAGCGTCTGGACCAGACCACACCGGTACAGACTCAGCACAGTCACTTAGGCATTTTGACACTCTCCGAAATAATGCTCTGGGCTGTCTGAAGGACATCTTCTGGTGTTCATGAGTAACACGAACTCGGATAAAGAGAAATAAAGAGTTCACAGCCAGGGACAAAAAATCCAGTCTTTTGGTTTGTGCCTTAAAATTGAATCCACTATAGCTCACACCAACATTTTTTTAGCACACCAGTGGAGCAGGCACCCAGATTCCAACTGGTTTATGTGGTGCTCATTATATCTGTCTGCTACAGCCTGACTTTATTGCTTTGAAAACATGTAAACCTCTTCTTGCTGCATAGGTAAGTAAACCTTGGACGGCATTACCCAGGGCGAAGGGAAGGGAATGGCTTAGTGGCTAACCTTAGCACGAAACCGAAAGCTTGCGGTACAGAGCAAACAAGCTCCGTGGTCGGGGCCTGTCAGTCAGATTGCTGGTGGACAAGCAACTCATAAAATGTAATCCTCGTCTCAGAATAACCCTCACGGAGACTGTTACGAGTTCATAAACTCCTGCGCCTGGGAAGCTGCGGCGTTTGCGGCGGCGCCACCCTGGTAGCGGGATGTGCGCTTCCTGCCACCTAGAGGAATCCAGCAGGTTCCCGATGGCCGGGAAATCCCTGGCGCAGGGATTCCTGCTCCCACATTCACCCACGCCAGTTCTTCTCGTGAAGAGCACTTCAGCAGGGGATGCAAAGAGTGGCTGCTTCTGCCCCACAGCCCCAGACTCCCCGAGGACAGGACGTGAAGCACTGAGCAGAAGCTTTTCAGGCACCAGAGTATTTCTAACCTCAACAGCAGTGCCAGGAAATAGACCCTAATCCCAGGCAATTAAGTTTACAAGAAATATGCAGCCCATCGGGGGACATTTAAGTGTGGCTAGGTTTGTGTAGAGATTCATTCATGATCCTCACTGCCCTGGATCTCAAGAGGTCCACAGTGCAAAATGAGCTATATAACTTCTCAATCTGGATGGGAGGCTGAACTCACCTGCTCTTTTCCTGTGTACCACCAGACTAAATGAGCTGTTCACAACAAAGGACAGAAACAGGGCCAGTTTCACAACCCTAAACAGGTTTCTGGGGAGGAACCCAAGCCCACGGCTCATGTTTGGCAGCAGCGATGCACGAAGCTGGATAGAGGAGCCTGAGAGATGTATTTCCCATTAAGCAATAGGGCCATTAACTCCAGGGCCTCCATAGTGTTCCTCTGACATACACCCAGATCTACATGCAAATCCACCACGGTGGAAGACATGTCAGAGCCTCCTCACTAAAAGGTGATGACAAGGAGTTAAATCCACCTATCACTGCTTGAATAAAGCAGAGGCGCTGCAGAAAGGGTGTGCTCATCTGCAATTATAATGGCCAGCTGTAATTCATTGCTGCATGTAATTAAAATGCCAGCTGAGTCCTGGCATGTCAAGTGGATGGGTGTTTTAAATGAGATAACCAGGTGGCAGCTGGCAGTGGCACTGGTGCCACAGGATGTAGTTGGAAGTGGATGGGCTTTGGCCATCTGATCTGCAGCAGGATACAACCAGAGACCTGATACAGAGTGAGGGGCCTCAGCAGGGTGGTAGGGGTGTGGAGCTAGAGCTGTGCAGGCATTGGGACTAGGCACAGGGATTTTGGAAAGCTGGTAGGCTAGCTGGTTTGGGGGCTGGAACTGAGATGAGCTGGCTGGGCCAGGGTAAGGTGTGTGAGAGCAGAAGGAAACAGAAGACTAAGGAAAACAGAGGAGAAAACCAATTCCTGGACAGGGTGAGGGAGAGCCCCTCGCAGGGAGCCTCCCTTCTCAAAGCAGCAGGTACTGCTGGCCCCTCCAGCAGACTGGGGAGCTGCAGCATCTGCTGCTGAGCCTTCAGTGCTGGCAAGCCTGCCAGGAAGAGGGGGAATGGGAACAAGGACAGAGTAAACCAAGGGGAGACTCAACAGCTACAGAGGCACAGGGTGTGCACCCTTGCCTTGGAGTCCAGAGAACAACCCTGTCTTCTAGTCCCTCTGCTCATCTTCTTTCAGCTGGATTTCATCTTTCTTCAGTGCCTGCTCCACACAAGGGATGACAATCTGTCGCTATCAGTTATTTCATTAGCAAAATTGGCAGTGGTTTTCAAGCATTTAGGGGCAAATCTCTTCTAACTAGGAGTTTTTCATCTTCACAACAGAGCTCTGTGGTTTGCTCTTACAGTCTTTCCAAATGGCCCCAAAGGTAAATACCCAATTTCTTAATGCTCAAAATACATGCTATTTGGAGGACTTTCAAAGCAGAAGGTGAAGCTAGTTTTGATCTAGTCTCAAGTAACATACAGGAGCTAATTCACGTAAGAAGAGGACTCATGCCACTAACTAGCAGCAGCTGTGATAGTTACGTTTGACACCCAGGAAGGGACTTGGAAAGGATCAATATTTTATGACAGTGACTTCACTAAAAAGTCAAGATTAGTTACAAAGGACCAATAACTGAATGAGTGTAAAACCCCAAAAAGTAGTTTAGATATGAAACATGACTACTGAGACTCAGGAAATGCATGCACCACCAAATAAGAAATGAAAGCAGAAAGGCAAGAGACTTACCAGTGTAACTAGATAGCAGCACAGTCCTTTGAGGAAAAGAGAAAGTCTTCAGAATGTAGAAATTTAGCATAAATGAAGTAAATAAACAAGAACAGAAATTAGAGTAGGATCTAGGAGAGAAAAGGATTAAGATGGATTTTCCATGGCAAATAGCATAAAGCTTAAAAACAAACACTACCAGATCACTTAGGTACACCTGAATCAGTGAACCTGTGAAAGAAATTGGAGAGGTCTGATGACTAGACAGGCTACAGAGAGTAACTAAGGGAGATGAAGATATTGATGAGAAGATGTGTGATTTCTTTGTGTTAATCTTTACTGCTAAAGATAGTAGCATTGCTCTTAACTAGTAATAACAAGTATCTGCAACGATAGAGGTGTCAGAAGAAAACACATGGAAGTAAATTTATCATCTGAAGAGTTTTAGATGACACATAGCTGAAGTTTATGGTGGAGATGAGGAATAAAGTAGTAGTCTGATAACAAAAATACAGCACTGGCTGTACAATAGGTTGGACAGTAGATAATGTATCTGTATTTGGCCACAAATAATAAAGTATCTTAATCCTAGTCAAAACCGGTTGCATTGTATCACTGCTAGCACTGTTAGAGATGGTTTGCTTCTTTCTCTGTGCATTTAGAAGCCTGAGTCTGGATTTCTTTTCAATGCAAGCATAATTTTGATTCATGAGCATGACATGATGACTTTATGGAGGCAGGCCTATTGGAGAAGGACTCTCCTAGGCTGAATGTTCCTAGAGCACACCACCGTCTCTGGGACATTGATGGAGGGTCAGCTTTTGAGTCTCCTCTTCCTCCTACTGAAAGAAAACAAAGGCATTCTTCCTTAATATAAAGAGAAAAAGCTTGTAAAAGAGTGTCTTCTACAGCTCTAGATTCTTTTCATATTAAGCTTTTTATCCCCTCTCACCACTCTGTTTTTCTGTAAGTCCTAGGGGTTTTATTTTTTACTTAGTAGTTCATTTTCTATTTTTTTATGACTTTGTCTCCATTTTCTGCCTTTCTTTCTCTTCCTTGCCATCCTGGGCAAAGCACAGTATGACATCAAGTGCAAAGAGATCTATGTTTATTTTCATATGCCAGGGATTATATATTTAAACCTCTGAATAACAGCACAATCATATATATCCATATGTAATCATATGCTATAGAACAGTTCTATAGCATATAATTAGAACTTTTTAATTGTTCTAATTGTATTAGAACAATGTAATTGTATCATAACAGATTCATTTTTCTTTCTGTCTAAACATCAATATTGGTCTAAATTTTTGTTTCTTTCACATGTTTTATGTGAGGTTTTAAATCCAAGTAATTTCTTTTCCATTATGAAAGAAAAAGATGGAGACTTCCATAGTGCAAAAGAAGTGTTTAAAGGAAATTGATTTGCAGCCCAGTCCTCTGCAGCTGAATTCTACTCTTTTTCCACATGCAGTAAACCGCCAGCATTTTTAATTTCTTCTTTTGCAGACCTATAGTCTGTCTAGTATTGACAGATGACAATCTCAGATGTGAAATTCCTCACTTGGTGAGTGAGTCTCACCCAAATCCCCTAGCTTACTTGCTGATAGTATTAAACTGAAGTTCATTTGGAGCAGGAAATGTTTCCATAACTGAGACATGGGTTGTTTTTTTTCTTCTTTGCAAAGTCTGCTATAGCAATGAATGGATGATTGATAATACGTCCCACTCTCACTGTCTTTCCCTGGACTCACGCAATGCTTCAGCAAGAACACCACTCAGGCAGCTGTCTGTGGCATCATGCTCACTCTTCCTTCTCCTCTGCTGCATGACCCTCCCTGAGACAATGTTCCAAGCCAGGTTCTCAGACGAGGTCCCCAAATCTCTCCGCAATTCCTGGCTTGATTTCTTCTTTGCTAAACTATTACATGTCCATCTAGCCTTGCAATAAACTTGCGCTTTCCATCTTTGGAGTTGTCTATGAAGCTGCATGCATAGCCTAATACTGCTGTCAGTGAGGCTTGTTAGAAACAAATCCTCCAGGACCAGTACTCCTAAGTGGTTTGGAGCTGATTTTCATTTATGCTACAGCTCAGTGCAAGCCAGAAGCAACATGCTTTTGTGCGAAAGGTAATGCAGTTGTACAGATATGAGCTGTGCTAATGTGCTTATGTGCTTGGGCCTCAAGCATCCTGTGAGACTTTGAGCTGGGGAGCAGCCAGCAATGCTGCGGCAGTGGCAGTCGGAAGTAGGCAGCATGGCAGCAGTGGAAGGACTGAAGTGCTTCCCCCTCTGCCTTCACTTCGAGTGCTTCCAGCTAGGGGAGCCTGGGCACAGTTTAATCCTCCCAGGGCACACCAGGGCTGGCTCTCTGTTTCCCCACAGCCATATTTCTGAGGAGCCATCCTCCTCTGTTAGCCTGCACTGAAACCCGTGACTTGGTTCTGCGGGCTTTAGGGGGATTTGTCATCACACCCACATAAAATCCCAAAATGTCAGAGGAACAAAAGGACACAAACAGCAAGAGCATTCTCATGCCTCTGTTCCAAGCATGCAGTTCCCATTCACAGCTCTGGATCTGAAAGCTCCCTGGCAAACATCCTTTGCACATTTCACACCCACTGATTATGGGTGTGTGTGTGTGTGTGTTACTGCTCATACTCAGCAAGAGCCCATTTTTGCTGGATGAGAGAAGCCTGCTGAACTGATACTTGGGAAGCCATCATGTGATGTTAGCCAAATGCTAACATTATTTTTCTTCACCCACATACTGCTGGGAGCCAGAAAACGAGGCAGCTGCCTGCTGCTGCTCTAACTTCGCCAAGCTGGCACTACCACATTTGCAGCCTACCGTCAGCTCCAACCAGCTCACAGGTAGCAACAAGCACACATCTATGTCTCAAGAACAAACAGAGCCCGGCAGTTTTGAGGCTTCCTGCAAAATTACCTTACAGTCCTTTGTTTATTTGCTGAATTGGAAATATACTCGAAGAAAGCACATCAGCTTACCATGAAATCTGCAAGAAACACCAAGGCCCTTGTGTGTATGTATTTCAAGGTAAATGCTTTTCATCAAAGTTGAAATATCACCAAATAACTGCACAGAGATGACCTTTACCAACTAAATTTTTAATTTTTTTTTTTTTCTACTTTAGTTCAGCAGATACGTTTTGGGTTTTCAAGGATACAAGGGATTAAGTGTCCTTGACACAGCAATGTTTTCAAAGTGACTGATTTACTCAATATACTGGGGGCATTTAGAGACTCCAGCTAGTGTTTCGTCTTCTTACCCAACAAAACGTTTGAATAACAAACAAACTAAGCCATTTTCCCACAATTGCTGATGCATGTGGCTCACCTGGTGTTTGTATTCCTACTGTTGTGTTGCTTCTGGGCAGGATATTTTCAGAAATTAGACAACAGGAAGCAATTTAGTGAGGTTTCTCCCCAGAGCTTGAAGATTGGAACAGAGCTTTTTAATGGCCTTAAAAAAGAGAATTTCTACATATCAATCATGCTGACATTTCATTCTAGCAGAGGGTTTTAATAGTCCATAAGGTTCCAATTTGTCCTTTTTTTTTTTAATTCTTCTTTAGAAAACTAACTTAGTTAACTTGGAAATACTTGTGGGTATTACTAAACAACATTTCCAAGAGAACATCTTACCTAAGACAACCAACTGAAAATGTGAACAGACAAAGAAATTATTTCAATCTTCAGTTCCTTAGTAGCACATTTGGGAAAGCAGAAAAGCATAAGCCCCAGCTGCTGCCACTAATAAATGGGGTATGAAACAGCTGGACAGCATATTTTAGGACAGATTTTTCTGCAGACTTTTGCAGCCATGGGCCAAGCTTTGAGCAGACACAGTCAGCCAGAGCCTCCACTCATATAAATCAGCCTGGTTCCATTCAAATCACCAGAACTGTCCCATGACACCCAAGAGGTTGGGTACCTCATAAACATGTATCGTAAGTGTGAGATTAGTGTGTGGTTTAAATTCTGAAGGACAGGGAGGAACATTTGGGGTAGGGGAGGGAAGGGAAAGAAGTTATTGTAGACTAGAATAGAAACATCTTCCAAACTCTCGGTTTTAAGAGTCTTTCCTTCGGGTTGGACTTCCACATCTTGCTTCTGTCCCAGGCAATTGCAGTGGAGGCAGCTGTGTCTGTGCTCCTTCATTAGAAACCTTCTGGGGCCACTTTACTGTCTCTGTATGATGGATTATGAGAAAGGGGCTAGCTGTTCCCTGCAGCACTGTCCCATAGTTACAGCAACATAACTCCACAGATTTTCAAACTGCTACATCAGGCTTACACAGGCCTTAAGTGGCAGGAAGGTAAAGATTCAAAGAATGGTTTATTTTATTTAAATTAAGCCATTTCTGTGCACACTGCTTAAGGGCAAAATGTTTACAAATGTCTATCTTCAGAGTCTATCTTCAGAAATTGAGTCTATCTTCAGAAAAAGGTGCATAGCATGTGCAGATTGGAAGCAGGAGGAAGCAAGGAGATCCTTGGATGCATGCACACAGACCTGAACCTGATGTCTGTGTTTCCTTCCTGTATATTGCAGCCAGGAGCTGAAGAAGCACAGTGGCCTGCCAGATTTGTTCCCAGGGATTTAGAAATCAAGGTGAAACCTAGCAACTGTATTTCTTGGTCTAAGTGCCAAATGCTTTTTCATTGTTTTCCTTTCACAAAATTAGCTTTTAAGCCATTTTTATATTTTCATTTAGATATAGATCTATCATATTCTCAAGCCCTTGGAAAGGCTTCCATTGGCTTGGCTAAGGGTTGAATCATGACTTTAACAGTGCATCAGTGAGGAAAAATTGTGGGGTGAAGAAAGCAGAGGCTGAGACAGGAAATCATCTCAAGTTTTGTTGGGTTTTCCCTTGCAGATCTGAATTTAAAAAAAAAACATATCTCTTCAACAGCAGATTTTTTTCCCTTTTCAAAGCTAGGGTTTGGCACAGGCTCAGAGAAGGGAGCACTGGGGAATGACGAAGATAAGACTGACTCCAGGGGTCCCACACATGTGGTGCTGCACTTCAGAATTCTTCTGCAGTCAACAGGACACCAAAAAACACTCTTGTATTTCTTGTTTGGGCGACCACTGGTAAAAATGGGAAGTTGTGACTGGACAGTGATGCATAGAATCATGAAATCATAGAATCATTTAGGTTAGAAAAGACCCGTAATCATTAGGTTAGAAAAAAACCCATAATAAAAGATCAAGTCCAACTGTTAACCTGGATGGCCAAGTCCACCACTAAACCAGGTTCCTAAGCACCATCTGTACATGTATTTTAAATATCTCTGGAGACGGTAAGCCAACCACTTCCCTGGACAGCCTGTTCAAGCACTTGATAACACTTTCAGTGAAGACATATTTCCTAATACCCAATCTAAACATCCCTTGGCACAACTTGAAGCCATACATATACATATATACATAAATGACATAGTAAGTAATGAAAACTAGTAATGGCAGAGGGCTGAAAGATGCTATTCACCTACTTGCACTACTCCTAGGCCACTAGTATGTTTAGTAGGGCACATTCTCCTTTGATAACACATCCAACAGATATTTGAGGATGACCTGTTTTCTTTTCTCACTGCAAGCCACATATATGATTTCATGTATCCTTTATCCCAGATCACAGAGCAATAGGATATTCTGGGGCAAGTTAGCTGCTCAATCTTCCCATCCTTTGGGCAACAATGTCACCTCTGAAGCACTGTGTGTCAGGTAACAGGAGCACTTTGATATAAGCACAGCATGGACTTTGCAATGTATGTGAATACCACATCCAGCCTTAACAAGGGAAATACGAAAGGCAGTCATAAGGACCTCAGAGTCTCTATGTATAAGCTGTAGTTACTCACTGTTTTAAAATTATATTTGTGTTTACAGGATGAAGAGAAGGCCTGAGTATCTGTGTGTGATTTACTGGTTACTGACCTGTTTAATTTCTGTTTGCTAGGCTATGTAGCGATTGTGATCTTTACACATGGAAGTGCCCTGGTTCTAAAAGCAAAAAATAGTCACCTCTGCACTATTTATAGTACAAGCAAGGCCATAGTTTCTAAATCCACTTAGCCACCTAAGTAATACTCTTTAACTTGAGAATCCAATTCATTTTCCACTTTAATAGGTACATGCAGTGAAAATCTGAGACATAGCAGCAGGCATTGCATTTGTAGTTAATTAAGGAAAACTGGATTGAGCCCAGATGTGGATTATGCAAAGTGATTACTGGTGTTCTTTAGAAGCTGATAATTTTGAAAGCGTTTCCTTGTGTTTGTTCACTTTTTCCAGTAAACCCAGAAAAAAAGTATCTGAAGGGAGGAAAATAGGCTTCTACGAAGTAAAACTGCCAATGGCAATTATTTCCATCATTTCAAATTGACATGTATGGTAGTTAACGATTGGGTCACAGCCATTCTTTCAATCAAAACTTGCTGTTTACTTGTAATCCAAAGTAGGTACCTCAAATAGTTTTCAAGCATGGAGTGACACTGACTGTAGAACTTCACACAATAATTCCCACTGGAAAAATCTGTGATAGTGATATTTCCTTTTCGTTGGGGAAAAAATAGGCAATTTAATAAGCACTAATTATGAAAGGTAAGATTGTGCTATGTTTCTTTCCACCAAGCTGCTGACGTGAATGAAACTGTTTGTCAAGTAAGAAGCCAGTCAACCTGAGGGAAAGAGACAGAATCAGGTTTCCTAGAAGCTAAAGAATGCCAGGACCTTTGATACAGCATTAACAAATACAAAAGACATGTTGCAAAAACAAACAACAAAATACTTCTAAATCTCCTTTTGAAAGAAAATTTATTTAAAGATTTTTTGATAGGCTATCAAATTGCCGTCAGAATACTGGGGTGGAAACTCCCAAAAAAAATTTAAGCAATTTGAAAAGGTATTTATGCTGATTTTGTGGTGGGAAACTTGCCCATGTGCTTGATTTTACAAAGCTGAGAAGTGGTTTGGCAGTATCCATAGCAGATTCTGCTTTGTTTCTTTCTCTTTTTTTTAAGCTCTACTGATCTTACTGTTAGATACTAGTAATTCAGCATACCTGAATCTTAGAATTGAGTAAGAAACTTTATAAACAGAAATACTTCCATTCTGCAATGCAACCATTACAAATTAACACAATTTTAAAAGCAATATGCCCTTACTGGTTTTTTTTAATAGCTTGGTTAATATTTTCTATTTGTTAGAGTGACAAATGTTGAAGCATAAGTATAAAATAAATTCTGGTGGCGAAACAGAACAGGTGGAATTTTGCATTTCCACTCTGCTATGGTGAACTAAATTAGACTCTTACATTTTCTGTTTCTGTTCCTAAAGACATGCAAGTTGATCACTGCCCTATGAATAAAAGGGTATTTTCATACTCTGGGACCTTCTCAGGCTACCATTCCTGGTACTACTCTAATTTACTCAGGCCGTAACTTAGAACCACGCAGTCTACTTCCCCCCCCAGCCCCCCAGACAGATAGGGAGGAGAATCGAAAGAATGTAACTCCCACGGGTTGAGATAAAAACAGTCCAGTAACTAAGGTGTAACACAAATCACTACTGCTGC
This sequence comes from Psittacula echo, assembly GCF_963264785.1. Taxonomy (NCBI): domain Eukaryota; kingdom Metazoa; phylum Chordata; class Aves; order Psittaciformes; family Psittacidae; genus Psittacula; species Psittacula echo. The sequence goes on along the minus strand of NC_137742.1, from coordinate 44,958,673 downwards.
CACCAATAATAATAATGATAAGGGAAATAACAAGGGGAGAGAATACGATACCGCCCGCCAGAAAAGAGCCTGACAGAAAAAGAGGACGTGCCCTTCCGGGTAGCTCCCAGTTACATCCCCCGGCATGACGTGCTGTGGTATGGAATACCTCTTTGGTTAGTTTGGGTCAGGTGTCCTGTCCCTGCTTCCTCCCGGCTTCTCCTCCTCCCTGGCAGAGCATGAGACTCACAAAGTCCTTGGTCAGGGTAAACATTCTGACCAGCAACTGAAAACATCGGCTTTATCAGTATTATTCCCAGGCCGAAAGTCAAAACCACAGCGCTGCACCAGCTACTAAGAAGGAGAAAATAATGACTGCTACTGCTGAACCCAGGACACAGAGCTCAGATGAGCATTTGCAGTTCTCATCCCATGCCATAAAAGCCTCAGAATACCCCGGTAGCAGTTTGCTTCTGCGCCCCTGTTAAGAGAGACAGTGTAACCAGATGTATGCCTGACGGGTGCCCAGTCCAGAACCAGCCCCATGCTCCAGAGCAGTGTGTAGACAAGCAAGGCATTGGAGTGGACCTCCATGAGGCAGTAGATGCTCTTTTTCTGCTCATTACAGTGGGGACACCACTGTCCAAGCAGCCTCTGCCTGCAAAAATTTGCAGGAAAGGGGTTGGCAGAGAATGTAGACAGCCTGGTTCAGGGCAGCAGTTAACTTGCTAGCAGTCTCAACATCCCCAAAGCTCAACTGCTGCCTGCTTCTTGGAAGCACCAGGGAAAAGGATGGTGTTAAAAGAAAACAAAGCTGCTTTGGGGGTGTTTCCCACAAGCTCTTTTTGAACAAGAGAACAGCACCATGACAGAAACCACAAAGGCACTTGTTTGTCACTTAGGAAAGTGGTGAAACCCCAGTCATCTGGGACATTTTCAGCTAGTTCTGGACAAGATGAATGTATGGTCAGGCTGAATCTTGGGGAAGCAAACTGGTGGATGATGATGTCTGCTTCCTTTAGTATTTTTATTAAGAGGAACAACAGCAGGTGTGAATAATGAAAGTTGCACACCATGGATATTTTTTAAGATTCAGAGCAGAATTATGCTGTATTAAAAGATTTGTTGTCAAAAGGGAGTTTGTCACACCACCTAAACCCAAAACATGGGCACCTGAGGGGAAAAAAAAAAGGGATACTAAATAATTCTCGTGCACAGGACAGATCTATGGCTAATCAAAGAGAGTGCATACAGAAGAACTGGAGCTGTAATGAGCTATATTTCATTTGTGAGCATAACTATCACTCTCACTGTGCTTAACTCGTGGAACTGCTCATACAAAATACTGTTAAACAGGAAAACTATACTTAGGATTCATTATTCTGATATGGAGCTTAGTTCGTACACAGGCATATGCTGGTTTTCCATGTACTTAAGAAACCATCTGTTCTGTTCTTTGCTTAATTTTTGGCCTCAGAAAAAAAACCAGCTTTTTTTTCCACCATTAAATATTCATCAGCATAGCAATGTATGTGGGAGAATGTACTGGTATGTATGTGTATGAGATCAAGAAATAAACCCGTCTACAAGGGTAATACTCCATTCTAGCAATTATTTTTTTTTAATCTTGCTTGTATGTTTTCTAGCCTACTCTCATTCTTAGCAATGACAGAATATTTAAAAGCAATTAGCAGCAGAGAAAGTTAAAGGTTGATTTTAAACCCTTTAATTTCAACAAATCAGTAGTATTAGTAGCTCAGCTAAAGACGTTTCTCGGAATACACAAGAAAAAGTTCTGCTCTGATACCCATCCTCACAATACCAGAATTTAGCTCACAATTTTTATGTTGATAGCACCTCTAAAGATTGAGGTTACGGCATCAACAAGTGACTCCTATATACAGCTCTTAGAAATGTGTGTACCTCTTGACACTAATTCCCAAGATGTTACTGCAGGACAGTGACGCAAATACTCTTAAGGGGAATTAGCTATTTCAAAGATTTCTCTGTGTGTGGCTTCATCATATGTGCTAAGTATTTCTTCACAGTCTTTCATTTCCTTAGTCAGAGAGATCTCTGTAAGTAAAATAAAGCTGTGTTTTCCCTGTGACTGCAATGATATCCACATAAATCCTACAAAATGCAATGTAGTGGCAGGTACAGTCCTCAAGTATTTGGGGTCTCCTAACCTTTATTTTCAGGCTTATTCTGGGAGTACATGAAATTGCATAGTGAGGTGCCTTTTGAGGGGTGTGCTGGAGCTCTTCAGGATCTCACACTGGATGTGAGCCACATGTCTTTCACACAGCTGCTCTTTACCACCATCCTCTACATCAGAAGAGCCACCAATGCTGTGCTTGTTTCACAGCCCCAGTCAAAGCCCCAGCTGATGCCCTTGCCCTGCCATCCCCTTCACTCATCACCCATCTGCAGCAAGTGGGATCAAGACCCAAGACTTCTTCTCAGACCCTGCCAAACTGCACATTTTGGATGGTTTCTGCTCAAAACCAGGAATCTAACCAAATTTTCTTGAAAACAGGCCCAGTTTCATTCAAACTGTGTTACAAACTTCAACAGAGTCTGGGTTTTGACTTTCTTGTGAAACTTGAAACCACATGTGTTCCACATGGTTTAAGTTTTTGTTGAGAATATCTTACACAGCTCTATGGGAATAGCCTTTTCTTGTGGGCTTTTAGCATTTCCTATCCTAGCCAGAACCATAAAAAGCAAAAGCTGGAAAATATGAAAACTACAATTATGTGGAAAAAAACTTTTTAAACCTCAGACAACGTTTGTGTTCATTTTAGAGCACAGAGTGAAGTTTTGAATTAATTTGTGTTTTATTTTAACTGTTAGCCTTAATTAGGTGCACTCAGGAGAAATCACTTCCCCTCTAATATAAAATCCTGGTTCTCGCGACACATGGAAATTATAAACACTTTGGAGTGACTTGGGAGATGGGTGTTGGCTTTGCAGCAGCAGAAGAGCAAATATTTACAGTACATTATGCTTTGCTTCACTTCCAAATTATTATCTTCCCCTTTGGAATAATCTGTTTTCCAAAGACAGATTACTACTAATGCTAGTGCCCTCCTCGTCCATTTTGTTGCAGGCAATTATTTTTCCTTCATTTCTGTATTGCAATTTCTTGCTCTCTAGCTCTCTGCAGAGTCAGATGAAAACTGCGGAAATTCTTAATGTGATGTCTCTTTTGTCATGCTGTGGCCTCTGGCAAATTATTACACTTCTCTAAGCTTCAGTTTTCTTTCTTTCCAAAATAAAAATACCAATACCTAACTTCCCAACAGAGGTGTTATTTCATTCATATCCATAAGAGGACTTTAAAATAGAAAATTCTATGTAATGTTAATTAGTGGTATTATAAGTCCTTATTCCAAAAGTCCAAAGAAGCTGTTATTTTACAGTTACTTAAATTAGTGCTAAAACAGTCCCATCTTTGGTCTCACAAGGCTCAGTTTTGGGAAGTTAAATACAATGAAAGCAACACTATGGCATAAAGGAGAAAAAATAATTACATGTGCCATTTTCATTCCCCTGATACGACTTCTGCAGTGCACAATGTGCTATTAGGTTTTTCAGTAAAAGAACAGCAACCTGGCTTAGCGCTTACAATAGCTAAAACCATCTGTGCACGTGTAAAACCTTTGCTGGCAGATTTCCATGTGTGGTTTATGCATTCCTTTGCCTGTGCAATTTGAAGCTGTCAAAAACTAATTAAATAATTATGTGGTTGTTACTGCAGCTGTGTGTATTCTTCATTACATTATAAGGCTGTGGTTTGAGGCACTCTCCTGCTCTAGGTTTCAAAATATTAGTAATGGAAGGTGTGTTGTTGGTGCATGTTCAGCTGCTGCCAGAAAAAGCAGAGAGGGAAGGGAACCGTCTCTAATGTCAGTTTATCATTGCACTTTATGCTGCATATTCCCTGTATGCAGGAATATATATGTGAAAATACAAACTGACGTCTTGTAGCCTTCTTGGGTTGAACGGAATTCAGCATGGACAGAGAAAAGTCCCTGCAGAATCTCCACAGAGAATGCATAATTGTATGTATATGGCTTTGAGGCACCTCTCAGCCTGGGAAGGTTACTTACAAGGGTGACAGCAGAAGATCAAGGCTGTGGAGAAGACCATCTTGACTCCTCCCCAGCCAAGAATGGGACTCTTCTCAGTCCTGTTCTTCCCTGACCCAAAGGAAATCACTTCCTAGGCCCACCTGTCCTATCAGTAAATCATGGGTAATACTGAATTACCTCCTTCAAGAACACATCAAGTGGGTTTTTTAACAACAGTAATTCAACTGGATCTCAGATGGGGGATGCTACCCAGATGCAGCACTCTATTACAGTATTCTGTCATTGGCAATGATGCCAAATTACCACATCACCACTCACTAGCATCAGATTTTCAGCTGAAGAACAAGGAGCTGTCACTGCAGTAAAATAATCGCTAGTTATCTCCCCCCACCTCCTGGTGGAAATTACTTTCATAAACATAAAAATGTATCTATTATTTCCATTGACTAAAACATGTATATACTTTTCTGCCCGCAAAAGTGCTATAGGGAAGCAAAATTCATAGGGAAGTAAAATTCAATTTTCCTATGCTACAGAGAAGCCTTAAAACACTATGAGTTTATATATAATGTTGGCTCACTGTTACTTGCCACAAAGGAACTGTTAAAGGCAGAAATTACTTGCTTTAGACTAAGGACAAATGTACTAGTACATATATCAAACAAACTGGCAGTGTTGTGTGTAACAAATTGCATCTCTGATTTTGGCAACCAAGCTGCCTACACACTTTCTTGGAAACTATAAATAACTATGTGTATCAATATGCATATATCAATATGTCTATTTAAAACTTCATTGTTTCTTTCAAATAATCCTCTAATCCACATATGTAATGACACAGCATCAGAAAGGCAACCTTAAAGCTTTCAGCTTAAGGCTGTCCACTTTCCTGGTTTCCCCATTTCAGAAATATATATGTCTTCCTACATTCCCCATATACTCAAGGGGCTTTTTAAACTTCCCTAAATACAAATAACTTGATGTATATGAAAAGATAATACAATCTATTTCTAACACTAGATGTTCTATGAGGAATGTTGTGATAGGAAGACAAAGAATACAGTAGAATTTGTCTTTTATGCATAATTGTTATTCTGCTTCCTTTAGGAGGAACGCAGACCTTTTCCACATAAAGATAATGTGTCTCCACTGCTTGGAAAACCACCCCATAGCAATGCTAACAACTCCCTAAATGCCAGCATTGTGTAGTCATAGCTGACTGGAGCTAACCCACGTTTCCTCATGTCAGCTGTTCTCTTAAGAATACATAGACTTGCAAGGGAAAACTAGTTCAAAAAAGTTACATTTTCAATAGTTCTCTTTATTCCTTTTTCATATCTTCAAACAGAGCTGTTCTTTGATTTTCTCAGCTATGTTCTCTTTTACACCCTGAAATCTTTTCAGGGGAGTTTTGGGGAACTTTGGACATTTACATTACATTTCCAGGTATCTAACAGAATTAGCAGAATGGCAGTGCTTGCTCCCAACAGACAGCTAAAAGCCCTCCATATGCTCTTCAGGCATGAACAAAGCATCCAGCATCCAACCTCCAATGTGCAACAGAAAGCCCGTCCTTCCTTATTTATCCAGAGTGGTCAGAGAGAGGAGCTACAGCTGCAATGGCACAGAAGACGTGCTGTTCCACCTCAGGGGCTGGTGCCACAGGGCAAAGCAAAGGTCCTTGTTTGTGCCCTATGGGGACCACCTCCAGCATAGCTGTGTTCACCTGCACCTACACCATGCTGCCTCATGACCCACAGGATACTGCTAAGAGCTGAGTAATACTCTGGGTCTTGTCCTGCTGTGTAACTGTACAATGTTAGTGCTCCAAAAATGGGTTTTGGAGGAGTAACATGGGAAATGCCCCCCAGAATGAACAATATTACAAAGACTTATTCCTCCTCATCTGCCTGTAGCTTCTCATGTATAGCCTATACAAGTTATATAGTACAAAAGCACAACCATAGAGTTCACTTTAAAATGGAAGTAAACATTCCCAGTTTAAATGCCAGAAAACACAGGCTCTTACATAGCTAGTCTGACTTTTAGAGATTCTAACTGAATTAGAGGAAGATCAGCACTTCTGACTGCACGGAATGCACAATTTTGAACTTTACAGTCCAGTTGTTATCAGCAATCATCTTGAGAAAATCCTGGTGTAAGATGATCTTCGATCCATACTGTTTCCTGAATTCTGGTTACGTTCTAATTTTGAAGTTAATAGAAATACATCAGTTCAAATGAACTGAGTATCTGACTCCTCATATTTACACATTCACATATGCACACGTATCTACATCTACCTGCATGTATATAAGCTGTATTTAACGAAACTATTTAATTTAATTCTTTCTGCAAAGTAGTGCTTCTTATAAACAGTAAATTAGGGAATTTAATACTATATACTTTTTACAACAAGAAATTCTCACAATGAGCAACTTGTCATGCTCTGTACCTCTAATTTATTGTAATATTCAAAAAAATCCATTAACCTGGGAACTCAAAAAAATGTGGGGGTTGTAAAACTATCCACTATAATAAAAGACTTACAACATTTTTAGCTAGCTGAGGACCTGGGAATTAGGTTGATGGAAGGGATTATTGCTTAATATTTTCCGTAACATCAGCAATCTTGTCAAAATCCCCTGGTTGCTCTGAGAGCAGGAGACATCTGTTTTATGGGGTGAGCACATATCCTGGAATGTTTGCCATGAGACGGCGTCACAACCAGGCTTCATTACCCCTTCACACATTAAGCCTAGTTTACACTTTACAGTGCCATGGAAAATCACACATTCAGCTTATGCCAGCAAAAGCCTTGTTGTAGACGCAGTCCTACAGATTAGAAAGTCCTCTTGCCAGTATTATTTAGTTCAACTAGGGGATGACTACAGGTTGTGCCAGCATACAAACAGTTCTGCCATTTATATTGTGCCACAGGTTTGCCACGTAAGCTTCTGCTAGCAGGATTTGCCTGCATAGCTCTCTCTCACCTTCTAGCTTTCAGCTTGCGATCAGTGCCACAAAGTCCAGTTGGAGGCCAGTTCCTAGCGGTGTGCCCCAAGGGTTGATGCTGGGGCCACTACTGTTCAACATTGTCATGAATGACCTGGGCATTGGGTACAGAGTGCACCCTCTCCAAGTCTGCAGACAGTACAAAACTGGGAGGAGAGGCTGATGTGCCAGAGGGTGCTGGACAGGCTGGAGAAATTGGCCCAGAGGAGCTCTATGAAGTTCAACAGATGGAAGTGCAAAGTCCTACCCATAGGGAGGAACAACCCCAGGCACAAGTACGTGCTGGATATTGAACCAGCTGAAAAGCAGCTTTGCAGAAAAGGGCCTGGGGGCGTGGTGCTCACCTAACTGATTATGGGCCAACAGTGTGCCCTTGTGTCAAAGAAGGTGAGCAGCTTCCTGGGAAAAACATTGCCAGCAGGTAGAGGGAGGTGATCCTTCCTTTCTACTCAGCTCTGGTGAGACATCTGTAGTGCTAGGCCCAGCTCTGAGTGCCCCAAAATCAAAAAGGCATGGACATAGTGGAGCAAGTCCTACAAAGGGCCACAAAGATGATGAAGGGACTCCAGCATCTTTCATACAAGAAGAGGGTAAGAGAGCTAGGACTGTTCAGTTGGAGAAGAGAAGGCTCAAGGGGATCTCATCAGTGTGTATAAATTTCTCATGGGAGAGGGCAGAGAAGACAGATTCAGGCTGTCTTCAGCGGTGCCCACTGACAGGACAAGTGACAATGAGCACAAACTAAAACATATTAAATTCCATCTTAACACAAAAAACCACTTTTTTACTGTGAAGGTGGTCGAAGTCCAGCACAGGTTGCCCAGAGAGACTGCAGCATCTCCATCTTTTGAGATACTAAAAACCTAACTGGACATGATCCCAGGTAACTTGCTCCAGGTGGGTCTGCTTGAGAGAGGCAGGTAGACTATGTGATCCCTTCCAAACTCAGCCTTTTACAGATCTATGTCCCTGGACAGACACCTCTTCTAACTCCGTCTGTGTCAGCAGGTGTTTACCCTTTCCATTTATGAATTTCTCCGGAGTCCCCTTATTTCTCACATTATCAATGTTATAACAGGTATAGGCTTGTTGTATTACCTGAGGCAACTGAATCCATTCTCAAGAAAAGATCAGATATAGTGGTCATCTATAGTTTTTTAAGATAATGCTGATATTTAGCTAATATTATTTTACTTGCCTTTTCTTCACAGTCTTTGTGCTTCATGGCAAAGAAAGTACTCAGGTGAAAATATATTACAATAAAAAAGACTTCCACAGAATGGGAACGTATTCTACAATATTCTCTTAGATGCTATTGACACAGATAATGAGCACTTGGATGTGGCACAAGGAGGCACAGGCATGCTAGCTTCAATCTAGTGAACCTGGGGAATGGCAGAAATTCCAGCCTGGGAGGGCAGGCAAAGCACTCTGGCAGAAGATTCTACTTGCCAGACTGAGATGGAGGCTGTGGTGCCACCGCTGCCCGTTGTCTTTACCCAGACTAGCTTAATTTTTAATCATATTTTAATAACGTACCTTTATTTCACTACATAAGCACGTCTTTAAACCCTGTTTTCATGGGCAACTCTGAGCTCTAGTTTTTTCCGCAATTCTTTTGAATCTGCTGCCATCTAGTGAACAGAAACCAAGCTGAAATGCGTGGAGTTTGCGGCCAGCAGCAGTTTTGTGGTTGGTTTGGTTTTTTTGGTTTTTTGGTTTTTTTTTTTCCTTATTTTAGTTTCTAAGACATAGGATCACAGAATCACAGAATGGTTTGGGTTGGAAGGGACCTTAGACATCATCTGTTTCCAACCCCCCTGTCATGGGAGAGATGCCTTCCATTAAACCAGGCTGCTCAAAGCCCAGTCCAATTGGGCCTTGAACACTGCCAGGGGTGGGGCAGCCACAGCTTCTCTGGGCAATCTGTGCCAGGGCCTCACCACCCTCACAGTACAGGATTTCTTCCTAATATCTAATCTGTATCTCCTCTCTTTCTGTTTAAAGCCATTCCCCCTTGTTCTGTCACTAAATGCCCTTGTAAAAAGTCCCTCCCCAGTTTTCTTGTAGGCTCCCTTTAGGAGCCAATGACACCAAGCTGTGTGGTGTGGTCGATATGCTGGAGGAAAGGGATGCCATCCAGAGGGACCTTGACACACTTGAGAGATGGGCCTGTGCAAACCTCATGAAGCTCAACAATGCAAAGTGCAAGGTCCCGCACCTGGGTCAGGGCAATCCCAGGCACAGCTACAGGTTGGGCAGAGAATGGACAGAGAGCAGCCCTGCGGAGAAGGACTTGGGGGTGCTGACTGACAAGAACCTGAACATGAGCTGGCTTGAGTGTGCGCTCACAGCCCAGAAAGCCAACTGTGTCGTGGACTGCATCATAAGGAGTATGGGGGAAGGTTCCCCCCTTTTCCTTCTTATTTTATTTCTTCTTTTCCTCCTTCTTCTTCTTTTCCACATGGAGGCACCAACAATGGATGGATTGGCCAAATAGCTCCAAGAATACAAACACAATCCTGCTGCCTTCCTACGGCCTGTGTCTCAGCTGTGAAGGAGCCAACCCAAAAATAGTATGAGCAATCCAAAAGGGACCCACACCAACCAATTATGAATCAGCCTTTTTCTGTTCAAGGGAGAGGGTACCCACATGCAATACTGTCGTTCTTCCTGCATGACCAGGGGGAGGACACAAGGAAGCGGGATGGTGAAGCTAGCAGGAGACTAGAAGCTCAAGTACAGGAACTGCACAGAAAAACAATAGCCAAAAGGCATCAATTCAGTAAAATTACTGCTCCAGTTGGGCAGAGTAGAACAGCTGATCAAGTAGAACCTTGATGAAGGGACTTCTATTTTGGAGTTACAAAACTCAAGTAACGAAGACTCTGAGCAGGAATAGAGGGGTCCTGCCTTTGGCCAGGTGGAGGAAAGGGACAACTGGGTTTACTGAACTGTGTGGGTTTGATGGTCTACCACATAAGCCCCATGGGAGGGCTGTGAACAGCAGTGCCCAGAGTACTCTACTGTCATCAGATTACCAAGGGGCAGAATCTATCTGTATTTCTGGACTGATGGGAAGATCCCAAGAACTGTCTCTGCGGGAGGCTAAGCCTAACTGGAAACGAGTAGCAGAAGCATCCTATTGTGGCTAGTGCAGAGGCTCCATGTGTCCTTGGCATAGACTTCCTAAGGAGATGGTACTTCAAGGACCCAAAAGGGTGCTGGTGAGCTTTTGGTATAGCTGCCTTGAGCACAGAGAAAATTAAACAGCAGTCTAACTTCCCCAGTTTCTCAGAAGATCCTTCTGTTGTGGGGTTGTTGTAAATCAAAGAACAGCAGGTGCCAATTGCTACCATGACAGTGCACTGGCTGCAATATCACACCAACCGAGAATCCATGATTCTCATCTATAAGCTGATCCAGCAACTGGGAGAGTCAGAGAGTGATCAGCAAGACCCACTCATCCTTTAATAGCCCCACACGGCCAGTGCAAAAATCTAAAGGACAGTGGAAGTTAACAGTGGACTATTGTGACCTGAACAAGGTCACACCACCACTGAGCTAACAGACACATTAGAACTTCAATATGGAGTCAAAAATGGTATGCAACCACTGATATCGCAAAACCAACGCGTTTTTCTTGATCCCTCTGGCTGCAGAGTGCAGGCCACAGTATGCTTTCACATGATGAGGTGTCCAATACACCTGGAATTGACTGCCCCAGGGGCAGAAACACAGCCCTACCATTTACAATGGATTGATACAGATTGCTCCAGAACAAGGTGGAGCTCCAGAAAAATCTGCAGTATAGTGATGATATCATTGTGTGGGGCAACACAGCAAAGGCAGTGTTTAAGAAGGGGAGAAAAAGAATCCAGATTCTTTTGAAAGCTGACTTTGCTATAGAACAAAGTAAGGTCAAAGGACCTTCATAGGAGATCCAGGTTTTATGACTGAAATAGCAAGATGGGCATTGGCGCCTCCCAGTGGATGTGATCAATAAAATAACAGCAATGTCTCCATTAACTAACAAGAAAGAAACACAAGCTTTCTTACGTGTTCTGGGGTTTTGGAGAATGTGTATTCATGGTTACAGTCTGATCATAAACAGTCTCTACTGAGTAATCCAGAACAACTTTGAATGGGGCCCTGAGCAGCAACAAGCCTTTGAACACATTAAATGGGAGACAGCTTGTGCAGTAGCACTTGTGCTGGTCTGGACAGGACAAGATGTGAAAAACGTGCTCTACACCTCACCCAGGGACAACGGCCCCACCCGGAGCCTCTGGCAGAAAGCTCCTGGAGAGACTCAAGGTTGGCCTCTAGCGTTTTGGAGCTGGGGATATAGAGAATCCGAAGGCCGTAACACTGAAAAAGAAACTTTAGCAGCATGTGAAAGAATTCGATCCACTTCAGAAGCAGCTGGTGCTGAAGCTCAGCTCTTTTTGGCACCCTAACTGTCTGTGCTCAGCTGGATATTCAAAGGGCATGTCCCCTCTACACGTCATGCAACTGATGTCAAAACTTGGGAGTGTGTTGCACTGATAACACAATGGACTTGAGTGGGAAACCTTGACTGCCTGGGAATCCTAGAATTGATTGTGGACTGGACAGAGGGCCCAATTTTGGAGTGTCACCAGAGGAGGTGACTTGTGCTGGAGGTCCCACTGTATAATAAATCACCAGAAAATGATAGGCAATATGTGCTGTTTACAGATGGATCCTGTCATATTGTGGGAAAACATCAAAAGTGGAAAGCTGCTCTGTGGAGTCCTACACAAAAAGTCAGAGAAACTGCTGAAGGAAAAGGTGAATCAAGTCAGCTTGTGGAAATGAAAATTAACAAGCTGCCTTTAGATACTGCTGAACAAGAAAAATGGCCAGTACTTTATCTGTATACTGACTCACAGATGATGGCAAACACCCAGTGGGGGTGGTTGCAGCTACGGAAGCAGACCAACTCACAAAGCAGAGATAAACCCATATGGGCTGTTGAATTGTGGCAAGGTATTGCTGCCTGGGTGGAGAAGATGGTTGTAAAAGTATGTCATGTAGATGCTGACATACATAAGAGTCAGGCCACTGAAGAACATTGAAACAATGAGCAAGTGAACCAGGCTGCTAGAATTGAAGTGGATCAGGTGGATCTCAGCTGGGAACAAAGGGTGAGCTGTGTATAGCTCAATGGGCTTGTGAAACATCAGGACATCTAGGAAGAGATGCAACATATAAATGGGCTCATGATTGAGGTGTGAACTTGACTATTGCAGCCATTGCACAGGTTACCCATGAATGTGAAAGGTGGGCCATAAGCAAACAAGCCAAGTGTTCAAAGCCATTTTGGTATAGGAGACGGTGGCTGAAATATTAATATGGGGAAGCCTGGCAGATAGATTATATCACATTACCATGGACCCACCATAGCAAGCACTGTGCTTGCAATGGTAGAAGCAACCACCAGTTAGCTGGAAACATACACTGTGCCCTACACCACTGATCAAAACACCATCATGGGCCTTGAGAAACAAGTCTTATGGCAACATGGCTCCCCAGAAAGAACTGAGTCAGACAATGGGACTCATTTCCAGAACGACCTTATAGACACTTGGGCCAAAGAACACGGCATTGAGTGGATATATCACATCCCCTACCAGGCACCAAACTCTGGGAAAATCGAATGGTACAATGGGCTGTTAAAAACTACACTGAGAGCTATGGGTGGTGAGACTTTCAAACACTGGGATACACACTTACCAAAGCTACTTGGCTAGTTAACACTAGAGGATCTGCCAGTTGACCTGATCCTGCCCAATCAAAAACCCTGTGCACTGTGGAAGGAGATAAGATCCCAGTAGTACATCCCCATAGTACATAAAAGGAGCTGGATGGGAAAAAACAGTGTGGGTTATTCCTTCTTGAGGAAAGGGTAGACCTGTTCATGGGCTTGTTTTCGCTCAAGGACCTGGGTGCACTTGGTAGGTAATGCAGAAGAATGGGGAAGTCCAGTGTGATTTAAACCTGGATAAAAATAATCCATGATTTAAGTTGTATGATAGCAGTGTTACATAATGCTGTATTATAGCAGGAATTCTCACTACTAGGCAGAATAGAGCCAAAAGGAGGAATTTATTGCAATGCTATGTCCTACTCCAAAGGAACCAGGGCTGGAGAATGTAATGGATATACCTTTAAATTGTTGTAAACTGTGATTTGAGTAACATGTTACTGAAAGTACTACAGCACAAACCACCTGAACGAAAAAAGGATGAACCTCACAAGAATCACTGCTAGTGCAGCAGTGACCTAACTTGAGCTAGTTCTAGTGCCCAGTAACTCTGCACAACACACCACCTCTCCTGCCTGAGTGAACACCGTAACAGGTGAAGCCCAAAGTCCTAGACCAAATGAAGTCAATGAACATTTTGTGGATATTTATGGACATTTCACATTTTGTGGGGAACAGGGTGGTTAAAGAGGGGAGGGTAGGACCTGAACATGATGTAAATGGTGTGGAATAAGGTATGTAAATGTGCCGGCTTTGGCTGGGACAGAACTAAATTTCTTCACAATAGCTCGTATGGGGCTATGTTTTGGATTTGTGCTGAAAAAGGCAGATACAACACAAGAATGTTTTCATTATTGCTGAGCTGTGCTTACACAGAGTCCAGGGCTTTTCTGCTCCTCACCCCACCAGTGAGTAGACTCAGGGTGCACAAGACACATGGGAGCGGACACAACACTGGGCAAGATCTTTCCAGTTATAAGTGGGTCAACTGCACTGTCTTCAGGAAAATTTCACTATAAATATCTGGCAGACAGGTTTCCTGAGCTATCTGGAAGTGATGTAATCTTCCACTGCTGTAGACAAGCAGCAGCATTTTCAATACTTCTTAGTAGCTTTTCAAGCTGGAAAGTGTTACACTAGTGACATGCTGAGGTGACAAAGACAGCAGTTAGGGGGTGAGGCTCAAGGAGATGGCTGAGTCACAACTGAAACAGGCACTCCACCTCTGCTTCCTACCAATCTTATGCCTGGGCAATCTCATCCCCATTGGTACCAGTCTGGCAGGTTTCTGATCCCAAATTAGCCCAGTCTCAAAAAAAATACACAGAAAACCTCAATCTCTTTTTTTTTTTTTTTTTTTTTTTTTTTTTTTTGCCTCAGTGGGCAAGTTTTCATAAAGGAAAAGAGTATCTGTTGCACAACACAAAACAAAAACTATTTAAAAGACGTACCAAATACTTGTGGGAGCTAAGTAAATGTAGTTACAGAGAAACTGGAAATCCAATGAATTGCTGTAAGCTGGAGCAAAAAGTCTGTGTCAGATTCAAGATCAGCGCACAGAAATGCCAGAGATTACATCTCTTAAAAAACAAAATAAATTATTCTGTGATGCCCAATACTGTGATTTGTTCTTTGTGTTCAGTCTTATCATTTATATGTATCAAGCTCATCTTACGTTAGTGAGTTGTACTCTTTTAACATTTTTCAATCTCTCCCTGTTGTTTTCTTTAATTCCAGGTAAATTTAGCAAGATTTGCTAATTCACTCTCCCATTTCAGTATATTTGTATTCAATATGCTAATTTTACTTTTTCTCACAAAAGCTAATTATATCTTGATGCTACCTATTTAGAACAAAATCTCAGCTAATAAATGTTAGGGTCTTCCAAGTATCATGTGTATTAAGGACATATGACCCTTTTAGCTTACTTTCTCTTGTATTAGTCTGATCATAGAAAATGCTAGTAAGTAAGTGTAAATTATTTGTCTAATTGAAATCTAAAACAGAATCTTTGAGTTTCATAAAGACAACAGGAATTTTAGTTCATAAAAATGACAGGAACTTGAGAGAGTCTTGCATGCGTGTACTAGTGACACCAGGCCCTAAGACATAAGACTAGACACTGCCTGACCCACTGCAGTCATGATGACTTGAAACATGCTGAGCCTGCAGCCACCCAAAACAACTTTATGGAAGAAGGAGGCAAGACAAGGCTCAGAAATGTTTCCGTGTTTGGCTCCTCCAGGCACATCTGCTCATAACAGTGGCTTTGGTAAATTAAGCTACCCTCCCATACCAGGATCTCTCCCAAGAATGTCTTGCCCAGAGTTCTTTCTTATTTTGAAGGGGTCATATAGGAGAAGGCAAAAGGTCACTTCCAAGTGCTGATGCAGAGCACTAGGCTATAAAGCTATCATGTCCTGTCTTTGAAAGGTACCATAAGTCATTTCGGAAAGTCTCTGCTATGTATATCCCTTCAGAACCTGTGTACTTGTACACATTTTGCTGAGGAAGTCTGGATTAGCACGGGAAGGAGAATTTCCATGAGGTCCATCTGATGAGGTAGGTTAAGAGCAGCTTTTTTCCATAAATCTGAAAGCAGAAAAGAATTTGGAAGCGATCCTCCTGAACTAGTCAGTAAGGCGGTGATGAAGAGGTGTCCTAGGTTTAGCAGTGCCAGTCATTTTTCTCCTTCTTAGTGGCTGGTGCAGCGCTGTGGTTTTGACTTTCGGCCTGGGGACAGTACTGATAAAACCGATGTTTTCAGTTGCTGGTCAGAATGTTTACCCTGACCAAGGACTTTGTGAGTCTCATGCTGTGCCAGGGAGGAGGGGAAGCTGGGAGGAAGCAGAAACAGGACACCTGACCCAAACTAGCCAAAGAGGTATTCCATACCACAGCACGTCATGCCCAGGATGTAGAACTGAGAGTTCTGGGAAGGGCGGGATCGCTGCTGGGTGGGGATGAGTTATCGGTCAGCAGGTGGTGAGGTGTTGTATTCTCTCCCCTTGTTATTTCCCTTATCATTATTATTATTGGTGGTAGCAGTAGTGATTTGTGTTATACCTTAGTTATTAAACTGTTCTTATCTCAACCCGTGGGAGTTGCATTCTTTCAATTCTCCTCCCGGTCCCTCCAGGAGCAGGGGGAAGAAAAGAGCAGGGGGCGGGGGGGGGGGGGGAGGGAAGTAGACTGAGTGGTTCTGATTTACAGCCTGGGCTTAAACCACGACAAGAGGGCATGCATAAAGAGGAAGAAATGGCTAAGCAAGTGCAAGCAACCTTTACAAAACAGGCAGGTCACCTAATTCGGTAAGAAGGGTCATTTAGTGATAAGGGAACTAGGAGCATTGCTTTTACAGCTACGTGTCCACTTCCCCACCTGTCCCGGGTTTTCCCACTTCCTGTAATTTGCGTTTCTAGTTCCCGTGAGTAATTAGCTCTGAACATTAGCTACAGGATATACAGGATATACACAGGATATATAGGGTGTGTATATGTGTGTATATATATATATATACACACCGTTTGGTATCCAGCGGGGTGGCAGTGCCTGCAGCTTTCCAACTGACGAGCAAACTCTTCTACCTGTAAAAACAAGGCGGCTATCCACCACTCTAGCCCGCCTGGCGACCCACAAGGCACCGCGGCTCGGCCACTGCTCGAAAGGAACCCCCATGCCGAGCCCTCGAGCCCGCCTTTAGCGTCACGACACGCCCCCGTGGGGGGCGGGGCGGGGTCGGGCCGCACTGCCGGAAGACCAGGGCGGCTGGGCCGCGCGGGGGAAGTGGTGGTGTTTCCGCCGGTGCACAATGGCAGAGCGGTGGTAGCGGCGGGGCCGTCGGCGGCCGGTGAGTGTCCCTCCCTGGGTGGGTGGCGGCCGGGCGACGCCTTCCCCGGCCGCGGCCCTTTCCTGCCCTCCTCTCCTGAGCCTGGCCCGTGGTCCCGCACCCCGCAGGCTGCCCGGTTGAGGCGGCTGTGCAGGGCAGGGCTGGCCCGGAGAGGAGGCTGCTGCACCACAGGCGCCGCAGCTGTCCTGCTCCAGTCGCCCCCCCGCCTCCTCTAGGCCTTTTCCTGAGCCTGGAGTTGTACGGGGTGAAGAGGGCAAGAGAGGCTGGGGGCCTTCCTCAGCCGGGGGGAGGACGGGAGGGATGCGGCAGGGAGCCGCGGCGTGCGAGCAGGGGAGCCCCGGCCCACGGAACGTGTTTCCTGCTTTGTGGTGACTGAGGCCGGTGTCGTGCACCACCGTCAGGAACCCGTTGACAACTTCGCTGGTGGTGCCTGCTGCGTCTGGCCCCGCGTGAAGCCTTGCGGTCACATAGCGGCGTGGCTGTGAGTCGTTGGGGCAGTCCACCGCAGTGTAGCCCCCGCCCAGCTCCTGGCCAACTCCTCTCTTCGTGGCTGGGAGCCAGAGGCGAGCGTGAATTTGGGACTCTTTGCTCCCTTCCGGGGCCAGCAGTGTGTCGTCATCCCGGCTGGTGGCTGGATGTGGGCGTTGCTTCTGGGATTGACTCTAAAACAGGCTGGTTTCAGTGAAATTCACGTGTGACAGCAGTTTCTCTCCTAAAATAGGAAGCAAATTCACTTTGTGTAGCTGAAACTTTTCTTTCAGATCCTAGCTGGAATAGCTACATCTCTGCAGTCGTACATAACATACTGTGAATTCAGGTCATTAGGATAAGAATCCTATTCATTTTGTCACTCACTTGAGAGAAAAAAAAAACAACCTCTACTGCTTAAGGGAGGATAGACACTGAAAGCCTCAAGCTTACAGAAAGCAGACACAGAGATGCCTAAGGGTGCCTTTGGGGTCTGCGAAACACAGAAAATGTTTAAGAAAATCAGGTACCCTACTCCCATATTAAGGGCAACAGCACATTTCCTGCTGTTTCAGCACTTCTTGTAAGTGCCCTGCAGCCTTTTCTATGTCCATAATCATATACATCTCTTTTGAAAGAGCAAACCTTTTTTGTTTGGTTGCATGTTGCTATATTTAATTAATACAATACTCAGTGTTGATGTGACCACTCCTGCTTATGTGTCTGCCCATGTCTTTTCCAAGTAACTCCCCCTTTCACAATCCACAAAGGGTTTACGCAAACATGGAGTTGTAGCTGCCTGGAA
Organism: Psittacula echo; assembly: GCF_963264785.1. Classification (NCBI taxonomy): domain Eukaryota; kingdom Metazoa; phylum Chordata; class Aves; order Psittaciformes; family Psittacidae; genus Psittacula; species Psittacula echo. The sequence goes on along the minus strand of NC_137742.1, from coordinate 44,940,671 downwards.
ATTTTTTACAAAAAAGAACATGGATGTGACCAACTGTTGAGAGAGGAGGAGGAGCAAATCAGTAGCCCAGATGTTTTGGAGAATACTAAAATATGAAATAGGAATGCTTAATACTGAGTGATGTGAGACTTCAGAATGGTGGTCTGCGTAAAATGTGCAGAGTACACTAGGAGTGTAACATTGTTTCTTATTCATTGTGTCACATCTGCCTGACAGACATGTAGAAATTGAGTAGCAACCTATCTCCTCTGATAACAATTTTTGTTCATAACAAGGCGAACAGTGTCTAGTGTGGGGAGAGGGGATACTCAGATGATGGAGAATGGTTTTGGGGCCACCCTTGTTACTGCCTCTTATATTCTTACATATTCAACATGCTACAGAGTTCCTTTGTTCATTCTTTCAAACCTTTCCTGTGCTGAGCTGAGACTGTCACGTGGACTTTTGAAAGTAGTCATCTGTGCTAAAGGCATCTAGACTTTTATGCCCAAAAAAGCCAATAGCTGTCTCTGTATTTAGTAAACCAGCCATGAACATTAGACATTTCAAGAGAAGGAACTTAGCAGAGTTTTGAACTGCCTTTCATTGAAGAAAATTTTGTTTTTCTCAAAGACTTGCTTGGCTTATGGTGTTACAGAGCTAGGGCTTTGATTGTTGGCTTTTCCATAACAAATAGTAACCAGTGTTTGTCACTTGATTGATTTTGAAATACAACTTTTAACTTTTTTATTTCTAGGTGTGAATTACTAAGTTGAACAGCAATAACCATGGGAGATGCTGCAAAACCTCTCTTTGCCAAACAAAATCAGGAACAGGAAATTTTACATCAGCAAGAATTAAAAGGAAGTTCATTACAGAAAGCGTACCATGACTTCATGGACGAATGCGGAAATGGCCATAGGAAGAAAACATATACCAGCCTGCCAAAAAAAAAGAGAGCACCGGGTCACTACGAAGGCATTCCCAGACGAGGGCCACGTAGTGTTTTCAGTAGCCCAAGTTCAATTAAAAATGCAATATACAGTCAAAAGTCGAAGTTCAATGATACCCAAAGAGACCAAATAAAGAAGTGGGTATCTGATGACCACCATGGTACTTATGACAGCTGGAGAGAATACCGATCTCTTGCCCGGATTCCTGTGTATAGCAGGACAAGAAAGGACTCTCTTCATGAGATTGAAGGTGCTAGAACCAGAAATGGAAGACAACTTCAGGAAGACTTCATGACTGAAGATGTGCCAGACATGCAGAAAGGAAGCTCTGGTAATCAATGTTTGGTTTCAGGGGTATTTTGCGCAACTGTCCGGTAAAGTAGTTTGCTGTGTCAGTTACTGAAAAGTAAAATTTCAAGATTCACTGTTAAAGCAAAAAAAATAATTTTTGCTCTGTCAAATGTTGCAAACTATGGACTGTACTATACTGCAGCATTTTAAACAATTGTTTAAATTGTTACAGTGAATGATACAGAAATTATTCTATAAATTGTGTTGCTAGCTTATGAGTGGTAGGAGTAGGTAGATTGCCACATCTGTGCAGTGCCCCTGTTTGCAGTTTTCCAGGTACGATGTGATTGAATCTCTTAAGGTTGATAAGGGATCTTTAAGTTCAGGTGATGCAAGCGTTGTGGTTTAATCCAAGCCCAGAGACTAATTACCACAGAGCTTCTCACTCACCCTTCCTCCCCCAGTGGAATGGGGAGGAGAATCTGAAAAAAGGTAAAACCTGTCAGTTGAGATAAGAACAGTTTTTAATAATTAAAATAAGGTATAATGTAATACTAATGCTACTAATAATAATGAAATGGAAAATTACGAAAAAGAAAGATAAAAACAAACAAAAAGAGAAAAATAAAACAAACAAAAAATGAAACAAAAAATCAACAAACAGTGATGTACAATACAATTGCTCACCACCCACTGATTGATAGCCTGACCTGAGCAACGATCTGCCCTTCTTGGGTGACTCCCCCCAGTTTAAATACTGGACATGACATGCTGTGGTATGGAATACCCCTTTGGCTAGTTTGAGTCCTGTCTTTGCTCCTTCCTGGCATCTTGTGCACCACTTCAGTGACAGAACATGAGAGACTGAAAAGTCCTTGATCAGGGTAAGAGCTACTAAGCAACAACTAAAACATTGATGTGTTACCAGCCTTTTTCTCAGACTAAAGCCAAAATTCAGCACTGTACCAGCTACTAGGAATTAAAATAACTATCCCAGCTGAAACCAGGACAACATGGTGACATTTTAGAGCTACTGATAAGGTCTGTAACAACAGTTAACGAAGATAGAAGACAATGCTGCATAGGTATTGTGACGACTTAATACTAGCAAGAGTAATACAACAATAACACAAAAGTAATTCTCCATGCATATTGAACTTCTCTATGGGCAGTTGATACTAATAATGAGAGTGTAAGCCCTGAGTGCTGAAATACAAGGAAAGGCAGGCTAAGGGAGGATAAAATGATTAATATCAAAATATCTTCATTGAATGCGAGTACTAAAAGGAAGTGTAAGTGGACAGAGGAGTCTTTAAAGAAAAGAATATAATTAAATAATGATTAAAGTGTAGATGAGGTGCTACTAACATGGGACAACTGCCTTTTAACGTGAAGTCTTGTTTTAGTTAAGAAGGGGGCCAAAGACAGTATTGGTCTGCCCCCCCCCAACTGAGGAGGAATGCTACTGATGGTTGATACTGGGAAGTCCAGGAATTAAATGTCCTTTCCCATGGTATAACTGTGAGCAGTGTCTCTTATTGTTAGAACCAAGTTGCACACTTAAACTCCAGATGAGGAGAAAGCAAAGTAGAATGTTTTCATGCATTTGTCCTTGAAATTGCTGGGTTGAATGAACTTTTTCTGTGAAACTTAAGGAACTCGCTGAAGTAGATTTTTGGAACCACTCAGTTATGATTGGAGAACTTACAAGTGAGCTACTGGCATATAGGAAAGGGCAAACATCTCTTAAAATTGGGATTTTAAAGTATGCAACTTTAATCTTAGAAATCCATTCTGGAACAAATAATATAACCTAACATGGCCTTCTGTGATGGGGTTAGGGAACTGATGGACGGAGTAGAGCAGTTGACATCATCTACCTGGACTTGTGCAAAGTGTTCGACACTGTCTCACATGACATCCTTGTCTCTGAATTGGAGAGACATCAATTTGATGGGTGGACCACTCGGTGGATAAAGAACTGGCTGGAGGGTGACATGCAGAGTTATGGTCAATGGTTCAATGTCCAGCTGGAGACCAGTAATGAGTGGTGTCCCTCAGCGATCAGTGTTGGGACCAGTCTTGTTCAACATTTTTGTTAGTGACGTGGACTGTGGGATTGAGTGCGCCCTCAGCACGTTTGCCGATGACACCAAGCTGTGTGGTTCGGTTGACACGCTGAAGGAAGGGATGCCATCCAGAGGGACCTCGACACGCTTGTGAGGTGGGCTGATGCCAACCTTATGAAGTTTAACCATGCCAAGTGCAAGGTCCTACACCTGAGTCGGAGCAATCCCAGGCACAGCTACAGGTTGGGCAAAGAAGAGATTGAGAGCAGCCCTGCAGAGAAGGACTTGGGGGTGTTGGTCGATAAAAAATGAACATGAGCCAGCGTCAGTGTGCGCTCACAGCCCAGAAAGCCAACCGCATCCTGGGCTGCATCAAAAGGAGCGTGACCAGCAGGTCGAAGGAGGTGATCCTGCCCCCCTACTCTGCTCTCATGAGACCTCACTTGACGTATTGTGTGCAGTTCTGGTGTCCTCAACATAAAAAGGCCATGGAACTGTTGGAACAAGTCCAGAGGAGGGCCACGAGGATGATCAGGGGACTGGAGCACCTCCCGTATGGAGACAGGCTGAGAAAGTTGGGGCTGTTGAGCCTGGAGAAGAGAAGGCTGCGTGGAGACCTCATAGCAGCCTTCCAGTATCTGAAGGGGGCCTACAAGGATGCTGGGGATGGGCTCTTCATCAGGGACTGTAGTGACAGGACAAGGGTTAATGGGTTCAAACTTAAACAGGGGAAGTTTAGATTGGATATAAGGAGGAAGTTCTTTACTGTGAGGGTGGTGAGGCACTGGAATGGGTTGCCCAGGGAAGTTGTGACTGCTCCATCCCTGGCAGTGTTCAAGGTCGGGTTGGACAAAGCCTTGGTTGACATGGTTTAGTGTGAGGTGTCCCTGCCCATGGGAGGTAGGTTGGAGCTAGATGATCTTAAGGTTCTTTCCAACCCTAACTGTTCTGTGATTCTACAAACAAAGGGATGTGTAGCAGTAAACATGGATTTTCCAAGAAGAAAGTATGCCAGCTCTTTCTTACTTATTTCTTTAAAATAGTGGTCAGTCCCCTGTGGATGTGGGAGAAGCAGTTGGTAGATACTGCTAGCACTTTAGACACTCTGTGACAGTTCTGTAAGTAGAGGAAAATTCTCCAGATGAAATTAGTGCAAGAGACTTGCAGAGCTGTAATCAGATATATACCAAATGCTTACCAAAAATTTTGTCAAAATGATGGGAAATATGTGTGAGAATTCTGTTCTGTTCAATGTTTATTAAGTTAGTCTGATGATGAATGAAGACAGCATGCTTATTAATTGTGTGTTTTTAAATTTCAGTATGCTGTGGAGCTGGTAGGAACAGAATGTAGAAAAGCAGGAAGGTCAATTAAAATAACTTTGTACAATTGGCAAAATGACCTACATACAGGATGAAATACAAAATACACGTGCAAATGCCATTGCTTAAGTAGGGATGTCAACTGTACAAATAAAGGAGGAAAAGTTATTTTAAAGTAGTTTCTTTTTTTCAGAGAAGAATCTGAAACTGTAGTGAATCAGAAAATGATCATCAGTAGTCAGTGTCATGGCACTGTGAGGTATGTAAACAGACTCACAGCCTGAAGTATTCCTGTTGCTGTAAGCCTCTGGTAAATTCAGTTGCAGTACTCTGTCCAGCTTTGCATCCTCCTTGAATGAGTAAAATGGAAACAGTCCAAAGAAGAGCAAATATAATGCCAGGTCGCATAGAGGATGGAAACTACAGAAACCATAAACAATCACCATTCTCTCTGCAAAAAGGAAGCTTAGGGAGGCATGATAACAGTCTTCAGCTGTCTAGAAAAGGTATTAAAAAGCTGATGAGGTAACCTGTCTTGTGTCTGCAATACATGGAACACAAAGCAAGGGGCCTAAAATTGAGCAGGAAAGGTTCAGATGAGGGAAATAAAGGAATGAGGGGAATAAAGGGAATGTTTCTTAGAATAAAAGGTAGGGGAAGTACTGGAGAGGTTGTCTGGGCAGGTCAGGAGCATGTACCTGAGGGCCTTTAAGAACAGGTTAGGTGAGCATTGCTCAGGGTTGACAAAGTTCATTTCATTCTGCTGAGAAGCACTGGCATGGCATAGCCCGTCTCTTGAGGTCTCTTCAAAAGCTCTAATTCTGTATCAAGTAGCAAACAATTACTAAAAATGTGTCTCTCAGCATTTCCTTTTACTTGAACTCTTCCATGCAGTTGTCTCTTCCCTTTATACCTTTTTACTGTAGCTTATAAGAAAGTTCACCAGATCTGAGGCACTGTTTTTTTCTGCAGAAGCTTTAACTTTAACTTGTCTTTGGTACTTTATTTAGTCATTAACCTGTAATCAGATTGCCACTACCATAACTACCAAATACTAGAAGTGTTTGTTTACTTTGGAAGTTTGTTTTTATTTACTTTGGAATTTGTTTTTAAGTTACTTCATGGTTACTAAAATAATTGATAAGTAGGTAGTTGTGACACACTTTCCTGCAAAGACGTTAATTTAATAAACTTTTTTGTCTTAAGTTCTATCTATGCTGCTCAGTAAAATTGACACCAAACAACCATGGCAGGTCTTTGGAGTTTGAGCAGGAGAGTCAATGTGAAAAATGGAAGGGATGGGTAAAGTTTAGAAACTCAGATTTCTGTTTCTGCTCCTTGAACTTCTTTCGGAGTACTGTTGCTGCAGCCCTCATAGCCTTATTTCTGTTTATTCCAGCATAAACTTGTGCTGCTGCTGAAAGAAATTATATTGCCATTCTTGATCTGGTCCTGTTTACAACGCTAGCACATGCATGCTGCTTACTGAACTGAGTCAAACAACTGGTTGAAAATACACAACCAAATTGTTTCTCTTTTGCCAACTATTAGAGGCAAAAACTGTGGTCCCAGCATAGAAACTTTAAATGTGTTTGCTAGAGCAGTTGTGTTACCTTTTTAATTATTGTAAATTAAAACCTAATGCTATGGTAGGGGTTTTGTAGTCTAAGAAGTTACATGAACTTTCTCAGAAGCAGGGAACTTTAGGAATTCCATGCATCTGGACATCCTGTATAGCTGTTCAAGTGAGTGGTAAGATGTGATCTAAAGTAATGTGTGAAGATGTGGCCTCTGTATATTCATACCTGGGATTATTTTTTACAGGTATTCTTTGGACCAATAGCAATTCCTGCTTCAAAATAATGACAAAGTTTGCTTAAAAGTAGACGTTGTATTTACATTATTAATTTTTATTAAATTAATAATTAATATTAAATTAATAATAAATTATTAATTTGTGCCAGAACTTTGCTGTAAACGTAACAAGCTTTCTAAGCATGTTTATTCTGCCAGTTTTATAGCTGTATGAAGCTATGTGTGCAGATACTTAGCAAGTTCTTTATTTACTGATTTCTGTAGCCAGTAGAGGTTGGGTTTGGGTTTTTATGGTTTGTTTTGGTTTTTTGTTTTGTTTTTCACTTGCCTATTTAATAAGGTAAAGGCAATACTGATTCATATGCTGGTTTAATTGAAAGGCAAGTGACATTGACAGGCTTTATTGCTGGTGATAATAAATTGTTCTGTGTCACCTAAGCCATGGAAATGCTGTTAGCTCATACAAATCATTCAGATTGGCCTACACTCACTGATTCTCTGATACTCATAGTGTTATATGGATCAGTTCACTGTCTAGTTTGTTCATCTACCTCAGCCTGATCAGGCATCCTCAAATCTTTGGATATTTTCTATTTTTTCAATATAGTGACATACAGGTGTGTCTCGCCTATGCAGTGAAATTTATTGCATCTAATTGTATGTTTTTAGCCAATTTTTACAAAGCTATTTAAATAAGGTCAATGACTTCAATGGGACAAATCAGTGTTTTATAGTAGTTTGGAGCAAAGTTAATACATGTTATGACACAATATATTTTTGCTATTATCACACTTGCAAATGGCAGATTTTGCAACCATGCAGGGTATATGATTTGTATCTTAACTTTGACTTGCACAGAAGTAGAATGGTAAATTAAAGAAAAAAAGAAAAAATGCTGTGTGGTACTCTGAAGTTATTTGACATATTTGCTCTCATAACTCTTTATAAGAAACGAAGAAGCTTAGGAAACCAAGATTGAGAAGAAATAGAAAAGCTGAGTACGATCAAGACGAAGCGGATGGTCCAGTCATAGATGAATCTGTGCTGTCAGAAAAAGAACTTCTAGGATTGCAGCAAGCTGAAGAACGATTGAAGCGAGACTGCATTTATAGACTGAAGAAGGTGCCATTGTCTTTACTTGTGTAGACCTCTCCTTTTTTTGTCTGTAAGAACAACATAAAGGGTACACTTTGAGCAATTTCTCTGGTTGTAGCTAGAAAGTCTAGTTATAGAATTGATGTAACATACAAAACAGGTGCTGTTAATGAATTCTTAAGAAAAGGTAGATTATGCTTTGGGTATTTTTTTTAAGCAATTTAAGCACAAAAAATGGCTGCTCCTTTAGTTCATGAATTAACATTATATCACTAGATGCTGGGGTAGTGGACCAGAAAAGTTTTGTTGTGTGTTTGTTCAGTGTCGTAGTTTAAGCCCAGCTGGTAACTCAGAACCACGCAGCTGCTCATTCACTCTCCCGCCCCCCCCTTCTCCCTCCCTGCTCCCAGAGCGATGGAGAAGAGAACGGAAGCAATGTAGCTCCCACGGGTTGAGATAAGAGCAGTCCAGTAACTAAGGTATAACATAAAACCACTGCTGCTACCACCAATAATAATAATGATAAGGGAAATAACAAGGGGAGAGAATACAATTGCTTGCCACCTGCTGACCAATATCCAGCCCAGCCCGAGCAGTGATCTGGGCCTTCTGGGTGACTCCCCCCAGTTTATATACTGGGCATGACATGCTATGGTTGGCTAGTTTGGGTCAGGCGTCCTGTCTCTGCTTCCTCCCAGCTTCTTGTGCCTCTCCTCCCTGGCAGAGCATGAGACTAGAAGTCCTTGATGGAAGTAAGCATTACTTAACAGCAACTCAAAACATCGGTGTTGTCAGTGTTGTTCTCAGGCTAAAGTCAAAACCACAGTACTAGCTAGCTACTAGGAAGGAGAAAAATAACTGCTACAGCTGAACCCAGGACATTCAGTTTTTCTATTTCATAAGCATTGGGTATTTTCCGCTGTGAAAGACGTGTTGATCTTGATTGACAAAGGTCTACCATTCTTTGGATGTTATATTTGATACATGACCTTTTTGACTGTAAAAATGGAATTAGGAAAGCTAAAGTGAGTATTTATGGACTTCAGAGTTAGTCATTCAACTTAGCAAGGGTATTGAATGAAATGAAAGTAATGTCTTTCTATATTTTAGGTTTTTTTACTGTCTTTATTTTAGCAATCTCGAAGCTACCCATCAGCAAAATATATCTGCAGTTTGTGTGATGTTTTGATTGAGTCGGTGGCTTTTGCTCATAAGCATATTAGAGAAAAAAGACACAAGAAAAGCCTAAAGGTGAGTTAAAGACACGAAAAAGTTCAAAATGCACTTTTATGAAACTGTCCTCACCCTGCTAATTACACTGAGACTGCACTGCTTCTAAAATCATTCCGCACTGATTTTTTTCTTTTGCTGTGTTTGAATCTTCTTTAAAATTATTACTTAATGGTAAAAAGAGTAAACTGAGTAAACTTGGGACCTGGACTTTGCCTTCACCCTAAGCTTTGGAATTTACATTGTAGTTTTTCATACCTGTTCAAATAAGTCCTCATTTTAAAGTATGATGCAGCAATATTTTGGTAGTAGTGATTGAAGTATAATAAAAACATGATACCAACTGAGTGTTCTGTTTTGCTGTTCTATAATTCTTCTCGTAGACTAGTTGTATATATTCTTCTTGGTGTATATTATTGGTGTATATTTCATTGGTATATTTCAACAAGAAAGAGTTTTTATCAAGTCCAGAGCAATAAGGAGTAGCAATAAGTAAATACAATTGGTATGACAGAATTAGAAATTATAACCTATATGTCATAGTGAAGATCTCAATTCAAAAATTGAATTTTTTATTTTTTTTTTTTTTAGTTAAACATCTGTTCCTTCTACTTTCTCAGCTTTAAGTGGATAAAAATATTTGTAGTCTTCAGGTTTTCAATTTCTTCCTCTTTACTTCTTACCCTTTCCCACTTCATAGATGGTGAAAGAATTGGTGACTTTTCTTAATGTTCCAAATATGTGTATATGTAACTCTGCACATTACTGAAGCCTTCTGGAATATCTAGTTCTTTATACCTGTCACAGTTTCTCTCTTGATGTTCTTGCTTCCAATTACCTCCACTATCTGGAAAACATGCAGTGGTGTTACTTGTAAGGAGTTGCAGGCATTCATTCTAGCATACTAAGCATCTCAAGAAAATCATTAAAACACCGGTCTTACTATCTTTAAAGGAAAAACAAGAAGAACAGCTGCTGACTGCTCTGCCTCCTCCAACATCTTCCCAGATAAAAGCTATTGGTGTTGCCATTGAAAATGTAGTGCAGGAGTTTGGCTTAAGTAACAGAGATCTAGAAGAAAGGCTCAACATTAAAACAGTGATGGAAAACTTACTGCATCAAAAATTGCCAGGTATTATTTGCAATTTGTTTAAGTGCTAGATATGCCAGCTTTAAATATAGTATTAAAAAAGGGGGGAGGAGATGACCGAAAAAGAATTAAATTACCATGGTTCTCATGACCCAAACAGACCTGTAGTAGAAAGTGAAGATGAACAGGACATGGGAGACATTTGACCTTCCTGGTAACTCTTTGCTAGCAACAGTATGGAAGGCAGGATTTACTAACACAGCTCTGTGCTGTTGGAAGACTTAATTTCCTGTAGTTATCAAAACCAAAATCTACTTAAACTTTATAATTGCTTAATGATAATGGTAAAAAGAGTAAACTGAGTAAACTTAGGACCTGGACTTTGCCTTCACCCTCAGCCTTGGAATTTAATTTGTAGTTTTTCATGCCTATTCATATAAGTCCTCATTTTAAAGTAGGACATATCAATATTTTGTTAGTAGTGATTGAAGTACAATAAAAACATGGTACCAACTGACCGTTCTGTTTTGCTGTTCTATAATTCTTCTTGTAGACTAGTTGTGTGTATTCTTCTTGGTGTATATTTCACTGGTATATTTCAACAAGAAAGAGTTTTCATCAAGTCCAAAGCAATAAGGAGTAGCAATAAATAAGGCTTAAAATCTACTGACAGTGCTGTACAATAGTTACAGACTTAGAATTAGGTATAGTGTAAATGCAGTATAATTCTTCTTGTTTCAGAGTGCTCATTAAGATTGTATGGCTCCTCCTATAGCAGATTTGGTTTCAGAACTTCAGACATAAACATAGATATTCAGTTTCCTGCCAATGTAAGTAAGACCATTTTATTAAGCATGCCTAAGTGGTTTTAAATGTTTGCACCTTTATGAGTTTATAGCTTAAATATAATTTGTGGCATGGTTATAGCACTTTTAATGAAAATGCATGGGGGTACAAGAGAGCTATCACATTAAAACATTCCTTGCTTCGTACGCTAGTAGTGGTCAGGCAGCTTAATACAGCTTTGTGTTATATCAAATCTTCCTTCTCAAAAATTGAAACGTCTTCTCATGGTTTAAGCCCAGCCAGTAACTCAGAACCACACAGCCGCTCACTCACTCCCCCCACTTCTTCCTCCCCCTGCTTGTGGAGGGATGGGGAGGAGAATCGAAAGAATGTAACTCCCATGGGCTGAGATAAGAACAGTTCAGTAACTCAGGTATAACACAAAACACTACTGCTGCCACCAATAATAATAATTATAAGCGAAATAACAAGTGAAGAGAATACAACTGCTCACCACCTGCCAACTGATACCCAGCCCAAACTGAGCAGCAATCTTGCCCTTCTGGGTAACTGCCCCCAGTTTATATACTGGGCATGACGTGCTGTGGTATGGAATACCCCTTTGGCTAGTTTGGGTCAGGTGTCCTGTCTCTGCTTCCTTCCAGCTTCCCCTCCTTTCTGGCAGAACATTAGACTCAAAAAGTCCTTGGTCAGAGTAAACATTACTTAACAACTAAAAACATTGGTGTTATCAGCTTTGTTCCCAGGCTGAAAGTCAAAACCACAGCACTGCACCAGCTACTAAGAAGGAAAAAAAATTACTACTACTGCTAAACCCATACACCTATGCAGTCCTGTGAGATGGATCATTATTTACCTTCTCTTATAGCTGGAATAAATGAAAGGCGCTTCCATGGTCTTGTTTCTGTACTGATACATGAGCACCAGAGTTTTTGATTTCTGGGATATTTTCGAGACATGAAACCATCTTATGTCATTTATATGTGAAGTAATTTAAAGTCTTGATTTGTCATGCTAGTTGTTTTGTATACAACTTTGTGCCTGAACACTGAAAAGAAATTAGAGACTGTGAACAGCTTTTGTTTCCATACTTAAACTTATTCCTGATATAATTAATTTGGCAGTTTTATAGTTAAAATTTAGTATTTCCTCTAGGAAAAAAGGATGGAAATGTTGTAGGAAAAAGTTGATAAAGTGCGTATAATTCAAAAAGGCTTATTCAAAATGATTCAAAAGGCTGATGATTCCAATCTTTGACATGTCGTAGATCCGCTGTGTCAGAAGGCAATCATATTTAAGCACACTGGAGTAGTATTTCTGTTGGTGGCCTTTTTCCACAACTAGGTCTTTGACAGAGGTAAAGCTTTACTTGCCATTACTTCAGGATTTTTTTAGTTTCTACAAAATAAGCAAAACTGTGTTTCTTCCACAAAATTTAGCAATAGCCAAAGACTAAGAAGGTTTTTCTCAGGTGCTGTTTTATAGTTCTCTTCTTGCTGCTCGTTGTGGAAGAAAAACAGAAGTGGCCTAGAGCTGATGTTTTAATGTTTTTTTGAGTTGTGGAAAATCACTTTTTTGACAGCTATGAAAACAGCTTTATTATTTTTATTGGCAGATGACACAACCAGATGTTCTCTTACTTGTGCAAGAAAGTCTTCTGAACAGTGGTAAGAAAAAATTGCTGCTTTTTCATTTCTGTTAAAGTATAACTGCTTAATATTGTTGAATTCTGCCTTGAATAGATAAACCATGTGCTATTCTGGGTGTTTTTTAGAAAGATGTGAGACAGAAAAATACTGCAGGAAATAATATATTGTCAGAACTTACTTCAGTATTCACTTTTAGGAGTATTGAAGTCGCATTATTTGTGTTCGTATGAGAAACTCCTAGTGGGAGGTTTTCTTCTACATTATGAGTGAAGATGTCATCAAACTTATAGTAGACAGTGTTGCCTTTCATTTCCTAGACTGCTCAATTAGCCATACATAGAAGAGAAAGTAGCCTAAACTCTTCTAACAGTGACAGAAATTTGGTAGTGTCCTTTCAGGTTGTGGTCTTTTTTCCTATAATGTGCACGTGCTTGTTAGTGCAGTGAGACTGTGTATAAATGACTGCATACAGATACATATGTTTTTCAGGTAACGAGTATAACTCTCTGCACTAATACAGGCAAGTGAAATTTAAGATCTTAAAAAAAAAAAAAGCATTTACTCAAACAGTTCAAGCATATGCAGGTAAAAAAAAAAAAGGTGGGAAAGAAATTGCCTTTTTAAATGCAAATTGGGAAAAGTAACTACTACTTTCTTCCCTTGCTTCATGCCCACAATTGGGAAATCAGACCACATGGTTCCAAACACGTATATTAAACATGAATATATTTACTTAGCTAGGTTATTCTCATTGCCATCACCGCCCCCATTGTATCTGCATCTTCTTCTCTGGTCAGATAACCATTATGGTCTCTGAGAATCGAACCAGACTGGAGGAATGAAGATCCAGATCCCATAGAAAGTTAGGATCCCTAATGTGTTTGGAAAACAAGCAATACTTGGATTAACATCTTGTGCAAAGTCTTTTTCTGTGAGTGAGAAAATATAGCGATAGAGCATTAGGCATTTGAGGTACCCCAGTGGCAAAAGCAAGATGTTTTTCAAATAAGCCAGATGTCCAATTGGCTAGATAACATCAAGAAAACCTTGTCATTCCAGAATTTTTCAGCTGGGTATCTAAAATTGTTTCATAGTTTCTTCTCTCCCTGGCCCAGTGGAATAGTGTTGCATCAAAAAATAAGCCCAGTTTTGACCAATAAACTCCACTTGGAGAAGGGGCTACAGTGGCATCTGAACTTTTTTAGTGTTAAGATAAAAATGTAGCTGAATTGTATTTGGAAACCATGTAAAGAATAAGAAAAAAAGAAATAAAAAAAAGCATTGCAAGAAGAAATCACATCATGTCAGTAAACCTGTTCTATATGTACATAGAACATTTCTAGATTACCAGGGAAAATAAATTTGGATATTTTCTTTCTGTCTAGTACTGACATAATGCTCTCATCTTTCACACTAACATTGTTTTACAGATGTCGTTGGCCTGGGTATGCCTGTATCATTGAAGCCAGCATTTAACCAGAATATACCTACTTAACTATACCTACTGTTTATATGAATTATGAAAAGTTGCTTTTTTTTCTTGAGTATTTTCTTAACAGTGCTTATCATACAGTCTAGACCATACTTTTCATATATAAAAACTTGCTTTAAAAGCGTGGCAGGATTAATTTATTCAATGCACTGAGTTATTTGTCTCAAAATCAGTCATTTTATTAAAAAAGTTGAGGTTCTAGCTGTACTCCTCTAGCTGCATCCAGTTCAACACATTTTTTTGTCAACATCATGTTTAACATTGGTTCTTCTGTTTCTTTCTTCCACCTAGAATCTTTTACGGAAGTTGATGCAGATTTCCATGCTAGAGTACCAGTGGTGGTGTGCAGAGAAAAGCAAAGGTCTCAGTTGTCACTTTGTGTGTTCTAATATTATATAGCAATGTAAAATATATGTACCAACATCTGAAAAATGACGTTTCTGTACTAAATTATTACAGTTCCATGGATCTTGAAACACAAACTAACACTCATGGGCAAGTCATTCCTAGCCTAGAATAAGAGGGTAAGGGTTGTTCTGTCCTCAGCTGTATTTCCCAACCCTTTCCACCATTATGGCTTCCAGCATGTACCCTTACCCTTCCATTTGGGATAACTGCTCAAACAGAAACTTTCCTTCCGTGTAGGTGATGCGGATACCATGTTAAATTATGGGTTACTGCAAGGGCAAGATCAGCTTGCTTGGCCTCACTAGTATTTTGAGAACAAGTGAAAAATTTTTATTTTGCCCATTTAATGGATATCACTTAAGAATTATGAAATATTCTATCAACAGCTATTGATACAGAAGTCTTGCCAGTTATTTGCTGCTACCTCAGTTTTTCAGTGTTTGAAAATATTTGTTTTGCTGTAGAATCAGCATAGAAACTGTTTTCTGATGGGTGTGGAATGGGAAAATGTTTTTGATTCATGAATGAAATTAGTACTGTAATTTTTTTAGTTCAGTGACTTAGTCATTAGAAACAAATACTTAAATTTGAATTGTATTTGAAAACATTTTTACAGAAAATTACAATGCTATATTATCAACCTAACAATAAAACAATCTGATTTTTCCATGCTGCTTTCAATTTAGAAAAGGTGTCTTTGAGAGGCTGTTTAGTCTTACCTTACAGCCTCCTGCTGAACTGTTCTGTGAGATGTTATCTGACCTGTGTCTGTTCTTACGAAACATCCAGGATCTTTTGTTTCTTTTTGGGTTTTAGTGGCCTTATTTGTAAAGTGAGTGCAGGGAATGAGAATGCTTGTCTGACAACAAACCATTTGGCTGCACTTGGGAAACTGGAACCTACTGTAGTAACTTTAGTGATTGTCTTCAGGTACTGGGCAAAGGTAAGAGTAATTTGTATTCTCCCATCTGTAAATAAATATTGAATGAACATTGATATTATGCTCATAAGACTGTCGATGTGGTTTAGAAAACAGTTGTTGAAACTGTCTTTCAAAAAAGAGTTTGAAAAGGGATTCTAAATTTTTTATAAATTTGAAGTTTTATGTAAATGTCATCTGTGTATTGTATTATTCCACTGAATTTCAAAGTGGAATTTAAAGCTTCAGCCAGTAGCATGCAGAATGTAAGTATCCTGCCCTGGTACCAAACAATTCATGGGAATGTATATGGAATGGAATTTATATGAAATGGAATTACAAGTTTCCCATATACTTAATCCGTCATGGGAAAAAATGATAGGAAAAAGCTGCTTTTTCCATAGGTAGGTGAAAACTTGAATGTGAATTAAAATAAATTGTTTCAAAACTTTGTGTGCTTGCAACTAACATGATTTAAGAAAAAGAACAGTATTTAAGAAATGCTTTTGGCTTGTACTGTATCTATATAAAATGAATCATCATTTTTTGCATATGTGCTGTATGCTGTCTGTTTTGCCAGTCTGCATCCTGTGGCTCTTAAAATTAAAATACTGTGGCAATAACAAGACACCAGTAAATACTCCGGCCTTGAGAACAAAGTCCATCCCAGTAGAGCTTAAAGATGTCTGAGTTTCTGTTAGTATTTAATGTGACAGACTTCTGAACAGTAATGAAAAGAGTATTTTTTCATAGTATCGCTTGAAACCTTAATGACTGCACAATTTATTTTCACAGTTGTGCTGTGTTGATCGTCCTGAAGAGGGAGGCTTGTCACCATATGTGTTTGCTTTGATGGTTATTTTCTTTTTACAACAGAGGAGACAGCCTTTTCTACCTGTATATTTGGGATCATGGGTATGTGTATTAATACACTGAATAGTATGAGTGAGAGGACAAATCAGTGGTGGTGGTGTGTTGTAACCTATCAGGTTTTTGCTGTTCTGAACAAGCCATAAGCGAGCCATTTCTGCAGGATTTCAGAGAGATGTTAATTCAGCGAGACTGCACATAACATTTGTATGCTTGCCTGTAAGGGTGCCGTTCACAATCCTAGTCACTGAACTAAGTGCTTGATTGCCCCTTTTGTAAATAAGGAGAGCTGGGCATTGAATGCACTTCATAACAGTCTGCTTCCTCATTTCTTCAGTCTTTCTTCCGGACTCTAGAGAACTTTGAATTTACATAGCTACATCCCTAAACAGTGTCTTGGATTTTGACACCTAATTCTTCAAAATGGAGGCCACAGCTGGGGAGCACACTGGTATGATACCTGCCCAAGGGATCAGACTAGGGGTTTAGAGCATTTATTTCTTGGGTGTAGAAGCTCAAGTGCATTTTAGTATCAAGAGTTGTGTTATGGACACACATCCAGAATCCAGTTCACCAGGACATGGTCCAAGTGTTATATTTGTGACACCCACTTTCGTTCTTGTAGTCACCTGCTGTATTTAGTGTGCATGTTCCACTTACATGGGCCTTGTAGTTAACATTTTCCTTCAGTACATGGCTGGCTCATTCCCAAAGCCTCTCTACTCTCTGCAGTGGAGGAGAAATGTCATGTGGTATATGTTCATATAATTAAAAAATACATATTCGTGCTTGTGTAACGTGCAAGCACAAGTGTCTATGGCACATGGGTACCCTTCCAAAAGCACTGAACTTTTGAGAGCCTTTTGCATAGGGAGAAGAGAGAAGCAGGTTGGCACATACTACAGGCTACTTTTAAACTTTGTTCTGTTTTAGTTTGTCTTACTACCATGGGGAGGTAAGATTTAAAGTTCATGTAATGTTTAGTATGTTTCTTTTTCTGTTTCCTTTAGATTGAGGGATTCTCATTAAACAAATTAACTAATTTTCATCTGAAAGAAGTTGAAAATGATGCGGTAGTTTGGGAACATAACCCCACTGATGATTCTGATTTGCTACAAGAAACTTCCCCTAGAAGGGGCAAGGTCTGAACCATTTAATTTACTTGTATTCTCAAAAAAAGAACCATCTTCTAGTTTAGTTTTGTGTTTATGTTGCAAAACCATGAGCTGAACTAAGAGATTGCATGACTGCTCGATACAAGATTTACTATGCTTAACTCTTGGTGCTAGAGTTTATAGAGTTCTAGCAATTTTATCTCAGAATTAGTTTAAGCATATGAAAAATATTTCCTCTTAGCTTTGAACTGTTCTTACAAATTATAACAACTTTGAAAGAAACAATATCACTATATTATTTCATGTTATGACAGTTAACTATACAGCTTAGGCTTTGGTAAAAAATAGGCTATATAGTCCATTCTGTCTAATTAGATTAGATGTGATATTTTCTTGGAAATTGATGAATTATGGCATAAACACTTAAATAAGCAATTGTTATTAGTCGTTGCTATTTATAACCGTTTGTTATTCATAACCATTTGCTATTCATAACCGTTGTTCCAGTCTTTCATTTTGAAGTTTTATAATTTGAGTTTATACTATCTCTCTCAATTTTTTAATTGCAGGTTTTTTTGCAATTGCAGAAGTATAGAAGCAACTAAGAGTTTTGTAATATTACATTGCAGACGAAATACAAGGAAGTGTAACAACCAAAAACCTGTGCATTAAATATTATTTAAGTTTTCTTTTATAATTTACAGGTTCCCTTAGTATTTGATTCAGGACAGCAGTGTTCAGCACCTGCTGGTCAGCTCTGGCTAGAACTGCTTCGTTTCTATGCCTTGGAGTTCAATATGGCTGATTTTGTTATTAGCATACGACTCAAAGAAGCAGTGTCTCGTGAATCAAGGGACTGGCCTAAAAAGCGCATTGCTGTAGAAGGTATATATATATATATATATACACATATCTCATAAAACTTCAAAGAACTGTTATTTTAATTTTCTAGGGTGCTATCTTGACTGTTGACATTGTGTGTAATAGGTTAGAATTTTTCAATATTGGACTGTGATTCCCAGTATTATAGGAGAATATGGTTTTGGGAAAAAAAAAAATCCATCTAAGATTTCTCTTGGGATTTTTTTTCAACATTATCAAAAGTTAATTAAGTGGACTTAAAAATTGTCTTCAGCACAATTCATAGATTTTATGTCCTTACACAGTATTTTAGAGTAACTAATGTTAGTATATTCAAATTTTATAAGGATGTAAGTTTATTCTTTTTTATGAAGTTAACTCTTGCACTGCTGGCTCACTTCTTCTTTCTATTAGACCCATATTCAGTCAAAAGGAATGTGGCAAGAACTCTGAACAGTCAGCTAGTGTATGAGTATATTCTTCACTGCCTAAGAGCAACTTACAAATATTTTGCCTTGCCTCACAAAAAAAGTGCAAAATCAAGCAAAAAGTCCATTCTAAACGCCCATGAAGAGAAATCCCAAATGCTGCACCATGGAAAAGATGCTATAAAGCATAAAAATGCTGATTTGCAAAACTTGGATAGTAGAACAAGCACACCAGTAGTGGAAGACTGCATAATAGCGACTACAGGTATGCCCCAGACACATAGAACTGATGCTTCAAAACTGTGTGATGGCTCAGAAAGTTTCACAGAAGAAGAACTGGCTGATGATATAAATCATTTGGGAATTGCCTCTGAAGATTCGGACTGTATAGTTGAGGAAGTTATTTCTGGAGATAATGAGGATTTTAAACCAAGTTGTGAGAAGACAGACAATGGAAATGAAGAGGAGGAAGAGGAAGAACATGAACAACAAAAAAGGTGGAATAGTATCTTGACTACTGAGCAAGAAATAGATGAAGATAGTGATAGTGGAGATCCCCCTGTTACACTAAATGAGCATGATATAGAGACATGTGGTACTTCAGACTTTGAAGGTTTTCAAAATGCTGCATTTGCAGATATTGATGAGTTTGCCTTAGAGTGCAGTGATATAATGGAAGACAAGAGAGATGTTGATGAGGAGAGCACTGAAGGTTCTGATGAACTGCATGAATCGCTGAAGAAATTCACGTATTTAACATGGAGTCAAATGATTGACTCAGATGATGAGGAGGAAGAGGAGGAAGAATCTGGTCTTCTAAACCAGAGAGAGTGTGGTGTTAGAAGAGCTTTAGATGAACTAGATAATGCGTACATTGGATCTGGCAATGATGATGCACTGTCAGAGGAAGAAGAAGATGATTTTTCCCTCCCCAATAAATGTGAGAACAAACACACTGAAGAACATGTGGATGAACTTCTGAGAAGCGATTTGAGTCAAGAGGATCTTACTGAGAAGGGAAGCCTTTTTCAAGAGAACACAGCAATAGAGCAGGGTTTAGAATATGAACTTTTTTATGAATTCAGTAAAACAGCTTTTACAAAGGGCAAGGTAAGCAAACTGAATCAGAACATACTGCTTGTGTTCTATTATCAGTTATATTAAAGTGTTGCTCAAATTCAGTGATGTAAAACCAGTATCGCTTTCTGTTCCTGCAGTCTCCTACAGTTGTGTGTAGCCTGTGCAAACGGGAAGGTCATTTAAAGAGGGATTGTCCAGAAGACTTGAAGAAAATTGAGCTTGACCCCCTGCCAGAACTGACACCCAAATTCTCAGTTATTCTAGATCAAGTTTGTGTCCAATGTTACCGTAAGTTTTTTCCTATAAATACTGTGCAGTAGCAATAGTGCAAAAAATAATAAAATAATCACGTTAATGGTGTTGTAAAAGGACACAGTTTATTTGCCACACTGCATCCAACTCTTAAATACTATTCTCAGATTTGTAAGGGCTTTAATGGGACTGCTGAGTAGTTTGTATCTAGAGAATAATGGTTTGTATTTAGATATTTATCATTATCTACAAAATCTTTAGGTTTATCTTCCCCACTGTGGCTGTATGATTACTCATTTAGACATCTTGGGAATTATATTGAGTTTAATTTTGGGTGAGTTTTTTGACTGATGCTTTTACAGGTCTATCTGAATTAACTGTTCTAGAAAAAAATTAGTCAAAATACTGTTTTATAACAATTCTCCACTTTTGCTCTTTTCAGACTGACCCAACTTTCCTCCTTTCTCTCTCCATTTCTGACCAGACAAAATGCATTATTTGTCTAATTAATGTTTTTCTTTGAACAGGTATTTTTCTTCTACTTCATCCTTGCTTGCTTTCCTTCACATGTAAATCTTCTCTTCCTTTTTCTTTGCCCCCTACCTTGCTGAAAACCCCTCACTTTTTTCATTTGAATCTTTGCTTTTGACTCTACAGATCAGTTTGCCTAATTTTTTTATTTTTTTATAAGGTGATTTTTCTCCAGGTATTGTGGAGGATCAGGCTCGGGAACATATAAGACAAAACTTGGAAAACTTCATTAGACATGATTTCCCAGGTAATTAGTCAGTTTTAGCTTTTTATTTATACTTTGGTGTGTTTGTACTTGTGTGTTTTCCAAGAAAACATCAACATAATAAACACTTCCGGTTTGAACACTTAACCTATAATTGTTGCTCAGCATTGCTATAATTAGTTACATTAATTTATGTTTTTTAAGGCTTTGGTTTAAGTTGTTTTTTTACTTAGTAATATATACAACACATTAGTAGGAAGGAACAATGAGAAGTTAAGGAGAAAACTGTCAACACAGTAGTGGAACAGCCTGTAATTGTTTTAGCTGTATTCATTAGCCAGACTTCTTCTTGTTCTATTTGCTCTTAAAAACAAGCTTTTTGTAATCCTTCCTACTGAAACTTACTCATTTTGGAACATTTTAAAATACAGGTACTGTATTTGCAGTACTTAGCTATTTGAATTTTTTTGTTTTGCTTTGTTTCTGGAGTCCTTACCAGGTGTTTCTGTAACACCTGGACTTTGGTTCATAGTCTTTTAAAATTAGCAGCAGATATTTTTGGCTGGAGCTTGGTATGTGGTCAGATATATCCTTTACCCTGAAAATCTCTGTAGAGAACAGTCTTACTTTTTTTTTTTTTTTTTTTCAATCAGATGTCAGCTGATTGCTGCATGCTGATGATTTAATTATCAGAAAACCTGTCTTGTTTCTGGATTTGTCAGACTGCTCATTTGAAGCAATGAAAGTGAGAGATTTTGCACATCAGCAAAGTTAATGAGAAAATAAGTTTTGATGTATCACAGTAATGTTTTTATGCCTGTATTAAAAGACATTCAGTGGATTGAAGTTACATGCAACTTGAGATTTTGTGTCCATATGGGGTTATAACCCATCATATCTCTTACAGGAACCAAGCTGAATTTGTTTGGCTCATCAAAAAATGGCTTTGGCTTCAAAGAAAGTGACCTTGATATCTGTATGACAATTGACGGGCGGGAAACTGCTGAGGTAGTTTTAAACATTGGTTTGGGTTTTTTTGTTTGTTTGTTTTGTTTTAAAACATGCAAAATTTTATGGTTATATTGTGTATATATAGTGTAACAAACTTACTATTTTATAGAAGCTTTTCAGATTGGAAGAAAGCACAAATCAGTGCCACAAAAATTATTTTAAGGGGTTCTGCTGTTCGTCTAGGCAATATATAAACTTTAAAAGCTTATGTTGAGATACTGTATATTGTTGACTTTGCAGGTGCTATTCTGAAACTATTTCTGGTCTTCAGATAATTGTATATAATATGAAACTCTCAGTCATACAGCTTCAATCTTACTGGCAAGTAATTAAAGTTTTTCCTAAATGTAGCAGATACAACCGTCAACTTTTTTTCTTAATGTCTTAGGGACTTGATTGCATCAGAATCATTGAAGATTTAGCAAAAGTTCTCAAGAAACAGTCAGGTAATTTTCTTGAAAATTAAAATAAGTGGTTCTGTTTATGTGACTTCAGTTGCTGTAGTGACAACATTCTGGGGCACTATAGATTAAAATCATTAAGATAAAACTATACTGAAGAGCATAACATTACAAAGAGTGAGGTTATATGTTCTGAACACTCAAATTTATTGTTGTTTGCATATGTAAGTCTATGACGTTATAATCTTATAGGACTGCATCTGAACTGGACATACAGTGTATTTATAACCTGCATGCATAAGGATAAAGTTTCAGGCTTCAAGGTAGTCGTTATGTTGTATGCTCTAGTGCACAGTAAATTAATAGTAAAAGGTAGGCTGATACAAGTTTGCAATGAGGATTCTGTTTTTTTCTAGAAGAAATTGCAATTTATAGTGCTTGCTTTGATGTATTTCACATGAATTTAATGTAATTGAAGTGAACTATCAGTGATCTGTTAAGCTTATTTTTATATAACATTTAGACTGATCTTTGTTTTATTGAGGAGCTAAATGTATATTTGTATATATTTAGCAAATTAGTCATGTTTGACAAATGCCTAAAATCAACATTAAAATATAACTGAAATACAATTTTGGTACCAATTAAGATTTTTATTTTGTAGCCTTTTTACTACAGTTTGGAGTTACTGGTATTGCAGTCATTCAGTAATTAAACATTTCATCCTAGGTTTAAGAAGTGTCTTGCCTATAACAACCGCTAAAGTCCCAATTGTCAAATTTTTCCATGTCAGAAGTGGTCTTGAAGTAGATATCAGTTTATATAATACTCTGGTAAGGTTATTGCCTTTTTCATTTATTTTCTAACAGAAAAGTGTGGGTCATCATCTTAAGATTGAAGTGACTGCTTTGTTGAGGTTCAGTTATCAACTGTTTCCAGTTACCTCTTGCACTTTTAGATATTCAAATAACCTTTTATTTTTTTTATTTGATCATGAGTGAGGTCAGTGCACAATTGTGACTTTACAGTTGCCACTTCCCTAAGAAAATATATTCATTCTTCAGTAATAGCAAGAACTAGTGGTTTAGGTGTTTAAGTCTTTCTGTAGATGAGAGACAAAATAATGTAACTTCAGTGTTCTAACGCTCCAGTTCTCATCATGGCTCGCTCTTGCTTTGCCTTGAGACCTGGAATAATGATTTTGAACCTAGCTTGCCTGAACTGGAACATGTTAGAATTTATTAAAAGCCACAAGTTCTTTGGGAAAATACTATAAAAACTGGTTTTGGGTGGAGTGGGGTTTTTTGGGTTTGTTTTTTTTTTTTCCAGTACCCCTAAACTTCAAAAGCTAGTTCCTTGAAATAGTATAGGAAAGTAACATTTACAGCCCAGTATTAAACTTTCTAAAGTTTTCATATGGGCTCAAGGGAAGTCTTGAGAAAGATACCTCAACCACAGAGTTTTCTTCTTGAAGTTATACATCCATATGGGTCAGTTGATTAGCTCTCACTTTTCTGGGCTGAAATTGTTTAGTTCAAGAACCTACCTTCTACCAGACACTTTGAAAATGAAGTGGTAGATTAATGCTTCCCATTCTGAAGCACTGTTCTGTGAATACTACTTTGTGTGTAGATAAAGGATGTTGATCAGCTTTTTAAGAGAGCAGGTGATAACCTCATCAAGCACTCCTTTTCTCGATACACATTCTACTATTCAGGGCTTCGCATCTGCATTTCTTGAGCATGCAACTTAGAGCTCTTGGGTTTTGTGTTTCAGCTTACTGCTTAATTTCTTCACAGCTCTTGTATTTTGTGTATGACCTTCTCTTTATAGGCCTTGCATAACACAAGACTCCTGTCATCATATGCAGCCATTGATCCAAGAGTAAAGTATCTATGTTACACAATGAAAGTCTTTACAAAGGTAAGTGTATTTCAGGCATTCTAGAAGCAAGCAGCAAGAGATTATAACAATGAAAGATACGAATGGTGTTTCTTTTTCTAGATATGTGACATTGGAGATGCATCTCGAGGTAGCCTTTCTTCCTATGCATATACTCTTATGGTACTTTATTTTCTTCAACAGAGAAATCCACCTGTAATCCCCGTTCTTCAAGAGGTACAGTATCTCAAGAAAAAAATTACTATCTGTACACAGTATTGACCAGAAGAACATTAATGCTGAACCTGTAGGGCTATTCTAATGAGTTTAATGTTATGCTTTCAGATATACAAAGAACCAAAGAAGCCTGAAATTTTAGTTGATGGCTGGAATGTTTATTTCTTTGATAAGATAGACGAGTTGGTGAGTAAATCAGGTTAATTTGCAAATGAAAAAGAATTCCTTTTAAGAAATACGGTCCTCAGATGTGGTGGTTGAATATAGAAATGGAAGTGGAGTATCTATTGCTTTGAAAATCCCAATACCAAGCTGTAATCTTTAAGAATATGGTTGGTTGTAATTCATCTGGGGGGGAATCTACGAAATCTGCAAAAAATAATTTAAAAAAGTATTTTAAGATGTTAATGATGATTAATTGCTGTGTGCATCACACTACTGGGTGAAGATGATTCCTACAAATAGCAGCTGCATATTTAGTCATAACTGCTTAATCTCATTGAATAATTTTATGTTAAATAGGCACATAAAATGCATTAATAAATTCTTTGTATAATAGGCAAGACCAAATATTAGAAGTTATATTAATTCTCCACTTTCATTGTTACTTTAAAAAAATGTACCATTTAAAAATTGGTATTGGATTATTAATACCAATTATGAAAGTAAGTACTCTGGTGTAACTCAGTTGCGTTTCTTTATAAAATAAGACTTACATTGTTTGAGCTTCCAAGTTATGAAAATTATTCTGCTTAATGTAAGTACTGGAAGTAAAAATATTTCTGTATTTTCAGTCAGTTGTTTGGCCAGACTATGGCAAAAACACTGAATCTGTTGGGCAACTGTGGCTGGGGCTTCTCCGTTTCTACACAGAAGAATTTGATTTTAAAGAACATGTTATCTGCATTCGGAGTAAAAATCTGCTTACAACCTTCAAAAAGCAGTGGACCTCCAAATACATTGTAATTGAAGGTAAAAATATGAAGTAAATGAATATGTGGGGTTTCTTTAATGCCCACATGAAAAACTTTGCTCCACAAGGCTTATTTATTTTTGTGTTACTAGATTATAATCTGTTATTTGGTGATGTTTTGAAATCATTGCAAAATTTCCATTGAGTTTCACTAGTTATAAAAATTATTCTTAGGGGTTTTTTTTCTCTACTGAAAAGAACATGCAAAGCAAACATGATACTTACCATGATGACAGCAACTGAAATAGATTAAACTAAATTCTTTGGAAAAGAAATTACCTGTATTGTAGTTGAGGTTTTCTCTCAAATACCAAGTTTAGCTGAGTTGCTATTTACATGAGGGATTTAAAAGTATGTGTTATTACATTGTTAAGTAATACCATGGTCTCTATCAAGAAAATACAGGGACACATTTTAGAAATGTTCCCTAAACCACTTTCTGGCATCTATGACTTTCATGGAAAGAATTTCTACTCTCTTGTCTGTGCATTCAACTTTCAGAATAACTTTTACCATACTTCAGTCAGTTCGGAGCTAGATGACTGTGATCCTTTGTGCATGGAGTCAATTTATTTTCAACAGATTTGCAAACAGTTCAATTTCAGTATCTTAATTCTGCATTGGAAATAGCTGCCTTGGGTTGTTAATGTGTATGTATACATTGTTGATCTAGTCCTGGGCTTAATTAATGCCTGTAATGCTTTTTGTACAGACCCCTTTGATTTGAACCACAATCTTGGAGCTGGACTGTCAAGAAAAAGTAAGTCTCCTGTTAACAAATCTGGTTACAGAGTGAAGATCTTGTCTTAGATCATACTTTACTGGTTTGTTTGATGTTTTCCTCTTTTTTTCTTTTTCTTCCTAGTGACAAATTTTATAATGAAGGCTTTTATCAATGGCAGAAGGTTATTTGGTACCCCTATAAAAGTATTTCCTAAAGAATATCCATCAAAAATGGTAAGTTGCTTCTAAGATCAGTAGGTGCGTGCTCTTGAGTGTATAACTTAGCAATTGCAGGAGTAATGTTACACTCTCCTTAAGCTCTTCTCTCCTAAATTTTAACTGTCCACTAAAAATCTTTATGGGAGTTACTACTCAGGACTGGTTTTGTGTTGTTTGCATGTAAAATTTGTTGGCATGCAGAATACTAATCAAGTCAAAGGTTTATTGTAGAGGCTTACATATTTTAGTCCCTATCAAAACCAGCTTACTGTTTCTTAAAACTGCAGTTTTAGAAGAGAGCTTGCAGACCTAGTGGTCAGCAGGCTGCCTGTAAGGAAAAGAGGCCAGCAGTCAGTTCACCTCACTGGATCTTTCAGGAATTCAGCTACGCACACCACACTTACTCTTGTCTGTAACTTTTTGCTGTTCTAACACTTGCCTATCTGTCTTGATTCCTAGGTGTATGGATTTTCATTTAAAATGTGTTATTTCTTCCTTAGGAGTACTTTTTTGATCCTGAGGTACTAACAGAAGGGGAACTGGCACCAAATGATAGATGCTGCAGAACCTGTGGTAAAATTGGCCATTTCATGAGAGATTGTCCCATGAGGAGAAAGTGAGTATAGTTTTGGCATGTGTGTGTGTCTGGTTTAAGCCAGTCGGCAAGTCAGCCACGCAGTTTCTACTCCCTTCCCCCCCCCTGCACCTGAGGAATGGGGAGGAGAATCAAAAGAATGTAACTCCCACGGGCTGAGATAAAAACAGTCCAGTAACTAAGGTATAACACAAATCACTACTGCTACCACCAATAATAATAATGATAAGAGAAATAACAAGGGAAGAGAGTACGATACCACCCGCCGAAAAATGAGCCCGACAGAGAAGAGGACGTGCCCTTCTGGGTAACTCCCAGTTACATCCCCGGGCATGACGTGCTGTGGTATGGAATACCTCTTTGGTTAGTTTGGGTCAGGTGTCCTGTCCCTGCTTCCTCTCAGCTTCTCCTCCTCCCTGGCAGAGCATGAGACTCACAAAGTCCTTGGTCAGGGTAAACATTCTGACCAGCAACTGAAAACATCGGCTTTATCAGTATTGTTCCCAGGCCAAAAGTCAAAACCACAGCACTGCACCAGCTACTAAGAAGGAGAAAAACTGACTGCTGCTGCTGAACCCAGGACAGTATCCACGCTTTATTCCATACCATTCACGTCATGCTCAGATCCCACATTTTCCATATACCCTCACTCTCATCTCAGTGCACTGTTGTCTTAGTGCATGGACTAATTCCTATAAAGCTGCTGATTGCATTCAGTCCATGATGTTGGGCTCCATCTCTTATAACAGTCTTTCAGGGCAGGAGAGGCTGTGTGCAGTGGTGGATCGTTGCCTGCTGATGCTGATCGTTCCTTTACTGTAGAACTCGTCTGGTTCTATCAAAGTTCATTCTCTGTTGGGATGATGGTCGGAGGGAAGTCAGGGCCAGTCGCTGGTGCCCTGCAGACTTCTAGTTGATGGGTTATAAAAGTATTACATAGGAGGCAACAGCATACAATTGAGTTCATTGGCTGTTTTCCCCTAAAATCAAATCCCCTTGAGGTACGCATCGGACTTCCCCATCTTCCCGCATTACCCACCAAGTATATTTGGGTCCCTGAGCAGAAGCAACCCCATGAGTGGGTTTCCCTTTACCTGAAGCAGGAATAACCCAGACTGTCTTCCCCAGCAAATTCTTCATGTGCACCACAGGAACTTTGTCCCCCTCTACAATATGTAAAAGTTTTGACTGAGCTGGGCCAGCCCTGTTGGCAGATCCTGGTGTTGACCAACCAGGTGGCCTTTGGTAAGTGTGTATCCCAGTGCTTGAAAGTTCCCCCACCCATTGCTCTCAGTGTAGTTTTTAACAGCCCATTGTACCGTTCGATTTTCCTAGAGGCTGGTGCATGGTAGGGGATGTGATATACCCACTCAATGCCATGCTCTTTGGCCCAAGTGTCTATAAGGTTATTCTGGAAATGAGTCCCGTTGGCTGATTCAATTCTTTCTGGGGTGCCATGTCACCACAAAATCTGTTTCTCAAGGCCCAGGATAGTGTTCCGGGCAGTGGCATGGGGCACAGCGTATGTTTCCAGCCACCCAATGGTTGCTTCCACCATGGTAAGCACATGGCGCTTGCCTTGGCGAGTTGGTGGGAGTATGATATCATCAATCTGCCAGGCCTCCCCATATTTATACTTCAGCCATCGTCCTCCATACAGGAGAGGCTTTAACCGTTTGGCTTCTTTAATTGCAGCACATGTTTCACAGTCGTGAATAACCTGGGCAATAGTGTCCATTGTTAAGTCCACCCCTTGATCACGGGCCCATCTATATGTTGCATCTCTGCCCTGATGACCTGAAGTGTCATGGGCCCACCGGGCCAAAAATAATTCACCTTTATGTTGCCAATCTAAGTCCATCTGAGCCACTTCAATCTTAGCAGCTTTATCCACTTGTTGGTTGTTCTGGTGTTCCTCAGTGGCCCGACTCTTGGGTACATGAGCATCTATATGATGTACCTTCACCACCAGGTTCTGCACCCGGGCAGTGGTATCTTGCCACAGTGCAGCAGCCCAGATGGGTTTACCTCTGCGTTGCCAGTTGCTCTGTTTCCATTGCTGCAACCACCCCCACAGGGCATTTGCCACCATCCATGAGTCAGTATAGAGAGAAAGTACTGGCCACTTTTCTTGTTCAGCAATGTCCAGGGCCAGCTGGATGGCTTTCACCTTGGCAAACTGACTCGATTCACCCTCTCCTTCAGCAGTTTCTGCAACTTGTCGTTGAGGACTCCATACGGCTGCCTTCCATCTCCAGTGTTTTCCCACAATACGGCAGGACCCATCAGTAAACAAGGCATACTGCCTTTCACTTTCTGACAGTTTATTATATGGTGGGGCCTCTTCAGCACGCATCACCTCCTCCTCTGGTGAAATTCCAAAATCTTTGCCCTCTGGCCAGTCCATGATGACTTCTAGAATGCCTGGACGACTGGGGTTTCCTATTCGAGCTCGTTGTGTAATTAGTGCAGCCCATTTACTCCATGTCGCATCGGTTGCATGATGTGTAGAGGAGACCCTGCCTTTGAACATCCAGCCCAGAACGGGCAACCGGGGTGCCAGGAGGAGCTGTGCTTCAGTGCCAATCACCTCCGAAGCAGCTCGAACCCCTTCATAGGCTGCCAGTATCTCTTTCTCAGTTGGGGTATAGCTGGCCTCAGATCCCTTGTATCGCGACTCCAAAAGCCGAGGGGTTGACCTCGAGTCTCCCCTGGAGCTTTCTGCCAGAGGCTCCAGGTAGGACCATTCTTCCCAGCTGCGGTGAACAGTACATTTTTTACATCTGGCCCATTCCGGACTGGTCCAAGGGCCACTGCATGAACTATCTCACGTTTAATTTGCTCAAAGGCTTGTTGTTGCTCAGGGCCCCATTTAAAATCGTTCTTCTTCCGGGTTACATGATAGAGAGGGCTTACAATCGAACTGTAATTTGGGATGTGCATTCTCCAGAACCCCACAGCACCTAAGAAAGCTTGTGTTTCTTTCTTATTAGTTGGTGGAGACATTGCTGTTATTTTGTTGATCACATCTGTGGGGATCTGGCAACGTCCATCTTGCTATTTTATTCCCCAAAACTGAATCTCCTGTGCAGGTCCCTTGACCTTACTCCGTTTTATGGCAAAACCGGCTTTCAGCAGGATTTGGATTATTTTCCTCCCTTTCTCAAAGACTTCTTCCGCTGTATCACCCCACACAATAATGTCATCAATGTATTGCAGGTGTTCTGGAACTTGCCCCTGTTCCAGTGCATTCTGGATCAGTCCATGACAGATGGTAGGGCTGTGTTTCCACCCCTGGGGCAGTCGGTTCCAAGAATGTAACTCCCACGGGTTGAGATAAGAACAGTCCAGTAACTAAGGTATAACACAAATCACTACTGCTACCACCAATAATAATAATGATAAGAGAAATAACAAGGGAAGAGAATACAATACCACCTGCCGAAAATGAGCCCGACAGAGAAGACGTGCTCTTCCAGGGAACTCCGAGTTACATCCCCGGGCATGACGTGCTGTGGTATGGAATACCTCTTTGGTTAGTTTGGGTGAGGTGTCCTGTCCCTGCTTCCTCCCGGCTTCTCCTCCTCCCTGGCAGAGCATGAGATTCACAAAGTCCTTGGTCAGGGTAAACATTCTGACCAGCAACTGAAAACATCGGCTTTATCAGTATTATTCCCAGGCCGAAAGTCAAAACCACAGCACTGCACCAGCTACTAAGAAGGAGAAAAACTGACTGCTGCTGCTAAACTAACTAACTCCTGCTACTCCAGGACAGTGTGGAACTTTTTCATGGGTTTGTTCAGAAGAAAGATTAGGGTTATAGCTATAAAATATTGAAAATTGGCAAATAAAACTTCAAGAGTATGAAATCTTGAAAGCCTTTGTGCTCATTTGTAAGGTGAATGGAAACTTGTACCCTTAGGGTCTGTTTATGTTAAGAGCTGTAATTAAAAATCACCTGCAATCTTATGTAAGTGGGTAAAAAGCTACTTATATCGGATCAGATGAAATCATCTTTTTGCTACACAATAGAGAATTGTGAACTTACATTGTTGAGACTGTTAATTTGGGAATTTATTCAACTTTAGCAACTACAAGTACAGTAGCTGATGGTAGTTTTAAAATAAAGAATCCTGGAGGTGGTGGTATGAAAGCCTACTCAATGTCTAAACTTCTGTATCAGACGCAATAGATTTTTAATCTTGCATTCTGGAGTGAAACCCCAGTTCATTGCACACATGCAAATATGTCCTATACAAAATCACGTAGAATGTTAAAAGCTTGTCCCAGTAGAAGAGACTTTTAGAGATACTGTAAAAATACACAGTTTGAGAAGGGAGTTCTGATTGAATTGTGTAAGTAGACAAAAAACCCCAACAACCTATAATCCTATCTTTTTCACACAGATTTTCTGTTGTGTTCATATTTTTTAAGATATTTTAGAATTTTGGGCTGTATTGTAATATTGTTGTAAAGTTAGATTATTAAATACATTTTACATCAGTGTAGCATTATTTGGTAGAAAAGTCAAGGGGACAAGTGCATTAATTCACTTTATTTAACCCACTCAAGAAATACATGAAATATGTCTTTTATCTGTAGACAGCCCTTGATTTGTTGGATATTCTTTTTTTTTCCTCCATGTATATATGTAAGCCCTATGAACTCTACAGCATTTTTCTTCTCCTGCAGACTAAGACGGCGGCGTGGTTATGAAGATACGAAAAACCAGAGGTACACAGAAAGCAAGGAGAAAAGAAGCAATGAGGACAAAGAAACTCAGATTAGAACAACAGAAAAGGAGAGCTTAATCAAGGAGGGAAAGTTGCATGTCTGTACACCTCAGAAGAGGAAACTAGGAAGGGCAATAGTGGAAACTGGAAGAGAAAAGACTCCAAGGCAATCAGCAGAGAAGTGGAAGCGCCTGGAAGATAGAGACTTAAGAGAAAAACGGTGTTTTATCTGTGGAAGAGAAGGTCATATTAAAAAGGAGTGCCCAGAGTATAAAGGAGCTGCAGGTATGAAACTAGATAAAGCTGAGCAGTCTAAACAGAGCTTTTGGTTTTCGGTATTTTTGGTTGACTGACATGTAGGGGTTTTGCTTTGAATTGCATTATATAAATGCTAACTTTTTTTTTTTTTTTTTTTAATGTACTTACATTAGCCAGTTTTCTCTTCACCCTCACCTACCTTTCAGAACTTTGCCATATCCCAATAGATTTAACATAGTTTCTCATAGCAGGTAAGGTGCTTGCAATATAAAAGATATGAATGTCTAATATATTGTCATTGGTTTCATTGTCCTCACTGTGTAAGAGTTTGCTAACATTTCAAATTACAGCTTCTCTTTCAGTACATCATAATTGCAACTAAAGCTCACCTTATAGCTCTTCACATCACCTAAACCAGAATTATTCTGTAGACCATGAAATCACACAAGATAGAATATTGTGAATGAAATAATGTTCCTGCCAACTCAGCAGGAGGGATACTGCAATCTGTCTTATTTTTCATAGAGTCAGTTTGCAACTTTGACTTTAAAAAATAAAAAATGTTACTGCACAAATGCCCCAAAATACAGATCCTGACAGATCTGAACAAAATAACTAAATACTTGCTTAGTAACATCTAAGTCATCCTTCAGATAAGACAGATCTCGTATCATCTGTGTTGTAAAGATTATCATTCTAAGATAAACTGAGACTCCTTAAGGCAGTGAATGGTACTTTTAGTTAGTTTCCAAAGAAAGGTAGTAGTATTATTTCCCTGGAGGTAAACCTAGGAACATTTAAATTCATGCTGGATTAATTTGCTTATAATATGATGAATTACAGATTAGTCATGACTTGACTTCTGAAAGTAACAAACAGGAATCCTTTGTATAAACATAGTTTCAAACCTGTACTAGCAACAATATTCTCTCTGGCTTAGATCAGGAGACTTTTCTTAATCAGATGTAATTGGTGCAAGAGAGCATAAGACTGTGCTAACAGAGTACTGGAAGTAGGAGGAAAATGGTGCCAATATACTTAGAAGTGTTCTTAGTTTGATAGGTCACTAGAAGTGTTGACTGGATAGAAAAGGTGCTTAAAAATTGATGCCATGTTTTATTCAGCTTTTGACCTTTTGAAGCTGTATGTCAAGTCTAAATTTAACTTCTGAGTTTCTTTATCTTTGACCTTGTCTTGTTGAGCTTTTCTTTCTACCATTCAATTTTCTATGGTGCTAAATTTGCTAAGATGAAGGGGCATATGCCTGACTGTTTTGTAGTTAGTGACATGGTTGTATCTCATAACATCATATGAGAACTATGCTAAGGCTGTACGGTATGTAAGTCTAAACTCATGAATTATGGAGTAGGTGGTTTTTGTCTGTTATCTGTATTTTACAAATTACTATACTTGAGTTTGAAGAGAATTGCTGTAGGTTGAGCTTTGCTTTTTTTTGTGTGCTTTGTGCCCAGAATATTCTGTCTAGTTGAATAGAGCACTATGAACAAGTAGACCTAAGAGATTATATTTTTTTTGTTGTGTTCCATTTTGTAAGACTATGGATAATTCAATTACCTGTTCAATTATCTTCGTTCATTTTCTGAAGTTCCCTATGTCCCTCTGATTGTGGAGAAGGGTACAGAGCTTAATTTATTATAGGTTCCTAACTTAGATGCATAACTATATATGCATCTGGTTCTAGCCCAGCCCATAACTCAGCATCATGCAGCTGCTTGCTCATCCACCCTCTTTATTCCCCCCAACTCTGGAGGAAGGATGGGGAGGATAAGGAGGAGAATCAAAAGAATGTAAAACCCATGGGTTGAGATAAAAACAGTCCAGGAACTAAAATATAAAACAATACTACTACTACTACTACCACCACCAGTAATAATAAAACAACTACTAGTACCACTAATAATAAGGGAAATAACAAAGAGAATATAAAACTAAAAAGAGAAAGGAAAAAAACCCAATAAACACAAGTGATGCGCAACACAATTGCTTGGCATCTGACTACAGGTACCCAGTCCGACCTGAGCAGTGATCTGGGCCTTCCAGGTGACTCCTCCCAGTTTATGTACTGGGCGTGACGTCCTGTGGTATGCAATACACCTTTGCGTAGTTTGAGTCAGGTGTCCTGTCTCTGCTCCCTCCCAGCTTCTTGTGCCCCTCCTCACTGGCAGAGCATGAGACTGAAAAGTGCTTGATCAGTGTAAGTATTACTGAGCAACAGCTAAAACCATCAGTGTGTTATCAGCCTTGTTCTCAGTCTAAAGCCAAAACACAGCACTGCACCAGCTACTAGGGAGGAGAAAAATGTTACAGCTGAACCCAGGGCAGTATCCACTGCTTATTCCATACCATTCACATTATGCTCACATCCCACATTTTTCAGTATACCATCACTTTTTGTCTCTTGAGATATATATATATATATACACACACACAAAGAGAAAGGTATCATTCCTTAGTCCATGGACCATCCCTGTGAAGTTCACTGAATTCATTCAGTACATGATGTTGGGCTTTATGTGTCATAACAGTCTTTCAGGGCAGGAGAGACAGTGTGAGAGAATGTTTCCTTCCTACGTTTGCCCCCTGAGGCAGGGAAAAAAGAGGTGCAATTGTTAACGATTCCCATTACACACTTCCCAAAATATAGAGCTGATAGCCATGCTGAGAATGCATACCACATCAGTTTAATGATCGATGATTCTATTGTATTACAAGCCATTACTGTAAAGTGCAACGAAACAAGAACCTTAGCCCAGACCCCAAAGCCAATAAATGCTAAAACAGCAAATGCTGGCTGCAAGTAAGGTGTGGCATGCTGACACTGTGAGATCAAGGCCAACAACTCCAAGACCAAATAAATCAACACTACAAGGAGTGACTATTAGTCTGAAACAATGAACGTTTATCACAAATATTTTTAGACACACTCTGGTCAGATCTATTTTTATTTCAACCCTTCGGGCCCCACTCTGGGTGCCAGAAAGGACTCTTGTGGTTTAAATACAGCTGGTAACTGCACCGTGGAGCCACTCACTCAGTCCCCCCCATTCTTCCCTTCCTCCCTGCTCACTCCCAGCAGGATGGGGAAGAGAATCAAAAGAATGTAAACCCCACGGGCTGAGATAAGAACAGTTCCAGTAAATAAAGTACAATACAAAACTACTACTGCTACCACTAATAATGATAAGGGAAATAACAAGGGGAGAGAATATAAAACTTGCAAGGGAAGAAAAAAAAAAACCAACCCAAAAAAGATAAGTGATGCACAATACAGTTGCTCACCACCTGCTGACCAATACCCAGCCTGACCCAAGCAGCAGTCTGGCCTTCTGGGTAACTCCCCCCAGTTTATATACTGGGCATGACATGCTGTGGTATGGAATACCCCTTTGGCTACTTTGGGTCAGGTGTCCTGTCTCTGCTTGCTCCTAGCTTCTTGTGCCCCTTTTTAGTGGCGGAGCATGAGACTGAAAAGTACTTGATTGTGGTAAGCATTACTGAGCAACAGCTAAAAACATCCATGTGTTACCAGCTTTGTTCTCAGACTAAAGCCAAAACACAGCACTGCACCAGCTACTAGGAAGGAGAAAAATAACTGCTACATCTGAACCCAGGACAGCACCTCATCTCATTGTGCCAGTTTTCCATTTTACAGAAATGAGAAAAACAGCAATATCCTACATTCTACTGTCTATGAAGGTAGATTGTAAATATCATGGTATTTTTGTATCTTAAAATACCTGAAATAGAATCTAGTTTTAAATTAGCAAATCTTTGTTATGACTTTTTCAGGTGGTTCAAAACCAGAAGTGTTGTATGGATCCCCTTTGTTACCCAGTGCTTCCAAACATGCTGGTAGATTAAATCAGGTAAACACTAAGTGTCCTTCTTCTTTGACCTTTTTCTCCTTAAATGTTCTAAAGTCCATATAAAGTAATTAAAAATAGCTTTACTTAAGCTTTCAAGGAGAACCTTTTTTTTCTTAGTTGTGGAATGACATAATATAATTTTCTTGGTTCATCAATGTGTATCTGTTGTTTACAGGGAGTGCTTATACATGAAGAAAAAAAGAAACAAAAAGGAAAAGTATTTTTGAGTCCCCAGTCAGGTTTGTATATCTTCATTTCAATTCAGAAATTCTGGAGCACTTTCTTTTAAGGCTTCTTCAAAGTAATTGGCTAGAATTCCATATGATCAGCTAACTTGAGAGGCTATCAAAGCACATCTTTGGTCTGAGCTGAGAAAATGAAGGGAAGTTAAAATTGCACTTATAAGTAGCATTCAGATGACAGTATAAAGGCCTTTATGTACTCTCTCTGGAGATGTTCTACATTAGATGTGTGGTTACAAATGCAGCTTCTTTACAGTAATTTCACAAACTTACTAAGAGGTATCATGAAGATTTTAAAAGGGTTTTTAATAAAATACATAAATATCTTCTGGGACATCTGAAGGGGGGAACCCAAGTAGTCTTTACAAACTATGGAAAAATATACTGCAATTAATTATCTCAAATTAAATTCTCAGTTTTGTTGGAAGACAAAGTATTTTTTGTTTTCAGTGCAAGGCTTTTTCAAATCCAAGTTTGGGGATTTTTAAACACAAAGTGCTTGTCATTTGGCGAGGTATTTAGTTAAAAAATGTTACTTTTCACTTTTGTATTCTAGTACTTCTGTATTTCATACTGTCTTCCAGCATGTAATGATCTAAAGTTGAACTGTGTGTGCTTTTTTTTTCGTTCGACTTAACAACAATTTTCTCCTGATTGTTTCAGTTGGTTTATGTCTTGTCTGTCTTTTTCTTCTTTTTTCATTAAACTCCCGATCTTAGGCAGCCTTTCCAACAAATACATGACTCAGGGAAAAGCCTCACAGAAGAGGACCCAACAAGAATCATGAGGGATATTAAGCACTGTTAAATTGCAATACAGACCCTTCATTCATCTAAAAAATTTTCTTTGTCTAAAGCATCTGGACTCACAGGACAGAAGAATAGACAACCTTCAACTTAATTTTAATGAAATATCGGTGGTTTATTTTAGATTGGTAGTACAAGCAATACTGACCCCTGCTCTGAAATAGATTGTTGGAGTATTTAAATAGAAAGCCATAATTTTTTGTATTTCTTTTTTTTTTTTGTAAATCATATAAAAAAGGGCAGGTATTAAAAATGGACTGTTTGCAAGGTTTTGTCATTTCATCTGATCATTTTAAAATGCACATTTTAAAATTGAGTGCAAGCCAAATACATTATACTCAAAAATTGATTTTTTGAAGCAGCAAATAATATTTATTAATGTTGATTGTATACTGAATCCTTGTTTAAAAGTGTTCTAAATGTTTGTAAACTGCTAAGTTTTTGGTTTGTTGGTTTTTTTTCCTGTGGAGAACTGAAAACATAGAAGTTAGTAAACATACATAAAACAATCTCTGGACAAGCATTGCCATTGAGATTTCGTGGGGGTTTTTCTATTCTGTGATTCTTATGGGAGTTCATTAGCTGCTGTGTGCAACAAGAAAAACTAAGAAGCAGGTCAGTCCTGTTTGATGCTGCTAAGAATCTTTTTCAAGCCCTTGAGGATACAGATAAAAATGCTTTAAAGAATAGAGGTATTATATTTGGCAACTGAGGAAAACACATGTCCATTTTCATAAAATGTGAAGAAGATCCTTATACTAGCCACAAACTTAATTAAGAGTATGAACTTGAGCTTTACTTGAAGTGCTTCCAGAGCTGGCAACGTACTGTCTTTTCTTGTTCAGGAAAGAATTAGTTACATTGTGAAATTGAAACCACTGTTATTTATGACTTTGAAATAAATTAAAAAAAATAATAATAATTAAAGTCAGACTTAAGCTTCTTATTTCTTCTTAGGTTGTATTTTTTAGTATTCCTGACTTAAATGTAGAATTAATAACAACTTAGTAGAATTATGTGGGTTTAGAAATGTCATGGTTCTTTTTTTTCCGTATTCATCTGTTTTTATTAAAGTTGAAAGCTAGAATTGACCTAAAGTGGTCTTAGGGAACTGGGACCCTAACTCCTCTTTTGGTTTTAATGCATC
Source organism: Psittacula echo (assembly GCF_963264785.1). Taxonomy (NCBI): domain Eukaryota; kingdom Metazoa; phylum Chordata; class Aves; order Psittaciformes; family Psittacidae; genus Psittacula; species Psittacula echo. Next base: position 44,903,097 of record NC_137742.1, on the reverse strand, counting down.
TGTAGCCACCTATCTGTAAACTTTTAGATGTGCAGCTTTCTCAAATAATTTCTTTTGTATACTTCCCTCAACATATTTTCAAGCAAAATATTAGCTAGCAAAAAAGCCTAGAAAATACTTCCAACTGTCATCTTTAGCATATTTCATATGAAATAAAGTCAGTTTTCCCTCAAAAATAATTCTTGTAGAATTCATAACCCCCGAACAAAAAAAGAAAAAAACCACACATACACAAAGAAAACCACAAAAAAAAAAAAACACAACACACTAAAAAATAACCAGAGCAGATGGACATGACTATGTATGCCTTATTCAGCCCTCTATTCAGACTTACTTTCAGTTTTGCTGATGGGAATTAAGTATGTAAGCTTCTAAGGGACTATGTGATAATCTCAAGAATAGAAGTTATTTTAAGGGGCAGACAGGAACAAACAGATCTATGCATACTCACCCTTTCCATTTGTGATACTTTGTAGTTTAGCAATGAAATGTCTAAACTTGCATCAGAGTGAAAACTCACTCTGCTTCCACCCATCTTCTCACTTTGAAGCTGCTGCAACTACAAGTTCTCTATAGCCACTAATCTCATAGCCCTAAAATTGGATATATATTACAAGCATTAAGCCAGTAAGCAATAAATCCTTTGTTTGCTTAAGGAGTAGTAAAAGAGCAGAGCCATAATTTACAGAATTATATGTGACACAGAAGAAACACAGTTGAGGAGGCATACATACCTACTACATTAAGTTGTAAAATTCAGGGAATGAATTCAAAACTAACACTGAAGAAAAGTATGTTCTTCACAATTCTTGATATCCAAGATCGTGTTTGCCTTATGGGAATATTTCCTCAAGAGAGCAACTTCCCACATACAAAGGAAAACTCGAAAGGACACACAGCATTAATAAAAATTTCTAGAAAAAGAACAGTATCGGAAGTAATAGCAATAAATTAAGATAATAGTTTACAACTAAATTCATCCTAATAAAAAGTAGCAATAAATACTAATAAACTAAAAGACCTATTTTGAACCACCTGTATTCTCAGTCCCTGTAATTATATGGGGGAACACTGAGTTGGTGCTGTTTCCAAAGCTGGAAAACTTCCTGTGAGTACTTAGTTATCAGTGTCGAAAAATGGAGAAGGATTAACATGTGTCATCTCCCCTAATTTAATTGTTCTGGTAGGATTTGTTTCATAGCTATGAATAAAACCAGGTTTTCATCCATTCAAAATTTTATGTAAATGTATTTAAATACCCATTGATTTGTAAACCTTATTATCAAATTTTTATAAGAACTGCAGAAGCAACATAAAAAGTGAAGTTGCTGGTAACCTTTTGGGGCCTGAAACAGTTGCTTAGAATGGGAGCTTACTAGCAAAGAAACTATTTTAAAATTTTTCCTATACTGATAAAGTTATCAAAAAATTTTCTTGTTATTTACTTGAACTATACAGATTTTAATACTGACTTTTGCTTTTATGTTACTTTGGTAATGTACTGAACATGAAAAACATCTTAGAACAAGGCTGCTGTTCCAGTCCATGCTCAGTCTTTACTGCTGAGATTCATTCTGCAGACAAGTGACTAAGGAGTGATGATTGGAAGCATCCTAAAGAAGTACAGGAGGGTAAAGGTCTTTGTGCCTGCATGGTAGACCATGACTGATGAAGAAGGTATTAGTTGCATTCATATACAAGCCTCCCCCCTCCAAGCATATATATTGCTGACTTCAGCTTCAGGCTGATGGGGCACTTAAGCCCCATACTTCTCAGTGGTTGTGCTTTAGTTGAGGATGGTTACCCAAGTTGTATGTAATGGTGTGTGAAAGACACGTTTTGTGTAGGTGAAGAATATACAACTTCTTTTATACACTTGCTATCTTTATCTGTGAGAGAGAAATACTGTGCCTCATCAAACAGTAGTGGCATAATTATGTATGTAAAAAAGAAAAACATCTGCATGTTTACTACCAAGCTCTTCAAAACAGCTAACCCCAGAATGAGGTACCCAAAGCAGGTGTCATGATGATCAGGGAACTGGAGCACCTCCCATACATACAGGCTGAGAAAACTGGGGCTGTTCAACCTTGGAGAAAAGAAGGCTGCGTGGAGACCTCACAGCAGCCTTCCAGTATCTGAAGGGGGCCTATAAGGATGCTGGGGAGGGACTCTTCATCAAGGACTGTAGCAACAGGACAAGGGGTAACGGGTTAAAACGTAAAAAGCAGAAGTTCAGGTTAGATACAAGGAAGAAGTTCTTTACTGTGAGGGTGGTGAGACACTGGCACAGGTTGCTCAGAGAAGCTGTGGCTGCCCCATCCCTGGCAGCATTCAAGGCCAGGTTGAAGGGGGCTTTGAGCCATCCCTACCTGTGGGGGTTGGAATGCATTGAAACTGTTAGAGACCATGGGAAGGAGGAACTACAGCAGGCAATTAAGAGTGACCCGTCCCTGACTGGTACTTCGAAGATGTTGGAACTGGCAAGGAACAAGAACATCGCAACTGGAAAGAGGATGTCGATAAGAAAATCAGATAGACCTTTCACCTGCTGTAACCGCAAGGCAGACACAGATGTGCTTGGCTAATTGCTTGGAAGCATATAAATATCGTGTGATCAGTGTAATAAACGATCCAGCTTGTACTCTGCCTCTGAGTCCAGGCCTTCCATCCTCACAAATGGCTCCCGAATAGGGACCTGACAGACACCTGTGGCTCAGTGGCCAGTGAGGACGCCCAGCCGACCTCCAAAAGGCTGCAGCAATTAACTGATACCTCTGACTGAGGTAAGCAGCTGGGAACGGGAACATGGGAAACTCAGTATCCCTGAGCACAAGTTGGTGTACAGAGTACTAGTAAAATTCCTGCAGAAGAAAGGGGTTACTGTGAATGAAGACAGACTGAAAGACTTGTTAATATGGGTCTCGACCCATGCCCCTGAGGCGGCATCAACTAATATTTATCAGAAGGCAATATGGGAGAAGATTGGGGTCTGCCTCTGGGATGCAGCCACAAGGGATGACGTGGCGGCCCCCAAATTGCTGGTTGTATGGCGCTCAGTCCATGAGGCACTTGACGAGGCAGCACAGGAGGCATCGGCACCATCAGCCCCTCCTGTCCCAACAAACAACACTCCGGACCCTCTCGACCCGGGGCCAGTAGAGCCAGAAACTGAGCCAGATCTATTCCTGCCTGATCCTGGCATTGGCTGTAGTGAGACGCAAGCTTTGCCGGTGCTCACGCACCCTCCCGCGCGTACCGATTGGTGGGAAGATATCCGCCGGCAGGCTGCGACAGCAAATGAGCCAGGCAAAGATAACCCCTTTGATCCGGCACCAATCGACCCTGACAGAGAACCCGACCTCTACCCCTCTGACCCGCACGATATGGGGAAAAACATTTAAAAAGAAGCGAAAAATCAAGGTGATGTAAACCTGCCCTAAAAACTGAGTGCTACATATCCCGTCCTTTATGAGGAGAACCGCGGGCTGGACGGCGGGGAGGAAAACGGCGCTCCTGCAGGAGCCGGGTGGAGGCTGCGGCGGCGGCTCCCCTCCGACCGAGGGGCTGCAGCAGGCTCCGGCAAGCTCCCCCCATTGTCTGCCCGCGGGCAGAGGGCTATGATACTCGCTCGCCCCTCGCCTTTGTGTGCTCCGGCAGGCACGGGTTGGCGCTGCGCCCGCCAAGATGCGCTCTGCGGAGCGGCGGGGGGCCCACTCCTCTCGGTGAGAGGTGGCAAGAAACCCAGCCTCTGTCCCGAAGGTTTTTGACCCACAGCAATGGTCTGTTAACAGATAACGATTCAGTCAAACATGCTACCCTTCAAAATAGAGCTGCCATAGATTTCTGCTATTAGCTCAAGGATATGTTTGTAAAGACTTTGATGAGATGTGTTGCATGAACGTATCTGATCATTCTGAGTCTGTCCATGATGCAATTCAAAACCTAAAGGATGGAGTTCAGAAGTTGCGAGTGGAGAGTAGCTGGAATTGGCTAGAAAGTTTGCTGTCAGGATGGGGCATCAGTGCATGGTTGAAAGACATTATTAAAATCGCAGTACCCTGTGTAAAAATCTTTTTGTATATTTTAATCACAGTTCCTTGTTTAATTGCTTGTATAAATAATTTGATTGCTAAGTCTATTAACAATGTTTTGTTAGTTTGTAAAGAAGGGGGAGATGTGGGGAGTACTGCACAAGAAGCTGCACCAGTAGACCCGGATGAGAGCCCGGACATCTGAACTCTTATCAGCCACAAACCTTGGAAGAAGTGAACAGGACAAGTCAGGAAGAACCTGAGAAAGAACATCGGGTGGAAACGAAGAAAGAGCATCAAGATAATTTCTGAGGACTATAAATTTGGAAACAGGAGGATGCTTAAGACAAGATAAAGAATGTGTAGTCAAGGGGAAGTGGAAGTGATGATGTAACGAGTAGTGATATCAAAGAACCATGTTTAGAAATAATTACTGAAGCAAAGGCGCATGGACAGTAATGTGATTGGCTGAAAGACTGCGTGCTCAATAAGATTGTTTCATGATGGAAAAGTACCAAAGAAACTAACCGCTACTAACCGCTAGGCAGAACACTATAAAAGCCCGTAAGCTCACTCAATAAGGGATTTCATTTCTAGCCAGAAACGGAGTCTGTGCCTCAGTTGCCACAATATCAGGCCTGGCAGGGGGTGCCATCCCATACAAAGGGCGGCCTGTGTGCAGTAGGTACCTTAGGCATGTTTATCCCTACTAACACTATGATAATAAATAAACGAGGATTGCGTTCTCGAAGGTCAACGCATGCTTTTCAACCGAGCTGTGATGACAAAGTAAATTTTTGGAATCTGGGTGAAATAATAGCTGCCTCATTTTTAGCTCCTGAAGTAGCTAGCACTCAAGCTTTAGCAACATTGAATAAATTAGGATGTTGGCTTGCTAAACAAACTAATGCTACAGCATCTGCTCTGTCTGCTTTGCTCACTGATGTCGACTCTATTACACATGCGACTTTACAAAATAGGGCAGCAGTCAATTTTCTCCTCTTAGTGCATGGACATGGGTGTGAAATTTTGGAAGGAATGTGTTGCATGAATTTATCAGACCATTCAGAACCCATACATGAAAGTATCCACAAGTTGAAAGACAGTATGATGAAGTTAAGGGAAGATGATGCAGGGGGTATAAGTGGGTAGCTATTGACTTCGGTTAAAGCACGATTGATCTTCTTGCTTACTCTCTTTGCCATCGTATGTGTTGTACCTTGTTTGTTACAATGTATACAGCAAATGTTATCCCACGCTTTTGAGAGACATGTCTATACTGCATTGACAAAACAAGATGGGGAACTGTGGGGAACCCTGGGTCTGTGCCTTCCATCCTCACACCCCCCTATGTCAGGGAGGTTGGAACTAGACGATCCTAAGGTTCTTTCTGACCCTAACTATACTGTGATTTTCTGATGCAGACTTGTTGCTCGTGCTTGGACTTCGTAAATGTAAGTTTAAAGCATCGTTGTGAGGCAGAGGTAATGAACAACGGCTGTTTGCTTTCCCTCTGGCCTAGCCGTCATTGGGTTCAAAGTGATGTGATTGACCTTGCCGGATTTCTCTGCGGGTGCCCGCAGGCCGCCCCAAAGTCCCCTTCTTTCCCCCACCCCCGGCCTGCGGGAGCAGTTCGAGGCAGCCGGACGGCTCTGCGCCGCGGTCCCGCGGCAGCAGCAGCGTGTCGAGCGGAGCAGCCGGGCCGAGCAGCACGCACCCGGCCCCTGAGGGGCAAAAGCCCTGCAGGCGGCCCCGCGTTAACAACGCTCTCTCACGGTGCGCCCTCCGTGACGGGCCCCCCGTCACTGACACCGAGCGGGCTTCTCCGCGCAGCGTCACGCCGCGTATGGGTTTTGCCCGTGCAAAACAACGGTTGTACTGCAGCGCTTGTGCGCGTGACTGCCGCTAAACACTCGTGTTCTCCGCCTGTGCCTCTGGAGGACGGGGACCCCATGTTCCCCCACACAGCTGGCTCCTTGCCGCCAGTGGGGGTGTCAGCGGATGGAGCTAAGCAGAAGAGCCTCCCACGGCGGCTGCCCTGGCCGAGGCTGCGCTTATCTCTGTCAACAGGCGGTAATGCTCTGCCTTCCCCATAGGCTATGGCGCAGTGGGACGGGCCGCAACCGCCGCCGCTGCCGATCACAGTCAGCTGCCCAATCGGGGCGGGCGCCGGAATCACGCCGTGCGTCGTGGCGTCACAGTGTGACGTCAGTGCAGCCCATGGCCCAAGGCAGCGGACGGGGCGGAGGGGGGTGATGGCCTCGTCGGTGGTGAGGGCTACGGTGCGTGCCGTCAGCAAGCGGAAGATCCAGGCTACGCGCGCCGCTCTCACCCTGGTCAGTGCCGCGTCGCTGCGGGAGGGCTCCCCGCGGCCGGTGCTGCCTCACGGCTGCAGGAGCTGCGCCACGGCAGGGCCGGGCCGCGCCGCCGCCCTCCTACTGTCCCGGCCGGCCGCCCATCCTGCGGCTGGTGGCGCGCGGCCAGCCCTCTGCTGCCGGTGACAGGGGGGCGGGACGAGCGCGGGACTCGCCCGGGGCAGCGTCGCAGTTGTAGGCCTGCGCCGTTATCCCGTGCTGTGGCGGCCGTGCCCTGGGCTCGGCAGGAGAGGGCTGCGGGAAGGCTGAGGGGTTTCTGACAGCCACACCCCACTCTGTGAGTTGCTGTGGGGGAGCTGCTACTCCTGACTGATGCCGGTGGTAGCAGGCTCCGCGCCCCTGCTCCTGTGCAGGTAGCCTTGCAGAGGGCAGTGCCGCGGAGGGCAGGCAGCGGGAACAGCGGTGCGGCCCCTTCGTGCGGGGCCCTTTTTGCACAGTCACGCTAAGAATTGTATTTCTTCTGTAAAACTAAGTAACAGTTAAGCATTATCTAGAGTCGCTGACGAGTTGTTCCTAGTGAGGCTTTCTATCCTTTTGTCAGTTGAAGAAATGCGTTTGACGACTAGCGGCGCTGTTTTGGAAGCTGTACTTCTGAGAGGGATTACTGCAGAGGAAAATACAGTCAGTTCCCTGCTGGAACAGGGGCAAAGTGCATATAGTTCAGTCGTTTGTCAGAGCAGGTGATTCGTGTTGTGTAGTGAGTTTACTTCATTCTACAAATGAAGATTAATAGCGGTATTTAGAAAAGGTTTTCTGCTATAAGCCTGCTTGTAGTTTGCTTTATCTGGTCGTGGTAAGAACTAAACATTGCTAAAGGCTTTCCTTTTCTCAGTGTCTTAGAAACCTAAAAGCATGTAATGGAAATTTCTGTGTGTTTAATGTGTTCTTGCATTTATGCAACAAGTAGTTCTGCATGAGCAGTGAATTTACCCTCTGTAGAATCCCGGTTCCCCTTTAGGTTAGTGGGAAGAGAGAAGTAGGCCATAAGCTCTTCTGTGCCTAATTGATTTTTGTCTGTGATGTGTATGTGTTAAGAACTACTTAATTGTGTTGTGGTAGTGATTTTGTTGGGGAAAAAACCCAACCAAACACTCTAAAAGGATGGCAGTTCTTGAGCTGCCTGTTTGCTGTCAGTGCGGATATGGAGGGGTGTGAGAGGTATTGTTTTCTGTATGGGTTAGATTCAGCAATCATCTGTTTTGCAGCAGAATGTGTATATTCAGATAAGAGTCCAGTTTTGAGTAGAACTCAGGCAAGTCAATACTGACAGGTGGCTGATGCTGAAGGTGGGTTTCGCACATAGGAAAGAAATGTAAACTAAGAAAACTTAAGTACACTTAAGTGCTGGAATAGGAATTTTTGTAGTGCAGCTAAGTATGTTGCACATTTAATATGTGTAAGCACTCACTGCAAATAAACAAAAAAAACCCTTTCAAATTAATGTATATGTTTTTGTTTTTCAGACCCCGTCAGCTGTTCAGAAGATAAAACAGCTTCTGAAAGATAAACCTGAACATGTAAGTATAAACGATGCAAGCCTGTAGATTGTGCTAACGTATCGGCATAACTCATGAGACATTTGTAGCCAACTTAGAAGTTTGAAATAAGCACCAACGTGTTTATTAGACATAGTAGCTTTTTTTTTTTTGGAGCTTGTTTGATATATCAAGCTTCATTTCTTTATAAAATGAAATGCAGAAAATAACTGATGGTAATGACATTTCACTTCACAGATGTTTTGAGATGAAAAAGTTGAAAAAATTTAAGCTTAAAATATTTTTGATATATATTTTAATGAAGCCTTTTAATATGGCGTAGTGGTGAGTTCTGGTACAGAAAGAGATCTTCAGCTGTTGATAGTAAGACGTTGTTAATTAAGTTCTTGTAGGAATTCTCATGTTGAAGTGTAATAAAGTTAGACTCATACCCATTGGAAAAATCTAATTTTTGGGAAAATTGCCAGAAAGGAAACTTTTTGGTTTAGTAATCAGCATTTCTGTAAGTAACTGAGCTTGTCCTCTTTTCTTTTTGGGGAAAAACTAAAGAGTCTTGCTTTCTAACCATTATAAAAACAAGCATTAGATTTTCTTCTTTGCAGTAAGTATTATTTCAAGGAGAGTATTTTGCTTATAAGTTTCCATTGTTAAACTTACTTATAAGTTTCCATAACTGAGTGGACTCTTTGTTAATGTTTCAAACCAACTTAAGGAAGCCTTAAGCCTACAGCTTAGGTCGTCAGTCATCCCCTTGCTATAAATGGTGTTTACATTTTCCAGCCCATTATTTGTAGCAGTTCTTGTAGAGAAAGGTATTTAGTCTGAAAAGATAAAACATGTTTCTCTGAGATCCCACTTGATGACATGTGCTATGTTTCGATATATTTTTATCACAAGATTGATTATGGAGATAGGCAGTATAATTTTCCTCTTCAGTTATGAAGCATTGGTGTGTAGATATTTCTGAAAGATTGTTGTACACAAGTAGTTCTGTTTCTTTAAAATATTTTCTTACACAATGTGCTTTTTTGTCAGAGTTGTTGGATACTGTGAATGTTACACACATTGATTAGGTTGGCTTATAAGGTTGATTAAAACAGCAAGCAAATAAACGTAATTGATTTAAGCCGGCATTGCTGTTTAAGTGAGACTTGCAATAGAGGTAATGAAGAAATCAAAGTATGTTTTTCACAACTTGTGTTTGAAGTAAGTTTTCTGATGGTGTTATTACAAGAATTCTGTGCAAATTCAGTAACTGCCCTTGTCTTGGCCTCATATTGCTGTCAGTACAGAATTGGCATCTAAGAAAACTTTCATTTGAAGTTACAAAAATACCTGTCTTTGAAATGTGAGTGTCCTTAGACCAGGCACCTGTAAGAGTTCTAACAGTTTATTACTTCAAAACTTTAACTTAGTTTAGGGCTTGATCCATAGTAGCAAACGTCTGATGTTTGCTTTCACCTTGGCAGTCAACTTTTTAAAAGGGTAAAAAAAAATGTTACCTCTTAATCTGAAAGTTATTAACTTCTGCTTTGAGGCAGTGGAGGATAACCATAGAATGGTTGGAATTTGAGAGGACCTTAAAGATCATCTAGTTCCACCCCCCTGCCCTGGGCAAGGGCACCTTCCACTAGATCAGGTTGCCCCAGTCCCCATCCAGCCTCGCCTTGAGCACTTCCAGGGATGGGGCATCCACAACTTCATAATAAACGTAACATAAACAACAACATAATAAATGCCATTATTTTGTTGTTCTGCATACTTTTTTATCTTGGTGTTTGAGAGTAAGTTTAAAAAAACCTCATGGATGTTCTGTTGTTTGGTTGCGGTGTTTTTAGGTGGGTGTGAAAGTAGGTGTTCGTACAAGAGGATGCAATGGGCTTTCCTACACATTAGAATATACGAAATCAAAAGGAGATTCTGATGAAGAGGTAGTTCAAGATGGTGAGTTTCCGAACAAACTTCTGTGCTGGTGGTGAAGAATAACCAATTGCAGGTTTGCCAAGGTACAGGCTAGAACTTAATTGAAATAACGAGTTACCGTAAGAGGTCCCTCTGTATGGGAATTGTTGTCACCTTAGTTTCTGGTTTAAAGTAACCAGTTAGTTAAAATAAGCAGCTCTGCAGTATCTGCATCAGAGGCTACTGCACCTGAATAGTTTAGTCCATTGTTCATGTCTTCAGAGGTGGCTAATAGATATTTAGAGAATAATACAGAACAATGCATATATAATGAAATATTTTATCAGCATACCTAAACCAGGGCTTGGCAAAGTGAAGATTTTATATGCAAGGGATTTTCCCAACTACTTTCTCTAACTAGTCTTATTCTTCACTGATGCATAATTTGGTTTTAATTTCTTTGTGCTTTTGACCTTTGCATTGCTTTGTAACAACAGGTTCTACGATTTTTATTGAAGAATACTTTAAAAATTGTTTTCCTACCCTGATATTTATGCTTTCTGCCTCATAATTACAGTAAGCATCACATGATAGGTCTGTTGCTAAAGTTCCTGTTGTGGTTTAACCCCAGCCAGCAGTGAAGCCCCTCACAGCTGCTCACTCACTCTCCCACCAAACTTTTTCAGAATGGTAAAAGTGAGAAAACTCATGGTTTGATATAAAGACAGTGTAACAGGTAAAGCAAAAGCCACACATGCAAGTGAAGCAAAACAAAGGATTAATTCACCACTTCCCATCAGCAGGCAGGTTTTCAAGCATCTCCAGGACAGTAGGGCTCCATCTCACATAATGGTGACTTGGGAAAACAAACACCATCACTCTAAATGTCCCGTCTTCATTCTGCTTCCCACAGCTTTTATTGCTGAGCATGATGTCATACGGTATGGGATATCCCTTGGTTCAGTTGGGATCAGCTGTTCTGGCTCTGTCCCCTCCCAGTTCCTTGTGCACCCCCAGCCTGCTCGCTGGTGGGGTGAAAAGCAGAAAAGGCCTTGATGCTGTGTAAGCATCTGCTCAGCAGTAACTAAAACATCCCTGAATTTTCAAACTTTTTCCAGCACAAATCCAAAACTTAGCCCCATACTAGCTATTCTGGAGAAAATTAATTTTGTCCCAGTCAAAACCAGCACAGTGCTGTATGTTTTTTCAGTTTTTATAAAAGTTTACGTCAGTGGTCTTTTTGTCTAATACAGATTGATAATAGTGTTTGTTTTGATTTCTGTTCGTTTTCTAAAGGTTCATAGAATTGCTTTTGTGGAGGTGGTTTTTGGTTCTTTTAAGCGTTACTGAACTACATTATGTTCAGAAATGTTACTTTTAATTTGGTGGCAAAGTAAGAGATTTAAGAATAAGAGGCTATCACTATTGTTTTCTTACAGAAGCTATGCTGCTGGTCAGAGCCCACCTTCCAGCTGTCTTTAGAAAACCTGTGACCAACGCATAGATTTTATTCTCTTAAACAGAGAATTAGTTAGAACTTAAGCAAATGGTTAAATTGAAGCAGAATATGAGCATGAGAATGTGAGCTAGGGACTGCCACCTGATTCTCCAGGTGCCTCTTGATTTCAGATTCAGCTGGCTTCTGGAGTTAACCTGTCCTGCTTGATTCGAAGCCGCTCTAGATTTACAGGCCTGAAAACACATTTTTCAGAAAGCATTTCTTGGTTTGGATCTTAAAGAAACTGGAAAGCAGTTTCCCTCAGTCAGGTCAGAGACCTTAAGTTCCAAAACCAGCGGTTCATGTGTGCTTTTGTCATTTCTGTTTTGCTTCACTTGCTTCTAGACAGACTTCCAGTAAAGGCTGTTTTATACAGGTTTCTGCTCGGTGGTGACTTTGAATCCCAGCACAAGTTTGCCTGCTTTTAGGTAGTAAGTGACAGCTTCAGGAATCAGGTCCATAAACTCTTTGATTAGGTTTAGCCTTCACTATCAGTTACTGTCCAAACTAACCCCAAAAAAGTGTAGATTCAACTCGGTTGCCCAGACTTGGGTTGTGTTAGTACTATGTTTTGTCTCAGTGTCTGCTATGATGAAACGGCTTTCCAGCAATCTCTCGTGTACCTTAATGAGGTCTTGTTGCTCTGTACTGGTACAATTTTACGTGTTTATTTTTATTATTTCATAGTCTGTGGATAGCTAAAGCAGTCCACTTGCACGTTTGTGTCATATTTGCAGCTTTGAAGTTCAGTAACTTTATTCCAAAGAGATACAGACTTTGTATACTTTCGGAAAGAAAGCTCTTTCTACTTACCAAGATGAACTGCTACTTTTTAATCTTAAAAGATTGTGGTATATTTGAATGTTCATACATTTGCCTCATTCTAAGATTCAATATTGCTAGTAGTTAATGTAGAGGTAATATTTCTGTCAGAGCAGAAAATAATTTTGAGACTGAAACATTTAGGTTTTCAAGGTCTTCGGGTGTGTTGTTATATGCACAGACTTTAAGAATGGTAGGAAATGGGTTGCTGGGTGTAATGTATGGAAACTTAAGTATTGAAGCTGAGATTCATTCCCAAGTTCTGCAGCTTCTTTCCCTAGGTGTCATGTTTTTAAATCTCCCCTCAAAAAATACGTATGTAAGTGACACATAAATGCACATAAATAATAGTTCTAAACTGTTGCTGGACTTGTATGGTAGAGTAAAAACAGTGATGAAAGTGTCCCATGTAAGGCCAGGGAAACTGACTTAATACTGATAGCCCTCATATTTAGTTTCCATTTTTTTATCACTGGTTTAAAAAGAGTTCCAAAGTGAGTGATGATTTTGCTATATGTAAATTTTATTTTTTTTTTTTGCTTCGATGTCCTCCAGGGGTTAGAGTGTTTATTGAGAAGAAGGCACAGCTGACACTTCTAGGAACTGAAATGGACTATGTAGAAGACAAACTGTCCAGTGAATTTGTCTTCAATAATCCAAACATCAAAGGAACATGTGGCTGTGGAGAAAGCTTTAACATCTGAAATCTCAGGACTACTTCTTTGACGTTGAACACCCCAAAACACTGCTGTGGCTTTCAGAAGCAAATGCATTTTCTTCAGGTTCGTAGGCTGCGTGAAGTGTGGATACCATTAATTAAAATAAACCCTTTTGAAAAAGTAAATTGTTAAGATTCCACCACTGATGTAGTTTTACTTTAATTTGTGATGAGTTGGGATTCAAAAGGTAAGAACAGTAAGTGCTGTAGTAACACCTCTGTACTTTCACGTACCAAGGAAATAAAATCTGTCTGTTCTTTTCCTTTATTTTCTTTGTCCATTCTACTCAGACTTCCCGATCCAAAACCTATTTGAAAGAATATATTACCTATGTGTTCTACTTTGATGTGGGGAGGAAAAAAAACCCCACCAAAATAAAAACCCCAATCATTTATATGAGCTTGTTCATAAAAATTTATATACACAGACCTCAGCTTCAGAGTTCACTATGATTATGTGTATGCTTGCTTTGGTTTTGTAGTTTTTTGATGCTTTAATCTTTTTACATGTGGGTTTTCTGGTGGTTTATTTTCCTATAAATCTGGGGAGGTCTAAGAAAATGTTCATGTATTAGTATAGTGGTAGGTTACCATAGCACTGCTTGTAGAAATACTTCAAAATGGACTAACTCAGTTTTAATTCTGTTTCTTGTAGAAGGCACAGTCTCTGCTGTACTTAGTAATTCTTCAGAACATGAAATACATTTGGGCAGTGGAGTACTAAAGCAGATACACATGGGCATGGTTTCTCATGTTTCTGTCGTTTGTCTTTCTTGACTTAAATTGAAAAGTTGTAAAACTGCCTGCAGATGTTTGTGGGGTTTTTTTTGGGGTTTTTTTTTTTTGAGAGGACTCTTAGGCTTCTCATTACTTTTTTGTAGTTATGTCTGCTACTAATTTTGTTACAGTTTGAACTCTTCTGCAACTCTAGGTACAAGGTTTTTTCTCTAAAGCTTATAGCTTCTGTTTAACTCTCTTAAAGTTAACTTGGTGACAGGGGAAAAGGCATTTATAATTTAAAAAAACATAGTATTTTGTAATTGTTAAATGAATCTAAACAGTAATTAAAACACTGTGTTTATAGGAGGCCATTTTTTTCTTTGGAATTCAAACTTTCTCCTAATCAGATTTTATGTTTTTTACACCTGTGTTCTTCAAGCTTACAAAGTCTTCAGCACTTATGCACTGGTGCTAAGGCAGAAGTATAAATGTCTCTCCAGGCCTTCCCATAACCTGATTCCATAGAAGTACTCTTCCATCCTTTTATTTCCATGTTTCCCTGGTTGTCTGAAGATGACATTGTGCAGCTAAACTGCTCGCTTGTGCTGAAGAGAAGATAATGTCTTCCTGGGCATCTGATGGGAACAGCTGGTGAAAAGGTTGCAAATCCAAAGTAGGGGACAACAAGGACTGGGATCTTGCAGTCAAGGACAGGGTGGTGGTTGAGGTGAGAGTGGAGGGAGAGCATTAAGGCTGCATGTTGAGAATCCAGAGGTAACGTTGGTCTGCACAGTTGCACCCACATACCTTGCAATCACATTGGAATAGTAACGTGCTGAAGACTCAGGATTGCAGCCGTGTTTTTGTTCTTCTTCTACACCTGCGAAAAGGTGTAGAAGGAAGAATAAAACAGATAAAGAACTATTTTTTCATTTTTATGTAGTGCACAGGAACAGAAGGTCAGAATTCCCACAATTACAGTTCAATATTAAATACTTGAATCTTGGTTGTATGCTATGTCACCTTTTGATGTAAAAATGCTATTTCCTTCAACAGTCAACTGCTGTACATGGTTACTTTATATAGCAATTCAGGAATTACTGGTAATACACTGTCTATGTGCATTTTTAGTGCCACAAGTCTTTGTCTTGCCAAACAAAAAAAATGCAGTTAATGTGGTACAGCTGCATTAATATGTCTAAAACTCCAAGCAAAGGGCATTTCTTCAGATCGTGTTCCTCTGCTTCTTGCTAGGGGATAAGACTTGAAATGTGGTAGCACTGGTAGGGCTTGCTATGAGTGCTATTACTTAGTCATTTAACTTGTTCTGGTGTGTTTTGGAGTACCGGGGATTGGCTTGGGGATTTTTTAAGACCTGTGGCATGTATAGCAACCTTTTCACATTTTGTGTATATGCCTTGACTGAAAGTTTGCACTTTCATACTCCAGTGAAATAATCCTCTAAATTGTCACTTTACTAAGACACCTAACGCACAATGTGTTCAACTTCTGTTAAAGTGCTATTTACAGTTGCATAGGAACATGGTTTTCATGATTGGTCTGTTATAATTTTGTGCAATACTGTATGTAGAGTTCTCAGTTGTAATAATAAATATTGCCTGCTGGTAACCATGAAATATTTCTATCTTGAATGATTCTATTTACAGTAACAAGCACTAGAGGGAGAGAGTAGGTTTGTATGCTGGGGTTACAAACCTGACTTCATATTCCTCAGGAATATCAAGTATTTCAAGATATTAACAGCTTTGGAATAGCATAGAAACATGGCAAAAACCCCAGCTGTGTACAGAAAGGTATTTATACGTATCAGAAGGGCGGGCCGCTAATGGTCAAACTTCTATTAAATTTTGTGACACACTGTTCTTGGTAGAAATTCTGACAGGCAAGATGCTTACTGTGAAGGTTTCTACATGTCAGTAAGTCATTGTGGTATGTTGTAAAGCAGGAGGATGATTTTGGTCCAAGTAACTGTTGACTCAGAAGGTTTTTAATTGGCTAGGCAATTTGAGAGTTTGAGTCAAAGGGCATTCCTGGCCAGTCCACTGCGGTGCTGTATAAGGGCACTAATATGCCATAGTGTATTAGGTTTATGACACATTTGGGGTTTTCTCCTAGGTACAGTCTGTCCACGTCTAAAGGTGAGAAATTTCCTTTTGCTGTTAGGTGTGGAGTTCTTGAACGCTAGGGGGAGAAGTAATACATTTTGGAAGAATGCTAGAGATTGTAATACAGAGTTGCACATTCGTGATGCTGGGAAGAGAGAACCAACTTCTCCATGCTGTCAGGAGCCTGGAAGAAAGACGGTTACCTTTCTGTCGGAGTCCTTATGGAGCTTTGTGGAAAAAGAAACACTTGCACAAGCAAGTCAGCATTCCTGATCCACTGCTTTTTATAGCTCACTTGGAATGGCTCAAGAAGAACGAATGTTTAGGAAAACATTAAGCAGTTCAATATGCAAATTACCCTGACGGGGCAAAATGAGTTTGAACTCCGAAATAAAAAATTAGATGCAAGTAATGAGACTGTGAAATTTAATGTTAAGGAAGCACACTTTAGGAAGTTCTAGGGTTTTTTCTTTGTTTTATTTTGGGTTTATTGGTTTGTTTGGTTTTGGGGGGGTTTTTACAGTTAAAATCTGGTAATTATTTTCTTCCCATTTAGCTAAATCAACACCTTCACTAGCTGAAAAATTCTCCAGATATGCCACCATTGTGCTTTCACTGGCTGCCAGGCCATTTAGTAGATAAACTATTTATGACACTACAATCTTGCAGTCTTTTCTGATGGAAGAATTCCATCATTGCCAGATGGGGCAGAGCGTGCACCTCTGTACTCATCCCAAAAGAGCCCTCAAAAGAGTACTTGACCAGTACAGCATTTTTTTCTATAAAGTGATCTGCCAGACAGTGAGCAGTTCAGCCAACTTTGGTCTTTATTGCCATTTTTAACATATATGAGATTGTAGAATCATAAAAGAGTTTGGGTTGGAAGGGAACTTCAAAGATCATCTATTCTTCCTGCCATGCAATGAGCAGGGACATCTTCAAATAGATCAGATTGCCCAGAACCACATCTAGCCTGGCCTTGAATGTCTCCACGGATGGCACATCCACCACCTCTCTGGGCAATCTGTGCCAGTGTTTTACCACCTTCACTGTTAACGAATGTTTTCTCACACCCAGCCTGAATCTCATCTCTTCTAGTTTAAAAGCATCACCCCTCGTCCTATTGCAACAGCCCCTGCTAAAAAGCCTTTTCCCATCTTATAGGCCCCTTTTAAGCACTGAAAGGTCACACTAAGGTCTCCCCAGACTTTTCTCCAGGTTGAACAACCCCAACTTTCTCAGGCTATCTCCATCGGAGAGGTGCTCCAGCCCCCTGATTTCTGTGGCCCTCCTCTGGAACCTCTCCAGCAGGTCCATATCTTTCCTGTACTGAGATATGCTGATTCAACATAGTGAGCAAAAGCAGAAGTGCTCAGCACGCTTCCATACGCATTTGGGTTTGAGAAGCATTTGAATGGAAATTTTGGCACGCAGCACTGGCATTTTGCTTTGGGATACAGCAAGGTAAGGTAAATCGCTGAACATAAACAAGATCTTTGTCCTCGCCTTTACGGTCCCTTTCAGCGGGCCGTTTTTCGGGCCGTGCGTGCTGTCGCTGGCAGCAGTGTCCCCCGAGCTCCACACACGGCGCAGCCTGGGATCCCCACCATGTACAATTGCCTGCCTACTGTCGGGTAGGGTCCGAATGCTGATTTTCCCCCTTGGGATGCTCGGGGGCGAGCGGGTATCCGCTGCCACCGGGTGGCAGCAAATCTTCAGTCTAAGCGTTTCAAAACTTTCTGTAATCTAAGCTCCTGAACAAGTAAAAATACTCCTGAATACTGGGATATTTTTACTGGTGTAAACTCTTTCAGCTCTGCTGTTCGTCCTTCTTGTACTGCTGTGGTTTTTAACTTTTCCTAAAGGATGCAGATGGCTGCAGAAATGCAAAATTCCAAAACACTTTGGAGCTCCTGATGCAAAGAGCAGAGGAGCAGAGCATAGCCTGACCAGCTTCTGCTACTGAAGCATTGTTCTTTTCACCAATCCTCCCCTTGTTAGTAGTGTGCTAATGTACTTCATTATTGTTGTGTCCTGCTCCAAATTATTGCAGATTTGTTTCCATCAGTTAGCTTTAACCTCTACGGTAACAGAAGTTCCAGCAGGACAAAGAATCTCATGAAACAGTATAGTCTCTATTGACAGAAATACTCTCACCCCCTACACCTTACTTATTGGTGTTTTTTACTGGTTGTGTGACTGGGTTTTTTTTCACTCCTTGCATCATGATTTTATTGCATGTGATTTTAGTGACAAATTCCTTCTGTAGCTTCCTGAAGTTAGGTCCAGACAGCAAAAGTAAGCTCCCCTTACTAGCTAATGAAACAAGACAGCCTCCAAACACTTTGAATAACCTAAGTAACACAATTCTATTCATACAGAGGGTTTGCTGTCAGGCATTTCCTTTTGCAACTCTGTGTTTTAGTCTTCAATTTGTTCACAGCGAAGCATTCACATTGACCTTTCATTCTTGATCACAGTAGTCCTGATTAAATACTAAATAGTGGTATGAAGCATGGCAAAACCATGTTTAAATTAGATTGCTTTGCTGTTAATAATATTTTTTCCTTGGGTTTGTTCCACATAAGAGGCCTAAATGGAAGCAAGATTTTCTCTCTTGATAAGGAGAAAAGGCGACGTATTAATGAATGTAGCAGTCTCTTTATGAAGCACGTAGGTGTTAGAGAACAGGACCATTCCCTCCTGTCAACCTGCATTTTCACAAGACATATGCAGAATGTGGCCCTCCCATTTGTAAATGAGAGGTAGCAGAAGTGTATCATCAATGTTCATTTCTGGTGAATATTTAATGAATTCTCTCCTGAAATGAATAAACAGAAAATTCGATACTTGGGTATAAAAAGCGATAATGTAAAATCACTGTTTGGAAACCTTGATGAGAAATCATATTGCTTCTCCTTGAGATACATCTGAAATTCTGCCTTTATCAGTTGAACTATGAACTGAAATTCAACCAGACACTGGCAAATCTTGCTGAAGATGTTTCAGGAAGTTCCTCTGTGCTTGCCCCCTCTGTCTGAGGCTGGTGCTCGTATGGCTGATCAGTGAAGGAAGTGCCTGTTGAGGGTGAGTTTATATTAATGTGTTGCTCTGAGCGCTTAGATGCTCCAAGAAAAAAACTTGTTTAGTCTTGCTGAAATGTGGGAAAACCCCAGCAAAGTGAGCAGTAGTTATATAGTGAGTGTAGCTTACTTAAACTTTCTTATCAAGAGGATCCAGAGATCATCTGTCATTGTGTTAGGGAGCCTGAAATACCTGCTGCAAGGATATTGTAAGCTGCCTCCCGCAATATTCTTTTCATGAGGAAGCTCTGGTTTCTATAAATAATTTAGAACATTAAAATGCTCTAGCAACCCTTAAGCCCAAAGCTTGTTAACCAAGGGACATGGATCTTTGTCATTCCCATTTGATGGACATAGGCCACTGTGGAACTGCGAAGCAGTTTAAAAAGACTTAGGAAGATGGTTTTGAACTCCAGGTTTTGATGCTTTCAAAGAAAACTATTCATGTTAGATCTACGCATTTGCCATCCTGCATCTTAGTGAAATTTGTGCTGCCAAGGCTGTACTTTAACTGGTTAAAACAGCCCTGCATTATAATTAGGCCCATATGTTCCACTAAGGAAGCTTTTGCATGTGCACACATCTAAAAATGGAATGCTTGGTTTGTTACGAATTGGAAAAATATTTCCTGGAAAACAGCTCTCCAGTGGGAACCCACCAGCACTGAGTTTTACATGGGAGGTGCATTGGCATGCAGTGAAGGCTGTGGCTTTGTTTCTGCTCTGCTTGATACCTCTGACTCGGCCAGCTCAAGTAGCTTCCTCATAGTCACCCACTGTATAGTCCGGCACAGACCATGGTACTTTCAATTCAAGAAATTCTTGTTCTTTGGGCAGGAGTTGAGAGAAGAGTCAAAATAGGCAGAAAATCAGGAGGTTTTCCCCAAGGTAAAAATATGTAGTCAAATAAAGATGAAATTTCTGTTGAGATCATGAAGTACTGATGTACTGTACATGTTCAATGTACCATTTTCAAGCAAGCAGGGAATTTATCAATGCAGAAAAAAGGAAGCTAAGGGGAAAAAGAATAATGCTAACTAAGGAAAATATAGTATTTTTGATGAGCTTGCTACTGAAATCTCTTGGTCTGAGAATCCTCTCAACAGGAAAGTGACAAATCCTGCCATCTTTGAGAAGGTTTTAAACTGCAGTGGTCAAAGGGCTGTGATGTGTAACACAGACGCACAATGGTTAACTGACCAGACACTGGGGAAGAAGGTATCAACTTCTGCATGAATACTTGTATTTTTTTCAGTTAATCTTTTCTGCTTTCAATCAATCCTGCTTCTCTATCATTTTCATGTCTTTAAATTGCTAGTTAAAATTGCTTTTCTTTCTTCGGCACAGTGAAGGTACAGTGGATGAAAATGGGGAAGATTTACTCCCAGAAATTATAAAGCAGAAGAAGCAGTCATTTTCTCTTGGTTTGAAAGTGAGTATTTTAACAGTATAAAAGCATTCATAGGTTTTGGTGTCATTTGCTTTCTTTTACCCTCTTTTTTTAAAGGACCAATTGGTTAGGTAATGCTACAGTACCAGATTTCTATTTGTTCAAAAACCTCTTTGGTATGTATAGCAGAACTGTCAGAGTTCTACTATACAGGATATTCTGGGCTAAGAGCCACCAGTATGTTTGTACTGAATTTTTCTACTGCAAAAAAGAATTTATATTAGAATTTACAGCAGTTTAACGTTTCGAGTTAGGTATTTATGAGCATAGAATTTCAGCCACTATCATTTTCCCCTATTCTGAAAAAAAAAAAGTTCTTCTCTTGCCTTCATGGCATAAATAGAAAGATGATTTTATTTCTCAGTGCTGGTGTATATATCAGTACACTTGGTCGGAAGATCAGTAAGAGGAAGGTATCTATTTCTGCTTTGTCCCTTCAATTGTGTGGCCTTAAATAGTCATTTATCTTCATGAAAACAGCTCACTTGACTTTTTTTATAAACCTTGAGTACTCTTTGAATAAAGCAAAGAGCCACTTCAAACCTAACAACAGACATTCTGCCTGGACGAGTTTCTAGTCTAAGCAATACTGATAATGTCCATATAGAAATGCTCAGTTTCTCATGAGTTTTCAGTAATATGAAATTATTTTAAATGCATGCTATTTGAATACTTAATATTATAAGACAGCAAACAGTGCATCCTTCTCATGGTTTGGCAAATCATCTTTGCGTCTTCCTTGTAAGAGATTGGCTGTCACTGGGTGCTGGATATAAGGTAAGCAGAGGTGTACACAATGGTATAGCTTCCTTAAGTTAACTTTCTACCTCCTAGTGATCTGTTTTATACTTGTACTCTTACACATCATTACAGATTTGGACAAATCAAGGCATGATGTGACATTTTTTTCATGGAGCAGTTGACATCTACAGTCTGATATAAATATTAGAAAGTATATGCATAATGATACAAATCAATACAAAGGGAACATATTTAGTCATTATTGTGGAATGCTGGAAAGATGGTTCATCATCTACGTGACCAGCAGGTCAAAGGAGGTGATCCTGCCCATCTGCTCTACTCCCGTGAGACCTCACTTGGAGTACTATGTACAGTTTTGGTGTCCTCAACATAAAAAGGACATGGAACTGTTGGAACAAGTCCAGAGGAGGGCCACGAGGATGATCAGGAGACTGGAGCACCTCCTGTATGAAGACAGGCTGAGAAAGTTGGGGCTGTTCAGCCTGGAGAAGAGAAGGCTGCGTGGAGACCTCATAGCAGCCTTCCAGTATCTGAAGAGGGTCTATAGGGATGCTGGGGATGGACTATTCATTAGGGACTGTAGTGAGAGGACAAGGGGTAACGGGTTCAAACTTAAACAGGGGAAGTTCAGGTTATATACAAGGAAGAAGTTCTTTACTGTTAGGGTGGTGAGGCACTGGAATGGGTTGCCCAGGGAAGTTGTGAATGCTCCATCCCTGGCAGTGTTCAAGATCGGGTTGGACAGAGCCCTGGGTGACATGGTTTAGTGTGAGGTGTCTCTGCCCATGGCGGGGGGTTGGAACTAGATGATCTTAAGGTCCTTTCCAATCCCAACTATTCTATGATTCTATGATCTCTTGTGCAATCATCTTGCTTTTATCTTCATAACTAGCCTTTTTATATTTTGTCTAGATTGTAAGATTTTCATGGCAAAGATGATTTGTTTGTATTGTAGGAAGACCAATGGCTACCAAACATTGACTCTAGTCAAAACTTCTTGTGTTTAAGAAATTTAAGTAATAGTAATACTGATAAAAGAAAACTTCATAATAATCGATAAAATTTATTTTTACAGTCGTGTGCCATTAATGTGAAAAATTTCTATATTCATTTCAGGTATCAGAACTGTTGTCATCCTTCACAAATATTAAAAGCAAACAGCAAAAGTATCCATCATTGTAAGAGCAAGGACACATCTCTCTCTTCCGTACTACACAGGAGTAAGATCTAACAGTTTGGATGCAGCAGCATGTAACAAACACTGCTTTCTTTCTAATGAGACTATTAGTAGCAGTTTTTCACGAAGAAATGTTGGAAACACTGACTCACCAAAAGAAAAGGTGCAAGAACCCCAGACAGTTTTATATTGAAAGATGTCAAACAGCGGTCTAAATCAAAGTCTAAAATATCTGTTGCTGGAGGGCACAAAAACGCTGATGTTTGTGACCTACTACAAAAACTTGTACTCCCTTATGTGGTTTTGATAAAATACTGCCTTCCTATGCCAGTTTCTTTGATCCAAGACAAATATTTCAGTGAGGAGTTACTATGCAAGACACAATATTTCAGGAAAGAGAAGAGGTTCAAGCCAGCATCTGAGTGTTCCTCCATCTCTACATTGCACATTTCTGATGGTGACCTGTCTGCACCAATAATTATTTATGAATGTCTCAGAGTAGCATAAATGGGACAAGCCAGGAACAACAGAAAAAAAAAAAAATAGCCCAAATTTCAAGAGACAGCTCCTGAATAAAAGAATTCAGGTATTATATTCTGAGATGAGTATCTTATCTTGGGTGACATCGTTTAGTGTGAGGTGTCCCTGCTCATGGCAGGGGGGGTTGGAACTAGATGATCTTAAGGTCCTTTCCAACCCTAACTATTCTACAATTCTGTGATTCTATGAAATCATTTCCAAATAATAGAAGCATGAATATGTGGGACATGGAGAAAGATCATACAGTCATACAATACCTCAGGGATCATCTGGTCCAACGTTTCTTGGCAAAGCATGATGTAGACTAGCACACTGCACCCTGTCCAGCCAAATCTTAAAAGTGTCCAACACAGGGTAGTCCACCACTTCTGGTTGTTCTCACTGTGAAATATTTCCCTCTTGTGTGCAGTCAGAATCTTCCCAGGAACAACTTGCGCCCGTTACACTTTGTCTTTTCCTCATGACTGCTTATAAAAAGGGAGTCTTCATCTTCTTAGTGGCCACCCTTTAAATACTGGAACATGGGGATGAAGTTTCCCCTAAGCCTCCTTTTCTCAAGGCTGAACAAGCTCAGCTCTCTCAGCCTTTCCTCACACAGCAGGCTCCCCAGTCCCCTGGTAATCCTTGTAGCCCTTCTCTGGACCTGTCCACATCATTTTTTATAGCAGGGACCAAAACTGAACACAGTATCCCGGATGTGGCTTAACAAAAGCCAAGTATAGTGGGATAATGACCTCCTTATCTCTGCTGGCAATGTCCTTGTTGATGTAACCCAGCATCTTGTTGGCCTTCTTTGCTGCAGCTGTACACTGTTCACTCATACTGAGCTTGCTGTCCAGCAGGACCCCTAGGCTCTTTGCACAGAGCTGTTCCACAGCTGGGTAGATCCCAGCCTGTGCTGCACTCTTGGACTGTGTTTAGCCAGGTGCAAGACCTTTCACTTTTCCTTGTTGAACTTCATACGGTTCTTGTTTGCTCACCCTTCCAGCCTGTCCACATCCTCCTGCAGACCAGCTCCCCCTTTCAAAGTGTCCATTTCATGACTCAGTTTGGCATCATCAGCAAAGTTAATCAGGGTACACTTCATCCCATCTTCCAGATCACTTATAAAGGTATTAAACAGCACTGGGCCCAATATCAAAGTTTGCCAAAGCAAAAATCAGCCAACATTTTGCTACATGTTTTTATACCAAACACTTATTTTTTTACAGAAGCCTATAAGAAATACAAAAAAATTATAGAAAATCATGACAGGCATTTAGGAACTCTCTCAAATCCATGTGCACAGAGGTAGTTAACTCATGCAAGCTTGTCAGTTGCTGCTGACATTTAATTTTAAGTAGGAAACTTTGCTTGGATTTTGGTGGGAATTGGATTCATATAAACTATTATCTCTTTATTTGAGCAAAGCACTGGATTCACAAATGAATGATGCTTTGGTTTTTAACCCTACATGTGCTCCGAAGCATATTAACAGCCTTTTTTACAGACCTAGTTCAGCTAATGGCTTGCATATATTATAAGCATTCTTTGTGGAAAGCCTAGCACACTGGAGCGTCTTCGATCCCACTTGAAAAACAGAGGGGAGAATCTGCGCCAAAGCAACACTTTCTGTATTTCTCCTCTCCTCCCCATCTTCGTGACTTCAAAGTATTTTGTGGCTTCTTATCAATTTTTCATATATTACTCTGTGTGTGTGTTTGTGTGTGTGTGTGCACACCCACATCTAAGGAAAACACCGTTTAATGGCTCTAAATGGCCTTCCTGCATAACAGGGGAAAAAACAAACCAATTTTTATAGCTTCTGGATTCTTACATATAACCTAAAGTCTCCAAGGAACGATTTGGTGGAGGCTGTACCTCTTCCACCATTACAATATTTCTGGGTGGGCAAGTCTGCACCTGAGGACTGCCGTAGCATTCACTTCCTCCTCAAGAAGCTGACAACTGTGTGAACAGCTAGTTTCAACTGGTTCTCATACTGTCTCTGCCAAGAAGTTCCTCAGACCGAGAGTGACAAAACCCATGCCTAGGTGACCAAGGAGGCTTTAACATGGCGACGGAATGAAACAAGCTGAAATGAGATCTGTTTTTTTTACTTCAAATAGCATATGCAACACAGGCAGCATAGGTACAAACCTGCCTTCTCTGGTATGCCAGCAGCCCACGAGTGAGAGTGCACAAGTGTTAATGTTGACATCTAGTAATTTCTTGGCATAGTGACAGAGACTGGCAGTATGAGTGCCAAACAGTGATGATGACATGGGAAATATTTTTCCCCTTTGCATTCAGTAAAGATCTCTCTACTCCTCTCTGCGGAGCAGTACAAGGCCCATTTCCATTTATTTATTTATTTAAATAACAGCAACAACCAACGTAGGTGTTTATCAATGTGAATACCTCACTGCAAGAGTTGGGTCCTGAACATCAGTTAAAATCATAGCATGCAGAGGTCTTGTAAGAAAGTTCTCCCTTGTTAAGAGTGTACTCAGCTTACATTAAAGAGGTTGCATTACGTATGTGTTAAAATAACACATACTTTTTTGCCAGTGTCAGAAATACCATATGTGATCTTCCACAGTCTGAGGGGACTGCAATGGAAATTGTATAAAGCCACTGTGAAAAGGAAAGAGATGTTCCAAAATTTTTTGAGAGAAACACATTACAGACGTTTCAAGACACTAGAGGGAACAATTCAGAAAGCACTCTATGTTCTCCCTTTTATTTTTAAGGATTCGACAATTTTCTCTGTTTGTTCTGCATATCCTGTTCTGCGTCACAAATTTAAATGGGAATGACTGCGTTTCAGCAGGCAAAGCAAAGTGTACGGGCTGTAGGTAATTAAAGAGTTGTCGTTGTTTTTAATTATTTTTCAGACTGTAGTAGTAGCTTGAAATTGAGCCTAGAGCATGGCCTCCTCATGCTGTACAAACACAGCAGATCAAAATTACTTTTTCTCCCAAATGCTTTACTGTTCCTCAGATGCAGAGCAGCTGGAGGGAAACTGAATGTTCAGACAGACAAAGTACAAGTATTTCTTTGTCTCTGCAGGAGTGCACTGAGCTGCTGTTTGTATAATAAGTAGTATGTCTTTTTCTGTTCTTCGTAATTCCCAGTCTAATTGGTTCAATTACCTGCTGCAGACATGGGTCAGATGAGATCCTGAGAATAGGCATGTTCTAGGTTAATCAGACCACTTATCTAAACAGGTTGTGCCCCGCCCACACTAAAGAACTGAAGATTGTCCTTCTTTCATCATTTTATTTCTCATTCTCCTTATTTTTGCACAGCCTTTTTCTCCATTGTCTTCTACCCTCTTTCCAAACAATGCCTTGGGGTTTTTTTAATTGCCTTTTCTGTCAGTGTCTACTCTTTTCAGTTACAAAGCATTCTTTGCTTCCAAATGCCATGGGAAAACCCGTTCTTTCAGTCTGCTTTGCTTTGGGGACAGATCTCCCAGTTGTATTTCTCCCTGCTCTTCCATTCCTTTGACCCACCAGACTCTCCTATTTTATGACAGGTTTCCCTCAGTTCTGATTACAAAGCAGATATCTCTGCCAGACCCACAACCCTGCCTCCAAGTGATAGCAATATCTTTCGCTTGCCTGGTTGTCACCGCTAATCAGGTAGTTCAGTGGTGTTGCC
The DNA here is from genome assembly GCF_963264785.1 of Psittacula echo. Classification (NCBI taxonomy): domain Eukaryota; kingdom Metazoa; phylum Chordata; class Aves; order Psittaciformes; family Psittacidae; genus Psittacula; species Psittacula echo. The sequence goes on along the minus strand of NC_137742.1, from coordinate 44,876,750 downwards.
TCGCCAAAAAGACTCCCTTCTTCCCAGGCGCTCAGAACAGCCACAATCATTCCCTTCAAGCTACTCAGAGGTTTCCACTGTCGGTAGCTGCCTGGTAACTGTGCTTTTCTTCTGTCTTCAGCATGCAAATATGTTATTCTCTGGAGGCACATGTGACTCTTGAACACAGCAGATGGAAACAGCCGTTTCACCAAGCATGGGTGCAGTCCTGCTGCACCAGATGGTGTTTATGGAGATACTTGAGGAAAGAGTGCTGAAGCTGCCTTAGCTACCCATCACTAGTCATTCTCTCAGAAATCACATTGGGTGAGAACTATGTAAGAATTTCAGATTTACTCTAAAGCCGTAAAGTATTCTTTTCAGATGCCCAAAGTGTGTGAGAAACAGCTAAGTGAAAACCTCAGCCAGGTTCTACTTTGCTCAGCTTTAATTGCATCCCCCCACAGAGGCTGAAGGCTAGGTAGTGAAGTACTACTTTGTGGATCGGCTTTTAGTTTGGTTTGGGGTTTTTCGGGGGGTTGTTTTTTTTCTCCTGTCCAAATTATCTGGTCTGAAACACATCAATGTTAATGAAAACCTGCAGGCTTCAGTGAAGTTTGGATTAGGACCATAAGGCATGAAATGGGTTTCTTCTGACATAACAAAGATAAGTATTCACTGAGTATCCTGGCCATTTTTTGATAATGGCTTTCCCTGCTTTAGAATTTCAGTTTGAAAGGACACACATAGCTTTATTCCCCAGCCATGTACTGCTGGGAGGAAGCTCTGCCTCTGAAAAACACTGCCTCCTCTAGCAGGAGGAGAATAATATAAATTAGCTGTAAAAAAATTATTCCTTGAAAAAAAAGGAGGTGTTTTAATGCTGCACAAAGGCAAGACTGTGCCCTAACTCCTGGAGACTCCTGCATTACAGCGCGATGGTTGTGTCACTCTGGAGAGTGTCCTTCCTTTGCAAAGTGACTTACGGAATGATAAAGCAAACTCTATACCTCTAATTCTTTCTGCAGATAAAAACACACTCAAAATGTGAATCTCACCTCTGTGTAGACAAATTCATACTGCTCCAGTATCTGAAGGGGGCCTACAAGGATGCTGGGAATGGACTATTCATCAGGGACTGTAGTGACAGGACAAGGGGTAACGGGTTGAAACTGAAACAGGGGAAGTTTAGATTGGATATAAGGAAGAAATTCTTTACTGAGAGGGTGGTGAGGCACTGGAATGGGTTTCCTAGGGGGGTTGTGAATGTTCCATCCCTGGCACTGTTCAAGGCCAGGTTGGACAGAGCCTTGGTTTAGTGTGAGCTGTCCCTGCCCATGGCAGGGGGATTGGAACTAGATGATCTTAAGGTCCTTTCCAACTCTAACTATTCTATGATTCTATGTAATATAAATTAAAACTTCGGTAATTCTTAGAACAAGTGCCTACAAAATAAAACTAGTGCTTGTGTTTCAGTTATAGCACTGTCATAACCACCCGCTGTCTGTAATTTGCAGGAAAGACAGATTTCCAGGAGATTAGCTTAGGCTGTCTTTACTTATGATGTTTAAAATTCACAGAGGAGTTAAACCAAGTAAAATTGCTTAAGAGCCCTTTGGTCTGGGCAGGGAAAGCAAGTGGAAGGTGGAAGGCATTCTAATCTGTGCATTTGTATCAAAAGTTTTATTGATGTAGTAGTTTTTACAGTGAGGGACTTAATACAAATTATTCTAACATCATTGCTGAAACTGAGTAACTGAAAGCTATGTAGGAGAAACAGTCTATTTTACTAAGCTTTCAGTATCTGCTGAGCCTTTTAGGGAGTAATTGGAGCTATTACCCCTCATCTGTAGTTATGTTTATTAAAAGATGTGAGAGCCTAACTTTCAATGATGGTTGTGACGTTGGATGTTTAGTTCTGAAGTGTTTTATTCCGTGCAGGGTGTTGGAGCTGGGTCACCACTTTCTGCTTGCACACTGCAGGGGAAGGCTTGCTATCTAATGTGGGTCTTTGAATTCTGCTATGCAGCAAGATTAGAAGTTACATCTTTAAAGCTGATCTTAAACCTCTCCCCTCTCTTCCCTCTTTTCCCCTAAGTTGCTCAAGTCAAGTTTTCTTTAGCTCTCTGGCTTACAAACCTGGTGTGGGCTCCTATGCAACAAATAGAATACATAAAAGGGTATTTTTGTCATTTTAAGGCTGCCTTTGTCTCTGATCTAACAATGCTGCAACACCAGTTTTGTTTGCTCTGTGATCAGTACTGTAACAGCTTGCATACTTAGGAATGGCAGCGTCACAGTGGGTTGTTTTTTCTCACATCTGCAGCACAGCTTCACCATACAATTATACTTTAGAGGAAACAGAAGTCCAGGCTGTTTTGTGAACTATATGTAAAACACTAAGAACCCCGGACATACCTCACATTGGAAAGAAATGCTCCATCTTCATCAGAATTTCATAATCCTCACAGAAATTTTTCTTTATCATTATGTGTCAAGAGTAACATCCAGTGGTGGCATGATACAACGGAAGTTTCCCTCTGTTATGCAGTGGAATAACTATTTGCTTTGTACATGTCTGCTGTAGAATTAATCAAGTTAGAATATGCAATAATTTCTTCTAACAGGTAACAAGTTTCTGCTGCTTTTACTTTGTGTGATTGTTTTGGGTTTTTTTACTAACACTTGACAGTGTCAGTGTTCTCCTGAATTCATGCACCTACTTAGTAATTTCAGTGGGGATTTCTCTGGCTGTCCCCAAGCACTCAGAAACAGGCATTTGGTGAGTCAAGCTGTGAGTATGAGCAGGGCAGTTCAAAAGAAAGTCTCAAAAACCTTTACAAGCTAATACACTTTTTTTGTTAGGTTTTGTTTTGTTCAGTTTTGTTTTGTTTTCCTAGTGTACAAGTAAATATTCCTGTCTTCTAAGTTTCAGCTTGGTAATATGCTTGTTTTGTATGTTGCTATAGTTTAACATTTCTGTTATGCTGTATGCACTTACACATGCTGGACAATTACTGAACTCACCAGCTAAAAAGCATTAGAGCCACTCTTAGGAACACACACATGAATGGAAACTTAAACACAGAGCCTGCTCTCCCAAGGTCACACAAAGTATCACAGCTGGAAATAATATTGAAGAGCCATTCTCTTTAGCTCTTTCATTATGCCTTGCAAATCATGCACTGCCCCAAAGCAAATGTGAATTATGTTTCTCTTGATTGCAGATGTCCCTGTGCATTGCCAGAGTGTCACGAAAATGTAAACGATTCACAGATTTTATAAATGACAGTTAAAAATTTTTTGTAGCGCAGGTGCAAGACCCTGTCTGTGGTTTCTTGAGGGACTGCAAACAATAGAGTAAGAAGCTGCAGGTTTTTGAAAAATTAAAAAAAAAAAAAAAATGCTATGGCCTGAAGCATGGCAAGAGTCAGAAATGTGGCACAAATCACAGCAGACACACTGGGATTCATAACAGGACAGCTGCTAGGCTCTTCTCCCAGTTGCTTCATGGCATTGCCTTCTGTATAGAAAAGGAGGATAATGAAATTTGAATGGAGACATCTCAAGTCAGCCTGAATCCTCTTTCCCACCTGGAATGGCAATTGCTCAGAAAGCAGACATCGGAAAATATCACAGGTCTAGCTAGGAAATCACTGGTTTCTGTAATATTTGGGGATTTTAGGATTTATTTTTTTTTTTTTTTTCCTGCTATGGTTGTTCTGTTATAAGGGAAGAAATTGAGAAGTTCCTTCTTTCTGGGATGGGAGAGTAATAATGGTGGCAGGGTGAGTGGCACACAGGTCACGCCCAAAGGTAGGTCTGGACACTTGAAGCACTGCTGAGCAGCCATTGCAAAAATAGTAGGATGTGTTTGCATTTTGCATTGCAAAATGCCCTGGAGCATTCTGGGGCAGGCACAATTCTGTTGGCAGCAGCAGCTTGGGAACTGGTTCTCAAGTCTGTAATTGCTTGTACTTGCAGCTGATCCCAGGTTCTTAAAAATCACATCCCTACAGTGAGGGAAGAGAAATGATCAGTACAATTAGTCCCTGCTTACTGCTCCTCAGGCATCGAGAGAGACAGTCTGGGGCGAGCTGTGTTCCAGTGGGCTGTCACATTCTTGCTTTGAGTATATTATTTCAAGCGCATTATTTTTAGAGCTCTCAAAGCTGTAAAGGCACATAGATATTGGATCAGGGTCAGCTTTGACTGCACTTATAAAAGTGGTGGCCACAAAGAGCTATTCAGGATAGTGCACTAGATGACATGCAGATCTAATGAGGTCCTGGACTATTTTGGGCCAGCTGAGCTTTTCTGTTCCTGCAGGGCAAGATAGCTCATGAAAGATGCTTATGTGCAGTTTACTGTTGGAACTAAGGTTGTGCAAAGGAGTGCTGAACTGACCTCAAGAGTTAGCCTTAGCATGCCACAAGCTGGCAAAAGGTAGCAGACCCCAAACTGTTGTACAGCTTCCTTTTCCAAGGTAACAGAGCAGGATCACATCTCTGCACCATGCATAATACGCTCATCACTGCTGCTCCCAAATAGGGAGCAGTTTGTATGGGCTGTTTCCTATACAAACTCAATGCTAGGATTAGCACTGCCAGCATTATTATACTTTCCACCACTGCTCCTGTCTGTATCAGTAGTCCCCATGAAATATTTCAGTATTTTAGGGGGAAGATGGAACATAATACTAAGCAATGCTTCTTCTCTGCAGCCACTGGTGAAGAGAAGAAGACGGGTCCAGATATACAGAGTTCTGTACTTACTTTTCTATGTGGACTTTTGTGTTTGCCTAGAACAGTCTAGAGGCCAGGGTCTCACCATAGCTTTGGGGAGCAGATAGTATCATGGAGTAGTGGATGAGTATCTTGAAAAAGGTTCTTCCATTGCACACTATCATTGTTACAACCTTTATGCAGAAACTATCAGGAAAAAGAGTTTAGTAAGCACCAGAGACTTCTTGACTTTAGACTGAGAATCAAATTTGACAGTGTGAGAACTGGTTGACTGAAGACTACTGTCAACCATATTGCTGATTTTTGTGAACATCCTAATTTGGTCTCATCTGTTTGTCAGAAGGAACGTAAAGGATGTGTTCTGCCAACAGGAACAAAACAACTGTGGAGGATGTGTCTCATTGGTGTTCTTTGATATAGTTTGAGTTGTTGTTCACAATTTATGCAGTATTTTTACAGATTATCCTGCCCAGCTCACATTTGTAAACACATTCATGATGGCTTCAAGAAATCCAGCATAACTGAGAAAATTCAACAGATACCCAGACTATGGGGTTGCTACCATCTCGTGGCTCTCTCCATACACTGCATTTTTATTTGCTAATTATGTCTGTCTCTTCAAATTAATGATTTTTTTTTAATGTGCCTGTAATGTAGTATCGATTCTTGAAGGTTTGCAGAAGCAACAAACTGTCAGGGTCTGTGTCTAACCTGAACCTTCAGACTTTTCTATGGTACCCATATTTTTACAGTGCAAAAGCTGGAAATGCTCTTTATGTGACACATTCCAAAGGTGATTGCCTTCCATAAACAAATACTACTTTATGAAACTTGGGCTTTGAGCATCTGTAAATTCAACAGGAAACACTCTTTCTTTTGTCTTGCTACTACTCGTGCATTTGCAGATGGCCTGACTTGCTGGATAATCCTCAGTTTCCCACCTGCATTTTCAAAGTACTTCTAGCAGTTCCCACACGAACACTGCCATTGTTTCTCTTTTCACACTGTACCTGCTGATGTAGTACATGTATTGTGTACAAGGTAAAAAGAATTCATGTAGAGAGGAAAAAATCAGCTGGTGCTTTATAGACACCAGCCCCCAGCACCAAGATACACCATCAGAATTCAGTCTTGTGTCTGACAGATAATTACACAGATATTACCTTATTCCACTACTTACTGTGATCCCTGTCACAGTACACAGAAGGAAGTGATAAAATGGTCCCTGCATGTTCTATCTTCCTAAAAGCTGAAGTAAGGAAAGTTAGCTAAAACTGTACTTAGTTATCATGTTAGTTACCACTGCCCTTCCCTGGAGGATTGCAGCTTTGTGTCACTGACAGTTTTTCTACAAACTACAAACTAAGATCATTGTTTCCTGGGTGAACATTCAAGATCTGGAGAGAGCTTTTGTAATCTTCACCGTGTTTTATGTATCTATATTGGACTAGCCATGTGCTGACCCTAATAGATTGTGCCTCAGTGCCCTCATTAGGTCAAAAAATCATTATTGTTCTGATTTGTTGAGGAATAGAGAAGGTTGACTTCAACTGTGCACAGGTCAGGCTAGAACCTGCACTTTATGAATTTCAGTAAAATAGGCCTAAGTTTTGCAAGTGGCAGTCCATGTTCTAGGAAAAACAGGTTCAGCCTGTGACCTATGTGTGACTTTATACCTATGCACAAGGTTGCAGCAAATGCTTGCAAATCTGGCATCCTTTATTGCATATGCAATTGGTATCATAGGAATCTGTCCATCGGTGTAACATCTATGGGAAAGAATGTGCTGCATTCTTCTTACTGGTCTACACATATTGAAGCTAAAAAGGCTGAAAATAAGGGATTTAATCTTCTATATATTGTTTTGGAAGAGAAAAGAATGAGTTAATTCTGGCTACACAGGTATCCATGGTGAACCATCGAGAGTGAATACAGTCATTGCTGACAGATACTACTTTTCCTGAGAAAATGGCAGCAACCAGTACTGAAGAGTAACATAAATCAATGAACCTTCTGAAGTCACCTTCATATCCGTGAATGAAAAATCTATTTCCCAGAGCAGGACTAGGGAGCTGTCAACATATCAAAGATACAGAAGGTGAATGGAGATAAGTCACATGGTGAAGCTGACAGTTAATCTGGTAAGGATCCTGGGCAGAGATAGCCAGCTCTTCAACGTCTCTTTGGCTAAGGTGACATTTTACTACCTTTGCAGATGATAGGTAGATGTTGATTTTTTCTAGCAAGACCATTGTCCCTATCTCTAATTCTTAGAGTTAGCATGGGTTTCCCATGAAGCTGTATGTTCTCACATCAGAGCATATTGGGCATTTTCTCTAAATGAGGTTGTGCAGTAAAGCAAGAGATGATACCTCTGAGACAACGACTGCAGAGCTGAAGAAGCCAGAATGATGGTACCATTTAGGGAAGCTATGTCAGGGCAAGCATTTGGGGTTACTCAGAGAAAGCATACAGAAGCTGCGAAAGGCAAAGAAAACCTGTTATCATTGAGCTGTGATAACACGTCTGTGCTTTGGTAATGCAAGCAGCAGATTTCAGCTGAGAACCATTGTATAGACAAATGAACTCTTCCCTGCTTCCTATTTGTTGCTTGTTTGTTTGTGAATGACTTATTTTGATTTAACATGACAACGTGATTACCTAAATAAAAGGTTTCTATCTCTGCAAATGCACAGATGAGTTGGAATCCTCTCAGAAGGATTTCTTTTAAAATGGAAGTAGAAAATACCACCTAACACTAATTCCTATATAAGCACATTATTACTTCCATCTCCAAATACCAGCTGCATTCCAGCTCAATACAAAGCACTGTGCATAAATTCAGTTAAAGAGTTAAGAGAATTAAAACACGCATAACATTAGGCATGCTGCTTGACCTAAGTAGTAAATAGTAATGTCAATTTTTGCAGTATATGTACTAGAATATTCTCACTTCATAAGTGAATTTAAAAGCTTATGTAGATTCATTGGTTTGCGAAAGGATTAGGTTTTATTCAGTGTTTCAGCCTGCATCCATTTTAAGTTAAGACTCACAAGATATATATTTTAAAGGCCAAATGACATCATTAAGTTGCACATCTGTTAAAATGCAGGCCATAGAATGGCGACTGGACAGTCCATAAGCTCGTTTTGTAAAACATCAGATCCTGAATGTGCATTTAAGTCAGTATGCACTTACAAAAATACATATGCACACATATTGCGCAGAAGAAAAGATACAGTTCGTATTACTTTTCGTCTGCTATGGAGAAATGTGTTGCAAATACAGTCTTTCATATCCTGTAATATACTTCTCACCTCTGAAGCACAAAATGTGGATTTAAGAAGCTCTTCCTTGAAAGCAGGAGATGAGGTAGGGGAGATAATTCATCTCCCAGCAGCTACCTTCAGCATCTCAGCCCTTTCTGGGTTTGGCGTATAGCCCTGACTTAATGAAATTTAAAACATAAAATGAGACCCTGTTGTGCTTTCGTGTTAATTCATTTTAGTAATTTTCTAAATGTTTTGGATGCTTGGACTACAAAATTTCATTGCCTCTGGTTCAAAGGTAGGATCCTCAAACTCTACAGTGTATGACATTGCACGGATTGTCAAGAGTAGTGAGAGATGTCTGGCAAGCTAAGTTTGTGGTATATGGAAAAAAGAGAATGCATCAAACCTTTAACTTCATTGGATGTTCTGGGGAGTTAGACCTCCATTGCTTAGGATCTTTAGAAGTAACAGTATACTAAAGCAGTTGACCTTCCTCCCACCAAGACATGGCTAATGCCTTTCTTGACTAGTTTGAATATCTGTGGAGCTCATATGTAACAATCTTTGGGAATATACGTGTTCAGATAGGAATGCTTTAGTGTACATGGGAAAATTTGGTGACAGCAGTTATGCATTACCTGTGCATTTATATGCACGTACAAATAATCATACAGAAGGTCAGGAAAAAAAAACCTGACAAATTTGTGGGTGAACTCTTCAGGATCAAGATCATTAAACTGCTGGTTTTGCAAAAAGTAAGACATTTATTTTTCTCTTCTGACTGTAATTCACTTTCTCACAAGAAAAAAAGGCAGAAAACTTTGGAATTTGAAGTAAAGGCTATATCCACATCTCTCACACGTGTTTAAACAGTGCACATCAAAGAACAGATCAGCTGTTTGCATGATCAACTGATCTTACAGTTACAGTTACAACCCATTTTACAGGCACTCAGGAATTCAGGCAACATACAAGATTGCATGGAATCAAGAAAAAGAAAGCACTTTCTGTCTTAGAGATGTACTCTACACCCAAGCAGCTGAGATAATACATCTTAATTAACTAATAATCTTTCAGAAGGACCTGAACTAATCAAGCAGGACTTATTTAGCAGGGCCTGACCTATGTCTTCTTAACAGTCACAACATGGCACTTACATACACTCTAGCTCTTTTCCCAGATGTTAGAAAGGTAAGTAATTAGCATCCTTGTACTTCAGTTATTGAGAAAAGCACAATTCAGAATCAGAAAATATTTTTTAGAATAGAAAAGAGAAAGAGGTATTGGGGAGGGGGGAAGGTTTAGCATTAGCTTTGTTCATTCCTGCCTTTCTACTCTGCTCTTGTGAGACCCCACTTGCAGCACTGTGTGTAGTTCTGGTGTCCTCAACATAAGAAGGACATGGAACAGGGGAGGGCCACGAGGATGACCAGGGGACTGGAGCACCTCCCGTATGGAGACAGGCTGAGAAAGTTGGGGCTGTTCAGCCTGGAGAAGAGAAGGCTGCGTGGAGACTTCATAGCAGCCTTCCAGTATCTGAAGGGGGCCTATAAGGATGCTGGGGAGGGACTTCATCAGGGACTGTAGTGGTAGGACAAGTGGGAACAGGTTCAAACAGGTGAAGTTCAAGTTAGATTAGGAATTTAGGAAGTCAGAATTTAGGAATTAGAATTTAGGAAGAAGTTCTTTACTGTGCGGGTGGTGAGGCACTGGAATGGGTTGCCCAAGGAAGTTGTGAATGTGTCATCCCTGGCGGTGTTCAAGGCCAGGTTGGACAGAGCCTTGGGTGACATGGTTTAGAATCATAGAATCATAGAATAGTTAGGGTTGGAAAGGACCTTAAGATCATCTAGTTCCAACCCCCCTGCCATGGGCAGGGACACCTCACACTAAACCATGTCACCCAAGGCCTCATCCAACCTGGCCTTGAACACCGCCAAGTATGGAGCACAGTATCACACAGTATCACAGTATGTTAGAGATTGGAAGGGACCTCAAAAGATCATCTAGTCCAATCCCCCTGCCAGAGCAGGAACACCTAGATAAGTTTACATAGGAATGTGTCCAGGCGGGTTTTGAATGTCTCCAGAGAAGGCGACTCCACAACCCCCCTGGGCAGCCTGTTCCAGTGTTCCGTCACCCTCACTGAGAAGAAGTTTCTTCTCAAGTTTAAGTGGAACCTCTTGTGTTCCAGTTTGTACTCATTACCCCTTGTCCTATCATTGTTTGACACTGAGAAGAGCCTGGCTCCATCCTCGTGACACTCCTCCTTTATATATTTATATACACTAATAAGAACTCAGTACATTGTAGCTGCTCTTGCACATAAAGAGCAACCCCACCACCCCGCCTGGCTGGCCTGTCTTTCCTGAAAAGGACACAGCCCTCCATGACTATATTCCAGTCATGCGAGCTGTCCCACCACGTCTCTGCAATTGCCACCAGATCATAATCTCCTGACTTAACACAGGTCTCTAACTCCTCCTGCTTATTTCCCATGCTGCACGCATTGGTGTACAGGCATTTCAAGGAGGGAGCTGAGCTCACCGATTTCACCCTAGGATTATAGGAGGCCTCCCAGTCTTCACCAGTTCTAGAGTGCTGCCACACTGGGGCAAGCCCAGTTACAACCCCATCCCCCTTCGAATCTAGTTTAAAGCTCTCCAAATGAGCCCTGCTAATTTCATTCACAACTTCCCTGGGCAACCCATTCCAGTGCCTCACCACCCTCTCAGTAAAGAATTTCTTCCTTATATCCAATCTAAACTTCTGTTTAAGTTTGAACCCATTACCCCTTGTCCTGTCACTACAGTCCCTGATGAATAGTCCATCCCCAGCATCCTTGTAGGCCCCCTTCAGATACTGGAAGGCTGCTATGAGGTCTCCATGCAGACGCTTCTTCTCCAGGCTGAAGAGCCCCAACTTTCTCAGCCTGTCTCCATACGGAAGGTGCTCCAGTCCCGTGATCATCCTTGTGGCCCTCCTCTGGACTTGTTCCAACTGTTCCATGTCCTTTTTATGTTGAGGACACCAGAACTGCACACAATACGCCAATGCTCTCTCACGAGAGCAGAGTAGGGGGGCAGAATCACCTCCTTCGACCTGCTGGTCATGCTCCTTTTGATGCAGCCCAGGATACAGTTGGCTTTCTGGGCTGCGAGCGCACACTGACGCTGGCTCATGTTCATTTTTTATCGACCAACACCCCCAAGTCCTTCTCTGCAGGGCTGCTCTGAATCTCTTCTCTGCCCAACCTGTAGCTGTGCCTGGGATTGCTCTGACCCAGGTGTAGGACCTTGTACTTGGCATGGTTAAACTTCATAAGGTTGGCATCAGCCCACCTCACAAGTGTGTCGAGGTCCCTCTGGATGGCATCCCTTCCCTCTGGCGTATCAACCGAACCACACAGCTTGGTGTCATCGGCAAACTTGCTGAGGGCGCACTCAATCCCACTGTCCATGTCACCAACAAAGATGTTGAACAAGACCAGCCCCAACACTGACCTCTGAGGGACACCACTCGTCACTGGTCTCCAGCCAGACATTGAGCCATTGACCACAACTCTTTGCGTGCGGCCATCCAGCCAGTTCTTTATCCACCAAGTGGTCCACCCATCAAATTGATGTCTCTCCAGTTTAGAGACAAGGATGTCATGTGGGACAGTGTCAAAGGCTTTGCACAAGTCCAGATAGATGACATCAACTGCTCTACCCCTGTCCATCAGTGTCATAGCCCCATCACAGAAGGCCACCACATTGGTCAGGCAGGATTTCCCCTTAGTGAAACCATGCTGGCTGTCACCAACCACCTCCTTGTTTTTCATGTGCCTTAGCATGTCTTCCAGGAGAATCTGCTCCAAGAATTTGCCAGGCACAGAGGTGAGACTGACTGGTCTGTAATTCCCCGGGTCATCCATTTTCCCCTTCTTGAAAATGGGGGTTATATTTCCCTTTTTCCAGTCATCGGGAACTTCACCTGACTGCCATGATTTTTCAAATATGATGGACAGTGGCTTAGCAACTTCATTCTCCAGCTCCTTCAGGACCCACGGATGGATTTTGTCAGGTCCCATGGACTTGTGTACGTTTAGGTTTTTAAGATGGTCTCGAACCAGATCCTCTCCTACAGTGGGCCCAAGGTCTTCATTCTCACAGTCCCTGCGTTCGCCTTCCAAGACTTGGGTGGTGCAATCAGAGACTTTGCCAGTGAAGACTGAGGCAAAGAAGTCATTAAGAACCTCAGCCTTCTCCAAATCCAGGGTAGCCAGTTCTCCAGATATCTTCCGAAGGGGGCCTACGTTGTCCCTAGTCTGTCTTTTACTCACTACGTACCTATAGAATCCCTTCCTATTATCCTTAACAGCCCTAGCCAAGTTCAATTCTAACTGGGCCTTAGCCTTCCTCACCTGGTCTCTAGCTTCCCGGACAACATCCCTGTATTCTTCCCAGGCCATCTGTCCCTGCTTCCACCTTCTATAAGCCTCTTCTTTCCTTTGAATTTTCCTGAGCAGCTCCTTATCCATCCAAGGAGGTCTCCTGGCCCTCCTGCTGCACTTCCTTCTAGTTGGGATGGAACACTCCTGAGCTTGGAGCAGGTGATCCTTGAATAACAACCAATAGTCTTGGGCCTCCCTGCCCTCTAGGGCTGTATCCCATGGAACCTTACTAAGCAGGCTCCTGAAGAGGCCAAAGTCTGCTCTCTTGAAGTCCAGGGCAGTGAGCTTGCTGCACGCTCTTCTCACTGTCCCGAGGATCTCGAATTCGACCATCTCATGGTCACTGCAACCAAGGCTGCCCTGGAGCATCACATTTCTAACCAGCCCTTCCCTATTGGTGAGCACGAGGTCAAGCATGGCACCTCTCCTTGTCAGCTCCTCTATTACTTGCAGAAGGAAGTTGTCTTCCACACAATCGAGGAACCTCCTGGATTGCTTGTGCCGGGCCGTACTGTCCCTCCAACAGATGTCAGGGTGATTGAAGTCTCCCATGAGAACAAGGGCCTGTGAGCGTGAGGCTGTTCCTATCTGCCTATAGAGCACTTCATCCACAGATTCCTCTTGATCAGGCAGTCTGTAACAGATCCCCACAATAATGTCCCCCATCGCTGTTCTCCCTTTAACCTTGACCCACAAACTCTCTGTCGACTGCTCACCCATCCCCAGACAGAGTTCCATACTCTCCAGCCTATCCCTAACATAAATAGCAACTCCCCCTCCCCGCCTGCCAGGCCTGTCTTTTCTAAAGAGCCTGTAACCTTCCATTCCAACACTCCAGTCGTAAGAGCCATCCCACTTGTTTCTGTGTTGCCTACTATATCATACTCCCGTAGTCGTGCACACATTTCTAATTCCTCTTGTTTGTTTCCCATGCTACGGGTGTTTGTATAGAGGCATCTGAGCTGAGCTCCAAATGAAGCCGGCTCATTGGCTGGAGCGGCTGGAATATCTCTACATTGCTCCGAGCATTTATTGTAGGTGCTGGCAACTGACTGGATGTGATGGGATGGAACAATGCCCCCCTCCCCCAACACATCTAGTTTAAAGAAACCTTGACCAGTCTGGCAAGCCTCCTACCAAAACCACTCTTCCTCTTCTTTGTCAGATCAGCTCTACCAGCCCCCAGTAGACCTGGCCTACTAACTTGGGTCCCGTATTCAAAACACCCAAACCCCTGACTATGTCACCATCCTTTTAACCACTTATTAACTTGGCCAATCCTCCTAGCTTTTTTAAGGTCCCCCCTGTATCCTGGAGAATTGATGAAAAGACAATCTGAGCTCCAGAGCCCCTAACCACCTCTCCCAGGGCTCTGTAGTCCTTCTTTATGTTCTCCAGGCTACTGCTATCAACATCACTAGCACCCACATGGATCACCAGAAGTAGGTAATAGTCCGTGGGACTCACTAGAGCAGGCGTGAGGTGTCCCTGACCATGGCAAGGGAGTTGGAACTTGATGATCTTAAGGTCCTTTCCAACCCTAACTATTCTATGATTCTATGATTCTTGGAGGTATCAGAAACACCACATAAAGCACAGACACATAAAACTGGGCTCAGAATACCTGAAAACAGTAGATTGTACATGTCAAACAATTGCATGTCATGTCACCCCTTGGAAACACAGTGCTCCCGTGCTTTAGAATACTCTTTCACATAGATTAACTCTCCTGGTTTATTTGTCCAGGAGTTCAAGAAAAACCAGATGTACTATATCCACAGCATTGACTGCAAAATACTTTGTAGTTTGGCTATTTTCTCTTTAGGGACATTTTAATGTCTATCAAAACCTACCACAGTTTCTGTGCAGAGTCCTAGAAACATGACAAAACTTGTATAATAAAGTCATGCTGAATAGTGTTACCTTTTGCAGAGTAACACTCAATTTAAAAAAAATATGCACCACTATCAGTTTTAATATTTCTGACACAGATAAAACTACGTTTGTCCCTTTACCATTGATTAATTTGCTGACTTACGATTTTGGCACATGAATGCACCCTGATTTCAGTGCTATGCCAATATATGTCTATGTCAATAATCACACATCTACTGCTCCATTTCCAGCTAATCTAATGATAAATAGCCACTATTATACAGGTTTAGGTGCTTCTAATCCTTCCTTCTCAAAGCACATTTGATTTTCTTACTTCAGTTTAAACAGTAGTTTTGATTTTCAAAACTACCTCTGGAACAGTTTCCAATTACTCAGGCAATCAACCTCCAGCAGCCTTCTGCAAATTGCTTTACTTCCAGACTGTGCTATTCAGGCACAGTATTTTGGCAGTGGCAAGTCCTAGTATGCAGTGCTTTCAAGTACAAATCTGTCTTACTTCTTAAGGCCACCTCTGTCCTGGGTTGAGGGTCAGTCTGGCCTGTGAAGCCCATGTAAGGAATCTCTTATCAAGTGTACTGCTTCTAGCACTGGTCCCAAGAGATCTTGCTGACCCTCAACTTTTCTGCTGTGTAACATATAGAGATGTGATTCCTATTGGCTTCAAAGCAGTGTTAGAATGTAGTTCTGAAAGACCGTCATACAATTGTGAATATATAGCAAAGAGGAAACCATGCTGAGTGGACTGGCTAGTGTATGCCATCCATAAACCAAAATGAGGGGTTTTCTTTCAAGACTTCTTTGCTTTGCCACGTTTACATTTAAAGACAAAACTTGCATTTTTATTAGTTCTCTGTTAAAATATATGGTGATAAATTTTTGAACTGAAGAGACGTTTTCATTAATTTGCACATTCTACTAATTTTTGTGCAAGATAACATAGTTGTAGTTTGAATTATTAATTAGTAGGGAAATAAATGATGTCTGTGAAGATTAAATAGAGCAGTTGGGATTTTTATGCAAGAACCATCGCAGCATCTGAGCTTTTCTAAGCTGATATTTTCTGAAATACTGTTACGTGATGACTGCTAATAAACATTTTGAACTGGTTCTGTCACCCTGAATGTGTTTAAACATTCTTCTAATTGCTCTTGGCACTGCAAAGTGATGTATATTTTTTGACTCAGTTAAGTGAACTTCTTCTCATTGGATCCATACTGCAGACACTCTCCCTATTTAAAGAGTTCGGCTTTACAGTCAATAAGGTTTTGAGACTTGTTGGCCATTTTTGTTTCTAAATGATCTCCTCCATGATCCTCTGGACAGAACCAGAAGATTGCCTTACCTCAAGACAACCTCATGCGACAGGGAAAAACATGGGGTTATGTCTCCAGAATTTTTAGATGCCTGTAAGCAAGCAGGGCAAAATTATTCAGTCAGTGGTCCCTGATTGCTGAGGTCCCTGAGGCTGCAGACAGTCCTCATTTTTCTTTTGCTTGCAATTATTCCTAATGAGTATTTTTATTGGTGTTTATTTTTAATGTCTTCTTGTCTTACTGTGGTGAATGAGCTGTTTTCCGCATCTCAGTGTGTTTTTATGAATATCAACAAACAGTTCAGTTCCCTAAACATCTGAAACCCTGTTTTTAGTCAAACTGTAATTCTAGACCTTGGATATTCTGGGCTACTAAACAAGGATCCGCTTTTCCTTAAAAACTGAAAAAGAAGGGAAAAAAGCTCTCACTGGGGAAATCACACAACTGTCTAACCAGGAGTACGTGATCCAACATGGCTTTGAACTTGCAATAAAAATTCCTGTTTCTGAGCTAGACAAGGCTACTGTACATGTTATTAAAAAACTCAAACCAAACCAAACCAATTCTTTCCCATGAAAAAGCTAAAATTCAGGTCTTACACTGATCAGTTTTTGAATGGTCTTCAGGGACTGGAGGAAAGGTTCATTTCATACTCAGCACTATCTTCTGACATGGAAGATCATTTTTGTTAAGTTTGTACTTTTTGTTGAGTTAGAAATTTCTAGTTTTTGTTTGTTCTACCACGTAATTATACCATGTCATTAAGGAGACTGATCTAGAAGTAGTAACTTCTCCCATAGATTAATAAATTCTCCTGCATCTTTCATAGCCTACTACTGCTATTGCACCTTTCCTACCACCCTTTCTTTTTTCCTTTATTTTATTTTATTTTTTTTTTTTGCTTTGACGTTTTGAACAAAGAAAATACACACTTTATTCATTTGGCTGTCAAAATAAGTATTAAAACAACCTTCCTGAGCTTTATTTCACTAGTCCCGGATTTCGGACATTCAGCTTTCCCCACACGTCACTTTCCAGAAACCCAAACGCCTGTGATGAGGACTGGGAATTCTGACCCCAGCTAAAGCGCTGGCCAAGGGCTCTGCCTAAGCTACCCGTACTGGAATCGCTGGCTGGCGGCAGGACTGCACATGCCGCTGTTACCCGGCAGTTCACCGCACGGCTCTGCCGCTGCCCCGACCCCGCGGCACAGCGCGGGTGCCCCTCGGCGGCAGGCGCCAGTGGGACGGGGCGCTGATGGTAGCCGCGAGGCGGCCCCTGGCCTAGGGTGCCTCGGGCAGGAGGAGGTGGCGGGCCGGGGCGGGGCTGGGCGAGGGCTGCCCGGGAGCTCCCGCTGCCCGTACGGCCGGCAGGCTTCCTCTTCGCCCCACACTTCCTGCCAACGCTGCCCTGCTGTGCCGAGGCGTGCCCTCCCCTCACTGCCCGCGGTGCTTCCGACCGCCGCTCTCTCTCGCAGCAGGCGCCGGGGGGCTGCGGGGGGAGTGCCACCGGCCGCCGCCTTCCTGCTCGACGCGGCGGCTCGGGAAGTTGAGGTGAGCGGCCGCGGTCCCCGCCGTTGCCTGTTGGGCTGGGCTGGGGGCTGCTGCGGCAGGGCCTGCCTGGAGTCCCATTCCCCGCACGGCGGCCTGTGCCGCGGCTGCGGCAGACGGCCGGCGGGGACGGGCTGCGCGGCGTGAGGGACCCCGGGCCGCGGCCTGGCGCCCGTCCTTTGGCTGGCGCTGCCCGCCGGGCTGGGCTCGGCCGGCTCCAGAAGCGGCGGGTGGCAAGCGGCGGCCACGGCGCGGGGTGTGCGAGGCGGGCGGCGAGATGCGGCCAGGGCGGGCTCCGTCCCGCGGGAGCTCGCCACTCGCCGTAGGTGAATGCCAGGTTCGTCTGGGTTTAGCTTGCGACCATACCTGGCACTAACAGCTCTTTATTGTAGTACTTTTTCTTTGTTCAGTCAGTCTTCCCTTTTTGGGTCTTTAGCACACCGAGAAGCATGTTTAGCCCTAAACAATTTTGGTGGGTAGAAATGGAGGTAGACAGACCTCCACAGTGGAGGTAGAAACAATGATGATGTTAGAAATCAGAAAGGGCCGTAACAAGGCAGAGTGTTAGATAATCTCCTCTAGGCTCAGCGGTAAAGGTGGGACCAGATGGTCTTTCCAGGTGCCTTCCAACCAAGGCTGTGACCTGAAACTGTTCACCCTCTTCTGCCTCTTTCTTCTGAGCCAGCCTTGCTTAAGCGGCTCCCAGGTTTTCCTCACCAGTAAACAGGGCTGTGGAGTTCTTACTCCTGCTGGGGTGGCTGGTGGCTGTTCACAAGTTTGTGCCTCCAGAGCCCTTCCCAGTTATGCTTGGCAAAGTGTTTCACCTCTTCATAAATTTTCGTTCAGCTGCTTGTTAGACAGTAAACACTGTGTTTGTTTCGGGCACCATGGAGGTTAATCTCACTTTGCTTTGTGGGATTCCCTTGTCACCTTCCAGGTGTACCTGGTCATGTTTGTAATTAACCTGGCCCGTGTGCTGACTCCTTTAAGATGGCACCTCATCTTACATCTTGACAGAACTTTGCTCATGAAGAGCTATTTGCAATCTTTATTTTTATTTTTTACTTTTCTAGTGGGATGTTTGTGTGTTTTACATTGAAACCATACATGTAGCATTACAGAGGTGGGGGGACAGGAGCATAGTGGTTTTCTCGCCACATACTTAAGCGTACTGTACTACATTTCCTAATGTTGGTGGGTTTTTTAAGATCAAGAGGATGTCCTATTAATGGTGATCCTAACAAGACAGTTCATGTTCTATGGCAAAAATACTGGCAACAGAGTATTTTCCTTAAAATAAATGGATGCTTTGATGAAATGATGAGATCATTCTAGTATATGAGCTTCTTGTGTGATTTTGTTTTCATGAACAGTATTTTCAGGTGGTTATAGTATTATCAACAAGTACACCTAGACAGCATGTCCCGAAACTTCAGATATGGGTATTTTAGAAGATTTTCTCAAGTTAACTTTGATTACCTAACTTCCTTCATCAGAATCAATACCTACCTTAAATCTCTAGCATCTGTTTAGCTACACACCTCTTTGGGATATCTCTTTAATCAAATAAAGAGCAGAACATCATGGGTGTTGGTTATAGCTTCTTGTAATATAGTCATTTGAAAGATGAGATACTTCCTGAGCTGAAAAATAATCGGTGGACGAGTGGTAATAGTCATCCTCCCCCTGAAAAGGTAATGCTTCTTCAGTATCTTCATACTCTCTGCTCTGTTACTTCTAGTTTAAAATGCATTAGAAAAGGAAGACCTTTTCTGAACTGAGCATCTAATGATGGTTATTCCTGAGAAGGGTGAGAGTGCAGCTGCTCAATGTGTTGTGCTGTAAATGCCTCTCCCCTTCCTGTGAAAAGTAACTTGGTAATTTGGGCAAATAGTGACTCAATGACATCCTGTGGCATCTGTGTTTGATTTTTTTTTTTCCGGAGGTGGTTGCTGCTTTGAAGTGAGCCAGTCATTCAAAGTAGAGAAGGTTGAAAAGTGGCTGGAGCTGAGAGTTCCAGGAGCTTTTGTCGATTTGTTTGGTTTTGGTTTTGTGTTTTTTGGTTTGTTTGGTGGTTGGTTGGTTTTTTTTTAATTTGTCTGGTTGTTTGAGCCTGCAGTTTGTGGATTCCTGTGCATGGTATTTAGAAAGTCTGTGGTCAGCAGGCTTGAGTTCATTATACAGGCTTTAAATTTCCATTGGAAGAGCATTTGTTTGACATTTTCTGACTTGCTAACTCTTAAAAAGCCACCCCTAAACAGTGTTGCTGCAGAGGATGATGAGAAACCTGCTGTGTTTTGTCGCAGTGTATTACACCATGTTTCTGACCCCTGTAAAGCAGTCAGGGCACCCCGGAAAGCCTGAAGGTTGCTGTGGGACTGTGAATGGTGATACTTTGGGTAATATCCAGCTGTGAGTGAGACCCAGCAACTGGATTTCTCTTTCAGGGATGATCGCTACTTCATGTTAACCATATATAAAACTGAAAATAAAAGGTTTTGACTTATTTTTGTCACCTCTCCATTTCAACCTATGCTCAGAATATCACCTTGTTTTGAAGACTGGGTGCTCAAGTGTTTGCTTTGTGTCTGATTCACTTTCTCAAGAATTATGTTTTTAAAAGCTTTGATTAATTATTTTTTAAATAAAATCCAATTGCTGGTATCTTTTAGTCTGATTTAGTCATGTCTGGGTATAACTAGCTAACTGTTGTAAGTGGAAGAGGTTTTGATTAGCTTGCTTGGTAAAGCTAGTATACTTTTATTCAAACTGTCAGACACAGGAATTTTCATAGAAGCAGAATGGTTTGGGTCGGAGGACACCTTACAGATCATCTAGTTCCAACCCTCTCTGCCATGGGACAGGTGATTTCTTTCAGAATCTTGTCGACGAATTTGGGATGAATCTGCAAAAGGTGGGAAGAGCCCTATCTGCAGGGGCCCCTGAATTGGAGGAGGGCCGGAATTTCCTCAGCCTGGACAGAGTGGTTGCCTGTTGGCAGGTCTGATTGAATGGGGTTGTGGATCCTCTCAGTGCTGTCTGGTACCCCTTGGGTCCTTGTTGTTTTTTCACTCCCTTTTGCCTCAGGTTGTGGCCCTGCCTTTCCAAAGGGGTTTTACTAAGGCTCTGTCCATAATCCAAGGTGCAGACCTCCAAGGAAAATGTGCCTTCACTTTTCAGTGGCTTCTTCATCTGTACATGGCCTTCATGTGCTGCTCCGGCTTATGCAAGCTAGGTGACCAAGGAGGCAGTGGGTAGGCAGCTATGCAGGCAGGGGTTAAGAAACACCTTTGCTTTCCACTCTGTCTACATGCTGCTTTGATGGAATTTTTATCTGTTCTGCTTATTCTTGCGTGGCAGGTGTTGTGCAAATACACAGAGCTGGATCTTGTGAGCAGAGGGGCTTGGTTTTCCTTCTGGAAGTCTGAAATGCACAAATTGTTTTGCTCTGTCTTTGCCTTGAATGTCTTAGTCTTCAGACTTTGTCAGCATGGTTGTTAGTTATCTGTAGTGGAAGATCACTGAATATTAGCTATCCTACTTCAGGTGAGTACAATAAAAGAAGGCATTGATCAGACAGACTGATAGTGTATTAATATGGGAAATAAAAGTGTGCTGTATGTTAATTTGCTTGAATATTTCAGAGGCTAAAACATCTCCCTCTTGATGAAGCATTGCTAAGTTGGCAAAACAGAAGAATGAAATCTGCTGTTCAAAAATCTGGAATTTTATGCTTTACCAAATGTAGAGCATTATGCGCATGATGCGGCATCTCATTTTCACATCTGTAGTAAACATTCATGAATGATATATTCCTTCATATTGAGTAAAATAATTTTCTTACCCATAAAATCATAAATGTATTTTATTTTCAACTCAGATAACTGTGCCAAGCCAGATGTTTCCTGGAAAACAGCATGTACAAATAATTTCCGTGTATATGTGCTTACTGAGCTGATTTGCTTATGTGTCCTCCAAAATACATAGAATCATAGAACAGAATCATAGAATAGTTAGAGTTGGAAAGGACCTTAAGATCATCTAGTTCTAACCCCCCCTGCCATGGGCAGGGATACCTCACACTAAACCATGCCACCCAAGGCTCTGTTCAACCTGGCCTTGAACACCACCAGGGATGGAGCATTCACAACTTCCCTGGGCAACCCATTCCAGTGCCTCACCACCCTAACAGTAAAGAACTTACTCCTTATATACAATCTAAACTTCCCCTGTTTAAGTTTGAACCCGTTACCCCTTGTCCTATCGCTACAGTCCCTAATGAATAGTCCCTTCCCAGCATCCTTATAGGCCCCCTACAGGTACTGGAAGGCTGTTACGAGGTCTCCACACAGCCTTCTCTTCTCCAGGCTGCTCCAAGATACATGTGTGTGTATCCATGATAGAAAGTTAAAAAGTTTTAATTTTTAAACTGATGAGAAAGGGAATATCAGTTTTGCAACAGAGGTAATGTTTTGGATCTGCTCTATTTGGATAGATCTTTCTTTGGGTTTCATGTCTTTCCCCTGC
This sequence comes from Psittacula echo, assembly GCF_963264785.1. Classification (NCBI taxonomy): domain Eukaryota; kingdom Metazoa; phylum Chordata; class Aves; order Psittaciformes; family Psittacidae; genus Psittacula; species Psittacula echo. The sequence goes on along the minus strand of NC_137742.1, from coordinate 44,855,032 downwards.
ATTTTGCCTTCTGTTGAGTATAAAAATATATTCCCAATGAACATAGATTGCGTAAGGGCAAACAACACTGGATTTTCTAGAGAGAGCAACGTATTGCAGTCAAACATTCCACCAGGAAATCAATGCTTTCTTGCCTGCTTGTTTTTAATAGCTGAAAACAATGGAAGAGTTCCTGAGACTGCTGAATTTGCATATTCAGTAGGTATATCAGCATTCCTCTAACATGGTTTTGCGCTTGTACTTTAACCTATGTGTTGAACTAAGTGTTCTTCCTTTGAACAATATGGTTTGCTTTTAGCTCTGAAAATTGAACTAAATAGTTAGTCCCATACATTTACCAGTAGTTAAATTCCAGTGCAAGTTGTTACTGCTGATAACATAGATGACTTTCTCTGTTTCTGACCACTAGGAGGAAAATGCCAATTATTTTTTTCAAGTAACATTTGGAATGACTCACTATATCTTGCAGTGCTATGTTTAGTATTTTTCCATGTTTTCAAGTGTATCAGCTAATATTCTTACAGTGAAGAACAGGATACAAATGACTTCATGGCAGGTTCCAATACACATTATTTGAAATGCAGTATTTTATTCCAGTAAGCAAAAGTAAATTAAGTATCTTGTTCTTAGCTCATGTGGCAGTGCTGATCTTCCCCATTTTCCACCTCTCATTTTTGCCACTCTGGAGATCTGTGGTTCTTGATTTTCAGGGGATCTGTGTAAGGTGAGGCAGCTCTGTACTTCTCAGGCTCTCCTCTTAGGATGGCACAGCAGGAGAGTAGTCTGTGCAAGATGTACGTATTTCTGCAATTCCTAGATTTGTATTGGAATTTTGTGCATATCTCTCTGTGTCTCTCCTCATGCCTTTGCTTTTTCTATTGACCTTACTTCAGCTGTACATGGCCCCATGGGTGTCTGCTAGAGCTCTACTGCATGTGTCAGTTTGCTCAAGTAGCTGAGGTTTCCTTAGGCAAGAATCTCAAGTATTGGACCTGTGCAGTCATGCACACTTCTTTTGGTTTGCTTTGGGGTTTTCTGTGGATTTGATGTTTGTGGTGTTTTGTTGTTTGTTTGAGGTTTTTTGTGTATGTGTGTGTGTGCATGTACACAAAGAGGCAGCATTTTCAGGAATCCATGTTTTACTGTTAGGGTCAGTATGTACCCCATTCCCAAATACAAACAAATTTACAGACTTTTCAGATGACCACATAGATTTGAGATTTTCACCAGTATGACAGTATTGGGCACTCCCTGCTGAGAAAAAAATATGGGTTATATTTTAAACTGAAGGCAAAGGGGATTTTGCAGGGGTGCATGTGCAGACTTAGGCACTGGTGAGCTGTTAAAAGACTAAAGTGCTGGACATAAGTAGAATCAGCATTTCTGGTACCTGCTAACTTCTGGCGTCACCTTCTTCCCCTGTGATTACAGTCTATGTGCATATGTAAACCCTTTGAGAGTTGATGTGATGTATTAATTTTTAAGTATATGACAACGTCTGAATTTCATCTGTAGGGAAAAGGTAATTTTATTTAAAAGAATGTACCTTGAGAGGCTGTGCAAGATATTAGTAGTAAATGTACCCATTTCAGATTTAGTTAATGCCTTTTGACGTATCTATCTGTGCTTGCCATCTGATTCATCTTCTGTGCTCATCTTTGTGGGCATTTGTCTGCAGGAGTACAAAAAGAAAAAACATTGATCTCAGTGTACAAGAGAGCAATCTATTACGAACTGTGCCCAAGGTTCCCAGTGGAGTTTGAGGATTCATTGAGCTACCTGCTATTACACTCATTAAGAGCAGATTTTATCATGTCACAGGATGAACATAGCCTATTTCAAACAGAATTGTGACTGCCCTTTGCTCACTCTTTTATATTAAGATACGCTGTTTTGCAGAAGCAACCCAAGTGTCATAGCAACCAGTAGTACCCTTGGTACTGTTCATTCATTAAAGCAAGGTTATTTGTTTTTTGTTAGGATCAGAGACAGCAGCTGAGGATCAAAACCAGCATCATTTAATGTGATTTACCATTGTATTCATGGAGTGTATGCTAATTCTTTTTTTTTTTTTTTATTTAGATTATCCTTAAAGTAATTTGGTTCAATCTAATTTATTTATTTATAAACCTGGAAGCAAAAGTTAAAATAATATTGTCAGAGGGAGTAAGTTGAAATTGCCTGAGTTTCGGAAGCAAAGTGCAAATTGCTCTTGAAACAGTGAGACTAAGCTTATTTTCTGACTAAAGGAGATAACAAGGAATTTATCCTCTATCTGTAGACCTGTGTTATCTGACCAAGTTTGGGTGTAATATATGATAAAAGCATGACTGGTTTGTTCTGTTTATTGCAGATTTTCATTATATTGCTAGGAATATTCAAGGCTTCCCCCTCAAGTCCATGTGAAGCTTTATGTACAAGGTGATGGCACAAGATGGCCTTTCTTGGTCTTTCAGATGGAAGTATCTAGACACTGTGCGTTCCTGCCTGGGTGTAGTCCCTTCAGCAGAGAGCAGTTTTGTTACTGCAGTAAAAGTTTCATTGCATGTATAAAGTAGCTGTAGTGGAGGATGCAATCTAATGTGCATATTTTAATTTGCAGGTTTCCACACTGTTGCGGCTCTTTGGGTTTGTGTTTTTCCTGAAATGGTAGGGCTAGGAAACAGCTGCCGAGGGATGAAGTCTCCACCACTCCTCGTGGCTGCGCTTGTGGCGTGCATCATTGTTTTGGGCTTCAATTACTGGGTTGCAAGTTCTCGCAGTGTGGATCTGCAGGTAACTTGCCTGTTGCTCTGCATGTCGTCCTGTACTTGTGTGGTTACAAATATAGTCCAGAAGAAGGATGCTTCTCCTGCATGTGGTGGGCGAGGAGCTTCAGCATGTTGTAGGAATTCTCATAAATACTAAAGTTGCTTATCAGTAGTGGGAGATGGGGCATTGTGAGGAATTCTGATTTTCAGGTGAGGGAAACCTGGAACTTGAAAGCCTGCATGTATGGTACTTGTTACTTATGCTCACACAAAGCATTCAGCTATCTTTCTAACTCTCCGTTCCTAGACTCATAGAATAGTTTGGGTTGGAAGGGACCTTCACAGGCCATGTGGTCCAGCCCTCCTACAATGAGCAGGGACATCTTCAACTAGATCAGGTTGCCCAGAACCACATCCAGCCTGGCCTTGAATGTCTCCAGGGATGGCATGTCCCTCACCTCTCTGGGAAACTTGTGCCAGTGTTTTACCACCCTTGTTGTAAAGAATGTTTTCCTCATACCCAGCCTGAATCCCCCCTCTTTTAGTTTAAACCCATCACCCCTCTTCCTGTCAGAACAGCCCCTGCTAAAAAGTCTTTTCCCATCTTATAGGCCCCTTTTAAGCACTGAAAGGTCACAATAAGGTCTCCTTGGAGTCTTCTCCAGGCTGAACAACCCCATCTCTCCTCTGCTTGTCACTGCTCTTTGACCAATCAAGAAGGGTGATCTTCTGCTAATAAATGAGTCCTCTCATATGTTTCTCTGTGTAACAGCTATATGTCAGTTCTTTGTGAAAATTAGGTAGTGTTGTCTTCCTCCTGCTTTTTTCCCAGTCTTCTGAGAAAACATACTGATTTGAGAGATGAATTTTCCCTCTATGTTAGTTTAAGACCAACACTGGGAAGTGCAGTGATGTCAGAACTGTTTGGATTAAATTCTTTTAATGGAAATTTTGATTCTCTGCAGAATATACTGTACTGTTAATTTATTTGAACCAGGGACAGGGTGTCTATGTGTGTGGCAGGTGCCCCTGGCTAACACAACACTTCGATGACATTAGAATTGTTAGTTCTGTGAAATTTGATATTCTTTGTATTGGAGAAGAGTCTATTGAGAATAGTAATTTGTCACTGGAGAATAGTAATTTCTATTTTCTTGGGCTAATTTGCTCTTTCTCAGGGTCGGATCATGGATCTGGAAGGCAAAGTCCGCCGTGCGGCAGCAGAGAGGGGTGCCGTGGAACTCAAGAAGAATGAATTCCAAGGGGAGCTAGAGAAGCAGCGGCAGCAGATCGACAAAATCCAGTCCTTACACAGCTTTCAGATGGAAAATGCCAACAAGCTACACCAGGAAGAGAAGGTAGGGCCCAAAGGTGTTTATACCTGGTCACAGTTTTCTGTGAGACTTTGGTTTACCAATACACTCTCTGCAACAGAGTAAGGTTGCTCAAATGTTCCAGGTGATGGGCATACGGTCTGTGTTGGTGTGGCAAAACATTTAATTCATGTATCATTGTCTGATATTGCACGTTGAATGCATATTATAGCTTTCATTGTATAACACATGAAATATTAGAAGTTGCAAGTAGCAACACTGTGGAATAAAACCTCTCCCCCAGGTCATGTGTTGGTGAAACTCACCATCTGTTTTGGCATCTTTTTACATTCCAATTCTGTCCTGCAAGGAGTAAAAGCACATTCAGGAGTTAAACAGAACAACAAAACAAACGAAAGGTAAGGAGAGGGCAAACAGAACTAAGTATTTGCTTAATTTTTGCTTAATTTACTCCAGTCTCTTTTACAAGGGAAATACGGTTTAAGTTTTGTTTTTATAAGCATTTTCCTTTAGCCAAAAGTGTTAGGAGTCTGCTAACTGGCCATGCTGGCCACAGAGTTTACAGCATACGATGGATGTTGAGAGCTGCTGACAGGTGCTCACCCAGGCATTTTAAGGAAGCTTGATGGATGAAATGTTTCTGCCAGACTATGATGTGCTACCTTTCTGCTTCGAACTACTGGGGTACTAGACAAATGTAGCTGACACCACATGATCCACCTTGTTGTGGTGGTGGTTTTGAAGTCTAGAGGACATGTAGGAGCTGTCGTCCATTAAACCTGGCATCTGTGCCAGGAAAAGAGTTGGGAAGTATTTTACAAAACCGAAACTGCTGTTGGATGTGGGGGTGGATGTGGTAATCTGGGAAAGAGTCAGAGTGGTTCTTGGAAAAGGAGACGCTGCTTCTGAAGTCTCTTGGAGTTTCCTTCTGAAAGAGTCGGTGACAGGGATGAGGGAGATTAATGAATGCATTCACACCTGGAAATGCAAAGGGTGAAACATGAATTGCTTGTAGTGAAATTATGTAGCCATGTTGGTGAGACACTTATCACAGGGGTGAATGATAAGGCAAAAGTTACAGAAAAAAGCTACAAGGCATCTTAGAAATAAGATGGATTAGTTGTTGTACTGTGGGGAGGCCACTGGTGGAGTTTCGGATTGCTGGAAAAGCCACGCAGAGGAGGATGAGGAGGGTGACCATAGATGTGCAGATTTTCTCTGCAGGAATCCACAGTGTAGGTTCCAGGCTGGACAAGAGCCAGCTGAGGAGAGCTGTTGTGGGCATATCTAGGATCATGAATCGTGCAGAAAGTGCTCATGGCTGGGAGAGGCAAGGAATGATTGTTCTCCGTCCACTGTTGGGTTTCAAATGCAGACAACAAGTTGTAGTTCAGACTGAGCAGAAGTGCTCTTCATGCAATAGATGGTGAAGCTGCAAATGTGTGACATCCATAATGCCCAGTAGCAGTAGGTCTGTGTGGGTTAAAAAGTGACTGGTTAACCTTGGACAAACATCTGTGCCACTGCTCAATACAAAGGTGTTCAATTGTGGCTCCAGATGTTCTTCAGCCAGAAATAGCTGCTGTTTGGCAAATACTGTAGCTGCCTTGGTGTTTATTTGGCATCCAGGGTGCTGGGCAAGGTGGATTTTGGGGTCGATAGCTCTTACGTTCTCTTAAGTGCTTTTTCCTCCATCATCCTAAAATGCAATTGTTTGTTAATGGAGTAATCTATGAAGCTTGCTGTTGAAACCCCAGGAGCTGATGCTGTAGGAAGCATTAGGTAAAAGTGGTGCAGTGAACTCATTTCCTGTCTTCTGCTTTTTGTGACTGGAGAAGAGCATGTCTCAGGAGCCTCAAGTGATAGGACAAATATGTGTGTGCCTGTGTACCACTTTGTGGCAAATTCAAACTTTGCTTTTCTTTCTCTTGGAACACATGAGCAAGTATCCTGCCCAGTAGTAGTTTGTTTTCCAACACTGTGATTAAAGAGTAGGGAGAGTTGTTTTACTGGGAACCTGTGTATTTGTCAAAAGATGCCGTTAGCCAAGTTGGCATGGATTCCCCCCTCTCATTTAGGCATGCTGGTGATATGGTGGCAGGGAAGAGAGGGAAAACTTAGCTCTTTGTGCTAAGGATCCTGATCTGAAGAATCTGTCCAGGATCAGACTTTATTCTCCAGAGGGATGTAGGATATAAGAAAAGACTATTTCTGAGTGCTTTTTTTGTGCGTATATCTATATTGGTACGTTAAGTGTGTGTTGTATGTGAACACGTGCATACATACTTGTATACACACATGAACACACATATCCTTTTTTTTTTGGCTTCACGGATTTCAGTGGATTCTGGGATTCCTGAGCGGCAAGTAATGAATTCATAATTTCTAGTTACGGGAAACTTGGTGCTTGAACTGAACTTTGTTTACTCCATGGGGATTAGTAGCAAATGTTTACCTACTCAGGGAGAATGAATGCAAATCCAAATCACAAGTCTCTCAACTTGCCTTAAAAGTAATGCAAACTGTCTAACTAACTAGACAGATCTTTGAGTGATAAACGTGATTTTGTTTAGTTCTAGATGTTCTTAAAGAAAAATGAAAATGCTTTCAGCTGATGTGTAAAAGTGAATGGTCTGTCTTGAAAACCCATCTGTTTCAGGATAAAAATATAGTTCTGCTGATTATAGAAAAAAAATCTGTACAGGACCAACCATTTTGAGTTAAATTTGCCTTCTTTTCCAGTGGAACTGTCTCTGTGCTACTTAAAGGATGAGAACATAGAAGGTAGGAGGAAATCAGAGCCTGAAATACCCTCAGTTATTGAGGCTCACCATTCACTGAAACAATGTAATCCTGGGAAATTGCCTGTTGTAATTACTTTTCTTTTAGGTCTGAGTATGTATGAAACACTTCAGTCACCAGTTTGCTTTTAAAAAATCTGCTTGAATTTTTAAGGACTAATACAGGTTCAGCAAATGGCTTGTGGAAATCCATATAGAGATAGACTGAAGAGATCAAGAGAGCTTACATGAACTCTTAGTCACAACAGATAAGTAATGAGGAGTGCAAAGGGCTGTTTGTAATCCGTAAGCGATTTTCTAAAGAACAATATTCTGTACAGTTGTTATTCAGAACTCGTAGTTTCTGGGATATGCACAGCCGTGATAGTAATTTTGAAGAGTGTAATAGGAGAACAATATGTGTCATCTCTCTTGTTTTTAACAGCTAGAGTATACTTTTGTAATTTTCTTTGGTTTTATGTAATTCTTCCGCAGCCCACATCTTGTTTTGCTGAGGAGAAGGGCCGAGCTTTGTACATTGTATGTGAAGCACGTCACTGACCTGTTGCTCAGTGTCTTTTAACACTGGCCACAGCTGCTCTCGGATCCCCTCCCTCTGGGAAAATTTAAATTCCCAGCACAGCTTCTGAAACAAAATACCTATCAGTATGCAGAGAGTTGGCTCCACTCAAAAGAGATGGCAGTGGCGGGGAGGGAAAGAGAAAAGAAAGCCTGCTGTGAAAAGAAGAAGGTGCTTATATGTGTTTTGTTTTTATTTTATAAACCGACGTTGCATCTTCTAGTTTTGAAAAAGCTTTAAGGAAAAGCAAGTGCTGCCTTGTCCCCTGCTCTACTTGCCATAGCATGATGTAACTAATTTAGCAAAAGAGATCACTCTGCTTACTTGTAACTGCTACAGAGGTTTAGAACACTACCTCTGTTTAAAATACATTTTCACATGGTAAAGAAAAAAAATGGATGGCCTGGATCTAGCTTAACTGTAGGCATCCTAAATGTGTAAATTCAGAGTATGTGTATCTTAAGGGTTAACTACTGGCACATTTCTACCCCTTTTATATCAAAATGAATTGACAGAAAGGAAAGCAGAAGGTACATTATGTATACCTGTACAGATTTCTATCAAGATTCTCACATAACAGGATTCTGTTCTGTTTGCACTGCTTATTATTTGGGTTTAAATGAAATATAACAATGACATGGAAGACCTGTAGGTGTAGAGGTCTTATTTTCTCCAATCGGCCTGCTGTTGCCCTGCACTTGTAAAAGTAATTTCTTACTCATTTGCGTCAAATTCCTCTTTCTTCTGCTGACAGTGTAAGAAATTGTCAACTTTACTGTTTGGATGGTTTCTGCAGTTTTGAGAGCTGACTTGCAGCACATCATGTTGCATGGTCCCTCATCACTGAAGAAGAGAGTCTATATTGCTTTTAGCAGAGGGTGTGATAGAGTCAAGATAGTGTCCTTGATCTTTGCCAGGATCACTCTTTCGGAAGAGAGTCGGTTGGGTTTTTGGGAGGTTTGGTTGGTTTTATTGGTTAATTTTCCCCCCTCCCCCGCCCCTGCCTTTGTTGAAGGTGAGGAAAAGTCTGTAATTTCTGAATGGAATTCTATTCAGTGAGAAGTACTTTTAAATGAACAATGTCTCCTCCATTTTGGGCTTGAAATTTGTTTCGGCCATGCTTCAATTGGCACACCTTCACTGAAGTATGCGTGGGTGTGCAGTACACAGGCCAACCTAAAAGAGAAATATTTCCTTTGAGATTTTATTTATGAGCTTTTTCCCCAGCTACTAATATGTAGTTAGCTGTTAATCTCGTGTCCTAGAATGAAAAAGCTTTTTTGTGGCTGTTATAAATGGTTTCTTTACTCCCGAAGATTATTTCAAAATGGTGAAGAAGAGTACAAAGAAAACAATTGATGATGTGCGTTACCAGCCAAGTGTGTGTGTGGGGAGGTGTGCTTGCAAAAATAGAGAAGTAGGGTGGAAATCTCCAGATATAATTAAGAAATGAACAACAGATAATCAAAATGTGGCTTGTGCTGCATGGCCAGAATGGTGGTGGAGAGCAGGAGCGTGCAAAGCAGAACAGCTCCTTTTCTTTGCAACAAGGACTTAGGTCAGTTTGAGTTAATCATTAAATAGATGCCCTTTTTCTCCCTGATTAATTATAAATGCTTGTTTCTGCTGTTTTCTGGATGTATAGATCTTATCTCTCAGCTTGCTTTGTTCCTGCTTGGTTTTGTTCTTTCAGCTGATTTACTGATCCTGTAGCTCATCTTTTTCTCCATGTGACAGCTATATTTGTGAATGCATACCCTTTTTTCTTAGGTTTTAGCTCTGAAGCCAGTGTTTACTCTCATCAAGTTCTTTGTAATTTTATTCCTTTTTCCTGTTGCAATATCTTATGCTTTTATATACAGCGCGTACAGTCATTGTTAGAAAGCACAAACATGAATTCAGTGTGCTTGGGTTAGCTGATTTTTGAGGGTGGCAAATGCTGGAGGTTGCTGTTATTGCAATAATGGCCCCAAGAAATGTTTTAAGGACACTACTCTGTAAGGCATTAATCAGATCAAATGTATGTATATAGTTCAGAATACGTGTGTTCAAAACGCATGCTTTGAAATGATTTCTTCACAAGTACTTCTGCACCTATGTTTTGGGTTTTGTTTAGACAATAATTTTTGTTTCTCAAGTGGAGTGTGACTTACATAGACATGGTCTGTAACGAGCAAGAAAAATGTATCTATCTCTGGTGGTTGTAATTAATAAAATCTATAGCCAGCTACAGCAAGATTTTTCCATCACTGTTGGTGGCAGTGTGGCTTTATTTTTGGTTTCTGGAGATCTGTTGTCTGTAGCATTGACTCCAGACAGGAAACTGAGTTTTCCTCTGTGATGATCAGAAGGATTTCTATGCAAGATCGGTTTGCAAATAAAATAAGCTGGCTCTGTGTTACAGAGTTGCTTTGTCACAAAAGGTAACATTTTGATACTGTGATAACAGTGCTGGATTCTCACTTCTAGGGATCACAGGTATTGTCTTGTGGGCTGAGTGAGGTTTAAAATGCCAGTTTCTTCCTAGAACTGTGTTTTGGCATGTGTTTGGTAGTACTTCCCAGTAGTTTGCTTTCTGGTGTGCATAAAACCCAAAAGAAAATAATGTCTGCCAAGTTCACAGCCATGAGGTGAAGGTAAGTTGACTCTGGGATGGCAGGAGGAGGCATGGAAAGCCTGACATTATGGATACAGTTGGACTGGAAACTGACAGTTGGAGCACTGTCCTGTAAATTATTAAGCAGTATTTCAGGTTTAACAGCTAACAAGATTTGTGAACGTGACTTTTTTCCCGGACTCTTACCCACAGACTCAGGGAGGTGGGTGTGGCATTGCCATGGGAAAGTGTTACAAGTAACTCATAAAGGGCAAAGCATGCTTTTTGCTTTTTCTTCCCCTGTTGTGATGTAAGGAACCTTTTTCGTATGGCGCATAATTTTATTCAGTTCATCTAATTGTAGTTATTATTGCCCTAATGTACAAAACGTTCAATACTTGTCTGTTTTACTACCAAATAAGTGGTCCCGGTATTTTGGAGTTTTGTATTAACAGGGAACAACCAACCAACCAACCAAAACCAAGGCAGAACAAGCGGTAGGAACATAAAATTGCCACGTCACACTGATTTTTCTGGTCCATTGACAGTCTGTGGTAATGGCTAATGCTGGAAACCCTGAAGGTGTGATAATCATGGAACAACTTGATTATGTTGCTCATGCATTAGCAAAACTTGGCATTTCCACTGAAACATTAATTTTATTTCCCCAATAAACCAGTGAAAACAAATAAGAATACTCTTTGTACCTGTCCTAGGAGAAAGGAGATGGAGAGGTATTAAACAATCCTAAGTATATGCTGTTACTCACATTGTTATTAGTTTTTTCTTTTTCAACAAAGTAGCAAGGCCTTTGCTCTTGAGGTTTCACAGTGGTATTCATGGACCAGCTGTATCTATAGAATGGCATAGGAATATTTTTTTTCCTACAGTTGAAAAAGTTTGCCTGTTCATCAGTACATGAATGACTGCCTCCAAACCGGGACTCTCTAATCTAGCCCTCTCCTATGTGCTATCTCACTCTGATTGATTGAATGCTTAGCTTTTTCTAATCAACTGGCACTTATTACTGTAGTCTTAGTGAAAAAAAGGCACTGACAGCATTTCAGGGTATTTCAGAGTGACTTGGGCAGGCAGAATGGATGCAGTTACTTCTTTGCATTAAAGTGGTGTGGACATATGTACACACATCAGTACTTGAGCGGAAGCTGGGGGCTTGGTATACCCTCATCTGGGACCCCTGCAGAACACTGGGTTTTCCTGGGAGGGGGATAACGAGGAAACTGGCAGTGAAGTGCAAGAAAGTGCTCCTAAGATTGGAATGGATTGTTTGTGAAGGGTCAGTGGATCTCATCTCTTTGTAGTCTTAAGCGGACTCTTGTGCACCAGACATTCTGAATGTTAAATATGAATCTGAATTATCCTGACCTCTGGCTCACAGGAATTATTTTCATTTAGGCCTGCCTTAATTCTGTCAATATTCAGGTGTTTTGGGGGATGTGTATGTATGGGTTGGTAGAGGGGGCTTGGTGAAAGATTGGTCCAAATGTTCGTATGTTGACTGCAGCTTCAGAATGAGAGAGCAAAGTGAGGGAATGAAAGGTCACTCCAGCACTTTGTCATCAAAGAGGGAGAGGAAAAGTGGTATAATGCAAGGGCTTCATGTTGCTTTTGTAGAGTTCTTTTATGCTGAATGATTAATGCTTTCATAGCTCATTCTTACATGCCTTAATGCAGGTATATTGATTCCCTGTTGAGAAGGTTGTTGATGGCAAGCTGTGCTATGCTGTATTCTTCCTTCAAGGATAAATACAGTAAATCTGACTGTGATTTGCAAGCATGAGATTAAACCAGAATAAAGCAGCAAGCAATTTTAGGGCTGGACTCTTTAAATTCCTCCTATTTTTAAAGTGGAGTGATATCTCTTCCCTGCTCTTTACTGGAAAATCTGGGTAAAAATGAGTGTTCATAATCGACTAAACCTTTAGAGCAGCTAGAAGGTTTTGTGTTTGGCTGTAACCCAGCACTTCACAAATAAAAGATCTTGTTACAAGTGCTTTGGTTGATGTTGTTTATAATACTAATGGTAATGCAGGTCCTTTGCAATTAAAACACTGGTTTCTGTTTCATTCCTTTCAGGCAGTGCTGATGAGTAACATCACAGTAAATGACCGATTGATCCAAAGCCTACGAGGTATATACATAATACTCCTTTATATCATTTTCATATACGTTTTTCAGCCCCTTGTTTTTAAGACTTGCATTTTATTTTTTTTTATCTCTGAGAATCCTGCATTTCTTCAAGTCATGTGGATGGTGCTGGAGCTGTGGTGACTTAGATCCTGCATCTGCATAGTTCCAGTTCAGTGAAGTGTCAGACTAATCTACCTCAGTAGTAGAAGGTAGTACTTGTAGTGCTACAATGTAGCACTAGTGTCTAGTGTCTAGAAGATAGTGTCCATGTAGTGCTTGCTGTAGGACTCCTGACCCATATGATACAGAATAATAGGGAATAAAAACTAGCCTTCGTGTGCATTGTTGATATATTTATTCTTCATGCTACTTTTTGCAGTGTATTCTTACATTCCTCCCTGAGGTGTTTGGGTCGTGAATGGGGGGAATTCACAAACTACTATATTAAATAAGAAAAACTCGGTCTAATTAATTTCTGTTCATGTTCGTGCTTCAAGATTATTGTTAGCAATTTATTCCTCAGGAAGTCCAGGGAATGATCCTAAGTTCTAGGAGCAGGTAAATGTGACATGGTGCCTTCTTCTGGTGTTCTCACACAGAGCTTTCTATCAGAAAGAAAACTGTAAATCATAGACGCCACTGTTTTTGAGAAACATAACTGTAAATTGTGTATTATTCAGGGAAGCACTGGAAGCTTGTCTGTATTGTAAGCTAATAAACATGAATGCCATTTCATACCATGTTCTGATTAGAATTTCATAGACTTAAAGATTTCCTGGGCTGAAATCTATCAAAGCAAATGTTTGTAAACAAATTACAGTATTCCTTAGGAAGAAACACGTCAGAAATCTTTGTTGCACCGTTTTTGTTACTATGTTAGGCTGAAAGGCTCTTCTTAATCTTGTGCATCTGTGATGAATAAATTTAATAAGTATCTGTGGGTTTGTACACAAAATGTAGTCAGCATGATGGATGGAGTTACTGTGCTTACTATTGGTCTGTTGTTTGACACTTCTGTTGTAATATACGTAAGTATATATGTATGTATGTATTTTAATGTGTATTTTAATCCTGTTTTGGTCAGAACATTTGAAAGAGTTACAGACAGAATATGGAAAGCTACAGCTGAATGTTTATTGGTTTCAGAAGAACCAGACTAACCTTCAGAGGAAGTTCTCGTATGACCTGTAAGTATGTCCTTTATAAAAGTGGCTTCTGGATTTCACAGTATCACACAGTATCACAGTATGTTAGAGATTGGAAGGGACCTCAAAAGATCATCTAGTCCAATCCCCCTGCCAGAGCAGGAACACCTAGATAAGGTTACATAGGAATGTGTCCAGGCGGGTTTTGAATGTCTCCAGAGAAGGAGACTCCACAACCTCCCTGGGCAGCCTGTTCCAGTGTTCCGTCACCCTCACTGAGAAGAAGTTTCTTCTCAAGTTTAAGTGGAACCTCTTGTGTTCCAGTTTGTACCCATTACCCCTTGTCTTACCATTGTTTGCCATTGAGAAGAGCCTGGCTCCATCCTCGTGACACTCCCCCTTTATATATTTATATACACTAATAAGGTCCCCCCTCAGTCTCCTCTTCTCCAAACTATAGAGACCCAGCTCCCTCAGCCTTTCCTCGTAAGGGAGATGCTCCACTCCCTTAATCATCTTTGTCACCCTGCGCTGGACTCTCTCCAGCAGTTCCCTGTCCTTCTTGAACTTAGGGGCCCAGAACTGGACACCATATTCCAGATGCGGTCTCACCAGGGCAGAGTAGAGGGGAAGAAGGACCTCTCTCGACCTACTGACCACCCCCCTTCTAATACACCCCAGGATGCCACTGGCCTTCTTGGCCACAAGGGCACAGTGTTGGCTCATGGTCATCCTGCCATCCACTAGGACCCCCAGGTCCCTCTCCCCTACACTACTCTCTTAACAGGTCGTTCCCCAACCTATACTGGAACCTGGGGTTGTTCCTGCCCAGATGCAGGACTCTACACTTTCCCTTGTTATATTTCATCAAGTTTCTCCCTGCCCAACTCTCCAGCCTGTCCAGGTCTCGCTGGATGGCAGCACAGCCTTCTGGCGTGTCAGCCACTCCTCCCAGCTTAGTGTCATCAGCAAACTTGCTGACAGTACACTCAATTCCCTCATCTAAATCATTGATGAATATATTAAATAATACTGGTCCCAGTACTGACCCTTGAGGCACTCCACTAGATACAGGCCTCCAACTGGACTCCGCCCCATAGACAACAACTGTCTGGCTTCTGTCCTTCAGCCAGCTCGCAGTCCACCTCACCACCTGATCATCCAGACCACACTTCCTCAGTTTAGCTATGAGGATGCTGTGGGAGACTGTGTCAAATGCTTTGCTGAAGTCAAGGTAGACCACATCCACCGCTCTGCCATCATCCATCCACAATGTTATTTCCTCATAAAAGGCTATGAGGTTGGTCAAGCATGACTTCCCCTTGGTATGTTACTCATTTAATAAAGACTACCCAGATGTATTGTCTTAGTGGAGTTTCGTTTGTTGTGTAGAGCAGTTAAGCACTATCTCTTTGCTGTTTAGTTAAATGACAGAGCTGGGACTCCTGGAGCTCTGTTCATAGTTCTTTGCTAGTTAGAGTCTCTGTTTGCCAGCATCTTCGTTCTAAGGCTGAGATCAGCACAAATAAATGGATCTGTAGCCACGTATACAAGCTGTACAGTTGCTCTCTCCATGAGAGGTACATCCTTGAAGCACTGGATTGATACTTGCAGGGAAGTGATATGAGGCAAATGTAGTCAGTCTGGTTTCTGAAAACTTGTGTCCATGTCTGGTGAAACATTTTCAAGTATAGCTCTATTGAGGGAATCATTGGCAGAGCTTTTCTGCTTGTGGGTTTGTACTGTACAGAATCCCTCTTCATTTAGCAGAAGAAGGTTGGATTCTGAGCATACAGCTGTAGGGTCAAGGCTGGCTTAACGTGGAAGGCTAACCAAGTTACAGTGATGAAGATGAGTTTGCTTGTGTCAGGGTAGATGTAGAGACAGGCATGATAATTTAGCCATGTGCTAGCTGAACAGGGACTCTGCTACCTGCTCTGCCTCCAGTTGGTCCTGAGGTAGGTGCACTGTTTCCTGCAGTCTCTTCATAGGAGTCTCTAAAAGCAATTATCTCAGTCAAGGGACTATGCTTTCTTCACTAGCTTTGCTGTATAACTCTGAAGTGTTCATTTTCTGTTTCTGGATTTTTTTTGGAGCTATGCAATTGAGGAAAGCAAACTTTGCACTCAAAATTTCATGGAATGATTTATAGCTTGAGCACCCTGCAGCATTCACAAAATTTTAGCAGGAACATATAATTATCTTTTTTAAATGTTGTTTATTGTGTACTTCTAGGGGGGATGCTGGAACATTAATATTTCACTGTTGTAGTAAGTTACATTACTATGCACTGCATTCTGTTAGTTATAGAAACAGACATCTGATTGTACTTGGTTACATACAGTCCTCTGCTGCCTCTAAATGCTTAGTTAATACTGTCATTTTAATTGCTTATAACAACCTTTTCCCAATGTGATTGTGGGCTTATAAAAACAAGTATTAGACTCAAAATGTTACTTTTAAGTTGTCTTACCTCTTCCCCTCAGTATTAGGAGTAAACCAACATATTGTCTGTTCGTCTTCAGTAAACCTTGGCAGGAGGGGGCATTAGACCTGCTTTTCTGTTATACCAGTATTTCTTCCTTTGATTTCGGATTGTAGGGGTGCAGGTTTTGCACTTTAAGTATCGTGTACACTTTGCGCAGTGGAAAAAGGAAGAGATGGTGTTGTGGTATATGGTGTTATAATCACTTTTTTATATAGGTGGATATTGCACTGTAGCAGACAGTGATAAAATTGGTTGTGCGTGTGGAACGCATAATAATACAATTTTTTAACTTGGAAGGCACAAAATTAGTTGGTTTTTTTTCTCATGCCTAAGTCTTGAAGTTTCATCTTAGCTTTTGGTTTGTTTGGTTTTGAGCAGGTTTAGTGATCTCCATGCAGAAGCCGCCATGAATTTTGTGAGCTTACTGGTATTGTGTGCAATAAAGAGTGCATGCTCCTCAGCAGACAGCATACTGAGATACCCTTGATGGACAGTGCGCAGTGCTCTCTGCTCACAGCAGAGCTTGTTCAGCACAGACTGACTGGCAGCACTGACCCTTCTCTCCTGCAGCAGCCAGAGAGAAATGGAAGCCTTTGGGCTAATCTCCATTCCTGGCAGCATTCAAGTCCAGGTTGGACAGAGCTTTGGGTGACCTGGTCTAGTGTGAAGTGTCCCTGCCCATGGCAGGGGAGTTGGAACTTGATGATCTTAAGGTCCTTTCCAACCCTAACCATTCTATGATCCTATGATTCTATCATCTTCTGATGATATTTCAGTGGTCAGATGCATTTTGATTCTGAGGAGCTTTGTTTGTTACACCGTCACTTCTTTGGAAAAATTTGCAACACGTAAAAAGTGTGGTAGTTACTTTGGTGTTTGCAGAGCTGACAAGTGAAAGAATGTGAGTGCACAAGTAATTCTTTTCTGGCAGGGGTGAAAGGAGCTGATGTTATATGCTCCTGGAGGACTGTGCTCTGTTTCTCATGGTGCAGGCAGCAAATCTAGCAGCCCTGGAGGGGAGAGGCTGCACATATGTTCCTGTGCATGCAGAGCACACCTGTACATGGTCAGGTATACAGGTTAACACGGACACATGCAGTGCATGAGCATGAACACCACCAGTAGCGTCACCCTGCTCTGAGGAGGGGTCTGCTAGTGCAAACCGTGCTCATGTACATACGTACCGGCTGGCACCAGTCCCTGCACCATCCAGGCATCATACTCCCACCCTCATCTGACTCCAGTTGCTGCCCTCTTGCCTTCGTACATTCACACACACACTAAACAGGGAAAAATTTAAAAGGCATTTAATAAAAAGTGGGACAGACTGTCCTGATCAGGTGCAGGGCAAGGCCAGCCAAGCACACCAACCAGCAATGTGTTTACGTTGCAGTTAATGTTTATCACCTTCTCTCTCTTTTTGCATGTTTGTTCCTGTCAGAGGTCCATCACTTCTCCTGCTTTTGGTCTCATAATATGTCTTGTATGATCCTGACATGTCCTGCCCTTGCATCCATTATGTGTTCCCTACCCTGGGCAGGAAATACCTTGTTCCTGTTGACTCATCTTGGTGGGTTTCACACTAACACAGGGGCTGAGGCTGACTGGAGTCAGCCCTGGGGCTGTGGGATGGTCTGGACAGGATGTCTGAGTCCATATCTTAAGCTCCCCCCTGCCCTTATGCCTCTGTGCTCCTTTGGGCTCTTGGAGGTGGGCCTTGGTTGGGCGGATGGTTGCTGTGATGGGCCTGAGAGCATCTCAGGAGGGTATTGACTAATCTCCTTTGTGTATGCGCAGGTGAGCTGTTTATCACAGAAATTAACTCCAGAGAGAAAACATGTCAAAGAGTCTCAATTTAAAGTGCTGGTTTTGCAATCTGAACTGCGTCATATTGGTAGGATGAATTGGAGAAACTAGTGCTGTTCTTGTGCTTCAGAAATTGTTGTATGCATGGGTAGAGCATTCCAGTCTCCAGAAATCCCTTTTAGAAGCCTTCACAGATAATAAATTTAAAAGGGTGAGGATTTGCCACAGATATTAAATGAACTTTATTTTCATGTGCATTGTGGGATGAAAAGGCATTTGTGAGAGGTTGCACTATCTCCAACTTCAGGTTGTCTGTGTACTGCAGCTTTCTCAAGCTTGCAGACTGAGGTGCAGGTATTCTGATGTTCTTTTATTTCCTAGAAATTAGTGAACATGTGCTTAAGTTCAGCCTATGTTGTTTTATTGTCTCTGATGTTCATTGACTTAGGAAGCACTACTTATTTTGGTGACTCCTTCATGTATTAGCATTATCAAAATAAGACTTTCGAGTAATGTCTAGTCAAAAAGAAGTGGTAATAAAGGTCATTAATTTGCCAGTTCATAGCATGCCTCTCTGCCAATCTTCTTCCTTTTTGGATGTGAACTACAGAACAGATTATTTGCTTTTAAAAAGCAGGGTGGAGAAGAATGAAAGTGCAGTAAGAAAGAATGACTTGCTGTTGTAGAGGGCACATGATCTGAGAATTCCTCTGGATTAGGCAGTAGCTTATATGCAGCGTGAGAAATGGAACATGCCCATCTGAACCAACTGCTGTTACAACCGAGGTATTAACACTGCCAGAACCAGACTCAGGAGATACTCATCTCTGTTCTGTCTTAGTGAGGGGGAGGTAAAATTTGCAGTATGTTGACCATACTGTTGTACGAGGGATGCCAAGAAAGGTTTTGCATGCAGAATGATGTATTTGCAGAGTCTATAACTGGTGGTATACATAGAACTCAAAGTTATCTCAGAGGGGAAAAAAATGAGAGAAGGGAAAAAAAGTTTAAAAACCACAACAAACTCCTGTCACTGTTAGAGAATCAGCATGGTCTCCAGCCAAGCCTCTTCCTTGGGCACGCTCTCCAGAGCAGTGGGTGCTGACAGCGATGGTTTTTCACCACATTTTGTCCTAGCATGATACACTTTTCATCTCCACTCAAACACACTATTGCTTGTTACTGTTCACAGTGGGATCAAAAGCATACTTTGGGTCCTATGAGGACTGGTTTCTAAGCCTTCTGCATGTCTGTTACGGTGTAATGCTTACCTGCTTTGTTATTGACTGGGTTTTGTTCTTCTGCTAATATAAATGGAAAGTTACAAACAGGTTATGAAGAGAGCTGGGGAGAAGGGATGATTTTTTTTCCTAATGGCAGCCATTTACCCTGAAAAACCCAGCTTGACCTGGGGTTTGCACAGGTACAAAGGGGAAAACACTGCCCTGGCAGATTCAGGAAAAACCTTTCTGCAACGGCCTAGGGCTTACTTAGAGGTTATGGAGCTGTGAGAGAAAGGCAGACTGCAGAACTGCAAACAGAAGACCTCTGGTGTCACACAGGTTAAGGCACTAATGGTACTGTCTAACTACTGAAAGTATGTAAAAGATACACAATACTTGCATCTTTAGGAAATGCTTCTGGAACTACTGGTGAACTCCGTTTCTGTAATGTATGCTCTGTTAAGTCTTCCAGCACTGCACTTCAGTGAAATACTGAGAAAGGGTGCTCTCTTTGCTAGCAGTGGCTTACATCGATGTTTTATTTCAGCCAGTACCTTGCTGTTTCCCTTTCCTAGCTAAACTCCAAATACTCATTTCTGTTGCCTAGAAATGCTTCAAGGATGAAAATTGATCTTGACTTACTGAAATTGACAGGTTAGTGGAAGACAAGAAAATTCATGTAGCTTGTTGAGCTGGTCTAACAAAAGCAGTTTAAATAAATTTCTTTCAGTAGAACTTTGCCATCTTCACAACATGTTTGTCCCTAGGACTTAGATTAACATCCCATTTCTCACTTCTGACTTCTCAAATATAAGCACAGATAATAGGACTAAAAAAATAATAAAATAATAATAAAAAAGATCATTTTAGAAAATATTATTTTGACATTTTAGAAGAGTGTGGATGAAAGTTGACAACTGCTTACCTTTTTGTTTTCTCCAGGTCACAATGCATCAACCAGATGAATGAATTAAAAGAACAATGTGAAGAAAGGATAGATGAGCTTACAAAAAAGGTCACTGATGTACCACAAATCAAAGAAAACAAAGACTTATCAGAAGATTTGAAAAAAACCAGCCAGGTATGGTTGGGTAATTTCTTAAAAATAGTTTCCTTTGTAATTCGTGGGCAGCTTTGCACTATCTCCAACTAACCTTAGCCCTTCTCAGTAAGTTCTGCACTGCTTTCCTTCACATTTGTTGGATATTTGAGATCGATGAGAAATTGAGTGATTGCAAGGACAGAACAGGCAAAAGGTTCTGCAGGAGACTTCAAATCTGTATCTCTGGGAGGGGCAGAATTTGAGAGGTGATGTTAGGAGTGCTGTGGACCCTCTTAAAGAGTATTTACACTGCTGAGCTTCGGCTCACAGCTCCCTTTGACTTTGCGAAGGACTTAGTTGCTTTGTATGTTGAGGATGTGTGTTAAAGATAAGGATTAATTTTTAACACTTCAGAGTAGCAACAAGCTGTGAGTAAGATACTGTAGTCCGAAGGTCTTTGAGGTGCATTGGCTATAACTTTTCACAGGAATCCTAATGTCAGCCTTTTACCGTGGGAACAAGGGGAAGATCAAATGTCTCAGGTATTTGCTTTTGGATATTCTGAGTCAAAGAACCATGTGATATGAGAAGGCTCATTAGGGTAGGGCAGGCTTGCCACATAGGGTGACTGCATGCCAGCTGATTCTTTCTTCCTGGAGTAGAGAGGTCAGGGGAAATCCTGAGAAAAAGAAATTTTAGATCATGCTGTTGCCTTGGCATGTGAATTATTGATGCTTCTTCAGTGAAGGGTAGGACTTGATTTGCTATAGAATCATAGAATAGTTAGGGTTGGAAAGGACCTTAAGATCATCTAGTTCCAACCCCCCTGCCATGGGCAGGGGCACCTTCTAGTAGGTGAGGTTCCTCAAAGCCCTGTCTAACCTGGCCTTGAACACTGCCAGGGATGGGGCATCCACAACTTTTCTGAGCAGCCTGTGCCAGCGCCTCCCCACCCTCCTAATGTCTAATCCGAATCTCCCCTCTCTCAGTTTAAAGCCATTCCCCCTTGTCCTTTCACTACATGCCCTTGTAAAAGTCCCTCTCCAGGTTTCTTTTTGGCCTCTTTAGTACTGGAAGGCTGCCCTAAGTTCTCCTTGGCGTCTTCTCTTCTCCAGGCTGAACAAACCCAACTCTCTCAGCCCGTCTCCTTAGGAGAGGTGCTTCAGCCCTCTGATCGTCTTCATGGGCCTCCTCTGGAGTCACTTGAGCAGATCCATGCCCCTCTTGTGTTGGGGGCCCCAGATCTGAACACAGTACTGCAGGTTTTTCATGAGAGCAGAGCAGAGGGGCAAGATCACTTCCTTTGACCTGCTGGTCACGCTCCTTTTGATGCAGCCCAGGATACGGTTGGCTTTCTGGGCTGCGAGCGCACACTGAAGCTGGCTCATGTTGAGCTTCTCATCAACCAACAGCCCCAAGTCCTTCTCCTCAGGGCTGCTGTCAATCCTTTTTCTGCCCAACCTGTAGCTGTGCCTGGAATTGCCCCCATCCAGGTGTAGGACTTTGCACTTGGCCTTGTTGAACTTCACGAGGTTGGCATTGGCCCACCTCCCTAACTCCTCTTGCTTGTTCCCCATGCTATGCGCATTGCCATAGACGTATTTCAGTTTGGCTCCTGATGAAGCTGGCTTACTTACTGGCTGGAGTGATGGGAATTCCTTTGTGCTGCTCTTCAGGTGCTCCCTTGCTGACCTATGATCCCTCTTCAGGCTCTAGGCATCTCCTGTTGGCACCAGAATCAAACTTGTAGGAGTGGGATGAATTGAGGTTCCCTTCCCCCCGCAACTTTAGTTTAAAGCCACCTCCAGCAGCCTGGCAAGCCTGTGACTGAAGACACTCTTCCTTTCTCCAAAGGTGGACCCCATCAGCCCCCAGTAGAGCATGTTTCTCAAAGTGAGTTCCATGGTCTAAGTAGCCAAACCCCTGGTTGTGGCACCAGTAACCATTTGTTGATTCCTCACATTGATACAGATAACACATGCAGTGAAGCTCCTGGGTTGGAAGGCAGCTAATTTATTTCTATCTACCGAAGCAGCCCTTCCTTCAGGACTGAGCGCTAGTCACAAAGCTTACTTGTTTGCATTGAGGCCTTTCCCCCGTACCTTGGTGGGCAAAATACGGTGGGGGTTTGGTTGCATATACTCTTTTCTCTTTGGCTAGGAAAAGGCTACTAGAAGAAAGCATTTGATGACTTCAGAAGTGGAAAGGGTAATGCAACAAGGATTGAAGCCGGGTTTTGCAAATAGCTGGAAATGGGTGAGGGAAAATGGCTGCAACACCTGTTCAGAGAACCCTAGGTGCTCAGGTAATGGTTCCAGTCTGTGTCCAGTCCTGTATATAAAATGGTGGAAGAGAGACCTGCTGAAGCTTGATCCTGGAAACTTACATTGTGTGAGAGCTGCAAGATGGATGGAGCATTAGAGACAGGAAATGCTAGACAAAAAAAAGGTGAAAGCTCTTGTTTGTCAATAATTTTTATCACGCATTGAATAAGTAAATAAAAAGTAATAATAGTAATAGTGACTATATGGTAGTAGGTAAACAAAAAGCCCATTTTGAGAGGACTTAATTTCAAGGTGTAAAACGCTATTTCAAAAGGTGATGTGGGGAAGACCACCATAGAGAGGTGGTCAACTTTTGTGGCTTGCAGCAGACTTTCATTACAATTCCTTGTACCAGATTTTGTTTCGTTTGATTTGTGGTTTGGTTTATTTTTTACCATTTCCAGTTTGGAGGGGAACTCATCCCTGAAGGAACCTGAGGAGTGTGGCTGAAGCCCCTCTGCAGGAGAACTTCAATCTCCTGCAACAAGTCCCATAACTGAAGGCAGTCTATTCAAAGCAGGCAGTGGTTTTAGGTGGGGCAAGTTATTTGTTCTTTTAATCTATAGATGGGATGGTCCCAGATGACATAACCACTAATACAGCAACAGCCTAATGGAATTCTGTCTGCTTGTGTTCCCTAGGATCTGTGACAGTGTTTCTTACGTCAAGCTGTGCCTTTCTCAGTTGTTTGTTTGCCCAAGGATTGCAGTTTCTTGCTTGTACAAAAGCTACTTAATGTTGGTGCAAGGTGACCCTGATGAAATCTATGTACTTTTTTAGCTATTGTTCTTAGCTGGAATAATTCCTGCTTGTAAGATGTATGTGCTTATGTAATGGAAAGGTTTAGTTAAAATAAAACAAAGAAAATGGGAGTGTTGGTTAATCAATACACAGCTTTTCTTACAGCTCTGCATTTTAAAGAATGATGTATACTTCTCAGTTGAGGAATACAGAACATGTTCCAATTATTTTTTATTCAGTCCCTTCAACTTAAAAATTTTCAGTGTATATCCTTTTAAGTTACCATCATTAAAAATTACTGAGCTAGAAATTTAAGTTAAGGGCTTTTGCATGTATAATTAAGAGGTAGATTCTCGCTATTAAGTGCAGGCTCAGTATTTTTACGGAATTCATGCCCTGCATAAGTGAAAAATGATCTGATGTTCAGTTTCTGACGATTTCTAGTATAGTGATTGATCTCAAGAGGTTGAACTATTTATAAAATAGAAGCATTTTTAAATACAATATTTTTATTTTCATGATTGAAGGAAGATGGAGTTCTTCTGAATATCCTTACTGCAATAACCAGATACTCTGTGGTGATACTTGCTGCTCATGCTTTCGTAAGAGTTAACGCTAGATTATTTGATGTTGACATTGGACTTCAGAGTGTTGACACAACAAGTTCTGCCTGGCTTTAAGCTTAAACATTTTCAAAACAGCCAAGTAATATCCTATAAATCATCTGCAGCTTTGGCTTTCATAGCTATTTAACCACTTCTTTCCATAGACATTTTTCGGAATGACTGTGTGAACAACCTAGTGTTTTATTAACCTACTTAGAAAAATGGGTAGCTACAGTCTTACCAACAATCGTAACAGAAAACTTTATTACTTTCTCCACCATAAGGTTTCCTATTTATTTGTATAGTATCAGGTATAAAAAAGGTTTATGTCCCTAACATCTGTGCGCTTTTTCTTTCTCTGCATCTTTTGTTTTTTTTTTAAACAAAACAAAATCCCAGAAGAAAAAAAAAAAAGCAACCCTTAGAACAGTTTCTGAACAAGTCGGTTGTCTGCACTGAAGCTGGTACAGTGCAGGACAGCTCCAAGCACATTTCATGCTCAGTGTTGGTGTGACTGAACTGACATAGCTCTCAGCCAATTAAAAGCCAATATAAGTAAAACAGAATTTTAATTGCTATATTGTAGTATCTTCAAGGTGGTATACATCTTAGCCATTAATCTTTAAATAGGTGAGATGCTGAGAGCAATCTAGTACCACTATTTAATATATTCTAAGTAAGCTCCATCACATTAAACAGATACTTTTGACTAGTTGGTTGATTTAAGCTTTTCTTCTCTTAATCCTACATTCAATGTAGCTTTACTCCAGTTCTGTAAAGTCTCATTATGCTGAAACTGAGTTTACCTGTTCCTGTAGATCACTAACAGTAGTTAAAACCATCTGGTTTTTTTGTTCTGCTGATGTTGACATGGTAGCAGGGCAACAGTGTGCTGTTACCATTCTGTGACCCTTGGAGTATAACAGGTAGTGTTCCTTGTGAAACACTAACCAAGAACAGTAACCTCATAATTACCTGCAATTAGATTAAAGAAGGTGTGTTAAATTCTCACCGGACGTTGTGCTGTTATATGGAAACATCATTGCATGTTCAAAATCATATGGTACTTCCATCACCAACAAAAACTTCAGTCCAAGTATTTCTGAGTGTGCTAGGAATTTTTTTTTCTACTGAATCCTTCTCTTTCCAAATAGTTAGAACAGTTATATATACCAATGCTTATCTGTGCACATTCATGTTATAGGCCAGTATTCAACTGCCAACCTTGGAGCAAACTGAGTTCAAGCAGGCTGACTTGGAACAGCAGAAACCCAATGAAGATGTACCTAAAGCAGTACCTACGGTAAAAAAGACAGACCCGCTGGAGGCTAAAGGTGAAATGGAAGTCACAATCTGACAATCAGTTGGTTAAGAACATTTGTAATTTAATTGAACATTTAAAAAACATTTTTGTACACAAGATTAAGATAAAAAACCAACACCAGTAGACTGAACTTTAAGCAATTTTCCAGCTGTGGAGAGGTATATTTGTTCAAGCATTTTTACTACTAACATTTCTATGGTTCAGTTTTGTTTAATTGACATGTTGCATGTAAAGGAAAATACAGATATTTACAACTCTGAAGTCATACTCCTCATTTAATATGGAGAAATTGCTGTTGGAAGCAATGATTTTCAATCACATTTAAAAGACTTGCTTTCTTAATAAGTTTGACACATCTAGCCTGCTACTCCTCCCTATGGAATAGCTGAAAGTTAGGCTTTAAAAAAAACCACACCTTCATGCTTCCCCTGGGTTGTCAATGAACAAATGCAAGTAAGGAAAATGATACACAGGAAATCAGGTTAGTTAACCTAATGTTGCTTGTGGTACTAAACTTGCAGAAACTTATTAATCTGAATAGATGTATTCTCATGTGTCAGTCTCGCACAGTACTGTGTGTGATAGAAATTCAATTTCCTATTTAATTATTCTTATATGCTATCTTAAATTACAATCTGGGGAGCATGCAACTTTCATTTTAGAGAACTAGCAATTGAAGACAACATCTATACATAGTTTCTTCAGGCAAGATTTTTTTTTTTTTTTTTTTCCTGGTTAAAAATACACATACACAGGGAAAAAATGTATGGTCATGTCTGCTAAAAGTAACAGCCCTCCTGCACTTCCCCCTTTAAAAATTAGAGCAGCCTTGATTTATTTGCAAATCTGCCCATGTGACTGCTTTGTCTTAAGCTACTTTTGAACACCAATTCGGTTTTACTGTTGGTAAGTAAATGTGACAGGAACCTCACACTTACATAGCACACTACAATTTTTATTTAAAGTGCTTGTTTCACCTGCCCGATTTATTAACTGCACATATAAAAATTTTAAGTAGGTAGAAGTATGAAACTGTTGACAACAATGGCTCATCCTTTACCTGATGTGGTTGGAAGATATCTTTCAGAGGAAGAACAAGAATGGACTGAGAAAGATGAAGCAGTATTTATTAAAGATTTTTAACTTGTGCCACCACTGAAAGGCGTTAGGTTTTTTAACTCAGAATCATTTTTATTGTTTACAGAAAGAATAAATGGCCTAGCTGACATCAGAAAACAGGAGCGTAAGGCAGAAGAGGAGAAGCTCTCTAGTCAAGTGAAAGACCTGCAGGATCCACTCAAGGCTGCTGCTGGTCATAAAAAGGTGCTGCCTCAGTCAGAGAATGAGCTGAATCCTGAAGATGAAAAACAAGTAGCTGTGCAAGATGTGTTACAGCTGGCTGCAGAGCAGGCTGCCAATGAAGAAGCTGAGAGGGAGCAGCTCCTGAATTACAATGCTAAGCGGGACTCGCCCCCCATAAAGGCTGGTATGTAGCATGCCACATATTGTTAAGCAGTAGAGACATGAAAAATGTGGAATAGGGCACAATTTCTGCAACAGTGGTGGCAGCTGGCCAGACTTAGTACAAGGTTCCTTAAAGGTTAATATGAGATGTAAAAGGTTAGCCTCCAGCAGTATTCTACAGTCTGTGTGTAAAGATGGAAGCTTCTGTTCGTACAACATGGAGCTAACCAGGATGCATTCTTCTGCATCACTGTAGTAGCCTTCCTGTCTATCTCCATTAGCTGTACAAGGCATTTGGGGAAATCAGTCCCGAAACTGTTTGGTATTGAGGCTTTGTAAGAAGGATGCATTTGAGAAGGATGAGATATTAACCATCCAAAGCATTGATGGAGAAGAGAGACACTATGTAATAATGTTTTGCATATAGTCTTCTTATAGTGTTGTATAAATGGTAGCTATCCCTATTTCAAAATAAGCTAGCATGCATACAACTCTGCCTAAGGCTTCAGGTATCTACAGTTTATTGTTGTGAGTTTGCAAACTGGAGATCAAATATTGCAAAAGTGCCAGTTTCTGGCATCTGCCATATATGACCCTGAACCGTGTGTCTCTATAGCAGAGTACTGATGTTGTTCCTAAAGCTGATCAGGACCTGGACATCTCTCTGTCTTGAGGGACTTGGTCTCAGGTGGACCCAGTAGCCCAGAGTAATCAAGAGGAAGACTTATGGCAGTCAGAGCAGGAACTGATGTCCACAAAAAATGCTGCTTGTGCTTTTCTACTAAACATATTCATAGAATCACGAGTAATGATGTTAACGCTGTTGATAACTTGGCAGGGATAAATAACCTTATCTGCATTGTTAAAGCAGTATTTTTCCAACTGCTCTGAAAAGACACTGGCCAGTGCAGGCTGTTCTGTCCCCGAAAGAGATGTGAACAGAAGTTATGTAAACTGCTTCCATTTTAACAGAAAAAGATACCAGAAAGATTAGGTTAAAAAAACCCCATCTGGTAACTGGTGCAAGAAAAAGCTCTGCCATGTAGCCTGTGAAATATCAGCATGAGCTAGGAAGACTAGCAGGATGTTCTTCAGCCTTGATTATTAACAAAAATGCCACAGTTTACTGCATAGTTTCCCTGTAGACAAAGGTATAAAAAGATTTCTGCTACATTCTCTGAACATCCTTTCTCTTCCAATAAAATCTTCTTTTAAAAGTTTGAGACCTTTAGGTCTGTAACTGTAAACATCTATTTGATATGGTTGTCTGAACGTGGACAACTTAAGGCTAAAATCTTTTCAAGCCTGTTTCTAAGCCAGTTACTAATTAGAGGGCTTGGCTTAAGAATATTCAGAACCAGACTCCCATGTCTCTTTTTAGGGTATGGGTTTTTTTCTGTCTGGTTAACTGAAAAATAAGGGTAGTAGTTTGGCAATCAAAAATAATGTTTCCATTTACTTCTGAGTTCTTTAATATAAATAATTCTGAAGATAGGCAATGAAAGTTACTTGAGATGAATTAATGACAGACTGAAGAAAAGCTTTACTGTAAAAGCACTTCGTGTCAAGTTAGCACATCATTATTCTTTTTTTTTTATGCCATAATCACATTTTTCTGCTTGGTGGACAAACTAAAGGAAGGCAGAAAACTGAGACAAGTTTTAGAGGTGGTGGCAATACATTTCAAAGCAACACCACAGTCAAGTTCTCAGCATTGGCTCAGGTTTTACTTTTACTTAGGCTGTCTGTCCCTTAATCTGAAATCGTTTAGTGCTTTTGCTTTCTGTCCACCTGAGTGCTGGCTGAGTCTTACTACACTTCCTAAATCCCAAAAGATTCTGTCTTTTTCCTTAGTTCTTTAGACAAGGTTTACAGGAAAAGCTGCTCTGAAATTTAACAGTTTAAAAGGATAAAAATAATATAAAAACCTATTGCAAACAGCCATTCAGTCAGCAGCAAAGCAAATTCTCTGGAAGTTTATTACAGTAACTGTCTCTTGTGTAGATGACTTTATGGTATAGCATAAAACTAATTAATTTTAATATTTTTCCAGACAAACAAGAACACGAAGCACTGAAACAAGATACGGAAGTTGATTACAATTTACATGAGAATGAAGCTGAATCAGAAATGGACATGCAAGCAGCACTTGCAGGGATTGAAAATGGTAAAAAAGAAAAAAAGCTTTAACCCAAGTACTACATGCTGAAAAGTTTGAGACGATTATTTTGAACATTATCCTGTACCAGATATAGGTAGCTATTTTCTGTTTCTTCTTTGAACTTCCCCTCATGTTGACAGTGTGACCTACTTTCTCTCTAGCATTACTAAGTTACTGTTTAACATGCATTGGGAAGGGACTGTATCTGCACCTTTATTGTATGGTACTTAACAGTCCCTTCAGAATTTCTCCTGCTGTGTTCTAGATTGTTTTCCACATGAAAAACTATCACTTCTACCTCTCAAAGAGATTTATGTACCATTTTTTTTCCTAATTAGTTCAAAACCTTGAAAACGTGAAGAACCACTTATCTGAGCATAATAAAGAATGATAGAGGTTGCGAACACAGGAAGTTCATGATGCAGCTTAAGTCACTTCTTCATATACATGCAGCAAGGATGACAGCAAAGTGATCTGAGAATGTTTTGATTATCTTTTCAAGGTTTCAGTAAGAGCCTAAATGAAGTAGTATTTTCTTGTGAAGTTTTAGTACTGTTTCAGTGGTAAAAAAAAAAAAAATCTTAAATCTCTGGAGGCTTGTTGAAAAGCAGCCTGACCTCTGCAGTAACTCTTTCCTTCCTACTGATTATAGATTTGAAACCAGCTAGCAGTAAGTGTAGTAACTTTGAAGTCAGATAACTTGTACAGTCATACTATAGTAACAGTATCTGTGCACTGGTGGTACATGAGGGTCCTTTGCCAAGGACAGATCTTCCCCCTGAGCAGTGGAGAAATTCCAGCCTATTTTTCAAAGGAGGTTAAGAGCAGCTAACTTAACATACCATGGGAAGGATGAAAAATGACCCATGCTGCTGTCTACCACTGTTGTGCCTGTTCTGGTGCATTTTATTGAAATGTGGGAAGACTTCAAAAGCATGATCGTAATCCTCGGATACTTTGCAGTACGATATATTTTCCTGGGCCTCTGAAGAAAAATTACTGATTTACACTATAACCAGCCAAAGCACCTACAAGAACCTGGTTGTGGTCTTAGCTTTTAGGTTAAAGAAAGAAGGACTTGGACAACAGTGTCCTCTCATTAAGAGAGAAGCCAGGGAGGAGGCTGGTTTAGACCTCTGTTCACAAGATGTGTACCACAGTATGGTTCAGTTGCACAAGTTTATAGAGTAAAAATTCCATCTCATGAACTTTTCATGACAGAAGCTATCTGAAGTGGTGTGCTACAACTACTCTTTACTCCAACCAGCTATTATCTTCTGCTAAAAAGCAAAAAGGCAAATGCTTGCCTTGTAAAACAGCAATCATCTCAGCTGTTCAGTGACTAATATTCTCTGCTGGACTTCTGACGAAGGTAAACTAGACTATGCATTTATGGACACCTCAATGTTTCCCACAGGTGGAGCTGCAGTTCTGTGAAGTCCTATGTTATGTATAGTGTATCTTATTGCTAATGTTCTGTAGCCTTTGTCATTTCTGTAACTTGTTGAATGTAAACTGGAAACTAGTTTATTTGTGATAACCTAGAAATTCCTTCTGGTGCCTGCAGTGTGTAGCCAGCTCTTTGAAAGTTCTCAAGCCTGACACCTGTATTCAGAGCAATCCTTGTGAATATGAACCAACCGCTGTCAAGACAGCATGGGAGATTCCTAACCAGGAATTCAAAAATACAATAAAGCCCCACAACTGGCTCTTGGCATTCTCTCAATGAACTTCATTGTGTCATTCCTTAGTGTATTAGTTTACAACTCCTGTACCTTACTTAAGCTGCCTAAATATGCATGTGGAAGTTTGGTTCATTTGTATATGAAGAATGAGTTGTCACAGATGAAATGCAGAGCTCAAGGCAAATGGTGCCTATTAAGCCTAAATATGTAAACAGTTCACTGACAGTCTTGCTACATGTAACTTGAATTCTTGTAAGAAAAGAACTAACTTACATTACTGAATTCTTTGATACTCTTGTTTTTTCATTATTTAAAAGTCAGACTTCATGGTTCTGGGCTGCTAGAGCCGGTGTAGCAGGGAAAACACATCCTTGTAATCTGGAGAGAAAAGGAGGTATGTCTGCTACATACAATTTTAAATTAAAGGAATTTTAGTTGAACAAAACAATAGATTCACTTGGAACTGTGGTTTACATTATGTTTTGTATCATTAAACATTTTAGTTGCCTAAGGCAGGGAAATATCTTTGCTGTAATCATCTTGGGGTTAAATAACACTAGTCTTTGCTAGTGAAGTTTCTTAAAAACTTCATTTTAGATAAGCATTTTAAAATAAAAATAGTCTTCGCTGCTGTGTACTCACCTTATTCTGTACAGTTTATACACTTTTAATGTTCATGAAAATTAGAAAGGTGTAATTTTTTCCTTAGTTTTGTAAATTATGTGGAACTTGGTTTCTCTTATACTTTCTGCTTCCTTCCTTTGGAGAAATACTAAAGGCTACCCCTGAGCTGCTGTCATGTAGATCAAGATTTTTAAGACAGTTAAAAGACTTGTGATGGTTCACTGAAAGTCAGTAAAAGCCAGATGAACTCTCAGTGCCTGCCCTAGAGCCAGTTTGCCAACTTTACAGCCACATTTTCCATGGTTTTCATTACTTTCACAGCAATACAGAAGTACATTAATCATACACAAACATCTAAAATGGTATACAACCTAGTTTGCAGAGAAATCAGGAAAAACATTTTCAGGGCAGTACTGCTGCTTATTTCAATTTCAAGCTGCCAACTGCTGGCAGGCAAGCAGGTGTTCCACTTCTGAGGATCTTCACTGCGTTCCAGCTCTAGTTCAGCAGTGCTGCTGCTCAGATGATGGAGCTGAAATGGTATCACTCCACAGTACAACTGTATGTTAGGAAAAATTATCAAATGTCTTGCATTGTCAAGGAGCAGTTAAAGCACATCACTATGGAAGGAGTTAATTTTGCACCAAAATGAAGAACTGTCCTGTCCAAAACAGTCAGACCAAGAGGATTTCCTTATATGGCCCAGATAAGACTGGGTAGTATGATTTATCAAAGAGCAAGTCAGCTTTTTAAAGTTTTTATTTTTTATCTCTTGTAGCAGAAGGTTGCTCAGCGCAAAACCTTGCCTTCATTATTTGACACAGGAGAATAACCTGTTCCACGAAGGAAAGGGTAGGTTTGGGGCTCTTCTTGTTTGGGATTTCTACCTATACCAACCATTACAGAAGGTAGTAGGATCCAGCAGCAGCATTGCAGTCAGAGCAAGAAAATGAAGGTCATGCAAGAGCTGACTGAGCAATGGAACAAATGAGCAATTCCTTTTGCAATGACAAAGTAACAAAAGGATTAAAAAAAAAACAAAACCCAAAAAAACCCCGCAGAGTAGTAAAAATACAGTCCTCATGTCTTGCGTTCCTATGTTGCTAGTGACTATCACAGTGTTCAGCTATGCAGACTCATTAGTACCATTACAATTAAAGACAAAGGAACAAACTGCAACTAGGAGTGACTTACTCCATTTCTCACTGTCTTCAAGGACAACTTCCACATTTGAGACAATATACCTCCTACACAATTTACTCCAGTAAAACAAAAACCACTGAATTCAGCACAGTACGAGCTAAATTATTAGGTTTTGTCTGCTCTTAATTTCTATAAAGTTTGTTTTAGCTTAAAGGACTTTGCAAGAAAAGAACCCAGTCTTCCTACTTGCAAAGTGAGACAATTTGATGCAATTTAGCAAAAATAATGGAACCTCACAATTTCTCCAAGTGGTTTGGTTCAAAGCAGAATTTCAGTAGCTCTGCTGTTCCTATTAGACATGAGCCTCTACTGCATTATTTTTACTCTGTCCCAAATGTTACTAAATTCCTAAACAACCACTTTGTCAGTGCTCATTAAAAAATTAAAAAGAATAAATCAGTAATAAAATCAATTAAAATATAACATTCTTCAACAATGCATTTGATTAAAATCAGCTTCATCTATAAACTTCATACAAACCACTTTAAACAGCAGTTGTCATAACACATAACAGATGAGTATAGATATTCCATGTAAAAGTACTTCTATCCTGGAGATCCCCCTCAGTCTGGATACTGTACTAGATATTTCATCTTGCAGATGTTAACTGATACATAGATTATGCTCAGATATCCTACTGTCTGGTAGTTGGTATCCTACTCTCTTGTCTTTCAAACAAGCTTCACAACAGGAAAATATTTATGAGGGGAGAAGTCAAATTCTGGAGGAACCTAGAAATAAGATATTTAAAAACATCATACAGCAGTACTACTGAATTTAATGCTCTAAATGAGGGATACCCTGCAGATAGAAGAAAAAAAAAATTAAATAAAAAAAAAAAGGGAAAAAAATAATCTTAGCTCTTTAATGTCTGGAAAATATTCCAGCCCAGTTCTGGGTATGCCAATCATTCTCCAGTAGTAATGGGCACACAGCTGTAGATTGCTGGTGTGCCTCTCCAGTATGCTCCTTCATTATTCTATGGTTAGCCTTCTGCAGGAAGTCTGAAGGCCCTCTCTTCCCTCTGACCCACATGGCTCCTGCTAATCCTGATAACTAGCACTCTCCCCACTGTGTTCTTCCCGTTCTTGAAGAATGCCCGTATTCGCACGTCCTCTCACATGCACTTCCCAATTTTTTTTCCAAACATTTAGAAATGAGAGTATTCCATACTTATATAACTGCATCAAACTATTTCCAAGGGAACAACTGATTGTTACTTTCCCAACTCTTTTAAGAGTTAAGAGTAACTGTGGCCTGAATCTGTTCATTCAGCTGTAAGAGACCTGTGTGTAACACTGTGTGTAACACTACATTTCACGTTCAACTCAACTGGCATTTTCTTACCTTGGAGTCCTTTTTGTGGCCTCCTGCCAGCAGCTTCATGACCACAATATTGGGTTTAGCAACTTTCAGGATTCTATTGACCTAAACACAAGACAGCAATAAGTTTTCAAGTGAAAGATGTGATCTCAGAAGTATTTCAGAGATAATACTCAAATGTTTACATGCTTTACAACAGTCCTCTTACAGTATGAGTTTAATAGAGATCAGAGACATTTTGGATTTGCTTTTAAGTATAAAAGCTGGATTAATGAAATTTAATAAAGGGAATGCTTATTTTAATACTCACTTTTTTAATTCAACAGACCACAGAAACCACTGCTTTCCATGCTATGGCGAGTTCCAAGGCACTCATCCAAATAAAGGTTTAAACAGCCTTTAGGCATCTACTCCCAACAGTATGACACAGTGAGAAGGGGAAACTCAAGTATCAAACTGGTGGCTTTTTTGGGCACACTCATAACTACCCTGGTGAGCCTCAATCAGATGACTTGTGTGTGAATGCAACTGGGATCCAGGGAACAGGCAAGGATTCCTACATTCTCAGGAGAACCTAATCCCATAACTGTTTTTAACCCACTGAGATGCACCAGAATGAACATCCTCTTTTTCCAAAATGCAGTCACAGACACCTAGTTTTTAAGCGATGGACAAAGAGGGAGAAATTCCTAACTGTGTTTACAGCCCAGTGCTGAGAAAACTGCTCCAGGAAGCAAGTGCTAGACACAATCCTCTTTTCAGCCTGATGACATTGAAAACTATTTTTCCCACCTCTCAGGAATACATCTGAACTACTAGATTCCAAGTAAGTGAGGGAGGCATGTGTCACCTTCCTGGTAAAACTGATACACTTTTACAACAGGACCAGAAGGAAACATGCAAGATGGAACTAAGTTGCTATCTACTATTTAAGATACTCAGCAGGGAAAGGTTTTGGAACAGTGAGCACAACCTTGATTATGTCATCTAATGTACCTGAAACAGACCATTGTGTAAGACACCATCACTCTCCTCTCTCCACTCCTTAATCAAAGCACCCAGCTTTGCTCAGCATTTTGACAAAGTATATTTTGGATCCCAAGCAGATCCAGCTGAAAACAAATATTTATTCTACTATGAGCATAAATTTTAATATTTAATATTTCAGTCTTACCTCATAGTCTGGATTAGCAATATTCTCAAGAATCATTTTAGCTTGCTGGAAGTGTTTGCTAGCTGCCATGTAGAGATCCGATGACTGAGGAGGTGGGCTGTACTTATTTAAATCAGACATTTCCTAGCATGTTGCAGAAATATATATATGTGTATTAAAATCAGCTGCCAACAAATTTATTTTAGCATAGATACTTAAGGATATCGAAGAAAGGAGTTATCTAAATAATATTTTAAGAATACTTCAGTTGAAAACATTTAAAATGGCAAAAGCCAAGCAGCAATACAGTGCTTGATTATAGTGCCACAAAATACAATAAACTTCCCATACTCTTTGTAAAACAATCTCCTGAAGAACTTGTTAATTTGCTTTAATAGTGCCATGCATCAGGGTGTGAAATTGCAGGAAAAAAACAGGAGAGAAAAAAAAGTATACAGTATTATTTACTCAAATTAAGTTTACAGCAAGTAAGATAATGAAACTGTTCAAATGAATGAACAGTTAATTTTACACAATTTTGATACTTGCAACTTTTTTTTTCTTTAGGGATAAAAAACCCCTCAATGACAAGGAGAAAGTCATGATTGTCTTAATTTCCCCTACAAATATTTGTAGCATTAAATTAGGGAAAGTGACTGGCATACAAAATAGCACCATTTAAGTTCAGACAGACCTGTAAAAACAAAAGTCTGGCCACCAGAAATCTAAGTTCAACAAGAAACACCCAAGCTTCTGCACCTGAGGCAGAACACCCCACAAATCAGTAGAGGCTAATAACCAGCTGGATGAGTTGCAAAGTTACTGTGAACACCAAGCTGAACACAAGCTAACAAGGTGCTCTAACTACAAGCCTCATATGGGACTATGAAGTAGGAGTATGGCCAGCAGATCAAGGAAGGTTATAATTCTATACTCCATATTTGTGCTGTAACATCCAAAATACTGCATCCAGTGTTGGATCCACTCAGGTCAAGAAAGATGCTGAGATGCAGAGATGGCTAGGAGTCTAGAGCACATGACCCATGAGCCGGCAGTGTGTGCTCGCAGCCCAGAAAGCCAACCGTATCCTGGGCTGCATCAAAAGGAGCGTGACCAGCAGGTCGAAGGAGGTGATCCTGCCCCTGTACTCTGCTCTCGTGAGACCTCACTTGGAGTATTGTGTGCAGTTCTGGTGTCCTCAACATAAAAAGGACATGGAACTGTTGGAACAAGTCCAGAGGAGGGCCATGAAGATGATCAGGGGACTGGAGCACCTCCCGTATGAAGACAGGGTGAGAAGGTTGGGGCTGTTCAGCCTGGAGAAGAGAAGGCTGCGTGGAGACCTCACAGCAGCCTTCCAGTATCTGAAGGGGGCCTACAAGGATGCTGGGGAGGGACTTCATCAGGGACTGTAGTGAGAGGACAAGGGGTAACCGGTTCAAACTTAAACAGGGGAAGTTTAGATTGGATATAAGGAAGAAATTCTTTACTGTTAGGGTGGTGAGGCACTGGAATGGGTTGCCCAGGGAGGTTGTGAATGCTCCATCCTTGGCGGTGTTCAAGGCCAGGTTGGATGAGGCCTTGGGTGGCATGGTTTAGTGTGGGGTGTCCCTGCCCATGGCAGGGGGGTTGGAACTGGATGATCTTAAGGTCCTTTCCAACCCTAACTATTCTATGACCCACAAGGAGAGGTCAACAGACCAGAATGCTGGTGGGTAATCTTAATAGCAGACCACAACTACTTGAAAGATAGTTACAGAGCTGTCAGAAGGCAAATGCTTCTTGTTAACAGCAGACAAAAGAACATGGGGGGAAAGGTGATAAACTGCAGCTTGGGTAATTCAGACTGGATATTTGGAAAACAGGTGAGTAATGTCGCTCTCAATCTGGTTATCCTCAGACTAAATGGACCAGAAAAGTAACTGGATCAGGTTATTCAAAAGGGTTGGAGAATCTCCATCCTTTGATTTTTTTCAGACTTGGCTAGACAAAGACACAGCTGACGTGATCTGTAATGCTGCTTCAAGGATGAGAGTGGACAAGACAAGCCTCTAAAGGTCTTTTCCAACCAACACTTATGTTACTTAATACTCAAAATTACTTTAGTTTCCTTTTCCTGTTTGCTTGCTGTAGTAATAGAAACATGCTGCTATATGAACTGCAGCCAAAAAGTCTGAGAACAGGCTTCCAAGAGATCATATTTTCATGCAAACCAACACAAGCATCTCAAACCACCAGATCAGACCAATTTTTAAATATCTAGGAGTCTAATTTTCAAAAGAATTCAAAGCAATAGATTTTTCTTGCATACAACTAAAGCTAGAACTTCTTGCCATTTTAGCTTCTGCTTCAATACGAACTTTGAGATATTAAAGGCTCTTTTTACAATGACAACATCTAAAGCAGGTGAGTAAATGACTTACTTACGAAAGTGTGAGTGGCACCACATTTTAAGAATACTCACTTTAAACTGCAAGTAGTGGACTGGTGGTGGTGTTATAACACTGTTGAATGGAGCAAACCTGTGTTCATATCGAACTTGTTCACTGTCTAGTTCAAACTTAGGTTTCCTTACTTTGCCATCCATGTCAAATGCAATCATTGTCTAAAAAGGAATGGATAAATATAAAGAAGTGTTAGCTTTATGTTGTATTTTTCTGTGAACAAAATGAAAGTTGGTTTAGCTGTAACTGGTAAGATAGAAAAATAGTAGAAAATATACCATATCACACTGTAAAACTGAACTTAATTTCCATTCCCAGTAAAAATAAAAAAGGCATACAGCACATGCTTGATACTTATTACAGAGAAAAAAAATTGAAGCCAGTGTTCAGCAAGCACAAACATATTACCTTGTACATCCCGGCACACATATTTTGGTATGCTTGACTCATGGTGATCTCTCTGCTGAGAGGGCGAACTGCAAATTTCACACAAAAATTCTTTTTTTAATTCAACATAAGTACATACAATAATTTCAGATGGAAACAATTCTTTAAAATTTTACAAAAAATATAAAATTCTCAATTAGATTTCAAAATAAAGAAAACTGAAGCATAAAATGCATGGATGTGCATTTCTGCTCACCTAGCTCCTCATTACACTACATCTTAAGAGTCACGTGAACACAACACTGACATCCATGAAATAAGCTGGCCTAGACAGTTAGTGTTATTATACAACACTTAAGAATAATATAGAATTTAAAGATTGAAGTTGAGAGGCCTGTTTGCTTAGTTGATGGATTGTTTTTTAAACTTTGACACTAAAAGGTTAAAGCATTTTTATCCTAATAAGAAAGGATTTTTATCCTGATAATAAGCTGTCCTTTACTTTCCAGCATTTAACTAGTGCCAAATTGCCCCACACTTGGCACCTTTTTAAAAAGTATAAAATACAGTAGTAATTTTTAAATTTTGAGAAACAAAGGAATTTAGTTGATATGATCTTAAGGTAATCACATCTAATTGTTTGTTCCCCTTGAAAAGGGGACAAGGATAAACACACAAAGAAGAAGGAAGAGCAAAGAACAGAAGCAAGCTTCTGCATGGTGTTTATCTGCAATGTTAATGCTAACTCCAACATACTACAATCTTAGTAGCCACTTAGGCATGGCAAATCTGTATTAAATCTGTATCAAAAAGGTTTGAGTGCACTTTTTAGGTAGCAGGCTTGCATTTCTCATCACAGAGACTGCTATGGCATAGGAAGGGAAATTTTCATCTTCTCTTACACATGTACACCAGAGAAAGTGTGAGTTTCTAAAGGAGCTTTGCAAATCAGTACTAATACTGAATTAAAACAGGGCAACTCACCATTGTAAAATGATACCATTTAAAACAGTGACAACCATTTATTAAAGCTGGTGATATCAGCTTTAATACCTTCTGAAACCAAACAGAAATTACAGTAATACACAGAAAGCTTAGTCTTTGAATCTAGCTAGTCACAGAAAAAAAACAAAACAATTCTACAGGAATTACAGACTGTGGAAAGGTATAGGTAATTCCTCTGGACTTGTTAATTACATCTCACAGGATCAAACATATAACACAACTGGTGAAGCTGTGAATATATATGAGACTGGGTTTTTCCTGAAGACATATTTAAAAGTAAGTAAATACATAAATGGGAAACTCTTACACAGGCACTGACTTTTTAACTAAAAAAGTTTTACATTCAGCCTTCATAAACTTTATGACATTTTTCCTAACCACATCAGTGTTGACTCTTTAAATTCTGAATTTTAGTTCTACATGACTGCATAAAGGCGGAGGAAAAATGAGAGTCTAAGTTACACTCTACACACAGATACCTTTTTTCTTCTTCTTTGTTTTCTTACTACTACGGCCTTTCTGTTGTTCCTCCATTATTCTCTCCTCTGCCATTTGAGAGCTGTCAGCACGGCTCAGTGTTGACATCAACCATGCATACAGGAACTCTGATAGATACCTACAGTAAAAATAGTAAGTAGTGTTACATACTACAGTGAAAAACGTATTCATAATGCGCACATGCTCACTGAATGCCACATCATGTACTCAAAGAAGTAACAGTGGAAGACAACTTTTAGGGCACTTACACCTCTCTTTTGCATGTCTGAAATCAACAGTCTGTGATCTGTTGTTCGCTTTTCAAATAAGACATTACACAGATTCAAAGACACAGCTCAAGGCGTGCGAGTTTCTTACGCATTCACTAAGTGAAGTCTAAGCTTTTTATTATTTCAAAACCTGTATAAGATCGATTTTTTCTAGAATTCTTCCTTCCACTAGCAAATGAAGCATTTTTAAAAAAGGTACTATGTTCATACCTTTTCTAATTTTGTTAGGAACTACTTTTTTGAGGAACCCATGCAATTCTTTAAGATTTAAAAGAAATCTTTAAGAATTCTTTAAGAGCGATTTCTTAGTGAGCAGAAGAGTGTCCAATCTCTTGACTGACTTCAAATCAAAAGGAAGAGGAAAAAAAATGATAAAAAATTAGAAATTACAGATCTGGAGCACATGAAGACATAATACTTAATAAGAAGTCATAATTCAGAATGAAAATTGCTGAGAAATAAATGTGAATCTCATTTGCATGTTCCCTGTCAGAAATTTCCTCTTTTTTTCTATTTGTCCTTCTTCTATTCTCTCACAGTAAGGAGATAAAGCAGTTGACATGACTGCTCCCGTTAACAGTGCTTTAATTAAAATGGTGGGGGGAAACACAGGCAGGTAAAAAATACTGTCTTACAGAGAACTTGGTATTACTTATTGAGGTATACCTAAAAAATATTGCCATCATCTGCTAACTGTCTGAAGTGCTCATTTTCCCACTTAATGGTCAATCCACTAATGAAACAGCATAGAAACATAATGAAGTTCAAGTCATTTGAACCAGTCTAATCTCTCAGAAAGAACACTTACAGCTTATATAGTAAGAGCTTATTGGTAGCTTTACAGGAAACACACATCCAAAACCAGCAAAGTACAGAACCCTTAACATAGGAAAGTTCAACATCAAATTTTTAATGCTGAATCAGACATAAACCACCATTTATCTTTTGGATCAAGTAATCAACTACAAAAGTAATGTGAACAGAAGTGCAAAAAATAAAGAGTATTTTGAATCTACATAGTGCAGTCATTTTCACTACAGGCAGATGTCTCTTCAAATCTGCTCACAGGATAAAAACATTATTTTTATGTAGTCAACCTTCAGATTGAAGTCACAACTCTGAAGATCTTTTTCAAAATACTAGAGAGCAACAAGACTATTGATCTTTGTACTGCAAAATCAGAAAAGAATAAAGGGAATTGCTTTCATCCTGCATTTTCTTGTCTGAAAAAATCACCATATTTTTCATTCACTGTCATTAGAAGACAATTTTAAAAAGCTACATGACAGCGAGTTACCCTTTCAGGGAAGAAAACAGGTACACTACTTAGTAAGTCTAGAAAAGAGACCAACAGATTTTTTTTTTCCCACCACTTGTAATTTTATGAATAAGTAAACTAAATACCGTGTAGAGCAAGATTAAAAGAAATCATAGTTGAAGTCCCTCCTTTCAATATTTGCAGCTCTGTGGGAACACCCCTTCACCAACAGCTGTCAAAGCAAGCATCCTCTTACCAATATATGTAGTAATATTCATGCATACTGTAAAGTTCCAACTCAAATCCACTCAGAAGATACTGTATCATAATACGAAGGTTATGATATAGGACCCACGTGCCCAAGCAAGCCAAATGTTGCCTTTGTGGTTCCTGCTTCAGTAGCATACTATGGAGTGCTGCATCTACTTTCTCTGCCTATTGAAAAAGAGAGCAAAGTAAGAGATACAGGAGGAAGTGCATTTAACTGAAACAGCATCCAAGTTCTGCCAGAAATAAAAATCTGAATACAAATTGGGTCAGTGAAGCCACACTCCCTATTATGAGACAGAAATACGTTTTTACAGATATTGCCACCTATACAGTCTGGAGCTGTCAGAAAACAGGAAAGCTATTCACATAAGTAAATTCCGCTGCACAGAGAAATAAAAATGCTGCTCTGCATAATGATATCACAGCAATAATAGCTTTTTTAAATTTCATTTTTTAAAAAGTATTTATATATAAATTGTTAGCATTCACATTAACACTGAAACTCAATCTAGTTCAAGCTTTTATTCATTTTGCTATACCAGCAATAATTACCTGAAGAAAAAACAAACAACAACAAAAACCAAACCCAAAACAAAACTACCTGCATTGAAAAATCTAAAATTGAAAAATTTATAAGCTTAACATGCAAGACACACAGTGGCCCACCATTGCTAAGACCAGCTTAGCCTTCAAAAGTAGTTATATGGAAGACATTAAGCCTTCAAAAGTAGTTATATGGAAGACATTAAGTCCCCCAGTTGAAAGGTTACCAGTAGTCATGAACAAATCAATCCATATAACCTGCTACAAAGTGAAAAAACAGTGTCTCAGCTGCAGGACTGCAACAAACTCTCAACAAAATCACCTTGAGAGAAGCTGAAGCACAAATTATCTCATCCCCTCCACCACCACCCTCCAAGTTCCTTAACTGTTCTCCTTAGCACACACATCTTGGAAAATATTTAATTATTTCATGCCTTTCACTGCTGAAGAAATACATTTCCGGCAAGTGAAAATATACCTTTCCCTAGAATATTTCACTCCCCATTCTTGTGAAATGTTCAGAATCAGAGCACATTTTTGAGTTATTATTTTACACATATATTTTGAAACAGTTACAAAATTTTTCAGTTTACATGTTACATAGCTGCAAGACTGAATTTTCAAAGGTAAATAAAAGATAAACACAGCTCATCGATCTCACCCTGGTTACATCTTGCAGACTGACAGTTATAAACAGGATAGAGACTACAAGCAGTGGGATTACATAAAATTAATCTTAAAATGTAATTCATTTGTCCAAGAGACCTAAAAAGTCTTCGGATGAAACCTACAGACTTCCTGGGATGCATTTTAGGAATCCTTGTCCTAAAGATTTTAGGACCAAGGAGTTGATTCATTCATCTAGAATCTACTACCACATGCTCAACTCTGGTAGGAATATACCTGGAAAGAAAACTTTGCAGGCCTGCTGCCTAGGACATTACCTCATCTTGAAGGGTAGCAAATTCCTCAAGAATGTGACCTAGTTTATCTCTCTGACGAGCTCTATTGTGTCCATGGATTTGAATCAGACTACAGAATGGCTGAAAGAAAAAAAG
This sequence comes from Psittacula echo, assembly GCF_963264785.1. Lineage (NCBI taxonomy): Eukaryota > Metazoa > Chordata > Aves > Psittaciformes > Psittacidae > Psittacula > Psittacula echo. The sequence goes on along the minus strand of NC_137742.1, from coordinate 44,812,798 downwards.
GATAGTTTTAAATTTTCAATACAACTTTGAAAACTGCAGGAGGAGTACTATAATATCTATTTAGACATCTGTTCTATACATCCATATAAGGAGGTAGGTTCCTTAAGGCTCCCTACGGAGTGCAAGCTAGCAGGCAAGCAAGCTCTCTGGAGTGATACAAGAAGCGCCCGTTTCTCTGTACACAAGTAAACAATATTGAGAGAGCATCCTTTAGTAATCTAATTCAGAAGCGAATGGCTGTGATGAGAGGGAGATTTCTTATGCCTAAGTTCATGTGTCCAAGTGACCTGTATTAGCCAGCAGGACTACTCAGCATTGGTGAGGCTGCACCTCAAATCCTCTGTTCAGTTCTGGGCCCCTCACTACAAGAGAGACATTGAAGTGTTGGAGCAGGTCCAGAGAAGGGCAATGAAGCTGGTAAAGGGTCTGCAGCACAAGTCCTGTGAGAAACAGCTGATGGAACTGGGGTTTTTTAGTCTAGAGAAGAGAAGGCTCAGGGGGGACCTTATCACTCTCTACAACTACCTGAAAGGAAGATGAAGCCAGGAGGTTTCTGGTCTCTTTTCCAAAATTATAAGTGATAGGACAAGAGGTAATGGCCTCAGGCTGTGCCAGCGGAGATTTAGACTGGATATTAGGAAATATTTCGTCACTGAAAGGGTTGTCAATCATTGGAACAGGCTGCCCAGGGAAGTGGTTGAGTCACCAACCCTGACAGTATTTAGAAGACTGTAGATGTGGTGCTTAGAGATATGGTTTAGAGGTGAGCTTGGCAGTGCTGGGTTAATGGTTGGACTTGATGACCTTAAGGGTCTCTTAAACCTAAATAGTTCTATGATTCTCTTACATTTTCATTGTGTCTCTTAATAACTGAATCTTCTAAACCAATTTTTAAATTTTTTAAACTGGAGAGAGTGTAAAAATAATTCTGTTTTTACCAGCGCTATGCATTTGTTTTGTGACATGAAACTACCCTGTAGAGAGGTAGTAGGTGCAGATTTTTAATAAAGCACATTTTTAATGTTAGTGAAAAGTCTGGAAGCATAGTACAGGAAAGAAACAACAAAAATTACACTGGCTTATAAAAAGCATTACCATTCTAAGATGGCCAGTTTCTATAATTTTGCCTTCATTTCAGGTGTCTAAAGAAATTAGTCTCATTTTCAAACATAAACCTTGGAAGTTCTCACATACGCATAAACACGCTGCAATTGGAATGAATGCTTACCCGAACGCAATGTGTCACAAAGGAATCAATGTAGTCCTTCGCCTGGTGACTATTATAAAGACAACACCTAAAAGGAAAATGTCCACATACACAGATATGTTCATAAATGTCAGTCTACATAGCACAAAATTAAAAAAGAAACACGAGCGTAGCAACAGCAAATCGCAAGCACTAATACATATATACACACTAAGTACAAAACATACATGCTCTTTGTATGTCTGTCCTTGCTTTTGTCAGCAGAAATATTTTTTCAGACATGTAAACACATGCAACTAAACTCAAGATCCACTTACTTTGGAGAAAGTACTGGAGGACTGACAAAAGATCTTAAAGCATCTTTTACCATGTCTTGCATGAGATGTGTGCCAAACACCTTCTTGTTATCCACCAGAAAAGTTGTCTGAAAGTGAAAATGTGTTTTTAGAAACATGCTTTAAGTTAAAAGTAATGCTTCAGAAATTACACACAGAAAGCTCTTATGGCACCTGTATTCTATTAGAAACCTGTAAGATTGCTTTAAGAATTAAAATGGCTCAGATAGGTACAAAGCTACAGACAGAAACAGAGGCATATTAAGATCCGTCACTTCTGTGGTGTTCCCATGACACAAAATACAGCTCTATTATTTGCATAAGACAGTGCAGGTGAAAAGATTTTATTTCTTGGACTTTAAAGATGATTTATTAGACAGATGTTTCTGAAGATTAACAAAATAAGTTATGTGGTTTCCCTGGAAGCAGATAAAGGTAGATCTTCAGACTAATGTAGACTTTTTCCTACCCCTGTATATACTACTACTTTCACTGGTTATGTCTGATGCTGATTCCACTTTCCTCCATAAGTGCCATGTCCCTTTCTTGCATGGTTCTTCAGCAGCTGGGAAAGAAGCTCTGCTGCCATGCACAAACACATGTAGTGGAAAGCCAGACCAAACATTTTACTTGCCAATAGTTACATTTAATTGGCTTCATATGTGGTTTAATTGGGATCAAATGTAAAGAAGTTCTGACATCCTGGGACACCATAGTCAAATAAAAATCTCCTACAGGGAGGTATTTATTCTCAGTTCAGGAATATACAATATGCTTTCAAAGTTAAGCAAAGCAGTGAGAAGAAAAGTAATAGTCTGTTCTGCTCTAGCCATCAGTTTTACTGTTACAGTGATAGAAGCAGCCTATACATGAAATTCAGTTGAAACAGGGAAGATGCCCAGCCCCAAACTGAGACAGCATAAGGAGAACAGCATAAAAATATGTGTACAAGCCCAGCCTTATGGCAGAGAAAAAACTTTTAACACCTTCTGCTTTAATTAGCATGTATTAACATTATCTAAACAACAGTATTCAAGTGCTTTAAAAAATTACATCAGAACATGTCTCCATATACCTAATATTTACATATCTCCAGAAAATTATTTACTATATATTACTGATACACAGATAATATTTGAAAAAATAAGATGAATCCATATTTGTAACAGATGTATAAGTATTTTACTCAAAGACATATATTAGGACTTGCCTGTAACAAGGATCTTGAAAGAACACATGGTGATTGCTCACTAAACTCACAGAAAAAGTCCTAATTTACATTTAGGGAGAAAAAAAGACAATTCATGTCAATATGCCAGATTTTTTATATATACACACGTACTTATGTTATTATACATATAATAATGGATGGACTGAAACTGCAAATGCATGGATTTGCATTTTTTATATATATGTAATTATGTAAATACACCTGTATTTTGTATACACAAACATGTATACATTCAGATAACATAGCTTACACAACTTCTGAAAAAAAAAAAAAGCATGAATAATTTGAACAAATGAGAACATGCTATGAAGGTAAAATCTGTTTTTTCTTAAACCACTTGTTATTTAACAGTACAAAAAGCTTCTGAATTTTCTTCTTCAGATGCACCATTTAGAAGGATAATAATACAGAAAAAAAGATACTGTTAACATCACGGTGTAACTGAAACAGGTATATTACAAAACTTTTGTATTTATCTGGTACCAGAAGCTTCAAGCTAACACTACTTTAATTAATTTAACAGGAAATAGGAAAGCAAAAGATTCTAGTTGATCTTCTGATGTAACTGGCTTTTAGTCAGGGAACATTTGCATGGTAAAGAGTATTTCAAGCACTTAAGTGTCTTTTTATAAATATAGGCAGTAATTGAGAATAACATCACTTAAGCAAAAAAGCATTAGGAGGCGCTTAACTTTATGCTTATTCAAGGAATTTCATACTTAAACAAACATGTATGAAGTGTAATCTTGTGTAACAGGTACATATGCAGATTACTGCTTACTGAATCTGGAAAAAAAAAAAAAAAAAATTGCACACAAAAATGAGAATTACCAAAAGATACATACATACAGCCCACTTTCTTCTCCAATGAGAAACAGTATGTATATATGGAAAGATTTTTTTTACAAGTTACACTTTGAGATCTTATTTTTTGCTGTAAGTAAGAAATATTCATGCTTACCAGTATACAGTGCAAATTAGTCAGGTTGACTACCTCACATACAGCTTTTATTCGGTCTATTAGTTTGGAGAAATAATGGACCATTTCTTCCCTTTTAATTATTTTTGCATATCGGGGAAAAGTTGGTGGCAGCAGTCTCTGATTAACAAGGGGCTCAAAGCCCATCATAATAGGATGATCTATTGAAGGAGGAAGGGAGAGAAAATGAGAGAGAGAAAAATTCTCCAGATAAGCTGTTTGCAGAACTCACTTCAAAACTGAAAGTATAATATAAATTAAACAGCAAGAAGGTATTTTGTAGCTGACAGTTAACTTCCCAGAGACACTAACTACCCAACTGAGACAATGATTACTAAATAAAAAAACCCCAGCCTTCAGCACCTCAGTGTATACTTGTACAGACAGTGAGGTGGTGTTTCCTATTTCAAAATGGTATATATAATGATTCAAGTGCAATGCATGTAATCTAAAGTTCACATTACCTCTGGCTTTGAAGTGACAGCATTAATTTCATAAGAACCATAGTGAAATAAAATTAAGATCAAACAATGCAAATCTAACAGGTTGTATAAAAAGTATTAGTTCAAAGTGAGTAACGATAAACTTTTAGTATCTGTATTTAAAAAAAAATATCAAAACAACGTATTTAAGAAAGAAAAAAAAAGGTAAAATTTGATATGTACCTCCTTTAGTGGTATCATTCTGTGCCTGGATACCATGATGCAATGAATTCTGGATGGCAGAAAGCAAGTCTGCTGCCTGAGTCATTAATTTCTGAGCTTCTGCAACTGCACTCGTCTGAAAGGCAAGTAACAGTTATTCGTATTATGAATCTACATATTTTGACTATAGAATTAATGCTAGAATGAGGAAAACCAAAAAGTATTAGGATTCTAATGTTTGTGCACAACCAGGTCTGGAAAAAAAAACCCCAAAACAAAACAAAAACGCACCACCAAAAACCAAACCAATGACCAAACCAGATTTTTGTGCAATAACATGTTCTTGATATTTTACCTATGTATACATACATTTAACACTGTATTTTTCGCTATGTAAGATGAGCCTTAACAAGAACTACAGCTGAAAGTCTAGTATATACTACACGCAAGTCCTCTACTTTTGATTTGAGGGGAGTGTAAAAAAAACCTCACGTAACCCTTCTGCTATGTAGGACAGAAGTCTAAACTGCAGAGAGGAGAAAAAAAAAAAAAAAAATAAATTAAAATCTATCATTAGAAAAGACAGAATTCTTGAGAACACAGACATAATACAACCTATCAACTGAAGTTAAATCACTATATAAAATTAGAATATACCAGATGTCCATCAGCAATCCTGATTCATATTCTGCTGTTATCTTCTGACATCCTGTGAATCCAAATCTGTTAGCAAACGAAGTACCATTTAAAATAGCTCTCTATAAAAACTAAAATCTTGTTTTAAAGATACTGGAATAAAAATGCCTGATGGAACTACAAATATTTGAAATCTCAAGTCAAACTGAAGCTTGACTTGAGAAAAAAAAATTGCTTAAAACCCTCTGAAGATCTCATAGAAGCTGAACAAAACCTGTAGCTCTGCATAATATATGTTCACATACCATAGCATCCACACATCTACCAAAAGAAGAAGCTGCTAAGCATATCTAATTCAAATCAATGTAACCATGATATAAATAACTTAATCATACTTCAGCAACACTGAGATAATCTGATTTTGGCACAGATAATTAATTGATAGTAGTTAGCACAGAATTTGGTTGTACATCAATGTAGATCACTTCTGTGTCAGTTTGATTTGTGATATAACTAGTGCAGAATGCAACTACTCTCAATCACTTTTTCCTCAACACTGATGTTTATCAATGATAAATACTTGCACCAAACTTTCATTTAATCAAGGTCTTTTAAACTATACAGTTAGTGGCTGCTCCAACAGCAAAAAAAAAAAAACAAACCATGCCACTTAAGAAACCTGTTTATTTCTCTATGCAAATGGAAATAACAATAAGTGATAGATCCTTGTCTGAAGAAAAAACTATTCAAACAAAAAGCTTTGTTTTATGTGATGTGTAATTCCAGTCCTTTGCACTAAAACATGCGGTTCCTTCTTTCCCCCCCTCAACAAATGGGAAACCTTATATGCAAAAAGGCAGGCAAACTGCCTGCTTGGAAAGCTGTTATATTCTGCTTCTCAGACCAAAGAAGTCTAGATATGAATTCCACACGACGTCAGAAGGAAAAGCTAACAATTCTCTAGACTTGGACAAAACATTGCCTCATGTAAACTAACCCCACAGAAACAGACTGAACTCAAGAAAGAAAAGGTTTGTTTATGTGTGTGAAAACAGTAATCCAAAACTCAAATATTTTTCTATCAGTGTTCTAGAATAAGTATTATATTTCTCTGCAATGCCACAATAATATCAGCAACTAGCCTTCCCTATGTTTTTTAAAAAAATGAACTAAAACTCCATGGTTGCCACTGTAATGATTTACTTAACAGCAACATCAATTCAGATCTACAGAATAATTGTTTGACCACAGAAAATGAAAAATGTGGATTTCACAGGATCACAATGTGAACACAAAGACCAAATTAACGTACCTCTTTTTTGGTAAATGCTATTAGAACAGTCAGTAGTACCCGGGTAAATTTGACTCTGCTGAACACAGCTAAGCACTGTTGATGCTGTAATAAAAACATACTGCAAATTATTAAGCAGTACACATTAAATCCTTAAAGTTATTAAAAAAAAAAAAAGAAAATCTACAGACTTACTGAAGCATGCTCTCTCATCTCAAAAACATGGCATCTAGTACGATTCTAAAGAAAAATTATATAATTTATAGAAGAAACCTCTACTGCTGTCAGAAAAGCACTAACACAAAAACCACTAAGATACTTTAGGTAAAGCACAACCATTGGCTGTACAGCTACCTCCTATGCAAATGCCATTCAAATCTCATCTTAGGTGAACAATCACAAATTATTAAGCTGATTTTCTCTCATTTTTCCTGAGGCTCTCTGTTAAAAGTAACTTCTGAAGAAAATTACATTACTGGGAAAGGAAACCCACACCCTTCTAAATCAGCCTCGTCAACTCCATCAATTATCACTTCTTCTGGAAGGAGTTAACACTGCTTTCACTCACTTTTCCTACTTTCTTCTTGACAGGGATGCTGCCAGCAGCAGTAAAAGCTGCTGGGAAGAGACAGAGGGAAGAAGGTACAGGACAGATAGGACCACCTGCCTTGCTAATGGCTTTTTCTTGAGAGGCAGGTGCATGAATGGCAAATCTGCAGCAGCATCATTATTCTGCCCTTAGAATAAACCCAGAACTGTACCTCTTCAAAGCATAAAAGCCTATCGGCTAGCCTAGGATTTGTTCAGGGCCATGTTTAATGCAGCAACACTGGTGACACATATTCTCACAAGCTGTTACTGATTAAAGGCAATGATGGACTAATCCATGAAATCCATAACAAAGGTAAACAATTAATTACTTCAAGTTCAACTTCTGGATCTCTCTCTTCTCCTTGTCGACTTCGAGTGCTCTGGAAGGTAAAGGAATTTCAAATATTTTTTTAAAATTGCAAAGGTAAGCTACTGAAAATCCCTTTACCCACTTCAGAACATTCATCTCTTAAATAATACTAAAAATCAGTTCTGAAGTTCAAAACTTCTTAATATATAATCTAGGTTCTTGAATGATCCAAGATTCTCCTATAGTAATGAGACCTATCTCAGCCCACTTTGCAAATAGACAAGGAAATTATATGAACATTTTATATTGTCAGTTGTGGTAAAAGTAGAGTAAGTGACTTTAACATCACACAGCATACTTGCATAATAGCCAGAAGTGAAATACATACTTTCTGTGCCCAGCCCAGTGTTACATTCTACATCATGATTTCACCTACTAGTAGGTGAAGCAACTATTAAAGAGCTTAGCAAGGTCTGAAGACTTCAGCATCTTTAGCTAGCAGGCAAACTACCAGCATTACAGAAATTCTTCAAAAAAACCCCACCATTTAGTGACACGAACCTGCCCCATTCTTCATAATCCAGCTCCCTCTCTATGTTAAATATACTTGAAGTGTAACTGACTAAGCGAACATGAGAAAAATACCTTCACTCGTCTTTGCATGTCATCTTCTACATCTTTTAGCATACCTGTAAAAGTCACAGTACAATTAAAAGCTGAAAAGCGTTCCTAGGTACACCTGCATCACTTAGGTGAGAAAAGTATTCAGGGGTAATCAAGTTTTAGTGCTTTGCATACCCACTACCCAAACACAACACAAAAAAATATTCTTGTGAGGAATGGTAGGGATGTCTTACAACAATAGACAAATCCAAAAACTTACATTGGACTTACTGATCCAAAGCTAAAGTTTCACAATTTTTCTAAAAATAATTCAGTAGAAAGCTCATTTATTAAAAATAATGCAACAAAAGGCCAACATATACACTTACATATGTACCTAACAACATACATATTCATAGCTTTAGAACTACTAGATTTCTTTTCCCTTAAAAGCTATCTGTTTAGATCAAAACAAATAGTGAGGCAGACAAGAATTTAAGCAATGCACTTTCTCAGTGGTGCATGTCTCTCTCAGTCCTGGATGAGCTCATGCCCAGCCAAGTGGTGGGCACATCTAAAAGCACTCGTTCCACTTCTCAGGCATTTAAAAAGAACAACTGAATATTTTCTTCTAGGAAAAATAATTGACACGTCTTTTTACGAAACCACCAATTTTCACAAGACTAATATAAAACGTAAGATCAGATTTCTAACAATTCACTAGGTTTGTGTGAGTGTAACCAACATGTTCAAAAGAGAGAGATAGATACACAGAAAGCACAAACTGTACCTGTAACTCTAAGATCTGTTACACTGTTGGCCATTTTAAATCCGTAAGTCATTGACTGAAAATCTTCCTAAAAAATAAAAACCAAAGCAGCAATATGTAGTGAAATATAAACAGTAGTAGCTACATTTTCAAATTGGGATTTGGGGATTTCTTTTTGTTCAGTTTAGTTTTTTTGGGGGGTTGTGTTCTTGTTGCCTTTTTTGTTTGATTTGTTTCACGTGTTTTTGTTTAACTACACCACGTATAAAAGTTTGGTTTTCTTCTGCACAACTAAGTATATCTGTGGTTTGGGTGACATTCCTCTCCAAATCCAGCTTGGGGTAATTATTTTCTAAATAAATTCTCAATACCAGTATGCCCTTCACATTTTCATCAAGTCCCACCCTATCAAAATGTTACAAGAACTATGGATGCGAAATACTGTTTAATCAATTTTACATACAGTCAGTAAGAACTGACTTGTCCAAGATCATAGGAAACAAAAATTGGTCTAAGCACAGAAACCCAGACTCTGATTCCACTGCTGGATGAACATTTCAGACAAAAGTCAATCATGACTATCTGAAGTAGGAAAATAAAAAATTAAACAGGAAGAAAACCACAAATAACACTGATTTCAAATGGTTAGCCACAAGACTTGAATCGCTTCTTTAGTAAAATATTTGTGACTCCAATATTCAAGTGAATTACAGGAAATATTATGAAATACCTTCACTGAAGAGAACTGCATTTTAAAGAGATACGTCTAATACTTTTAGGAAGATGTACTGCTGCTCCTAGAGTACTCAATCAAACTGCAACAAATTTCTCTAATATATTGTTTTGCAATATATTGTTTTTTGCATTATGGAGCTATGTATAACATTACATATACATCCACTGTAACACATACCTCCTCAAAAACAGCTGCTTTGTTAACTTTTTCTCTGGCAATGTCACAGATTTTTAGGATCCCTAGAGCAAAAGCCTTCATAGCAGGATCTTCTATGAAGTCTGGATTATGAATATAAAGGCAAGTAAATACTGTCTGTGCCAATGAATGTCCCTCTAACCAGGTTATCTAGGGAAAAGAAAATGAAATTAAATGTTTTACTCATGAAAGCCAAGTCCTCATTGTTATATCTCCATTCTTTTCCCATCTCACTGTGCTTCAGTAAGTCATTAAGGAAGTCCCTAACATGACAACCTTCCACCTAGCAAAAAAAGGGCAAGAAAAGGTCTCACAGCCTTTGTCCATCTGCTAGCTGTGGCAGGCAGTAAGTTACTAAACCTTCCGACAGTATGAAATTCTATGTTGGATGAACCTCTTTCACACAGTTCAGGTCTAATCTCAGTGACTTAGACATGACACTAAGAAACCTACAGAATTATAAGCTTCTTCTATACAAATGCAGAATGAAAAATGCAACTGGCTATGAAAAAACTCAGGAACATTCTGCATGTTCTCTTCTACAACTTGTAGCTTCTTTTCATGATCCTCTCTTACTTTCATGCTGCTTTAAGCTACAGGGAAAGCTTCAGTAATTTAAACAATAATTTCTATCTTGAAACAGCTTAAAACATGGTAGGATCAGATTCTTAATGACCACTGATCTGTTTCAAAAAGGGTCAGTATGGGGCAGTGGGGGAGAAGATGAATTATGTTACACCATATCAAATACACACTGACCTTTACATACCTTTTTGGACTAAACTAATTTTAAATACTGGTTGATTTTTTCTTTTTTTAAAGTAATTTTATTGATGTGATTTTAAACAGTACTTGAAAATAATCTGTGTAATTTACTGGAGGAAATTAAGACATACATAGAAAATAATCACAATTAACAAATAACTGATAATTTGCTTATTCCTTTTCTGAATGGATTTAGATATTGTCTTTTTTTCTTCAAAATTCCTCTGTAAGCTCAGTCAATACTGGCTGCACAGAAATGAGCAAGAGTGCTGTAGGTTACTGCACACTCACTTTTCAACACATTCAAACACCAATATACAGCAGGCAGTCAGACAGCATACATTTAAAACCCACATATTGTAAAACTTTTTTACAGAATTAAAAATGCTACCAGTTCTCTTCCATAATGATTTCTTGTAATAGAAAACCCCAAAACTAAAATTATGCATCTTATAATAGCCAACGTAAATATCTACAGGGCAATTAAAATACTAAGTATGTATTTTCTGCTTGGTCAGTCTTTTCTCTTGAGTTCTACTGTTTTTTTCATTTTTTACACTGGATTAAAGGATTATATTTTGTAAGGAAAATAATTTAATGCTAAGAGCTGGAAATGCTTACCAAACAGCAAAAACATGTATCCATTATTCCTACCAGCTCAGGTGAAGTGAGATCCTTTATTTTAATGGTGCCATCCTTAGAAAATAAAGAAAAAAAAAAAAAACCTTAAGACTATAGAAGTTTAAAGGCAAAATACAAGTTATTATTTGTAAAGCCAAAAAGGACTTTATAATTCAGTTCAGACTTAAGATTTGTACACCATTATCTTTACTGATCAACTTCATAACGTACCTCAAATTCTGAAAAAACTTTGCTTTCCCATCGTGTTGAACACTGACCAAATATAAAGATATCCAAAGAGAAAGCTAAAATAAAACTTCTGATTTGCAAGTAGCAAATAAAAGTTCAAAGCCAGTTAATGGTCAACACTTAAATTACAAAACAGTATGTATAATCATAATAAAGATTGAACAAGGAATAATATATAGGACCTATTCTTTTAAGACTGAGTTTTACACCGCAGATATTTGTAGATTTATTGCCTTCAAGGTATGGACCAAGGCAGCAGCAACCCTATTGCTTTCATTTTATTTGTCCAGCGTTTGCAACTCTGCATGCATTCTCATGACTTAGATGACCAATATTTTAGACAAAGTTCTCTTAGTCCATTCAAAACAAGATCCACAATAAAAAATATTTTTCCTTTTGTGAATGCATTATTTTTTCCAAAATAACAAAGTCTTTCAACATCCCTTCACCAATTTATCTTGACTGTGTATCAATAGTTAAGCATTACTAACAACGTTAAATTAGCCAGCTTCTCTTCAAGGCTACTGAACCACTATGTCTCATAAAACGTAAATTTCCAGCTTTTGTAAGGAAGCTGGTTTTCATCCAGCTTAAAGAGGAACTAACTGATACATCTTCATAAAAAAAGACACATTTGGGGAGGCAGAAGGTAACTTGAAAAAAACATTTCTGAAATGTATTTATCTGAGCTATTGATACCACCCAATTTCACAGTACTTTTCACTGGAAGAGTTAGCATCATTATGATAATGTGAGTGAGAAAAGAGGTAAATATCACAAGCTATTTCTTACTTAGCTATCTAAATTAAAGAAGAAAAAACTAATTTTAAGTAAAGATTGGAAACGCTAATTATGCTGAATTGTGCTTAACTGCCATTTAACAAAACTGTATCACACTTTTACAAATAGTGTCATCAAAATCAGAGAAGTCACACAAACCTTAATAGCTTGCTCAAAGTTAAGAACCTTCCTATTCACTTGGTTCCCAATCATACCAGCATCCATCTTGGGATCCATCATTTCTATGGCAGACATGGCTTCAAAAAGACCAAAACTAAAACACCAATAAAAATATGTTCTGAATGAAGTTACTGTATACAAGACAGTCTTTATAAAACAGTGTAAAAGAACCTATGTCAACAAACTGAGCACACTGTATCCTGGCTACAGACAATAAAGAAAGGCATCTGAACATCACTACTAATCTTCAGAGATCATGATTTTCATGAATTTGAGGATCTCTCCAAGTAAAAAAACCAGATGGCTACACAAAAACTCAGCATTTTTTGAAAATTGAAAATCAGTCCTGAGCCAAATATCCCACTACTAAAGCTATGCACACGTTTCTATACACCTCAATGACATAACATGTTAAGTGACCTTTAAGATAACAAACTGATACTATATGGACAACCTGGTTTTTATTATACTACATCCATAAACCCAAGCAAGGTATGTCTCCCACAAACTAGTGATGACATAGACTGACAATAAGATACACTGAATATACCAACTTTGTTTAAAATGGGCATGTTAAGAAAACTGATAGAAAAAAAACCCAGCATGTGACAATGAATCACTTGTAGTAATGGCATAAAAGCCGCAGGAGAGCCACATGAAAGACTGGCCTACAGACGGAAAGGATATAAATGCAAACTGTATGCTTTTGGTACATGTAATATTGATCCAAACTTCTACATGAGCATCTATTATAAAAAAAAAGTTATTGCACATGTACGAATTCTAACTCAGAAAAGCATATTTGATCTGAAATGCTCTCATGCATAAAATTATACCTCAAAACTCTGATTTGATTCTACTAAGTAACTACTTGGTGACATTCCTGCATACATTTTTAAGCAGGCTTGTATTTCATAGAATGATTTTGGTTGGAAGGGTTATTAAAGATCACCTAGTTCCAGCCCTCCTGCCATGGGCAGGGACACTTTTCTTTGGACCAGGTTGCTCAAAGCCCTATCCAACCTGGCCTTGAACACTTTCAGGGATGGGGCAGCAACAACTTCTCTGGGCAGCCTGTGTCAGCGTCTCACCACTCTCACAGTAAAAAGCTTCTTCCTATTATCAGATCTAAACCTGCCCTCTTTCAGTTTAAAGCCATTCCCCAGTGTCCTGTCACTACAGATCCTTGTAAAAAGTGCCTTCTCAGATTTCCTGTAGGCCCCCTTTAGGTATGCAAAAGCTGCTCTAAGGTCTCTCTTGCAGGCTGAACAAGCCCAGCTCTCTCAGTCTGTCTCCATGGCAGAGGTGCTCCAGCCGTCTGAGCATCTTCATAGCCCACTTCTGGGCTAGCTCAAGCAGGCCCATGTCCCTCTTGTGTTGAGGGCCCCAAAGCTGAATGAAGTACTGCAGGTGGGGTTTCACCAGAGCAGAGGGGCAGGATCACCTCCCTCAGCCTGCTGATCACACTCCTTTTGATGCAGCCCAGGACACAGCTGGCTTTCTGGGCTGCAAGCACACACTGCTGGCTCAACACCCTTAAGTCCTTCCTCAGGGCTGTTTTCAATCCATTCTCTGCCCAGCCTGTAGCTGTGCTTGGGACTGCCCCGAAACAGGTACAGCATCTTGTACTGCGCCTTGTAATTTAATAATTGTAGTTATTAATTTGTAATAATTTAACAGTGTGATCCTGTTTATTGATCTATTATTCCTAAAACTGGCACAGGTTGTCCAGAGAAGTTATGGCTGACCCATCCCTTGTAGTGATCAAGGCCAGGTTAGACAGAGTTTTAAGCAACCTGGTGTAGTGGAAGGTGTCCCTGCCCGGGGAAGGTGTCTTTGCCCATGGCAGTGAGGTGGGAAATAAGTGATCTTTAAGGTCCCTTCCAATTCCAACCATTCTACTAAATAAGCACTTTTTTCTCATTCAATTTTTCTTATTCAGAAGACTCATGTGGCTGAACAATTTTATCTTTAAGGTATGTTAATCTTGCATCATGTTTTAATGAATTCAGAAAGACTTTATCACATGCTTTTTTTTAATATATTTTTTCTTAATCTGTAGAGCTCTCTATTTCCATTTTAGCATGTCATTTAAGAGTTATTTTAAAGCATACTGATTTTTATCCTAAACTTGTTAGTGACATTTAAAGCAATCAGATTTAAAATCTTAAAGTCTTTCTGGCATTTTTTTTTTTTTAAGCATGTCCAAATAAAATAGCTCAAAAGTGTCAACACCACTGATCATAATATGTGTTACCAACTTCTAAACTACACTGATTAACTGAAAATATAATACTGGCACAATAAGAAATGTTCAGCATGTTAACAAGTGCATTCTGTACCTACTGCTGAAGACAAATGATATTATAAATACTTCAACAGTTTTATTTAAGGTAAAAGTTTAAAAAAGCTTAGTTGATACTGCATGACTTATTAGTAAATATTTACATACTGGCACTAACCCTATCTAAAAATCAGAACTATCCCACAGGCATACTTACAGCTTGTCATGAAGCAGTTCTCCTAATTTCAGTTCTACAAAGAAAGAGAACAGGATAAGCAATTAAAGTCATTCTTTTAGTTCAACTCTTCCAGGACACACCTGTCACTCACAAACTGTCTTATCCCAATAGAGAACAAGGTGTGGGACATAAACCAGGTATTACTACTCTGCCTTCATTTGCTTTCACTTAAAAGCTCTTTCAAGACTGCAAGTCTAAGTTCCTCAGTTTTAGCTCGTCTCTCTCTGCTATTCCAACAGTTAAAGGGGTTTTAGAATTACCTAGTAGCATTTGAATAGCCTGGAACACAGAACAACAGTTTTCTGTGCTTCTTCATGCAGAAGTCAGATTTTTTTCCAGGGAAGTTTACTGAAAACCTTGCTTTTCCTCTTTACTTTTAATGAAGGCTTTAGATGTGTTTTGTAGGTACACAAACAGTAGATCACTAAGATCAGAAAACGTACAGGAGAAAACAGTGTTGATTATGCATGGAAGAATGAGGTTTCCATTTGGCAGAAGAGATTGCAAGAAAAAAAAAAAAGAAAAGCAAAGATAAAAACCGGTGCAAAAGTACATAAGATGAAAAAACACAACAAGAAAAAGACACTTATGTAACCTGGAAAAGTAAGCAAGGTGAGGTTCTTCCGATATTTTCAACGTCACTGTTAACTTACACAGGAAGGTCTATGGAAACACAGAACCAATGTACTCCATTCATCTGTAGTTTGAACCTGAGCCAAACTATTACTTAAAACACCTCAAAAAACTATACTTAGTCCTCCAAAGGACGATTCCAAGTCTTCTCAGAACACAGCAGTACAACTCACCTCTACAAGCTTCTTCAAAATCCTGTGTTATATCTACCCAGCTTGTATTACTCTTTTCCATTCTGTCAGGCATACCAAGTTCCCATCCTGAATCATCATCTTCTACTGATGCTTTCATAACCATGATACTGCACCTTTAAATCCGTATCAGAGACAAGGCACATTATGTACAAATTAGAGAAAGTGCTTATGAGACTTTTTTTTTATCTTTTTTGAAGAATCAGGTGAGAAAGAGAGGCTAACCAACCTGACTTCAGTTAAATAGTAACATTACATAATACCAGCCAAAAAAAAAAAAAAAAGTATAAAAATGATTTTAAAATTTTCTTGGTCACTATTTCTCTGCAACTACCCTGTAGGCTATGGAACCTCTTCCACTAAGGCCACCAGAACTCTAGCAGTTTTAGTATCCTTAACAGAGCCATTACAAAGTGTGTTTTACCAAATCAGAAGTCAAATGGGCAACAGTATCAAATCCTCTTGATGTAGATACCACAATCTTCTTGTTGTTGTTTCACACTATCAGAAAGACACAAGGAATCAAAGAGAGAACTGTAAAACTGACCGCATGTTTGTTATTTGCACAAAGTGTATCTAAACAAGTTTGTGAAAACAGGCATATTTCTACGGACTTCAGCAGAAACTAATATCAAAATTACCGCAGGAATGTTAAGCAACTTCAAGATGGCATGTAATTTCCAAACTTCCACCTACTAGTTATCTCAAACGGGTATTGTGCTTTTGCAATCTTGAGATACGCGGGGCAGCCCCGAAAGATTGTACATTCTGCCGGTCAGTCTGTCTTTGCGATCGATACCAGAACCGTTAAAGCTCCCCTTACCTGGTCGGAGATCTTCCAAGGGTCACCTTCGAGCCCGGCAAGCTCTAAATAGCCCCCCCCAAAGCCGCCACGGCCGCTTTATCCAGACCCTCCCGGCGCTCCTATTCCCACATGTCACGCGTCCCCACGCCCGGCACTGTCTCGTCCCCGGCTGCCCGGTCACTCCCCGGGCCCTACCGAGGCACAGAGGCGGCAGCCAGCCTGAATCATGCCGTGTCTCCCCTACCCCACCGCGTACAGGCACCCTCTGGGGCCCTCCTGCCCCGCCGCGGGGCAAAACCGCTGCGAGGCACAAGTGCCGCGGGCTCGCTCCATGCTCCCTCCTTGGCTGTTTTTGCCTGGCAAGACGCTAAGCAGTG
Source organism: Psittacula echo (assembly GCF_963264785.1). Lineage (NCBI taxonomy): Eukaryota > Metazoa > Chordata > Aves > Psittaciformes > Psittacidae > Psittacula > Psittacula echo. The sequence goes on along the minus strand of NC_137742.1, from coordinate 44,796,148 downwards.
GCTCTATCCCAAGCGGATGAGGCGGCGGCCCACCACCGCGCGGGGCACGGGCCCAGAGCAACTCACCGCCTCAGCCGCTCTCGGTCCTTTGCTCACCGGCACCGCCCGCCCGCTCCCTCCTTCCTCCAGAGCGAACCCGAAACCCGCGCACGCGCACCCTGCTGCCAGCCCGCGAACCTATCCTCGGTGTTCCCGGCGCAAGCGCACTCCTCCTCCAGTCTGGGCTCGTGGGCTCGTGCGCGCGTGCGCCAGCAACCGGCAGCGGTCTGCGGGCGCGGGGTTCGCGGCCGGGCGGCAGTACGGGATGAGGAAGGCAGGTGGAAGCCTCATGGAGGGGTGGGCTGGGGTCAGCCGGTACGTGGATGCCGTGGGTCCGCCGAGCTCGGTGCTGAGGAGGATGCCCTGAGCCACCCGTTGTGTGAGAGCGGCGCGAGGCTGGGGGAGAAGGGAAAGGGAGGAACAGAGGGAGCCTTTCTCTGTAGACCAGGGAGCTGGGAACGCTCGGCTTGGTCTGGCAGAACACTGAGAAAGGACCTGATGCCTGACGGCGGTGCGGGCGGGTGGGATGCCCTCCCTGAGCTAGAGCACAGGGTCTCTGTCCATAGATCTGACCCAAATGCTGTCGGCGAGCGCTGCCGCTGGCAGCTCGCGGCTCTGCAGGCACCCGCGGTGCCCGATCTCGGTCCCGTTGCTGGCTTCTCGCTGGCTGGTCGCACCCCGCTGCGAATCGGAGCTTGCTGAAGACGCAGTGCTGACTGCGGGGTTTTGGGAGTCGTGGATGAGCGGGGCGGGTGGCGCAGCTATGCGGTCCTTCTGGCAGTGTGCCGAATTTGAATTGCCGAATTTTGAAGACGAGGCAATTAATTTTATTTTTTTTTCCCTTATTTTTCTCCCGTGTCAGACTTTTCCTCTTCTTCCTTTTGTCCTCTCTGATTTAATGAAGCAGATCTGCTAGAGATTATGTAACTGTTTCTCTGCAGAGTGAACTGGTATATGCTGATTATCTCTTTTGTCAGGGGGGAACCAGCGGACAAAAGATGTCTAAGGGAACTACATTTCAGAGCCGGTTTTACAGTGGGTTGGATCTTTTATTTTTCTTTTCAAAATGCATAAACTGAATGCTTCCAGTGTTTCTAGCAAAGATTGCCAGCAAAAGGCAGTGGCTAATCTAATTTACTAACCAAATACAGGCTAGCTTAAGCAGATTTTGCCTTTGGGGTGATGAGGAAGTAGCTAGATTTTAAAATGAAAACATTACCTTCTCCCATCACCCTTTCTATTCATCGTATGCTCAAAGAACAGAGCATTTGTATGTGGAGGAAAGTAACAGGAGAAAGCTCAGTATGAACTCCTGTTAAACCAATGACAGCACTTACTTCATATGTCAGCATTGCATTTAGTTCAGTGGCTGTTGGAAATGCCTGATGGTTCACAGCTGCACTGTACTTACATTTAATTTTTTGGGTAATCATAGAATCCTAGAATGGTTTGGGTTGGAAAGGACCTTAAGATCATCTGGTTCCAGCCCCCTGCCATGGTCAGGGACACCTCACACTAGATCAGGTTGCTCAAAGCCCTATCCAACCTGACCTTGAACTGCCAGGGATGGGGCATCCACAACTTCTTTGGGCAGCCTGTGCTAGTGCCTCACCAGCCTCACAGTAAAAAACTTCTTCCTTATATCTAACCTAAATCTTTCCTGTGTAAGTTTAAACCCATTACCCCTTGCCTTATTGCTACAGTTCCTGATGAAGAGTTCCTCTCCAGCATCCTTGTAGGCCCCCTTCAAATACGGGAAGGCTGCTATGAGGTCTTAATGCAGCCTTCTCTTCCCCATATATGTAACTCCATCTTGTAATGATCTCAAGGTTATGGCAGCAAAGAGCAGATCATTATTGTTAAACCTGATAATGGTTAAAACATCTGTAGATGAAAACTAGGTGTATCTTTAATGCAGAAAACAGTGGTGCTTGGACCAGCACTCTGTTCTGTAGAAAGACTGTTGATTTTCTGGGGAATTCCATTCTTAAATTCAAGAGAGAAGAACTATAGCCCATGTAATAATCTGTAATAATCATTTAACTATGAAATTGACAACCCTCCCCCCCCATATGTAATGAAAATTAGTTTCTGAAAAGGTGGTATGTTTAAACTTTGTCACAAATGCTTTCATTACCAAATACATGTTTGTGTTACTGCACAGGCTAAATGGTGACAATTATGAGCTGGCTTTTGTGAAGTAATCGTGGAGATCTCTGTCCAGTTCTTAGCAAACCAATGAATGGATGCCTCATAACTAACTGTAAGCAACTGCCACTTCTCTTGCAAAAACACCAAGCATCAAAAGTGAACAGCAAGTTGTGTGTGTTAAATGACTGTAGCAGCTTAAAAGTTAACACATGTTCAGTGCAGTAACCCCTAAGCTGAGATGCTTTGAGAATATCAAAGCACTTTGACATGATACAATGAAGCGTGTTGATAGAGCACTGTAAAGGACTGATCTAAGTTCTGGTACTTTTGATACTCACATGGGAACATCCAGAGAAATAAAATTGCTTTTTACTGATTTTTAGGTTCCACACATAGAATTCTTTTTTTTTTTTTTTTTTTTTTTTTTTAATAGATGACAAGTTACTAGTATTTAAAATGCCTTAGTGTTTAATGCAAAAGTATCCCTGTTTTCCTTAGTCAAGCACATACTTGTAGGATCCTTAAGGTAGGCCTCAGTGTTCAGCAAAACAGAAAAGCAACTAGATAATTCTTTGTGGTTGTGTCTAAAATGTGTGCTTCCTTCTTGAAGTGAGAGTACATAAAATGTAAGAGTTATGAGGAACTTTCTTCAACATTAATTGAATATCTTTGTTCCTGTAATACAGTAAGAACACATCATCATCATATACTTGACTTGAATAGGCTGCTTAGTTTAAGAAAGCTTCAGCTAACAATATACTAGTTTAGGGTGCAATCAGTTGACTACCTGCTATTTTTGTCTTTTCAAAATGATGTTACATTAATTTTGAAGGTACTGATGTATTTTATATGAGTTTGTAATACAGAGTGTCTATTTTTACACTGCAGAAACCTATACTAAAGCATGATGAATTTCTTAAGGATACTTAATAGGAAAAATGAGGAAACTTGTCCTTTGCTGTTCAATGTAAGAAAAAAGAATCCTGTAAAAGGAGCTTTGACTGGCATAAGCAAAAAGGCAGTCTTTGAAGTACTGTGTACAAAGGTCAGTGAAATAAAGTGGAAAACACAATTTACTAACAAGTTTTCTCTTTTTATAATGTATTCTCCTCATGCTCTGCATGGATTCTTAAAACATGCTAAATAAATGGAAGCAGGTTTAATAGTTAAATCCTCTTTGTTTACTCTAAAGATCATGAATCTTAACAGAGGAGAGTCCCAAATTGACCTGTTTCTACAAAATTACATCATTTGTTTATACTTTTCTGAATGACACAGAGAACCTTCCAGGACCCCAGAAGCATCTTCAGTCCATTGTGGGAAGACAGGTCACCTACTGCAAGTTACTGTCAGTTAGCTTTATTGCAAGAAGTAGGAATCAGACATTTTTGGAGATCATTTGTTATCTTTTACACTAGTTAAAGTATCGCTGATTTTTCAGGAGCTTACCATTGATTTGGATGCCCTTATTAACAGAAGTAATTGGTGCAGGGAGAAAAGGAAAATGGAGGCATATGAAAGTATTCAAATGCTTTCACAAACAGAAAGAATGTTTCTTTCAGCTGGGCCAAAGTTTATTTTAAGTCTTGCTGTTCTTTAATGTGCTTGTATATAAAAAAAGTTACAAAAAGATTCAGATTGTTTCAGGTTAAGGGTCTGTTTTAAACCAAAATACCTGAAAAACTGCCACAGTTTGCAGATTCACAGTACTTACCTGACAGCTTTGTCCTAATACAAGCTGTCAGAATCTGATGCATTTATTTAACTAAAAATATCTATGATAATAGTCAGGGTATGAAAGTAGCAACATATTGCCCTCAGCACACAAACGAAATGACATGCACGAATTTTTATTTTAACTGTGAGTGTGGAGGTTCTTGTTTGACTGAAACACATGAGATTTGCTCTGGGTTTTGGTCAGGGTTTTTTTGTGTTAATGTCCTGCATATATACATTAAATGTGATTGTTAGTAGGCATATGGTTTAGTTTGAGCTTTCAATACATTGTGTATCACTTTAGACATTTGTCCCCTTCCTTCCTTCAAAAACAACGCGCCATTCTTCCCACCCCCAAACTCCAGAACACTTTTACGAAAATACCCACCAGGGTATAAATAGGTATGTTCTTAATTACATTGTGCAAAGAATATTGATTTATTATTTCATTTGTAATGTTACAAAAGCAAGAGTAGATGAATGAATCACAGATGTGAAGCTGAACTGAAATGTTTCTGTAGGCATTGAAATATACATGTAACAGAGCACAAAAGATCTTCTCAGAGGTGAAAAAGAACAGAAGCTGGAGAAGTACCAAGTGTTCTAATGATTAGAAAGGGATGGCATATCTAAAGAGCCAAAACAGATTATCTAGTGTGTATGTGGAGACAAGTATTTGCTTTCAAATGAGGGAGTGGTTGTTTTACAGAGTTAAGGAGAGCTGGTAGCTGTGTTCATTATCTCGAACTGACTGGATGTGTTCAGTACATAGAGGTATGGAAACTGGTGAGGTACACTTAATTAGTGCAGCTTAAGATTTAATAGGAAACAATGAGTAAGCAGGTGATAACTACAGGGGAGGAGGACAGGATTCAATAATGCTTACACATTGCTACCCGTTACAGTATTTTGAAGAGCTTTTTCTCATTCTCCTTGCTTTTTCCTGCTCCCAGAGAGGATAATCATTAATTTTTAACATAATTTGTGATTATTCTAGCTGCATGGTCTGATCCTGGAAGTCATACTGTACATAGTAGTAAATGTTGATTTAATGGACTATAAACATGCAGTCGGGAGTGGGAAGCCTGTCTTTATCTGAAAACTTGCGTCTGAATAAACGTCACCAGTGTTGCTTGATTCATTGCTTGTATTGCCTTGTCAAAAATACTAAATGAATGCAGTGTGATTTGTGAAAACTAAAAAGGCAGCTTATATGTTTACGACACTGGACACCACTGATGTCCTTGCCTTTCCACATTGTATGTAAATTGACATAGGTTTATTACTTTTTTTCTAAGTGTTTGGATTGTCCTGTTAAGAAGTATATCTTCTGCATTTTTTGTTTACATTAACAATGAGTAAAATTAATGGGTTTCACAATAGAAGTAGCTGCATTAGACATGTTACTATCACTTGTTTTTTTTTCTGAAATGAAGTTACACTTTTTGCCAGTCTTAATTTGGATCTGCTATTGTGTCCTCTTTCTTTAGTGCAGAATTACCATATTTTGAGCTGATTTTTGTTGTGTACCAGGACACTTACAGAGCTGTTTAAAAACATTATTTTCTTAACTGACTTAAGTAAACTGACTTTGACTTCAACTTCGAAAAATTTGAGAGATTTTTATGTACACCACCCCTTATTTGCTCTTTCCTTGCCAGAGCCTGCATGAAACTATTTTTGTCTTTGCCTGAGTCATACTTGAGCTGATTCCATGTCTTCTGCTTGGCTTTAAAAAAGTTATGCATTTAAAATAATTCCACGAATAGAACTTCACAAGAAACTTGTAGCTGTACTGTTTGCTGTTTTAAGTATTCTCTCTTAATCGTCATCCAGACTGACTGGTGTTACAGAAGAAGCAAGACTGTCCCCATCTGTTGCCAGTGTACTGGTAAATTCCCACATTCTGATTATCTGCATTCTTCTTGTTCAGACTGGAGAAACCTGTACAGCCGGTAAGCGAGGAATCTGCTTCCAAATACATGTGTATTTTCTGATTGTAACCAACAGGTTTACAGTTTCTAGAAACATTCAGTTATTTGCTGGAGAAGGATCAAGAGACTAATCAAATCAAGGATGATGCCTTAATCACTCATATTCATTCACATTAATATGGTGAGAAGGGAACTTAATAAATGTAATCAAGTGTTTATGCATAAATTTTATTATAATGGACTAAAGAAACCGTTATACCACTTCAAACTTGAATTAACTCCACCAGAACTCTAGCTGAGTTTCCTGATTTAATGGGTAGAAAGTGGCTGATGCTGATTGGCTAGAGGTCATACTATATTTAACAAGGCCCAGGCCCAGGTAGGAGGACTGGTATCTCCTGTCTGTCATAGCAATGCAAAAGTAGTCCCCTGCCCCCAACTTGTGCAGTTTCTGCTTATTTGCCAGTAAAGTCTTTGTTACGTGTTGAGAAAGTATAGTTGGCTATGTTCCCTGCACAGATTATCTGTGAACATTTGCATGGATGGTACAAACAGAACTTGCCTTTCTAACACTAAACAGCAGTAACTGTAAACTTCAGGTGAATCAGGCCTAAGGAAGAGCTGCCAACTGTCACCCAAAATGCACATCTACTTGCTTTGGATATCTTCATTCCTGTCTTTTGGAATGGAATAAATTGTAGTGCGTAAGACAGTATTTGCAAGTTCTGTAGCCAGGTGTATGTATTTTGAATGACAAGATAAATAAAAATGTGGACAATGTAAAGGACCTGAAATCTGTTTTTTGCTGAATAAGAACAGGTAACTCCATGGTTGCAGATGGTTATTGGGAAAAGAACCTTGCATGTTTCTGTTGGGGACTGTGCTTTTATCATTAGGTATTATTGGTAGAAATGAGACTTGAACTGAATTTCAGTTTACCAGCTTTCACTAAAGGGCTGCTTCTCCTTTGTATACACATGACCTTAGAATTCTAAGCAGTTTCCTTTCTTCGTTTGAGGAACTTAATGAAGAAGGATATATGACTCCTTGGTTGTTACAGATAAACAAGTGTCATGGAGTGAGAATTAAATTGCTCTCTTGCAGCAGCTTGCAGTGATACTGAGTAGCTCAAACCTGGGCATGCAGAGGTTTAAACTTATTAAGTATTTCTCTTTCGCAAAGACTTTGAGGGGAAGGGGAAGAGGGAGGGAGAAAATTAAGCCTTTGGCTTTTACAAATCATTAATGAGTTTTCTTACTTGCTCCAGAGCTCCCTCAGTGCCCAAGGCAGCAGGGATCCCATGACTGTGAGGGTGGTGAGGCACTGAACAGGTTGCCCAAGAAGAGGTAAACGCTCCATCCCCGGCAGTGTTCAAGGCCAGACTAGACAGAGCCTTGGGCGACAGGGCTAGTGTGAGGTGTCCTTGTCCACGGCAGGGGGTTGGAACTAGATGATCTTAGGATCCTTTCCAATTCTAACCATTCAATGGCTGGAGTCAGCAGACCGCGTAAGTGAAGGAAGCCCGGGTGCGAGCAGTCGATGTGACAGGTGACCCGGCGAGGCAGGTTCACTAGAGTAGTCATGCTAATCCTGCAACCACCGCATTCCCACACGCCTCCCAGTTCTTGCAGCCTGAGGCAGCCCGCACCCTTCCTCGCCACCTGGCTCTGGCCACAGGCCAGGCAATTCCATGCCGCGGGGTAGCACCGCGCCTGAGGCGAACCAGGAGAAAGCCACTCGCGGCAAGGTGAAAATCCTGCCAGCTTCCCTCTCCGCCCGCCAGCTTGACTCCGCTCCGTCCCTCGCGGGCCGGCAGCGTTGTCGCACAGGCCCAGCAACGTGCTTCCCCCTGCGGCGGTGGCGGCGCCTGCGCACGGCTGGGGCGCGGCAGGAGGGGCCGTGACGCGTCGCGGTGAAGGCAGGTTCCTGCCGCCGCTCGCATGAAGGCGGCTGGGATACAACGCGGAGCTGCCGGCCCGGCGCTGCTGGGCGTCCCCGCCTGAGCGCCGCGGGTGAGGGGCACCCCTCCTGCAGCCTCACCCACCCCTTAGGGCGGCTGCGGGGCAACCCCGGCCCTCGAGACGGCGGGTGCCTCAGAGGTGAAGCCCCGCGAGCAGCCATCGTCCTCCGCAACGCGGGCCGAGCTGCAGTGGGGGCAGGGCCGGGCGGGGCAAGGCGAAGCGCCAAGGGGGAGGGACCGGGGCCGGGACTGAGGCGGGTTGGGGCGGGGACCTACCCGGTCGGCACCTAACCGGCACCCGGCCTCCGTCGTACGGATTCACCCCGTGCCGGATGGCCGCCTCATCAGTCTCGGGGAGCGGCGGGTGTGCGTGGGGACGCGTGGCCACGGCCGTTCTCTCCGGGATCCGCGCCCTGGAGGTGGTACAGCCCCTACGGTAGGAGCGCTGCCTGGCGTGGGGCCTGGCCGGGGTGTCGGGTCTGCCCGCGAGGGGGGGACGTTTCCTTTTCGCACTGCACGGATTCTGTGCGCGGCCCACTCAGAGGCTCTTCTCGGCATTACAGCGAGTCGGCATTACAACACAACTTTTACGTTCCGCGAAGCGGAAAGGTTACGGATGACCTCTGTCCCGCTGCTCTTGGTGAGGCCGTAGCTGTGTGGCTCCTGTCCGGCCCGGCCGGGTAACCTGTTGTAGGCAGTGCTTGGAAAACACGACGGCCGGGTGACTTCTGCTGAACGGCCGCTGAACTTAAGGTTCTCTGGGGAGGCTTTTTTTAATATTTGGGTGTGTTTTAATTTTCCTGCCTCCTACTGCAGTTGTGGGAATCTAGCACAGCAAGTGCTTCTCTAGGTGTCGGTTCGAGTCCGTGACAGAGAGGATCTGAGAAATAGGCTGTGTATCAGGGAGTGGTGTGGTGTTTCTTCTCAGTGTAAACTGTTTTCAGGCACTGGGCTTTGTCAGATGCTTAGGAATCCTGACCTGGGTGAACTTCAGTTATGTACACTAGCAGCTGTAAGTTCTCTGTGGTATGTTATAGGCAGAGGTGAAATTCGGTGTACCTGTATGGTGTAAACCCATGAAACTTCTGGATAGCCTTGTGGTATGAATTTTTTTGTGTGTGTCTTTATTTTTCCATCATGAGGGAATTAGCTGTCCAACGAGTGTGTTCTCACGGGTAATGTCCTGTTAGAAAAATACATCTGCGAACTACTTTCACGGGTTATACTTAATGAAAAGGCTTCTCAGTTTTGCAGGTAGCTTTCAGTGTGTGTTTCATTGCTGCGTGTAATGATGGGTGACAGGATGCTGCTGGTGGGATAGCCCCACCTTCTGGCTAATCCTTCAGTGAAATGATACTCGTGACCTAAGAGTTTTTCTGGAAACTATACCCCATGACGAGCATTGTGGGTGCAAGTGCAAGGCTGTGTCGGGATGCTTTTTTTTTTTTTTGGCCGAGGAATGGCAAGATAATCTCCTTTTCTGGAGACCTTCCTATTTAAGGTCAAGATAATTTTATCCCATACCCCTGTTTCAGCAGAATGATTTAGTCTCTGATGTCTCAATTCACTATGATTATTTTTATGTTTTAATGCCAACATAAATTAAAGGAAGTATTCTCTCCCCCCCCCCGAAAACTTTATAAAAATAATTTGGTTTTTTTCTGTGTTGTGGGTTTTTTGTTCGGTTTTTTTTTTTTCCTTTTTTCTTTTTTTCTTTTTGAAGAGGAAGGAGAGGATCCCAGAGCCAGGAGTAGTCTTAGTGTGTGAAGTGATACCTTATCCATGTTTGTGTGAAGTGACATCTGATCTCAGGCTTAGCTTTCAGTTCAAATTTTGGAGATGGCGGTGTTCATAACTAAGTTTTCATATTCCAGAAAGTCACAGATTGTCTTTCAAATGGAAGCTTTTGAACTTGAAAAATAGTCAGTTGTTTTGGTAGTAGATGGTAAAACACTGGTTTATATTGGTTAGCTTACTGCTGCTAGGAGCAAATTCCCTGAAATTATGTGTGAGAAGCAAGGGAAAACCTGTGAGAAGGGATGTATGAAGTCCTCTTGGCTTACAGAAGGAGCTTGCTATTTCACCTCATGTTTAGGTTTTAGTCTAGGGAAAACATTCATCTTGTCACTCAGCAACTTGTCAGCAATGTATCTTATGATTAGAGACTTTGCAGTCTTTAAAATTCATGAGATACTCTGCTGGACTTATCTGGGAACCACCTGTTTTTTGGCTCCTAATGTGTTACTTGAAACTTCTCCTTGAATTCCAGTATCTGCAAGCTGCTTTCTTTTAGGTGATTGCTCCTGCAACATGAATTGCTAATGTCCAAAAGATCTGAATGCTGCTGAAGTCACCCTGAACCTGGAGTATAGCTTCAGTAATTGAAGTGTTTAACTCCTTAATCAACTTAGAGAGAAGTCATGGTTGTCGGACCAAGTGTGGGAGTACTGAACAAGGCAGCTGCTTGTATGGGCGCTTAAAAGGGATTTGTAATGGCAGTGTATCTATGGATATGTTTTCAAGCCATGCACTATCAACAGCTTAGCTGTCCAATATCCTGTGCTAAGCATCAAGAAGATTATGAGCTACTCAGTGTGTGTCCTGAATACGATTCAGTGTGGTTTACATTTGGAAATACAGTTTTATAACAGTTAAATGTAGAAAGACTGGGGTGGGGAGGAGGTGGGGGAGAGAAGGGAGCACCCAAACTTTTGCAACAGCTGCAGAGGTGGCCGTCCAGCAACTGTCACCCTGAAACCTTAACACATTACAGGGCACATAAAATTTATCACTACATCTTTAAAAGAAACCCTTACAATTTATGAGAAGCAGGATGTGCAGGGCTTTGCGTACTGGAGTTAGGTAATACTTTTTAATTGCTTCAGGTGTATTTCATAAGCTGAATGGTACAAATGAAGGTTTAGAAAGTAAGACTTGTTCTTGAGAGTTTTATGGATTGTGAGATGGTTGTGTTTCTCCATAGTAATGAGGTAGAATGGCTCGAAGTGTATTTGAGTAGATAAATCTGCAACAGAGAGCCACATATTTTTATTTGTTGTTTGTTTATTTCTATTGGCTTAAAACCAGACTTGAAGATTTGCTTTAACTGAGCTGGTGAAAGGCAAGGTTAGATGCTTGGGCTGATTTCTTTCCAGACTGACCTTAGCCATCAAGATGGTGTAAGCCAAAGGAGGAGTCACTGGATTAGATGTTGGAAAGCACCTCTGACATTTAGCACTATGTCAGTGAAGCATTTCCAAGAGCTGGGAAAAGTTACTGAATTTCCAGTTCTTGTTCAGTTTTTGGTGTAGGAAAATGTTTAGTTTCTGCCATGAATGTCCTTTCCCTCCTGGCTTTTTTTATTGCACTCCTCTCCCTCTCTGTGCTGTTGACCTTCTACCTGATGAAAGGGTTATGGTAGCTGGGCAACAAGTAGCTGACTTTTGCAGTATTTATGTCAACTTAAATCATGCAAGTTTTGAATGTGATACTCTGTGAGCCTGGAAATGGCAAGTTTGTAGTATTTTGAGGAGTAACTTTATGCTTGTCATGTCTGTAACTTTCTAGGAGCTTCTTTCCAGGCAAGAAACGAAGTAGTGTTTTCTTATTTTGCTCTTTTATCAATAAATAAAACTATTTCTCTCTGTCTTTTCCATGGGAGTCACTTTTAGATATTTGCAGGGTTTTTTTGGTGACATGTATCAGACTTTTTTTTTTTTTTTTTTTTACAGCTAAGTGTACTGGTGGTAATCAGATGCATTACATAGTTGGCAATCTGTTGTACGGGGATTTGGTGTTTCAATCTTCTGTGAGGCTTTATGTATGTCCTTTTGAATGTCTGATTATATACTGCAGTTTATCTAGTTATGTCAAAAAGTCAACACTTTGCTATAATGCAGCAATGGGTAAATTAATCAGCTGACTTTTTTTGTTTTTACTAAAAATATTTATAGCAATAAATATTTATAGCAAAGGGTACAAGGAAAAGACAGTAGCTGATTTTCAGAAGTGTGTTTTCTTTGACTAGTAAAGGTTTTTAGATTTTTCATTTTACTTTGAATTTGAAAATTATTTTCCACCAAAAACTTAAGATTGAATTTTTTATTTTTTTTTTCCTACTTAGAGGAGTTGGTTAGCTTTAGTTATTAAAGGGTTATTTTCTGCCATTTCCATATGAAGTGTTAGAATTACATCTGGAAGAAAAGTATCTCTAATTGTGGTAGAGTACAGTGTAGGATTTGCCAACTTGAAACTTAGTTGTGAAGTTTGAAGGATTTCCCCAGATTGTCAGTCACTAGAGTTTTGAACTGGATCATAGATAACCAAAACTTTTATGTATTGTACTGTAGATTGAGCTTTCAGGATACAAAGCAGGTTGTACCAATAACTGTGGCATCTCAAAATAGTCTGTGGAAGTTTTAACCTAACACAAGGTCTCATGTTTTTGTTAAGGAGATTGTTCACATCCAGTAACTTTGCTACTCTGTATAGCTCTAAAATGTTTTCTGTCAAAAAACAGTTAAAAATGCTCATGGAAGTTGTTTCTCGGGGCACTGAATTGGGAAACAATATGTCATGCGTGAAAGAGTGAATGATTAAGTGGTCAGAGGGGTTATTTAAGGTATAATTTCTAAGCCATTTTGAAAGGCACAGTCCTCCTTATGGTACAAAATGGGATGATGGAAGCAACATGACTGTATTAATAACAGTGGCTAGTTCTTACTGCTGCCAAAGGAAGAGCACTGTGCTGCCCTGGCAAATGTTTCTTGTGTAGTCTCAAGTCACATACTGCAGTTTTCTGTATTGTGCAGAGATAATTGCGGCGTTTTGGCCCACTGTTTTTGTCACAGTGTTGACCAGCTTTCTACAAGCATTCTGAATGGTTGGCTTTTTGGTACTGAAATAGTGGTGCTTCCCTTCACATGATGCTGCTCATCCTAAATTTTGAACATACCTATTCCTACAAGTGTAAATTCAGGTAAATAATCTGTTTCTGCTAACAATTTACTTCTATGTTTAAAAAAGTAATCTAGAAGCCGTATATTGGAATTAAGGTTGCCTAGAGCACAAAGAATGCAGTAATTTTTTTATAAAGCTGTATTCAAACAGGCCTTTTCAGTGTCTTGAAAAAGAATATTTCAACTTATGAACAGCTTCAGAGATTTCAGAGCATGTGAAATGATATGCTATCAAAGGTCAGTTTGTTTCTGGTATGTTCTGGGGGAATCCACATGTACTTCTGAGAGGTAGAAGTGTCTTTTGAAAGCATATCCCAGAATGCAATCACCTGATCTTATGGAGGGTTTTGATTTTGCTTTTTTTTTCTGCCTAGCATTTATGAAATTTTAAATCATTATGTGTTTTCTCAGTTCATACCCAGGGTTTTCTTTCTTTTGTTTTTTAACATAGTTCTACTCCCTGAACTTTGGTGTTCCTTCCTTTTTTTGCATACTATTTTTTTATGTAGGAATTACACAGATTTTGCTCATCTACTTGTTTCCACTACGTGATAAATAAGTACACAGTAAAGAAATTACTTATTTGCTGTGCACTTGTTAATGTTTACTTTTTTTAACCTTTCAAATCAAATAACTCCATGATGAGTGTAAGTGAAGACTGACCTCTGCCTTTAAAAATAACACGATCCTAGCTTTGGATACAAAGCAAAACATGAAAATATACATAGAACACTCTTACAGGTTTTTGCAGACTTATTAGGGTAGATATATACAGTAAAACTGAAGCTTTGTTTTGTCTCTTCATGAATATGATTTTATATGTGGTTTTTGCAAGTCATGTGTTCATGATAATAAAACATCTTTTAATATATAGTAAACAGACTCATAAAATAGGCTTTTCTGAATAAAGTATATTATTTTAAGAAAACAAGTTTCTGGAAAATAAAATCACAGAAAATAGAATATACTGCAAGTAGAACAGATCTAGTAGTATCAATAAACTGTGCATATTGATACTTTGTTTTGACTTTTTTAGTTTCTCTCCCTAAAAATAGCTGGCTTCTTTGGAGTGTAGTTACAAAGTACTTCCCTGCAAACTCCTAGTGTCATCCATGTAAATTTAAAATTTCAGAGGTCTCTGGCCCTCTAAGGTGTTTTTATGTGGTGGATTTTGTTGTTTTGTTTTGGTTTTTTTTTGGAAGGGAGGGATGAGTGCGTTTGGTGTGGAGTTTTTTGAGTGGGAGAGGGGTTTAAGAAAATAAAATACAAAGATAGTTTACATTTTTTAGTTACACTTATTCTTCCAAGACATGCCTGTCCATGTTAAAGTATTTTAGTTAGTTGAAGCATGTGAACTCTGTTATGTAAACTCAGAATGTCTTCCATTTTCAGTAGCGGTCAGATTAGCTTTGTTTTCCCTAAGAGATTTCCAATAGAAGCATTGTAACATGAAAACTGAGATTTTTTTTTTTTTTTTTTTTCCCCCCCCCAGCCCCTATGGTCTAGAGAGATAGCCTTTATCTGTACACATTTGTTTCTGAGCATGTCTGATTTTTGTGGCACAATCATTTTGCCCTGTTGAACCAGTACTGCTCATTTTTCTTGCCATTAGCTTGCCAGATGCTGGTAGATTTGTCTTCCATGGGAGTTGTTTGAAAATTTTGGGGAGGTTTTCCCTTGCAAGAAAATGGACTTGATGGCAAGATAGTCTTGTATGACTCCAAAATATAGACACGTTTTTTAAATGTGTATTTAAAACCCCTCCAGTTTCAGTGAAAAAGAAAAAAGAGGGAAAAATAACCATGAAAGCAAAGCTGCTGTTGGTTGAAATAAGGGGTTTGAGCCTCAGATGTGAGTTTACTGTGTTTAACGTATGACAGTCTCTTTCCAATGTGCTGTTATCAAAACGATCATGAAAGTGCTCAGTGCTGACATATTGTAATGGTGACTATGCATTTTTATTTTTTTTCTTATTATGATTGTAAGTTAGAGTAAGGGATGGAGTTTGTTTTCGTGTCTGCCTTCTTTACTGTCTATTAGTGATTAAAAGGAAAACAGTTTGCAGTGACTACACTTAACTGCAGGTTCTGGTGCAGTTGAGCCATGCATTACTGTGCTGAGTTTGATTTAATTTCGTCAGTTTTATTTAAAGGTGGCTGTTTGGGGCATATTGAAGTTCCACCTGGATAGCTTGCAATAGGTAAGGGGTGTACTCACTTTTCCCTGAAATACATGCATCAATTTAAGTAACAGAATCATAAAGAAGATGCAAGAAGAGCTATGTGACAATGCGTGCAAAGCATTTGGTTAGTAGCATTTTTTTTAAATTATCTCTTTCCATTATTAGGTAGATGATGGACAGCAAATTTGGTGATTAGGTGGCTTTCTGTGGTGGTGTGAAATTCCTGATATTTGCATGATGACAAAGGATTCCTCTAAGAGAGAAGACAAACAGAAGTGGCACAGGCACTGGCCTGATTTAAGTGAAGGAGACTTTTATTTATCTGCTTATTTTTTTGAAACATGGCATTGTAGGTTTCTCTTCCCCTAAAACAGTGGATTTAGTAAATGAATGTCTAAAATGTGAATGAGACACTGCTTTCTGGAAGAATCAGGAGCCAGTTCAGACTGCATCAGAGAGGTGAGATCAAGAAAAAAAAAAAAAGGGTTTTGTTTGTTGTTTTTAGTCACACCCTGGGTTCAACTGTAACAGGTTTTTTTTTTTCCTTACTAGTAGCTGGTGCAGTGCTATGTTTTGGCTTTAGTCTGAGAACAATGCTGATAACACATGGATGTTTTAGTTGTTGCTCAGTAGCTCTTATCCTGAACAAGGACTTTTCAGTCTCACTTTCTGCCAGTGAAGTGGGCAAAATAAGCCAGGAGGAAGGAGAGACAGGACACCTGACCCGAACTAGCCAAAGGGGTATTCCGTCCCACAATATGTCATGCCCAGTATGTAAACGGAGGGGAGTTACCCAGAAGGCCCAGATCGCAGCTCAGGTCAGGCTGGCTATCGGTCGATGGGTGGTGAGCAGTTGTGTTGTGCATCACTTGTGTTTATTGTTTTCTTTTCCTATCTCATTTTAGTTTTATATTCTCTCCCCTTGTTATTTCCCTTGTTATTATTATCATTATTAGTACTAGTTTTATATTATACTTTAGTTACTGGACTGTTCTTATCTCAACCCGTAGGATTTACATTCTTTTGATCCTCCTCCCCATCCCACCCGGAGGAGCCAGGGGAAGGGGGAGGGAGGGTGAGTGAACGGCTGCGCTTTCTGAGTTGCCAGCTGGGCTTAAGCCACAACCAGTGAAGAATTTGGATGGGAAACATGTACATAACGACTTGATGTGTGATATTCAGGGGTAAGGGAGGAAATCCGAAACTTGGCGGTCAGCAAAGCGGAGCCCAAACCTGTAAGTTTCTTCATTCACTTGAGAACTGTGGCTCAGGCTGTTAATAAAAAACAGCAGCAACATCTGCTGTTGCTGGGCTGTTGATGTTGTTGGTGGTGGTGGGCTGTGGCCAGTTGCATGAGGTTTAACGAGGCAAAGTGTGGGGTCCTGCATTTGGGCCACAACAACCTCATACAACGCTACTGGTTTGGGGAAGAGTGGCTGGAAAGCTGCTTTGCAGATAAGGACCTGTGGGTGCTGATTGATGGCTACTGACCATGAGCCAGCTTGTGCCCAGGCAACCAAGAAGGCTGACAGCATCCTGGCCTGTATCAGCAATAGTGTAGTCAGCAGGACCAGACAGTGACCAGCCGTTGTACTTGGCACTAGTGAGGCTGCACCTTGAATCCTGTGTTCAGTTCTGGGCCTCTCACTACAAGAGAGACATTGAGGTGCTGCAGCAGGTCCAGAGAAGGACAATGAAGCTGGTAAAGGGTCTGCAGCACAGATCCTGTGTGGAACGGCTGAGGGAACTAGGATTGTTTAGTCTGAAGAAGAGAAGGCTCAGGGAGGACCGTATTGCTCTCTACAACTACCTGAAAGGAGGATAGAGAGGGGAGGTGGCTTGTCTGTTCTCCCAAGTAAGAAGTGATAGGACAAGAGGTAATGGCCTCAAGCTGTACCAGGGGAAGTTTAGACTGGATATTAGAAAAAATTTCTTCACCAAAAGGATAGTCACATATTGGAACAGGCTGCCCAGAAATGTGGTGGAATCGTCATCCCTGGAAATGTTCGAAAACCGTGTAGATGAGGCCCTCAGTGACATGGTTTAGTGATGGACTTGGCAGCGCTGGAGTAACGGTTGGTCTTGATGATCTTAAAGGTCTTTCCAATCTAGTTGATTCTGTGGTCTGGATTCTGTGACCCTGGTCATAATCCCTTCATGTTTTCTTGCAGAAACCCTGAAGTCCAGTCACCTATGCCTGCAGAATGGTATTGGCATGGAGCATTAACTACCAGAATTACTAATTCACCTTTCAGTCCCCTGCAGGTCACTCCCTAACTTGTGTCAGTAAATTATTGTTGGCTTTGAGAGGCTGAGCATCTTGGTGTTCTTCTAATGCATGTAAATCAATACTCAGGAAGGCTGTGTCCTTACAAGTCTCTAGTTGAACAGGCACTCGCAGTAACACCTAATAGACATGCCTGAATGAAACGGTGCCAGTTCATTTCTTTAGCCATTGTTTTGAGCAAAAGACAATCACTTTGTGCTAGTGCTTACCATTTTGCACAGGAGCTTTGTGGTCAGAGTATTTATCCAAGAAGTAGAAGTCTGGGTTCCATGTTACTCTGTTACATTTCAGCACATGCCAAAACTGACATGAAGGGCAAATATAGGGGGGATATCCTCTGCCCTTTTGCATGAGCTTTGCCAGTGACTGGCTACCTTTCACAGGGCTGAAAATATTGATCAGTGGAGAAGGTGAGTCAGTGGCTCAGTGACAAAGAATTCACATAAGAGGATGGGAAATGCATGTCACATAATGCTTGTCTTTGCTTTTATGGAGAGAAAGGAAAAGGTGAAAGTAATACGAAACTTCTTATAGTCCATTTAGTTTATCTTAGTGTTGGTAGCATTACTATAGCAGTGCAGCTTTCTGATTTGAAGCTTTACCTGTCTGGAGAAGTTTTCTATGAAGATGCTCCCTGTTTGCCCTGTGAGGGTGGAAGTACAGGTGGAATAATGTTTCACAGACAGTGCGAAAAGACAAAGGGAGATTGCACAGAATCCAGCATATATCAGCTTGAAGCTTAACTGCCTAATGCTCTCTGGTCACCTCTGTTCCCTTCCAACTTGAGGTTTGGTTGGTTGGGGTTTTGGGTTTTTTGGTTTTTTGCTTGTTTTGGGGTTGGGTTTTTTTTATTATTTTTTGGTGGTGGTCTTTTAAATGCAGAAGAACTGATACTAATTACCCTCTGCTCTGCTACCAGTGGCAAGTGGCATTAAATGTGTTTAAAAGTATGTGTAAATTGAGACTTCTGCACGTTCTGCTGTTACCTTTCTACCAGTCCTTTACTCAAAATAAGCATAATATTAAAAGTTTTAACATAGTTTGAAAGTGGCTTTTTTGCATCACCTGGAAGAATGTTGAATAGAGATTTTGTTTGTTTGTTGAGGTTTATGCATACTTTGTCTTTTGGGTTTTTTTGTTTGTTTGTTGAGATTTATGCATACTTTAGTATGCATAGGTGTTCCATCACAATTCTCTGGATTGCTGATATGTGCATTTCTGTCTCTTCTTCTTCTCCCTTCTTCTCCCTGTTTTTTTCCCCCAGAGGTTCTTCTGCTTTCTTACCTACCTGTCTTTTCCTCTTGACCTGCAGCATTTGCGCATTTGTGCTTACTGAAATACTTTGTGGTAAATTTGGAGTAAAATAAGTTAAGACCTTGAAGTTCAAGGTAGTTCAGCTCTGTAGCTGGCTCCACTTGTACAGCAGTTCAGCACAGTATAGTATGTAGACACGACTGACACTGGCAGACTTTTCATCATCTGCCTGATAGTGGGTCAACACTGCAAGCAAAACAGCACTTGACTACTTGAATTCAAGAATCTAATATTTTTCCCCAAGTAAGACCTGCAACCTGGTTCAAATAATCCAGACTTTATAATTCGTGAAATTTTCTGCATTGTGGTGGACACAGCTATTCTCTAATAATTGTTGGTTGATATTCAAGGATCACCTGCTACAAGCTCAGGGGTGTTGTGTCTCAACTAGAAGGAAGTGCAGCAAGAGGGCCAGGAGACCTCCTTGGATGGATAAGGAGCTGCTGAGGAAACTTTGAAGTGAAAAAAGAGTCTTATAGAAGGTGGAAGCAGGGACAGGTGGCCTGGGAAGAATACAGGGATGCTGTCTGGGAAGCTGGGAACCAGGTTGGGAAAGCTAAGGCCCAGTTAGAATTAAACTTGGCTAGGGATGTGAAAGATAACAGGAATGGATTCTATAGGTATGTTGGGAATAAAAGACAGACTAGGGACAACATGGGCCCTCTCTGGAAGCTGTAAGGAGAGCTGGCTACCCTGGATTTGGAGAAGGCTGAGGTTCTTAATGACTTCTTTGCCTCAGTATTCACTGGCAAATGCTCTGACCACACCACCCAGGTCTTGGAAGGCGAACACAGGGACTGTGAGAATGAAGACCTTAGGCCCACTGTAGGAGAGGATCTGGTTAGAGACCATCTTAAAAACCTGAACATGCACAAGTCCATGGGACCTGATGAAATCCATCTGCAGGTCCTGAAGGAGCTCGCGATTGAAGTTGCTAAGCCACTGTCCATCATATTTGAAAAATCATGGCAGTCAGGTGAAGTTCCTGATGACTGGAAAAAGGGAAATATAACCCCCATTTTCAAGAAGGGGAAATGGATGACCCAGGGAATACAGACCAGTCAGTCTCACCTCTGTGCCTGGCAAATTCTTGGAGCAGATTCTCCTGGAAGACATGCTAAGGCACATGAAAAACAAGAAGGTGCTTGGTGACAGCCAGCATGGCTTCACTAAGGGGAAATCCTGCCTGACCAATTTGGTGGCCTTCTATGATGGGGCTATGGAACTGATGGACAGGGGTAGAGCAGTTGACGTCATCTACCTGCACTTGTGGAAAGCATTCAACACTGTCCTGCATGACATCCTTGTCTCTAAATTGGAGAGACATCAATTTGATGGGTGGACCACTCCGTGGATAAAGAACTGGCTGGATGGCCACACGCAAAGAGTTGTGGTCAATGGCTCAATGTCCAGCTGGAGACTCGTTACCGACGAGTGGTGTCCCTCAGGGATCGGTGTTGGGACCGGTCTTGTTCAACACCTTTGTCAGTCATATGGACAGTGGGATTGAGTGTGCCCTCAGCAAGTTTGCTGATGACACCAAGCTGTGTGGTTCGGTTGATATGCTGGAGGAAAGGAATGCCATCCAGAGGGACCTTGACACGCTTATGAGGTGGGCTGATGCCAACCTTATGAGGTTTAACCATGCCAAGTGCAAGGTCCTACACTTGGGTCGAAGCAATCCCAGGCACAGCTACAGGGTGGGCAGAGAACAGATTCAGAGCAGCCCTGCAGAGAAGGACTTGGGGGTGTTGGTCGATGAGAAGATGAACATGAGCCAGCGTCAGTGTGCGCTTGCAGCCCAGAAAGCCAACCGTATCCTGGGCTGCATCAAAAGGAGCGTGACCAGCAGGTCAAAGGAGGTGATCCTGCCCCTCTACTCTGCTCTCGTGAGACCTCACTTGGAGTATTGTGTGCAGTTCTGGTGTCCTCAACATAAGAAGGACATGGAACTGTTGGAACAAGTCCAGAGGAGGGCCACGAGGATGATCAGGGGACTGGAGCAGCTATTGTATGAAGCTAGGCTGAGAAAGTTGGGGCTGTTGAGGCTGGAGAAGAGAAGGCTGCGTGGAGACCTCATAGCAGCCTTCCAGTATCTGAAGGGGGCCTACAAGGATGCTGGGGATGGACTATTCATCAGGGACTGTAGTGACAGGACAAGGGGTAATGGGTTCAAACTTAAACAGGGGAAGTTTAGATTGGATCTAAGGAAGAAATTCTTTACTGAGAGGGTGGTGAGGCACTGGAATGGGTTGCCCAGGGAGGTTGTGAATGCTCCATCCCTGGCAGTGTTCAAGGCCAGGTTGGATGAGGCCTTGGGTGGCATGGTTTAGTGTGGGGTGTCCCTGCCCATGGCAGGGGGGTTGGAACTGGATGATCTTAAGGTCCTTTCCAACCCTAACTATTTTATGATTCTATGATTCTGTTTGTTGTCGTTAAAGGAAATCAAGATAGTTTACACTTGAAGAGTACTTGAACAAATCTAGGGCACCTGTTAACTTGACTCAAGCTGTAAAATCTTGTGGAAAGCTGAACATTTGCTTGTTTTGGTTGCTGGGAAAACATCCTGCTTTCAGGTAAGTCTGGAAATAAGCTTCCTTCATACTTCATCTGCTTTAAGATTTTAGCAATTGCAGAGTGAAATTTACCAGTAATAAAAGCCTGATTATTTTATGTGTTGAACAACAAGGATTTTGGAGAGGACTTTACAAATTTCTCTTGGGGGAGGCTATGTTTGTGTGTGTGCTTGGCTGAGTTTCTTGCCTGCTTTCCCCAAAAGAACAAGTGCTTTGTCTTCTTCGTTCTCACCCGCATTTTTGAATATCCTTTTTCCCTTTACTGTCTTCTAACCAGTAAATTCTGACCACTGTGTTCTTTAAGGACATGATGGTTTTTTTCACAGTGGGCACATTTGTCACTCATACTAGATCTCAAATGGAAGTAGAGAGGTTCAGTTAATGGTACTGTAGACTTCAACCTTAATTGCTTTGAGCCACCATTTGAGGAAGCAGTGTACCCTGAGGACACTGTGTCCTTAAAAGGATAGGAAAGTCGAGCCCTTCGCACGATATGGTTTCTGTCCAAGAAATGTATTCAGGTCTTGCTTAAATAAGAGCACCAAGCACTCCATGTTTCTCTCTGTGGCTTTAATTCTGGTTATCCCATAGATACATGAAATGGCAGTCAGAAATAAGTGGGTTGTGGCATCTCACAACATTGTCAAGTAAGTTTAAAGAAGGGTATTTACTGGCTTCAGCAAAAACTTTGTTCAGGGAAATTTGTGCAATGAAATTCTGTCATGGGCATAAAAATATTGTCTATTAAGTAACTTAGATAAATTTTTTTTTCTATTATAATCAGACTCACTTGGTGGGACTCAGTTATAACGCAGAATCATACTCTGTACTTCTGTTGCAATAGTTTATTTTAAAAGCTGGATCAAATAGATTTAAGAGACAAGAGCTTGTGATAGTTTGGGAGAAGCACAATCAATGTGAATTAACTTGCTAAACGTTTCTAGTGTAAAGACATCCAATATGGTGGTAGCATTTAATCATTAAAGAACAAAAGATACTGTTAATTTGTAGCTGTTTAATATCTTCCAGGTTAACAGAGATGGTGATTTGAAGAATCAGGCTTCCGATATGAACAAAGTAAGAACATCTGAAAAAAGGTAAATTTAAAACTGTAGTGATTGTAGAAGTGATTATAGAAGTGAATATAGAAATGAATATAGAAGTTATAACTTCTCAACATCAAGTTATTTGAGATTTATGAAAAGGCAATTTTTATCTTAATAATAAGATAAATAATACGTTATGGTTCCTTAGTAAGGATGTGTAAATTGATGTACTGAAAAACTGAGGGAGTCAGTATTGGTTAACATAAATTATATACATTTAGTATCTAACTTTCTAAATTTAAAATTTTCAGTTAGTGTTAGACACATTCTAATATAAAGTCTACATTAAATTTCATTGAAACAATTATCAGGTAATTTATTTTATGCAAATATGGGCAAAACATAAAAAAAATCCTACTGAAGGAATCAAAGGCAAGTTTATAACAAGCCATGAATTTGTCATATAGTTCTCCAGTAATTCTGCAATCCAACACACAGCTAGGGTAAACAAGAGTGAGATTACAGAATATTTCAAGAGTTGAAAAGTTGTGTGTTATTTTCATGATAACTTGTTCTAGCAAATATGTGGAAAAAGTTGAAGAGATTTTCTGTGGAAAACACCATGTCTATAAGCATCAGGAAACTATTGACAGACTTTCAGTCCTGTTCTTCTCTTAAACTAGCAAAGGTTAAACCATCTATCATATTAAAAAAAAAAAATCTGAAGGCAGCAAAATAGGGAATTTTGGCTTCAGTCTTAGTTCTTTGAAGTACTGTTTGTTTTCTAAATGAGTGGATGAATTTGCATGTAGGACATGCCCTACCATGGATTAATTTTATATCTTGGAATGAATTTCAAACTTTAATTTTAATGCTTGCATGTAGAGTTTTGTTTGCTTTTGCTGACTTAGAGTGGAATGGCTTGGTATCAGAGTCTGTGTTCCTGTTTGTGTGAGAGATGGATCAAAAGAAATATAAAGAAATTATTACATTTTCTACTTAGGGTATATTAGTTCGTTAGGCGTTCCAATAAGCAAAGTCAAACTCTTAATCAGCAATGGGTATTCTTGGAAATACTGCCAGTTATAATACATAAAGTCTACAAAGAATATTAGATTTTTGTGGAGTGGCAACTTAAGTGTCTTGTATTCTTCTTTAGTTATTGAGTTGAAATTAAAGTTTCCATCCCTGCAATTCAGTTGTTCCCTAAGTTGTGAATAAATTATGGTGAATTCATTGTGCAGAGATAGCTGTGAACTAATCAGAGGTACCAGCTCTCTAAAGAGTATTTGGTAACTGTGGAGGTGGTTGAGAGGAAAAAAAAAAAAAAAGAAATGGATTGCATTGGAATAAAATGAAAACAAACTCATGAGAAGCCTGCCTACTTTAAAATAGTTTTTTTTTAATGTGCTGAAACACACTGTGGGAGAAGAACATACTGCCTGATATGTCAGTGTGCTGGCTGACTGCAGACAGAAGTTGCAGAGGAAGGAGGGCACAGCTGGGAAACTGAAAGTTTCTGATGACTTCTTTAATTTTACTGTTATCTTTTGGAAGGCTTCTTGAAAAATAAATAGCTTAAAACCATTCTAAGATAACAGAATTTTTATAAGCTGCTGTGACAGCCAGTAGAGTTATCTTTCTCATTGTGAGGAGACGCTTAGAAAAGTGTAGCATTTGCATAACAAAGGTAGTGTACAGTGAGTAATGAAGGCTTGTGAATCTAGCACTTCTGCATAAACAGAGTAAAAATGCTTGAAACTTTTTTATAGTTGGTGAGACTGGAAGAAATGTCTCTGCAGTGAGGGAATTTTCTTTGAGAAGATGTCTTCTTTTTGAGGGAGTTCTCTCAAACACGAACCCCTGATGTCCTGTGTTCCTCAATGTCTGAGCATTTGCTTCCTCTATATCTACTCATAGCTTTCCTAGCCTAAAAGGAAATACACAAAGCTCTTTGATTAGCTAGAGTCATGCTGTATGCTTTGGCAACAGTTGGGATGATGGCA
The DNA here is from genome assembly GCF_963264785.1 of Psittacula echo. Classification (NCBI taxonomy): domain Eukaryota; kingdom Metazoa; phylum Chordata; class Aves; order Psittaciformes; family Psittacidae; genus Psittacula; species Psittacula echo. Next base: position 44,771,979 of record NC_137742.1, on the reverse strand, counting down.
AGGTTGTTCATTTCTTTCTTTCTGCAAGTAAGGTAAAGGTGTGAAGGGTGTTTTTAACTGTGGCATTTGAACGTGGGATGAAGAAACTGTTTTGCTGCCTGTTGAGGCATGCAATGTACAGGATCAAATAAGTGTGGTAAACTTCTTGGGATGCTTACAGAAAGTCTAAATTCATCCCAGAACAATAATTGTCCATTGTCTTCAGAACTCATGAGGTTTGGGTTAAGTAGTGAAAGACATAAATGGCAAACCTAGTGGCTGTGTTTGTAGGAGTCGGGAAGGAGAAACTGAGTAGCAGTAGGTCAGCCATCTTCCCTTCTTTGTACAGAAAGATCCTGGAAGAACTATTCAAATGCGTGAGGCTTCAAACAGCCAAAGGTAGTTTGAGTTGTTCTTGAAAATACATCTGTTTTTTCATGTGTGAGGGAGTGACAGGTCCCACGAGTGGGAAAGTGACATTAAAATGCCACATATGTGCTTGAAGCTTGTTGTGGTTTAAGCCCCGGCTGTAAATTAGAACCACGCAGTCTACTTCCCCCCCCCACTCCCCAGAGGGATGGGGAGGAGAATCGAAAGAATGTAACTCCCACGGGTTGAGATAAAAACAGTCCAGTAACTAAGGTATAACACAAATCACTACTGCTACCACCAATAATGATAAGGGAAATAACAAGGGAAGAGAATACGATACCGCTCGCCAGAAAAGAGCCCGACCGAAAAGAGGACGTGCCCTTCCGGGTAGCTCCCAGTTACATCCCCGGGCATGACGTGCTGTGGTATGGAATACCTCTTTGGCTAGTTTGGGTCAGGCGTCCTGTCCCTGCTTCGTCCCGGCCCCTCTTCCTCCCTGGCAGAGCATGAGACTCACAAAGTCCTTGGTCAGTCTAAACATCGCTGTTATCAGCTGTTCCCAGGCCAAAAGTCAGAAACACAGTGCTGCAACAGCTACTAAGGAGAAAAACTGACTGCTGCTGCTGAACCCAGGACAGTATCCACCCCTTATTCCATACCATTCACGTCATGCTCAGATCCCACATTTTCCATATACCCTCACTCTCATTTCAGTGCACTGTTATCTTAGTGCACGGACCAATTCCTATAAAGCTACTGAGTCCATTCGGTTCATGATGTTGGGCTCCATCTCTTGTAACAGTCTTTCAGGGCAGGAGAAGCTGTGTGCAGTGTTGGATTGTTGTCTGCTGATGCTGATCGTTCCTTTACTGTAGAACTCGTCCGGTTCTATCAAAGTTCATTCTGTGTTGGGATGATGGTCGGAGGGAAGTCAGGGCCAGTCGCTGGTGCCCTGCAGACTTCTAGTTGATGGCTATAGCAGGCAACAGCGTACAATTGAGTTCATTGTCTGTTTTCCCCTAAAATCAAATCCCCTTGAGGTACGCATCGGACTTCCCCATCTTCCTGCATTACCCACCAAGTATATCCAGGTCCCTGAGCAAAAGCAATCCCACGAGTGGGTTTGCCTTTACCTGAAGCAGGAATAACCCAGACTGTCTTCTCCAGCAAATTCTTCATGTGCACCACAGGAACTTTGTCCCCCTCTACAATATGTAAAAGTTCTGACTGGGCTGGGCCAGCCCTGTTGGCAGATCCTCTGGTGTTGACCAACCAGGTGGCCTTTGATAAGTGGGTATCCCAATGCTTGAAAGCTCCCCCACCCATTGCTCTCAGTGTAGTTTTTAACAGCCCATTGTACTGTTCGATTTTCCCAGAGGCTGGTGCATGGTAGGGGATGTGATATATCCACTCAATGCCATGCTCTTTGGCCCAAGTGTCTATAAGGTTATTCTGGAAATGAGTCCCATTATCTGATTCGATTCTCTCTGGGGTGCCATGTCGCCACAAAATCTGTTTCTCAAGGCCCAGGATAGTGTTCCGGGCAGTGGCATGGGACAGAGCGTATGTTTCCAGCCATCCGGTGGTTGCTTCCATCATGGTAAGCACATGGCGCTTGCCTTGGCGGATTGGTGGGAGTGTGATATAATCAATCTGCCAGGCCTCCCCATATTTATACTTCAGCCATCGTCCTCCATACCAAAGAGGCTTTAACCGTTTGGCTTGTTTAATTGCAGCACATGTTTCACACTCGTGAATAACCTGGGCAATAGTGTCCATTGTTAAGTCCACCCCTCGATCACGGGCCCATCTATATGTTGCATCTCTGCCCTGATGACCTGAAGTGTCATCGGCCCACTGGGCCAAAAATAATTCACCTTTATGTTGCCAATCTAAGTCCATCTGAGCCACTTCAATCTTAGCAGCTTTATCCACCTGTTGGTTGTTCTGATGCTCCTCAGTGGCCTGACTCTTGGGTACATGGGCGTCTACATGGCGTACCTTCGCCACCAGGTTCTGCACCCGGGCAGCGATGTCTTGCCACAGTGCAGCAGCCCAGATGGGTTTACCTCTGCGTTGCCAGTTGCTCTGCTTCAATTGCTGCAACCACCCCCACAGGGCATTTGCCACCATCCATGAGTCAGTATAGAGAGAAAGTACTGGCCACTTTTCTGGTTCAGCAATGTTCAGGACCAGCTGGATGGCTTTCACCTCGGCAAACTGACTCGGTTCACCCTCCCCTTCAGCAGTTTCTGCAACTTGTCGTTGAGGACTCCATACGGCTGCCTTCCATCTCCGATGCTTTCCCACAATACGGCAGGACCCATCAGTAAACAAGGCATACTGCTTTTCACTTTCTGACAGTTTACTATATGGTGGGGCCTCTTCAGCACGCATCACCTCCTCCTCTGGTGACATTCCAAAATCTTTGCCCTCTGGCCAGTCCATGATGACTTCTAGAATGCCTGGACGACTGGGGTTTCCTATTCGAGCTCGTTGTGTAATTAGTGCAGCCCATTTACTCCATGTCGCATCGGTTGCATGATGTGTAGAGGAGACCCTGCCTTTGAACATCCAGCCCAGAACGGGCAACCAGGGTGCCAGGAGGAGCTGTGCTTCAGTGCCAATCACCTCCGAAGCAGCTCGAACCCCTTCATAGGCTGCCAGTATCTCTTTCTCAGTTGGGGTATAGCTGGCCTCAGATCCTTTGTATCCCCGACTCCAAAAGCCGAGGGGTCGACCTCGAGTCTCTCCTGGAGCTTTCTGCCAGAGGCTCCAGGTAGGACCATTCTCCCCAGCTGCGGTGTACAGTACATTTTTTACATCTGGCGCAGTCCAGACTGGTCCAAGGGCCACTGCATGAACTATCTCACATTTAATTTGCTCAAAGGCTTGTTGTTGCTCAGGGCCCCATTTAAAATCGTTCTTCTTCCAGGTCACATGATAGAGAGGGCTTACAATCGAGCTGTAATTTGGGATGTGCATTCTCCAGAACCCCACAGCACCCAAGAAAGCTTGTGTTTCTTTCTTATTAGTTGGTGGAGACATTGCTGTTATTTTGTTGATCACATCTGTGGGGATCTGGCAACGTCCATCTTGCCATTTTATTCCCAAAAACTGAATTTCCTGTGCAGGTCCCTTGACCTTACTCCGTTTTATGGCAAAACCAGCTTTCAGCAGGATTTGGATTATTTCCCTCCCTTTCTCAAAGACTTCTTCTGCTGTATCACCCCACACAATAATGTCATCAATGTACTGCAGGTGTTCTGGAGCTTGCCCGTGTTCCAGTGCATTCTGGATCAGTCCATGGCAAATGGTAGGGCTGTGTTTCCACCCCTGGGGCAGTCGGTTCCAAGTGTACTGGACGCCCCTCCAAGTAAAAGCAAACTGTGGCCTGCACTCTGCTGCCAAAGGAATTGAGAAGAATGCATTGGCAATATCAATCGTGGCATACCACTTGGCTGCCTTTGACTCCAGTTAATACTGAAGGTCTAGCATGTCCGGTACAGCAGCACTCAATGGTGGTGTGACTTCATTCAGGCCACGATAGTCTACTGTTAGTCTCCACTCTCCGTTAGACTTTTGCACTGGCCATATGGGGCTATTAAAGGGTGAGCAGGTCCTGCTGATCACTCCCTGACTCTCCAGACTACGGATCAGCTTATGGATGGGAATCAGGGAGTCTCGGTTGGTGCGATACTGCCGCTGGTGCACTGTTGTGGTCGCGATTGGCACTTGTTGTTCTTCGACCTTCAGCAACCCCACAACAGAAGGATCGTCTGAGAGACCAGGCAAGGTGGACAGCTGCTCATTTTCCTCAGTCTCCAAAGCAGCAATACCAAAAGCCCATCGGTACCCTTTTGGGTCTTTGAAGTACCCTCTCCTGAGGTAGTCTATGCCGAGGATGCATGGAGCCTCTGGACCAGTCACAATGGGGTGCTTTTGCCATTTCCTTCCAGTCAGGCTGATCTCAGCCTCCAGTACAGTCAACTCTTGGGATCCTCCTGTCACTCCAGAAATATAGATGGGTTCCACCCCTTGACAGCTTGACGGCATCAAGGTACACTGTGCACCGGTATCTACTAGAGCTTTATACTTCTGTGGGACTGATGTGCCAGGCCATCTGACCCACACAGTCCAGTAAATCCGATTGTCCCCTACCTCCACCTGGCTGGAGGCAGGGTCCCTCTAACAGTCATCACAACGTTGGACACCTAAGTCGTATTGAAAGGGATTATTCTTCGTTATCATAGGAGCTGGAGTAAAATCAGCTCTTCCGCTCCATCTGGGAACCTGCTCACCAGAGACTGAAGCCGCAGCTCTCATGGGATGATTAGTCTTGACCCTTGTTCCTATTTTCAATTCATGCACCCGTTCCTCCAAAGCTGAAGTAGGTTTTCCATCCCACTTCGTCATGTCTTCTCCATGATCCCGCAGGTAAAACCATAGGGTGGCCCGTGGTGTTTGCCTTCTATATCTTCTCTCTCGAACAATAGGACGTCTTTTGTTAACAGCTGAAACATGTGTTGGTACACGTGAGGAGCTGGATAAATCAGATAGATCGTCCCTCAATTGTTTGACATCCTGGGACAGTTTTTCCAGAGCTGAGATGATGGAAGGGGTGAGATTGTCTTCGAACTCTCGGAGTTTATGAATCATTTCATCCACTGTTGGTGTTACTATGTCACCCCAGGTTACTGTTGCCAATGAATGGGCATATGATGACGGTGCATTCCATGTAAGTTTTCGCCACATGGGTGGTGTACATTCGACTTCATCTGGGTCTATGGGTATATCCCTGCTATTCGGTTTGATGTGATAGATCATCTCCACGATGGCTGATTCCCTCAGAGACTGGATGCCTTTGTCTAAAGTAGTCCACTTGGCCGAACGACTCGTAACATCGTCCTTGTATGGAAACCTTTCTTTCACAGCTGCCAAGAGCCGCCTCCAAAGACTGAGGGACCTTTTCTCTCTTGCAATTGCTTTGTCAATTCCCCCTTCTCTAGCAAGTGATCCCAGCTGCTTGGCTTCCGTACCTCCTAGTTCATGACCATCGGCCCCATTGTCCCAGCATCGGAGCAACCAGGTGATGATGTGCTCCCCTGGTTGACGGGTAAAATCTTTTCGCATATTCTGTAGCTCGGTTGAGGTCCGAGGTCGAGAAGTCACCTCTTCTTCTTCTTCGTCATGTGATGATGACTCCTGATCAGATGGTGGCCCGGGTGGTGAATACATTGTTTCTTCATCTTGCTTCACCCTTCTTGCCTCTTTTTTGCTTTTTCTCTTGCGTACAGGGGCAATTGATATTGGTACGAATTGGTCCTCTGGTTTAGCTGCAGTCATCACTGTGGTTTGAGTAGCAACAGTACTTGTCGCTGGCGGTGGTGTAGCTGCTGTGGTTGGGGCTGGGGTAGCTTCGCTGTCTGTTGCAGTTGAAGTTTGAGTAGCGGCTGTACTTGTCGCTGGGCTAGCTGCACTGTCTGTTGCAGTCAAGGTTTGAGTAGTGGCTGTACTTGTCGCTGGGGTAGCTGCACTGTCTGTTGCAGTTGAAGTTTGAGTAGTGGCTGTACTTGTCACTGGGGGTGGTGTAGCTGCTGTGCTTGGAGCTGGAGTAGCTGCGCTGTCTGTTGCTTCGCCCTCAGATCCAGGGACATTTTTTCCCTTTTGAAGGTGCTGGATAGTGTTGAACAAGGCCCGGTAAGCATAGGCCAAGCCCCAGCACATTGACATGATTTGTCCCTCTCTGGTATGACCAGGATGACAACACACCTCATTTAAGTGTTTTACTATTTCTTCTGGATTTTGCAGTTGTTCGGTGGTAAAATTCCAAAACACTGGAGGGGCCCACTGGCCTAGATACTTGCCCATACTATCCCACACACCCTGCCACTCATGGCTATCCAACCTCGGGGAAAATCTCGCAGTCCCCCTATTTTGTCGTCTAACCCCAGACAAGACCCAAACCCGACTCTGCTTAACTCTTGAGATCAGACATAATGGTTGTGGACAAAACACACTCTGTATGCGTGCCAACATGGTGATCCCCATCACAATCAGCAAACAGGTCTCAACAATATTAAAAGGCCACTCAAAAATTTCTAAACTCTCAAACGATGCTGCAAACAGTCTGGGAGGGGCACTGGGAGGGTAAAAGAATGTCTCCTTCATAGGTTGACCACCCAGGAAGGAGAAAAATATGTAGAGTTGCTAAGCATTTGTATTATATACCTCCCAAAGTATAAAGGTGGTGACCACACTGGGAACACAAGCCAGATCAGTTTCATGATCAATCCTTCTATTGTATTACAAGTCATTGCCACAAAATACAACGAGACAACAACCTTAGCCCAAGCCCCACACTTGAAAAACACCAACACAGCAAATACCGGCTCTAAGTAACCTACGGCATATTGAGACTGTGAGATCAAAACCAACAACTTTGAGAGCCAATAAATCAGCATTGTGACGAGTGACTATTAATCCAAAACACTGAATGCTTATCACAAATACGATTAGACACACTCCGATCAGATCTGTTGTTATCTCAACCCTTTGTGCCCCACGTTGGGCGCCAAAAAGAACTGTCGTGGTTTAAGCCCCGGCTGTAAATTAGAACCACGCAGTCTACTTCCCCCCCCACTCCCCAGAGGGATGGGGAGGAGAATCGAAAGAATGTAACTCCCACGGGTTGAGATAAAAACAGTCCAGTAACTAAGGTATAACACAAACCACTACTGCTGCCACCAGTAATAATAATGGTAAGAGAAATAACAAGGGAAGAGAATATGATACCGCTCGCTGGAAAAGAGCCCGACCGAAAAGAGGATGTGCCCTTCCGGGTAGCTCCCAGTTACATCCCTGGGCATGACGTGCTGTGGTATGGAATACCTCTTTGGCTAGTTTGGGTCAGGCGTCCTGTCCCTGCTTCGTCCCGGCCCCTCTTCCTCCCTGGCAGAGCATGAGACTCACAAAGTCCTTGGTCAGTCTAAACATCGCTGTTATCAGCTGTTCCCAGGCCAAAAGTCAGAAACACAGTGCTGCAACAGCTGCTAAGGAAAAAAACTGACTGTTACTGCTGAACCCAGGACAAAGCTTTACTGACATAACCATTGCATCTGACTGCCATCAGGAATTTAAGGAAAGTGCTCCATCCAAGTGCCCTGCCGCACTGACTGCATACCAGAGACAGTTGTGCTGTTATAAGGAAATAGTGCACAATTTGTTTCTGAGTGTGCTCTTTCTTTCACTCTGTGGTTAGTTAATGCCTGAAAATATTTTGAGCTTTGACTAATGGTCTGAAAGGGAAGAAAGAGTTACTATTTAAATTACAGAAAACTTGAACCTGGAAAGATCTGCAAAAATATTGGAAGACCAAGAGGTTTCAAAATACTCTTGTGAAATGCAAAAACTGGTATCTGATGGAAAAATGTACATGGTACTGTGCTTAGAGAGGTATACAACTGGAATGGATAAACGACATTTGTAGTCATGAAAGCCAGAAATAGTAAGATTTAATTTTTCAAATTAAGGGAATAAAAGTGTTAGAATCAAGTTGCCTTTGGTTATTTAATCACCATTTTTGCAGGCAGTTAAGGACCGGTTGGTCATAGGTCTGTCACGAAGAGCATCTGTGATGTTCATCCAACTCTGAAGAGAATAGTTTATATGGCCTTATGAAGGTTCTTCTTTTTCTCCTTAGTCATGATTTTTGTAACTAAAAATTTTAGAGACTCAGTGTAACCCTCGGTGACTAAAGGGTGTTTTTATGGGAATGCTTTAGAATGGGTGAGGTGAAAAATATCTCTTTTAGTAACAAGTTCTTCACATTGTGGGAAAAAAATCCAGTATGAAAGGCTGGACACAGTGTTCAGGGTATTCATGTGAGGTTCTGCAGTGTCAGCAGTGTAGGAGCAGATTTAGCTCTGACAGGACAGTTTTTATTCTGCCATTCTGACTCTTTCCTTGGTTCACCTAGCTGTTGGATAAAAAAATACTGAATTCCATGGTGCTTCTCTGTTTTGGAGAGCTGTTTTCTAGATTTGGATCCTGAATGGTTTGTTGGTCTGAAGTGTGTATTTATATTACAAATATTAAAAAGAATCCCATTGCACTTTGGGCTCCCCTTTTATTCTTAGGTCAAATAGGCTCACACAGCAGTATCATGCACAGGATCAGAGTCAGTCAGGCTGGCTGCTGTAATTCCTGTCCTACAGCTTTTTTGATTTACCATGCATGCATGGAAAACTGTCATATTATAACCACTATGTATATTAGTGTAGAATATTAATAAATAAGAAAAAAATTCTTGTTTCAAGAAGAAAATTCCATTATAGTTAAGAGGAAATAAGGACTTACATTTCATTCACATTTCAGCGAGACTCTGGGCTTGTGTTATTTTCAAGAACACTTTATTGGGTATGCTAAGACATGAAGTTCATTTACTGTATTTCTGATGGAAGACTTCATGCAAAATGAATAACGTAAAACCATTCTAAAGATATCTCTTTAAATGCTGCAATGAGTGCTTGTTGCTCTTGATAGAAACTCTGGCCCCAGGAGGAGATTGTACCTTTAAATCTTAGAGTTTAAATTGTTGTATCCACCATTGCAGAGAATAACTTACCCTTCCTAAACCTTTTAGAGGTTTTAGTAAGCATGGAGAAATTATGTCAGATGCTAACTTTCTGTACATGGTATATTACTTCCATATGCCAGTGTAGCTTGAATTTTGCAGGCTGCGGCAGTCAAAATTGAGGTTAGCTCTGAAATTTTGATGCCTGTAAACAAATTCTGTCTTTACAAAAATTTAGTTGTTCTTAAGGATCATTTTTGCTTTCTTGAGTTGCTTCCAGCTTTGAAATGACATTTATTTCTAGAGCAATGATATACCACAGTGGATGTGGTATATATTGTATATATATATGAAAATATATATATACATGTATATATATGTATACATGTATATATTCACACACACACAAATTGAAGCAGCAGTTCTCTTATACATTGGATTATACGTGGGTTGGCGGAACTCTTACTTGTTTTGATTGTGGAGCTGGTGAAGATAGTATCCTTTGGAAATTAGTCAGTTTGTATACCAGATCAACAGAGCTTGTAGATTTCATTAAAATCTTAGGTTTATTTTGGAGAATTTCAAGTTCAATGGATAAATAAAGAAGTGGAAATAAACAAAACAAAGCTTCTTCAAATAATAATGGCTTTATTATTTATTATTTTGGATTATAAGAAAGTATTGGAGGGATTATACTGCACATATACATGGAAAATAATATTTCAGCAACCAAAACAGATTTATTTTAGATCAAAACCAACTTTTAAATCAAAGTCAAACTGAGAAGGTAATACACTTATTTTACAATATAAACCTTAATTTTATTTAAGATCTATAATTAGTGTAACCATTTCTTATTACTGATGTTAATAGTTTGTAAGTATCATCTGTAATCTGTAATTGTTTTTTGGTTATGCTTCTCATTTAGATGTCAGTGTGGAAAAATGAAAGCAGTGGAAGCAGATTCCTCAACAGCTGTTTTATCAGTTAACTTTCACAGCTGTCCAACCTTCGCCATCACCTGCCTTTTTTTTTTTATTTTAACATTTTTGTCCAAATCTAAACTAATTATTAGTAGAGTTAACTCTTAAGTGTGAAACCTTTTCACAAATATGAAATACAAATCAGGGAGAAATAATGCCTCATTGCTATACACAAAACTGACAGTATTTATAAAGCTGATGTTATACACTTTAGTTTTATTGCAGATAGTCAGAACAGTATATGTGTAAAAATGAATTATTGTAGATTATTGCAGGACACTACTGTTACAAAACTGAAATGTCAAGGTAGTTAATCCTTGGAAATCATGATTTCCTGTAGTTAGTGACAAGGCTGTAATTGACATGTTAAATGTTTGTCTAAAAATTACTTTCACGTAGAAATGTGAATCTCAAAACTATTCTTCATAATTATTGTGATGATCTAAAACTGAAGAACAAATAAAACGTGTCTAGACCATTCATTCTTTGTAATCTACCTATCTATGTGGATGTCTGATTTGAAAGTGTTTCTTTTATTAAAATACATTTTCAAGGGAATATTACGACATTAGGCCAAAATACCCTTATGGTCAAAGTGAATCCAAACTCTGATGATAGCTTTGGACATGTTCCAAAGGTTTTTTTTTTTTCAAAATAGTGTTATTTATCTTCAACTGGTGGGTGTTATTTTGCTTACTTCATGAGTGATAATCTTTTCTTTCACTTCTAAAACACTGGCCTGAAGAAAAACAATCCTAGGCATTGTTTGTATTCAGTTTTCCTTTGAATGGCAAATTTGATACAGTATCCTGGCACTTAAGGTAAACTTTATAAAATACAAGTTACTCTAATTGACATAGGTAATCAACATTTTACCTGTATCTGTTTGTTACACGCTGCAACCAATTTCCCTGTTTGCAGTTGCTTATGGAGATGTTGTTGTATAAATTTACTCAACTGCAATGCAGGCTTTGCAAAATCTGTAAATTTGCCAAAATTAAGGAGAATTAAGACTGGTTTCCAATAGAGAGAGAATACGAAGGTGCATTAGCCATTCCCCTTACTCTGACAATGGATTTCTGTTTTTAATTGTTCTTTTTCTGTAATCTAAATGGAAAAATGAACATAAAAATCTGTCTTGTAGTGTTTCTACTAGTTCTCGGACTATGTCTCTGCTGTCACAGCTAGAGAAGATCAATTTGGGCTCTGTATTAGGAGGAGCAGACAATGCCAGATATGTTACCTCAAAGATCCTTCATCTGGTTCAGAGTCAAGGTAAGTATCCAAGTTTTGTGGTTTTAGTACTTTTCCTTTTGAGCCTTTCTTCTTGTATTTCTTCGTTGCGGGACTTTTGATTTCTGTTTCTGTTTGGTGAACTTCATTATCCTATTTTTGTCACTGATTGTTCAAAGTGCCCATGTAAGGTCATGTTTAAATGCCATCTGGTAAAGTATTGGTTACAAATTGTTCTCAAACAGCTATAATTTAAATAATAATTCATATGCATGAGAAGTAGAAGTGTCTGGAAGAGAGATTTCTTACATTTTCTTTTGTTTACAGTTGATTTTTTTTTTTTTTCCTTAGGGCATGACAAGATTATTGAATAAATGAAAGCAAAAATCAGTTTTAAAATTACTTAAGTCTTTTATTTATTACAGTTTTATATACATATATGCAGTTTTCAGTAGACTTTGTTATTTGCACAGTGCAGGTTTCTGATCAATCTGTATATGATTTTTTTATATTTTTTTTTTCCCCCCTGCAAGCTAGTATACTAAAAGAAAAATGGTCTTTTTCTCGCTGGCAGAAAAAACCAGGAAGGAGATGACTTCTAAGGGCTCCACTGGAATGGAAGTTATCCTGTCAACTCTAGAGGTAAATCCTTTTAATCTATGTAGTTACGGGTGCATAGGAAGTTTTCATTTTACCACTGGTCTTCATATTATTAAGTATGTTGTTATCCTAGGTAGTCTTCAAAGTGGGACTGTAATGATTAGATACAGTCTTTAAGTACTCTCTCTTGTGTATAAATATTCTAAGAAATTATTTGTCAACTATCAGTTCTAATTAATACTCCACACTACAAACCAGATTTTAATTGCTTTTGTCATTAATTCAGGCTGTGTAGTGGGATGGTTAGCTGGGTGGTTACATCATAAGTTCTGTTTGATTTAGTGGTGGCAATTTCTTTGAGCTTTAAGTATCTAAACCACTGTATTACACTTCTATATTAAGCAAAGAAATCTCTGTGTTTTTATTGCAGAATACTAAAGATCCTCAAACTATTCTAAATATATTGAATATTCTCATAGAGGTAATTTCTGTTGGTAAGTTTTCATTAAGTAGCAATTTGTGATTATATTCCTGTATTCTTCTGTAGACTTTTGTGGTTTTTTGAAGGTTTGTTTTTGTGTTCGTTTTTTGGTTGGTTTTGTTGTCTTTTGATTATTTTTTTTTCCCCTGATCTTTGCTAAAGCTGATTTGTATACAGAGTAAAAAGCGCATAAAACCTGAAGTCACCTTTCAGACAATCAGACAGAAATAATTTATGTTGCTATAAGCCAAAGTCCAGCATGTTCTTACACAGTGTAGTCACATATGGAGAAAATATTGCTGTTTTAAAGACTTCTTTTATGATAACTTTAACTTAGATTCTTCATTGTTCTTTGGCTTCAGAAATATCAACTAAGGTTTAATTCCTAGGTGGTGGTCGGAGGGCAAACATCTTGGTCAGTAAAGGAGGGACGCAGATCTTATTACAGCTGCTTTTGACTGCCAGCAAAGACTCCCCACCAAATGAAGAATTAATGGTGCTTCTTCATACCCTTCTTGCGAAAATTGGTCCGAAAGGTGATAATAGTACACTTACATAATATGTCTTAATACTTTACAATTTTAGTATTGACACTTTTGAAAATTTTTTTTCTATTATGGTATAAGCATCATCTACGCAGAATTAGTAGAGGAGAGCAATAGGAGTAAAATAGAGGGAAGGAAAGAAGGGCATCTATTTTTCACCAAGCCTTAGCATTATCAATAGAAGGAATTCACAGTTCATTTAGCTTTTGTTTCTTTGTAATAATCAAAATTATTGTGATTGATCTTGTGTTTCTTTGATGTCAGACAAAAAGATTGGCATGAAAGCAAGAATTAATGGTGCCCTAAACATATCATTGAATTTAGTGAAGCAGAATTTGCAGAACCGCAGACTAATATTGCCATGTCTTCAAGTATTAAGAGTTTACTCAACCAGCTGTAAGTATTGCAGACAATTATTTTCTATGTGATATAAAATATTTTTATATTTTTTTCTAGATATAAATATTTTTATATTTTTATCTAGATATGGTTAAAATATTGGATCTAAATGTTGTTTAATGTTAGATGGTTTAATATTTTTTTTATCTGAGAATTTGCTTTTTATATCATCAAATTGCTTAAATTCTAGTAAAAGCTGTGAAGCATGTTTATACATCTTTTTGTTCAGTCTGTGTGTGTGTATATATGGTTTATATAGTTGGCAGGGTTAACAGTGGTATTGGATGTGTGGAATTTTGAGTCATCTAATTTTCATCAATGGTGATGCTTTAAGGTCGAAACTAGAAAAGCTAACATTGTGCTTGCAAAAGCACTTCATATTAAATAATTATTCTCTTTATTATACGTGCTCATAGTTCTTTTGCTTTTCATTATTTCATTCTTGATTGCTAAATTGAAATAGGAATTACTGCTAAATTAAAACAGGAAATACTTTACTTCTTTATTTAATGTTTCCTTTATTCCTTGTGTTGAAGTACCCTACTAGTAGACTAATGTTCTTCCACAAGAACCTAATTCATTGTTTGGGCAGGCAGTAGGAAGCTGATGAAAAGAATGTAATTCTTGCTGTATCTTTACTGTCAGATTCTCATAAGTTTTCTTTTGAGTTCCAAATGGCCATTAAACCTCTTAAAAATTGTGAGAAATTGAAAACATAAACACATTCCTCCAAGAGATTTGATTTGATGATCTCTAAGTTATGTTTTCAGGACCTTCATATGAGCACCTATAATTCATGAAGTCCAACTACTTTCAAAACGTGAAAGAATTAATTCTGTTGGGCTGTCAGATAATGAGCTAATATGGTACAAAATTTAGGAGTTTAAGACTGATAGTTCTTAGCTGAAAACTTGCTTCATCCTGAAAATGGGGAATTGTACTGAGTCTCTAATTTAGATTGTGCTTAGATCAGTGGTGTATTTCTGTATTTCCCACTCATTCTAAACCGAAAAAAGTAGGCATTTATTACATTCTGATGTATATTTCGTTTAAATTTTGTTTAAAATTTTGTGTACAGTTACTACCAAAATAGAGTTCTAACTTTTCTTAGGTATCAGTGGTGTGATGCTGTTTATGATGATGAAATTGCTACTTGGGTTCAAGTACTAAATTCTACAGTATAACAACATTCTTGTTATGTTGAAGTCAGTTCTTAGTTGCTCTCTCTCTCTCTATTTTGTTAGGAGTGCATATTCCTAATCTCAGTTGGGAATTGAATTTCTGTGCCTGTTTCAGCAGTTTGTATTTTCAGTGAGCATTTGGCTTCAGTCATATGTATATCCAGTGTCCATTTCTTGAACATAGGTTTTGGTTGGTTGGTTTGTTGTTTTTTTTTTTCCTGAGAACATATATGCAGAACATGCAGCTCAGGAAGCCTTGTATATATTACCATTTCTAAATTTTACAGCTAACACTTGGCTTTCACATCCAGGTGGACATACCTGTCTATCACTATACAGAAGGATCATAGCAAGTCATAAAACTCAATAGACTTGAAATTGAAGAAACCCTGCTGTCTTGATAAACTGTGAGATATTTTGGAAGAAAATTCTTTTTATGATGTACCTTAATAACAAAGAAAGCAGAAGTGTGAGCTGGAATATGTACATAATTTTATGTGTAAAGTAATAATTTTTTTTTCCTTTCCAGGTTTTATCAGGATTGGATTGTCACAGTAATTACGTTCAGAGTAGTGTCTGCTTGTCATGATATGTCTTCAAGCACAAACATGTCTAATATTTTTGTACCTCAGAATTAACTCACATGTAATTTAGTTTAAGTAGATGGATTTTTACTTTTGCCTTTCTTATATTGTCTTAAAATGGATTGTTTTTAACTCTTCCAGCTGTAAATGCAGTGTCCTTGGGAAAGAATGGAGTTGTAGAACTGATGTTTAAGATCATTGGCCCTTTTAGTAAAAAGAACACTAGCCTTATGAAGTAAGTAAGGTCTCTTTAATATAATATATAGAAAATATTAGATATTTTTCGAAACTTGTAAATGAAAAATAATATTAGAGAAATCAAATTTCACTTGTATTTGAAAGTTAAAGGGTGTTTAGAGGGAGAACCACAAAGATAATAGTTTGACTTTACCCAGTAGAGTAACACAAAATATTTGAATTTCTAGTTCAGTACTGGTAAAATAATATAAATGTTACTTTTTGTCTATAATGTTCCTGCATGGAAACTGTATAATAGTAATCCCCGGATCAGGACAAACGGGTCAAGACAGTCCCATCATTTTTCAATTTGTTGAATTGGCTGCCACACCTCCTTTGTGTTTTTAAAATGACACTATTTTATTTTGCAATAGAATTTTCCTTTTGTTTTACTTCGAAGCAATTCCTAGACTCTCAGAGCAAACCCATAAAACAGAATAGGAATATCTACAATATCTGTCAGTTGGCTATTATGTTAAAAAAAAAAAAAAACAAAACCTAAAAAATCATTGTATATCTTAACATGGTGATTTTAATTTCCCCTGACCCCTCCCCCGTTTTGGTTGGTTTTTTTTTTTTTTTCTTTTTTTAAGAATTTAAGGTAAAAATAGATAAGTGGATAGCCTTTCTTTATACACTACCACCTTTTTGAATTACGTAACTGGAATTTTTCATCTTGTTAGCAAAATAATACTCTCACATGGTTCATATTCTAACTTCAGTACAAATAAAAATTAGTGCTGTGTTATCTGAATCTGGTATTTGTGATCACTGGAGTGGCTTTTTAGAAAACTGCCCTGTGCCTTTAAGCTCCAGCTAAAATTAGGCATATGAACTTAGTATTCCATGATGTGAGTAATCATGATATCCTTGTTAACAGGCTTCGCACATCTGATTTTAGACTATCTGTGCAAAGGGGGTAAAAATAAGTATATATGTTTTCAAGTTGTACAGCTTGATTTAATTGAGGCAAGATCTTTGCGTACAAGAAAAATCTTATACTGACAATCTTGTATTGTAGTACAGACTGATGAGCATTACTCTTCAATATTCACACAGTGCCAGTTTTCACCTACGGTTTTCTAAAATAATGTCCTTTGCTGTGTGGAAGTACTTGTTCTGCTGCTG
This sequence comes from Psittacula echo, assembly GCF_963264785.1. Lineage (NCBI taxonomy): Eukaryota > Metazoa > Chordata > Aves > Psittaciformes > Psittacidae > Psittacula > Psittacula echo. The sequence continues at coordinate 44,755,682 of NC_137742.1, read as the reverse complement.
CATAAAGACATGATTTTCAGAAGTATCTCATCCACTGAGTATTGTTCATAAACATTACATTGTCATGGGTTTTTTTTGCAAGGGCTCATAGCTTGTACAGCCATTGCATTGATATTTTTAAATTTCACCATTGAATTTCAGTAATAGCAGAAATGCATGACATTTTAGTGAAATCAAATTTTAAAAGCAAAGTCTATGATACAGTGCAACCCAGAAAACATGAGGATAAGTGCTAAATAAATATATTAGAAGTAAATATTTTATATAGCTTTGCACTGTTGCAGATTAAGCTTACTGGTTGGTTGCTGTTTTGACTTTTCTTGTTATGTTGACAGGGTTGCTTTAGACACACTTGCTGCATTGCTAAAATCAAGTAAGTGAATACAAGAAACTGTCAAGTTGAGATATATATATTTGTATGTATTCATATATATATATGCAGAGCAAAACTAATATTAAATCTGTGGCCAAAAGAAAATCAAGGCTATGAAGTTTAGAAACAAGGCTACAATTTTATCTGCAGTCCCTCTATGCTCTAATATTTGTGTGTTATATACACATATGTTTAAAAATCAGTTACTGTTTCTTCAGTTATGCAGCAGAAAGCCAGTGCTGATTCTGCAGAACTGATCTGGATATGAGGTGGAGAAATAGCCTGTTGCAGTCACTGACCTCTTCAGTGCCCTTCAGTAACAGATATCTATAGCTTAACTCCTGTGCATCATCTTTATAACATGTCTGAAAATACCTGTTGGATAGCAGGGGAAAATACAGAGTTTCTTCAGGTACCTTTCTGAGTAATTAGGTCTTGGGTCCTAATGACAAATCTGTCAGTGATGCTCATGAACTGGAACTAGGGGTAACGGAACAACAGTCTTTTCCCAGACATTACCTATCTCGGCTAGCAGCAAGGGATCCTGACAAATGTCATCTCGGCAGATTTTGTACCAGCATTGTAACTGTCAGGGATTAAAATATCTTTCTCTCCAAACAGTTGTATAAGAGCTACAGCATTCCTAATTTTAGTGGGTAAGAGCTGATGTGTGATCAGATTTGCAGAAAGCCATTTCAGACAAATGACAGTAAAATTCTGTACTGATTATTACAGACTGCTGAGTTTTCTCATGTTTGATCAGTGTGATGCCTTGGTTTTACAGATTTGTGTATCTACTAATTTTGGACTGTCTTCTTGGGAAATTTAGAGAAAGAAATACTTCCTAATTATTGTCAGTATTCTGTTCTGTGAATTGGCAGTTAAATTTTAATGTTAGGGAAAGAAAATAAATTTATTTTGAGGTCTTACTCAGTCCTGAGGGATTCTGGCATTGCAACTTCCTGCACTTTATGTAAGTAAATCTTTTCATCAAACCACTAATCTCTGGTGTGAAAGAACCAGTTGTCATACTGGTTACGCAGTATTTTGGGTAGAGGTATTTTGATTTTATCAAATATGAATGATAGTTGCTGTAAAACTGTATGAATTATAAGTGTTAAGACATTTGTTTCAAATCTTGTATCTACACTATCTGTGTGGACAGGTATGCCAAGAAAATATGTTATTCTGAAGAATGTAGAGTAGACTACTCGTAGAGTAGACTACTGACCTCATTTATTCAGTAATTTCTGTTTAGATTGATGTAAAACTGCTAAGCATGACTAAAACACTAAATGAAACAATTCAGTTACTTGAGTAAAAAAAATAATTTTGATTTGAATTTTGATTTTATTTGAAAGTAATATTGAAGTCATTAAGCAATTTTTAATTTTCTTTCCTAACTTTTTTTTCTTTTTAATAAAGAAACAAATGCCAGGAGAGCAGTAGACAGAGGATACGTGCAGGTGCTTTTAACGATTTATGTTGATTGGCACCGTCATGATAGTCGACACAGATATATGCTGATACGTAAAGGTGTTTTACAGTGCATTAAAAGTGTTACAAACATCAAATTGGGAAGAAAAGCGTTCATTGATGCCAATGGGATGAAAATTCTTTATAACACCTCACAAGTAAGTTCATCTCGGTTGGATTTTTGTGGTGTTGTTTTTGTCTCCTTGACTTAAGAAACAGATCCTTACCTCACATGTGTCATTGTTCTTTTATTATGTTTATGGTCATACCTGATTATGGGGTTAAGGATTATTTTCTGTACTTGACTAAAGTGAAATGAAAGAGTAGAGAATTAGATTAATATTTGCCATTATTTGGCTGTGACTGTCTCTGGGAGGGGCTGTCAATCTCAATTTTTAAAAATGTCTTAATTTTGAAGTTAAGATTTTAAAAATATGAATTTGAGCTGATTGAAATTCTTTTGGCCTTCAAAGAAGACATTAGTAAAAATTATTGTAAACAAAATACTATAAGTGAATTCTAGAAATCTGTAAAACAAATGTAGTTTCACTATTAGTTTGAGAGATTATTTTCTTTTCTTCATTATTTTCCTGTTAACAGGAGTGCCTTGCAGTAAGAACTCTTGATCCCCTTGTGAACACATCCAGCCTAATAATGAGAAAATGTTTTCCTAAAAATCGTCTTCCATTACCAACTATTAAAAGTGCTTTCCATTTCCAACTCCCAGTTATTCCTGCCAGCGGTCCTGTGGCTCAACTGTACAATTTGCCTCCTGATGGTATGGTAATTTTGTAATGTTTTGTCTTTGAGTATGTCTAACATTGCTTTATGTAAGGTAAAATCAATCTCAGTTATTGGTGTTTTCCACTAAAACTTGGACTCTGAGACTCTTCTCAGATAGCAAGGGGTCTGTGGCTCTTCGTGTGGAGTGCCAATTTATAATGTTAAGTTTTAACAGATGAAAATTTTGTCCGCACATATGTGGTTGTGTTTCTGAGAGACAAAAAATAAAACAGGAGCAAAAATGTGATTTTTGTCAAACTCTGAAGTGTAGGTTGTAAATACTAGCCAACAAACTTAAATGGGCTCTCTTTTTAACTTGCTTATCATATACATTCTCCCATGTGATCTGTCATGTAGTGTACATTCCAATTTTTAGGCATGTATATTCGTTTATTTCTTTCTGTTAGTCTGATAAGTTGGATGTAGTGAGTTTTGATTAATGTGCTGTTTTGAAGCATTGTTGTTTTTTGTTTACTGTGGTTATTCCTTCATTTGTATGATGAAAAAGGTAGAACTGCTTTCTCAGATGGTTGCAGCCTCTTAGGCAACACTTGTCTGCAAAACATTTGTATGCTGCTTTGTATGAAATAGGTTCATCCATTTTTTGGCACCTTTCAATATTTTTGGATAATTAATGTTTAATGCATTTTCAGATATGGTGAAACAGCTTTGTACCTAGGAAAGCAACTGATGAAGTTGCTGTTAGAAACTTACTCTAAAATAAAGAGGCAAAGTCAGACTTTTTGATATTTTCTTGTTCATAATATCTCCTGAAACAGATGTGGTAGGTCTGAAAGAAGACAGCTTTCTGACTGAGTCTAGCTCAATTCAAGTGGGTCAGACTCAAACTGCAGGAATTTAGAGTTTCTGTTTTGTCTTCAAAGTAGAAAATGGATTTAGAAGTGTGTTCCAAAATTCAATGGAAATGAAGCCTCTACTTAGTACAGTAATTTTTATATTCTGTAGCATCTATTTTGAAGTAGACTACTGATAGTTTGGGTTTTTTTGATAGGTTTGTTATCTATCAAAAAAGAAATGAAAAACCTAAGGAAATAGGATACACAGGATTTTGGTTTTATGGCAAACTTGTGTACCAAAAGACATGTAGTATGTTGGGATGGGTACTACTCTGAGTTTATTAAAAGTATAATATTATATAATCAGCATTGTAAAAGCAATATGTGTAATCATTGTGAATACACTAGAAAATCAGTATAGTTTGTAAACATCCAAGTGAGCCTTTTACTGACAACCAGCAAATTTCCTGCATGAAAAACAGTCTCAAAAAAACAAAAAAAAAAAACCAAACCCCAGCATTCAAACTGCATGCATTTTCTAGAAAAAGATAAAATCTGCCACTAGTAAGGAATATCTGCCAAAACAAGCAGTTAATGCCCACTTTCACATATTAGGGTGTTAGTTCAATTTTCATCAGTCATGTAAACAGTTAGTTTGCTTCTTGTTTTTTGTTAAAGAAAGAGGAAATCCTAGGTCCTTCAATGTACTTGGTCTCTAACTCAAGTAGAAATTAGTCATTAGTGTGCAAATAGTTTCACATGTATAAAAAAAAAATAACATCTTGCTGTATGTTTTGGGGGTAAAATTTAGTTCCCAACATGTCATACTAAGTAGCTGCAGTGATGATTCCTTGAGTGTTTTGCTTAGTAGGCACCATTTAAGCAAAACAAAAAGTGTGAAGAGGGTGCTTTGTCCCACTGTTCCCTGATACTAGGTCAATACCAGCTAGTATGATTAAAAGCTGTGAAGACATCAATTATTTTTGGATGTGGTCATTATTACTAACTTTGGGAAAAGATGTGAGAGCTGTCTCATTTTGTGCTGTCCTCAAGAGGTGCTGAGATATTCTTGGCATATCCACATTGTAAAGTATTACTAATGGCTATCTCCTGACTTGCTGAGGTAGGGCTTTTTCGGGTGTTGGATGTTTTTTGATTTTTGTTTTGCTTGTTTAAACCAGAGATCTTTGTTTTGACTGAAAACTGTATGGAAATGTAATAAATTGAGTCTGCACTATTGTCAAACAAGCAAGTTGTTTTTGGTTGTTTTTTTTTTGTAAATCTGGTAATAGTGATTAATATTTACTATTTACTCATTGTTTTTCACATTGTTTTTTTTTCAAGTGGTAAATAGAAAAGAAAAACCTGGAAGATAGAATTTTTTTTTTTAACATATGTATAGGATTAAGTATATAATCTGCCTTGAAACTTTTTTTGTCACAGTGGATGATGTAGTAGATGAAAGTGATGATAACGATGATGCAGAAACAGAATCAGAAATGGAAACTGAAAATGATGATAAGGACCGACATTTCAAGGTTGGTATGAGAAAAAATTAACAGGCAAAAATCAGACATAGCAGTGTTTTTTTTTTTTTTTAATTGTTTGAATCATGCATACAGCTATGTTTTCAGCGTTAAAATGACTTTGAGGAAGTTTTCAGGGCAGCTTCTAAAATTAAAAAAGTTCCTGAAACCAAAGGTGTATGTTTCTTGAAAATATCAGCATTTATTGTTCAGATTGTTTCAAGATTTTTATCAAAACCGATTTGCTTCACACTTGGTATGACAGGAGTACAGTGGAGCAGAACTGCAAACTCTTAGCAGTATTCTTTTTACAACTTGTATTTCTCTCAGCCTGCTCTTCCCACCTAAGCTGCTTAGTATGCAGTAGCTGCTCTAACTTTTTCCATCAGTCTGTACTGGGATTGACTAGGTAAGTGTTTTAGCAAGGTAATATTGAAGTCATCCAACTGTAGAGGTAGAGACCAGACTTTGCACTGTTGTATCACTTTGGAAAGTGTTTGCTGCTGATCAGGACATCAAAGGACATTTGGTCACAACTACCTTATTCTGTATTTTTATGTTGCACACACTCAGGAGTTAATTGAATTGTGTGTCCGTGGACTGAAATGGCAAATTATATTCAAGGCTGTCATAAGCCCTTAGGAAGGGAGTATCTTCTACAGAAGCACTTACTCCTTTGACACTGCAGTCAGATGAAATCTCCACATTTGAGACTGCAGTAGTTGGATTATCATGTAGTTTGATGTCTGTGTATAATACGTTTGGATGACAGCAAGAAAATGGAGATGTTTGTAGCAGTTCTGTTGAAATAGAAGCTTTGGCGTGATAATAAAACTGAGTTGCTTAAACCTTCATGGTGAAAAGTGCAGTTCAGCTAGTTTTAAAAGAGTGATACTCAACTTTTAAAGCATGGCTATGTCAGAAGTAAAAGGTAAACATAATTATTTTACAAGTTTATTAATTCTGGATGCAAGATTAATTTGTTCCGGTGCTCTTTCAGAATGACGATATTGAGACTGATATTAATAAACTGAAACCTAGACAGGAATTGGGAAGACCCTTAGAAGAACTGAAAATGTATGAACGATTCTTTCCAGAACTTTTAGAAAACTTTCAGGTAAAGTATATGATTCCCAGGACATTCCTCATCATGATGGGTTGTCTCTGGAATACACTTCGACATTCTTTTTTTGAGTGGATAGTTCCTCTAGCCAAAAAGTAAGAGTGCATATGAGAGTGCTAAAAAATTATTTAGTTAAATGTTACTGGTTACTTTAATCTGTGTGAGAAGGGGACTGTGGGCAGATACAAAGGAAAACTTTTCTGATGTCTTATTATGGCATACAGCAGAAAGTAACAAAGGACATAGGATTTTGACAAAGATTCATTGTATTAGGTATTTCCATAAATGCTGTGCACCTCTTTAAAGTAGTTGGTTAAAATATCTGTAGAATTACATTGAGTTAATAATTTGATATTGATGAACTACTTGTTTGTCACTTTGACACTATCTTCTTGTAAAAGTTAAAACTTCATTGCTACGTTTTTGTAAGTTTAAAATATAATAACTGTCATTTTTTAAATTACACTTATTTGGACTATTGCAAAGCATATCTCAGAAATGATGAAAGAGGTTTCTGATACAAATGAAACTTTAGGAATGGTTTACTTTTTTTTTTTTTTAATTTTTTTTAATAGTTTTATTTTTTTTCTCTTTTATTTTTCAAGGAATGTGATTTAGTTTCCAAGGAACCAAAGCCTTTTATACCTGATGCAAATCTGAGTGGACCTATTGTTGTTCCTACAGCGGGAGAGGAGTACTCTACTGAAACAAAACAGTCAACAAAAGGAGATGCTTTGAAGGAGAGCAGTCCTGCATTGACAGAGGAATACAATAGAAGGCCAGCCTTTCTGGAACTACCAAAGAAAGACAGTGTCAAAGACAGCAGTTTACATCAGCAAAATGATCAAAGAAACCTATCTCCATCCTGCCAGTGTCTAAGCCAAGAAATTGTGAAAGGCTTAGACAGAATGAGTTTGCAGAGCAGTGCAAAAAATGATCAGTATTACAGTACAGCATGTGTAATAAGGAAAGAAAGCAAAACTAGCCTTACCACACTTGCTTGTAGTAACCCTTGTGAACATGTTTCACCCTGTGGAAGTAGCCTCTTTGAAGGATCATCTGTCCACCTGGGAAAACTCTGCTGCACTGGAGTGGATTCAGAGGAGGAGGATTCCAGATCTAGTTCACCAGGGGAACAAGTTATGCTTGAAGTTTCTGATGTATCACCAGTTCATGACTGTGATCTTTATATTGAAATGGTAAAAACCACGAAGTCTATTCCTGAATATTCAGAAGTGGCCTATCCAGATTATTTTGGCCATATTCCACCCCCATTTAAGGAGCCTATTCTGGAAAGGCTATATGGGGTGCAAAGGTGAGTTACCACACTCATTTTTTGTTGTTGTTTTCATTCTTTTGAGAAACAACCTTTACGGTAAGATTAACAGGCACATATATAATGTTTACTTTGGCATCTAAATTTACTTCCAGTGAAAAGCGGTTTGGAGGTAGGTGGGTAGGCATTGGTCAGTGCAGAGCCATAAACGAGAGCACAGTCTGATTCTGTAATTGTTAATTCTGTAATTCAGTTTCAATACCAAGTTTAATTTATAGTCTCCCTTTCTGCCTTCTCATTATGCCCATTTAAGTTTTGCAGTACGTAAAAGAACAAAACAACCCACAAAAAGCCCAGGCAAACAAACCAAGTAACCTACCTGAATGCTCTCTTCAGGTCTTAACAAAGATATGACTGTTAATAGTTTAATGATATTTTAACTCTTCTCTTTGCTAACAAAGCTATCTTTCAAAAATATGTAGTGGGAAAAATTAAGAAATAAATACACTTACATGTTTGGTTTTAGTGATTGCAGTATAACAGATTTTAGAGGTAACAAAGGATGAGGATGCAGTTTGTGTTAGATCCTGCAGAATGACACACAATAAATACAGAATGAAAAATAAACCACAAAAAGCAATGCAACACACTCACTTCTTTCTTCACTAAGAGATAATAGAAGATGGTGGAGGGTGATGTGACTCTTAAGAATAATTTCCAGAGATAGTATGAAGAGCTGGCTCATATGCACAGTAAGTTCTAAAAAAAAAGATTAACATGTTAGCAGAACATGTAGGAGTAGATATGAGACCTTGCCACTTGCTTAATTATTAGATTGAGTGCCTTCAGCTTTATAAATTTAACCAATTTTATGAGATTCTTCATATTTATGCTTAGCATTAAAGTGATTAAGAAATGAAGTGTTTTTAGGTTGTCTAGTTAAAAACCTCCAGGTGTTTCACATGTCTCATAAAAAAGTGATCTTTCTATAGAAATGGCCAAATGATGAAACATTAGTGATACAATAAGTATACTGTTACTAGAAAGCACCATTCAGTGTTGTCAGAGAAGAATCCTCCCTATAAGCTTATTTTTTAGAAAGATTCTGATAAAGACGAAGAGATAGCCTTGAATCAGAAATCACCTAAGAACTGCATTTGAAGAAAATCTTGCAAATTGTCATGACGGTTTTGTAGTACTTAGTAATTCTGAATCTTCCAGAGTAAAGAGTGAAGCCAGATAGAATTTGGCATTCTGATGCTCATTCTTCTTAAATGTAAAGCACTGTATTAATTCTCACTTTTAACCAGAAACCCACAAGTGTTTATACATAAAGCTGATTTCTAATTCTGGAGTATATTTTATTTTAACTCGAAAATCTCTTATTTTTGTTGTATCTTCTGTGTTGAAAGTAACTTTTTTAGGTCTTGTGTGAAACAAGAATGAAATATCAGGTAATATTGCTAAACTTGAATAAAAAATCCTGCATCACCTTTTTAAGGTATGCTGTTCCAAGAATTCAGTTTTCTACAAGTGACTCAGTCTCATTACTGCACTGTGAGAAATTTCTGAGAATGGAACCTGTTTATAAAGGGCTTAATCTTTTTAGGAATTTATAGTTTATAGGAAGATGGTGAAAATTAATTTGGTAGGAGACATGCAGAAGCTTTTCAGTCTTCTACAAAGCTGTGTCTGAACTTTTGGCATTCAGTGGGATTTGTGTTCTCCTTAATGTAAGCAGTTAGTTTTTCAGCTAAGTCTTCTTTAGAAAACAAATGGTTGTCTTAATACATCCTTGTAATTTAAAAAAATGTTCAGGAGGGCTGAGGTGGGACATTTGTGGGTTTTCTTTATACTTTTATTAGACAGATGTGATGTGGGATGTTTTGGTTTTTTTTTTAGTCTTCTGATATGCTTGGAGTTGCAATGTTTTTGAATTTGTGCCTTGGAGTGCCTTTGTTTTTTCATTTACATTTAGTAACATGTAATTTTCACAAAATGTTTCACCCAGTTATTATTGTTTGGAAAAATGTCATCGAGAGTGACTGAAGTATTTTATATTATTCTGCCTTTTAGGGAAGAAAATTATAAGTTTGGGTTTAAATTCCTACTTTTTTCTATTCCTGAAATTTTAGATTGTTTTTTGCTCTACACTTTAATTTTTTCTAATCATCTCACACTTAGAAGTGATTATCAGTTAAATCAGGATCCACAGAGGACTAATCTATAAACAGAGAGCTCCACATCAAAACCAGTGGGTGTTTTTTTTTTTTTTTTTTTTTTCATTTAATTATCTTAAATAGCTTCTCTTTCATCTTGATTTTTGGAACCTGAAAATGTCAGCTACTGCTTTTCCTTTTCATATGCATCTTGAATACCATTTCTTTTCTTTTGTCTACACTGATTATTACTATGGGTTTTGAATGCCTGATATTAATGGATTTTGTCTTGGCAAAACTCTTGGGATGATACGAAGTATTATGACCCCTTAGAGCTGAGGCACACTGTGATCTATGGAGTTCTGTAAGATCAAGTGCAAGATCAAAAATCTTTAGTTCTGCCCTGAGCGGAACCTCATCAGATAGATTGTGGTGAGTCAGCCTCTACAATTTTGTCAATACATTAGACTTGTGGCTTGTTTTCCAGTTTTAATTTAATAAGAGGCACTGGAGTTATGCATTTACCTTCTTTTTATCATTTGTTAACAATGTTTATTTTAATTAAATAGAGAATTTTCAGCCTGAATGTACTTTACTGCTCTGTTCTTGTATTATTCATTGTTAATCTGCCTCCTTTTCTTCTTATTGCAGGTGCTGTGCAAGCTTTTCCACACAGCTCTGCCACTATATTTCATTCTTGAACTGCAACACATTCTTACTTTTCCAAACCAGGACCTAGATACTGCCAGTTGTGCAATGGTTTTATGATCTGGATAAACATACACCTGATATTTGGCTGACATCACCAAATTCACTCTTACTTGTTACCTAGTCGATAAATGAACCTAAATCTCCAGAGGTGAAAAGCTAGTGCACTAACACACTCACTGTACAACCTACTCTCTAAAACTCTTTAATTTTAGTTATGGTAGGACTCATTTAAGTTACTAATGTTATAAGGTGCTGTCCTTGATTAAAGCATTAACATAAGTAATGTTTGAGTAATTTGTGCTTCTACTATAAAGTATGAAGTGGTGCATTTTTCTGCATAAGATAAAACCCGTTGTGTGCATGAAAACTCAGTTCCCTCACGTACAAATAGTGGACTCAGTCAGCTGTGAATGCAGGTGTTTAAACTTAAGAACACTTGCAGTTTGTGCACATAAGTGGGGGTGATGCTGCGATCTCTCTGAAAATCTGTCTCACTGTCTTCATATCAACTTTGTAGTTTTCATCGTCGTATGCGGCAATTCCTCTTTTGTAGTTGGAAACACTATTAAACAATTTAAATGAGCACTCTGCTTGATATTGTAGGACAAAAATATCCCAAGATATTGAAAGACTGATTCATCAAAATGACATTATAGACAGAGTTGTTTATGACCTTGATAATGTGAGGTAAGTTTTTTAAACTTACTAATTTAGACTATCTAAAAACTATATTCAGTGAATACACTAAGCCTGTTCTACTTTCTCTCTGATATGATTTGTAATATTTAAAGCAGTACTATTATGACGGACTTCAATGAATGTTTAATCTAATGTAACAGCGTTTCTGCTATCCAGGCTGTATTTAGAGGAAGGTTCAAAATAATTTCTGAATTACCTAGTGAGGGCTAAAATAAACTTAATGAGTTTGGAGTTTTTTAATTTTTTTTTTTTTTTAATTTAAGTTTGTTCATTTTGGTCCCTTTTTTTACTTACAGTTGTTTGGTACTAGAGGAAGCAGATGTTTTGAAGTTTAATTCCAAATTTGAATCTGGAAACCTGCGCAAAGTTATTCAGATCAGAAAGTAAGATATTTCAACTTTTTTTTTCCACACAGAAGGCCTTTTATTTCTGCTTCTTAAAAAAACATTTATTTGGTTTTGTTAATCTTTAGAAACGAATATGATCTAATTCTGAACTCGGATATAAATAGCAATCATTATCATCAGTGGTTTTACTTTGAAGTCAGTGGAATGAAAACTGGCCTTGGTTACCGGTTTAACATCATCAACTGTGAAAAGTCAAACAGTCAGTTTAACTACGGTAAGATACATTTCCCATACTTTGTGAAGAAATACGCAGAAAAATATCTGTATTAGACAGCTCAGCTGTTTCCTTCCCTCTGCCCTGAGATCAGCCGTATATTCATGTTGTCAGATCAGATTCTTTTTTAAAGCATTACTAGAAAATGTTTTAACAAGTTTCAGTTGAAAAGAAAAAAAAGTATCTTAAAACAATGGCTGTCTGTTTTTAAAATGAAGTTTTCTTGTAAGGGAGGCAAAAGCAGAAGAAAATTACTGGTGGCTGCAGCTAAAATTTGTCCTAAGACCATTCATTGGGTGGTGGGGGAGAGGGGGATAGATACCAAAGCCTGTTGATCCACACAGGCACAAGAAGAATGACAGCTGTCATCATTAATCCCTTTCTGAATAGAGGTATATTTTCAGATGTGAAAGTAAGCGGAGACATTCTCAAACTGTATTGTCTCATTGATTGGAAGAGAGGCACATTATTTGAGAAGGGAAAGTAAGTCTCCTTTGAAATGCTGGGCATCGTATGTGACCCTTGCAGTCTCCAGCGAGTAGTGCTTGCTGCTTGTAACTCATGCGAAAGTACTGTCTTAGTGAATATGCCTGTCTGCCACTTTGTCTGGGTGCTGTGTGTGTGTGTCATTCAGCTTAAAACCATTTGGTCCGTGGTTTGTTTGGTTTTTTGTTTTTTGTTTTTTTTTTTTTTGTTTTTTTTTTAATTTTTTTTCCCTGGCTCTTCTGGTATTTGTTCTCAAGATGGAGGAGGAGAAGCTCCCCTCTCCCTACCCCCAATCTCAAACTATTGGAACTGAGTAACACCATATTCTTCTTTGTCACAACTGTGCAATTCACATTGATAAAATCCAAGAATACCAGGCAGTTTGGCGAGTAATAAGATGCTTTTACATTACTGACTAATTTTCATCACTTAGATCTTCATTCATATGTTGCATAAACTTAGTTGATACTTTTGGTTTTGTTTAAGTACACAGTCAGTAACTAGTAAATAATGTTCAATTAATATGTATTATTTCCTACTCTAACTTCATATTAGTAATTCACTACAAATATATTTTCAAAAAAATACAAACTTTAAAGAGTTAATTTTTAAAAAAATACATAATTGTCCTGTAACATCAGTTATTTTCCAGCTATCCAGGTAAATGGATAGTATCAACTTTTTATATTCTCTTTGAAATCTTTGGCAATGGTGAGGTGGATGGAGTGGGACCCAAGGCTTCTTGTAGATTACTGTTCATGCTAACCACAGCTTTCATTTAAACATTTAATTTTTGTCTGCTGTGGGTCTGATTTGTTTTTCTTCCTTTAATTTATTTTCTGAAAATTAGGATGTTACGAGGGAAGAGTGGGGAAGAATATTTTGTCAGCTGGTTGAAAGAGTGTACAATACCCAGTCATTCATGAAATATACTGTATGATAGTGAGTAAATGAGTATAGGTAGTTTGGAAACTGACAGTGTTGGTGTGGTCTATTACTGCCAAGATCTTGATGTTTAATGTTATGTATTAAAGTGAGATGTAATTTTTCTTCAAGGTATGCAGCCCCTCATGTATTCTGTTCAAGAAGCATTAAATTCTCGACCATGTTGGATTCGTGTTGGGACAGATATTTGTTACTATAAGTAAGTACACCAATCAAAGATGCAGCAAACACTGAAGATTAATATGAGGTACAGTGTTTAAGGAGAAATGTTTGCTTCTGAGTTTGATAATTCTATTTTAGTAGTTCTGTTGAGATCAGAGTTTTCTTTCTGAATTACTATTGAGAACAACAGAAGTGATCAAAATGCATAGGGTCTTATTTTATTAGCGTAATGCTAATATTAAAGCTGATAATCTTTTATACTTCTGTTAGAAACTGCTTAGTGTTTAGAGAAGCTTTTAAGAGAATGTATACGTGCATGCTTACTTGGAATCTTAATAGTGACTTCCAGTAATACGGATCACATGCTTGTGATTAGGCTTCTATGTTCTGTGGTGCAATCATTGTACACAAATCCTGGAACACAGGATGAGATAGTATAGCATATCCATGCGTTACCCTTCTTGGTCAGTGTCAATGAATGTGTGTCACTGCTATAATAAAGTATCTTTACAAAGAGTGGTAGCCAGTGTTTTTAACCTAGATGCACATAGAAGAAAAGTACAATCACTAAAAATATTCCTGGCTCTTAAAATGTGTATTCAGGAAGAATCACTAATAAAAAATATAATATTCTGATGTGTTTATTACCTTCATTTTACTCTTAGGAATCACTTTTCAAGAAGTTCAATTGCTGCTGGAGGTCAGAAAGGAAAATCTTATTACACAATTACATTCACAGTGACTTTCCAACATAAAGATGATGTCTGCTACTTTGCTTACCATTATCCGTATACATACTCAACTTTAAAGGTAAGAAGTTTATGTTCTGTAACATAGAAAAATATTTGTACTTTGGGGCAGTGTGAAACGTAAGCATTCATGAGTGAATTATTCTTATTTATTTTTATAAAGGTCAAAATGCTCTTTAAAATGGGGAATTTTCATAAAATAAGAGTGTTTACACTGGTGAAGAGTATAGGTTATTTTAAAGAACAGTCCTCAGAAAAATAAAATTGATACTTGCAGGCTAAATGGGCTTTCTGGGAATTGTAATTCATAATTGACTGGAATCAGTGCTAATTGGATGAAGCATTTATGTTTTGGTCAAATGACTCATATCCTGCTGTTCTACGCATACCTCTTCATAACTGACCTATTCAAGTTACTATGTTTAAGACAATTAGAGACGTTTTTAGGATAATGAATTGGTGAAGAAGAGTTTTGATGCTTTTGGCACTAAGCAGAACTCTTGGCTTGAATGTCTGTTGGTTCTTTCTGTTGCAGCAGTAAAAGTGAACTTGGTAATTCAGAGGCCAGTGTGCAAGAGCACTGAATGAAGGTTTTTACTAAACCCTGCTTGCTCTTGGAAGTGGTGCCTGTTAAAAGATGTTAGAAAAGGCTGCTGCCTTCAGCAGCTCTGGGGCCTGGCAGTTCCTTCTGCCTGTTGCTGGAGCCCAGCCAAGGGACCTGGGGTCTCTGTCCCAGGCTGGTAGACACAGCTGCTGCTTTCCTGTTTGCTTGTAAGTTCAACCACTAGTGAGTCTGTGTGTCCCAGATTGCGAGAGACAGACACACACACACTTGCACTTCCCTCAGCCTCCAGCACGGCTGGCTACACAAACCGGCACAGACAAGGTTGCTGCCTTCAACTGCACCTGTGTGTAACACTACCAGGGCTTGCTTAAAAGATAATTGCAGACACCCAAGTCCCTTTCGTTTCTTCAGCTGGTAATGATTGCTGTTTGCTACTAAAAGTACACACCCACCCCCTCTCTAGAATCACAAGCACAGGCACATTTGTGGATGACTGGCTTGGCTCATCCATGCCAGAACCCTGCCTGAATTCCGTCTCTCTGAACCTGCTATGCAGGCCTCCAACTGGCAGGCTAGCCTAGCCTGATGCTCAGTAGCAAACAGATGTCTGCACTTGCACACTCATCTCATACAGACTCCACGCTTGTGGTTCCCCTCAGATGCCAGCATGGACTGTCTGCCCACTTGATACCCCTGCCTCCACCTGTGGCCTCATAATCATAGTCCATCTTGAAGTTTGCTAGCAAATGGCACATGCATCCCTTCTGCACAGTAGCTTTGGGGAAGGCTCATATGATTGCTTCTGTCCCCAGGAGCTGGCACCAGGCACACTGACTTGTAACCCATGTCCTTACTCTAGGTGCTGGCACTGAGACAATTCCCTTGTTTCACTTGTCCTTCTCACCCTAGTAGCTAATTTTTGGGAGACACACTGTTCTTGCTGCAGTGGCTGGACACCAAGACCCTTACCCACTCCAGTACACTGCAGACTGAAGGGTGCTTACATGGCCTACAGCTTCAGCTGCTGGCACCAGCTCTGCTTGCCAGAAGTAGCTGGCACTTTGGACATAAAGTCTGCATTGCTCACAGAGATGCTCCCAAGAGGTGTGGCTTCTCCAGCGACTGAGGCTGAAACATTTGCTCACTCCAGTTGCTAATCCAAAACCCACTCACACCTGTCTTGTTAGTTGCACCTAGTCCACTTAGCACTTGCATGCACAGGATAGAGTGAGGCTGCACAGAGGTAACTGAGGGCAGACTGCAGGGATCAGGTGCATAAGCTTTTGTGTAGTCCCACAGGCCTCCCTTGAATATCTCCAGTCCTTATGTTCTCATTTCTTCTTTGTCCCTTGTGTGTCTCTCTTCAAGGCTTTGCCTGTAGATTCTTAATGGTCTCAGTAAGAGACTTGAGACTTTGGTCTTTGCTATTGTTTCTGTTACGTCTTGTCTATCAGGATTGTTTCTTTCTGTTCCTGTTTGTTGCTTCTCCCATTACTTATTATACTTATTATTTCAGTGCAAAACTGAAAAGTCCCTGATCAGATAACCTTAATGAAGCAGAGGTTCTTACCTTCCACATGGCCTTATGGTATCATTTGGTAGAAAATAAAGTACGCTCTGTGCCTTCATCTTCCTCAAAGCAGTTCGAGAAATAGACTTTATAAAGATGAGATGTAGAGAATGATATTTTGTAGTCAAAATTATGATCAAAATTTAGAACAACAAAAAGAAAGATTGATGCAATACATTGTGATATGTGACTGCAAAAGATTTCAAGTATTTTTTCATTATTTTTGGCATGAAGATGCATCTTCAGAAGCTGGAATCTATGCACAACCCGCAACAGATATATTTTCGACAAGATGTTCTCTGTGAGACTCTGGCTGGCAACAGTTGTCCCTTAGTCACTATTACAGCCATGCCAGAGTCTAATTACTATGAACATATCTGTCAGTTCAGTAAGTATGATTCTTATTTCTCATCAATTGAAAATAATGTAAAACTAGCTCTGCATGAAAAAAACCTAATATTAATTGTTGTGCATCATAAAATAAGTTTAATTACATTAAATTTAGAGGTGTTAATATTCAGGATTTGCTTTGTATTTAATATTTGTGGTAGTCAAATAAGGATATTTATATCTGGATATGTAAAAATATATATATTCATGCATTTTAAATCAATTGCTACATTTGGCAGACAACACTTCTTGGAAAAGAATACCTGATTTCTGAGTAACTTTTTTCTCTAAATGCTCAGGTTATTTGCTTGTCAAGAAATCTTTCACAAAGCCAGGATCTAAGCCACTGCAATTTTAAGTACGCTTCAGTTATGACTGTGTTCCTGCTTTGTTCCTACAGCCCAAAATTTTTGTTGGCTATTGGAAAAAAAATTATCAAAGTCATCTTATCATCTTATCAAACTAGTTGTGGCTATATGATTGTATGATTGAATTTAAAGTTCCATTGTGAAAGTTCTGTGATTAGCAGTCCATATAACAATATTCTGGCAAGCTCCATCAATAATATTGATTCTCAATCGTACTCAACTGCCAAATACTGTATTTTGCATTGTAATAAGTGAAACTGACTATTGCCTCTTTTTTCAAATAACAAATGGTTTACTTAGGTTGAATAGTTTTTTGCAACATTTATGTGTACTTCTTTTAGGGAATCGTCCTTATGTTTTCCTATCTGCTCGTGTACATCCTGGAGAGACTAATGCAAGCTGGGTTATGAAGGGAACGCTGGAATACCTTATGAGCAATAATCCAAGTGCCCAATGTTTACGAGAATCTTATATTTTCAAAATTATTCCCATGCTCAATCCAGATGGTGTCATCAATGGAAAGTAAGCATAAGTTTACTCACAAATATGTATCTGTATTACTAAGTCATTGCATCTGTTATTAAAAAAAGTAAATAAAAAAAAATCCAATCTAATCTCAGAAACACACAAAATACTTAATATGAAAAAGTCTACACTTACAAAATTGCTAGGATTTTTCAATTTTTTGGCTTTTTAAAGGCAGATGCATTGCTCAATGAATTTCAGTTTTATAAAAGGTATTTTCAGTTGTTCATGGATAATAATTTCTTTGTGATTTTACATGGAATTTTATTTGTCTCTGAATTACAGTCTTTATGTGTAGAGTGTTATATGACAGCACAGCTGCTTTTAGGAAAAGCAAAACAAGTTCATGGTTCTCATGAAAAATAATAGTTCTTGTATCTGAGCTTTTTATGTAATTTTGCTTTTTTAAATTTTAGTATTTAGAAGGCTGTTACAGAAATAGCTCTTGTCAAGTGTTATTAAAAGGGGGAAAGGTAATAGGCATACAAGAGAAAGGGTAAGAGTATCCTGTTTTAAAGTTATTAATAGTAATTCTTTGACCTTTCTTAATGAACTCAAGGGATATTTCAGAACTTTCTGATACCACTCTGAGTTCTTTCTCACTTAGTTATGGATAGTCTTTTAAGATGTTTTATGAACAAAATAAAATAAAAATCAAACCAATTATAGATTTTAATAGAACCATGTTTTTAAATATGTAAAAAACATGTATGTAACATAACACCTGGAATTAAATCATTCAGCATGCAAGTGAAATTTTTTCGTACAGGGAAAATTAAATCTGTCCCAGCACACACAGTCTTAAGGCTCATGTATTGAAGATGACTGCCTGAACATGAATTTCTGCAACTTTAAAATTTCTTGTTGATAGTTGACTGAATGAAATGATGTTGTTTATTTGCTTGCTGGGTTTTTTTGTTTGGTTGAGGGTTTTTGTTTGTTTGTTTGTTTGTTCTTCTCACAGCTACTTCTCTCTTAACACCTTCATGTTTCACGTCTTACATTTCTGGTTGACATTAGTGTTTATACTACAGAAATCAAAACACCAGAACTGTAAAGATACCATATATTTGAAATTACTGATTTTGAACTAGCATTTGAATAGGATCAGAAGTCGAGTTTCAACAGCAATTCAGAAACATTACAATTGACTTCATATTGGAAGCTACCTCTAATTTATTTTTAGGTTTTTTTTTTTTTTTTATAACATAGCTTTAAAAACCCCGAACACTTACATTATTTGGCATGTTAGAAAACTGGTTTGTTTCTTACCAGACTCTTCCAAAGAAGCAGTGGTGACAAAGAAAACTTGAGGTGGGGGGAGGCTTATTTAAAAGTATGATAATACAGACTACATCATGCGTTTTTCCACCCCCCCGCAATAGCCACCGTTGCTCTTTAAGTGGAGAAGATTTAAACAGACAGTGGCAAAATCCAAATCCAGATCTGCATCCCACTATTTACCATGCTAAAGGGTTACTTCAATATCTGGCTGCTATAAAACGTTTACCTTTGGTGAGTATGTGTGTGTAAACAATTCTGAATCTCTTTAACTTTTTTTATGTAGCTAGTCTGTAAACTAAATATTTTAATATGGTCTTGTGAGCTGCATCACACTCAAATTTGTCTTGGAGACCTGGTCTTCTGCAAATCTTTAGATCTAGGTCTATTTCCTTTGCTAGGATAGAAGGTTAAACCTTCCTTCAATGAATCCTATGGTTTTTATCTTAATGCACAGTGAATTATATGAGGAGCTGTGTTATAGTATAAATAACATTTTTTATTTGTTCTTCTCTTGCTTTTATAAAATACTAATTCCAAATGCCTTGGGTTTATTTTGCTAAATGATTTATTCTAGGTCTATTGTGATTATCATGGTCACTCTCGTAAGAAGAATGTATTTATGTATGGCTGCAGTATCAAAGAGACAATGTGGCACACTAATGTTAATGCTGCTGCTTGTGACCTGATGGAAGACCCTTGTTACAGGGTAAGTTTGACATTTATATCTTTTTTCACTTGACTTGAATTTGGAATATGCTTTACAAATAACTTGTATTTACAAATAACTTCCCAATATTATTGTGTGCACATAGTGACTTTATAGCATAAGCAGACTTACTTACAATGATCTCTTTTTAGCTCATAAGTGTACTTGGAAGTATTTTGAGAGCTTTCAACACTGTGTATTACCATAACTAGGGATTTAGTCTTAGTAGAGTGCTTCATTTTCGGGGGTCTTTGTACCTGTATGTGGGTTTTGTTGTTGTTTGGTTTTTTGGGGTTTTTTGGGTTTTTTATGTTCAGTGTTACCATTATAGTAAATCTGTGGAAAATATGTTTCCATGCATTTATAACTACTGGATGAGAAAATCATTTATGCATGGTGAACAATATACTAGCAACAGGAAATAAAATACTGGATTGCTCTGAGAAAGACTTAATTTTGTGTATGGAAATAGGGAACGTTCCTCTTATAAATATGCATAATTAAGGCATGTACCCCTAATACATATACGTAATAAACTTGCACAAACAACATCCACTACATTGTATAAGCTTCAAAAAATTCCAAAATTCAAAGAATGTGTTACCGCTGTCTTCTGTCCCATAGAACTCCACTGCCGCCTTGTGGCAATTGTAAACCTGTGCGTCCTAATTGTAAAACCTAATGCGTCCAAATCCTTTTTTGGGAAGATCCAAAGTTAAGCTTGAAAAGTGTGAAAATACACATTAAAACGTAAAATCTATTGCTCTTCATTTTTGTTTTTTGTGTGATTTCCTGGGTGTTAAGTCTGTTGCCATTCTGCTTCTCAACACTTCAGCCTGCACTACCATAGCACACAGAAGACAGAAGTCAGAAAGAGTTCTGAGAAAAAGCCTTTTGGGTTTCAAAAATGCATATGGAAATGTTTGGGCAAGCTTATGCTGATAATATGCTACTGAAATAGAAAATTCAAAGTAGCCATGTGCTTTGGCTCAACTGATACAAATAAGAGCTGGAAAGAATGAAATAATTTAGCATTGCATACATACCTACATTTGCTTAACTGTTTCTTGTATTTTTCCAAAGCTGCATTTGTTACATTGAACTTCGATTCACATTCTTGAAGTTAAATATGCACCTAGTCCTTTGCTAAATGTGAATGAATTTTATGTATTAATAAAATACTGCCTGTCTTAGCTCTGCAAATTGGATTGTTGAAGCAGTCTAAAACTAAATTTAATTAATTACATGGAATATGAAGTACACTTAATTTGGAAAAAGTTAGCTTGGTGAATTTTGAGGAGATGGTTATCAACTGAAGAATTGTTTTATATCCTGATTCTTACCCACATGACTAACAGTAAATTTCAGTGATCGAGTCTGAAAAAGATTATCTTAGTAAGCAGGAAGTGGCAGACCTGTTGTCACTTGAACACACTGGGCTATGAAAACTTCAGATGGAGAAATGTTTTTATTCTTATTTTCTTAATTCAAATTGCAGCAAAATTTTCTGATAACAATTTGTGATTGCGTATTACCCTCACCCCTGCTTTCATAAGTGGAATAAAAGAATTGTTGTATATTTCAAATTGCTGTCCTGTAGGTACTCCCCAAGATCCTGAGTCAAACTGCCCCAGCTTTCTGCATGGGCAGCTGCAGCTTTGTAGTGGAAAAGTCTAAGGAATCAACAGCGCGAGTTGTTGTCTGGAGAGAGATAGGAGTACAAAGGAGCTACACAATGGAAAGCACTTTATGTGGATGTGACCAGGGCAAATATAAGGTAAGAAAATATATCAGTTACATTGGTCTTGCTTTATGATTTCTTTCATTTGGATTGGTGTCATGTTCTGTAACCCTGCTTGCTTGCTTTAAGCTTCTAAAGCTCTTCTAAGGTCTGTGTACTCTAATGTTGGAATGAAATGACATAATATATAATATTACAGGTTGCATAATAGTCTTCATCTGTCACATAACCATCCTCGATGCCATATGTTGTGCTTATTGGCTGTTCTAACACTATTTAATATTAATTATGGCTTGTAACACATAAGTAGTATGCATGTAGTTAAAAAAACCTGAATAGTTCTTTCCAGTAGATTATTAAATTGCTTAGTAATGGCAATACTAGAATAAAGATTTCCTTTACACATGGCAAATGACTGTTTATGGTTCTTCAGCAGATATTTAGTAGTGTCCCTTGCAGAATTTTCCTGTGTAGTTGCAGAAACAGGCTTATAAATCAAAACGTTTTCATACCAGGTACCAGAACTACAAATTATGCATATTTGAATATATATATATATATATATATAATAATATATATATATAATAATATATATATAATATATAATAAATAATATATATATATATTATAATTATATATATATATAATAAATAATATATATAATATATATATATATATAACTATATCATAGTTGCTTGACTTCTTGACTTAAAACTTGTTTTCAGTTTGCCTCCTCAAGTGTTAACAGGGCTGAATATTTGAACACAGAAGGTGACCTTGCTTATAGTTTGTCACTGGTAGAAAAGTTACTTCAAAGAAAATATTTGTAGGGGGAAAAAGGGAGAACCACCACCCTAACATCTGATCTTCAACTTCTGTCACTGGATACATATTGAAGCAAGTTTTCAAAATTACCATTTGTGGAAGAAGTTCCAGTTTCCTCTGCTTGAAAATAGTTTAGGAATGCTAATCAAGCAAATGACCACATCGTCAAATATATAAGGTGCTTGGCAAAAAGAGGGTCAGAAGACTGGAATCAAGAGAAGGCAGGGAGCAGAGCAGTAGCAAAAAAACCCAAACAGTTAGAACAAGGTGTTATTTAATGTATTAATGTATACTCAAGTACCAATGCTTAACTCCCTGGACAGAAGGAAGACAGGTATTTTGGCAGGCATTTCAGTACCTCTGTAACTACTGAAGGAGTTAATTTTGGCAATTAACAACAGAAGCATTCCTGCTTTTGTAAGAATATTTCATTATTCCTCAGATTGACATAATTACGGAGCTTTCAAAATAATGACTCACCAACTTGCTTCTTGAAACTTCCAGCATATTCTTAAACATGAACCTTAATGGATTTAGCAGTGTTGCTACAGAAAGTTCTTCAGAAAGGTGAATTGAAGATACTTTGTGGACAAACTTTCAAGATGCTTAGCCTGCAAAACCCTTCTTCAGTAAGGGAGAGGAAAAATGGCTGAATTCTGTGGGAAAATTGTTTACTTAAAAGGGAAGAACATTCTTCTATATAATACAAACTACATGTTGACATCTGATTTTGGTTCTGTCATTCATTTTATTTCGAATAAAACAATTTGTGAGGTCTTAGTCATCCTCTGAACATACTGAAAAAATTCTTCATTTTTCCTTCACTGTGGTGAAGCTCGGACTTATTAAGAAAGTGTACCTAAAAGGCCAAGATGCGTAGGTGGAATAAGAAAAGAGCAATGTTTCTCTAATGAGAAGGTCAAAGAGATGAAACAGTGCAGTCTTTTTTGCTTTTTTTTGTGGAGGGTGTGGAACCAGCAACTCTGGATAAACTTGCAGTATAAATTAGAGACACATTTCATAATACATTATTTCAAAACACAGACAGGAGTTAAACTGTAACAACTCCCTCCCCTCCTATTTCCCACCACAGAGGATATGACAGCTCAGATTTGAGGGACTGGACTGTGTGTTTTGCGTAAAGATCTGAAGCACTTTCCCTGTCTCCTGGTTAGCATTATCACTGAATTTTGTTTGTATCACAAAGGGGATTACTCAATGGTACCATCCTATGTGAAAGCAATGCTGAGTCTTTGCCAGAGCTGGATAATATCAGAACATCAATTTTTCTTTTTATTCTTGTATTTTACTTCTGGAAGCAGTCTTGTTTAAAGTGCTTGCATGGGGTCTTTGTGGTGCATTGAAAATTAGTGCTGCAAATACTGGTTAGTCATCTGCAATTCAAGATATTGAAAGGCAAGTGTTCAGATGAAAAGATGCGCCAAGATCTCCTATGGAGGATAATTAAGATGCCAGACAAAAGAACAATTTCTTCAATAATTCAAACAACCTGAAAGCTGAAATCAGTGGGAACATTGCATAATTAAGTTAATTGAAAAGATTATGTGGCAATTATATGACGCACATGAAGAGAAGACTTGAGGAGACAATGATTCAGTCAACAGACTTTGTCCATTACTGTGCTTCTTCAATCTCTAGATTGAGTTCATTACTGTGCTTCTTCAATCTCTAGATTGAGTTCTCAGAAACTACCATATCTTTGTGGCCTTTGCTGAATAAGAAAGCAGAACAAGAAGATGATATTTCACTGTCCAACTAGCTTCTCCAAATCTTTGTATGGCTTTTTTCAATTTATGAAGTAATATGACAGGAAAATTCTTCTCAATTTGAGGTTGCAGTCTGTTGTGCCTTTGTTTTGCATCTTTGCTTTCAGGTAGCAAGTTCATCCCGAGACACTCTATTTATGTATTTTCATGATGTGGTTAGTAAGGAAGACTTCAACCAGACATCTGAAATGTTAGTCTAGAAAAAAGACAGTTGTATAAAATGTAAAGGAAAAGGAATGAAATCCGGTGCATGTTAAAAAAAAAAAACAAAAAAACAAAAAAACAAACCAACCAAAAAATCCCAAACAGACCAACCAAAACCCAGCAACTTACACATGCTTTGTGCTTCTAAACAATGCTTGTGACATTTGAAGGATTTCAGTAGGCCACAGTTAAAGGTACTGAAGCAACAATTGAAGGTGATCGGGAGATCAAGAAGAGGAGTCTAATGAAGGCTTCAGTGAAAATGAACTTCACCTCAGGTCCCTTAGGGCAACTGTTGATTTCCTGAAACAGAATTTGGGTCTGTTGTTTCATGGAATTGAAGAGAATTGGCTGATGGAAGAATACCAATGGATTAAGAAATTCAGTATTTCTCAGATGTGTGGCGTTACATTCTCCATTATGATATAAAGAAAACAGAAGCAGATCTGTTTTGGCATGGGCTTTTACTGCAAGTATGTAGGCCTTTCAGTATAGCAAGTTTGAACTTTTATTGTCCAGAAGTTTCACAGTTTTCCACCTCCAGTTGAATGCATTTAGGTCTCCTATTAGTTATATCCTCTTTCTGCTGTGCTGAAAATAGCAGCCACAGAACATGCACACGCTATTTATCTTTCTAACAATTGTCTTTGCACTGTCATACTGTACCCTTGTCTGTTTTCGACTTAGATACACTTGTTACATTGTCTATAAGGAATCTGCCAACTAATGATAACTTCTTCAGCAGCAGATGAAGTAAATGATTGGAAAAGTTTCTGAACCATCAACTTGTGCACATTAGTAATCTGTGTAACAGTAAGATTACTGTTACCCTTCTTCCTCTTCTGCATACTTGTTGCCTCTTGTCCTTAATGTTATTTTAATCTTTTTGGGCCAGGGGCTGTGTCTTCCTGTGATTAGCATAGTGGAGCCCCAGCTATGATTGGGGTCTTCGAATGTTTCTGATGTGCAAACAAATACAAAACAAAAACATAAAATTGGCTTCTGTGGATAAGGTACTGCACTGAGAGTGAGGAGGACTGATTTCTGTTCCCAGCGGGGTCAGTGACATGCTGTGAGACACTGTGCAAATCGCTTCAACCCTCTCTGCCTCCATTTCTCCATCAGTAAAGTGAGGATAATTCTTCCTTTATTAATAAAGTGCTTTGAAACCTACAGCACAAAAGCATTATAAAAGAGGTAAGTAGTATTACTGTTAACAATAATACTAAAATACCCAACTCTTGTTCACTGCTAACAGGTTTCTGTACCATTTTGGCTGCAGGATGACCCTGTTTAGTATAGTGGATATAGCTTTAGCATTCTTGTTGCTGAAAACCACTTTGTTTCTGAAGACTACTAAGGAAAAAACTCACAAGAGAAATAAAATCAAACTTTCCACTTAACTGTGCAAAACAGAACTGCACGAAGAATGTATGGACTGTACCATTTCTGGAACAACATAATGCTTCCTTTTAAATCTTGCATTTTAAAATACAGTGTCAGTGTGGCAGCTCGTGTGCACATTTTTTGGCTTATAGTAAAAAAAAAATCCTACTCCATTCTTTTTGCTTTACGTATTTTCCTGCTTGATGACTTAGCTTACTACCAATTACTGGTTCTCCTGCTTTCCTGCTTGTTTTGTCAAAGCTCCTTTTTAGCTATCCTTTACATTAAGAGGCTTAGAAGATCCAAACTAAATTCCTTTCATATTCTCCTGAGATACAGAAGTTTCAAAGGGGAAGATTGAGTTCGGTTGTGGCGATGAATTTTTAGTGAATATGCAGTCAGTACTAGCCAATTCCGTAACTGTTGGGGGTCAATCTAGAATATCATTCTCTCTTCATCATAGTAGTTGAGGTTAGAGAATCTGTCTCTCCATACTGCACTGCTGGCTAAACTAGAAATACGGATTTATCTGAAGGGACAGTTTATCCCATATGGAAACTTGGAGAATATCATATAAGTTCTATTTCCTAAATACCCTTTGCAGAGGAAAATGCCGTGGTATATTATCATTCAAGTTAGAAAACAGCTATGGCTTTTGATAGTTCATGTTTGTTGTTTTTAGTTACTAAATGTGTGGATGTACACTTTCAGAATTAATACACGTAGCCTCTACATTACAGGAGGCAAGAGATGTTTGTGTCGAGGAGTAACTTTGTTGCCTTAAATAGTCTTATTTGTGTCCAACTTAGCAATGAACTTGATTACAGCTACAGTATGAATTTACTCACCTTCATTCTGGTGGAGCCTCTGTTGAACAATCTTGTATTTGAAATTCCTTTTTATAAACTTTGTCTCAGATTTTTATAATGTATGCTTTTAAACTTGCACATGATCTCAGTCTCTCTTCCAATGTCATTGGGTAAAATCCTGTTAATATTGATGTGTATACTAAGAAGCTCCAAAGAAATATGGATGTGTCCAGAAATGTCTGTTCAGCCTTAGAGGAATCCTGCAGTTATTGTCTGAGTTTTCTCTGATATTTTTTCAAGGTTTTTACTTTACAGTTCTTATTTGTTCCGTCTCTATAACAAGAAAGTGTATTAAATAAAATAACAATTTGTGTTTTCAGTAGTAATTCTGCAGTATCTGTGGGTCCACCTGTATATACCTATTTTGTATTTTTAAATCTTATTTTTAAATTAGGGATTGCAGATAGGGACAAGAGAACTGGAGGAGATGGGAGCAAAGTTCTGTGTTGGCTTACTGCGTTTAAAAAGAACGTCCTCACCTTTGGAATACAGCCTGCCTTCTAGTCTGTTGGATATTGAAAATGAGCTGATGGAGTCAAGCTGTAAAGTGACAAGGTAACACACATTTATTATGCTTACTACTCTTTCCTTTTTTTTTTTTTTTTCTCCCCAAGGGAAAATTGCACTTTGTTACTGGAATTTGGAGAACTGAGAAAGACTAGAACTTGTGTTCATGCTTGGCATTCACAGATAGCAATGAAAAGTGAAGTCTAATCTCGATGGTGATAATAATAGGAGTAACAATAAAAGAGTGTCTTAAGGAAGTGGTTAAAAGTGTATAAAGAGCAGTTGTGATGTATAGATATCTATCATTCAGTGATGGCTGGATCCCCCAGTATCATTTGCTCACTAGTACAGGATTAGCATGTTTGTAATGTCCAGATTCTACTGTCAGATCTTCTCTTCTACATGCTTGGTGACGACCTCCAGAATGACCTGTTCCATCACCTTTCCAGGGATGGTGGCAAGGCTGACTGGCTGGTAGCTTCCTGGGTCCTCCTTCTTGCCCTTTTTGAAGATGACAGTAACACTGGCCTTCCTCCAGTCACAGGGCACCTCTCCTGTTCTCTGTGACTTTTCAAAGATGATGGAGAGTGGCAGATTAACTACCTGCCAGCTCCCTTAGCACCTGTGGGTGCATCCCATCATGGCACATGAATTTATGGGTGTTAAGTCTGTCTAGCTGATCTCTAACACAGCCCTCTACAACGAGGGGGAGGTGTTCCT
Organism: Psittacula echo; assembly: GCF_963264785.1. Lineage (NCBI taxonomy): Eukaryota > Metazoa > Chordata > Aves > Psittaciformes > Psittacidae > Psittacula > Psittacula echo. The sequence goes on along the minus strand of NC_137742.1, from coordinate 44,728,349 downwards.
TTCTCCAGCCTTTTTCTCTTACCTCTGCGCTCTGGAATTCCTGAGACCCATCCTCAGCAGTAAAGACTGAGGCAAAGAAGGCATTCAGTAATTCTGCCTTCATAGAATCATAGAACAGTTAGGGTTGGAAAGGACCTTAAGATCATCTAGTTCCAACCCCCCTGCCATGGGCAGGGACACCCCACACTAAACCATGCCACCCAAGGCCTCATCCAACCTGGCCTTGAACACCGCCAAGGATGGAGCATTCACAACCTTCCTGGGCAACCCATTCCAGTGCCTCACCACCCTCTCAGTAAAGAATTTCTTCCTTAGATCCAGTCTAAACTTCCCCTGTTTAAGTTTGAACCCATTACCCCTTGTCCTGTCACTACAGTCCCTGATGAATAGTCCCTCCCCAGCATCCTTGTAGGCCCCCTTCAGATACTGGAAGGCTGCTATGAGGTCTCCACGCAGCCTTCTCTTCTCCAGGCTGAACAGCCCCAACCTTCTCAGCCTAGCTTCATTCAGGAGGTGCTCCAGTCCCCTGATCATCCTCGTGGGTCTCCCTTGGACTTGTTCCAACAGTTCCATGTCCTTTTTATGTTGAGGGCACCAGAACTGCACACAATACTCCAAGTGAGGTCTCACAAGAGCAGAGTAGAGGGGCAGGATCACCTCCTTCGACCTGCTGGTCACGCTCCTTTTGATGCAGCCCAGGATACAGTTGGCTTTCTGGGCTGTGAGCGCTCACTGCAGCTGGCTCATGTTCATCTTCTCATCGACCAACACCCCCAAGTCCTTCTCTGCAGGGCTGCTCTGAATCTGTTCTCTGCCCAACCTGTAGCTGTGCCTGGGATTGCTTCGACCCAGGTGTAGGACCTTGCACTTGGCATGGTTAAACTTCATAAGGTTGGCATCAGCCCACCTCACAAGCGTGTCGAGGTCCCTCTGGATGGCATCCCTTCCCTCCGGCGTATCAACCGAACCACACAGCTTGGTGTCATCAGCAAACTTGCTGATGGCGCACTCAATCCCACTGTCCATGTCACCTACAAAGATGTTGAACAAGACCGGTCCCAACACCGATCCCTGAGGGACACCACTCGTTACCGGTCTCCAGCTGGGCATTGAGCCATTGACCACAACTCTTTGTGTGCGGCCATCCAGCCAGTTCTTTATCCACCGAGTGGTCCACCCATCAAATTGATGTCTCTCCAGTTTAGAGACAAGGATGTCATGTGGGACAGTGTCAAAGGCTTTGCACAAGTGCAGGTAGATGACGTCAACTGCTCTGCCCCTGTCCATCAGTTTCATAGCCCCATCGTAGAAGGCCACCAAATTGGTCAGGCAGGATTTCTCCTTAGTGAAGCCATGCTGGCTGTCACCAACCACCTCCTTGTTTTTCATGTGCCTTAGCATGCCTTCCAGGAGAGTCTGCTCCAAGATTTTGCCAGGCACAGAGGTGAGACTGACTGGTCTGTATTTCCCCAGGTCATCCATTTTCCCCTTCTTGAAAATGGGGGTTATATTTCCCTTTTTCCAGTCATCAGGAACTTCACCTGACTGCCAGGATTTTTCAAATATGGTGGCCAGTGGCTTAGCACTTCTCTGTGTCCTCTGTTACCAGGACACCCATCTGACTCAGCAGCGACTCCACATTTTCCCTAATCTTCCTTATGTGGCTGATACACTTGTAGAAGCCCTCCTTGTTGTCCTTTGCCAGGCTCAATTCCAAGTGGGCCTTGGCCTTCCTTGTCACATCCCTGCACACCCTGATGATGTTCCTGTAGCACTTCCACTCAATCTGTCCCTTTTCCACATCCCATACGCTTCTTTCTTGAGTTTAAAATTTACTAGGAACTTTCTGCTCCTCCATGCAGGTCTCTTGCCTCCTTTGCCTGATTTCATCATGGGGATACACTGGTCTTGAGCTTGGAGGGAGTGGGGTTTAATATTGACCAGGCCTCCTGGACTCCCTTCTCTTCTACATTCTACTATCTCTGTAGTGCGTTTAAAAAACAAAGGGGCGGGGGGGGAATGGGGGGGTTAAGCTGTTGTCCTGGGTTCAGCTGTGGTAGTCATTTTTAATCTTTTGTAGCTGGTGCAATGCTGTGGTTTTGACTCTCAGTCTGTGAACAATGCTGATAACACCAATGTTTTTAGTTGTTGCTAATGGTCTTTAATTCTTTTTCTTTTATTCCTTGCATTGGTTGTCCATTAGAATAAATTAATGTAATTACCTGCTTTGCTTTAGAAACTGGTTTCCTGCTTTTCCATTTCTGGAGCATATTAGTTTAATGGGAAACACTACAGAGAGATTAGCACAGAAAATCTGATTTCACCCAGTTATGCCAGGGGCTAAGATCAGGTAACTGTGGAAGGCAGCTGTCTTGCCCTAAACTCCTGGAATAGGAAAACATAGATACAGTCAATTTTGTCTCATGGACAGGGATCAGCCCAAGGAGGAAAAAAAATCAATTTCTTGTGTATTGACTTATATATGTTACCAGGGATTCTGAATATGTGTTGTCTGAAGGTAATCTGGTTAGGATTCTTATATATATGAGAGGCTTACTGTCTGACAGACATTTCAGTTGTTCTTTGGGATGAGGCGGAAGTGTTGACAAAAGAGGCCAAAATTTGAGAAGTGAAGAATGTAACTGCTAAGGAAGTGTATAGATGTTTTAAAAAAGTTGTACAACGCACCTCGGGTAGATATATTCCTTGACATAAAGGTGAAGAACAAGGGGCAATATTTTATACTGTAAAGCTCTTGAGAGAAATCACAGGATGAAATTCCATGTTTATGATAGAGGAAGTCCTACTATGGCAAATAAAATCAATTGTTATGCTTACAGTTTGTCTCACAAGACCTTTATCAAAACGAAAAAGAAAAAAGGAAAACTACGCAATGGAGGAGGAAAGAACATGATAGCTGCCTTCAAATACAGGAATACAGATGCAAAGAGTCTGTTCTCTCTAGAGCAGACAGGACCAGGATTAATGGCCTTAAATTACAAAGAAAAGTCAGTCTAGACTTCAGGTAAAAATTTTATATGGCAAACAAAAATGAAATTCAGAAATAGACATCTGGGGAAGCTGCGAGTCTCTGCAGGAGATTAAGAATAGTATAGAAATACGAAAAATGGGTCAGGCCTTCTGTGGACAGCTAGAAGCAGCCTCTTGTTTGCAAGCCCTTGTCCCCTTGGAGAACTTCAATTACCACAGCATCTGCTGGAAGACAGTCACAGCAGAGCATAAACAATCCAGGATGTCCTTGGATTGATGATATTGAGGACAACTTCTGGACCCAAGTGACACAAGAACTCACAAGAGGAGGTGCTTTGCTGCATCTGGTACTCACAAACAAGGGTGCGCTGGTTGAGAAAGTGAACACAGAAGGCAGTCTTGGCTGATTGAGTTCAGGTTCATGTTCCTAAGAGGAGGGAGCAGGGAAAAGATCACAACCCTGGGCTTGAGGAGAGCACATTGGAATTGGGCCCAAGAAAACTGGTGGATATTCAAGGACTACATCCTGCAAGCAATATTCAGGGACCACATCCTCCAAGCTCAAGAGCAGTCCATCTCCATGAGCAGGAGCTTACCCAAAGATGCCAGGAAGCCTGCAAGAGTGGATGAGGAGCTCCTGTCAGAACTTAAACATGTCAAGGAAGTGTCTTAAAGGTGGAAGCAGAGACAAGTAACCTGGGAGGAATATAGAGGCACTGTCTGAGTATGCAGAGACATGGTTAGGAAAGGTAAAGTCCACCTGGAGCTGAATCTGGTATGGGATATCAGAAGCAACAAGCAGGGCTTCTGTAAGTATGTAAGCAGGAACAGGAGGACAAAGGAAAAGGTAAGCCCACTGCTGAATGGGGTAGGAGCCCTGTTGACACAGGACATGAAAAAGGCTGAGGTACTGAATACCTTTTTCACCCTAGTCTTTACTAGCAAGACCAACTTCCAGTAATCTAAGGACCCAGAGACTAGAGAAAATCTGGAGCAAGGAAGACTTAGTAGCTGGTATTACACACCAGTAGTAAGAAGGGAAAAAATAATTCTTACAGCTGAACCCAGGAAATGGTGGAAGAGGAACAGATTGGAGAATACTTAAGCAAACTGGATTTACTTAAGTTTACAGGTCCTGATGAGGTGCACCCAGGAGTCCTAAGGAAGCGCTCTAATGTCAGTGTGAGGCCACTGTTTATAATCTTTGAATGATCATGGTGACTGGGACAAGTGCCTGCAGACTGTAGGAAAGCAAATGTCATTCCTATATTCAAGGAGAGCAAGGAGGACCCAGGGAACTACAGGCTGGTTGGCCTCAGCTTGATCCCTGGGAAGGTGATGAAATAGCTAGTCCTGGAAAGCTTCTCCAGCCACATGAAGGAGGAGGAGATAGTGAATAGTCAACAAAGATTCGCTAAGGGAAGTCATGCTTCCTGATAACCTTCTGCAATGACATGACTGGCTTGGTAGATGTGCGGAATGAAGTGGAAATTGCCTGCTTTGACTTTAGTAAGCCTAATGGTATCCTTGGCTTCATTAGGAGTGTAGCCAGCAGGTTGATGGATGTGATTCTTCTCTGCAGCGCTGATGAGGCCACACCTGGAGTGCTGTGTCTGGTTTTTGGTTCCCCAGTAGAAGAGGTACAGTACAGATGTGGCCATACAGGAGAGAGGCCAGAGAGAGGCCCTTAAGTTGATAAAAGGGACTGAAGCATCCCCCAGAGCGGGGAAAGGCTCAGAGAGCAGGACTATTAATTTGGAGAAGAGAAGGCTCAGGGAGTGTCTTATCAAAGTGTACAAATACCTGAAGGGAGGTAAGGAATACAGAATATTGTAAAGAATACAGAACCCGGCTCTTTCCAGCGGTGTCTGATAACAGGCTAGGAGATAATGAGCACAAACTATACAGGAAATTGCATACAGTTGGCTTTCTGGGCTGTGAACACGTGCTGCTGGCTCCTGTTGAGCTTCTTGTCAACCAATACCCCCATGTCCTTCTCCTCAGGGCTGCTGTCAATCATTCTCTGCCCAACCTGTAGCTGTGCCTGGGATTGCTCTGACCCAAGTGCAGGACATTGCACTCGGCCTTGTTGAACTTCATGAGGTTTGCACAGGCCCACCTCACAAGCGTGTCATGGTCCCTCTGGATGGCATCTCTTCCCTCCAGTGTGTCAACTGAACAATACAGCTTAGTGTCGTTGGCATACTTGCTGAGAGCGCACTCAATCCCACTCTCCGTGTCATCAACAAAGATGTTGAATGTGATTGGTCCCAACACTGACCCCTGAGGGACACCACTGGTCTCCAGCTGAACATTGAGCCATTGACCACAATTGTTCGCATGTGGCCACGTCGTGGTTTAAGCCCAGCTGGTAGCTCAGAACCATGCAGCCACTGGCTCTCTCCCCCCCTCCCTCCTTCCTCCATCTGCTCTCAGGGGGATGGGGAGGAGAATCGAAAGAATGTAACTCCCATGGGTTGAGATAAGAACAGTCCAGTAACTAAGGTATAACACAAACCACTACTGCTGCCACCAATAATAATGATAAGGGAAATAACAAGGGGAGAGAATACAATAGCCCACCACCTGCAGACCAATATCCAGCTCAACCCGAGCAGTGGATCTAGCCCTTCCCAGTAACTCGCCCCAGTTTATACACTGGGCATGACGTGCTGTGGTATGGAATACCTCTTTGGCTAGTCTGGGTCAGGTGTCCTGTCTCTGCTTCCTCCCGGCTTCCCCTTCTCCCTGGTAGAGTATGAGACTTAGAAAGTCCTTGGTTGGAGCAAACATTACTTAGCAACACCTAAAAACATCAGTGTTATCAGCTCTATTCCCAGGCTGAAAGTCAAAAACACTGCACTGCACCAGCTACTAAGACTAAGAAAAATGACTGCTACTGCTGAACCCAGGACAGGCCATCCAGTCAATTCTTTATCCACTGGGTGGTCCATCCATCAAATTGACATCTCTCTAGTTTAGAGATAAGGATGTTGTGTGGAACAGTGTGAAACACTACGGATAATGAAAAGTCCAAGTATCTCTTTTAAGGGACAAATACAATTTTAGTAAAAAAAAAAAGTTATGTGTTGTTTTTTTTTTAATATGTTTGGAGGATTGATGTAAATAAGAAAAAACATAGTAAGGTATTGTCATTAAAAAATAAGAATTAAAAGACATTTTAGAAAAAAATTATAGTCATTTATATATTCAATGGCAGGTGCTGTAGAGAATACTGTTCTTTTTTTAAATAAAAGGGTTATTCTTAAAGTTGTTAATAAACATGAAGACCACAGGATTGTATCAGGTATCTAGGAGTTCATCTTTTTACCCTTAACGTATTGTTTGAATAGAATCTGCAAATCTTCAGGTTTTCATATAGTATTCTCTTTTAACTGCCATGACTTCAAAGAAAATAGAGATTATGTTATCCCTTACATTACAGAACTGTAGCTGTTTGATAAACAACCTCTGCTAACCTGAGAAAAATAATGGTTTCCTTTTAAAAGGAAAAGTAGGAGGTTTAGCAGTAGAGGAAGAGGGATTATTGAGCAAGTTAATTAGAAACAGCCCAAGGGAAAAGTTAGGAAATTAAAACCCATAGAATCAGCATGACGACAGCTAAAAATATATTGTTGCAAGATATGCTGAGTGTGGGGAGCGGCAGGGAGAAGAATAAAGAATTTGATTAAGCGGCAAGAAATATTTTCAGGTGTTTTGATTTCTACATTTCTTGTGACCCAGACTCAGTAAAACAGTGAAGTAATAATTGCACTTTGCAGATTCATGCTAATCATTAGAATAAAGGTTGCTGGAAGGTTAAATATCCGTGGTTAATGTTTGCTATGTCAGAAGAAGACATGCTATGGGAAAGCAAATATACATGAGTGGTATGTAACACAGGTTTTTCCTTTGACTGTAGAAAGTACCATTTTGTAAGGAATTAAGGCTCATGAAAGGGAAAGTGAAAAAAAAAAATTTAATATGTGTAATAATAATAATTTGTTTTCAATAATAAATGATTGAGAAGTTGTGGTGTATTGTCCTGGATAGTAGTGGAAAGCTAGGACTATTATGAGGCAGATTTCAGAGCCAGTTTTTATGTTAAACGTTTATGTAGCTTTGAAAATAAGATCTGTTCATATATTCCAGAGGCACTTTTATTGAATATAAAAAGTAATTTTTTAATTTTTTTTCTTATTAAATGGGAAATGTCTGTGAAAGTCAACCCTTGGTTTCAAATGAGAGTTTTGAATGTACACATCCAAGTGCAAATATGTTACATCTGACACACTGACTTCAAGAGTGTGCACAGTGGCTGAATTTCTGGAAGTCAGGGCATTCCTACATTTACTTATTCACACACATGAATAAGTGAAATAAATTTATACAAACATAAATATATATATTGAATACTTATACCAGTGTGTTTTTCAAGACTATAAAATAGGACATATTGTATGGTTTTATGACTATAAAATAGGATGTATTGTATGGTTTTACAAACCACTTCAAAGAGGTGAACTATGTGGTTTGCTTATGTGTCCTGTTCTGTTTTTTTTCTTTAAAATAAGTTTTGTTGCCTTTTTTTTTAACTGGATCAACTATGTGAGTTTCATTTCCAAATAATGACACTTATTAAATAGAGGATATAATTTTTTTAAGAGCTTTACTATTCTGTATTATATCTCACTAACATGGATTTTTATAAGTGCCTACTACAATACTTTAACATCCCATTGTCAGTGGTTAAAAAAATATTTGTTATTCACATAGCTCATTGTAGTTTTCTGTTTCAGCATTCAAAATTATTAGCTAATATTGGGCCAACATTCAGATTTAATGGCTCAATTTCCTGTGAATTGAATTACACAATCTGTCCTGCAGTTGCAGTGTGGATTTCTTGCATATAATAGCAAACAAATCAGTATCTGTGTCAACTGATTAGAAGCAGAAGTTGCAAAAAAAAAAAAAAAAGGTGGACTTGTTGGAATGTGATACATTTGATGAAGTTCCTTTCCTTTTGTTCTTTAAATAAATTAAAATTTAAATTTTTTTCCTCCAACTTCTTTTTCCTTAGTAGAAGTGTGGGTAGGTAGTGACTCCCTAGTGGAGAAAGTGTCATAGGATGGAAGCACAGGAAAACTGTATTCCTTTGCTGCTTCTACCACAGGTTCTTCATGCAAAGCATGTATCTTTTATAGTATGTTGAGTTCCCCACCTGTAAAATGAAATTGGCATCTTAGCAAAGATACTGGTTATTTTCCTCACTCTTTGTCTCTCCTAAATGGAAACAAATTTGTTTTAAGCACCAGTTCATTAACCAACATAGTGGGTTGTTGCCCTAGTTACAGCTTAAATAATCTTTAACAGCATTTAGTTTTGTGGAGCATTCATTATTGCATGGCTTAATGAGTAAGAGCTTGTTTAGTGAGCCATGATTCAGATTGTTTTAAATGTAAATCCAGAGACCATGACTGAATTGAATTTTTGATAACTAATTTTATTACTGGTTTAAGCTTTCTGGCCTGTTTATGGTTTTGTGGTTTGGTTTTGGGGTTTTGTGTGTGTGTGTGGTTTTGGTTTTTTTTTTTTCCCTAAGCTGGCACTAACAATTCTTCTTAATTTTTCTTCTGCCAGTATTTGAATTAACTGTCAACAATGCGAAATGTGACAGTATAGAATGTCATTGAGGCTACAGGTAGAGGAAGAATACCGTGAAATTTATGTATATTGAAAATAGATTGCACTGCAGTTTTCACGTGGTCCACTTAAGCTCCTAAAAGACCTTTAAAAAGAAGCAGTGATAAATTCTTTTAATTATAAAGCCACAGCCAGACTAGGCTGTTGTGTGTCTTAAGACAAAACCCATCAAATTACTATGCAAACATTTCTACAAGTACCCTGTGATCTTTCTCAGTAAGAACATTCTCACTGTTTTGTGTGAGTTCTGTATGATTCAATTATTAGGTAAAATCCATTACAAAACTTTTTAGGACTTAATCTGAATATAAAATTACTTATTAAATATTTAGGAATACTTAGTGCTTTTAAGCAGTTACCTTCATATGTCCCAGGGGAGGTTAGAAAACTGGATCTGGAAAATGCTTTCTTTCCTCTTCCTTTCATACTTTTTTCCTCTCCTCTGTGTTAAGGATGGGAGAAGATCAGAAAGTTGTATTTTAACCTTTCTCCAGTTAACACTAAAGCTGTTAGTCCTCTTGTCACTAGTTAAAGAGCAAAGACCATTCTGTAGGCAGTGGTTCAGTTCCTTAAATCTGCTGCCTCTGAGTTGCAAGGCTTAACGTAAAAAAAATCAAGTTTTAGCTGTGTGCGTGTGTGTGAGGACCTGATTTGAGTGCAGTGATTCATATAGGAATTTAATCTTAGTTGTAGGCATAAACATAACTCCTTATTTTGTGATCTCTGATAGGTACAGTGTAATTGCTCACAATGCTTTTCAGTAAAATGTATTTTCATAAAATACAGACATTTCCCAATGGAATTTTTAGATTCTTACCTGTTTTTTAGGGGTTTTCTTATATCCTTTAGCCACTGTTGTTTCTTTATGTAGTTGTATGCTTCTACAACAGCTTCTGATCCTGCTGTAATTATATGAAGTCCTTACAAGCTATTAGCATAGGTCTGTAATGTGTATCTAATTTGTCTTGGCATGTTTCTATAATGAATTTTATATGTCTGACTAGTTCAGGGTCTTACAAACTTGATTTTAGTTCCCAGTTGTTTTTACGTGCAATTAAAAACTCAATACTATTTCAGGTAAGCTGCCCCTTTTCTGTGATAGTTTCTTGATTTTTGTATATCAGGGTATGGACTGGGCATGATCTGAATCTATGTTCCAAGTAAAACTTTTAACATCATTCATGCAACTTTTTGTTCGTTCTAGCCCCACTACATATGTTTTGGATGAAGATGAACCTCGCTTCCTTGAGGAAGTTGATTACAGTGCCGAAAGTAATGATGATCAAGACATTGAATTAGCTGATAATGTGGGTGATTGTGAGGCAACTAATCAGGAAGATGGACTTTCAGACTCAGATTCAACAAGGATACTCCTTTCTTGAACCAGCTTTGCAGCCAGTAATAGGAAGTATCTTGGCTTTTGTAGTCAAATACTTCCATGATGTTGTCTACCATGGGGATATACTTAAGAAAACACAGATAACTGGGGTGTGCCTAGCTCAAAGACAATAAATATTTCTGATAAATTGGCATTTACTTTATTTAAGGAGTTCTGTGTTTTCTTTCAGCACTGAATAGATATTAACCAGTTCATTTTCTACTAAGTATCACCGCATGGCATTTTATGTCCTTAAACCCTGACTCCATAAAAATTAATTAGAATTTATGGTGTTTCAGAGTACAGATTTTTTTTTTTTTTGTGGTATAGTTCTTTGAGTTGCTTCCTGAAAAATACGTATGTACAGATTTTCTAAATTAATTTATGTATGTGTCTGTATATGTATGTCTTTATACTGAGGTGAAGAGGTTATTTTTCACATTATTTCAAAGATACTCAATTGTGTTTGAGGTAATGTGGTGCCTGCTCTGGAACTATTCAATAATTACTAAATTAAAAATGCAGAAGCGATGTATGAATTGTTTCACTTGCTTCTGAGAATTATATTGTTCTGCCACAGTACTAAGTGATTTCAGTTTAGGAATTCAGTTTAGGAATTTTGTACACTGATCAATACAGCCTGTGCTTGTAAGAACTATACACTGTATAAAACTCAATCCCTTTAAATAGGCATGGTTTAATATGTGGAGGTTTGGGTTTTGTAAGTGTACATGACTACCAGAACCAGTTAGATATGTACACTGTTCAGCTACCCAGTTGCTCCATTTTTCTCGTTCAATATGCATGTAGTTAGAAAACATTCACTTTACTGGGGGCACATTAACTATATACCCAATTCAAATGCTCTAAGAAGGAAGGTGCATTTTGGTTTAAACATCTTTTGCCTGGCCTCAATCCAGTGTTAACCCTGTTCTGAGAAGGAGATTGAACTATAACTTCCTGAGGTCTCTTCCAGCCTGAATAATTGTTCTGTGACTCTGTATTCATGTTTAAAGTCAAGCTGCCAGGCACAGGATTTACACTTCTTCATCTCCTGTCATCTGCTAATTCTCATCACCTCTTGCCTCTGCTTAGAATAAGATCTAATAGAGAAATGAAGTTGTACCCTGTTCTTTACAGAACTGACATGTTTTGCAGTGAAAAATATTTTTCCCAAATTATTTTTACTTGATGTGACCCAATTGTGGCATACATTTTCTGCTGCATGTGCAAGGGCTTTAAAAGCATGAAGAATAACACTTCTAAGTTATCACAGGTTTTTAACTGATGAGAGCTTTGTGAATGTTTACTGTTGCAAATCAAACTGTGTTTTGGAGGGGAAGTGTTCCCTTGGTAGAAGGATTAAAGAAAGAAAGTTATCAATGATTCTCAGTCAGGAGACAGATTTTGACCAGGATCTGCTGTTTCAAATGCAGCATTGTTTGGTGATGCCTGTCCATACTATCCTGATTCTGAAACTGGGGAAGAGTTTTTGATTCCTTGGGTATGCTACTGTATTTTTGTTTAAAGGCTTAAATTTATATTAATATTCACGCAGATTTGAGATGTAAGGGTATAACGAAACATTTACATTCTTGTCCTTTTATAAGTTTCTCTCTCTAGTGAAAATTATCTTTGCTGGTGTTCCATGAATTACATACAATAAATAAGAAAGTTTATTTAATACCCTGGTGAAGAGGAGCCCTCTGCATTGGAAGTGTAGAGGAATTTTCATCCTTGAGGATTTGTACTTCAGTACCTTACATAAATAATTTTTACTTACATTTCTCCTTAGTTTTCATATGAACCTGTATTAATCCTGGGACACTATTTTCATACTACAGGCAAGACTAGAAATGTACTTCATTCCTTTAAAAAGAATTGTGACTTAGTAGTACAAAACCATGTTTTCATCATGAGTAAATATGCATGTCTGTTCTTCTCATATCTCCTACAGCTTTTTGTCTAGTCAAAGGAGTTATTCATAACTTTTATAATGGCTCAGTTTAGTAGTAACTCTCCTAAAACAATAATGTGTTTTTGCACTAGATTCTAATGCGCTTGTGCATAAGAGTAAATGTATGCGTTTGATTATGCGGGATGTCAGTCTAGCAGGTGTGGGTCTGAGTTTTGACTCAAGAGTGAAGGTTTGCCCTGACCTTACACATTCTTGAAGATGCAAAGGCTGTTACCTCTTACACATTTTGTGGCACTTCTTAACGTGCCTTCTGAAAGGCAGAGTCTCCGTTTGTGTTCACAGGGATGACGGTTCATGGGAAGGACTACCACAGTGGTAGCAGCTTCAGACTGTTCATATGACTGTTTATACTGTGCTGCTACACGTTGCCATTGTTGCAGTGGTATTGGCAGACACATACCGGTTTTTCCTTTTACCTGCTTTGGTGGGTGTCGTGGTTTAAGCCCAGGCTGTAAATCAGAACCACGCAGTCTACTTCCCCCCCTGACCCTGACATTTAGATGAAAATGGAATAGCTGAGGCTTGAGCACACACTCCATTCTGTTTCTATGGCATTCATCCAGAATAAATGGGCAGAATGGATAGCAAAGAATGACAGCTTCTTAAACTGTCACAGATCAGTCACCTAGCATAGCCTGTCCGCACAATTGACTTTTATTCTATGCATTGGCAATCCAGTGTGTTTCTGGTTTTAAATGATGCTCTTACTATAAGCATGACTGATTCTATTTAGGAAGAGAACATATTCTTATATCTTTTTCCAGTAATAACAAGATTGTTAACTACATCTGTTACTTACTGGTTTGCTTCTAAATAATTGCTGGATGATGAATTACTTTATTCTCTTCCCAGGTATAATTCAAGTTGCAGCACAAATTTTGGTATTGTGTCTTCACTGGTGACATACCCTGGTGTAATGTAACTTACTGCAGTTTGTGCCAAAATCTTGCCTGACTGTTTTCGGAGGTGGATTGCTTTATCAGCCTGACTTATCAGGGAGAACTGGTTTGAATCTCAGTAAGACTGCGGTAGCAGTAAACACTGTTCACAAAATGCAAAAATTCAAGGTTTCAGATAGTTCCTATTGTAATGCTGTGATAGATACAATTGTTACAGTGTTGTTATGCATGGCCCAAGTAACAATACTTATTAATAAAAGTACTTAATAAAGAATTAATTACAATCAGTTTGCTTCCCTATTATTGGTTAGTAATGTTTAAGGATTTCTTGTCATAGCATTTGCAGCAACGTACCTACCTGTAAGAATTGGGGTGTATTTCAAAAAGTAGGATATTTTTGTTCTCTGTCAAAGTCAGTGTGCTGCAGGCTTACAGTACCATTTGCATCTCAGTAAACTGAATTATAACTGTCTTAAAAATTTTAATATTCATTAATGTGTGTAAAACTTCGGAAGACTTTGGATAAACCACAATAAAAGCCATTACAGAGCACACAGAAAAGGAGTCTTTTGGTGACATTCTCCCTCCTACACAGCCAATAGACTTTTCATCTGATCTGGGGAAGCCACAGGTTAATTTCTTAGTAAGTAATTCCTTTGCAGTTCAACTCAGACTGCAGTTGAGGGTTAATTTATTTTTACTATTTATATTTTTGCAGTAGCAATTTTAAGATTTGAGACAATGTTTTTGAGGGAAAGCTTTTAAGATACAAGCAGATCTTCTGGTTGTCTGAAGCTGTCTGAAATGAGCAAGTGGTTACTAGGAATCATCAGTGTCAATTTTGCAACTACATATGCAGGTTACTTAACTATGTCTGTTGTGTTAGTTTAAGTTGAACAACTTCCTTCACAAACTCTGTTATCCAAACTGTTGCAGGGTGTATAAAAGTCACAGTCACTCTTAAATTAGTCTAAGGATATCTTTTTTCGATCTTAATGTTTCTAAGGTTATCATGATGTAAAGCATTAGAGATGTGGCCTCTTGTTTGCTTAAATAAACTAACTGTAGATTGCTTTGAAAGAAGGGCTTCAAAATATGAAATGCTCAACAGCTTTGACACCTAGTAAACAATGCATTATCTTGCATTCTGGATGGCTTGGATATTTTTAACAGCATCATATATAGAATTTGTTTAGTCTCTGTAAAATACTTCATAGCTATGAAAGAGATGCCCTTAATTCTTCCGTTATAAAAAGTCAGGTGCAAATAATCTTTTTTTTTTTTTTTTTTTTTTTTGTAAAAAATATAATATTGTTAGCGCAGTTTTTGAAGCAGTTCAGAAAAAATCATCCCTGAAAATTAGGGGTTTAGCAACAAAGGAAGCAGCACACCATAGGATTTGTTGATCCAAATTATGTGGTTACTGAATGCCAACCAGCTGCTACTTTTTTGCTGCCTATGTAGCATTCTTGGCGTGAGATGTTTGTGCTTAGTACGTGCCCTTATTTCTTGGAAGGTGGTTATTTAACATGCATCATTTTTCATGGTAGATTGGAAGAATACGTACTTAAACTAGCAGCACCACATAGCATTACTGTAAATTTTTACTGGCCTGAATGTGGAATAAGAACCTGGCTAACGAAATTCCACAATACTAGTTCCATACATGAAATACTGTTGTTAATATGGAGTGGGAGATTGACTTATAATGACCTGAAATAGGACTCTTCTTTGCACTGTCCCTCCAGACTTAAGAAAGTAAGATATTAAATGTACAAAAGGTGTTGCACAATTTAGTACAGACTTAGAACTTTATTCCAAACCCTAGACTGTTGTTACTTATCTTTTGTCTTACACACTTGAAAAGAAAAATGTCTAGATTTACTTGTCATGTATTTAGAGAATACCTGACTCTACTACTCACTTCTTTTGTGTGTTTGTTTGGGATTTTTTCCCCCTGAAAAAGGCTACGGGAGTAAAAAACCGATATAATACTATTGCAGAAGTCTTCCAGCTTAATCTGTCTTCTTCTAACAACTGATCTGCATAAGGTGTCTCAATTAAAGATAAATTGTAAGCTTATTAGAAAAGCTGCCAAGGTCATAATGAGGTTTACCCCCAGAACATGTAGGTCCATGGCCAGGAAATGGCCAAGGCAGGGGGTTAGTTTTTACAGAACAAGAGTCTTGCTTCCCTTAAAACTTGAGAGCCACACAAGATTATTTGCCTTCCAGGAAAGGCGTTACAGGCTGAAATCCAAACCTCATGTTCATTTACAGCTTGCAGTCTTCTTAACTTTAACCCTAGCACCTGAAACAGCTCTAGGAGGCTACTGGATTTCACAGTTGAACTACTTTTCACTAGGGTGGTCTTTCATCACTTGATTGGTTGCAGACCACGCTCCGTAGCAAGTCTGTCTCACTTAGCCTTTAAAGGTTAAATCATAACTGTTGTCTTTTCTAGCTAATTATTCAGGCAACATAAACTGCTTTCAGGTGGCAGCATTGTATTCATGCTCACTTCGTTCCCAAAAGAAAATGAACATGAAAAGATTTCAGCATAAATAAGGCATGAAACACAGAGTAAGGGAGACAGATGATCTCTAACATTCTGTATAATATTTTCTTAATTGTAGCATATTTACATAAATCTTACTAGTGATACTAGCAGTCCAGCTGACCCCACAGATTAAAATGGCTCAGTTGTACATTTTGTGAAGACACTGGAATGCAGTGTCTCACGCAAGCCCTCAGCCAACCATCTGCCTTAGTACTTGGCTTTGATCCAGCAGCACACTTAATTTAATTTAGTACAGTAAGCTGCCATATGAAAAGTCCTAAACTGGGTCAGACTGTATTCCAAAATAATGTATGTCTGGGTTTTTTTGTTCTGTAAAGACCATTGCAAAATTCACAGATGCTCTGCAACAGTCACCTTGCTGTTATAGTTTGTGTATAATTACAAAAGGAACAAGTTTAATTTGCATGGGTCATGCACTTGTGTACACTTCTACACAAGTTCAATTTAATACACATCAGCTCTAGGTCACTTTGTTCTTTTAAAGCATCCAGTCTGGTCAAGCCAGTCCCTTACCTTGAGATTAGCCAGTGTCCTTTTCTTCTTCCTTTGGGTTTGACTTCACTGTTGACAGTGCTTTCTGTTATAAACCACATCAATCATGACCACTTAAAAACTCTGCTGTTATCAAATGTACACCTTGTGTGTGTTCCAGAACGAAAGAAGGAGCCCCAAATCATCTGTTTAA
This sequence comes from Psittacula echo, assembly GCF_963264785.1. Taxonomy (NCBI): domain Eukaryota; kingdom Metazoa; phylum Chordata; class Aves; order Psittaciformes; family Psittacidae; genus Psittacula; species Psittacula echo. The sequence continues at coordinate 44,712,135 of NC_137742.1, read as the reverse complement.
AATACAGTAGCTCATTACTTTGTATCTCAGGTACTTGTTCCTTTAGTCCAAAGTCTGAATGTCTAAAATACTGTATTTAAAAAAAAGATATTTTCAGATCTATGAGTGAGCTCAGGAAGATATTAACTACGCAAATCCCTTTATGCTAAGCACCAGGAACCAAATTTTAATAGGGAGGTAGATCAAATCTGGTGTACGCAAGCAGGGGTGGCTCCTGGTCAGCTAATTCTATAAGGAAGCTGACTCATTTGGCATTTCCGCTCACACAGCTCCCTGTTGTGGAGAAAATGCTGTTATTCACAGGAGAGGAAGAAGTCTTCACCTTAACATTGTTCATGTAGCTGTGTCCACCTCACAGACCTTAATGATGTGTGGGCAGATTTTCCTCTGCCTTTGAGCTGTGCTCAGAGAGAAAGATAAATTGCAACTTGACAATCTTAAGGGTAATATAGGTTAGTGCTTAGGAGTGACCACCTTCCTCTGTGACTTGTCCACCAGGGCAAGGTGGCTATGGACAAAGCACTCGCTGGCTGTGAAAGAAAATTGAAGAAGATGGACAGAGGAAATGCCTCCTTTGGTTCTATTCTGTGGGTAACAGAGGCAGTTACGTCCCAAGGGGCACCTTGGCTGCCTGTGAAATTCCCCCTCTACAATCCCTGCTGTGAACTTCCCCCACACCATGGTGGAGGCTGGCTGAGTGAAAGCATCCCCGCAGAAGTATGAAAGGTAAGGCTGGACGTAGGAGCAGGGTTGTTGAGGTGTGATCACCAATGAGTCACGAATTTAAGAGCGGACACACCAGCCTAAAAATCTGAGGGAAAAAACAGAGGACATCTGGGTGGCAGTCTCCAGGCTGAGCCACCAGTGCCAGTGTGTGGGCAACCGACACCTCTCTGTGGGGCTGAGCGTACCACCAGAGTCCACCCTGCCTGTGCCACTAATGCCTGCCTGGCCCCCAGAGCCTTCTTGGGCTGGTTAGCACACTACTAGCACTTTGCCTTGCAGCTCACTAAATCCCAGCTGTGTTTCATACATGCCAGCCAGTGGGTAATTGCCTTATGCTTTTATGTTGTGTATATCCTGTTTACACCCAGCATAAGACTTGTGAACAAACAGACCCAAAAGAAGGGTCCTAACATGTCTTATAACCACTCATAAACCCACTTGGGTGAATTGTACAAAATACTAGCCCTTCAGGAACAGAGCCATGAGTCTGCAGAAGCAGGATTATTCAGTATGTTTCTGTGAGCAAGAGCGCTAGGAATCCCCAAGTAATTGCATCTTTTTAGGTTATGGCCTTTGTGTTCTATTTCTACCATTCTCCCTTCTATATTCATACAGATCTTTAATTATTGCCAGCTGTATCATTAATATCTCAATTTGAGAAAGCAATTTTTTTTCCCTACAAAAGTGGGATATAAGTCTGCCTTATATGTTCAGATCATCACCGTAAACCCAGATCCAAAAAGTTATCACTGTTAAATGTAATGATTTACATCACCCTTATCAGGTGCTCATGTGAATGGAATAATACAAATGGAGTACTTCAACAAAACTTCAGAAGTATGTGTCAAATTTGAGGGTGGAAAGAATGTGTCTGAGACCCCAGCCTTAGGTGCAGAAAGCCTTATGTGTTAATCGAGCTCTGAGGTTTGCAGAAAGAGACATGAGCCAAATGTGTCTGCTGAGGGCTGAGTAATTCTCAAGAAATTTGGAAAGCCATTTTCTCATTCCCAGCTGAAAAGCAATATATGCTTCTAAGTGCTAAGGATTTAAACTATGCCAAAAGAGAAAGAGAAGTGGTGATGGATTGAAAATTAAGGAGATGGCAAAGAGATTTCAGGTATCTTAAATGTACCTGGTTTTAGTGCCTCAAAAAAACAAACGGAGAGGGGATGTGACACAGTTTAGGTACAACAAAGTAATTATTATTTCTGAATTCTAAGATTCAGGTTCTCAAAATAATTCATTTTTAAGCTAACTAAATTTCAGTACTGTCTTGAAAGGAAAGATATTTTTCCTGGTATACTGACAAAAGAGGAGGTACTGTTTCCTACAAAACACCACCCGACACTTCAAGGCTAGAGCCTTGTGTAGCACGAACCCAAGCCCATTTTTCTTCTTCTTTTTAGACATGTACTTTAAAGCTTCATTCATAATGTAGGTCAATACTGTGAAAGAAATGTACCATTTTCCAGCCCAAGGTTTGTAAATTGGGAAGGGCAGTTATAATACATCATGTAAGGGTATAAAATATTGATTGCTATAATAAAAGCTATGATGACTGGTAGTACACTAAAAACACGTTGCCCGATAGTATTACATATGTGAAATATTCACATCCCCACATGATGCCGGTTATCAGAATAATCCCTTGAGAAATTTTGTAAAGAAGTGAAAAAGCAGTCCATATGGCATTCAGCAGTGTAGCATGTTTCATAGCTGCAAGACTCTTCCGGGGAGCAGCTATATCTTATTTTTGCACAGAGTTACTGTGTATGCATCTTAAATTTTGTTATTTTCACCATACACATCTGGCTGCCAGTTAATATCTTACAACCAAATAAACACCAGCAAGTACACACTGCAGCTGTGGCAGTGTTGGAGGAGACAAAAAATGTCACTCCTTGTTTGTGAGCAGGAGCCCTTCCAGGCAGCCCTATTAGTGGCAACTAGAGGTATTTGTACTGTATTTCCCTCGTGACTGCTCTTTTTGAATGAGATGTCTCTAATGATGAGGCAGGCTTTGTCCTAATGAAGTGGTGGAGGAGATGTACTTCAGTAGGTATTGGCCGTGAAATGCTACCAGGAATCATTAAAATAATGTTTTCCTGTACCTTCTTCCTCTGGTATAATTTATGCTGTTGTTTTTTATCTATTGAACAGTCAGTGATTAATCTACGAATGAGGTATACTATAGGTATACCTATATTATAGAATATAGGTGATAACCTAGAATAAGATATATTGCTATAGAAAAAATATCCAGTATGTTTCTATGCACTGGCACGATTTCCAGATGAACAATTTTCTTTCCTCACAGACTGGAAGAGACAGGGGACCTGTGCTACTGAACCAGGGGAAGGGTTTGTAACCTTATCTCTGCCATTATCCAGTGCTGACAGCTCTAGGAAAGATATGAGGAGCTATTTATTGGCTTACCTAGTCAGAACAAAATAGCTCCTAGCAACCAGAAATTGTCCAAAACCCTGCTGTGATAGAGGTATTTCCCCCCTTCGTTAACTGATCATATTTTACCCCATGTATGCTGTCGCTGTTTTCAGTATTGTTTAATATCTTCACTTCAATGAAGCGCTGTGACATGTTTATCCCTGTGAAGGTCTTGTGCTACATTTTTTCTATCCTACAAAATATTCCATTTGTTGTGTCTGAGATAATAGCTGGCCACAGGCCAGGTCTTGTATTTCTAGGTGGAAATAGCTACAGTCACAAGACAGGAAAAATCCAGCACGCCTGTTAAGACTTAATAGGTGTGCTAGTGATGCCGTTAAATCACCATAGTGAATTCAGAGTTAACAGATAGAAATCTAAGCTGGTAAAACAGTGGACGAGGACGACAGAAGCACTCAGAATAGTCTGACCTGCAGGCTGGCAGTAATGCTGTCTTGGAAAGAAATTACAGCTAACACCACAAATCTTCCCTTCTGTACTTTTTGTTCAAATGCCTGAAGGTTCTGCAAGTTTCCTGTTTTGGGGAAACCTGAAAGATCTGCATTAATCCATGTTTTTGTAACTTTCGGGAGAGTAGCATAAGACCATGCAGTAAATGTTCAAAAGAGCTAATTTTGACACTACTTTTAAGTATAATGCATATGATTTGCTTGCAAATTAGCATAGACTTTATAGATTTTCAGGACAAGAGACACGATTACTTTCATTAGTGCTGCTTAAAGGGTCATAACGTAGCTGCTGTTTTAGGCTGATCAGTGATGGCTGAGAGCAGTATTTGTAGTTCTGCCCCGAGTTAAGACTCTGAGAGCTGCTGAATCCTGAGGAAACTTCTTAAATTGTTAATTATTACTTCTGATGATTGACAAGGAAAAATCCCATTTTCTAGTTTTAATGTATCTGACTGTTGATATCTAGCACTTGATCTCACTTTGTCTTCATCTGCTTACTGTTCATAAATCATTACAACGAAGTTATCTTTTCTTTGTGGAAGCTAGTTTTCTTTCAATCTTTTCTTGAAGTTAATGGACTGCATGTCTTCGGCCTGTTTTCCTGTAAAGCAACCTCATAAACTTGGATTTACTCTCACAGGTTATTCTGAGTGATCCCTGGGTCACGAGCTCCTGTTCAGCAGTGGTCATCAGAGACCGTACAGTAGTCCTGCACTGTACCCACAAATTTCCTGATCCTGTAGGCACTGGTATACTCGTTTTTCTGCTTCTACTAAACCTTTTCCTGGCTCTGAGATAGTCTGTCTGCCTTGATTCTAACCTCTTTGTCTATGTTACTGTTCTCCAAAACTATGGACAGTATTGCAGAACAAGTTTTTATTTTTCAGATGTCTGACCTTGAACTTCTGTGCGGGAAGACTTGTGAGCTCAATGAATTTTGCAGTTTACTCTATGTTCAGCTGGTAAGCACTCTCCTTTTGGAGAATATCCTCTCTATTATTCTTGCAAAAGTAGAGACTTATATACAGATTTTTTAATTTAAATGAAACTTAAAAAATTCACAGAGCATAATTTTTCACTTCAAAATATGCCTGTTTAAAATTCAATGCAAACTTATGTCAATCTAAATTTAAGCAGATTGTAGAAGCAATTTAAAAAATTAACTCTAACTTGTTTTAACATCTAATGCCTTTGAAAACTATGAGCTAGTGACATGGGAAAGAGTACGTCATAAGTGAGCTCAATGTAGGTAGGAAGGATCCCTTTCTGTCAACCATGCGAATTGCATGGCAACTAAAGCACAGATCAGACACCAAAAAAGCATCAGTTGTTAATGCCAGCCTGAAGATCTAGATTTGATGTCCACCACTGCCTCTGCTTTGTGGCGTTAGCCAGGTCCCTGCTCCTGGCTTCTCAGAGCTGGTGAGTATGAGCTCCTGAATGCCTGACTTGAGATCACTGAAACACTTGAAAGGAGTGGGAGCTGGTTCTGAATGCGTGGAGTGTACTCATAAGGCACTTGAGTATTGGTAGTTATTTTGCATCTTAAATTCACCAACACTCCAGGTCTCAGCAAAAAAAATGGAGGAACCTCCCCACCCTCTTACTTAAACACTTTGAGTTTGCTAAATAGAAATACAGTGATGAGCATCACTGTATTTAAAAAAACCCCTTGTTTCTAAGAGTCCTGCAAGGAACTTGGGGATTTTGGTTTCAGAATATTTTGAATAGTGTGAAGTTAATAAGGCAGGAGACCCTACAGTGGACAATAGGGATAAAACAGCGTATCAAATAGTCACTCAGTAAGGGTATAGAGTCTCTTTCCTGCAGTGAATGAGGCACAGATGCAAGGAAAAAAAAATTACACATACAGATTGCATCATTTATAAGCATATGGGTGCTGAATAGAGTCTGTGCAGGCAGCTCTGGAGTTCTTGAATGCAGCTTTATTACTACATTAGTGCAATTTTATATGGAGCATATAGTTAAGTCTTCCACTGCACTCCACCACCAAGTAAATGTTGTTTCAATCTCACTGTCTTCAAATGATTCCATCAAGTTACATGTTTTGAAAAAAGAATGAAAGTTTGACAAGAACTTTTTCATCTTGCTATTAACATATGTAGAGCACATAGATGTTTTGACAGAGTAACTGTAAAATATTATTAGTTTATTTACATAATAAAACCCCTCAAACTTCCATAAAATATCCCCAAGCAAGAATTAAAACATCTGTTTTTATCCTGTGCTTATTTTCAAAGGAAAGTGTGCAAAATAATTGTGTTTAAAGCAGAATAAAAAATAGTAACTTGCCCAAAGAAAACTTACCTCCAGTATTAAATGCCCCTTGTGTTAAATGCCCCAGTGTTAAATGTACACTTGCTCTGAACATAAATTGCTTTTATTTTCAAGGTTTATATATGGGCTGTTATTCATACTCTTGATTGCTTTTTATGTCAAAGCAAAAAGAAATAATTGCTCTTTCTTTCCACACATCTTGGAAGATGCGAAATTCAAGAAAGCAGAAGGCAGATTGCAAACTTGAAGTCTGTATTTGTTGTTTGGCATCATAACTGAGGTTATGAGAGATGAAGTAGCTCTTTTGAATGTCACAAGTAGTAAAAGGAAAGGTAATTCTCTCTAGAAATGGACCGTGTAAACAATTAAGATTGGGATGTTTGTAAGGTGAACATGAGAAGTGAAATTCTTGTATTTCCTCTATTTTCTTCCCTACATAAATTGCTAAAATTACCAGATAAATGCAGAAGATAGTTATACAAATTTCAGCATGTCTAAAAACCAAGACTGGGGTAATTTGTGGCTTTATAAGAAAAAAGCAAGATAATTATTGTCCTCAACTGTTCCCAGTTTTGCAAAGGAAACATCATTCCATTAATGGCGTTCTGAGTGGAAGCAGAGTAAGCTGTTTGCTCTGAATTTAGATCCTGTAGAGAACTTTTGAAATTAAAGCTTTTGCTTTACTTACGAGATTTTCTGAGAAATAATGTATTATAATATAAGCTACCCAGTACAGAACGTTAGAATTCAAATAATGGAATTTATGAAGTGTTCAGCCTGGTTTTCATAGTGTTCTCACTGGCTTGGCTCTCCAGAGAGACGGCATCCTTCTCGGAAGAGGATGCGGAGGCTGTGGGGCTGTGACATGCTGGACATAACATGGAGGGTTAAGTGCTGTCCACCCACAGTCATGTTCTAAGCTCAGCAAGCTGGGTACGTAAAGCGAGAACAGTGCTGGGAAAACACAACCTGGGCAGCTGGGAGAGAGATTCTGGAAATGGTGAGGTCACAGTGCTAGGGCCACCCCAGGCACGCAGCAGGAACCTGGGGAGCAGCAGGATGCGGTGAGGCTCTGCAGGCAGGCAGGCAGAAAGCAGCAAGAGCAGGCCAGGCCTCACTGTGCTGGGGCTTTGCAGGGTGCCAAAAGTCTGCCTCTGGAGGAGAATCCAGCTGCAGGACACCGGCTTTCTCCTGAGACCACATGCTCCATGACAGCAGCTTCCTTCAGGTACCATGACATCTTATTGCACTCCTCACCCAGCTGAGCAGTGCAATGCTTTCATGCAGTCTGCTTCAGCAGTCTGACACAATTCAATGACTTGTTTTGGGGGGGTATCTCCCTTTGATTTTCCTCTGTTGGTTTTCGGTGGGTTTGTTTGTTTGTTTGGGCTAACAACTGGGCTGTGATGGAAGAACTCATTGTGTCCAGCATCTCTGGTCTGAATGAGGAGGTCCTGGTCCAGCAGCTAAAGCACTCCTTGCAAGAAAACACAGTCTTGTTCATCCGCTGCCTGCCTGAAGTAGTCGGGCTTTGGTGCAGCGAGGCGGCTCACCGATGGCTGGACTTAGCGGATTCCCAGGCTGCCGGAGGGCAGGAGGGCCACCGTGCGGCCACACTCTGCCATGCTGCCTCCTCTGGGGAGTGCTCCCATCTCCAGCCCGGCCTCCTTGTCAGCCCTCCTGGTCCCACCGTGAATGAGCTCCCCAGCACCTCAGTCACGGCCCTTCAGGGCAAACCCCATGAGAAGCCTCACCAGGAGCTGCCCAAGAGGGATGCAGGTCCTTCCTCTCCCAGCCAGGGAAGGGACTACTTGCATGGGGGGACTCAGTGACCCCCGAAAAGGAGGGCTGGCAGCCCCCAGGCCTCTTCACCACCATGCAAAAAAACACCCAACCAGCAGCACTAGGAGTGCACCTAGGAGCTGGCAAAAGCAAGGCCAGGCCAGGAACTGGGGCACGTGTTGGCCCCCGAGGGGGACTGGAGGCTCTCAGCAGTGATTTAATTTCAGAAGAAAATAAAACTGTGAAAACTACAGAAATGAGCCTTAGTCTGAAATCTGCCAACCCCATCCTGTGGTGAGGCAGCTGGAGGTGATCAATGCGCTCGACTGTGTGGTCTGGAGGGCAGTTTCCAATGGCAGGTTAGTGCAGACCTTTCTCCTGGTGGAGATAAAGGAGCCCGTGTCCCAGCAGGTGGGAAACTGGCAGGGCAGGTTCCTCATGCCAGCAGGCAACACCCTGGGCCTATCAAGTAGGCAACGGCTCCAGGTTGCTCTTGCTCTCTGGCTTCTGGGGTTGGGGACGCAGGGATCCACCTGCCCCTGCCAAGGCACTGCCCCTTTCCTCAGAGGGAAAGCCTGAGTGGGGCAAGCATGGAGGAGCTGCGTAAAACCAGACTAGGTGTAACAGAGGAGCTGCTTCATTCATCTATATTTACTCTTCCCTTCCCTATGTTGGGCCTGTTGGCCCCAGCGCTACGGTGCCTGGACCTCTGCTCTTGCAGGGGTCTTCCTCCTCATTCAGGCATCATGTGTCTTCATGTTATGGATACTTGCATATTTTCTTTGTCATGAGGCCTGAGAGTGCCATGCAGCTTTAAAGCAGCATGAGGCCTTGTCCACTGCTCATGGAGGGCCTCTCTGCTGTGTCTGGGCAGGACAGCTTGGCACGGCCCCTTTTCCAGAGCAGGCTACAATGGAGCTGGTATCTGGCCAAGCCCTCTTTGCTCTGCCTTAGCTGCCATGGGGCCTGGCTCCTGCACGGGCAAGGCACTTGAATCAGGATGAAGAGGCCACGCATGGACCAGGTCCAAGCCCCACGGTGCTCAGCTCATGGCCTGAGCAGGGCAAGATGAACATGTTTTTGCCCTAAAGCACGGCTTTTTTCATGCTATGGCTACTTGCATGTTTTCTTTGCTGTGATGTGAATGCCACTGGGCAGTTTATTGTAGTAAATACCTGGTTCACTTCTTGAAACACTCACTTGTTTACTTTTTTTTGGCCTTAGTTTTGGCCTTTGGAACACCAAAGTGACACCTCTGAATTGCTAATACACACCATAATCTGGGACAACAGCAGGTGATAGGACTTCAGTGTCTCTGACTAGAAGGGGCACTGCAGAAAGACTTTGGTTAATCTGCCAGGTAGCAGATTTGCCAGATCTGTTCCCTGAGAAATAAACTTTCCTGTAATTGCTTGATAATCATGTGAAGCAATTTTGGAGGTTTGAGGATGATTATATTCATAACAGAATAAGCCCTGGGCTTGAGTGATATCCTGTAACCCTACAATGTTATGTTAAGCTTTCTCATAAAACCAGAATTTATTTTACTATCAGTTAGCAGAAAATGTACCATCTGAGTCATAATTCATAAAATGATTGCATACAGCAAGGAAAACATCATTGATTATTTGCAATGTACTGCAAAATGAAAATTGATTCAATTTGCTCTAGACTTACGAAGATAATATTTTTCAGGACTTGCTGAAAGTATCTGTATTTGAAAAGGATGATCAAGGTTACCACAGCATTTGTAGGTCTATGGACTTTGGTATTCCGTATTTCACACAGCTCCTTAAGCCATGCATATATACTTTCAAACACTTAGGACATGTATATCCTCATTAACTTCCCTCTCTTTTCTTTTTTATCATTCCTGATGCATGTGTTTAATATTCTCTTTTATACTCTTTCTTTTCCTGACTCATGCAGGATTACTGTTCTAATTTAATAGTAAATACAGGAAAGTCACAGATGTTGCTTTTGACATTGCAGCTTTTGACATTGCAGCATTTGGAAGAGCAATGAAAAAGATAAAAACCTCCTTATTCATTTACAGATAACATTGTAATTATCTGTGATGGATAACATGAGTGAATGGAAAGGCTCTGTCCCTCATTTAGCAGCTGCTTTAATATCACCCTTGGGACAGGGGATTCCAGAGCAAGCAATATCTGATGCCAATAAGGAGGGGCTCACAGACAGGTTTTGAGGAAGAGGCTTGTTGCTCTACCTGACCACTTACAGATGTGCAATTGGAGAAGTGATCTATTCTGTCTAAAACTGACAATGCAATTACAGTCTCTGTTACCATCTGACATTTAGGTAAATCACCATCCTTTCCTGATGTTCCCCTGTCAGCTCATAAACCTAACCCAGTGATTCACTCTTCTTAGCTATGTAAACCCAACTGTAATAACTGCAAGGCTGAGTTTGTTACGGAGGGTTGTGGCAATGTATATAGCCTATATGAATCAAAATTTCTCCCTAGAATAAGTTTTATAGTAAATGGAAGCCAAACTTTCCCTCAAGTACTTGGGAAAAAAATGCTAGAATTGCCTGTTGCTTGCATGTAGGTGACAATGTTAACTCTGCAGAGACCAGCAGGAGCTATGGCCACTCCCTGTGTCCACAAAGGCAAATTCAGAAGTCTGTTGCTTTTAATTTTTCCTACTTGCACTACCTCGATCTGTCTTCAAATTCGGAGGTTTGAGATCCCAGGTGCAGCTGGATAGCAATCCCCCTGATACATTCACTGCATAAAACCACGTGGCAATTGTCATGTAACCTTTCTCTGTCAGGTGTCTGCCTTTTCAGTTAATACCATGCGTTCATCACTGGCTATTTGAAATAAATAGAAGGATGCAGTGGAATATATATTTATTTATGAAACCAAATCTGGTTAAAGACTGATCATTGTACATGTAAAAGAAACTACAAAGCAAGTGAAGACATAACTACAGACAGAAGCTGATGCCCCTTGTACTGCAGCTGTGTGACTTCACCATCTTCTTCAGAGGTCATTTAGTCTGTTAGCATAGGAATAAAAAGCATTCTATTGAGCAAGTACTGTGTTTCTAAATGTTGCTGAGAAGTAAGTTAAGATGTACCCACCAGTACATTTCTTCGATCTTAGAGGGTTTTATGGACATCAAGTTTCCCTGCAGGCTCCTATCATTCTGTTCTTTAAGAACATTCTCAGAAGCAGCAACATTTTAACTCACTGGGATGACTCACAGGCACAAACTAACATACTAATTTGATGCAGTGAGATGTAGCTCCAAATAACATCTTTGCAGGACTCTATCAATAAAAGGGAGAAAATTAAAATCATGGAAGTTTGCATCTAATGTAAGAGTAATCACATTATCACGTAAAGGCAATGTTTGTAGATACAGCGCTGCATGAATACAATGTTACTTAATCTTTGTGTTTCCCATCCATGAGCTGAAATTCAGTTCAGCTCTTCAAGAGACAGATTCCTTGTACAACAGAAAATAGACTCCGTGACAGTGACTGTACAGAAACCAGACTTCCTGTTTGGTGGCAAATTTTACAAGTTTAAGAGAAAGTTCTGAAAATAACCCTCATGAAAAAGAAATCCTTTGTGGTAATCAAAATAAGATACCAACACTCTGCAAATAAATTTTTAAAATGAGGCTCATACAAAAATTCTTTTCAAAATGAAAAAACAAATTACTTCATTCTGGAGTTGTCCAAAAGAATGTCAAGGGAAATTCTTTCCACATCTTTTTGTTATAAAAACTGGGATCAGTACTGAATATTCCTGTAAAATTTTGCCATTTTAAGCAACCAGTAATTTCTGATGGGGCAAAAAACTATAGGTAAAATTCTGATTATCTCTGAACAGAACGATCTGCAAGGAAGAAGTCACAGCTTGTGAGAGGCCATGTAAGTATTTATCAGTTGAAGGAAAAAGTTTGATTCAGGTCCAGCTTTTAGTATATTAATTATTTTTCTTAACTGCTAGTTAATGCATGTTGTTCCACTCAGCTTTCTCCAATGTATAGTAAGTAATTCTGTAGGCCAAGAAAAGTTTTGTTTGTCAATGCAGTAAATTGGCTACTATTTTTCTTACATGAATGAGATGTATGCATCTATGCAGGGCAGAATTCCAACATCCTTCATTACAAATCAACAATATCCTACTGTTATGTGAGCTGTGCCACTTTTCCATTAGCAAAGGCATACCAAAAGAAGCTAAGTAGGCAGTTCAGGGAATTGTTAATGTACTAAAACCCCTTTTTATGTAGTTCATTAGTTTGGACAGCTGGCTGTTTTCAACAATTATGAAGAGTTGATATATTGGCTGGTTTGTAATCTCTTGCTGGGAAGCAACTTGGTAGTCTCAAGCCAAATGCCAGCGAGAAGGGCTGCAGTAACAAAATCCACCAGACAAACTGTAGTACCCTAGCAACTTCAGTCAGTAGAGCTGCAAGCAGGCCAGGAAATCCACCTTTTGGATGAGGGGACCTGATAAAAACTAGCTTGTTGGTGCCCTCTTTCCTGGAGACCTGCTACCAAGGGAGGTGTCTTTGGAGGTGCACTTCTTGCATGGCAGCACTAGCTAATGGGACTGTCTGTAGGAAAGGAAAGCAAAGCAGGGCCTGGGCAAAGCCAGAAGTCCTCTTGAAAGGTACTCTGGTAGCTGTCCCCTGGGAAAGCGAGAAAAAGCCAGAGTTGAAATGCCCCTGTGGCCAGCTGGGGAGCAGGAACTGGGCTCTGCTCTGCCTTGCTCCCCTGAGGAATGACAGAGGAAGCAGACATACATCTCATGCCTGATATGTGGTGTTCCAGAGGAAGTCTGAGTGTTTGTTTTCTCCGTAAAACTAAACTAATCTTTAAATGCATGGTACTCTTTATTTAACTTCCTCCCTGTTAAGTCTTGACTTTTGTCCTCTCAAGACATTTTCTTCTGTATTTTTCTTACCTTCACAGGAGTTGTGTAAAATGAATCCATGACTGTTACATGTGACTGAGGCAAGTGCATGGTTTGCTACTTCCCTTTTATTCCAAAAATGGGAAGATTTTGTTTCAGCTTCTTACTTCTGCAAACTTTCAACCTATGTAGTACTAATCAAAAAGGCAACCCTGGGGAATTTCTGACTGAAAGGTAAAATTCAGTATAACTGAAAGCAAAGGTTTATAACAAAAGCTGTTTAATAAATTTAATTCTCTTTGTTGTGGTCATTGCGGGTTCAGCAATAATGCAGTTCTTGTGTAATATTACACCACATTCCTGGTGAACTCAGAGAAGAAACTACAGATACAAAATTATAGATGTCTGCATATCTCACTTAGAATGACCACAAAGGTATCCCTTGGAATATGATTGGAAACTAAATGAGGTAATTACTTCTCATTTCCATCTCTGCTGGAAACTGCATGTTCTTAAGCACTTACATTATCCTCCTGTTTCTGATCCCAGACAATATTATTATCCACATTAAGTGCTTTGTGGATGTTATCTTCATATCCCAGAAGGATGAAGGGATCCTTGCATCCGCCACAGAAACCTGCGGGTAACGCTTGTTTAGGGGCTAGGTGTTTGCAACAGAAGTTAAAGCCTGGATTCAGATGCCTTAAGGGGGAAGCCTGAGATTTGAATCTAAAGCAACCATTCAGGAAAAATGCATCTTAAGGGTCTGGTTGCCAGCCAAAACTATTTGGTTTAGAAGTTCATAGAATCATAGAATAGTCAGGGTTGGAAAGGACCTTAAGATCATCTAGTTCTAACCCCCCTGCCATGGGCAGGGACACCTCACACTAAACCATGTACCCAAGGCTCTGTCCAACCTGGCCTTGAACACCGCCAAGGATGGAGCATTCACAACCTCCCTGGGCAACCCATTCCAGTGCCTCACTACCCTCACAGTAAATAATTTCTTCCTTATATCCAATCTAAGCTTCCCCTGCATAAGTTTAAACTCATTACCCCTTGTCCTATCACTACAGTCCCTAGTGAAGAGTCCCTCTCCAGCATCCTTATAGTCCCCCTTCAGATACTGGAAGGCTGCTATGAGGTCTCCACGCAGCCTTCTCTTCTCCAGGCTGAACAGCCCCAACTTTCTCAGCCTGTCTTCATACGGGAGCTGCTCCAGTCCCGTGATCATCCTTGTGGCCCTCCTCTGGACTTGTTCCAACAGTTTCATGTCCTTCTTATGTTGAGGACACCAGAACTGCACACAATACTCCAAGTGAGGTCTCACAAGAGCAGAGTAGAGGGGCAGGATCACCTCCTTCGACCTTCTGGTCATGCTCCTTTTGATGCAGCCCAGGATACGGTTGGCTTTCTTTCAGCGCACACTGCAGCCGGCTCATGTTCATCTTCTCATTGACCAACACCCCCAAGTCCTTCTCCGCAGGGCTGCTCTGAATCTCTTCTCTGCCCAACCTGTAGCTGTGCCTGGGATTGCTCTGACCCAGGTGTAGGACCTTGCACTTGGCATGGTTAAACTTCATAAGGTTGGCATCAGCCCACCTCACAAGTGTCGAGGTCCCTCTGGATGGCATCCCTTCCCTCCGGCGTATCAACCGAACCACACAACCTGGTGTCATTGGCAAACTTGCTGATGGCGCACTCAATCCCACTGTCAAGTTGGACCTCTAATGCAATTCTCCCCAGGATATTCAATGAATTAGCCTTCACAAAATAGGCAACAAACTTTTAACCTGATTAACAGCAGTATCTCTGGTGAACTGATTGCTGCAACAATTTTTCTACCCTTTATTAACCTAGAGGTAAGCGATTGAGTTTTCAGTGTGTTCTGTAGCTGCTTTTTCCACAAATGCAGAATAAAATTACTTTTATTTCCCCAAACTTGGACTCCTTTCTTCTGTCACAAAACCATTATTTAAATTGTTCCAGCCACAAATGGAAATGCTGACAATAAAACAAACCCCTTTTACTGAAAATTGCCCATGAAAGCAAATGCTGCGTCCTTTTCCATTCACCCTGTAGTTTGTACTGACTAATGGGGGATAATTGGGTCCACATTCTCTAATGAAACTCATATATATCTGTGCTTTTTGAAAAAGTTATTTGCAGCCTACTACTTCTAACTGTATTTCTTCAGTGCTACTGTCCTGGGTTCAGCAGTAGCAGTCATTTTTCTCCTTCTTAGTAGCTGGTGCAGTGCTGTGTTTTTGACTTTCAGCCTGAAAACAAAGCTGATAACACCGATGGTTTTACTTGTTGCTAAGTAATGATTACTCCAATCAAAGACTTTCTCAGTCTCATGCTCTGCCAAGGAGGAGGGGAAGCCGGGAGGAAGCAGAGAAAGGACACCTGACCCAAACTAACTAAAGGGGTATTCCATTCCACATCACATCATGCCCAGTATATAAACTGGAGGGAGTTACCCGGAAGGGCTAGATCGCTGCTCTTGTTGAGCTGGTATTGGTCAGCGGGTGGTGAGTGGTTGTATTCTCTTCCTTTGTGTCCTGGGTTCAGCAGTAGCAGTCGTTTTTCTCCTCCTTAGTAGCTGGTGCAGTGCTGTGTTTTTGACTTTCAGCCTGGGAACAGCGCTGATAACACTGATGTTTTTAGTTGCTGCTCCGTAATGTTTACTCTGACCAAGGACTTTGTGAGTCTCATGCTCTGCCAGGGAAGAGGGGAAACTGGGAGGAAGCAGAGACAGGACACCTGACCCAAACTAGCCAAAGGGGTATTCCATACCACAGCATGTCATGCCTGGTATATAAACTGGGGGCAGTTACTCGGAAGGGCTAGATCGCTGCTTGGGTTGGGCTGGGTATTGGTCAGCGGATAGTGAGCAGCTGTATTCTCTCCCTTTGTTATTTCCCTTATCATTATTATTATTGGTGGTAGCAGCAGTGGTTTTGCGTTATACCTTAGTTATTGGGCTGTTCTTATTTCCACCCGTGGGAGTTACATTGTTTCGATTCTCCTCTCCATCCCTCCAGGAGCTGTGGGAGGAAAAGGGGTGGGGAGAGTGGGCGAGTGGCTGCGTGGTTCTAAGTTACCGGCTGGGCTTAACCCATGACAGCTTCACACAAGGGAACTTCCTATTTGGTATGAATGCTAATTGTGCAGCTAGTATTCTATGAGAAATATGTCAATGACTATACCGCATACTTGATTTTTGTTTCCCTGATAGTGGTATTGAAATAACAATCCCTATGTAGGAAGAAGGAATGTGGGGAAGCTGTGCTTGTTTTTGTGCTGTTAACACTAGTACCTTTGCAATGACTGGATGGTTTTAGAAGGTTGCCTGAACAGGCTGGATCTGGTTTATGAGAAACATTTTTTTAAATTGACCTTTTGGTTTTCTCTTACACCTGAGGTCCAAAAGCAGTTTCCAAATTAGAATGCAGAAGGAATGTATCAAAATGGATTTTTGAAGGAAGGGTTTCTTCAGCTGTTGCAATCTCAAATAACCACCCAAGGAAGGAAGTAAAACCATTGCGAAAGCAGCGCTGAGTGAAAGAAAGGTCCTAGAAAGAAAAGATAATGTAAGTATCTACTGCAAAGTGTCACTAGCTCCTTTGACTTTAAAGGAAAATATCCTGCAAAAATTAAGATATTTTCTTTACTTTCTGCTTATAACGAACAATTAAAAGAATCCCAAAGAAAAAAACTAAAAGAAGCATAATTAGCAAACTACACAAAAATTAATCCAAGCCCTGGAGAACAAAAGGTATTTTTCACTTTTTCAGGCAGATGGATTCAGCATCTGATGATTTGTATGAAAACTAGTAACAAACATGGCTTTCATTACCCCACCGTGCCTTTGATTTCTCTCCTCAACTGTTGATTGTTTATTTGTCCAAGCTATCATAACTCCAAGTCACTTGGGATGTGTGGAGCAGCACAGCTGTGAGCTGGCTGGCAATGTTTTATAAGTGATTCCCTGTAAATGAAATTAGAATGTGACTCTCCTGATCACAGTGTTTCTGGTGTGAGAGCAGCAGAAAACCTGCATTTCAGGGGCTGTGTTTCTTGTATCATGCTCACACTGAGCCAACCCAATACACAGATTGGAGTACTCCTGAGGGAACATCTTTGGTTTGGCTCTGTGGGACTTTTTGCTTAGCAAGAGTGTGCCATCCCGCTCTGCTGGTGATGAATGTTTACCACACTCTGCCTGTTTTGCAGGAGAAACCATAGGCCCCCTGGAGGTCAATTTTGTTGTTAACTTCCCTAAACTGTCTGGAGCAACAAGTCTTGGTAAATTCTTATTCTTACAAAAGACACAAAGCAGCGGGAGAAAGGAGAAAGAAAAGAAAGAAGGAGAGACAACAAAGAAATAAGATAACCACAGCGTGGATCAAGCAATGCCTTCTTGGTCAGCAAGCTGCGGTCCTTGCAGTTGCTGTCCTTGCAGTCAGTGAGCCTCATTGGGATCAGAGGTGTAGGGGCACATGCCATGTGGCTGAAGGACAGTTTGCCTTTTTATAGGGTCAGGTTCTCCCCAAGTCCTCCCACAGGCGAAGACTCATTTCCATGCTTGCACAAGCATCATGAGCTGTTCTGGACCTCTCCAGATGATGGTAGGGGTATCTGGTAAGCTCCCAGACCAAGTTTAACTTTGTGCCCCAATGGGTGCAGTAACAGTGTGGTGCAGCCGCAGTGTCTGTCACGCTGTCTTCAGGCAGCCTGCTCCCATGGCAGTTGATCTTTGTGACCTCAGGCAACACAGGAAAATCATTCCCCACCTTGGTGGAGCACAATCCCATGTGCTGCTGCCCTATGCTTTGCCCAAGCAACAACACACTTCTCATCATGAACAGGCTCTCAGCCTCCCTCAGTTCCTTCTATCTTTGGAGTTGTTCTGAGACAGACACAAAAAGGGTCTCTTGACCATCTCAAAGGCTCATGATTTCCCTCCTTCCTCATGAGGTGTACCATCATCCATCTTCCACTTCCTGCTCCTTGCAGCTTCTCCCTGTACAGCACTTGGCCTCTCTGCCAGCAGGTACCTGTCCTCCAAATGGCACCATGGCAATCTGAAAGTCTTCATCCTACTTTCTTTGATAGTCTGCATTCTGGGTAACGGGTGCCTAACACAAACTTGTAATAACCAAATAATGTGATATCATGCATCTTTTATGTTGAAAAAAGCTTATATTTGGCACCTCTCAGAGTAATCCTTCCAGCAAGTAGGAGGATGATGGCTCATATGGTAGCTCGTCTTTTTTTAACTCTGACTGCAAAGGAATGGAGTAATCTTTCCTATTGGGTGTTTACCAGTACCCCCAAAGGCTGGCTGCTGGCAGCCAAGTCAAGTTGTGGTTGCTACTACCAGCAATCCTGCCCTTGGAGCTGGCAGCCGCACCCATAAGAGGAGAAATTAGGGCAATTTCAGGTTCTAAATTTGTAAATCAGCACAAATACTTTAAAACTGTGGATAGTGACACAAACTGGGAAGTACTGGGAAGACAAAGTTGGTTGCTCATGCAGCATATGTGGGGTGTGAGAAATTTCCTTCTCTGCTCCTTCCTTCCTCTCCTTTGAAGGTGATTTCTGCCAGAAATATGTAGATATCTATATTGGAAAGACTGGAGATAAGGGAACAAAGGTGCTTTTCTGGGTGGTCTAGAAACAGAAAAAGTATGACATCTTCCACTACTGGTAAGAGGGAATTCTGAACCAATTTTTGGCTTTCTCTCTGACCTTTTTTTTTTTAAGGCAGCTTTTGACCTTTTTGGTTGTTTAAACTGAGTTTCATTTTGGGTTTGCAAATCCCACAGAATAAATGGTGTGCTGTTTCTCACTCAGTAAAAACTATGAGAGCTGGGTAGCTAAATGAAGGGTAATCCCAGCAAGGAGAGTATTCCCTTACAGAAAATACTTCAGAATTTTTGCACCCAGAGCTGCCATTTTACTGACTGACAGGCAGCTACAGATATCCCTCCTGGCATGCTCTCTGTCATGCTGTTTGGGTGAAACTGATGTTGGATTTCCTTGCTAATGTCTCCATATGGGCCACACTGAAGGGGACTCTGTCCGGCTCCGTGTGGCATGACCATGGTGGAGGAAACTCTCTCCTCTCTTCAGCTTAAAGTCTGAGGGACAGTCTTGGTCCAGGAAAAGAATGTTCTCAGGGGGAAAGCAAAGACACCCCTTTTCACTATGTAAGTGGGTGATGCTTGCACTGACCTTATAAAACAGATGTGTGCATTTAGTAGCCAGGGTTAGTGATTAGCCAGGAATAGTGATGCATCCTTAGCTCATGCAACTGTTGGTCTAAAATACTGCACCATATTTATTGGTGCCCCTGTATGCAAAGGAATAGAAAATATCCACTCCAAACAAGAAAATCTCGATACTGTGTTTGATACAGGAACCATCAGAAACAGACTGGTCTAGGTTCTGGACCAAACTCATTCTTAATTTAATGTCCTTGGTATCACTTTGAATTATGGCAGAGACATACTGTTAGGAAGCACAGTATGGCTAGCATGTGCTTTCAAATGCTCTACCTTCCTTTTGGTTTTTTTTTTTTTTCCATATACCTTATATAAAAAGTAACATAAAATTATCATACTTCTAATTTTACATCTAAACAGTAGCACACAGATATTTGTGTCTTGCAAATCATAATATGTAGCCTCTAACAACAGAGAGTGATAGCTGATCACATTTCAGAACTAGTATTTTGGTTTTGTATACAGAAGAATACATCTTGGCTGCCACAGCAATTTAAAAATAGCTGATTCTCTGTTTACAGTCAGGGAAGCTGAAACACGGAAGGGTCGAAGGATTTGCTAAAGGGATTTATATCCACAGCAGATTTGAAAATAAAACTTGAATTTCCTGACTGAGCACTCTGTTAAAACGTATAACCTTTTTCACTTTTGAATGCTGATATCTCTGAACTGACATGCAGAAACCGTTGTCAGAGAGAAGCATGATACTGGTAGTTCAGGATAGGTGATGAAGAAATGCCATACACTTTGGAAAAAAACTTACCAAATTAAAGGAGCTGGAATAAGTTTTCATTTCTAGTGCAGTATTTAGAAAGTAGCTGAGCATTTCTTTTTATGTCTTTCTCATAAAATGACATAATTTCTCCCATTCCCCCAAAACAATAACTTTTCAGACTAGTGGGAGCAACTTAAACATACACAATTTGGTTATGTATTAGTGAAATAAATGCAGGGAAGATCTCTCTTCATAGGCTGTAGTCTGCTTAGTGGTTGTTTCTGATGGCTAGGCTTTGCTTTTTATTGCTTCTGTTTCCTCAACTTTCATTTTTCGTAATACCCATGGATGGCTGTTCTGTTTTCTCAGCTGAGAAGCAGACTTGCTTGTCTCAGCTGCAAAAGAGCAAACTGGGATAGGATGTTTCTTGCAGACTTGACATGGTCACTGCATTGAATGTGATTTCCCATCTGTTAATCTACTCCCCAGGCATGGGGACCTTTCTGGATTGGCTGCAAAGGCAGCATACCGATGAGCGGTGGGGATCTGAGTGCTGGGTCACTGGTAGGGAACAGCAGCCCTTCTTAATCAGACTGGTAGCAACAGCAATTGCACATGGGAAGGAGGCTCATTTCAGGGAGATACCTGCAGTAAGAGGAAGTCCACTGATTCAGAAAAGATTTATACAGAAGGCTGTACACTAAAGGCGGAAGAGACTAAGAGAAGTGCTGAGCCTTTCCCCAGGTACTGACTGGCAAGACACAAAATACATCCTAGCATCCTGGACCCCCACTTCTGCATCCTTAGTGGCTGATCTGGGCATACACTCATCTCCCTGGGGCAAGGTGAGGTGCCAAGGCACATGTACCTGCCCCACATACACGCAGCCAGCACAACAGGAGCAGATAAGATTCAAAGTTGCTCGTCCTGTGGCAAGAGCAAAACACATTCAAAAATAAGATGTAAGGGAGCTGTGGCAAACTATCAGGAGATGATAAAATCACCCTTGGGACCTGGTTTTGCCCGTAACACAAGCAGAACCTCTGCCTGGGTTCCCAGCTTTTATGCTTTGCACACAGCTAGTAAGCACCTATAGCAAACATGTAAGATAGGCCTCATATTTTACACAGTTTTTCTGCTTAGAATGATGAAGGGTTTATGATTCATTTTCTTTAAGTATCTAAAATAGATGAGCTAAGTATTAGATGGAAACACGTTTATTTCCCCTTTCATAAGTACACATGAATCCCTGCTCTCTTGTGCTCTCTCTTCCTCTCTTTTGTCTTCACATCCTCCCAGAGAGTTCTTGTGCTCACAGCTTTCTCTAACAGGACTGTTTTGTTCTTTATAAAATTGAGACTTATAAAAGAAATAAATCTTACTATTGTTCTCTTGGGGTGCAGCTGTGTTAAACTGTAATCATGGGAGTTGAAACAGGTTTCTGCTCACAATAACATTTATATTCGTTTCCTGACACTCTTGCAGAATAACATGAGTGTCTTCAGCTGACCAAAGGGAAAAAAAAGCCCTCTAATCAGCACTTTGAATGTAAAATAATACTTGCACAGCACAGAGCAGTTGCTGCTACATTATTTATTAAATTTTGATGCACTGAATAAAGATCCACTAGATCTCAAATTTCCAAGTTAGTATTTCCATCTTCCCCTGTTTCTCCTCTGCCTGAAACTTCTCCTACTACTGAGACATCTTTTGGCATCAAGGATTAACTAAACCAGGCCTTACCATCTACCTTACCTGCTTCTCTGTATTTTTCCTCAAGGATGAGCACAAAAGAGTGGATCAAAACATCTGAGAAAGACGCAAAACAGAACTGATAAATTCTCATGAGGATGGAAAACCAGGAGACTTCCACCTCATTGAGGCACTTCCTCTGACTTCCATGAGCAAGAGTGAAATGGGTGTCTTCGTATTTCAGCTATCCCACCTGTAAAAGTTACCAGGCTAGTAAAATGGTGTTACCTCCATCTCCTCTCTATGTCCAGGCCCTTAGATAAAATACTTGTTTAAATATTAGTCTGATTATAATCATATCAATATATACATAAATGTGATACTCTCACTTTGGAAGATAGATGCTTATCCTGGGTTCAGCAGTAGCAGTCATTTTTCCTTTTTAGCAGCTGCCGCAGTGCTGTGTTTTTGACTTTCAGCCTGGGAACAATGCTGATAACACCAATGTTTTAAGGTGTTGCTAAGTAATTATTACTCCGATCAAAGACTTTCTGAGTCTCATGCTCTGCCAGGGAGGAGGGGAAGCTGGGAGGAAGCAGAGACAGGACACCTGACCCAGACTAGCCAAAGGGATGTTCCATATCACAGCACATCATGCCCAGTATATAAACTGGAGGGAGTTACCCAGAAGGGCTAGATCGCTGCTTTGGTTGGGCTGGGTATTGGTCAGCAGATGGTGAGGTGTTGTATTTTCTCTCCTTGTTATTTCCCTTATTATTATTATTGGTGGCAGCAGTAGTGGTTTGTGTTATACCTTAGTTACTGGAATGTTCTTATCTCAACCCGCTGGAGTTACATTCTTTCGATTCTCCTCCCCATCCCTCCAGGAGCAGGGAGGGAGAAGGGGGGGAGTGAGTGAGCAGCTGCGTGGTTCTGAGTTACTGGCTGGGCTTAAACCATGACATTGCTAGAGATTGATGCCTTAGGGGCTGACAGCTGCAATTTCCCCATTTTAACAAAAGGTTGTCTTTTCCTCTTTTTTCTTTTTGATGTACCAGTGAATAAATTATGTTTACAGAGCAGCCAACATATTACAAATACTGTTGAAAACAGAAAGGCGTGACCTCTTCTCACTTTATTTCAGAAGAAGTTGTTATGGAAAGCAGTATCTGCTTTATACAAGTGTGAAAAGCTGTACAGGTAACTACTTTTTTTGAGGTTAATATTTGTAACCAATAAACTGTCTTTGTTTGCATATGAGAGAGACTTCCAAACTCTTCAGGAAAGCCTGCCTAGGTATATATAAACACAAAATAGTCCAATGTTGTGTTCGCATCTTCCATGTCTGCCCTGAAGCTGACACATCCCCTTGTATCTTTTAATGAAGACTAAAAGCACTGTGAGCCCTTGTTATTATAACCTTTCCTTTAGCATAGGGAAGAGCCTGGATCCGGTGCTGAGTAAGAAAGAAAATAACATGAAAAGATGCTGCCTTTTTTTCCTTTTCCCCAGGGGAGAAGGGTCATGGAAATAATAATCTGCAGGATGCAATGCCTGGTAAACTGCTCATATGGAAGGAGCTGCCAGTAGGAAGAACATCTGTAAAGGGCTCTGTATTATTTCATCCTCACAGGGGCTCTATTATTATACACCAAAGAGTACTTTAGGAAGAGTGCTATCACAGACCTTTGCTGAATGTAAATCCTTAGGTGCAGCCTAGCAGATCCAATCGGACGATATCTGACCCAGCTGTTAAGTACCTGCAAAAGTGACTCAGGTACTTCTCTCCCCTTTCCTCATGTCTGCAGCTCCATGGGAAGTTAACTGTTTCCAGTGGTTAGAAATATTATTCACAGTAAGGTAGAAACACAAACTGTGTAGATGCTGCCCATAGACAGTATGAATCTTTCCTTGCAATTTGACTAAATGAAAACCGGCTAAAAAGAAAAGAAGAGGAGTAAGTTCAAGTTTGAAGAGGAGAGCATCTCTCCAGTTTGGAGTCTCTACCCCACTGTTGATAACTGCTTTATTTCTTACTCCAAAGACAGATGTCTAGAAGAGGAATTTTAAGAGCATACTGGTCACATCCTTCTTGTTTAGCCTAAGAGAAACACAGTTTAAAGTGGATATTTAAAGCATGGGGCAACTAGAGACAAAGCAGAGAGATGGCTGCAGCTAAGACAAAGGCATTTTGGACTGGTGCTTTTAGAAATGTGAGGGCAAAATACCACCATAGAACTTGTAAGGACTTACGTGGTAGTCAGGGTGCTGAAGCAAAGTGTAAGAAGTATGAAAGTCGTGCAATGAAGAAAGAGGGGAGTGGAGAAAGGAAAGTAGAGTGAGGTGAGTGGAGAAAGGAAAGCAGAGTGAGGGGAGTAGAGAAAGAAAGTGGCTTTTGTTTGGTGAATTTTGCTTCACCTAAAAGGAAGTGAGAAGGCTATTCCACTAATGTTCACGTCAGCATTTGCCTACTGTAGAGTATTCACAAGTTTAGTTATTTATTTAAGTATAGCATTAAATGGGTTTCAGGAGCCTTGGATGTCACACTCCTTGCATGTTACACAGTATTTACATGGATCAAAACTAATCATCAGCAGTGTATTGAGGGGCAATGACATGATGGAGAAAATTGTCTGGCACTTGATTTCATATGGCCTAGCTTCAATTCTGTAATGCTGCTATGAGGTCTGGGAAAAGCGTTTTAACATCCATTTAATATGTTTCAAGTCCTTCAGCATGACTAATTGTTTTTAACATCTGTGAACTTTTATGAGATCTACAGAGGAAAAGCACTTGGGAAGCTTGATGCAGAACCCCAGCCAGAGCCCTCCAGTCAGTCATACACATCTCTGGTGTGACTCACTCCTAACTTTCACTTTCTCCTACCAGCCTGAAGCTGTGTGTGTGGGCTTTGCCTGAGGCTGAATTGTTTTTGAAAGTTTGAGGAGAAAAAAATTGTAGCTACACCATGCTGAAATGTGAGATGAGAGGAAGAGTCCTAAACAAACAATGAGTAAATGAGTCCTGGGGATTTCATGTGAACATCTGGTAGTGCCAAAGCCACATGAGGCCAAAGTCTGAATTTCTGATTCTAAGAAAGGGCTTAATGAGTATAATAAGAGCCACTGATTGTCTCAGTGAATGATGGTTATGATTTAGCAAAAATGAACCTTTGAAAGCCATCATTTCAGTAGTTCCAACCGTAGCAATGTTTTTAATCATGATTTGCCAACGTTCCTGCAGAAGTTCATATGCTTTGCTCATGTTTGGATGGCTAGTTAGTCTCTTCACTAAAAATAAAGGAAATTAAAACTGTTTCTCATGGTTCCAAAAAGCTTCCTGCTGCTGTTTTAACTTTGCCCTAACTTTACCAAAGCATAAGCACAAGGTCACTTTAATTACAATTAACTAAAATAAAGAGGTGTTTGTAGTTTACAAGAAGGCTTGACTCTTCAATTTGTTAGTCAATTCTTTGTTAATTACTGATTGCTCAGAGTTTACTCTCTACTTGTGATACAAATAAAATGTCTAATTCTAGCACAAAGGTGACATAATTCTTCTTTCAAACTGCTGAAGTCACAGAAAACCAGCTTTATCTGATTTGGACTGAAAATGTCTAAAAGCCAAAACCTGCCTTTGGATGCAAGCACACACCTCTTGAGTTCATTTGGAGGCTGATTTCTATATCTAAAAATACAATACAGATCACCTGATTTGGGTTAAAATTCAGTGCTGCTGTGCCACAAATGAAGAGATCATCAAAGATTAAATCAGAGATGATGTCCTTCCCTAGCACTGATTAAAATGGCTCAAATCACCCCAAATTTATATGGAAAGCTGTATGTTTTGAGCAGCACAATGGACTTGGACAGTAAATACAACTTGAAGGAAGGTATTTCTTATGCTACTTATAACGTATTTCACGGGAAAGACTTGTTAGAGAAAGTTATCGCTTAATAATGGTACAAACAGCTTGTCTGAAAACTATAAACTGTGACTTTGTGGGTTTGCCCTGTTTATGCACTTGTACTGTGAAGTGTCAATTTGAGTTACTCCGTGTTAACTTGAATCCATATAACTGGTTCAATACCTGTCATCAGCTCTTTTCATGTTTATCCCTCCTGTGTCAGGGCATTTTGCAAATAAAGAACAAATAAGACAAAATAAAATGTTTAAAAGTGCCTTTTTTAGTGGTGCTTATGCTGAATAACGATGGGCACGCAACAGTTAAGGATTTCCAGAGAACTGTGTTGAGTATGTTGCCAGCATTTTTTCTGAAGTAAAAATGAAAAGACTATAGTGTTACTTCCTTCTTAAAACGTTTTCTTCCTTCTGAAGCTTCCCCCATGATTGACAGTATAAAACAATCACTGATCAGAGCTGTCTGCTTTATTTTTCTTTGCATACATATACCAGCAATGCAGTTGAAAGGTAACACATATGAAATATATAGTGGCAGGAGAAAGGTTCATTCTCTGTCATTTTTATTTTAGCTGCATAACAATACAGTTAAAAATACTCATGAAATATATATTCTAGGACTGGGTAGCATGATCTGCATAATCTGAACCTCTGATGGAAGAAAACAGTAGCTTCACTGATTTTCTTCTCATGTGGATTTATATTGGTCAAACAAAATGTAGAATTTTCCAAAGTATTTGATTTTTAGCTGAGGCTCACACGGTGCAGTAAGTACTGCAATGACACTGTCTCAGAAGTAGTTCAGGCAGAATTAGAGGGGTTTCTAGTAAATGTCAGGGGCTACATTCTGGGTCAGAATGCTTCTTTCATTGCAAGAGTTCTGGAACTGAGAACTTGACCTTGGCAAAAGTGTTTCTCCTGCTTTTTTCATAATTTCAAAAAAATTTCTTTGTGCATTAAACCATCTTCACTGTTTGACAGTGAAAAGCATTCAGATTTCATAGTCACTGACTAAAACGTGGACATGCTTCTGTTCTGAAACGCAGTGGAAGGAATATGATTTTAGCCTTGTTGTCTTTGTGAAAATCAATAAAGATTTGGTGTATATGAGTCATACAAGGCTGACTGGATGTTGTGTAAGAGCATAGTTCAGTGACTGTACATTGTGTGTATAAAACTGGTTACTAGGTTCAGAATAATTTGCAGTTTAGGTCAAGCAGCAGCATTCAAACTCATGAGCATTTTGTGATTTCTACCTGTCCAGCAAGTGAAAAAGTGATGCTTTTTGTTCTCTATTCTCATATTATCCTTTTTAGGATGGATTAGTCAGCAGGAAGTCATTAGAAGAGAAAAGAGAGTGGAGGTTATAGGGCTGGGTGGAGAGAATGAACTTGCTCAGTAATTCTGAGTTAATTTGGATGTGCATTGGAGAGAGACAGCAAGTGTGAGACATCCGTATTGCCTGGGTGGGCAAATAATGATGACACCAAGAAATCTCTGCAGGGACACAGCAGGTTTCTGAATCACTGAGCCAGGACACTGTAGCTCTGCTAAGTGTTTTACACCTCCCAAATGTTTAGGAGTGATTTTATGTGATCTACTGGATTTGTTTCATATTCAGCAGATTGTGATCAAGTTGTTAAATTGACATTAAAAATAAAAAAAACCCCAACTCATAAATGTTCCTCTAAAGCTAGTTTTCTGGAGTTTGGCTACCCTTAGCAAAAAGCCACTGCCCAGCAAAAGTTTCCCCCTATTTTCCCCTTAAACAGGGGAAGTTCAGACTGGATATAAGGAGGAAGTTTTTACTGTAAGGGTGGTGAGGCACTGGAGTGGGCTGCCCAGGGAAGTTTTAAACGCTCCATCCCTGGTGGTGCTAAAGGCCAGGTTGCACAGAGCCTTGGGTGACAGCGCTTAGTATGAGGTGTCCCTGCCCATGGCAGGGGGGTTAGAACTAGATGATCTTAAGGTCCTTTCCAACCCTAACTATTCTATGATTTTATTTGCAATAATGCTGCTAATGATGTGTTTATGGGCACTGGAGCTGAATAACCAACATGGGAATAGATGTAAACTGATTAAACGATCAGTATTTAATATGAAACTCTTGTCCTTTGCAGTATGTTTAGCAACCATACACAGGCATAGATACATACTTCTGTATTACCCACATCTGGAGGGTGGGTGCATGACAAGTTAATCCCAGACTAGCCAAATGCAGGCTTTATGCTTATGCCGATTTTTCTTCCCTCTATATGAAATCAGCTAGTTAAGGATGTTTGTTTGCCTGGTTGATTGCTTTTGTTAAGACAAACCCAAAGCCACAGTCAAAAGAAAAAAAGCTTTGGAAAAGCTTTGTATTTTGTGAATAATTTCAAAAAAACTACTTGAATTAGAAAGGAGAGATTTCAGCCAAAATTCCGGCTAAAAGCTACCTGGACTGTGAGGCAAACTCAGCCCTAGGTTACACGCAATCTGAATAGTCAAATGTGTGAAGGAAGAAAGTAAATCCTAGTCTTCCAACAAAACAGCTGTCTTCCTGCTGCCCTCTGCCTGGCCAGAAAACACCCTGATTTTCAACCAGACTTAGAGCTAACACGGATATCTCTGAGGGATTGCATGAGCTGTATGCTATACAGCTGTACAACGTGGTATACACCATTTCATATTAGTAATGCACGTTTCCTTGCACAATGTTATAACAGTGATTCTCAAGCCCTTCTTCATTAGTCATGCACTGAAGTCTCCATCCTACTGCTGACTGTTTTCATGCTGTTTCAGGAGTCACTGAAGTGCTTCAAATAACATTAAGCAGGTAAAACACTCTTTGACCCCTCATGTATAACAATATGATTACATGCGTAATTTTGTACTGAAGTGTTTTGTTACTTGCTCTGGGATCCTAAATACTCACATGTTTATAAACCCTTGTGCTCTTCTTGTTCTTTATTTTAGGTAGCTTCCACTTACTAGAAAAGGACAGGGCTCTTTGTGCTAGGCAATGTATAAATTTTGTATATGCTTACATAAGAAGTTTATAAAATATTTATGAAGTTTGTATATACTCTGCACACTGGCACAGGTTGACTAGAGAGGTAGTGGAAGCTCCATTCTTGGAGATACTCAAAAGCTGTCTGGATATGGTCCTGTGAAACCTGCTGTAGGTGGACCTACTTGAACAAGGGTGTTAGACCAGATGACCTCCAGAGGTCCCTTCCAATCTCAACCATTCTGTGATTCTGTGAAATTTACAGTGAAAAAAAATTAGATCTGTCTTTTCTAAGAAGTGCATGATATACTGAGACATGACAGACAAGAAGGCAAGACACAAAAAGGGTGAACACACAAAAAGCTGCAATTTCATTTCTTTTGTATTTACGGAGAAATGTAATGATTTACTGAATGTTGCTACATGAAGCCCAAGCAATTCTAAGATATGAACTTGGATTTACTGAAGTATCATGACAACAATCAGCTTGATTCTGTTTTCATGAGCTGGAGGGGTTTTTTTTATCAAAGCAGAAGTTTTATCATCCTACTTTCAGTTATGGTTTCCTAGCCAAACTCTTCTCTGCTTATGTGACCAAGAAAATATTTTACCCCACAAGATGCAGCCACTGAAATTAAAACTGAATTCAGCTGTGGATATTAATGAATGGGGAAAGGCTCCTCACTGGCTTATTACAGAACCACACTCAATGGTTAAAAAAACCAATGACAGCACCTTTTCATAGACAGAAAAAGCTATGCATAAAGGGGAGCAATGGAGCTCTAGCCTTTAGTAATAATTCTGTTTTCAATGACTTCAAGATCCTAATTTTCATTTCTCTTGCCTGGTACAACTCTTTTAACTGAATTTGGACATTAAGCAAGTGATACATATGAGGTACTTATTCATTTTACAAGAGGTGAAGAATAAGGAGGAGAGCAATTGCAGCCAAAAGAATTAGACCTAAAATCTGGAAACCATGAAATGTGATGTTTGTGTAAACCTGATGAGAACAGATCCTTTAATGAGAAGCAGAGCATAAAAATTCTGTTGGAAGCAGACACAAGGAAGCCAAGTTTAAGCTCTTGCTCCTCAAAGATTTTTCCCTGAAGCAGATTTGAAAAGGGAGAGGAGGAAATAACAAGTGGTTCCATATGACTTTTTTTGGAAATGACTTTCTTTTCCAAGACCATCTCTGCTGAAATCAATTTCTCCTAATGGAGCTGACCCAACTACTGTTCTGTATTAAGGAGCCAGGTGTTCTGCTTGGTCTGTTTTGAATAAATGGCAGAGTATTTCTAAAAGACAATCTTTCATTTCTACTTTGTCATATTTATTTGGTTTGTTCCTATTTCAAATTGATGGCTAATATAAAATTATGAGAATTATGCTGAGCACTCTCAGCACTTGTTTGCTTTAATTAGAATTTTAAAGTGATACCATCTTCCAAGACAAAGTCAATCATACAATCATCAAATCATAGAATGGTTTGGCTTGGAAAGGACCTTAAGATCATCTAGCTCCAACCTCCTACCATGGGCAGGAATGCCTCACACTAGACCATGTTCCTCAATGTTCTGTCCAGCTTGGCCTTGAACATTGCCAGGGATAGGGCATTTACCACTTCTTTGGGCAACCTGTTTCAGTGCCTCACCATCCTCACAGTAAAGAACTTCTTCCTATATCTAACCTGAACTTCTCCTGTTAAAGTTTAAACCCATTACCCCTTGTCCTATTGCTACACAGAATCATAGAATAGTTAGCGTTGGAAAAGACCTTAAGATCATCTAGTTGTAACGCACCTGCCATGGGCAGGGACACCTCACACTAAACTGTGTCACCCAAGGCTCTGTCCAACCTGGCCTTGAACACCGCCAAGGATGAAGCAATCACAACCTCCCTGGGCAACCCATTCCAGTGCCTCACCACCCTCTCAGTAAAGAATTTCTTCCTTATATCCAATCTAAACTTCCCCTGTTTAAGTTTGAACCCATTACCCCTTGTCCTGTCACTACAGTCCCTGATGAATAGTCCATCCCCAGCATCCTTGTAGGCCCCCTTCAGATACTGGAAGGCTGCTATGAGGTCTCCATGCACCCTTCTCTTCTCCAGGCTCAACAGCCCCAAATTTCTCAACCTGTCTTCATACAGGAGGTGCTCCACTCCCCTGATCATCCTCATGGCCCTCCTCTGGACTTGTTCCAACAGTTCCATGGCCTTTTTATGTTGAGGACACCAGAACTGCACACAATACTCCAAGTGAGGTCTCACAAGAGCAGAGTAGAGGGGCAGAATCACCTCCTTTGACCTGCTGGTCACGCTCCTTTTGATGCAGCCCAGGATACAGTTGGCTTTCTGGGCTGCGAGCGCACACTGCAGCCGGCTCATGTTCATCTTCTCATCGACCAACACCCCCAAGTCCTTCTCCGCAGGGCTGCTCTGAATCTCTTCTCTGCCCAACCTGTAGCTGTGCCTGGGATTGCTCCAACCCAGGTGTAGGACCTTGCACTTGGCATGGTTAAACCTCATAAGGTTGGCATCAGCCCACCTCACAAGTGTGTCAAGGTCCCTCTGGATGGCATCCCTTCCCTCCGGCGTATCAACCAAACCACACAGCTTGGTGTCATCAGCAAACTTGCTGATGGCGCACTCAATCCCACTGTCCATGTCACCGACAAAGATGTTGAACAAGACCGGTCCCAACACCAATCCCTGAGGGACACCACTCGTTACTGGTCTCCAGCTGGGCATTGAGCCATTGACCACAACTTTCTGTGTGCAGCCATCCAGCCAGTTCTTTATCCACCGAGTGGTCCACCCATCAAATTGATGTCTCTCCAGTTTAGAGACAAGGATGTCATGTGGGACAGTGTCAAAGGCTTTGCACAAGTCCCGGTAGATGATGTCAACTGCTCTGCCCCTGTCCATCAGTTTTGTAGCCCCATCGTAGAAGGCCACCAAATTGGTCAGGCAGGATTTCCCCTTAGTGAAGCCATGCTGGCTGTCACCAACCACCTCCTTGTTTTTCATGCGCCTTAACATGCCTTCCAGGAGAATCTGCTCCAAGATTTTGCCAGGCACAGAGGTGAGACTGACTGGTCTGTATTCCCTAGGTCATCCATTTTTCCCTTCTTAAAAATGGGTTATATTTCCCTCTTTCCAGTCATCAGGAACTTCACCTGACTGCCATGATTTTTCAAATATGCTGGCCAGTGGCTTTCATTCACGAGCTCCTTCAGGACCCACGGATGAATTTTGTCAGGTCCCATGGACTTGTGTACATTCAGGTTTTTAAGATGGTCTCAAACCAGATCTTCTCCTACAGTTGACCTAGGGTCTTCATTCTCACAGTCCCTGCGTCTGCCTTCCAAGACTTGGATGGTGCAGTCAGAGCCTTTGCCAGTGAAGGCCGAGGCAAATCATTTGAAATAGTGAGTCATGAGCAAGAAACCGATAGATTCTTCTTGGCTAAATAAGCTGGTTATGATTTTCAGCATAGTTTTACAATAGAAAGGGCAGTTTCTACAAAACAACATTGCATCAGGGAGCTTTCAGTTTGTCTGAGATACGTCATATTGATGCTTCAGACAGGATCAGCCCAAGTGGCTTTGTAATATTCTGATTTGTGCAAACAAGCCCAAGTATTTTTCTCCTATTAATCAAATTAGGATGGATTTCCCTACTGTGGCAAGCTGTTGCCTAGGAATCCCAGTCTGTTCAGCTCTCATGATGTGGTGTCATCCTTCCTGTAGCTATCAGCCCACTGTTGTCTGACTGCAGAGAGCGCACAGAAGATGTAATCTGGCCCATAAAGGCCTTTGGGAACATTTAATATACCATGTCTCACGTGGTCAATTACACAACAGGTCTACTCCTGTGGGCATCTTCATGAGTCTCTGAGTGTACGAGTAAGTGTCCAAGTAAGAATAGCAAGAGGTAAGCTATATTGTTGACTTCTGCAGGACTTCTATACATTTGACCTGCAGGATCTATATATTGATATGACTTTGGAATATACTGGAAACAGAGGAATAGTGCATGAACTAATTGTGTCACACTGCCTGATGCTGACTAGGTACTGCTGTACCCTTGCTGAGCTCATTGCTGAGGTAATTTCAGGGCACCTTCTTTAAGAAGTTGCTTCCACTAAGGAAAATTTCTAGTATTTAAATAAACTATTGTTGTCTGTTAAATCAAATTTATTTTGACTAGCTTTACCTCAAGTGGTCAATTTTAATGTTGTTCAGACGAGCAGTAAAAATACAGAAGCACTTGACTTTCAACATTGTATGACGTAAAATCCACATTCTTTCTGATGTTGACCATTCATAAAGTAGTGGTCAACAGCTCAACGTCCAGGCAGAGATCACTTAAAAGTGGTGTCTCCCAGGGGTCTGCAATGGGACCAGTACTGTTTAATATCTTCATAAATAACATGGATAGTGGGATTGAGTGCACCATCAGCAAGTTTGCCAACACCACCGAGTGGTGCAGTTGACATGCCTGAGGGAGGGGAAGCTATCCAGAGGGACCCAGACAATCTTGAAAAGTAGGCCCATGTGAACCTCATGAGGTTCAGCACGCCAAATACGAGGTCCTGCACCTGTGTCAGGGTAACCCCCGGTTAACCCCAAGGCTGGGGGATGAAGGGATTGAGAGCAGCCCTGTGGAGAAAGACTTGGAGATACTGGTAGATGAAAAGTTGGACAGGAGCTGGCAGTGTGCCTTGCAGCTCAGAAAGCCTTGGCTCTCCCTCTCTGATCATTTTAGACGATGCCATTAACTTTACCACGTTTATTCCTCCTCTGATTTCCCATACTTTTTTCCCAACACATTGTATGTGCTGAACTGCAGAGCAGGAATCGTATTTGTTAATGAACAGGCAAGTGTATTATTTCTCAAAAAATGCATCTAATCATCCCTCATATTTAACAGTCCACACTGTCTGCAGTCACATACTGTCTTAAAAGTTCGTTCCATGAACTAGCTAGCATGAAGTAGAAATTCACTTTGCACCACCATTCCACAAAATTGAAGGTTACCACTTAGTAAGACAGAATAAATTAATGCCTATATGGGTGAAAGTCATCTCAGTAGCATAATTTACCCTCTGGACTCCTGTAATAGAAACACACAATATACAGAGAGCCTTGGTGTCTCCATTACCAGAAGTCAAATGATGACCATTTAGTGGGATTCTATTATATTACAGGAAAATATCTCATGGTAACTTGAACCGCTACAGTCATTAAAAAGAAATTCCTTGAAATATTAGTCCATTTTTATTGTTTATGTGTTGACTTAACTCAGATTAGAAGGTCAGACTGTCCAGATAATTTTTCCTTTCTGTCTTAGTGAAAGACGAATAGTTTAATTTTCTCACTAATATTTTCAGTTGCATGACCTGATGGAATAACAGCAGGCTGTCCAGCCCTCTCCCTAGCACTGCCTCAATGTTCTATTCATTTCCTGGTCATTTCCTGGCCACCATTTACTACTTCGGTTAACTCCATTGTCTTTTCAGTTTCTCAGGCATAGTGCTCTCTAAATGCAGCGGTCTCATAACTTTTCAGCTAAATGGTGGTAGTTAGCGGATATTTCCTCTCCCTCAATTGCAGCAGTGATACCAGGAATGCTGGGCTGCGTTCAGGGGCTGTCATTTCGGCTGTAAATACCCTCTGCAGGTCAGACAGTTCAAAGTCCACTGGGATAAACTAACGTTTGGATTGCAAATGCACTGGAGTGAGAAATCTTTCTTTATTTGCATCTATCTGAGGCATTTCTCCAGTGCTCCTTTCAGCAATGTACAATGTACGTGTAGCAAAGAAGTTTCATGTATTAATACCACAGAAGCAGGGCTTATAGTTACATACAGCCATAAAGCACAGGCTCAGTTGCAGAGACTTAATTCCTAATATAAATAACGCACGCTAGAGAGCTTGGTTAAAGACTCTCTTTAATGTTAATTTCTTAGCAGTAACAATCCTTTTGAAGTTTACGGCCACTGCAGAAAATGCAAGATAAAAAGCCTGCCGTATGTCTTGTCAGTCCCCGGAATATAACAAAGCCTCTTCATTTTTCCCTTCTTCAGTCTTTTGTATGCTATGTTTTTCTTCAGGGCTTGCTAGGATATTTGGTCAGATACCAGTTTTACATGATACAGTTTTACTACTTCAACTGTGGATCAATGTTTTTTCGGGCTAGCCTTTCCTTTCATTCATAGGCCACCCAAAATATTTGGTTTGGGTTTTTTTGTGTTTGTGTTTTGTTTGTTTGGGTTTTTTTCCCTTTTTTTTCCCCTAGAAAGGCTTTGTGTATGTGTAAAAATGCTTTGCATATTTCAAGGAATCTCTTCTTCTGTATCCTTCTTAGATGGAAGAGGATGAGTTAAAAAGAACAGTTGAAAACTGAAACACTCAAATACAAAACGCCTTTGCTCACCCAGAAAAATGTTCACAAGAAAGAACAGGTTTATTTCCAGCTGAAATGACGTTCACAATCTTGTTTGCTTGGAAAAGTCTTGCTCTTTCAGTGGTAGAGTTTGGCTGGTAAACAACCATTAAAATTCTGAGCAGATCTGCATAGCTTGCAGGAAAACCTCTCAATCCAGCTGCAGCCTCCTTTCAGCAGATGGGAATTAATAATAGCCCTTTTTCTACAGGCTCTTCTGTTTGCGCCCACAAAATGGGCCACTTTTCAGAGGCCGCTAGTGCCACATAAGCCTGATTACCACTGGTGTTGTAAGCAGGTTGAGGTTGAGCAGGAGAGGGTGAGCGTGGCATCATCTGCCTTTCCCCTCCCCCTTGCTGACTGCTGCTGACAATAGTGCTGACTCCAGCTGGTACAGTGAGATACAGACTTGCTCTTACCCCTTGCTTCTCTCGTCTCTCTTTTCTGTGCAAGCAAACCAATTGGGAATGATTTTGGTGCCTGCAGTGTCTCCAGGAGCTGTGCATTTAGGACTGAGAGTACAGCTTAGTGCATTGCAACGGTGGCTTTGAGGACTTAGAGCATCTATCGTCAGCACGGGTGATAGCTCACCTCTGCTAAGCTACTAGAAGCTGCCATTCACCCTGCATGCAGTGACTGAAGGTGTCCAGAGCCCTCAGCATGTAGGCTACCGCCAGCCCATAAGATACAAATGGCCTCTTTAAGTGCTCACATTGACAGGATCACCAGGGGGGACACACTTTAGCTGGGCCCCTCCTTATTCACTCAAGAATTTATTGCTTTGTGTGTTTGACTGCAACACATCTAAATTTCAGCTAAAATGTCTGGCCATTCCCTTTCCATTATACTTGATTTTTTTTGTACCAGAGCTTTTGTCTCTAATAGTGAAGGAATTGCCAGGAACAGCTCTGGCTTCCCAAAGCTGCTCTTTATAAGGCCTTGAGGCCGCTGGCAGGCCATCTGCACTGAGCTTGGCCACTGTGCATGTCATCTGGAGCTGTCCCCATCTCTGCTGCCTACAATCCGCCAAGCATCCCTGGGCTTTGTCCTCAGTCTCTCCACGGAGGTGGACCCGACCACCAGAGAAGCTGCCAGCCCCTCTGCAATGCCGAGACACCATTGACACCAAGGACTGCACAACAATGAAGAGGGAAGCATGTGAGACACAGAGACAAAATGTTCTTGGCTGAGAGCACCCATCTGCGGCCGGAGCTCCTCGAGGAGATGAGACCCAGCCAAAATCATTGGGAGAGCAGAGCACGCTGCAAAATCTTCCAGCTCGCAGGCACTACCCCACTCCCCCCGACCGGGGACGATAAACAAACACAGCTTGGCGCAGGCAGCGGTGAGGGGCGGCCTCGGGGTCTCCTGCGGGCGGAACTCTGTGCCCCACCCACCCGGCGGGAAGAAGGGCACAGCGGGGTTCCGATAGGCGGCACCGGCGGCAGGGCCGGAAGGAGGAGGAAGCGCCATGTTAGAGCGCTGCACCGAGGCCGAGCCCCTCCGCTTCCCGTTTTAGGGGGCTCCTCGGCCGTGCCTTCCTCCCGCCGATCCCCGCCTTTATAAACCGTCAGGGGGGAATATCGGTCGTCACCGCCTTCCTCCATCGTGTTTATTAGAAGGATGAGGGAAGTTCTCTTTTATGACTTGTTACATGCATTGACTGCTGTTAGTTTGCCGCTATCCCTGTGTTTAATCTCTGTTTAGGAACCTAAAAGAAGCGCTTGAAAATTCTGATCCAGGCAATGCTGCATTTACCCTTTCCCCCTGTTTTAAAATACAGAATGAGAAAAACTTTGTTGCTCAGTAAGAGAAACTACAGAGCACATCAGTGAATGATAAGTTTACTCTAGTGTAAACGTGCTGAGGTTTGCTGAATTTCTTTCATATTACCATTTGGTTAAAGAAAGGGAGCAATCTTTCTGAATTCCAGTAATTTCCTTGCATTGTTTGGAAATGTTTAGTTTTTCTTATATTTTTATATACATGTTGATGACATGTGCCTCAAAAATCTTCTCACTCCAACTATTGCCAGATGCCTAACTGTACAATGATGTGGTGGTCTAACTCAGATAGCAGTATGGAAGTGGTGCAGAGAAACAAGAAGAGATTTTCTGCATATTAAAATCTCAGACTCTGTTTTCTTCTCCTGTTCTCTTTACCTACCTCTGCTTTGGTAATACATTATTTCTTCATATGAAAAAATGTCATGGGATGTGAGAATTAATGCCACATGTATCTGCTCGCTCTTTTTTTCCATTAGGAGATAGAAGTGGGAAGGATACTTATACTAGTTGATGACAGGTTGATTGAACTATCAACTTAAAGGACAATAGAATGCATTTTTATGTGGCAGCATGACATCTCTTTTAGCATCTAGCAATACAGGTGTATTCATGACTAGCTAGGCGTGAATACACGTATTCTCTATTACTCTTAGAAAAGAATGTCTCCACTTTTGATGTTACTGCAGTCAGCTAAGTCAATTGTCTACAGTGTTAGACTTGAAGTGTTTTGGGAATGCCAGCTTAGATTTCACATACAACGGTTTTGCGTGTTGCCTCATGGGCATCAAGGCTACTCCTCAAACAAGTCTCCACAGGGACTTGGGATTGGCCTGGGCCAGAAAGCAATTCAGGCTGATCACCATCAGTGACCATCTACTGCTGGTGTTATTTTCTGATGACTCATATAATTGCCTTGTTTGTCTCCATTTTATAAACGGAACAAACATTGCTTCAGTAGCAGAAAAAAGGCAGCTGAAGTGAACTGAAAATGTATGTGCTTTCTAAAGAAAGAAAAAGTCAAGCAGTTGTCTTTCAAGGATGACTGCTCTTATGCTTGGTGGAATCCAGTTAAGCGCTGCATCTGAAGTGCTCTTGATATAAATACAAGGTAAGTTCGTATTAGGCATCCACTTTTTTTCTAAATTTGTTTAGTTAAAGTTGGTTTAAACACATCTCTTAGCTACCTGAGCCCTAAGTCTGGAGGTAGAAATCATATCCTTGCAAAGCACAAGACGCACTCTAATTATGTATATGTAGTCAGCTTGCTAAAGGAAAAAATATACATGAAAATGCAAAGAGAAGTTTATTGTTTCCCAAACAGGAAGATAGTGTACTGGGTATGTACTCTTATTAATTTCATTGAGACTAGTTGTTAAGGTATTCAGACAATGCTTGCAGTACAGGACACAAATATTATATATAGCTTGTCAGGGATTTCTAACTGTGAAAACAGTTGCAAAACATCTGGTTTGCTTTACTGGAAAAGCCTGTTCATGTTTCAGGAAAAAGTCCCAGAAGAAATGGTACCAAAGAGGTGAAAGAAGAAAAAAGTGTACACTCTGTGTCTTCTGTTCTGCCTTGAAATTAAAGTGAATAGTAAAACATGTCCAGAAAGTTATGCTTAAAAGAATTCTGTCATAAAATTGAAACTCTTACGGTTTGGGATCAAGAACAATAGAGTAAAACTACTCAAACTTTTGAATGGTAGTTGAAAACTGAAGGAACCCAGGTAGATAATTAAGTAGCAGATGATTTTGGAGAAAAGAGAACAGTTACAGTAAAGTGAATTGCCTCCATCACATACATGAGGAAAAATAGAAAGGGTTTTATCAGCATGCTGGGGAAATAGCAGTACTTGGTAGAAAGTCCTGCTGTTAATAAATCAGTGTGGAGATTAAATTATCAGACACTTAGCATGGTTGAAACTCTGAACTTGCTTTTGCATTCATCTGAAGAAAAATAATAGACAAAGCAAACGCAAAAAGGCAAGCAAATGCAAAAAGGAATAACCTACTACTACTACTATTACTACAACAACAACAACAAAAAGCCAAAAAAACCCCACCAACCCCTCCAAAAAAAAAAACAAACCCAGAAGTGAAACAAGATACAACAAATCTGGGCACATACAGGTCACCTGGATGAAACACATCTTAGGTGTTCAGGATACTGTTTCCTCAATATTTTTTTGCCACTTACAAGTATTTGAAAACCATGGGCAACGGTGGAAGTGCTGAAAGATGGAGGGAAAGGAAGTCTCACACTGCTTTTATAAACCAGAAAGCAGACCAATTCAAGCAACACTCTGGTTCTGTGGGTCCCAGGTTTCTCCAAAGCATAGAGCCCATAGGGGCACTCCTACCTCCTTTGCCTCCCTCTCTGTTTAAGGAAGCACCTCAGCCTCTGAAGCCCAAGTTTACCTTCAATGATACATAAGCTTAGGTGTAAGTGCTTATTTGGAACTGTGCCTCTGAGAAGAAAACAGTTTCTGAATATTTTAACTCAGACTCTTGGCAATGGAAAAGGAACATGCAGATACACAGGAGATGCTGGAGAAAGAGATGAATGAGATATAAATTCTATTTTGCTTGATATTAAACATCCGGGATTAGCACACCAAATGCAGATGAAAACTCATAGAGTGAAAATATATTGATGCAGCACACCAAAGTTAAAGCCAAAAATCTGCAGCAGTATTAAAAAAATACAAAAATAAAAATAACCCTATTCCTCAGGCAGGATGCCATTAATTTTGTCTTTTGTACGCTGAATAAACTGGGGAGGTACAAAAGAAATCATGAGATTCATTTGCTATTTTTAATATACAGCAATGAATTTTAGTCCTTAAAGTGCCCCAGCGGGTATAAATGTGGATGTGGAATAAAGAGATGCATGGATATTCAAAATGATGAACAGCTCAACAAAAACTTGCAATCTACTGGCATTATGAAGAATATCAGGATATTATTAATTGTGGTAATTTTTTCATGTTTCAGGAGAGAGCTTTTCTCTGTTGGGAATGTAAATGTACTCACTGCAGCTTTATTAAAGGGTTTCATAAACTAAGTTTCATTAAAGGGAAAATCTGCAGCATTTCATCATGCCTCTAATGTCTCATTTGGACAGATCAGCTTTTGAACTAAGCTTCTGATACTTGTGTATCCCTGATTCAGGGCAGCATTTATATTCAGAAACAGCCCTTAGTATCAAGCAGGCTCAAGTGATTTGCTAAATGGGAAAGGCCTCAAAGACATATTTGAATTCTTGCTTGGCTCAGGGGTTGCTTTCAGTCTTTTATGATGCTGTGAAGCAGAAACAACTGTGACAATTCCTGAGATGTGAGTTGTGAGCCTTTCTGAGCTTCTGAGTGCCCTTGCACGGCCTCATCCCAAAGGAATTTGGACCCTGCTTTTACCAGCTTATTTTCTTTTTCTTCCTTGAGGATCTAGTGGTGCATTAGAAACAAAAACTCATACATACAAACTTTATACTTCAGCTGTTGAGTAGAAAGACGTTTCTGCAGGTCTCTCCTGGGAGAAGTTGTATCTTGTGTGATTAACACTGTTCATGGGAGGAGGCTTTCATTCAGTAGCATTCTGCTCCGATGGAGTAACTCGACTGATGTCCACAGAGCAAGGTTCCTCTGCCTGGAAATCCAAACTTTGTGTTCTTGAAAGCAATAGCAAAACATACTGAGACCACTTGTCCAGGATACATACTTAAACTGCGTGAGTGAGATCAGGTACTTCTGCTTGTTACAATGATCCTTGAGAGAGGATTTTTCACAAGATCTGCTCTTCTGATCTTTTCTTTTTTTTTTTTTTTTTCTTTTGTTTTTATTATTTTGCCCTTTAATTTTTGTCCAGTGGTTTGTGGGTTTTGCTGGGGCTTTTTTCATGGTTGCCTTTTGTATTTCGCAGAAACACGGCATGAGAGAAGTTTTAAAAATACTTACTTTGAAATGAATTCCAAATTAAGTCCATCCTTAGCATTTCGACTGGTGCAAAATAAGTACATAGTGTTGCAAAAGGAATGGTTTCTTACTAGCCAATTAGGTGGGAAAGCATTTTGCTCAGTCAAACTGGTTTGCAAAACTGCTCCCCATCTCAACCTCTGCCACTGCTTTACTGTGAGTCTTTGGTGAAGCAGCTTTGCTTCTCAGTGCTGTTCTTCAGTTCATGGTGGTGTTTGCCAGTTTTATCTATTTAGGTTGTAACCTGTGAAGGCCATAAATTTTGAAAGTTTTTTTTACCTCAGGGCTGTTACAGAGGTATCTACCCTGCCATTTCATTCAGAATGGCTGAGAGAAACTCTTAACAGAGACTGTGTTCAAAATTGCCTGTTTCAGGCTTCCTTACACTGCTGACATTGAACTTTCAGGGCAGATTTTGTTCCAAAGAAAGACAGTCAATACTTCTTCTTCCCTACTGTGGGACAAATGAAATATCTGGCACCAAGAGTCTACTAATCTACATCAGCTGTCCTGTTTTTCACAGTTTTACTTCTGTAAGTGATGACCCTATCTTATAAAATCACAATGGTCGCAGAACAGAAGCTAGACAGAACAGAACACCTACCCTTGGATCTCCTGATCTGTTGGACCACAGGTAAGATTTATGAGGATGGATGATCATGCAGTGAAAGCACAGCTGTGATTATTTGACCTAATTAATGCTCACTGTCCTTAGATGGCTTGTGACACTGGTACGACACATCAACTCAAGCAAGTGGTGATGGACATGGAGCCCTCTCATCCGGAGCACAGAATTCATCCTTGTTAGCTAGTAGATGCTGAATGTTACAACCTCCCGATTACCACTTAGGTCTCCAAGTGGCCTTTGCCCTCTTGATTCAGGAGGAAGCAACTGGGGCATGGTAGGGCCCCTCTGTCAGCGCAGGCTGTCATCTACCAGGGTGCACCCCAAGATGGGGAGGTCTGACCTGATTAAGGATACCAGGCAGGACAGGGACACCCAGGTGTGCAGTATGGGGCCACCCTGCTGCTGAAGACCCACAGGGGAGGGTGCGGGGCTGCACCCTGCAGGGAAGGGGGAGCACTTCTGCTTTTGTCTCTCTTTTTTTCTCCGATTTCCCTTCTCTTGCCATCTTTTTAGCTCCTCAAAGTGTTTCTCCCTCAGCCCCGACAGTGCCACAGGAAACTTCACCCACTCTGCCTATTTTTGCTCACTAGCATGTGGGCAGGTATACCTGCCCTGTGTGCTTTAGCTCAGTGCTGCATCACGGAGCAAGCACTTTTGTTCAAAGATCTTTTTAAAGCTATTAAAATAAAAAAAAAAAAAAAAAAAGAAAATAGAAAAAAAAGGAAAGAAACACTCACCCTGAAGCCTGAATAGCAGCATTTCTATCCTCTGTTGTCATGACACACAGCTGACGTGGGAACACGGCAGTAAGGCTGACTGCTAGTTTAATTTTGGTGCAGAAATTTGCTAGAAGAAGCTTTCAAAAATATCTCTGGGTGGGAGGAAAACAGGTGGGTGCTGGTTATGTGCATGAAGAAGGAGGAAATAGTTGTCAGTCTTACCTAAGCATTACTCCACGTCCATCAGCCCTTTCGTACCCTCACTATTTGACAGGAGAAATAAATGATACCGTCTCTCTTGCTTCTCTCTCCTGTTACTTGTCAAGAAGGTGTTGGTAGGCCTCAGAGTGCAGGGAGACCAACCACAGAATAACTGAAGAGAACCACTGCTGTCTTGGTCAAAATGCACCTGCTCATGCAGTCTTGGTAAAGATGCCCATACAAGAAAGTGATCTCAGTATCATCCACTGGAGCAAGGTGATGGTGGGATCCATCCAGGAGATACTTCTGGGCCAGTAGCACCTAAAATGACAACTGACATTGGAGACTCATGGTGAGTGACATACGGTCTTTAGGAACTCCTAAACTGAACATTATTTCTGTGGTTATCCATTTAGGTGAGTGAGTGTATTTAGTAGCCCAGGTGGTCCATTGAGCCTCTTGTTACTATTCTTTATACACACTTTTGTTTCAAAAATGTCTTGTTTTTCCCTACCATTGTCCCTAGGTAAGTCAGACCTAGTCTGGTTTTTAGACATTCCTAACAGTCACAGTTTCTGCTGGCTATGAAACAGTGTAGGTGTTCAGAAACATTCTCTAAAAATCACTCTGTTAATCCATTTGAAGCTCATTTTCTTCTACCACAACTACCCCCTATTAGTACATTTCTCATCTCTGTTAGTCATCTTGACTAATGACTTTCCTCATCTATACTAGTTTACTCACCCATTTCAATACTTTCCTAGATCACAGGAACATTTTGTGACTTAGTTAAGTAATTAGAAGCTCAGAAGTCTTTGAATGAAAAGTGTTGTGTTTTATAAGAGCAAAATACTATGATTACACAACTGAAAAACATAATTCAGTGTAGGGACTTTCTCCTCCATGTTTGGTGATGACAAATCTGGAGATGAAGGCCCCAACGACCAGACTGAGAAGTTTGAAAGAGGACATCCACACTATTGAAAGTTGGTTGTGCAGACTGAGACAGAGGCAGAGTAAGAAGAGGAAGAACTTACTTGGAGAGGGGGTGCATGGAAACAGAAGGACATGTAAGTCTGTGTGAGCAGAGTAATTCAGAGCTCTACTTGTGGAGTAAAGCTTGTGCCTATCATAGTCATACAGCCAAGGGAACTACAGCATTTTATTTTATCCCATTTTCACTGTATTTCAACTTGGTCTAAAAACCTGGCTTTTACCATACCACTGCTTCTGTTTTCCCAGTATGTGAAAGGGTTTCTTTGAAATTCCCCCTTTAGAAATCCCAAATGAGAAGCTTTGTTGAGTGGAAAATTTGATAGCGATGTATCCTTTGCATCCTTACTTTGTTGTTTGGTTTTGGTCCCCTCTCTGATTTTCTTACTGCTGTCTGTTCCCAGCCTCTATTGTGAATGTCCCATAATATGCTCAATAAAAATTGAATAGTTTCTACTTAGAATTCTAAAAATGGTTTGCCATTTCCAGAAACTGACAGCACCAATATTATCATCAATCTCTTATGCGAATTGCCACCCTGCTGCTACTTACCAAAGTATCTCATATTTCTCTGAAAGCAGGCTCCACACTCTCCCACTCAGATTCCCTGGGACCCCTGACCTTCCCGCTGGAGGTGCCTAAACCATTGGCATTCACCTTGCTGCTGGCCAGAGTATTAATTACAGATGTTAATTACATGAGAGCTATGAGCTGTTGTCCACTGAGGAACTGTTCTTATGAAACAACTCCTGCTCTAGGGTGTGTCCATCAGAAGGTTTAGGTTTAGCCCATCAGAAGATGGCATGTTATGCTATTTTCCTGGCAAAAGTGTTTAGTGCCAACCTTCAAAGCAGGTCTGTGTTTGGTGGGTGACATTAAGTCTATAAGGTGAAACTTGGACCTGGCATGGCATGCTACCCTCCTTATCACAGAATATAATAGTTAGGGTTGGAAAGGACCTTAAGATCATCTAGTTCCAACCCCCTGCCATGGGCAGGGACATCTCACACTAAACCATGTCACGCAAAGCTCTGAACCTGGCCTTGAACGCCACCAAGGGATGGAGCATTCACAACTTCCCTGCGCAACCCATTCCAGTGCCTCGCCACCCTTACAGTAAAGAATTTCTTCCTTATATCCAGTCAACTTCCCCTGTTTAAGTTTGAACCTGTTACCCCTTGTCCTATCACTACAGTCCCTAATGAAGAGTCCGTCCCCAGCATCCTTACAGGCCCCCTTCATGTGCTGGAAGGCTGCTATGAGGTCTCCACGCAGCCTTCTCTTCTCCAGGCTGAACAGCCCCAACTTTCTCAGCCTTTTTGCACATGGAGAGAAAAAAGAGAACCAGGATTATTTGCTTGTATTCTTGTCACACTTCTTTTTTCTTTTCTTTCTTTCCCACCTCAATTCTAGAGGGCTGGGAAAAAAATCAATTCAGAATTTGTCACTGGGGAAACATAACCATCTGGGAAAAATACAAGCTCTGGCTGTACGGGCAATCTAGCTTCCCATGATAAACAAAGACATTGATTTTTCTTTCCTCCTAGTTATCACTTCACGTAATTTTTCTTCAAGCCACCTTGAAAAGGCAGCCTGGAATAGCATTCTTCCTACATAAACAACCCTGTCTTCAGTATA
The DNA here is from genome assembly GCF_963264785.1 of Psittacula echo. Taxonomy (NCBI): domain Eukaryota; kingdom Metazoa; phylum Chordata; class Aves; order Psittaciformes; family Psittacidae; genus Psittacula; species Psittacula echo. The sequence goes on along the minus strand of NC_137742.1, from coordinate 44,667,518 downwards.
AAAGTTGTTTCCCTTTACATGAACTGCAGACTTGCGCTTTCAGTCAGAATACCTTAAACAAAAAAGGACTCAATAACATTTTTAAGAAGCATGATTTCTTTGTAGACTGCCTGCTCCAAACTGAAGACATAATGCCTGTCTGGAGACAGCAGATGTCTCAGAGATGTAGAAGTTCAGCACCCCTGAATGAAAGCCCCAGCATAGCTGAATACACTACTGTAAAGACAATAATGACTGCCTTTGTGTTTGTTTGCCTTTTGTGTAGGGGGTTGAAACTGCTAGTTATGTTTAAACACCTCTTCAGAGTCATTACAAGATATTGTGCAAATATAGCAATTTTTCCCTGCTAAGCAGGCATGAAATGCACATTTGCTTATCAGGATGAAGCAGTTCCAGGGAGGCCTTGATGTCTGTCAGGTGAATCATCTAATCTCCAGATTTAATGTATTGAACTGGGTAAAGAAGTCAGTTTTTGGAGATATCTAAATATACATCTCGTGAGCTTTTCCAGTCTCTACAGTAAATAAATCATGCTCATACAAACACTCTTTTTATTTTTTTTTTCTTTTAAGACATATTTTAAGATATTATACCCAAATAATTTTGGTATAAGCCATGTACAGCACACACCAAGCATACTTAATTCCATGCATTATTCTCTGTAAAAATGCCTATTGACAAGCTGTATCAGCCATTTAGGATTTGATAATCTGTCATGAGGTATTTCGCCCCTCCTACTCAGGAGAAAAAGAAAAGCAAAAATAAAACAGATACAAATTGCACAGTCAACAACCTCTTAGGAATGTTTAAGTTATAACATACCTTGTCAAAAATCAGGAAATTAAAACACAAATCCAACGCTGTGTCCTTAATTCACCCCTTTGTGCTTTTCCTGATTATCATGCAGAAGAACGTAGCCATTTTTGCTGTGAATCTTTGCGACACTAAGCTGCCCTACTGCATTTTCAAGATGACTTATTCTGGCTGTTAGCTACCTCCAGAACTGTTACGGTAGGTCATCAAGTCCATCTCTGCCAAAGCGCAATTAATCCCTACTGCACATTTACAAGGGCTTACCCTGCCTACTGTAAATTTCCTGTGTGAGCTGGCTTTCTCTATCTTTACTTTACCCCTGGATTCTTTTTCAGGCTAGGAATATGTTAAAAAAGATCTGATTTAATCATGGTCTTTCCCCTGACATCATTAATTTTGTACTAAAAAAAGGTGTTTTGGTATTTCTGTACAGCTGCACAATGTCCTTTGCTGTATTTTTCTTTCCTTCCCAAAAGCCAGCATCTGGAAGCATTGTCCTCTCCTCTCTTTGGAGCAGTGTCAGAAGTACTGCCCAGCCTTTGGCCTCCCTTTTGGGATGGGTCCTTTACCCCCAGATCTCCCTTACAGGGCTTTTGTGCATTGCCACTTGCTTGGTAGTACTGTGTCCTTAGATTGTCTGCCTGGCTGGGATCTCTCGCTTCTCAGCACTGATAGGCTTAGTGTTAAAACACAGCCAAGATTTATTCAGAAAGTGGTTTAAGGTCAGACACTGTCCATCTCTTCCTGCCTTTCTTTGCAGCTCCTACCATAAAGATCCTTTCTGAATTTGGAAACTCTTTTGATGGCTTGAGCTGAATGCATGATCCTCAGGTACTCGCCTCATCCTGTATTACCTGGAAACAATCAAGTCTATTTGGCCTCTCCCCAGGGCAGGGCACCTAAAAGACCCAAACAGGCTTTCTCTATGATGCCTACTTAGCCTCAGCAGCATTGTATCTGCCTGACTCGGGCTCTTCACGTGAAACACATAGGACACGTCTTGGCTGTGATTAATGCTGATAATGCCTTTACAACTAGGTGGTGCCGTGATCTACAGTAGTGAGTGAGGTACAGATACTTTGCAGAGATCATGCATGGCAGTCACATGTGGCCATGTCACAGAAAGCCTATGAGAAATTCCCTGCTTTGTCTATTTTAGTGTGTAACTGGTTTCCCGAGCCACTTCTTTCTCAATTGATCAAGGAATTTGCCAGCTCACTTTCTGTGTTCTCAACGATTCCCTCCCTCCCCCCCACCCCCCCCCCCCCCGATTTAATTTTTGCTAATGTGGGGAGGGAGAATAGGAGGAAGAAGCAGAGAAAGTATTTTCAGAACTTTTATTTTCATTGATGTACAATATGTAAATTGAAGAGCACTAGTGGGAATATATTTATTAAAAATAAGTAGCTGCATGACTTTGTATAGCCAATCGCTAAGAAGCAGATGGTAGCGTGTCACTGTAGAGTTCTCTCTGCCATTATGAATCTGGGAATAAACTGCAGTGTCTACTAAGAGCCTTTAACATTTCTTTCATTTTATTTCATTTACCTTTGACCATGATGTGAAACTGAGGCAGGAAGGAACTGCTTATTAGCCTTGCTACACATACTGTTCATGGCAATTCTGCACAGTTTTGCTGGCATCCAGAGGACTGAACCAAGCACAGGCTGGCTTTGAAGACTGTAGTGAAGCAGAATTAAGCTGTAGTTCCTAAATATTGCCTGAATCTGAGGACAAGTATGTGGAGCTCAGATCCTTCATTGGTTTATATTTATAGGGAATTTTGCTTGGATTTCATGGGTGCCTGGGTAGTAAAAATATTTAAATGCTAAGCACAAGCATTTATGTTATTATTAATAGTATAACAAGGAAAGGAAAGTTAAAGAACTAAATTACCTGTCCTTACTTGAACAATAAAGCATGCTTTTTTTTCTGTTTATCATCTTACATCTTTTAGTGCTGAACAGAAAAGAGTAATTCATACGCACTTTCTTCATTATTTACTCTTTGTAAAGAACAGTAACATCCCCATTCTGCAGGTGAGTAAGCCAAGGGCAAAGACTGTGCCTATTTGTCTAGTGTTCAGGTAAACTGAAGCAGGGACCGAGCTGCTTTCTCTGATACGGATATGGAGCAGAACAATATTAATTTCAGCAAGTCAGTGCCACAGAGCACCACAGGAGGGAATAACACCATCTTCCAACCACTTCTGATGGGCCTTCATTGTAATCTGGGGCTAGTTTGTTCAGGGACAGGACCTGTAGAAAAGTTAATAAAATTCATTTTTAAATCTACTGATTAAAGTGCATTACCTCACTGTGATGACATTTTTATTTTGAGTTAAAATAGGCCTCAATTCTGCTTCTTTTAATTCACTTTCAAATGTAATTCATTTTCAAATGTAATGTGGTAATTAAAATTCACACCTTGATTCAGATCAGCCTACCTTTCCCCAGTATTCACACATAAGCAGGACCTAATCCTATCTTCTAAGTCTTGAAGCTGTTTTCTACTTTCTCTTCTCAGTGCTACTGGGAGATTTCTCATTTCTGCACTTCACAGATTGCTGCATGCCATGCTATCACACAAGTTAATTTAACCAGCTGTTAAAAAGTCTATGATGTTAACAACTTTTGCCTACTTAAGAAGCTGGTGATCAAAAAGGTAAAAGAACAGGCATTGATTCACAGAGTAAACATGATGAACTGATGGAGTAATTATAGCCTGAAGAGTCCAAAGATCCCCATGTGACCACCTGTGGAACTTACGGCAGTTTCATTAAGGCTAGGGGCTGAAGAGCGGGCTTTTACAAAACGTTTTCCCTGCATGAGGAATGCGGAGAAGCTGGGTTTGCACTTGGTGGCAGTGCTCTCCCACGCTGTCTGCAGCCCTGGCAGTCAGGGCTGCTGCTGCCTGCAGAAGGCACGGAGGAGGAGTGATGGCTCTGCACAACTGGGGGCTCATAATCTGCCTAATGTTGTTTTCTTAATTCATTTTAAATACTGTTCCTCTGCTCTGATCGAGCTCTGCTGTTTTAGAGCTTTGACCACCGTCTGAAGCAGCCCCCCCCTCCCCTCCTCCCCCCCAGACATCCATAACAACAGAGCTCTGTAGAGAGAAAGGATAAAAAAAATGTCCTTCAAATGTCCTGGTCAAATGTCCTGTAATGGGAATATTGCATTTGGATAGTGTCCTCATTGACTCTGCTGACAGATAACTGCCTTTACACCTCTTTAGGGTAAAGAAACTGATGGCCTTGCAGCTTGTAGAAACAAAGAGCCAGTGATCCCTCCGATGTGTTACCTGAAGAAGTGTAGAATGAACGTGGTATGGTCAAGTCTTACAATCTTACGGATTTCATAGCATTGAATGCTTTTCTTAAAGCTACCATTTGCATTCGTATGAGATGAAGGGAAGTTCATCTCTCTTTTTTCTTCTTTTAAAGGCAATGTGCGGCTTTTCTGGTGGTGTGGAATGGCTTGAAAATCTGAAAAACAGAGGCTTTGATGGCAGAGTACGAATTCCTGCCATGTCTAGGGAAATTGGAGGCACTTTAGTCTCAGGATTTTTGCAGGCCTCAGATGGCCAGTGGTTAAGATTAGTGGAGTTGTCTCTATGCTGTGGCAGCATGGACACATTTTCAGTGTAACAAAATAAAATGTGTGAGACTGCAGCTGCTCCCTTAAGATACCTTGGTTGGTAATGCACCATGGTGGAAAGAACTGTGTGATTAGAAGGATAATAATGTCACAAAAAAAAAAAAAAAAAAAAAAGAGGGGGTCAAAATTGACTGTGTGTAAGTACAGGATGGAAGCAGAAAGTCTCATAAAAATTGAAGTATAGAGAATCTGGAGGCTTCCTTGTAAAAGCAGAGGGAGAGGAAGATCAAAAAGCGTTTTAAATGCAGTTTGACTTGTTCCTGAGAAGGTGAGGTTCACAGAATCATAGAATGGTTTGAGTCCTAAGGGACCTGAAAGATGGTTTGGTTCCAACCCCCTGCCATGGGTCGATTGCCATCCACCAGACAAGGTTGCTCAAAGCCTCATCCAAGCTGGCATTGAGCACTGCCGGGGACTGGGACAGCCACAGCTTCTCTGGCCAACCTGTTCCGGTGCCTCACCACCCTCGCAGTAAATCTTCTGAATATCTAATCTGAATCTACCCTCTTTCAGTTTACAGCCATTGCCTTTTGTCCTGTTACTTCAGGCCCTTTTAAAAAGCCTCTCTACAACTTTCTTGCAGGCCTTTCCAGGCCCCTTTTTGGTACTGGAAGCTGCTCTAAGGTTTCCCTAAAACCTTCTCTTCTCCAGGCTGAACAAGCCCAACTCTCCCAACTTGTCTCCATAGCAGAGCTGCTCCAGCCCTCCGAGCATCTTCATGGCCTTCCTCTGGACTCGCTTCAACACAGGGTTTGCAAGACCAGACTCAGTGGCACAGGACTGCTTTTTATCTACTCATACTTGGAGATGAGTATGTACCATGTAGGTTCATAGTCTATTCTAGGTGCAGAGGTTAAACATTCGGTGATCAAAGGGGCCCAAAACACAGAGATCATCTCCCTTCCCGTAACACGTAGAGAAAGGTGAGGTTAATGTGGTTTCTGTGGCTGACTGGGGCTGGTCATTCAGTAACAGACATTGTTCATGGATTTATCTATAAGCAGAGCTGAGCCTCACTGCTTTTACAGTTCAGTGCTCCTCCTGATCAGCCCAAGCTCAGTAATGAACAAAGGCTGTGAAATAACTTGTATTCTCTACTACAGACAAACAAGCAAGAGCAACACCACTTAAGGAAGCAACATAAATAATCAATGACTGGAGAAATATGGTCCTTTCTGACAGAAATTATGCTGGTTTTAATTTGTGTTTATAGCACCTAAAGTAATGGGCACATGAAATATGCATGGAGACAGAGAATCAGGAAAAAATCCCTGTAGAACCCAGCAGCAGTCCCCTGGATCCCGACCAAAACTTGCAATGGGAAAATGTAGCGAGGAAAAAGAAAGCTCCCATAGGAAGAGAAAATAATAAACATTGGAAAAATACAGTGTAAACCTTTCTCTGATGCTAGGTACACTACTAGAAAATCAAAACACAATTTAGGAAATGAGCTCAAAGTGTAAGATTGCCTAGTGAGACAGTCTGTAACATTTGGCGTAACGAGGGCAAATCTTCAAGGAGGGAAATGTAGTGTTTCAGTTCTGCTTGTTTATAGAAGGTCTTTGTTTAAAATATCTGAATCCCTCTTGCAGGACTCATTCAAGGTTGCTTTCTTCTAAATTTAAAGGTAGGGTGCCATGAATCAGATTAAAATAAGGATGTATCCTGTCATCTTGAATCTTCAACTAGAAAAATAAGTTAAGTTTAGTGAAGTTTTCTCCCGAAGAATATTTTAGAAATTTGTAAAATAAGGATTAAAGTGATTTTAGCTTTTGTAGCTGAAATTAGCTTCTTCCTGATCTTTTTAAAATCTATAGAAGTGCTAATGTGTCTGAATATGATGATTAGGGCTTTAAAATTGTACATTTTTTTTGGTTGAGCTACTGAAAAATAATGTCCCAAACCTGCAGTCAGCAGACTGATTACAGGATTTTTTCTCCTGGAACGACAGTGAAAACATTTTTTGATTGAGCTTGACCATAAAATCTGATCGACCCAAAGTAGTACATTCCATTTTCATCCCAGGATAAAACAGACTAGCTTTTTTAGCAGGGATTGAAATAAAATGGGGCACAGGTGTTATGTGCTTGAATTTAAATTGTGGATTTTTCTAAATGGATTTTTCCAAATGGATTTTTCCACAAAGGTGAAGTGGTATCATAGATTTCATATCAGGACTTCTAAATATCATAACAGATCTCCTGCACTTTCTCTTCAACAACTGCCCAAAGCCATGTGGCTAGAAGACACCAGTATGAGTGTGATCTAGGTGTTAAAAACCACATTTCCAAGGACAGTGTCTTAACATATTGTAGTTATAAATCATGGAAAAACTGTACTGAAAATTGTTAGTGCAAAGAGAAGTGAAAGATAATAGTCTTCAGATATGCAAAATGTTACCGGAAAGAGAGGAAAAAACCTCCATAACAAGAAGAAATGCAGAAAAAAACTTGTAAAAGTAAAAATAGCAAGGGAGTAGATACCCTGATTATGGAGTATCCATCACTGGTATGTTAGAAAAATGTCAGAGTGCAATTTCTGTCCAAAATTACTTTATCACAGGCAATTCAGTGGGATCATGACATTAACAGGTATGTGGCAAAAGAGGAAGGAGGAGGGTGCTTGAGTTCTCCTTCAGTCCGCTAGTTCAGTGAGCTAATGAAATGACCCTAGTGCTTGCAGGTTCATGGAAGACTCAAGCTGTGGCATTGCCCTAGCAGTACTTACTTGTATTAGTGCTACATCTAAGTCAGAAGGGAGCTGTGATTGGCAGCATCCAGCCTGCAGGGTGCAAAGGGGTCCTTGGCAGCATCCAGCCTGCAGGGTGCACAGGGGTCCTTGTACAAATCCTCTGTATGTTTGTTTCCTCACTGGCTGAAAGATTTTGAGTACATGAAATGGAAAAGCGTCAGTGGTCAAGAGTGATCAGAACCATGCTTGAAGCAAGGGATGTAGGAGATCACAAGTGGATGAAGACTGCAAACCTGGGTTCCCCTGGGAGTTTCTCCAGTTTCAGGGCTTTGATGACTGTTGTGACAGATGAAAGTGTTTTGTTATGTGGGCCTGAAAATACATTTGAGAATGCATCTTTTCGATGTTTTCTTACAGGGGTACTTTAAGCACTCATGAATTATTATGTCATTTTTATTTCAGGTGTAAGTCCTCCTAAAATCCCATCTGAATCTGCAGAGAAGTCTGGCCTCCCAAAACCTGCATTTTCCAGGGGATTGGCTGAAAGGAAACAAAAAGGAAAAGGGTCCATCTCTAATGACAAAACCATTTGTTTGCAAGAACTTATCATAGACAAACCATAGATGACACAAGAATTTCCTATTAATGTCTTTGGAGCAGATCCTTGCATGATACAAATTAGAGTATGTCTCTGTGTAACCCAATCTTTCTCTTGTATTGGTGTTTCAGAGATTTTCTTTGAAGTGCCTCCATTTGCACAAAAAAAATGGGCTAAGATTATGGCCATACCAAAACCTTTTGAAGGGATACAGGCTTGGATCTTCAGCTGGTGGAAATCAGTATATCTCTGTGATTTTGGATGGTTTATATAAGCATTAGGTGGGCTATGCAGTTCAGCAGTGACATGAGAAGAGCTCAGTATTCCTGAGCAAGGACTGACAGAGATTTCTCATTCTCACCTGTTCCTTTCCAAACAGTCCATAGAAGCCATGCTGTGACATTTAGCAAGCACTGAATGGCAAGCATTGTAGCAGGAAAGCCTGAGATGCATTCGATATGTAGGGACAGCTGTAAAGAAGACATCCCTTCCCAGGACTCTGATGGGAAGTATAAACAGGCAAAACTGTTCTTTGCTCACATGCTGACTTTTGACTGTGATTTTCCTATTCAAAGCCCTTTTGAGCAGAAGGCAGGAAAAATGAAAAAATGTCAAATTACGGGGGGAAGTTTACAAGCTGGTTAGCTGCTTTTCAGAAGAGTCTTTCCAATGAGCATGGATCAGACCTTAATATGAGATACATGTATCATACACAAGTATACCAGTTAATATGTCTTGGTCTGAAAAGTTAAACAACTAGGTTGTATTCATATGTCTGGAAAACCAAACACTCCTGCAGCACATAGGACCGAATATTTTGTTGCGTTGTGCTCTGCAGGAATCCTGAGCTTAAGCTAAAACAAGAGAACTGTTACTCAGCAAATCCCAGGTTAGCAGTAAAAGTGACAAAGCAAAGTAAGAGAAAGAAGCAGCATGACTGTAGCTGCAAAATGGAGGTTGTTTTTGGAAGAAAGCGGTTCAGTCTGTTCCAAGGCTTTTGCTTTCTTCTCAGTTGTGTTAGTAGCGTTTAATGGTAGCCTCAAGATAAGTGGCAGCATCTCAGTGCCACAGGAACATTTGTTAATAGCAGAGCCAGTGATGAGTTTACAGAAGCCTTTCCAAACCTTATGGGACTAGGTTTGGGCTAGACCTACTTTAAAAAATAGTTGCTGTGCTGCTGTGGCATGTTTCGTGTGCATTTTAGAAAAGGTAAGCTGGGACTTATAAGGCCACCTCTTCTGGCCAGGTGAGTGAGTTGTCCTCGAGGAGTCTTCCTGTCAGAAATCTAGCTTTTCAAAACTTCCCAATACCAACAAATTCCCACTGTACCCCTCAAACCTGTGATGGGTGATGCTGGCTGAAGGTCTAGGTCATCTTCTTGTGCTGGAGTAGTCCTGCTAAGGAAGAATATGAATCTGGAGGGCAAGGATGACTTGTGAGCTATCCAAAGTTCTTAGAAATACCTGGAGTGGATTTCCTTTTCCTGTGCAAGAGGAAAAGGCAGTGTAGTAGATTTTGTACTATGGATAAAAGTCAGCTCTGCTAAGAGGATCTAGCACCTGCAAACTTTTAAACAAATGCTAACAGTTCCACTGTCTTTGCACTGTTAAAAACAAGAGCAAACAATTTGCAAATATACTGTCTTGGAAGAGATGCTTAACTAATTTTACACAGTCCTTCAGCTGAATAATTTTCAGATAGAGCAAAAAAGTAAAGTGCAAAGCAGACTTATAGAGACACCACATCCCAAACACCCCAACACCACAGTTGTATCATTCACAGCTCTATAATAAGCAGATCTTTCTTTGATAAGTCACTTTGATTATTTGAATGCTGACCACAAAAACAAGTCTTCATGGAAGAAATTACTTTTTCTATGAAGTGGGAAGACAGAATTCCTGGAACATGGGCAGGATAAGAGCTAAAATCCCCGATGAGTGTTATTAAGGACATTGTTATGCAAATGTAATACGCTCTAGTTCTTTGGAAGAGGGTTTTCCTACCACAAAAGACTGTACTATTTTAACAGTTATTGTAATAAAAACATGCCCAAATGCATTTGTTCAGACAGGGTTTTTTTTCCTTTTTTTTAGCGCAAGGAATTTGGAATATATGGGTTTTGGAAAAGCCAATGTGGAAACTGCACTGAAAAGACTTGTTTTGAAGTAATGGCATTTTTGTATTTCATCATAGTGAAATACTGAAATACCAGTTTGAAACACAAGGTTTCACTTCCATGTGTGGGTTCAACCCAAATTTTTTCTTGCACATTTCTTGTAACATCAGAAAATCAAGACATCAGTAACATCAGTAGCAACAGGAAATATCAGCACTCTCCCACAAAATACAAAATGTGTGACTCCATTCCCACTAGGAAAATGGTTAAGTGGAAAGTATTAGCCATTGTCAGAGTTCACAAGAAAAAATCCTCCCACTGACTTTAACTCTTTTTTTCTTGCCAGGCCAGGATGTTTTTCTACATTACATGGTTTTTACATCACACAGTAGGGATGCCACAGTTCCTGCATTAGTTTTATGTGGAGAAAATTGAAAATGGAGAGAAAATTGAAAATGGAAGAGCATCCAAAATCTGCTGAACTTCTGGAAATCAATAGAGAAGTCTGACCTTTTGCATGTGGGATGAACGTATCACAGAAATTTTAGATCGGTACCAACTCCAGCACTGAGGTCTTTTTCAGTGCAACTGCCGATTTGCCATGGGCTGGGCCAAAGCTGCCAAATTAATTTCCCAAACAGGCCCAAGTGACAGAGGAGGGACTGGCATTGCCTCCAGGCAACTGCAAGTATGTGATGTGTGCATGCTGCCAATTCAATCAGTCCTTCTCCCTGGAAACTTGCCTGGCATAAGGTGGCTTATAACTATCAAATATTTATCGTATTGTCAGAGGATAGAGAAAGGGCTAATTGATGTCTTCTATAGTACACCCTAACACTGTATGCTGTTGGATAATGAGTGAGAAAGTTTTCTTGTCAGTTCAAGGAGCAGAGCTTCTCAGCCCTGTGTCTTCTTGTTTGTCAAAAGTCCCATTCATCTATCAGGCTGTCAGGCCATTAGAAGATATTTGCCATGCATCCTACAGACTGGAGGGAGAGACACACCATGCAGAAAAGCCACCCTCACTGGCCAGGTAGTGCTGGCACAGTCAGGTCTGGGAACAAGTGAAACATGCTGGTACTCACCAAGTAACAACATGCATCAGAGTATTCATCAGAGCCCCTTCAGAGGGACCTCGTATGGTAAATCCTTTTTCTCTGTGGGCTTATCCAGCAACAGGGCTCTTGGCATTCAGGCATGGCTTAAGGCCAGCCATTCTGAGGGAAATCACTTCGTTGTAAGACAATGTCACTGAAGCACAAGAGTGAAATGCTGGCTTTACAGCTTTCCTGAACATGCATATATTCTTGAATTTGTCGTGGAAGAATTATCTTCATTTCTTGGTGGTTTCCAGAAATAAGAGATACAGCGCTGCATACCAGTATATAGATGCTATGAGTACAATAGATGGTATAAGTTGATATAAGCTGTATACAAACTGCTGTATTCTTCTTTCTCCAGAGAGGGGTAAAGACGTGAGGAATTAACAAAAGGTTCTTATGTTACTTCGTAGATTATTCCACCCCTCTTACTTTTTAATAAAAGGACATTCCAGAGAAAAAAAACCCAAACATGTTCTTGGGATATATTCAATAGGACTGATTTTGGGATGAGATGTGTTATTTAAGAATATACTTTCCACTCACCTCTGTATACATTTATTTCATTACTAAAATTCTCTATACAGAGCAGAACTAAGTAAGTTCCAACTGCCATGTGGCAGTCTGTTCAAATTAAGCCAGCTGCTGCTTTCATTTTGCATAGGATTTGACAAGGGGAAAAAAGATGGGAATGCTATTCGCAAACTTTACTGGCCAAGGGAACACTCCCAGAATTCCCAGAATTAATGGCCAAACCTTGTTCCCTTAAGAAACCTGCTTCTTTTGCCAAAATGTGTGAACCTGCACCATCAAGTCCCCAAGATCTGAAACATACCATTTGGGAGTACCACTGCAGCAGGTTCACTGGGTGATACACAATTCTTAACATACATCATCTTAGCTTTAAGAAGGACAGTTTTATTCATGTTAAAGCAGTAGGTAGGAATGCAAGATTATTCATTGCAGTTTACACTCTCTGCTATAAGCTTCCATTGTAAGTTTTGGGAAGGTAGCACTATTCTTCACCTGTAAAATGTGAAAAACTTGACAATAAAATATATACTTCCTAGTGAATATAGGGAAAGGTTTGCCCGTTAATTCCTTGCAAGATGTAAGAGAAGACTTCTGTATTTGCAGTTCTGAGCTCCCTTTTTCAGTTTCTGAGCTCCATGACCATTACTGGGGCCACCAGTTTGCTGCTGTTGTTGTAGGCAGCATGTACAAATGTCTTACAGAAGAAACTGTGTAACTATTTTTATCCAGCAGTATTTTATAGCAGCCAGCTTCTGTGGGAGCTGCTGGACTCTAACATAATTGCGTAACCTGTGAATTGGGAAAACATCCAATTTTGAGGTTTTCAGACTCTCTTGATGAATTTAATCACAATTGAAAAGCTTTGCCAGATGAGTATAAAGAGGTTTGTGCAGTGCAGCACTCATCTGCCCAATTAGTATGGATGCTCAGTGTTTAAGTATTGCAAATGAATCAGAAATTCAAAACCCCTGAACTTTGCTGTTTCACTTAAAACTAACCCCAGGTTGCTACTGGCCCACAGGACCCCACCTGGAAAGGTACCTACCAGTGGAAGAGAAGAGAAAAAAGAAAGAACAAAAGGCTTTTAACTTGTGCTGTACATGGTAATGATAGAGTGCCTTCAAAGAGCACTGGGGTTTTTGAAAATCACAGGAGTGCAAAGAGGTCACCCATAGATATTTGAATTATTAACACGTTTAACCATTAAAGAAAGATGTATTGATAGAATATCAATGTGATTAATTATTTAGTTACACAAAGTACAGCACAGAGAACAGATTAAGTATTCCCCACTGTTTGGGAAGGATGAACCTTGAATAAATGCATCATAAAAGGGTTTGTTACCACAAGGCTTGTTAATAACAGATGATCTCAGAGTACCATGGAAAATGTGTACATGTTGGTTATATTTATTTTGGTTACAAGTTGAGCCTTCATCAGTTGATCTATAATGAGATTTAATGGAGAAAATAATGAAGAACCAATTTTGTCTTTGACAGGAACTGTGGCGGCTGTTTAGCTTGTGGCGACCTATTTAAAGAAAAAGGTTTTCAAAGGAAGTGTGTACACCTATTTGAAGAAGAAAATCTACCTATTAAGATATCTCACACATGCTGTTTTGTGTGTCTGTATTAAGCAGCCATGCCTGCATTGCTAATGCAGATTCTGTGGGAAGGAGAGAACATCCCTTTCCAAGTCTTTGTTGGCATGAAAAAAAATATTATGCTGTTGGAACCTGTAGCTCACTTGTTTTTATCAACTGTGGCAAATAAAATTTGAAGCATTGCATATCTACTTTGCAATACACTCATGGCAGAAATTCCTTCAGATTTTAATTGCAGTATATGGTTATTGCACAGTTTCTTCAGTTGTCAATTATTCAACCAAGCTGAGCAGATATGAAGTCCCAAGTGTATTTTCTCTATGTCTATGATTAATATCATATAATAGACACGTTGAATTAGTAAGCATAGTTTTGGGAAAGCCTCCTAAGGCCTTCTTTTATTTTATTGATAGTTTGTGGGCACTTAGTAGAGCTAGCTGCTTGCTACTCAGTAGTGTGTTTCATTGATAGTGCGGTATTAGGCTAAGGTACCTCACACATGCTTCTCTACCTGCAATATCAGGGATGACACAGGCAGGTTGGCCATGTGCTGGTATTTTCCATGCCTAGAGAGAAGCTGGATAAAGGCTACTGGTATATGTGTATCTGTTGCTTCATTGGCTGAAGTAAACCAGAAGCCTCTTGCTCCACATCCTAGGGTGTCGTCTTCCCCACACACCAGAGGGGCACCTGTCTTCTAGCTGTAGTCTTGAAGAGACACTCACAGCAAGTGCAAAGTAAATGACTGTCCACAGCTACAAAGGGGCAGAAGAGAGTCCAAAGTCCCTTGGGATAGGCAGAGTTTCTGTGGCACAAGCAGGAACTAGGAAGGTTTGGGTACATCTCAGTATAACCTAAAGGAGTGAGCTGTACTGGAACACAAGTATTGAGCTTCACGCGCCTCGTTCATGATGACTCCAAGATGGGAAAAGAAATCTCAACTATTTGAATGCCTTATTTTTATATCACTGTATTTTTCAGATGCCAGAAAAATCTACTTTCCTTCTAATGTAAAGGCTGAGATAATATTGAATATCCATCTGGAAAGCTAGTGTGCCTGTAGGGGAAAGAAAAAGAGGAAAACGCAGGAATAAAAAAAAAAAAAAAAAAAAATTAAAATCACACATTTGTAACCAAGAATTGTATAAGTAATTCTTTTTGTGGTGGAAGTTAAATGGGAAACTAAACAGCAATACATCAGATGACATCTAGTCTCTATGTCTGAAGAACTGTGTCTGAGACATTTTTGTTGTTATGTTTGTTGTTGTTTGTTAGCTGAAGAGTTCCAGCTTGTTAATAGTGTGCATAGTATTCAGCTTACGTATCAGTATAAAAGCATTACGATCATTCTGTAAGTCACACAACAGTTTATTGCTCCATTTTGGCAATCGCAATTGTCCAGCAAATGTGGGGTAGCAAACTCAGAGATTCCCAGGAATAACAGGCTCCAGGCTGGCTGGGAAGCGGGTCTCCAATGTATCTTACTGAGTAGAAGCTCATGAAAGGTGTTGGAGTACAACTCAAGCAGTAACCATGTCACAAACTGAAAACCTGTCTAGCTTGGTGGAGAGCAGGCAACCAGGTCCCTTCAGCGCAGTGGGGTTTATCCTCCTGGCTTCTCTTGGGTTGTAGTGCCAGGGGAACAGAGTCAGTTTCTGGTCTGTGGCCTTGGGATGTGAAACACGGGGAGGCTGTGAAAGCAGGTGTGTAGTGCTTCTGAGGGTAAGCTCTCTGTATCTTGCCCCATAACTTTAGGGATCTTGCTGAATAATTTAGTTCTAATAGACTGTAGGGACTTCTCACGTGGAAGTCTTCTGTCAGTTAATAATACTTAGTGTGCGTATATTGCTCTTCACATCTGCAAAGCACTTTGCAAACATTAACTAATTAAGCCTCACAACACTCTGGGGAGGTAAGTATAAGTAAGTTATTACTGTTAAGTAAGGAAGGCTCTGGGCTCTCCTCATAGTGGAAGTATCGAAAAAGATTCTAATCCTTTATGCTGCAGCCCTTTCTGGTCTTTGGTCCCTCCGGTAAGTTACATTTACAGAATGTATTCAGAAATGAAGCTGTGTTCCTGCTGCTTGCTCTTCCAGAAGGAGTTCCACTCTGCTTACTCATCTGCTGCACAGACTCTCAGTGCCAGTTTTAAGGATTGCATAAGTCTTCAGTCTCTTCTGTACCTCTTTCCTTCTGGACAACCCAGCGTCTTAAAGGGCTGCAGTATCACAAGTGTGATGGTGATTTTCTTGGAGGAGTCAGCAAGCTTTGGATAAAAAAGCAAGATTCGTAACAAGAGAGTATAGAGAAGATTGCATAAATTTGCTAGTTAGGAAATTAAGGCTGCTACTCTGAAACGTCATCTCAGCTAGTAGTAAAGCTCCCATTAACATCAGTCATGCAGGACCAGGCCTGTAACAAAATTATCAGGAAACCCTGTATTTCCAGCAATGCAAAAGTCCAATTTCAAGAAAAGCCAGTGGAAACTACGTGCCCAAATCCTGCACATCCAAGAAGTTGATGTCATTTTACTGGGAAAGCAATCCCCAAACACAATGACAGTAAAAGCAATATCCATCATTAATGTTTCTTCCATCTTCCAGAAGACTTTCATGAAAACCCTATATCACTTTTTGACTTGCACAGAGGTTTCTAGCATTGTCTTGTGCAGGGATGCATTCAGAGAGGATTGAAAATGTTGACAGCCCCAGCTGTGACCAAGTAAGCTTTGGGAAGTGCATGTCAAAAGTGGAAGAGCATGCCCCACACATCATGTCATGCATTTCTGACATGGGAATGGTCACCTTGGCTCTGATGAGAGCTCTATTGGAAAATCACATCCTCAGAAATAAAAAAATCTGGTTCAGCACTGCTCCTCATGAGGATTTGGGGTTTAATATTTGTAGTCATAATAGTGCTGTTAATATACCACATTAAACAGACACTTTGAAGCTCTGACAAGGCTAGTGAGAGAAAACAGAATGGAAGCTGCTCTGTCAGTCACTTGCTGTTTAATGGGAACCAGCTGGTTTTTAGTGCCACTTACTATTTGCCATTTAAGCAAGACATGTTATCAAAAAAAAAAAAACAAAACAAAAAAACACACACACAAAAAAAAAACCAAACCAAAAACCTACATGGCCAGAAAAAAAGCAAAAATGGCCTTTGCGGACTTTGGAAACTTTCTGTGGTCTGATACGTATTTAAGTTGATGGTTTTTCAATAAATCTCTTCACTTCCTCCTCCTGCCACCTCAGCTGCCATATTAAAGTGATCAAGTTGACCACAGATTTACTGAATGGAAATATGCAGTTCACTTAGTCTTTAAACCCCATAAATACCTAAGAGGGATTTCTCCAGTTTCCAGCATTCATCTTGAAACTACTGCTTAATGTTTAATCATTAGACCTCAGGGTTGGGTTTTTTTTTTACACAACCCATAAGCAGGCACTTAAAATCTCAGTCATCTTCCACAATACAGGAAATGAATATGCCTGGTGCAGCAGAACACAAGTTCCTGTTAATGCTGAAGAATCTTGAAAGGGTTAGTTACTTGGTTAAAAGGTGCAACATGCTTGAAGATAATCTGACCTTTTGGAGATCCTTGTTATCTGAGAGCTGCCCATGCCTGTGACTACTTAGCTATGTGTTTTAAAGGGAACAGGCCTTCATTGAGCCATATCTTGGCTTCTGTGCTTTAACTGTGTGTAATGTCTTTTCTGTTGTTTGGGAGGGGGATGCACATTTGCACATTTGTGTGTGTACATTTGTTTGCCCTGGTGTTTTCTGCAGGGAGGTGGAATAATGAAAGAAAATCACTCTCTGGGAAAGACTTTTACATCTAACTTTCTCCAGTTGCTTTTAAAAGCAATTTTAATACATTTGACTGCTACTCACACTAAGCAAACAGGGACCAGAGCACCAGTGTAGGCACCAGCAGCGACCGTTGTACACATTCTCCCAAGCCCTTCATGTGTGGAGTAAGCTCCCTGCAGAGACCACCCCACTCCACCCTCCCCTCTGACAGGTCCCTCCTTGAAAAATCTTCTGTGTCATGACAAAAAACATGACAAGGGCTAAGCAAATAGCTAGTGTGGGGCAACCGCTGCTTATTGTGCTCATCTATGTTGGTTTGCCAGGGCCTTCTGATACTTCTATCTGCTCATTACATCCGTCTGCTATCTAGTATCTTATGATTTAAATCAGGCCTTGGATATCATTTCTTTGTATGGTAGTATAGTCTCTAGAGTGTCTGGACAGTATCCATGGACAGTACTGCAGGACAGCCAAATGATAATAATTGATACAGCAGAGAGCTGGAAGAACAAACTGAGAAGAGAAGTGGTAGGCCTTTTTGCTTTAGCTGAGGCTGAATAGTGGAGCATGTACCTCACTGACAGGGAGAGACAGTTATCCACCAAGAATCCCACACACATTAGCACAGGTAGCACAGATGAGTGCAGCTTTTAAGGCTCCTCCAAGGTATTCAAGGCATTTGGATGGTTCTGGGAGGAACACAGAAGAAAGTAGTTTCCCATGCACAGTGAGAGACCAGATCATCCAGGTATTGCTGTGTGCTTGAAGGATCTGAGAGCACCTTGAACTGCTTTTGCAAGCAGATGACTCAGCAGGCTTTCAGTGTAAGTTTGTCACCCATCTGTCTCAGTGGTGTTTGGAAATTCAATACCTGTTTGCAAGCTGGTTTTGTAAAGGATGCTGACAGCCTGCTCAGAAACGGAAGTTTAAAAAGGCCTACTTATTATTATTATTACTTTTGCCACACCAAACTAGTGCTCCTAGCATTGAGGCTTTTGCTGCATTTTCATGCGGGCTGTCCCAGACAGCATAAGGGCAGCAGTGTGCCCTCACTCTCCTGGACTTCAGGGAGATTTAAAAAGGAGAACTACAAAAGTCTTTTGCATCAGCAAAATTAATTTTTCTCCTTCCAAAATGTTTGTACAGAAGCCTGTAAGGGAATCTTTTATCAACATTACCACTTTTGTCTTCCTAAGAATAATGAAGTACAAGTTTATATCTGCTCCCCTCCTTTTCATGTACACAGAGTTCTTGAACACCTGATGCTTTGTGTTATTTGACTAGCTGTGAAGTCATTGTCCCTTATTTCTTGGTTCTGATAAACAGAAAGCAATTTTCTTCCTCCTGCTCCCCCAGTTCAGAATTGCTTTAAGCAATAAAAATTTGTGGGCTATAAGTCAAATTATATTCTTACATGGTTGTGTATGATTACTGTAGAGATTGCATGTATGTTTCTGAAGATAGAATTTGCTCCAAAAGCATCCTTTGCCATGTGTCAGCATGAGATAAAATGAATTTGTATTATAAAAGAAGTTTATCTCAATTAACACACAGTGGGTGTACATCACGCATACACCACTGATTTTTGTGATTTGGTGTTCTCACTGGAAGGAAGGAGTAATCTGCACAATTTATTTTACTCTGAAAATCACTCTTCAGGCAAGATTTAAATATTTACAAGTGATCCATGGGAATATTTGGTTTGCAAAGCCTTTGCTTCCCTTGGGAAGTGTGCTTCTGCCAGGACATGTAACTTGCAGTCAGGCACCATGCACGCAAGAAGGGAAGGTACTATTCAAGCATATGATTTATATTTTCAGGATTCTCAAAACTGGCTAGTTTACTTACACTCAGAAGTCATCATCTTTTAATATCTTCCTCACATAAAGCAGAAGTATTAGACTTATCCTTGAAGAGGAATGGGTATATATATTTCCACAATAAGGCTGGTGGTGACAGAACAGAAAGAGCAGGCCGAGACGAACACTTTAAGGCAGCCATATGGCAATGAGTGGGAGATATGAAGGTCCCACAAAACACCCCCACGTGTATGGGGCTTGGCATCTCTTCTGTGCCAGACTCACAGGGGATATGAAGTTGTTACAGTTGTTGACTGCAAAGCCCTGGCTGAAACTACAGTATATGATGATTTCACCAGCAAGAAGTCCTTTGTTTGATGTCTGTGTTGTTACAGAGCTGGAGGCTGTCATTTGGGCATGATGATAATGATGTTCACAGCACAGCTACTGCACTTATTTTGCAGACTTCAGTTATTCAAAGACTACTTTTCTTTAAGAAGAGACAATATTTTAATATGGGAGATTAGCACGCAGTGCTAAGCAAGCAGAAGCCCCATGATTTGGCTGCACCAGGTGAATTCTCCTGCAGATTCACCAGTGGCTTCTTTTGGGCTTGGTTCTGAAAGTTAAGTCCTGGCAACAACGTCCTTCTCTTCAAGCTCAGCAGCCCTGAGCCCACTGTGTCAGGCATTTGCAATTCCTTTCCTCCATACAGTTTTTTGTTGAATATTCAGACAATAGTGGTGGGTAGAACACTGTTTTGATGAACATGAATTATTTCATTCAACTGTTATAGTAAACTGTTATTTTAAAGTAGCTCAAAGCATGGTGTTGACAGAAAAGAAAGAACAGGGAGATTTAAGTGCCCAGTGATAAAACCAGCCCTACTAATCTAATCCTGAGATTAAATGAGCACCACACTATCGACAAAGCCGGTTTCTGCTTGGTGCTATGCTAGCCTAGCTCCTTGACATAGTTAAAGCCTGATTTGTTTAGAAGGTTACTATTAGAGATTTCTCTCCTTTTGAAGCCAACCAAATAAAATAGTAACTGAGGTAAATGATGCAAGGCTTGCAGGCTGTGTTTTTGTTTGTGATTTACAATTCAGATAGAGACGTCTATACTGGTAGAAATAGCCTTGCTGGTGCATCCGATATTGTGTTTTGGAAGGGTATTTTTAAGCAGAGATTGGAAACAAACAGGGGGTAGTTAAGCTCTGAGGACTGAAAAACAAGTCAGTCTGTCTACAGCACTCTCCTGTTCCCCCGAGGAGAAAGCTCTTAGTGCATTTCAGCTCTTGCGATGACAGTGATGTTATGTTTCGGGTTTCTCACTGCACTGTAAATGACATTATATTAAAGAAGTGCCTTTGGATAGGAATACACAAGTGAAGAAAATGCATTTTATTAGAAACAGCTCCTACTATTCATTGCAAAATGGTACATGATTATGAGCAGTATAACTACAGTCAGTGCTACTCTCACCTGTTGGTTGTATATCAGTTCATTTGACTTTCCATCTTTTTGTTCAGTGTAATGGAGTTTTAAGCCTGTTTTAGCCCTGTTATTTATACACTAGTTGCATGCTACTGAACATAAAAAATATATTTAATCTAAGGCAGTTACCAGATATGAAAAGCATTGCCCAGATCTTCAGTGAGATCTTCCAGTGGCGTGAGTCAAGTAAATAGAACCAGAGGTGACAGCAGAAAACACTGAGAGCAGTCACAAAAATCCTGTAAGCTGATGAAGAGTTACACACTTCATTTTTAGCATATTGATCATTGACAAATACACTAAAATGAGGAGTTCTTTAGGGTGGACTCTGTTTATCTGTGCTAACAGGGAAAACTGGAAAATTGAAAATCAGGTTGATAGTGACAAAAATATTTAGCTATATTATTTAACTCTTTATAAATTCACTGCAATTTAGATCACTTCTGATGGCGCTAAACGAAACCCTGAACAAACTATCAACTCTGATACGTGACTTAGACACCAGCTGCATGCTGCCCAAAGGACAGAGGAGATGAACTGAAACATTTTTCTGTCTCTGAATTCTGGCTATGCAAATTAGTTTTCAGTGAACCTGAAATAACAGAATTACAAAGGAAAAAACATTACTAATGGCAACAAAATATTTCTGTTTTAAGTGAGGGTGTAAGAAAAGAAGCAACAGTGTGATTTAAACAGAAACAGGCTGCAAAATAAGAAATGCAATCACTACTTCAAAACTAAATCATAATTTGACACTCTTTGTAATAGCATGTCTACCTGTAACTCTTTTTTCTCTGGTATTATGTTATGAGCTTACAGAAACATAGAAGAGTGTTTTATGGCTTTAGAAACTGAAACAGGAGTTAAATGAGTCAATCTCAGAAGACACAGCAGTTCCTCAACAAAGCTAGATACAGAATGTGCACGATTTAGGATGTAAGGTCAAGATTACTCCTAGCTAGCGTTAGGCACCTAAAGAGCCTGAATTAGGAGTCCTCATTGCCAGAAGATATGTCTGTACAGTGAAGTACTGTATGCTCATAGCATAACAATGTATTTAGCTGAATTTCCAAGAGCATATCGTAAGGGCCTGTTTCTACTTTGATTTTTGGGGAGCACAACAGATCTGATTTCTTAGACAGCTATCTCAATTACATGCCTAGAAGATGAACCAGGATCAAAGGTCTAAGTTCAGTCCCATGGTTGATAAGAACTGTAAAACTATTCCATTGTAAATTAATGCCACTCATTCACCATCCTCCAGGCTGCAATAAGGATTTCTCTGACGCCTGGTTTCTGCAGGCAGCAGTGTCTACTTTTGCAACAGCCTTGCTGCAAGATAATTCTTTGGCTAAAGGACAAAATTCAGCATCTTCTTCTAATAACCAAGAAGTTTCTAGTTGTTAGTATAACAGAAGAAGAAACGCCTTTGCTCTCCCCAAGCCTTTTTACAGCCAGATGTCTTTGCTGTTGTCGGGTTTTTTATTGGGTTTTGTTATTTGTTTGTTGTCATGGTGGTTTTATTTGTGTGTGTGTGTTCTGTCTTCTTTTGTTTTCCCAAAGGACAGAGCAATTTCCAAGAAAAATACACAGATAAAAATATTTTGTATTTCTAGGCAATAATTTTGCTTTTGCACCATTATCTCAGTGACTTTTGGGGAGTGACTCTTTGTCTGTTAAAGGCCAGCTGCCAAGACTCTGGAGAACAAGAGAAATCAGCAGCCTTCAAAAAGTATTGCTATTAGGATATTGCACACACACACACAAAGAAACATTTATACAAATAAAGCAATTGTGTGTTGCTTTTTGGTTTTTGTTTGTTTTGTTTTTTTTTTTCCTGGAGAATGACCTTACAGAATTTCAGTGTTGCTCCTGAATCCTGTTTTAAACTACATCTTTAAAAGCAGCAGAGATAATATACAGCTAAACTGTATATCTAAATAAAGGAGATAGTACCTGCTTGCCAAAGAAGTAAGATCAAACCTGCTTGTCTAAAATGCAGTCCCAGAATCCCTGCAGAAGTCAGTCTAGTTTATCTGAGCCTTCACTGTACTGAGATACCTTGCAAAGCAGGGTGAACACGATGTACTGACGATTAGTGTAGATTCACACCAGAAAGCCATCTATATCCCTGCTTCTGTTGGGCTGCTATTAGGCCATCAGAGAATCTCAGCTGATGGGAACCACCAAGAAGGGACCTGGGTTATTCTAGGCTTTAATAACTTGGAAGCGTAGGCTGTGCAGACAGTTAGGAAGCCATGAAGATCCCACCTGTGGGTCTTAGCAATGGCTATGAAATGCCAAAAGCGCACACTGTAAAGAGCCCCAGTGCTCGGAAACTACCTCAGGCTTGTGAATTCAAGAGCAAGGTTCATCCCTCAGAAACAAGTCATTAGGGTGTGTGTGTGGGGGGATATTTATTTGTCAGTGAGAGACCAGGTATGTGCTGGACAAAACAATGTTGTTGCCTGCGCAGCCTGGAGGGATGGAGTCTGCTGCCACTAGCAATGCTGCAAGAGACAAGGGGAAAGTTTAGGAAAGCGCCCTTTACACTTGGACCATACAGGTGACCCTCATCTTGAATGCATTGTCTATTAGTGATCAAAGGTCTGACAGGACTTAGAAAGCAATGTGTGTCATTGTCTCAGCTATACTCAGCTACTTCAAAGGCTTCTGCTTTGCCGTTAAGGCAAGCAGCACGTTACTTTTCTATCTGGGCTATGATAGGATGTGGAATGTCCTGCACAGTTTTGTGAACTTAGGAGCAAACCAGAAGATTCAAAGGCAGTTATTTTTGCCAGAAAAAGAGCAAGTGATAGCTTAATTGACCAATCAATTCAGAATAGGCTCTGCAATGAAATAAAGGCCAATTTAATTATGTGCTGCTGCCACAAAACACAATTTGATTTGACTTCAGGAAAGTGATGACCTTTTCTTTAATATTTGGTTAGAGCCTTCCAATTGAGTGTAACCAGGGGAGAGCAGAAAGCTGAAATATTATGATTTTTTCATGTTAAACTTGAACATGTTTAATACTTATTAAAAGATTAAATGACTTTTAAAATCAAATTGAGTGATTCAAGCTTGCAGAATAAGGCTTAATCTTTGGCTGTTCCACCTCTACAGAATAAAATGATCCCTGCAGTAAATGTGGTGTTTATTAAAGTATATTTATTGAGCTTTGTTGGTAAAAGTATCTTCATTACCTCTCTTTTGTTATATTTTTAGGGTAGGTGTTTTGGTTTGGGTGGGTTTTTTGTTTGTTGTTTTGGTTTTGTAGGAAAGACTTTTGATCTACTGCAGTAATTTTGTATACTTCACAGCTGGGCACTCCTAGAAGTAATTATATTCATGTTGTGCCTCCTGTGACAGACTCTCTTTAGTAAATATATAATTGTGAAGCAATCAAGATTTTGGTACCAGAGCATTTAATTTAATAGAATTATAGATTTTTAGAGTCTGAAAGCCCTAGTCATTCCCTGCTAGGACCTCCTCTACCTATCCTAAAATTTTACTCAGTGACTCCTGCAGAAAGGCCAGTGAAATGTGGATAATGGATAAGTGGAAAATGGATAGTGGTAGAATAAGCTTTTTAAGCAGATACCTGATCTTGACATAAAGAGATCTTGCTGCCAGTTTATCTACAACATCTGCTAAGTTCTTCACATAGCTGCTGTTTCCCAGAATACAGGCTTCAGTCATTAAGTACAAATGTACATTTCTAATGACTGAATGTAAGTTCTTCAGAAATGACTGGATGTAAGTTCTTCATTTGGTATTTGATGGACTTGTTTGAGCCAATTTCTATATCTTTCTGTAGTATCTTCCCTGTTATTTATAAGTTTTCTAGCCTCTGAGCCATTATCTACTTTATCTGCAGTGACTTCATTCCATTGATGTATCTATGAATGGATCCCTTCCAAAGTACACACAAATAATAAAAATTCCTTACAAAGTCTTGTGATTGGAGACCTCAAGTTTATTGTGGACAGTGATTCATTCATTGAAAAGATGCTACTTGGGTGCATTGTGTTTGCATAGGATAGCCTCACAGAAAGTACCAGGCTGCCTTTATCAATTAAACTTGTAATGTTCTGAAAAAACTACTTCCAAATTTATTGGAATCACCTGTTTTGTCCTGGTTTCTACATAATTATGTTGAATTATATTCTGTTTCAAGGGCCTGGAGCTAAAAACTGTAAGATAATGGGTCTCTTTTCACATTTCTGCCTTCATGAAAAGAAGTCAGAAAGAAACGTGCATTTCAAAGAAATATCTGGCTGATTTCATTCAAAAGGTTTGGCTACTGGAGTCGTTTGTGTTAGACAGAGATGAGCAGGGTCCAGAATACTAGCTCTCCTCTGGTTTGGCTGACAATGTTCAGAAATAATTACATTTCTGTAGGATTTATTTTGTATGTTTTCATTGTAGAAAGATGCAGACCTAAAAAGCATGGAGAAAAGCATTTTACAGTAAGCATCTCCCACCACAGATGGTTTCAAGCTGAAATAAATCACAATGTATTTGTGCCACTCCTACCAATGGTCATTTTAAACATACTTCTCTGGGAAGAGTAATCTTCTGAAGACAAGGTCCGTGATATGAACGGTGAATAGTGCAAAGAGAAACAGTCAAGCAATCGAAGAACTTATAAATAAATATAGACAGTGAGAAAGATTATGTTAACAACCCTAAAATTAAAGATTAATTTTCTTATTTAATCCCTTGCTTAAGAAGCTAATATGATATCTGGCTTGGTTGTGGGCTCTCCTATCATTTTGCCTTAAAAAATGAAAAAAATAAAATAGTTCCATTAGCTAATTATAAAGGATAGGCAAGACTATAAGTGCATGCTGTATTGTGTCTTCTGGTGTCTGTCTCAGAATTCATGTCCTGTATTCCAAGCCAATAAATGAAGACGTGGAAGTATCTGTTATGGCACGATTGCATCACCAGCACAGAGAAACAGAAGACACATCTTTATGCTGTCTGTCTCTGGGTGCACAGGGTGATGAACAGCACATGCTTCTTTGTCTGGATTGCAGGTTCCTCTTCGTGTCCATCTTATTCTGCAAAAGCAAATTCCAAGTAAGTGAATGCTGGGGTTGCAGCCCCAAAACCACATGGATTAGGCCTTCAATAAAACAGTGAAGATCCTTGCGTAGGAAACAGGAAGCTGATAGTGGTTAATAAGGGAACAAACAGACACAGGAGAAAGAAATTCAATCAGAGTGAATACGTTTCATAAAGCACTTTCCATTGCATATTCACTCTATATCCAGACTCTCCAGTTCTTTGTAAAAGAACTGATGAATAACATAGGCAGCATGCATAATAAGGTACTCTGTGTTGCCTAGGATGAGAAATATTTGTGGGAAACTATCCTTGTGCAGTTTCAGTGCTTAGCCTCACACAGGACTCAGAGAACAAATATCAGCACAGTGCAGTCAATGGGAATATTTTCTCTAACACTACAGGTGAGAATCCTTACATATTATTATGCAGCTCAGGGTAGGATACCTTTTAAACACTTACCACATTGTAAAAGGCACTTGAGAGATATTAAAAAGTTTCGGAAAAATCCCAGGTTCCCACAAACTTATTCAGCTGAACAGAGATCTAACCATTGCAATCTGTTAAACAGAAATACAAAATATATCTAGGTCTAGCAAAATATGATTTGCAAAGTGTCTTTGAAAATTATACGAGAATTTTGGTGGACTCAAGAAAAATATTTTGATTTCTGGTGATTTGATATATCTGTTATGAATGAATCCAGTCTTTCTGGAGGTTCAGCTGCCGTGGTCTGTTTGAAAAACGCCAGTGACATGTTTATCTAGTTTACACTTTTGTGTTTCCAGTATCTTCCTATTATGTCAAATTCTCAAACTGCTTAGCTCAAATTAAACAAAATGGTCTATTTAACTAGTACAATACTCATCATTTCATCATCTGGTCTATCATTTCTCTTGTTAGCTGACTGTTCTGGAAAAGCATGACAGCATCTCTAGACTTTGTTCTTTATCTCAGATCTCTGCCTTTGTCCTTTTTCAGAGCAGATTACTAGAATTACTCCCTCTTAGATGGCCTCAGATAACCAGACTCTTAAGACACAACCACATTTGACCCTCAGGTCTGACATGGCAAGGTAACCAGTTTCTCTCTACAGGAAGCTGTGAACAAGGGGAAACATAGTAGGCCAAACAGCTGTCTTACCATAAATATTTAATTTTAACACCAGGAAAAATAATAATGTAAAAGATTTTAAATTTTAAAATGTCTATCTTACTTATGAAATCAGTTTGTTGAGTGCTTGAATAAGGGCTAAATTCTTAATTACTCTCTCAAGTCTGGAGTCATCTTACTGCAGTTAGCCTCCCTTTTCTCCTTATGGGACATCCTTTAAGCCTAGCTGAAATTCCTTGCTCCTTCACATGCTTGGACCCATAGCCAGACTTGCTGAGCTCAGCAGAAAGTTGCAGTAAAAGCACCAAATTGAACAACTCATGTATTGTGTCTGAAATATCTGCTAGGGAGTATATATCTGGTTTCAATTCTCACTCTTCCTGGGCATATTTTCTGACAATCCAGTTACTGAATTAACTTAGTGTATGAATACATATGCATGGAGCAGACAGCTCAATAGCCAATCCAACTTGTAATATTGCTAAATTACTTCAGGCAAGTCCAAATCTTTTACATAGGCAATTTCCTTCTCTGATGTATTTTGTATAATGTGTAAGATTTTGAAAAAGCTAAAATCAAAAGGATCGTTTACCTTCCATTACAGTACATCATACAAAATCTTCTTGATCTGCTCATTAAATGAGGATGATACATATTATGTGGAACTGCCTTGAATTGCTCACTCATTGAGGATATCTGTGACAAAAAAGAAATACTGTGGAAATTACTTCTTGAGATAAGCCCACTTCAGGGAAGGGAGCCAATCCAGTATGATGCCTATATTGGGTAACATGTGTCATGCACCTCTCACTCACCAAAAATGTGATATCACAGACTCAAGTGGGCTAGAACTCAAGAAATTGGTTCTCAGACTGGTTGTTAAACTATGTCTTACAAAAAAACCCACCAGATTTTGTGCCCGAGCTGACAGAAGGAGTAAATCCTGGATTCGTTCAGATCAATAGCAGAACTCTTATACGCCTTGATGAAGTCAGGATTTCACACAGAGAGTTTTAATTTACCAGAGAACATCAGTGCTTACTATATCACTTCTGGGTATAGCTGTTTTGTCTGTTTCTTCCCTAATATGTATTTTGACATAAAGTTCATTATTACAAAACCTAAGTTTTTTGATAAGGGGTTGGAGAAGCAATTACTGGAGCATGAACCTGAATAATTTGGGCTCCAAATGTAAAAACTGCATTGAAGGATGTTTTAAAAGAATAATATTAAAATTGTATAATATTTTACTGTTGCTATTCAATGACTAGCCATACAATAAATAAAAAAAAAAGAACATAAAAATTCAAAAATTAAAGATAAGAACATACTAGAAAGGAAGCATTCACAAGGACAGGTAGCTAGAGGAATGTTTTGAGCCTCATCATAGCACAGATGGAAAGACCACTTGAATGAAGCAGGAGAAATTACTGCTCAAAGAGTGTGAAAATGTAAAGAATGAGTGACTATAAGAAGTTTGAACACAGGGGAAGAGAAGGTAAGCTGGGCCAGCAAGTGCTGCCTCAGATGGGTACATCTACCAGCTACGTAACTCTTCACTGTGAATTAGGAAGACCACGTGGTACAAAAAGTAGACATGTTTATGCCTTGATAGTTCCCACTAGAGCCCAAAGCTCCTATGGTCACCTGTTCCTAAAGCTCTGGGTGAGCTATTGATTTCCCTCATATAAATGGAAGTGACTGTCAGGAAAAGAATGTAAGCAAAGACACACAAAAGCAAAAAAGGAAACCAGCAAAAAATCCTGCTGCTGTGGCACATATTGCAGTTATGGCTGTCCTTTTCCTCCTGCATAGCTGTGTTCATTCTTCTGTTTAAAATGTGTTATTGATTTCCTAGATATGTTTTAAAAGCATTTAGGTTTGGGCAATTAGTTACTGTTTAATGCAGAACTCAAAACAGAGCTATCGATCCAACTAACTGATCAATTGATTCATTATTTCCTTCACATGACTTGATATGGACCTAGTCCAAAACAATAATTGAAAGAAAAATAAGTTGGATTTTATGAGGAATATTATACAATAAAAAGTTAAGAAAAGACTTATTAATCTTGAAAGGAAAGTGTGGGGATAAAAGTAATTTTCCAGTAACTGGTTGTTAATTGAAACAACCACTCAAAGGAAAAGCTCACAACAGGGCAACAAAAAGAAAAAATACCAAATAGTATACACTGTGAAGTTTATTTATTGTAACCAGGATAAAAGGTATGCCTTTACCCATGTTGTGAAACAATTTTGATATATTTTCATTTTATTAATTCTAAATAAAACACAATAATAATTATTCTAATTAACAAAGAAACCCAGCACAGTGGACTTCCTATGGAACCAGCAAAAGTTTTGGGAAAGTACGTGTGTTGGAAACCAGGATATGATCATGGAAACTGTTCTGGCCTCTTCATCTGAGATGAATGGCGGCTTCTTTAGCCATATGAATAGAAAGGCAGGCCTTAGTGCCACCTCGCAGAATCATTGAAACGCAGAGATAGGGAAGGACTCTGAAGATCCTGTAGTCCAGCAATCTGCTGAAGCAGCGTTAACTACAGTAGATTGCTCAGAGTCATCTCCAGATAGATTTGAGTATTTCCAAGGATGGAGACTCTACAACCTTTATGGTCAATTTGTTCCCACCTTTTTGCTTGACTGCCCTCGTGCCAGCCCCCAGGAGAGATTTTTCCTAGGATGCTCATTGTTACATTTCTCCCCCAGTATAAACTACCTGAACAGCTAAAGCATCCTGGCACCTCGCTTCTAGTCACAGAAGCTACTAGTCTTCTGCTGTACTGGTGCAGCTAAGAGACACACATCTATACTATGGAAACCTTTCAGCTGGATGTTGCTTTCTGTCTTGGTCTTCATTTAATAGAAACCTCCCCAAAACACAAAACCTCATTGTTCTGAAAAAGTATGCTGTACATATTGCCTTCTGTGCATGTTGAAAGATTAAGGAAATAACCACAATAGCCATTGCTAGTCCCAGGGTACTTTTTTCTGAAATATTAGAGATATGCAGCTGTTGTACTGGAAGGCCAAACAAAATGACATCGGGAAAGATTGATTAAATAATGATGGATGAAGTTCATGAATGGGAAACCATTAATAACTGTAACAGCAAATCCTGACTAAAAATATTCTACAAACAATCAGTTAAAACAAATCTGTATCACAGAAGGCAGTTCAAAGAAGCTGAAAACACAACTTGTTTAAACAGCTGGAGAAAACAGGAGGTACCAAAAATTGTTCTGTTAATTGCAGGCTGTCACTAGGTTAAAAATAAATATGAAGAAACTATAAACACCCATGTTAGCTGCATGGTATTAAATTAGACCTTGGAGAACTAATTCTCTTTTCATTTTACTGATGAAAAACTGATGTGGCAATGGGTGTTTCCCTAGTGCAAATACTTCTAACACAGTGATAGATATAAAGTATAGTAAGAAAAGCTAGAAAAATCTGGATGATTTAAAGTCACTCAAGGTAAAGCAGCCTCTGAAATTCAACCTAGAGAACTACAGTAGACAAAGTAGACAGAGTAGATGAAGGATTTGCTGAACCGTTAGTAATTATCTTCAAGAACTTGTGAAGGACAGAGAAAATCTCTAATGAGAGTAGAAGGTCAAGTGCAGTAGCTACTATTAGTAAAAGGATAACAATATGACCTGGAGAATTATAGACTCCCCTATCAGGATAATTTTAATACCTGGAAGATACTAAAACAGATAATTGCCTAATCAATTAGTAAGCATCTACATGAGAATTAATTTGATAAAATACTTCTTTCTATACTTCCTGATAAAGAGGAAGTCAGGCAGGAAGGCCAGTAGGCCTGCATATATGAACAAGGAGCACCCAGACAAATTCCAGCATAAAAAGGAGGCCTATGGAGGACAGAAGCAAGGACGGGTAGCCTAGGAGGAATATAGAGAAATAGTCAGAGCAGCCAGGGGTCATGTTATGAAAGCTAAAGTCCTCACAGGACTCAATTTTGCCAAGAACATTAAGGGCAACAACAAAAGCTTCTGTAGGTACATTGTGGTAAAAGACAAGGGAAAAAGTGAGCCCCCTCCAGAAGGAAACAGCGGAAAGAACGGGTCAACCAAGACATGGAGAAGGCTGAGATACTCAATGACTTTTTTGCCTTGGTCTTCACCAGCAAGAGCTCCAGCCGCATGGGCCAAGAAGGCAGGGGCAGGGACTGGGAGGATGAAGAACCACCTGCTGTAGGAGATCAGGCTTGAGATCATCCAAGGAACCTTAAGGGACCTGACAAGATGCATCTGTGGGTCCTGCGGGAACTGGCAGATGTAGTTGCCAAGCCATTATCCATCATATTTGAGAGGTCGTGTCAGTCTGGTGAAGTTCTCACTGACTGGAAAAGGGGAAATATAGCCCCCACTCTCAAGAATGGAAAAAAGGAAGACCTGGGGAACTACAGGCCAGTCAGTCTGTCCTCAGTGCCTGGCAAGATCATGGAGCACATCCTCATGGAAAATATGCTAAGGCACATGGATAATAAGGGGGAGACTGGTGACAGCCCATATTGATTTGCTAACGGCAAATCTAGTGGCTGACAAGTTTGGTGGTTTTCTGTGATGGGGCCATGGTGCTGGTGGATAAGGGAAGAGTGACTGACATCACCTAACTGGACTTATTCAAGGCATTTGACATTGCTCTGCACAACCTTGTCTCTAAATTAGAGAGACATGGATTTGATGGATTGACCACTCAGTGGATAAAGAATTGGCGGGATGGTCACACTTGGAGTGTTGTGGTCAATGGCTCCATGTCCAGCTGGAGATGGATAATGAGTGGTGTCCCTCAGGGGTCAGTGTTGGGACACATCTTGTTCAACATCTTTGTTGACAACATTGACAGTGGAGTGCAGCCTCAGCAAGTTTGATGATGACGCCAAGCTGTGTGATGCAGTCGACAGTCTGGAGAGAAAGGATGTCATCCATAGGGATTTTTACACTCTTGAGAGGTGGCGAATGCCAACCTCATGAAGTTCAACAAGGCCAAGTGCAAGGTCCTACACCTGGGTCGGGGCAATCCCAAGCACAGCTACAGGTTGGGCAGAAAATGGATTGAGAGCAGCCATGAAGAAAAGGACTTGGGGGCGTTAACTGACGAGAAGCTCACCATGACTCAGCAGTGTGCAGTCACAGCTCAGAAAGTCAGCTGTATGCTGGGCTGCATCAAAAGAAGCGTGGCTAGCAGGTTGAGGGAAGTGATCCTGCCTCTTTACTCTGCTCTCATGAAACCTCACCTGCAGTGCTGTGTTCAGCTTTGGGGCCCCCAACACAAGAAGGACATGGACCTGCTTGAGTGAGTCCAGAGGAGGCCCATGAAGATGATCAGAGGGGTGGAGCACCTCTCCTACATAGACAAGCTGAGAGAATTCAGTTTGTTCAGCCTGGAGAAGAGCTCAGGGGAGACCTTAGAGCAGCCTTCCAGTACCTAAGGTGGCCTGTAAGAAAGCTGGAAAGAGACTTTTTACAAGGGCACGTATTGACAGGACAAGGGGGAATGGTTTTAAACTGAGGGAGGGTACATTTGGATGACATATTAGCACAAAATTCTTGACTGTGAGGGTGGTGAGACACTGGCATGGGTTGCCCAGAGAAGTTGTGGGTGCCCCATCCCTGGCAGTGTCCAAGGCCAGGTTGAATGTGACCTTGAGCAGCCTGGTCTAGTAGAAGGTGTCACTGCCCATGGCAGGGCGGTTGGAACTAAATGATTTTTAAGGTACCTTCCAACCCAAACCATTCTATTATTCTATGATTCTAATATTGGTTTTTCAACAATATATATGTAAGACCAGTCTGGTTAAACTCTGAGGACATAACTAGCCAAGTGAATAAAGAAAAGCAGGAGGTGTGACACACACTGACTTTCTTAAGGCTTTTACATGGTGTTAGGCCTGGTGTGCTCTTTAGTAAAGGAAAACAGAATACAGAAGAGATCACCTTAATGTACACAGCTTGTTAGTCTATAACACAAAGACTTATTCATAGATTTCTAACTGGCAGCTTATTCTAATCAAGCATACAGGTGTCTCTGCAGAGTTTGCTTCATTCCACATTTTCATTAATGATTTGGTATTAAAGAATGTACTCGAAACTCATGAATAACACTGAACCAGGAGGGCTGGACTTTACTGAGGAATCAAGGATCAAAATTCTTAATAAAATGAAGTAATCGTTTGACATAAAACATTAAAATCTACAGACACAAGTGTGAAGTATCTTAATGACGAAGCAGGAAGTGCAGAAATGAAGAGACAAACTAGCAAGCTGCAGTAATACAGAAAAAGGATTGTGAGATACAGCTGATATCAAACTCAAACTGAGCCAGCAGTCTGCTGTTGCTGGGGAAAAAAAAGGGAAGTCCAATTTTTTAAAATACTGTCAGAATGTCATGTGTAAAATGCTGGAGGAAATTATTATTTTCTACACCTCACCTGGTGGACCTCAGCTAGATAAACACATTTTATTTAAGGCATTATTCTTCAGGAAAATTATAGGAAGGACTGGAGAGAAGCTAGAGGTGACAAATAAGAAGAGGTCTTACTCTACTACAAAACATCACTACTGTACAAAAAATTGAAAGAGCTGTGTTTCCTTATGTTGAAAGAGTGTAATTGAAGAAGTGAACATGACAGTAGTCTTCCAAAATATGAATGATTGCTAAAAAGATTTATGCACTACCCATTGGCTTTGTTTGAAATAAAGAAGATTTTGCTTCTTTGAAGCGTTGTTTCAAAAAAACAATTTAAGCTGTAAGGGATAAAGGGGAATGGATAGCATCCAAATAGCCTGGGTTGTCTTAGTGGAAAATGTTAAGAGCCAGACAGTGATGGTACAGGACACAGACCAGGACATGCAGACTCCAAGAGGTCCCTCTTTTATTCCTCAAGGGTTGCTCTGGAGGTTTTATGTTTGAAAAGGAATGACTGAAGTATACTTTTTTTAATAAGAAGCAATGGTGTCCATTGAAATAAATCCAAGCATATGCTCTCCTGCAAACCTTCAGTTGCCATATCAAGAAATCAGTAAGAAATGAAAGCCTTCCATTTCATGCTGTATCTGACCAATCCCTGGGAAATGCAGTGCATCCCTGCTACACTTCTGCTGACACAAGCTGGCATTTGAGAGGTCAGAGCAGCTTCCTGGGGATGTGGTAGGCAGCCATATGCAGTGTGTTGAACAGATCAGGGTCTGGCATTGACAGCGTTCCCCGTTTGCAAGGCCTCTCCCTGTCATGCCCATCTGACTGGTAATGTTACTGGCAGACCAGTGCTACCAGGGCATTAAATAAATGTCAGCAAGTGGGATATGACTGATATTTTTGTTCAACTTCTGTTTTATCACCTCTTGCTTTATCAACACAGCTCAATGGCCAAATCAGAAGCAACTCCAGTCACTCTGAGGCGGTATGGTATATTTCCCTCCCAGTGCTGAGAATGGATATTTTACTGAGTGATTCGGCTACAGCTGCAGCTTTTTCAGCTGAATGCTGCAGCAGATGGAAGAAGCCTCGGTGTTCAGAAAATGTGGTGGTTTTTCAATACTAGGTGATTGCATGGCAAGTTGTACATTCCACCCACAACATACTTTTCTCTATGCACTTGCATGGTGCACATTATGTAGTTAATTGCACACCTGTTTATTCTATACAAGAGAGGAAAGAAAATATATCTAAATTCATTTTAATTTAATAAGTTGTTTTATTGAAATTGCCCACAATGTTTTCTTTGGTTTTCAAGGTTTTTGAAGGAATAGCTATTTTGCATGTCAGAAAAATTTGAAGATTTGCTTCTCCATGTTTCCAGGCTCTAATGTGAAGGTATTAGGAAAACAAGAGAAAACAGCATGCTAGAATGATGGATCTCAGAAAGGATGAAAATGAACAATGATCTCCAGTTACGCTTTCATCTCCTTTATGTAGACAGTTATGATATTAAGAATCATTCACCACTCATCATGTTTCTCCAGCATTAAAATGAAGATGACTATGATCATTTTGCCATTTCCTCTTGCAGTACACTAAAGATACTTGTTAATATTGCTACCAATGGAAAAATAACCCATTTAGCTGAGTGCTGTTTAAGAGATTGCATTCACAACTTCTTTCATTTCATACAGATTAACCCAGTAATGATTCCTGATGGATGATCAAGTATCTGCTGTATTCTGCCATCTTGTAGGGAGATTTGCAGGCATGCTGCAAACTATTTTGTCAGTTGTTTTCACTTTCCATACCTTGAACTGATAAAAATGGTAGATAAATACTGCTATTTTTAGCACTGAGACTGAATTACCAAAAACATAAAACTGAGGAAATCCCACTTAGTTCATGAGAGGCCACAAGTCTCAAAGATCTGGTACTAGCCAAGGTATACCTACCAGTCCACAGCAGGGTTATTGGATTCGTCAATGCCACTTTCAGATTTGAGAAGCAAAACAGGGAGAACTCTGCTGCTATGAAATTTTTTACCTCCTCTGATGCCAGCTGATAGTGCTGTGATTCAGTGCAGCTTGGTAAGACCCTACAGAAAGGAAGGGGTCTAAATGCAAAGGGTCCTTTGTTGTAATTTAAGTGTTCCAGAAACGGCAATGCAATTTTATTTCAAGTGACGAACCAAACAAAACCAGACCAACCAAAACAACAGACCTGTGGAAAGCTGACATGGTTGCCAAATCTGGCCTCGAGAACATACATCTGGTAGCAACTTCTACTGTGTGCTATGATTTGTTGATGAGGATTTGCCTTTTCTTCCAATTCTCTGTGCTGTGCTACTTCTGGCCATCAGCCCATGCTGGATTCCCTGCAGCTACAGGCTTTGAGGTTGGTGGAAAACTGTTGTCTGTAGCAGGACTCTTACTGATGGAGTCTTCCCCAGCACCTCAACCAGACATGATGTTTCCTTGACTCTGGAGGATGACCACTTTTGTTCTTCAAAGGGATAGTGTCCTGTCTTCCTGGGACTGACAAGCAAAGGTTTTGTGTAACTTGACAGATTTAAACCAGCTACTTTTTTAGTGGCATTGCAGGTCAAAAGGGTTTCTTCTTAGTTAAAAACACCTTCAATGGAAGAGGCATAAAAATCAGTACTTTGTAAAGCAGATAATAGTGGCACAGATTTGGATCATTCTTTGTTCTCTTTGTCAACTGTTGGCTCAAATTCAGTTTGTGACTGGTTCAAGGAAATAATTCACAGCCGTTCTAGTGGCTGCCAGTTTGCACTGCAGTGAGGAGGGATCACCCCTGCTGTTCTCCTTACTCGGTGTGGGAAACTGGCCTGATCACAGTAAGTATAAATATCCCTTTATGCTGGCTTCATTGGGTCTTTTCTATTTGTTTTATATTCCGCAACAGCTTAAATGTTAAGCTCTATTTCAGGATATTAAATGAAGCAAATAATGCAATTTCAATCACCCAGTCACCTTTGAGCATACCACATTACCTAATAACCAAGAAGATGGGATTAGAGCAGTGAATTTATGTAACTGCAATAAGGCATAATAGTATCCGAGGAAACAGGGGAAAGGGGAAATGAATCCAGATATATTAATAGGGACTAGGGAATGATAAAATTAAGCCAGATCTCTCTGAAGAGATTCAAACCTCAGTGATACAATTGAAGCCTACTTTATTAACTTCTGGCTGAAATTCACATGTCCTTCAGAAAAGTGAGAGTTGAAACTCCTCAGTGCTTATGGCAGGAGAGCTGAGGATGAGATTTGGGGCAGATGGGAAAATGTTGCTTTTATATTAGACTCAGTTTCTGTGATGTGCCTCTGCTTTGATTCAGATCTGTGCAACAGATTCAAACACCTGGAGGTGAGGGGGTCTGCACCATAAGCTGCGTGAGCTCTGGGACAGGCTCTTCCCACAAGGTCTCCAGGTGTGCATGTTGATCTTTCATTGCCACGGGGTAGGTGCTGGCCCACAGTAGGAGATGACCACTGCAGGTCCAAGCTGCTGTGGTACGTATGGCCACCTATTTAGACACACGACTGAAATGATCCTGTGCTGAGTTTTGAAATAAATAAATAAATAAAATAAGCAAGATTGTCATGTCATACATAAGTAACATATTGTAGGTGTCATTATATGGCATTTGACAGATAACTTTCCTGTAACTTCACTTCCTTTTCAGAAAATGCAGTAAATTTATTTGCTTCCATTACCTTAATTTGCATTATTAATCTTTGCATACACTTGAGTCATGCTTATTCTGCTCATCTTTAATAACACATTGACAAATTGTCGGTGAATTTTTAATAATATCACAAAATTATTTTTCCTTCTCTTTGTTTCTCAAGCAAGACATATTTTAGCATAGACATTTATTTGGAGAATATGGTGTTGATTTATTTCAACCAGCTCCTTGCAGGCCATCTCAGCAAATTCTTTAGGGAGGTCTAAGTCTTTCCAGAGTATGCAGGAGGACAGGTTCACAGTGAAAAACAGCTTCAATACTGAAGAACTTCTGTTTTCTTGTTCTTCCATCTTCAGTTGCTTAAAGGCTCAAAGATAATTTGTAAGGCACAATGGGCTAGCTGGAACATGGCAGACAATAAGTAATTAATGCCAACTGGAGTCAGTAGAGGAATCTTCTCTGAAGTAACGAGGCAGCACAGAGGATAGTATAGACTCAATATATTCAGGCTTTTTCTGTGTATATATACCCACATCTATGTATGTACTTATATGTAGATGGACACACATATACATAAGATTAAAGGAAGCGGAGGTAAAATACCTTATATGCAAAATAACTGTAGATGCAGAGAGGAAGCATCCATATTGAGGAAAAGATTTCTTTTGAAATTCAGATGAAAAGCCCATGCATTATTTTCACAGTAACCCAATTAAATTTTGCTGCAAGATGAGTCGCTCCTCTCTCTTTGCCTCTTTGCCCAAATTAAGTGGTCTTTTGTGATCTCAGCTCAGTTCCTCAGATTATCACCCTATCTAAGTCATACTGAATGAAAAGGAAGTTCTGGTTCCCCATCTCCCTCTGGGAAGGCTGATTCTTTAGCCTAATGTCCTTTTAAGGACAACAAGGAAAACTACTCTCCTTTGCTTTTGAGAAAGCAATAGCTACCCAGTTGCTTTGAAATAAAAGCTATTCCTCTAGAAAAAATAGATGTCTGTCAAATAAAGTTGATGGATTACCTATGCAGTGGAAATCTCAGCAGAAAGTGATACATTCCACATTCTGCTATTTAGAAAATGTATGAATTTGATTAAAAAACAAACTGCCCCTGAAAGGTTCAACAGATCAGCTCCCTGAATCGGTCTTGCCTCACCGCTAGAAAAAGGCAACCATCATGTCAGAAAAGCTGTGCTGTTCCCCCCTCCAGCTTCTAAGTCCAACAACCTACTATGCTGGGGCAAGCTGCTGTTTCAGATGCACCATTTTCCAGGCAAAATACCAGCCCTCATATTTGTCAATTAAGTTCTGTGCTGCTTTTGGAGAGGTGTTGACCTAAAGCCCATAGCAGCTCCTACACATCTGAAGTAAACCTACATATCTGACTCCCACAGAAACTTTAGGCAGATGTGATGCTCTCACGCTTGTAAGAACATGGTATTTTCTGGTAGCCCTGTTAAAACAATTCTGGGACATGTAGCTGTATTTTAGTCTCAGTGAAATGAGTTGTGTTGTTGTCAGTCTTGAGAAAGGTGGGCTACACAACAAATAATACAGCTGTTGTCTGCACGCCCGTACTTCCAGCCAGAGCAGACCAGGGCAGGGTTGCTGGCTCTGACCCTGCACAGAAGAAGGATAGGCAGAGGGACACCCCTACCAAATCACAGACCTTGCTCAGCTGCAGAAGCAAAGAGCAGGCTTTGTGGGAGGCAGTTTGCAAAAGACGGTTTGAGACCCAGCTGAAATGTTTAACCACTGAACCATGTTCTCTGGGTCATGGTGCCTTCAACTTAGTTCATAATCTTCACGCTGGTGACTAGGGCTAGTGTCCTTACTTATCCTATTTTTCTCCCTTTATTGTTGCAGAGTTCAAGTGAAGTTGCTTTTTCCAGGACAGGACCTTCTGAACAAGTCAACCTGTAATTTTAAGTGCTCTCCCAACCAGTGTGTGGGAGAGCTGCTGCAGTGGCCTTCATCCAGCTCCTAATGTATGAGCTATCCTATACATTCAATTAACAAAACATGTAAATTGTTAGGGCACAAATATTATATTACAAGAGCTGTAATGCCCCAGTTAGGACAATTTATTGCTTTTCTTGGCCTTCTGCCACATTAGTCTTAATTACACTCCCCTCTATGCAGTTTCCCACATCTGAGTTCCTACTGCTTTACCTCTGTTGTGACCAGATGTCGTGGTTTAAGCCCAGGCCATAAATTAGAACCACGCAGTCTACTTACCCCGCACCCCCCCAGAGGCATGGGGAGGAGAATCGAAAGAATGTAACTCCCACGGGTTGAGATAAAAACAGTCCAGTAACTAAGGGATAACACAAATCAGTACTGCTGCCACCAATAATAATAATGATAAGAGAAATAACAAGGGAAGAGAATACGATACCGCCCGCCGGAAATGAGCCTGACAGAAAAAGAGGACGTGCCCTTCTGGGTAACTCCCAGTTACATCCCCCGGCATGACGTGCTGTGGTATGGAACACCTCTTTGGTTAGTTTGGGTGAGGTGTCCTGTCCCTGCTTCCTCTCAGCTTCTCCTCCTCCCTGGCAGAGCATGAGACTCACAAAGTCCTTGGTCAGGGTAAACATTCTGACCAGCAACTGAAAACATCGGCTTTATCAGTATTATTCCCAGGCCGAAAGTCAAAACCACAGCACTGCACCAGCTACTAAGAAGGAGAAAAACTGACTGCTGCTGCTGAACCCAGGACAGTATCCACCCTTTATTCCATACCATTCACGTCATGCTCAGATCCCACATTTTCCATATACCCTCACTCTCATCTCAGTGCACTGTTATCTTAGTGCACAGACCAATTCCTATAAAGCTACTGAGTCCATTCAGTCCATGATGTTGGGCTCCATCTCTTGTAACAGTCTTTCAGGGCAGGAGAGGCTGTGTGCAGTGTTGGATCGTTGCCTGCTGATGCTGATCGTTCCTTTACTGTAGAACTCGTCCGGTTCTATCAAAGTTCATTCTGTGTTGGGATGATGGTCGGAGGGAAGTCAGGGCCAGTCGCTGGTGCCCTGCAGACTTCTAGTTGATGGGCTATAAAGGTATTACATAGGAGGCAACAGCATACAATTGAGTTCATTGGCTGTTTTCCCCTAAAATCAAATCCCCTTGAGGTATACATCGGACTTCCCCATCTTCCCGCATTACCCACCAAGTATATTTGGGTCCCTGAGCAAAAGCAATCCCACGAGTGGGTTTGCCTTTACCTGAAGCAGGAATAACCCAGACTGTCTTCTCCAGCAAATTCTTCATGTGCACCACAGGAACTTTGTCCCCCTCTACAATATGTAAAAGTTCTGACTGGGCTGGGCCAGCCCTGTTGGCAGATCCTCTGGTGTTGACCAACCAAGTGGCCTTTGATAAGTGTGTATCCCAATGCTTGAAAGTTCCCCCACCCATTGCTCTCAGTGTAGTTTTTAACAGCCCATTGTACTGTTCGATTTTCCTAGAGGCTGGTGCATGGTAGGGGATGTGATATACCCACTCAATGCCATGCTCTTTGGCCCAAGTGTCTATAAGGTTATTCTGGAAATGAGTCCCATTGTCTGATTCAATTCTTTCTGGGGTGCCATGTCGCCACAAAATCTGTTTCTCAAGGCCCAGGATAGTGTTCCGGGCAGTGGCGTGGGGCACAGCGTATGTTTCCAGCCATCCGGTGGTTGCTTCCACCATGGTAAGCACATGGCGCTTGCCTTGGCGGGTTGGTGGGAGTGTGATATAATCAATCTGCCAGGCCTCCCCATATTTATACTTCAGCCATCGTCCTCTATACCAGAGCGGCTTTAACCGTTTGGCTTCTTTAATTGCAGCACATGTTTCACACTCATGAATAACCTGGGCAATAGTGTCCATTGTTAAGTCCACCCCTTGATCACGGGCCCATCTATATGTTGCATCTCTGCCCTGATGACCTGAAGTGTCATGGGCCCACCGGGCCAAAAATAATTCACCTTTATGTTGCCAATCTAAGTCCATCTGAGCCACTTCAATCTTAGCAGCTTTATCCACTTGTTGGTTGTTCTGGTGTTCCTCAGTGGCCCGACTCTTGGGTACATGGGCGTCTACATGGCGTACCTTCACCACCAGGTTCTGCACCCGGGCAGCGATATCTTGCCACAGTGCAGCAGCCCAGATGGGTTTACCTCTGCGTTGCCAGTTGCTCTGCTTCCATTGCTGCAACCACCCCCACAGGGCATTTGCCACCATCCATGAGTCAGTATAGAGAGAAAGTACTGGCCACTTTTCTCGTTCAGCAATGTCCAGGGCCAGCTGGATGGCTTTCACCTCGGCAAACTGACTCGATTCACCCTCCCCTTCAGCAGTTTCTGCAACTTGTCGTTGAGGACTCCATACGGCTGCCTTCCATCTCCGATGCTTTCCCACAATACGGCAGGACCCATCAGTAAACAAGGCATACTGCCTTTCACTTTCTGACAGTTTATTATATGGTGGGGCCTCTTCAGCACGCATCACCTCCTCCTCTGGTGACATTCCAAAATCTTTGCCCTCTGGCCAGTCCATGATGACTTCTAGAATGCCTGGACGACTGGGATTTCCTGTTCGAGCTCATTGTGTAATTAGTGCAGCCCATTTACTCCATGTCACATCGGTTGCATGATGTGTAGAGGAGACCCTGCCTTTGAACATCCAGTCCAGAACGGGCAACCGGGGTGCCAGGAGGAGCTGTGCTTCAGTGTCAATCACCTCCGAAGCAGCTCGAACCCCTTCATAGGCTGCCA
This sequence comes from Psittacula echo, assembly GCF_963264785.1. Classification (NCBI taxonomy): domain Eukaryota; kingdom Metazoa; phylum Chordata; class Aves; order Psittaciformes; family Psittacidae; genus Psittacula; species Psittacula echo. The sequence continues at coordinate 44,626,158 of NC_137742.1, read as the reverse complement.
GTATCTCTTTCTCAGTTGGGGTATAGCTGGCCTCAGATCCTTTGTATCCCCGACTCCAAAAGCCGAGGGGTCGACCTCGAGTCTCCCCTGGAGCTCTCTGCCAGAGTCTCCAGGTAGGACCATTCTCCCCAGCTGCGGTGTACAGTACATTTTTTACATCTGGCCCAGTTCGGACTGGTCCAAGGGCTACTGCATGAACTATCTCACGTTTAATTTGCTCAAAGGCTTGTTGTTGCTCAGGGCCCCATTTAAAATCATTCTTCTTCCAGGTCACATGATAGAGAGGGCTTACAATCGAGCTGTAATTTGGGATGTGCATTCTCCAGAACCCCACAGCACCCAAGAAAGCTTGTGTTTCTTTCTTATTAGTTGGTGGAGACATTGCTGTTATTTTGTTGATCACATCTGTGGGGATCTGGCAACGTCCATCTTGCCATTTTATTCCCCAAAATTGAATCTCCTGTGCAGGTCCCTTGACCTTACTCCATTTTATGGCAAAACCATCTTTCAGCAGGATTTGGATTATTTTCCTCCCTTTCTCAAAGACTTCTTCCGCTGTATCACCCCACACAATAATGTCATCAATGTATTGCAGGTGTTCTGGAGCTTGCTCCTGTTCCAGTGCATTTTGGACCGGTCCATGACAGATGGTAGGGCTGTGTTTCCACCCCTGGGGCAGTCGGTTCCAAGTGTACTGGACGCCCCTCCAAGTAAAAGCAAACTGTGGCCTGCACTCTGCTGCCAAAGGAATTGAGAAGAATGCATTGGCAATATCAGTCGTGGCATACCACTTGGCTGCCTTTGACTCCAGTTCACACTGAAGTTCTAGCATGTCCGATACGGCAGCACTCAATGGTGGTGTGACTTCATTCAGGCCACGATAGTCTACTGTTAGTCTCCACTCTCCGTTAGACTTTCGCACTGGCCATATGGGGCTATTAAAGGGTGAGCGGGTCCTGCTGATCACTCCCTGACTCTCCAGTCTATGGATCAGCTTATGGATGGGAATCAGGGAGTCTCGGTTGGTGCGATATTGCCGCCGGTGCACTGTTGTGGTCGCGATTGGCACTTGTTGTTCTTCGACCTTCAGCAACCCCACAACAGAAGGATCCTCTGAGAGACCAGGCAAGGTGGACAGCTGCTCATTTTCCTCAGTCTCCAAAGCAGCAATACCAAAAGCCCATCGGTACCCTTTTGGGTCTTTGAAGTACCCTCTCCTGAGGTAGTCTATGCCGAGGATGCATGGAGCCTCTGGACCAGTCACAATGGGGTGCTTTTGCCATTTCCTCCCAGTCAGGCTGATCTCAGCCTCCAGTACAGTCAACTCTTGGGAACCTCCTGTCACTCCAGAAATATAGATGGGTTCCACCCCTTGACAGCTTGACGGCATCAAGGTACACTGTGCACCGGTATCTACAAGAGCTTTATACTTCTGTGGGACTGATGTGCCAGGCCATCTGACCCACACAGTCCAGTAAATCCGATTGTCCCCTACCTCCACCTGGCTGGAGGCAGGGTCCCTCTAACAGTCATCACAACGTTGGACACCTAAGTCGTATTGAAAGGGATTATTCTTCGTTCTCACAGGAGCTGGAGTAAAATCAGCTCTTCCACTCCGTCTGGGAACCTGCTCACCAGAGACTGAAGCTGCAGCTGTCATGGGATGATCAGCCTTGACCCTTGTTCCTATTTTCAATTCACACGCCCGTTCCTCCAAAGCTGAAGTAGGTTTTCCATCCTACTTCGTCATGTCTTCTCCATGATCCTGCAGGTAAAACCATAGGGTGGCCCGTGGTGTTTGCCTTCTATATCTTCTCTCTCAAACAATAGGATGACTTTTATTAACAGCTGAGATGTGTGTTGGTACACGTGAGGAGCTGGATAAATCAGATAGATCGTCCCTCAATTGTTTGACATCCTGGGACAGTTTTTCCACAGCTGAGATGATGGAAGGGGTGAGATTGTCTTCGAACTCTTGGATTTTATGAATCATTTCATCCACTGTTAGTGGTATTACGTCATTCCAGGTTACTGTTGCCAATGAATGGGCATATGATGAGGGTGCATTCGTGTAAGTTTTCGCCACATGGGTCGTGTACATTCGACTTCATCTGGGTCTATGGGTATATCCCCGCTATTCGGTTTGATGTGATAGATCATCTCTACGATGGCTGATTCCCTCAGAGACTGGATGCCTTTGTCTAAAGTAGTCCACTTGGCCGAACGACTCATAACATCGTCCTTGTATGGAAACCTTTCTTTCACAGCTGCCAAGAGCCGCCTCCAAAGGCTGAGGGACGTTTTCTCTCTTGCAATTGCTTTGTCAGTTCCCCCTTCTCTAGCAAGTGATCCCAGCTGCTTGGCTTCCATACCTCCTAGTTCGTGACCATCGGCCCCATTGTCCCAACATCAGAGCAACCAGGTGATGATGTGCTCCCCTGGTTGACGGGTAAAATCTTTTCACATATTCCGTAGCTCAGTTGAGGTCTGAGGTCAAGAAGTCACCTCTTCTTCATCATGTGATGATGACTCCTGATCAGATGGTGGCCCGGGTGGTGAATACATTGTTTCTTCATCTTGCTTCACCCTTCTTGCCTCTTTTTTGCTTTTTCTCTTGCGTACAGGGGCAATCGATATTGGTACGAATTGGTCCTCCAGTTTAGCTGCAGTCATTATCACTGTGGTTTGAGTAGCAACAGTACTTGTCGCAGGGGGTGGTGTATCTGCTGTGGTTGGAGCTGGGGTAGCTTCGCTGTCTGTTGCAGTTGAAGTTTGAGTAGCGGCTGTACTTGTCGCTGGGGGTGGTGTAGCTGCTGTGCTCGGATCTGGAGTAGCTGCGCTGTCTGTTGCAGTTGAAGTTTGAGTAGCTGCTGTACTTGTCACTGACGGTGGTGTAGCTGCTGTGCTCGGAGCTGGAGTAGCTGCGCTGTCTGTTGCTTCGCCCTCAGATCCAGGGACATTTTTTCCCTTTTGAAGGTGCTGGATAGCGTTGAACAAGGCCCGGTAAGCATAGGCCAAGCCCCAGCACGTTGACATGATTTGTCCCTCTCTGGTATGACCAGGATGACAACACACCTCATTTAAGTGTTTTACTAATTCTTCTGGATTTTGCACTTGTTCGGTGGTGAAATTCCAAAACACTGGAGGGGCCCACTGACCTAGATACTTGCCCATACTATCCCACACACCCTGCCACTCATGGCTGTCCAGCCTTGGGGAAAATCTCTTGGTCCCCCTATTTTGTCGTCTAACCCCAAACAAGACCCAAACCTGACTCTGCTTAACTCTTGAGATCAGACGTAATGGTTGTGGACAAAACACACTCTGTATGCGTGCCAACATGGTGATCCCCATCACAATCAGCAAACAGGTTTCAACAATATTAAAAGGCCATTCAAAAACTTCAAAACTCTCAAATGATGCTGTAAACGGTCTGGGAGGGGCACTGGGAGGGTAAAAGAATGTCTCCTTCATAGGTTGACCACCCAGGAAGGAGAAAAAAGATGTGTAATTGCTAAGCACTTGTATTATATACTTCCCAAAGTATAAAGGTGGTGACCACACTGGGAACATAAGCCAGACCAGTTTCATGATCAATTTTTCTATTGTATTACAAGTCATTACCATAAAATACAATGAGACAATAACCTTAGCCCAAGTCCCACACTTGAAAAATACTAACACAGGAAATACTGGCTCTAAGTAAGCTACGGCATATTGAAACTGTGGGATCAAAACCAACAACTTTGAGAGCCAATAAATCAGCATTGTGACGAGTGACTATTAATCCAAAACACTGAATGCTTATCACAAATACGATTAGACACACTCCGGTCAGATCTGTCGTTATCTCAACCCTTCGTGCCCCACGTTGAGCGCCAAAAAAGAACTGTCGTGGTTTAAGCCCAGGCCGTAAATTAGAACCACGCAGTCTACTTGCCCCCCACCCCCCCAGAGGCATGGGGAGGAGAATCGAAAGAATGTAACTCCCACGGGTTGAGATAAAAACAGTCCAGTAACTAAGGTGTAACACAGATCACTACTGCTACCACCAATAATAATAATGATAAGAGAAATAACAAGGGAAGAGGATACGATACCGCCCGCCGGAAATGAGCCTGACAGAAAAAGAGGACGTGCCCTTCCAGGTAACTCCCAGTTACATCCCCGGGCATGACGTGCTGTGGTATGGGATACCCCTTTGGCTAGTTTGGGTGAGGTGTCCTGTCCCTGCTTCCTCCCGGCTTCTCCTCCTCCCTGGCAGAGCATGAGACTCACAAAGTCCTTGGTCAGGGTAAACATTCTGACCAGCAACTGAAAACATCGGCTTTATCAGTATTATTCCCAGGCCGAAAGTCAAAACCACAGCACTGCACCAGCTACTAAGAAGGAGAAAAACTGACTGCTGCTGCTGAACCCAGGACACCAGAGGAAGATAACTCCTGGCAACAAAAAAATATCAGTAAATTTTCTTCTTTTCAGACTCTTCTCTGGTCTGCCCAATATTGCTCTCTACAGATAACGGAGTTTACAAAGAAAAATGGAGCCAAATTTCTCAAAGATGCATGATGAGATGGCAAGAGACAAAAGATTCAAGGTGAAAAATGGGATATTAGGATTTGATATAAGGAAAACCTGTTTCTCCATACAGCAAGCCAAATACAGGACCAGATGCCCAGAAATGATGTGAAGTCTCCATCCTTGGAGATAAGAAGCTCAAAATTCAGCTGGACATGCACATGAGCAAGCCACTCCAGCTGGACCTATTTCAGGTGGAAGGTTGGAATGGATGACCTCCAGAAGTGCCATTCAAACTGAATTATTCTATATTTCTACCATTCCATTTTCTCCACACCCCCCCCCCCCCCCCCGATTTCTTTGGCAGTCTATATATACTTCAACATGGATTTCAGACATGACTTTCAGCATACTTAGCTGTTAAACTATGGTAAACGATGCACACAGATATTATTCTTCCCTTCTTAAAGGGAATTTATTTCCATTTAGCTTTACTTCACCAGGAAAAGGTCTGTGTTGAAATTAAATGAACCATCTGAGCTGAAATGCATATGCACGCAAGGGCTTGTAGTTGTTTAGTCTTATATATACACAGACTTTCAGATACATACCCTGACTGAACTCACAGCTGTCACTGTTTTGGTGCATAATACTAAAAAGGCTTTGGTATCTCCTGCAGTCTTCCTAGGGTGGCCTGTATGTTTTGTAGTTTTTAATCTTTCAACTTTTTTACAGTGAAGTGTTTTATGGCCTTGTCATTTGGACTTTATGTGGATGACCCTAGCTGGAGCTACAGAAGACAGCCAAGTGTCCCACGTCTGGGGGGTGATTTGTATTTGCAGACGTGGTGTCTTCCAGGCCAGGTTTCTATTCTGAAATAAAAAAGACATCTGTTTTTAATATTGCTCATATCTATTACAAACCACAAACAAATAACAGATTGACATAAAATGAATCAACATGGCATTTTCAGTCCACAGTGTGACCACACTTTTACAGTCTATTGTAAAGTAATTTTTCCTGGGTGTGTTTGTGGTGGAACTTGTGACTAAATTGGTGCAATGAAGCAAAATATTGCACTTTTTATAAAGGCCTCAGACAAGGAAGGTGGAGAAAGCTATGGAATTATAACAAGACCTTTCAAAAGTCTGAAAACCTCAAAATAGAAACACTAAGATACACTACAGCTGAAAGAAGGATTTTTATGCAAATACGTCTAAGACAACATAGAAAGAGATCAGTGCCATTCAATTGTATGTTACACCAGCAACATGAAAAATGCAAATAGTTCTAATTGTTATAATTATAGGATTACTCATACATTTAAAATTTTGTTGACTTACAACACTAAGAAAACACTGTGCAACATGGAACCTTCACTGCTTTAATAGCATGTTTAAATTTTTCAACTGAACTGATATTTGAGAAGCTGTGGTAATCAAGACAATCTTCTTTGAAAAAATTTATTGGCATTTGGGGATAACACCCTTGTTCAGGTAATGAGGCACCTTAGACAATGGAAATTCAGCTAACTGAGATTTCACAGTAAAATTGTCCAAATCAAATGTCAAATAAAATCTGTATCTGAGGACTTATATAGCAACATTATTTTCAGACTGGATGTGTGTGTGTCTGTGTTTTCTGTTGGAGAAGCTCCTGTAAAGCAGAAATCTTATGTAGGTGGCTACATATGCCTTTAGACATTAGATTTGAGTAATTCTAGTTGAAAGTGTCACCGTGCTATACTAAGGCATCTGAAAGCAGACCTGTGATGTTTACACAGTGCTTGGGGGACAATGTTGTAAATAAGTGCAATATTTTTATAAAAATATTTTGCCCGTGCCAATAAGCTTTTCCTAACAACAGGCGCTGGCTTAAAAAGTCATTTAGCTTGTGAAAGGCCTTGTCCTTTAGCAAATGCATAGCAAAGTGACCTCCACTTGAGGGCCTGATTTAATGCAGCACTTACCCTAAACACAGCAGTCCCACTGAAGTCTGAGTGATTAGAATATGTGCTTGAAAGTAGGTACCTTTAAATACAGTGCTGGAATTGGAAAGCCTTCAGCTGCTTAAGAATTATATTGGAGAGATGAGTTCATTGAAGGAGCAAGTCCCAGAACACTTGGAAGCCATTTATATATAAACTTTTCTTAACTGTATTTTAAGTTGCTTTGTTATTCCTCTTAAATCATTATTGCTATTAGAAAAAAACTTCTATTTAGTTAAAGCAGAGGTCAGTTGGAATGGCTTTTGTTGGCATGCTTATTCAGAGAGCAACTGTTTTCTTATCTTTTCATAAATACAGTGGAAACCATTTAAAATACTGTTTCATAATTTTTTGCCTTGCAAGGTTGTGAACCCTTGAAATGAACTTGTCAATAGACGCATCACACAGAAAACTGTGAGTCCTGTCCTAGGAGGGTAAAAAGAAAGACAGCTGGTAGAGTTTAGGACTAATGTCCGGGTTTGACTCCATTAATGGTCAGCCAGGCACTAGGGCAGAGTTGTGGAAATAGCGCAGATTGCAGAGTAAATGCAAGAAGGTGTGGTTTGTAAAAGAGTTGCTGCTTCTGCTGACTTTAAAAAGCAGTGGAGATCTCTGTAGAACTCTGTGAATTTTTGTGGTATCACAAAAATCCTGATTCTTTACCAACTTTCGTGTTTCTCCTTCCACCTCCTCCTCCTAACCTTTCAGCTCTGTTGCTGTGTAGGCTTTAGCTAAGTGATCTTTGAGGGAAATGAGACACCAGACTGGAAACAAAAGACCCAAAGCAATCTGATGTGCTCTTGACCTTCCGTGAAGGTTGTTTAAAAAGGTGTCATAAATAAGTGAAGAGTTCAGGGTAAGGCTTTTCAGCCAAAAAAGATTTTGAAGTGAATCTGCAGAGAAATTAATTGTTTCCTCTGTATCCAGTAGCTTTCCTTCACTGGTGCTTTGTTTTCTCCCTTGCTCTTTTGGCACTGGCATTCAGTCATTATGGAAGCCTGCCCATGGGGCTTGCTGAAAGGACACGTTCCCATGTCCACGCTGCTCTTCCCCACCAGAGCTTTGACACTCATGGCTTTGGGGGCCACTCCAAAACTGCTGACCCACAGCCAAGGATCCTCCTGGTTAGTTTGGATCAGTGTGTTAGAGAAGGAATCACAAGTGTAAATTAAAATGCTTTTGCTTCTGAAAGGAGTCCTGTAAATCTTGCTTCCTTCCTCTGCTTTCCTCTATGATGAATGAAATCTAACTTTACCCATAAGGGATATAGCTGTGCCATGGAAGTGCTGCCCAATACTCATACAATTGTCACTGTAAGGACTGGAAATGATCATAAAGTAAAAACCAAAACAGTGGATTGACTAAAAATCTATCTGCTGCCACAGAGAGATTATAAATACAGATGCTTCTGAAATATCCTTGTCAAATTCAAGACCCTCCAAATGTGCTGAGTATTAGATTATACTTGTTTGTAATATATTATGGGGCAGTTTCCACAATTTGTTCACTTCATCAACCGTTCAGTGTTTCAAGGGTAGTTTGTCCCTGTGGTAGAAAGACATAAACGATCTGATATATAGCAATACAATACAATATTGAATAGCAATACAGGGGGCAGTAACATTTGTTTCCTTTTCATAGTTAAGAGTACAACCTGAAAGCCCTATGTTTGGTACTAATCTGGGTAACTACAGCAGTTTTCTAAAGGCTGGGGGGGAAATGTGATTTTTAATGGTGGCTATGTACCTACTACCAGGATCCTGCACATGCAAGTTTTCAACTCTGGTCATCTGTCTCTGTGAGGGTTGGAATGGTGGCGTAGAATGGATGTAGTTACATAACATGGAGGGACACACACTCCACCATTTTGCTTGTGGCCAGCTTTTTGGTTACGCCAGTTCTTCTGGTTTCGCTGTGAACCACAGAATAACTTACCTCTCAGTGCTCAGAGGTGTGAGAAATGATGATAATAACAGGGTCTCCCCTTCGCAAATTGTTCTGAGACCCAGCCAAGGTGCACGGAAGAAGCCAATGTTTATTTTTAAAATCTCCAAGATTTTAAAATAATCTTGTGATATTTAAAGGACTCTGGAGCTTCCCTATTTTTAAGTTAATTGGTTGCCAGGGCTTCTCCACTCTGTTTCTTCCTTCTAGCCTGGGTTTTGTCCCCTTCAATTTGTAATTGAAGTCATCCCACTCAAAGCTGTCTTTTGTTCTTTGTATAAGAAGCAATAATGGAAAATCCACACTTGCCAGTGGTGATCTTATTTTAATTTTGCGGACAGATACTGCAACAGCTCAGTATATACACTGTGCACTTTGCAGTTAAGGAACAGCCCTTGTGGGAGACATATGGCTGGGAAATACACATGTTATGGTGAAATGTACAGTTGGTTGTTAGCAAGTCAGTTAAAAAGTCCTTGACCTCAGCATTTGTATCCTGAGCTGAAAGTTGACAAAGATGGATTTATTTTCCATTGGAATTTCCATGGTTGCAATCTGCTAGGGGAGATAACTTAATTGAATACATTTAATTAAATGCATGTTCATAACAAACTTTTTCTAATTCTGAAACTCCCTACCTCTCCTTTCCTCTATGGGCTCAGTGCAGGCAAGGTGATGGGCTTGCACAGCTTCATCACAAGAAGTCCTATGCATAACTGTGGGAGTCTGCAGGCAGAGATTTAAGATAGTCCTGTTGTATGAAGACCAACGGATAGGCATCATCTGCATGTACACATGTGGTGGTTAACATTCTGGTCAGAATGACCATCCACCCAAAGATGCATGCAGGCATTTCCTGCTGCAAGACTCACAAACTCTACATGGTTTTTAAGTAGTGAGTAGACCCCATCCTGCAAATGCAGGGACACTCATGTAGGACAGTCTTTTGTTCACAATTAAGAGAATTAGGATATGCTTTTTGTGTAGCTTAAGATATTCAACAACAAGGAACCACATTCTCAGATGGGACTGGTACTCGGTGGAAGTATAAGAATCCATAGCCCAGTCCAGCACCTATGTAACAGAGACTCCCATCACCATCCAGACACTGACTGACCATTCTGTTCAAAAGCTTTGATTCCTCGTGACAGCATCATTCTATGCAAAAGATCCCAATAAATCAGGTGGGATTTATTTGTTTGTTTGCATTTTAACAAACACTCCATCTTCGAATACCTGGTCAACACACTTGGATTGACCAGACCCTCCTTTTCCTCCCTATGCTTTCTTACTCTGGGTTCCCATTGTCTACACAGGTTTACCAAAGAAGCTAATGCATTGTTCATCAAAAGACAAGTCCTCCTAAAGTCTGTGCAGTATTTAATACTTTGTGTCTCAGTTATGATGTCCCCAAGTAATGCATCTTACGTGGTATACACCTATTAAACAAGCGCCTTTCTCATTATCTCCTTATTGTGGGGTTTTTCCTCTACATTCACATCACTGTAAAAACTGAAGTATTACAAAAAGAAACATTAAACAAGTTTACATAGTCAGCAAGAATTTTTTTTGCAAGATCTGCTAAAATATTCAGCTCAGTATTTCTGAAGCTCTGTAGATTACCTTCATCTCATAAAGTCTTCCAGACAAGACTTCAAAGATCAAATAAGTTCCCAGACTATCTTCTGTCTGATCTCTCCCTCTTTCCTCTCCTCATTGGAAGACCCTGAATTCAATGAGTGAAAAAGCAAGCCCAGACAGTTTTCTGTCTGGCAGCATGTGAACTACTTAGGCAATTTGCTGAAGTAAGTCGTTTACACTCGTGATAACGTATTTTCATGTAGAGACTGAAATGAGAGGGCTTGAGGAGCATACTATACATTAAATGTATGAAGGGCAAAGCCATCTCTCTCTGTGTGATAGAGTGCTCTCTGTTTATGTGGAGTGTGTATTAAAAACACATTCAAGAAATAACTTCTGTCTGTCTGTTGAACATCAGAATTGTGAAACTTTTCTGGGGATTTGTTTTATTAATTTTTAGTGGCAGAAACACAAGAAAACAAAATCAGTTATATTGCTTTCAAACCTGGTTTCACAGACTTTACCCACTGTTGGTTATTTTAGAGATTCTCAGACCTAAATGATATTAGAGTGTGAATTATGTCATGCTGTCAGAAACAGAGCATCTTTCTCTCTTTTGAAAATGTCTCTAAGAACCTGCCATAGTTTACAGATCCTTTAGTGGGACTTAGGCTAGCATGAAAGAATTATAGTGCATTGAAAAGTTAAACCCAAATGTCTACATAAGGAATAAAATTATGCAATTAACTATGGATATCTATGTCAACCAAGAAGATTCTTAATTGTCAGCTATTTTATTAACCAATCTAAACACCTGCAACTTCAAATCTGGGTTACTTGCTAGCCTAAATGTTATCAGACTGTTTTCATGGAGTTGCTTAAATGTAGGTGCTTAAAAATCAGCAGCCACATCTGAAATTGTGACCCTTTCTGAAGAGGGTAAAATAGAACACAGTGACTTACACCCGCTGAGGAACAGCATATAAACAAACCACAGCCTTGTACCTCAACCATGGTCTCTTGACTTTGCTTTTCCCTGAAAAGCTTTTGATGACATGCTGCCTTTCCAAATTGTGTATACAGCCAGTGGCACTGTTTCAGAAAGGATTGGCCATTCTTCATCTAAGTGACAGGTCCAGGTTAGGCATCTTTTTATACAAGTAATGCTAAATCTCCTGCTAGTTAGGCAGGGAGAGAGATGCTTCACTCTATGACAGATCAGAAAGTCTAAATGGAAATGGCCCTTCTCTAGGAGCTGGAGTCCTAAATATCTCCAACATTTTCTACTCTGTGTGTCTGAAAGAGATGGGAATTAGAGAATTTCTGATAAAACTAAATTAGGGCTGTCCAAACTTTCTCCCTGCATTTCTCTATCCACAGCTTTCAAACACTAGTTTGGCTGCAAATTATTGCTGTTATTTTTAAAACATGTGAACAGCTAAATTTTTTCCAAACTGGCATGCAATCTGTTCACCAGTGGCTGATGTGCTATAGAGGGCGATGTGGAAAGGGCACCGTTCTGGTTTTTTTAAAATCATGTTTTAGAAAATATTCCTTGGTAATATACAGTCCTACATATCTAAGTGACAAAAAAGGACATCTAGTCTGGGAGGAAATGCCAGATCCTTTACATGGCTTTCCTCTGTTAGATTTCTGATATGTCCCTCAAAACAATTTAGAAAGCTCTGTGAAGCTACTCAGTCTAAAACTGGCTTTTCTTTGCTGTCTATAGGTGGCAATGCCATGCTGTTGACAGGTTTATCACTAGCGATCAAATCTTCAATACAAATAGTCTTGCAACTATACAATTCAGTGGAATGGGACTGAAATACAATATGTGAAAGAGGCTTTTTCTATCTTTTTTTTTAAGCACTTGGTTTTTTTCGTAAAAACAAGGGCACAACCTTGGCTGCCTTTCTGTAATTCTGCGCTACACAGCAGCAATGATGCACAAACCTGTACTGCAAAAGTAGCATGTGCAGTCACCTTTCCTGCTAATAGCAAGGAAGCTTAAAAGATTTGTATTGCCCTGTGTTTCAGCTTTCCACACAAGCACCACACAAGCTCTCTACACATGTAAAGAACAGCCAGTATGCATCAGTCTTTTGTGTTGATGTGCCTCCTTGAAGCCACACTACTTCGGCCACTGGAGACTTGAAGGAGTGAAGACCATTCAGACATTTTATGTACTTCAAACACCTTAGAGGGAAGCTTTGAAGAGCCTTCACACCAAATTTTACCAGTTGGTCCCTGGGTTTTGTTCTAACACACAGACATGCATTGCCCAGGATCATGCTGCCATTCTTTCACATATATATATCTATATATATATTCAAAGTTCCAAGTTGGGCACAAAATGTAGTGAACAGCTTAAATAGAACATGCAGCATCTTCCATTTCCTACAGCATCATAACACAGTATGGGTTTGCATAATGCATGCATTGCACGCTGCACTTCTGTCTACACCAGAGGATCTGACTGTATACTGAAATAGCCAGGGATATGGCATGCTGGGCAGGCTACCTCACTACAAGCGATTAGATAAAAAAGTGACACTAGGATAAGTAAGCGGGCTCTTTAAGAGTGTGTGTCTAATATCACACTGAACTATTTGCAATTTAAAATAGAATTCCTGCGGGTCTGTGACTAATGGTGACTGCTGCAGTTCAAGAGTCAAATTTTTGCCCCTTAATTCCAGTGCTCTTAAGTTGCATGAATATTTTAGAGTCTACATTACAGACAAATTTGAGACAAAATACCTGATGAGTGACCTCAAAAATATTTTGACAAAAGTCAGTGCAGTGGAAATGACTATGAGTTAAGATTCCCAATTACCCTGCTCTTTTTAGCCTGTTGACCACATTGAGCTAGACCATTCTGGTGTCAGCTGAATTACAAAAGGGCCAACACAGCTAAAGCCAAGCAGCCACACGGGGCTACATGATGAAATTGATCTTGAAATGTTGGCATATTTTAGAGTGGTTGCAGATCTTTTTCTGACTTCCTCCTAGGCTGACATGGCAAAATGTGAGCCTCCAAAGTGTACTTTGTGTAAAGTTTTATTAACAAATATACCAGTTTTTTGTAGTGTTGTGTTTTCCGTGTGCTCTTTAGAGAGTATCCAAACTTAAAAATGAGAATGACCTCTTCCACTTCAAAGATTTTGGAAGAACATTACGTAACAGACCACCAAGAGAGAACTCTGTATTCTTGTTTTGAAGGAGCAGTGGTAAATATTTCCATAGCAGAGACTTTCCTCAATTATAATTTGATGTTGGTGTATCAGAAATGGTTCATGTAGTGGCTATCTCTCAAAGAGAATGATGCAGAAAGCATGTGGATTTCTCCAGGGTATCATAGCATCATTTTGGATTTTAGGTAACACTATGCACAGATCTCCTTCAAGGCAAATATTTATTCTAATTCCTATGCAGTTTCTTCTTGAAATACTTAATTTTGCTGTCCACAAGAAAAAGCCCTGTGTACTGATGGACAAACAACGAAATACACTTTGGGAAACTCTGCCATGAGTAACAAATGGAGCCATTATAAATGCACAGCTCTAAAAAGAGAAAGCTGACTGACAGTATCAAAATTTTGTTTTTAAATTCTTCACACCCCTCATGGGCAGAGAAGATGGAGCTCTAATGGCATTCCAGCTCTGCTAAAGGTTTCTGTAATTCCAGTATGAATTCTTCATGTCATTATGGACTGGGATCTTGGGTCATTGGGTCTGTTTGTGTGGAGAAGATAAGGCAAAAAAATTATCTCTGTACCTTCTTTCCTTAGGTTGTAGCTGTTTTCTAAAACTCTCAGTCATGCATGGCATGATGATGGTACCTCTTTTCTGAAGTACACTGAGTACTTCTTGGAAGTCAAACACCCGCTGAGCACAAAACCCAAACTAAACCAAAACCACAAAGTGGTTGCAATCAATCTGAAATTGATTGAAAACAAGACACAGGAATCAATGCTCTGAGTAACCTTAACCTGGGAAAAATGCTGGCAGTTCAATGTGGTTTTTGACACAACTCTTTTCTTCTTCAGAGAAGAAAAATATGAGCAAGGAAATGAGATGGCCTGCTGTTTCCTTCACCTCACTGTACCTATGCCTTCCCCAGGGGACATTCACCAGGAACAGAGTTTGAAAATGGACGTGGAAGAGATGCTCTGAGGGAGGAAATGGGGTTCCTGGCAAATATGAAGTTGTTGTCATATTAACTGACTGGTACTGTTTGCGAGTGAGCTTGCTGAAAGGAGCCATTGAAGCAGGTCTGTGCTGTGAATCTGTGTCTCTGAATGCGACATTGCTGATTTCCTCACGATGGAAAATTGCTGAGACTATAATTTGTATGTTCAGCCCCTGCGAAAAGTTGATAGAAAAGATGAGTGTAGAATAAGCCTGCATCTGTGCTATTACGCCAGCTGTGTGTGTTTACCCCATGCACTTATGCACTAAAGTTCTTGCAAAAGGCGTAAATACACTGGAAGTCAAAATAATGATCTCTGATTCACCATGCTTCATCCTGAATGATTCATAGCAAGAATATGCAGTTGCTTCTACCCTCATTTTAAATTATATGTTTTGAGCTTAGATAGCAACCTGTATGAACCCGAAACTGTCACTTAGAGCTCCATTGGGCAAATGTACCTAAATAATGCCATTACAGTCACGATAAGAGCAAAACTGCAGGAAATATGACTGAAGAGCCCATCTAGGAATAACGCCTGGCCACTGCAGGCCTCAGAGCTATGAGAATAGAATGAGACAGGAATCCATGTTCCCCTTCTGCTCTCCCTGTGTGGGCACAGAGCTGGTTTTCTGCCTGAGAAAACCAAGCATTCTGTCTTGCAGTGTTCCTGCATAATCCTGCAAGCCCAAACCTTGTAGCACACTGAATATTGCAGTTGTTGCTAAGTCTGCTCTAAGACTCAAGACAGATTAGAAGGTTTTTTGTGTTCCCAGACAGCTGTTTTAAAGTGGTATTTACCAATAGCAGATGCTGAACATTAAGATTTGCATCTGCATTACAGAATAAACGACCCCTTCACAAGCTGTAGAAATTCTAAGTGAGTTTGATTTTTTTACTATTATCTAAAAAAATTTAGGTGTAGATATGTTACATATCTTTTAAGAAAACTTGTCTACTTGGAGGAGATGAATAACAAAAGAACTTCAAGCAATGGTAAAGCTATTGCAAGTACTGACAAGTCAAAGAAAACAGGGTAGTATTTTGATTTATTTAAATCTTAACTAATCTAATCTAAGCGATGGTCACAAATGACTTCCCATTTCTTTTGTTTTTAAATCCCAAACTTAGTAGAGTGCCATTCACATAAACAAACAACAACATTTCTCTAGGATAGTTAAGAGACAGACAGCTATTACCAGTCGTTTATCATCAGACTGTCAGTAAGATACCACAGAGGATTTGCCCTAGATGATGGATTTGCAGTTAATGACCAACATGCTCGAACAGAAAGCATGGCTGACAAACATGTAACGTGAAAGCAAAATGGGAGGTGCTGCCACCCACTGGGTGGACAGAATAAGAATAAAAAACAAACGAGAAGGAAGAGTACATGACAGCTTCAGAAATACAGGAATAGCTAGGCAATATAGCAAAAATAGTATAGTCATTATGGTGGATAAGAAGCCAAACACGAGTCAGTAGTGTTTTGCTATTGTGAACTAGGCAGTTACCATAGAAAAGAGTTCTAGTAGACTTATAGCAAAATGTGTGAAATAATCTTCCGCTCTGCAGAGCCTTAATTGGGGTACTGTATCTCATTTGCACATGGCACTTCCAGAAAGCTGTGGACTAATTAGAGTGAGGCAAGAAGAGAACAACAAAAATGTTCAGAGCTTTCAAAAAAACTGTGATATGCAAGAACTTGGAAGAAATTGAGATTTTTAGTTTCAAAAGAGGTAGGGTGAATGTAGGGACATAACAAGTCTTACAAGATACTAAATTCTCCTGCAAAGCAGAAGCAAATTGATTTTGTTTGTCTGAGGGAAGTTTCACAGTGGAATCAACTGTTTTGAACAGGTTTTGTTGTCTCTGCCCAGTGGTGTTTTTTAAGAATAGAGCAGATGAACACCTCTCAAGAATGAGAAGAGAGTGCTGATCCTGCTTTGGGTCAAGTGCATGGACAAGATGACCTCTTGAGAGCTTCTTCAGGTTTATTTTCTAACATTCACAGTTTGGAGTGTATAACTGTGATCTCATGAATTGGAGAGGGGCTACGTGCTTATCTTCTTTGCACTTTGAGCTGCCTGCACAGTTCCTTTAGATTCCTTTCACATACCAGCCGCTTCTTTTGGTGATGTGAGTTACTGCTAGGCAAGAAATAAAAACTTTCTTTGTACCCTCACTAGAATTTGTCAGCCTGGCATAGCGGAAATAATATAGTCTAGGTCACAGAAATTCTTCACTCTTCTCTGAAAGAAAATGTTTTAAAGTTACCAGCAAATGAATTCAGGGCATGACAACAGGAGTGCACATTGAGCTTCTGCTAAGTGTTCTTTTAAAAATTGTTAGACTATTAATCATTGATCCTAGAAAACAAAGGACTAACAGACAAGATGATAAACTTTACTTTCATGTGACTTTCATAAATGGAGGAATGTTTTGTGATATAGTGCTTTACGAACTTCTGTGTAAGCTGTTGTGAAAGAAAAGCATTAATACAGATATAGATTTACCAAGACAAGCTACAATGGCTAGCAAGGGTGTGTGCACTGAAAGTAATGCTCTGTCCTATGATTCACCAAGACATGGTTCTCTCATATATTAAGAGCTAGTAGATAAATGTGTACCATATCTCTTTGGTTACTCACAGAATCACAGAATCCCAAGGGTTGGAAGGGACCTCAAAAGATCATCTAGTCCAACCCCCCTGCAAGAGCAGGGTAACCTAGAGTACATCACACAGGAACTTGTCCAGCCGGGCCTTGAATATCTCCAACGTAGGAGACTCCACAACCCCCCTGGGCAACCTGTTCCAGTGCTCTGTCACTCTCACAGTAAAGAAGTTTTTCCTGATGTTCACGTGGAACCTCTTATGCTCCAGTTTACACCCATTACCCCTTGTTCTATCACTGGACATCACTGAGAAAAGCCTAGCTCCATCATCCTGACACTCACCCTTTACATATTTGTAAACATTGATGGGGTCACCCCTCAGTCTCCTCTTCTCCAAGCTAAAGCGACCCAGATCCCTCAGCATCTCCTCATAAGGGAGATGTTCCACTCCCTTAATCATCTTTGTGGCTCTGCACTGAACTCTTTCAAGCAATTCCCTGTCCTTCTTGAACTGAGGGGCCCAGAACTGGACACAATATTCCAGATGCGGCCTCACCAAGGCAAAGTAGAGGGGGAGGAGAACTTCTCTTGACCTACTGACCACCCCCCTTCTAATACACCCTAGGATGCCATTGGCCTTCTTGGCCACAAGGGCACATTGCTGGCTCATGGTCATCCTCCTATCCACCAGGACCCCCAGGACCCTTTCCCCTTCACTACTTTCCAGCAGGTCAACCCCCAACCTGTACTGGTACATGAGGTTGTTTGTCCCCAGATGCAAGACTCTACACTTGCCCTTGTTGAATTTCATCAAGTTTCTCCCCGCCAAACTCTCCAGCCTGTCCAGGTCTCGCTGAATGGCAGCACAGCCTTCTGGTGTGTCAGCCACTCCTCCCAGTTTAATGTCATCAGCAAACTTGCTGAGAGTACATTCAGTTCCCTCATCCGGGTCGTTGATGAAAATATTAAACAGCACTGGTCCCAGCACTGACCCCTGAGGGACTCCACTAGTCACAGACCTCCAGCTAGATTCTGTCCCACTGACCACAACTCTCTGCCTTCTTCCTTTCAACCAGTTCTTGAACCTGATCATCAAGCCCACACTTCCTTAGCTTATCTATGAGGATGCTGTGGGAGACAGTATCAAATGCCTTACTGAAATCAAGAAAAAACACATCTACTGCTCTACCATCATCCATCCACCTAGTTACTTCCTCATAGAAGGCTATAAGGTTGGTCAAACATGACTTCCCCTTGGTAAAACCATGTTGGCTACTCTTAATGACCCCCTCATCCTTGATATGTCTAGAGATGGTGTCAAGAATAAGATGTTCCATCACCTTTCCAGGGATGGAGGTAAGGCTGACCGGTCTATAATTACCCGGGTCCTCCTTCTTGCCCTTCTTATAGACTGGCGTGACATTTGCCATCCTCCAATCCTCAGGCACCTCTCCTGTTTCCCACGACTTACCAAGGATGATGGAGAGTGGCCTAGCAATGACCTCCGCCAGCTCCCTCAGCACCCGTGGGTGTATTCCATCTGGACCCATCGATTTATAGATGTCCAGATTGCTTAACTGATCCCTAACCCAATCCTCATCTACCAAAGCAAACTCCACCTTTATCCTGACTCCTTCTGGGGCTATAGGAATCTGGGGCCCCCGGGGAGAGTCTGCAGGAGTAAAGACAGAGGCAAAGAAGGCATTCAGCACCTCTGCCTTCTTTATATCCTCTGTCTCCAGGGCACCCACCTCCTTCAGCAGTGGGCCTATATTGCCTCTTGTGTTAGTTTTATCCACTATGTATTTGAAGAAGCCCTTTCTATTGTCCTTAACCCGACTTGCAAGATTAAGTTCCAAGGAGGCCTTAGCTGTCCTAATTGCTTCCCTACATCCTCTAGCAACTGTCCTATATTCCTCCCAAGTGGCCAGCCACTCCTTCCATAATCCATAGATTCTCTTTTTCCACATGAGTTTGCCCAGCTGTTCCTTGTTTAACCATGCTGGTCTCCTGGCTCCCTTACTTGATTTCCTACCCATTGGGACGCTCAGATCCTGAGCTTGGAAGAAGTGGTTCTTGAATGCTGACCAACTATCTTGAGCCCCTTTACCACCTAGTACCCTTTCCCATGAGACTTCCCTTAGCAATTGATTGAAGAGGCCAAAGTTGGCCCTTCGGAAATCCAGAATTTTGGCCTTGCTAGGTATTCTATTCCTCCCACACAGGATCCTAAACTCCACCATCTCATGGTCACTGCAGCCAAGGCTGCCATTGACCATCACCACTTCAACCAGACCCTCCTTGTTGGTGAGTACTAGATCCAACAGCGCTCCTCTCCTAGTTGGTTTGTCCACCATTTGCATTCAGAAGTTATCATCAATGCATTGGAGGAACCTCCTAGACTGTGAATGATTGGCTGTGTGAGTCTTCCAGCAAATATCGGGGTAATTAAAATCCCCCATGAGGACCAAGGCATGTAGTTGCGAGGCTGCTTTCCGTTGCCTGTAGAAAGCCTCATCAACTCCTTTGTCCTGATCAGGAGGTCTATAATAGACCCCCACAACTGTATCACCCATACCAGCCTGTCCCTTAATTCGTACCCACAGACTTTCCACTTGCCCCTCATCTGCCCCTGGACAGAACTCAATACATTCTAGTTGCTCTCTCACATAAAGGGCAACTCCACTATGTCGCTTTGCTGACCTATCTTTCCTAAAAAGGACATAGCCATCCATGACCACATTCCAGTCATGTGAGCTGTCCCACCACATCTCTGTAATTGCCACCAGATCATAACCTTTAGACCACACACAGACTTCTAACTCCTCCTGTTTATTCCCCATGCTGCGTGCATTGGTGTACAGGCATTTCAGGGAGCGAGCAGAGCACGCTAATGGCACCCTTGGGAGGCGGGAGGCCTTCTGGTCTTCATTAATACTAGAACAATGCCCCACTAGTTCAAACCCAGCTACAACCACCTCACACTTTGAATCTAACCTAAAGTTCTGTGAGTGAGCTCTGCTAACTCTTGCCCTAGTACCCTTTTTCCCCTGTGGGACAGGGTCTAAACAACTATCCTTTCCCTCAAATGAAACAATAGATCAAGAGTCCTCCCTAGTCCACCATCCTTCAAGCCCTAGCATGTTTCTCTTGGGCTTGTCCCTAACAAGCCCAGTTATCTCCCCTTCTCCCTTCATATCTAGTTTAAAGCCCTGTCAATGAGCCCTGCTAACTCCTGCCCCAAAAAACCTTTTCCCCCTCTGGGACTGGTGTATCCCACCTGCCACCAGCAAACCAGGTGTCTCATATAGCAGCCCATGATTGAAAAACCCAAAACCCTGCCTTTGTCACCAGTCACGTAGCCATACATTAATCTGCAGACTCTTCCTATTTATCTCTTCACCCTTGCTTGTAACAGGTATGGAGGCAAACACCACTTGCGCTCCAGACCCTCTAACCAGCCATCCCAGAGCCCTGAAGTCTCTCTTCATTGCCCTTGACCTCCTTGTAATAATTTCATCACTGCCAACCTGAAAAACCAGCAGCGGATAGTAGTCAGAGGGCTGCACCAGATCAGAGAGTTTCCTTTTAACATCTCTAATCTGAGCCCCAGGTAGGCAGCAGACTTCCCTGTGAGATGGATCTGGTCAACAAATGGGCCCTTCTGTTCCCCACAGAAGGGAGTCAGCCACCACAATTACTCTTCTTTTCTTCTTGGTTGAGGAAGTTGTAAGGCATGGGGGTGAGTGACAAGCCCTAGGTGAGTCACTAGATAGATCTACCCTTCCATTTCCATTTACCTGGCCCTGTAGTTCCAAGACCTCATACCTGTTATTCAAGGGCAACTGGGAGGGAGGAAGGGATTGCGAGGGTTTTCGCTTACCTCTCCGAGGAGAGACCTCCCTCCATACCTTCTTGTCTCTTAAGTTCACTCCTTCTATCTGATGGTTGGAGGGAAGGGGATCTATCACTTGTTCAAGCACTTCCCTCTGCCCTTGCCTTAAGGTATGGCTCCACCAATCTATTTCACTTTCGCATTCTCATTTCACTTTCGCATACTCCTCTACTTCATCTGCTGTTTTTCTTCCTTACTTTCAGAAAGCTCTTGTAATGTCTACCCCACAGCCATTTCATTGTTCCCTGTAGGCACATGAGTTTTCCCAGCCTTGCTAAAGGTAGTGGGGAGCAAGGGTGAAGAAATGCTCCAGTGCTGCTTCTTTTCAGAGCCTGCCACGTCTGTGATTGGTTTGTCTTCAGATCAGAGGATTGTTTGGAGCCAAGTATCATGAAGA
The DNA here is from genome assembly GCF_963264785.1 of Psittacula echo. Taxonomy (NCBI): domain Eukaryota; kingdom Metazoa; phylum Chordata; class Aves; order Psittaciformes; family Psittacidae; genus Psittacula; species Psittacula echo. Next base: position 44,605,029 of record NC_137742.1, on the reverse strand, counting down.
GACCATAGCACAGGGATGAACCAGATCCTTTGTGTTTCTGCTACCCTCTTTAAGGTAGCAAGACCACCAAAAGGGAAAGGGCAGCACTCAGACTGCAAAGCTGCACAGTACAGCTCTATTTTCCTTGCTGTGTTCACCCTGCCCCATTCTTTCCCCTTTGAAAAGACTGATACCTCTTCTGGGTCCTTTTCCTTCTGATATGAACATAGTGAAAGTGAATTTGCTATTGAGGAAGCCATGCCTCATGTCATCCTTACCTCCAGGATAATGGCCATAGTGGACTAAGATATGACAAGGTAGGCTTTTGTTTGCACAATATCTCACCGTTTACTTGTGGCTTTTGAAGCCTCTGCTTACTGGAGGGGTCACCAGACCACCTTATGTTATTTAAACTATTCTCTGTCTTTGCTATGATTTTGTTAGAGCTGCACAACTTAATTAAAATAAATTATTTTTTCAGATGACCTACTTAAGTGTGCTCAGTGAAGCCAAGGCTGTACTATGTAAAAGATGTTTTTTTGACATGATCCAGGGTGGAATGCAAGATATAACTGATGTCCTTAACAAGCCTTTATAGACATCATTGCCTTCATTTCTGTGAGAAGAGCTTTAGACAGTCTAGTCTGTGACAGAAATCCACAAGCAAATTAATGGCGTTTGGGGTTTCTGGCTCATAAATACAAGAACATGTCTTCATTTACCCTTATAGTTTCCTAATGAAGGATGTGCAGTGTGTACCCTTCCATTATGTCACTGTTGCTATTAATATTGTTCTTGCTAACACTAGGTTGGAAATGTTTATAGTCGTTTAGGATATATATATTCTTCCACTAGCTTGAGTTGATGTCAGTGTTCATGTTATGTTATGTTTCATAGGTCATTGTTCTTGTCAATAGTTTCTGAATCAATGTTTCTACTGCATGCAAAATTATGAGCTTTGCACTGTATCTATTTTGCACCAAAGATATTAATGTGTCAGTAAGGAATGTCAGTGCTCCATTGGTTCAGAGTTGCTTGCTGCCTGGCTCCTTCAGGCTTTGGTGAGGTCCTTATCCTACAGGGGATGCCCAAGCTGCATTTCCATCCACAGGAAGAAATCTGTCATGTGTGAGCAGACGTAAGCTATCAAGGTCCGCAGACGTAAGCTATCAAGGTCCACAGACTGTGCTGAGCTATACAACTCTTCAGGCTAAACGTGACCGCTCTCGTTCAGATGCAAATCTCTACCATCTGAAACTGTACCTCTTAGTAAATTTCAACAGGAAATCCTGTAGATTCTAACTTCCTCATCTGACTTCTGCTGGTTCCCTATCTCCAGCTAAATCTCCTCAGTAGCTTCTACATGGCTCCTTGTTTGCCTGTTTTCCACAGGTTTTCTGCTTTTCTCATGAGGGAACCAACCAACTCCAGGCATGAGAGTGGGGCAAGAGGGAGCATGTCTTGAAAGTTAAGGCAATCCCAAAATGTAACTCCATTTACCAGGGTCCCTGGTACATCTTCTCAGGCCACAGTGTATTGTCCAAAGCCTAAGCCAGCGGAAATGAACAATTGCTCAGACCTGTGCTTGCCTACATGTACTGCAAAGGTACTCTTGAATCACAGGGTAACCGTATGTCAAGACTAGAAAAAGAGAGTGAGATAGTCAAATTGCAGGTCACCAGCTTGCTCTCTACAGTGGTATGGAGCAGAAGTCCCCTCCAAATCCATAGCAGCTCTGCAGGTACTTACACCAAAAATGAGCTAGCCATCCCCTGCACTGAGGAGATTCCTAAAATGCCTAGAAATTTTGAAAAGATCCCCCTTTTCCAGATTTCCTTTACCGGATTCATCAGCTATCCCTCAGTCCCCTCCGGTAACGTGCTTTTCGCATGTCTCATTCACTCCAGTCTGTGTTTTAGAAAGAGATTGTATTTTCTGTGAGCCCTTATGCTGTCCATCCACCACAGCCTGTATACATAGGCAAAGCAATTGTTAACAGAAGGCCACATGTGTGATGGGTGCTACATTTACAAAGGTGGGGCATTTGTTTTCATTCTGTTTCTCAATTTTCAGTGTTTGGTAGCTACAGAAATCATTTCTGCCATGCAAAGGGTGCTCTTGGGACCGCTCTGGGCAGATTCTGACTGTTTCACCTCCCAAAGACCTTTTATTATTTAGCCCTGCAGCGGTTGTCTCCCAGCATTGACTTTTTTGTGTGCCCCCAATAAATGCAATTGAAGCTAAATTACAGGATTTTAATGAATGTATAATGGGAGTTTGTTCTTTCGTTCCTATGTGTATGTATCTGTGTATGGAAGCAACAAAGACTGGAGAGCAAGTGTGAAGCTTGCATGAGTAAACAAAGAAACAGTAAAAATCACCACTGCTACTTTCAGGAGCCAAGTGCCTAGATGAGGAAACATGCACAGTGCTCTGCCCTCCTGGTAGTTATGCCAGAACTCAGATTTATGTTGCATTTGGCTTAGAGCTTCATCCCAGAAAAATGGCTGGAAGCAAACGCAGCAGTGGTATAGCCAGCTATTCCCAAAAAGATCAGGAGCTCTGGTTTTATTTTAGTCTTTCTTCCAGGTCAGAAAATAGCTGTAGGCTAAATATGCTCTTCTGAGTAGGAAAGGCCAGAACACCTGCCAGTGACTCTCATGCAATAACCCACTGTACAGCATAGGTGTCTGCAGACTGTCCTCTGTCCTTAACGAAGATAAAAGCTGAAGCTTGATCTCAGCTACTTCTACACATAAAGGAAAAAACAAACACTTTTTCATTGTCAGCTCTTAGAACAAATCAAGACAAAGGGTCTTCAATGCATATTTCAGGCCAGATGGGATCATTACCACCCATTCCACCTGAAGTACCCAAGCTCTTGTGAATACAGACTATCTCTAGCTCTTGCCTGTCAAGCTCTGGGTTGGAAGCATCTGCACTAGAAGAGAGAGCACTACAGCCTCACACTTTGACACCTACAATCCATTCTGTAAAAGCCTATTATTTAGGTTTTAGTGAGGGAAATTCATCCTGTGTGGAACATTAACCAAATCCTCATTGCTTTCTCTCCAAGTTTTACGTAAATCCAGATGTGCTGATGCAGAGAAGGACAAGATCAATCTGTTGTACAGCACATATGTATGGCTTCTTTATTCCTTTGAAATTTCAGAGGTAAAACTGGATTTTAGACTAGCATGAAATGGATCCATCCAGAGGTAAGGCATGCAAGTAATACTACTTTCCTCTCCTATTTTGCTGTTGGCTCATCCAAGCCACTTGCCTCACATTGTCAAAGCCCCCACATTTCTCCTGGGAGGTCTGGCTTCTCACTCAGGCCCATTGGGGCTGCAGTTCATCCACTGGAAAGTCTTGAAACAAATTTCTGCAGTTTCTTAGACTGCAGGATATTCCAGTGAAGAGGGAATCTGGTTTTGACTTTTAGATAAGCACATAGCTTACATTCATTAGGGCATTATGAGGCAACATAGATGAAATGCCTTAGAGGTCAATGTAGACTTCTTTCTCTTCCTGTTGTGTTGTGACTAAAGGTGGATTACACAATTTCATAATGAACCAAAAGGGACAGAAATAATGGTGGGATAATCAGAGCAATTTAGCTTTAACAGAATCAGAGCCTTAGTCAGACAGAAAAGGTTACTACAAGGCAAGAAAATGTTCAGTTTCCCAATGGTATCTTGTCAAAATATAATGTCACTGACTGCCCATCCTTCTGTCCGTGCTCCCTGACTGTGCAAGTCACACTGTACTTTCCAGGCAGCCCCATAAGAAGTCTGCACAGTTGGAGACACTTTGGGAAGCTCAACTTAAAACCTCCTATCAGTCCAGATAGCCCAGGATGATAGGAGACCAAAGATACATACTTTTTTTATCCTCATGCTTGAAAATATGAAACCCAGAATTCAATCCAGATTGTAAAGCATGAGCTTTGTTGGCTATTTTCTTTATGCCTGAATGTGAAACAGAGATGTGGTCGTATAGAAGTAAATCTAAGCCTAAAGAATCATTTTAGCTTTTGTTACAAATGCCTGTCACAAGTCTGCTCTTCTTAAAGGTTTGGGAGATTTTCCCCATTCCCTTTCATCTCAGGTCAGTCCATCAAAAACATTCTTCCTCACTATATGTAGCATAATACTGAAAACATCATTAAACATGTATAGTTTTTTTGTGTGCTTCACATGTAAACATTTAGTGAAGTCATTTTTGAAGAAAAGCTTATCATGCCTCAAATGCAGACCAGGCTGTTGTACATCCATGTGCTCTGGAAAAGTCCTAAACCTTTACGAAGGATCCTAGAAAACTGTGTAATCAAGCCAAGAGATCATATTCTCAGAATACATAGGAAAGAATATGATTTAGATTTGAAACCTATAGTTTCAGAATCTCTCCCTCTAGGTGGTACATCACAGACAGCAATAGTACACGCTATACATAGTACACAATAGTACACATTCATAGGTAGAATACAGTTCTTTGAATCATCCCTGTGTATGAATTACTTTTGGCAGATCAGTGTCTCTCCAAAAAGTACATTAATGAGTTCTTCCATGGTTACTGAGGATTTGTCCTGGTGGGTCCTAACACAATTCAGCACAATTTAGTTGATTTGCATACATGAATCCCAAACATTTTCATAGCAATCTCCAAGAAAGGAGCATAAGCCATATGGAGATAATTGCAATATCATTTTCCCTGACCTGGATTTCCTTATTCTCCTTTAAAAACCAAAATGTTGCTCTTGGATGCTCTTCCTTGAAGTATGTCATAACCAACACCCTACTCCAAAAGCATCACTGTGACTGCTGGGACTGCTGTCCCCCAGGGGACAAGTGCTGTCCTCTTGGTCACAGCTGACAGTTCCAGAGTCTGTTTCCAAGCCCACCATTTGAGAACTGGACCCTCTCAGCTGGTGTCAGGTATTCAGAAATATGCAGCACAGGTTTGTTACACAGGTTTCTTTATCCAGGGTGCCAGCACAGTTTCAGGTGCATACCAGTGACAATGCCATCCACTCTCCCAACAGCCTGCAAACAGGGAGTCCAAACTGCACTCTCCCTTAAATGGTTCCTCAGATACAGCATTTCACATTCTCATATTACTTATAATTTCACCTTAGGCATCTTTCATGAACTTCTAAACTGATTAGCTACTTTATCCCTATCCTAAGCTCACATTATAATGTCAGCTCTTATCAGGATTAGGTCTCCAGTTCTTGCTGACACCTTAGTTTGTGTGCTCCCCTGCAATATCACAAGTTTTGTCTAGCCCTGGTTACTCCTTTGATGGATTACAGTCATCCTGTTCTTTATTCTGTTTTCAGTTAAACCCTCATGCCACTCATCACTGCGGTTGCCCAGGTACAATAATTAAATTTCATATTTTTCAGGCTTTTGTAACTGCTCTAACTTACAGCTGCAATGAAATTTGTGGAGCAAGGAACAAGAGACAGGGAGAGAAAATGAGCTGTTTTCTCTCTAAAAGATACTGTTAGCTGCGCTCCTAGTAGTTGGAAGTAGGGATAAGTGCTCCCATGCTTTTTAAAGCTTTCAGTGTCCTGGGCTAAACTTCATCTACCTTTAACACTGTCACATGGCTTACTAGAAAGTTTTGCTTTGTGTGATCCATAAAGCAAAATATCTTATGTGTTTGAAAGTTCAACTGTCGTAACTCTGGTTTAGCTGCATTAATATCTGTATAATGGAGTAACAGTGGTGAAAAGTTACCAACTATGCAAGAGCAACAATAATCTGTTTCTGAGCAACTTCAGATGCTGTTTGTGAATTTTTATGAAAGCCATGAAGGCATGTCAATGACAGCTTAAATGCTGGACTCCTTATACCCTTTTCTGTCCCTTCAAAGTTAAATCAAAATTAAACTATACAAATAAATGAATCTTGGAAGTCAGCAGCATAAAATCTGATACTTCTCATCTATTGAATTAACTTCTCAAGTTAGTCCATCAGCCCCAGGCAACAGATATATTCTGCCTGAGTGCATGTAAGTGAGCAAGCATTTTGGGTTTAAAATATTTTTAGTTACAGACACATGATTTTTAGGAAAAAAAAGAAAAATCCTGATTCCCACAGACTCTCTTTGACCAGCTTGGTTGAGGGAGAAGACAACGTAAGCCGTCAAACCATACCTTGTCTACAAGCAGAACCCAGGGAAGTTATCACTCTTAAGAAAGTTTGAGAGATCTCTCCAGCCTACATGATGCAATTATGTAAGTTCAATTTCACCCCACTTGGTTGTGTGAAGTCCTTAAGTGATAATTGCGTATGAGAAGTCCTCTCATTATATTCTGTAGAGACACTGGCATTTCTGACCGTGAAAGAACATTTGAGGATAAATCGCTGCAAAGGATCCCATTACTCTTTGGAACAATATGAACAAGAGGCTGATAACTGTGCTCTAATGTCATCTGTATAGGTTTTTCACAATTACATTATCATCAGGGGAGTAATTTTGAGACTATTTTCTCGATCAAAAGGCAAACTTTAAATTGCAAAAATATCATAGCTCATTAAATAAGGACATGAATGTCACTTTAACATAACCAAACTTAGTTCATTTTGATGCCACAGTTGTCATTTGGTGTACAATCCCCTCAGAACAGTAATAATATATGACAAGAATTAGCAAAAACATTTTGAAAGCCCTTTATCAATGTCCTTTATCTCTCAATCCTACAAGTGAATGATTACAAACATATGCCGTACCTATATATATGCAAATAAGGAAGGAACCAATAGATGGCATTTGATAAAAGTTGGCATCATTTGGGGGTTTTGCAAGAGCAATGCATATAGCAGCTGAGCACAGCAAACAGCATCCTCCAGCTACTCTTTGAATTAACATTTGATAGTGTGCTTCATTTTTTGGCTCCAGTCCTGAAAATTGCTGCATATACATATAGAGAGTATGTGTGTTTGTTCATTTGTGCTTATTTTTGCTTAAGTCCATCAGATCTAAACTGGAAGGTATCTGTCCCTTGTTATCAAATTTAGAAAGTGAATGTTGTTGTACGGCTTTTACCTAAAATAAAAAGATAGTGTTAATTTAAACTAAAATCTTCTGCCACTAATAATATTGCTTTTCACAAGTCTATGTCTTTTTATTCAGAGGATCAAATAATTTTCCAAATATAATAAACCAATATCTATTTTGCATGGGGCCTTGTGTACATAGTAATGGCATATCAAGGAGAGAGAGAAAGAGAGAAAGTGTGCCTCAAGAACTTGTGTACATACAGAAAATCAAACAATCTTAATAGATGTCTTAAACGTCTTGTATCATTTTGAAATAGACCTCCATTTGCTAAGAAAACTCAAACATAAATAAGTTCTCTCCTATCACAAATCTTAGGGATTTTCCTGTGGCTTAATTATCTACCACCCCCATGCTAACTAGGTTTATACTTTGATATGCTAGTAGTTTGCCTATTATCACAATCACACTTTGTTTTCCAATTTTTCCTCTCATATATTCAACCCGTATTTTCTATACAGCATGTGTCGATGTACACACTTAAAGCAATGCAGTTATAGAAGATTTACAGAAAAAAACCCAAACTCTTTAAAAGGACACTTGATCCCTTACCAACATTGGCTGGCACCTAATCACAAAACCCTTCTTTTCTGAGTGGAGCCACAAGAGTATCAGTGGTTGGACTAGAAATATCAATACACCTGTAGCTATATCTTTTATGTCTATGATACACTGTACCTATACATTTATATACCACAAATATTTCTGTTTATCCAATATGCCTTTATTCTATGCATTTATATAACCTGACATTTTCTTAAACATGTTTTTTGCTATGTGCAAGATTTTTCTTTATTCTCATCCATTTAGATCTGCTCAACTTGTAAACACTTGGTATTGCTCCAGTTTTGACCATTGGCAGTAAGGATTACTAGAACTGGCAGAAGTATTTGCTTATAATATTACATACAACAAGTAATGAAGGAGCAGGGACTTCTGCATTATTACAAGAAGTTGCACACTCAATTTCATAGCTATTTTTAACTACAGCCTCTTTCCCTTCATTTTGATGCTTTTAATTCTAGTTCCTCCCTGCTATGTGACTGGTAAACTGATGCCTGGGATTCTGTTGTAGCTCCCATCCTATTGTATGCTTATCTTTCAGGAAGAGCAGATGTTCCATATGTGACCTATCGCTGATGCTTTTGCTTTGCAAACAGAAGATTGTATTTCCATTGCCCTCTGCGTCTGGAGAAAAAGATACAGCACTAAGGAATTTTTTTCTGTGTTGCAAATCAATCAGGTTTGTAGGCAATCAGGCTGATCCCTTTCCTACCTTGTCCTCATTACTACCATTCCTAGGTTTTTTCACTTGGCATTTGTACTTTATCTCCACTCTTCTGCTCTAATCTTAAGTCTCTCTGGGTATTCCTTTCAGCTTCTCAGTGTGATGAATTAACAAGAACTTGCAAAGGTGCACAAAAGGTATGACCCCATTTTGCTGTTTTTTCGTCACCTTTTTGGCACTGCCTTTTACCAATGCATGCTGCTGCAGGAAAGCTCTGGGCAAGACCTTGTGAATAAGCCACAGGTGCCATATGGCATTAACTCCTGCCTGACCTCCAGAAAGGCAGATCCGTGGCTGAGGGAGTGTGGGAGAGCCTGTCTCAGTATTTTGGAGGTCAGTACAACCACCACCCCTTTAGGATGCACATGCACTCACTGCACGTGGTGTTTGGTGGTTCAGTGCTCCCTGTATCAATAACTGTCCCTGTGCCTCCATGTGATCCCCCAAACCACCCCCAGCACTGCCCTGCACTGATGCTTGGTGAGCAGAAATCCCAAGTTTGTTTTTAAGCAAGCTCAGATTAAACCCTCATTTCCAGGTATCTGTTCTCCTTCAGCACAGTAAAAGCTGAGCTCTGGAAGATCTCCTGATGCAAACTATCTCAATGACAACACAGTTACTTACTAGTTAGTAGAGACAGTGTTGGGAGATTTACTCAGGTGAGTAAAGTTGACTATAATTGTAATTTTTGGAATGTTTTGGACCTTTGGCTCAGCTACTTGAATGCACTTGAATGCACTGGCCAGATGGCAGTGGCAAGGTGTACAGCACCATAGGACTGGGTCTGCAGAGCAATCCATGGATTGCAGAGGACCTGATGTTCACACTACATATATTACAGGTGCTTTATTTCATTTTAGCTGTAATATGGAGCTGTGGGCTGGACACCGACTAGTAGCTGAGACGCATCTTCTTCTTGCTCCATTTGCTTGATAAGAGTGCCCTGCCATGAGAACCAAACTGCAGTAAATGGAGTAAACAGGAAACTCACTTCAAAGCACACACCCTACCTGAAGTGTTATGAGAATATAGACTCATTTAGCAACATACAGCAACCAAAGTTTTCTCTTGAACTATATGGGTTTTGCCTTGCATTGTCTCAGAGTGCATCCAGATAAACCATGATAAATTGAGCCTAGGTGTGCTGACACTTACCCTTACGGTGGCTAAGCAGGCAAAGGCGGTATGATGTCTATCTGCTCTTCCAGATCTATTCCTAGTTGCTGCTTTTCACTGCCATTATTTACTATAGAATCCTTTTGTTTTGATATTTATTCCATAAAACATTTCCAGGTACAGCTGTCATCTGGAATGCTGCACAAAATAAAGTAATATTTAAGATTTCTTTTGTAAATAGAATATAAGCCAAATATTATTCCTGCCTAGAATATTATGAAAAGTTGGGCTTTTTTTTTTTTGAAATTTCTGTAACAGAACAGATTAAATTCTACTTTTTGTGTTACAGCAGGGAGCACTCACAGATGGCAGGACCTTACCTAGAATTCAACTACTGCATCCAGCACCCCTTCACACAAAGGATATTGCAGAATTAGACAGGGCCAGAGCATGGCACTGAAAATTATTGAGCACATGAGAAAACTATTTATCATAGGATCATAGAATCATAGAATAGTGGGGGTTGGAAAGGACCTTAAGATATCCAGTTCCAACCCCACTGCCATGGGCAGGGACACCCCACACTAAACCATGCCACCCAAGGCTCTGTCTAACCTGAACTTGAACAAAGCCAGGGATGGAGCATTCACAACTTCCCTGGGCAACCCATTCCAGTGCCTCACCACCCTGACAGTGAAAAACTTCTTCCTTGTGTCCAATCTAAACTTCCCCTGTTTAAGTTTGAATCTGTTACCCCTTTGTCCTATCACTACAGTTCCTAATGAATAGTCCATCCCCAGCATCCTTGTAGGCCCCCTTTTAGATACTGGAAGGCTGCTATGAGGTCTCCATGCAGCTTCTCCAGGCTGAACAGCCCCAACTTTCTCAGCCTCTCTTCATACAGGAGGTGCTCCAGTCCCCTGATCATCCTCGTGGCCCTCCTCTGGACTTGTTCCAACAGTTCCATGTCCTTTTTATGTTGAGGACACCAGAACTGCACACAATACTCCAAGTGAGGTCTCACGAGAGCAGAGTAGAGGGGCAGGAAGTTTAGGAAGATAGATTAAAAAGCTTGGGATTGCTTATTTGTGAAAGGCTGTGAATAAGAGAAGACATGATAAAAGCATATGAAATAATTAATGTGATAGAGAAGGCTGATTAGAAACCTCTATTCTTCCTGTCTCATAGCATGTGTGACAATGAAACATTCAAAGAAATCAAAAGGTGAGAAATTCAGACCTGATAAAAGGGAATATTATCCTATACAAAACATAATTAGACCGTGGAAGTGATTACCTCTGATTGCCCTACTGGCCAAGAAAGTAGTTCAAAGTTAAAGTTAAAAAAAAAAAAAAAAAAAAAAAGGAGAATGTGTTCTTTGTATAATAAGCTATATAATAGTAACACAAAAGGGGGGAAAAAAGGTGTCAGAAAATCAGTATTTCAGAAATACAAACCACTCAGTAGCTGATAGGTGTAGGATGAGATGGTGTATGTGCTTCCTATCTGCTTTTCACTGAGTTTCATTGACCTTCCTGAAAGCACATGGATCGGTCTCTCCCACAAGGCATCCATCTGGCATCACATACAGAAAACAAAACTTGAGGCACCTGAAATTAATACTTCAGGCTGTGAACTTCAGTGCTAAGGAGCCTGTGGTTACTACTGTCTACTGCTTAACTGCCAGCATACCTTGGCTCAATTTAGCATAGATTATCTGAAAGCACTCTGAGACAATAAAAGGCAAAATGCTGTTGTGCTTAGCTGGTTGTCACTTCAAACATTTTTCTTAGTCACAGAAAAGGTCTTTTCCTCTCTTCTTGCTGATGTCAGTTGGAGCAGAAACAGAACTGGGTTTTACAGCTTGAGATCCTTCACTACATTGATCCTTCGTAACAACCTCTACCAACATCAGGTTTCCAGCCTTCCGCACCTTGTGGACATGCAACTGCATTTCTTTCTGTTACAGGAGAGAAAAAAGTTATAGCAGAAGATAAAAGTTGTAGTTGTTTTGGCATGGAACTTAAAAATATTTATCAATTCAGCATCCTAAATGCAGGATGTTATAATTTAGCTATCCCCATAGTTTGCTTTGTACACAGGAATTTGTTCCATTAACACCTAAAGTAAACCTTTTACTTAATACCATGCAATGCTGGTGCTCTTTTAGCTCTTCCAATATTTCCCTGGTTATCTTCTTCACTGGTTGCCTTATTTCTAGGTAGAAAACCAACCTCAGGAGGAAACGTGAAGAGACAAATATGCCTTGGGAGGAGGGAAGAAAACTTTGGTTTAGAAAATAAAGAGTGCGAATGAGAGCAAGTGACCTATGGGGATGACTCAGTTTCTTGGCAAGGTTGCCTATTGTCAAGATGAAGACTCCTTTTTCGGCACGATGAATATAGGCAGATATATATAAACAGGAATCATATGTGCCTCTTCTGTGTGAAAGAGGCATTTATGATCTGGACTACAGATTTTGGACGAGACAGCAATTCAATGGTGCTCTCTATGCAGTGCTTTGGGAGAAGGTAGGGAGGTAAGCAATGACTTGCACCTGCACAATGTATATTAAAACAAGAGTCATCCAGACTCTCTCTGTCAAACAATTTTATTAATATTAGCATGCACATTGCCCGCCTGGTGACCACAGTGCAATTAAATAGGTGTCTGTGAATAGAGGAGTAAAATGATAGGGTAAATAATCCTTTGCTTCTTCCGGAGTAGACACATGAAGCAGCTTGAGACGATTTAAGCTACTTGAGATTACCGAGTTCTTCCTTCAGTCATTCTTGAGGCATTATTCATTTTAGAAAAATAAGGTGGAAAGCCTTGACATATTTTAGATCATTCTATATATCATATTAATATATTTTATATATTAATGATTACTTCGGTATAACTTACTTTGATCTGCACCAAAATAATTAAGAGTTACTGAACTACTTAATATAGTTCAGCTTTTTAATCTGCTTCTCACTTTTGAGATGTTTTGGTGATTATTATTTGGTTTATAGATTTTGTTAATAAAAAATAACAAAGTCATTATTCCTTTTATAATAGAAATAACAATATATTTTAAAAATCATAACGTAGATAAAATTACACTATTTGACTGAGAATATATAGAAATAATTACTTTCAACTCCAATTTTAACTGGAATTTTCTTTTTCATGCCAGAAACAAAAATGCCACTTTAATCTTTTGACTGGCTCTGAATGAAAGACAAGTAGACTAGGGAAAATTGGTTTCAATCAACCATATAGTACAGTTGGAATAGAGTAATTTTCTAAATCAGCCTAAGCATCTTGGGCTGAAATTCAGGAGTTGTCAAAGTACAGGATCAAATGAAGGTGAGAATTAATGTGTTAACAAATGCTCTTACAAGCCCAGCTCGTGTTTTTTGATATAAATGAGACTAAACTAGACTGGACTAGACTAGACTAGAGTAGAAAAGGATAGGATAGGATAGGATAGGATAGGATAGGATAGGATAGGATAGGATAGGATAGGATAGGATAGGATAGGATAAACGAGGACAGAACATAACAGAGCAGACTAGACTCGTCTAGACTAGAGTATATTTCTCAATTTAAATTAATTGGGGAAGGCTCCTGCATGCTGTATGTAATCTGCTTCACCATTCCACCTGGGTGAAACTAAGCAAGCACCACCATCCCTATTCATGTTATTTTTATTTGTTGTGATTAATGAGCAGGCATTGTTTATGGTTTTCTTTTTCCTGATTCAGAGAAAATCTAATTTTCTTAGAATACCATAGCTCATGCAAATGAACCTAATGATATTCTGATCTTTAGAGCCAGAACTTTACCATCCCTTCAAAGAAGATAGAGACGGAGAGGGAGAATTCCCATTCAAAGCATTTTTTCTCACACTCATCTCTTCCTAAAACAAAATCAAATTGTTGATCTCAAACCACATGGTAGTATTCTGCAAAGAAATCTTCGTAGTGTATTTTCATGTCCACCCAGAGAGATGGAGTTCCTGGAACATTTTATCAGTTCAATGGGAACTAGGAGGGTCAGGAATATAAAAGGCACAGTGTTCTTTCAGACAAATTCTTCCTGTTTTGATAACACCATCCTTTATGAAAATAAAAAGTCTTCAGTTTCTGCTGGTTTAAGGTCTTGGGCTAGCTGTGTAACTTAACTTGAAAGAGACGTCTCCACCTGCATACACAGACAGTGAAAATAAATGGTAAGAAGGGCTGGTTCTTATATATTGTGTAAACATTTTGATAATTTCAGGGAAAGGTAGCTTTGAATTAAGTCAGGAAATGACATAAAAAGCAGCTCACACCTTGCTGTATGTCTTTGATTTATTTATATATGTTGTTGCCAAAGCTATTAAAATAATGTCAAGCATGTAAGGATAAGCTTTAATAAGACATCTCTGACAATGAAATAATGCCTAAAACAATGAAATATCATGGGTAAGTGCTTTATATGCTATAATGCACCATTAACAACTGTTATATGTCAGCTACACAGAGAAAGAGATGCTATGGATTATCAATGAGATGCTTTCAAACACTCAACGGGACTGCTTGGCCTCAGACTTGTAACAGTCAGCCACTTCAGGGACAGACAGACATTTTCGTCAAACCAGATAATTACCCCCTGGGGCTATGGATAACGGGTGTCAGTAAATTCTTGTTATGTGAACATTTCACCTGGAAATGTGTTTTCTTCCTTACAGATCTGGCTTAGGACTTTACATATCTTTTTGTGAGTGGCAAGCGCTGAAGTTATCTGAAGCAGCTGGACTCTTTTGCTTTACTGCGCAGTTAGATTTTAATACCACTGAAACAAGAATGCACATACCTTTTCTGTCAGTTTGAAATGTGTGACTTACAAGATATCTTTATGTCCTAGAATTAGAACATCGTCAGAAAAAGCACAAACCCACTGGCCCCATTCTTACACATTTTTACTTCCCACTTCCTGGTGAACTGCTTCGATCTCACGTATCATTTTTATATAGTGTGGATTATCCCATGTCGGATCTCAGCCTTTGGTGGTTTAGAAACTGAACAACCTTCTTTTTGAGTTTTTGTTTGCTTTTGGAATTACCTGAGACAGCAACAAATACTTCAAATATGAATATTACGATCAGAACAGTGGGTCTTCAATGTAGCTTGAGGAGAATTAAAAATGTCTTTGAGGCAGTATACATGCTTTACTGATAATGCATTTGGAAATTAAACCAAGCTGGGTATCTCTTACAGCAAGTTTCCTCCTCCTGTCTAAAGCCCTTCATGACTCTGCCCTTTCTGAGGTCTTGTGCCTGCCAAAGTCCTTTCCCACCCCAGAGCTTACATCCCTACTTTGTCACCTGAAGGACCCTTAGCCCTCTCTGCTGTGGTGACCGCCATGCAGCACGGTTTCATCACTAAGTGGTCCCTTAGCTCACCTCCTTCGTGGCTGTCCTTATCTGTCACTGACATCAGTGAAGAGACCACCAATGAGGGAAGAAGTGAAAATGAAAATGAAAATTTTGCATACATACTTATAAGCAGAAACAATTTGCACACAGTGGATTGCAACCATCCCTCCTTTACACGACAGCATTTATTTCCCACAGCTTTGCAAAGTTCTTGGTACAGCAAGCTCCCGTCCTTTGGACAGCTGTAAACGCAAAGAGCGTGTGGGGGAAATTCTCATGAAATTTTAGCATTGGGTTGACTAGTCTATAATGAAAGATGACAGCAAGCTCTATTATTCATGTCTGGTTTTAATCCACCATTTTTTCCTACCCATGTCTGATCTCTGGTGAAGTCAGAGGCCCTTTCTGGATTTCCCCTACATCTCCTGGGTCCAGGGTCCTAATGAACATCATGCGGGAATAAGCCCGGGGTTGGCAACAAAGTGCACTCAAAGAAGCCATTGGGGTTCTTCTGTTACTTGCTTTGAAATATCATTTGGCTGACTGACCTTCCAGCACTAGAGAGATCTACTTTGCTTCACATGCAATTCCAGTATTTCTATTTCCCGTATACAATGTGGTTCAAGTGCCAGTATAGTTAGTGCTACCGCCTAGAGGATGATGATATGGATGGGAGTAAGCAGATTAAATCCTTTGAGGGCAACTTTGATAAACACAGCTGGGATTTATAAGTGAAGCAAATCTGGAGGGGTAGCTTAGTTTCATTAAAGGCTCAGTCACATCCAAAAAAACATCTCATGGAATAAGCTGTATTCTCTAATCATGAAAGCCCAAAGGAAGGAAGATATACAAAACCTGAAAGATTCAGAAATATTGGGCAGTAAAAACTGCCTAGCATCTGGTCTCATTCTATATAGCTTTGTCAGCCTATACAAGCAGCAAAGCTGAACCTAAATTTTGAACCAATGATGTTTCATAAAAGAAAAGCAAAAGCCATATAGCACTTCACACAGCTATTCAGATCAACAGTGTAAATCCATTTTCTTCGGATGTGACCAAATAGCAAATCAGGGACATTTGTTATAAGAAACTAACCACTCTTTAAAACATGTTCTCTCTACAGAGAATATAAATTATCACAACGGCAAATTTGCCACAAATGACATGCTATAGTCACACAGTAAGTGGGTCTCTGAAGGAGTATTATATAGCATGATATAGAGTATTATATAGTGTATAAATATAGGACATTATATGGGGTAGAAATGCAGGATATTATATAGTTAAAAAAAAAAGAAATTTGTTCCAGATTTCCCTTGAAGGTGAGGTATGGGGTATATCAGGTAACATGTTTTTCTAAAGTCCTTGATTTTAGCCAACATGAGGTGTTTTGTGCTCCTATTGTCCTACGTGTTTTTGTGTTTTGGTAACCATCATGTGAAATATAAGAAGTTTGGCTTCAGAAACCAGCCTGTTTTAAACAAAGATCAAGGCAAGAACAGACAGTTGATCTGAAAGTTTAATTTCAACCTAAATATGCAATCTGAAATGTTCAAGTTTCATTTGCTTGTTTATTTGTTTCACTGTAGCTCATTCACACATGATGCTGCATTAAGTAGTTCAATATATTGTGGCATAACACTAGCAAAAAATCATAGAAGCATAGAACTGTTTGGATTGAAAGGCACCTTAAAGGTCATTTAGTCCAAACTGCCTGCAAAGAGCAGGCGCATCTTCAACTAGAACAGGTTGCTCAGTGTCCTGATTTGAGATACAACAGGGTTTTTTTAATGTTTTCCCTTTTAGTTTTATATTCTCTCCCCTTACTATTTCCCTTATCATTACTATTTAGTCCTATACTGTACTTTGGTTATTAAACTGTTCTTATCTCAACCCGTGGGGTTTACATTCTGTTGGTTCTCCTCCCCATCCTGCCCAGAGTTGGAAAGAGTGAATATGAGCTGTGTGATGCTCAGTTACCAGCTGGGTTTAAACCATGGCATTCAGATCTCCACCCAGCCTGACCTTGAATGTTTCCTGTGTCAGTGGCAGCTGAAAAGGAAAAGTTTGGTTATTCGTTCCTTATGTGGATAAAGGTTCTTCCAGAAGAAATGAGGATAAAAAACATTTCTGTTTCTTAGGCCAGATTTGCAAATTTCTTCCCAGCCTCATCACTGTTCACAGAGGCATTGGATCATCCCAATGTAAAACCATAATGTTAAGGATTTGTCATAAAATTTCCTGCAGTTCTCTCTCTCCATACACACTTCTAAGTTACTGCCACAAAAGCTCCAGCATTTCCTTCAGGCAATGACAATTTACCCAGCTGCATACCTCTCTGATTGCCAGGTGACCAGCTGACACATTGCCGGCTGGAGTAACATCATGGAAATAACTGATACTTTAAGAAAAAGGGACTGTGAATTGAACAAGGAGTTTTTCTTGACCCAAAACAAAAAGTTTAGCTCAATTCTGGATATTTGAATACTTTTCAAGTATTGTTGCTAGATAAGTTTTGAAACAAAATGTTGTTCTAGAATGAAAAATTGAAACATCTCACTTTGAAAATGTCAAAACACTCTGTCCCAGAAAAAATCTCTTTCCTTTCAGCTTGAGCTACTTTAGGAACTAGACATAAAATCAAGAACAATTTTGGACAGTCCCAACATTATTTTTTTGGCAGACCTAATTCCAACCCTAATATTTCATATAACCAGAGACAGCAGGATAAGCATTTGAGTTTACAAGCTGTGAGCTCCCCTGAGTGCCCCTCAGAGTTCTGGAAAGGCTTTTCTGGTGCCAGCAGACATACTTAAAATTTTTTTCAATTTTTTTTTCCTCATTGGACAAGTGAAAGAATATACGATAATGTAATTTGAGTGTCAAATCGTGTACTTGGCTGGAAATTGCTTCATGTCTTCAACAATTAGATTACATAGCTCTTGCCAATACTATAAGGGAAGAGCATTCTTCTTCTAAATAGGGCTCAGTAAAAAGTGCTGGAAATAAAAGTTCTGATCCTAAATCTTTTGTTTTCCTCACCAAGGGGAAGCACATGTGTGTTTCTCTGAAAAGGAACAAACTCCCCCATGAAACAGCACCAAACAGCTTATTCCCTGGCAGTATTTTTGGATGCAGCAGTCAACTGGCAGCTCCAGCACTGGTGTGGGCAGCAGACACTTTTCACACTTGTTCACAGCGCTGCAGTTTCCTGAGGATGCATCCAGCAGCACAAACTAATCACCACTCTGTGTGTACAAGACAGAAGATACAGCAAAGAACCCACAAAGTCTAACGCATCTGGTTTAATCTTTTCAGGAGAAAAGTACAGTTCACAAGTAATTAACTTTCTAGAAGCCATAAGAAGGACCCTGAAGACATGTATTCTTAATGACTATTTCGAGAATTGGTTTGCTATAATAATCTATGAAATACCAAAGGTTTGCTACTTCCAGGTACGAGTTCTTGTTAGTCACAGGTTTCAGGCTTCTAGAAAACTGATGTCAAAATCTTGCATTCTAGAATTCATGTATTTCTTTAAAAATTATTCCTCTTCTAAAGTGGGAGAAGTGAAGGCTTATACATGTGCTTGATTTTGCAGTTCACCAAGACCATTGGAACTGATGGGCATAGAAGTTAACTCAGACAAATCTTTGGAGGGTGAAACATGCAGAAAAAAAACGCAGCCCGGAAGCTCAGATCTTAACTGAGATTCATAAAGACCCAGTTGTAACTTTCTGCTCCTTTATAGACTTCCATTTTGGCCAGAGAGAAGTTATTACAGCCCAGAGTCTTTTCTGGTAGCTGTTTCTATGAATTAAATTACAGCAATAGTAGGTCTCAATTTACAAGGATTTTTTTTTGCAGGTGGGTAAATAAAAACTTGTAAAATTCTCCAACAGTAAAATAGAGAGAATTGCACAAAAACCAGAGATAGGTTGCTATGCTGGTCTTGCAGATTTGCAAGATGTCTACCAGCTGCAACCTGCCTCAGGAGCTACATCTACTCCTAAACCTTGTGTGAGTCCAGCAGCTGTGGATGATGATTACAGTGATCCTTGCACATGTGATTTGCTTTCTTCTGACATATAAAACTGATTTAATAAACGCAAAATATTGCACTGATCTTGGTTTTGAGGTCCCTTAATGCCACAGAAGCTATAAAAGCTATTTCTTAGAAATTTAATTCTTGGATTAGTTTAAAAAGTGGTCTGGTTTGGTTTGTTTTTTGGGAAAAACCTGCATGCCTTAGTTGTTGCTTATTCGTAGTTGACATGATTTAAGTGTAAAGTTACCATATATTAAACTGATAATATCTAATAGGATCATAGAATCATATGGAAATAGGAAATGAAAAATACATGCACTGATGCTATTCTAGATGTATATATTGCATCCAGGAGACACAGATTGCATTTAGCCTTCATGCTTCACAGAGAGTGAAGAAACTCCCTCTATATCTTTTTGTTTTGGAACAGAAACTTGGCATCATCTTCTGTTCATTATTCCTAATCTGAGAAAAGCCATTGCTTTCCTTTCAGGACACGAAGTTTAGAGTTGGTGAATTTCAAAAGCTGGGACTTTTGAAATAGTTTTACTTGATGCGTTACTGGTAATTCTCCTGAAGAAACAACAGCTTTTTAAGAAGTCTCCTGTGCAAACCATTGAAGATATTTACTTACAGGCAAGTAGTCAATGCAGTTACATACACTTATATAAGTTCACAACACACATGCATAAACGTTTGTGCTTTTACATGTTTGAAATCATACTCAACAGTACCGTTGGAATGTATCTACTTCACTCTATTTCTATGGTTGAAGGCTTTAAAGCTAATTTCATAGATACATAGTGAAGTAAAAGTGAAATGACTTATTAGTGTTTTGTTCTTCCGTAGTACCTGGATGATTTTTCAGATATCAGCCACTTCTTCTGTAGCTCAAGACCAATCAAAAAGCAGTCACCCAGAATATTCTTTATGGTAAGTTTCTCTGATCCTGGCACATTTTCCTCCTCCCATTACAAGAAAACATGAAAATCCCATTTTCCCTAGCTTCAGACCCCAGTCTGTATGCAAACCCTTTTTAAGAAGCCACAGTGGGTCCTGATGCAGCAAATGTAGTTAATCATTGGTCAGACTCTGAACATGAGTAGCCTCACTGAAATCGTGGGAGTGCTCACATATCACAAGTGAGAATGTAACTCAGTGTAGTGTCTTGGGCCACTGCAAGCATATTTTGTGTCAGGCAACTGAATACAGCCATGTACCACTCTAAGAGAGTTCTTTGCTAACCAGTTCTGTAATCTAGGCTTCATGTCAGAGCAAGACAGCTGGCAGTTTTAGGGAAGCCCTGTAATACTCACGTATTGTTTTCAAAATTTATTTTCAAGATCCGGTTGATAGCTGTATTCTGGAAGAAAACAGATGGTTTTAGTTCTTACTTCAAAATATTATATACCTCTATTCCTAGAAATATATTGAATAGAGCAGGTTATATCAAGACTGAAATTAAACTGAATTCTTTCCTTCCATTTTCATCCATTTACTTAATACATTCCAAGTATGGGTCTGAGTGTAGTTGAAAGACACATTTTTTGAAGACAAAATGCATTCCTTCATGCAATTTCATGGAGTGCTTTTTGAATAAAGCAAAGTGAGAAGGAAGGTCTCTTGCCACAATGTCCTTGCTTTATTTAGGAACATTATTTACCGACTACTCATTCACATTTTCAGCGAGGCCGTCTTCCTCCCATGCTATTATTTAAAATTGCTTTAGTACTACAGTATTAGAGGCAGATGCTAGATTGCTATGTTCTTCGACACTGTGATCAGCTGTGTAACAGCAACAACAGGATACCCTGAAAACATGAGCATTCACTGTTATATTCAGGTTTTAACATGAAGCTCATTTGTTTTCCTGAAATGGAAAATCTCTGGTAGAAAATCTGTTTTCAAATTTTTAATCGAAGAGAAAAAAAAAACAAAAAAACACACCCCCAAACCCCCCCCCCCAAAAAAAACCCAATGGATTTGAACTAGTTTAAGAATTATCAGAAACTCACTAGGATCACATACATGTGTTCTTTCTAGTGGATTACATATGTGTGTGTGTATGTATGTGTGTCTATAAATACGTAATAAAATTATTTACTACAGTTTACGCTTAGGATATTTTGGGTATCTAGGCAGCCCAGCTCACTCTTTAGTTCCAAAGAGAACTACCAGGCTTTTCTGAGGATCATCTAAGCTAGGATATTATAAACTTATACAAAAAATGGCCATGTTTAGTTTCCATACTCGACAGAAACACAACAAATTGGGACTTAAAATGAGTGGCATCACAGTCTGAGGGTGAGCTGCTTCTCTATTGATGAAAACAAAACAGTTGAGTCACCAAGAGGTGTCAAGTACTCAAAGTTAAATAGCTCTTGAAGTGTCGACCTGCATGAAATTATCATGAAACAGTCTCCCTCCAAAGGAGTTTTTAGATTCACCAACCCATGGAACAAATCTGCTGGAAGGGACTGCAGGAGGCTGTCTGGACCCCAGTGACTGCAGAACCAGGGCTTTTGCTCATTCACTAAAAAGAATAACGACTTAGGGGAACTTATCAGTGGGCATTTCACGTTCTAAAGATGCCTGCCTCTTACTGTTTCCCTGAAGATGACGATATTTCTGAAACATATTTGAACATTTTTGTATACATTTGCACACAGACACATGCATACGTATGTTAAGACAAAGTGTTCCTCTGGGGCTCATAACTTTGATATTAAACATATAGAAAAAGGTAATGAACTAGCTAATGAATTAGCACAAAAACTAGATATGAAAGTTCCAGTACATCACTCACCAAAATGATCCTGAAATGGCCCTTTCTTAACTGGTAAGTTACAATATTTGTCTCAGGTAAACAAATAACATAAGAAAGCACTTGAAATTGAAAGTACATCTTCATCACAAAAATTCCATCTTTATAACATGGAAAGAGATATATAAATGAGGAAGTTCCCAGGAATATTTCTCTTTAAGCTAAAATAATTAACTGAGTGTTAATGTGCTGCTTGAAAGATTCTTTGAAACCATCAAACTCTCAAATCGGTACAACATATATAATTTATTAACAGAAGTAGGAATTGTACTGAACAAACCTGAATGATCTGAATGTATCCGGTTTGTTACATTTTCACAGAAAATGAAAAGCACTTAGCAAGGAGTCTCTCAACAATTCACCATGTGTCACGTGCAAAAAGAAAAGGCAGTAGATGGATTGTCTGACAACAAACTCTACTACTCTGTATCCTCTGCTGAAAAGCCCTAAATCTGTGGGGAAGGCCTGAATCTCAGCATTTTTAAGAGATTTAGATACCTGGACCCATTCCAGAGCCTAAGAACAGGTGCTGAATGCCATCTGAGATGCCTGTGGGAATTTTGTCTGGCCTCCAGTTCCCACTCCTAAGTGAAGGAGATCTACTTTATGTTAGACACCTTCATCCTTGGAGGTGTTCAAGGCCAGATTGGATGAGGCCTTGGGTGACATGGTTGAGTGTGGCGTGTCCCTGCCCATGGCAGGGAGGTTGGAACTAGATGATCTTAAGGTCCTTTCCAACCCTAACTATTCTATGATTCTACGTAATGTTTGGAGTACAGGGAAAAGCTGGGGTCTGTCATTCTTCCAGGTGCCACACGATCCTAAGAACAGGCACAGGTACCATGACCCAAGTTCACATTAAGAGAAATTTTTGTTTCTTTATTTGTTTTACTGCTGGTAATAAAGCCAAATTTCATAGATTTGCTTTTATATAAGTAGCCAAACCTGAAATTTCTTATTATTCTTCCCTGTGTTTCATAGCTCAGAGGACTACCCTATACCAGCCTTTACTTGGACCACCATTAACTTCTAGAAATTAATCTCAAAACTAATTTAACTTACCAGCAATGAAGAATTTACTGTAGCTTTTCACAGATTCTTTCAATGCTGTCAATAACATTCAGTGCTCTAATTTTCCTTTTAATTTTTAACATTGGGTTGGCCAGTTCTAGCTTCCATGCATTGAGACACACACTTTTCTCCAAGAAACCAAACACATCAAATGTACTTTCCTCATGTAGGCAATCACAGGTTTTGTAGCACACCAATCCTTAACCTTCTTTTCAATCCAGTGAATAGACAACAGTGCTCAAGGTATTTTTGCAAAGCATGTTTCTCCTCTTTGATCACACCTTTGATCACATCTCTGATCCTTTCCAGAGCTAGCCATAGTATTTCAGAAGTGACTTTATGGGAGTCAAACGCAAAGGCTGAACCATTTGTCTACTGCAGCTGCTGAAACCTTTCCACATCCACACACTTACCTTGATCTGCCTCCATTTATGGGCATAGGCCAAGTTTTGGTACTATGACTATGAATTTGGATCTGTTAAAGTACATTTATTTGAATGGATAAGTTTATGAAGTGATTGAGGTTACTCCCTCTCTCAGTGATTTGTTTTCTACACTATTTAGCTCTTCCCAATATTTGTGCCATCTGCTGTCTCTGTTGGTAAAGTTTTTCATTTTTCCTCCAAGTCATTAATAAACAGTATAGCAAGCTTTTAATCCATTTATTGGAGACCATGTTGATTTTGTATTGTTCTGATTTCTTAATCAAAATGTCATGCGGTATCAGACCAAATGTTTTACAGAGGTCTAATGCATTACATTAACACTGTGACCTTTAACAGACAAACCTGTAACCCCAGCAGGAAAGATATCAAACTAGTTTTACACATATTTTTTTAAAATAAGCCTATGTTGATTGTATTACAAGCCCCTACTCTGGATACCCACACCAGTGATTTACACATGTATAGATGACCCTGAATAACCTAACTGATTTTTTGCTAGTAGACAAAAGGAAAACAGAAAAATTTATTCCCTCAAATATCATTCCACTCACATAATGTACCTGTTCCCCACATTGCTTGCTCTATTGCATAAGGTTTTAAGAAGCATATTCTTAATGGACTACAGTTTTGCCCACAGGTATTTGGGGATGAGAAGTGGAGGGGGTGTATGTGTAGAATAGCTAAAGATGTCTGTGCTAGCATTTAAATTTATAAATTAATGAAGTTTCCATATTAGAAGTGTTTAAAAAAGAATTTTTTTTTTTTTTTTTTTTAAGCATGAGATAGGTTGGATAGATTTTTTTGATATCTGGATAAATTTGGAAGCTGATCGTTACACATTCATGAAGAAAGTAAATGTAACAGGGTAACTTTGTCTTATTGTAGGACAGCAGAACATTCTCAATGCAACAAGAGTGTATTTTCATAGCAACATGACGGTGTATTTTCATAGCAACATAGCAATACTTACTACTACAGCCAGGGAACAACAACTGTTAATAATCAAAGGAAGTTAAAGATTTGTATTTTCCATACTATCTTTCCTGAAGGAATCATATTAAGAATGTTGCACTTACAAACAAGTGAATAGTTAAGACATTCATTATCAGTTGTGAGTAAGATTCATTTTAATGATAATTCCACTTGCCTACACAGTGTTCTTAGATGTGAATAAAAAAAAACCCCAACCATGGGATTAGGCCAAATATTGTCATGGCAACAGAAAAAAAAGGGAAATCATTCTAGAAGGGTTTCCAATAAGCAAGAACAGCTAGCATTCAGTAAGTAGCCTTCAATAGAAGTTGACATCTGTTATTCATTTGTTGTTTCTAGGTTTGAAGAAAAGCAGGATAATTGGAAATAGTACAATGTTCTGGGAACATATTGAGTGAAAGGCTCTTAGTGCTTTTAAAATATTGGTCTATTTATCTTTAAAAACAGTTAGCATGTTCCTTCTTTGTTCATTTATAAACTGGACAAGCTAGTTGGAAGTTTGTCTAGATTCAATTATGCCTAAGCAGTAGAAGATCAAAGCCAGCTTTTTGCTTTTAATAAGAGGAATTACTATTTCAGCTGAGCAGGGAACTCCTATTTTTTGTAAATTAAGGGGAAGATGAGAATTAATAAATTGCATAAAGTTATAATTATATTGTATTGAGGACAGACTGGGAGACATACTAACTCACACAAGAAACATACACCACTACTGGTGTTTTCCACTTTCTTAGTTCAAGCACACCACTGTGTCTTACACATTCCTGTAAGGCAGTCCTCATGACCCTACTGGTAAGAAAGAATGAGATCTAAATCCAGTTGTGGAACCTGAAGAGAAAAAAGAAAGTTATGTTTTTAACACCAAGGGTGGTTACCAGTGAAACAGTGTACCCTTGGATTATTCTATATCTGGAATTTTTAAGACAGTCTTTGCAACATTTCTAAGAAGTTGATCATGGGCTGTTGAGTGCTCTTTGTACGACATTAGAAACCTTGTTTGCTCACCTAAACTAGACAATGCACCGAAAAAAGCCCTTTCTTCCTATGAATCCATGAGACATTTATTCACCAACTTTCAAGGGAAGTGATTGATTTGAGGCTCACAAAGCTTTTGCAGCAGCAGCTTTCAAGTTAGTTGATGGTTAAAAGTCTAGATATTTGGTTAGGAGTAAAAGAAAACCAAGCAGCAATTATTTTACTTTATTTATGCTGAACATTATTTCCATAATTCTTCATAAAAATGAAGAGGGAAAGGAAAATAAAAAAAGAGAGAGAGAATTATAGACTTTTAAAGCTTACCTCATGCTGCCTAAATCAGAAGTCTGAAAGGGTACTGCTACGCAAAAATTTTTGATATATTCTTAGAGAAATATAATCTAGCTAAATTTCATATACTTCTGTCTATATTAGAACTATTTCAGATTTTTTGAGGGAGCCCTTCAGTAATGAGTGTGGAATCTGATATTATAATAATTTTATGTCAAGATTACCTTTTCTGTCCTTAGGGATAGATACTTTGTAAACACAAAAGAAGACACACGGATAGATTCTAAAATGGCATCCAGTGGAGTTGTCAGAAATGCTTTTAGTACCCACCAGAATAGTTAATTTCTTAACTATCTTGATATTATGGCCTAAAGTTACTTCTGTAAAGAACCTAAAATACATACTGACTGAATGAGGTTTTGTTATTTTGATTATTTTTACAGCTTGCAAACAGTTACAAATTTGTCTGGCAAAATGAAAATGTTGCTTATTGTATTGCAAACTAGTACCACCAAATTAGCCCTGAAGTCAAGCAATAATAGATGCCAATTGGTGTATGTAACTACCTGACAAAACATCTATTATTCATCCTTTTTCATGATTTTTACACAACATGTAGGGTTTTCAGAGGTCGAAGTTCAATAAATATTCCAACACAAAAATCTTCTCTGTCATATGATAGAGTGATGGATCTGCATGGAAGACATCAGATTGGATTTTAATTTTAACTTGGCTGGCTGTGTTTGTAAAATCAACAAGTGCCCGTGACAGCTGATAAGCCAGACACTGTGTGCCTGCAAAATAGGGCAAACAGCTCTCTGTATGTGAGAATGTGTGTATACATAAATACACACACAGTTGCATTTCCACACACTCATTTAAAAGCCCCAAACCAAAGAATTAAATGTATAGTGCCTATGTGAAATAAGATGCAAGCACAGAAAGGTAGTGATGTTCTGCATCAGTGTTACAGGTATTTTTTTCAAGGTGTGTTCAAGAAGAATAGATTTTTGACCCAGGGCTGCAACACACTGCTTGTCCTGAAGCTCTGATCATCTCTGCAGCATCCTGAAACATTATGTTTGAGGCTCTGCTAAGGGTCACTGCTATTGATATCACTTGGCTTGTTTATGATTTTCCTCAGGAAGGCAACAGCACATAAAACATTCAAGTCAAGAAACAACAAAGAACCATAAATAATCATCTTCCCATTTATAAGATTAAACAAACCAAACCAAAGATACCTACCCCCTCCAACACCACTACACCAAGAAAAAAAACCCAAGCCAAACCACAGACACTATTTCCAAAACTATTTAAACTAAAATACAACCGTGGCATGGCCCTAGTTTCATTCCCAATGTGCCACTCATAAAGCTTTTTTTCTCTCCAGACTGGCAAAAATACATCTATTAATTACTGTTAACATCAACTCTCCCAGTCCCATACGTTCAGGCAACCTCTGGGGCAACACTAACATGGCCAATAACCATAGAAAATGTGCTAGATGCAATTTCCAATTTGAAAGCAGACTGTTAGAGTACTTTTCCAAAAAGGACCTGCATTTCAAAGCTATTTAATTTCAGGCTGCACTCTGTAGATGCAATTATATGCAAACATTGCCTTATTCCCACTTTGGCACTGGATTTCAGTGTTACAATAGTGTGTCCTGATATCTTTGACCTAGCCTCAGCTGAAATGTGCATGACACAGGTCATGTCTTTTGCATTCCCTGCCCTAAGATCAGGTTCCCCACATGTGTAATCCATGATTCTCCAGATCATTGCCAGCTTGGTATGATGGGGAAGCTCTGTGCTGCTCAGCGCACCATCCTACCTGGCTGCCAAGGAGCCTGTGCTAAGAGGTACCTTTACCAGCTTTTCAGCAGCTGGGAAATTCTTAGCATTAGGGCAGTTAGGATATAGTCATATATTATTTGTGTGGACAAGAGCAACAACAAAACCCAAACCATAAAACTGAATGAGAGTGGGGGTCTTTGTTTATAAAGACATTTTTGAAAATACAGCTCCTATTTATTTTTATGACTATTTGTCACAGCAAGAGCAGCCTTAATTCCCTTCCCTTCCCTTCCCTTCCCTTCCCTTCCCTTCCCTTCCCTTCCCTTCCCTTCCCTTCCCTTCCCTTCCCTTCCCTTCCCTTCCCTTCCCTTCCCTTCCCTTCCCTTCCCTTCCCTTCCCTTCCCTTCCCTTCCCTTCCCTTCTTTTTCTCTTTATATTTTAACTTACTTCTCTGCCACTCTTAGACCTTACTGCCACCTTCATCATTCGCCAGCACAACTTCAAACACTAGGAAGACTGCTATCAGACAGTTACCATCAGTAACAAGGAATTTCTTTCTTGCTGATTCGCCCTCAGGGACATAGTGATTTTGCCGCCTTACACTGATGTCAGATTCCATGAGTGTGACCCTCTCAGCTGGGAGCAGGTTAGAATTAGTTGGGATGAGGCAGCCTGCACGTGGACCGTGTTCCCAAGGGAACCCTCCCTCTGTCTCAGTGCTTCTCTTGCAGCTCCCATTGTCCACAACCAGAGCAAACACATTTTCTCTGGCCATCAAAAAAGGGCATGGGAAAGAGAGATGGACCTCTTCAAGTACTGCTGCTTTAGCTCCCACAACTGCTGGTGCTGGGGACAGGGAGGGCAAAAATTTAGAGACCAAAAGCCGCTGCTGTTGGAGTAGTCTTTACCGCTGTGTTGAAGACATTAACAATCACAATACATAGCCGGAGTAGTCATCATATTCTGCCAGCTGTGGAAATCACCTCAGACCAGCTGGAGATTACATAATAAGGCTGGAAATAAAATAGGAAGCTGATTTATTCTCATTGTCCATTACTGCAATTCAGGGCAATTTATCTAAGGCCACTATCACTCACTCAAAGGGAAAATGCAAACATTAATCTTCATAGGTTCTATCTTGGATACCAGTAGTCTGGATAATTAGTTTGTTACCTCTGTGTGTGTGTAGTCTTTTCACTCAGCAGAAAGATAGGATTTTAATCAGCTGAAGTGTACCTGTGGGCTTGTGTACACATGACAGTTTAAGCAAACAGGAGATGGTTGCTATCTTCAAATCAGTGACACCCACACTTTTCATTTAGAGCCAGTTTTATTTCTTTTGAGCAGTACTTAGATTGTTATGTCTGAAACCTCAATGGTTCTGCAGAAACCTCATTTCTCTTGCTTGGATTGTCCAGAAAACTTTCTGACACGAGTAAGATGGAGATGAGTACATGCTACAGTCTGAGTGTTCACCTTGATTTTAGGACAGGTTTTGCTGTCCCTGTTAATCAGTGCACCCCTAGCTTACCAGTCACATGCAGCTCCCTTCTGGTGCATTTCAAGGTGCAGCTACATCATTACTATGATGTTCATGTCCTGTGTACCGTGATCCTGAAGACATAAACACTGCTTTAGGAAGGTATATAGATTCAACAAGCAGGAGCCCATCCTACTTCACATGGAGCTGAAATAAATACCACCAGTGGGCAAATATTCAGAGAGTGAAGCAAGCAAAAATCACTGACTTCTGATTTCCTCCTGACCCTATGAAAATACCCATCCTTCAATACTTCGAATACTGGTGAAGGTCAATCTATGTGACCTCTCCCACTGTCAAAGACAAAGCTATGAGAGAGAAGACGTCCTGCAGTGCAAAGAAAGACTGTCGAAAGCTCAGCTTTTGACTCCTGCTGAAACTAGAGGAAGTCACCAATATTTTCAACTTGTTGGATTGTGAGATTTTGTCTACTTTACATTATTCACAGTTCCTCATTTACTGCCTTCGGGCTAGGACTAGAAGCAGGTGGTTTTGCTCTGCTGGAGGTGGTGCAATGGTAAGGGAAAGTCAAGCTACCTGAGGACAGAGTCTTGCTCAGATAAGATAAGAAAACCATCATCTTAGTGATGTCATATGCTAATTACAGCTTTCCCAGGCAGCTGCCAAATGACCACATGATGCTTCAACATTATCAGTGAATAATATTTAAAATAAACTCTTCTTTTTTATTCCTTGTGGTACCTATGTTTTCATACTGGCATCTAAGTTGAGCCCCCGCTGAAGCCAACTTACTGGCTAGAGTGGCTGCAACTCATTTGAGCTGTTCTTCAGGGGCTCTCCTTGCTGATCTATGATCTCATCCCAGGGTCTGGGCACCTCTTGCTGGCACTGGCAAACTGTAGAGTAGGATGGATTAAGGTTTCTCTTTCCCAACAACTTTAGTTTAAAATCCTCTTCACCAGCTTGGCAAGCTCATGACCGAAAATGGTCTTCCCCTTCTCTGTTATATGGACACCTCCAGCCCCCAGTAGACCAGGTTTCTCACAGTGAGTCCCATAGTCAAAGTAGCCAAACCCCTGGCTGTGGAACCAGTCGTGTAACCATTAGCTGATTTGCCAGATTCTACTAGCCTTTTCCAGGCCCTTTCTTTTGACCAGGAAGATTGATAAAAAGCTACCTGCTCTGCTGAGTCCCTTAGCACTGCTCCCACAGCTTTGTAGTGCTTCCTGATACTCCTCAGACTGCTCCTGGATGTATCACTGGTACCCACATTAAACAACAGCAGTGGATAATAGCCTGGGGGCAGTACAAGTCTTGATAGTCTGTCAGTGACATCCCTGATACAGCATCCTGGTAAGCAGCCCAACCCACTAGAGAGTGTGCTGGGTCTGCAAATGGGTGGCTCTCTACCTCTCAGAAGAGACTCATCTACTACTATCAACCATTACCTTTTCTTCATTGCACTGTCTGTAATGTGGGGAGCAAATTGGGCTGACATACTCTTCTGATGTGATGAGTCTTTTTCCTTTGGACGGCTACTACACACAGAAAATTGAGTGGGTCCATGTTTGCTTTACTTTTTGGTACCCACTTGTCATGTGCAAATAGGACCAAGGAAAGAGCAGGAACCACACCACCCAAGTCTTGGAAGACAGACACAGAGACTGTGAGAGTGAAGACATTAGGCCCACTGTAGGAGAGAATCTGGTTCGAGACCATCTTAAGAACCTGAACATGCACAAGTCCATGGAACCTGATGAAATCCATCCGCGGGTCCTGAAGGAGCTGGCAAATGAAGTTGCTAAGCCATGGGCCATTATATCTGAAAAATCATGGCAGTCAGGTGGTTCCTGATGACTGTAAAGGAAATATAACCCCCATTTTCAAGAAGGGGAAAATGGATGACCCAGGGAACTACAGAGCAGTCAGTCTCACCTCTGTGCCTGGCAAAATCTTGGAGCAGATTCTCCTGGAAGACATGCTAAGGCACATGAAAAACAAGGAGGTGGTTGGTGACAGCCAGCATGGCTTCACTAAGGGGAAGTCCTGCCTGACCAATTTGGTGGCCTTCTATGATGGGGCTACGGAACTGATGGACAGGGGCAGAGCAGCTGACGTCGTCTACCTGCACTTGTGCAAAGCCTTAAACACTGTCCCACACGACATCCTTGTCTCTAAATTGGAGAGGCATCAATTTGATGGGTGAACCACTCCGTGGATAAAGAACTGGCTGGCTGACCGCATGCAAAGAGTTGTGGTCAATGGCTCAGTGTCCGGCTGGAGACCAGTAATGAGTGGTGTCCCTCAGGGATCGGTATTGGGAACAGTCTTGTTCAACATCTTTGTCGGTGACATGGACAGTGGGATTGAGTGCGCCCTCAGCAAGTTTGCTGATGACACCAAGCTGTGTGGTTCGGTTGATACACTGGAGGAAAGGAATGCCATCCAGAGGGACCTCGACACACTTGTGAGGTGGGCTGATGCCAACCTTATGAAGTTTAACCATGCCAAGTGCAAGGTCCTACACCTGGGTCAGAGCAATCCCAGGCACAGCTACAGGGTGGGCAGAGAAGAGATTCAGAGCAGCCCTGCAGAGAAGGACTTGGGGGTGTTGGTCGATGAGAAGATGAACATGAGCCGGCTGCAGTGTGCGCTCGCAGCCCAGAAAGCCAACCGTATCCTGGGCTGCATCAAGAGGAGCGTGACCAGCAGGTCGAAGGAGGTGATCCTGCCCCTCTGTTCTTGTGAGACCTCACTTGGGGTACTGTGTGCAGTTCTGGTGTCCTCAACATAAGAAGGACATGGAACTGTTGGAAGAAGTCCAGAGGAGGGCCACGAGAATGATCAGGGGACTGGAGCACCTCCTGTATGAAGAGAGGCTGGGAAAGTTGGGGCTGTTCAGCCTGGAGAAGAGAAGGCTGCGTGGAGACCTCATAGCCTCATGCCTTCCAGTATCTGAAGGGGCCTACAAGGGTGCTGGGGATGGACTATTCATCAGGGACTGTAGTGACAGGACAAGGGGTAACGGGTTCAAACTTAAACAGGGGAAGTTTAGATTGGATATAAGGAAGAAATTCTTTACTGTGAGGGTGGTGAGGCACTGGAATGGGTTGCCCAGGGAAGCTGTGAATGCTCCATCCCTGACAGTGTTCAAGGCCTGGCTGGATGAGGCCTTGGGTGACATGGTTTGGTGTGAGGTGTCCCTGCCCATGGCAGGGGGGTTGGAACTAGATGATCTTAAGGTCCTTTCCAACCCTAACTATTCTATGATTCTATGATTCTGTAAAGCTGATGTCTACCCCTACTGGCAATTCAATTACATGGATCAGTGTGATTGATACCAGCTGGAAATCTTGCCACTGGTCTGCTTCACATAGCACTGCACAAATTAACTTTTTGGATCAACCAAAGTGACTTGTGAAGTTAGGTCTATTTTGTTGAGTGGTGCTGGCTAAAGAAAAAGAAAATCAAGAAACATATCTGGCAGCACAAAAATCCTTTGTTTTGGGTTTGGACTTAAAAATGAGAAGAATATGCAGAGTCTGCATACAGTGAGAATTTTGTGCTTGTCTCTTATCCAAGCTCTGAATGTTGATGAGACAGGACTTCAGGCCAGGTCTCCTATGTTCAAGCATGCTACTTAATCCCTGCTTCAGCAGGAGACCATGAGCACTTTCTCCTTACTATCTCTTCGAGTAACAGCTGAAAACACAAGAGACATGTCCTTTTGTGCCAGCTGACAGGACTTTCCTGTGCGCTTTTTATGTTTTGCTTTTGGGGTTGGATTTTTTTGATAAATCAAAGAGAACAGGCAGGATGATCCAGAAGGGTAATTAATTATTCGGGTGGCATTTCACTTAAAAATATAGGAAGGCACCAGGAGGTGCAAGAACTATCTGCTAAGGAACAAACATGGTGAAAGGCTGCAGGGAACAGGTAGAAGGACCAAAGGCGACATGGCTCCCTTGCATCCTGCTCCCCTACTCTTCCCATTACGTCTCTGTGTCAGGAGATCAGACAGTGTTAGATCTCATGTATACTGTCCCGATGTGGTTCCCTGTCATGCACTTTATTTAAGTTGTTCACCAAATATATCTTTGTTTATGGGGGGTTTGGGGGGGGGGAGGGATGGGGGGAAGAGGTTTGCTTCTTGCACACAGAAAGATATTTGCAGGTTTTGGGGTGACAAAACTTTGAGAGAACAGCCTGTCTGCAATAGGTGTGAATAACCACAGGTTATTCAGAGTAACAAGCATTAGTAGCTTGGTTTTTAACCCAAAGCACATGGGTACATCTGCTCAATTGACAGCACATGCATCAATCACTCATACTCCATGCCTTCTTCTGGCATCATGACTTTCTCTGGTGATGTGTCCTGGGAGCAATACACTGAGGAAAGCATCCATCCATCCATCACAGGAGCAAAGCTGTTCTGCCACTGCTGCTTCGTAAAGGCCTTTCAGGCTGGGGAAGAAAGCAGGCTGTTCCTGTACCTGCATTCTCCATCCCAGGCCCGTCACTTAGAGACATGAAAGACAAACTTGGTGGGAGTGAAGAAAATATATTTCTCCTCAGAAAAAGTGAAAGAGTTCAGGAAATGCTTCCCTCTGGTCTGTTAGCTAAATGTCAG
Source organism: Psittacula echo (assembly GCF_963264785.1). Taxonomy (NCBI): domain Eukaryota; kingdom Metazoa; phylum Chordata; class Aves; order Psittaciformes; family Psittacidae; genus Psittacula; species Psittacula echo. The sequence goes on along the minus strand of NC_137742.1, from coordinate 44,571,593 downwards.
GGTTTATTACCAAGCATGGGAGTGCAGCTTCATCGTAGTTTAAGCCCAGCTGGTAACTCAGCACCACACAGCCGCTCGCTCACTTCTCCCTTCTTCCCCCCACCTCTGGCAGGATGGGGAGGAGAATTGAAAGAATGTAAACCCCACAGGCTGAAATAAGAACTGTCCAGTAGCTAAGGTATAGCACAAAACTACTACTGACACTTATAATAATAATAATGATAAGGGAAATAACAAGAGGAGAGAATATAAGACTAAAAAGAGGAAATAAAAAACCCCAAGAAACACAATTAATGCACAACACAATTGCTCACCACCTGTCAACCAATATCCAGCCCAGCTTGAGCCAGCCTGTCCAGGTAGCTCCCCCCAGTTTATATACTGGGCATGACATGCTGTGGTATGGAATACCCCTTTGGCTAGTTTGGGTCAGGTGTCCAGCCTCTGCTTCCTCCCAGCTTCTTGTGCCCCTCCTCACTGGCAGAGCACGAGACTGAAAAGTACTTGACCAGGGCAAGAACTACAAAGCAACAACTAAAACATTGGTGTGCTACCAGCAATGTTCTCAGACTAAAGCCAAAATACAGCACTGCACCAGCTACTAGGAAGGAGAAAAAAAATATCTGTTACAGCTGAACGCAGGACAAGCTTTCAACTAGCCCTAAGGGAAACACCAAGGATTGAAAGAAGACAAAAATTATATCAATGCATCTCAATTAATTTGTTGCTTTGCAGACTAGAGGCTGGTGAGCCTACAACCTGGGAAAACATGCCAGGTGTAGACTAATCTCTCCAACACTCACATTGGAATGCAAAGCAAACCCATGACCTTTATCACAATGGGAGCTTTTCCACTGACTCCAAAGGTGCCAGGATTTCACCCTCAGTTTTCCATAATGAAGGCCAGGTTGTCCCCTTGATTTATGAAGCATGGGGTTTTCCAGCTTCAGTGCACATTGTCTTGTTTTCCAGCAATGCACTCAAAAGCTGAAGTGCACCTTTGTGAAACGAAGGTGTATGCAGAAATGCATTTAAATAAACTAAACTTTATAGCAATGGAACTTGATGTTGACCTTTTGCTAATTATACTTTGTGACCAATATAAATGCAAACCATACTGCTGTTTTCACAGAGGAGTGCTGTAGTCTTAGAAAAGGAGGATCATGGCATTGACCTTATGCTCAGGATGAAAAAATCTGGCATGAACAAAGAAATCCCATGGTGTTTATCTCCAGTTAACTGTTTGTTTAACATGTTGCTATATTTACTTGAGAAACTGTAGCTTTTAACAGAAAGCATCTCAGTAATGTTTTGCACTTCTGTTGACTTCTGTAAGTCCATCAGGGTCTCCATTTCAATAGGGTAGTACTTTAAGACCTTACATTCTGATTTAAATAAGCAATTGTTGTCGTCTTCTTCTTTGCACGTTTTCAGTCTTAATGGAAATAATGTGGAAGATGTGATCTCACAGTTCTGGAGGATTCAAAACTAAGAATGGTAATAACATAGAAGGTCTTAATTTTTGTGTGTACTCCTAAGCTTTTGAGTGGCAAGTGTTTGAGGTTGCCAAGGCCAAGCACACAAATAAGCCTTTAACTCAAAGATCTCAAAGTTACTTTGTAGTGCATTAGCACTTTCATTTCTAATGTGATCATAAGGTGACATGAGGCTGAGAGATACCAGTTATATGAGGGTCCTATAGATTTTGATAGTTTCCTCATCACGGAAAAGGGTGAAGTGATAAAAACAAATAAAAGGCCACATAGCAGGGCCCTGGGGCTATTAAACAAAATGTATGATAAGTGCTAAATTGTATGCTTAGGAGCAAAGAAGGCAGGCTGTCCTGAGAGTATGTGGAAACATATCCTTGGGCTCAATGGCCCTGAAAGGGCATTAGAGGACACAACGCAAAAAGCAATTCAACAAGAGAATGGGAATTGATATCATGGGAAATGATAACAAAGTTAATAAGGGCATTGAGTGTATGAACAAGGAATAAGTGAATAGGAGAGGAGATTAAGGTAATTTTATCTCTACAAAGTACAAAGCTGACTTCTAGGAGAACTCTGCACAATTGTAAAGTAACACTGAAAAAAAAACCCGAAAAAACACAGAACTGATACTAGAACTGAAACAAGTAGAACATCTTCCAGACAGAAACATAATAAATTTGTCCTCTCTTATCAGAACACATCTTAAGCAAATAAACAAGAATTAATCTGATGATGGAAAGAAAATAAGGCAGTGCTCACAGGATCTTTAATTTAGTTCAGAAAGGCAGAAAAAATTCAGCATGTGGAAAAAGAGAGATATACTTAGATGAAAACCAACACACCATTCCTTACTTGATCCAAGAGGGACCAGGCGTTAGACACATTTCTGAGGGAAGTGGTGAGTGTTCACCTCTCCCTTTCCTGACTTTAAGTTTAGCTGCCTTACCGGAAAGCACACGTAAATAAACAAAGTTAATGGAGCACAATACAGCCATAACTAGATGAAATGTAATGGCCTGTGGTGTACACAAGGTCAGACTAGATGATCTAATGATCCCTTTGGGCCTTCAACTTCATAAATCATTTCTCACAAGCAGTCCTAATGAGCTAGCTCCCCTTTTGGACCAAATCTGGCTCTAAGTTTCTCACTCCAGTTTCACTGTGGTGGCAGAATACTTGACAATTTCAGGGCCAGAAGCACTGCAAGTGGTTGGGAAGAGGTTCATACCTGGCATGACACATGTCACGAGCGGCACAATGCAGTGGTGCATCGGGCTTGTCTTTCAGACATTTCATTTGTTTGTTGCTGGATCTGGTCTTTGAAATTCAGTGTCCTGGCAAGCTTGTCCTCTAAAAAGTGCATCTGTCAAATGATCTTTATTTGCACTCATTGTTAGTAAAGCCTGTGAAATGGAACCTGCGTCAATGTGGCCACACATGTACCTGAGTGTGGCGTTGCTCCAGCTCAATGATGAATGGACCACAAATCCTTGTTGAACCTCTTTGGAACAATACCCTAAAACCAGGTATTTTAGGTAGAAGGATGCTCTGCCCGAAGGCTGTGTGTCTCATTTGAAAAACAATCTCATCATTTCATTCATCAGTTGGCTACTCCTTGTTTTAGAGGCTTTGTGCAATGAAGACTATGCTTTTCTTATTCATCCTGCCAAGCTCTCCCATGTATTAGCATTTCTGTGTAGTGATTGACTTGTTAAGCAATTCAATTTCTGTAGGCATCACAACAAAGACAGGCGTCCATCAAGTTTGTTAGAAATTAGAGATCTCCTTTCATTCAAATTCAATTACAAGTGAATTTTAACTTGCATTTGTGAAGGATGATGCATTCTGATACGGCTTTATGGTTACAAAAACATGTAATGATTTTGATACTGGAGCCTAAAGGACATCATCAGACAAGAAGAAAATTATATCCCTGGTAATATTTAAAATACTTTCAAAACCAAGTGCCTAGAATTGATGCTTTCCCAGCTCTGGAAAGGGATAGTAAATTCTCTGATGTATTGGAAATTACATCTAAATGCAATCAACAAAAGCACTAGTACAGTTTATTTCCAGATGAGACCTTGAAATTCTGCCCTGTTGTTCAGATATCTTTGTTAGACTTTCATCCTGTTAATTATTTAACACAGTTATCCCATCTTGCCCTCCATGCAAATAAGTAGGTGACTTAGTTATATTCAAAATCACAATCTGAAGCAGTTTGCTGACAACAAAAGTCACTGCTAGGTTATTGGTTTATTTATATGTGTAGAAATAAATACATGCAGACTTATTTGCTCATATAATATAGTTGAAAAATTATCTTTCACTTAAAAAAAAGATTAACTGGGCACGTTACCCTTTTCATGCCATTACAGTAAATACATGCTGAATGCAACAAGGAGCAGAAAAATTTAAACAGTGTTCACAGCACTTTAAATAAAACACATACATGCACGTGTATATATGTGGTTTTCTGTGCTAGTATAAAATGCATGTGGTTTTTTTCAACTGCCAAAATTTATTGTAATTAAAAATTAAAGTATTAAAATGGATCAAAAGAAAATAATGGTTTTCTTTCAGAAAAAACTAGCAAAATATTAAGTTCTGTATTTATGTGACATGCCACAGTTCCAAAATACTTATATGCATAAAATATAATCACAAAACCATCCTTAAATACCTTTTTGATTACTAATGTCTCATTTGATTTGAGGCTTGACTTCAGTCCAGTCAGCTAATTGCAAATACTCCTGGGGACTTCGCTTGGCTTTGGACAAATTAACACACTTCAATACAAGAAAGAAAGGTCTTGGGTTTTGGCACACACTTTGCACCATAACGGTGTGAGACAACAGACTTAAGTCTAGGTTTTTTCTGCTTCCTTCTCTCTACAGTACAAAGGCATATATGAAGGAAAGTGGAGCTCTGTTAGCTGTCTCTAAGTTTTTTGGGGTATGTTAGTAGTGTTCAGTAACAATTGAAATGCACCCTAAAATGTTAACAAGCTGTCATGGTTTAAGCCCAGCCTGTAACTCAGAACCACACAGCCGCTCGCTCACTCCCCCCCACTTCCTCCCCCCAGCTCCCGGACGGATGGGAGGAGAATCAAAAAAATGTAACTCCCATGGGTTGAGATAAGAACAGTCCAGTAACTAAGGTATAACACAAAACCACTATTGCTACCACCAATAATAATAATGATAAGGGAAATAACAAGGGAAGAGAATACAACCCCTCACCGCCTGCCGACTGATACTCAGCCCAACCTGAGCAGTGATCTAACCCTTTTGGGTAACTCCCCTCAGTATATATAGTGGGCACGATGTGCTGTGGTATGGAGTACCTCTTTGGCTAGTTTGGGTCAGGTGTCCTGTCTCTGCTTCCTCCCGGCTTCTCCTCCTCCCTGGCAGAGCATGAGACTCAGAAAGTCCTTGGTCAGAGTAAACATTACTGAGCAGCAACTAAAAACATTGGTGTTATCAGCTCTGCTCCCAGGCTGAAAGCCAAAACCACAGCACTGCACCAGCTAACAAGAAGGAGAAAAATGACTGCCACCGCTGAACCCAGGACACAAGCTTTTCACTAGAAGGCAAAGAATCTTCCTGAAATGTATCCTTTGCCATCCACAGGGTACAGTTTTTAAAAATCTAGTCACAGAAATGCAAAACATTTCAGAAGCTATGGGGGAAAATCATAGTCCTGCTCTTGGATCCACATGTATGGATCTTGCTCTTGAGCAACAGTGGATGAAACTAATTGAATAACCATTACTAAACCTTCTTCTTTCAGTCAAGCTGAAATATTTTGGGAAAATCTAAGCAAGGAATAAAAATGTTTGATTGTGAATTATTCTTCTGGAAAATTTATGCATATCTGGAAAATTTGTTACTAAGCCTTTTTTAAGTGAAATATACAAAAGCAACTGGAAATTAATTTTGGCCTGTTTTATGTATTTAATTACTCTTTTAAACAGTTTCTTTTCAGTGGTTTTAATAATTTGTAAATATTGAGAAGGAATTGCTATATGCTCAGTGTAATTTTGCTGTTTTTCTTAAATCAGTATTTTCCATTAGCAATGTTCCCTGTGCTTTGTTACAGAGACGTTTCTGACTGACATAAAGCAAGGGAACTCAGCAGGCTGTTCCTATGTCCCTAGGAGCAAACAAAAACAAAAGGCAAAAACAAAATAGAAATAGATTTCAAACTGCCCAAACCAAGTTAAGCTCTTAGGCAAGAATTCATGTAACGTGTCTAGTGAAGACCACTCAAGATTACCAATCAAACCTTGCTGCTTCTGCTAATCTAGTATTAGCCTTTGTTTTTTTGGTGAGACTATTTCAGATTCTGTGAAAAAAATAATTGAGATTTTAATGAGGGCCACTGTCCTCTTGAAAGTGGTTTCACAGGCTGTTACAGACTTCTTGTTAATTATAGGGACCTAGCAGGTAAAGATTAAAATACAGTTACTACTTTGGGAAAAGCATGTTTTTCTCAGTGTAACAGTTTTTCAGTAAGAAATTTTCACTTCTTGCAGATACATCTAATATTTTCTCTTCAGTTTTCATTTCCTTTGCCACTGTTTCCAGTAATGTTTTAAACTACTATTTTGATGACAGCTGAACGACATCTATGAAAAATTAATTAGTACTACAACATTTTAAAATACACTTAGTGTTTTTTTTTTCACTTGCCTTTCACCTCCCTTCTCCCTATTTATTTGTGCAAAGCAGTGTTTGACACCCTAGGCCACTTCTGGGCTGGGCAAAAGCTAAAACTGGGAGGAAAGGTTGTAGACAGTTTTGTTATTATTTTGACAAAAGATGCTCCAAAAGATGCAGTATAATTTGGGAGCCAGCATGCTAACTGGTTCCAAATTACTGTATTGTATTGCTTTCTAAGAAAGGGTATGCAGCTGTGCATGATATTCCTGTTTTCCTGCTCCTACTGGTTTCATTCTGTTTCTACATCAATCCATCCTTATTTTCTGGTGACAGGAGATATGAATCAATACATAAAACAGAACAAATTATAACATACAAAACACAGGAATAAATATATATGGGTTTAAAGGAAGCATTAATTTAAATTACTGTGTCAAATGTGAGGTTAATGATGACCTGTCCTGCTTATAGCTTCAGAGGCATGTCACCACATTTTTCTGTTTCAGGTACTGTGCACACAGGCATTTAGAAAGGCTGTTAATTCAAGTTATTAAGTAATTTTGCTTTAGCACCTTTCCAATCTAGTAAACAAGACTCTTAGTATGAATGAGAAAGGAATCTGGATATGCTTCAATTTGTAATGGCAGTGCAGTCCTGAACTGTAGTATCATTGCACTGTACCTGCACAGTGCCTGTATCAAAGTGGCCTCTGAAGATTATAGGGTGGTTACCTGTTGGTGATTGTTATGGCCAATATTCCTTCCTGCATCATTTCTGCATAGATCTCTGCTTATGGGAAGAGGAGTCAATGCTCAGGTGCTTGGGATGAGTTACAGCTCCCCAACTTCAAGTGGGAATGAATTAGTTGCCTGTTTCATAAAATGTACCTGGCACGTAATGTATGTGTAGTGCACAGCATAAGGAAACTGTTAGCACAATTACCTCCCTATTCAGAGCATTATCACTGTATAAATATCTTAACAAGGTGAATGGTGGCTTCTTAAAACAGAGAACATAAAAGCTGGCTGTCTTATGCCTCTGTCAGATTGGCTGTTAGTGCTGTCTACAAATGCTCGTTTCATACCAGTGCAGTGTGAAACATCCTGCAACTTCCCAGTCACTTAAGACAATCAAATGCCTCTTAGCAGATACCTAATTTCTGACATTGCTGGTAAATGCCTTTCTCACCCTGTAAATCCTGCAAGATGGACTACCCCATCTGGTTCAAGACCATCTTAAGAACCTGAACGTGCACAAGTCCATGGAACCTGATGAAATCCATCTGCGGGTCCTGAAGGAGCTAGCAAATGAAGTTGCTAAGCCATGGGCCATTATATCTGAAAAATCATGGCAGTCAGGTGGTTCCTGATGACTGTAAAGGAAATATAACCCCCATTTTCAAGAAGGGGAAAATGGATGACCCAGGGAACTACAGAGCAGTCAGTCTCACCTCTGTGCCTGGCAAAATCTTGGAGCAGATTCTCCTGGAAGGCATGCTAAGGCACATGAAAAACAAGGAGGTGGTTGGTGGCAGCCAGCATGGCTTCACTAAGGGGAAATCCTGCCTGACCAATTTGGTGGCCTTCTATGATGGGGCTGCGGAACTGATGGACAGGGGCAGAGCAGTTGACGTCATCTACCTGCACTTGTGCAAAGCCTTAAACACTGTCCCACACGACATCCTTGTCTCTAAATTGGAGAGGCATCAATTTGATGGGTGAACCACTCCGTGGATAAAGAACTGGCTGGCTGATCGCATGCAAAGAGTTGTGGTCAATGGCTCAGTGTCCGGCTGGAGACCAGTAATGAGTGGTGTCCCTCAGGGATCGGTATTGGGAACAGTCTTGTTCAACATCTTTGTCGGTGACACGGACAGTGGGATTGAGTGCGCCCTCAGCAAGTTTGCTGATGACACCAAGCTGTGTGGTTCGGTTGATACACTGGAGGAAAGGAATGCCATCCAGAGGGACCTCGACACACTTGTGAGGTGGGCTGATGCCAACCTGATGAAGTTTAACCATGCCAAGTGCAAGGTCCTACACCTGGGTCAGAGCAATCCCAGGCACAGCTACAGGGTGGGCAGAGAAGAGATTCAGAGCAGCCCTGCAGAGAAGGACTTGGGGGTGTTGGTCGATGAGAAGATGAACATGAGCCGGCTGCAGTGTGCGCTCGCAGCCCAGAAAGCCAACCGTATCCTGGGCTGCATCAAGAGGAGCGTGACCAGCAGGTCGAAGGAGGTGATCCTGCCCCTCTGTTCTTGTGAGACCTCACTTGGGGTACTGTGTGCAGTTCTGGTGTCCTCAACATAAGAAGGACATGGAACTGTTGGAAGAAGTCCAGAGGAGGGCCACGAGAATGATCAGGGGACTGGAGCACCTCCTGTATGAAGAGAGGCTGGGAAAGTTGGGGCTGTTCAGCCTGGAGAAGAGAAGGCTGCGTGGAGACCTCATAGCCTCATGCCTTCCAGTATCTGAAGGGGCCTACAAGGGTGCTGGGGATGGGCTCTTCATCAGGGACTGTAGTGACAGGACAAGGGGTAACGGGTTCAAACTTAAACAGGGGAAGTTTAGACTGGATATAAGGAAGAAATTCTTTACTGAGAGGGTGGTGAGGCACTGGAATGGGTTGCCCAGGGAGGTTGTGAATGCTCCATCCCTGACAGTGTTCAAGGCCTGGCTGGATGAGGCCTTGGGTGACATGGTTTGGTGTGAAGTGTCCCTGCCCATGGCAGGGGGGTTGGAACTAGATGATCTTAAGGTCCTTTCCAACCCTAACTATTCTATGATTCTATCTGCAGTCCTCTGCATCTGTATCCTCCAGTTCTTCTAATTCTTCATGCACTCTTACAAATGCTTTTTTTTTTGTTTACCTCCCCAATCTGAAAGCTAAACACAAGCTGACAGAGAAAAAAAAGGGCATTTTAGAAGAACAGAAGTCCACAAAAGCACCAAAAGTAAGTAATGGTCTTGCTCAACTGTGTTTCTGAAGAGAAAGAAATAGCAGATTCCATCTTCCTTACAAACAAATGACACATTTTGCAGACAGAACTAGTGGAATTTACAAATTTTTTGTGTCAACGCAATTCTTTAGACGAATTCTGGTAGATAGGTGATTTTGAAATGTTATCTGTTGGCATAAGGCTTGCAATTTATTAATTACATTTTCCCCAATAAGCAGTCTAGGATCCACTACAGACTAAAATCTTTATCCCCCTATAAATTTTGTTTGTTTCTGCCTGATGCATTGAGATAGACAAACATCATCCCTACCAGAGGAGGAGCCATCCTCAATGTAAACCTCTGTTTGAAGCCCTCAGCCAAAGCACATCTTCAGATACAACAGTGAAGAGTGAAGTGGCTCTTATTTATTACTTGGTGCACTTTTTTAGTTTTATTTTAATTTTTAAAGATAATTATGAGTATTCTGCTTACTGACTGTGATTTGTACTGCATAGCAAGTACATGTATTCAGCCAAGAAACAGTAGCAAGTTTCTTGGTTTTGGTTTGGTGGGTTTTTTTTAGATTTTGCTCTTTTCCTTTCTTATTCCTCTAAATCATTAATGTACTTATTAATTTGGAAAATGATCTTCCTTTGGAATTATTGTTTTCTATAGTTCTTTCTATCCCAGACTTAACAGCTTTCAGGAAAAGACAGTGGCATACAAAACACATGAATAAATATGTAAAAGTTTAAAAGAAGCCTTAATTCCAGTTAAAATGTTTGAAGTGAAGACAACTGTGAACCGTCCTGCTCATGGCTTCAAAGAATGTCATTGTTTTCCCATTTTGCATACTATGGAGACAGGTATTTATAAAGCCATATGCAGTATATTGGCAAGCAGCTCCCCACATTTAATCTATAGTTTTGAAAGCTTTGGGGTGGGATCAGATCACTGTATGAGAAGTCTGGGGTGATACTAACAATACCACCCTGAGCAGAGATCGTTTCCTGCTCCCTACAGCCTGGGAGGTTTGGGGAACTGCAGTTCAGCAGCACAGGAATCTGAACAGAAATATACAATGTACAGCTTTTTTTTCACCTGACTTTTAACAAGGGAACCATTCAATTAATGTCACTTCCATCTGAGGACTTCAACCTGTCATTGGTACAACAAACACCCATCCAAGATATTTTGTTAAGCCACTTAGGAGATAAGAGTTGAGCATCTGGGTAATCTCAGGGAAAGTGACAAGATGGTAACTTAAAAGTGTGAGCACTAATTTTTCTCTTCCATCACTTTCTTCCTTTGTGTACACTTGTTAGTAATTTGCATATTGCGACAGTCACTTTCACTGAAGATTCCAATTACTTCTAAGGTCCTCTCACATTAGAAAAAACAAGTAGAAAATAGGAAAGCAGTTACATAATAATAATAAAAAATGCAAAGAATGTTCGTGAGCAAGAGAAAGAAGTAAAAACATGGACTCCGTTCTAACGGAGGACATTTATTTTAAGAATGAGTTTGCTTGAATACAGTCATTCTCTGTATTTTCCTAAATTGCAGATGTGAAGGGATTATCTTCTCTTGTTGCCTCCAAAACATTCTCATATTTCTTTTTGATGGCTCTCAGCACCTGCACCTGAAAAAAAAGCATGATGCCATACTCATCTTTACCATACTACTCAGGATTTATCAATTCTTTATTGTAACCTCCTTAAGTGTGAAGACTCAGAACTGTATTTAAGATTCTACTGAAACATTTCTTGGATGTTTGCTTTTCTTGAAGACTTAGCACACACTGTACACTATCACTGTTAGAATAAAAGCGGCTATTCCACAGCTCGCAGCCCAGAAAGCCAACCGCATCCTGGGCTGCATCAAAGAAGCATGACCAGCAGGTTGAAGGAGGTGATCCTGCCCCTCTACTCTGCTCTTGTGGGACTTCGCTTGGAGTATTGTGTGCAGTTCTGGTGTCCTCAACATAAAAAGGACATGGAACTGTTGGAACAAGTCCAGAGGAGGGCCACGAGGATGATCAGGGGACTGGAGCACCTCTGGTATGGAGACAGGCTGAGAAAGTTGGGGCTGTTCAGCCTGGAGAAGAGAAGGCTGCGTGGAGACCTCATAGCAGCCTTCCAGTATCTGAAGGGGGCCTACAAGGATGCTGGGGATGGACTCTTCATCAGAGACTGTAGTGACAGGACAAGGGGTAATGGGTTCAAACTTAAAGAGGGGAAGTTTAGATTGGATATAAGGAAGAAATTCTTTACTGTGAGGGTGGTGAGGCACTGGAATGGGTTGCCCAGGGAGGTTGTGAATGCTCCATCCTTGGCGGTGTTCAAGGCCAGGTTGGATGAAGTGGCATGGTTTGGTGTGAAGTGTCCCTGCCCATGGCAGGGGGGTTGGAACTAGATGATCTTAAGGTCCTTTCCAACCCTAACTATTCTATGATTCTATCTATGAAGGCAGTTTTTCATCTCGAATACCAAGTTCTCTCCCATTCTGTATTGTCTTCATCAAGCCAATGGCCAAAGTAGAGGGGAAAAGCAAGTCATATCCACATTGGTTTTCCTCTTTTATGACCATCATACCTCAAAAACTTTTTTTTTTTTTAATCTGAAAGTGTAAAGATTTCACACAAAGATGTATTTCTCCATGTATTCCACCTTTCCACTTCCCTTTTTCTCCCTCTTGTATTTCACTGGCCTTGTTTGTTTTTATTTTGCGCTGGATGGCAACCCCTGCAGGTTCAACTGCACACCTCACAATGTTCACTCATCCCAAGTCCCTAGAAGTCCACTACTTGGAACTTCCTCCCATGCCCTTCCCATCTCTACTATCAGAGCTTTTCCAGAATGCAGGAAGATTAGAAAAAGTACAGAAAAGAAGATGAAAGAGGTGACTAAAAAAAAAGTATTGTATATATATCAATATATACAGAAAGACAAAGAAATTAAAATAACTAACTTTGAAAAGACATTTCTTGTAGATATATACACGTTTTAGAAATATTGGTTCTGAAGAAAATCTCTATCTCAACAGAGGAATGTTAACAAACAGCTAGACAGCTTTGCTTCTGGACTATGACTGGTTTCTTGTGTGAGGACTTTTACCAGAAACACATTTTGCTTGTTAAAAAGAAAAAAATAAAAAAAAAATTACCTTTAGGAGCTGTACACCCTGAAATAAAGAACGAGAAAGACTCTGTCACCGGTAAGTTCAAATCATGTTATGAAATGTTACAAAGGTAACACAGATTTTTCTATCTATCTCCACTTTTTTGGTGCATGTAGTTGAAACAATTCACTTGTGTTTTGTTGAACCTTGTTTTGGTTGTTCCTAGGGTATGCCTGTATTTTTCTATGTTTCATATAGCTGCTGGTTTTTTGCTATATTATACAACTGCATCTAAGTAACTTTTTTTTTTTTTTCTGAAATAATGTATTTTCTGACACCAACAACTATTGTCTTGATGTTGAGATGCAACTAAACCAAAGCACCATTGATTTTTTTTTTCACATAGTAGTGTATTTTAAATCCTCATTATCATTTTTTACTGAATATTATGACTATGTTGCACCAATTAAAAGATGTAGCTACCGATATCCAGTCCTAACTGCATGAACTATTATAGTATTGGAAGGAATAAGCACAGGAGAAGACAATCTTTCCCAGAGCATACTGCTATGGCAGGTATCAATAAAGATGCAAGAAGCAGAAGTCATTATGGTACTGGCTTGCAGTGGCACCATATTGTGGTGGCACCATATGCAACAGTAAACGATATTCACTGTGAACATAACAGAATCAGGTTCAAAAGTACTACCAGGTAAATTGCCCTGTCTTCAGGATAACAAGTTTATATGGGTGTGTTAGCATCAGTATAACAGTTTCTTGCATAAGGAATGAGGAAATGAATTGAAAATTTGTTGAACACCCCACTGCTCATTCCACCAAATCTTTCAGAGTGACATTGGAGCGTCTGAACATAAATTCACCTCTTGCAAGTCTCGCCTATTGCATCAAGAAAGTTTCACCACTTACTTCTGGAGGGATGGAAAATATTTCCCCATAGATATTCATTACAGATCCTTCCATATCTCACAGGCAAACAAAGCAGTAAACCACTGGACCAGAAAACCAGTTTATCAGGATTTCCAAAAGTGCCAGAGCATGACACACATAAAGCCGTCCTTAAAATACATAAATAAATAAGTTGTAATACTCAGCTAAGCAAAGCAGTATAACAGCTTGGTCTGGACTGGCTTGTGAAGAACACTCCTAATGTGGAAGTGTCAAGAGGCAATTGGGTGGGATGCAAGGGTTTCCCAGCATGGATTAACAAGGCCCTGCACAGCATCACATGGTCTGGTCTGAGGCACTCTTTCAGAACAGTTGCTCTATTGCTCTAGGAGATATGCAAAGACGGCCTTTTCCTGTGAGCTTTCCTGGCACAGCTGTGCAATGTACCGCCCAAATCAAGAAGACCCAAGTGTCGGTGGGAAATGCATCACATCACAGCCTGTATCTCACACCTGTGTAAATATAGCTGGTTTTCTAGTTGCCTTTGATTGCAATGCCTCCTTGTCTCAGGGAAGGGAACCTGGCTGAGCTCCCTCTTGGAGCCTGACTTACAGCCATGTTTTTCTGACCTGCCAAAGTCTTTGCCCCATCCTGTGACCAGGAATACCAACCACGAGCTCCTGCAAAATAAAACCCCTTAAAAGCCTGCACTTCTCAGAGAGCTTAATGCAGCCCCCAGTATGGTCAGGGAGAGATAGATCAGCCTCTCCATGACAACCAACCTTGTTAGTGGCTCTAGTTTAGAAATCAAAGATCTGGTTTTTTAATCACTTGGTGGTTCTGCTCTGTTGCTTCCCAAGCACGGAACATTTCCAATTTGAAGAATTGTTTTCCCATAATTAAGTGAAAAAGAGTTAGTTGCAGCCCTCTGCACAAATTACTACCCAATGAATGCATAATAATGCATGCATTATAAGTAGTACTCTATTGTAATTATTATACAGGTATTGATGTGTGTTGGATTCATTCTGTTTTAGAGGCACTGCTGTGGTAACTTGTTTCTTTTGACAAAGGTTTTGTGTCAGAGCAGAAATGGAAGATGCAGAAACTGAACTTCGAGTAGCCAATGAGATGAAGGCTGCCCATCATTCACCTCACCAAAGCACCGCTAGAAAATGCGCCAGTTTGTCCGTCTCCGATCAAGTGTCGCACACCCCAGGAAATCACCAACTGTGGCGCAAGACAGAGTCAAGGCAGCAGCTGGCAGTGTCTTCTTATGGTAAGAAGCAATAACTCTGTGCTGCATTAGTTTCCAGGATGCCAGCTGCCCACATAGATTTGGTCACTGGCATATTTTAATGAAAAAATAACAGCATGGAAGGGTTGCCTTGATCTGACAGTGTTATTCACTGCCATTAGTAATACGGCAGGGAACCAAACAACCTGAAAGATGTAATGCCAGGACCACTTTGCTGCCTTTCACTACTATTGTTGTTCTCACTTTACATATAATAACTGCTTTGCTACCATTTCAAGGTACCTCTACAGAGTGTCAGTTTTATGTTTTGGGGGTCTGGCCCTGGCTTGCTTTCTTATTCTGACATGGATTATCTAATCCTCTCCCAAACCCTCTGTCATCACACCCGCTCCCCTGAGCACTGCAGGTTTTTGACCTCTGAAAGGCAAAAAACCAGGGTCTGATCCTTCCTTAGGGCCCCAGAAGATATCACCGTTACTCATGCCACAGCCGATACTCTCTGCTGGTTTGGGTTTTATGGCCCCCACTGCCACCAGCTCTATTAGTTTTATGCTGCTAATCACGGTGAAACCCAGGTTGAGCATGATGCCACAGACTTGAAATCAATAATATTTGAGTCCATTGGTTGTATTTCTGGATTTCTAAAAAACACATTGACTTTGCTCAGAAAGAGCCTGCAGACAAATTTACCTCGTGTACCATTCTGATTTGGGAAAGCCATCTCTGAACCCTGCCCTGACTCACATTCACAGGAAGGTGTTCAGCAGCAAATCTAGGCTGAAAATTACTGCTAAGCAACACAGATGATGGTGCAATAGGATTTTGCACGTCTTGGGAAAACAGCATGACCTGCAGACTTCACTGATCCCTACCCAGGTGCCTAGCATGGAAGTCGGTGTGGTTGTACAACACAAAGTGAGCTAAAAGAGCACTGGAACAGTTTGTAGAGAACCTAGCTCTTGCTAGCAGGATTAGTCCCCCACTGGTAAAAAAAAAACCATTTACTGCCAACAGGTGTTATTTTAACCAAGTGAAGCGCATATTTATTCAGTGGCCTCTGTGATATCGAAGGCATCATGTATACTCTCCATCTGCTTTCTCTCATCCAAGCCTCTTTAGATTCTGGATTGCTAAAAAAGGCTGGTGCTAATGACATTTGTTAATATAATCCCCCAAATCATAAAACTGCAAAAAAAAAAGAAAAAAATCAGCAGAAAGAGATGACCCAAGTCTACAATGGGTTGTTTTGTAGAGACATTTTTTCTTGTGTAACAGCTTGTAGGAACTGGAAGATAGACTGCCAAAGCCCCCATGTTTGAGCATGGTGGGGGGAAAGGGGAGCAGGGGATATGAAATTCATATGTTTATCTGATTTTTCCTCCTAAAGACTTGCTGTTCCCAGCTGTGATTTTTCTTGAAACGTTAATTATAGGAGCTGGGGATGTCAGCACTGCTCTCAGTAGACTAAAGAAAAAAACACCCAGTGAATAAAAAGCCAGTTTTAGAAAGAGTGATCAGCTACAGCAGTAGGAAAATGAACCACTGGCTTGCGTGAGGAGAGCAGGACTGCCCCTCTGCCGACCCTACACTGCACTGACCAGGACACTTCACAGTGGGTTTGTCCATGTACCAGTGTACCAGCTTCCTAAACCGACCTCAGCAGGAGTGGCAGGAATGTGTGGGGCTGAGGAGGGTGTGCCCAGAGCCAGCAGTGGGGAGGCACACATCCACAAGTACTGCTGGTGCCATCCAGGGAGTCACTTGATGGGAACACATGAGTGAGAAGTCGTGTGACTGCGTGTGCCTCTGAAGACACTGGCAAAAGCTATATTGGCTCTCCCTTTGTGAGCAGATTTAATTGGTGCAATAAAAGCAGAATAGATATTTCACTGTTTGAATCTTGAGCCCATTAAAGCTACAAAGCTATGCCACTCAGTGACTTATCAACTGCTGTGTCAGGGAGAAGCTGGGATGATGCCTCATGGAGATAATGGGAATGGCAGGGGTCAGGGAGCTGGTCCCGTCCTGGAGCAGGGCTGGGACCCAGCCAGTTCTATTCTACAAGACCCACAGCTGCGGGCAAGGCAAAAAGCTGCACAAGGCACCCAAAAAATGGCCGAGAAGAAGACACAAGGCCAAGCCCGGTCACCAGTTCTCTGCATAGCATACAATATGGGGCTGCCTCAGTGGCAATGAGGGGCATTCCCCAGTCAGCAAGTCCACCCAAAACAGAGGGTACCCCTAAGGAGTTGTGCCACAGCCTCTAATAGTAGCCCATGCTTTGCGGTCACCCCACTTGGTAGCTCTGGTGCCATAGCAGCATGAAGATGGGAGTGTGAGCAGCTGTGTGCAGAGTGTTTGTGGTGGATGTGATGATAGGTGATTCGCTGCACAGTGATTAACACTTTTTCCCATTAACCCAAGACCAAGACCACTGCATGCTCAGACCTTTGCCTGCCTCAGTGAAATTGTGCTCCCTTCCTCCTCCTCCAAAGTCGGCCCTACAATGTTCCAGAGGCTGCAGAAAAGAGTCGGGGAGGATTACAGGTTTCAGGCTGCCCACAGCCACACACACCCTGCTCAGTCTGGAGATACATCCAGCCACCTCCACAGCATCACTTGGGTCTGTGTTGCCTTGTGATGGGCAGGAGGCTTGTTGCCAACAGTGGGCCCAGCGTTTGACAGCAAAGAGGTATCATGCCCATCATCTCTATCAGGATGTGGACACCCAGAAGCCCAATCAGTGCAGCTACTTGGGTACAGGGATTTGGGACACTTGTTTGCCAGGCCTCTCCCCAAAAGCCACATGACCCTGAGGGCTGTGCTCTCCCTTGCAGGAGCACCCATGCTGTGGCTGGTCTATATTCCTATACTGCCAGGTCTGAGGGGAGAGGGGAATATTTGTGTTGGGCCTGTAAGATATGAGCATGCTGAGAAGAGATCCTCCCATGTTGTTCCTTGGTAGATACCACAGCCTTTCAGTGCTACTTAGGGGCTGTAGATCACAAGTTCATCTTTTGTCAGCTTTGCAGGCTGACTGGCTCCCACACATGGTTTTTCTCCTCTCTATTGCATGGACTATAAATACTGTTCACCTACCGTCACAAGTACTGAGAGCATCTGCTATCTCTGCAGTATCAGGGCACAGAAATTAAAGGACATTTACAGGTGTGAAAACCAACTGGCATGGAACAGTCTGAAGTTGATAGCCTCTGCCAGATTTGAAGGCTCTGCGCTGGTAATGCATGCCAGGAAAGAAGAAAGTTCCAGTTTAAAGAGAGTGCTGCCAGGACCAGGTCTGGTGGCACTTTCTAGAAGGGCACACAGAAAGGTTCTCTGGAGAAGAGATTTTTTTTTTTGCTTTGATTAGCCATCACAAAACCCGATGTAAATTGGTTTCATACTGTGAATGAGAACACGCTAAATGCCTTGTCATTCCTGTTGCATCCCCAGCCTTCCAGGGAAGGACTTGGGTTACCCTAAGCAAAAGCCTGCCCTGGGATTTACTTGTGTCAATATTCCCATTTTCTGCTAATCATCAATAAATTATGTATTCATTCCCAACAGTTTCTAACTGGGCTAGCTGGCAAAATCAGATTAATTAATGCTGCTCCAGCTCTGCCCATGCTGTGACACACTGAACAGCACTATCAGTTTTTCATATTTAAACAAACTGTTTCAGGGAAAAACAAAATAAAAATCAGGATGATAGAGTGGCACACCTGGACCTTCTATGAGTCTGGCAGTCACTGTATCATAACAATCTGCTTCTGGCTTAGAAACATATTCTATATTGGAAGTACTCAAGATGTATGGAAATAATTTGTCTAGTGTCTGTTCTATTTGTCTTAAAGGTTAGACAGTGGGACAGCAAAACTACATGGATAATATTTACGTCACATTTTAAACAAGGGTTTACTCACCCTCTGATCTTAGAATCATGGAATGGTTTGGGTCAGAAAGGATTTCAAGATCATCCAGTTCCAACCCCCCTGCCCTGGGCAGGGACACCTCACACTAGACCAGGTTGCTCAAAACCCTGTCCAACCTGTCCTTGAACACTGCCAGGGATGGAGCATTCACAACTCCCTTGGGCAACCCATTCCAGTGCCTTACCACCCTGACAGTAAAGAACTTCTTCCTTATATCTAACCTGAATTTTCTCTGTTTTAGATTACACCCATTACCCCTTGTCCTATCACTACAGTCCCTGATGAATAGTCTCTCCCCAGCATCCCTATAGCCCCCCTTCAGATACTGAAAGGTTGCTATGAGGTCTCCACGCAGCCTGCTCCAGGCTGAACAGCCCCAGTTTTCTCAGCCTGTCTTCGTACAGGAGGTGCTCAAACCCCCTTATCAATCATCATTGTGACCTCCTCTGGACTTGTTCCAACAGTTCCATGTCCTTCTTATGCTGAGGACACCAGAACTGCTCACAATACTTCAAATCGGGTCTCATGAGATCAGAGTAGCAGAGCAGGATCACCTCCTTCAACCTGCTGGTCACATTTCTTTTGATGCAGCCCAGCACATGGTTGGCTTTCTGGGCTGCAAGTGCACACTGCTGGGTCATCTTGTCTCATCTGTCTTTTCTGTCCTTGTATACTATTTAATACAGACCCCAGCCACAAAGAGCACAAGCTCTTCATTTCTCAGCATCCTTCTTAATATTGGTCTAGTCTGAGTTTTAGCTCAAATTGTGATAAATTGTGATAGTACATATTTTGCATAATGTGACTATCAGCTCAAGAAACTAAAGCATTTGTTTTTCCACACATCTCTTGTTCTGCTTATAATCTTTCTTTTTAGTATTTTTTATTAGTAGTCTTCATTGCATCAGTGACAGAAACAGATCCAAACCCTAAAATCTTTAACTCTCAAAAGGCAGTTGATGCTGAAGGAACCCTGAATGTCTGTCCTGGGTTCAGCAGCAGCAGTCAGTTTTTCTTCTTCTTAGTAGCTGTTGCAGCACTGTGTTTTTGACTTTCGGCCTGGGAACGGAGCTGATAACACCGATGTTTAGACTGACCAAGGACTTTGTGAGTCTCATGCTCTGCCAGGGAGGAGGGGAAGCCGGGAGGAAGCAAGAACAGGACGCCTGACCCAAACTAGCCAAAGAGGTATTCCATACCACAGCACGTCATGCCGGGGGATGTAACTGGGAGCTACCCAGAAGGGCACGTCCTCTTTTCTGTCGGGCTCTTTTCCGGCGGGCGGTATCGTATTCTCTTCCCTTGTTATTTCTCTTATCATTATTATTATTGGTGGTAGCAGCAGTGATTTGTGTTATACCTTAGTTACTGGACTGTTTTTATCTCAACCCGTGGGAGTTACATTCTTTCGATTCTCCACCCCATCCCTCTGGGGGGGTGGGGAGGAAGTAGACTGCGTGGTTCTAATTTACAGCCGGGGCTTAAACCACGACAATGTGTTATGCAGATCAAACCATCCACCCTCAAGAAGTCAAAGCACAGGACTCCTCACTTAGAAATGAGTTGAGTGACTCTTTGGGTGATTACATCAAGTATTATTCTTTCTTGCATGAAGTCTTGCCTGTCAGAACCTATGGTTTACAACAACTATTAGTGAGCTGCTTTGGTAAGCTAACCTATGAGCTGGTTTAGTAAAGTATGCCTGACCTTGTCCTCATGACATCCAAGATTTCTTTTTGTCTTTTCTAGGGTTGTCCTTCTTCTTTGTAATGTAAAATTTCTCATTGATTTAAAAATAAGTTATTGAAGTCATTAAAAAATACTAATGGGAGTAATCAAAGGCACTGTGAATCACTTTTAAAATAATACAGTGATCAAGATGATTGATTACTGTATGAAGTATTTATCACAAAGCCTTCTTTGTCATAAAATCAGTTGTGGAAGTTTGTTGAGCCTTAGCAGAAGCAGGCTCAGGACTCGTATTGCATATTCCCTCCTGCTATTTCACAACTCCCTGTGGGTTTTAGGCAGAAGGCGGGTGCAGTATGAGCTAATGGGTCTTTGGCTGCTGCGAGGATGTGTAAGGCTGTGGCTGAGCAGCAAGTGAAAGGTTTTCACTTGTGTGACTGGTTTTGCACCTTGTGGCAGAGTGACCTTAAACAAGCTACCAAGTCTGACATGTTTTGAAGCATCAGGAAGCTTCTCAGCCTCATTAATGGGTCTTCTGCAAGCCCCTTCTGCAGCCTGAAATAATGCCTTTATCCTTCTAGTTGCAGTGAACAAAAGGCAATAAAATTGGCAGCAGCCACTGTGTTGAGGCTGGGCTTTGCCCTGTGACCTGGTGCATGCTGCAGTCACACATGCCTGGGCGAGAAAGACAGGAAAGCACATAGAACTCTTCCTCCCGCAACCAGGTGTCAGTGTATCAACACCTCCTGCCTGCCTGAGGGACCATCTGGGAGGGCTGGGATGAGCTGGAGAGCAGCCATGGGACACTGTGGATAGGCATGGGGGCTGACGGGGAAAGAAAGCTCACGCTGTAGTCTTGGTGGGTCTGGGCTACACAGGAGAGGAAAAACTAACCTACCATGCTGAAAAAATAGTGTATTGCTGAGGCTGTCCACAGGCTTAGCTGGCTCATCTGGCCTCATGATGCAGAGCAATTATGAGGAGAAGTAATATCCAGTCCCTGCTGCTGCTACATACACTCAGCCTTAGAGAATCCCTGATAAAAGGGAAGAGTGGGGCAGGTGTGTCTCCTGTCCTGCCCATGCAACAGGCACTGCAGTGTGATGCTAACACAGGCTCAGCGATGGCAGTTTCTGCAGCTCTCAGGGCTGCCAAACAGGCTTCATTGCAACCAGTTGTCTGCAGCGAGGCGTTTCATTTTGGGATCGCAACACCAAGTCTGGCAGGAATCTGATTTTACCATGAAAGCAGGTACGGCAGTTCCAAGTTACTTGATGAACATCAACAGCCTACAAATCTTTTTAGTGTGGTTCAAGGATATTTTCACAGCTTTGGCCAAACTTTATCCTGAGGCTTCTTCTCAGAGGATTATTTTCCTTTGACCTTCTGAATGCCTGTAGCCAGCTCATCTATTCTCAGAGGGGTCTCATGGCAGAGGGAAGCAGACATAGCCATAAAGTGGCTCTGATATTGTTTCATTCTAACCTTGAAGGGCTTGGTTTAGATCAATAGCTTGTGGAGAAATCTTTAATCAAGTTGCTGAACTTTCCTTTGGATGTCTAAGCACTCCACATTCTGAATCTTAATTATGTTCTTCAAGGATTTCAATTTAATGCCGTATTTGTTCACAATATATTCATTGTAGACTCACAGGAGTTACAAAGGACAAACTACAGTTTTACTGGGGCTGTGGTTTGAGGGACACTTTTAGCAAAAGGCAGAAAATATATAAAGGCCTGTTTCTGCTAGAAGATAACATGGTATTTGCTAACCCGTATCCCCAAATGAAAAAGTATTCAAATAGGATCTCTAATTTGGAAAATGAAGAATAAAAAAAGACTCTGTCATCACATTCAAATTGGGTATTCCTCTGCCCTGTTACTATGTGTCTCCTCTTTCATCAACTGTAAGTTCAGTGACCTGTTTTTTATTCAGAGCTTTCGAATGCAAATATCTAATGTGTGTATGCATACCAAACAGTTCCTTATTTTCATGCTTTTCTGAAGAAATGGAGGTAAACAAGGACATTCAAATAAAAGAAAATAGCACACAAGACTTCATGAAATTTTTAGGGCTTTCAAAGTAATAATTTTATCTTTCTTTTGGATGACATTGTTTATTGTAAGACATAATTTTTATTAAATACACTGTAATACAAGAGACTTTCCATGTCATGTCGAGAGAAGCTGGTCACATGATTCACAAACAAAACTTTTAACACTGGTACTTAGGCATCACTTTGAAATCAGCCAAGATGCAATGAAAGTTTTAAAGCAATGACTTGTTATAACAAACTGCAAAACAAGAACCACTAAATAGTTCCACATAGACACCACGTTAGGGGTTAAAAAGAAAATAAAAAGAAAATAGAAAGGAGAAAGATAGCTCTACGCACTAGGTCACAGTTTGGTGACAATATAGAGGTTTATATTTATATGTAGATATCTTCCTCTTTACCAAAGTTAGAAAGAGAGAGATATCTAGAAATATATATACATAAAGTATAGGTGGAGGGCAGGGCTGGGACAAACGTTTCATAATTAATTGATTCTCTCTCTATTGGTGATTCAGTTAAACATTAATGTCAAATTAAATTACTTGTATATAAAACATTCTTAGCTGCTTTTCTTTAAGTTACTGAAAGATACATATAAGCTGCAAGATACAGGCCTCTGGAAAAATTCAATTTGATCTCTATTTTCTCACATGTTCAATCAAATGTAATGGCCTCATTACTAGCAGCTTCTATTATCCTTGCCTGAAGTATTCAGTGTTTATAAAATACCAGCTGGTCATCACTCAGAACCTTCTACAAGCAAACAAAAAAACCCTACAGACCTGGTCTTGAATGCATAGACGGAAAAATAACACATCCATCATTTCCCATTTCTTCTCCTGAGATGTATGTTTAAAAGATGGCAAAATAGTCACTTGGTTGCTATTGTGAAATTCACAGTGTTTTCCCTGCAACATGTAGACTTTTTTTTTTTTAAAGTTTTTTGCTTCACATTTGTGATGAATGTAGCATATCCCCCCCAGCCCCCCCAAACAAAGGTGTCTTAACTAAGGCTCTAAAGGACCTCTTGATTCAAAGCAGCAGTGGTTCATCCCAGCCCTCACAAGAAACTACAACTTCCTGTGCTATCAAAACCATCATATTCAATTAGAAACCCCGGTCTCTTCCCCAGCCCCTCCCAACCTCCCACCCACACATTTTATAGCAGTATTTGAAATGCAGTTACAGGCTGCAACAACCCAGACACAGACTTGTTCTAACACATATGCATTGTACCTTAGTCATCCAGTGACCTAATCATTTTATTGGGTTAATTCTTTTTGAAGTGTTTTGTGTGTCTACATCAACCACAACAGAAACAAATGCTCAGAAAGGTGGGGTGGGAGGTTACAGAGAGAGAAAGAAAGAGAAGGAAGAGAGAAAGGAAAAGGAAATGAGAAAAGGAAAGAAAGGAAAAAAGAAAGAAGGAACAAAATAAGCAAAGAGCAAGAAAGAAAAAGAGAAAAAATAGGCAGTTACATATTAAACTGTAGACATTATATAGATATATTGTTTTCCAAATAAAAATGAATGAAGTCCTTTTTAAAAAGGGTACACTCCATCATGCATCAAGGGGTGCTGTTGCTTTACAAGCATGGCCAGTTTTGAGTTCTGCAGATCTATTGAGAGTGACAGACAGAGTGTGGCGAATGCTGACATTATTACTGCTGAATTTTGGCATTCTCATTGTCCTGCGAGTCGTGTTGCAGTCTGAATAGTCCAGCTCATTCTTATTTCGTTACTGCAGACGAGTATCAAATGCTAATAAAGCTGCACTGTTATTCTAGGACAACAAAACAACCATAGCACAAACCCAGAAATGGCAGTAAAACAATCTCTGTCTTTCAAGCTTAGAAGCTTGTCTGTTCATTTTGTTGTGAGAAATCAGCAAGTGAGATGGGAATGGAAGAAATGATTTTATGCAATCATCTGGGGAAGAAAAGTGCTTGTTGTTATATCTCTGGCATTCTAGCACTGCCTCTGCTGCACACCAGTTAGTTAAAAAATTGAATCTTACAAACACAGAAAAACAAATTTCAAAAGAAAAAAAGGTATTTTTGTTACTCAGCAGACTTTATCAATTTATTATTAGCACTAATCATAATTTGTCATAACATAAATGTATGTAAATTTATACATATACACACAGCCCGTACATAACGTGCATGCATGTCTGCACATATATAAATAAAATACAACAGACATAGGCATACATGTATATGCTATGTGTGTATATATATATATGCCATATGCAAACACACATATGTAATATATATTATATATATGATCACTTCATAGTCCAGAAAGACTTTTTAAATGAGCCTGATTGTCATATTTACTCAGTGTAGACAATTTAGCTGACAGTGCGTGATGAATATGCACATATACTCACCCTTCATTGTGATTTGAACACATTTCTTCCTCTTCTCTGCTCATTCTGCTACACTTACTCACTTTCTCATGAACAAACACAAACTATGTATAGCTACAGTTTATAGCTTGTCTACTGTGATTATATATTTTATGCACTATCAAGAACATTAATGATATAGGTCAAAGTTATCCATACTGGTGGCTCTGTAGAACATTTGGTCCTTTAGAAGTTTAAGATACTGCTATGTTATTGCACAATGCATTGTAATACTATTTATTCTCTGAAATGACTCTAATAGTCTCACTAGTAAATCAAAAAGAAGATGCCACTAAGTACATTTTCAGGGTTTTGTGGTTATTTTTGGTATACATTCTTTCAGTGCTTGCAAAACCCACCTGTTTGCTTTCAGGCTGGAGCCTGCTTTCCAACAGAAGCAGCATCTCAGATGCCTTTTTCTTCAGCTCATAAGAAACTAACGCAAAATACAGCAGGTAGAAGCTTAGCATCCCCTCCACCACCTGCAGCCTCCTCCCACTGCACAGTAAGAGCAGACTCTTGACACCTTTCTTTTCCAACACTATTTTGAAAATCAACTTCAAATCCCTTTAAAACACAACATTCACATTCTCAAGAGAATGGGTTTCACTGGATGCTCAGTCTTTATCTAGCTTTCTGTGAACTTCCAAGACAGTCTAGATAAAATCTTAAGGCCCATTTTGTAGGAATCTTCTTCTGGCTTTTTGTGTGTTTCCAGTTCAGTAGCGATTAAGAAATAACATCTAGCTTATTAAAGAAATACTGAGTATGGCTTTATAGTTACACTGTCATGTTTATTTGTAATGCTGCCTTTTCAATGACATTGAGAAGGGTAAAACTTCATCAGTGTCCAGTGAACTGTTCTCTTTTGAAAATGTTCAGAATCTTCATGAGCTAGCTCTCAAAGCTTCTGAAGAAAAAAACTAAAGTGCTTAATAAATAATATATGCAAGCAAATTATATATTAAATGTGCTATGGGAACACTTACAAAAATAAAATGCTTAATTTATTAAATAAATATCCCCAACACAAAGATGAAGGACTATTTTGATCTAGCTCATATCCATAAAAATAACAAAAAAGAGAAAACTGAAGAAAGATCACTTTTTTTGCAGTAACGCTCCCTCACAGAGGGAGGCAGAAGTCTTGAGGAATAAGTAAGGTAGGTTTTCATTTGTAAGAATTCATATTAAAAATAATCCTAACTCTAAATTTGAAATCCTCAAACTTTTGATTTGAAAAATAACAGGTATGCCCATGAAGCTGTCATCAACACAGTGGCCATGCAAATGTTGTACACATACAATACCAATCCAATCAAAAATAAATTATTTAAGAAAAAGTGGATGTTGGTAATGACAGCACTAGTACCAATACAAACATGGTGCTGAGCTCAGAGTCTTTACACTCTGAATAGTAAGCCATAAACTCAGAGTAGTATTTTTTCTCTAGAGATCTCTATCCCCTGTCATGTGTCAAACATAACCAGTGATCTCCATGCTTTAAATTAGTAATGTTATATCAGCCTATTGTATCTGTAACATTGTAAAGGCATTTTAACATGGCTAATGTCCTCCATTAGCCTCTTCTAATGAAATATATGCTATACTGTTATGAGTTTGCTATGCCTACTAGGGTGTACTACAAGATGAATGATAGTTTCTGCACAAAGGGTATTAATCAACAAAGACCATACACAGGTTTGCTTGTACGGTTCAATTGAAAAAAAAAAGAGGAAAAAAAGAAAAACTATTGAGGAACGAAGGAATATGCTGCTGGACAAGCAGAGTATAAGATACACCTTCCCCAGCATCTACAGCTTGTCCTATTTTATCAAAATCCTTAGTTTCAACATGTGAGCCTGAAATTAACACTGTACATTAATAACCCTAGCTTCAGCCTTTATTAAAAAATACTAGCTGGAGAACATTTTTATACCAGTGGCATGACAATATCCTTCCAGAAGACAAAATAAGGGAGTGTGTTTAGTTTATCACGTTGTAATGTCATTGTGTTCAATGCAGGCAGCATCTTTTTCCCTTTTACTAATATCTGGCAATGAAAGGTGCTGGCAAAGCACCTCCTTGAACAATCCTTTTAGTCCTCAGAAAGACTCTTCAGGGAAAGTGCTAAACCCCCTCTTGCCTTTCATCAGATCTTTTCAGTGGTTTTTTTTGTGGGTTTGGATGCCATCTGATCTCCTAGTTCCTCCAGATAGTGTATCACACAAGACTGTCTTCTTTCCATCTGGCTTTATCTCCGCAAGGAACATGCTTCATGTAGAGAAAACCAGTCTTCTTTTTCCACCCACATGCTGAAGCAAAAAAAATTGAGGTGAATCCATAGAAACTCCCAGTAGCGGTAGAGCAGAAATCACAAAGTTCGAGTCAAATATATTTTTCCCTTTTTTTCATCCACATCAAAGGCATGAATACAACAAGGCATTGTTAGTTGTGGTGGGCAAACTGAAGAGTCTGCTGATATAACAAATCAGGTTTTTAAGGCCTTTGTCTATGCAGAGTTATAATAATGCAGAAGCCAAATTGATTAGAAAGACAAGAGAAAAGGAAAAAATGATAGAAACTGAAAGAGAGAGAGAGAGAGAGAGAGGAGATACATCTCAGTAATGTCTAAAAAGTCAATACTGTGTCTACAGATGGAGAAGTGCACATTGCTTGCCCTTTGAAAGCTTCTCCGCAACTTTGTCATTAATACTGTCAAAGTTAAGAACACATTTTAATAGAGTTCAGGGGCAGTTGAACACATTAACTCCTGCAGCCCATAAAAAGAAATGCTAGACTTTAGCCTAAAATATCCAAGTAGACTGGAGATGCCTTGGCCAAATTCTGGAGGAGTAAATGGATTTCTTTGATGTTGAGCCTCATGTGAGGCTCCCGTTGCCAACAGCCCAGCATCAAGTCATACACTTCCTTGGGGCATGTGCGAGGTCGCTGCAGGACTCGGCCCTGAGTGATGCACTCAATCACCTACAAGAAACCACAAGGAAAGGATCAACACAGCTGTGCCAAGTACATTAGGGTCATCCATGGAAGAGTTAACAGCTAATTGCCACACCAGCCTCACAGGTGGCAGTCACCCAGCCAACTCTGCCAAGGGCTGCGTTTCTAGGTAGACTCATGAGCAGCATGATGCAATCTGGAAAAATCACTGTAATTTAAGTTGTCAAGAAGCAATAACTTTCATGATGTTAAGTTTGCCCACATTGCCCCTTTTACTGATGAGGGAATGATAGCCAGGAAGTAATCCGTCTCTCTACTCATCTGTCAACCGTACCTTAATTCAGAAGGAGTCTAAGTTTTCAACCTGTTCACAAAGAGCATCAATGACTCTCCCTCCCTCCCTCCTTAAACTGTATCACTGTAGCTAATCCCTGGAAAGGGGTGACTTATGGCTGCCTGGAAATCAAAAGATCACCAGATTACTTCAATCTGTTGAAGAATGGTTTTGAACAACCACCCCACAACAATGAAATGTATGGTATGGAATTGAAACCACCCAAAACCCATTCAGGAGATAGCTAAGCTCCTTTTCATTGCCTTGTCTGTCTCAATAGCCAGAGCAGACTTTATCCTACACAAAGGAAAAAACTAAATTCCAACTGGTATAGTTCTGTTTGGACAACTTCCATCATTTCCAGGGAGAAAAGGGTGAAAACAAAGAAATCCAATCCCAAAGTTCATGACAATACCATGAATACCTGATACCAGGGATCCTGCCTTTACTGAATAAATTTGTTGCTGTCCCTTCTCCAGAGAAGCTATACAGTTAACGTGCCAGCCTTCCCAATGCAGTTTGAGAATGTATTACACACACCTCGTTGTTTGAGAGCTGATACCATGGCTGTTTGCCATATGTAAAGATTTCCCATAATACAACCCCCAGGCTCCAGACATCACTCTCTGTGGTGAACTTCCTGTACATGATACTCTCTGGAGGCATCCAGCGAATTGGCAGCATGGTGTGACCCCCAACCTGAGAAAAACAAATGAAAGAGTCAGAAATAATTCCTCAAGACCCTTACGAGGAGAGTATCAAGATGTTAAATAAGAAGAATCCATGGTTTCCTCTTTTTTTTCCCATTTGAAACCGCTCACTTCAATGACCTTTTAAGAACTAGAGATTCATGGATCAAACTTCTCTTCCCCCAACAACAATTACTACTATTATAGGTTTCTCAACAGAATCTCCAAAGACATTGTTCCTGAAGTACAACCTCATCTTTAACATTTACTTGGCACACTCTACCCAAGGAACAGAAAGCTTTATAAAATTATTAACTATTGTAGCTTACCAACCCAGTTTAAATTAGGTCAGTTTTACTCTCCATTTTAATGCTCAGGAAAATAAAGAAGATTCATGAAATGTAATCTATTCTACCCTTATGATTCTCCTGGAAACTCAGCAATATCAGCTGAAATCCATGAAGATACCATAGTCTGACCGCATGACGAGGCAGAATCAGGATCTGTATAGTATAATATCCTATTCTGAGTGAGTTAAAGCAATGCTATTTTCTGTTAATAATTTCCAAAGTCAATGCATCAAATTATTTTGTTTCACATTAACTACCCAGTCCTTCACAAATTTAAAAAAAAAAAAAATCAGTTCTTTCGATATATTTCCTTGATAATATACAAACTTGTAAGACATGGACACCTATTACAAATTAACTCAAGTTGAATAGGATCTTTCACTGAATTAATGCCTTTCTAGAAGTCTCTTAGCACATTTTTCATTTTCCCCAGGATGCTATACTTCCTTAAAATTAGGTTTCCTAACCTTAACTTAAATTTAAAAAAAAATCTTATTCCCATTTTCTAAATAATTTATTGTTCCTGATACGTCCCATTCTGACTGAATCACAACAATACAGAAATCTACTCAAGTGCTTTTAAAATAGTGTGATTCTGAGTTACTGTAATACAGATATTTAGATATTCTGATTATTTTTGCATCAAGACAGCTGCAAATGTTTCCAAGGAAGTTAGGAGAAAAAAAAAAAAAAAAAAAAGAAAGGAAAGATCTTTCAAGGACATCTAACTTTTGATCAACTCTCATTTTCCTGTCTGAAAATGTATTTAATTATGAAACCACATTTGTACTTTCAAGACCCTGTCAATTCAAAATATCATTTCTCCTTGTGGGACTTTACATATGTTGTTATAAACAACGCCCTCCTTGTTCTCATGTTGAAAAAGCAAACGGAAGGAAAACACAACAGAAGTTCAGTCAGTTCACATTATTTCTAAATCACACAGAACATCCATTTCCAGCTATTTGTCAGTCATTCAGCGTTAGCTCAACACAACAAAACCACAGCTGCGGCTGTGAGAGCTCAACCCTGTTCTGTGCATCGCCACAAGCCAACGCTTGCTACTGACTCCATAAAAAGCAGAAAGTCATTGCTAAAACTTTCATAGACTTGGTCTGTTACTTGGCTTTTATTCTCCACCCCCTGCATGAGGTGTCATGTGGGTGATGGAGGAATGTTTTTGTCAGGATGCTGAATGAAGGGCCCCAATTTCAGTTCCAGGCTACAATGCAGACTTGTTTCTGACTCAGTGCAGGTTGCTGTGCACAGGTTTTAGAGCCTTTCAACAAGGGACTCAATTCCCGTGACTTTCCATCTAAACTAAAAACATACATGTGAGCACTCTGCTGACAGAGAATGCATACACATTTTTAAATGTTTTGGCCCATTCATCTCTGTGTTACAGTTTAACCCTCTGGCAGGCTGTAAGGCTCTGTGCATCAGTATTTTATATATCACTCTTGTGAGATCCCACCTGGAGTACTGTGGGAGTTCAGCTCTGGGGCCCCCAACACAAGAAAGACCTGAAGGATATGTCTTTAAATTGGAGAGGCATGGATTTGACAGATGGATCACTCTGTGGGTCAGGAATTGGCTGGATGGTCACACTTAGAGAGTTGTGGTCAATGGCTCGATGTTCAAGTGGAGAGCGGTGACAAGTGGTGTTCCCCAGGGGCTGGTATTGGGACAAGTGCTGTTCAACATCTTTGTTGCCAACATGGACAGTGGGATGGAGTGTGCCCTCAGCAAGTTTGATGATTACACCAAGCTGTGTGGTGCGGTCAGCAGGTGGGAGGGAAGGGATGCCATTCAGAGGGACCTTGACATGCTTGAGAGGTGGGCCAATACCAGCCTCATGAAGTTCAACAAGGCCAAGTGCAAGGTTCTGCACCTGGATCAGGGCAATCCCAGTCACAGCTACAGGCTGGGCAGAGAATGGATTGAGAGCAGCCCTGAGGAAAAGGATTTGGGTGTGTTGACTGACAAGAAACAAAAAAAGAGCCAGCAGTGTGGTCTCACAGCCCAGAAAGCCAACTGTATGCTGGGCTGCATTAAAATGAGAGTGATCAGCAGGTTGAGAGAAGTGATCCTGCCTCTCTACTCCACTCTTGTGAGACCTCACCTGCAATACTGTGTTCAGCTCTGGGGCTCCCAACACAGGAGGTATATGGACCTGTTGGGTCGAGGCCAGAGGAGGCCATGAAGATGCTCAGAGGGCTGGAACACCTCTGCTACAGAGACGGGCTGAGAGAATTGAGCTTATTCAAGCCCAGAGAACGGATGGCTCAGAAGGGACCTTATAACAGTCTTCCAACACCTAAAGGGGGCCTACGAGAAATATGGAGATGGACTTTTTATAAATGTAAGTAGTGATAGGGCAAAGAGGAATGGCTTTAAACTGAAAGAGCGGAGATTTAGATTAGATATTAGACAGAAGTTCTTTACTGTGAGGGTGGTGAGGCACTAGCACAGGCTTCCCGGAGAAGCTGTGGCTGCCCCATCCCTGGCAGTGTCCCAGGCCAGGTTGGAACTGGTCTGGTGGAAGCTGTTCCTGCCCGTGGCAGGGGGCTGGAACTAAGTGATCTTTAAGGTCCCTTCCAACCCAAACCATTCTATGATTCTGTGTTTTTTAACCATCTTTGGCAGAGAAATCAATGACATGAAGAGTTTGAAGTAACACAGAAACACACTGAGATGCAAAAAAAGTTTAAGTTTCCCATCTTATAACTTTACCCTTTCCATAACCTAAACTGACATGGCCACCAAACAAATCCACACTTGCATCTTGAGAGATATTTCATTAGAAAGTAAGAAAAGATAGTCCTTTAGAAACATGCAGCCAAATACACCCAGAGAAAGAGCAAGTGCCATTAAAAGATGGTTGGTGATGAGAAGTTTTGGTCTCAGCAAATATTAAACCAGCTCTAAGGTCTGCTCGTCATATAGCCTCTGCTACTGGTTCTATTTGACAATTTCTTTGGCTCATTCCTTAAGAATTAATGAAAGCTGAAAACAATAAAACATCTGTCTCTGTTTTTCATTATTTGTCACATCTTACATTAAGAGATTCTTAAAAAGCAATTAGAAAAAAAACCCCAAACACTCTCCAAAGCTGCTTTTTCCATGGTTCCTTGCTACACAACCACTGAGTATTTGTGGTAGGACTCTGTGCTGAGTTTCCAATGTCATTCAGTAAATATGAAGAACACAACCCTGCAGTGGTTATGATAAATTGCCATCAAATGATAGCCCTGCAACTAACTGATTTACAATATCAGACTTAGTTCCTTGCAGTCATAGCAAGACTGATTCACCAGTACTGACACCAAGAATTCGATGTACAGACAGGCACAAGCCACAGGGCTCTTTGATGTTCTTCCCACATCATCTTGCCTGGAGCAGTGTCCATTTCTGTCCCTGAAGGCTGAAGACTTCACTGGGCAGAGTACTAATCCAGGACTGAGAAGTCCTGAGGTTTCTCCAATTCTATCATTGGCAATATCAATCAAAGTTACTTCCAATGGCTCAGCATCCTTGTGAAGACAGTATTTAATGCCTTACAAAGTACAAAGTCAAGTATCTTAAGGGCTACTCTTCTTGCCAGATGGCATTGCAACAAAGAGAGGATATACGTGCAACACTCAGCATCACCTGTGGCAGGCTGAGCATCTACCTGTGGTTCAAGAGCATCTTCAGTTTGGATTTAGATTTAGATTTCAGTTCAACTACATCAAAAGCACAGGTCAGGACCTGGCCAAGGCACATTTCTAAATGCATATTTCCTTCTCTATTAATGATCACTGGTTACTAAATCAACACTCACTCAACTTAGAAAACATTAAGGGCTGTGCCAGGTATGCTGAAAATGAAGCACATGCTTCAGAGCTTTCTTAAACTGAAGCTTAAGACTTTACATCACTGTTTACGAAGATGCCTGAAACAAACTGAAAGTCAGTTGTGAGTTCCGTTCAATCTTTATTGGACTGTTGAGTCCCAGCACCCAAAGTTGGGCCACAATAGAAATGAAGAGAGGTGCAGTGGCTTTCTGCCTTTTTGGTCTTGCCAAACTCTCTGCAAGGCTAACGGGTGTTTTCCAAGAAGGAAAACAGGACTACACTGAGCAAACTTTGACGGTGCTGGGAGCTTCAAAGCAATGCCTTCTGCATATGCTTTAATAAATGCAAGTATTACACAGCTCTCAGATATCATTAGCACTCTGCACGATAAAGTTCCTGCTATGCACACTGTAATTGCAGTGCTGCTTGACACACATCGTTTTAAAAGGTTATGTGCTAAGCAGACTACAGTTGCAGGTAAATAACACTTTCATATTCCATCTAGGTAAGGTTATGACAGGTTTAAAAGCATTACAGTTTTCACTTAATATGCTATCACTTCAAAATCCATAGTGTAGTAAAAATGCTGCAAAAATGATGATTTTATGGAATGAAATTAGAGTATATTTCCTGAAAGCAGCTGCATTATAATGGTTCATTTTTATTTAGCATTACACTTCTACAGATCCTTTCTGGGACTTAAGTACTTGCTTCCAAATGTCAGTTTACGAAAGCAAGCACTCCCTATCTCAGCCATAGCCTTTTATTATGTTCACTAGTTGCTTTTACAGTCAATATTGGGCTAGAAAACAAACCAGAAAGCCTGGTGAATTAGCTTCTGCATCGTGCTGACTATCAACAGGGAGGAGGCTGCTATGTCAGATCAGTCAACTATGATGTTCTCCAAAGAAGCACTTGCAAGGGGAAGCCGCCACTCCTGTTCCATGTACGAAATGTTGCACTTTCAAAAGTACAATGTCATTCCACTTGTCACCACTTTCAGCACTCATCTTTAAATGAATTTAGCACTCTGAAAGGTGCCAGATAAGCTGACCCTGAACATCTATTTGCAAACATCAAGCTTCAAGGACTGTAGAAGCACCATGTCTTAGCCTTTGTTCAACTTCTTGCTTCGTATGTTCCATACCTTGCTTCATAGGCACTAGAAAATGCTGAAGTTTGTCAAATGCATAAATTTCCATTTTAAGAAAGAAACCAGGCCAGTAGTACAAAATTCTGCAGAATCATAGAATAGTTAGGGTTGGAAAGGACCTTAAGATCATCTAGTTCCAAACCCCCTGCCATGGGCAGGGACACCTCACGCTAAACCCTGTCACCCAAGGCTCTGTCCTGCCTGGCCTTGAACACCATCAGGGATGGAGCATTCACAACTTCCCTGCGCAACCCATTCCAGTGCCTCACCACCCTCACAGTAAAGAACTTCCTCCTTATATCCAATCTAAACTTCCCCTGTTTAAGTTTGAACCCATTACCCCTTGTCCTGTCACTACAGTCCCTGATGAATAGTCCATCCCCAGCATCCTTGTAGGCCCCCTTCAGATACTGGAAGGCTGCTATGAGGTCTCCATGCACCCTTCTCTTCTCCAGGCTCAACAGCCCCAACTTTCTCAGCCTCTCTTCATACAGGAGGTGCTCCAGTCCCCTGATCATTCTCATGGCCCTCCTCTGGACTTCTTCCAACAGTTCTATGTCCTTCTTATGTTGAGGACACCAGAACTGTACACAATACTCCAAGTGAGGTCTCACGAGAGCAGAGTAGAGGGGCAGGATCACCTCCTCTGACCTGCTGGTCACGCTCCTCTTGATGCAGCCCAGGATATGGTTGGCTTTCTGGGCTGCGAGCACACATTGCCTGCTCATGTTCATTTTCTCATTGATCAACACCCCCAAGTCCTTCTCCACAGGGCTGCTCAGAATCTCTTCTCTGCCCACCCTGTAGCTGTGCCTGGGATTGTTTTGACTCAGGTGTAAAAAGTGATGATTGTTGGCCCGGAGTCAGCACACTCACTCCATCCATCCATCCATCCATCCACCCATCCATCCATCCATCCATCCATCCATCCATCCATGCATCCATCTCAATATAAACCCAGCTTTCTTGCACGTTAGTATTACTGCTACAGAGAAGAGCCTTCAGCTGATTGCCATCAAGCTCAAGGTACACAAACATTGCAATTTCCCTATGTCAATTAAAAATGCATCTGTCAGTACCCTGCCCTGATCACTGTTTCAACTTCTACTGCCCAGATGACATGCAAACACAAAGCCCTGTTGCCCAATGTTTGTGATCAAATGGGTATGCTCTCTCAAACCTGTCTTACATTCATCAAATGAAGCCTTGTGCGCCAGCTAGGAACAGGAGGCTGTGGGTGGAGCTGAGGGAAGCTAACCTACAGAGTTATGAAGAAACAGGCTGCATGTGGGGCTACACAGATAAGTCACAAGTGAAGGTCTGGGAAGAGCACAAGAAATAATGTTAGATGACCATTGAATCAATTCACAACAGGTTTATGCCTTACTTTTTTATACGATTGAAGAGGGAGGGCTGAATTGATTGGCCACACTTTTGTGAGCTGCAACTCGCTCTCACCATAGCAACACTGTGGTGCTGAGGGTATGTGTGCTAACTTTGACTGAGATAGAGTTAATGTTTTTCATAGTACCTAGTATAAGGCTATGTTTTGGATTTATGCTGACAACAGTGTTGATAACTCAGGGATATTTTAATTACTGCTCAGCAGATATTTATGCAGAGTCAAGGCCTTTTCTGCCTCTCACCCCACCAGTGAGCAGACTGGGGGTGCATGAGGAGTTGAGAGGGGCCACAGCCAGGACCACTGACCCCAACTGACCCAAAGGATATCCCATACCATATGACATCATGTTCAGCAATAAAAACTGTGGGAAGAAGAAGGAAGGTACGATGGTGCTTATTTTCCCAAGTAACCACTACTTAAGATGAAGCTCTGCTGTCCTGGAGATGCTGAACACCTGCCTGCTGATGGGAAGTGGTGAATAAATTCCTTGTTTTGCTTTGCTTGTATATGCAGATTTTGCTTTACCTGTTAAACTGTCTTTATCTCAAACCATGAATTCTCTCCCTTTTACCCTTGCGATTCTCTTTCCCATTCCACTGGCAGGGGAAGGGCTGTGTGGGGCTTAGCTGCTGGCAGGGGTTAAACCATGACAGTCCATTCTGGTGCCCAACAGGGGGCTCAAAGGGTTCAAGTTAAAACCAGATTTGATTGCAATGTGCTACATCAAATTTATAGCTATTATTGCCGTTCAGCTATTAATTGGTGGGCTCCTGTGCTTGCCATGGGACTTGCTTACCTTACTTTGTACAAATCTCGTGCTTATTAGTGGCTGGTTTTAATTTTTCCCCTTTTTGTAGTGCTGTACTGCTTATCATCTTACTCTGTTGAGCCTAGGAACATTTTTTTTTTGCTAACAGCAATGGCCATATGCCTGGGCTGGCAGATGGCCAGGACATTGCTGCTATTTCTGTGCTGCTGTACTGGACAGGCTGAAACTTCAGTCAAAGGAACTATGACCCATGGATGAATCTATACAGGAGCATAACACCCTGAATCATCTGTGGTCATGGTTATGTCTCTACCAGAGCAGGTCTAGCTCTGAAGGGGTCATGACCCAAG
The DNA here is from genome assembly GCF_963264785.1 of Psittacula echo. Taxonomy (NCBI): domain Eukaryota; kingdom Metazoa; phylum Chordata; class Aves; order Psittaciformes; family Psittacidae; genus Psittacula; species Psittacula echo. The sequence continues at coordinate 44,535,279 of NC_137742.1, read as the reverse complement.
CATAAGTCCATGTTGCAGCAGATACACCTTGAAGCATCAGTGGCTGTGCATGAGGCCATGATGGAGCAGGTGTGTTGCTAAAAACATTGTGGCCCATGGAAAAGGGCACACTGGAACAGATGCAACCCAAAGCAACTGTGGCTGTTGGCAAGTCTATGCTGCAGCCTATATACCGCTGAAGAGACTGTGGCTCATAGATAAGGCTCCACTTGGAACAGACACACTCCTAAGGAACTTCAGTCTGTGGATAAGAACACAGGCAAGGGGAGGAGTTCATTGCAATGTTAAATACAATGGTCTGGTCCAAAGGGACCAGAGATGTAGATTGTAATGGAACTACCTTTAAACTGTTGTAACACAGGATTGGAGTTGCATGTTATACGAATTCCTATGGCAGGTACCACTTGCTACTGATCATTGCAACGTTAAACCAAATAATCTGGACTAAAGGGCCCAAAGGTGGAGAATGTAACAGATATACCTTTAAATTATTGTAACCCATGATTTCAGTTGCATACTAGATGAATTACTATAGCAGAAACCACGTGAATCAATGGAAGATTAACCTTATGAGAAGCAGTGAAAATGCAATAGTGAACTCACAAGAGCTGGCTTTGGTACCCAGTAACTCCATACAACAAAATCTCTTCTGTCTTGATATACCACTATAACAGATGGAGCCCAAAGTAATTGACTAAATACTCAGTGGACAATTTGTGGATGCATGTGGACATTTTGCAGACATTTTACAGGGGTGGTCCATAGGAATGGGAATGATACCTGTGTAATATACCTAAGGATGTAAAGGGGAGTTGTAGGTAATGAGAATCTATTAGACAGTAGAGGACCTGAGCTTAATGTAAATAGTACATAATAGGGGGTGGACAATGTGCTGGTTTTGGCTGGGATAGAGTTAATGTTCTTCATAGTACCTAGTATGAGGCTATCCTTAGGATTTGTGCTGGAAACAGTGCTGATAACTCAAGGATGTTTTAGTTACTGCTGAGCAGTACTTGCACAACATCAAGGGCTTTTCTGCTCCTCACTCCAAACCACCAGCAAGTAGGCTGGGAATGCACAGGGAGTTGGGAGGGGACACAGCCAGGCTATCTGACCCCAACAGACCCATGGAATATCCCACACAATGTCATGCTCAGCAATAAAAGCGGGGGAAGAAGAAGAAGGTGGGACATTGAAGTGATGGTGTTTGTTTTCCCAAGTCACCATCATGTGAGATGGAGCCCTGCTGTCCTGCAGATGTCTGAACACCTGCCTGCTGATGGGAAGTGGTAAATGAATCCCTTATTTTGTTCTGCTTGTGTGCACAGCTTTTGCTTTACCTGTTAAGCTGTCTTCATCTCAACCCACGAGTTTTCTCACTTTTACGCTTGTGATTCTTTCCCCCATCCCACTGGAGATGGAGGGAGTGGCTCTGTGGGGCTTAGTTGCTGGAGGGTGCTAAACCACAAGAATATGAACAGGGCTTTGGGGCTCCAGAGCCACACCATAGGATGCTGCATGGATGGGACAGGGACTAGCTGGAACAGGGAGTCTGTTCCTGCTAAATGCTGGTGGCCATGTTTGGAGATGCTCCAGCACTCCTGAAGAGGATGTCAAATCCAACCCCCAGCCTTTGCAGGCATTGCATTACATAACCATTTCCCCCCTTTCTTTTTAGATTTCTGTCTTTAAGTAGTTGATTGCTCTTAATTCATGTAGTAAAAAGCACAGCAGCAAACTGCACATCCTTGGAAAAGAGAGTTCCTCATTTATGTTCAGCGTTCCCAGGTTCCCACGATTCCTACAGTGACATTGCAGTAATGTGTCACAGCGCTTTGTATGTTCTCTAAAGACTAGTGATACTTTTTCTGCCAACAGGATAAAAGTAATCTTTTTACTTTGCAAGCCCAGTGAACCCGAATGACTAACCCATGGGTTCCAGCCTTGATCTTGCCCAATGGCATGGCTGGCTTGACTGCTGCATCTCTCCAGAGCCCTGCTAATCTCAGACTTTTTGCAGTTCAGAGTGGCAGTCTTGGAAGCAGCAATCCAGTTCAGCATATGCTTAAATTAACTGTTTTGTGACAAGTATATACTCAGTCTCTTTAACACATCTGGATCTTAGTTTGTCAAACTGGAATGAAGCTATAGCTTTGGATTCATTTGTCAAACTGGAATGAAGCTATAGCTTTTGATTCATTTGTTCACCCTCTCCTAAAAGAGCATCCTGTATACCTGCAGTGTTACAGCATTTCAGGGTAGTTTTTGCTATTTATGTTTTGGTCTTCTGACTTGTTTTCCCATCTCAGGATGATATAACTGCAAAGAAATGTTCTCTGCAAAAATTATCATGTCTTATTGCTAAAACTGAAAACGTCTCCTGTCTTGGTGAACATCTGCTCTTTCCCCATCATAAAATGATGGCAAATACTCTTCTCAGCACAAGAAAAAAATCAATAATTGTTATTTTCATTTCTTCAATGCCCTGGCCTTGCAGACAAAGTCAATGTCTCCTCTTAAAATATCATCAGTCCTGCCATGTCCACTTGCTGAAAAGCAATACATCACTTTCACAGTCACAACAAACCATACCACTCTAGCACGAGATTACTGAATTATGAATAAGGCAGATTATTAGCCAATAGCTAAAGATGTGTCCTTTCATTTTCACTTTTAACCCTGTTTTAGTTCATCTCTATTCAAAAGGGGCTTATGTCTAGAGTTCTTAATTAATTCCATCAGTGGTCTTGTCAGAAAATTGAAACAATATCTAGAACAACATCTATTCCACTTTAAACTTTCTCTTTACTTGTGCAACATCAGTTCAATATTGTGTGTCAGCTTTGTGTCACTGGAGATAAAATTTTTCTTATTAGTTTCTATGAAAGCATGAGCAGTGTGGAGATCAAGAAACACCAATTACTCAGAGTTTCACATAACACGAGAACCAGAAGACAACATAAGGAATTTGCAAATGACAGGTTCATAACAAACAGAGTAACCATGTCACATAACATACAATTGTTTGTGGAACTCATTGCCACAAGATACTGCTAAACTCTAAGGGTTACCTGAGATCAGAAAGTGATTAAACACACTCATGGAGGATAAAACCTGACAAGGACTATCAAAAACAAAGATACCATCTCTGTTCCAGGAAGCAACTGAGCTCCAGGGTGCTGGAGGCTAAGAAAGTACATGAGGGAAATATTAATATATGCTTTATATGCTTAACCTGTTTTCATACTATTCTGTAGGCACTGGTTTCTCACTGATGACAGGATCCTGGACTAGAAGGGCCTTTGGAGAAGTTATTTCTACTTTCCTATATAGATGGGACACACATTGCAATATGCAGTTCTTGCCAAACTTACCAGCAATGCTTATGGAGATCTAGACACAATTCTGTCAAAAGGGTGGAATGAAGGAGAGGTATCACATGAAATTAAAATAGGTGAAGGAGCTAATGTATCTTACAATTCAGCATCTTCCAAAGGTCTTTTTGAATGCTAAGTTGAAAGGATATAGAAACTGTGTCTATTGTTGTTTTTTACACAACATAGTATCATATTGAGTCAGCCACATGTACAGGATAATTAATAAACTGTAGTAGTTACTGCATTACAGAGCGCTTACTCTTCCATGAAAGGAAGATGAAGTGCCCTGGAGGTAAGATCAGATAAGTGCTATGAAGAAGGAGATAAGATTCACATCTCTGATTAAAATAAATGTCTCCTATCACAGGGGCAGAAGGAAAGCTAACTGAGTAGAAATCTGCAGCACTGAAAAGTAGTAGATTACAGCTCTTCAGTGTCCTAGGATGAAGTTTGTATGAATGATAAAAAGAAGTCTGTTCCTTTACAATGCAATTTGTTTTACTTCAAAATGAGAAAAATTTCTAATGTTAAGCAATAAATGATAATCTAAGTGAAAAGAATGGGAGGTATACTGTATAAAGTGAAAAGGAAGACAACTTCAACAGTGGATTTCAATTAATTCATGGGACATTTAGATCTGTTTCTGAAGGTGAGAATTCAGGACGCTGGTGAAAAAGCAGGGAGATGGGATTACTGTAAGCCACAGCAGACTTGGCACATTCAAACAGATGGCTTCCCCTTTCTAAAACACCTTTTATTCTCCTAATGTGTCATATCAAGTTATGCCATAGCATACAGTTACTGATCAATCCACCAGCAAAACTTGCAACTCAGAATATTGAGCTCATGTGAAGTCCTGGATTTTGCTTTACAAAAAGTTATCACTGTATCACTTATACCCTACCACTATTTCCATATCTGAGTATCTGTCTGCTGGTTGTACCAGTGGATGAAAAGAGGCATCAGATACCAGCACACAGGCAGCGGGAACAACTCATGTTAAAATCTTCACAGGCTCTGGGATGATCATCTACTGTGTCCAAGTCAACAGCAAAACAATTTTGCAAAGCTATATTAAAGGAACTATAGCTACCTCCTTTTTGATTTTCAAGGCAAACAGTTTGCAAAATATTGAATTCCACTTTTATATTAATCCCGAGTAGCCTGGGCTACCAGGGCCAAGGAGGTTTTTAAAAAAACCCTTTGATATGCAGTGGGAAACTGGCCTCTGCAAGTCTACATCATAGTTGAAATCCTAACTTCTGATTACTTTTTTAGATAGGGGGTTTGATGTGTGGTGTGGTGATATGCTAGCTGAACTGCACATTCAGTACGTACAAGGAGCAGTTACTCGAGTGCAGACTCTGAAAGCCAAGTATCATACTATATAAACCAGTTTGTGTTCACTGGGAAATCTCTACTCCTGATGTCAAGTCTGAAGGTGTTTCTCAATTACTAGAGATCACAACCTTTTCCCATATTTTACTGAAAACCACATTTTTTTTCAGATTTACTGTAGGTTAACATAGCATGTCTGGCTCTATTGGTCATGTCAAATTATATCACAGGAGGAGAGGGGAGCAACAGAGGCTTGTAGGTTTACTTCTCCCTTATGAGCCACAAAAGTTTATCTATAAAGTACACGGCATGTAAGTACCACAATTTTTAGTTGAAATGTCTCAGATATTCCAGTTCTTTGAATTTTGTTAGATAGCCTCTCCCCTTCTCCCCCAGATGCCAATAAACAAGGCAATGGCAAGGTCCTTTGCTTATTTTCTTCTTTTCTGCAGTCTTGGTGATGTTTTCTGCTTCTCACTTTTTCTGGGCCGTAATTTGTTTACATAAGCTAGAAAACATGAGAAAAAAATCACTAAAATAGAACAGAAAAAAAAATCTGTTGTTTTACTTCCATGAATTCTAGTTCTGTCTCCTTACTTGTACCATGACATCATTCTGTGAGCTGAAACAGGTATTTGTTTTGAAATGTGGCACCATCAAGCAACACACAATATGATCATTAAAAATATCAGTAACTGCTATTGCCACAGAAAGAAAAAATTAAAAAAATTACCCATTCCTGCAGCTTGCAAAAACTAAATTGTTCTTATCAAATTCATATGTAGAATTTGATAAGAAGCTATGATTAACGTATTGTTCTTGGACACAAGAGTCAAAGTATGGCCCAAGCCATGATGAAATCATTGTGTAGCTCTTGGCTGAATTTCATCACTGTTGTAAAGGGAGAATTTACACCAGCAGAGGGCTTGGAACCACAAATTTGGTTTTAGGTTTTATATTGGGGTTTTTTTCTTCTTTCTTTTCAGTGCCTGTCTCTACCCCTTAGCACTGTCATTTTCCATTTGGAAGCATTACACTGTGTTGTGTATGCTAGAGTTCCTGGAATTCACGACTGCGTTTGTTTAATACCAACACTGAGCTGTAAATTATGCCTGTGATGCTGAGGCATCTTTCCTTCTGCCTCTAAAATGAGGCCAGATAATCTCTTGACATGCAAGCATTTACAGAAAGTGTCAGTCGAGTAAGAAATGCCCCCTAAAATTTTCCTGGGTGGATCTATTCCCTGATGGCATGTCATCAGAGTAGTGGTTTGGCTTTCTGACATAAAGCCTGTGGAACATGCTCATTACTGAGCGATCCGGGGGAACAGAGGAAGAGCACAGCAATCTTTGAAAGGATTTAGGATTCTGAATCAGCACTGCTGCATTTCAGGTAAGGGTCTCCAAAGATTTAATAGATACAGATTCCCATATCACACCATGGACTGTGCAAGATCCTCCTCACATCCTTCACCAAATGCTAGTGGTGTGTGGACAAAGGAGAAGAGGTAACTGGGAAAGAAACCCACAACTACACCTACTCTCCCTGCATTTCTAGCACATATTTTCCAGTGCCCCAAGGGAGCATTCTGGAACATCTTCTACCTCCTCCTAGGATGAAGCTACTCCTTACTGTAACCATGCAGCTCTGAGGTACTTCCTTTCTCTTGCGTGCTCACCTTCTTGTCTTGATGAATAAAAAACCTATGGAACATTGAATTCTCTACTTGCTGCACTGCTGTAACACTATAATTAACTCAAAATCAATGCATGAAGGTAATTCTAGTTTCACTGCTCAAACAAAAGCAGGATCTGCAACAAAATGAGAACTCAAAGGTTAGATGCTCCTTTTTTCGTTTGTTTTTTAAGCAGGTTGAAAATTTACATCAAGAAGTTAGGCCAGTAATTTTTTTTTTGAGATCTCTTATTGTCAAAAGTACAGGTCAACTGTATGATTGTCAATATAAATCTTACATGCAGCACTTCCAGACTCCCAAGTTGCCTAGATGCAAGGAGGTCCTGGAGACATCCAAAATAAGCCAAGTGGGAAATTAATGTCTTGTATTGTTAAGACAACATATTTCTTTTTTTTTTTTGGGGGGGGTTTTGTTCTGAGGTTTTGACAGGCCCGATGTTTTGAACAGTTCAGGAATATTTCAGGCTAGGAGTCCACATCAATTTCTGTGAAAATCTGGTACTAAACCAAGTCACATATAAATTAGACTGGCAGTAGATTTTTGACCTATGCTTCTATAATGCCTATGTGAATGAAGTCCTGATCTACACAAGGCTCCTACACACCCTTGCAGTATATATACATAATAATAATGTTTTTCTTAGCCACTTGAAAGAAATTACAAATGGGCTTATCATAACAGATGCGTTTTACCTTGGTTATATGACAGTGGGTTTCTATAGCCCTAATACTGTTCTGTATTTCAGAGTGTTTTCCACCTGCTTCAGGTGAAAACTTTTGAAATATTGTTCCATAAAGTCTGCATTTCCTTTTAAAGTTATGCCAGTTTACAAAACCTTTTGGACATGTTCAGGGTGATCCACACAGAGTATTCTCAAATGCACTTGATGTTGTTATTAAAATGTTATGTGTTTCAGGCCTTAATATACAGTTATCTTTGTTTTCTTGCCAGACAAATCTATTATTCTTTCTGTGTATTAAGCTGTCACTTTCACCTAACCCTGTATCCTGGCCTTCGTGGTTATTTACATTGAAAACATCCCTGGATCTTGTATCCATTAGGATAGTTTCATTTTATGGTTCATCGTGGCCCACAGGAAGGGGGTGGTTCTTGCCTTCCCATTAGCTTTGACCCTATACTTAGGCTGCAGTCCCATTTTATTTTCCTTTCCTCTCTACTAGATAGGAGTTCCCTTCCAAGACACTTCAGTCATCAACCTCGCTAAGAGGCTTTTGTTAACAAAAACCAGATGCATGACTGTTTTCTCCTGAAAGGAACTTCATCCTGCCATAACGATTTTGAGTTTAGAAACCACTTAATTCTCAATGATTCAACATGGGTCAACAGACCCATTCTCAGTGAATGCCCCAGCCTTCCATAATGTCTTAAGTGAGTGTTTATACAAGTCTTATGTTCATTTTACCAGTTGGCTTATGAATGGCTAGCTAACACTGTCAAAAGAGAGTGCCTTGCTGGCATGACAATTCCATATGAATCCTGACATTTTAAATTAACGTTCCCTATGTTGCTGAACAGTGTATTTGATCACTTTAATTTGCTTTTCAATTCTTTTGAAGGCTTTGCACAGTTATCCCTGTACGAGTGATTTGGTATTCTACTGCTGAGAACCATAAACTAGGTAGTGAAGAAACAGGATTAAAAGAAGATCATGAAGACTGTCACAAAATGTGTGCCACTTAATTTTGACATGTTGCTTACATTAGTCACACAGAATAATATTTATAGCATGATAGTAAATGCCCTAGTGTGTGGTGTCCCTGCCCATGGCAGGGGTTTGGAACTAGATGATCTTAAGGTCCTTTCCAACCCTAACTATTCTATGATTCTATTTAAGTTGTACTGAGATCTCACTGTTACGGCCAGTATGATACCTTGGCTGGAAAGCAAGAAGTGCCTCCAGTTTTCTGTGAGAATTGTTGAGCTAAGGAAATGGTCAAATGGGAGTCAGTCATCTGAAACCCAAAAATAATGCCACATCTACTTTCTCTGCCTGTTTTGAAAAGGTAACTATGAATATTGTATGTGAGCTCATGCTTATACCAGACAGAAATTAAGTCTGACAATTCCTGAAAAAAATTCAATCCAACTTCTCACTCTTTAAGGTCAGACAGCTACCCAACATCCATGTCCTCTGTGACAGGTGTGACACAATAATGGCAGAAGAAAGTTATTGCCTCCAAGACTGTCTTGGCCTTAAACAAAGTAGGGGAAAACTTTCCCTGTTAAACAAACTGAATATGGGTTACTTCACCTGATGGACAATTATTCAAATAAGGACCTCTTTAGGCCCAGCAGCAGCACTTTAATGAAGAAGCATTTACTAAACAAAACAACACAACAGTGTAGCCCCGTGACATGGGGAAAGGAATCAAATACCAACAGAAGAGAAAAGAGGGTGAGGGGTTGGGAGGAGCACAGAAAGTGAACAGGAGCTGAGGAAAATCAAAATAGTCACAAGCATAGACCAGGGCATGCAGGAACGTATGACCAGTCAGCCTCCTATCTATTGAGTCTCCAATAAGCAAGCACACGAGCAGCCATGTGAGCACATGTCCTACATAACCCTCTTACTTACTGCACTCAGTCCCCTTATGGACTGGCTGAAGCCTGAGAAGACTCTTTCAGCCCGTCTTTCATGTGCCTTTCAGTTATTTTGGTAAATACCCAGTAACATTAACAATCTCCTGCATAAAGGGACTTATGGTCAAAACACTGCCAAGTTATGAGCAATCTCAACCCTTTCCTGCTTCAGGGAAAGAATGAAATATTCAAAATGACACTGTTGAAAATAACAGAATATTCAGATAATAAACATTATTTCACCTTTCCAGCATGTAGGACACAAAAACTGCTGCATCCTTCTGATTTGGTTTTCCTCCGTAAGAGATGGGTAGGGAATGAAAGAGTAAGGCAGAAATGGAACCTTCTCTAAGAAAACAGAGAGACAAATTTCTGCTGCCCTGAAGGACCCCACAGGCCCTTACTGGTAGGAGACAAGGCAACTTCTACTGACTCCTGGGGATTTCACAAGTTGTAAGCAGCTGTCAGAAAGCCCTGATGAAACTGTGCTTTTCATCTGTCACCACTAGAAATAGGGCTTTCCCTGGAGGTAGGGAGCACAGTCTCTCTGGGCAAGCCTGCGGACTCTCCTTAGGTGAAACTCAGGCAGAGGTTTGGAGAAAGACCTACAGCATGCAGACTGACCCCAGATTTCAAGGGGCCTTGGGATTATGTCTGCCACCACAAGGAGTTCCCTCCAAAACAGTTGATGCATTTGTGTTCTGTCTTGCAAGAGAGTACAGGTTTTGGTTATCCTGCATTTGCACCAGACATTTCTTCTTCAACCTCTAACACTGGGCCAACAATTCTTTACCATTCCTGTCCAAGTCCTTGTCCTGTGAGAAGCCTAAATTGAAATACACAACTGGCAAGTTCAGCACCTGTAAATATCTTTATTATTTTTGTTCAAGGCTTATATTCCATGATTATGCTTTAGCATAAGGGTGAAATTAATCTCCGTGGGGCCATGCCAAGGTCATGCTGTAGAAGTTGCTCATGATGCTCTCAGCTGGAGGGCAAGGGAGGACCTTCTATACACTTTCTGCTGATTATTAGCACTGGGATGGATGCCAATCACTATAACGTATTTGCCACAAATTCACCTCCAGCATAACTAATTTTAGCATGATATAATAATGGAAAAAATCTTGTTATCATTAATATTATCCTATTTTTATTATTTAAAGATATTAAAATGCAATATTTGATGCATACTATAATATACTATCACTATGATAATACTATAAAATATATATAACATACTATGATGATACTATAAAATACTACTACTATTAACATTAATTATAAGAATAATCAAGAAAGTGAAAAATGCACTAACTTAAATTACAGCTAAAGCTGCATCTGTAAGCATGAGCTGGAATGCAGGTTCTAGAATTCAACCGTTTTGTACTATTTGAAAGAAATGGATAATATTACATTGTGCAATACTAGCCAGAAGTAGTCCATATGGAACTGAGCCCTAGATTTTTTTGTTCTGTATTGCCAATATAAAGAAGAGAGAATAATTATCTCTGTAAAGGAAGAGATGGTTGTATTTAGTCTAAAGACTGATAGAAGAATCACAATAACTTTTGACTTTTTTATCATGTTAATACATTGTGATTCAGATGTATCAGAAGCAGAAGAATGTGAGGATGAGATAAACAGAATAAAACTCAACAAGGCAGGAGAAAAGTTCATGTTTTACTTCTGGCCTGAGAACACCTCCCTTTAAACTTCTCTTACCCAAGAAATCCAAACTGATTTATGCGAACATCTCCCTAGGCTACCTACAGTAGCCTTGTTAGTCTATTCAACAAAATAACAGTGGTCAAAAGGCAGTTCTGCTCTTTGTGACAATTATTGATATTTTGAAATGCTTTTGATTCTGTATCAGGCAAAAGTACTGAACATTTTCACAGAATTAAATATTTGGAGCAGTTTTGAGAAAGAAATTGCGAAACGAAAAATATTGGTGTTTTCCAGCAAAACAAAACAGCCAGATGCTCCCAAAAGATTTAAGCTTGAATGGAAACTTAGGCCAAAATGTACTCAGATAATTAAAAATAAAATGTGACTGTGACTCAATTTAGGTCACATATTCTACAGCATGGTTATTGGTATTACACATTCTCCAAACTGGTTCTGAGGTGAAACAAAGATCTTCAGAGGTCTCTTAAGAAAAATCTCAGCAGTGTCTGCTGCTGGAGGGCTGGAGGGAATATTATGCATTTAGAGGGCAACTTGCTGCAGACAGGGGCATCTCCTTGAGTATGAGGAAGCCTAACATTCAGGGGATTCCCAGTGTGTTTCAGGCGCTGGGTGCTTTGGCACACTGACAGGTTGGCAGGGCCATGATGAGCAGCTCAATGCAATACCACTACTGTCTAAATTATTTCAATTATCACTTCCAGGAGTAATTCCTGGACGAATTCTTCCCCTGCTCAAAACAGCTCCATGTATAACTTAGATACTCAAGATCTGCACTGACAGAAGGCACGTTACAGAGAATGCACAGGTGTTTGTGCAAGATGCCCAAGATAAAGTATTGCAACCATTTAACAGAACAGATAAATAAATAAATAAATAAACACAAACAAAGAAAAAAAAAAAAAAAAAAAAAAAACACACACACACAAAAAAAAAACCCACCAAAAAATACCCCAGAAACCCAACCCCAAAAAATCAACCAACCAAAGAAAACAGAAAGGCAAAAAAGCCCCACCAAACGCCAAAAAAAGATTAGGCCTAGAAATGAAGAAAAAGACTGTCCAACAGCAACTAAATGCTCTACAGGAGGGGGCAGCATGTTTCTCGGCATCACAACCGGAATCTAGGAGAGCCCTTTCATCTGTTCCCATAAAAACGCACCCTGGTCTTCAAGCTGAATCTTTTCTAAAAGTCCCGTCCTGGCACCCACTACAAGTTAAGTCGTAGCAGAGAAAATACCATATCTTCATCTGAGTTAAGTTCCCATTCTCTTTCCCTTCTCTACAGTTCTCCTGATGAATGGCATCTGACTGGTTTCATATGCACAGAATGTGTATGTAACTCTTGCCCTTGTTTATGCCCAATAGGAAATTAGGGACTTCCCTATTTCTGTGGCATTTAGCTTGCAGGGTGCGAATGATGCCAGAGAGCTCATCTGTAAGACAGCAGGCATGTGGCAGGTGTGGTAGCCTCCTTTCAGCCCCAGCCAAGGGCATCTGCCCTTCAGCTCCTGCCTGCTGTAGGCGAATGCCTGCAACTCCATCTTCCCCTGGTGCGCTGTGCAGCAGGGGCACCCCTACTGCTGCCTGTCTTTGCAAGCACTGCCTGCCACAGCAGACATGGCCCTGCATACTAATTGGCACATTTAATGACTTTCTCCTGCTCTCCCCTCCTGTCTCCTCCTGAGCTGCAGTCTGGGAGCAGAGAAGCCCCGCTGCCATGGAAACAAAGCCTCCCAACACCCTGAACCTGCCCTGCCAACCTGTGGAGAAGATTCTGGTAGTGAAGCTCAAAAAAGGGGACGCCCGAGGGTATGTAAAGGAGGAGGTGTAGGAAGGGATAATGCTGACTGTGGTTGAGTGGATCTGGGCTGTTCTGCCAAGGCACTGCACTAGCTGAGCATATACTAGGCATAACAAAGCAGACATTAAGGGAAAAACCGGATTAACCTTCTATTACCTGCATTTTTCTCCCAAATGTTTCAAACGCTTCTAAACGGCCCCCCCCTCCCCCCCCCGCCCACTTACAATCTAGATCAAATACCCCTAATGCATGCACAGGCCATCTCACCAAAGGGGTTTTGACAATCCCAAATATGAATCACACACCAGAAGGACTATTTGTAGCCAGAAAAAGTGCTGATTATGGTGAGCAAAAGGTTCAAGGGGGCCCCAGGCCCTTCACAGCATAAGCTGGCAGAGGACAAGCCCCTGCCTAGACAATAAGGCTGTGATCCCATGCCCAGCCTTTCATTCCTGCCTCCCTTTCCCAGGACTGCAGTCACATGAAAACGTAGCCTTTGTGGCACTGTCTGTGTGCTCTGATACCTTTTTTGGGCAGGCACCTTATCCAACTCCAGCTCTGTGTTCAAAAATATTCTGGACCCTGCTTCAGGCTGTGTAGAAACGAGAACTCCACTTTTGCCCTCAGTTCTGCCTCCTGGGGATTTCTGGGCATATAATGAGGGTGAGTATACACTTAAATCTGCGCGAGCACCCAAATTTCACTGTCAGACACCATCACTCACACCCAGTCTCCTTGAAAGCTTTCAGGCCAGTAATGGAGAATCTCCTTTGGTGTCTTTTTTCTAAGCAAAGTTCTCAATGACATGATTTATTCATGCAGGGAGCCCTCAGAAAGTCATTAAAACTGGCGTGCTTACAAAAATACACAAACAAACAAAGCAAGGATGAAAAAAACCCACTGGATCAGCACTTACCTGAAGACTAAATGGAGCTGGTTATGTCCCAGGCAGACTCTCTCACACAAGAGATGTGCCAGATGTTTCAATTCTCATACCTGTCCCAGCCACTTGAACTACCAGCTTAAAGCTGGAAATTTTACTTCAGATCCAAGTCGGAGTGCTCTGTGCCATGAAGTGGTACAAGGTTTTGGAGTAGAAGCACCTAAGACACCCAGCAAAGGCCCTGATTGGTATTCCTGTGGGGCAGGTGAGTCTACTGCAGCACAGGCTGGGGAGTGCCGTTAGACAGGTCTTAAGCATAACAACTAAGGACAGAGATACTCCTGTTTGGCTAAAAAAGGGAAACTTTGGAGAACAAGCTGAAGTTTGCTTGGATTTTTTCTATTGGGGACTTTATGTGCTCTTGCACATTTCCCACTGACTTGAAGAGGAATGCCCCATTATAAACCTCAGTGCACTAGGTCTGTCACATGAGCTGCTACTACAGCACAAATTGGTGCATAAAAGGTGAAGCGCAGAAGGAGTGTTTGCAAGCCACTTACAAGAATGCCAAACCTAAGAGAGAAATCTGGTTTACAGGGTTTGCAGCATTTGTGTAAGCCTCCATTCTCACAAAACTGAGAGGGATTTTATTAAATTAGAAATGAAGTTTGAAACAGAAAATGTTAGAGGATTCCAGGAAGGGAAAAAGCACACATATAGAAGTAGGTTGTTCATGTTACTAGGAATGGCATTCACCTAAGTCTGAAGGCATACAGGTGTATCACTATCGTTAAAAAGAGCAACTATGCCAGAAAGCTGATAAAACACGGACAAAACCAGGCTGTCTGAATCTTTCTGAGCAGAGTGGGAAACAAAAGCTTCTGTAAGAAGTGATCCCACTCTACCAGTTCAGTGGTGTCCCACAGGGAGTTGGGATGAATGTGAACAAAGATGATCTAGCAGGCAAAGCATATGTGAATTTTCAAAACATCTTTAAGGCTATACGTCATAGAATCATAGAATAATTAGGGTTGGAAAGGACCTTAAGATCATCTAGTTCCAACCCCCCTGCCATGGGCAGGGACACCTCACGCTAAACCGTGCCACCCAAGGCTCTGTCCAACCCGACCTTGAACACTGTCAGGGATGGAGCATTCACAGCTTCCCTGGGCAAACCATTCCAGTGCCTCCCCACCCTCACAGTAAAGAATTTCTTCCTTACATCCAGTCTAAACTTCTCCTGTTTAAGTTTGAACCCGTTACCCCTTGTCCTATCACTACAGTCCCTAATGAAGAGTCCCTCCCCAGCATCCTTATAGTCCCCCTTCAGATACTGGAAGGCATGAGGCTATGAGGTCTCCATGCAGCCTTCTCTTCCCCAGGCTGAACAGACCCAACTTTCTCACCCTATTTTCATACGGGAAGTGCTCCAGTCCCCTGATCATTCTCATGGCCCTCCTCTGGACTTCTTCCAACAGTTCCATGTCCTTTTTATGTTGAGGACACCAGAACTGCACACAATACTCCAAGTGAGGTCTCACAAGAACAGAGTAGAGGGGCAGAATCACCTCCTTTGACCTGCTGGTCACGCTCCTCTTGATGCAGCCCAGGATATGGTTGGCTTTCTGGGCTGCAAGCGCACACTGCAGCCGGCTCATGCTCATTTTCTCATTGACCAACACTCCCAAGTCCTTCTCCACAGGGCTGCTCTGAATCTCTCCTCTTCCCAACCTGTAGCTGTGCCTGGGATGGCTCCAACCCAGGTGTAGGACCTTGCACTTGGCATGGTTAAACTTCATCAGGTTGGCATCAGCCCACCTCACAAGTGTGTCAAGGTCCCTCTGGATGGCATCCCTTCCCTCCAGCGTATCAACCGAACCACACAGCTTGGTGTCATCAGCAAACTTGCTGAGGGCGCACTCAATCCCACTGTCCATGTCACCGACAAAGATGTTGAACAAGACTGTTCCCAATACCGATCCCTGAGGGACACCACTCGTTACCGGTCTCCAGCCAGACATCGAGCCATTGACCACAACTCTTTGCATGCAGTCAGCCAGCCAGTTCTTTATCCACGGAGTGGTCCACCCATCAAATTGATGCCTCTCCAATTTAGAGACAAGGATGTTGTGTGGGACAGTGTTTAAGGCTTTGCACAAGTGCAGGTAGATGACGTCAACTGCTCTGCCCCTGTCCATCAGTTCCGCAGCCCCATCATAGAAGGCCACCAAATTGGTCAGGCAGGATTCCCCTTAGTGAAGCCATGCTGGCTGTCACCAACCACCCCCTTGTTTTCATGTGCCTTAGCATGCCTTCCAGGAGAATCTGCTCCAATCAAAGGTTATTAAAAACACTAAGCTGCTGCAAGGTTTAGGAAAAGCCTTTTTATGGACTGAGGGCTCGTTAAAGGACAAGAAGCAGCAAGCAGGACATCAAGATCACTTCTCAGGATAGAAAGGAGACAGTAATAGAGTTCCCAGAGGTCAGTGTCAGGACCAGCTACATCCAACATCTTCATTACGAACTTGGAGATTGGAGGTCATTGCCAATTCCTCAAAGCGTGGGAGTAATACTGAGTTCTTGGAGAGGCTTTAGAGAGTGGGATCTCACAAAACAAAGAGAGCCGGCAGCAGACAATGTTCAATGTGATTAATTACATGTGTGACAAATAGGTGTAATAGCCTACTAGTTCTATACCTAGCACTACGATTATACCCAGCGTTGGCAGCTACAACTCAGGAAGAAGGTTTTGAAGCCATCTCTGACATGAACAGCTCAGTGAGCAGCAGCTGTCAGAAAAACTCAGGACATAGAGAATCACTAGCACAGGTACTAAGAACACGTCACAGGGCATAATTCTGCCACTTTACACAGCCATGGGCCCCCTACATGCCTTTAGTGCTTTCTGCAATTCTGGTCTTCTCAGCTCAAAGAGGATATAATGTAATTGGGGAGGCACAGAAAAGGAGAACTAAAATGCTAAAGTTGAGGCTTAGAAAACCATTAAAGTGCTGGATAAAGTAAGGTCAACCAGCAACAACTGCAGAACTGTTATTAGCAAAGTCTGAAATACTGTAGCAAGAGAAGACTCAGTGAAATTAGCAGGAAATAAGTTCAATAAGTATTTTTTTACATAATGGGTATTAAACTTCTAGAATTTGCAGCCAGTTATGAAGAGGGAATGAAGATAGATATGAAGATATGTATCAGAAGGTGCAAACAAGGATTAGACAAATCCATGAATAACTGGTTCATAAACAGATAGTAATGTGAACTGGCAGGAATGCATCCTAACATACCTCGTCCATAGATTCTGAATTCCAGAACAGCGTAAGAAAACGCCCACAAGAAATGGTCAGAGATAGAGCAGATAGCTTACAAGCAAAAGTGATTTAAACTTAAGAACAGGCTCAGTCATTTCTTACAAAGGCTGGAGAGTCACATGCATATTGATCTTACTTGGGCAGGTCAGGACAGACAGGGTAGTGATCTGCCTTGTCAAAGTGAATTAGGCCAGAATGCTGCGCGCCATGCATCTACAAGATGTCTAATTTTGAAGACTGGACCAGTTTGCACCTCACTTTACTGCTTATTGTTATGTATCACATACATTTGACAGCAGGAGGGCTGGTCTAAACCTTCCATTTTGGAAGGAAATGAAAAATCTCCCTTGCATGTTGAATTAAAATGTAATGAAATGTTAGATGTTTAGCATTTCACAAGTCCTGGAGGGTTGGGTTTCTGAGCAGACAACCATGCTTGTGGGTAGTAGATAAAGACAGAGGGATTTGTGAATGTACTTCATCAATGCAACTGATCACATCCTTGCATCTGTTTCATTTTGGTTTGTTGTTTTTGTTTTTTTTTTTCTTTTTGTTTTTGTTGTTGTTGTCCTGGAGTGAAAGATTCCAGCTCCACTAGCAATCTAAATATGCATTATGGAAAACAATTTTAATTACAGGATCTAATAATGTTTTTCCACAAAATCCTGTTTAATTCTGCACATTTGCTAGACTGTGCTCAGCAAATGAGGGAACTGTTAAATATTTCTTCTTAATCCCATCAGTCAGTGATGCCTAACTCCTTCCACATCCAACTTTATGCAAATGGAACAGTCTCTCGAAATGTGTCAGTAGTGGGCTTTAACCATGCAAGGTTCAAATTGCAGCAGACGCACCTGCTGATCTACCTGACTAACTACAATGTCTCTGAACTGCTATATTAAATAGGTCAGCACCTGAACCAAGCTCAAGCACAGTGGTTACAGCAAGCCTGTTGTCTCTTTGCTGACTTTCAGAAGGACAGATGCTCTTCCCAGTTCTGGGATGCCCAGGAGAAGAATACACTGCCTGGCAGAGTACAATGGGAGAGCTGTGGCAGGAAGGACATAGCCCATGTTTCTCCAGATACTCATGCAGGAGCCAAGGCCTTCTCAGCAGTGTGCTGGTGTGGCTTGGGTGGTCATGCAAGTACAACCTTACACTGTGCAGTAGAGAAGGCTATGAGGACCTTTTATGTTAGGAATTGTTTAGCAACCCACCCCCATAATTATTCTTTCACCAAAGCAAAAGAAAGTGTTGAGGTGAAGGGCTGGAAATTGCAAGTTGTGAGCTGAATGACAGAACAATTCTGGAAGGACAAATAAACTTTTTGTTTTGTTTGTGTTTCAAGGGGGTGGGGGATTTGCTATTCAGAGGGTAGCAATCTTGAAATAGCTGCCTGGTAATAACTATAATTTAACCTGCCTGTCCACTGAAGTCTCCAGACTCCTTTTAAATTCTGAGTAGTTGCTCTGCAAAAGGCAGAGGATCATCCTATATAATTAAAATTACAGCTGCAGACAGATACTCTCATGGATTTCAATATGAAGCAAAAGCTCCACTGCCACCTTGGAACTTGTGCTTCCTGCTACCCAAGGCTCTCAGTGCTTGCAGTGAAGAGCAAGACCAGCACAATGCACCCAGATACCTGCTGGAAATCAAGCAACTGATCTTGGTGCTCTTCAACCTTGTACCACCTTAATCAAGAGAAGAAATGATGAACCATTAAGTGAACTTTTAGGCAACTTTCACTGGTCCCTTTCTGACAGAATTCTCTTTTTTTCTAGGTGTTGTAGGGAAAGGTGTAGTGAGACAAAACTCATCTTTTTGAGAATAACAGGCATAGGTTTGCTTTACTACATCTACTATTATATCTAACAGGAAAATTAGCCTTTGTCCATTTCCCGTTTCCACCATGAAAGGCTCAGGAACAGTGTCATATGGGTGTCCTGTTTGTCAGATCAATGTTGGACTGCTGCTCCCTTCATCATCATATCAGGGCACTTGAACAGCTCTCCGGAACTTGAAACCTCTAGACAGTGACTAAGGTGGTAATGGTTCATGCTCCCTGTGAAAGAAATTTGGAGCTAGGCATATAATATCTAATAATTAATGTAAAGAATCTGCTACACATTATAAGTCGAGAACCTGGCGTAATCCATCATGGAGGCCCCTGTGGTTTTACCACTTTGCTACCACTGTAGCTTTTTGACCTAAGGGGCAATTTCCTGCAAGGAGTAACTGAAAGGGTAACCAGCAAGGATTGCAATAACCTTGTCACAAATAAAAGCCACTCATGCTTTTTAGATGGGCAGGGGCTGAAAAGATAATTTCAAATTGTCACCCCTCTTGAAAAAAATGAGAATGGGAAGAAAATAGAAAGGAGATATAGGTGGAGCAGAAGAAAAACTGCTTGCATGTTTTTAACCTTTAAAATCTTCTGACTTTACCTAACAACACAGGGAGGAAACTGGGAAACAAGGTCAAAGCAATATTCGCTCTGCCTATGGTCAAACAGAAGCATCTGTAAAACTAAAACTGAACCTGCCTTGAATGTGGAGGGTTAAAGCCTAATTAAACCTAATCAAAGTCAAGGGAGGGAAGACTGCATATAGAATTAAAAAACAGATTTCCCCAATGTCACAAATAGGATACAAAGTCAGGCCTGATTTTCTGTTGTGAGAAGTTAAGTGAGAAGCCAAGAAGTTATAAGCAAAATTTGCAGAGCTACAGGCAAGTATTTTCACAAAAAAGAAACTTTTTATCTTCAAAAATCTTTCCTTGCCATGAAAAATCAGCCACTTTCAGCTGCCTTTCACAAATACTAGTAACTCTTCTTGGAATATTCTGTGCAAACTAAAGATGGAATGAACAGATCCAGACAAAATGGAAGTATCTGTGCTTCAAAACTGCTACTCATGTTGACAATCTGCTGAACCCCTACCACATAGTTTGCCGGCATCACATCATTCTCTTCATAAATTGCACAATAACACCTTAAAATGAGACAGTTCTCTTCCCAGTTCACAGGCTGTGAAAGAATCTCATTCCTCTGATGGTTAGAAACCCCTTTTTAGTATCTTGTTTAAATTCTTTCGCAGATGGCTTATACTTATTTGTTCTTATGCAAGCATCGTCCTTTAGTTTAAATAGAACTTTTTCTCACACTCATATATAGTTCTTTTAGACTCTCCTTCAACAAAAGATTTTAAGCAGGAATGCCCTGGTACTGTACTTCAGTTTGGAGAAGTATTCTGTTCTCCTCGTAACCAGGAAAAAAATGCTTGGGTTTCAGTCTGATTGTTTCATCAATACAGTTTGTTCAGTGGCTGCAGAAACACCTGTGCTGGTGCAGAAAAGTGAATGACATGGGAATTAGTTGTTGAGATAGCAAGAGAGCAGGACCTTCTCTTTGGGCAGCAGGGATGTCTTAATCTGCTTGAAGAGTTCATTCAATGTCTGCTATCATCAAACAGGCTGTCCATATCCCATGTTGTTCAAGGATCTCTCCTCTATCCCTGTTCCAGGTTTAGCCTTCATGTTCCCAGTTCTATTAACTAATTTACCTATAACTTAATATTCAGCACTGTCCTTTCAAGATCTGAGGTCAAAAACTGATTTTGCTTCCATGTCAAACTAGCTCTCTTTCCCACACCATCATGTCTGTAGTGGCAACACTTTCCTCCTCATTCTCTTTACATTTAAAAAGTCAATGGACTGTCTCTTGTTTATTTCAAAATTCTTTTAAAAGTCAATCTCAAATGTTGGGTTTGCTTTTCGCTTTTCACTATATCCCTCTTTCTCCATTAGCCTTTCTCTCTTGTGTGTTTTTGCTTACTTCCAGTACTTATGAGGTGAAATCACAGATAGTTCTGCAACCTTTTGCCCCTCATCTTCTCCTGCGATTTAGGGGCATAATTTCCATCTACTTTCTACAGCCTTATTTAAATAAAATCCACCTTTCCACTGATCCTAATGACTAGTTTCTTTAAGTTCTCAGAGTTGACCTTCTGAAACAACTGTAGAAGGACAGTGAGGAAACAGGTACTCCCCAAAATTTTGAGGTCACAATTATTCTAAACCCAGGAGTTCTGAGAATCCCAGGCTGTTTTAAAGTCCATCACTATCCCTGTAAGCCTTACTTACAGTAGAAAATCACGCAACTACAGGTGCAGAGTAATTGCCTACTTGATGTAACTCGAAGGCTAAGCAGATCCAGATCTACTCCTTTTTTGTTTTGTGTTTTTGCTGGCTTTTATCTTAAAGAAATCTACCAAGATGTTGTAAAATACTGTAAGACTAAAAGGAATAACTAGGAAAGAAGCATTTTTTCTGATTGTGTTAACATAATGCTGTTTTCCGTAACTGATGGAGAACATATAAATACAAGCTACCTTTAAAGCAACTGGCTTGGACTTTGTGAGTAGCACAGAGAAAGAAGTGTACACTCCAGAAAAGCAGCATTCACTCTGCTTCTGAATACCTTTGCAGTCTGCATCAAGCTCATGCCACAATTTTAGAGCTGGCAGTGCCTGTAAACTAGATAGACCTTCAATCTCACGTTGTACAGTGGGTCTGTATAAACCTCTTCATGAAACTTTTTTGTATTTCCTAGTTTATGCCATTTTAGCTGTGCTTAAAAGTGTATTTGAAGGGCTTTTTACTGCTTGCAGTTGAGCACAGCCTTCAGTTTCCTCCTTTTCTATCTAGTGTTTAATTCATCTAACTGAGCTGATTAGGACAGAAAACAAGAAGGTTAATATTGCATCATACGTAGGCAGATACAAGCTGGCTTAGTTCCAAACACAGCATTTAGTCCTTCTCCAAACTGTCATGGAAACATTTGTTGGTCAAAACTGTATGTTCCTCCAAGCAGGATTGATGTAAAAAAATCACAACTGTGTGTGTCTGTGCAAACAGGTAGGAGCTGTGTAAGACAGATATTTCGGTTACTTTCAACATAACTCCCCTCTGCAAAAAATGGTAGTATTGGGCCTGTGTATTTTAAATAATATCTAAGCTTTGTTTTGCAGATCCAAATAGTATCTATTGGCTTCCTCCTGAGGGGTACATTCCACTCACTGTGTATTGGCATTGAGCTTTATTTTAATGCTGTTATGCTTTTCCCACACAAGTACTCAACACTAGATTCTTTTGTCTAAAAAAAAATGGCTGATATGGCATGAGAGACCAGTCCTAGAATATGTGAGGATACTCAAGGAGCATGGAAAAGTCACTGGACTGAAAACTGCAAAATTCCCTTTTTCTTTGGTGCTTTCAATGTAGAAGACAAGATGAGACATGCTGCCAAAATTCTGACATGAAATATTCAGCTCTATTTTGATCTCCCTTTTTTCCCCTGTGCCTTGTTTTGCTAAAGATGATTTAAAACTCTGCTTGCTGAATCCAAAAAAACAAACAGCTCATGCATATGACAGGCTGCCAAGAATGCAGGACCCTGCCCTTTGCTTAGCTCACAAGCAAGGAAAATCTCCTACAAGGATACTGCCAGCCAGCTACGCCGCACTAAATCTCACCATCGGAAAATAACATTGGCAGCAAAATCAGCTGCAAAAGGACTGCATGCAGAGCAGTAACTTGCAAAGAGCTCAGCTTATCAGCTAGCCTTTCAAAGTGACTTGGTGGTGACAGGCATCGGGTAAATCAATCTGGAAAGAGTCTTGATTCTCCAGATAACACTGCATTTTTATTTTGTAGGATTGGGCTCAGGCTGTATGTGGAAGGTGGATGACAAAAACATTAGGACAAATGATTTGCAATCGTCGTGTCTGCCATTCATGTTGCCTTTTTTTTTTCCTCTCCTTTCTATTTATACTGTCAGTAAAACATTCCCAATGCTGATATGTTATCAAAGAATATCTGACAATATATTTAATGAGCAGTTCTTTATCTTCCGAAAATTCTATTACCAAAAAAAAAAAAAAAGAAAGAAAATGAAAGTGAAAAAGAAAATTACTGACTTCTTTGTCCTGATAAGATTTTTCTATTTCTGTGTACACCATTAAATCCAGATTTATAAAAACATAATCTTGCAAGTCATAAAATAATTTGAAAGACTCCCTTTACATGCACACCTTGGAATGGACTAAATCACATTATAAAGTAATCTTCTGAGTGAGGCTTAGACTGCCTTACGTTTTATGTATCAGTTGAAAAGAAAACAACTTACATTTCCAGCAAAATATTTGTTTCCTTCATGGTGTGGCATGCAAGGATTGGATCACAGGCTGATGTGTTTGGGTTTTTTTCACACTTTAGATATAGCAGAGAACATGGAAGTGAAAACATACGTAAAGCCATTAAAAATTTGAAATTAATAAGGATAAAGGTAAAAATCCTATTCCCAGTGATGTCAATGCCCATTTGCTCATGGCTCTGGAGGCTAGACAAGAATATGTACCAGTGTCTTTATGTCTTCTCTAAAAAATGTACAGGCTGCAAAACTAACTACTTAGATCATATTCATGACAAAAACCCAGTATTTTGTGCTCTAAGGTAACACATTCTCAGGGTTCCTGTATCTCTAAATGGCTTTTAACCTACTTTATTTTCACTAAGTACTCTTTTATTACAAAGGCTTGTTGTTATTTTTTGTAGATGTAGATTTGAAGACTTTTACTCTACTATCAAAAGTCTTGCACTACAGGTCTTCCTTAAAGTCCTGGCTTCTAAGCTTGTGATTATGTGAATAATTGAAATGAAATTAATTTAAAAATTAATTCACTTCCAGGACTCACAGCTGTAGAGAAAAGCCTGAATACAGCTATGTGGAGTAGAGGAGTAAAGTAGAATTTGATGAACCCCAAGTACCACAGGTGACTATCATTTTAATCTGCTTCCCAAGTGTATCCATCTCTACCTTGAAAGTAGCTGGGATTCTTTGTGATTTGCTCTGCTCCCACTTTTCCAGAGTTACTTCTGACAAAATTGTCAGTTACACTCTCAATCATGCCAGTGCACACGCATTTGTTTCTTAAATAGTAATGACCTTTTGCTTGAATAGCTCTCTAGCCTCCTGATTATACACATCTTGCCCCATTATATTATTTTACAGAATCCAAGATCTGTTTGTTTAAGAATTAAAGCTGTTCTGAGTTGGTGCATAGGGAAGTGATTAAACTAATGATTTAATAACTAGACCTAGCAATGTTGTAGCATTCCTGGTGTGGGAAAAAAATGGCAGCACGTGTATTTTCTGTAACATTGCTGAGAATGGGATGGTCTCACCTACATCGGCAAAGATGTAGATTTCTTAAAATCCTTGCTAACCATTCACTAGTTGCCTCCCTAACCTGGGGCCTACCACATAACTGTTCTTCATGAGTCAATTCTTAATAAGGTGGTTTAGACAAACTCCTCAGAAGTAAAATCTCAAAAAGAATTCTGATTTCATTTGTTTTGCTACCAATCTGGATGGGTTTCAACCAATTTTGCAGGGTTCCTGGTCACAAAATGCATACAGGAATGTAGTTCTGAGAACAAAAGCAGAAATCATAATTGTCACAAAGGAAAAGAATGCCATAGTAAATTAAAAGAATGATTATGCCAGTCAAAAGTTAAAATACAAATTAAAAACTATGTTGATCAGCAAAAAGAGAAGATGTAACTTGAGCAAGTTAGGTTTCCATAGGTTTTAAACTAAGGCTCATCTATTCAGTGTACTAAACTTTCAACCAACATAAATATGTGTGGAGAATAGCTTGACAGGAGACAAGATAACTTGTATGTTTCACTGGAGAACAACGCAAAGATAAAAAGGAATAGTTCTGAAACTTCATTTGCATCACCTCTTATGGTTGGTACCTCTATCTAAGCATTTCAATGGGTCTGATTCTGCTCCCCAACCAAAGACATGAGACATCAGTATTGCAATATCAAGCCCTGGATGAGGTGACCTGGAGAAGAGAGGTAGGAACCGAATGTACATCAAATGCAATGCATTCAAGCAGTCAAGGGTGGGACAGCAGCTTTGCAAGGGTACTGTTAAGGAACAAATAAATAGTAATTTCTGAGAGTAAATTCAAGGCTATTAGCTAGTTATGTTTCTTGAAAGCATTTTAGAACACTGGGAAGACTGAAGTTACTTCCCACTCATGTGGCTTTTCTCCTGCAGATTTGTTTATCTTCCTGATGGATACAGAAGCATTTGAGTCACCACAGTCTTTTATTGTTTTTTTTTTTAAATCTGTCCTTGATATCAGATGCATGTTCCCTCACTCACCTGAAATCAGCCCTTCGTTTCTTCCTAAAGTCAGGACATGGATAGAAATATGACAGCATTTTATAAGTTTTTGGCTCCATTTTTTGTAAGACTAGATTAATGCAAAGTCAAGATATCTCTGAAGTTTAATTACAAAGTTCCTGAGTCTGCAAAATCACCTCAGGCCTGGGATCCTCGCCTTTTGGGAAGCTTGGAGAGCTGCTCGTGACAACTTGTCAAAAACTTCAGTGCTGTTCATGATGTCTGATATTGAAAAGGCTTCACAAAGGCATATGCATTACAACTACATAGGTAACCTAAAGCACGTCCATGTTCTATGTCAGTGATACCAACAGGCTTGGATTGACCTGAGTCTTTGCTAATGACTTCCTTTCCCCTCCATACTAGAATGCAAACATACAAGCTGCCTGGCTGGCCAGGTGCTCCAACAGACAGCTGAAGGACCCACAAAGCAATGAAGATCTAAATGACCTGCACTATTGCACAATGCTTCTCTTGTTTCCCATTTCCACTCACCATCACTAGCTTTTTGCTATGCATGCACCAACCTACTGTGCCAGCTTTCTAGGCTCTGCTCTATACTAGCTGATGCTGGCCTCTCATCAACTTGATCCATGCTGTTACTCATAGCATTTCATAGTCTAATTGCCTAGTTGTTCCTTTCCATGCTTCCTGAGTTGTGTGGGCCAAAAGACTGCCCATTGTTCTTTGGGCCTAGGAAAAAGAATATGCATATTTAGGAAAACTGCCTAGCAACTGCTTTCCTTATTGCAAGGAGAGAAGCCATTTGCATAAGAAACCTTCCAGCTGGAAGCCTGCAAAAATACTCTGCTGAGAGCTGATTCTGTGACCAGTCCCCAAAGGAGAACTCCTGTTTAGTCCTGCTCCCTCTGGGTGGCCTTTCCATGCTGTCCCCACCATCAGTGGGGGCAACGGTGCAGTCGCATAAGGTGCACCAGGGCTCTGCAGCAGCCAGGAGCTGCCACTCCCATTTCTGACTGTGCTCACAGAGCTCTCAGGGATCCTTTTCTCATTTTGTTCCCACATCATCTTTTCCTCACACCGTGTGCATACACATTACAAAGTCAGCAGCTTCAGCTGCTAACCTTTGGAGTTGTGTCACTTGATTTGCAGATTTCCTGCTGAAAGTGACAATCTGTAGCACTACTGTGCAGAGGGAGCTCCAGATAGTTACACATGGTTCCTCCCCACAATTACGAAATGGTATTAACGGCCCACACAATGACCTGGCCTAGGAATAAAAACTCCAGAAATCACTTCATCATTTCTCTTGCTGTTCTGTTCCTGGTCTCTAGAAAATGTTGGCCGTAAACTTTTAATTTTCTAAAGCCCCAAACAAAACATTTGCTCTAGTAAAATCAACAGAAAAAGCCTCCACCAATATAGCAACTCCAGTCCAGCAAATTGCAAAAAGTGCTGGGATTGAGGACATGGCTCTCTTACGTGCTGAACATCTAGACAGCGGTCAAATCATTTCACCACCTGCAAAAATGGCTTTGAAGGGCTGTGCTGCTACCCAATGGAATGAGCTGCTTTCGATCAGAGTTCTGCAAAGTGCTCCAAATTGCAGCTCGTAAAGCTAATTACAATGTGTGAATCATTGCTTTCCTGCAATTTATATCCATATGTGTGGTTATTTTTGAGAATGATTCAGTTTTGTATATATAATTTTAAAAGGACTTTTTAAGTTAATGAACATCTGTGCTAAGAGCCCCTCAACAGAAAAGCTTGTGTCAGCCACCGGTGATGCTGACTGTGTAAACTTCCTGCTATTCTATAGGCGTAAATATGGATCCCAAGGATCTTACTGACTGCATACAGCAGGAATAACCCCTCTGAAACAATTCTGTTAAAATGCTTTAAAAATGGGGTTGGAAACCCAAAATCTTCAAAATTTTTATCCATTTGAAAACTGTAATAATCTGTTTTATAACCAAAACGGGACCAAACAGTAAATTCTCAAAGCTTTCAATAGAAGGAAACATAGGGAAAATTTCCATTTAAAATTTCCCAAAGACACTTCGATGAAGTCTTTGATTGACATTCAGAGCTCTTAGCTATAGGGAGTTCAACACAATTTCTGCATTTCCTGGCATATGTTTCTGAGTGTTGCTTCCTGGCTGAACTTATTTTCTCAAGATGAACCTACTTCTTGATATCCTGCATGAGAATCACACTTGTGGGGTGGATTTACAAAGGAATAATTAGACACACAAATTCAACAGGTAATCAAGTAACCGGTCACAGAAGCAAGGTCACTCTGCTTTAGTTTGCCATTTTAATCAGCTCCATTTTTCAACCTAGTCAGTATGTTTTTATGTTTCTGCCCTCTCTACACTCTTTGATCTCACCAACTGAAGGAGAATGTGCTCCGGAAGCAATGGAGCTAGCTTCCCGTTTGCACATTTCATGTGAGAAGGGGATTAAGTCTGGCAAAACAAAGTATGTCACAACCTCGGGGCTGAAAATCTCATTTTCTGTATTACCATCTTGTCATTAATCCTGCAAGATGGAGTTTAGTAAGAACTCACTTTTAAAAGCAGCACACTACATATGCTGGACATCTGATGTTCCTTCTCCTAGCACCAACATGGAAAACCTTCCTGGACTCCCCTGGAGTTCCCCTGGATTCACAGGATCTGTGTCAGTGAAAACAGATGGAAACAGAACTATAAGTAAAAGCAGTGACGTTGGTATCTTTGCCCATGGAAGGGGGGCTGGAACTAGATGATCTTACGGTCCTTTTCAACCCTATGATTCTATGATTCTACTCTGTTTTAAGGGCCTTTCCAACCCTAACCATTCTATGATTCCATGATAAGAAAACTTCACTTGGGAAGTGACTACATCTATAGCCATGCTAAAAATGATGGGGTGTAGAAGCTTGAGACAAAGCTGAATTTGGTCTCTGTGCAGAACTGAGCAGGTCAGAAAACTGCAGTTTCAGACAAAACACCAGCAGTCAGGGATGTGTTAAGTAAGAGCTGAGGAAAGAGCATGATTCCTGCACACAACAGAATATACTCTGGCAAGGGCAAATAGTAATGGGCATCAAGCCATGTTGGTAATCCTTCATCATCAGGATAATGTCATGTCCCAGTGCCTACAAGTTTTTAAATGCTGACACTGTTCTGACCTTTAGGAAGCTCCTAAAAGCCCTCTAGAATCATTAGGCCTAATTCTGCATGTGATAATGTTACTTTCAATTCAGAGTTAGTGCACTGACTTCAAGGCAGCTAATTCAGATCTCTCTAGCTGGCCCATTATTTCCCATATTGTTTCCAGTTGCATGAAATCATCTGTGCACATCCCCAGGGCTGCTGGAGCCCTCTGTCCTCCCCAGCACTACACATGATGCAATGAGCCTCTGACGAAGGAGGAAAGCCGAGAAGTCCATGTAGGGAAGCAGATAACTTCCTTTTGAGCAATGGATGCAAAAATAGCTGCTAATAAAAAGCCTTCAAACTGCGCCTTCAAACTGTGACAATTCAATACACACACCTACGAGGATGCCTTGACAAGCTGCTTGACTTCTCAGTAACTCTTTCTTGTTTTCTTTAGTGCAACCTCCTCCAAACTCCCACACACAGGTATTCATCTCTGTAGTGACAGCTGAGACCTGCAGGTGTTTGCTGCTATTGCCCTTTTGGAATAGACAGACACTTGTTCCAGCACTGTAAACATTTGTTTCGCTATGCTTGCCCAGCTAGTTACAGCCCAAATAATAATAAACCAGCCTTTTCTTTTTTTAGCTCCTTGCTGTCATGCATTAATTCCCTTTGCAAATAGGCATTCAGTACTGGAAATAGCTTAAGCAAGATCACTCTCTGTTGATTATTTTACTAGCACTATCTTTTAGCAAATGAAAGTCACCAGAAAAGTGTATTAATGCAGTTGCCAGAAATACAGCATGCTCCAGTATTAGGCTCACACATGAAGGAAGGACTATGCCTAGAGGGCAAGCTGCTATGCCACTCCAGTACTCCAATACCAATGTTATTTCACTGTGTTCAAACTGCTACTCTGACTTTGTTAAGCAACAATGGAGATCAGAGTTAGGACTGTTTGCTGAGGACTGTAATACTCCCAAGCGTAAAAACGGTTTCTTAAACAGTATTGTGGCCTTTTTATGGAGCAAGAAGGTCTGATAGCTGAGTATTTTTAAAATTGGCCTGGAATAGCGAATTGTGTAATCCTCAGGTTTTTTGGAAGTCTTCCTGGGAGGCTAAGAAGTGTAATAACTTCTCACATCTTAACTGAAAGTGCATGGGAATTCTATGTTTTAAAAAGATTTTTTCCCAAAATACTCACTTAGTGGCAACATTAAAGAAGTGATCAAGAAACAAAACGGTAAGAAACAAAGCCACAAAAATCTAGGAAACTTCCTTGCAAATCTTTCTCACCCCCTCAGTTGTTTACTTTTTGGAACCATGATTCTATTTCTTCAGTTCTTTACTCACCACTAAACTAGACAAGTCCTGAATTTTAATAAAAAAATAAAAAATTCAGCCCCCAAAGAAGCTAAAAATAAGAGAAACAACCGTGGTTTTTAACCACTAGAGGTACAAAATGTGCCAGTATGAACTGCAAAATAATTCTCTTAGTGATTGAAACCAAAAACTTCAAGAAAAAAGGGGATGTTCTTCATTTGGAAGGAGTAGAAGATAAGAGTGGCCCAGGGCACTGTTGGACAATACAGTGACTGTGTGCCAGTGACAGGCTGTATGAGTCTAGGATGTACCATGCAGAATGTTTCATTAGAGGCTGGGAGGTACCTCTGATCCAGCAGTGGGCAAAATCTCATTTGGAAAACACAGCTCACAGTCCTACTGATGTCTGTACCAGAAAGACACTGAAACTGCTGTTTCACACACTTAAAAGTCCTGGGAGAAGGCTACCATTGAGGAGAAAAGAAATGAAGAACCTTTCCTTCTGACAGTGTGTCTTTTAACCCTCCAAAACAGTTGGAAGGGGAGAAGAGTACTTTTTCTAAATACACTTGAGAGGTAGAAGCTGGGAAGGGAGGATAATAATGTGATCAGGTAGGTGTACATTGGCCAGTGAGTTAACTCAGATTGCAGATAAAAGAGAAAATTTGCAGCCATTAGGACTGCAAGTTTATGGAGCAGCCTTCTGAGGAGAGCTCTGGCAGCAGCATCCTACTTGTTTTCAACACTCACTCTGATGAAAGGGGCTGTGTGGTAGGATAGGAGTGATCCAGGAGTTAGAAATTCAAGCTTCAGAGGCACAAGACTGCTATCCATTTTGGTGGCACACCTGAGAGACATCTGAGAAGAAGCCTGTCATCATTTTGCAGGCTGCTCTGTATTAATTTATCTAACTAAAGTCTTTCTTCAGAATTTGTATTGATCATCTGTGTTCTTGTTTCCTCTCTTGCTGTATGATTTGGCTCTGGTCAGCTTCAGTTTCCACACTGCTCTGAGGCACTGAGGACAGGTTACAAGGCCAAAGGTGCTCTGAGGGGCATCACCAAACACCAGTAATACCACAGGCTGGCTCAATCACTCAAACCATTATAAAGTTTGCCAGCTCAGAAGGTAATTCGCACCAAGATGGACTGATGGGGATTTCTGTCACCTCCTGTTGTGTGTCAAGTGTGACCAACTTCCTAAGATCTCTCAGGAATTTTTGTCAAACACGATTTCTCTTTAGAGGCTTAGGACACTTGATACACTGGACATCTCTTTTTTCCTGGCAGAATGGAGTTTTTATGGGGTTTGGTGCTTTATATAGAAGGTGCTAAAGTATTAAGAGTGTTGGGGGTTTCCATGTAGATTGAGGAGGTCTGAGGTTCTTGTAGCTCCTCCCACTCTTAACCTACTGTGTGGCATCCTGCAAAGCTTGGGCTTAGTAACCTATGTTGCTTCTTCCAATCCTACATGCTATGCTTTATTTTAATAGCAAAACATGGTACAAAATGTACATGGTACAAAATTTTATAAAGAAGCTGTGTCACTGGATTTTATAATGAAACATATCCTCTTCGTCTGCTGCTGCACCTGTGCCAGAAGTGGAGGAAAGTGATTTATGACATGAATCTGTCTCTTTGTGGTGAGTTGGGCCTAAAGGAAGATAGAAACCTAATGAACAGCCCTAGTCTTTTGACAGTTTCTTGCACGGTTTGTACAAGGAGAGGAAAGGAGTCCTTATTCTCTCCACTGTTCCTTGTACTGTTGCATAAAGGCAAGTAAGTTATACAATAGCTAAATAGGGATTACACAACTAAGCTCCATAAATCTAAATCAGAAACAGAGTCTCTATCTTGCACTGGATAAATATAAAGGGTGAAATTCTGGTCCTAATGAAGTTAATGGCAAAGCTCTTGCTTACTCCAGTGAGATGAGAGTTTCATTCAAAATCTTGGCCAAACCCTGTGTCTGGCTGATCAGGCTGGATATTTAAAGCAGATCCCTGTAAAGTTTTTCCAAGTACTTGGATAAGATAACCTTCATTTTTTTGAGGGAGGGTTGTTTGTTAGTTTTCTTTTTCCTTTTCTCCTTTTAAGCTTTTTGCTTACGATAAAGTAATGCAGAAAAGTATGTTAAGTTCATGCACTAAGCAACTACTTGCAAACCTGAACTGGAACCCTAAAAAGGGATTAATATACTATCTCTGAGTGCAAGAACAAATGTTAGCAAAGCAGTGGTTCCCCTGATTCAGTGTTAATACTTTAATCCATTAAAAGCTGCTGCTGAGTCACACTACTTGAGTATGAGAGGGAAAGATGGGAAACCCTGACCTGTGCGGGTTGGGATTCCAAACAGCACAAAACAGACATCAACAAAACAAATAAAAGCCCTTAATGAACCTGAGACCTAAGCTCTGCAAGTAAATAACTTTGTGAAATGAGCCACTGTGCTACAAGAACTGCAGTGTTGCTGAAGCTGTTTGGCACACAGATCAAACTAATTCCTCAACAGTTGTTTTACTTTCGCCTCAGGTGGACAGAAGTGGTGGGTAAGAAAAGCCATGCAGATTCTTCATGTCTCTATGCTTATCTAGTCCAACTAGTGAAAATTATTGCTGTTATACGGAATACTAACAAGTACAACAGGGCTCCCCCCACCCACAAGATTCCTGCCTGATTAAAAAGAAAGGAAAAAAGAACGGAGGAGTAAAAGGAAAGCTTGTGAAATCAGGGCCACACAACACATGTATTCCCAGTCCAAGGGTTATTTCTCTCCCCCTCTTCCCTGAGGCATCACTTAACAACTGAGCTGATTCAATGCAGAATGTTATTAACAATCTAACAGTGAACAAGTACTGGGGATCATGGTTATATTACAGAAGCTAGCTATAAATAATCATACTGGGCAAATCTAACATCCTGATAGGGTGGTAGGATCCCAAAAAGCTGATTCCAGAGTATTAATAAACACAAATGCTGAACCATTTCTTGCAGAGCTTTTTGGAACTGTGTGCTGGAAATCTTTCCAAGAAGCATCAGATAAAGCTGTCAAGGCTGGAGAAGGATTGCTTCTATGTATGTGATTAAGCCTGAGCAGTTAAAAAGACTTAGCTTGCGATAAACAATTAGATATGGTAGGTCAGTGCCATCCCAGTGTCATTGTTGACAGTTTCATTACTTAGGCCTACCATGAATATAATTCTCCAGGCAACTGCCTGGAAAGTCATCATAGCCTTGACTGTTTCATGACCAGCTTCTCATCAGCTCACATATGGCCCAAGCAAGGCAGGCCAAAACCTCACAGGCTCAACTGTTAACTTCCAACTTTTATCACTGTGAAATACAGTATCACAGTAGGCTGTGGCCCTGTCCCTCCTCTGCACTGGCTAGAAGCCAGCCTGAACATAAGAGGCCAGAGAAACGGTCCTTCATCTTTTTCTTACTGTGCAGGGTAAGTGACTACCCAACTTTATACCTATCCATCATGCTGCAAGCTTACACCAACGTTTTGGATGGACCCATGCTACTTTACATGTTCATTCATCCCTTCTTGCTCTTGTCAACCTCTTTCTACCTTCATCCAGGCTTGTCTTTTACTAACACCTCTCTAAACTTGCCCTTCCCGCCTTATTTGTTCCCACATCTCCCTTTTCACACTACTTCCTCTTTCTTCTCCTTTGTTACACCCACAGATACTATCCTGGCCTTAAAAAAAAAAAAAAAAAAAAAATAAAAAAAGATAGAGAGCAGAAGGAAAGAAGAGAGTGATTCTGCGCAAGAGGCAGTGAGAAATGCAGAGTACCCTTTGAATTACATCCTTTGAGAAGTACCCAAGACTACTTAGGTTACGCAAAATTTTCTTTGGTGCACCCCTGCTTTCTCCAGATTATGGGTCTTATTCTAGATCTGTGCTTCACTGGGTAGAAGCTTTGCTTCAGTGCTCATGTGTTAAGACTCAGGGATTAAACCCAGAGGTACACGAGCAGGTAAGATGATGCCAAAGGCAGTATACTGTGATATGCCTGTGCCATGCCTCTGTCGTCCCCAGGAAGACCATATGATTTCTTAGCTTCATCCCATTTTGCAGGTAGTTTTTCCTGCAGCAGGGAGTTACTAATTTTTGGCAAAAATAAGCAGAGCATTTATTGTTTAAAAATGCTGCTACTGACTGCAAGACCTTTGCAAACACTTACTGTTATGCACAGATATTCATTCTTTAGTGTAATGACAAATATCATAAACAAATCCATTCTCAATGAAGTACAGAAAAGAAACACGCCACCTGCCCCAATAAGTATTGCTCATACTTCGGTTGCAAAATCAAGAAACCCCGGCCATTGATGCTCACTGGTGTCCTTGCAAAGACAAACAGGGGAGGCAGTGATTACTATTCTGTATATTTTTCCAAGTTCTGAAGTGCAGTCATGCTTGATTTACATTGACCAAATAGCTTGAAGTGCCAAGTTTCCAAAGAAACAAAATGTCAGAGGAACCTGGCTCATATGCTTATTAAATACTAGGTTTGCCTTTTGAAAGAAAAGACAAAGAACAGCAGAAAGTTACTTCTCAGCTGTTAAGTGAAATAACATTCAAAAATAACTCTTGAGTACAGCTTACTCTGCCTTGTCCAGCCTCAGCTGGACAATCTCTCTCCAGGCATCCTACAAGTACTGACACCAAAGTGACACTCTCCTGTATGCACACAGCAGCCCAAACTGGGGGGGCTAAGGAAGAAGCCTTCATTTTAGCAATAAAGAATTCACTGGCAACAGGTCACATGAGAGGCAGATACAGAAAATATGCATAAAGATGTCAAGTGTAAGACAAGATCTTACAGGATAAACCCTGGGGTGTATAAACACTTTGGTCATGGATTACCTTCCCCAAGTCATAAACACCTGATAACTTCAGTTCCAATTATGAAAATACAAAGGTGGCAGCAAACAACAAATGCTCTCAACTACATGACTTGCCGCATCATACAAAGACAACACCAACAACAGTAACTAACACACGCATTCCTGTCATCCTAGCAATCCTAGAAGCCCTTTGCAAAGTTCATACATTATTTTAGGGCAGCCAAGTTCAGGAAAAATGGCCTGGGCCGGAATGAAGAAGTGCAATGGTCTACTTATACCCACAACAAAACAATTCTGCAACCATGCGCAGTAGGACTAAGGACTTGGCTTAAGGCAAGTAAAACTTACTGAAAGCCTTTCAGGTGCTGACAATATAGTAATTTCTCACTAAGTCTCTTACTTATTAAAATAACTGGTCCAGTGCTGCTGTCCAGTACTTAACACATCTAGTAAACTGAAACACAAAATACCTGAATGTTACAACTTCCATTTGTCTTAGCAATATATAAGAACATATAAGAACAAGTGCTGCGCCAAATTTGATTGCCCACTCTTCCTTTTTATCTGCTGCTGCTGCTTCTTCACTAAAGGTAAGCAAACATGCAAAATTTCTACCCAGAGAAAAAGACCTTTCTGCGATTATTATTAGTATGTAAAGTCAACACAACAAGACATGCCAGTCTTACTCTGATTAGATTTCCTGACATTTACCAAAACTTTGTAACTCATAATGACATTCTCCATGTACCAGCGTGTAAATTACCCGACAGGCAGATGGTCAGGTGTCATAGCAGAATCAGTCATATGAATGTAGTAAGATGACTGAACAAGGTCTATATTACTATCCATTACAGCAGTTCACTTACCCTATAGTAGTCCGTGCTGTACACATCTCTAGACATCCCAAAATCCCCAATCTTCACCAGCAGGTTCTCACCAACCAGACAATTGCGAGTAGCAAGATCCCGATGCACGAAGTGCTGTGACGCCAGGTAAACCATACCAGCTGCAATTTGCTGGGCAATGTGAAGCATCTGGGACTGGGTCAGCTCAGCAGGACGGTTGCCTTCTGCCATTAGTACTGCATCTGGTCCATGTGCCCTGCACCAAAATGCAAACTGATTAAGTGATAGGCCACTTGTAAGCTGGAGAGGTGAAGCATATTAATGAGCCTAAACTCACACAAATGACTCGTTCAAATCTAACAACTAAAATGGCTATGAATTCATTGTTGAAATAGGAGAAAACTTATATCCTGTCTTTTTTCATTTACTGTTTTCCTTTGCTGTGTGAAAGACAAGTGGTGTGAAGAGCATTACACAACAGGTGATATATTACAGAAATAAGGCTCATGTGTTCGCTTTGTCCAAAACTAAAGGTTTTCTCCTGTTCCATTTTAGTAATCTTTTCTGGAGACAGGCTGGCAAAATATAGCTGTTTGGTAACTGAGGAAAACCTTATCACTCAGTAAGAGTGAAAGGCAATGAAGTGGCATGCACAGTATCACTTTTCCTGTGACTAGCATTCCTTGATTTCTCAAGGGAGAGAGGCCACTGACCCTTCCATCTTTTCTTAAAGAAGAAAGCTAGCTTCCTTCTGAGACACTACCTAAGAAACAAGGGCAGCAATTTTAGATTTATGCTTCTAATACCCTTCCTATCTAAATGCCCAGCAGGAAGTCATTTTTGTTTATTTTATTACCAAGTCCTTCCTGAGATGGCAATTCTTTACAATGGGAAGAGGACACAGAACACACACTACCTGGAACAACCAAACAGCTTCAGAAATTCAAGCTTTTCAAGATCTAGCAAGTCCTTAAGATGCAATTATCAGCTCACTAATAAGGAAGTTCTATACAATCCAGCAGAAGAAGAGATGTTTTGCATTTGGAAAGCCCAGCAATGTACTGGAACACATGTGCTTCACCCATCCTAACTATGTTAGCTTTGGTATACACATGTAACATCCTAAGATCCTGAAGATATAGATATAAACATTCCCCCCCACAGCACTTTGTTAGTAAGCATTATTAGCTAACACTTATCCAATTCTTGAGGTCATCTGTAATCATTCCTTATTTGATACACTTTAGAATATTCTGAATATTCTTTTCCATCCATTCCATTATTCTGTACTTTCAGAAGCCTTTTCTATTCCATTACTGAAGACTATTCCTTCTAAGAGACCATTTCTCCTCTTCCCTCCTTAATTTTTTTTTAAAATAGAACTTATTTTTATTTTTTCTCAGAAGTCCTCCTTTCCTACATAGAGGAGTTTCAGAGAATCACCTTTCTAATCAATAGAGCTGAGGCCTTGATTTGTCCCTAGGGGAAGGGCACAGGAGTTGGGGAAAGAGTTGCAAATTAATCAAAACCTATGAGATCAAATCTGACACTACTTATTAGAAATATGATATTAAAATTGCCCCAAGGGAAGAACCTCATGAGCAAAATGACATATGTGAGAAAGAAATGAAGGAGGGTGTGTAGCATTGCTGGGACTACTTCTGGTACCAGGCAAAGGAGCTCTGCTACAGGGTACATACAGGCAGCTATTTGACTGAAGTAGGTTGGGGGGAATAAACAGGAGGATATGAAATCTTCAGCCAAGACTCACAGGCAAATTCCTATTGAAACGCACTGTGCTTTTTCGTTGCCTGAATTTTTTAATGACTGCTTTTGCACATAAAGATCTGAGTCACCAAATTAGAGAACTCTTCAACTTTCTCTAGCTTTCTTGAGGACATGGGCTGTATCTAATGAAACTTTCGGATTATTCTTAACACTCCACCCACTTCACTTGTCCTCTTGGTGCTGGCTGTAAATGAGGTGCTCCTCAGTGTCTTCAAAAGCAAGGAACATTGACAGAAATTTCTTTGGATCCGCATCAGCCTCCACTAGTCAGAAAAAGCACAGTACAGACAAGACTTTGAAGCTTTAGTCCTAGATCTCAAACACCCTTTAGCAGCATGCAGACAGCAAGGCTCATTTGGGTTAAATTTTGGATTCATTTTTCCCTAACAGCTTTTGATAGCGCTGCAGGGTAAGAAATACAGGCTTTTAAAGCCTTGTAGAAGTAACCTCTGATGTGCAGCACAAGCTGCAGCAAATGCGAGAGGAATGACAAATTGGAGCTTCAGTTTAACAGCTTGTCCCAGCACAATCATTTTATGTTCTAAAGACAAAGGCTGATTAATTATTAAAAAAAAAAAAAATAAAAATAAAAGAGAAGACCTAAGGTAGGAAATATACTGTCTGCTAAACTATCTTTCTGTACAATAATACAAAATAAGGGTTATGAGGTAAGAAAGTGCCAAGCCAAAAGAATCAGAGAGTAAGTATTTATTACAAAATCAGAAATTATTTCTTATCAGCTGCAAATCTGGCTTCTTTTAATGGAAATTCAGTGCACTGAAGAAGTACTGCAATGGCATCTTAGAAGATTGCAGTACTCTTCTGATCCACAGCAGAAGTCCAAGCAGGCAAATGTTAATGCCCTAACATGGCTCTGACAGTACACCCTCTGCCAAAGAGATAAGCAATCTGGGAAAAGTAGCAGCATTTGCTCTGCATCCCCAGTTCAGGCCCTGGTCTCCCTGCCAAACCTGGCAGCCCTGCCAAGAGGGGAGGATGCTAGCTGATGCCATCTGCTTTGGTGTGGCTATTTGATAAGCAGACATTAGAAAGACAGCAAACTTATTTCACATACGCGATCAAAAATGCATAAATGGTGACACTAGCAGTCACTAGCTATTTCAATCAGATATTAAATCTGAACCCATTTAAAGAAACATCAGTTCTGATTGTTTTAGAGCTTTGCCAGAGATACCTTACCAAAATGGTGGTACCCTTAGTTATCTTCAGTAGGAGAAATCTCAGTACATTGAAAGGCCCTTGTGATATCCTTTGATGAAAATGGCATAGAAGACCCTGAAAGAACAGTCCCTTGTGCAAATATCTTTTTACGTAGGAGCAAAAGCTGTTTCTTAACTGCTTGGTTTTATGTCAACGGGTGCAGGCTAGTGGAAATGGCACATACACAGAGCCACTGTTCATAACTTCCTGGTTCCTGAGTTACCTGGTATTGTGAACCTTAGGTATCATCTATTTATTTATGACTGCTTTGCTGCAAAGTTTCAATTTCCAATACACATTCCTGAACAGCTTTTTGAAATAAAGTCCTAATCCAGACCCCAAGATGCAGCATTTTCCATTGCATTGAAGTTTCCATGGCTCAGCTTTTCTGCTTCAGATTAATGGAAGTCTTTCCAAAATACTGAGATGAGGGAAGAGAAAAGAGGTTAGATTTCAAAAGCTTTTAGATGCCTACACATAGCGATAGGTGTTGAGTAGGATCTTCCCAAGTGCTACCAGAAAGCCTGCAAGAAAATTATTCCTACTGTAAGATTTATAAGTAAACATTTCAGAATACACAAAATATATTTAAAACAATATTTCTTTGGTTCCCATTTGTTTCGTGCAAAGCATAAGGCTTGACTTCATGGTACTTTCAAATAGGCTATTAACAATGAGCACCACATCCCAGTACACAAGATGAGAGTTGCATAGATTGTTGTCAGCATTTTCCAGTGATGAAAGTTAATTAGACATTAAATACCAATAACACCTACCTTCTCTACCCAGTTCTAGCTCAGCAGCGCAGTATGTGTTCATGCATTTACCTGAGAAATTTGTTAAGATCTCCGTGCTTCATATACTCAAAGACCATGATGAGTGGATCACCCTCAACACAAACACCATAGAACTTGACAATGTGCTCATGTTGCAGGTTAGTTAGCAGCTCTGCCTCACGGTGGAAGTCCTTGCGGGCATTGTCGCTGGCATCCTTCAGTGTCTGTCAGAGAAGATGAAATTTAAGGAAGGTGTTGTATTTGCAGAAGGTACTGAACATGGGGGATGGTGCTGTAAGGGTAAGATAAGGACACTCTACTGCATGAAGAATGGAAAAAGTACTTACTTAATAACTCTTTTAGAAATGCAGATGTGATCTTTAAATGCAATAAAAACTATGGCAGTACACTTTTAATTCTTCTGCCACACATCATCCCAAACAAGAATTTTCCTTATGAGAGGATGAGGAATATTCATGATCTTACTGTGCCAAGTGTTTTCCAAACACAGAACAAATAAACTGATCTTATAAAAAAAATATATTATTAAACAGCTGATTCATGTCCTATAACATTTAACTCAGGCAAACCCTAGCATCTTTTTGATATTCACCTTTCTTGTAAGTAATTTAAAATAAAACTCTCATTGCTTGAAATACTTAGGAGGAACATAGATGCATTATGTATTACTAATGTCGCTGTTGCTGATGTTTGCCCCTGTGGTGTGCTATACATAAAGTAGATTTATACAACGGTATGCCCCTGGACCAGAACTTACAACCTGAGACTTCAGCCAGAAACTCCTTTGAAATTTGGTAAACCTAGTCACATGCCTAAGACTACACATATGCATGAGTAACTGAAGGATTGATCCTAAATTGATAGACAGAGAGGAAGTACATGCAGATCAGAATTCTGGTGGGTGAATTTTTCTCACACTCTTTTGTTTATACAGCTCTAAACTCTTGCATATTTTCATTTTGAAGGAAATACATCAACACTGGATTAAACAGGAGGCTTAAATGTTGTATAATGAAATAATGCTAATATAACTGCCATGCATAGACAGTTTCAGATCTCTTCTTAAGAGCTGTACTTCCTGAGCAAGAGAACACTTTCATGCACAAAAAACCAAACCAAACCAAAACAAAGTTCTGACACCAATTATATGAGGAATAATTATAATTGACAGTAAACCACTGCTAGGCTCTACCTTCAAAAGGCAACGTGGTTACACTATGCTAATTCAAACAATATTTTTAAAACACTTAGAGAAAGATACCAGGCTACTAATGTTCACAATTTAGTATTCACAGAAACTGATGCCTGGGCCCTGTACCTGTGTAGTTAAAAGCCAAAGATTTTAAATAGTAGTTAAAATACAAAAAGAAGACACAAAAGTAGTGGTATTGTTTCACCTAAATATGCTTTTTCCTGACCATCTAGTCACTCTATTTTCCACCTCGAATTCATATACAGAGTATGGGACCAAGCTTATTCATCAGAACAGACACAGAACACACTGATACTGTGCAATCATTCTGCCAACATACTCAGATTTTAGCTGCACTAGTCATAGTTTGTTCAAGCTCTTTCTTTAACAGGGACACTGTCCACTTTTCTAGTATTGTATTTTTGCGTGTGTGAAGAAGGGACTAAAAAATGACTGTTGGAAAAAACACTTTACCTGTGAAACTGAAACCACAGGTCTAGAAAAATGAAGAACTACCATAGAAAGGTTCAGATAGGGAGACAAGGAGCAGGGCAGACTGCATAGCCATCTATCAAGTTTAGGGGCTTTTCCCTGTGGATTTTGGGCTCTATGGATCCTAGAGGCAACAGAAATCACTCATGCCACAGATGTCCCTTTCCTGAGGGACCCACTCATGCATCTCGCATGTTAAGAAGGCCCAGAACCCTTCTTCCACAACTTTTACAAATAACGATGCAACCAGGATATTACATCATCAAAGCTTAACAAGTACACAGAGGTACCATCTAAGGTGGATACCAAATGGACTCTCCACTATGGTCCTCACACATTCACAACTGAACTGAGTGAGGACTGGAACAAAAACATCTTCCAACACTTCTGGGCTCTGGCATGATGCTTTAACATTATACAGACACCAACCCACAGTCCAATCTATGGTATAGAATAAAATCATCCTGAATAATTCTATTGTCACTAGAGTTTCCTCTAGTGGCTTAATGTGTAAAGCAATTGGACTGTAATTCTTCTCAACAGCAACAGAATTAGAAAATTAATATAGAAAACATTTTTAAATAATAGCAACCTGGGAAAAAAATGACAGGGAGAAGCATGGGCTGAATCTCTTTCCAGGAGGCTCTTTCCCTGGAAAGACTGTAAAAATGCTCTGCCCTGTGAGGATGGCATATTGTATATTTCAGAAGACACTTTTTATCTTACAGAAACAGCAAAATTATCATATGACAGAGCAGTTGCCATGGCAATTACACATTTTCTGTCAAACACCAAAATGCAGAAGGGTCTAAAACCCAGGTAAAACTTGGGCATGGTTTCTACTATAAAGGGGTGACTTGAATTTCTGTCATCCACCATTGCAGAACCCCTTTCTCATTATTTCATGCAGTGCACAGAATAGACACAATGCATGAGAGATATCTGACACAGGCAAGGAGGGGACTGGAAAGTGAAGAAAAAAAAAAGTACATGGAATTTACACAGAAATGACATTGACTAATGCATTTAGCTTGTTCTCAGTGCAAGCAAAAAAATAAAACAAAAATAAATCCGTAAGAGCACAAAGAGAGAAAAAGACATATTCATTATTCTTATCATTACTGACAAGTACATCCATGCTCTGCATACAAAGCACTCTCACCAGTCAATAGGAGTTTTTCCCAAGAGATACAACCACATGTTCTTTCCAACCACTCAGCCCAAAAGCTAAGGAGAAGAGACAAGCTCCCTTGGGCAACAGAGGGACACCCTGGCTGTTACAGGAGCTCCACATCTACTGAGTTCATCCCTGTAACAGTTAAACCACCATCCCACGCTTATTTCTCCTTCAGACTCCTTTTACACATGTCAGTGTACCATCTGGTGTCTGCAGACCTATGCTCTGTATCGAGTACAAACCACCAGCTCCTTAGTCCACCCTGACACCACACGGGCAAGTCAGAGAAATAGCAGGGGGAGATGGCTCTCACCAACATCAGTGTCACTTGGTAATGAAACTCTCACGACAGCTGTCCTTTATGCTGTTTCAGCCCACCAGGAAATCCTTACTACTGCTCCCCATCACCATACAAGAGCTAAGTGATATATTTCCTCAAGAAATGAAGGGGTGGTTTTGAACCTTCTCTAAACTGAAGACCCAAAGATTTGGAAATCTTTGTTTTTACTCTGCATGTACTGTGGAAATGTTTTTCACCTCATGCACATAGCAGCCTGCAAGCAGAGCACATTCCTAGAACAGCACAGGGTGAATCCCAACCTCCAGCCTCCCAGGAGAGCCAGAGGCAGCTGCTAACCTGTGTCCTGACAGTCATCCTCACCTCCAGCTCTGGACAGGTTAAACGAGTGCAGGACTATGCCTGGGGATCCACCCTATGAGGAGACAGTACCGATCCAGGCCTGAAGAGCCACTGCGGCGTGGTAAAATGGCTTGGAAAGAAATTGTAACTTTCCCTTCTTCCACCCTCTGTTCTCTGAAAATGCCTGCAGCAAATGGTGTTCTGATATGCGCTAACTCACACAGGAGGAAGGCTAGTACAGTGCCCATGCAACCAGATTAACCTGTGGTTAGGCTGTACTCACAGGGCGTGACTCACAGAAAGCTTTTACACTCAGTACTTCCCCCAAAAAGCCTCATGATTGAAACAAATTGAAACAGATTTTCTTTCTCCCTTTCCAAGGAGCATAAGCTCAAGCACTTTGGGTTGTTTATGCCAAGTCTGATTTTATATTTTTCACAGATTTTTCTTGGCTTCTTAGCGCCTAAATAATTTGCTGCTGCAGCAACATCAGCATTTTGGATACCAGCTGGTCAAAAAGAAGGATGCATGTTGAGTCAAACGATGTGACGCCCAGGGCCAGGCACGAACCGTGCAGCAGCCCAGTAACCAGCAGGTGCAGGCAGCTGTCGTGGACCACCAGCTACCCTGATCTACCCCATGCAGGTGACACCATGTCTCCTTGCTGCCAAAATCCCCCTGGCACTGACATACTCCTCACCAAGCGCATATTCCTACTGGGCTCACCAAATCTGTTTCATGGAGACAGGTGTGCTGTGGTTTTCCCATAAGGGTGAAGCTCTCTAAAGCCCCTGCTGTGTGCCAGGAGGAGCTACCCCTCTGCTGTTCGCATCCAGGTCTGCTCCTCTAAGATGAAAAAAAACCAAAATCACACATTTTCACTGTCAAACCCTGTGCTCGGCATTGAGGTCTGGACACAGTTCTCTGGCTAGGCACTGGTGAGGTGCCACACTTTGATCTACACTGTGGCTGGAAGATATTTATGAGCTATTGTTGGTACCACAGTGAAAAAGAGAAATGCCAGGCAACTAACTCCTTAGTTATATGTGGATCAATCCAATGGTACAGTTCACCAGAAGATTCACTCTTTGAAGGCAGCCAGAGTCACATCTTCAAGAGTCAATGTGAGAAACATTAAATGGGAATTATCTGCTCCCAGAGGTCATTCTTCCCACAGCTGCCTGCAAGATCCTTATTAAAGACACTACAAAGAGTGGATTTGGGTAAAAAAAAAAAAAAAAAAAAAAAAAAAAAAAAGAAATGGTATGACAACTGGTCCAGAAAACTGATAAATTTGTCATACAAATCCATGCAGATATATCTTCTTTTAAAGGCTGCATGCTCTTCCATATGAATTATGCTGAGAAAGAGCAGCAGAGAGTAAGTGTGGCACAGCATTTAACAGCAGAAGTGCTAGGCTCCATTTGGTCAGGACTTTCAAAGGGAGCAAGTGAATGGGAAGACTTTTATTCTGCTTTCAAGCAGTTCTCTGAAGTGACAGAGGAAAAGCAGTTTTTACTCTAGCTTCACCAAAATACAGTGGAAACTTCATTCAGATCTAGTTTTGTCATCTCCTACCTTTTGCTTTCTGCAGTCTATGATATAACTCTTCAGGATCTAATTTTTTCTTATCAGTCAACTTGACCAAACAACTCCCAAGTATCAAAAGCTTGCAACCTCCGCAAACCCTCAAAACCTGTTATTTTTGATGGAGTAGGAAAGCAGTCTACAAGTCCATCCTTCTTTCGTGTTCTTTCATTGCCAAATCCAAAACTCTATTTCTTGTTCTCAAATTCAGAAAGATGATCTACTCGATTTCTCTTACTGTATGGTTTGATTAAAAATGTCTGCACGGTTGCCTAATTGTGACTGTTCAGATAAAATTATTTTCCAATCTCTAGGCACAGTCCAAATTCTAAATGTGCATTTCCCTGCATTTAATGAGATATTTCAAACACTGGACACCTTGTTCAGCTTTTGGCAGAACTCTGCAGATGGAAATGAAATTGTTGCCAGGGAGACTTTTAAGAGTGGAGTTTCACCAATACTGTTTTCTAGCATACATCCATAGCTGAGGACAACACCCAACCTCAGCCCTTTCGTTTTGAGGGACAAAGAGGTTAGGTATGGTGAAGCAGGCTTGGCGTCCAAGCTCTGAGACCAAGCTGGGAATCTTGCTCCTTGCTAGATTCCCAGCACACCATGTATCTGTGCTTTTTTGGAAAAGCAAAAAAATACCATAATTTTTTTTTTTTTTGGTTGGGTTTTTTTTCTCCCTCCTCCTCTCAGAAATGTGAAAATTATTCTGTATACTTG
The DNA here is from genome assembly GCF_963264785.1 of Psittacula echo. Taxonomy (NCBI): domain Eukaryota; kingdom Metazoa; phylum Chordata; class Aves; order Psittaciformes; family Psittacidae; genus Psittacula; species Psittacula echo. Next base: position 44,490,553 of record NC_137742.1, on the reverse strand, counting down.
AAACTTCAAGGTTACAGCTATTTTCGTGTAGTTTCTTCCTCCTCTGGGCTGTATTTAAAGAGAATTGACTGGAGCTGTATAATGAAGAACCACTTCTTCAGGTCTGACATACCACAATTTCTGGATTTCCATACAGCCAGTGTTTAACAGCAGATGACGATATTATACACAAGTTTGTTATAACATTCCCGGCAGGTATATTTAATGGCAATTACTCACAGATAGTTTCAGTGGCTGACTAAAATAATGGCACAAGCCTAAAAAAGAAAGGCCGGCTTTGACTAGCAATTATACACATAACCTATTCCCTTAGCTAGTAATTGATCATTTTTCTAGACACGCATATGTCACAAGTATTTTTTAATGACCTATACATTATTTTTCACTAATTATATTTTGCAAAGATTTTGCCCCTCTGTGACACAGTCTGCTTCCCCTGTTTCCCTTATGAAATCCAGCTCTTATTTTATAATCCACTGCAAGATTAAATATCACATTCTCTTAATGCTCCATTAGCCTTGTGAGTCTTTCTACATATATCAGAGCAGTTGCATTGGGCTACGGAATAGGCAAGCATGATTATTTACAAATAAAATAGCTTTAGTTGCAACCATGAATTAATGATGGAAACCCTAGACTCTTTTACCTTCACTGCCACCAAGATCTTGTCCTGCTCTGGACTGAGGTTATAGCATTCCGCCAGAAATACTTTCCCGAAGGCTCCTTCTCCCAGTTCTCTTTTGAGAACAATATTATGGCGCTTGATGTGTTGCACAACTGTGAAGAGAAGACAAAACAGAGGTCATAAGTGAGCTGCAAGGCCAGGATGGGACAGGGTCCATGGTTGCAGCCACATGAAGAGAGTTGCACGTGTCATGGAAGGAATCTCGTGTCATTCATTAGTGCCTTGTTCAAAAAGACCGAGTTAAGATATTTATATTTGGAGAGTAGAGCTGCTATAGAATTTGTTGCAAAAGCATTTGCTGCAAAAGAAGACATGGAATTAAGAATCACCGAGGAAAAGGCTATTTATCATTGTGTTAGGATGACCACTACAGAGCACAGGTAACAGCCACTGCTGCTTTTTTAAAACATCAAGGTGAAGAATCAGAAAGCAAACCAAACCTTTTTTACACTACTTCTATTTTTGTACCTCTAATAACAGCTGAACTTTCTCTTCCAAAGCCAAAAAGTTTTAAAATTAACCTAATCCAAGAAGACAAAATGTGCCCTCCTTCAACTACATCCATCTTACTCTCTGGTACTCTTACCACTTGTTCAACTGCTTTCCCTCCCTATGCTATACTACAGTTAGTTACAGTAAGGTAAAACTTTGTTCTCACAGACATGATTTAGAGTATTGCTTTGAATTAAAAGAAATAAAAGATGGACAAAGGTTTTAGTCAGCATAGTGGACAGAGCTTTAGTTGAGTTGCTGCCCAGAATTGATTCAGACATTAAAGTCCTTGAGCATTTTTGTTCAACTGATTTTACATTTTCCTTTCAGCACAAGCTTCCATTAAAAGATTTAATATTTAAAAGACTGTACCAAATTTTTTAGAATACATTGTCAATTTACAACATTCAAGCTAAATAAAGCAGCTTCAAGGGCAGTTTAACTGGTCAGCTCAAGAGGGTTGACAGCTTGTGTTGCTGAAATTGTACAAACCAGACAGCATCTCCTGATGAATTTAATCTCAGTGCATTTAGCTGCTTTTATAAACACTGAAAGTTAACCCTGCCTAGACAAATTCTATTTGTAACTTAAATATTGAATGCAGTGATGTAAATAGTGGTGCACAGGCATCAGGCTGGCTTCTGCAGAGGCATTAATCTCATCTTGGCTGCTTAACTGCAGAGATCAGGGCTGAACCCTACCATAATTCAGGATATATTCAGGTGCAGACCATGTCCTGCCTTCATGATTGGCCACATGCCTGTTCCTAACTGGCTGATCACTTACAAAGAAACCACCTTGCCTGTATTACTGAAAGATGGAAAACCGACTACTTCTGGTAACAGCAGTGGGAAGGAATGGCGCAGCCTGTCTCCATTGCCGTCACCAGCATTTGGAGAAAGGGCCCACAGCCTATGAGAGAAAAATAGGTGCGTTCCACACCCTGAGCTTATGGCAGCATAACCCAAGAGCATGATGTATAAATGCTCTTCGCATCTGTGTGCTTGCATGTGAGAAGAGCCCAGTGCTGGAGCAAGCCAGGAGAGTGAGAGATGTCCCCAAGCATGTCCATCATGAGTCTCCCTGGCTTCCAGTGCACCTGAGGAGCAGACCCCCATCAGATGCAGCTGGCACCTGCCAGAAACCCAAGCCTACCCAAGCCAGAAATGCAAGCAGGACCACGACACTCTGGAAGAAAAGTAAGGAAAGCTGGCTTTTCCCCATGTCATACCAGACCCTCCAGAGTCTGCTCCTGTTCCTGCAGCTGGCGGCTGCAGGCAGGGGGGCATTGCCACATGTCAAGTACTCATGAAATGAGACTGCAAGGTACCAATGATTTTTAATCTTGTCAAAGTCTGGTCTAGCATAAGTATAATTGCTGTTAGATATGAAGAAAGTACTGCAAATGTAGGAAGGCACTGCACAATGACCTTGCAGGAAAATCAAGACAAAGTTTCTATTTCTTCCAGGTGACATATGTCACTTTTTTGTATAATGACATTTCCTTGTTAAGAAAGACTTCAGATGGCTTCCCAGGCTGAGAAAGTTGGGGCTGTTCAGCCTGGAGAAGAGAAGGCTGCGTGGAGACCTCACAGCAGCCTTCCAGTATCTGAAGGGGGCCTACAAGGATGCTGGGGAGGGACTCTTCACTAGGGACTGTAGTGACAGGACAAGGGGTAATGGGTTCAAACTTAAACAGGGGAAGTTTAGACTGGATGTAAGGAGGAAGTTCTTTACTGTGAGGGTGGTGAGGCACTGGAATGGGCTGCCCAGGGAAGCTGTGAATGCTTCATCCCTGGCGGTGTTCAAGGCCAGGTTGAACAGAGCCTTGGGTGACATGGTTTAGTGTGAGGTGTCCCTGCCCATGGCAGGGCGGTTGGAACTAGATGATCTTAAGGTCCTTTCCAACCCTAACTATTCTATGATTCTATGGTGACACATTTATATGGACATGCTTTGTTTGGCCAGCTACCCAAGAAGCTCCCCTGCAGTCAGTATTTTTGTCTCCTCCTCATCACTGGCTTTTCAAGTAAAGCACAAAATGCAGTCAGCACAAGACAAGCCTGAACCAAAACACACATTTTCCTTATGGATGCAGGTTTACCGGTATCTGTTGCTTCTGCTAATACTGGTCAAAAGGCAAACGTGAGGAGGACTGCTGCCCCGGCATGCCACTTCAGCACGAGTGTGTCACAGCTCATGACCTGTGCTTTAAAAAATGCTTACTAAGAAGTTAGTACAACCCTTATCCCCTGCCAAATTTCCCATTCAACCCTGCCTCTTGGGGAACTCTTCTCTTTCTCTCTGCTTGACCAGCATCACCAGGATTCTTCTGTTCGTTTCCTAGAGAGAGAAGCTCAGCTCAACATTGCCATTGCCACTATCTTAAAAAATGCCCACGAAACCCATAGACAGGGATTAGGGCTGAGATCCTGTCCTGCTGGTGTCAGCAGCAAAACTACAGCAGAGGCAGCTCTTCACTTGGTCCTCTCCACAGCTGCCAAAGACCTGGTGATGAACACAGTCAAATTTTTTATGAATTTTGTGTGGGTCCTCTCCATTTTGAACCCTGGTGTTGGCCTTACAGTATGAAGGTTTTTTGTGAAGTTCCTGGAGGAGTTCACAAACAATATGGTGAAGATAAATAAGAAACATATCAAATACTTCTCTGTAGTACACTTACATTGCTGCTAAATGCTCTTATATAAAACAAGCATTTGAATAAACAACCCATCTGATAAACGAAACTGTCAAAACCAAAACACAGAAAGCCACAGAAGAGATCTGTGCAGAATATATTTGCAGCTTGTCACGTTCTGTCTATCTGTGTTACCTTTCTGAGCTGCACCGAGTTACTAAACAAATAAAAAATGACAGTAAATGAGACTAAATGGGCAGAGAGATTAAATACAAGAACAATGTAAGTAAATCAAATACATACATTGTGATGGAAATATAAGCTGAGGAAAAAAATCTGTTCAGCACATTCAGGGACCCAGCCATAATGATACAATCTTCAGTGAAAGGAGATTTCAGCAGAAGATACACTGAAAAATTCAGGTCAAAATCTGCTTTCAACTAATATAAGAATAAAGCAAATTATCTCTGTTGAAGTCCAGGAGAATATCCTGGATTTACGTTGAAGAAACAAAACAGAATTTGGCCAGAGAGGTGGCATAACTGAATTACTAAAGAAGCGGTCTCATAACATTGTCTAACAGGCAAAAGATACACAAACATTCTAAGGGCATCTATGTATTTTCCTCCTTTTCACTCAAATTGTGATTGCCTTTGAGCTGCCATTTGTACTTTTAAGAACATACATTCCCTGGTTTAAAAGATCTTGTCTGATTACTGTAAAAAATACATTATAATAAGCCAAAAGCTAAATTCAGTTCAAACACTAAAGAGAAAAATGAAACATAAAATACAAAGTGAGACTGAGCAAATTAAACAAGGGTAAACGCTGAAAACAGGCCATGGTGTTAAATAATAACCACACAGCTGTGCCCATAAAAGACAGGGCTCCCACAGATGACTGCAGAGAATTGGCTGGCAACAAGGAACACAACTGCAGAAGAGGGCTCTCTTCTCATCTCGAGGTCTCAGAGAAATCCCACCAACAGAGCTGGACTTGTGGGTTATTCACTTACTGACAACAGCACATCGTACTGGACGTGATGCATCAAAGCCTCATTCTGCAAACACTATCTGCAGGCATGGGATTTCACTCCACAGGTAACCTACCTTTGATGGTGAGGCTGAAAAGAGAGGGTCACGCCACATTTTGGAATGGGTCCCAGCAAAACAGGCAACTCAGGATCACCTCACCATATTGAATTCATTGAATTGGATGTGATTGATTCAAGCCACTGACAGCAGGACACTCAGTACAGATTATTAAAATATTTCTGTACATAAATAAGAAGTGAAATGCTCTGACAGAGTGAAAGTGTTTTCCTCTTTGTCACAAACAGTAAGTCTGAATAATTTACCACCACATGTGACCATGACACCACCTAGACTGGTGGCCTTCTACGTATATTACTGAGTTAAATCATAGACTTGATCCTATTATTGAGTTAAATCATAGACTTGTGCTTGGCAGGAGACTGCCTCCTGAAAGTAGCTATGCCAGTCTCGATTTGAAAGTCTGAACCATTCACTTGTCCTAATGTGTAATCACTTTCATTGCTAATAAAAATGCATGCCTTATTGTCTCTTCATTTTTAGCTTCTCTGGCTTGCATTTCCCTCCCTTGGTGTTAGGAGGCTTTCTTTAATACCTTGAGTGGCCATTTAAAGTCTAGTATTAAATATCTATATCAACAAGCTTCTTGCTCTTCTTGATAAGGCAAACAGATGGAAGCTCCTCCCAGGAGCTTCTCCAGTTCACCGATTTTCACAGCTCTTCTCTAGAAAAATTTTCAACAACCTTTTAAAAGAAGAGGTTTCCAGTTGTTTTTCCCAGCTGGAAGCCACATTCTTGTATCACACTCCACAAGGTTGTGAAAAAAACATTTAATCAGTCCTCTATCTCTGCACATCCAAAGATCGCACTGGTCCTTTTGAGGCTGGGTTTCCTAAAGAGCACAAAAATTACACAGTTATGTGGCAAGCATGTGTTTGTCTCATCTTGAACACCTCACCCAATTACAATATCACAAGTGCTGTTAAGTTTCAGATGTGTTCCCATGTGCCTTATGAGAACAGGAAAGCAGAAGAGAGATCTGTCCTTACATAGGGGCTGCAACATGGACTCACTGCCTGAGAGGCAGCAGACAGGCTCCATAATCACTGCTCACTGAACTAACGCTAGAAGATCCTGTTGTGCTGCATACCCACAGCACATCTGATTAAATCATCTGCTGAGGCTGCTTTCTAGGATACCGCTGAAAATTTTGCTCGCAGTATACATTTGGACCAGTCCTGATGAAATGTGTTGTGCCATGACCCTGAGAAGAGAATGAGGATCTTAAAGATGGCAGGTAACCAGGCAAGGTAGTATTACAGACATAGTTGCAGTTGCATAAGGAAAAAGCAGCTGCAGAAAAGACGTGCAGTAGCAGCATCTCTACATTTCTGCATTCTATTGCCAGAGTAGAAATTTTGGCACATTGAAATATCTACTCTCTAACAAGGCAATAAAAGGCAACAATAGCAACCTTAGTTTTTTTACTTTTAACCTCTCAGCATTGCCTGGATGCAGAAATAGGCCAGCTGAGTCCTGAGGGTATATTTCTGATTATTTGATGTATTTATCCAATACAACATTCAGTGCTGGTTATTTTCTATGCATTTTTGTGTAGTGCTGTTGTTTAATTTTTACCACACAGCAGCAACAAATTCTCACACAAGACTAGTGCCCAGCTGTTGTAGGCACAAACAAACAAGCAGCATGTGCTCATATGTATAGTCCACAGCAGATATCCAAATCACACCTCTTTAACAGAAGGAAAATAGGCCGACAGAAAACCTGGTCCTCAGGTACCATGCTCTAAATGAAAGGTGCTGATACAGGCTATAGAAAACTGAGTATGGAGGACTCACAGAAGAACTAGGTCAGAAAGACCTACACAGAAGAAGTAGGTCAGAAAGACACTTGGGTCTTGTCACACTACCTGTACAAATATGGCTTCTGAATCACTTTAAATTTTGTTTTGTTTCTTTGAAAAAGAACAGTTTAATTCAACAGTTGTAAAAAAGTTATCCCTGTGTGGCCACCAAGTGATCTGCCAGATTTTTCACACGCATCAGACCCCAAATGAACCTTGGGGAGACATTTAGAGGGCAAGCCGAACAGCCAGTGGTCTTCCTGGAAGAACTGGAGACATATCTGAAAGGCAAACCTTTGAATACTCACACGAATGGCATAATTCTCAGGGAATTCCCAGCTGTCAAGAGCTACATCTGATGATAAACCAAATAAATCCGTGATTGCTGCAGCTTAACATTTCAGTTGCTTCATTTACAACTTAAATCTTCACAGGATCTATATTCTAAACCCCAGAGTTTCTATTGTCTTGGCTGAGAATGAGACTTCCCTTTTTGACACAGGGCTGCAGGTCCTGGTGGGGTGACAGTCCTCCCCCATTTGCCTGCACCGGAAGGGGCATGACAGCTCTTGCCCACTATAGACTCATTTTGCTGTAGCTTGCATGGCCCTTCTCTGGCTCAGATTCAAGTATTCGCTGTCTTTTGGGGTTGATCCTTGATTTCTGGTGAGGCATTTTATCTTACTATTTTGTTAGAGTAATTGATTTGTTTTACTTAGCCAAGATCCTCTTAGTTTGCCTACAGATAGGCATATTGGCATACTTGATTAGATACTTATAGTCAAATAAGAACTCCCTAATAATGAATTACAATAATAATGCTATCATTGTTTTAAATGCATGAGCCTTATGAGCTAAATTCACACTTCAGAAAAACAAGAATAATGAAGTTGACAGTTTTTCCAGGCATTAATTTGCCCCTGCATTCAAAAACTAAGGTACACAAGCCCTTCAAGCCTTAGCAACCTGAAACTGTTTTTTATTTAATTTATAAATATGTATTAAATGTGGATTTGATCTGTTATGTGCTAAAACAATTGGGATACATCAGAATGAAAACTAAATTTGGTGCTCGATGTTCAGAATAAATATCACATATTAATTGCTCTGCATTTCTCTCTCTATGCTGCTTTCAGCCTGCTAATAGCTTTTCAGCACGGTAATCAGCTTTAAGCAAAAAACTGCTGGAATTTTGACCAAAGATTATCTTTGCAGATGTGCATACAATTAATTTTTAAATGCCAATCTCAATGCATTTCTTCCAAAAGATTAATGATAGTAAAACTTAAAGGGTATTGTACATAAGTTGCTGTATAAAACCCCTGCTAGTGTTATTTTATTGTGGTAAATCTGGTCCAGCTTCCATGTTTAAGTTAAGTGGAGACAATGACCTCACCACCACCACTCTTTTCTTGGCTCAGGCCAGGAAACCCTTTCCCTGAGCATGACACTAATTTTCAGGGATCTTCTGTGCTGCAGAAAGAGAAGTGCTCAACAAACGATGGGAAAGTACCATGAAGCATATCTCATATAATAGACTCTTGGAGGAGAGGAGGACTAATAAACATACTGTCTTCAAAGTGTTAACTCTTTTCTATCTCTGTTTTCAGAGATACAGGCATAATCTGAAATGCATCCCAGCATGCCAGTCTGAGAAGCAGGATCTGAAAGAAACATCTTACATTCAAAGACTGAGCTTGGCCTAAGTGGGTATGAAGGTGAAATTTAAAGGAGGTTGCCCTATTTTTGATGTAGGCTTCTTGCTTTCCTTTTTTCTCTTCTTATTTCAAAAAAAAAAAAAAAAAAAAAAAAAAAAAATTTTTGTAACTCAATATCAGGGAGGACAGAAGGGTTTTGCTGGTGGCCTTTTGTTTTGCTGGTGGCCTTTCAAAAGGAATTATGAAAAGTAAATGGAGCTTTCAAGCCTGTGAAGGAATAAACCACATGCTTAGATCACAGCCCCAAATTCTATTCCCTTACATAAAAGTTAAGCACATACTTAATCTTTACCTTTTGCTGAAATATTTTACTAAAAGATGGCATAGCATCTGATCTGTTATGCTAGATGGGTAGGTCTGTTCTGTTGCAGATAATTCTGCATGGAAGGAAAAGGGAACAATAGAGGAAACATCGGAGGAACATGACAGAACCCAGTCTTTTATACATCACTTTTATGCATATTATTTAGCCTTTTCCTAATAATTTTTGTTGTGTTTCAGAGCAACTTTTACAGTTCTAACAGGCTGCAGCACACTGCATGGCTTTCCATAAGAAAAAGCTGAATCTTATGCATGCCCATTTTTTATTTTATTTGGGATAACTGAGGTAAACTCCCACCCCAGAGGAAGGTTCAATCTCTGCTTCCTTAACTGCACAGTTAAGGCTTTGTTGCTATGTGGTTAGTCGGCCTTATGATTCTGTGTGTACCTCCTCCTTTCCTGGTTTTGGCCGTAAGTGTCCCTTAAACACAGAGAAAAGTTACAGGTTTGGTTATCTCTGAGGAGGACCCACAAAAGACACGTGAAGATATTGGGCATTGGAAAAAAAGAAAGGAAGAAACCTTAATCACCTTTTGATCAGATCCCTGTTTCACTGAGAAACAAAATCAGCAGGAAGGAAAGAAAACAAGTCTTGAGTCTTCCTACGCAGTGAAAAGGAAAGAACCGCAGTTTGTCCTCTATCCTCTGGGCACCTACAAGGGGTGAGCACTAACCATATACTGCCCCGAAGCCCCATTAACAGGAGAGATGAGCAAAACCATCATAAAAGGTAAACAGACCTGGAAAAGAGGCTCTTCACTTTCACAGATACGCTGTCCTTCAGCATTGCTGCGCTCTTCCATGCTGAGGCGTTTGTTGCTCTGCTTTTGTTTCAGTGACAGGCTAGCATACCTCTTCACTATGGCGCATCATCTACAGAGGCTTATGTCCCGGTAAGGCATTTCCCCCTTGGCCCCTGTTACAGTTTCAGAATCCCAGTGCTATTGTAACTGGCAACATACGCATGCAAGGTACACCCAGAAAACTCCTCGTTACTGATGGGCCATGCCAGACACTCCTAATGAGGCCACAATGCAGTCAAAAGATTATTACATTGTAATAGCTTCAAACAAGAGCCCTACAAGTTCTCACTAATAGGTCACCCAACTAATCAGTCACAAAGGATTTCACAAGACTGAACATGCTGCGGGTTTTTCAGGATCAGGTCCTCAACAACTGCAAAGAAAAGGTGACTTTTCTGTTGTCTTGTTGCATGTGCATTGGAAAAAATTCTTCCTGATTCCATATGAACATTGCACATGCCTCGTTTTTCAGGCTTTAAAAGATCTGCTTATCATAGACCACATATTATCACCTCTGCTGACCTGGCTCTTCTATCCTGCACCCTCCAAAGAACCAAGACCATAAACTATATGCTTATGCAACACAAATTATTCCATGTGTGAAGGTCATGAGGTTTCTCCAGCTTGGGTTCTCATAATTCTCAAGGGTCTGACAACCTCCCCGAATCCTACAGAGCAATAAGACTGACATTCCCCCTGCACTGAGCTTTACTTAAGCAAACAGTGATGCTCCTACTTGGAATTGCTCTGTAAATTCCACTAAACTATAGCTCAGCAGGATTTGAGAACTCTTCAAACCTTTTTTAATAGCAGCAGGATAGGTACCTATTCTAATTGTCCTGACAGCAAACACAACCTGGCCTATGGATACAGTCAGAAAAGCAAATCTGTGGCTTGACAATGGGAACAGCATGGCTTTTCCAAATAATTTCTCTTGGGGAAAAAAAGGTATTTTCTCTTCTCTCCTCTTGGATCTGCATGTTATTTTCATGTATCATGAAAACTAATGCATCCAGCTGAAAGATCTAGCAGAGGATATGAGAAATCTCCTTCCACTCACTCTGGACTGTGCTCCTGTCAGTTGAAATTAATGTTTCTCTACTTTTAATATAAAAAAGGTGGAGACATCCTTCTTTGCCGAAAGAAGTTTGGTGAGGGAGTAAAAGTCTCAGCTACATACAGCCCCTTGCAATCAGTCTGCACAACATACAGCCCAGGCCCACTTGCCCTTTAGCAGATCAGAGGCAATTCCACTATCTGTATGCCTCTGTGGTTATAAACCAGCTAGGAACCAGTTATTCAGTGTGTAGTCCCTCTGTTCAGATAGCAAGTCAAACGGAGTTAGGCTTAAAGCATGAGCAGAGACTGCCTAGGTTCCGCTACAGACAACAAATCCAACAGGTCAGTTTCTCAGCAATGTTCCCTTCAGACATCTGTTTAAAGAATGGTTTCATAAATATTCACTAGCATGTATAAATCCCCTCCCACATATCAATAAAACTTTATTTTAGAGAAGAAGAATGAACACATACATTAATCAAGTTAAATATATGATATGTCAGCAGCTAATAAAAACCAAAGACCTGTACTCCTTTAGGATAACAACAGCTTCTCACAGCACCCTCTGTAATAATGAACTGTCAGAGCCCCAGTACCAAAAGCGACAACGCAACCAACCAACCAACCACTAAACAGGATCTTTTAAAGCTGTGGCCCATGACAAGGTCGAGGACATGTTTGGTCTCTGCCAATATGCTTTCAGCACCTAAAAGCATCTTGGTTTTGAGTTGATAATCACAGTGTGCTGAGACAAGCAGCTGTCACTTAGAAACATGAGCTGCCCAAATGAAGCAAAATACATAGAAGTTTACTGCTGACTTACCACGCAATAGTGAACACAGTTATAGCCTTTTGAGGCATGGAAGTGAAAGACAGAAAGAGGGAGGGGAAAAAAGAGGAAAGGTAGGAAGAAAGAGGTTTAAACATTTTGTTCCAGTCAGTCTCCAAGAAAGAGGAAAACACCAGTGATTCAATCAAAGGAAGCCCTCCCACAGCCCCGCTGTTGCTGGAGAATTGGCCACTGGGCAGATACCTGAGACACGTATTTCCCAGAGCATACAGAGCCAGTCTTTGGCAAGATGTGAACTTTGAGTAATGGCAGTACACACACATAGCAGGGCAAACAAGAAGAATAAAGGCAGAAATGACTGAATGAACTTTATTCAGGATCTGGCATACGATGTCAGTATAGTGAACATGACCTAAAGAAGAGTGTTACACTCGTAGGCAGACTGAGTTGGCAGCTCTGACCAATTATTATCAGTTAATTTTACGGTGATAGCTACTACACACGTGATATTCTGTAAAAGCTTAATAGATGTCACCTTTCTCCCCTGCACTCTTTATATTTGGAAAGTACTTACAGTTGAATCTTCTGTCATACTTGTTGTAGACTGAAATGAATGCAAATGTAATTCTGGCAGTCTCTGCAAGAAACCAAAAATGCACGGACCACAGAAATTCACTTCCCCCCTAGTGTCTGTATGACTGTTGCTTTTAAAAAAACATAACTGTTTTGTTCCAACTACTGTACACCATGATATTTACAGCAACTGCAATCTGCACAAAACCAGGCAAAATGTAGGTTTTTTCTCTCCTTCCATCTTTGGTTCAAGTTCTCTCCCAGAGCAATAAATACCAGCTGCCCATATACTCATGGACTCAGAAAACATTTTGAGCAGCGGTAACCAACACAAAGGGCTGCTACATTTGTTGAACTGCAATACCCCACATGCTTAACAGTAAAGGAAATACTAAAAAATTACCATAATTTTTATTTTTACCAGTGAAACAGCTGGATTTTTTACTCAAGTTGCTCAGAACTGGTACTTGCAGCTAAGGAAATGGGTGTTGTCTGTCGATACACACACCGTCTGTGCTTGAATAAAACACCAAGGTTTTGTAGCATTATTATTAAGCATTATTGTTAGCCCTACAGACAAGATGTCACCACACTACATTAACACACCACTTTACAAGCAGTGCTGATTAACTGCTGCCTCCTGCAAGACCACCGCCAGCAAGTACAAGTACAAGGGCAAGTGCAGACTTGCTTTTAGGAGGAACTAGTTCAAAGCCTGCTTCAGAGTTGGAGGGCTAATTTGCCTTTTGGTGGTCCAACATTCACAGAACGGTTCTCAAGCAATTTCTACTCTGTGTTTCTAGGCCGTCCTTCTGGTCAGAAGTTCAAGAAGAGAAAGGGTCAGAAGCTAACGTAATTATTTATAAACCAATTTCAAGATTTACTGGGTACTTTTCCCAGTGGTTTTCCATGTACAACTCCCAACTAACTTACAGGCTAGTATGCTGCTTTCAGCATTGCTTCTGTCACATTTATTCTTCCCTTGTTGTAACATTTTCTTTGATAGGAAAATGGTAATTCAGCCACATTCCAAGAATGTAACAAGCTCTAACAGCAAAAAATAGCCATTACTGATTTGCATTTTTCCTTACGGATAAGGAGGCAACATTGCTTGCTTCTGAAACCTAGACACACACATAGAGGTGAAAAGGTATTTGTCATCAGCACTTTGGCAAACAACACTTACAAGGCTTCTGCTGAGTTAATGACTTTATCGTTCTTTCCCCCACCTAGAAAATAGGACCAGAAACGCTTATCTAGCTGTTTCATAATAGCTGGGGTTTTAAAAATTCTCATTAATTTCTATTCGGACACTGTCACAAAGCTGTAAGGTGTAAGTTTTATGTCCATCAAAGTTCTTAATTACGATATTTTGAAAACAACACCCCAAGCTCCTCGCTGTCATCACTTCCTTAGTTTCAAAATCTCAAGTGATCTTAGATATGGATTTGGCTGCAATGAATACTTTCTTTCATTTTTATGGATTCTGGCCTCCTTAAAGTTTAAGTGCATTACAACACAGTCAAAAATGAATGCAACTGGGAAGAAAAAAATACATTTTGAAAAACAATTTTACAACACTACTGCTTCTTTTGTGTTTCCTTCAGTGTTATCTTATATGCCATGAGACTAGCCCTGCTCTCACTCACAAAATGTAAACTGGGAAGATCACTGGAGTCCTAGATTAACAGTCACAAAGAGAAGCTGGTGAAGAAAGCAATTAAGAAACCCACAGCATCCTCTAATTTAAGGAAAAAAATAATAAATAAATAAATAAAAGGAGAAAAAAAGACTTGCCGTGAACAAAAGAAAATGTGCAGTCTACTGCCTAGCTAAGTGTCCTAATTCTTTTCTTACTTCAGTCTGTATGTTGTTAGTTTACAGCCTTTTATGTAACATCCTGCATAAAAATAAACAGGCCCTCAGGGATTTCTATACCACAACCAGCACTTCAAAACTACTTTCTGTAGCTCCCTTTCCACACCTTCATAAATGTAAACAAATACAGATTTCTGAACAGGAGGCACTGCAATAATTTTCCTTCATATTGTGCCAAGCAGGCATTAGAAATGCCAGTTGTTGTGGAAATGGGGGAAATGGTAAATAGCATCCTAATGAGGTTTATTCCAGCTAAGTAGCCGAAAAACATCATCGGGAAAAATCGCTTGTCAAGACTATTTTAAAAGGGATTTTTGCTCATAATTAACCAAGTCGAAAGCTAGCTACAATAGCTAGGAGCAAGTGGTAGAGAATCTGTATTATCCCTCTTACTGCTCAACAAGTACTGTGCTTTAACATACAGACCTTGCTGAAAGCCACAGGTAAGGACAGCCATGATGATTCCTGCTCCACTACAGAGTTTTTAGTTCAAGCTCAACATTGCAGGAATCTGATACAACTTTCCTGAATCAGGCTTGTCACTTACATCAAGGGAAACCTAAAACATGCAGTTTCACAGAAAAGAGGTATATCTTGCCTCAGAAATGCCTCAGAAATACCTCAGAAGTTGGACAGGTTGTGAGTTTGAAATGAAAAGATAGTACACACATAGCAAATGTGCTATGCGCTGCAGCTTTCCACCCAGTAATTCATATCTGCAGATATAAAGGAGAGAAGGATGATCCACCCCATAGAGTTTATTGTCTCCAGTGAGAAGCTCAAGACTGAACTGCTGATGGGCTTGGGCATAAGGGAGAGATTAAATATGGGCAGGGTGTAGTATGAACCCTAAAAAAAAGGGAAAAGAAAGATGACTAACCTGCACAAGTTCAAAAGAAAACTAAACTCCAGACCTCAGTCAATTGGTAGTGGTAATCAGATTTTCTCCTGTTTCCTTATTTAGGCATTTTAGGTCCTATTAATTTAGGGTTCTTCATCCTGAACAGCCTGTTACAGCTGCTCAGGTACAAGCTAAACATTGCTCAAGTACAAGCTAGGCATACGCCCTGCAAGGACTTCCCTTAAAGATTTTTTACAACATGTTAATTAAATACTATTCCTAGTACAGCAAGAATTTCCCCATATCCAAACCAGCATCACAGCCACTTGTTTCTGCATGGTGATGTTTTTTTTTCTGTTAAACTAGACAACCATATTTGGGGCGTGCTTGAAAGAAAGACAGAAACTCTTCCTAGCTTATTTATCACTACTTCTCACTGACTCAACTTTATTTTGATGCCACACGTTGCACAGCTGCCAGCCTGTTGGAAGTAAGTCTGCATCCCACTGGGTTAGCTGTCCTACAATTTCAAGAGCATGTGATCTCTTATGGAAGTTTGTGGATGTAGTTCCCTCACCCTCCCCAGCTATAGCACGACAATGCATGCCAGAACGTAGGCTCTGGCATGGACTTCGGAGACGGATGTGAAATGGTTACACAATTTTGCAATAAATTCATTATGTCAAGCAGCACCAGTTAAAGCAATCACTTTCCTGGCCAGAGAAATAAGTGAGGAAAAGAAAACCAGAAAACCCAAGTCTTCACTTTTCTGATGTCCTGTTGCATCAAAGCACAGGTTGCAACAAGCAGAGAAAGTGTAATATGCTTCAATGTCTTTTTCAGTTGCTACGGTACAGTTTCTTATGGAAAATTCCTTGTTCTGTGTGATGTTTTTCCTGCCTCATTTGGGATGGCAGAACCGTTCCTTGTGTCACCTGAGAAACCGGGCTGTCAGTTTCCACCTATTGGTGAGAAAGAAACTCATCAGCAGCAGAACTTAATGGAAAATTCCTCTGGTAGAAGTTTCTGCGCTGGAGGCCAACATGACACCATGGAGGAAGAATGGATGGGTCAGGTGCTGAGAGGGCCACGCAGGAGATCTGGCTTCATTTCAGGGTCTGCCCCAGACTTCCTGCATGAGCTGGAGCAAGGAATTTAATCCCCGGGATTCTCTTCTCAGGCAGGCAGGACAATGAAACACCCTTCCCCCTTCTTCACCCTGTGCGTGAAGCCCCAGGTGTGTAACCTACTCATAGACAAACCAATCAGCTCCATGTTACAGGAGCAGAGCCATACCCCAATGGCTCTTCAGGCAGAGGTTATTTGCAGAAGAAATCCCACAATGCTTTGCACTTTGAAGTCTTGTTTGGACCATGGGGCTGTACAGTAACTTTCAAAAGTTTTAATAAATAATTACACTGTTCTCCACTTTTAAGGAAAAATATCAACATAACCAAGGAGGGAAAATGCTAGCTTTACTGTATAGCCAAACAGGAAAAAGCATTTGCTTTTAGATGATATCTGCAATCTGTTTTCTGCATAAATAATAGTATTATGGCATCACAATAGTGATACAAAGCAATCAGGGACAGGGCCTTCTCACTACGGGAATTCTTTTTATGGATTAGTTTGAGGTAATCTGATTTCAATATGACATTTTTCCTACTGGAATGTTTTTCCTTCTAATCAAAAGATAATTAGATTACACCACTTTAGATTCATGACAAAACCAAAGCATGGTTAAAAAAATAAAGAAGAGAAAGAGAGACAGAAGACAGAAAGAGAGAAAGATAGAGAAAAAGAAAAAAAAAAGAGAAAGAAAGAGACAAAAAGAAGAGAAAGAGAGAAAGAAAAAGAAAGAGAGAAGGAAAGAAAGAAAGAGAGAAAGAAAGAGAAAGAAAGAAAGAAAAAGGAAGGAAAGAAGGAAGGAAGGAAGGAAGGAAGGAAGGAAGGAAGGAAGGAAGGAAGGAAGGAAGGAAGGAAGGAAGGAAGGAAGGAAGGAAGAAAGAAAGAAAGAAAGAAAGAAAGAAAGAAAGAAAGAAAGAAAGAAAGAAAGAAAGAAAGAAAGAAAGAAAGAAAGAAAGAAAGAAAGAAAGAAAGAAAGAAAGAGAAAGAAAGAGACAGGAAGGAAGGAAGGAAGGAAGGAAGGAAGGAAGGAAGGAAGGAAGGAAGGAAGGAAGGAAGGAAGGAAGGAAGGAAGGAAGGAAGGGAGGGAGGGAGGAAGGGAGGGAGGAGGGAGGAAGGAAGCAAGGAAGGAAGGGAGGGAGGGAGGGAGGGAGGAAGGAAGGAAGGAAGGAAGGAAGGAAGGAAGGAAGGAAGGAAGGAAGGAAGGGATGGACGGAAGAAGGGAGGGAGGGAGGGAGGGTGGGACGGAAGAAGGGAGAGAAGGAGAGAGGGTGGGAAGGAGGGAGGGAGGGAGGGTGGAAGGGAGGAAGGGAGGAAGGAAGGGAGGAAGGGAGGAAGGGAGGAACGAAGGAAGGGAGGAAGGGAGGAACGGAGGAAGGGATTGAGGGAGGAAGGAAGGAAGGAAGGGAGGAAGGAAGGGAGGAAGGAAGGAAGGAAGGGAGGAAGGAAGGAGGGAAGGGAGGGAGGAAGGGGGGAGGGAGGGAGGGAGGGAGGGAGGGAGGGAGGAAGGAAGGAAGGAAGGAAGGAAGGAAGGAAGGAAGGAAGGAAGGAAGGGAAGAAGGGAGGGAGGTAGGGTGGGAAAGAGGGAGGGAGGGAGGGTGGAAGGGAGGAAGGGAGGAAGGAAGGGAGGAAGGGAGGAAGGGAGGAACGAAGGAAGGGAGGAAGGGAGGAAGGGAGGAACGGAGGAAGGGAGGGAGGGAGGGAGGAAGGAAGGAAGGAAGGGAGGAAGGAAGGGAGGAAGGAAGGAGGGAAGGGAGGGAGGAAGGGGGGAGGGAGGGAGGGAGGGAGGAAGGGAGGGAGGGAAGGAGGGAGGGAGGAAAGGAGGGAGGGATTGAGGGAGGGAGAGAAGGAGGGAGGGAGGGAGGGAGGGAAGGAGGGAGGGAGGGAGGAAGGAAGGGAGGAAGGAAGGGAGGGAGGGAGGGATGAAGGAAGGAAGGAAAGGAGGGAGGAAGGGAGTGAGGGAGGGGAGAGAGTGATGAAGGGAGGAAGGAAGGAGTGCATTAACATTTTAATGCAGTTGGATACCTGCTGTACTTCAAAATACTGAAATTCCCATGCGCACCCTACATTGATGAGAAGAGCTTTTGACCTCTCTGTGGAAATGGGTTTTGAAAATAATAAATGCGTAAGTGCTTGAAAAGTGACTGCTTTAGTAATGTCTATCATGAGAATGAAAAGCATTCAAGATGTGACAATGCAGTTGCACTCCATGGAACAGACTTTCTATGGGTGCCAATATTTAAAGCCCCATTGACTTCAGTGGAGTTTCACCCTTTAATCCTAGAATGTTTGGATTTTGTTTGGTATCACTTGCAGTTACTTACAACCACTTTTGTCTTTTAGAGTGCCTCTCCTTCCCAGATAGTCCAACAGGAAAATTAATGGTAATGGGTGTAGGAATGCAAGAAAATGTGCCAAATATTAATTGAACACAAGTCAGGACATTGAAAATTTTGATTCCCACAGCACTGGTTTCAGCATAAAGCCAGCTGAAAATCTGACTGAAAAATTTAATAGTGTAAAATAAACTTTCAAATATTTGGCAGCAGGAAAATGTTGATTTTCAGTTACTTTTTTGGTTTTCTAAGAAAAAGAATTATATTCAACACTCCAAAGTGGAAAAGCTTCTTCCACCCTACCTCCACACACAAAAAAAACCCCAAATCAAAAAAAAAAAAATCTTGCTCATAATTTTGAAATATTTGTCTAAATAAGTTTTCATTTTAAAATACCAAATTATTTAAAAATTTTCTTGAAAATGTTTATTTTTCCATTTCAATATTTCAATTCAAAACTTGAGACAAAATTGACTAAAGTGCCTTCCCTCTACCTTAACCTCCATTCTGATTTCAAAGCAGAAAGTAATTTTGAAATGCTGAAATTTCCCACAGGAGGAAAATTCTATTTTTTAACAGCTTTACTTCTGTGCATTTAAAATCTCAGCTATTACCCTGAAACTCTGAAGGGGGGAGGAGTTGTACTGAAGTTGGAATAATTCAGTAAAGGCTGAATTATTCTGGTTGTATAAAGTGGCAAAGGCACTAGGACCTTCCTCTCTCACTTTGCATTATGGTGGAGGAATCACGTTCTTCAAGGCTATCACCAGATGAAGAACTGGATGCCCTATCCATTAAAAATCATGTGCAAATGAAAAGGATGCAGATAATGGAAGTTAAAACTCATCTTCAAGCATAGCTAAGTTGCAAGCAAGTTCTAATGAAGTTACAGAAGTTTGAATCAAACCCAAGATTTGAATACCACTGATTTTTGAGAAACTTTACATCCTGATCTGAATGCTTTAAGTACCCAGAATATCTCTCCCAGGCTGAGCAAAACTATAATCATTAGGGAAGGATTCTGTAATTTAATGCCAATGCTACTGACAATCCTTGTCATACACAAATCCTTTGGAAGAGCTGAAGTTTTGCATACAGCAGTATTTTTGTGCTAGAACCTAGCATTTGGTTTATGATGGGCCACACCATCTTCAGTAAGGTTGGCGGTCTTACATTAATATTCCCAATACAAAGAAAATCAGTGTAATGGCTCCTCTGCTTTTCAGCAACCAATGCAAATCATATCTCTTGAATATCCAGTACCTTTGATAATCACAAGGACTGCTGTTACATTTCCCTTATCCCAGCACGCTAATAACCTTTCTCCTCATGTCTCCAGCAGCAAAAGCAGCAGACAGGGTCTGGAAGTGGGGAACACAGGTGGGTACTGACATAAATGGTGACCCAGAAGAACTTTTTGCTCTTCAGCTGTTCATACTCTATTGATCCTTTCACACTGCCCAGTGTTCCAAGATGTCTTATAATTATGATCATAACAAATCAGGGATTCAAGAGGATTTTTCTCCTGAACATCTAGAGAAGCAATAGACATCAGTTTAAAAGCTATAAAACCAAATCAACAAATGGTTAAATCTGCAGATACAAGGCCCTGCTATGCCAACCCCCTGCTATTTTCACTGAGGCTCCAGAGGAGTGTGGATACAATTCCCTTCCCAGCCCAACCCAGATACTGAATTAGTTGGCTGTCGGAATGAAATGCAAGAAGGAGAGAAAGCTCGATGAATACATCAGCCTAGTGAAATGTAATTAAAAAGATCCTTAATCAAGCATTTCTGCTTTTAACAGGTCAGGTAATGTATCAAAATCTAAGTCTTATTTGCCCAAATCCTTTTGTCTCCCAGATCCAAATCCTGAAATCAGAGAAGCCAAAACCTAGGTGGTGACTTCAGTTGCTTGAACTTTGGAACAGTATAAACAGCGCAAAATACCAGCTCAACTGGAGTAAATAACCAACAAGCCTACTCTTTTATGTTTCTTATCTTTTATTTCCTTCTTCCTTCCTCACCCTCTTCTTCCTTCTCTTTATCTGGAATAGGGAGATTTGTACACATCACTATCTTGCAGGGTTCCACTGCTTACTGGAGCCCTCTCAGGCTATTGCTTGTACTGCTTATATGCATGCAAGTTGCAGGTTTTGTATTTTCCCCTGCAGTTTCCCTATTGTCTGAGCATGATTTACCTTTCCATCCCTGTGATGTTGGTTCAATTTTGCCCTTTCTAATGAATTCTGTTAGCAATTGTGCCCCAGAGTTTATATTTATGATGTCATGTGTAGACCAGTGTCATCCTTAACAACATACTGGCTTAAACAACATCTAGAGATAAGAATTATATTCTCAATGTTTGCAACACAGGAGGTATTCTCTGAAGCTAAGCCTGAGGACATACAGTGAATTCTGTCCATACAGAGCAGCTGCCTGTTAAAGGTACCAAGTAAAATGTTAAAAAGGGTGCACTGCATTTCCTTTGTTCCGTAATCTAGCTATAAGAGAGTACCACATTAAAAGACTGAATATATTAATATATTTCATATTTTTGCATTCATGGGTACAGTGTGCATTTCATAAGCTTTTATGCTATTTTTCCCTGATGAAAGCCCACCTTTCACTGGGCTGAAGAGGAGGGGAGAAGAAACTTCAGTCTCCTGTGAATCAAGCTATCACCTTCTGTGGATCAGAGTGAGCACCAGCTGCTCAAAAGTGTGATTTGATTTAAAGTCTCAAATTCAAGTGTAACAGGATGCAGAAATTATTAGCTTGCACTGTATTAAACGGCTCATTAGTTTACTTAAAAGCAACAACCCAAAAGCTAATTCCAAATATACTCTTGTGAAAGACAATGAGGTTTGTCACAGGTGAGGTTAGATAAAGGTTGTTCACAGAATCTGAGATACAAAGAAAACAAAGAAACAAAGAAAACAGCACTCACTGCTTTTCACTCAAATGTGTTCAAATGGGCTTCTTAGCCTGATTACCCAGATAGTTAGCATGCCATGCAAAGCTCCAAGTCCAGCTCAGCACTTACACGGCTTCTCAGAATCCGCTGGCAGAAAGCAGCTCATTGAATTAATTGGCAGCTTGTGACCACAGAGGGTTTATATCTGAGCTTGTAAACTAGTATTTCCTTTTCCTATTGTAAGAGCAAAGAGATATAGGAAAGATTTAAACTCAGGATTGCTATCTTTCCTTAGGCTGCATTTCCACTTACATAATTGCCTTTCTTCCTTAAAATTTAAAACTCCTGCATCAAGATATGTTTCTGCAACAGGTTTGTTCTTAGCACTTCTCTGAATTTGTCTCTTTCTGAGCTCTCTGTAAGTAGAGAGAAATTCAGGGAACAATTCTGACACAACTTTTCTGCAGTCTGCTGCCATACTTCTTTATCATAGGGCAGAGACTGGTCTCTCAGACATTTAAATGTCTCCCAGCACAGCCTTCAGCTATAGTCATGGAAGAAATGAAGTCTCTGGAAGACCGCTCCTGAGATAGTTTAGCTAATGAGTAGCATGGATTTCAACATATATGCTTGCATACAGCATACTCACAAAGAAAGGTTACGGAAAGGGTAACAAAATGTTTTTTAAAATATTTTATGGACATGTAAATGGGATGACCTGGTCAGATGAGGCCAAGAACTCACTCTGGATGGGCATAACCTCTTACATATAATAAAAAATAAATACTACGGGATCAGGCAGAAAGTCTATCCAAAGGCTAGACCAAAACATGAAATTCAAAGATTTCTCTGTACACTTTCTCTCCATTATAAAGAAAAACACCACAGTGCTTTTCTGTGCTTTTCCCATGTAAAGTGTTCTACATATTTCTGTGTACGTATTCTGTCAATAAACACAAGCTGCAAAGTTGAGATGTCAAAGCTGTCATCCATGGCAGCAATGTACACCTGTTTACCTCGAAACCATCATACCTTGCAGTCAAGAAAATTTACCAGTCCAAGATAAATCTCTTACCAGTTTGTAAATGTTGCCATTTAGCAAAGTCTTATGTCAGATTTTGAGGCCAAACTCAAAAGACACATCGATCAATAGGCTGGAAAGACTCATGTTGATTAAAATGGGAAATCAATTCCAAACTTGGCAGCTATCACTGCAAAATAAAGTCGGAACTTCTCTCTTCTTCCTCTGAAAAGATATTTCTGAAAGATACAGTTTATTTTGCACTGTGTTTATTCCTTAGTATGGTAGAATTTCAGGGTTCTCTAAAATGCTGCCATTAAAAGAGGCAAAAGATTGTAACCTTAAAGTGCAATACAGCATTGTGACAAATGTGTGAAACCAGTTCTAGAAAGGAAACATGCTGCATCAGAATGCATAATGCAAAATAATTCAATGAGTTGAGAAATAGTCAATAAAATAGTCCTTTCAATAAAATAAGGATTATTGCAAACAGCTGAATTCAGATTAACTTTTAGGACGACTAAACACATCTGCAAGAAAAGCAATAGGCTTGTGTCTTCCTCTCCAGAAGCAAAAGCTAAGCCAAAAAAGAAATCCATTATCCAAGAAGGACTGTGTGAATTTGAGGTTTAGGTCTGTGCTCCTATACCACATCTTCAGGATAAGAGCTGTGATTTACTATGTCTGAAAGCACACCCCACTGAAACCACCTTATGTCTCCTCTCAGGGTTAGGCACAAGACTGAAAGGAGCCTTCCTGCAAGGTTGAGTTGAGCACAGAGCTTTTGGACTTCATGTCTGATGCCTGCTGAGGCTGGCCGCAGCAGCTGAAGAGGTCTGGCTCACCAATCCAACCTCTCCAGTGGTGGCCAGAGAATTGATGCGACCTGAAGGCAAAGGCAGTTTACAACTGCAGTCAGCCATAGGCTGTGAGAGTGAACATCCCTCCGCCCTTCCTTTGCTGCAGAGGGGTGGGCAACAGTCCCTTGTCCAGGCACACTGTGAATGCAATGGTGATTCAGGGTCCTTGAGGCACTGCCAAAAGCTCATCCCCATCACTACATTGAATGCAGGATACTAACGCACCTCTGATGATGCTAACAGTTTCGTGTCATTGCCTGCCAGGGCAGAGGAGCATCAGCTCTCTGCTGCAATGTCTAGGTGTGCCGGTGAGCCTCTGGCATTTTAGCTGATTCCTATCCCTCTTCTCCTGATCGGGGGTTTTGGAGCAGGGGGATATAGATATGTTGCTGTTAATATCAGGGAAGCTGCTACATACCATACAATGAGTATCTGCTGGTTTGTTAGACAGGGTTAATATTTAAAAAAGGACATGGATCTTTATCTCACAGAGCGTAAGTCAACCTCTATATCTTAGAAGACTTGGAAGGAATATACTTCTTAAGGTTTATTAGATACTTATTTGATGAAGAGTTTCTAACAGGTACAGTACCAGCCATTTCTAGGTATGAGAAAACACTCTGAGACCCACTGTAGCAATTTGTCCATTCCTGAGCTGAGCAGATTTGGTACGCAAAATAAGCGTAAGAATTTATCACCAACATAGACAGGAATGGCATTGCTGGACAATAGTTAACACAAATCATTTTACTCTCACATGATGATACAGCACCTGTGTGCACTCCCCACTGCACAAGTGAACTTCATGGACTGAAGCATCACAAGCACATGAGAACACAGACAGTCCTGGAAAGAGCAACCCTGTGTAACAGGGTACTTGCACTTCCAAATCAGAGGATGAAGAACGAGCCCATAAGCTTTTGCTTGTGCTTTACCACCCAAGAAGGAGCTTTTCAAGCTTTCCCACACAGTGCTGGTCAATGCATTTATGTTTGGAGGCAATCCCATTGCTATTCCAGTCTCAACAGCCTCTTGAACAGAGACTGCAAATGCTGCAAAACAGTTGCTTTTCTTCTGATGAGAATAAAACAGGGACAAGACAAATCATGTCCTCCTGCACAAGCAGTTGGAGTAAATCAGTCATGTATTGTTCTTTCTTTGCCAAAGGCTGAGACTGAGGTTCTTTTGTTTCTTTTCCATTTGTTTCTCCCTTTTTCTGTTCCTCCCTGCTTTGTGTGGGACATATTCCCCTTGATGGGTATCTGTTTTCAGCTATTCTTTTTTGCTGTGAAGGCAGCCACAGGCCTTCCAAGCTGTGGGCACCAGAAAATGAGAGCACATCCTTGAAAGACAGCCTAAGAAACCAAATATAAACAAATGTAAGCAACACTTAGAAATGAGAGGAGCTGTGTGGGAACGGCTTCACTTCAGAAAGTTTCTAACTAAAACTGCAGCTCAAAGAAGTATTCACAATGGCAACTGCAAATTCTGCCAAATCAGTATTTCCCTCAAAATTATATAAACAGAAGATTGTCTGAAGTTTGATTTGGGTTCTCACTATCCAAACTCGGGAACAAATAACAACATGATAGAGACAACCACCTCATTTTCCATTCTTTCTTTCCAGTGTTGTGGGAAACAAACCAAGGTGGGAGGAGGCAAGAGGGAAAGGAAGTGCTGCTGTGATGATGGCTTCACTTCTCATTCCCTTAAATCTGACTTCAACCCTACAATACAAGTCAGTGCTGCTCAAGTGATCTTCTTAGAGAATGAAAGCCTTTTCCTTCACCCTGAGACCTGTATAATTACTGACTTTCAACAGAGTTTCCAGCAAACAGTCCTCAAAGGTATTTAAGTAGCTAAAGGCAAAGCACTCATTTACTGGAATTGTCCAAAGTACTAAGCTGACTAACACTGATTTCTATTGACCAGACTTTACACTTCCTAGCTGTTCAGGGGCTTTATAGAAAACCAGTTAGTTGCTGATTTAGCACCTGAATGCCTTTGAGATGCTCCTTTCATGTGCCTAGCTGACATCAGAGAATGGAATTTAGGTTCCCCAAATGCAAAAACTAAAACAAAACAAAACAAAGCAAAACAAAAAAATCCCTAGAGAGATTATTAGGTATACATAGGCTGTAGTTTAGAGAAACAGGTGATAATTGGTAGGCATACACCACAAATTTTTTCTAAATGCAAACAATACCCTCATGCAGTATGTTTTCCATTTAAATGTTAATTGCCCCAAAAGCCAATGTGTTAATTGCCCCAAAAGCCAATGAGCAAGTTGCTAGTCAGAGGTAGTGCACAACTTTTCATCAGCAGAACTTTAACAATCTTAGACCTCGTTGCAGGGTCTTGACTTAGGTTATTTGACACTTTCTACCCCTGCAGGGGTTTTGTACTTCAATCACAGTGATTCCCCAACAATCTGCAAATAATAGTTTTCAATTATTATGGCCATCGATGTTCTAGAGATATGACCAGTTTGACTGTTCACCTTATACCAGATCTGTATGCCTCACGGCTTAATCCACATACTGGCCGTTGAAGAGCAATAACCTGTATTCTGTGGAATGTCCTGCTCTACCACAGGCTGCAAACTTCATACCAGCTCTCACAGCCCGGGAACTATGGAGCTCACACACTGCCTGTCTCTCCTTGTGCCTCTCAGTCATAGTCCCACTAAGCAGAGGTTCCTTTCGGTGTTATTGGCTGAAAGAGCAGCTGGTACTGCAAGGGGCTTT
This sequence comes from Psittacula echo, assembly GCF_963264785.1. Classification (NCBI taxonomy): domain Eukaryota; kingdom Metazoa; phylum Chordata; class Aves; order Psittaciformes; family Psittacidae; genus Psittacula; species Psittacula echo. The sequence continues at coordinate 44,464,834 of NC_137742.1, read as the reverse complement.
TGCTTCTGTACAACAAAATAAAAGAAAACATCTTAAAGAAAAGTGAGGAACTTTAAAAGATGATCATAGAAATATGTTTCAGCAGTCGGGTTTTTACTTCTGTTAATTAATGATAGAAGTGTGTTCCTGGAATTGTCAACCCGAGTAATCACATTTTTTAAATGAGTAAAAAATCTTGAGCTTAGATATTTTGTTATGCAGAATATATGTCTAAACTAAAATGGGTATATCAATTAAACACCTTCCAGTGAGAATAGAAAAGCCTCATCATTTTTCCTCAACTGCTACTGTGGAAAATCGGAAAACTGTTAATTAACAAGTCAAAGTTGAAAAAAATTATTTGAAGAATATTACAGAATATTTCAGAATATTACCAACTGTGTTACTTTTATCTCTGACAACATTTTTAATGTCTGTCAGGTTCCACTTGCTGCTGGCCTACCTTGCTGCCATTATGCTGGCTTCAGGCATAACATAACCCATTGCTATCCACAGCCTGTCTGCACTGAGCAGATCTGAAGACTTGCAAAGCCAAGCACGGTCTCCTGCAGGACACAAACTGCTAAACCACTCTCAAAAGTCAGTCTCAAAAGCCTGTCAGCCTTAATTCCTCAGAGACAGCTGACAGCAAGAGGTGAGATGTTACACATAGCTGAAAAACAACATAGCTCATACTGCAGCGGTGATAAATACTATTCCGTCTTAACCAATGCTTATCGTGCACAACTGTATTCCTGGTAATTTTCTCAAAAATTCGTCTTTGGGTGAGTCTATGCTCAGGCCTAACTGTATTTTATGCACTCATGCTTTTTAATAATGATGCACTTGCCTGGTGATGAACTCAAGGAAATTAGAGGTAGGATTTATGAGACAATTTTGGCTAAAATGTTATTTGATTTACTTCTGATTTTCTCATATTTTAGTATTTATTAGACATAAAATTTATCATTTTACTCTTGATAACTCTGATACTACCTTGCTTCCTTGGGATCTGTATTTTTTATTTAGACAAAACACCCACTGATACAAAAGGAATAAATCCAAGGCCCAATCCTGCTTCCATGCTTAGGTTTATAATGAGGAGGTTTTCATAGTGGATTACTTTCCCCCCCCCCATTCAGCTTAAATACAAGTACTACCTATTTAACCTCTGTCATGTTATTTTCCCATTTTGCTTTCACACACATGTGCAGGTTTCTGTATTTAAAATAACATCCATAGAACTTAGTACGCAGCCCAGAGCTTAAAAGGCATAATTTAATCATTACAACATAAATGGCACTATTTGTCACTTATGTATTACTGATATAGCTACATATTTCAGTGCCAAAATAGTGTTATGTATTTCTGATACAGATGTATTGTCAAATGACAAACTGAATGTAGTGATTCCACTGAGATCACACCTACTAAAAAAGCACAATGTTGGGTTTTTTTTACCTTACTAATTTCCTAACTGCAGAGAATATTTGTGCATATGTTTAATTTAATTTCATTTTTCATAAGCCCTTAAGTGTGATCTTCAGATGAAGCCCGTGGTTGGCCTTGATGTTGACAGTGCATTCCTGACAAATTTACATAAGAGAGCACACTCTAACTAAATTTTGACACCGAATTCTTCCCTGAGAGTATATGTTTCATGCTGTCTTGCCTTGTAACTCTGTCTCTATAGTAGAAGTGCATACTTTGGATCTTTGTTCTTCAGATCTCCTATAACATCCACTGTTTAGCCAGAAGCATGTTTCACATGTTGTATTTCCAGGTGATAAAACACTCATGCTATTCCTAACTTAAAGACCAGAGCCCAAGCTGCTCTTTCTCGCAGTTGCATTTCCAGCATTTAGATGCTTAGAGCAAGTAATATACCAAATAATTCAGGTCACAGAACAAAATTCTGTATGATGAAATGCAAGTATTTTGCTGGAAGCACGATTTCTTGCCTTTTTTTATTAGATGTAAATGGGCTTCGTGGACAGATTGAGACAGCAAAACAAGTAACTTCTGGGGCAAAAAGTGATCTTAAAAGTTCACCTCTACACTAAATACAAAAATAATTGCTTTCTTTCCAATTCTTAATTTTTGAGGTAGAAACCCAGACTTTTCAAGATCAAGGCTTCTACCTTTGGGAGAATTTCTTCCATCTGGTTGGAAAAAAAAATAAAACAAAAAAGCAGGTCTCCTGAGTCTCAGAATGAGGAGCAGGATTTAAAAAAATCTAATTTCTCATGAACTTTTTCCCTATTACATTTTATTTGTTGGCAAAGGAAATATGTAACCACGTATTGAGAAAAATATCTGAGACTCTAAGTGTTATGGTCTGGGAGACACATCATCTTATTAACAAAACTCAAATGCAACTAATGAAATAGACTACCAATATATATAGCTTACGTTTCTGACACATATGACAATAAACAATTACACAGACACAGATTTTTAATGGTGAGAGCAATAAGGGATTAAAACATGCAATCAAGCTACAAAAGTATTTAGCCAAGATGATAAAATATACATTCATATTTCTTTTCACCTTTATTCAGGCAATATCTCTTTCATACATTTACCTAGCCAATAAAATGTCTCCACAGTAAAGCACATCATGGGATCAGGACAACCAGTAAATATAATATGTATATCCTCACTGTAATCTCAACCTCCTTCATATTTGGCTTTCAGCACCTAAAGCTTTTTGGTTTTCAGCATCTGAAGGTCCTGAAGTGAGTGCCTTGTTAAGCCTCCCAATCTCTGCATACTGGCTATCAATGAATGTCAAGACTGGCAGTTCTTGATAGCCAGGTTTTCCCTCTCAGCCTGGATTTCACTAAGATTGAACAATTTTTCTTCTCTGCATTCTGGCTGTTGAGGTCATGTGTATTTTATAGGAAAATGAGCTGCTTATATATTATTAGCTCTGTCAACTTTGGGGATTGATGGAATATCTCCAGGCTTAGGGCTTAGCTGGTTGAGAAACCACTACAGCAGCCTTTCTTCCGTGGTCACTCAGATATAAAAGCCTTTCAAAAGGGATGGAAATGCTGACAGAGTGTTTCTCTTGGGCGACCTTTCTACTGTACTCAGAGACCAACTCAGTATATTTTTTATCTTGCAATGTGTGTCAAAAATTACTCCTTTTCTTCAAAACTGTAGGAAACTGTAGGGTGACAGGTACAACCAGCAACATGCTATAATTTGTTACATGGGAAATGAAGTCAAATGGAGATATTTCCCCTATTTCCTTCCCTGTATGCTCACACTCCCTCTGTGCCACTCCATTGCCATGCCTGCCTGATTCCTGTGCACAGCTGCAGTGGCTGGGCTCAAAGATCTTAAAGGTCCTTTCCAACCTAAATGAAGCCATGCTATGCAATGAGGTTGTCTGGGCAGGTAGTCTGCTTCTTGTGCATTGCTGTTGTCTACAGGACACCATGCATGCAGGATAAGGAGCACGTGGAACAAATCTGCTGCTCCAGGTCAGAGGCCTGACAGATCCCTACAGTGCAGAGGCTCTCTCCATGAATTTTCCTTTTTGCCTGCAGCTTTTGCATCACCAGGCTCTCATATCCCTGCTCTGCAGTGAAAGCTCATGTACTCACCAAGGAAATGTGCACTGGGGCCAGGCTTGCTTGTAGGACTCCTGGGGCAAGGATGCCCAAGAAGCAGAACGTGGGTCACCACGTCTCCTCCTTCTGTTGAACCTACCCTAGAAATATAGACAACTACTTCCTTTTTTCTTATTAAATTACATGTTGCTAGTGATCCAAGGGCTGGGGAGAAGGCTGTCAGCCTACTCCAAAACAAAGCAAAACCAGACTGCCTCGCAGGGTATGAGTAGTCAGAGCCACAGAAACAACTGCATATTGAACTACAAGAAGCTGCACCTTTCCGCAACCAACCAGGGAGAAAAAAATTCAGCTTGGTGGGTTCTGGTATCTGGCTACTCCCTGTTGCTCTCTGTGGTGGCCTTGCCAGGGCTTTCTCCCCAGTCTGGCAAAGCAGGGACAGCTCTACACCCTATCTGCTGCTGCCATGCTTAATGCTCCAAAATCAGGAAACTGTTTAAAAAGAATCACAATGTAATAAACAGGAAAAACAAATCCAGATTTATTTTTTTTTCCTGTTTCCTCAGCCTTCTGGGGTCTGGCTCACATTCTCAAGCTTTTCTTCACATTCTTCTCATTCTAAAATGAAATCTGACATCATCACCAGACTCCCAAGACCCATGGCTTTAAAGAGAAAAGTCCAGTACTGTGGGAGTTGTGATGATAAAAATAATAGTCCTATTCCTCTTCTCCCTTAAAAGTCATTCAAGAAGGTGACGGGCTGAAGCAGATAATTTCTGCAGCATTCCCACCTAATGGGGACAACCGAAGTCTAGCTATGTATATATTTAAAAGATATCTATAGTTAAAGAACAAAGAAAGCCAGAAAAAGTCTGAGATCAACCTTAACTAAATTGTGCAACAATCCCTAAAATGTAAATGAAAATCCCTAATAATACATCAAAAAGATTAGTGTTCAAAATGGGATAGAAGAGGGATCTCAAATCTTCTGTCTTCAAAATCAGCATCACATTTGTAGTTAGCAATTTTACTGTGGAACTGCAAATTTTTTTACTGATCATTTTTACAGATCAGCAAAATAAATCAAAATTATTTATAAACATTATTTCTAACTCGTAAACAGCTGCAGACTTCCCTAACAGAGGCCAACTGTCAGTACAATAATCATTATCTAAACTGCATAGTCACACTTCCAAACTGCAGAAATATAGATTAAATATGAAGACTATTTCATGAAAATACCCTAATTTCCCATCTGAAAGTCACAATCCTGTAACGCAATCTATAACGCAATGGCTGTATGCATGGCCAGCCACTGAAAACATCACGCCACTAAACAAACCACTGACTAATCAACAAGCCTGCCCAGAATGCTGTTTTTCATCCTTAGTAATACCTTTAGGGATCAAATCAAGTGAGTTGCAAGTATGAATTATCTGGGAAGTGCAAACTGATGTCAGTGATGTTGCTGTTTATCTGCCCTGGGTGACCTGAAAGCTGGAGCTTGCAAACCCTACAGGAAAGAGCAAAACTCCAGCCTTCCTTTCAGCTCCACCCAAACAACCACGGTGACTTTGTGGGGCTGGGGTGGGGGCTGCTGAGGTGAGATTCAGGGAACAATTTATTCTCAAAATCCCAAAACTGACTGCAAGCAGTTTCTCATCCAGTTTCTGCCCTGAGAGTCTCAACTTGAGTACTTCCACTAATGTTTTATGCATGCCCTCTCCCCAGATTTTGCTTTTCACATTGCCACCAATGCAGCAATGTTATTTACTGACTGCATTTCCATCATTAACCATGGAAATGTAATAGTAATGGGCAGATATATTCCAAGCACTAGGCTGCAAACTAAGTGATGAAGAAAGTCCATAGCCATTCATGGGGAAAATTATTTTGTTTTTTCCATCCTGTTTGAACAGGTCTGGTTGGCTCGGTTGGCAACTTTATCAACTACAATTTCTGTGCAGAAATATAGAAGACTAGTTTTTGAAATATCATTGTATTAATGAAAATACCATATAGCTTAGGTGCTGTGAGAGCTCACAGATTAGTGAAGCTAACCATCTAGCAATAGTTAGCATCTATGCCCTCAAGATACTACATCATCCAGTTGATTTCAGGGGATAAAAATCTTTGCAAAGTTCAACATCCACGCAAGTTTTCTGCATCTGGCAATGTTACTTCACTACAAAGTTATGCCCCAGTTTTCAACAGCAACAACTGAACAGTGCTGGTAATTCCCAGGCATGAAGTTTGCAGGCTGATGCTCAAACACAACAGAGTTTATAATGACTTATGTGCAAAAAATGTTTCACCATGTCCAGCCTACAGTCTCTTTCTCACACATCTGAAATCAAAGTTGTCACTGTTAGACAAGTAATGTCAAAAAGAAAATGCCTTTTGATTTCACACTAAAAGGAACCAAGAAGTCTGGTACATGTCTGAAACATGTCTGTGCACCACAGACTGTACATCTTCTAGGTGGAAACATTCAAGGTACTACAATGGCAGATGAACCTACCAGCCAGCAGCAGTCAAGGGTACATGGTAGGGAAAGTAAAAGCCAGGAGTGTTGGGATAGGGCATCAGACAGACATCAACTGCTGGCAAAATGCTGAAGAAGCATCAGTGGGTTTGCTGGCGAGGAAAATGGGTAGTTAAAATGATGAGCAGTTGGAGTGGGAAATATCAGCCAATCCCAGTTGGAAGATGAAAAGTAATTTTCTACCATCACCTCAATTAGAGATACAGAGCATTTGTGCTGGAACCTGGGACAGAAATTCACTCCTTCAGAGCAATGACTAGAATCTGAACCCTCAAGTCTTCATCAGTTTGCTTTTCCCACCTTGAAAGCTGTCTCTCAAGAGAAGGAGGTTCTATAACTTTTAGCCTGAGACTCTTTAGAAGCCATCACTCTTCAGGATTTAGTTACGCAGTAGTGAGATGAGAGTACCAGTTTACTGATACACTGATGGAATTTCCAACTAAATTGATCACAGTCAACTTTTTAATTTTCTTTTCAACGCATATACTTCTAAGACTTCACAATGGAGCTTGATACACTGTATTCAGAAATGGTTATCTGTAGGCACATCAAAATATGGCTTAAGTTAGTAACAAAAAAAACTGCTTGCAACTGACAGCAGACATACTTCTTCAACTTCTGTGAAAACTGCAATGTAATTTGCATACAGTTTCACCTAGTTCAAAGTCTCACCTCCTTCTACAGACCAACATAGGCTAAATATGTAAGAATCTTTCCTAGCATGACTGTCAGTGATTGTCATGTTTAATACTAGCAGACAATGGAACTTATACCAGATAGGAAATAAAAATAAATGTTAATTATCTTGCTGGGGATGAGAAACCAGATGACATCTGGAGCTAGCATTATTGTAAACAGGAAAAAGGTATGAAAGCTACTTAGCTTAGAGGTTTATAAATATCAGATAGACACAGCAGGAGGAGGCTGGCAGCTTAAGAAAGGACAAGTGCAACTCTGTAATAATAATTGAGTGAGAAAAACAGAAAGAGAATGTATGCGAAATTTCTGGGAAGACCCACTTTCATCTGAGACAATTTAATTAAGTTTTTTTATTGGGCAGATGCTCAATGTGGTAGGAGAAATCTGTCTTGGTTTATATACTAACATGTTTACCTGATTCTCTTTCCTAAGGCAGTAAAAACACACAGACTGGGACCACCATGGCAATATGGCAAAATGCAGAGGATCGGACCCACAAACCTCCCCAGAGCACCATAGCAAAGCATCGAGCCACATCCTGCAAACATTTATGAACAAACTGAACTTCATGTACTGTGATTAATTTCCCTGACAACATGTGGGTTTCATTGCAGCACACAAAATCAAACACAGACTTACGTATTTTTAGGATCAGGACCTACTTAGCACTAGTCAGGCGTGATTTAATGCGTCTGTACTTAATGTGCAGCTTACAAAATGTGAGAGAATTCTGTGTTTTGGTACAGTTTGGGTTTTTCCCAGAACAGCGTGTATATTGTTTCAACATTAATGATGAAAGTTAAATTCTCTGCACTGATGTTTATTTAAGCAATTATTGTGTTGTCTAATGCAGCTGGGAATGGAGGTACAGTAGCCTCATATTTAAAAGCATGTCCTTCTATATAGCATTAGAGAGCTCTGGTGGGCATGTCGCCCATTTCTGATTCCATAGCAGCTTCTATTCTTCCCAAGAATTAATGTTTTAATTAGAATGTATCCGTACAACATTTTCCTTATGTTGGTCAAATATCTACAATTCAGTTATTACTTTACGCATACTACTGCATATGTTAGGCCAGATTGTTCAAATACCCTTTGGTAGAAGAGGTGATGGAGCATTTCTAATCCCAGAATAGTGCCACAAAAAAAAGGCTATATCAGGGATGTACAATAAAAGGGCAGGAAAAGACCTTCTGTTGAGTTACTGAGTTGCAGGAACTCCGGAACTCCAGTGGATTGTGTTTCATGCAACAATCTAGATGTAAATCAGCATTAATATTCACAAGATATGTATATAGTTCAGCATCAGTCTTTGCAAAATTGGAAGTCATGCATACACATATGCATACATAACCTCATGCACAGATCGAGAAAGATTCCTATTATGGCATTTAAGCTTTTTGCAAAGTTTGGAGGCAATGGCTTCAGACCCTGTCAGTAAGCCCCTACAGTACAATTTGAAGCAGTATCATTCAGGGTAGGATACAGATGGCATGTAGTATCCCTTAGCTGCAAGCCCAGTGCTCACCGGTTATACTGGGAATCTCTAGAGTGACTTCCCAGAGAAATAACTCAGACTTCCAGTGACAATTCAGAAACATTTGTACATTCACACACAAATAAAATAAGGAAAAAGAGATAGGAACAACCTTCTCTGAAACAAGTAAAGACCTTCATGTCCTGATGAAAAACAGTAAAGAATGCAGTTACTATTAATTACAATATTCTTTAGGTATTTTTTCAGTTGCCTACTCCAATGCTAAATACTGGTTCCAAAATCAACATTTCATATGCGCAGTTCTAAAACTGTCGCTAGGTTTGAAGAGTAGCATCTGAAGTTAGGGATACTCTTTTTTAATTATTCATGGTTAATTATGATTAACTCAATATTTTTTCACAATTCACTATGAACTTCTAATTGAGGGTGAAACAACTTGTATGTGACATATATTGTCCATCCTGCAACCTTCTGCTTTACTTTTAAATGTTCAACATGTTTTCCAGCTGTAGAGGTTGAATTATACAATGAAATTAAAAGAATTGAATTTTTAAACTTTATCATTCTTATACCTTTACAAATACTCATATTTCAAAGTTAGGTTATGTTCATTGCCAATAAGATGAATTTAAAAGCAGCACATATATGACAATACTGACTTCTCCTTCTGACCCAGGATTTTTTTTCTCCCAAAAACATGCTCAGTGCACGGGACTGTCCAAAGACCACTGAAATCAATGGAAAGGCCACCAGTGACTTTGATGGAATATGGACTGGGCTTTGAGTGTAACACTGCTGAGTTTATTGACTTCATTGACAAGGGCTGAATTTGGATTTGACAGATGTAAAGCGGTTCATCTGATGTACCTTTAACAAACCACATGCATTTTAACCCCACCCTTCCACTCCAGGAATTTAGAGCATTTTGTTCTGTTAGCTCTGTTAAGAAGCCCCAGCACTTACACAGGTAAAATGAGTGAAACACATACAGTTACTTGTACTTACAGGTGTCTGTCTTGAGCTGATTGTTGGTAATTCCAAAATACTGAGGATTTTCAATGACCGGAATCTTCGTCATCCCGATGATGACTGCGTCAGGACCCCCCTCAGAAGAAGAAGGAGTGTTACTGCCATTTGAGATGTGGTGGAGGGGACTGGCTGAATCATCATCATTGCTGATAACTGAAGAAGGACCTAGAGTTAGAAACAAAGATTTTCCTGTAACTCAGCACATGGTTCCTTTCCCTCAGATAATTTCTTGTTTTGTTTTTTTTGGGAGGTTTTCTTGGACCAGTTTGTCCTCCATCCCCATAGTCAACAGCAATCTTGTGTGCCTTGTTGACCTTACCTCAGGGATTTTATGTCTGCATGCAGATGGAGAACCATGGGTTTTTTCTATTAAGCATTGGAATGTGAAGCAAATTTTTGTACTGGTAGATCACTGAGGCTAAATACATCAGGATCTGTATTGTGTGTGTTACCGGGAATGATCTCTAAACTTGTTGAAATCTTTCTGTCATTCTCAGAAATAAGCTTTGAAATACACACATTAACTTTTTACCGTATACCCTGCTTGGATCACAAAGCAATAATTGCCAGAAATCTGGGGAATGCCTGCCCTCCTTTTGAGGTGGCCTTGTAACAAGACAAGACACAGGGGAAATAGGCTCATCCTGATGCAGGAAGCTGGATTTCTGAAAGTCAACACAGTCAAAATCCAAGGGACAATTTGAACATAAGGTGCAGAGCTGATGCTGAGAAGAGTAGTGGGAAAGGCATATCCCACCCCACTGCAAAATCTGGGGTCACTGCAGAGGGGCTCTTCCAGCCTAGGAGAGCATCCCACCATCTCCCCCATCCACACCTCAGCCTATTCACCTTCCAGAAACAGGTGTATTTTTATCAGTAATTCAGTGTTAGTTTTTGTTTTGTTTTCACTGTGCACTTTATATTTTTAATGAAAGTGCCACAGAGAAAATAACCTCCTAAAAAAATTTTGTTTAGCAGTGTCCCACTTCTGTGAGCTGCAGGGGCCTTTGATCTGACAAGAAGATCAGCACAAATGACATCTGCACTCTTGCCAACTAACCCTGCCATTTAAATTCCGCATTACATCTTCCAGTTTACATCCAGTATTCAAAGAAAACCAGAATCATCATTTAGCAGCAACAACACTTTGCTTAATCTCCCCACTGAAGAGCCAACAGAGCTCACACATCACATTTCACTTTGTTTGCCATCCATGTTAAGCAGGGGGTTTGGGGTAGCATTCATATCTTCTAACTATAACAACCAAAGACAATACTGGAAACAGATGGCAAAATTCACCCTCTGGAAGTGCCTATTCTGGAATGGTATGCTCAGATGATACCTGTGTTTAGCCTGTGGGCAGCAGTGACAGCTGCCCCTCAAAGAAGGGATGGCTAAAAGCTGTGTTTACTCTGGGTCACCAGTCACCCCACTGCAAAATGTTGGAGCCCCCATGCTGAGTTTTAGGTTGGACAGAAGGAACAGTGCAGAGGCAAGACAGAGCTGAGCAACTCCCCATGTAGATAGCATCTGTGTCTGCTGCGAGATGTGGGGTGGGAAGGGGAGAGAGAATGAGAATGGGGAACAGCAGCAGGTCCTGTACACACAGCATTGAGGACCTGTGAGAAGATAGGCAGGATCCACCATAGCACACACAGAGTTGAGGAAGAAGATGAGTACTAGGACAGTCCCAGACACAGCAGCCAAGAAAAGGCAGCTTTAAAGAAAAGAAACTCTTACTCTTTTGTGGCTCACTGTATCATTAAAAAAAAACAACTTTATCATCACATGGCATGGCTCACAGGAATAAAACTTAAATAATTTGGCATGTGGCTATCCAACCTTAGAGACTCAAGTGTACACCCACTCCTTTCCTTTCTCTCCAGTTGTTTTAATGGTGCATGAGGGAAATGTTCTCATAATTTGAAAAAGTACTTCCCTCCCTGGACTGAAACATTAGAGGTAATTTTTCAAATACCTTGCACTTCAGTGGAAACTCACTGTTGACAAATGTAAGTGAAGGCTAGATCTCTGCAATTTATAAAGTGAAATGCTAATACCAGGGCTGGTTTTGCCATTAGTGATCACCCAGATCCTCAAATGACTGATTCTACTAGGAAAGCTGCCAGAATTAAGAGTTGGTGGTGGTGATTTCTCTAATGAAGTGCAGAGCCTAATAAACTGTGAGAAAGGGTCCCTCAGATGGCACACAAGATACTTACATGAAGTGACAACACATTTTTCAGGTGCATGAGAATTGTGTTCAGAGGCATTAGAGTGCAAACCCATTTAAAACTCCATTCTATTTTGACAGACATCATTTTTACGCCTCTAAACTTTCTGATTGTCAAGCTAATGGATACAAAAAGCAGGCTGATAAATACACATTTTCTTGCAAAAATAAAGTCTTTTTATAATACTATAGGTTTCGTATGAGGGTTAAATCCCTCATCTTAGAGCAAATGGCTCTGTAATTTAACAGAGGAATGTCCTTTTTAGCCCTGCTGCACTCTGCTGCAAAGAAGGAAGATTTTTTTGTCATTGTTTGCTTCCACCACACATGCAGTGATGGCAGGGTAGTGACCATTACCATTTCAAGGCGTTAGAGTGGGATAATGAATAGAAACTCATTCTGTTCATCAAATCATTTCTGCACTACTCCAAGACCCACTTTTGCACAGTGGACTATTTTTTCAATCAGTATAAACAACAAAGTGCTGTAGGTGAAAAGTAGACAATTGTTCTGTAAATCTATTTACACAATTAGGCTAACTTGTGAAAACTAGTCTTCCATGTGGTATGAAGCAGGCTCTAAGTATATTTAGCTCCCTGATGTAGGTGAGGAAAACCTGGAAAACGAGGTGATTTCCAAAGCAATTCCTGGCACTATGAAACAGTTTAGGAAAAATTCAACTCTGGAAACCTTGTTCTGTGTCACTTAGTGATCCTTCTCACTTATTAACAAGTAATCAGCCCATGCAATCATCTTTGGAAGTAATTGTTTGGGTTCTAAAATACTATTTCCTGTATATTTCTTCTCTAATTAAGACAATGAGAACTCAACAGATGGAAATTTTTGTGTTGAGCTCACATCCTTTCAAACTTCCCTTTTGCTGGGAATCTTTTTGTCAACATAAGCAAACTGGTACATAAACTGTTTCCCGACTTGCTTATTTGCCAGACTGTCCACTTAACATAAAGTTACTTCCAATTTTTTGAATGCATTAAGCCACATCACAGTCACAGGCCAGCACTGCGGCTAGCTACGACTGATTTTCTCATAGTACAAAACCATCTTTTGGGATGCAAGATGAGGCCATCACCTGGTCTGACAAGAAGCTAGAGCTGTCCTTTTCTGCATATGCTCTGAGGTCAAAATGAAGGGTAATTTCTTAAAGCACCTTAAAGTACAGTTTCATCCACATGAAATGGGGTCACTGAATTACTTGTCAAAGGCAAAATGAGTATGATAATTACCCTCAGTCACTTATCACTGAGTCTGGTTTTTATAAAATCTGCTGCTCGTTTCATGCCTGAAATCTGAAAATTTTAGACAAACATCTTCTGTGGAAGTGAAAATCATGGGTTGTCAACAGCCATTAGCTATTGCCAATATCTGACTCACAGTCAGATTGAGCTTTCAAGAAAACTCCAGAGATCTTTTCCACCTTCAAATGTGCTACCCAGCATCTCCACTTGATTTCATTTTTAGACTGTCTTTCTTATATTAGAAGGATAGAATTGAGAGCCACATGAGAGATGGAAGCCCTGGAGAAAAAACAGAGCTATACACTGCAGGGCTAAATTTCTCTTCTCTTTGATGTTGAGCTAAAAGCCTGTCCCACCGCCATCTAGGTGGTGTCATTCTGCACTATATAGGCCCAAGAAAAATTCCTTCTGTGTATAAATCCCAGCAGCCCTCTGAAAAAGTGGTGACATGTAAGAAAACAAATTATATGTGAAACTGACAAGGTACAATAAAGCCAAAATACCTCCCACACCTAGGTTGTGAATTATCTTCAGCATGTGGTATGGGAAAGCCAGAACAGCAAACTTCCCTTACTGCACATCCCACAGAAAATCGGAGACAATCAAACACTGCTGAGGGTGCATCATGGTTTGCCTTCACTAGTGCCAGCATCCCTCCCTGAAACATAACTCACTTCTGTGCTACCACTTCAACATTGCATGTCTGCACTGTCCTTTACCTCAGTGGTTCCAATAAATGTGAGTTTCCTTAGGTTTAGAAGCAAAATTTAATAAAACTAACTGTTTTCAAGGTGTGCTGCTCTTTCTGGCCAGGAGAAGGAGTTTCATGATTATAAAACACAGACTTTCCTGCTGCTTGTATTGCCATTGCAGTTACTGCAGTTTTAACATGCACAGATTTCACACTTCTGCTAATATGTGGGTAGTTGGCTGTGGCAACACACATATCAGCTGCCACTGGAATAATCCACATGACCTCCCTGTATACCAAAGTACAGAAAAAGTCCCAAAGTGAATACTGGCATGACTCAGGTAAGTAGGCTCAGGCAAAAAATAAAGAGAGGCTCTCAAATCCAGAATCAGAAAGAACGTATTGCTTTTGTTTGAACCTGGCTTGGCCTTGCAAGCACATATTCAGACTTCAGTTTAGATGGTGGCAGACAAGCACTGTGTCCATCTACTTCTCCCTCCACCTACAGTGTAAAAGATATAAGCAATCTACTCTGAATGTTTGCTCTCCAAGCTCTACCAAGATCTTCTGGAAGCTACAATATCCTGTGTCCTCCCTGCAACACACTTCCATTTGTCACACATCACTCCAGTTACCCCTGAAGTCACTACTAATGGCTCAGGCCCAGTGGGAGACAACAAAAGTAATAAGAAAAAACAGCTGATTTAAGGTTTGTGTTGGAGATGTGTAGGTACAGCAATGCATCTGCTTAGTCAAGTCTTGTGAGGCAGCTCAGCTAAAAGGGGTTGTTTATAGAGATGATTTTGTGCTGTGATGTTTTACCAACTATTGCTTCTTCCATGAAAAATTATGTTGCCTGCTAGCAAGATTTCTCAACTGACCTTATACTAGCACTGGCTTTTCTTACTTCCTCTTGGAACAGGGAGCAGTCTGTGCTGGGACATAGTAATAGCATAGCAAGTCAAAAGCAGGACATGTCTCACAGTCAGCATCACCTCTGACACTAAATCTTGTGTCTTTTTCCTTTTGGGAGGGGTATATTTTTTCACTAGTTAAATACCTCGTTCTATAAAAGTAGTTACAGAAGATTTCTCTTCCCATGAGACTCCCATATTTGCTGTAGATTCTTTTTTTCTGCATAACTAAAAGGTAAGTTTTATGCTTCAGCAAGAGCAGATATTCAATCTTTCCTGTTACTGAGCTAAGATGGAGCTTTCTTACCAGAACAGACATCTTTTTTAGCCTAACTCCTGAATTGCTGTCTTATCTTTCACTCCCTCTAGAAGACAACTCACTAATCACGGCTTGATACACTTTTTCTAATTAAGGTTCTATAAACTTTAATTTTGAATATTCCTTTGCCCTCTTAAGTTCAACAAATGTATGCAACTGTAATATCAAATAATGTTTATGCAATTCTATTAGACTGGATAAGAGAGTCCAGCATAATAGAAAGTAATGCAATTATGGAAACATTATTTTATATTATTAGTCTCTTAAAATGCTGCATGCTAAATACAGGGAATTGAATTATAAGACACAAATAGAACAAGAGGAAAAAAATTCAAAGCTGGCTGAATAAGCTTCCCAAAGAGAAACGAGTTTCATTTCACTCTGCTTGGTGGAGCTATTCAAACTAAAGTCAGATTATTCTGCAAACGTAGAGTGAGCTTATTAAAATGACGGTCTTTGCTCTGCAGCTGCTGATGCTTTTAATGAGAGAAAGTTCAAGGCAAGGTGTTCCTATGCTTTCCCAGCGGTTCAGTTGTGCAGAGCAATGGCATTTCTTGCCTCTCTCCATCTGCTCACTGGGCCTTCTTGTCTCATATCCCCATCCCTGCCATTTCCCAAGGAAACAGCCGTTAGTGTCAGTGAAATCATCTCAACAGTCACTGTCATGCTCAGTTGTGAAATGATTTATTATGGGGTTAATCCTCCTTTGTTTGTGGTGCAGAAAACATAAGAATAAGATCACTCCAAGCGACATGATACCACAGTCCATCCTGCTGAAGCACACAGCTCAAACAGTGCATGTCCTTCTATACCAGTGCAGCACACTGAGCCAAAAACCACATTGTAGACATTAAGTCTGTGACTCAGAAAACTAAGACTTGCCAGGCTTGGGTGTTTAGAGGATAAATAATTTCACATCTTTTGACAGGTATCATTAATCTGTTTAACTGATTTGCACCCACCAGTGCTTGTTTAAGCTTGTACTCTGCTGCTTCTTGATACATGAGATAAGAAAAACTTTCTGACACTGCCCAAGAAGCTCAGTTCCCATCCAAGAGCATGCTCCCAGGAAGTCAAGGGAAGGAGAGCAGAAGCTGGAGAACTTCCCTGAACCCAGCAGATGAATGCCTCTGTTCTCTGTCAACATACACATCTAACAATTTCTCAGTAACAGAAGGAAGGGGACTCCTTGGAGGTCTCTTGCAGCAGTGAGTGGCTGAAAATAAAGGTTTAACTCAAGGAGCTGCCCTTAGAAGTCTGTTAATTTACAACCATTGCAAAGCAAAGTGGAGACATTTGTTTGAAAATAATGACAAAACCACATCACTCTGACGTAATGTTTGGGTCCAAGAATCCAAGGTGGTCTGCTTTTGTTTTCATATGAAAAAACAATGGTTTGTCTTTCCTCATTTGTTGCAGCTTCACAAGAACAGTAAATTGTGTTGTTATCACTGTATCACTTTCATATAGAACAAGTAATTTATAGTGGCAGATTATTTTCTTTCCTACATAGAATAATTTAAGTAATGCATACCCTTGAGTCTAATGAAATAATAGGTATGTTATTCAGCTTTACAGTACCAACTTTTCAGTGTTGCTAGGTGTCAAAATGCCTTTCCCCTGAAATGCATGTTCCTTTTCCTGGGAAAATTTATTTCAAATACCTAACTCCTCTAGAGAGCAACAAACACGTGACCTGAGTAATTTCCATTGCAATGACTGAGCACAGATTTTAGGCACTCAAGTATTTCATCAAGCCTTTTTTATTGTGGCTTTGAATCTAAGAGTCACAGCTGCATATTTGTTTGCTTCAGTTTTATTCTGGAGTATGATTGTGGAAGAATCCCAGTCAGCTCCTTTCAGCTGCCTTTCCTCTCACAACCTCATATATACTACCCTGTATGCACACATTCACACATCCCTTTGCATACAAGCCTAGAGCATTCCAGAGGTCACATTTTCTGTAAGGGAGGTTTTCCAAACAGGGAGGACTCCCTAAGATAACTTAAGGGATCCCTTCATAACACGTCACTCCCCAACAGCCATGCAACCTGCAGGTCACAGGGAATAAGACACAAGTGTCTAGGGCTGGGACAGACTGGCAGAACAGTTCAACCAAGAAATCTCCTTTGCAGCACTGCAAAAGCCTGTAGGAAAAAGGATGAGTTCTCTAATACATACTGGATTTGCTAGTACTGTCTGACAGACCAGAAGGCACATGACTCCCCTCTGCCCCTGCCTCACTCCAGAGCTACCTCTCTCCAGGGATGCCATCACCAGAGCCTCAGCCTGTGATACAAAGGTATCACAGTATCACAGTATGTTAGAGATTGGAAGGGACCTCAAAAGATCATCTAGTCCAATCCCCCTGCCAGAGCAGGAACACCTAGATAAGGTTACACAGGAATGTGTCCAGGCGGGTTTTGAATGTCTCCAGAGAAGGAGGCTCCACAACCGCCCTGGGCAGCCTGTTCCAGTGTTCCGTCACCCTCACTGAGAAGAAGTTTCTTCTCAAGTTTAAGTGGAACCTCTTGTGTTCCAGTTTGTACCCATTACCCCTTGTCCTATCATTGTTTGCCACTGAGAAGAGCCTGGCTCCATCCTCGTGACACTCCCCCTTTATATATTTATATACACTAATAAGGTCACCCCTCAGTCTCCTCTTCTCCAAACTATAGAGACCCAGCTCCCTCAGCCTTTCCTCATAAGGGAGATGCTCCACTCCCTGAATCATCTTAGTTGCCCTGCGCTGGACTCTCTCCAGCAGGTCCCTGTCCTTCTTGAACTGAGGGGCCCAGAACTGGACACAATATTCCAGATGCGGTCTCACCAGGGCAGAGTAGAGGGGAAGGAGGACCTCTCTCGACCTACTGACCACCCCCCTTCTAATACACCCCAGGATGCCATTGGCCTTCTTGGCCACAAGGGCACAGTGTTGGCTCATGGTCATCCTGCTGTCCACTAGGACCCTCAGGTCCCTCTCCCCTACACTGCTCTCTAAAAGGTCATTCCCCAACCTATACTGGAACCTGGGGTTGCTCCTGCTCAGATGCAGGACTCTACATTTTCCCTTGTTATATTTCATCAAGTTACTCCCTCCCCAACTCTCCAGCCTGTCCAGGTCCCGCTGGATGGCAGCACAGCCTTCTGGCGTGTCAGCCACTCCTCCCAGCTTAGTGTCATCAGCAAACTTGCTGACAGTACACTCAATTCCCTCATCTAAATCATTGATGAATATATTAAATAATACTGGTCCCAATACTGACCCTTGAGGCACTCCACTAGATACAGGCCTCCAACTGGACTCCGCCCCATAGACTACAACTCTCTGGCTTCTCTCCTTCAGCCAGTTCGCGGTCCACCTCACCACCTGATCATCCAGACCACACTTCCTCAGTTTAGCTATGAGGATGCTGTGGGAGACTGCGTCAAATGCTTTGCTGAAGTCAAGGTAGACCACATCCACCGCTCTGCCATCATCCATCCACTGTGTTATTTCCTCATAAAAGGCTATGAGGTTGGTCAAGCATGACTTCCCCTTGGTAAAGCCATGTTGACTGCCCCTCATAACCCTCTTATCCTTGACATGCCTTAAGATGGCATCAAGGATAAGGTGTTCCTTCACTTTCCCAGGGATGGAGGTGAGGCTGACCGGTCTATAGTTACCCGGGTCCTCCTTCTTGCCCTTTTTGAAGACTGGAGTGACATTTGCTTTCCTCCAGTCCTCAGGCACCTCTCCCGTTTCCCAAGACTTGGTAAAGATGATGGAGAGTGGTCTAGCAATGACTTCCGCCAGTTGCCTCAGCACCCGCGGGTGCATCCCATCTGGACCCATGGATTTATGGATGTCCAGATTGCTCAACTGGTCTCTAACCCATTCCTCATCGACTAAGGCAAACTGCTCAGTGACCTGACTTCATCTGAGGTCTCAGGAGTACAGGGCTCTTCAGGACTGCCTCCAGCAGAGTAGACAGAGACAAAGAAGGTTGCCAATTTCTTTCTCCTTTCAGCCAGAATGGGGGTCATTTGTGTAATAGATCTCAGAAACACAATCTGGTATGCATCTTCAAATTCTTAAGCACCATTACCAATAAATCCTCACAGTTCATACTCTGTGAGGTATGTGCTACTATTATTCCCCATTTGGAGGCAACAGAAGGAGTTCTGAAAGGCTCTTTGGTCTGCCCAGCACTGCAGGTGCTCATGACCATGCAAAGGACTACCAGCCCTGACTGTCAAATCACGATGCCCTTCAGAACTTACAGCCCTCCTTCAGCTATAGGAGAAACAGTAGCTATACAGCTGCCACCACTTCATGGAGATGTTTGCAGTACCTGCAGCTCACATGGAATTTATGACCTCTCATTATTGGTATTTAAATGAAACACAGACCTAAGACAAAAATCTAGCAGTGATGTAGTATATTAATCCATACAAATACGTGAGCCAGAGAAGTAAGGATACAAGGCAGCAGAACATGTGAAAGAAAGAAGAAATTATTTATCTTTTTTAATATAGATCACCAAGATCATTCATTATAGCCACCTGCAGGTTTGGATATCTCAGAAAAATGGGGGGAATTACAGTTCTTCACAAACACTACAGTGAAAAATCACCAGAGTAAGAAAAAAAGATCAGCTGGCATATACTTGTTGGCATCAAGTAAAAAAAGAAAAATTCACCCAAAATTAAATCTTTGTTGCCTTTAATTTAATTAAAAACTAATTAATTAACAATCACTTCTCTGCACACTTCTCAAGATAAGCTAAATGTTAGCATTCCCATTCCTAGTGCTGGGAACGATGTCCTCTGTTGTCTAGAAGATTAATGCAACGTGTACAGAAGCAACATAAGTTTCCCCATGCTGTTTTGGCAGTCAGTCTTTACCTGAGAGAACAACAAAGCTATTTGGAATAGCCAGTGTCAATAATTTTCCAAATTCTGTTTAGCTGGACATGGTTAGATGATATGGCAGTACACTAGATTGTGGGGAAATGTTCCTTCATACTAGATTTGTATTATGTTGCAACACGTTAGTAACTATTTCCCTTCTTTAAATCTTCCCTGATTATTTCTTGGGAACACAGAGATATTATCTACAGACCTCTTCAATCCAAGCAAATCAGCTGAGAACATGATAAGGAAAAATCTGTAAGTACTCATGAGAGCTATTTAAATCTGAAGAACTGGAGGTTTTTTTTATTCTCAACAGAGATCTGAGAAGGTACACAAGGATAGCCTTCCAATGGAAGGGAACAATCTTTATTTCATGCCTATAACGGATAGCAATGAAAGTTGCACGACAGAAGTGCATCAAGAAAAACTGAAGGTAAAATGTTAGGAGAACATCCTCAGGCACTGCAATTGCTCGTACAACACTCAGAAATCTCTGTTTCTGGAGATTTTGAAGCCACATCAGGAAAGTATCTGCTGGAAAATATAGAGGTGTAGTTGATACAGGTTTACCACCTCGAGTGGTCTTATGAAGATCACTTTGGGTTCTTCAAATATTAATTTTTGTCTATTCAGAACTGTATAAGATCTGTAGCTCAACAAATGCCCAGCATTAGCAGTTACTTTTCCAGGCTGCAAAATCAATATACATTTAGTAGGGTGAGAAGCACACCAGTGATGTAGCAATCCATAGTCTACAGTGGGTTACTCTATCAGAACACATATTATGTAATTGCATTCTTTATGTACAATTCATTTTAATTCTTTCTGAACAGTTTTCATCAGAGGAAGTGTTAACTATGTGACACTGTAAC
The DNA here is from genome assembly GCF_963264785.1 of Psittacula echo. NCBI lineage: Eukaryota > Metazoa > Chordata > Aves > Psittaciformes > Psittacidae > Psittacula > Psittacula echo. The sequence continues at coordinate 44,444,322 of NC_137742.1, read as the reverse complement.
ACAAATTCTTCTATCATTTCTCACTTTCTGTTAGGAGATTCTTACAGGCCTCCAAAATTGCATGAATTATGAAGTCAACACTGTCCTAGATTGAAATATACCTCTCAATTTGTTCTCAACAACCATTCCAGCACAACAGCTTCCAATTCATTTTTCACTTACAGCTGCACTGGCTAACCTTAAACGTGACAATCTGCAAAGAAGCAAAACTGAATGATTACACACAATCAACCCAAACATCATGCTCAAATTATAAACAACATCTGTAGAATCTGGTTTTGCTGTTTACTCAGCTCTCACTGTGCTAATCTTGCAGCCCAGCTAATGCTTTCTTGGACTTGTACTGACTTGAACTGACTTTTCTTCATCTTCAAACATTCCCTATCCTTGAAAATAGGTTTTATAAACAAAATTCAAAAGCCTACCTACACCTGAAAAGGATGGCATGGGAAGATGGTGAACTAACACTCTATCATCTCTTTCTTGTCAAGTAATTCATTCTCTCCTTGGCTGGATGGGCTTCGGGTCTTCATGGCCCAAACTTTCCACATGCTCTGAAGGCAGTAGCTGGTCTTGGAAGAAAGAGGGCTGCTGGAAGGGCAGAAGGCTTAAACACAGAAGACACAATCCAAAACTGGCCCCCAGTGAACACAAAGCAAGAGAGAGCTTACTTTTCCACCTGACATTTTATTCCTATTTATATTACATTACTTAGCAACAGTCAAACAGATTCCTTTTGTGTCTCTGCCACAGCAACCATTTCAGTGGCTTTCTCTATAGCCCCCATCCCTAAAGCAATTGGCAAGTGTACAATTCCCTAGCCTTCAGATAGAGTTCAACAACCTTTGCTGGCTGGCAAGAGACTGGCCAGAACTTTCTCTGCAAACACGTGTCACTAGAAATTCTTCTGATACCCAGGTGAAGCATCTGCCATATTCTTCAAAGTGGAATAATCTTAGAAACAGACTCGTTCTAGCAGCTGGTGGTTTTGTGTGTGAAAACAAAGAAAACAAAAACAACTGCTTTCAATTAATCACTTTCCATTTCCACAGGTATAGACTTCTGAAATATGCTCAATTAGATCTTTTGGACATTATTTAAAAACCAGTTCACCTTCAGAGATGGGAGGAAGCTGAATAGAAGGTTTGGAGGAATATCTCTGCCAATACACCTTCAAATCAAAGGCTCAGAATTATCCCCAAATAACACCCTTCTTTCCCTAAGCATGATTCCAAAGACAGTGAAGCCTTACACACTCAAAATGCAGATCTAAAAATTACTGCAGTGAAGCAGATGACACTCACAGATCGAAAGGCAACATGACAAAATTCTGTCCCTGCAGCATCACTCACAAGCTATAGGATTAGCTGCACGAATTGACTGTCTTGCCTTCAGATGTTGATCCTCTACTGCCATTTACAGATAGCTCCTCCTCACTGCCACATGATGCCTCAACTGCTGGAAACTCCTTCCAGTCACCTTTCTTCTGACAGCTTTCCTTGAAACTGCTTCCATGGCAAGCAGGAAAATGCCCCCACTCTAAGCTCTTTGCACTGTACCAGCTAGCTCAGCCACCCTAGAGGTGGCCACACTACAAACCAAGCTCTGGCACTTTTGCTGCAGTGGATTTAAAAATGGATGTATTAATTGTGAAACTGGTCACTAACCCACAATGGTCACGAACTCACAATGAAGTTTTGCTAAAATATTTAAAGCATCACTGTTTCTATTCTGCAGGGCTTTAAATAAAAAAAAAAGTTATTTTTTTTTTCAGGATGCTGCACATAATATTTCCATACATTACTTTTGCTTCTTCTTCAACTTCTGAATACTTTACCAAGTATCCTCCCCTGCTGTTTTTCTGATGTGCTTCCTCTGCTTATTTACCCACTTCTTTCTTTATGAAGAGTTTTGCCTCTCTCTTCTTAACTGATTCTCTCTTGATCATCTGGCTCTCCTATCCTCTCTTTTTCTAACATATCACTAGATTTGTTAACTATCTTTTCATTGCCTTGTAATATTCAGTTTCCATTTGTCCACATGGCCTCCAGTGATGTAATTTCTATGTTAGAATTAAATACCATTAGTACTTACTAAACTTAAGTATTATAGGCTGACACTCATTTATTCTCAGCGTAACTTCCTCTTTTACCAAAAATTCAGTCATAGCTGTTTCTTAGCAACAGATTTATCAGAACAGATTTGCATAGACATTAAATACTCTCAAAAATGAACTGCTAAAGGAAGCAAATAAAATAGCCTTATTCCTGAGCACCATTAGAAGAAATACTACAAAACAGAATAACACAGGTTTATAATTCTGTATGACAGTAATGAACATGTGTATAACATTAGCACCAACTGAAATAGAAGATGATATTAACTGTCTTAATTAGTGTATCTTTGAACTGATTTGCAAAAATAATCTTGCCTTCAGAGATTGCAAAAAGCCCCAAACTGCACACAGCCACAAGTCTCTTGCACTGGGCTAAATTGAAAACTGGAGTCCACAATGGTCACATACAAATAGGTCTCAAAGGACCAGACTTCAAAAGGCAGACATGTGCACTTCCTATGTGCATGAAAAATGCACACTCTCGCTTCAAGCACACCAATACTAAATAACCAAGAATTGGACTTCGGTGCTGGAACATAATCACTTAGTATTTCATTCTTTGGAGTCCTCACATTTATACGTTAATTTCAGTAACCTGAAAGTTTTGTATTTTCACAGTAGATTTTATTTTTTTTTTTTTTTTTCCTAAAATAATGTGCCAAGCTCCAACTGCCTAGTTGGCAAAAATGTAGAGAAAAACAAATCTGGGGACAGGGTGAAAGAGTGAAACCAAACATGAAACATAAAACCCTATAAACAGAAAAAGTGAAATAGCAATACAGAGTCTAATGCCCTTCATCTTAATATCAACTGAGAGTAATTTATTAAAATGACAACGGTTCAAAATCCCTTTTAACGCCACTGGAATCAGGACTGCTGTCTTTGTATTAAGAATAATGACAACCTTTTTGGCAAATGAAGTCTCATGCTGCTGTGGCACTTAGTTGTGTCACTGAAAGGCAGCATCTGTAATATATGGCTGCACATGAATTATGTTAGGAATGGGTTAAAGTAATAGATCTGTATTATTCTCAAGAGGCAATGCCAAAAGGTAATTGCCATATTTGTACCACTACATTATAGAGAATGACAGTTTCATGTCTTCCTAATGTTTAACTGAAAATCTATAAAATCCATTTCTCTTTCTTGCTGAGAAATTAATATAGGACCAAAACCTGAAATTCCAACTCTGGTCATGTTCAGACAAAACTCCCACTGCAGTCAGTGGGAGTTTTGCCAGGGAGAGGATTAAAGACAGTACAATTTGCTGCATGCTACCAGAAATGTAAAAGCTACGGAGTTAGGTTTTCATTATGGTGCTGCTCGGAGTGTTAAAATTAGCAAGAATTTGGTCTTTTATCTTTCACTCACGCAGTCACGTGGACTGGCAGAGGAGGGATAGATGCGAGGCGGACAAGTCAGTTTGCTGGAGAGTGCTTAACGCTGGGCTGGCAGCCAACAGAAGTGAATCCCTCCTGCAGTATCTCCCTTCCCTCCTTCTCTTTAAGGCCCAAGAAGAAGCAGGAAAGGAGCAAAGAAGCAAACCTGTATCCTTAACAAGCAGCACTGAAGCCATCTACAGTATCTGTGCTATTCCAATAATGGGAGCATGCCTGAGCACACCCCCCTTTCGGGAGGCTTTAAGCTGGGCTCTCTGCCACAGAGATAAGACACCTCACCAAAAAGATGGCAGGAAGCAGCCAACATGTAACAGCTTCATAGGGCTTCTGCCAGGGGCAGGTGAACCACATCAGTAACCAGGGAAGCCCATTATCCCAAGGGGGGTACCTGGCTGTGCACAATTTGCTGAGTGGTTGGAACAGTGTTCTCCAATACAGAGGCATTAGAATTTGGTTTGTTAAGACAGTAACAACTTTTCTTACTTTTCCAGCCAATTTCTCCATATTTTCATGACGTGGTGATAAAACCCAGGGAATGAAGATACTACAACTGGAAACAGCTAAGTTATCTAACCAGCCTGCAAAACTAAGCAAAAATTAAGTCCTGAGCTACTCACCCATTTAAATTTTTATAAGAAAGCAAGAATAACATAGAATCTCACTACAGTTGTAATTTTTTTTAATGAAATTTTATTTTCAAGAGTATGATTACAACAGATTTCTGACATTTTCTATCACTAGCAATACCATCTGGCACCAATTTAATATCAAACTGCCAAGTAATTATTGCCAAAAAAATAACTAATATTCACACTCAGGGATATTTCTTATAATGCTTAATGAAAAAATGTATGTTTAGGGACCACCATGACTTGCAAAATACAGACCAATACAGTACTAATAATTCAAACACCAGCATAAAGACACTGGGGTCCTGAATTTAAAATAAGCTAGCCCTGTTGAATTAAACTCTCTGATCTGGGTTCTGAAGCAAGTTTCAAAGTATATAGCATACATAAACTCATTCAATATTGCTAATTCAATACTATTCATTCTGATAGTAACACATGACTAAAACTGTAATATATAGCATTATTTTACACCTACATGATCTCCTGAAAGATCATTTTATAGAAAAAAATGAAACTACAGATAAATACAGATCCTGCACGGAGTCTGGTTATTATGGATTAAGCACCACAAAAACCTTACCGTTTTGGAATTAAAATTGCATTGCGTCATTTTGCTGGCATTTCCTTTTTATGTTAAATGCTTGGCAAGACCTACAAATATTCACAGACAATGAATTTCCAGCTTTAAAATTTACCATTCTTACATAGTAGTAGTACTTACAAATGGCAAATATTTAATTTGGTCTCTTAGTTGATGTGAATTAGTTAAAGGATCTGGCTCCTACCTTTCTCAGTCTCTACTGATTTTGAGTAGCTTGTGGGTTTGCATTCCCTGCAGAATTATTCACTGCTGGACAGACTGATCTGTTAGTATTTTACAGTCACACAGCATAAACATAAACTCAATGCAAGGAAAGATGGGAGAATCAGGCTGCACAAGCTGTGCACTTGTAATTGTGATGTGTAGGTGACAATGACAAAAAGTTTCAGAATACTAAAAAAAGCAGTTACACATCACTCGGACAATTTAATGTTGTACACTAACAGTCCTCCCTAGAATGCTGAAGCAGATAAAATTATTTTGTAAGAGAAGGTTGTGATTTGAAGCATATATGCACATTTTCTTATGTCCATAACTGCAGTGGTGACAAAAATCTCAAACGAATAAATGCTCCTGATTTATTCTGTAGGGGAATACAATGCTGTGTTTAGTCACAGGTCAGAGCCAGGACTCTAGCGTAACCAGGCAAGCATCTGCACAGACTCTTTGCATCTTGCAACATGCATATGGAATTCCTTATCAACACAGCAAATTAAAATCACATTTATATTCTGTATTTAATAAATCTCACAGTAGCCCAATTTATGGCACCCAAAACAAGATATGCATGTCTCTAAATGGAGAAAAAAAAATACCAGAAGTTTTTTGGAATTTCCATTCCCCTCCTAAAGATGACCAAACCCTTTGTAATTAGACTGATGACAGGATAACACAGTCTCCCCGTCATCAGTCCTCAGCTGCTCTGCTTCGTCTGCCAAAGGTTGCCCCTTCCTGGCATAAGTATCTTTCCCTTGGCAACCACTGATCAAACTGCAATCATGTAGGCCATCTACAAATCATCAGTGGTTATAGCCACTCTCACCATGGGAAAAGTTCAGTCCAGAACCCAGAAGCAAAAAATGTTAGAGCCCCACAGTTAGGAATAACTGCCCCTAGAGGCAATGCCATCACCTCCTAACCACAGGTTAACAATTTCACCTGCGTTCCAGGGTAGTGGAGTTCAACAGCAACAGGATTATATATACATTTGGATTCCAACAAAATGTGAAGTTGCAGCAGGGAATGGAAACTTGGCATCCTCTTTAGAAAGGAAACGCAGTTATAAATCTTTGCCTTCCTCTTGAAGAGGTACGTTGCCCTTCACACTTTTTTTAACACAATGATGCAGGGTGATAAAGTGTGACTCTTTACCTGGAAAGAGATTATGCCAAATTCCAAAAGAAAACCAGTGCTGACATACAGAAAAAGGTAACCTGTTATACCACGCAGCAAGTGTAAAGCTGATGTCTTCACATTCTGCTTCAAAAACAGTACCTCAAATGCCTGGTTGTTACTGGAGAAAGGAAATGCTCAGGCCACTCACAGTGAACCTACCTGATTTTGATTCATATGTCATAGTAAACAAATGCAAAGTTGCTTATTTAAGTCATATTTAGAAAACATTACATGTACTGAAAAATGAAACAGCTGAGCAATTAGTAACAACAAAGAGTTACTGCTTGGTTGGCGGAAGCCTCCACAAGACCCACCAGGGGCTGAGCTATCTATCACTGGGCTACTCGGTACCCAGAAGACAAGGCTTCACCAAGACAGGGAGACAGCTATATTACAACACAGAGGTAGTACCTCAGACCACCAAAAAATTACTCTTGTTTATAAAAGATAAAAGAGAGAAACTAACTACCTAAGTCTCTCATCTAATCACTTGATATCAGCAGAAAAATCAACAAGATGGGTTTACCATGAGGAAGCCAACACCGATATACTGACATGTATAAACATGTCTCTCATGTTTAAGACAATATAGATTGTTTTGAATCTGAATGAAAATGAGAGTCTTACGGAAATGTTTTCTTCCACAAAGCTTAGACTTACTGAGACTCTATATTTTGCTCTAATAGTACAGGTATATACAGCCCTTGGATTTTTCCTAGGAATTTGAAGATATTCAACAGAGGTGAACCAACTTATGACTATGCATTGATTAGGTACAAGTGCACCAGGAATCTCTGACATTGCTAGCCCTATTGACTCTCCTTCCCTCTGCACAATCTGGGGCAGAAAAGTGTGACCTAACTTACAAGCTCTGACTTAAACATGCTAAGTCTCTTGAGGAAGCATTAGAATTGGTTTTATGGGATTCATCTTTAGAAAAAGAAAGGGGAATTCTGGTTTAGGCAGCAAGATCTATGCGGGGATGTCTTCTGGAGTGACAAGAAACACAACCCATCCATTACTCAAAGGTTTATATACAATTAGCTGTTTACTTGGATCATGTTCTCTGGGCCACAGATGACACCTCTATTTCTGAGGCACCATCCATTTCAATGCTGTAGACACTGAAATTTTGCTAAAGCCTTCCCAGGGAAAATCACGGTAACTCTTCTGTGGGATCACATTAATCATTAAGAAACTGCACAACCAGTTGCCCATCAGGCCACAAAGGATTTCATCAGTGTTTGTTCTGGTAACTTCTCATACCTAATATTAGCTATTAAGAGTCATTGAGGAAATATGATCTGTGGTGTCATCAATATGTGTTCCCAACACAAACTCGCATATTTTCATTTTGCATATCAGCTCTCTTGGGAAGGTGTCATGGCTAGAACAGCAGTTGAATACACTGTTTCTTCTGGATGTGCAAACAGCACAGCACTTCTATGCAGCAAGAGTAAATGGGGTTATGAAAGACATTGTCACGTTCATATTCTAATTCCTTCTGAAACGCTATTTGAGATTTTAGTGATTACAGTTGGCATGTATCTGAAGTTTACTACAATGAAAAATGAAGACACAGTAATGGCATCATAATAATGGCACAATGGGAATAAACTGAATTTGGAAACCACAGTGGAAAAGCAAATTGCATAAATAAAACAAGTGGTTTTTAAATTACTGGGTTTCAACTACAAGAGCAGGCCATTCATGTTAAACACAGTTTCAACTTGTGCACCAAACTAGAACTTTAATAAATAAATTTTCAGCTCTGTTTCAAATGCACCTTCCTGTTCTCTTTACCCACTTTTTTTTTTTTTTAATCACACACTGTGAACTGCAGTTCTATATTTTTGAGGGGATTATTTTAGTTGAAACCACATTCTCTGTTTACAGACCTTAATGACATCTGGCTCCTTTATTGTTAACTCTGAGCTGATGATGAAAGTCCTAGAGCTCTGGATAGCAACATAGAAGCAAAACAAAACAGGCCCACTTAAATCTAAAGTATCTGTCACCTTCAACAAGATAGCTAGAGATCACTTTATAAACGCACACGTTGCATTTGCTTTTTATAGATAAACACATTGCCCGAGAGGTCTTTTGATAGAATTATCTAAATATCAGAAACCAGAATTTTGTGACTTTTCACAACCATTGTCATGAAATTGCAATATACAAAGATCTACTTACTATGTGCTCTGCATTTGTGCTTTAGAGACTGATTATTAACATAATATAGGAAGAAACACCAATTACTAAACCTGAAAGGTGATCTTTAAATTAATTTTACTTTTAAAATGGTAATGGAAATATAAACTAACCTATGAAAGCAACTTTTTATTCTTGCAGTATATTAATGGAGAAATTCGATGGAAATAACAATTTCTCAAGTTACAAAAATTCAATACATGCTCTTTGTATTTTTTATCTCATTTAAAAGAACCAAATAAAGATATCTACAAGAACACTGTTAAGTTACAATTTGTGCTTATTAAAAAATGAACCACTGTTTGCGTTTTTACGCTGATTTGAACTATCAAGAACATGAAGAATTTATGTTGCGTCTTATCCTGTTGACTTCATAATTTTCTGCGCAGTGTACACAGCTATTTTCATTTTTGCCTTTATTTAACTTTGGTTTTTTGACTGTTCTTCCTAGATAACTTCTTGCTCTGCTGAGGCTGCAAATCCTTACTAGAGTATTTCAATGGCAAGCTTGCTACCACTCAAAAAAATATCCAATACATCACAATTTAAAAATGTTCTACTTGGCAAAAAACTTTAATGAATCTAATATTTTATATTGTTTGAATATTTCCTTTATAATAACTGTATCTACCAGTTTACAGAATATCACAAATTGACTATAATAGCAAGTCTTACTGAAAGCTCCTCTTAGAAAAAGAGAATCTTTCTTCTAAATAGTGAGGATACATCAAATTGGTTCCAAACGCATATTTTATAGGATGATGATAAAAAAGCATACATATAAAATACACTACATAACATGGCAATTCTGCTAATAGGTGGAAAATTCAAAATTCCCTGTGGGCGTACAAAGCAGATTTGTACATGCTTGGAAATGTGCTGAGTTTCCAGAAGAGAAAAATGTGACCAAACATTTCAGAAGCAAGAAAATAAACATGTAACGCAATATCCACATCTGCCATAGTCCAAATACAGCAATCAAATTTATGGGAAAATATGACATGCCTTACTAAAAAGCAAAAAAACCCAAAAAACTTGCAATTAAACTGCAACATAACCATTCCAACATTTTTTGTGCAGTGTTTCATTAGGTCTGTCAAGAAATCCAGATGGTCCAGGCAAACAAACAGAAGTCGCAAAGCAAACACACCCTTCAAATCACAGCACTGATGTTTCCTCAAAATAGTTTGGAAAATCAGCACAGCTTACTTGAGTATTCAACCAACCAACTTTTTCTATTTTAAGTTCTGAGTAGATGAAGCATGCCCTGTCATATAAAACTTGCTGGTTTTGCTTATGGCAAACAGCCGTATATCTAGTCATTTGATCTAAATACATCTGATCTAAATTCTAAATTGAATGTATATGCTAAACACATATATTTAAATTAAATTAAATAGAAATAAAACTATTATAAGCAGTTGGGGGAAGGTATTTTTTAAATAGGGTAACCATTCAAGGTGCGCTGAAAAATAATTAAGGAGTTGAATCTCACTGTTTATCAGAAAACAAAAGCAACAATAAGTACACTTATATCAGCAGATAACAGGTGACGAGCTCCAAGATTCACGTATCTTCCAATACACTGCACAATAACTAATGAAATACTAGATGTAATCGATTTACAGAGAGTGAAAGACACAATGCAGTGATAATGAATTATAAAACTTTGTTGGCCTGTTAAAAGTAAGTTTACCAATCAAGTACATTTTTTTAAATATAGATTGCCTAAACTATTACCTGGGAACAAAAACAATGACTGTCTGTTATTTACAGGAAATATAAAACTGATTCAACATGAAGAATTAGAAGAGAGAAATAAAAGATTCACAGCAAACTTTTTTTTAATGAGATTATGTTACGGTAGGAGGCATTTCTATCATTTAGAATACTACTTTTCTGAACATGTGAAAAATAAATTTTAGTAAAAAGTGCATACGTTTTATACTTTGAAACCAACATAATGACTCTCTTCCTGTTTTTAAGTTGAACCTGATATCCAAGAAAGAACAAGGAACACAGAGAATACGTTTCAAATGTATCTGCCAAAGACTCTGGTCTCAGGTTTGTGCAGTAGCACAGCAGCCCAATTATGCTCTCACACTAGTAAAGCCAGTAATATCAGTTAAAATAGATGTGTTAAAAAGCAAAGCAAACCAAAGCAAACCAAAAAAAATCAGGAAAAAAATCAGGATTTTTTTTCCAGTGTTGTGGACATGCCTGAGGCATGAGCCCTACACTGTTTACCATCAACAAAAAATCAGAGTCATCACAACAAAGCCTTGACTTCACCCTCTACTTGCTTGAATACCAGATAGTTCCCTGAAATCCTATATAGTTGTTCTTGTCATTCCAGCCAAGGAACAAAGTTACAGTGAAAATGTGTATGCGATGAGGGGATTTTCCTCCTATATTAAGTCATAATCTGCTTAGTAACACTGCTGTGAATTGCTGACTCCAGGGGCTGTAGGGGAATTGCCTTGTTCAAAATGAAACTAGGTTGGATCTACACTGACTGCAACTCTACTTCAGGCCAGGGCACACACGCTTATCCACCACGCTCCATGAGGCCGCAAAAGTATAGCTAATAATGGAAGGATGCTATTAAAATTACAAGAATATGGCATGTCTGTATCATGTCTGTATCTCTTTTGATCTACCTTTTTTTGATGAACATAAGTTAGCCACTTAACCTTTAGGTTTTGTTAAAAGACAGTAACATCTTCTACAAGGTCACTCAGTCTACATGCTTGTGTAACTACAAGTTTGTTTATAACTAAACAGCTGTATTTATTTCTAATTAATACATAATTTTCTATTTTCGCAGAAGATTTAATTGTATGTATAAAAAAAACCCAGAACAAATGGAAGCTTGCTTCAAAAGTTTGGGAATACACATTCCCATGGAAGTGGGACAATGAAATGGGCTGTGAAACATGTAAAATAAACAGTACCAATGTACTGTGCTCCCTATAACGCTGTATTCATAACTTTAAATACTTCCAAATACACCCACAAACTCTTGCTTTGGAGGTCAGATGACAAAATCTGGCACAACATGGGCCTACAGTAAAATCTGGAATATTTCGCACCATCAGATAATGATGGAAAGGATTTTCAAAGATCCTGCATATTTGTACCCTATGGAGAAGAAAGCTTACCACAGCTCACAAAGGAAGATATGAAGCTCTCCCTTGAACAGAAGAGAAGACAGGACCACTGAAAATTGGAAGGAAAAGAAGAAGCCAGAGAGAATAAGAAGGAAGAAGATGAAGAAGAAAAAAAAATACTAAAAATAATTTCCAGTTATTTCAAATGTTCAATATGTAACCAAAAAAAGAGGGCTGAATTAAGAAGATATCGGAAAGGATCCATTTTTTTTTACTTGTCTGGTAATGGCTTCCAACTTTACAAATCATTTGCAGGTTTTAAGCATTCAAACAGCTGCAAAAAAAGTGCTGGTCTTCTTGCTGATGATTCAATTTTGGATTTATCATGGATGGCCAGATGAAGAAACTGAGAAACTGGACATTTGCATGAATTCTGTTGCATAAAGAGCCAGTAGGAAGTTTAATGGTCATTCCTACATGGCAAACTTCCAGAAGTCTTTTATCTTTGAAAAACCGTGCTTATGAATTGGCTGCACCCTAGGAAAAAACCAGATTTCTAGTGCTTCTGCTGGCAGTCAAAAAAGAAAGAGCAATTCCTGAGAGAACTATTTGAAGCAGAATTATTTCCAACTAGCTGTCCACAGGTCTTCCTGGCACTGTCTGCTGCCCCCAAGGATCTTGATCCCACTGAAATGAACGGTTTTCCTCACTGCTGCCTGGGAGAGATGCAGCTGGTAGTCAAAGGCAGGGGAAAGCTTGGGGACTGCCTTGCACAGGTTAGGGTACTCAGACACACACATTTTGCCATGCAAATGTGTCACAGCAGCCTCCATCTGCCCTGGCAATGAGCTCTCACAACTCCAATCAAAAAAAGACATTTTCCCAAACATCCTTCTGCAGGAATAGCCTTCACAAGGGCCCCCAGCTTGCTTGGCATGCAGGCAGCTGCAGCAAGCACAACACAGACCCTGGGTTCTGCCTCAGAATAATACGCTTGTTTGCAACATAAACCTGGCCACTGGTCAAACTTCCACGGAATTCAACATGAACAGGTTTATTTAACAGACTGGATGGTACACGTTGCCTCACACCATAACCATAAAACCATAAGCACTGCTTTCTCTTCAGTCCCCCAAGTAATTTGCCCATCAAACTGCTCAACAGCTTATCTCAATACTTCTCTGAGTATATTAAATGTCAATTTAAAGTAAATTCCAGGATAAATAAACCCTTTCTAGCAGAACATTAGAAATATGCTTTTAGTTTAGTTTCATGTATTTATTTTTTTCAGTGAAAAAAACAGCAACTCTGGCTTTAGACATTTCATAGCCTTTTTTATTGCTTAGTGAAACAATATAGAAGCTTTTTAATGTCAAATCCTGGATGTCCAGCAACTTTTACCATGTTAATGGTTCCTGCATTATTCTTAGTTTCAGTCTCATTTTATTTTAAGGAGGTCAAGAATACGTAATTAATGAAGCCCTTTGCAAACCAGTACCATTTGGGCAGATCAGAATCTCTACTGTTACAAGCAATGTCACTTACAATCAAGCTGAAAGACAGGAGCTGGTGGGCACTATAATTGCCATGTTAAAACTTTAGCTCCGTTAGCTTCAAGCAGCTCTGTCCACATACTGAAAATAAACCATTTTAGAAACACATAGTCTTTTTCCACCAAGCATTAAACATCTGCGTTAAGACATTATTAGCAACAAATCACATGCTGTAATCTATACAGTTCTGTGAATATCTGCGTCAAGTAATAGTGCACTGAGAGGCTAATATATAAGATACAGTACAAAATATGTAAGAAGGATATTCTACTATATATATATAAATATATATATATTTCACTGGTGCATAAATCAGTTGTAGTTTATTAAAGTTATCTCCATGATTACATAAAATCCAAAATACTGTGTCAGTACATGCTGAAATATTTGAAGGTCAAACCTACTCTATATCATAAAGATGAACTGCAAAGTGCTATACAATAAATTACAAAAAAAAAATTATGTAAAATCCCCAATCAATAACTGTGCACATTTATGCATATAAATATTATGAATCAGAAAGAACTAACTTTTTAAATTAAATATTTCAAAAATTAACTGCCAAATTCCAGCTCTGCAAGTTTGCCTTTTCCCTTCTGAAAAAAAAAAAAAGGTTCAAATTCTCACCTCATCTATTTGGCAATAAATTGTGAATACACGACAAATATCCTGACGTTGTCCTAACAAAAGTGAAGACTAGAATCTGGGCTACTGGGTCAAGCTCTGCTCGTGATCCAACTGACATTTAATGTAACTCCACTGACTTCAGTTCAAATATTGCTGACCTAAACAATTATCAATTGATTTACAATCTGCTTAGTGTTACGAGACTTTATTTTAATAGAAGGAAAGATGCATGTGTAAGCAAGAAGTATGTGAAGAAAATAATTAAAGGAAAGTTAAAAGAGAAACAGTAATCGGAAGAAAAAGTTAGTATCTCTCTAAAATAAGACAAGACCATATCCACATAGAATTAAGAAGGACAAAAGGCAGACATTCCTAATACTTTTTCTGAGGACCAGCGCAACACTTGTTGATGTCTAACATCAAACAGTAATTATGATGGACAGCCTTAATTGCTGCCATCCCTCCCCAAATCACCACAGTATGTGCAGGGCAACACCATGATTTCTAGGTCATCAATAGACTTTCAGTTCCGTGTTCCATCCTCTTCTTTAATGTAGGGACAAGAACACATCTTTGGGACAGATTTGGCAGAAGGTAAGAAAGCACTTTAGCAATTGCAACTCCTCTTCCCTAGCCAGTGGCAAGAGAAAGAAAATAGCTCACTACACAGGCCTAGAAGAATGCAAATACAGACATATTTCTTGACTAATAAGGATATTTCCAAAACTTGAGCACAGAAGGAATAAGAAACTTGGGTGCAAGAGACTGAAAAAAACTCAAGGAAAAAGCTGAAGCACTAAGTGTCTTAAAAGGCATAAAGCAAGCAAGCACACAGAGATAGAGCAAGAGTCAACACAGTATTATCTTGAAAGAGGGATGGTGTATGCTGTACAAGACTACAGTGAAAGAAAAGACAACAGTGTTTCAATGGAAGAGTGAAAATGGATGACATTAAAAAGCGAAACCAATGAAAAGCACATACAGAAGAGAAAAAACTTCTTTCCTTTTTTACTAACTGTAATTGTATGGAATTAAAATCAAAACATAGCTCATAAATATAATCAAAATGCATAGAATGTAACCATCTATCCCAGTTTTTTGCTGCTCATCTTTGTAGTTAACTCTCAGTTAAAACACTAGAAACTTTATCTTTCTTACAGTGATTCCCTAACCTGAAAAGATCAAAGTACAAACTCAAGGTTTGATAATTAAATAGCATGAAAGTGAATGTCTAGCACTATATCTAAATACAGTCCCTTCTCCTTGCAAAATTGTCTTAGCTTAGCTTTACTTGTTACAATAACTCTCCTCAGAAGAGAACAGCCTCTCCTCTGCAGTATGCTGAAACATATTCTGAAGTATACTTCACAGTTAAACATGAACAGTTAAATAGGTCTGTTAAGTATACAGTCTGAAGGACTCAGCATATAGCATTGTTATTCTTGCTCTTGGCTCAGAATCAGCATTCCAGCCTGCTAAAGATTTGTACACTCACACAAACTTATGGGGTATATTGAATAAGCACTACCTAACTGCATCTGTAAGTGATGGCACTGGTTCAATACCCAAACGCACTAACAAACAGTATTGCCACCTTTCTGTATACAGCTCATACTGTCCATCTTCCTGGTAAAGTCAGGGGAACCACATACATAAATAAGATTTGCAGGGCCAGCTCTGCAGTTTACTGCTTCAGGATTAAAGGCCACACCCCGAAAAGAACTTAACTCCCAGGATGTGAGCATTCCCACTGAAATCAGTGAGTTTATGCACACACTCAAATTAGGCATTCGAAGTTTTGCAGAGCCACTAATGCAATAAAAAATAAAAGCAACTTTGCAGTTCACCTTTGATAAATATTATTTATAAACGATATCTTTCCAGTTAAGTTCATCACAAAAAAATTGACAGAGGAAACAGTATAATATAATTTGATCTCAATGTCATTTTGGAAGACACAGTGGGGACAAGGCAATAGAAAAGAGTATGATAGCTTATATCTGGACTTTCTTGAGTTTTATAGCTGCCTCAGGCCTTGGCTTCACCCTGTTCTTGCAAAGCCAGCTACTGATTTGAATGTACTTCTACAGTTCTCCAAACACAAACAATGTCTAAAAGAGAAGTCCAAGGGTGGTGGCACTTCACAGGGCAAGAACACTGTCCACTCCCTAATGTGCAGCATACAGCTTCCACAAGCTCAACAGCCCCTCTCTCATCTTTTCCTTATTTCATTTACCCATCCAGTGGGATCTTATGAAATAAAACAAAACCTAAAAGAAACAAAATAAAATGTGAGAAATCATGCTTTTTTTAAAAAAAGACAAATTAATAAGAATGTCCAAACACAAATGAATACTTGACAATCAAACACATAAACATAAAATGCATTTAAAGCATACATAATGTTAAATAAAAATTATATGACTTTATGAAAATGACAACATTAGCTCTATCTTGTGGCCAACGATTTTATTCATTAACTAAAAATGCATAAGGCATGTCATTCATCTTTAACATATCAAAATATTCCTATCTAGATGTAATGAAATAAATCTAGAATTCTCCAACAAGGGACTGTACTACGCATGAGTCAGAAAAATCCCAGTCCAGTGTCCTGCCTTGTGCAAAGGCTTACAGTGAAAAAGCCTGGGTGCACAATGAAATTCTCTGTCCTAGGTCTGGTCCACAAACAAAGTGAAAGGAACCCTGCTACACCACATGGAAGCACAACACCAGGTTCCTCTGTAACCTTTGTTTCACGCTTACCTCTGGGCACATCATTCTTTCTGCCTGCTCCAAATAGGCTCCAGCTCTTAACATTGCTAAATTACTTTGTAATGGCAGAAGAAAGTGGAGCTGGTGGAAATAGTTAACTACCTTAAAATTTACTGTTTCTAAATTTCAACAGGAATTTAAAAATCAACAACTAAATATGATGATGGCACTTGGAAACACATGTAAAAATCCCCAAGAATTATTTTTGAGATGAAGGGGAAACCCATCCCCCAAATGTTACATAACTGTCTCAGGCTAAGAACTGTGAAGAAGGCTATTGTTTGGTCTTGTGTGAAATCCAACTAACTATGGCATAAACACTTCCTAGAATAGCATTGTCTTACCAAGTCTGCTGGTATCTGATGCAGTTGAGTTATTATGTACATCACTGTTGACAGTCACCATTACTTGTTCTAATGACATTTGAAAAAAAAAAAGTGAGAATTGTATCAAAAAAATCAGTAGTATTTTTATTTGTTTGGTTTTGGTTATTTTTTTACCTTGCTTTAGTAAGTTCTCAATGTTTATAAAGAGTGAACAATTACCTGTACTCCAGAGCACTTTAAACAACAATTCAGAGCCAAATCTTTATTTGTTTCAATGAATGGGATTTAAATTATGAGTTTCAAGAGAAGCTGAATTTGACTGTTAGTAATTAAGTAACTATGACTAATTCATTTACATTGCATTTTCTTGCTTGTTCGAACCTTGAGGCACTCTTAGCACTTCTACCCAGGAAGTAGATAATGGCACACTCAGAAGCTGAACATGCTAGCTTTAAGCTGCCACACATTTCCGAAAGGGTGTGGCAAAATTCCTTTTCTCTGAAATAACTGATAAGGTTTAGTGTAAGGTGTTAAGAAAAAACAAAGGGAACTGGGTAATTCACAGAAAAAATAGAGTATCAGTTGAAGTGAGCATCATTTCAGAACAGCTAGGCTTCAAGGGGGCTGTTTTGACTAGAGAGGAAGGTTGTAGACTAGACTCACATTTAGAAAATGAGTTTCTTATGGACATATCCACAGGTAGTGATAAGTATCTTAAGAACTTGTAAGGAACACAACATTATTGTTGGAATTTGTGCTCTTACTGAATCTGACATCATTTGGGTCCTTCCACATAGATAAAACATCTTGAAGTGAATTAATATTGTTTTGCCATACCATGAAAATACTTAAGAGAATTAAAAATCAAAACTGTACCCTTGAAAATTCAGTTCATCAAGCAATATTAACATCACAGCCCTAAAAGCCTACTGTAATGTCAAGAAAACGTACAGCTGTAAAATATGTTGACCTTTGTGACAGTATACGCATGTGCAAACTCCATAAAACAGAGCTTCAGGAAGACTGAGGATCCTTTTCTGCAGGCTTTTCCAGGACTTTCTTCAGCATTTTTACTGAGTCACTGTGGTTGATAATTATTTCTCAAGTTACTTTCTGAGGACATTTGGACATTACAGGTTAGATAGAAAATGAGAAGTACCATCAGGGTTTTGGTAGTCTAGAATTAAAAGCTACTGCATGGTTGCTACCTTCCTTCTGAATTTCCTAGGCTGTTCAGACCTCCTCTGTGGGACTTTGTTCTCCTAAGTTTGTGAGATTCCATAATTGCTTGGAGACTAACTCAAAGGACAGAGAGATGTATTTACATAAAAACACAGATCTACACACTTTAGCGCTAAAGCAAATTACTGCAAATGAAAGCTTTCTGGCCTTTTATTTTGTTCCTTACCCAATCTCCTTCAATCACAGTGAAATCACATTCCTGTGTTTAAAGTCACCTCTGAATTTTCATTTAAGAAGTTGTTAATTGATGAACTACTTTTTAGTGTACAGTAGTGTGTAAGACACAGGTAGGCAATAGATCTGTTTATATTCTTAGCTGCATCTGCATGTATATTGGTAACACTAGTAGTCAACAGTGATGTCTAAAGCAACCAGTACGGAAGAAGCCTCAGACCAAGGACCTAAATAGTCTAAAGGTGTCAAAAAGCCCATGAGGGAGTCCTGCAAGTCCAGGACTCGAAGGCAAAGAATTAATCCCAATAAATATAAGTTTTAAAGACAATAAATAGAAGTCTATTGACTTCCTTTGCTGAAACATGGAAAGCAATCAGGTAAAGTATGTAGAGAAGGAAAGGACATAGAAATACAGAGCAACGGTGGAGGGGATACAAAGGTTCTGACAGGACACAGGTGAAATGGAGCAAGAAAAAAGGATTGAAATATAAAGATGCAGAAACTGAATAGAAATGCTTTGAAAAAATGGTTCCAGGGAAAGCAGAAAAAGCTGCAAACCCATTAAGCAGCAGGCAATCTGGACTAATCTGTACACTACATCTCTGACTACTTGGAGTCTCTGAGGTAACAGAGGCAAAAAATAATGGGCACTGGATATTTAGAAGACGATTTCTCATGTCCTAACTGCCAGCTTCTCATCTGACTTCTCAGAGTTCAAAAGAAGTCAGTAAGACAGGTTGAGGCAAAGCCTGATTTTGGCTTGAGTTACTGCCAGGGCACCGGATTCTGAGTTTAATATATAGTTTTAAAAAAACCATTGCTGTTATGTAAGCTGCCACTCAGACTTACAGAGGAAAGTACACTAAAGAATAAAAATAAAAGACTCAAAATAAAAGTGAAAGAGAGAGAAAAAACTATCCATCTTCCCTGTACAAGGAATGACAGTACTTCATTCATCTTTTAAGGGAACATTATGTATCTGTCTCTCTGAGATGCAAATGTGTCCAAGACAATAAAGAAAATTATAAGTATTTTAAAATGTAACCTGCTGATACTTTATTTCCAATATTAGCTCTTCGTTCAGAGAGTTCTGAACTGAACACTGTATCCATTATTAGTCTTAAACATTATAATGATTTTGCAATACACTATTTCAGGGACAACAAATTTAAGTCCAAATGCTCTCCCACAAAGAGAATGTGCTACAGCAAGTGCAATTTGAATTATGCTATAAATGTAGATCCAGTTGAGCCAACAGTGAGGATTGTTTTTAGTCTACAATTGGCTTTCTGGAAGTATCTCATGAGGGTTTCAGATCTGTGTCTCAGACACTGGGTGACCCATAACTTCCAATGAGTTTACTCTCGTTGGGAACTGGATAAAATGCCTTTAAGACCTTTAATAGTTTTTAGCTTTTCTGTCATTAGAGAAGAAAGCATAAAAAGGAAAGTATAATAGTAAACCCCTATGTTTTAACATACTGAATCCATTCTGAAAAAAGAGCTTTTCGTAAACAGAGTCCTTTTTGCATGTAATGAAGCCCAATTTTTCTCTCCTTTACCCAGCATGCAACACAGAACTGAGCAGTTAATGGCTTCATAACATCTAATGCACTGCCATATTTGAGAACATCATTGTTACGGAGATAGTCACACATCCATGGGCTCAATTTCTACCTGTTCCAAACAATCTCAATCATGTGCCTTCTCACTGGCTATACTCCCTACGAGCCTTCACCTAAATCATTCAGGAAGGAAAATGTTATGACATAGTCATCTTCTGAACTTTTTCACAAAGCAAGGTGATACATTTTAGCTGCTTGAAATCCTTTTCAACCAAACAGAATTTGAAATACTGTATTCCGACGAGTTGGAGGTCTGCAGTCAAACTTTCTTGGTCATTACAAACCTGACCTAAACTCTACCAGAGTAAATAAAATTTTCCCATAATGATGACTTAGCTGAATTTAAAACTGTTTCATATACTCACATCCCACTCTCTACATATGACTTGCATAAATTTGGAGTTTATGTATGTAAACACAAGCACTCAAGGGAAAACACAAGCAAAAGAGCAACAAAAAGTTTCTGTGACGTTAAGTCTCATTACACTTTCTCTCTTCACCAAGTACATATGGTTTACCCTAAGCAGAATGTTACCTGGGGCCTTGATCTAAACAGAGTATTTTGAAATGAAGATCAATTAACATTTTCACTTTCTCCAGCTTGGAGAAATCAAGCACAATACAACATGTATCTGTGGTCTTTTTAAATTAACAATGATGTATATGGAGAAAGCTCAAACTGCTAAGTGGAAGGGAGAAAAGCAAAAAGATGTATTACCTAAAAAGGTATTTGTAGCATATTCGTCAATTTCTGGTTTCAAGTAGAAAATTAAATGAGATAATTCATTCCTAGTTTTTTTTGCTTCTTGGATCTGAGCCACTGTTCCAAAGAGCAGTGCTGGCTAATGCTGTGGCCAGTTGAGGACCAAATGTCACCTCATTTTTATTGAAAAGCAAAAAGAGGGTCCTGGTTTCTGGAGAATGGTTGTGGCACAGAGAAGAATGTCTTGCCTCACAGCAGCAGAAGATTGAGTTATCTGAAAAAATCCATACCTTTTTTTAAGGATTTTCCAGATGTTGCATGCAGCAAGCTCACTACTGCCTTGTGTTTCAGAGCACAGTAGCAAACATTTAATACAACTTTTTCTTTCTAAACACTACTTTTAGCCCATGAGGCACTACGACAGTATTTTTCATTCATGTCGTCAAGAGCTCTAATGGCATATGTAAATACTACTTTTCATACTTAAAGATAAAAGCTTGGATAAAAGACAAACAAGTGAAAATCAAAGACCTAAAACCACAAAGACCTGGACACACTCTTAACTTAACTCTTAATTAGAGGTCAAGGATCCCCAAAAAATTCTGGATCTGAATTTCACATTAATCTTTCTTTTCAGATCAGATTTTCCAATAACTGAATTTACTTAGTAATTGGAAGAACTAGGACCAGAAGAGATTAAACAGTCAATTCCATGAAGTTCTACATCAAGACGAAAAGTCTTAACCCTCTTACGTGCTCCAGTTGCCTACAACAACAGGAAGGCAGTACATGGTACAATATCATATTAACCTCAGTAATATTTATAGCAACTCGAAACTTCAGAGTTTTTGTTCTCCTTTACAGTTCTTCAAAATTCTGCAGGATCTCAGAAAGATTTCTTTTCCACTATCACTAGCTTTTCCTCTAATGTTTAAATTTATGCTCCACAGATGAGGAAATATAGTTTGTCATTTTATGGATGCTGCCACCTATACGAGATTTCCAAATGGGCTTAATAAAACTGGAGCCATTAATATTAGTGTTGCAGGCAGCATTCAATGTATTTAATGGTTTGTTTCATTGATCTACAAGTTCGTAAAATGAGAAAGGGGGCCAAACAGAATTATATGTACTTCAGTATATAACCCTATAAAGCTGTTTTCAGTGTGAAATAAGGTAGAACCAAGAAAGTAGAACTTGATCTGTCTATTCATCATTTTAGATGCAAAAAATATTTTGGGCTAACAGTTCTGTACACTGACTACAGGATCACTTAATACATTAATCTGTTTTTCCTTAGTTTGATTTGGAGTTTTTATTTTACTTCCCAGTATGATACATTGGAAGATGTTCTCATTTCCCAAGCAGGCAGTAGAAAATTAAACATTTGTTTTCAGCACTCTTAAGGAGAGAATATTGCAGCTTTCTCAAGGAGAGTCATTACCTTCATGTCTTCCACCATGATATCCACCAGAGGTTTCATTTTACAGTACTACTGCTGATGCTGTAGTTGTTTTGCTTGCTATTGATTAGTGAGAATCAAGGGCATTAAAAGCTGAAGCTCAAACCACCAGTGCTCAAACCTAGTCAGTGCATATATCTTGCACAACTTCTAATTCAGGGACAGGTTAAAGTGAAAAACAGAGAGTGTGACTAAGCAACTGTTCAGACTATGAAACAGAACTCTGCAGTAACAGCAGTTCCCCACAAACCCCAGTAAACAGACATTAATAGAAATCCAGTTCACAGAAAAGGACATAGCAATTACCATTTGCATACCCATTTTAAAACATGGATGTCTGCAGGTTATTTTACACTTCATTTGCATGAAACACTGTATGCCTTAGAGATCAATCAACTTATCAAGAAACACTTTCTCAAATCTTTCAGCCGCTACTTGAAAAGTCGAAGCTATTAGGAAAAAAGGCTGTTTACCTTATGATATCTCTAGCATTTGTGTTTAATACACTCATTGGTATGCATGTAAAATACAGAAATGCTACTACACAGATACTTTTGACAAGTGTCAGTTTACAGCCACAAAAAAGATCAGAGCACACGAAGGACACAGCATAATCTAGTCTTACCCTTTTGAAAAACAGGATCACTGTCAACTTCGAAACCATTCTGTCTCTATCTAAATATTGAAGAAAACTCCACCATCATGTTAGTTTGCATAATTTCAAGGATCAATAGATATTTCACATTTTCAATATATGGCCTTTTGACAAGAACTAGCAAAGAAGGGTGAGGTATGGTGTGTTTCCTCATGAACCTCCCAGCCTGGATTTATACTCCTAAAAAGCCATCTAAAATTCTGGCACACAGTTTTCAGACAGCTTGAAATATATACATTCAGGTTCTACACCTCTTCCAAGACTCCAGGGACTTTTCTTTCTCCTAGATACCTCAGTAAGATGGAATCACATTAAAAACGCTGCTTGGCTGCGAATGTCCCTCTGATTCCTCCCAAACACAGAAGATAGAGAGTATTTTAAAGGAAAAATACTGCACAACACAGTACTAAATGAAGCAGGTTGAGCCTCCTATATCACAGCTGCTTGGAGCTAAAGTGAAAACGATGTGCACTTACTCCAGTCTGGCCTTGGTTTCCTTCACTCAGTTCTCAGTTGTACATGGGAACAAAATGCATCTCCATTCAAAGGATCACCCTTTACAGGATACACCAAGGAATGGAGAAGGAAAATGGTCAAAGGAAAAATGAAAGATACCAGTCTTTGTCTTTCTGAACACTACCTCTTACAGCACCTTTCAACAGAAGAAATACTATATTTAAAAGGTTACTTGCACCTAAATTACAGCCAAAAAGCCCCATCTGAAGACTCAGTGACTTTATGGGTAAAAGCAAACAATTTTACTAAATGATACCATGTAATTATAAACTTAATTAGCATGAAATAAATTAGACATGAGCCTATAATTGATACAATGTTTACTTATTCCCCTAACTCCCAGGTTAGGTTATTAGCGAGTAAGTAAGACTTCTCTTACTTGAAACTGTATTCCTGCGACTGGAGCTACTGACACACAGTGTACTATACATGTTATTTGAATCCTGATTGTCTGCTGCCACTGAGGCATTAGGAAGAGAAATTACCAAGCTGACTGAACAGCAATGGAAATATCCTTCCCCTCTCTGTGCATGTGGAACAAAGTCCCAATCTCTTACCCAACCAAAGTAAACCACTCCCAAACATATTACTACCATATAAATCTGTTAGGGACAGAACCAGAAAAGGAATGGTGCTATCGCTCAGTTATTTCTGTAGCATTGCCAAAGTGTGCCTTCTGAATGTCTCTCTTTCTACAGAGAGAATTAACAAAATGCATTAAATGCATTTGAAATAAGAGATACTTCTTTTGAAAGAAGAGAGATTGATGTTTACTTGGTGACAATTCCCCCTAATGGCACTGTTTAAGAAATCCAAGGTCCTTGGATCTCCTTACCTTTTCAGTCAATATATAGCCAAGCGAATATGCCTGGCTCTCCTTTGGTCAGGCTAACAGAATGGCTGCCTACCTTTGGGCTCCAGAAACCAAACAGGTCCCATCCTGCAACAGTCGCAGGTTAAGAGCCCCTGGAATCAGGCAAAGCTTTGGCCACAATGCTGCCAGCATTGGCCAAGGTGGTGCTCTCCACTTCTGCTACTACCACTGCAGAAACAATTGGCAATTGGCAATAGGGCTTAGACCGGCTTTCCTTTCACGAGAAGGGGTTTCCGCCTCATCCAACTCGCTCCAGAAAATAAACTCAGACTTACTTAGAGCAAAGCTGCTGCAAAGTAGAGCCTGAATGACTCCACCCCACCAGAGCAAACTTGTGTATTTAGATGGGAAACAGACACACAAGATATGAACAGTAGTTAACAAGCCAAAAACGCTTCAATGTAAATTGGATGTGCAAGACTAGCTGCTTCCAGGCCCACCTACTAAGCTAAAGACTTCAAAGACAAATAGGCTTAGGGCACATTTGTGTCAGTAAAAAAAAAGGCCACAGTCCAGGCTTGAGCAAGGGCATACCTTCTTTTTTATCCACAATTATTTAATCTATATTAAATTAAGATACCATTTTGGTCTAAGATAAATAGCTCTTTCCCAGACAATGTCCCAGTATGGTTCAAAGGAGAGAGCATGACTCACGAACTATTTACAATACACAGTATCTAAGAGGCCACCTTATTTGAGGGATGAAATAGAAGTTTTAAATATATGCACACAATCAATGCCTGCCCCTAAGGGTCATAGAATATATCCTAGCCCCATTTTCTTTGATGGCATATTGGTAGCCTCAAACACTTCTGTGCTTTGCCCCAGAACTGAGTGAAATTATACAATACATGCAAACCACACACTGTGCCCACTCTCCAGGGAGACCACATAACAGATAATACAGAATTTAATTATTTCTGATATTAGAATGAAAGAGGTGACTCTAATGTGAAACGCATACTAGTATTGCAACTGGTTAAATTCCTCTGCAAATAATTGTACTAATTTTGTTAATGTAGGACACAAAACCTGGTATTTGGCTGCTTCTAATTATTTAGGCTTGGTGCCATGAATCAATATTGATGGAACAGAAAGCAATTTTTGACATTCTGTCTGAAAAAAGTATTAACAGGTTCTTGAGAGTTCTTGTAATTTTACTCTTGTTTGGACTGGAAAATAAGACAATGATTGAAAATAAGACAGCAAATTTTTGAAAAAAACCCCAAAAACCAAAACACAACACACACACCCCAAAAAACCCAACAAACCAAAACCAACAAACTACAGCCCCCCCCCAACAAACAAATAAAAACCTCCATCCATCTGAAGATACCAGTCTGAACATGATATTTGGGACTTTTCCCTAGATATACAGCTGTGTTTGCTTATACCAGATGGATTCTTACCAACTGCTTCACAAGGTATTTGTAATGAGCAAAACAAGACAGCAAGTTATATTCTCACACTGTTATTTAGTCCATCCAAATATATCATCTATTTCAATAGAATAAAATCCCTTTCAAGTCCTGTTCAAAGCCGTGACATTTACACAAAAAGAATTTCCCACATTCATAGGGGAACCTAACGTGCATCATTAATTATTCACAATTTGGACTGCATATATATTTTTTGACCAAAAATTTATGTATACATGGACATAACAAGATAGATACATTCCCAAAATATAACTGAAAACAAACTTAGTGTTTCACAATGACATCTGTTCTAAGAATAAATAATTCTGTAAATTCACCAGGCATATTTAAAAACCACACAGTTTTTGTTCTTTATAGGTTAGGAGTCTGAATAGCTGTATCATCTCACCTTCATTGTCGTAGTCTTGCAATGAAAGCCATATTTGATCTACCAGACCAACTCCTTTTACTTCACCATGAACTGGAATGGAATGCATTACCATTAATGCAATTGTCAAGGGTTTGTTTTGCAACTGCCAATTCTACTTTTTTTTTTGTATATCTATATTTCTTCACCAGTTGTTTTATTTTCCACCCTACTCTGCAGGAGAGAAAGCATCCATTGTGATACTCCTAGATTGTTCCCAGTTCACATTTTTCACAGTTTAACAATCTATACCACGAGGAGGGCTGTAACTATTAACTGGTATTTTTAGGACTGGACTTTACCACACACAGCTTATACATGTGGTTTAGAGCTACAGAAGTATGCACAGCTTAAAAATTTTGATGAAAAAATTGCAATATCATGCTTTAAGATAAGCAGTGAGAAAATATTCTTCAGTCACTGGTCAAGTTTTTCTTAGTGTATATCCTTGGTTTGCAAAGATGAACTTAAAGAACAGAAGTTAAGGGTCAATATTTAGTCATATCACATACAGGACTTTTTTGCTCAGGGTTTATGTTTTTTTTTTGTCTGGAGCTTTTGCTCTTGCAGGGGATCATATACAGACAAAAAACCCAATTCATTAACAGCCAGCTCATCACTTCATTGCATCAAAGAATCCTCAGAAGACCTAACATCAAAATAGCTTGTTCAGCACCTGACCCTATTCCTTATTCCCAGTACTGAAATTAATCTCTAATCAACTTGCAATGCATAAAGCTTCTGCAAGTAGCTGTCTGTTGTGCCAGAGACCCTGGTGTTCCCTTGCTGCTTCCTGTAAGACAGGAGGTACCAATGTAGCAAAACAACAGGTTTCCACAACTCCTGAACTAATCCAAGGTAGTTCAGCATGAGGCTTCACAATGAACATAAAAGATCTGCAAATTCAAGCCTCTCTGTCCGGAGTTTTCATGTAAGGAAGAGATGATGCCCTAAATTTTATTTGTTATTTTTAAGCCAACATAAAAATTATACCGGACCAACTTTTTTAGCTCCTGCAAATACATCCAGCTCATTCTGTTCAAGTTAACTGATCTTAAATGTCACTTTTAAACTATAGAATTCAAATTTCAAAAAGCAGACGCTGTTCAGCAATATGATGTCTAGGTGCATGTTAGTATGGATAGGCAGCCTTGCTTGCCTCTTGATAAAGCATCAAACCTGTATTTTATCAGGCTTTTCAGGAAGAAAGAAAATAAAAATGCTTCACTGAGACAGTACTCTTACAGGATTAAGCAAAAGATACTAAGGCAGTAAGATATTCTGCATTTTTGAGTGACTGCGTATGATATTTCTCAAAACAGGAAAGCTATTTTACAGGGACATTAAAGGAACATTGCTTCCTTTCCTGCAATTAAAATACTGAATCTGGTACTCCCCTTTGAATTGATAATATAACTTCAGGAAGTGAGATTAGTTATTGAGTACATAACAAGTTTACTTAGCCTACACTGAAGTGATTTCTAAATAAAGGCAAAAAAGTACCAAAAATGTACCAAAAAATACACAAAACCCCTATAAATATTTCTTTAAATGTTTACAGTACTGGAAAACAAATTGTCAAACGTATTAAGAAGTATCATTGTCCATGCAGTGGAAATATCTCTCATGAAGTCAGAAACTTGACTTTCTCAAACTCAAATCTGTTTTACAAATCTTGCAAAATCAAGTATCTAAGATATGCTATACCACTGTTTCACAGCTTTCCTGTCCATAATACAACCACAGGATTATTTGGGATAGGAAGGGAGGGAAAAGCCTCTGTCATAACTGACACAAAACCATGCACGAGCACAGCACCCCTGTTCTTGGATCAGGGCAGAGCTCTCTCCTGTAGTAATATGGCTTTCTGTCCAACACTGACTATGCTAAGAGCTACTAATGACAACCCCAATTAAACAAGTAATTAAATCCTCCAAAACACTCCTACGGTTGGGCAAGGGTTGTGAGAAGGACAGAGGCCAAGGAGCAGTTATGACCTTGAAAGAAACGTATTGATCGGATTTTGCCTTCTGAAACGAAGGAGGGGAAACTGAAACCAACTATCCTGAATCATTAATGAGCTCTCACAGCATGCTCCTAACTCCAGGTTTTTACATATCCAAGTAAATTCTTTAGGCTTCCACAATACCAGCACATTTACAAACTACTCATGAAAGGAACTGCAAATTCAGTCAAGACAACATGAAGTGCCTCTAGGCAACAACTCAAAGGTGTCACTTCCTGTGTACTTAGGACTATGTAAAAGAGAACAACGTCTGTTATATGTATGTTTAAATATACATATGTACGTGTGTGTTTACACATATTACATTCATTACTGTGAGCAACTAGAAGATGCTATTGATTGCCCACGCCACCACCTAGGTTTTCATTAGTACCCACTGATGAAGAATATGATTTTCAAGTTTGTGGCTCTTTTCTAGGACTGACAGCTCTTTGAGCATACTTTCTATTAGGAATATCCATTTGACTCTAAAAAAAAGGAGAATTCTGGTGGGATTTTTTTTTGTTGGGGTTTTGGTTTTTTGTTTGTGGGGTTTTTTATGTTTGGTTTTTTAGAAAAAATAAAAGCTCTTCATAGAATGGAAAGAAATAAAATTATGTGAAGTTATGATTTTGTGGAAGGAAAAATCCAAATAACTGCTGTTTTGTATTGATTAGCATTTAGTGCTAATAAGTGGAGATAAGGAAGCCAGGAATTAGATGAGACATAGGAAGGTGTTATGATAATTTTCTCCTTATTCATCTTACATTTCACTACATCGTCCTGTTTAGTGAGTTTTTCCTCCTCAATACATTCTTCAGTTTTTCTTGTAAAGTCTCCTTTCCTACAAATTGTCTCCAATAGCTGCTAGTAGTTGGAGCTATTAGTATTCATAACTGCGATTTATTGCAACTGTTACTGCAACACAAGGAAAGCCTCCTTCGCTGGTCTTGGCTCATCCAGCAAATTATTCTCTAACTATTAATGCATTTCTTCAGTGAAGTCATAATTTAGTTTATAGAATTGATTTTCTGATTTCAAAATGCCTTTATTAGACAAAGCAACCATGTTACAAGATTGGAGAATTATTTAGCTGAGATTTGTTTTAAATGTGATCAAACCAAAAGATCAAATGGGCATTGACTATGGACATTTCCTCTCAGACAGATGCTGCTCAGCAAATAAAAGACTACCAACAATGTGCAAATACAAAAAAAAAAAAAAAAATTCTGTTTATGATCCAACACAGGAAAGAATAATGTGAAAAACTTCAGTCCCCACTGGCGCACAGCAGGGCACTGGCAGAAATCTATAGGCTATATCTGCACAAAGGAGTACTCAGTGCTGTCAAAGTCAGTAACCTCACATGTGTTGGAAGTTGGCTATTTTCAAAACGTCCATGTGATTAAACTGCCTATTTAATTGCCAATATTTGTACTCTCTAAGGACTAGGAATCTTCCTCAGAAATACAAGGGCAATATGGTCACATTGACAAAGACGAGAACCACTACTTCTGGAATCAAATTCAGGCACCTTCTATAGTACATAAAATACAATATAAAAAAACACTAGAGTAACAGTGCTTTTTCTATTCTTAACGATTACTGAATTAATGCCATAAAATAAAATGCTATTCATTATGTTACACAAAGCATACTGGGCATTAAAAATTCCATACTGCAAAATCACACACAAATGGAAATTTAACGCTTCTGTTCATTATAGAAATTTACATTTTTGCATGCTAGAAAAAAAACATCAAAATAAGATTAAAAGATCAAAAGCAAGGAACAAGCAGGCTGGGCAATGCTAAGGACATTCATTTAAGTAAGAGAGAAAGAGATGAGCTGTGCGTTACAGTTCCCGTCTACGTATGAAGGACAATGCTCAAACATTGCCATACAGGAAGAGAAGAATCATTCATGTTATAGTTCAGTTTTATATTTTCTCTCTACCATTGTGTGTTCCATAAGATACAGATAATGAACAATGAGGTATTTCAGTGCAATGAACTGGACAATATCAAAATGCCATAACCACAGGATTGGATTACATCTTTCTTGTAAAAACAAGATGTTCACTAGGGGACAGTCCGAATGCTACTGTACAGGTCTTTGCAAAATAATCTTTCTCATCCTCCTACCTTTTTTGGTCTTGTAGTGGCTATAGCACAAGAAACACATTTCTTGGTCCTGACTGTCTGATTTTCAGTATCACTGGTCTAGGCTTGGTTCATCCCAAGCTGAAGTTTAATATTTTACTATTATTATTATTATTTGTTTTGTTTTGTTTTGTTTTTAGAAAGGTGTGCTGGAATTCATGACTATGTGGGCTCAGTGAGGGGCAGCACAAAAGACAGCTGACTGCAGGACACTGTTCTTAGCTAAGGAGCAGGATATCTCTCATAACAGAAGCATGTATTCCTTTCTCTGATCCCATGATATTATTTTGAAACATATATACCTCTTGGTATGAAATTCCACACTAACAAACCAGCCCCACAACTATACCATTCCACAGACTTCAAAAGCTTGATTTCTGGTTGGCAACAGTTAGGACAGAAAAGTCAGTTTCCCAAGTTTTCATGCTGCTCTTACAGAGCTCAGAGCAGCTCCTGGCCCTGCCTATGATGACTAGACTAGGTCTGGCAACCTTTGCAAGGTACCTGTCAAGGATGCATTCCCAATAATGGCCTGACCTAGAACAAACTGTTGTTCTGGGACACATCACCTCACTTTATCAGTTTGTCCGAGCTGATAATCTCCACAGTTCTCAATCCTCCCCTCCCACTGCCTCTTCTCTGACTTCCATTGGGTAGGATTACCAACTCATTCCATTCTTCATTCACTTTCCCACTGATTTTTTTCTTCTCTCCATGACATGAAACACCCTTTCAAAGTCAGCTTGAAACCTCCCCAAGACAGATGAGAAATCACATTACCCCTGTTTCTGTCATTGTTCCAACTTACAGAAGTTAGACCTACCTTCCTCATCATAACTAACTATTGCATCTTCAATCACAGCAACTTCTTCAAAACTTTGGCCTCCCATCTTAATCCCTTCCTGCTCTTCCCTTTCTACTCAGTACAAAACTGGTAAGGGGTGGGGGTTTTTTTGCCTTTTCAGCTTGCTTTTCCTTAGTTATATATCAATGTTTTCCTTTATTACAACCTTTTCTTCCCCATGTTCTGGGTTCAGCAGTAACAGCTATTTTTTCTCCTTCTCAGTAGCTGGTGCAGTGCTGTGTTTTCGACTTTAGTCTGAGAAAAATGCTGATAACACGCTGATGTTTTTAGTTGTTGCTAAGTAATGCTTACCCCAATCAAGGACTTCTCAGTCTCTCATACTCTGCCAGTGAGGAGGGGCACAAGAAATCAGGAGGAAGCAGAGACAGGACACCTGACCCAAACTAGCCTAAGGGGTATTCCATACCACAGCACATCACGCCCAGTATATAAACTGGGGGGAGGCATGAAAAAAGGCAGATAGCTGTTCAGGTTGAGCTGGGTATAAGTCGGCAGGTGGTGAGCAATTGTATTGTGCATCACTTGTATTTATTGTTTTTTTCCCCTTCCCCCTTTTAGTTTTATATTCTCTCCCCTTGTTATTTCCCTTATCATTATTATTATGGGTGGTAGCAGTAGTGGTTTTGTGTTATACCTTAGTTACTGGACTGTTCTTATCTCAACCCGTGGGATTTACATTCTTTCAATTCTCTTCCCCATCCCTTGGGTGTGTGTGGGTGTGTGTGTGTAAGGGTTGAGCGGAAGTGAGTGAGTGGCTGCGTGGTTCTGGGTTACCAGCTGGGTTTAAACCATGACATGCCACCACAGTTTAAGAAATTCCCTACCTGCTTACCTGCTTACCTCTTCCAGTCTTCTTACTTAGACTGAGAGATCTGCCCTCTCATTTTCCCTTACTTCTTTTTCTCACCACTCCCTTCTTCTCCTCTATCACTTCTCACTTAGCTCAACTTCTCCCACAATAAAGGCAGACTTCGATCTTGCCTTAAAAAAAAAATAAATTACAGCATCCGTCTCTCAAACTATTACCTGTATTTCTCATTGAGCTCACTGAATGAAATGCAAGAAATTTACTGGGTCTTTTTCTTGGAATATCAGCCCTCTGGCTATGATTTCTCTGGTCTGCATCCAATGACATTCATCCAATGTCATCCTGACCCATGACTATATTTCCTATTACCTTTACATCCTACATAACATATCATTAGCCTTCTGTGCTTAGTTTTATATGACTCATGATTCAGAGTATTTGTTCTGTCCAAACTGCCACACTCTAACGCTTCTTTACAAAATGATCCTTGAATTCTTTACAGTCAGCTTCAGAAAGAAGAAAATAAATTGCACTTTTATTCACAAAGTAGCAGTCAAGATGGTGCTACCACAAAAAATCTCTAGCCAACTGTACTACTGCTAAAGACAGACAAAAACCTACACAAAGAACAACAAAACATTATTTTGAAGGAAAACAAAACTGAATTTGTTCAGTCTGACTGAAGGAATCATGCAAGATCATACAAAATTCACTTCTCTTATTTTTCCAACTTTAAAATTATAGACCTATTTTGCATGATTAGCAGTGTCTTTTAGTGAAATTGAACAGCAGAAATGTGTCAGAGCTACAATCACATTTCAAAAGGTGAATCATAGCAGCAAAGCCATGAAGTATTTTAAGAGTTGACATACTTGTTTTTTCAAGTGACTGAACTATGACTATACTGGACAAATAAAAATATTCAACCACTATAGAGTTCTGTTAAACAAAGCAGAAAACTGGTTTGAGTCACATTTAGGAAGATATTTATCTGCCTACAGCTGATGGGCTATATACCAAACCAGGAACGTGTAAGCATACATGAGCACAAATATGAACGTAACATGAACCCCTCAGTCTGTGTAAAAAGTATTCATCAGTTCAGACTACAACCAGTGCTCATATCTGTCACTAGATAAGTTCAGTTTTCTTACTGGCATCAGCAAAATACTTCTTGCTGTACCTTTTACGCTTTCCACACACACCAGCCAATGCAGTCAGGTGCATCTGAAATGCAGCTAAGGGAACCCTCTGAAATTTCAGTTCCTTAAATTCCCTTTTTTCATAACCTTTTTGCAGCTAAGACTCACCTAAGAGAATTGCTTCTGGTCCGTATCTTGTCAAGAGCAAGTTCAGGAGAGACCTTACTAGCTGGGGCTCTTTCCAGTGACCTGTTTTTAAATCCTGCCATGTTGGCTGGAAGCAGTATTCCAGCAAACACTGATATTTCATCCGCTATTAAAGAAGCTATTTAAGAACCACTTTAAGATGCCTCTGTCATCCAGAGCTCAGTGTGTTACAGTGTGAAGGTTAATAGAGGAGCGAAGGGCCAAGATTAAGTTCCACCTATTCTTTGCGAGGATTTAGTTTCCCATGTTACTATAAAGACACTTTTCTAGATATACATGGAAGCTGACACAGCCAACCGCAGGACCTCTGAATGCTGCACTTCCCGAAGAAATGCTAACCCCCATCAATCTGAATGACTCTAACTCCCATCTACACTCATTTACTGGCAGGGTAGTATAAAGGGGCCATTGTGTAAAAAAAGTCAGGCTCACTGACCTTTTTTTTTAAATGAAGGATGCCATCAGCATACCAACATCTTTAGATATCAATGATCCATTTTATGCTGGCCACTTCCTCCTCTCCTTTCCAAACCCCTCCTACTTAGCAAGGACACTACCTCAGTTTTAAACATTAATGCAGCTGTTTGACAAGGTAACAGGAATGAACACTGAATTCTGAAGTCAACACTGTAGCTGAGGTTCTTCTTTTTTTCCTCACACTGAAGCAAAACAAACTGGTGACCAAATTGTAGAACTGAAAGAAATCATTTCAGTTAAAGCATTTCCATAGCATTGCTCACTGTCCGGAATGCATTTTCAAGGACTGTAAGAGAGGACAAAGGCTATCAGTAGTCAGCTGCAATGCAATGAGTTGGAAAAAGATGAGATATCTAACTAGTTAACTATGAAGTATCTAACTTAAATTCAAGTAAACTTGGGAGTTAGGACATCTGGAATAGGCACTTGGGAAACTCTCAGAAGCTCTATGTCTTGTACATAAAAAGCAAGTCATACATGACAGCAATTAATTTAGTGTGCACAAAGTATGGGAACTCAGTGCAAAGAGATCGTTGTTCCAAGGCCACGGTGTACACAGCTGTTCACACAAACATTCTTTTGTACAGGTCATGGTCAGTGAGAACAGTGCTCAGCTTCACACGTTATGCAATCAAAGCACTTGTTTGTAAAATCATAGCTTTTACTTATGAAAAATGTCATCCTGGCTGCTGGGAGCAAGTTAAAATTTACAAAAGTTATCATCACTGCAGCACCTAAAGACTTAATTGCTAGGCAACATCATTGTGACTAATAGTGAATGTCTATTGTGGCATGAACACTTTTCGAAGTACACAGGCCACAGTCAGTTGCATAAAGACTGCAAATGCACAGTAGGAACTCTCTTAGCACTCTTTGGCACCACAAGGGCACAACTGTCAGCCCAGAGCTGCCAAAGGCAAAACCAGCACTGGACTGCTGCTATAGAAGGAAGGTACACGAAGGCAGAATAAGGCAATCTCATTCTTCTCCCAGGAATACCACCTCCTCACAGTTCAAATTTGGCACATTTGGGCCTGAACTATGCAACCGGACAGACACAGTCCCTGCAGGAACACACAGTGACCTGAGCTCAGGAACTGGCCAAACACACTAAAGGGAAATGCAGGGACTCCAAGTTTCCTTGTGGCCTCAGGACAGTATGGTCCAACAGCCTGGAAGCATAAGTGCTCCTCACTTTCTCTGTTGGTTTGTTACCACACTCCTCTTGTGTGTGCCACGTGGCTTGTAGCATATTCCGTGTGAAAGACCCAGGCACAGGCTGCCTTGCCAAGGAGTGAAAGGAAAAATATTTCCTCTGGTTTCTCTGCACTCATGCTAGATCACCTGGTGAACTGGTGGATTGCACCCTGTATCAGCTACAAGAAATTCCAAAGTACTACTTTATTAAAATAAAGCTATGTGTACTTATTTTAAACCTTTTTTGTTACCAAAGCAACAACATGCTTCAGAGACAGACAGAAGGAAACTTTCCCTTACCAGTCTTTCTGTGTGCAGCAGGCGTAGAATGCAACAACAGCCACGTTAGTCCAACCAAATTAAGATCTATTGCCCTGCCTCTGACAGAGGTCAAAAGTATCTGCCAAAAGTATCTGCCTGAAGGATCATGCAAACACAAAGCAAGCACATAGTCACACTTACCCAGAATACCTTTGCTGCTCAGATTTCATGTGTGACAGGTAATGCCTTCATGCTGCGTTAATAACTATCGCTTAAACTCACAGCCTCTGAGCAGGGAACAGGCCTTGTGCCATTCACCTGGCCCACAGCCTGAACCCACAAGGCACCTGAGGTTTACTGTGCCACCACTAAGATGCATGACTTCTTCTGGTGGCAGCAGGAAAATCTGCAGTACTGGAGCATGCAGGGAGAGGCCATTGTATGAGCAGCTGCAATGCAGAAGCTTCAGGCATCATGAGAACCAGTTACAAAACCTGCTTAGCTGGCAAGCTGGCCCTTAGAAGCACAGAAGAGAAATTTAGCTGCAGAGATTATCTACTGCTCTCCGAAGTAACTGAGGATTCTGAGAGCTCACAGGAAACCTCCAGGAGGATGGCAATGGGCAGGCATATTTAACTGGGTGGCAGCCACAAACAGAATTTGACTGCTGGTTTTAATTTCATCCTTGAGCAACTAGAGTGTGAGAGACATTTAACAAATGAGCAACTGCAACAGAGCCAGCTGAAGACCTAGAACATGGCTGTTCTTAGTATATATCCCCTTCATGCCATAGCGAAAGGACAGATAATAGTGCAGCCCTTGAGGCAGTCGGAGGGAACATTACAATGGCAGTCTCCAAAAAAATTACAAGACATCAAGAAATTCTGTTCCAGAAACTATCGTAGGAAAAGGAACATTTCTCTGCGATACATTTCTGCTGTAGCCTATTCCTACGAATCACAGAAATGCAACTTTCTGAAAGCCCACAAACGTGGAATCCCTTCAGTAACAAATGTTTCAGCTGTGGACACCAGCTCCTGTGCATGAGCACAGGTGAAGCAAAGGGTTAGTGTTATTCAATTCACTGCTTTTTAAGGAGAGTTTCTCTCCAAGTTTGAGAGACCATCTTCCGACCAGGAACAAAGTTAAAACTTCTCCTGCTTTACAGGGCCATACAGGGCATGTCTGCTTGTTGAGGCTGGCCCTGTCAAATGTGGAGGCAAATCCATGAACACAGACACTCCCCACAAGGGTTACAAATGAACTCCTCCAGCTGCGGATGCTTCCATATCCTCTTTGCAGGGGACTTGTGGCAGCGCAGAGATTCTGCCACAATCACAGGCTATCTTCTTGCTTCCTATTATTTCATGAGATTGATACATTTAAAATCCAAAATGGATCTGAGGGAGAAGGTCTGAGGTCTCAGACATGCCAGCTCCGTATTATCATACCATCAACACTCAGAGCAGGCAAGAAGGAAAGGGGCCGTAGACAAAGCAATACCACAGTTAGACTGGTTGGCCTAGCTGCCAGGAGGAAGTGAAGCTTCATAACAAATACTTTTGTCTTCTATCAGGGACACATGAAACACTTTTTGGAAATATTTCTTGCGTGTTTACATTACTCCACTTTGTGCTCCAGAGCATTCAGCTACACTGGGCAGATGAAGAAACAGTGGCATTAATCTTGTAACACTAAGGAAAAAGCCAACCTAGAACAAATATTAGTTATCAAACCGTTTGTCCTTTTTAATTCCTTAGAAAGGCCCCTGTTACATTGTTCCCACCCTACCACCTTTTTTACGAAGTTCCAAAAATTCAAACAGAAGATACAGATCCTCAATCCTGCCTTAATAAAAAACAAACAAACAAAAAAACCAACCAACCAACAAACAAACCCCACAAAATAAACTCCAAGAAATAAAGACTGATCTCATTTTGCTAGATCTGATTTCCCATTTCCGTAATAGAAGTGCCATCAGTTCTTCCTAATTTCTGGCACTGGCAAAGAGAACAGTGTTAAATGGGACAAAATGACAGAGGACAAAACAGACAGAATGAGAGACTTGTTTAAAAAGGCGATTCTGATTTTTGTGTAGAATACAGAGCAGGTTTTAGGAGAAAATAAGCTCTGAGGGCAGCACAAAATGCTACTCTGAAACAGAGAAGACCATTCCCATTTCACTTCATCGCTCATTTATGGGCAAAAAAGCTATTATTTATAATACATTATCCTTATCCTTACACTGAATTATCATCCAGCCTACGGACTGACTATAGCCCTAATGTTTGAAGTAAATAAGCGTGAAAGGCTAAAACGGTGGTCACTGTGAGGCAGAAGCACATGTATAACCATCAGGAAGGAAGCACTGAGAGGGATCTCCAGGAAGCCAACAATTGAGAACAGCGATGAGTCACTTGGAAAAGGTGTGCTCAGTTACCCACAAAGGAAAACTTGGGGAATTCACAGGCTGCAGCGGTGCGGCTTCATCAACAGCTAATATACAAAGCTTCTCCGGGTTACAGACATCCAGGCAGATTATATACATGGGGAGGGGGAGGTGTGAAAAAGAGATAAAAAAGACCCATTCATTCCAATAAAACAATCGTATTTGAACTTTTGCCCAGAACTTAAATAAAACCCTTTAAATAAAACACTTAAAAAAAAAGTGTTCCTTTTTTTTCCAAGCAGCTTGGCTACCTTTTGTCTCAATTTTTCTTAATTCCTGTGAACTTTTGTACTTCCTCAGTTCTCCCTAAGCAGCAACAGCATTCCTACAACAATGGCTTTACAGCAGTTCTTATCCTGAAAGAAGAAACACCATGAACCTGGCAAAAAAATCCAGAGACTTTTTCCAAATATTCAGATCCAAGGAGTGTAATGCCATGAGACAGGACAAAGAAAACAATGGCATCTTAGGATGCATTAAAGGAAGCTGTGAAAAAAAGTTACTCCTGTGTGGTTTTGCAAAATTGGGCAAGAAAGAACAAGCAGTTTGCCTGATATGGGGAAAATTAAAATAAGCATCAGAAAATTCTAAAAATCATATTCGATTTCCAAGCAGTTTTTGTTTGTGGAACTTTTTTAGATGCACACATTTGTCTGGAACATAGTTAAACAAGCCTTCATTTTTTGTAATTCCATTCATACTACTTTAAAAGACACAGCTCTGCTGCGGGAAGCAGAACAACAGCTATGAGGAGAGCTACAGCACAGTGCTCTGTATCAGCTATGCACTGAGCCCATGGTTAATCTTCCCATACTGAATGCTTTTAGAGCAATGAAACAAAAAAGGGCACTCCAACTGTATTAAGATCTCAGCATCTGGTAATGGAATTGGTAAGTAGTTAATATGGCCAGGAATTTAAAAACAGAAATTTATGAAGCACAGTGATTGTATTATCTACCATTCAGGGCAAGCACAGGGTTTGTCCCAAATTCAGGGGGAGAAAAAAAAAAAAAAAAATTAAAAAAAAGGAGCCATTAACAGAAATCAAATGGAAGGAAACACATAAAATCCAACAAGTATTGTAAAAGGAGTGGAGAAAAGTCCTAAGCAGCAGATCCTTGTAATCCACAGTGGTCCTATTCAACTGAGATTCACATACCTGAGCCAAATAATTTCTCTGAAAAAGATGTCCCTGTACTATAAATAGCATGCAGTCTCCTGTAATCTTTCAGCATTTCGCTGTCCTCACAATTAAGCTAGTATTCAAAAGCCACACAGCTCAGAAAGTGTCAGCATTCACATGACGCTTTCACATACCCCTTTTTTGCTCCTCTGCAGTGTGAGTCAACATGCCCAGAGACAGGACAAGAAGCAAGGGCACAAACTGAAAACGAAGAAACTTTAAGTATAGGGAAAAAGAAAAAAAAAAACAGCGGTACTGTAAAGGTGATTGAACACTGGCACACATTGCCCAGAGAGGTTGTGGAGTCTCCATCCTTGGAGATATTAAATCCCAGCAGGCCATAGCCCTGGGCAACCTGCAGTAGCTTGCCCTGCTTTAGGCAGGGGGTCAGACTAGACACTCACAGCATCTGCCAGCCTCTGTTGTTCTGTGGCAAGCCAGAAAAAGCTGGACCAGCCTTCAGGAGCAGTCTCTAACAGCGCCTCTGCTGGCAACCACTTCCATACTGGCCTTTTTCCTAGCTGAAGGTCATAGGATCATAAAACCAACTAGGCTGGAAAAGACCCATACAATGGACTTCACCTCTACCAGGGATACCATCTATTTATCTATTATTCATTTCCCACCTACAGTGTTTAAGAACTGCTTGATTTTTAGCATCTTGTTTTCTAGCAGCATCTAGCTTTAGCATTTCCTCAAATGGTGACCACAGCCAAGCACTTTGCAGTAAATGCTGCTTAAAGCATCGGCAATTGGGCCCACACAAAAAAAAATAAATAAAAAAGACAGACAGACAGACAGACAGACAGACGGATAGACAGATAGATAGATAGATAGATAGATAGATGGATAGAGGCCAGATAGATAGATAGATAGATAGACAGACAGACAGACAGACACACAGGCTGGCTTTGATATTCTTTGTTCCTTTTCTTTCTTCCCATTCACTCCACACATCAGAATACTTCTAACCTATCTTTGTGCGAGATCTCACTCTGAATACAGGTAAACATTTAATTACTATGTTCACCTTCTCTCCCACTTTCCATTCTTTTGTACTCATATTTCCTACTATGTCCAGTCTCATTAGTCTCTAAAATTCTATGAGCTAAATCACTCTTTGCACATAAGAAACTAAAAGAGAAAAACTGGGCTTTGTACAAGAAAGACTTGTGAAGCAAATGTGGATGTAGACTCAACACAGAGTTAGTGTCTGCAGTTTAGACGTTTTAGACTGACTCTTCTGTTCTGACACTACCTTGATTTAGGAGCTATGCTACTCGTGTGAGCCTTGGCCCATATCAAGGTAGAGCTGTAGCAACTATGATTTTCTGCTCTCCTCAATTCCACTGTATCCATTATCAGTCTCATTTCTTTTTAGTATGTTTCTGTTTTGTCTCTAAGCTGTCCTCTACCCAGCATCGCCCTAGTTCTCCAGTTCTTCTCACTTCACACATGCCACATGCATGTACACTCTTTTATCCAACCTTGTATACATCTATTTTTTGGGGCAAGTGGAGAAGAGTAAAGCTAGCAATGCCTAAGAGTATGTTCGGATAGGGTGAGATGGTCCCAGAACAATGCTTTAAGAGGTATTTATTTTCTTTATTAGAACACAAGAGAATGGTGGCATAAATATTTTAAGGTCTTTGTGAAATCCTTTACACAAAATTACTTTCACGGATCAGTTCAAAAGAACTTTCATTCTTAAAGAACTTACGGCAATTTAATTCATATTGAGGTACTCAGAAGCATTAAAACTCTATTTTCCAAATGTTCATGTTGTAAGTAAATATTACTGCCCCTATTATACAAGTGATGCACTTCAGACCGTCAATTTGTGTGATCTGCCCATGTCTCCAGGGACCAGAATGCCATTGTCAAACAATAAAAATAGCTTCTTGAGTGTAATTCAGATGAGCAATATCATCATTGCCTTTACATGTCTACTCACTAAAAATACTGTGGATTTGAGCATGTTCAGTTTTTTCTACATCTTACCTTACAACACTGACTCACATGAATTAATCCCTCTTTTATATTCTGCTCATTGACTAAATAATGAAATGTTCTAAAGACATTAAAGTATTGACGCCTACAGAATCGGCATTTGGGTAGGTGCAACAGAGCACAAAATCACTTCTACAGGTACAAATGGAAACTCAAAAAGTTCACGATTTCAGTGACTTGATGAAAGTCAAGTAGTGAGTACGTTCCCAAGCTATAAACTGATCTTCTTAATTATTTGGCAAACAAGGTAAAATTGTCCAGGAGGCCCTTGCTGCAAGCTTATTGCAGACCAATTTGAAAATTAGATCATACTTGTCAAACTGCAAGTCTTTGCTGAAGATGCAAAGTTTTTATTTTGTATTTTGTTTAGAATTAAAAGGAATAAAAGCTTCTCTATTCTAAACTCTTCTATTCTCACTGCATTTCATTCTTCTCCTAGTCTGTAAGCAACCCAATTGCTAAAGAAAGACATGTCATAACACAGGAGTTATTAATAAAGACAACAGCTCTCAAATCATTTGCTTAGCGTCTTCTAAACTGTCCAAAATCTAGACTCTTCAATCACCAATGTGAATGAAGTAGGGTTTGTTTTGAAGTCTCTTGCAATCACCCTATCTCCCACAACAACATGGAGTCAAATAAAATGCATTAAAGCAGAGAATACAATGATCATTTGCTATAAGCTTACAGACAAGTAAGACAGAAAAGATTTTTCCTGCTGGCCCTAAAGTTACATCAAAAAGAGTGTGCAAAAGCCTCAGTAAATGGTCACATTCAGGCGGAATGGTAAAGCACTCCACTCTTAGCTGGACAGCACTGTATTTAATCAGTAAATAAATCATAGAATCATAGAATCATAGTTATCACAGATGCGCTGTATCAGAATGACAATATTCCTTCATAAGGAGGCTGCATATCATGCAGTTGCACAGTATTTCATGCCCAAACTAAAATACAGTAAGACAACTGAGAAATATGCTGCAACTGAAAACAAGTTCCAAGCTGCCCTTTCCAGTACTGTCTTTTGGACCAAAGCTCAAAATGTAACAAGAGTTTACAAGCAAAAACAATATAGTGAATGACACACAGAGAACAAAAAGTACTCCTCAACTATCAGTGTGCTCCTGTTGGGATAATCAATGCTGTTAATAGAAAGATTTCAAAGAAGTTCATAG
Organism: Psittacula echo; assembly: GCF_963264785.1. Lineage (NCBI taxonomy): Eukaryota > Metazoa > Chordata > Aves > Psittaciformes > Psittacidae > Psittacula > Psittacula echo. The sequence goes on along the minus strand of NC_137742.1, from coordinate 44,402,540 downwards.
CCCAGCACAAAAGTTACAGAAATCACTTGACAGATAAAGCTATCAAGAAGCAGGAGAAAATACCCTGTTTTGACTTTGGCAGGCAAAATCCAGGGATGTGTTCATAATATTTTTAATCAGCTTGGTGAAAGAACACAGCATCCTGACTGGTAGTTCAAATTTTAAACTTACACTCAATAATGATGACAAGCAGCTAGCAAGTCTTGAAGGAAAGGTAGTATTTTGGGTGTCCGTCCTAAAAGGAACAGTTTTCTTTATTAAATCAACCCATATGATCTCATTACCTGATCAGAGAAAGACACGATTCTGTACCCTAAACAGCATAGACTTGAAAGACCAAGAAAGGGGTGAAGCATTCGTAGTCAGGACTTATGTTCAGATCTGGTAGGTAGTTCTGAGAGCAGTCAAGGAGGGAGAAGCATCTTTCAAAGCATGACACCAAAGCCCAGAGGCACAAGAAGATAGCTGACACTGCCTAAGTACAATGGGAATTTCAGACTGTTTCTTCCCTTACCTTTGCACTACTGTAAGCACTGCAAGCTCAAAGCACTGACAGAGACTTCATATAAGCATTCAAAAAAACCCGTCTTGCCCCAAAGGGAGTAAGTACACATATGTTTCTCCCTACTTCTGTCAGATTCTATTTGTTAACTTTCTAAAAGACAGGACAGGCTGCTTTGCGCAAGAGTGGGTTCTCTGTCTCTTATGGTTCTGGCAAAACCTGCAGAAACTTCATTTATCTCTACCATAAGGCAGCTGTGATAAAACTCTTGTTCGTAACCATCCACTTCGAGCTTTCCTAGCAAGCAAAGAGAACCAAGGATATTGCCTTGTTGATGAAATGAGGACGCCCTGTGCTAAAATTTACTACCGTTCAAATCAACAAAAATGTTTTCATCCTTTTAATTGAATTACACTATTTCAAGCTTTATCCACTCATTTATGTTCCGTCAGTTTCCCCCATATTTACATTCATGCTTAGTGGCATGCTGCCATAGCAACGTTGGCGAACTACGTATTGGGTTGGTTATGCTGCAACTAGTTGTTTATTTACATTTATTTTCAACATGGTATATAGAATAAAACAGGACTAGAACTATTCTTCCAGAAATCCTCACAAGCCTTCCCCTCTACTTCAGTTCCCTTTTTATTTTTTAGTTTCATAAACTGGTTGGATGGAGTCAGAAATACACACAAAATGGTAACAGCTGTCTTGGCAGCCGCCAGTGAATTTCTACCATAAGCACTTTCACAACCCCCAGGAAGCAAGCAAGCCAAGGTGTTTTGTAAGAACAACCCACAAATCTTAATGAATACATTTAAGAGATTAACTTAAAAAAAGCTTTCACCATTTATGCTGCAGCATCTTGCAAGGGTCTAAAAACCTCACCTCTAGATTCAAGCAACCAAATGCAGCTTTTCACACAAAGCTGTTACCAACAGACCCTGTATGAGAACGTGTTTAACAAGTACACAAGCAGAGAAATAGAAGTATTTGTCAGTTACTCTGATGAATTTTGCAATGGAAGTCTGGAAGTCTAGCACAACATGAGAGTTTATGCACAGAGTAGAAAGAACAGTATTGTTTTGGTTTTTTTTACTAAACCTATTTTAAATCTCTTCTAGCACAGATCACAGACCGGTTTGTGCTAATACTGTTCCTGAGTTTAATCATCAGAACCCAATTCCCCTAGCTCTAGAAGACAGTGAAAAGAAGCAAGGCAAAAATTAAAACAATTGCCTCATACAGCGCAACACAACTTCAACCAGAATCCAGAACATTACAAAATGCATTCTTTTTGTTACTGGTAGTGAAGGAGTGTTTTGCTTGTCCTCCTTACCCGCAAAACCACTCTATTACTACAATCTGGAAAGGTAACTGAGTGAAATTAACATTTCCCAAGTTGTTCCCTTATTTTAGATATACAAAATAAAATGAGAAGCCAAAACAAGACAGAGTAAGCTATTTTTATACAATTCTTCAACAGATCTTGGTAAGAGACTGACTGGTATTGCCAGAGTACTTGAAGCTTCCGAAGACCTTGTGCTCCCTATCCCATAAACGGGACTCTTTTCTGTCCAGTACAGTAATGAAAAGAAGACAATCGGGGCTGTGAGCTCTGTGATACTCTCTGCGGCTCTTCAGCATGTGCAGTGCCTCTCGGTACAGGCAACTGTGACACAGCATAGCTCAGACACAAACGCAAACTCCACATCTCTTTCTGGGGACACTATCACAGTTAGTCCCACACTTCAACCATGTTCAAGCTCCTCAAGTACAGAATGGCTCAGCAAAGACACAGTCTAAGAGGGGAAGATAATGCCCATGGAAAAGATGGGATAAGACAACATTTAAAACTATGAGATATAAAACAATGTCTTCAAGAAGCTGCAGATGCCTACTGTAAACCCAAATGGGGTGAAAATTTCATAACTTATATAAAGACATTTCCTACAGGACACACAGTGCAGATTGCCTATTTAAACATTTATTTTTCTGACTTTCAGTGGAACATGTAAACATACAGATTTACATGGAAAATACCATCGAGTGCCAGTTTGACTGCTCCAGTTACCAAGTCACTATTTTGGTTTTTTTCAAAACTGCTCACTGAAGAAGGGTGGGGAGATGTTTAATGACAGGGCATCTCAGGTGACTGCGCAGTGTTTCCACAAGGTAACAAAAAAGTGAAGCACAGCCTTTTGTGCATTTCTGCCTGATGTAACTCAGGAAGCTTCTTATGAATGAAAAATATTCATCAGTATTTTGGAGAAGATTTGAAAAGAAAATTGTTTTCATCTTGTTTTATAAATATTTTCAATGGCAATCTAGATATTTTACTCCTTCCCACGTCCCTACTAAGACTGTTTATTAAACCAACTATGACACAATACCTGTGTGCTTACTTGGGACTAATTTTGCTGTCACTGAATTCAATGGCAAACAACTCATGGAGTTCACAGGTAGCTGGCTTGATCCTTTGATTCAGAATTTCCAAGATACACATTTTAAATGTATTGTACTGATCTATGCTGACTGCAAAATAACTTCTCTTCATCTTTGCTTTATTTTCTTCATGCTCAAATACCCTAGGTTTTTTATTTTAATTTATGAATTCTCAACATGCAGTTATGCTGCAAGCTTTTCAGAGCAGGTAATATTTTATTATTAATCTGGGTATTACATATCGATCTGGTGTTCTAATCACTGGCTTTTAAATAGTGCTTTAATATAAATTCAGTAATATTGACGATGATAAACAGAGAGATTGTTTCTGGGATAGATCCAAACTGTGAAGCTCAGATATGAATGCAAACTTTGGAGAAGTTTGAGGGTCACTTCAGGGAAAACTGAGGGTCTGTCCTTTCAAGAGTTATTTGTAGCTCACAGAGACATTTCATCATATCACACACACTATGCCTTTGATTAGTTTTTGAAGGAGTGTACCTGAAATATTAACTCATTTTACTGATCTTTCTAACCATCACAGGTCGAATATGAAGAATTAAATAAATAACATATACAAGGTTGTTGCCTTTTCATAATTTCATGTAGTCCTTGCTGCATGGATAATTCTGCAGCAAAAAATTACTGAGGTCAAATTTACTGATAGAATAGAATAGTCAGGGTTGGAAAGGACCTTAAGATCATCTAGTTCCAACCCCCCTGACATGAGCAGGGGTACCTCACACTACATCATGTCACCCAAGGCTCTCTCTAACCTGGCCTTGAACACCGCCAGGGATGGAGCATTCACAACTTCCCTAGGAAACCCATTTAGTGCTTCATGACCCTTAAAGAACTTCTTCCTTATATCCAATCTAAACTTCCTTTGTTTAAGTTTTAACCCGTTACCACTTGTCCTATCACTACAGTCCCTAATGAAGAGCCCCTCCTCAGCATCCTTATAGGCCCCCTTCAGATACTGGAAGGCTGCTATGAAGTCTCCATGAAGCCTTATCTTCTCTAGGCTGAACACCCTGGATCAGGCAAGGGCATTACTTTTGCGAAAAAGTTATACCTGAAGATACTAAAAAACAATCACCATGTAAGGAGCTTTCTCGAAGGTAACTTCACATGTTACCACACAAAATGTAACTTTGCGCGTTCTCCCTCAGGGTAGAGTATGTTTCCTAGTTCCTTCAATAATGTTGTATTGAAATATTTAATGCAAATTTTTAAAAACCTAACAAGCATTCAGCTTTAAAGAGCTAACATCAGATATTTCTCAACATTGATCTCATGTAGCTTCCACCTACTTCAGCTCTCTAAATGCAATTCAGGAAACTTCAGACACAGAATTTACACTGAACTTCTGTTCAGTAGCAGAAAGTTTTTTCTAGTCTTTGGCCAAAATTCTGCAGATCTATCCTGCTGGGTCCATTTTACTATTTAGGATATTTTACAATGAATGTCCTCTTCCAATGCCACCCCAAGGAGAAGAGACTGTGTCATACCAGAAGGAGGTGGGAGGAAAGCTTACCATCCCAGCAAGCTAATCTGCACCAACTGCATTTCTGCTCTGCTCAAATCTCATTTGTTCCAGGATCTATTCTCTTCATAGAATACAGAAACACAAAATATACAAAATATACAACAGACATCTCTGAAAAGAGTACTTGTCAAGAGCAAGTAAGGGTTACCAAAATATTCATACATGTGGTACTATGTCATCAGGACAGCTGAGAGGAAGGACATGCCACTAACAGGAGCCTACCAAAAGCTTACTTACCATACTCCCCACAGACACATCTTAAGAACAAAAGCTTATCTCATTGAGCACACAGCAAAGAACCTTCTAGTCCTCCCACAAAGACAGAAAGTGGGGGGGGTGTTCCTTTTTTTTTTTTTTTTTTAATACAATTTTACCCACATTGCCAGACTCAGACTGACAATACCATTAAAATAATTCAGTAATGGAGTTGTTGCAGGTAACTCTGTGTTACACATACCTCCATCTGGCTGTAAAATAGATAAATTAATAAATGGGAGGGCTTAGTTTTCTTCCTGCGACAGGAACATGAGCATTTGCCACTCTCTCCAACTGCTAGTTCCCAAGATACAAACAGAAGCTCCAGAAAATGCATCTGTCAGAAAGCACCAGTATGACAGGATCCACTGCAACTGCACCTTCTGCTCCTGCCATCGTTTCCCCTTGAATCTATAATCTTAACGTGACATGGTAGTATGGTCTGAAGTACCTCTTACATGCAGCACAGATTCTCATCAAACTATTGTAATCAAACTCGTATCAGTATAGACTTAATTTCTTATCTTCCTACATACCTACACTGATTCAAGTAATGTTTTGCTGCAGGAAGTGTACCAGGAGGCTTTACAGCAGAAGGGAGAGAAATGGGATTTGTCATAATAAAAAAAAGCAAAGTAGAAGAGTTTGATCCAAAATTCTACACTCTGCCTTACATATGCCTCTGCCCTTACTTACCTGATGAATAAACACTAAATACAATGGCACATATCTAGTTATTTTGACTGCTCTCTAGTGCAGAAACCTATAATATCAGCCCATACAACCCATAACAATTCTGGAAGGTATAAAAAGAACCTTGCTTACCTTTCATCCCAAACTTAGAGTGTCTTCCAAACTTCAGAATAATGAGCATTATTACTAAGCCCGTGCACACCAGTGCTGCAATTCCCACCACGACATACACCTAAAAGAGGGCACAAACAGATTTGGCTTGTTTTGTTTTCATGATCGACCTTCAAAGACATTCAGCATGCAGTCAGATTAACCCAGTTAGGTAAAGAGATTTGTTTCAACTGGAAAACATTCGCACTTAGATCAAAAAGTGCAGAAAACAGCCACTTGTTGAGGTTCCTTCTACCCTGCAGAGAGCACAGATTCAAACACCTCTGAGAACAACTTTTTCAACATCTTACACATTCAAAGCAGGTGGAAGGAAGTGCACATCACCCCTTTCCCTTCCAGCATACTGGCATGTAACAAAAGCACTTGAGGAAAAAAATAAATTTAATGTGAGGGTGGCTGAACACCAGCACAGCCCACAGTGGCTGTGGAGTCTCCATCCCTGGAGATATCAAAGCCAGAGTGCACACAGCCCTGAGCAACCATGTTGGACCTGTTTTAAGCAGAAGGCACTGGACCAGAGGATTTCCAGAGGTCATTCCAACCTCAGACATGCAACGATTCTATTATCCAAGGAGAAAAGATTGCCTGGGATCCTCCCAAAGTTTTAGCAGTGTCCTAACTCAAAGTCTGCTCTCTGGTTCACAAATGCACACATGTTCCATTGCCTGCTGCTTTACAGAGTCACTGATGCAGGAATGCTGCAGTATCAGCCAGGCTAGCCACCCATTACTGGTTTTCAACAATTCAGTATTGGAGAGCATGACAGGCAAGGATGCAAAGAAGAGGCCCACCAAATCAGCTACCTATACGAAAATCTAATGCAAATTATTAGATGAAAAACCTACATAGAATCATAGAATAGTTAGGGTTGGAAAGTACCTTAAGATCATCAAGTTCTAACCCCCCTGCCATTCGCAGGGACACCTCACACTAAATCATGCCACCCAAGGCTCTCTCCAACTCAGCCTTGAACACAACCAAGGATGGAGCATTCACAACTTCCCTGGGAAATCCATTTCAGTGCCTCACCACCCTAACAGTAAAGAATTTCTTCCTTATATCCAATCTAAACTTCTCCTCTTTAAGTTTTAACCCGTTACCACTTGTCCTATCACCACAGTTTCTAATGAAGAGTCCCTTCCCAGCAAACTTATAGGCCCCCTTCAGATATTGAAAGGCTGCTATGAGGTCTCCACGCAGCATGAAATCGTATCTTTAAAGCATACAATTATAATTTGAAAGTGCCTTGCAGCACATCCTCTCTATAAGGAGAAGCTGACTCCAGGATGGAATTCAAACAGCGATCTTAAAATTTACCTTGGATGTCTTTGTTTTGTAAATAAAAAGTTTTTCTTTTTGGCTAAAATTCGAAGTCTTAGGCTAAAAAATTACAGTTAGTTGTTTTGAAAAGCAGGACACAAAATAACTAGCAGTTTTACTTGTACTGAAAAGTGATCCACCCTTCCAAAAAACATGGGGAGGACAAGAGCGGGAGCATTGATTTTCTTTTTGCCTTTTTTTCCTGAGTTTCGGTCACAGAACAGTAATAGCTGTGGTGTTCTGGTAGCTCAGGATCCTATTACAATCTCCGCAGTTTTGTGAATTGTATAGCCAGAAAGTCTGCCAAGATTACAGATCAGGAAACAATGTATATACTTACAGTGATGCTATCTTCATTGTCTTTGTTGGAAACATCCGTAGAAGTTATTTGATTACTGTTATTTGTGGTGTCTCCGAGATCATTAGGCGTGGTTTCATACTCTTAGGAAGGAAAAAAGGTTGCTTTCATAATTTTGTAACCTTAGAGGGGAAAGGTTTGTCTATTATTTCTGCTCTCTAAGATGGTAAGGCCACTAACAACTTTCAGGGCTCTAAGCTCTTTGGAAAAAATACATAATTGCTAATGTAGCTGGAACATTCTGGGGGGAATCCCTGTGGCAGATAGATAATTAAACAAATGTGTTGTGACTGACAGACTTGAAAAGAGAAGCCATCTATGCCATAATTTGTATCTCTACTGGAAAAACTAGAGTTAAATAAGAACTCCATCCATTTTTATGGATGCTATTTTTATGCGCTTCTGACTTTGCATTAAAAACGAAAGACAGCCCTCTACACTGAACTTCTCCAGCCTTGTATTCAGCCAAATATAGGACAGTCTTAGAAATTAGCTTGGGCACTTTTGTTTAGCTGTGAAGAACTTGGCAGATGGGTTTGTAGCTACTTTTATTACCATCAAATGTAAAATATCTGGTTTTCTTCATTTAAAAAATAAAAAATACTGTTGTGTGCACAGAGATTACAGGAGCACCATAAACCGTCATACAAGTAAACATTTAAAAAGTTAAGTGAGATAGTATGAAGAAATTTGATTAACTTGATTTATCAGAATAATTCCACTGATAGATCTGCAGGGTTGAATCCAGAACTATTCTATAAAAAGAATGAACACCGCTTAATTATTTATCATTATTTAAAAATGAAACACACATATCTACAGTCCATGATTTACTGTGAAAATTATTCATATGAGATAAAAAGAATTGAATAGTATACTATGAACTTAGAGAAACATGCATTAAAATAATATTAAAAAATCATATATTTTATGATTACATCTGGAAAAATACATAATGGTCCAGTTTTACGACTGTAATGCATGCAGGTGAAAGTAATAAACAGGGGCTATAACTGCATCTATGGTAAAATGCACCTCCAGCACTGTAGTTTATATTTGCAATTAACTGCATATTTCTTTACACTTTACAATTAAAATCAGTGCCATAAGCCTACAGTTTAAATTTTAACTATGAATCTAAAAAGGCTGAGGCACAGCTCTTACTAGCTACAGAGGCAGGAACTATTCCGACCACAGAGCTGCTGCTAAGCAAGGGCAGGGAGAGCCTACACCTCAGAGGGCTTACCTTCTTTAGCTCCCTAGGCCAGTTTGGACAGCTCAGCTGGCATTGCTAGCAGTAAGTTGCACTGGGCTTTTGATCTTCATGCATGCATGAACACATTTGCTTTCTGCAAAGCACTTGGCAGACTGCAGATTTTTTGGTATACGAAGAAGCTACACAGCTACCTTTGGCTCCAGTCAGTACAGTCAGGTAGTTTATTTTGGCCTTATACCATGCCTGCTGAAGGACAGGACTCTTTCAAGCCAAAATACATATTAAGTATACAAAAGTTTCATGAGAAACCAAGTTTAATTTCCTGGTCTTTTACCATTTCAATTCTTTGACTCAGCACTGCATCTGTATGCCTGTATCACCCTATGCAGCAAAGCTGTAACAGTAGCAAGAGGCAAATGTACAGCACTCCTTAGTCTGGGCAGAACAAACCCATCCTGAATGGGTCACCAACATAAGTAGCCTGGACATTTGAACAAGGTGCTGTGCAGACCATCCACCACTCTGACTGCAGGCTGTGCCCCAGCAGTGACTTCATTCATTCGCAGGGAGAGCCTGCTTTATAACAAGTACCTCAGCCTACAAGATTTGGCTTCCTTTACAATTAGCTGGGATAAGCCTCACAAATATAGTATTTATAATAATATCGTATTTAAAAGATCACTATAGAAAACAAGTATTTAGAACCTTTACTGCTCTGGCTCTGTAATACAAACTTTAAAGAGTGAAACTTTTTGCTCTTCATTTTACCCATAAATATAGTGGTGGGCAAAAGCCGATGCTATTTGCAACTCTGTTTATGCTCATGTCTGTACTAAAATACTGGAAATCACGCCTGATAGACTAATGAGAACTAAGCAGAGTGGTTCATGTCTGGTCTGTGAATCCTCTGAATGCACTTTTAATCAAAATGGGCAAGAGCTAAAGTAGGCCACGCTGGTACACTGGTGCATTGCCATTCCCCTTTGTATAACTGTGAAGTGCTCGCATTTGAACTAGTGCCAGATCTTCAAAGCCTCTTGAAATGGGCGAGCCAGGCAAGGAAAACATATGCAACAGCTATTCAGCTGAAACCAGCGATTCTGGGTTAAACAAATGCCTGTTCATTTCACTATGAAATCCTGACATAGACACTGAGCACTCTGATACAGACAGTCACGCCTCTTGACTCATGCTGTGTGGGACTAGTATTGCTTCAGGGGCAGGTTCTCCAGTGCTGCATACCTCATGCAACTACCTGTGGCTATACCAACAGTGAGGAATTGCAGCTGAGGCTGTGCAGTATTTGGCAGCCATTTCACAAAAAGGCACATGGTGGCTGGGGTACAGACAAGCGCAGAGTCACAGCAGCACTGGGGGGTTACTCCGTGGGGATGGCTGATATGGGGCATGTGGTGAACATGAGAGAGCTCATGTTCACTATCACATTAGAAGAAGCAGCATGGCACAAAGATGTGAACTCAGACATAAAGAAGCCGACTTTGCACCTGATTTCCTGCTCAGCCCCACGTGAGTTACTTCATTTCTCTGTTGCCTCCCAGATGGGGCCAAGACAGCCTTCCCTCTCTGCCTAGTCCAAGAGGTGCCGCAGAGGTGAGCTGGAGGCACTAGCAAGTGCTCGGCATCGCAGCAGGCAATGCCCTGTGCAGCCAGGACTCTCACCTTACAAGGAGTACAGGACTCTGATGGTCAATTCCCAAGGGACAGACCGTACACAGCTAATGAAATTTTGCTTCACACAAACAAGTACTCGAGCCTGGCGTTCCTGGCCCTCCATCGCCTTTGTCTCCATCTCCTCAAGCCCGGCCCTGCCCAGCTATGCCCCACTTGCAGGCCCGTGGCCTGGCCTCCACCCCAGGGCAGGTCCCAGTGCTGGGGCTGGGGCTGCCCTGGTGTCTCCTGGCTGCCCTGCTCCTGGCTGCGGTGGTGGGACAGCCCCAGCTGCCAGGCCCTGCTGTGACGGACCCCCATGGGGAGCCCCGGCCCTGTGGCACCCCAGCACTTGCAGGGAAGTACCTTGCAGCTCCCATTAACTTTACTGTTAGCCAACAGACTGATAGATACACAGTTAGTCCCAGGGCCCAGCAGAATCAAGCCCTCCGCTGCTGCCTTTACCCTTTACACTAGGCACATTCACAACATGATTAGCATGGGGCTCTGAAAATGCCTTTTAGAAGGAAGGTGGGGTCAGGGCGTGTGCGTGCTTTAAATCCCCCTTCCTACATGATCCAAGTTGTGAGTAAACAGGTTAGCACAGAGTGGTCTGAAAACCACTCAGTTTCTGGAGGGGGAGGATATCCCAGGGGTCCCACTGACAGCCATGCAGGCAGTGGTTCTCCAAAGTGCAGTAGTTCCTATACTTTCCAGCCAGCCTCATTCATTCAGCTCACTAACTGGACTTTTGAATATGGAGTAATCAGGGAAACACTCTGGAAGACGAAGTGTTTCTCAAAGCAAGCACTGAGTCACTGAAACAAAAATCAAAGACTGCAGTTTCAAACAGCAGAAAGAAAAGCCAAGACAAAAAAGGAAGGCTGCCTTCATCAGGACTAGGTCTTGCAGACTATGATCTGCTAGCACAACTCAAAGTACACATCTTAGCAGAAACCTACCCAAGTCAATTGAAACACAGCACTCACATGGTTTAAACCACACACAGGCATCAGGACCTTGGAAAAGAGCTCAGAATCAAAATCTTCATGCATAGAGCTTATAATAAACACATGCAAGAAACTGTGTAAACCGTCGCCACCTTCTCACCTCCATTCCCCCCAGAAAAAAAAAGAATTTGGAAAAAGGAGGAGGGGAAGCTATCCTTTAGTATTTCTAAGCACTTAAAACCAAACTGATGCTTCAATTGCACATTTGCTAAAGTTTAATGACATGGAATGGAATCAAAGCAATAACATTTAGATCAGCTTAAGGAAACTTGAGTCATGGGCCATTTCATCCACGTAAAAAGTACACCAAACAGAATCCAGCTTCTATTGGAAGTTAAAGAGTGTTTTGGGGTATGTTGGTTCAGACCTTCTTACTCACCAGAAATATACCAGAAGTATTATGCTTTTCAATCTGCAGCCTCTATCTAGTGCACACTGGCTTTCACTAGGTACAGACCAAAACATTTTGCCTAACTAAAAAAACTAATGTGAAGAGTGTGTCATCAAATCTTCTGGCACACACCCAGATATCACTGAGTTGATGGTCTGTTTATGCAAGAGAGATTAAGGGAAGGTACAAATGAGTGGACAGAGCAAAATAAATTGCCTACAGGAAAACTTACTTGTGCTGACCTCATTTTTAAGTGGGATTTAGGGGCACATTTTTGTAGGCAAAACAAGTATGGAATCATCCCTGAAAAAATTAAGTTATATAAGGAGAAACCACCAACTCTCTTTCCTCCAAGAAATGCCTCCAAAGGGTTCATGAAATCTCATTTCTGTGAGATACATCAGACAGCTGTCATCCTATGGGATCAACTGCAACCATTAGTAGCAGTGGATTTATGCTTCTCCTAATGTGAATCAAAAGCAGCAGAGTAAGTAAAATGTCATATTGCACTCATGTATCTTAAATAATACAAGGCAGGAGAAGAACCAAAAATACAAAGTACCTTTCATAACTGTGTTATAATATGTGCTATTTCAATTTAACTGAGCCTGACAGTCAATCTTTTATGGTTTCAGTTCCTTCACTTCAATCATTAAAGAAAAGAAAAAGGAAAGCAAATATATACCATAAACGTCTGGATCCACAATTGGGCCACTACCTGTACATGGAGAAGAGAAAAAAAAAAAAAAAAAAAAAAAAGAAAAATCTTTGTAAATAGATTGCAAATGCTGAAGAGTAAGAGTTTCTTCAGGAACTGTTCTCAGAGTTGACATGTTATTTGCAATAGCAATGATACCCACCCAAACACAAAGCAACATCAACGTATCACATTATCTGTTTACCAAATAACATTTACAGCAATGTTAGAGCTATTCCAAAGGTTATTATTTTGCTCCATGTAAAACAGCTGCTGGCACTAGCTCTGGCAAAGGCAGACGTATTCCCCAAATGGGCAAAATTTTGCTTTCTGCTAGTAACATGTGTCTGGAGTAAGTGCAACAATTACTATTGAATAACTGTTGAAAAACCAATGGTAAAATTCTTCCTGACTGTAGGTGGAAGCAGATTTCAGTGAGCATTAACAATCACTGACTTTTACCCGGTCCAAAAATTTTGCTATTAAGTCAGTGTGGGAGCAAACCGGTTTAGCTGTGAGCTGGCAAGTTAAGAGCTAGAGGTAGCAATGACCTAAGCAGCACAATTTCATTTGCTTTGTAAAAGGATGTTTCTGAAAGCCAGCTGCACAGCTGATACATGGTCAGAACTCTTACCAAAAGAGTCAGATGTTTCAGAAGCTAGCCTTTACACAAGCAATTGGATACCCATTTAGTCAACACTTTTCTAAATTTTACGAGTTCCAGTTGGCAGCTTTTTCTAATTACTGCACATATGTAAGGCTGAGCACATATGTGAGTATAATGCACACAACGCCCACTGAAATTAGTGCATTGTTACACTACATGAACTTTGAAAGATACTTGTGTTGTATTTCAACATACCAGTTCATTCTGGTCTATAATGTATTTATAGCACAGCTTATGTGGTAGGCTCCTAATCAACTCTTTCATATTGTTACTCTTTGTTGGTTTAGAAATAAAACTAACAGCTAAAATCTCTAAAGATTAACCAAACTTCAGAAGTCTAATTGTTTATAGTACTATACAGTGAATCGATAGCAGCAAATCCAGGCATTAAACTGCCATGAAGCCACTGTGAAGTATGACCAGAACACCATTATTTCTGCTTCTGTCAACACTGTGAGAATCTGTACTTAAAATACGGAACAGAGTTGCAACCTATTTGCAGAAGAGCAGCAGATAATTAGGTATATTTTAAAATGCATTTGAAGATATTCTAGTATCCAGAGACACAGGTTAATAGACCCCAAGAGAACTGTTATGTAAATTTGCAGAAATAAATAACAAGTGAAGAAAATTTGTAATAGCTGTCCTCAAGCAACATATGACCAGGGTTTTCTGTCCATAAAAGTTCATGAATCCAGTTTTTCCAGTATAAACATCCATCTGCTGAAAGACAGATTACCTTCTGTAATCTGAAGGGAAAAAAGAACAACAAGAATATTCTCAGGCATCTACTCCTGAGTTAGTGGCAACATTTTTGTTACTATTTACTGGAATAGCAATAAAGTAATCAGATTAGTTTAACCCTCTAACTCCTGCCAGGGATATAAACTAGAAAGTCATAAACTCCATTCAAGTATCTTTTATATAACTAAATACTCCACTTCAAATAAATTTGCAAAAAATAGGATGCTGGAAAAACACCAGATTTCTATTCAGTATTCCATTCATAGAGATGTATCTACTCAAATTAACAAAACATCTGTTGAAGCTACTCTAACATTAAACTTCACCACAGTCATTTTGCACATTTACACACAATTGTTTTCAAGGCAAACAAAGAACAGCATTGTTGTTTTGGTCTCTGGTAGAACAGGTTGTTGCATAAATAGAGAATAAAGAGACTTATCCTATTCACTCATCTTTATAAGCTATATCAACTACAGTGGGTTTGCTCGCTTCTTTCTTCATAAAGTTAACCGTTCGAAATAAAGCAGCAGCAGAAGAGTCAATCCAAAAACATACTTCTGCAGAACAGCCCCGTGTTGTTATGCTGCACAAGCAAGATGCTACTTCAAAGGAATATTTAATATATTCTTTTAATTTGACAAGATGTATGTGACTGGGATTCCTTCAGCTGAATTTTAGAGTACAGAGCTGGAAGATTAATAAGCTTAGCTAAAAATACTTAGTATTGGTAAAAAACTCTCCCACAATTTATTAGCTGTTTTGGATCAACTATGAGAACAGCCTCCAGAATTTCTTGCTTACTGTTTGCGGCAGTGTAATCTAAAATAATCAAGTCATCCTCAGCAAGAAGAACTTTACAGGAATCCAAGAAGTTTAGCGACTAGAACTAGTTAAAAATCTAGCTAATAGGATATAAAATTTATTCTTCCAGGCCTTCATATCTAAATGAAAGTCTTAATTTACAACATTAATTGTGTTATCAGTAACTCAATCTAAATTTCACTGTGGTATATGGTTTCCTCTCATTTATGCCTGCATCCTTGGACCAGTGAAAAATGTTCTGCAAGTAGCATGTTGGAAGTTAAGAGCATCTTCGCACAAATCATGTCATCATGTTTCATGCAACTTTGAAAGTGGAGTATTACACTGCTGATGACAGAAAATGCTTCAGTCTTACTTGTATTTAATCTAGATAGACATATGGATTATAGGCGAGGTGGGTTTTTTTTTCTATTCCTTTTGTTTTTACCTTCAAGCATTTGCCCGTAAGTGATGCAATAACCAGAGAATCAGTTTAAAGCTCAGTGAGTATACCCCACCCCATGAAACATCAGGGTTGGTATTTAATTCAGCCAGGAAAGCATGGAAATGAACATAATACCAGGGTGTGGGCCTTAATCTTTATGCTTCATTGTACAATATGCGGGCCAAAAGAAGAAACTACACAGTAACGACAGCACTGAAAAAGCCTTTTAAGGGTTTGAAAAAGCCTGACGGTGCTTTAAATAGTAATAGTTTAAAACAAAAATTGTAATACGATGCACAGAGGATTCTGGTTTCTTAACATTTGCTTTTATGCCAGCTTCAGTGGAGGAGACAACAAAGTTGTGATGTTTTCTGAAGTTCAGTGCCATGATCTCATAGGGAAAAAAATAACAACAATATTAAGGAGGCTAAGTAGATAAACAATTTCCCCTGTTAATTTTTAAGACTCGTTTGGTGTCATCCATTATGCATGAACTGATTTCTAGTGCAGTTACATCCTGTCTGTACATAGTCCAATTTCATGTATAGCATTTTTGTGAGAGATTATTTTAGGAGATTTACATTCCCATCTGTAAAGAGGATGGAACAAACAAACAAACAAATAAATAAATAATGCTATCTTTCTAATTTAGAGGATACCTACAATTCTATTTACTGATTTAAAAGGTCACAACTGGGAAATTTTCCGTATATAGGGGAGAAGGGATTTGGATCAAAGACAAAAAATTATAAATTCACCTGAATGTATTATAGGAACTGGTATTCTGTTAAGAAAATGAAGCTAAGTTCATATTAAATAATCAGGGTGTAAGAGAACTTCCACTGTACACAGAACATGCATGAGGTGAAATGTTTTACAGAACCAGTATAATGCAGTATTACAGGATGCCAACAGATGAAAGCATAGATAAAACCGTGGCACATTTCTGTAATGGGTCTATTTAAGGAAGAATTCCAGAGTTAAAAAGAGGAGAGGAGCACTAACGGCAGCAGCAGTAAATAAAGCCTGGTTATATGAGTTCTTCACCTTCTCCTTCTAGGGGTGAGAGAGCAAAAGACCTGCCATCTCTCTCTACAGTAGACTGAGCTGATAGGGAAAAATGTTAAACTCAGATCATATTTTTACTGTCTGTAGCCTGCAATGTGTGAGAGAGAATTTAAATTCACTTCTTTTTTCCTACTAGATAACATCAGCACTGCACACTGCTGTTTCAAAAAAGAAGGCAGCTATTTATATCTCATGGCTAAAAAGCCAAAGGTACACAGATGCTCATATTTTCAGATATGACTGTGCAATTACTTGTGCAGAAACATGCCTTTATTTCCACTCCAGCTGTGCAAGGTCTACTCAGAGGTTTTTTCCACATACAGCAATATGCTTACATGTATGTTTTCTTGTTCTTACAGTCACTTCACATATGGTTTTAAAGATGTGGGAAAAGATCAAACCACAGTGAACATCAATCACTTACAGCAATCCCTGCAGTTCAATGAGTTAATCCACCTTGAGCCTGCTCTCAGAGAATTTAGGAGGCATGAGGCAGAGCCTTTTGAGCAATTGAAGATGCATATATTTACCAGTAACCATATTGAACATAAATATTCCTAGGCATGTGGGTGCCCAACCTCTATTGAAATGAATGGGAATTGGACGTTGCAATGCCTGTGAGGACCTGAGACCTTGTCCATCCTGCCTCTGCGCTACTTGTTTTCTCCCCAGCTCCCTCTGGTGTCCTAAACAACATACTATCATGAACTCACCGGATTGCAGTATTGATTTTGCAACAAGGCACTAACTGGGCATCGCTCATGTCCTTGGATACACTGCCTACTTCCATTCATAGGCAGTGCAGAAAACACATAGAGTGGCTGAATTGGCACTCGGTGCTTTTCATGATCAGAACTGAGGACTGAGAAAACACTTCAGAAACAGCAAAATTTCTTAGCCATAGCTAGCGCTGAGGATGGCTGCTCATAGGGAAGATTTACAGAGCATTAGCATGGCCTCCCTTGAGAAGCAATAAACAAGAAGAAAATGCTCAAGCAAAACATTATTTTGCAGCTAATCTTTAAGACAGTCATTCAGAAAAGAGAAAAAAAAAGCATATAAAAAGCTTCCTCCAAAATAGCTAAACTGGCCAGAAGCCCTATGTCCACAGTCTCATCGATCTGCAGCTGATAACATGGAAAAAAAATTTTACTCACCGTCTCCAGGCACTGACATGAAATGAGCATCAACCCGTTTTTCATCCTCTCCATACTCATTCTTTGCTAGTAAGGTATAAGCACCATTATTCAGGTGGGTAGGATTGTCCAGCTGAAGGCAGCCATGGTATTCACTTTGATTGATAACATGTATTTTAGTACAGATGTATTCAGACTCATTCAGTATAGCCCCTTCATAGAACCACTGCAGTGTGGGCTTAGGGTTCCCTTTCACAGTGAATGGAATACACCAGTGGTGGTCTGGGGTTGGAGATTCAATAAATGTGATATTTGGTGCAACTGTATTGGAAAAAAAGAGTGAGGAACATCAGAATACTCTGAAAAGTTGGCCAAGGGCATTTAGTACTGGAAATATATTCAGCTAGGAATCCAAACTTCGTATTATTTTCCTCACAGAATCAAAGCCAGAACAGATGACTTAATTCTCTGGATTCTTCTGTCAGGGAAAGACAATTTTCTACTATGCATTTTCTCATTCTTTGCTTAAACCTGTTAAATGCCTCAAGTTTACAGACTTGTTCTCTTTCCCTCAGGAGATTATTCCAATACCTTGCCCATTATTTCACTATTGGGAAATTTTCCTTGATATTTATTCTTAACTGAATTCAATTTCATCTAGTTATACTCCCTTTTATTACTCATAACAGTGCCAAGCTCAGAATCTCATTTACACTGTTCAAACATCTCTAGCTTATATTTCTTCCCATAGCTATTACATATCCAATTTCAACCTACAAACCTACATCCACAGTGACTTTTCTAGTTTACTCTGTCATGAGCACATGCTGAACAAAGTTTGCCATCTACAAAGCGTTCCATTCCCATCTTCAATTAAACAGAAGGTTGCAACTTGTGAAAACATGCTGTTTAGTTCACATAAAATGAATTCAAGCTGGAGCTTAGATCTAAGAAGCTAAAGCCTCTATGCTACATGTCCCTTCCCCCTTCCTCGGTGCTGACAAATAAGTATATTATTCAAAGCTATGACAAATAAATTTACATCTGGCAGCACAAATGTTGTTGCAAGTGTGCTATTTTTTGCAGTCATTGCTTTAGATAATAAAAACTTAAACATTTGTAGTGTCATAATTAATTCTATAAGCCTTTTCATGCATTCACACTTCTTAATTCCTAAGACAGTGTTTATGTACACACACACCATTACAAACCTTCTCACACTGATCGTGGCATTGAGTATTTTGCACTTCAGACCTTTACTTATGGATAATTCTAACTGGAAGATAAAACATTTAGAAATAGATTTTTTGCTAAACGCAGGGCTGAAAAAGACAAATTTAACATCTGCTGGTTGGGCTACTTCCCAGCATTAACTGCACTAGATAGTTCACATGCCTTAAGAGCTTTTGTTTCAACAACCTGCATGCCCCAAAAATATTTATACCCAAAACAGTTGCTGCCAATGCAGTCTGGCCTCAGGAGCTGTATGGAGGCCTGTGTACGTACAGAATACGGTGAGCTCAGCAGAGGCTTGGTCCTCTCCCACAATGTTCTCTGCTACACAGGAAATCCACAGTCCACTGTCCATGGATGAAACATTCTTTATGGTTAGCGAGGCAGGGTTCTTACTTGTGTCACTCTACAAGTGATCAGAAAAACGTGTGTCAACTGCAGCATAAAGAACAACGGAGAGGGAGGAAATCATTGGCCAGACCTGAATGGCATTTTTCATTTCCCATTTCTTTTAACTGCATTAGTCCACAATTAATCAAAGGCTTACTTCAGTGTCTTATCCAAACAAATACAAAACACCTACAGAATCAAATGTAGCCATCATTGCAAGTGGATTCAGAGATCCGGAAGTCCTGCTACAAACTCTGCACTTAACCATTATTCTGTCCTGTCACTTTCAGTTTCTGCCCTTCTTAATACTTCTCTGACTCTGCAAAAGTATTTTTTTCTCTACCCATACCCTTGCTTATCCCTCTTTTCCATTTCATGACTGACTTCTATGGTCTATCTGCTCTGCCTTGAATTTTTTTCTCCTCCTATATTGTGTTCAATCCTTGCTTTACCTTTTGTCTCTTTCCTTTAACACTTGACGTCTCTCCACTGCTGCCTTCTGAGCTCTATTGTACCTTGACTACAACGTGTCTTCTGTCCCCTCTTTAGCCAAATTTATCTTGAAAGCTTCTTCTTCTCATGAAACCTTCCATGATAAATTACATGCTTTCCACTACCTAAGGTACTGTCCAAATATTGTACGTGTTTAAGCACAGGCTACTTATGGTAAGAATGATGATTCTTAGAAATCTTGATTCTTACAATTCTTAGAAAACTCAGTCCCATTTACAGCCTTAAATGCCATACTGAATACACAGCTATGCAACACTGAATAAAGCTGAACTAAAAAAAGAAGAAAAAGACAGCAAAATATAGCAAAACTGCTTTTTAAAGCAGGCCCTTCATATGAACACCAAATAATTGCTATTTTATACTTGAATTTTTCATAAAATGCAAGACTATTTTCTTAAATAAGAAAGAAATAAAATGCATTAAAGAAAACCCAATAATTAGGGTATTTTTTTCAAAACTACTTCTGAGTAGTTTTTTTACTGTACACATACACGTTGGTGCTGCAAAGAACACAAACAAATGGCACACTGTATCTGTAAAACCACAGTGGTTTCAGTGGCAGTCAGTGGGAACACTCCTGCATATAGCCCTGTGCGGTCAGAATTTTGAACCTCAAGGTAACAGCTTAACTCCACTTAAGTTAAACTTCTCTTTGATTTCAGTGTGACACCAAGGGAGGTGACTGGAAAATCAAACACCCCATTACACATTTATCTATGCACAACACAAATCTCAGAGGTGAGCCATGTTCAAAACTGGACTGAAAGCAGAGGGGCTCAATTGCAGCTCAGGGCTGAATATAGAGCAAGACAAATTTAACCAACATCAATTGTACTATGAATTAGCACAGAAACTGAGAGCGCACAGTTAGCTTTGTAGGACTAGAGTTCAGTTTTAACTTTTGTTATTGTCTTCTGTAGAACAGGAAAGAGACAGGAAACAGGCAGAAGCACCATAGGAGGTGAAGAAAAGGGATGCAGAAATTGAGATATGGAAGTGAGAGAAAGCAAAACAGAAACAATAGTCACAGAAAAGGGAAGGACAGTTGTGAATGGATAATGAGGTTTAACAGGCATTCATTCTTCTGCTACTGAAAAGACTACTGTGTCCCATGTCTACGCCTTTTAGCTAGCCTACATTATGAGCGCCTCTGAAATCTCAAGATTAAGTTATGCCAGGATGGAATATATCTGGAAAGCCTGAAGCAAACTGACCATGGCATTTCACAGATAGGAGGGTTAAAAAATCAGGTGATCTCACTTTCTGAACAGCATCCCACATTTGTTTTGGCTTATAACTTAAAAAAAAAAAAAAAAGAAGAAGAAGAAAGGAAAAGAAAGCAGAACTTGGCATGGGTTCCTTAAACTGTTTTAATTTCTTGTTCATGATGATGACTGATGCCTTTGGATACTTTTACAGATTAGAGAAATTTTTAAAAATAAAACTAGAGCTCTGTAGAACTCTTTCTTTACGAGAGCTGAAAGACAGGCTAGTCACATTCTATACAGTCCTGACATAATGACCTCAAGGAAGAAAGTACAAAGATCATAAGACCCCAAAGATCCTGCCTCTTCCATACTGCAGGAACAATTTTGGAAGTACACATCCCACACTTTGTACAGACTAGGAAACTTTAGGCAATCTGCACCCTCATGAATGTAGGAAAGCCAATGACATAAAATTGTAAATAACCGCGGGTCTTGCCCACTGTGTGAATAATGGCAATTTAAGAAGGCAGAAGCTGCATTTTGAAGATTTGCTTATATGCCTCTCCTTATCAATACTTCCATCAGAGAAAACAATCATTTTACCTACATTGTGCACACAATCTAAAGTAGGGAGACAGAATACAAAGGTCTCAGAAAATAAAATTCCCCCTGCCTGGATGATCTCATTGAGAAAACATCTTCATACTTAATTTTTTTTAAAAAATCCATTCTTTTTAGTAAAACCTTCAATTTCTGAAGGTTCCTGTTATTGCTTTGTTTGTTGAAGGAAACTAAGCCACAAAATTTTTACAATCAAATTCCAATACAGCAAGCTTTTGGCATGAAAATGTAATAGATTTAGAGACACAAAGCTTTTTTTTTATGATTAGGTAGATGAGACTTTCTCTACATGCAGGTATCAGTGACAATAAGAAAGCCTTCGTGTTTCAGCATCCCAACTCATCACATGACTCCGCAAAATTTACAATATTCTTATTTACAAGTGGACATCCGAAAACCAAAGTGTAAATCACAGTCTCAAGGAGCAAATGTCTGCCACTATCCACAAGCCCTGTGGCAGTCACCCTGGATTGAAAGTAACTGGAAAATAAATGTAATCCAAACATTAATTTTCTATTTCATCTTTTTATTAAAAACTTAACTAAAGGTGGACATAAAACTTCATTCCATCCTTCAGCAGGTATCCTCTGTCTCTGAATTGTCACGTATATGAATATGAAACTTACCTCATGGTTTGAAACAAGATTAGTGAGCACCCAGGACACATTAGGAGGTGGCCCTCCAGTAGTATCGCAGTACAATGTGATGCTCCTTCCTTCCACTACGGTGATGTTGTAATTGCTTAGGTTTGCTGAGGGCAAGTCTACAGTAGAAACAACAACAACAAAAAAATCCACATGCATTTGTATTTGATAGAAATAGACACCACCCAATTCTAAGCAGGCTGTATAAATGCAAGCAAAAACACTGCTAAACCACATATTTGTTGTGCTCAGTTTCTGTTCAGTCAGAGAGCACAATCAGCATCTTTAGAAATATGTGAATTTTTAAGCTGGTATGTAACATTCTTCTGCAGCTCCTCTGCTTCACTTCCCAAGAAAACATTACTACATCTGGAAATACATAAAGCTAATTATCTACGGAAATGTTTCAGGTGGGCAAACAGAAGTTATCCTAACTTCATTTTTTAACTTCAGTAAAAAGAAATCAACATTCTCTTACACTTTAAAGAAAATTTAATCTGTTGCTTTCTAACAGCTACAAAGAAACCTCTATTTTTCACAAACTGACACTGTGGTATTCCCACTGTTCTCCACAATACTAACAGGGGAATCCCATTAGCTCCCAGTATCACACAAGAGACTGCAGCCCCTTCTCTCATACAGACACAGCTCACAGAGAGCAGGGCAAAAGCCAGATTTTATGTACAAAGTGAGGGACAGAGCACTGACCAGATCAAACCAGAAGAAAGAAATGACAGAAGAGAAGGTGAAGAATTGTACAGAACTGCTATCCAAGGCACCTCAGTAGACTTCACTTAGGAAAGCAGAAAAGCAGTGAGTGAAATGGTGCCACTCATCAGGAAACAAACCCAGATACTGCAAAAATCAGGATTCACCCTCCATCTCACATCTCACTCTGTATCTCATTCTTCAGCACCAAAATAATGAGAGCTTCCCAAAAAAGTAAGCATATAGAATCACACAATCATAGAAAGTTAGGGTTGGAAAGGACCTTGAGATCATCTAGTTCCAATTCCCATGCCATGGGCAGGGACATCTCACATGTCACCCAAGGCTTCATCCAACCTGGCCTTGAACACCGCCAGGGATGGAGCATTCACAACTTCCTTGGGCAACCCATTCCAGTGCCTCACCACCCTAACAGTAAAGAATTTCTTCCTTACATCCAATCTAAACTTCCCCTGTTTAAGTTTGAACCCGTTACCCCTTGTCCTGTCACTACAGTTCCTGATGAATTGTCCCTCCCCAGCATCCTTATATGCCCCCTTCAGATACTGGAAGGCTGCTATGAGGTCTCCACGCAGCCTTCTCTTCTCCAGGCTCAACAGCCCCAAATTTCTCAGCCTCTCTTCATACAATAGGTGCTCCAGTCCCCTGATCATCCTCGTGGCCCTCCTCTGGAGTTCTTCAAACAGTTCCACGTCCTTTTTATGTTGAGGACACCAGAACTGCACACAATACTCCAAGTGAGGTTTCACAAGAGTAGAGTAGAGGGGCAGGATCACCTCCTTCGACCTGCTGGTCACGCTCCTTTTGATGCAGCCCAAGATACGTTTGGCTTTCTGGGCTGCGAGCGCACACTGAAGCTGGTTCATGGTCATTTTCTCATCGACCAACACCCCCAAGTCCTTCTCTGCAGGACTGCTCTGAATCTCTCCTCTTCCCAACCTGTAGCTGTGCCTGGGATGGCTCCAACCCAGGTGTAGGACCTTGCACTTGTCATGGTTAAACTCCATAAGGTTGGCATCAGCCCACCTCACAAGCGTGTCAAGGTCCCTCTGGATGGCATCCCTTCCCTCCAGCGTATCAACCGAACCACACAGCTTGGTGTCATCAGCAAACTTGCTGAGGGCGCACTCAAACCCACTGTCCATGTCACCAACAAAGATGTTGAACAAGACCGTTCCCAACACTGATCCCTGAGGGACACCACTCGTTACTGGTCTTCAGCTGGGCATTGAGCCATTGACCACAACTCTTTGCATGCGGCCATCCAGCCAGTTCTTTATCCACCGAGTGGTCCCCCCATCAAATTGATATCTGTCCAATTTAGAGACAAGGATGTCACGCAGGACAGTGTCAAACGCTTTGCACAAGTCCAGGTAGATGATGTCAACTGCTCTGCCCCTGTACATCATGGGTATATTCATATGCTGAATGCTTACAAAAACATGAAGAATTATAGACTGACCCTCTTCAAAAACAATGGCAACAATATCAACAGACTTCAGGCACAGAGGACCTCGCTTATTTACATAGCAACTAATTATGCAACATGCTAGAAATATCGTATCTTTTTTAAAAGATACTGTGCTATCATTTGGAGCTGCTACACTCTGTAAAAAGCCTTGGCGTCCTTTTTGAGGTATGTCTCATCAACTGTTCCAGGCAAGTTTTACCTGCAGTCTATCATCTTAAATAACTGAGTTTATCTGCTGTGCTGGATATGAATGCATGATCTCCCAATGACTTCTTCTGAAACAACAGTTCTCTTTTGTTTTGTTTTTTGTTTTGCTTTGGTTTTAGCTTTCATCATGGACTTGCAGGTATAGAAGTTCAGCAGAGACTTTTTTGCTTATGTAAAAAGTCCTACACGAACAACCATCAAATCAGTATGAACACAGTATGTCTCCTAGAACCTCAACAGAAGCTACATGTATTGGAAATCTCCCTTTAAGTTTAATTAGTTCAATAAAAATTAAATGAGAGGAAGTACTACAGAAAAGAAGACAAATAATTTTCCAGGAAGTGCTTTCTTGCCTAATAAGATTTGAAGATCAGCACAAGTATACAATAACTGCTTAGGCAATTCTCCCAGTGCTTTAAGTAGTGCTGTAATATGATTCCCATTACAGGCATCATGGATTTCTTCTATTATGTTCACTTTATAAATCATATGTTGAAGTTTATTGAGACAGAGCTGGACAGTTTGTACGCCTTGATGCAGTAATCTGTTAGCGAAGGTAGCCATCTGCTCTCGCCTGCTGTGAATTCAAATCTCAGAAGTGTCTGTCAACTAGCTGAGCAAGAAATAAAACTAATCTTAGGGAACATTTGGATATTAATTATGCTGGTTAGGGAACAAGGAGAGAAGTAATGAGATCATTAGCTTTATAAAGTTACACTTCCACACCACCTCTGAAAATCATTCGAACTGCTCCTGCCAGACCTGAATGTGTGAAGAGATTAAAGCTTCCCACTTCTTCCTGGCCCTAGCACTTTGGACAAGGTCTACATGACAGATTAGTGTCTCACTACGCAAGCGAGCACAGATCCTACTAACACATTGTTTCACATGAAATCTCTCATGTAAGCAAAAATAAAAACAAGTTTGGCCCCTTAGAGCCCTCTGTTAATAGCTGTTAAGTTCTAAGACAACTCCTTCCTGCAGCATGTTTATTTACAGGATAGGCAACTGAATTTGCTCTGGTACTAACCAGCATTAAACCTGGTACTGCTTCTGAACCAGATCTAGTCTTGGATTTTTGCAAAAGTCTGCACATGTCACATTGGTGTTATGTCTCTAAGGCAAACAGCTACATCAAGCTTGTATCCTGCCAGAAGGTTATAAAATAATAGTGCTTATAAGTTTATAGATTCCTGAAGTTACACTAAAAAAACAGCTGCAAGACCCAGCTGAAAACACTGCAGAAAGAAAGTAAGAACAGAACAGTCACATTACTGTGTGTTCTCTTTTACTCCCTTTCCCACTCAGAAGTGAATGGGAAACATACAAGAACTGTCTTAGGATATTTTTTTTTTTCTGATTGGATATCTTGAGTTAATGGACTTTAAATGTAAGGTTATTTTGGCTTTTACTTCCAATGGCACCCAGACTGCACCACAGCAGAACGCACACTAATTGAGAAGCAACTCTTCGGAAAAAGCAGACAGTTGTGTAAGACCTTGTGACTAGAAAATGTAATACACTGGACTTACCAACGAAGCAATGACACTAAGGAGCAAAACCTGTAGTGAAAAATAACTGCATTTAAAAATACACAAAGTGCCCTAACAGACAGGTATGCTCAGTATATATGCTCAGTGTAGTGTGAGACCATTTATACAAGTCAGCACCACTTTGACACCTACACAATTACAAAGACATCAGCCATGCTGCATTTACCCCTGACTTTATTTAGTTAAACACAGTGTTTTAGATGACTATCACTTCTGTTGATACAGATGTACATTTTAAAGGACTTTGCATACAATAATTGATACAAGCAATCAGACAACAGGTTCAAATACCTTTTTTACACTGCCAGAATAGTAAATTTAGACTGTAGCATAAAAGTCCATACAAGGTAGACATGACATCATCTTTCCACAAGTCTCATCTTGATATCTGTCAGACAGAGATTACCCTGTGCCCCAAAGTTTGAAACACAGTATTTCTTCAGACTTTGATAGCATTAATCATTATAATTCTGGATATCTGTAATAACCCTGCTACCACCCAATTTCTTTTTTACATTTTCTTTTTTACGTTTCCTATGTTCTTGGCCCATGTTCTTGCTACATTCTTATCCTTCTGCAGCAATAAGCTTCACAGGCATGCTGTCCATGCTGTACACAAGAGCCATTCCCTTTTATTTGTTCTTAAGTATATCTGTGACATCTAAATTCATTAAGTGCTCTCCTTTCAGTCAGGACAGACAAAAGAGAGCTTCTGAATGATCATTTGAAGACTATTCTGGTTTATTTTGTTTTCTCCTCTTTCTTCTCAATAATCTGTCCAAAGCTTTTCAATCTCTACAGAAATGGCAGGACACAACCTACTACTGAAGTTTAAACTACAATGTAGAGAGTTATGCAATTCATAGATGAACGCGTACACTAAAAACCATTTTTTCATTATGTATGGGTATATAACAACTATGTTATTTCACCGCATACAGAATATCTGATCTAATATTCAAATTGATAACATTTTATTCTTAGGCATAGACAACTCTCGGTTAGAAAAAGCAGTCACTTCCTTCGCTCCAGGATAAGTGGACATGACAGAGACTAGTAGGAGGAACTCGTTTATGTCAGCTGATTGTCTCCAAATACTATCTCATGCTTTAGAAGGAAAAAACCCTCCTTTCAGGAGGGGGGTTGCTATTTACCTTCACAAACCATCATTAGTGCCAGTCAAGGCCTGAGGCCATGAGACAGTGGAACCGTCAAGCACCACTAGGGAACGACTCATATCTTTACTGTGCACAGCTGGACCCTCAGCAATCACAAAACTAAACACTTTGGGTGAAGGTTACTACAGCATTTGGCTACCCAGCTGTCAATTGAAATTAATAAAAAGAATGCACCTAAATTCCTAGAGGGCTTTCAAAATCTTCATGCTGCTATGTACTACTTCCTATAGGAAATTTACACTGGCCTTTGCAGGGCCAGACCATGATCGTATTTCAAAGGAAAAGTAAGTATTAATACAAACTCTCTAGTCTGCAACTCAACTCTCAGCACCAAGCTAGCACTCTATCCAATATACTACAGTAACTTTTAGAAGAAAGAGATGGTCAGCAAGAAAAAACAAATCCACCATCACACACAAGATGTGGTTTCACTGGTAACTATCTTAACAGTTACAAAAATTTTTACAAAATTTTTTCCAGATTGATTTTTTCAGCTTCAACTTTTATCTCTTCAGTTCTGGGACTTGTTCTGCTGCTCAAAAATCATCATCAAGAAATCCTCTCAATATGGTCAGTTAGCCTCACTAATACCTAAGAAATGAGATGATGAAGAAATGAGCACCTGAGAGAATACCAAAAATCCAATATTGTATTCATTTATGCCATCCTTTGCACTCTAAGCCCCTGATTTTCAGTGGTTTATCGACAAACACTCTGGGGTCTAGACATGATGCAGTGTCACTCAATGGGTTTCAGTGTGTCTATGACATCTCTTTTTTGCTTTGCACATTTTTGTAGGTCAACCTGTTCTGTGACAAGAACAAGCAGTTACCAAGAAAAAACTGACAATTTTTTTCTGGAAACTACCAACTGCATTTGAATTTTAATAAGGTCATTTCAATCCTTACCTGACATCCTTAATCATATCTTAATAAATATATCAGACCCAGAATGATTAAATTAATACTAAGCCAGCAATCATCTATCACACTAAAACATGTAAAGGCAGATTACCAGAACTGCCGATTTATAAAATAACCCCAGCAATTAGGAAGATACAGTGGCTCAAATCCAGTCTGCTTGCCTCACATAAGGTTTCCAAGACTCTTAGCTCCCCTTGGTTTTGATTTTTCTCTCTAGGGAGGAAGCATACAACTAATTACAGCACTACAGTACAGCTTGGTAACACCCACTACTAGTACTGTCTGGAGCCTGAAAACAGGATGGTTAACAATGCAATTTGTTAAGAACTGTGCACAGGGATCTGCAAATTTCAGATGTCTGACTAGCTTCGAACAGGCTGTATTAATGTAAGATGTAAGAAAAACAGCTTTCTTAAATTATTCTACAAGAATTGTGCCTTCTTTGAAAATACAGGAATGTTTAAAAATTCCAAAGGTCTTTTCTTATGGGAAGTTTTGGGTTTAAAAAACACTGCAAAAAACTTTCTAGTAATTCTAGCTATAAAAGAGGAGGAGCTGATGGATACGTGATTCACCTTCTGTGTTTCACTCAGCAACTGTCTGCAGCCAACAAGCTCTGAGCCAGATTTCAGCCACAGGTTAAATAAGTGGGCACGTTTCTACTAAAGACTGCAGAACACTGGGGCCAAAAATCAGCCTGGCTTCATCTTTAGAGCACTATAAACAGGATACCTCAAAAGTTTACTCGCAAACCATGAATTAAAGAAACATAAATCACTGTTTCCATTTCCTGTTGTTTGACAATCACAGAATCAACATACTCAATATATATAGTTATTATAAGGTGACAACCACAAACATATTCAATGAAAATTAAAAAAAAATAAAATAAATACAACAAAATAAAATAAAATAAAATAAAATAAAATAAAATAAAATAAATCAAGACCAAAAAGCCATTTGGAAAGAAAATACTGAATTAGCAGAAATTAGGGATATTTTAAAAAATTATCATTTCACATATATCTTCATTTTTCTGGAGTCCAAAGATCACAGATCACCTTCCTCTCCAGCTATAGGGAAGAGAAGCCTGGAACTTTTCATTACACCAGGCACTGTTCTCCATTTCCCTACTGCAACTTTGGCATCATGGATAACAGAACGTGAATTTTCTCTTGGACAAAAATGAAAGTAAAGGCACCATTCTGAATGGTGCAAGGGGGAAAGAGGAAAAGGAATCTTAGATTATGATCCTTTTCCCCAACTTATTTCCATACTCTGCCCACTGAGTGTTCCTGTAAATTAAAGAAAACTCTCCTAGATCAAAGTCTCTTCAACTCTTTAGGAGAATATACGGTCATTGAATAGAGCACTAAAGAACCACTTAACAGAGATGTGCTTGCCATGTTGCACAGCAAATCTTGATGGGTGTTTTCCGTAATGACCATGGAATTTTGCACAAGTCTGACAGGGTTAAGCTAGAATAGCCTCAAACACTCTACAGGTTGGTGGTGAGGACATTAACCTCAAAGTGGTAGGTTAGATTCCTGAACTGAACCTGAAACCGGAGAGAGATGACAAAATCTCCTCCTGTAGCCACTTTTCTTTAAATCTGAAAAACAAAACAAAACAAAAACCAAACCAAAAAGCACCCACCTTGTTAGTATATGGAAGAACATCTTTTTTTATGGGAGGCAGAGTATGGCACCAACTGAGACACCCAGATATTTTGAAATACTAAAAGAAATCTGCCTCCAATCATGTCACACCTGATTGTCACATTCAGCTGGGAATTTTTACAGAAAATAATTAAACTACTACAGCCTCTACGAGAAGATGATAAGTCTTTAAATTATGCTTTCCCAGAGCCAATACACCCTTACTTTGCCTTTAAACACTCTATTAGTCACTGCTTAACTGAAATTATCACTAGTAGCAAACTTAAGTAGAGCCAGTGTGTGCCACAGTAAAGACCACAGTACTTGCTAACTCATCTTCATGACTACAGCAACAAATGCTACATCTGCAGAACTGCCATCCCATCCAGGGCTTCAAATGTGTCATGAATGCCATGCAGGCAAAAACCACCAACAGCCATGCACCAGAATAAATTCACTTGGACAGCAAGCTGTCCTCCACAGTCACCCTGCATAGAAGCTTTGAAGGCTGATGATGATACTTCAAGCCAGATGAAGGGCTTACATTTCCAAGGTTTACATCAGCTCATTAACTTCTGCTCATGAACCTTTCTCTTAAGGTCCCTAGGCCTCCTGACCTGGGTTCTAGTAGAAAGATGCTAAAAAGTAAAGGATCTTGCAGCACTTAAATCATTTAATTGACCTCTTTCCCAGTATTAGTATCAAGTTTGCAAGAATTTTGAGACTATAGAGGCTATTAAACTTATCAACAATTCCCTTGCTAGCAGTCTCCTGAAGGTGCCCAGCCATGTTTTCTCTCAAATTCCCCAAATGCTTAAGAAAATTAACTTACATCTGGAAAAATTATACTTAATTGATATTTAAGCTTCAGACCACCCACAACTTTCAAAAGAAGCCCAAATATATTCAGGACAGTTGGGCTGAACACAGGACCCAAAAGCTTAACAGATGAAGCAAGAGCTAAACAGCCTTTGTAATGTAACTTGATAAGGCCTAAACTAGCTTATGTAAACTTCTAAAAACTGGCTTATTATTCACTAAGCGCATGTAATGCAGTTGCAATTCCTGTATCTTTACCTGGGGAACTTCATGTGTGTCCAGTAAATACTGAAAATAATGCCAACCTGTCAAATACTGCAACATGATAAACATATGATCCCAAAACAGGAAGATGTTCAGGGAACTACATAAATGAGTAAAATGATGGGTTTCACTCTTGATATCAAGTATACTGCATACCAAGTATACGGCTGAAGGGATGTCTTCATGAAATATCTCCACTTTTAAACTGAAAAAAGTATTTTCTTTAGACTTCAGAATACAGCTATCTAGTTGTTAGTCTCCACCTAGTTACATCGTAAATGCAGTCAGCCATTCTCCCTCTGCAGATCAGAGCTCCACACTTACACAGATGCGTCAAGTCAGACATAGAGAATACCTCTGCAAATGTGCACCAAGCATTGAGTTCAGAACAATACCAGAGTGATCATGATGTGTTTCTCTCGCTTAGATAGTACCTTACTTCTATTTCTAACATGCTTTGTATTATAAACCTGCTTTGTTCCAGTTAAAGCAAAAATTGATTAAGAATTATAAAACACAATTCTGCTTTTTTCACATACATCACATACACTCAACTATCATCATTCACAATCCCTGATTTACATATTGTATGTCTAGACATCTGTATAAAAGTTACTAGTTGCTTCATGAACAGATAAAAGTGTATGCTTACAAGGAAGTTATGCATGTGTCTTTGAAAATGAGATTCCTGTTGCCTTTTCAAACATCCATAAATTATTGGCTACATTCACTTAAAAGCTGGAGTAATGAAAATTGTTTTAATTAAGTTTGGAAAATTCTAACTCAACTTTGGA
Source organism: Psittacula echo (assembly GCF_963264785.1). NCBI lineage: Eukaryota > Metazoa > Chordata > Aves > Psittaciformes > Psittacidae > Psittacula > Psittacula echo. The sequence goes on along the minus strand of NC_137742.1, from coordinate 44,371,196 downwards.
GCAACAGTGAAAGTCCATTAGTGTCAAAACTCTCATTAAAAAAATTTTATACATCCCATGAGCACAGATAAAACTCTTGAACAGAAAATAAGAACAGTTTGCCACCATAAATCATGCATAACATCCAGTTCTGGAGCCAAAATAAACAACACAAGCTAGAGAGCCCATGAATATTCTGAAAGGTAAACATGGAGAACGTTTAAGGCTTTTTTTAAACTCACTTCATTCTGCCTGTAATGTTCTCCTTCTGATAGTCTTATCTGTAAAGTCTGGGTGATAATGGAAAAAAACGTCAACACCCACTGGATTATGCCTTTGCTTGTAGTTTTAGACTACATTGTACTGTGATTGCCTATGATCTCATGCTTATTTTATTGACTCGTTAATACTAGAAATCCTTTTTGTAAATTCAAAGAAATAAATGTGTCAATCCTTCAGTTTGCCTTTTTCCTCTCTTACAATTTATAACCACCTGCCTCCAGACCATTTACTTATTTACCTCTAGGACAGAAATGGAGCCCAACCCAGTCAAGTCTATCTGTAGTCATCTGAACAACTGCCTGTAAAAATTCACGGCATCCCAACATGAGCAAGAAATGGGCAACCCGCCTCCTTAGATTGCAATGCTACATTACAATGACTTCTAAAATCTTGTCAGTCATATACAAGAAGCACCTATAAGAGCAACGCCACAGTTACTTCATGTGCAAAAGAACAGACAGACAAAAAAATAGACCCATAAAACCCTGTAGGTCTCAGACCAGTCAACCTTTCCACTGACTGGCTGCAGATGTAAACAATAGCCAGTCTCAACATACCTTTGTTACATGTACAACAAATTAGTACATGGAACTAATTTGCCACTTTGTTCAGTAGACTTTGTTAGCATGACCAATGACAGAAAACATCTACAGAAACAATGTACGATAAATAAGCATACAAATCTAGGACAGTAAGTAAAACTGAAAGCCAGATCAAGTACCACACCAGCATATAAAAAACAATCTGACTAACTAAATTGGCCAGGTAAGGCAAAATGCCATCACCAGACTGAGATAAAGAGCAACAAATAATCCACATGGGACGGCAGAGACAGATGTAGAAGCCAGGACTCTTCCAGAAACACCACATGAGGAAGAGACTTCTTTCAGTATCAGTGAGTTCAACAAATCATGGCAGTCAGGTGAAGTTCCCAATGACTGGAAAAAGGGAAATATAACCCCCATTTTTAAGAAGGGAAAAATGGATGACCCATTCAGTCTCTGGTGAGACCAGGTTGGATGAGGCCTTAGGTAGCATGGTTTACTGTGAGGTGTCCCTGCCCACGGCAGGGGGGTTGGAACTAGATGATATTAAGGTCCTTCCCAACCCTAACTATTCTATGATTCTATGATTCTATAATAGCAACAGAGAAACTGAATGGCTACCAGAGGGAGCAACCGACACCTTAACAACCAGCCCCAAAGACATGGTCTTGCCTCCTTGGTGTTCAGTGAGGTCCAGGTGATCTGCAGACTGATGGTCTTTTGAGTGACCCTACCCCAGGCATAGGACATGCCCGCTTCCAAGAATAATACACCAGTGGCAGTTACTGCCAGATCTTACAGAGGTACAAATAAGAACAACGTGTTTACTTATTTAGTTGTCTTTCTTGATTTTCTAATGATATTTATCAGGTGGAAATCCAAAAGGATGACATAGGTTGTGATGCTGTCCATGTTGTACAGACCACCAGCAAATACTCTGAAAACTAAACACTATTCCTCTACACTGAAGGCTGTTCTAATATTACTGTGGTAGATGCAACTTAAAAACCTTTGACATAGTAATTCAGTGTGTATTTAAAGCTTAAAACAATCTGAAAATTATCATCACACATAAATGTATTTCAACTACAGCTGAAGAAATCTGCAAACATCATAATAATTGACTGACATTTGTAGTATTGCAGCTGGAAAGGATCTTCCAGATAGTGAGCATACCTGACTTTAAGCCCCGAGCAAAGAAATCACAAAGTTGATCGCATTTAAATTGCAACCAGCCTTTAATCAGCACATTAATGAACGCTTATATGATGTAAACAATAAGTACCACAGAACTTTGTTAATTTTCACACCAATTAACTACAAACCAAAGCCTTATGATCCCGAAACCACAGTAGCCTCTTCCAACTTCCCAGCACAAGATTTATTAACAGCATACAGTAGCGAGATGTCCTGTTACCAAGACATTTACCACATACTGTACAGGCCACTTACTATGATATTATTAAGTAATTAATAATACCTGCACACAAAGAAGAGAGCATGTTTGCTTAATTTCTGAATTGGAAAAAAGAAAAATAACAAACCAGAGATGGGATAAAGCCATTTCATTAGCAGAAAAAGTTAGAAAATGTTTTATTAACACAATGCAAAGGCCAGCACATGCAGGAATTTCTCTTGACATCGAAAGCTCATGTATGTCAAAAGCTAAATTTTTGTTTATTTCAGGTCTACCTATTAGCCTCTCAGAAAGACCTGGAAATGAAGTAAATCAGCTTCATCAGTGAGGGTTTGGGGTTTTTTTCATTGTCTTGCCCTTTTAAACACAGAAAAATATCTGCTGAAGGCAAGAGGCATGCATTGGGTCTTTCAGGTATCTTCCAGAACACAGCCCGTGTTCACCAAGATGGTCATTCCTTTTCACCTGGGCTTCTCTATTCTGTGCCAAGGCAAAATCTGTATTGTCACCTTTATTAAAAGCTACATTGGCTCATTCTGAAAAAGTTAAATTAAGCGGAAAGACCCACATAAGAGAAAACAAAACAAAACAAAATAAAACAAAACTCACCAATTATGTAAAGTTTAGTGATACCTGAACCCTGAAAAATAACATAAATAATTTGCAGGCATGTGCTGACATCCATACAGATCTTCAGCACAAGTTTCCCATATGAAATTCCACATGTTGCAAATTCCAATCTGAATGTTGTATATACTCCTCTTTTCTCCTCCTCTTCTTCCTGTAGTTGGAAGTACAACCTTTCCTTGCCATAGCAAGTATTTTAGTCAAGATATGCCAACAGGATGCATTCATGCGTACACATACATGCACCAGGTCAGAAACAAGTCTGTTGTGACTGCAGATGGTTAAGAACTCAGGAGAAAGGAGTAATGTCTCATAGGTCTAATTCTGGGTATTTAACATCAAAAGTTTTCAAAGGAAAACCCTAGTTACTTGGTGGCTCCTATATGTGCCAGCCAAAAATGTTAGAGAAGACTATGCTGGAGTTCCTGGTTAGTACTAATTGATCTCAGTCCACCAGAATACCTTTCTATATCCAGGAGATTTATTCACCATCTGGCTGGAGAAGAAAGCTGGCTCCATTTAGCTCAGCTCGGTATCATCTCCCACTTGAGGTAAATCAGATTCTGCAGGTCACAAGACCCCCTGTGACAGGTTTGGGTTTTATTGATTGCACCAGGCACTAGCATCATTTTTGTCATGAATATACCACCACACCAGCAGAAAGCTGGACATGAGCAACAGCAAGATACATGGTCATAAAACACAGTACTGACATTAAACACCGCATCTTGGGTCTGCAGCAGGTCCTCTCCATGGCTGTTCCTTGCTGAGAGCTGCTATCAGAGTGTGTCACACTCTCCATATAGGCAATGGAGAAAAGGACACTCAATAGCCAGAGGTGTAAATAGAAAGGGTTATAATTTTTGTGTTTCTTCTTCTATTCATCCTCAGCTATAGCTTTACCAGTACAAATCAGTCCTCCATGAGACTACCGCTACTTCTTTCCTTCCTGCCTGCTGCTGGGCATCCTCGCTCACTGCAAAGAAAATTACAGATTCCAGCAGGTCTCACACTGTATCAGAAACACCCATCCTCTGCCTCTCATACACACAAGAGAACAAATTTCTTTCAACAAGCGTGTGAAACTCTTTACCTGCTGCCCTAGGATCATGCACACTCAGCAAAGTTGTATACAAAATAAGTAAGGGGATGGCCTTATTGTAATACTGTTTTTTCCACTATCTCCAGGTCCATATATGCTAACAGGAAACACTATGCTGCAACATTCTACAGACCTAAGATTTTATCTTTTGCATAGCTTTTAGAAATTAACTCAGTAGAGTTTTATCTGGGTGAAGAGCATAACTATTGCTGATTTATCTCTATTGGCATGCTATTCTTCCTATTTTTCTTCCTATAGTCCTAGCTCCAGAGTTTGTATTTATGAAGGAAAACAAAGACTTCATCAACTATAAACACCTAAAAAAAAATCAAGGAGGTAAATTTTCATGTCTATTGAGCTTGGAAGCACTACTATTGAGTTTAACAAATGCACATGCATTTTATATAATTGTGTGTTACCTATAATTGTTCTGGTTTCCTGCACTTGAATAGTGATACATTATAAAGGATAAAGAGAAAATAAAAGAGTTCTGTGTGAAGCTCCCAGAATTATTCCATGTGGGATGAAAGACCACTGAGTGGTTAGTATCTCCACTGAAACCTTTTCCTTTAATAGTGCTGTTGTTATCCTGAGAATGCACCTTGTAAAAAAGCATGTTTGTTTTTTCTCTCTTGCAATACTTTAGCAGTAAATTTATGTTAAAAGGGTATTACCGCAGTTTGGGATCTTCATATCCATCAATGATGTCCTCTTGTCATTGTCATCTATGCAGTATAAATCCTGAGTTTCTGTATAAAACTTGGTCTCTTGAAATTTCTTGATCCACATAATTTCACAGGAACACTTGAATGGATTGTCCACCAATATCCTAGAGCAAAAAAACCCCAATTTATTTAGAATGTAGAATGTGTCATGCACACAGAAAAAAAAATGAGGGACAGGGAGACTCCAAGCACTCAGCTGGGTAAAAGGAGAAATTGAGCCCTTTAGTTAACAAGGATAAGCAATGCAACTTTAGTAACCTCAATGCAACACAAGCTGCAAGCCAATAATGGTTTCCATGCAGAGAATGAAGCTCCTCTAGTACCAAGAATCCAGACTGTCATAGATCAGAGAGATCACACAGGGGTCTAGACTACCATCTCCAATTCACTGGTATAAATCAGAAGCACATAGAGAACTGGGCATTCCATCAAGCTCCATTTTGTTTCGTAAAAGTCAAGAAGAGATAAGAGTTCCTCTTTTACACTTGACTCTCTGCTCGGCTACCTGAGAAAGTTCATGCAGAAATGGTTTACTGCTGTGAGGTTGTAAATTCATTATTGAGTCAAGCAGTCATGGATTATAGACAAACTCCAACAAACTAATCATACAAAAGAATTTTGCCTAACCTTCAAAATTGATTCACTACAACAGTCTAAAAAATCTCATAGTAAAACCTTAGGTAATGTGATAAAGAAAAATAACTGAAAAAAAAATGTCCCCGAAACAAAAATGTATCACCAGCTATATGATATGCTGCATGGAATTGAAACCACAGGTTAGCAAATGTACCAAATTCTAGGCTTAAAATTTAATAAAACCACACAGCAATGTAATGCAACAATGCCCAAGTAAAATATCAACAGAAACAGCTCAACGTCTACATAAGAAATGATCCACTGTTATTTTTTTCATGAGATCAAATAAAGCATGTTCAAGTTACTGTTTATGACATCTCATTATAGGAGAACAATCGTTCGTAACAAAATCTCTTGGGTATTTTAGATGTACAGAAACAAAACTCAAGCTGCTCATGGAATCTATGTTCACAAATGTCTCCTAAGGACATGAAGTCTGCAAATAATGAAAAACTCATCTTATCCGAGCTGTAACCTGTTTCCCCAAAAGCCATCTGCAGTTGTTTGAGATTAACAGCTGCAGAAATCATTCTTGCAAGTCTCTGAAGGAGCAATTTGCATTCACAGGAGTCATTTGCTGGACTTCAACACCACCACAAGCATGGACAAGAATTGCTTATGCAAGACAGCGCATGACCATTAGGATCCCTTAAGTCAAAATCTACAATATGCATTTTCAAAACAGCAAGATTTACATCCCATTTTCTGCTTCATCATGTAACTTCCCTGTTACAGAAAAATTTCCCTTCACCAGTGGCTGAGCAGTCCTGTTTTTCTGCTTTTTGTTTTGTATTAAACCCGTGAAGGGGTTAGGCATATCATAAGATGGAGAGGGGCATGATGAACCTCCACATACACTTGGGTGAAAGAAAGAATCTGACCTAGCAAAAGCAAATTACATTGAATCATGGAATCATAGAAAGGTTAGGGTTGGAAAGGACCTTAAGATCATCAATATGTCTTTATCTTGTTTGCTATAATTTTACAGCTGTAGCTACAGTTTGTTCTAAAAGAAGAAGCCTTTAAAAGTGGCATCTTCTACAATACCTGGTGAATATCTCCTATTTCACTACTACTCCTACTATCCTGAACTGTTCATCCCTTTATGTTTTGATCTACAGAAGTGCTAACAGGACACCTGCCTATCATTAGACAAAGCTCCTCAGAAGCTATTTACAATATGATTTTCTTCCCAGATTTCCCTTCCAATACTCTTCTTTCTCTCCTTTTTCCGATTTTTCACCTATGTATTAGCCACTTATCAACAGAATTGTTCAGCTGATACTAATTTTATCACTGGTTTTCCTCCCTTCAGGGTATGCTTTTCCCTGGCTATTTTCTTTCCCTTACTTGCCCAATACCTGTTTATCTCACTTCATTGCAATCTCTGTTTGCTAAACTTTAGCTCTTCTATCCCTACACTCCACTCTTTCCCAAGCCCTCAACACCCTCCCTCAGATTTGTAGCCCTTCCCTCTTTCAACCTGTCCCTCATCATATACTGGCTCCACACGTCAAATACTACTCAGTTTAACTTCACCCCATCCATTTTTCCCATGTCTGGCTCACTGCCAGTACATCCCAGTATCCAGTACCTTGCCTCTACTACCATGACACTGAATGGCTACGGTTTAACTCTGGTATTAACAACACAAATATATTCACTCCTAATGCACATTAGCCAGTTGTTTTGCATCTAAGTGTTATTTCCCTGACTCATTAAACTTTATTTCCATAATCCCCATCACATATTTGTAACATTTGATTTTCTCACTCTGTCCCAAATCCTTTTTGACTTCTTTCTGACCAGGTGCAGACCAACTTCTTCAGAATGACAAGCAGCATTGACATTATTCTCCTTCCAATTTTCATAAGCACTCAATCCACACACAGCCTAAAAGAACCTTTTCACCTGAGATGGAAAGAGTCAAGAGTGGCTTAATTTGTGCTTCAGAATAAACTTGGTTCTGGCAGCAAACCCCAAAAAATGGGAGCAAAGTATGCTTTCAGAATTGCAGTCATTCCATTTTCTGCATGCTTCTTAAGCTAAAGCATACCCACTCTTATATTTCTGAAACCCAAGGAGATGGGCAAAGGTGACTCCATTTCTCCACTAATTGTTCAGAAAAATCACAAAAAGTCCAAGCTTCACATTGTGCACTAGTTTGAGTCCTGTATCTATTTTTTTGAGGTCACAACTACAAAACAAAGAAGCTACAGCCATGTACAAACAATGGCTTTCTGGCAGGGACTAGATATGGCATATGAAGAAACAGGGACTCCAGAACCAACAGACCTATGCAGGGCATGCAGCAATGTGAGTACTTCATTAGAGTGCTTGGCAATAGCCAAGTTATGAAAGAAAAGTCCAGTGAGCAATGTTCCCTGGGCTATAAAGGAAGTGATTATACCAACTTAACAAAACATACCTAGGGGGCATAGCCTCTTTTTGTGGCACTGGGATTTACTCATTTCATTTCTCACATAGTGAAGTCCACCAGAAGCGGTCGAGGACTGCAAGGCTGGTGTTGGCAGTACTTGGATTGGCACTTTGGCAGTCTGCTGACTCTGCTCTGAACTCCAGGAGAGCAATCTCCCACTTCTTGGCAACCCCAGCCCTCCCAAAGCTCCAGCAGGCTCTCTGCAGTCCCACATATTAGCAAACAATGCGCAAGATGAACAAGATTTTAGAATGTATACCAGTACAGAAATTCTGCTTGATGGAAGAGAGGATTAAAATGTAATATTGAAACGATCAACAAATGTATGTTTACCAGAGCTTCCATTACCAAATGATTATATAAAGCAGGATGTAACTCAAAGAATTTGAGAAAATAAGAAAATGATTCAATAGCCAACCATCAGCATAGCAGCTGTGGGGCCAATATAAGAATATGATAGAGAGGCTTCATTTGAAGAAGGCTGTATTTTTAGTAGCTAAAGTATTTAATACAAACAGTATTTTTGTGTGAAGTTATCTCACAATAAAGTATTTTAAAGCTGAAAAGAAGAAGCTATTTTGAACTCTATGTTGTTTTAAAAGATTCAGCTGACCTTCTTGAAGCACTGGAATGAAAACCTCTCTGTATTTCAGTGTCCAGCATTGATGCTTTCTTTGGATCAGAATTTCATTCCTAATCACTGATGGACCTCTAGCTTCAACAGAACAAACTTTAAAGTCTTTTTCTTCCATTCCAGCCAAAAATAAACTTTATTTTAAGAAATGACAACTTACAGATCAGACAAACCCAGATGGTGAAAAGACTTCTTGGACAAACTTGAGAGCTTGTTTCTGGACAAATTGCTATGGGAAAAGAGAAAGATTGCATTAATTAGAATTGCTTCTTCTTACACTGAAAATACAGTTTGTGTTTCCTAAAAAAATTAAGGACTCAAACCAGCTCTAAAAATCCTTTATTCCTTTTACTTCAGTTGTACAGAAATTGTGTTCAGTCTCGTTTTATGGTTTGAAGTCAAATGCATTCAAAATCAAACTCAGCAAGGATCAATATTTTCACTTTTAGCACTTCTGTTTATTGCAGAAAAGCAGCAGATTTAATTGTCTTTCAAAAGTATTTTGTAAAGTCCAGGTGTTAATTACATGCTCAATTTATTCATAAGTGAAATGGGTGTATCTCTTTCTTTGATGCTGCATCAAGCTCTGTACTCACATAAGCCCTCCTCACATGCGAGCACACATCCGTATCACAGCCTTTTAGTTATTCTTTTCAAATTGCATGTACAATATGCACCCATATGGAAGATCAAAAGGAAAACTTTAAAATGCCTACACTGGGCTTTTTTATGTCAATTAAGCATTTACGGTTTCCAGTGGTAATTAAGTGAAAGGTCCTCTCCCATTATGCAGAGCAAAGAAACGTTCATCTGAATCAGAAATACTCCTCCTCTCCCAGGCTTACAAAATCACTTTCTCTACCCCAAAGCAAAATAATGCTGGGTTTCTACAGTCTTATCAATCTACCAATTAAAGATAGTGAGAGCAGTAAACTGTATAACTGCCAACAGTACAGTGCGAATCAGTGTTACGAGCCAAAATGCCAAAAGTTTTATGTGGTAAAAGTTTTATGAAGCCCCCCATAGGGGCTTCATAGTTAAAGTTGCATTGCATTTAAAACCAGGGATTAAACCTCTTTTTTTTTCTTCCTGACTAAAGAATACAGTGTTTACTTCTCAGACTTTCAGCCCTTAATCTCTTAGTACAAGATAATTTTGAGACAATTTACAAGTTGGATCTTCTACAAATGTTTAGAATCAAAACTTAAAGAGACTTTATTTACTGTATCTCCTTGTTGACTCCTTCTGACAAACAACATCCTGAAGCTTATAAATTGACCAGTCCTAATGTGTGAGACCTAAACAGATGAGCTACTATTTCATTAGTCATGTGAACTGGATTGCCCTGTAGCAGATGCTGGTGGAAATGTCTCATGGACTTTGAGCTGATACATCAAAATTAAAGTACAATTTGCATGTAAGACAGAAGTTGCATTTAAGTAAAAGCTGACACTATGATTTTTTCCCCAATCTGTATAAGCCATATCTGGGGAGAAGGAAGATGAATCTTCATACAGACTTGCGCTTTTGTCTCCAGTACCAACGTAATGTGAAGCACACCAATACCCATCCCTCCACAGGCAACTTTCCACTCACCATGCAGCAAAACCCCTCCAGTTCTGACACTGCCAAACAACATTTGCAGATGCACGTGTTTGGTATTACCAAACAAGGCACACAGCTGCTTCTCTTACCTGGATAGCAACTAAACCCTGTCTTTCCCAAAAGATAATACCATGGGCTATCCTGCAGACAGATGGCCATGCCACTCACTGCTCTGGTGGCAGACAACGTCTTTCAGGTCATCTGGTTTCCACACAGCAGAGGATCCTGCTCTTCCCTATCATGAGAACTCCCTAATCATCAGAAGATGGATTCCTCGGGGAATTCTCTATCCATCTGAAGCCATTTCACTTTGTGTGCTCTTCCCTGGCGCCCCAATGGGACAGCCAGGCTCAAACTCTGATCCCATACTAAGGCAAATCAAAGGGGATTTGAAACTCTGTCCCACCAACACCTTCTAAATACTGAAGTTTCACAATACAGATCTGAAAATAGGCCACAAACATCTTGCAGAACAGCCCCAGCCATCCTTTGTGATAGCATTTCTGCCTTTTTTCTTTAAAGAAAATAACACCTTAAAAATAAAATTTTGAAGACTATCTTAAAAACACAGGAGAGGGAGAGGGTTTGCTGTTTGTCATCTAGTATAATCTAGTATAATCTAGTATAATCTGGACATAACAGCTCACCTACTTCATGGGCAGGACTGCAGTCCCATGTTTCCTAAAGATTTCCTCTTGGCTGCTTACATGTTTCCTTGCTCAACTTACTCAATAGTCATCTAACCCATCTCACCTCTGTCTCCTTCAGAGCTATGACCTCTATCAAACAACAGACTGTGAGAATTAGGCAGTGCCATGGCTGTATCTTGTTGTCATTTAGCCTCAGGACAGTCGTTGCTTTGGAGGATTATTGCAAACCTTTAGACAGAACAGCCTTTACTTATTTGGACTCATGAGCCAGAGTCATCACCCAAATGTCACCAGATATGCTACTTTCTGAACCCTTGGTGCAGGTATTAATGACTCCAAATGAGCCACTGGAAAAAAAAAAAAAAAAAAAAAAGGGACTGCTAATTTGTAAAATCATCAAAAGAATAAAGAGTCATTATTTTGTTTTTAATAACTCCAGTTTAAAAAAAAAACAAAAGCACCTTGATAGCTTTCTCATTTCGTATTTTTACTGGTTGTGCTTGATATGCACCAGGAAAGGGAAGCAAGAATAGTAAGAAAAATTAAAAATTAAAAGCTCCTGTGCCTATATTCTTGATCATAGATTGAAACATTTAGTGCTTTCTAGACTGTAGCCTTTTGTCTCATGCAGTTTAGCAATTCAAGCTTTTTCAAGTTGACAAGTAATTCAACACAAATTTTTCAGACCACTCTTACAGATTTATCACCTTAAGTGATACTTTGAAGGTAATTTTAATGTTATATTCCTAGAGCTTTCTGGACTTTCCTGGAGCATGGCAAGTTCCCATCTCAGCTTCTTGCTGCTACGCCTGGAGTACTGCATTCAGCTCTGGGGCCCCCAACACAGGAGGGCCATGAAGACGACGGGGGGCTGGAGCACACGGCTCATGAAGACAGGCTGAGAGAGTTGGGCTTGTTCAGCCTGGAGAAAAGAAGGTTCTGGAGAAGAGGAGACCTTAGAGCAGCTTCCTAAAGGAGAGCTAAAGATATCTGGAGAAGGACTTTTGACGAGGGCATGTAGGGACAGGACAGGAGGAATGGCTTTAATCTGACAGAGGGGAGATTTAGATTACGTATTACAAAGAAGTTCTTCACTATGATGGTAGTGAGACACTGGCATATGTTGCCTTTAAAATTTGTTGCTGCCCCATCCCTGGCAGTGGTCAAGGCCAGGTTGGATGGGGCTTTGAGCAACCTGGCCTAGTGGAAGGTGTCCCTGCCCATGGCAGAGGGGTTGGAACTACATAATGTTTAAGGTCCCTTCCAAGCCAAACCATTCTATGATTCTATATATTTCTCATAAACTGAGCACTTTATATTGATTATAGAGATGCCTGCTACAGTCTCTTTAATTCATGTTAAGTGAAAAAATCACTACCAGACTTACTACAGAGTAGTTGAGGACTACACTTCCACTTCCATTGAGAGAGAATATAAATTAGTTTCCTAATTCAACTGCACATAAAAAGACCACATTAAGCAACCCTGAGATCCATATGGGGTTATAAAGCCTTTTTTTTTTTTTTTCCCTAAAAAAGTCTAAAAGTCGGGAGTACAAAGCTTGGATCCAAAGCTCGGCTCCAAAGCTCAAAGCTACACCTAAGGACAGGACCCAAATTCAGTCAAAAGCATGCCCCTATTTTACATGTGAATATCAAGCTCACTGTTAACTTGCTAGTCTTAATTCAGCTAAAAAGCAAACCTGTGGCATGTGAGGAGTGCAAAAGCAGCCTGAGAAGCTGCATAAATATTCACACAGCTAGCAAGACAAGCACAACTCTACTGACTGTAGTGCTCTTGGCAAGATGGAACAAAAAGGAAGAGGAGGAAACACATCTAAGGAGAACTGGGGAGAAAAGGTGAAGGGCTAGTTTCGCTACGCTCAGTCTCCCTCCACAGGCAACTCCTTGCTCTGCCTATAGCTGGCTGGGGCAAGGCTGTGTGCAAGCAAGGGGAAATCTGCTGCAAGGTCTCAAGTGGCTTCATTTTGCTGCCTTACTTGAACCTGAACAGTGTAGAGATACAAATGCATCTTAATACCTAGAACTGTATATATATACTATACTCACAAATCTACAATTCAGCAATACAGTCGTACACATCCTGGCATATAATAGCTATTTTAAAATATTTTTGGAAATACACACTTGCTATGAAAAGTATTTTTATGTTTAAAGGTATTGACAGTATGCCAAGCACATGTATTATACAGGTCCATTAAAAATACTGCTAGTAGCAGATAAGCTTATAAAATTACAGCACTATTAAACTAGGACTGGTTAACAGTTAAATGCAACTGTTGACTAATTTGAGTCTAAGGTCAATGAGAACAGCAGAATTAGATGAGCAAGGCTATTAATGACTCTTACGTAATATTTATTAGAACATTTATTTTCCTGCTATTTATGTTAGTATTCAGATTTTCTCATCCTACATAACTCTAGACAGATATTTGGGCTACCGAAGTTTGGCCAAGAAAATAAGGGCATAAGGAAATGTGTGTTAATAAGTTCCTTATTAGTTGATAATTCTTCTATGATTCATGAAATAAATACTATGTTCATATAATAAAGCTCTTTAACTACAACAAAGACTTTTCACAGAAGAAAACTGTAATAGTATCAGTAGCAAAATTAAAACTTACACAGTTACATCAGTCTTCAGAAAAAGTCTGGAGATTTTTTTCTTTATGGATAGGAACAAACTGCTGTTTCAAAATAAAATGCAAGACTTTTCAAAGACCTGTACTCAGAGGTTACCTTGGGAAAGTGAAATGATTTCAGCTCTTAATAGTTTTCACTGTCCCAGCCACAAGAGGGGCAGCGCATTCCCAGTGCAGTCAACAGGAGTTTTATTGCTGCTGACAAGAAGCAGTGATTCACTGGGGCTTTCAGAAACATTTTAGTGTGCATCAAGACTTGTCAGAGAAAACAAACAAATGCATTCCTTGCAGGGATAATAGATCAGCCTCTGCAAAAAATGCCTCCATACTTACTGCTTTGTCATGTGCATATAGAGCAGGTGGTGCCATTTAAGATTTTCCATCTTATCTTGGCTTATCTTGTGTCTGCTAACATTACTAAATCCCCAATAACAGAAAACACAGTAAGAGACTGAATAAGCTCCTGCTTCATAATGTAAGTATTCCATGTACATCAGCCAAACAGATGTCAGTCAGCCTGATTCGTTTCTAACAAGGAACTTCATGAACTACAGACTTAGTAAAGCTTGCTAACCAATTGGTATGTATTTCACATTTGAGTGTGTGCTCCAGCTGACACTCTTCCTGTGACTAAAGGGTTTTAAAGACATCTTGCTCACTTGGGTTCTAGAGTGCCTAGGAGGTCATATAGGCATAATAATACTTTTCCCTTAAGTGGGATCTCTAATGGGGTCTCCCTGTTCTGACCAATGGTCAGTTTTCAGAAAACTTGCTTTACTTGTTTAGAAGCAACAATTGGTTAGAAGCAACCAGAGACACTTTGTGACTGCATGAAACCCATTTCCCCAAGGAAACAGGAAAAAAAAAGCCTATCAAGAGGATCCTTATCTAAGTTACCTTTTGCAGTCTACTTGCCCTGTACAACTGGGAACATCCTCCAAACACCTACTTACCTTGAGTTACTAAACTCATTATTTTTCACACTGTAGTCATGGTTGTGGAGAGAACTGATTGCTTTCCTCATAATAATTATTCTTGTTTAAAGAGAAGATGTTCTTTTTCCGTCTTCTCTTTATTGGATAGAATGTATTCAGACTCTGAGCCTCCTTAAATTATTTGCTTTACAAACTCCTTATAGCTCTGTTGCTCTTCTCTGTAATCTTTCAAGATGTGTAGATTCAGTGTCCTAATCTATATACAGCATTCCAATAGATGCCTTCCAAGAAGCTAAGGTAATGGGGAAAAGATGTAAAAATCTAACACAAAATTCCTTTTGATCCCAGACTGAATTTGCTTTGTTCTGCCACAATAAGCTGAGATTCTGTCCCAGCACAGCCACTAAACCTTTCTGTGCAAATGTGCCTCTCAGGCAGTAGGCTCTTATTGCACATTTTCCACAGCCAGTGCATATGCACTTGGCTTTATGGAATTTCATCTTTTACCATAACTTTTACAATAACTTTCACCATAACTTTAATCTTTAACCATAATTCACTGAGCAAGCGTTACGCAGGTAAACACAAATTTACTTTAGAAGATACTGCCCTTATATCATCAACTCATTATCTTTATTAATGACTGTATAAAGTAATATGTAAGTCTCTTAGGCTGCCAAGATGTGGTTTACACTCCTCCAGTGACAGTTCCGCATTAAGGACAGCAATTATGGTTTAGGCAGATACGGTCACTCACATCCACTCCTTACATGAATTAATTTCCCTTCTTTGGAAAATAGAGGTGCAGAAAGTGATTCCATTTCATTAGCAAAGTAATCAGCCCTTTGCTCTCTTCAACAGTTCTTCCCTATTACAAGGAAGTTATTTTACAAGGCCAAGGCTTGGCCCTATGTTTCTCAGGCTCATTAGGACTTTGACAAAAGCAAGTGGTTAAGAGCTAAGTATATCTAACAAAGATGGATGGACTGAAATACACACTTGAATACTTGGCTAGAAGAGGGTACCTGTGAGGAACTGAGTCCCTCACATGATCCCAATGCTTTGTAGGACTAGATCTACAGTTTTCCATGTAAGTAGCAAAGTGAGCTACTCCATGTCTGTTCCACCAAGGTCATGTACTTACTCTAAACAGAAACAAAGTCTTTCAATTAGCTGAGCATTTTTCTCTGTACTTTTATAAAGAACTTTGCTCTTTTATAAAGAGCTTTGATCAGTTCAGCCTTTGCTAAATCTAAAGTAACACACTTAAAAGGCTGTACAAGCATCAACTCTGCTTCCTGAAATTCACGAAGCACACACTGCATCTGGGTGTGAAAATAACCTCATTCTTATATTCTTCTTTGGGTGTACTAGTTCAGATCTTGCATGAGCTTCCAAAGTGAATTTTTTGATCATCTCAGGACCTAAGTTCAGGACTGCCACATTACAGTCTCTGGGCATGCACACTGATCAAATTATATTAAATATGCTCTACACAAGCACCTGCTACAGTGTAGCGACTAAAACACCTTCAGCCCGTTGAGCCGGACTATAGTTAGTCAAACTCATGCCGCCCAGTGTGATGTGTAACTTCAGCACCAACTCACGCAGCTGAGAGAGGCACCCTCATTGCTACTACTTACAACTAAAACCACAGCCAAAGTCCATTGTTAGAGACAGGAAAATGAACTGAACAGTCTTCTTACCATCCCACATTATGTTCTCATGATCTGCAGGTTCCTTACCACATATTTCCAAAGTTCTGCCAGTTCCTCACCACACTTCTCTTTCTTAGGGTCAATTAATGACAGAAAATCGTTATAAGTCTGCCTTGTTGGAATATTTTTTATGCAGGAAATGGTAAAAGAGAGAAATAAATTAACAATTAATTAACATGACTTGGGCAGTTTTGACTTAGAAGGCAGACACTGTTCCTACTTACATGTATTGTAGGTTGATGTTTTTCGCAAATGCCTGATGGGACACAAATCTTAAGCCTGAATCCACCACGGTCCTGTGAAAATACATAAAACAGTTATGTACGTTATGTATTAAATGAAATTAGTATTTCATTTAAAATGTAATGGAAAGCATATTGATAATAATGGTTGAAATAAGAGTGTGGATCATGTCTCAACAAGGCTGAACTGCAAGATCTACAACTGTCCTCTATTACACACAAAGTCAGGCCTGCTCTCTGAAGAGGTCAGTATATGGTTCTATAAAAGAAATAAAGAAAAACCAAATTTATTAAGTATGTATCCCAAATACTCACAGATTTTTAAGTCCAACATAAAATCCAACTTCATTGTCATTGATACTTTCTAATTTTTCCTGGTTTGCGATGAAACTGTTGAAAAAGCAAGACAGAAAAATTAGGAAAGTGAATCCTTCCATGGCTTTTGACTGTTCAGAGATCAAGCACTGATGTCTGAAAGTCAGCAGTGATTGCTGACCTACGCAATTAACATTAAGATCTTGTTAGAGCACCTTCAGAGTGAAAGTGCTCCTAAAATATATCCCCATCATTTAAATGGCACTTTCTGGGACAGGGCTGGAGGAGAAACAGTTGAGTTTTACACAGGGGAAATGAAAACTTGCTCACCAAGGAAGCAAATTACCCTGAAGGCACAGTAAATAAAGCTTCATTACAGTGCTACCAAATTCCAGGACATACTTCCCTACCTCACAGATGTCATCACAGCAAAAAGGCCAATTTTAATGGTGGCAGTGGAGTTACTCCCACTTACTGAGGGGGGATCAAACTGCCCTAGCATTTTTTATCATGCTGTTTACATCATCGCTTCTTAAACTGATTTACTCCCTGCTACAAAGTTAGCTTCAGTTCTATTTATTTACAAGGTGTTGCTGTAGGAAAACTGAGAAAAGGGATGCTATACATCATGATGTGACATGTACAAACAGAAATTAAGAAAAAAACATCATAGTATACCAAAGCACTGAATACACTCACATAACATGAATATCTCCTGAACCCCAAAAGGATGTGGGCATGCGAGCTGGTCCTTTATAATATCATCATGTGAGATCTATGAATAACCAGCGACATCCCACAGACTGGAAATTAAAATGTTTTGCAGATAATGCATGGGATGAATATAATCTGAAAAAAAGTCTCACAGTGCAAACCATTCAGTCTACGAAGAAGAAATTGGTGGAAACTGCAATTCAGCTGACATTATGGGCAGAAAAGTAAGCCTGATGTAAGAGATACCTTGCTAATGAGTCCATGCATTTCAAAAGACCACCCAGTCCCAGAAAAACTTACAGATTGGCTTGTATTTTCATGCATATCAAGGACTAACCAAAGATGGAGGTTTTCCTAAAAAGACAGAGTCTTTTTTTGCTATAATAAAACTTGTCTTAATTTTAATACTTAGTTTTTATTTAAAGGGAATTCTGGTGAACCGGAAAGAACTTACATTGCTTTCACAAAGGCAACCCATCTATCTCAGCTGCTGTGTTGGAGAAACCCACTGTGTGCCCAAATCCCAGCAGAAGCTTGAGAATCACAAAAGTTGGGTTGGGCTGTCCTTCAATGCTGCAAAGCTGATTTGGGCTACACTCCTGCCAAGAACCATGAAAAGCAAAAAGTTTCCCCTAATGGATTCAATGTCTCTTGGGAAAAAGAAGAGCAGTAAAAAGACAATGCATGACACTAGACAACACACATTACTACAGGATCATACAACACTTACTGCTCTGCAGGACATTTTAGGAGAAGATCAACACAGTGTACCCATTAAAAGATAATAGAGTCCTCCTTATTTTGTTTCCTTCCTCTTATTTTTTAAGACAATCTGATTTATTCTCTTTGGTTTATTAATCTGTTTTTTTGTTTGTTGGTTGGTAAATTTACGTATTTTGCCAAATAAAAGAAATTAAGTAGTTTATAAAAAACTACAAATTCTTCAATCTGAGAGTATTGCAAGTGAATGATCATACTTCCTCTGAACCTGGCCTGAAGAAGAACTCATGATTTAATTACCACCTTCACTGTCACTTGGACTTCATCATGCTAAAATAAAGCTATGCAAGAGTACCAAAGATACCTTCCTCATTCTGCTCTCAGTGTCCAACCAGCAAGAACCCTGTTAAGACTAGAGAGAGACAGGGAAAAAACAGAAGAGCAGGAACTGAAGAAGATGGACAGAGAAACAGGGAGAAGAGACTCGGAAGAGTAAAATAAAAGAAACTAAGTGACTGGTTTTGCCAGCTGAAGATTAAGCCATCAAAAAACCTCACTCTAACAAACACTGCCGGAACACAGATCCATCACTTAAACACACTTATCACCCATCCAAATCTGACATTACAATTTTAATCAAAAAACATTTAACTAGAACCTCCCACTGTGAGAAGCTCCAGAACTTGATGTAACTTACAGTGCTACACAGAAATATATTAGCATATTACATCCTGTGGTAAGCCTCAGCCAGTGTAAAACAGCTCAGCTCTGAAGTCAATGAAGCTACCATAATTTACATCAGAAGATTTGAGTATGAGCACACAATCTATATAAAAAGATCAGTGTTAGTCCATTAGAGAACAAACCAAAAGGATGATATTTGGGAAGAAGAGGCATGAATTTCCAATCTTTTTTTCCCTTTTCCTTCTCTTGAAGGAAGTTGAGACCCAGAAGAAATTCTGGCTAAGTGCAACCAACTCAAAACAATAGCTGGTCTGCAATGCATTTGTAGAAATACTCGTAGGACAGAATATGACAGGAAAGCAAATTTCACACAGTTGGAAATCCTTGAAGAAAGAATAGGCAAATGTAATTTACCATAAGCAGGTCACGTCCTCTTACACTTCCTCACTTGCTTAACAAGTCTGTTTTAAGTTAAGCCTCTGCAGCTATTTCATAGCAGCAAGAAAGAAAGGAGTTCAGCATGTAGCTGTGCGCTGTAAGAGGAAGTTGCTCTTCTGTTTAATTGAGGGAGGTTTGAAATAAAACTTCTCCATAACTGAAGTCTATTTTTACCTTCTTCACAACTACTGTACCTTGATGTTACTTATCATCAAACATTAATACTCTAAAAGCTCTGACTTGCAGTGGGCGACACTGGGAAATGTAATTTGCCTGCCTGCCCTTAAGAATATCCACCCTAGTCTTTAACTGAACATTTTTATTGTAGCACAGAAGAATAACATCCTGACTCACTGCTGGCTGAAGTCACGTGAAGAACTTGGAAGCTCCCACTGAACATTACAGTAAAGCGCAGCGCCACAAAAACCTGTCAGTATAGTACCCAGTCGGATCACACATATCAGCTCACAAATACCCCTGCCTCTAAACCAAGCCATTGGTTGCCTGCAGTACCACCATTCTGCATCTCCTTCATGAATCATCAGTAAACAATATTTGTTTTCAGGCCTTTAATTTCATCTCCCTTTTGTAAACCACTGATTACTTCTAATAAAGGCATTCAGAATCAGAGACCTGCTGACTGCACATTGCAACCTACTATAACACATTCATCTCAGTACACTTCAGCAGCTATTGAATAATGTCACACATTTATATTTCACCACTTCTGCAACATTCTCAAAAGGATATTTTAAAATCCTATCGTAAAAGAGTTAACTCCTCCAAATAAGTTCTCCTTTAAGAGGATGGTCTTCACTCCTGATCATTATACATATGAAAGACTACAGATATAGTGAAGCAACCCCTGAACCACAAGAGCATGAGAAGGCAAGTTCTGCTCTTTAACGAGGTTAGGTAACTTTGTGCCTCAGTAGCTTAAATAAAGATTTCACTCTAACTTTCAAATCTTTTTCTTAACCTGAAAAAAAACTGCTCAGCAGAAGCATGCCTTCCTTACTATTTTGATTTACTCTATCTTCTCCGGATTCATGTATGTTAAGGTACACTACTCCATTTGGAGCTATTGGGACAGGCTGGAAAACTGGCACACACTAGTCTTAACAACATAGATGCAAGCAAATAACACTGTAATTCAGCTCCAGAAGGATTTCTGTTGCCAGAAAAGTCCCTTTATGGGAAGCATATTTTCTTAACACTCCAAAAAAATAAATCAATTATATGTCCAGATCTGATTCACACAGTTGGGAAAAAAAGTTTTTAAAATTAATAAACATTCCCTGGTGAAACTTTTGAACTTTGGGAAAACTATACTCCAAGTTATTTTTTCACTAAATCTTTAGGGAAAAACGCAGCACACTCCAGACATTGAACTGTCAGTAGATGAATTACCATTTAACGACAGGTCACGTATGTCCCTAGTCTAGACTCCTGTGAGAGCTGTATGGTACCATTGACAATTAAACACTGCAAAGTTCTCTAGAACTGTATTTTCTTACAAAGTCAAATGTCAGACCAAGTTCATCAAAAAGTATGCTAAAACTTAGGGGCACCTAAAACACCTGGGCTGATTTATGGTTATGCATCAAAATCATGCAAAACTTGTAAGCTTTACAAAATACTTGATGAAACTTAGCAGATTCAATTGGTTTCATTTGCAGCCTCTCTGAAATTAAATTTAAAATACTACTCAAGGGGTGTGAACTCCCATAGTTTGAAAATGAAGCATAGAGCTGCACAATGATGCATATCAGGAATGCCAGGCTTCAGACAGATGTAGGGATCAATGACATAATCTCTAGTCAACCAACAAATTTTTCTACATTAGATCAAGCTCCCCCTATGAAGGAAATTAACAGCAAGCAGCGAGCATGATACAGACATCTAGTAATGACAAGTTCTCTGCAGATATATGGCTTACTCCAATTACTTTGTTCTGTTTTGCTGTCTCCATCTGGTACCATCAGTGCCAGATTTCATACAGCCAACCTCAAGAAACTGAACTTCTACTCCTAAAAGAGCATGTCATAACTCAGGAAAGAGGCAGTGTGTCAAGTTTGTCCATCCTGGACTTACCTATTGTTCAGCAATTTTACAGACAGGTACTTGACTCCTTGGATGTCTGGTGTCTCCTGCCAAATTCTGAGCAAGTGCTGTGGTGGTATTGTTTTTTTTTAAACTGTGAATCACTCTGTATTTCACAAAGAGTGAAAAACTGATTGCCACTATCACAGGCTCCTTAAGTCATCCTTCAGGGTATTTTCTTCCTCCTATTTAGAGTATTTAAGCATGAGTCACAGAAGACTACAGGAGGTAGCTCTCCACGTGCAGTACAGCAGTTCTGCAGCTGACATAATTAAATCTGGGATCTTTCTTTACAGCCACAGGCACACCCATTTTTTTGAGCAAACCCTTTACTACACATTCAGATAATGCACTATTCAGAGCAATCTGGAACTCATCTAATGGTCAAGGTCACAAATCACAGTTACCTTCAAGAATTCCCTGTTCTTGATGTGCGGCTCCATCAACTGCCAAGAGACTGTGGGGCTCAGACATTCTGCTCCATGTCAACATGCTATGATTATCCAATTAGTAGTACACAGTTGCCATTGCGAATTGCTTCTCCAACACCATCACCCTGAAAAATTAGTGCCAACCCACCAGCTTGAAGCAGGAGAAAGCAGGAATTCAGTGGATATCCCAGTCCTGCTTTGGTACTGTAGGAGCAGATCCACACTCTTGCTTATGACTGCAAATCCCTGGGAAATGGAAAGCCGACAATATGCCAGCCAACAACCTTAGTTCCCTCTTTACAGTATGCAAACATGAAGGCAAAAGTAAAAATAAATAAATATGTCTGCAATGCAGAGTTTAAGGAAAGAGTTACTATATTTAGAGTCAGGGAAAACAAAACATAGTGCACCCCTGGGCCTACTTACATTTCTGGTTTGGCCTCAAGGTGTTTGTTCTGCTCTCTCCAAATAGCAGACGACCAAATCAAGCAAACTCTCAAGACATTTCATGAAGCTTTCCAGATTTAATATCCATGCCCTTGATGAGCTCCACCTTCAGAATTACTTTTCAAAAATGCATGTAAAGCTTATTTAAGTATTTTTTCCTTTTGGAAACCTGTCCTCCTCCTTAAGCTTCATGAAGTTCATACATCTGATATTTCACCAAGACATCAACTTTTGACATTTTTCCAGAGGACAACTGACAGCTACAGTCTAGTGTTTCCTTAGCAGTGATATTTTGGAAATGTTGATACTCCTTGATATAGACAGAAAGAAGTATCAAGTGGCCAGACAATAACCTATTTATTCAAAAAGGTATGTCTTAATTACTGACCTTATACTTACCTACAACACACATTTTATTCACTATGTATGAAATCGTCCCTGCAGATTGTTAGGAAGAGGCTTAAACTCCTGTACAGTCCTTTTATAATATATACATTAAAAATCACATAACATACAAAAGGAGAGTAGTAAATGTGGCTTTTTATCAGTTCTTGACAGAAAGCAGAGATAAGACCAATCTTTTTTATTATTATTTGGCTTTCAAGAAAGAAAGAGCACCTCAAACGAATAAATAAATACAAACAAATATATGTGACATCTCTTTCTCCTACAGAATCACTCAGTGTGGTGATTCTTCAAAGACCAGTAACACAACCACTCTTTTTCACCAGTTGCATCCGTTACCTTTGTAGCTGTCACTAGCCTTGATGTAAATGAGAATGACAAAACATCAGTAAGACTGCTCCTAACCATCCTTTATGTGAATCTTTTTGGGTCCCCCAGTGAATCAAAACATTAAAGCATCTTGGTTGATGTCAAAACCTTTGAATTGCATTCTTTACAATTACCCATGCTCAGGCAGTGACTGTGTGGAAGGGATATCTTAAGTGAGTTACACATCCTTCAGAGTTAGATAAGCACTTGTTGACATTATGCTTCACAGCATTTTAAATCTTTTTCCTAGCTCCAGGTTTTGACATATTGAGTATTATGTGATTCTTTGATTCAATGTAAGAAATTCCCTCTGAAATTCTCTCAGGATGGCCTTCACCTGACACGTATTCTTTCCACTGCTTGACATTAATTCCTGGCTATATTCAGTTTAAAATTACTGGCTCTAGGAACATCAAATACTCTGTTCAATCTGCTCTGATACTCACTGGAACATCAAGACATATATCCGTACCTGCTCCACTATCCACTGTCCTGTTCACTGCATGCAGTACACCCTATGACAAATAGATCAGAACGTAATACTTCCATATGACAGGGTGAAACTGCAAAACTTAAAGATATCTATTCAAGAAAATCCACCTATAGCCTGTCAATGCATTAAATTATCTGCATAATTTTACTCCTGACATCTCAAAGAATAATTATTTTTCCATAAGCCAGCAAAAATTTTCCTTCTTATGTTTTTATTTAAGTCTTGAGAGTCTCCATATGGTCATAATCTCTACCTTTTTTCTCTGCAATTATTGCACAGAGAACCCAATTGGTAGATGCTTTGCTGGTCCTCAAATGATACCATCTGCTGCCATGGTTCACAACTGATTTCCTATTCTCTTTCCTAAGAACTGTGAAGCATCTCATGTAGCCTTGACCACATATCTGTGTCTTCTTCAAAATGTATCTTGCTTTTAATGGAAAACATCATGAATACAACTTCACATTGTTACTGAAGCATTCCAAAAAGGCTATGGGCTGTATTTTTGACTTTCCATGATACTGCCACTATTGACATCTATCTCAATTTTCTAAGCCCACAACAGGCTGATGCTTTCTGTATGTCAACACCAATCTTACTATTTATATTTAACCCATGCATTTTTCAGAGAGCATTTCAACAGCATTACATTGTTTTTTTGTTGAAGCCTTTCAAAGGCACTTCACTTTTCCACGTTTATTTGCCCTTCACAGCTCTCAATTTCACTTTCTTTTACCACATTTATTTCCATTCTAGTTTCCACCCTGTATAGTCCATTTCTCATTTTAATTGGCCAATCTTTTGAATTTATAGCTTCTTCTATTAGCATTTCTAAAAAAACCACTTTCTTTTCACTTGAGGAATCCTGTTCTTCACTTAATATAAGTAGTTTCTCACTTGCACTGCATATATTAGCATAATGATGTGTTTATTACACTTCCTGCACATTTGTTAGTATCCAGAGTATCTCTAATACTAGTGCTGACTGCCACATTGCTGCCACTGTTTCCATAACTTTCCATGTTCTTGTTCTTAGTCAGTTTGATATTAGGAAAACTCTCCCTTGCAGTGGCACATGCAGACTAGCATCCTATATCTGTCTTTCAGGTTTCTTTTTGTATCACTGTTTGCTCTGCTGCCTGACATAGACGTATTGCTTCTTCTAGAGTGAGATCAACTTTATTTAAAAACCTACTTGTGGTTGTCTTTATTGTTACACTTAAGGAAAATACACTCTTTTGTATGCATTAGTTTTCCAATTTAATATCATTTCAAGCCTTAGATCATCTTCTCTACCATTTCCCCTTCAAACTAAACTCTTACTCTGCATGTACCTATTCATAAGGTGACATCTTTTGCTACAGTAGTCTTTAAACTTTTTCAGTATTTCTGCAAAGCTGCCTTCTCCTTATCCACCAATACTTCCACAGAGTTCTCCGTTTACCTTTACAGCTACTGTTCCCATCACTGCTTATGAGTAGAGTACTATTTTGCTCATCCACCAGCCTGTTTCTCCCTGTGGTTTTCATGAACACACCACAGCACTGCACACACCTTCTTCCAGCACTCCTCCAACCTACACACCTTTGCAGCATTCTCCCCACTCCAGGATGTGCACAGTGAATGAAGATTCCACTTGCAATTATACAAGATCAAGCAAACCAACCTCCAACTGTCAGCAGTAAACCTTACACTTCAGATAACCCCTGTGAAGAACAAAACTGCTTCAAAGTAAGCTGTCCATTAAAAGTTGTGAGAATATGCAGAAGTGCTCTACAGCTGTGCGTACAACCAGACCAAGAAAACAGAAGAAAAACTACCCTGTCTCCATGCAGACCTGAATGCCACTGGAGGGCTGGGAGAAACGTTCAGGGCAGGAAGGATCGACAGTCTTTCCTCCACACACACCCACCTCCAGGACAAGTGGTATCTATTTCTGCAGCTGTGCCACCTAGGTCCCCCAGATGGCACAGGCTCCAGGCAACAAGACAGTCACTGCACACAAACATGGTCTGGGATCTTCAGTGATGTCTATGGCAGAAGGAATACCCAGCATCAGTATTTTTCTATTTAGGTACCTTGATGTCATGTGGATTTGTGCCAATTCAAAATGTCTGTAAATTGCTTTGAATCTAACCTGAAAAGTTTAAACTTTTGTGTATGTGTGTAATACACAGTGTTCAAAAGATACTTATATTGTTACCACTCTAAACAGTAAACACTCCAGCATATGCTTAGTCCCATGAGCTTAACATAACTGCCCTTAGCAGAAGAGTACGGTGTATGTGTTTATCAGGTTAGGATCACAGTATGCATAATGTGCCCAAACCCTGTTTCTAAATATTAGGAAAAAGCAAGACTGGAGGGAGGGAGTGAGAGGGAGATGAATATGTAATAGACAATTCACACACCTGTGGGGGGGGCAGAATTTTATCTTCCTGAACTTGACCCATATTCACCAAACAGATTCACCTGCTAAAAAAAAAAAAAAAAAAAAAAAAAAAAAAAAAAGTGTCCATGTGAAGTAGAAGACCACAGATTTGGAAAAAAAAATGCTGAAAAAATGCTCCAGTGTCATCCAGGGGTACCAGATTCAATTCCTTCCTCTCTCTAAGGGAATGCGATCTCATGTCTCAGAAGATACCATACTATAAAGCAACCTGAGAGAGGGTAGTCTCAACTTTACCTGTTCATGCTGTTCTAATTTTTGCTGTAATTGAACACTCAGTGGAGCAGAAGCAGGACCCAGGTGTCCTGCTACACAAATAAGTGCCACAGTTGCTTAGCTAAATAGACTGTTCTGCACATTTAAATACTCCATGCCAAGTAAGGCAACTCAGATGGGAAGAATCAAGGCAAAGGCCAAACGTGTACACCGTACAGGACAGTAGCTGAGATTTGACATGCAAGACCTTTGTTTAGACCCATGGTCTACTTGAAGTGGAGCAGCTCATCACATGCGCTGCTGAAATGGTCCATCTGAGACCACAAAAACCTCTTAACTCCACAACTTGATCCTCCTCACTAAAACAAAGGTCTTGCTTTTTCCACTCCCAGTGGACAAACTCCCCTAGGTTTCCTTACACTCAGTGGAGAGAGAAGGGAATGTCTCCATCGGGTAATTTGCAGTAGGAACCTAATTTAGCCTCCTGAATCACTTCCTGGAAGAAGTGAGCTTTCCATTGCTGGCAGGAGAGTAGCCAGCTGAGTTAAGTACCTTTGTTACATAGTTCATGAGAAGTTGCCAGATTTTAAATGCTGAGGCCTGGGACAGTCCCAGACATGATTTATCAAGTCCAGCGCATGACACCCACAGCACATGCTGTGAAAAGTCCCCCAGTCCATGACCGGTAAGCCTGACATGCCCAGTATGGGCACATGATTTCTACACATATGCTCACTGTGCTGTCTGGCATTCAGAAAATCAGGCAGTTGTTGCAGAAGAATGAGAAAAGTCACGTCCTTCATATGAAACACCACATCTGACTGTGCAATGTGGGACATGCGTGCTTCACAAGATATCTGCTGAATACAGCCTTAATTATTGTTACATATACGGTTAGGATTAAAAAAAAAGGTAAGAATAATTTCATCTAAATCTGAAACTGGAAGTCTTTTGGCCCAACTGTCAAACCAAGAGGAAATATAGGTGACTTGCCCAGCCCGAAGTACAGCTCATTGTCAGACTCTCCCATTAGGACCTCTGAAACATTGCCATTTCATTGCTTTTCTGTTTCAGCAATGGACTAACTTTAATTACAGTTTTACCCACATCTGACAACTATATACAGTGAGACTTATATCCTCATTGGACCAGCACAAACTTCTGTAATGGCTGCAGCTTCTACATTTTTGTACACAGAGATGTAGGTTCATTTCAATACAGAACCATTTAAAGCCTTGTAAAAGAGCCCTCTAAAATACTTGATCTCAACTTCCTCTTGCCTCAACATATTCAGTCTTCACACAGTAGGAAAACACTTGAGTGCCAGGCCAAGATGCAAGTCAAAAACACATCAAATAATAGAGCAACAGGCCCATTCTCTTCCAAATTTAAAACAAGACAATGCTTGAATCAACTTCTTTTCATCCTTCACAGACATCCTCTAAACTACTCTACCCTGGTGAAACGCTAATTCCAGCCAGTTTTGTCACTGCCTTTAACAAGGCCAGAATCTCACCCTCGGCTTCCCCCTGAAATAAAAGGCACATAAGTACCTTGTTGGATCAGGACCAGCTGCTTTAGCAAAAGGCTGGTTCAAGTCACACCATTCAGAGATTACAATCTCTTTAAGTGCCTCTGAAAGTGCCTCGAGCCTTTAGCCTGCTTTGTTCCACTTTCTGTTACTTCTGCAAAAAAACAAAATCCACTTCTTCAAGCCTTGTCTAGGAACCAAAGAGCACTGATCCGAAATGTGATCTTCAAGAGTATATCCTACCGATGACGACACAAGCCAGAAACAGGAATAGCTGAATTGGTAATAATATATTTTTGTTTCTGCTATAATGTCTGTTGATGATCCAATTCAGTGCAGGTAATTTTTTTACAGAAAAAAAAAAAAAAAGCAGATTCACAACAGAATTTCCTTGGCATGGCTCCTTTCCCGTAAGTCCATTATGACTGTGCAATGTTACGGTTAATAGTACCTATGTAAAAAGCAGCATCTCCCTATGCATATTTCAGGAAAGGGAGTAGTTCAGTTTGCTTTTTGCATTTTCTGACAATATAGGTGACAATCAAACAGGAATTAAAGTGCACCCCAATTATATTTTATTTTAACAGCAGCTATGTGCCTATATACATCTGGATGAAGAGATCTTGGCAAACGTGAAGTGTCCAGTAAAAGAGCATATTCCCATTCCAGGCAGAGCAGGCTTTCAAACCTCTACAAATTTATTTCTCCATTTGAAATATATGTAAATCAATGGATTTATACAACGAGTGCTTCATTTTTTAAAGGACGGCTTTCAAAGAGAGGTTTTTTCATATGTAACAAGCTTAATATACATTTAACATAAATAAAACATTGAGACGGTTTTAGACTTCTCTGCTCCATTTTTCAGCTTTTATTGTTCTTCATTACCTGCTACAATCACCAAGCTTGGGCAAGGGTATTTGGATGTCCACCTTCATTAATATACTGTTAGACACTCATGCAGTGACAGATAACAAACATGGAAGAAAGGGAACTGCAATTCAGTGAGGGAGGTCCCTCTTACTTTAAAATGAAATTCAAAATAAGGGCTTTGTTTAGTTATGTACAAGTTTTTGCTTTACAGTTATATGGGATCTAAAATCTTGCTAAGCTACTTTCTCCCTTACACTGTCAGCATAAAAATAATGAAGAAAAAATAGAACCTGAGAAATCTGGAAAATGCCAGCCTAAAGATATCTCAGGCTGGCCTGCTGGGCCCTCTGTTTTCTCATTAGTATGGAAAGAAGTAGAAGTTTCTTGAAAACAATGTCTTCAAGACCATATTCTTAAATTCATACAAATAGTTTTCATTTTAGCATATAAATCCCAAACCTCTCTCAAAACTCTTGAGAACAGAGACATAGACATAGAGGGAGAGGGCAGTGTTTTGATAGCCTAGCCATGAGCACCTTCTGAAGGATGCTACCCTCCTTCAGCATAAGCTGTTTTGCCTCAGCCTGGTGGAGTCAGTCACAGTGGAGACTCCAAGGAGCTCCATCAGTCCTCATCAACTGGAATGTCAACAACTGAAATAAGCCATGTTTCTGGGAGAAAAAAAAAATAGAAAAAATAATGCCACTATACACAAAACTCAATGCTTTGTGATATTTGGAGTATTTTTAGACCCTAGAAATTACAAAACTGACTCTTTTAAAGTGTATATTCAGCTCACCTTAGCCAATTACCCACATCTTTAAAGGAAGATAAAAAAGATGAATTCCTAAAAGCAGCAATTATATCACCACTGTCCAAAACCCCTTTTATATTTGTAGCCTGATGCCTCGTGTTTTATTACACAATCCCAAGTCACCAGAAATAACTTTTCAATCCAGCCAAACCATGCGATGCTGCACAGCCAAAAGCTGTTTTGAGGAAGAAGGGGCTGGGGGCTGGAGGAGCC
The DNA here is from genome assembly GCF_963264785.1 of Psittacula echo. NCBI lineage: Eukaryota > Metazoa > Chordata > Aves > Psittaciformes > Psittacidae > Psittacula > Psittacula echo. The sequence goes on along the minus strand of NC_137742.1, from coordinate 44,341,782 downwards.
TTGTAGACAGTTTTATATTATATTAAATCTACAACAGCCTAGAAATCTAAAATGAAAAAGACCCAAAATAACAACAGCTCTGAGCTTCGTATGAATTTAAACATGCCTTTTTTTTTTTTAGCACAAGCTCACATGACTTGTTAAATAATTTACTCTATAAATTACTTATCCTGTCTTACTTATTAACAATTCTAGAGTGCTTTAGATAGCTCCAATAGAAATTTATTTTGTGGTTTTGAAATGTACGCAATACACAATCACCTCTCCTTTAATAGGCAAGAGCTTAAAAGTCACCCACTATTTTGTGGGCAACCAGGTCCTCCTGAAATACACCAATTAATTTCAAATCCCATTCACCTGAATACTCATAAGTCAACATATTAATGACTTGATATCAGAACTGTGAAACTAGGCCTGGAATATGCTTGCATTGCAGAAAGACACTCTGAAATCAAAGTCTTTGAAGAGTGATATACTAACAGTACATTTTACATAATAAGAAAGTATTGGCCCATCCTTTTAAAGGAAGTCCTGATGACTTTAAACAGTATTCATTTACTATTGATTAGTATTTTTGCTCACCCAGGACTACTTGTTTGCTATTGTGCCTACAAGGCATGAATTTAACAATACTTACATACTCCCTTTGCTCTCACCACTCTTGGTCCTTGGCTCTTAATGCAAGCGCAATGTGAGCTCGAATGACTGATACCATGATTTTAATGCAGGATCTCATTCTGGAGTTCAATTTATCTCTAATAATATCAAAACTACCAAACAATTACTACCATTCAGCTCTGTTATGATAAGTGATTTTAGCAATGGCACATGCTTTCCAGATAAGGAAAGCCAATTGTATGAACCTAAAATCTTGTTAGAACAGAATTTTCAAAATCTGTCTTTTATTTGTCTTAATAGAAAACTACACAAGAACAACTAGTTAGGGAAAAGGTAAGGAAGATGACTAAGAAAAGCACTAGGCATAAATACTTTTATGCCCTCCCACACCAAGTTTCATCAGCTGGCCGTCACAGGGCTGATGCAGAAGTGCTCAGGGTGTCTTTCCACTGCTGTTGGTAGATTTGGGTGCTGGATGCATCCAGGAATCAAGAAATAGCTGGACTGGGAGACGAGTGTTTATTCAGCTCTACGCTGCAATTTACCTACAGGTCAAAACAGAGCTGAAGCACCAGATATCTAGTGGTGGAGGCTACCCGATGTGTGGGACCACAGCTCTGTTACTCCGACCAGCACCACCCCAGCTTTCTCTCCCACCTCTCGAAGGAAAGGGGAAACCCTCGCTGCCCGCTTACATCCTGCAAGCTGTGTGCCATCCACTTGGCCCACAGCCAAGCCTCTGCACCACCGTGGGTTTCACATGCCTTCCCTAACCATGCAGTTATCCTAACACTCCAGTACACGAGGCCTCAGTGAGGATCTAGAGTCAGCCCACATGCCCTGCTTGCTTGTCAGTGTTTTGCCTGGGACTGCAGGATCCACTCCTGTCAGGAGCAGGTTGTGAGCAGCAAATGAAGGATTGCTTTCAATAGAACGCAGGAAATACATGGGAATAAATTACTAGAAATTAAGTGTCTTTTCCTCTTCTCTTACTTGTACCAAGAATGATTCTACCAGAGACCAATGGAACTGTGCTCCTCTTATCTACAACCCACATAATGAAAAATCAGTCCTGAAGCTTCCCAAGTAAAATACAGTGTTCTGGTCTCTTAAACTTGTTTCTTAGCTAGTATATTTCCACAGTCTGTATCTACATATTATAAGTGCTTCTCTGCATATTTACTGTTTACTGAGCTCCCACAGTGAAATAAAGTGGCAGCTAGTGCCGTCCGATTCTTAATTTATGCCTGTAAACTAATTAAAGAGTCTCTGTGTTTTATGTTGAAAGTACGCATGAAAAAACCATCCTAAATACGTGCAACAGCATCTCCTGAGAAATCCATGACTCAAAATTATTTTTAGATCACCAAACACAACAACGTGCAATGTCACAGAATGATACAGTAAAAATTCAAAAGAAATGCAAATACAGTGATGCTCAAAAAACACAGGAAAATGAACACCAAAAGCATCAGAGCAAAATTACTAGACATTCTTTAAGTTGATCATGGCTGGAATACATATTTGCATGTGTGTTTCCTCCCCTGGCCTTTTAAACAGAGTTAAATTCTAGAGGGGGATTGCTCTTTTACCTCCAAATTGAACATACTGGAAAATAGCACCAGCAAAGCCTACGAAGATAAGCAGAGATGCATAGCTGAAAGCAATTTTTTCTTTTCCTAGTGTAGCAATCCACCAAATATTAAACACACATCTAAAACAGTAACTGTTGTAACAGCAAGTCTGTTTCTTTACCACAAGTCCTAAAAGTCTACCAAAGGTAAGCCATGTATGAGAAGTAGAAATTCCTGTCTCCAAACACACATGGGGGAATGCAGCAAATTGACTTCAGCAAACTGCAGAAAGGTAGCCCAAAGGGTATGGTTTAATCTAAAATCATTCATTATTTCACAGTATATTATTTCTAAAGGAAATTGGAAAGGAGAAGAAGGATGGAGAATGCAAACAGTAAATGTAAATCTGTATAGAGCTGGGGGGAAGTATTCTGATATCTTTTTCATTAAGTGTCACGGAAAACAATCCAGAAACCATAGGGTTTGGAAAATATGGAGATAGACGTAACAGCTTGAGAAGGTTTTCTTCCCCAGATCTATCATATGCAGGTCCAGTGCCCAAATTTTTTGCTCAAGAGCCTTTGCAGCTTTTCTCTGGCAGCATCTGTGGATGCCACAGAGCAGACAGCTGTGAAACGATGCAGGATTTAAGAAGCAAAGCTACAGAACTCTCTCACCGAATATCATATGCAAGCAAACGAGGATGGAAGCAACACATGGGTAAGGCAGAAATTAAAAAACAAACAAACAAACAAACAAACAAACAACAACTTTCTGCAGCTTCCTCACTATTAATAAGGGTTTCCTAATCCTCTAGCATTTGCTGGAGACAGCACAATGCTCATTCCTCTGCAGGCTTAGTATTTCTCCTTCCAGCCATCTCACTGAGAAGGGCAAAGCAGGCTCGCATGCCTATGGGGAAGATAGTTTGCTGTCCCTTCCACCAGAATCTGCCGCATCATCTCCCTTTCTATCCTTTATTTTTGGTTGGTTGACCGTGAGGATTTTTTTAACAGAAAAAGCGTACAGGAGAGATAGGGAGGGAGGGCGGGAGAGAGCCACCCTCCAAAACTCTCGGTTCGCAGGAATAAACACAGGGCGATAAAGTACAGGAATTAATAAAATAACACACACACACACACACACACCCCCTTCCAGATCAGCTGCGGCCGCAGAGTGAGATCTGGGCGATGCGCTCCGCACGGCCAGTGCCAGACCACGGCTCGCCGTCCCGATCCCCGGCTGCCCCGCGGGATCCCCGCGCCGATCTGCCGCCGCACCGCCCGTCCCGCTCCCCGTGAACCGCATCGCGGGCCATTAGGATTCATCACCTTCAGTGGGCTGGCAGCGGAATCTCTCTGAAGTCTCGTTCAAATTAAATCACACCCGGCCGTCAGGCTTCCTGCCACCCCATCTGCCCGCGGAGCAAGTGCCTTTCGGCACGGTTGAGTTCCCTGCCGCTCCCTCCCGCAGCGTCCCCCAGACGCCCCGTCCCGCCAGCCCCTGCTCTCGGGCCGGACCGTACTCACATCTCGGTGACATTGTCGCCGTCGGCGCTCCCCTGCGGCACGGGGAAGGAGGCGATACCCGGCACCGGCTCCGCGCACCAGATCCGCCAGGAGCTGCAGCGGCAGGACGCGGGGCAGCCTAGCGCGCCCCGCCAGCAGCCCAGCACCAGGCAGCACAAGCCCCACAGCCGCGCCAGGCCGGGTCCCGGCCTCCGCCGCCAGGACACCATGCTGACCCCGCTCACTCCAGCGCTGCCCCGACGGCCTCCTCCTGCTCCCGCTGCAGCCGCCGCCGCCGCCGCTGTTGCCGGAGCGCACGCCCGCAGGGTGCACAGCCTTCCGCGGCTCAGGCGGGCACCCCGCGACTGGGGCTCACATGGGCGCGCCGCAGCCACTGCCGCAGCCACAGCCGCCCCGCGGCGCTGCCCGCCCCGAGGACTCCGGGAGGCGGCGGGAGCTGGGGCCGGACGCTGCGGCGGGTCTGAGGCTGAGAGGGTAGAGGGAGCCGCTGGCGCGAAGCGGCACCTGCCCCTGGCCCCGCGGGCTGGCGGGCGAACAGCGGCACCGCCTTGGTCCTCTTGGCGGCTCCCGATGATGCTGCAAAACCCACGGAGCGGCGGGGGCAGGTGGCGGAGGCTGCGCTGCTACCTGCGGGGGCTCGGGCAGCCGCTGCCCGCCGGAGGGAGGGAAGGAGAGAAAGAGGGAGGCACAGCCCTCGGCAGCGTCGGCGGGGCTCGGAGAGCCGTGCTCGCCTCTTTACGCACCGTCGCCTCCTCCTTCCAGTTGATAATAAAGCAGCCCCGGCTCCTGCTCCAGCCCAAGCTAGGGAGCTGCCGGCAAAGTGACGTGAGGCTGACGCAGAGAGGGGCAGAAACTCCACAAAATGAGCCTGAAAACCGAAAAAAAAAAAAAAAAAAAAAAAAAAGAGAGAGAGAGAAGGGGAAAAAAAAAAAAAAGACAAAAGCAACACGGGCGGAGGGAGGGGGAGCGAAGGGAGGGTGACGGAGAGCAGATACCAATAGGCACTCTGCGCCTGAGCCTTCAGACGCTCTCACACACGCTCACGCGCGCGCGCACCCCGCCGCCGATGCGGGCTGGGAGTCCCGCCGGGACGCCTCGCCGAGGGACCCCAGGCGTCTCCGCCAGGGCGAGACCTCCCCATCGCGGGATAACGAGGGTGTTGCGAGAGCCCCGGGAGGCGGTGGACCCTGAAAGGCCCCCCTCGAATCGCCTTGCCCTTCCTGGCACGGCTCCGCAGTCGAGGACGTTGCCTTTCCCTCCGCCACCCCCGGGGTGCGGGCTTTCCGCAGCAAGGCTGGTGCGCGGAGCCTGCCGCAGAGTCGGGCGATGGGCGCTCCGCAGGCGCCACCGCGCGTCCCGCCGCCGCCGTGCACCGCGCTCCCTGTGACCCTATGGACCAGTGCCCTGCTCCGAGGCTCGGAGAAGGAGCAAGAAGTCACCGTTTCCCTGCGGTGAGCCTGTGGCTAGCGTGACTGACAGATGTTTATCACATATTCCCAGATGCAAAATAGCAGCAGATCTGGGGAACTGGACCTAGTGACAGTGTTCATCCTTTGCCGTTTCTGTCCTGATAAATGACAGGCAGTCCTGACTTTGTGTTTGCAGAGTGTTCAGTTGCCACTATACCACTATACCCAAAGTCGGTGGTGGTCCTTTCTTATCTAATTACTCAAGCTGAGTACTTCGAAATGAGTAAATCATGGTGAATTAAGAAAGAAACTCATAGCTGTACCTAGCTGGAACACTATCAGGCAATGAGTGAAGACTAGATAAAGAGACATAATTGAAAATATTGTCATTCATGGTGTCAGACATGGACAAAATTTAGTGGAAACATAAGTAAAATTGTTACATAGATACATTTCTTCAACACAGAATATATATCATCCTTACAAAGTTCAGCACTTCGTCCTTTCTAAATAAAACTCAAGGAAAATCAAGGAAGTCCTAACGAATAACAAAGCAGAATAAAAAAATGGAAGTACCATAAAAAATACTGTTCAAGTGAAAGGCATTTTGTCTGGACGTAATACAAAATTGGTAAAAAGGGCATTAATAGCTTTAAAATATTTCTCAAAATAGAAATACTCATAGAAGGATAACAAGATAAAAAAAAATTCATGGAATGACTTTCTACAGGAAAGTGTTTAAAAGAAAAAGACAGAAAAATTAATTGCATAAACTGCAATAATATTCCGCTTTCAAAAAACCTTGAGAAAGTCCTTGATGCAGGACAGAAGTGCAAAACCTTGTTAAGTTGCTGCAAATCCTGTATGACTGTCCTCCAGCCACATCTGCTTACAACTTAGAAAAATATGCTTAATTTTCCCTCTCTCCACCTGATGAACACAAAGACATCAGCTCTTTAAGGCAACAAATACTCATCATAATTCTACCAGTGATTTCATGACAATGAGCTCACAGATGTCTGATCAGATATAGGCAGATACATCTTATGTCTTTATTTTCTATGATTCTGGGTAACTGAGAGGTTGTCAAAGAAGTTTCAGATAAAACCATGCACTTGGATCAACTTGGTTAATCAGATATTTCAGTAGTGTGGGACGAGTAAAGTTCTGTATATGTGACCTTGAACTTGTAAGGACTGCAGGGTTAAGTGTTAAATAGCGCTAGAGCACACACTCAGAAAGGGGTGTCACCACTTGTTGTGGCAAAAGTCTGTTTACATTTTCTGCTACTCAAATATATTTCTCACAAGAGTGTTGCTGAGTTGTACAGTAATCAGGTCTTAGAAGGGCTAGGACTTACCCACATGGGTTTTCTGTGACAGTGCAAAAATGACCAGGTATGAAAACATGTTTGTAAAATACCAAATTCTGTTGAATGTCCTAAATCAACATTTTATCAATATAGATTGGGTGGAGAATGTAGGAGGATGACAAACTGAAAGCGTAGTATGCTGATCACCAGAGTTGACAAAATGAAAGCTAGGGAATAGTCCACCAAGAAATACCATTTCTGGCCTACTGGGGGAAACAGCAGCTCTTTCAATAGGCACAGCTAGATGCTCTGTGTGTTTTAATTCTAGGTTTACAAAAGGATAGCTGTTCAAAGAATTGCTGTCGTAAGTTGTGACTTCGTTTCTACATAGATAAGTTTTATTTATAAATGTAACAACATTCTTCTATGGTACTTCTCACAGATTAACAAAAGTAGAAAACAACTTCAAATACTCAAATACTTCCTATGAACCATTACTTAAAAGAGAGCCACAACTAAACCACTGGAGACAAGTAGCTTTCTGGTAATGCTGTAAGAGCAGTCATCATGCTAAAGATGGTACAACTAGAACAATGATGGAACTATGACTAAGCTATAGAGTGTGATGAGAGGGCTAGAAAATATGAATTCAATCTTAAGATTCAAAGGCCGCTCTTTCTTCAGTGGATGAAGGACTTCAAGGAAGTACAATAACACTCCTGAAATATGTAAAAGGGTACGAAAAGGGACAGGTAATAATTTCTTTCCTTGTCTGTGGGATAGGACAATAAATAATGTTCTTGATTTACAGCGAGGAAGATTCATGTTTGACATCATGAAAACCTTTGTACGGAAAGGACACTTAAGCATGACAAATATATCACCTTGGAGACTACTGGAATCTTGAGCAACAGAGCCTTCGTAGAGCAGGTGAGGTGAGCCTGTAGAGCAGGTGACATAGAGTCTGATTTACCTTAGGCAGGTGGAAACAAATTAATGACCTCCCAGAGATTCTGTTCCCTTGCAGTACACATTCATTTGCCCAACTTTTTCACTGATGGGCAGTTATGAAAGCACATTCATCTGAATATATTAGAAACAAAACCTCAAGATGCTGAAATACTTAGTTTTTTTTGAAATTACTGTCCTGAAATTGAGTTTGATATCTCTGAAACTTTAACTCACACACTATACATAAAGTGTCTTTATATTATAGCATAGGGATTGTAGCAAATATCTGAAAAGATGCACATGTGGGTTTCTGGAAAAGAGATGGAAGCCTTAAAGAATCCCTTGAGAGTACTGTTATTTAGGTGGAGGAATAAGACATTATACTGGAGGGTCTGGGAAAAGATAAAAGCCATGTCATTTGCATGTGTACTAGGTTATCCTTATCCAAATAAGTGCATACAGACAAAGCAGTCTTACCAAAACTGCATAGAAATAAACTGCTTGCATTTTGCTTATAGTTTGGGGAATTTTAGCTGTTATGCAAGGGAGAGCTTGGACAGCTCATGGGAACTCCTGATTTTATCAGAAACATTTTGTTTTACAGAGAAATATCCTGATTGCCATGAAACTTTACACATTAAGATTTTCTGACATTCAAGCTAGAGCTATGATCAGAGACCACACGGCTGCACCATGACCTACAGCAAGCATATGAATTCTAATCTCCAGCATCTGCTGGGCTCGTAGCTATTCCAATACGTACTTGCCTCTCTTCCCTGAGCATCCACAACTTTTCCGTCAATGACAAAAAGCAGCCTACACACAGTTCTTTTCTGAACTTCCTTCAAACATGGGGCACTTTCCTAATGTCCTAGCTCCCTCTGAACACAAAGCACTCTCTGAATGTCCTACCTTTCTCTGAACACGAGGCACTCTCCAAATGTCCTAGCCTGAGTTTTGCTATTTCCAGTGTTCCACCTATTTGCAGATTTATCTAGCTACTTGATCATAGCTGATTTTGCACTCCTGAATAATAGAGGCATTTTTACCCATCTTTTTCAAGCACAGTTCGGCGTCAACTTCCTTTAAAATGAAGTTGAATCCTGCCACCTTGTGCTCAAGAAAATTAGCACACCTTTTATTTTGGGAAGGAGGGATGGAGAAGGAAAGGGGAAGAAAAGTTAACTGTTACTACCATGTTTCTAATAAATAAGGAATTAAGTGAGTGCCGGAGGGTTTAATGATTGCGTCCTATTTGATATTGCCTGAGATGGCTACCTGGGACATTTTCAGAAGGTCAACCTCTCTTCTAGGGGCACTGTTCACATCACAAAGTATTACTTTTCATATCCCCCCGGGGTTTCAAAGCTGTGGCTGCCCTCATGATCTAATGATGGCAACATACCCACCCAGCGTAGGTTCCATAGCCTGTGTCTCATGGCTGGAAGTATTAATCACAAAGCTCCTGTTAGCCCTTGGTCACAATTGTTTTCTGTGAGAGCAGTGCTGCTTGTTTTCATCAATAAGCAATCATATCATAGTGTGGAAGGAAGGACCCTCCTTTTTTATAAAAAGAAGTAGCATTTTTTGTGGGAGTGGTACAAGTAATAATTGTAAGGAGCACAAATCTCCCTTTTTTTTGCTGTAATCCAAAGCAGCACTGTTGGGTTTTTTTCCAGCTGTCAGGACTCTGTAAGTAGCTTTCTGGTAATATTATGAGAGCAAACATCATCCTGAAGGTACTAAAACTAGAACAAAGACTTGAAAAGGATGATTTCCTCCACCTTCTCTCTGTGTCACTGCACCCTCCTACCCCTACTTCAGTCTATTTAGTCTACAGCTCTTTTAAGTCTCCCTGCAGCCAGCCAAACAGGACTGTTGTTGATTCTGCAACTACCATTTACCACCATAACAGCCATGAGCAGAAATAAGAAGTCAAACTGGTAGAGACCTAAAAAGTAATAACTTAATTGTTTCTGACTGATCGATTTAGGACTGGGAGATCCTGGTGGTCAGTACTGCGGCTGTAAGTACAGGCAATTCTTCCACTTATCTTACATATAATATACAGTGAATAAGTCTGATTGGTAAGTCTAATCTCCTCCTATTTGAAAGTCATGTATATTGGAGCATTCTTTTTTTCTTTTTCTTTTTTTTTTTTCCTAAAGATGATACTATATACATGTAGTACTTGTTAGCAATTTCTCTTTCTTTTTTGACTGAGTGTGTCTACTGATAATCTACAGGCATCTGGACAGCTGTACAACAGAAGACATTACATGACATTAACTATTTTTATATTGAGCAAGAGGAAAACAGGAGAATTGTTACAGAAGGCCTGCAAACTTCTTTACAAAACAGTCTCAGAAAATGTCTGTCTTTTGCCCTGTTTATGAATCATCTCTTGACGCTGACAAAATTCCTTGCCACCCTCTGGCTTGACTGAGAAAACAGATTGACAAGTTTGCTGCTAAGCCACTCTGCTGTCATCCAGAGGCTTTTCTGTTCAAGTTTAATTTCAGGATTTAGTCTTGAGTGGGAGCTATGCAGATCCCTTTGATTAATACTTTTTCCACCCTGCTTGCTCGCTCTCTCACTCACACACCACACATCCCCCAACTATGGATGAAACCACTCCCTTGATGATTATTTTCTGTGTCTCCCACAGCCTTTGCTGGCCATCAAGACATTGTGATCTTTTCCCCATATCCTCTGGAGCCTTTTCCTCCTGACAACACTCAGATTTGGTTACAGGGCAGGAGGGATTCTCTTATATAATATTCTGTAGGTTTCTATGATACTTCCACTCTGTTTCCCACAGCAACCACATGGAGCAGGAGACATTTTAAGCTCTACCATCATCATCAGTTACTAATCCTTGTCACAAGATTCAGATAACATTGGTTCTTCATATTGTCATGTCCAGCTAAGTCAGAGATGTCATTTGGTGTCAGTTTTCTGAAGTTCAAACAAGCAACTTGCTTTGCGGCTTGATATCTGGATCAAAGAATGTCATACAAGTTCACAGTCTGAGAACATTTGGGTTTGCAACATGTTAGCATAAACTAATCTCAGTATTTTTGGTACCTTCGCCAAACCTCTAAGGCAGTGCCCAGCTGCCTCACTCAAACAGACATTACGTGCAATTCAGCTCAGGAAGCAGTGTCTGCTGCCTGTTAACAGTATTCACATTCATTTAAATTGAATTCACCTTACAGCTTAGGTTCTGAAGCTGAAGTCAGTGAAAGAAGGATTCCTACTGCCTTAACTGAACCATATCTATCCTGCACAGCTTAGTCCTTGGCAGTTAAATGTTGTTTGAGTTGTACTTCTTTGCCTTGACCCTATGTTCCATCTGTTAACCTGAACTGATAATGCAGCAAAAGTTATACCTACTTTCAGTGGAATTTCCTTGAGTTTTCAGATGTATGAAAATTCTCATTAATGTGCTGCATTCATGCCCAAAATACTTCATTATGTGCTCTTCCCATGTTGCTTTTATTTTTTTCCATATTGCATGTTGATGCCTGAGCTTTCACTAAATATATTTTTCACTTGAACATTTCTTGCAAGAATTACAGCACAGAAAAGGAGAGAGGGAAAGAAAGGGATGGTTATTTCTTACTCACCTCTGTCAATGCAAATTGAAGATTAAGGTTTGAGGGTTTTGCTGTATTTTTTTCTAACACTTTCAAAACCTAAAACCAAAATCTGAATTCCAGTTAGCTGCATTATTTTTTTGTAAGGGCATGATGTCCATCCGTACACCATCAATGCGTCCCTGAGTCCATTGGTCTTTGGCTTAGAATGTAATTTCATATAAGCCAAGAGTGATTGCTCAGTCTTTCTCTGCTCACTAGCAGATTTAACTAGGCAGATTTCTGAGACCCCGCCATGAGCCAGCCCCAGTTGCCCTTCCAAGCACTGCTTTCCACTTAATGACTCAGCTGCTCCAGCTCTTTGGCTGGATCCTTGCATCTTAGGATGTTTCACTCATTCCAAATGGAGTAGGCAGATTTTAGTAATCTTTCTACAAGTGGCAAATTGCAGAGGAAATTAAGGTCCTTCTATTGAGCGTACCAATATAAAGCATTTAGATTTGGTTTTGCTCCATCATTTGCAGTTTCATTACTCATGCTACCTGAAGGGTAACTTCTCTCTTCTGACTCTGGTGCATTGACTTGTCATTTACATAGGCAATGCTTGTTGGGATTTGTTCCTGTCAGAAAAAATGGAATGAAACCTCTTCTCTTTCTTCTGGGCCTCTATTGTCATATCCCACAACTCATAGGACTTCTCTTAAACTTTTTAGGTAAATACAGATGTATGGGTGGAGCAACGGCCAACACCAGTGGCACATCATCAGCATCTCTCAGGTGTTCACCAAATATTTTATCTGTCCAGTTATCAGGGATTTCAGTCTATCCCCACTGAAGAAACAACCAGATGAAATAACAGGAGATGAACTCACCCTGTGACAGGGAAGGGGGAACACCTACTGTGCATGCACACATAAGAGATTAACTCTGCATTACATAGATTTAACTTATTACCTGAAAGTGCCACTAGATGCTCCTCTTTGCCTTGCCTATGCGTCAAGAATTCTCTGATTTTGTTAGAAATTTGGTCCTGCACTTAGAAAAGAAGCTGAAAGCAAGCCAGAAGTTATAAACCTGTTGATATCAATCCCAGACTATGCCTCTTTTAATCGGTTTTGAAGACCTGTCCTGGAGAATGATCATCTTCTGAATGAGATATATTTTCCTTAGCAACAGAGAAAAGCTGTAGGGGCAGGATTCATCTGATTACATACAGACATTCACAGTATAACTCTTATATTCCTTTTGCATTTAGTAGGGAGAAATGGACAATCCCTGACATATATTGTCCTACAGTAATATCAGAATAGTTTGGATAGGTCATGTTCTGAAAGCCCCTGTTTCTCCACTGACTTCAAGGTGATGTAGAAGTTTTCATTCCAGATATGTATATTTAAGTGGACACTGAGCCTGGAGGGATTTCTGCCTTTGAAAGATCCATCGAGGAAATCTGCTGATGTTCCTGTACATATTTGGAGAGTACAAGTGCTACAGACAAAATTACCTTGACTCGGTCATACTGCCCTGCATAAAGATATTTCTTGATTACATGCCTTGGCCATCTTTTATTTCTGTCAGTGAAGTACAAAAGGCTTGGAATAGCATTCTCCAGAAAAACAGTGAACAAAATCCCCCTCAGTTTACGTTTGTCATATTCCAATACAGCTTGTACATCTACACGGTTAATTTCATTGACTAATACCCAGTGATACGTGGTTTTCATCTTTATTCAAGCAGATGATTGTTTCTTCAGTATGTCTACATGTAGTGGAACTATTTTGCCCACTGTGTAGCTGTTCAAGACACATACACACCCCTTTAATTCAGACCAGGTTTTGCCTTTGGGATCTGCCCCTGGGGGCTCTGATGATTTTGTAATCATCAGGGTAATTGATTGGACTTTTCCTGCTGAATCTCAGCTACTCAAATCCTTCACCCTCTCCTAAGCAATGGCATTGTATACCCGCAAGAAGCAAAGCCAGTTCTGAAATTCATGTCTAGGATCATGTAAAGCTCACCCACTCCTGTTTGATTAATTTACCTACTGTAATAATCCTTCCTTCTCATGCACAGTCCTGACCAGTGTTAAAAATCCCACAATTCTTGTGGTACAGCATTTTGTTATAGCACCTATAGTCAGGATGAGACACCTCGTGTACACCGTTCTTCTTCCCAGCACGACTGTGGCTCATTAGAATTTTGTGCAGCCACGTCAGCCAGAGATTCCTCAAGTATTTTGAAGCTAACAATAACTTTCTATAGTCATGGTTCACACATGGCCAGAGCTAGTTTATGTCCTGGTTTTGCCTTTTAATGCAGATACAGGTTACTCACATTTGGATGTACTCTCACTTTTGGCATCCCCAGTTGCTGAGCCAGTCTAGATCCTGCTGCAGCTACAGGGCTTCCACCAAGTCCAGGACAGATATCTCTGGCTTTGTCACTGCTGCTCATATAACAAGGTTTGGAGGCTAAGGTGCTTATGTTCAAAAACAGCAGTGATTTTTTTCCATTGTATCTTTAAGGAAAAGGGTCTCATGTCCTATTTTGCGTTGCATATACCCACATTAACTCTTCTGGGGAGGCTCAGGAAAAGTCACTGAGATCCAGTTTAGTCTTCCTTGCCATTATTATTTATTATGTCTTGACTAGATATGTTTCATAGAATGGCTTCTGCAGATTAGTACCTACAGTTGTTTGGGTTCTTTTTCCCTGAGATGGAACAGAGAGTTGAAGAGATTCCCAGGGCTTCACTCACACACATATTCCAGTCATAAGAGTCTGTAGGACACATAGAATGCCTTGCTTTGCTGTTTGAACCGAGAGCAATATTTCTTGAAAGACAGATGGCCTGATGGTTAAAAGGTTAAAAGCTTTGTTAAACACGTGTGTGCGTTTCCATTGATTGTGGATTTGATGGTATTTAAGTGTACTTTGAAAGGAAACCACTGATATAGGGCCTTCTCCTTGTCATCCTTACTCAATCCCAGTGTGAAACAGCCTAACAGATTGTCAATTTATTAATTGACCACAGAGTGCGGGCTAAACAACTGAAGTACTTGGGTGGTAATTACTGTGGTTTGATAAATCAGGGCACATGAAAGTTCATTGCAGCTTCAAGTGTAACTTTCAGTCTGGTGAGAGAACTAACGAAAATCTGGTGTTGAGTTTGCACAAGATGTATGGCATAGCTGAATGCAAAAAAAAAAAAATCGTTATTACTTCAGGAGCTCATTTGACTTGGCAAGACAAAATAAACTTAGCCACTTGTGCAAAACAGTGTCACCATTCTGAAAAGCAAGAAAGGAAATACTGAGAGTATAATCAGTAAAATGATAGGCAATACTTAACATCAACATTAAGGTGATAAGCAAATCACGTAAGTGTTTAAAATCTTGTAGGATTGCCTGATGTTTGCGGTTCTCTTTTTGACCTGATGTTAAGAGAAGTTGTTTGCCCTGCTTACTCAGTTGTATAAAAAAGGTATTTAATTTTAAAGGCAGGAGATGTAAGAAGTAAATGTAAACAGTGGTAGCAAAGATGATATATAAATGATGGTATAACAAAATGAGTTTGTGATTCAATTATTGACAGATTATTGTTATGATAAATATGTAAAAAATATTTGTTTACCGTGAGATATACTCATTAGATTATAAATATATAAATTTATAAAGCATATAAATCTTTGTAGTCTAAGAAGCCTATATAATAGATTTATGACAGAGATAAATAGTATGGCAGCGCTATCCCAGCAGACATTGGTCCTGCCAGTATTTTGTAAAAATTATCTAAGATTAACTCATGAAGTGTGTTATTTCTGTCAACCTAGAAATGCAGACCACAAGCACAAGAATTGAAACGCTTTACAGTTGACAAAACAGAAATCATACGCTTCTGCAAGCAAAGCAGCATCCATGAAAATGTTTTTTGACTGTTCTTGCTTTTGAATTAAGTTCCTGTTCTTGAATATCCAGGATGATTCCTGAGACTTCACAGGGGAATATGAAGAACAATGTCTTGATTAAAAATATGCACAAAAGTGAAAAAAGCAGGCTGTCTCTTATTAAAATGGATAGGATTTTTTCCACTTCCTAAGGTACAATGGTTTTGTGGCATCACCATGTGCATTAAGACAATCGTCTGCACATCCTGAGCATTATCCTTGCTGGTGATTCAGTTAAAGTAAGCAGGCTGTACAACTGCCACTAAGGAAGACTTGGAAAATGTTGAACAGAGCATATGCTGGGGAAAGAAAAAAAAAAGTATTGGAAATGCCTCCTCCTTGAGCCTAAACACAAAAGGACTACAAAAAAAATTAAAAGCATCTCTGATGACTTACAAAGAGACCTGGACACAGAACACAGGGTTGGCTGAAGTGCATTACTAGACAGCATTCAGCTCACAAGAGGAGGGAGGAGCAAAGAGATCGTTTGCCTCAGAGTGATAATTATTAGGCTATAGGATGGTCTCCCGGGGGAAAATTGCTGGAAGCACAATACTTGGCACATTTAAAATCACATTAAATAAAGTACTAGAAACTCTACTGTAAGGAACAGACTTTCACTGGCATGCTAATATCCTAATCTTGTACCCTACTGGTGCACAAAATCATAATATCTGATGTCCTAATTTCCAAACCTGTGACCTAACACTTCTTTTTCAAGACATTTCCATGTTTACATAAATACAGAGTTGGCTCCTGGGTTGCTTGCCCTTTCGCTAAATAAGAAGTTTTTGGAAGGAGGTGGATTCTTTTGAGGTTTTGCATGCTTTTTGACTGCAGAGTATGACAACACTGAGAAATGCAAAATTACAAGAAAATACAGCAGCGTTTCGGCCAATGCTTAAAGGAAAAAAAGCAAATTATAACAGTAGTATGCCAGCTGTAAACAGAAGAGTAACACTGGAGCATTTGTAATAGAAGCCTGGGGCACCAAAGTCAGGTTGTGCTGAGCCTGCAAAGCTATCTTTATCGACAGTGTCAATATCTCTTGGTCTGGCAATAATGGCACTAAAAACCGTGCTGTCACAATAGATGCAGTAAGACAAAGGGCCTGACTCAACAATGAATTACCCTACTTTTGTGTCATGGTATCTCCTCTAAAAACAAGCACAGGCAATAAGACGTAGCTGGGGAAAAAGAGATGCTAATCTACCTCAGCTCAAGGCAAAGATATCTGCTTGCCAGTTTTGTGTAGCGAAAACACCTTATTTTGCTGAAATAGAACACCACCAAATATTCCATATAATATATTTTCTAAACTACATTATATTATAAATGTTATATAGCAAACCACCAGAATGATATCCTGTCCATCTTAATGATGTTTTCATGGCAGTTGTCATCAGGGACCATCAATACACACAGTCTTCAAAATATTTTTCTTAGCATACAAGCAAAAGAAGATAGGGTGTAATTTGAGGGAGATTCTGTATGAAAGCAAGTGATGCTGGCAGAAGAATTTTTACTTCTGTCATAAAATGGAGGCAATTTCTGAAGAAAAGTTGTATCTGAAAATGGGAACAAGTATTGTTGCTGGATTGCTGAAAGAAGAGCTTGCCTAAATGCCATTTGAAGACCTGTAGGCAAGGATGAATGTGAATACAAAATACATGCCCTGGAATAACCCTAGACTTCGTAAATCGTTCAATTTTTTACCTGAAAGGCCCTGGGTATGTATTATCTCATACCAGAGAGGAGTTCTGAGATGACAATCAGACACAGATATTGGAAAAAATAGGCTAAAGTGTTAGCCATTTAATTATATTTTCTGTGAGATTGAAGAAATACAGTAGGGATTATCATGCTCTGCAATTAAAAGCCATTACTTAAGGTGCTAAGTTCCAGGCACTGTGGAGGGTTCACCTGTATAACCTTTAGCTGTGATGCTGAATGGTGGGGGTCTGGAGCAAAACTGGTGGGGCCCATGGGGTTCATCCTGCTGGAATGAATTGTCAGAGAAAGCATTCCCTAGTGGAACCCAGAGGCACAGAGGACCTAGTTCCCACATTCAAAGTAGTCATCAGGACACCAAAATGAAATGCAGAGTAACTTGCCAATAAAGAATAGTTGCCAATAAAGAATAGGCCAGGTAACAAACGCAGACCCAGCTGGGTTGCTGTACTCATATGCATGAGCTTGTTTGTTGGCCACTTGTTTGATTGTTTGTTTAATTTTTACTCCATTTTGCAAATAAATGAATTTTTTAAAAGCATAATTTTGTCCCATGAATGAAGCCTCTATATCCAAATAAAAACATTCATTCAAGTCCTCCCAGCAGACTAAAGAGTGGTGTGGTTTGCAGCATATGAAGCCACAGAATCAATATCACTCATTATGCTTGAGGAAATTCTGACTGTTTGGAAACCAGTGAGGAAATTTTCATCAACTTTTGCAAAATCAGAATTGAACTTCAGTCACACAGGACCAGCACAAAGCCGGTGAGATTCTCCTGCAAATTTCAGGTGGGGTCTTGGGCTCTATTTCTAAATTTTTTTAGATCTTTTTTACAGGATGCACCTAAACTATGAGAAATGAGCACCATTTCCAAACACTTTGTTAAACTTTTTGTCGATCCTCCACACTCTGTTCACCTTCAATACTTAGTTATAATTTGTGACAATTTAATGTTATTCACCAGAATGGGTTTTCTAATGACACATTCCCATGCTTTGTGTGCACAGCATTCCTATTTTCCTACACAGACCAGTTCTCGTGATAGTAAGAAATAAAGTTCCCATAAGTGTTGATCAGGTTTCTATTTCGAGAGAGCAAATCCATGGAAATGTGTATAACTATATCAAATACTGCTTGCCTGTGCATGGTGTGATTCTCATTCCTGGATCAGAAACCCAGAGGTTTGGCTCACAAGCTGTGAGCTGGCCTCCTGCATGAAGCTGACATCATAATTAATTGAAAGAAAGTCACTGTAATACTTGAAATGAGGCATTAGCGTAGCACATTCTGGATAGCATCCACTCCTACAAGTGGTATCACAAATTGCTTGGCACAGACACAAGCTCTCATCATTAAGGGAAAGTGCAAGAATGCTATTGGGATTCCTAGTGTAGTATAAAAAACAAACAAATAAGCCCACAATTATTCAGTCTTCAAGGATGAAAAGTAAGAGGCTATGTAAGTGGGTACTTGGTGTCAAGGTGTAAACTCCATCAGATTGCACCAGACTAAGGTAAGAGGTAGTAGCTGCCACTAATGCCTCACCAGAAATAGGAAGGCAAAAAGCCTTTAGTGTGTCCCCTAAAGTATTCTCACTCCTCTCATATCTCCACTCTTCTGTAACATGATATATTCATTCATTTGTTTCTCAGGATGAGGCTGAGCACAGTTGACGTGTTCCTATTGATTCCTTTATTTTACATTTCTAGCCATTTCTTTCAACAGTGATAGCAAAAGGGTGAACAATATTTGCAATCTCTTCTCAGCTCAGTATTCACAGCTCAAGCTCAGTTACTTTTGCAGCTGTCTGCACTCATGTTGGTTGATCATTCCCTGATCTCTGTCATTTCTTGGTTTAGATCAGGGCTTCCCGGTAGGGCTGTTGTCTGTGACAAGCTTTCTTGACTTTCTTATTCCCAGACGATACAGAGAATGAACACCCCAGTGACCGTGACTCACACTTGGAAGCTGCTGCTGGTCCCAGCGCAGAAGCTCTCCTATTTTGGCTTGATTCATCAGTAGTGTAACACAACCCATGATCTCTGAACACTGCATCTAACAGCCAGACTGGAAAGAGGAAAGAAAAGAAAAGCAAGCTCACTTCCATTAATAAGTGTGCTTTCACTTCAAGTCAGAAGTATTATTTCTCTGCCATACTTCATTTTCTGTTTGTTTGTTGTTTGGTTGTTCGGGGGATTTTTCCAAAGAAAATAATCCTATGTCCTGAGCTGGATATAAATTCTAATTTCTGAAGGGAATAAACCTATTTCGTTAGTTGTTAGGGGATAAACTAACTAAAGCAGCTCATTAAATGACTTGTTTAATTTTCTTGGATCTACCTTGTGTTCTACTTAGCATGCAGAGAAAAATTTGGTTGTCAAAACACAGAATATTTAGGTTTTGCTCACCATCTTTCCCTAGTCAATAATTTTGTTAACATGTAAGGTGTAGCACTGCCTTGTATGTGTAATCATAAGAGTGGGTCATATGAGTATAGGAGCACGTCAAAGATGGGTAAATTTGTAGCTTTTCTTCAGTGGTATAGAAAAGGATAAATAGTACTTCTGCATTACATATTGGCTGATTAGAAGCTTCTATGACTTACACATGGTCTTTGGTGCACCCCTTTACAGGAATAATTGACCCCTTGAGCCATCACCTTGAGGTCAGGAACTTGAGACACACTTCCTAGTTCACTGGAGAGTGCCAGCCATGTCCTGTCCTGCCTTGTGGTTCTGGTGTCTGTAAAGGAAACCTAAGGCAGTTCATCCCAGAAAGTCTCAAATCTGGGCAGTTGTGGTCCTCCAGATTCAGCTATGAGATCTGGAGTGACAGAGAACATTTTCGCTCAAATCCTAATGGCACCTGAGAGGCAGTCCAGTCCTTCCAGCGTGTGATGTTAGACCTCTCTGTATTTTCTGAGGTCCCCTGTAGCTCCTGCAGTTGTGTGAATCAGTTCAGGATGAGGAGAATGACCTGAAAAGGAAGGAAGGTACGATCAGACATTACCAACATGATCTCATATTCTTAAAGCTCTAGAGTTCTACAGTTGCTCAAAAAGGGAAAAGAGAAGCTGTGCATCATTTTCTTAAAAACACCCAGAAAAATATATAAAATCATTGCTACTTACTTGACAGAAGCTTGGCAAAAGAAAGTTTCATAAACTAAAGTGTATACCTGGCATGTACAATGTTTTACGAGATTAACATTTTCAAAGCAGACTTTGACTCTGTGGTTGACTTGAGAATCAAAGTTACTGCTCTGCATGCCAGATTCCTTGCACCTGTGGGACTTAACAGATAAAGTTCAAACAGGAGAAAAAAAAACACACAGTACACAGTATAAAACAGCTGAAAGTCACACTACCAGGTAACCAGCTTTCCACTTCTGCATTGAAGTCACAGCCAGGTGATGAGTTGTCAAAAATGCAAAGAGATCTCAAACTGCTAATAATCCAATCAGAATTTCTTGACAGTTTTTAGTCCGCTGGTTCATTACAGCTTTCTGCAAGATACAAGGGAAGAAAGACAGTATTTCAAGCTATGCAGACTATTTTGCTTTTCTGTCTTCTACTTCCATTTCTCTTTATCAGTTTGTTGTGGGGTTTGTGATTTTGTTTTGGGTGGTTTTTTGTTAAGCTTGGTTGATCAGTTGGCTGTCGGGTTTGGGTTGTTTGTTGTTGGATTTTGGTTTGGGTTTTTTTTTTTTTTTTTTTTTGGTGGAGGGGAGAGATTAACTACAATGTAAATGAACTAATTTCCACCTTTCATTTTCCCAATATCTTTTGCTGAGGTCAAAAGTTGGTCACAGTATTTTGGAAGCCTCTGAAATGTTACTTAACTGGTATTTAGAGTACTTAGGGAACAGCAGTCCCAAAAATACAAATCAGAAGCATCTGTGACTTCCAATAAAATATTTAAACCAAAGTGTGAAATAGTATTAGCTTATTTTCATATCAGATCCAGATCATTCAGCAAAGTCCGTGCTCTCTGTATATTTTTATTCTTGTTAAAAATTTAAAAGGCAAGCTTTTATTGTCTCAGCATTAACTATTGTTTTTGTCATTCTGTAAAACAACTGGAGAGATGGTATTAAAAGTATATTAATAATATACTAGATGCTTTAAAGAAAGCTTAATATCCAGGCAATCTCAGTCTACTTTGCTTTCCATGTAGCAGACCTGGCTGAGAATTTGTGTGCTTCAGTCAAGCTTAAGAGTGGAGCTTTGGGTGGAAGATTCTAACTTTTCCCTAAAAAACAAGGCTTGAGTATCCTGTTTATGTGATAATTTTTTATTTTTTTTTTTTTTTTTTAGAGAAGCAGATGTTACTTTGGTCTTTGATTTAACTCCTGAAATCAGTTATTCAGGTCATAATTTATTTCTAAGGAACATTGAGATGCAAGTATGAAATAGCCACCCATGGAGGATCAAACAATAGCATCTGAGCTGGTCAGAGTGTTTTTGCTATCAGACAGTTGTGGCAGAGGAAAGAGAAGATGTGACTGTCAATCCCTGAGAGTTTTAGCAGCAAGAATGTTTCCAAAAGTGAGGCTTCATCCCTCGTAGTCCAGGATCTGAATACCAACATGCAGTGGGGCCATCTTGGCACAGCCCATCAAACAGTAGCATTCTCAGGCATAGCCACAGAACTGCATTTACTCCAGAATCAGGATATAACTAAGATTTTTTTAGAAACAGCTTTAGAGCCAATAGTAATACTTAGGAACACCTCCTGTATGCCTCTTCTTACCAGCTTCCTTACATATAGCAAAGGTGCTCTAAGATATTAAAACTTCATGAAAATCCTATACTAGATTTGAACAGGATACAGTGACTATTTCCATATTTTCAGTGCCTGTACTACCAATCTTGTAACACCCAGCCTTGCCAATAGCACACATGAACGTGTTACTTCAGGAGTACATGTAAGGATGCATCATCAGCAAATGCACGACCACTCTAAAAAAAAAAATCTGGCATTATTGATAGCTCTTCTTTTTGTATACCTGAAACTGACACCTAACTTTTAAAAATTATTAATTTAGCATACATGATATCTATCATTACATCTGTAGATGTCTGCGCTTTGTTCAGATTTTTACAGACCTATTTGCTCTATTTGCTGTTGCCAGTAATACAGGTTTATCAAGCATAAGCACAGGACTTCTGTACTCAAATGCCTATAAAGCTTATTACACATGCTGAAGGAAAAAATTATCCTCAGCAATTAGAGGAAATAAAGCCAAAATATCAATACTTTCCTTTCTAAAAGAGGTTGCGTCTATCTCAGTCATGGAGATCTAAGTTGCTTCTTAAGTTACAGAGGTTCCTACTTCTCAAGTTATAGATGCAAGTATACATTAAATGAGCCTTCGGTTGAATGCTTTTCAGGTCTTCAGGTAACTCTTACAACCAAGATTTTTTTTCAGGGCTTAAGTGAAATTACTAATCATGTTTGTAGTAACACACCGCCTCAGGCCTATAGAAGTGTAACACACAGAGATACTGCCTTAATGAACATAGATTTATACCCTGCCTCCCTTGTAATAGCTTTAAAGAGCAATAGGAACTAAGCACATAGTCCTAAAACTATTGGACAGTCTCCAGCTGACCCAGGGCAGACCATGTTTTACAGTGAAAATACTCAGACTAGAAGCCAGTCGTAAATTGGCTCCTCCTTTGCTTTCACATTTGATATCATGTTTACGGCAGAAGCATGAGCTGAAGAAAGATGCAAAGCTCAGTCATGAGCCAAGTACCCTCCTTAAAAAACCAAAAAAAAAACCTCTTCCCCCTCAAGTATGTTTAGGACCTCTTAATCTTTCCTAGATCAGAGGAAGACTTTATGTCCAGTGGACTTTCCATAACAGCCTTATCTTCTGCTTCAGCACAATCTGTCTAATTTGCACAGGCTAAACACTGTACAGAGCCAGGGAAGGAGAGATTGTTCTAAAAACCCTTCCTCTCCACTTTATTTCACATAGTCACAGCCACTTACACCGGCCCTGGGGTTAAGCAGTCACAGCACATAAGACTGAGCCTTAGTGGCTACCTCTGCCAGCTGTGCTGTCATGTCCCACTGCTGGCTCACCTTGCCGTTCAGTGCAGCCAGCCCTCACTGCTCTGGTGTCTGCTGCAGCATGGGCTTCATCTCAATATCGGCTCTCAGTATTGAGAGCCACATAAAAACACAGAGCTGGAAAGAAGGACAAGCTCCAGGATCCAGCCATGGGATAAAAGACAGCAAAAAGTCTTGTGACTTCGGTTCTCAGAGGCAGACTCAGATGCTTCTTTGGAGACTCACTTCTTGATGCTGTCTACAAGGAATGATGGATAAACCTTGGAGTGAGCCTGTGGGCTGTGTATTTGAAATACAGGAGCTATGGAAGACTGGATGCTGAGCATCACAAGGACTCCAGTGTCTACCTTATTCACACTTAATAGTAGCTGTATTATGCATACCTTGTTTCACATTTGTATATTTTCAGAGGGCAACAATGAAGCAATCCCAGGATCTTCAGATCAGTGAGTAACAAGCTAGAAAACAGAAGCAGGGCCCTAGCAAATTCAATTCATAAAAATAAAATGCTGATATGTGGATTTTGCAAATGGTTGCAGATCAAACCACATACAGTAATCTAGGGTGATCTCTTTCTCCACGTCCTCACTGAATGCTGTTAATTTCACCACCAGCTATCACTGGTGACAAGTCACTGTAAGCAAGTTTTGATGGATGAAGTGACAGATACTTTGCCAAGTACCTGCTGTCCCAGGAATTGCTAAATGCTTAGATGTACACAACATCTTACTATTCTAATTGCATAAGCCATCTTAGCTTAGGCTGTGGCCTGCAATCCTCAAGTTACAGGATTTTAAGTAGAAACTAAGCCAGAGAAAAAAGCCCTGAAATGGAGTTTAAAACAATGAAGGGGTTACAACGATGTACACTGAACTTCCTGGAAAGGGAACCTCAACTTTCTGTTGGTTTCAAATGCAGTGTTTATCTCCAGAGCATCTCTATCCTTTGCTTCTCCTTGGGGATCATTTGGCTTTCTTCAGACTCCATGTGTTCTCAGATCCCTTGTTTTCCCTCCCTCAGAAGGGAACAGTGGGGTCTTGTCAATACACCACCCCTCCAGTGTATGTTTTAGCCCAGCTTGATTTACAGGCTGATGACAATAAGTAGTCTCAACCCTCTGAGTCAGTCCCATGCACTTTAATGGATCAGACAGACGAACTTGCATCTGAGGACAGACAGAATTGCTGTTCAGAGACACAGAAATATTTGGGGATTCAGATAATTATGCAGTCACACTTTGGAAAAAAACAAGAGGTTCCATTTTTCACCCTTTGAACAAAACAGACATATGGTATAATACACAAGTACCATATCACAGAAATAGAATTTTTTAAGTTGATATGGTTAAGCACAGGTGATGTTTGTATTTTTAAATCCGTATTTTTGCTATTCCTGATAGCCAAGGAAATCTGAAAAATATAAGGTGGTGTTGAATGACCCTCTTCCTCTGGGTCATCTTTTCCTCCCACTTGGAATGTCAAATGCTTGTTGTGGGTTGTGATGGGATAGGCAGAGACCTCTAAACAAATGTCTTATCTAAACAAATATGCTCCCTTTGCTCCTGGTCTCCTGCAGACTACTTCTTTCATCCCATTGATGAGACACTGAGACACTTTATATCAAGGTCCTTTCATAGCTGAGGTGGGGTTTGTTAGGCTTAGAGAGAGAAAGTCACTGTCTCTTGGGTATTATCGCAGCACTGCTGCCATTTAAATGTTAGAACTTCAAGACATAATGAAGATGTAAGTCACCTTTCAGGGGTCAGATTCTACATTTATGGAGGGAAAAGAGAGAAATGAGGCATTCACACAGAAATCTATCCTGGTAAAATGCGAAAAAAAAAGAGGCTGCTTTTTTCCTGGACTCCATTACATGGTGCTATTTATATGAGGATTGGAGAATTTATCTGCAGCTTACGTCTGTAAGAATTTCCAGGAGAGTTTTTAGAACACAAGAACGCGATTGCAAAATGAAAAAAAAAAAAAAAAAAAAAAAGTTTATAATTGAAAAAGCTCTGTTTAAACCGAACTGCTAAAATTGGAGGAGAGTAGAGCTTTTGGGTTTGTGCATAAAATCCTGAGAATGGCAGGGGGAAAATATTCATCAGCATTTGATAGCAATACAATTACCGTTATATAACAAGCATGCCAGCTCAAGATAGATTTGTATTTCCCTCAGCAGAGTAAATAGATGAGTGTGACTGAAATGCAAAGCACAATTATATACAAGATTTATAAAGCATTAACCCAATGAAGAAGACAGCCTTTGAGGCTTCTAGATAACAGTTTTCATTTAGAGTAATCTAAAAAAAAGTTAATGAAAAAAAATTAGAAAAAAATGCTAGTATTCCTTTATTAGGTATTGCTAAATAGAAAACATTAAAAAATATTTAAATAGGAAATTAATTAGTAGGTATTTTATGTATGCATAAATATCCTGCAGAAGCATAATTTTCTTCTCATTTGCTCCTATTCTTGATTTTGCCCCTTGTAAGTACTGAAAGGATGCAATAAGGTCTCCCTGGAGCCTTCTCTTCTATAGGCTGAACAGCTAAAACTGTTGTAGTAAAAAAACAACCAGAAATTCTGTGACTGAATCAAAGAGTGACAGAAGCCTGAAGACACTCAAGACAGACACTCCTGGAAGCTAGCTTCACTTGCACAAATCTTTTCTGGAAGTCAATGACACTTCCAATGTCTACAATAATGCAGAATTTTACCTTTCTAATAGATTGACCTTGCCCCTCTGTATTTCTTTGCTCCTTCCCTCTCCATCCCCCATCTCAGTTACGTCTGCCCCAGTTCCTTCAGATTACAGCTCTTCAGAGGTGGGACAACTTTATTGTTGTGCCTCCACAACTCAGCAAAGCTGGGTCCTGATTTAGTCTCGGCCCTTTGGCTACCACAACAAAGAGAAGATCATGCTAGATATATGCTTTTTTCTCCTTATATATGCAAGTTTACATAATTTTGACATGCACAAGTGTAATTAATCTCTTTTTAAACTACCAAAGAACATAAAAAGAAACAAGCAAATAGGTTCTATTGATGAGTCTGTCAGGGCTAAATCCAGATTACTTCAATGTGAACAAGAGTTTTGCCATTAATTCAATAAAACCAAGAGCTCACAAATTACTAGGCCAGGCAGTCTGATGGCCATACAAATTAAGAGTAGATTTAGAGAGTTCTTCTAGTTTCTTTCTTCTTCCTACAAGCACAATTTAACTTCTGTTAACTTCTATTTTCCTTCTTTATTGCCCTTAATGAACTTGATCTTACAAGATTTGGGAGAGGTTTTTCTTTGAAATACAGCTGGTGTTTTTTATTTGGAATTAAAAGACAGAAGGACTAAACATCCCTGTGTGCTCTGTTTGAAAAAGCCAGATGACAACTTTCAAATAATGCCCCCGCTGTTAGATTAAAGGGATTGAACGGAGTAGATAAACCAATGCTTACACAATTCTTCATACTAAATCTGCTAAATCTGCCAGCAGCTGTGCCGCTCTGATTGTTTCAGAGGCACAGAGAAATCAGCCAAGGTGATCATGTCTTTCCATGAATGCCATTTTATAACAAATATTTTTGTCTGTAGAAACCTGGCTAGATTGAAATCAAGACAGGTTCTGTAGCTTGTTATAAATCCCCTAGTTACCTTGGCTAGACTAAATTCAAGAGAGGTCCTGTAGCTTGTTAAGCTTGTTATAAATCCCCTAGTTACCCATTGGTTTGCTTTGTAGATTCCAAGCTTGATACCTGCATGAAATTTTCTTTAGTCCATCACAACCATCATAAAGTGCTTTAGACCGATACTAAAGAAGTCATAAAATGATTTACACAATAGACAGAGGACTGAAAATCAGCCAAGAACTGAACACAACAACACAGGTAATGAGTTACACAGGTAGTTCTACTATTAGTTCTGGGCTGATAAATGACATTTCTTTAAATTTCAGATGAAAAAATCTCCCAGTTTAGACATGAATTTTCTGTCACAAAGAGTGTTTTGCAACTCCATAAATCACAGAGATCATTAGACAAAAGAAAAAATGAGGCAAACAAATGAAGAAGTTAATTCAAAACTTGTTCTTCGTCTTCCTTGTTGCTTGGTACTGATGCCAATTTATCATGCTTCTGCAACATATGTGCCAAACCTAATAGTGGTTATGCTAATGTATCCCAATATTCTCTTTGAACGTATTAATACAAATACTTGTTCATGTATCACAGAACTTATTTGCACGCCAAGTATTAATATTAGGGCAACTTCTGGATATTCTGCTAGCTAACCATGCTGTTTGTTGAGTATTATCAAAACCTGACTTCATAACAGAAACACACTGCTTGTCTTTCAACTCAGAAAAGTATTAAAATATGATTGACAAATGAAACATTTAAAAAAAAAAAATTGGTATTTTTAATTCTTAGATTCTGCTCAAACAGTCCCAGGTTTACAGGCTAGATAAGTGGACAGTGGACAGTCCCTAGTGATGTACCTCAGTGGTCAGTACTGGTGCTAATACTGTTTAACATCCTCATTAATGATCTGGATAATGGGACAGAGTGTACTGCCGTGTGTTATGGAGGAACTATATTACCCTATATACCATACACTGAAGACTGACAGCTTGGATAATGGCTTTGCAGAAAGGACCTGGGGGTCCACAAGATGAGCATAAAGAAGAGATGTGCCTTTGTGAAGAGAAAGCAAACAGCCTCCTGCTTTAGGAGAAGCATCACCAGCAGGTCAAGGGAGATGATCCTTTCCCTGTACTCAGCACTGGTGAGAAACTTTGGAGTAACGTGTCCAGTTCTAGGCTCCATACGGGAAATGAACATATACCAAAAAGTCATGAAGATGCCTAAGAGACTGCAGTATGTTTCACAAGAGGAGAGGCTGAGAGAGTGAGGACTGTTTAGCCTAGAGAAGAGATGTCTTGGGGGAATTCCATCAATATGTGTAAATATCTCATAGGTGTGAGTAAAGAAGATGGAACCCAATTTTTCTCATACTCTGTGATAGTACAAGAGGAACTGAAGTACAGGAAATTCAAAAAAAACCTTCTTTGCTGTGAGAGTGCTCTAACACGGAAACATATTTCCCACGAAAACTGTGGTCTCTATCTCTAAAAGTATTTGACACAAAAGTAGACATGACCCTGACCTACCTGCTTTTGCTGACCCTGTTTTGAGCAAAAAGCTCAGACTAGAAGAAACCCAGAGACAGGTTCTGGAGACTGACCTGTTCTTATCCCCTCACAGTGTTATCTCCTGCCTCCTTTATTTAGATACTACTACCTTTTACATAATAGTTGAATACAGAGATATACTACCCTGAATCTTAAAAATCTCAAGACTTTGACACACATCGACTGTGCAATTTGCATTATGTATAACAGAAAAGTAGACAATTTGTGACAACCTTCCAAATTATTTCAACTATTTCCAAAGCCTGTTCCCATCTGAATAAGATTTAATTGAAGTAAATCCCACTTTACAGTTCTGCAATGCTGGGGTTTGTTGGTTTGTTTTTTTTTCTTTCTCTGGAAATTTTACAGTGCTGAAACAACACACATGATACTGAACACAGACCAAATTAAAATATAAATAGAAGATTACATTGAGTTCGATGAACAGGATACCTAAGAAAGTTCTGACAAAAAGACTAGAACTTTGAGTAGAAAGTTAAAAGGTTTGCTGTCAGTCTGGCAGATAGAACTACTGAACAGGAGAAAATGTCTGATGAAAAATACTGACAGAAAATGCCTGCCAGCTTGGGATCTGTGAGCCTGGGAACTAGGCCTGAATCGGAAACATCCTTGGCTTGTGGATGTACAGCTGAGGTACCTAGAAAGCACAGACATCCTGAGATACCATCAGTAAGTGCAAAAACAAGGAACTAAGTAAGGTGAAATAAGATTATAATCTGAAAAGGTGAAAAACAGTCTCGAAAAATACAAATTGCTCTGAAAGAACAGAAAACTTAATCATCTATTGGCTGCTACATGCAAAAACCAAAAATTAACGGCATTTATTAGCTGCTCAGAGCAGTGATGTTCTATGCCCTCCTATCTCTATGATATAAAAGAAGCTTATTTTGTATCCAAAACAGGTCCTCTCTCCCTGAGAACTTCCCTCATCATGCATACTTTTTCATTTCTAAACAGGTTGAATTATCCACTTGAAAGAAATAGTGAAGAGACAGCTGAAAAAGAGGGTAGCCACTGTAAAGGATAGACAGATGGGAGAGAGAGGAAAGCTAAAAGGAAACCTGAAAAGGCAATTTTTTTTTTACCTTGCCTTTCTCACCTACAAATGCAGGTAGTGGTATTTTCCTCTCTTGCAAAGTACTCACTTGTATTCATTAGATGATCGAGCTGAGTGCACTTCAGCCAATGCAAGATACTTTTCAGTCCCATCAGGATGTGAACTGCTGATTGTAGGTGGCAATCCATGTGTAATCCTAATAATGTGGCTGATGCTCTGATTTTATCTTTGTGCAGCTGAAGAAGTTAAACAGTGATTGTGATGGTCAGTAATACCTCTATCCACATGAAACCTACCACGTACAAGAAAAAGGGATAGGCATAGCATGGCAACTCTACTTCATAGAGATCTGAGGGATTTCACAGACCTTTCAACTAGGAAAGAAACATAAAAATTCTCCACATTAAGGAGTGTATCTGTAAAATAAAGCATTGCAGATCTTGAATAATTTCACTCTGTTGAAGTCTAAGCACATGAGGTAGGGTTCATTTGACTTAAACCTAGGCATCTACTTTTGGCATCAAATGCAGTGTTACCAGCCAGGCTCCCTTAACAGTCAGCAACAAAAGACAGGTACTCCCAGGGGAAACTCATATAATCCCTCTCAAAAAAGAGCTGAGGAACTGGATTAACGACATTCTGAAGATGACGATTTTTCTGTAACTAGCTTCTATACATAGAGTTTACAATGACTAACTCACGTCTCACCTTTGCACTTCTGCTGCCATGTCAGGACTGATGAACTGTAGTTAAAAAAAAAAAAAAAACAACTCTACTTACCTCTGTTTAGGAGAATGATGATTTAGAACACTAGTTTATATGGAACACCTGAATTCTGAGCAAAGTTTAAAACAATTCCACCACTAAGTGTGTCAGGGTACGAGGATTACAGCTCTGCAGTATATCTGCCAGGAGGAAGAGAGACTGATGTGGTTTCTGCTGAATTACGAAGGCATATCGTAGAGGAAATAAGGTCTTTCCAACTTCTCAGAAGTGGAATGAGTATGCAGATTGGGTCAGAAACATGACAACTAAGATGCCATATGCTTCTTTTAAAATACACAAGGGCCACACTGTTTTGTGAAATTAAAAGAACACAATGTAGACTGGGCCAAGAGAGGAGGAAGCACACTTTTCATAGGCAAAGATAGAAGGAAAGTAACTACAGAAAGACAGACATCATGATTTGCAGTAAAAATCATGTTCAAGAGAGGAGAGTCTGGCTTTTACTAAGGGGTTATGCAGACAGCAGCAAGAATAACAGACTTTACATTACACTTTTCTAAATCTTACTATTTTGTGAGTCACTGTAAAATGAGTAAACCTATGCGTTTATTGGCCTTTGCCCTTGTATTTCCTGAAGACCTGAACTGTTAATCAAGAATAGTTCCCACATGGGAGGTACAGAAAAGTCATGTTCAGGGTGAGAATGGGTCAGATGTCATCTGCTCTGTTTCTGTGATTTATCTGAGTAATCTGAGTCCAAGCCTCTGCCTTGGAATGCAAAACAAGCAGACTAAAGCATCCAGTGTGTATCCTGGAAACTCCATGACAAAAATTCAAACATGTACACAATCAAAGGCAATTTTAAGAAAAAATATCCAGCACAGTGAGACTTGGAACCAACAACCTCACAACTGAGCAGCCAGGGAAACTGTTTAAGTGCACATTGCTTACATGGAAAGATAAAAAAAAAAAAAACAACCCAAACAAACAAACGAACAAAAACCACAAACCCCAAATATTTTTCTCCACAAATAAAGCAGTTTGCATTGTTCCTGCACTAGATTTTACCTGAAATGTCAGCAAAAGCAGTGAAAAATATCATTTTTACAGATCATCAGGTTCCTTGACAAATGCTTCTGCTAGAACGTTCTTGTGAAGTTCTAACTGTAAAATATTACTTTCACAATACCTGTAAACCAATTGTGCTGTAGGGCTAAAACTGAGAGCAGAATTTGATTTATTACTTTCACTGGTAATACTCCACAGAGTCCCAATATTATAAGGTTGTTTTTTTTCCCTAAGGAGTGATTAAAACATTTTGGCTATTTTTGCATTCTGGTGTTTCACAGCGCTTCAGAGATATTCAAAATATTGCATCTTTTTCTGTTGTTATATGACTGAAACTCAGTCAATATTCTCATACCATATTTTCAAGAAGTCATCATGTGCAACTTCACTGAATTAGCTAACTTTGAATTGACATAGAATTAATAAAAATGCCCAAAGGGATTCCTTCCACATTTACACTTACTGTGTCCTTTTCCTAGTAAGGAATAAGTACTGTGACCTTAAGGTCTAGACATTGCTCTCACTTACAGTAGCATTAAGTAATGTCATGAAGTTAAAGGACCATGAAGTAAAAGGACCATAAAGTTAAAGTGACTTTCAACGTGGTCAGCAGTCTGTTAAGCTCTTTTCCGTAAACCATCACATCTGAACCTAATTGGTAAGTTTCAGCCAAACTGATGGAGGGATCACTGTTCTGGGAAGGAAAAATGACTCTGTAGTTAGACTCAGTGATTTTTTAACTCAGTTTGCAGAACTTGTTACTATATTAAATGAGGAAAAGAGATTAACATAAATTCAAATGTTACTAGACACCTGAGAATCAACATTACACATTCTATACCTTCAGAAAAAAACAGCAGTCATGGCCTGCATCTTCCTAGAAAATAAAAGTCTGTCAGATATAAGATACAAACCCACAGGAATCCAGACTTACAAGATGTTTGCTGTTGCTCATGCATACACTTTTCAGGCTGAAATTTTCCAGGAGGATTTTTTTGGGTTGGTTTTTTTTTTTGTTTTGTTTTTTTTTTTTTTTTTGTTTGTTTGTTTTTTTTTTTTTTGTTGTTTTTTTTTGTTGTTGTTTTTGGTTTTGTTTTTTTTTTTTTTTTTTTTTTTTTTCTGTAGGTGAGGTTTGGATAAAAAATTCAACTGCTTTGGAAGAGAAGGAAAGCTGGAGAAAAGAAAAATACATTCCCTGTATTAGGATATATCTTTAATTTTTTTATTTTATCTTTTAAAAATATTTTCTAGCTGTGAACACAGGAAGATAAAGTATGAAATTTCTCGTTCTGCCACTGCCTTGAGCATCAGACAGCTTTTCTGTGACTGTCAATCCCTTGTTTATTAAAACCAATTTTTGCTTATGAAAAATGCACTTTTACACAGTTTTAAATCACACAAATAATTGATAGCAAAACTAAAAAAACAGTAAAGCCAGAATTTAGACAATAAAAGTATACTGCATTTCTCAATAGTGAATTGGTTAGCAGCTACTGAAATATTTCTAGCATTACTAGAGGAGGTTGTGGGTTCATTTGGAATTTAGACCGTAACTATACATGCTTCACCATCTCATAAAACGAAAATGTCACCTGTTAGCACTCTTGCAGTTGTTATGTCTGCCTTACTACATTGCTATTAGCCAATCAATCGCATAGGCATTTGAGCAAAATCCAGCATCTTGAAAGCTCTTCACTCTGTCAAGTCCTTTGCTTATTTCACTGGGCAATATCATGAGTTGCAGAGCAGCAAATTTCAATGAAGGAAAGATATTCTACACACCATAAAACCACAAAATTCAAACACATGCCATTTTCATTGTGACATAGACTTTTTAGGTTTGCCTTACAAGTTTGCCTCATAAACACAGATTTTCATGTTAGATAGAAGGTTATTTACATTTAGTATACAAGGCTTATGCTTCTTTAGTGTCAACTTTGTAAATTAGCCTGAATATCTCTTAAGGACTAATTTTTTCTCAGTTCTTTTCTTTTTGTCACCTGAAAAAGCATTATCCTTTACTTCTACTGACAGAAAGGCAAGTCAAAATCATTTCTTTTTAAACTATGAATACACATCTGAGAAAAAGTAATATTTTGGGGATTGCTCCCAAGTGATACAATATCCCAAGTCAGCTCTATGCTTCAGAACAATAAAATTTATTAGAATAAGCTCATCAGATTGAAATATAGTTTCTGCTTTCTTATCACCTGTTGCTGTAGTCAATACTTAGTGGTTCTTATAACCTGAAGAAAAACAAATAATTTCCATCAGACAACAGCTGTTATTTTATCCTGCTATCTTTGCTTCTCTGTTGTCCTTGAAATCTTTCAGTCTCAGTATGAGAACATGTCTCAGTAAATGCACATTATTCAATGTCATTTGCATTAGTCATGACACAGATAGTCAATCATCTGCAAAAAATTAAGAGATTTAGTAAACTGTAAAATTGCATAAACATAGATTTTGTTCCTGCCACCTACTTGGTTCTTATAAAATTCATTCTCCTTCACAGGAATTATTTCACATAGCTTGAAATTACCTGGCATAACTGTATATATTTTAAATATCTACACTGGAGATTCAGGAGGGGAAAAAAAAAAAAAAAAAAAAGTAGTTTTCAGGGAAGTCATACACATTGGCTTATATGTAAGTTTAGAAGACAAAAATAACACTTCAGCATTTGACGGGAAGATGGTTGAGAACTGAGTAGCATTGCTTTATCCATTCAAGGAAGATGTTATCCATTCATCACTTTGACACATTTCCTTAAGACCATCAGCAGTAGCAAAGTGATAAGATAATGGAATGCCTTCATTGTAATTATCAGGAATATTTCCCCAGTGAAAGTTGAAAATAGTTCCAGTTAATTTTAGTAATGAAGGGCTAAAGAAACTAATCACTTTTCAGCTAGATACATTTGAATTAACAAATGCTACATAGTCATTAACAAAAAGATACATATTTGCATAAATTCATTTAGGGTTTATTTGATTCATTGGTTGATTTGGGTTTTTGTTTTTAATGGAGACATCCATCTTAGAAAGAAAAACTTTTCAGTAACCTTGTGACTGTGGCATTTTCTTCCCCTACAATTAGCAACACTACTGTAGACTTTTCAAACAGCTTTTCAATACATATTAGCAATTAATAACTTGAAGTAGTTATTTGGTTTTATTTATATTGAAATGTTTTAATCCAACAAAGTGTTCTTATTTTAAGTGCAGATCATACATAGAATCTATGGAAACTGTGGTATTCTGACCGCCACTACCTCTGCTTCACACACTGATGGGATCCTTTATATTACACTGCCCACTGAATAGTCACCTATAATTCAATATGCAGTTACCATAACCTTAAAGATTTAACATTTGTAGTTCATCTGAGTTACTGAAAATACATACGAGCACAAATAAATGACAATTTAGGAAACATACACCTACATAATGCCAATGATCAATGTATCGCTGCCTGTTGAAAAGTGAGAGAGACAGGAAATCTGGAAATTTCTGTTGAAAGATTTTGATAAAAATAAATTCAAAATATGACTTTAAGTCATTGTACTTAAGATTACCAATTAATTAAAGAACATGGGTGTAACCTTGAGTATGTGCGGACTTAGGTTGAGTTAAGGAGGCTTTTAGTAGTATGCGATTTTCACTGGACAAAGATTAGTGAGGTGGCTCTCCCTGACCTATGTTTCCCAGTTACGTTTGTAGCCCAGTGTTAGACCAGGAATAGCTTAATTAAATCACAATAATTAAGTCATAAATCGAAGATGACTGAGAGCAGGTGACATATTTTATCAATTGGATGAAGGATTCTGTTCAGTTCAAGGCTCTCAGTGAAAATGAGCACTCTGGCAATAGCAAAAGTTTCCAGAGGGCTGCTAAACAGAGTGCACTGTCCACTGCTTGCTAGCAGCCTCCATCTCCAACCAGCCAAACTCAAACATAGACAGAATGGGTGAAGTCATACACAGAAAAGACAGAGATCCTTCTCAGAGAGACCATGTCAAAACAGCTACAGTGAAGATCTTTGTAGCAAACACATCTTCTCTCTCCAATAAAGCTGCCCTTCATCTCACATAATTCTCAAAATCATCAAGGTAAAAATGGCTTAAAAGCACAGAGAACGACTTTCTCATGCAGAGTAAAATATGATTATGCAAGTATGAGGATGATGAACTGGACATAGCAATTGGGAGTGAACACATTTCATGTAACAGTAAGAAATTCCACCTGCTACTCATCGTTCTTACCGTTTGTGGAATGGAAACTGAATTAAGAATAGAGATTTTTCCCACATCCTTCTCCTGGACAAACTGGTGAGATACAGACCGGATGGATAGTCTGCGAGATGTGTGGGAACTTGACTCACAGGCTGCACTCAGAGGGCAGTGATCAGAGGTTTTCACTCAGGCTGTCACAAGCCCCCAGGGATCAATGATGGTCCCATGCTGTTCAACATCCTGGATGATGGGATTGAAAACACCCTCTCCAGGTGGGCTGATGACACCAACCTGAGTGGTGAGGTGAACATGTCAGAAGGGAGAGCATCTTACAGAGAGATCTGGACAGGCTGAAAGCTTGGGCTAGCAAGAGTGGTGTGAAGTTCAACAAACACACGTGCAAAGTCCTGCACTTGGAATAACACAACCAAAGAGCCCAGCACAGGCTAGGACTTGTGTGTCTGTGGAGCCACCTTCCTGAAAAGGACCCAAGGTTCCCAGTGGACAACAAGCTGATCTTAAGGTCCTTTCTGACCCTAACTATTCTATGATTTTACGAGTCTACAGAACACCACTGCAGAAACAAAGGCAAACTGGATCCTTGGCTGCATCCACAGGATCATTACTAGCAGAGATAGAGACACGATCACTGCACTCTGTGTCACTACACTCACTGCAACCTGCTCGTCAGGCTGCCTCTGGAGTACTGTGTCCAGTTCTGGTCCCCACAGTCCAAGAAAGACACAGACAAACAGTAAGAGGTCCAAAGGAGGGCCACAAAAATGAAAAAAGGGCTGGAGAATCTGCCCTGTGTAGGAGCTAGATCTCTTCTTCCTAGAGAAGAAAAGGCCTAGCAGGGACCTCATCACATTATTCCTGTACTTTAAAGGTGGCTACAAAGAATACAGAGTCTCTTTCTACACAAGGAGTCACATGGTGAACACAAGGGGCAAAGGGTAAATGTTGCCCCGGAAGAGCTTTTATCTTGAGATGAGAAAGAATTTTTTTACAGTGAGAACAGTCATTCACTGAAACAACCTCACCAGGGACCAATGGAGACCTCGTCACTGGAGATTTCCAATATACAATTGGAGAGAATGCTAGATAACCTCACCTAGGCTTCCTTTCCCAGGAAAATATGGACCAGATGATCTCTCAAAGTCTCTTACATCTGGGCTGTACTATGAGTCTATGATTTTATTTATTTATTTTTCCATTTATAATGGCCACATGAGTTCTAACTTACCTTTCACAAAATGGAAGGCTTGTCCTCGGGGCCTCTATATATATTGTTATGGACGTCTATTCTAGCACACACTGGAATTTCTCCATGGAAACAGGAAGTATGAGGCATTTGAAATAATATGAAGGAATTAAATGTAAGTATCAGCTGGAAAGTGCTTCAAGCAATGATTATTCTTTCAGCATTCAGCTAATTGCTCAAGATAACTGATTGATTAGAATATTACTGTTTACATTAGAATATTACTTATTAAACTGATTGATTAAAATATTAACCAATCACATTTAAAAGCAAACATAAATCTATCAGATATTCTCCAGAGAAAGCTCAGAACCAATAGCACTGACTTGATTCTGATCACATTTATATCAGCTTTTTACATACACATGCAGTTGGATCTGGGTCTGGTTACAGTTACCTTATGAAAATTTAAAGTAACTCTGTTGAGCTGCAAAGACTTCCTTCAGATTACACACAATGAGTTTAGAATCTAGATCCTCCATTTTAGTGGGGTAACACCTAATTTAGAGCAGCATGAGATTAGAATCAGGCCTTGAATATGAAGAAATAGTGGAGTTACAGTTTTAAGATATAGAAGACTATAATATAATGAGAATAGCGTGCCCAGTATACAGAGTGAAATATGAAAAATGAAGCTGTATTTTCATGCTTACACCTGAAATGCAAATATGTAACAGATGTTTAGCTATCTCCTTTCATTATATCAACCTCACATTCATCACAGTACAAAAATATGTAACACATCACAATAGAACTGATGGAAAGCCTGTATTATACAGGTGACTGTATGGAGTTCTCCATTAGTATATTTAATTTAATTTGAAACTGGGAAGTTGGGACTTCCCTTTGAGCAGGTCCAAAACACTTTTAATTGAGAAATCTCTCACAGTGAAATATACTAATAATAATTTGTAAATCCCCAAAATTCTCAAATTGTAAGGCTTCTGTGAATTGCAAACCTATTTATACTGGGTATGAATTTACATTTACATATTCATATGTCTTTAAAAATCACATGAATATACATATTTACCTTTCAGTTATTCATATTATGCCTAAGTTACAATTCTTTTGTTGCACTTTGGCTGAAGTACAACATAGGTTTCTTACAGTAGGCCACACTGGATTGGGAACAGAAGAAAAGTAACAGCTTTGAAATATATGAATGATTTATTCTATGGCTAGTGTAAAGCAGCCAGGGCTTCACCCAAGTTTCTTTTCCCATTGTTCCACTCAAGAGAATCACTAGTGTCTTCGTGTCTTGGGATACACCCCTACACAGAGCTTAGAAAATATTAGTACTCCTTTTCTTCACAAGGGGGTACTCCATGTATTAAATAATGGATTAAGAAATGGCAAAAATATATCTTTAAAGCCTTGAGACTATTTTGTGGTGTTCTTTTTATGTTCTTCAGGATTTTGCAATCATTTCTAATCTTAGCTTCCCAGTAAATGAAAGATTGGCATTATTCTATGATGTTCAGGTAATCTATGAATTTGTGATCTTCTACAGTGAGATCATGCAAGAGCCTTCACTGACCAGAACAGCATGTGATAAAGACAGGTACAGAAAAGTAGGGGTCCCAACACATGGTGCTGTAAAAACACCACCTGGACAAAGGTAGTAATTTATTAAAGAAAGAAAATATATATACTTTTAGAACTTAATGACACAAGTAGACAAAACAAAGGTCACAAAAATCAGTTGCCACAGGGATGGACCATAACAGAAAATCACAAAAGAAAGAACTTGTGTTAAATAACCTGAAAGGGGAAAGGTCTCATGTCAGCAAAGACAGCGGTGTGGCACTGGCATCCACTCAAAGCATCATTTTCTGAGCACCTCTTTTTATCTTCAGCAGGTTTTTGATACATTATATTTTTAAATTAAGGAAATTCAGAGCAATCTCTTCTGTGCAGTTGTGCTCCCAGAGATCCAAAAGGCCTAACCCAAGCATTAGATTACCAGATGCTTAGGGGTTCAGTAATCCGTTTAGCTATTACATCAGCATTCCAGGGTTTTCATAAGAAATGCTACAGCTGTGAATCTCTAAAGACACTCTTAAAGCGATAACTGACTTCAGAAATTATCACTCCCTTTTCCCTCTAGAACAGAATGGAGCTTCCCCAGTGGCTTCATGCTGCTGGAAGTGATACTGGATAACCTCTGCCTGTTTAATACCTGCAGACCTTGGTAACACTGCAAGTGTTGTGGTGGATGAAGGCAG
This sequence comes from Psittacula echo, assembly GCF_963264785.1. NCBI lineage: Eukaryota > Metazoa > Chordata > Aves > Psittaciformes > Psittacidae > Psittacula > Psittacula echo. Next base: position 44,303,247 of record NC_137742.1, on the reverse strand, counting down.
AAGATTTCCTATGGAATTCTAAGAATTCTTACCCTTCAGGTGCTCCCTCTTCTCTAGGAGTGTCAGTGATTTGCTGTCACAATTTTCAGGAAACGCTTGAAGAAAAACATTTTCTCTTAGACAGAGATAAGCTCCATGTCTCAGAGGTGCGTAAGAACCACAAAAGGCTGAAGGGAGACAGGAAGCTGCATATAGACCTTTTAAAGCAAAAGGACAACTTCATATGTTATTCTCAGGAATTGCATACATTCTAAAAGCATGCCAAGCATATGAATAGTAAGGAAGCGAACTAAAATTAAATTTGAAGTTAAAAATACCCTTTACACAACTTATGTTATAAATTTCAAAGCAATACATGCAAAAAACAATTAATTTGATTGCTCCTAATAATGAATTTTGATTAATGTCTTGAAACCAGTACATTAAGTTATACGTATGAAGCTCAGCAGCCGCAAACATTCCTAGTGAAGAAAATTTACTGCAAGGGATACCTAAATCAGAGCAGGAAATTTAAATAATTTCTCCCCTCTTTGCCCATAATCCTTCCCCTTGATCTTAGAAAAGAGCTTGTAGAAGATTTTCAAGCTTTTCTGAGATCTTAGAATCTTAAAATCAACTAGGTTGGAAAAGGCCTTTAAGATCATCAAGTCCAATCATTACCCCAGGACTGCCAAGACCACCAGTAGACCATGTCATTAGCGGCTTCAGCTACACAGTTTTTGAAGACTTCCAGGGACAGGGCACTGCCCTTGGCAGCCTGTTCCAATGCCTGAGCCTACTCTGTGAAGAAATTTTTCCAGTCTAAACCTCCCCTGGCACAGCTCGAGGCCATTACCTCTTGTTCTATTGGTTGTTACATGGGAGAAGAGACCATCCCTCACCTCACTACAACCTCCTTTCAGGTAGTTGTAGAGAGCAATAAGGTCCCCTTGAGCCTTCTCTTCTTCATACTAAACAACCCCAGTTCCCTCAGCTGCTTCTCATAAAACTTCTGCTCCAGACCCTTCACCAGCTTCATTGCCTTTCTCTCGACTCACTATTGCTCTTATACTGAGGGGCCCAGAACTGAATACAAGATTCAACGTGCGGCCTCACAAGTGCTTACTTCCCCTGCCCATGCAGCTCCACAGCCAGAGCCCTCCAGCAGGACCGTGGGGTTTGGCCCCAGGGGGCAGAAGGCCTTAGAGCTGAACCTCTTCCTCACTCACAGTGGGTTTCCCAAGCGCTGGGCCTAGACCCTGGTGTCTGGGGTGCCAGGTCTCTGGTGGGATGGAGGGCTGTGTCTGGGAGAGACAGGGCGGCTGAGCCACCATCATGCCCCCCCCCAGCGGTCAGGCTGCTCAGGCCTCCCATAGCTCAGAAACCCCTCTTTGGTCCCAGACATGGCTGCACCCATTGTGGACCCCCACTACAGCCAGTCCCCAGAGCCAAGGTGTCCCCTGAATGGAATAGGCCTGTGCTTTGGGGATCATGGCCCCCAGACAATGCCAGGCTCTGAAGCCTCCTTCCTAGGGCAAAATGGGGGGCAGTCCTTGTGCCAAAGGATTTTGTCAAAGCCCATAGGCAAGGAGAGGCTGTGAAAGCGTGTCTCCCTGTGCTTCCAACATGGGGATGTTTCCTCTGGTTAGGAAACATTGCTGTGGTGGAGAGAAAAAGGAAAGGCTGAGGAAGGCCTCAGCCTGCAAAAGGCAGAAAGAAGATGGCTGCTTTGAGAGGGACGCTGAAGTGACATTGCTCTGCACCAGACAAACAGTCACATCCCTCTGGTGTGTTCCTCCATTTTCCTCTTTAATTCTTATCGAGGGAAGGTCTCCACATGAGTCTTTCCAATCACATTTGTCTCCACCATCTTCCCATGCACCTGCACTCGATAAATGCAGGTGTATCTTGGTTTACCCCAGTTGCTCTGTAAGCCGAGTTTCAAAAGTCGAAAGGCTCTGGGGATGCCATTCTGCAAAGAAACCACAGCAAAAAAGCAGCGTCACTCCTGGGATGCAAAGAGCCAGGGCAGGCTCCACGTGTCTTCCTCCGCCAGCCAGACCCCTGCTCTGGGACCAGCTCCTGCTCTGGCTGAGGAAGCAGCTTCTCCCTCCTGCCCTTCTCCCAGCCAGGAGGCAAAGGATCCCTGTGCCCTTGCAGAGCAAACACCCAGCCTCAAGAGAGAAGGTGGTGGGCAGCTGTGGGGACCTGAGGGTCTCCTGTGCCAGGAAGCAGGACCAGGGGAAAGCCCTGCTGCCGGAGCACAGTGCTGAGCATCCTCCTGGCCACCGCCTGCCCTGCAGGTGCCGACAGGCGGCTCTGGTCGTCACAAGGTTCAGGCCCCTGTCCTGCCAGGGACTGTCCACTCTCCCCCTGCAAGCCACTTGCTCGCAAACTGGTGTTTCTGCCCTGGCCTCCTGCCCACACGCACCCACTGTACCTGCAGAAGGAAGGTCTGAGTTGGCTCTTTCTGCATGCTGTAGATGAACGACCCCAGCAGAGTTTCGCCCTGGCCTTCCTCATCCAGTCCCTTGGAGATAAATGCACGGGAGAGCAGGTCAGGCTCAAGCTGACCATGAGCAAATGCTCACGCCAGATCTGGGCCCGTGATCTGCACCACACTCCTGCGCCTCTGGCGCAGTCCGGCACAGAGGTCGGAGACCCATGCGGCTGTGTCTCCTCCTCAGGCCCCTGGAGGTGCTGGGCCAAAACGTGCTGAGCAAGTCTGTGAAATGTCCCTTCTAGGAAGGGCAGTGCTTGGGAGCACACACATCTCTGCCGATGCACAGGGAGCAGCAAGTCCCAGTTACAGCTTTACCCGTGGTCAGGCCCCAGCCCCGAGCCCAGCACAGACTTACAGAGACCGTGAAATCCTTGGGCACACTACTGAAAGTCCCCAGTGGAGTGGCTATATTTGAGCCGTACTGTAAGGTGATGGCCGTTGGTTGTACTTCGGTGGGCAGCCGGATTAGCACCTTGCTCCGAGACTGTTGCATAGGCCAGCAGTACGCTGGGGAAGCATCAGGCTAAAAGCAGAGGGGGGGAGAAGTGAATGTGAGGGCTTTGCTCCCCTGCTTGCCAGAACCACAGGCAGCGCTGTGCCCGGGGCTGTATTTCTGCTGGACATGCATGGTGTGTTGGGAAGCAGGCAGAAGCGCCCGCTTTTTCTAGGCAGCCAAGCCCCGTGTGGGACCTCAGCTGTCAGGCACCCCATCCTTGCCCTGGACCTGAGCAAGACCCCTGGCCTGACAGGAGATGACCCAGGGCTTGGCTTCAACTTGATCCAGAGAGGCAAGAGAAGCAGCACTGACGGTTTCTGCTACTGTACCTGCACAAAGGTATCCTCAAAGGGTTGATGAAACAGGGACCAAAACCCCCTTCTGAGCCATGCAGAGGTGCTGGATGATCTCTGCAGGTCGATGGCAGTCCCTGAGGGCAGAAGAGAACAGCTGACTGCAAGTGGCCCCAGGTGCAAAGGACCTGGTGGCTGCAGGCGACTGCTAAGTCATGCAGCACTGGATGCTCGGAGGTGCCCCGGGAAACGCAGGGGATCCCTGCGCCTGGTGATGGCATCTCCCTCCCAGCCGCACAAAGAGAAGATCTGTGGGTGCTGGGGGACAGTGAGCCCCCACGGCAAGGGCAGCGGGCCCAAGGCAAGGTCGTGCTGCGTGGACAGCAGAGAGTGATGCAGCCGTATGCTTTCCTTCTCCAGGAAAGCTCCACGGAGTGGGAGAGGGCAGAAATGCTGTCAGGGGCATGGCCGAGGCAGCAGTGAGGGCTCTGGCAGCAGGGCTGGGGTGAGCCTAAGGGAGCCACACTGCTACAGGTATGCTCGTCGGCCCCGTGGTTTTGTCCCACCTCCCTCTACCTCGCAGAGCCGTGTCTGCAGCGCTGCCTGCTTTCAGGAACGCCAAGCACGTACGCAGCACAGCAAGAACTGCCTGGACCCAAGGGCTGCCCATACCTGTGCTTTTGAGAGCCCACGGAGGCACCTCCGTGGGGTCAGGCATTGCTCCTCTCATTTGCTGAGCGTCCTGGGGAAGACACCAAGGAACAGGGAAACCACCATGTCAGAGCTGGCCAGGAGAAGGGGCTCTGCAAGCGGAGAAGCTCAACCCGCAGCCCCTGGCAAGGGAGGGGTGTGTAGGCCGGGACGAGCAGGGTCCCCTGCACCAGGCACTTCCTGGGCCAGCTGGTGGCCTTTCGCTGCCCAGCCCTCTTTCCAGAGCGCAGGATCACCTTTACAAAGCTGATTTCTGCAGCCAGACGTGTCACCTCATCCCTCAGCCGCTGCATCTCTCCAGCTTGTCCTTTCCACACACCAGGTGCGTTCCTGCAATCCCCAGGAAATCGGACCTTGTCAGATCACTGCCCAGCAATGCGCAGAGCCTCCAAGCCCAGGAGCAGCGCAGACAGTGATGCTCAAGCCCCTTTTCTTCCCCTGCTTTGCAAGCGCTTCCTTCCCCCTCCAGGTTTAGCACAAGGCCCGGACAGGAGCGGAAGACACGAGCTCTGGGCGCTGTGCAAGTGAGAGCAAATTGCACGGGCTCGTCTGCCCATGCTGTCCCCACCAAACATGCTGCAGGGCTGGGGAGAGGAGAGGGCTCTTACCAGAGTGAACTCAGGTCAGCTGCAGGCTGCCCCTGGAAGGGAAAGGCTCTTGTTGGAGTCCCACAGCAGCCAGGGCTTCCCCGAGCTGGCAGCTCTAGGCAGGCACAGCAGAAGCTGCTGCCGCTGCTCTGGGTCACTGCCTGGCATTGGAGAACTGGGTGATTCACCCACCCACCCATCGCCTGCAGTGCTCCCTGGCAGGACTTTCCTGTCCCACTGACCTGTGGCGCATTCTTTCCACGCGGCCCCATGAGCAGCGAGGTCCCGCACCAGGCACCAGCTGTAACTTCACCGAGAGAGAGTCATTTTACTGCGGTTTCTATGGATCCCTGTAGTCACACGGTCTCCTCCCACACCAGAGTGGCAAGAGGTTGGCCGAGGACACCACAAAGGGGTGCAGGGAGAAGAGGTGGCTCCAAGCAGAGGCTCTTGCCCTGGGCCTTGGGGCGCTGCACAGCTCTGGTTCCAGGCTTTGCACCCCACTGCTATGCCCCATTTCATCTGCATGCAGCGAGCATCTTGTGACCTCCCAGATCCACAAAGGTGAGATGTTGCATGGGCCACACAGGCTCTCAGCGCCTCTCCCTCACACTGAAGCTCGCACCTCACTCCTCTGAGCCTCCTCTGGCAGCGGGTAAATACTAACCGAGAGCAGCGAAGCTGATCAAGCAGATCATGAAGAGCCCCTCTTTCCTTAGCGTCGCAATCTGTTTCCTGAAAAAGAGTGGGTCCTGGGGTTAGCGGTGCTCAAGGCAGAGCCCTGCCCAGAGGAATTTCTCTTACGAGCTGAACAACGATTTGCAGGGGAGCCAGAGGTTCTCCTTGTGGGGAGCACCACCAGCTTCCCATCTGATCACCCTGACCCTCTGGCACCCCAAAGTTCCATGTCAGTTACAGACACTTGTTGTACTCACAGGATGGAGATGCTTATTCTGAGGCATCTCTGAAGGAAGATCACGGCCATTGCCACTCTGTAAGCAATGCTGGATACCAGCCCTGGGCAAAGAAATGGTAGAAAAGCCTGAGGAGCCTTCTTGAGGAGCCCCATCGGGAGTATGGCAGACCTCTGCGAGGAGGTGGGTGCTGGTCCTGCACACTTCCTTCCTGTGGGACAGGGACAGGGCAGGCTTATGCCCTGGAGGGGGTTGCTTGTTTCTTGCTGGAGGCCCGGCAGGATCCCCTTGCCGGCAGGGCACTGACAGCAAGGCTGGGGAAGGACTGTGGATGAGGCTTTGGCCCCTGCATCTCTACTGCACGGGCTTGCCCCGGTGCTTATGACAGTAGCCCCATGGTTATTACAGACATGGACACGGTGGCCAGCTCCATCATGATCACGTAGGCAAAATGGCCCCAGACCGCTCGTGTGGCAGGATGATACTGACTATTCAGGGCTGTCGGTCTCAGCTGAGCCAGGCAGGCCCGGTGCAACCATGGCGTGAAAGGCAGCACTGAACTTACGCTCTGTGTTTGCAGCACTGCAGCGTGCTGGCTCTTCGCAGCTGGTCCCCTGGTCCTCGTGAGAAGAGGGGCACCTATGGGAGGGAAAGGGAAGGACACTGTTTGGCACTGCCTTCTTGCTGCACGAGCCAAGGCCCTGGCCAGCAGACAGGCCTGTGGGCAGAGGGGAGCAGCTGCCCTCCTCCAAACCCCCGCTCTTCCTCCCAGGGCCTCTGCAGCTCCACAGCCAGAGCCCTCCAGCAGGACCGTGGGGTTTGGCCCCAGGGGGCAGAAGGCCTTTCAGCTGAGCCTCTTCCCCACTCCCAGTGGGTTTCCCAAGCCCTGGGACTGTTGTGCTGCCCATAGCGCTCGCCAGCTCCTCCATCGCGTCCCCCCCGCCCCTGCTTTAGGCTCTGGGGGCCTGACCCTCCGGCTGATGGTCCCAGGAGGAACCTTGTACCTGCTCCCGAGGACCTGAGTGGGCTCAACTGCACATCCATACCTGCTGCCGCTGGCTGTCCTCACGAGGGAAGTGCCCCGCGCGCTTGGAGGAGCCTTTCTCCTCCTCATCTCTGGGACAAAGAAAGCTCCCCCGCAAGCCTGTGCGTCCTCCTTCCGTAGCAGGAGTGTTGCCTGGCTGGGGGAGGGCACTTGGGCAAGAGCCCCAAACCAACTGCCAGGAGGAGAACACCAGACACGGGCAGATAGCCACCAGGACACAGCAAACTCCTACCAGGCAGGAGGTGGTGGCCCAAGTGCTGTAGGAGCCACCTTGACGTCACAGGTTCCTGGCTCCACTGTGACTGTGACATCACAGGTGAGCAAGGTGCAGGGATACACCCTGCTGCCCACTTAGTGCTCTGGGTTACATTTGTGACTAGCCAGTGCTGAAAATACACCAGCGTTTCTCTGATGCTGACCTGTGCCTTGCAGGGCCCAAGGCTTGCTCGGTTTCTCTCTGGGTGTCCCTCCTTGAGTAGGCTGTGCAGGTGGGCAAGAGCTGGGACAGCCAAGCCAAACTGACTCGGCTCCATTCCATGTGAGGTCATGCTTTGGAATAAAGCCTCGGTCTTTGGTCAACCCTGTCAGCTGAAGGTTCCCATGGGGAAGCAAAGGGGTGCTGCCTCTGGGTGACACCAGGCTGGGGCTGGGGCTGCATGGGGCTTTGGCTTGCTCTGTCCCTCTGTCTCCACACTGTCATGGGGAGCTCCGGTCACCAAAGGGGCCCCAGGAATGTGCCAAGGGGCTGCTGCATGCTTCCATCCTCAGTGAGAGGCATGAGCACCCAGGACACTGCAATGACTCCATACGGGCTGGCCCATGCACCCCAGTGACTCCTCTGGCACGAGCCAGCCGATTCCTGTGAATCCGTGTGTCTCCAATTTAGAGAGAGGCACGGATTTCATGGATGGACTGCTCAGTGGATAAGGAATTGGCTGGATGGCCGCACAAAGGCAGTTGTGGTCAATGGCTCAATGCCCAGCTGGAGATGGGTAACGGGTGGTGTCCCTCAGTGGTCAGTGTTGGGACCAATCTGCTCAACATCTTTGTTGATGACACGGAGAGTGGTATTGACGTGCCCTTAGCAAGTCTGCCGATGACACCAAGCTGTGTGGTGTGGTCGACACACTGGAGGGAACGGATGTCATCCAGAGGGACCTGGACAGGCTGGAGAGGTGGGCCTGTGCAGACCTCATGAGGTTCAACAAGGCCAAGTGCAAGGTCCTGCACCAGGGTCGGGGCAATCTCAGGCACAGCTATAGGCTGGGCAGAGACTGGATTGAGAACAGCCCTGAGGAGAAAGACTTGGGGGTGTTTGTTGACAAGAAGCTCAAAACGACCCCGTAGCGTCCATTCGCAACCCCAACACCAACCATATGCTGGGCTCCATCAAAAGGAGCATGACCAGCAGGTTGAGGGAGGTGATCCTGCCCCTCTGCTCTGCTCTTGTGAGACCCCACCTCGCAGTGCCGCATCCCGCTCTGGGGCCCCCAACACAAGAGGTACGTGGACCTGCTCAAGTGTACCTAGAGGAGTCCAACAAGATGATCAGAGGGCTGGGGCACCTCTGCTGTGGAGGCAGGCTGAGAGAGTCCCACTTGTTCAGCCTGGAGAGAGAAGGCTCTGGGGTAGCCTTCCAGTACCTAAAGGGGCCTACAAGACAGGCTGGGAGGGACAGTTACAAGGGCCTCTAGTGACAGGACAAGAGAAGATGGTTTTAAACTGAAAGAAGGGAGATTTAGATTAGATATTAGGAAGAAATTCTTTATTGTAAGGGTGGTGGAGCAGTGGCACGGGTTGCCCAGAGAAGCTGTGTCTGTCCCACCCTTGGCAGTGGTCAAGGCCAGGCTGGATGAGGCTTTGAGCAACCTGGTCAAGTGGAAGGTGTCCCTGCCTGTGGCAGGGGGGTTGGAACAAGATGATCTTTAAGGTCCTTTGCAAGCCTAACCAATCTATGATTGTATGTTTCTATGATACCTACGGGAGGTAAAAGAGCCCTGCTGTGCCAGCTGAGGCAGCAGGGAGTCCCCGATGTGGAAGCCCCGGCCAGAAGGAAGCCTTGGGAAGCCTCTCGGCAGATGTCCCTGCCACAGCTCCTCCACTGGCCACAGGCCCGCAGATTAGCCTTGTTGCCTGTCCATGCCCATTTGCTCCAATTGGTCTCGTAGCTCCTGTAATTTTTTATCTAAAAGCTTAGTCCACTGCCCCCATTCCTGCTCAATTTTTGGCCCCGGTTGGGGCAACGCTAACGATGGTGTACCTGGTACGAGTGGGTATAAATTCGGAGTCTCACTGTCCTCCTCCGGAGGTTCCCATTCTTCTGCATCAGGCAGTGGAGCAGCGGCGGCGTAAAAGCGGTCGTAAGGGGGGGGGGGTGCGGGGGGGGGGGGCTGTAACGGCGGCATGAGAGGCGAGCTGGCCGGCGTGAAGGGCGGGCGGGCCCCCATGAGGGGCGGGCGGGCCGGCGTCGACGTGCGGGGCGGGTGGGGGAATTTGGGGGCTGGGCTCAGGGGCGGTAGCGGCACGAAAAGGATCCGAGTCAGGGCGTTTCGGCGGTGCATCATCCTTTTCAAAATCCCAATCTCTAGTTATTGGTGCCGCCGGTGAAGGCGTTGTCGGCACAGCATAGGGAGGATGCGCTGGATCCTCAAACAGTCGCAGCTTAGGGCGCACAAGCTTTCGAACCAGACGTTTTGCGCTTGAAGCGGCAGGCAGCTCCCCCTTAGCTACGGCGTTAGGTGTCGGACCCACAGCAGCCGGTCCTCCACGGTTTTGTAAAGGCGAGTCAGAAAAAGCTGCAAAAGCAGACTTTACGACTTGTTGCTCAACCTTCATCGTGCATATAGTTTCTTTGAGTAACCGCCACAGGGTAGCTAGAGATTTTGCTTCTTTAGACCCAAGGGTAATTTCGCCCCACAAGCGTACCCCGATCTTTTCCCAAGTCCCAAGCTCAAAGGCTTCGCCAACCCCCTGGGTTAAGTTTTTACTCCAGAGCAACAACTTTTTTAACATAGAGTCATCATACTCTATCCCTCTCGTAAAGAGGATATGCTGGAAGAGCTTAAATATTGCTGCTTCTTCTTCACTCAATGGAGTCCCCATTTTAATCCTTTTCCGAACACTCGGCTGCTCACCTGAATTCCACTGTAGTGTCTCCCGGGCTCACAGGCTCCGTAGCGTTCCGAGGCGTCTGCCTCCTGGGCTCAAAGGCCCCGTAGAGTTCCGGTCCTGCCAGATCCTGGTCCTGCCAGATGAATCCCGGTCCTGCCAGATCGACTTCCCCGTGGCACTGCGTTCTTCGCTTTCAATGTGAAACTCCCTGTTTGGGCGCTATTTGTCGCGGAATGGACACTCAGTTGGAGATCAATGTGATCAGACAAAGCCATTTATTCTAGAAAACTAACTCTTTATATACTATTTCTTAAAGTTGTTTGCACTAACTTGGCCCATTGTGATTGGATACATATCTTTGAGGCCCTTAACAACTAACATATAATTGGTCAAGCACAGGTGTGAGAACCTGACCTTCAGAGTTTTCCAACAGTCCTCAATTTAGCAGCTCAGTAAATTCCAGCTCCTTCTTACCTTGCTGGGATTCTCACTCCCAGTGCCTCGCTCCCATCCTCCTTCACCTTTTGTTGTTCCTTGGTTCATGTCGAACTCCACGTGGGCACTTGCTGAGCTGGGTACACGGCCGTTCTTTGCCAGAAAGTCATCCACAACTGTTTGGCACTGCCTTCTTGCCGCGTGAGCCAAGGCCCTGGCCAGCAGACAGGCCTGTGGGCGGAGGGGAGCAGCTGCCCTCCTCCAAACCCCCGCTCTTCCTCCCAGGGCCTCTGCAGCTCCACAGCCAGAGCCCTCCAGCAGGACCGTGGGGTTTGGCCCCAGGGGGCAGAAGGCCTTTCAGCTGAGCCTCTTCCCCACTCCCAGTGGGTTTCCCGAGCCCTGGGACTGTTGTGCTGCCCACAGCGTTCGCCAGCTCCTCCATCGCGTCCCCCCCGCCCCTGCTTTAGGCCCTGGGGGCCTGACCCTCCGGCTGATGGTCCCAGGAGGAACAGACCCTCATCCTGTCCTCAGGGCAAGGAGGGCTGGAGGGGGAGGGATATGGACCTGTTAGGGCGGGGGAACAAAGGGAAGAAAATGGCCGCCATATGCTTTCCTTCTCCAGGAAAGTTCCACGGAGTGGGAGAGGGCAGAAACGCTGTCAGGGGCATGGCCGAGGCAGCAGTGAGGCCTCTGGCAGCAGGGCTGGGGTGAGCCGAAGGGAACCACACTGCTACAGGCATGCTCGTGGGCCCCGTGGTTTTGTCCCACCTCTCTCTACCTCGCAGAGCAGTGTCTGCAGCGCTGCCTGCTTTCAGGAACGGCGAGCACGAGCCCAGCCCAACAAGAGCCGTGTGTTCCAAGAGCCTAGACACCAGGATGGTCTGGGAAGTGCAAGCAACAGTTTTTGTGGCACCAACAGACTGCCAAGAGGGACCTTCGCCAGTGCTCAGCACAGAAGGGCAGCCCCCGACCCCCCCGGACTGAGCACCTGATAGCAGCAAAAGGCCTAGACCCTGGTGTCTGGGGTGCCAGGTCTCTGGTGGGATGGAGGGCTGTGTCTGGGAGAGACAGGGCGGCTGAGCCACCATCATGCCCCCCCCCAGCGGTCAGGCTGCTCAGGCCTCCCATAGCTCAGAAACCCCTCTTTGGTCCCAGACATGGCTGCACCCATTGTGGACCCCCACTACAGCCAGTCCCCAGAGCCAAGGTGTCCCCTGAATGGAATAGGCCTGTGCTTTGGGGATCATGGCCCCCAGACAATGCCAGGCTCTGAAGCCTCCTTCCTAGGGCAAAATGGGAGGCAGTCCTTGTGCCAAAGGATTTTGTCAAAGCCCATAGGCAAGGAGAGGCTGTGAAAGCGTGTCTCCCTGTGCTTCCAACATGGGGATGTTTCCTCTGGTTAGGAAACATTGCTGTGGTGGAGAGAAAAAGGAAAGGCTGAGGAAGGCCTCAGCCTGCAAAAGGCAGAAAGAAGATGACTGCTTTGAGAGGGACACTGAAGTGACATTGCTCTGCATCAGACAAACAGTCACATCCCTCTGGTGTGTTCCTCCATTTTCCTCTTTAATTCTTATCGAGGGAAGGTCTCCACATGAGTCTTTCCAATCACATTTGTCTCCACCATCTTCCCATGCACCTGCACTCGATAAATGCAGGTGTATCTTGGTTTACCCCAGTTGCTCTGTAAGCCGAGTTTCAAAAGTCGAAAGGCTCTGGGGATGCCATTCTGCAAAGAAACCACAGCAAAAAAGCAGCGTCACTCCTGGGATGCAAAGAGCCAGGGCAGGCTCCACGTGTCTTCCTCCGCCAGCCAGACCCCTGCTCTGGGACCAGCTCCTGCTCTGGCTGAGGAAGCAGCTTCTCCCTCCTGCCCTTCTCCCAGCCAGGAGGCAAAGGATCCCTGTGCCCTTGCAGAGCAAACACCCAGCCTCAAGAGAGAAGGTGGTGGGCAGCTGTGGGGACCTGAGGGTCTCCTGTGCCAGGAAGCAGGACCAGGGGAAAGCCCTGCTGCCGGAGCACAGTGCTGAGCATCCTCCTGGCCACCGCCTGCCCTGCAGGTGCCGACAGGCGGCTCTGGTCGTCACAAGGTTCAGGCCCCTGTCCTGCCAGGGACTGTCCACTCTCCCTCTGCAAGCCACTTGCTCGCAAACTGGTGTTTCTGCCCTGGCCTCCTGCCCACACGCACCCACTGTACCTGCAGAAGGAAGGTCTGAGTTGGCTCTTTCTGCATGCTGTAGATGAACGACCCCAGCAGAGTTTCGCCCTGGCCTTCCTCATCCAGTCCCTTGGAGATAAATGCACGGGAGAGCAGGTCAGGCTCAAGCTGACCATGAGCAAATGCTCACGCCAGATCTGGGCCCGTGATCTGCACCACACTCCTGCGCCTCTGGCGCAGTCCGGCACAGAGGTCGGAGACCCATGCGGCTGTGTCTCCTCCTCAGGCCCCTGGAGGTGCTGGGCCAAAACGTGCTGAGCAAGTCTGTGAAATGTCCCTTCTAGGAAGGGCAGTGCTTGGGAGCACACACATCTCTGCCGATGCACAGGGAGCAGCAAGTCCCGGTTACAGCTTTACCCGTGGTCAGGCCCCAGCCCCGAGCCCAGCACAGACTTACAGAGACCGTGAAATCCTTGGGCACACTACTGAAAGTCCCCAGTGGAGTGGCTATATTTGAGCCGTACTGTAAGGTGATGGCCGTTGGTTGTACTTCGGTGGGCAGCCGGATTAGCACCTCGCTCCGAGACTGTTGCATAGGCCAGCAGTACGCTGGGGAAGCATCAGGCTAAAAGCAGAGGGGGGGAGAAGTGAATGTGAGGGCTTTGCTCCCCTGCTTGCCAGAACCACAGGCAGCGCTGTGCCCGGGGCTGTATTTCTGCTGGACATGCATGGTGTGTTGGGAAGCAGGCAGAAGCGCCCGCTTTTTCTAGGCAGCCAAGCCCCGTGTGGGACCTCAGCTGTCAGGCACCCCATCCTTGCCCTGGACCTGAGCAAGACCCCTGGCCTGACAGGAGATGACCCAGGGCTTGGCTTCAACTTGATCCAGAGAGGCAAGAGAAGCAGCACTGACGGTTTCTGCTACTGTACCTGCACAAAGGTATCCTCAAAGGGTTGATGAAACAGGGACCAAAACCCCCTTCTGAGCCATGCAGAGGTGCTGGATGATCTCTGCAGGTCGATGGCAGTCCCTGAGGGCAGAAGAGAACAGCTGACTGCAAGTGGCCCCAGGTGCAAAGGACCTGGTGGCTGCAGGCGACTGCTAAGTCATGCAGCACTGGATGCTCGGAGGTGCCCCGGGAAACGCAGGGGATCCCTGCGCCCGGTGATGGCATCTCTCTCCCAGCCGCACAAAGAGAAGATCTGTGGGTGCTGGGGGACAGTGAGCCCCCACGGCAAGGGCAGCGGGCCCAAGGCAAGGTCGTGCTGCGTGGACAGCAGAGAGTGATGCAGCCGTATGCTTTCCTTCTCCAGGAAAGCTCCACGGAGTGGGAGAGGGCAGAAATGCTGTCAGGGGCATGGCCGAGGCAGCAGTGAGGGCTCTGGCAGCAGGGCTGGGGTGAGCCTAAGGGAGCCACACTGCTACAGGTATGCTCGTCGGCCCCGTGGTTTTGTCCCACCTCCCTCTACCTCGCAGAGCCGTGTCTGCAGCGCTGCCTGCTTTCAGGAACGCCAAGCACGTACGCAGCACAGCAAGAACTGCCTGGACCCAAGGGCTGCCCATACCTGTGCTTTTGAGAGCCCACGGAGGCACCTCCGTGGGGTCAGGCATTGCTCCTCTCATTTGCTGAGCGTCCTGGGGAAGACACCAAGGAACAGGGAAACCACCATGTCAGAGCTGGCCAGGAGAAGGGGCTCTGCAAGCGGAGAAGCTCAACCCGCAGCCCCTGGCAAGGGAGGGGTGTGTAGGCCGGGACGAGCAGGGTCCCCTGCACCAGGCACTTCCTGGGCCAGCTGGTGGCCTTTCGCTGCCCAGCCCTCTTTCCAGAGCGCAGGATCACCTTTACAAAGCTGATTTCTGCAGCCAGACGTGTCACCTCATCCCTCAGCCGCTGCATCTCTCCAGCTTGTCCTTTCCACACACCAGGTGCGTTCCTGCAATCCCCAGGAAATCGGACCTTGTCAGATCACTGCCCAGCAATGCGCAGAGCCTCCAAGCCCAGGAGCAGCGCAGACAGTGATGCTCAAGCCCCTTTTCTTCCCCTGCTTTGCAAGCGCTTCCTTCCCCCTCCAGGTTTAGCACAAGGCCCGGACAGGAGCGGAAGACACGAGCTCTGGGCGCTGTGCAAGTGAGAGCAAATTGCACGGGCTCGTCTGCCCATGCTGTCCCCACCAAACATGCTGCAGGGCTGGGGAGAGGAGAGGGCTCTTACCAGAGTGAACTCAGGTCAGCTGCAGGCTGCCCCTGGAAGGGAAAGGCTCTTGTTGGAGTCCCACAGCAGCCAGGGCTTCCCCGAGCTGGCAGCTCTAGGCAGGCACAGCAGAAGCTGCTGCCGCTGCTCTGGGTCACTGCCTGGCATTGGAGAACTGGGTGATTCACCCACCCACCCATCGCCTGCAGTGCTCCCTGGCAGGACTTTCCTGTCCCACTGACCTGTGGCGCATTCTTTCCACGCGGCCCCATGAGCAGCGAGGTCCCGCACCAGGCACCAGCTGTAACTTCACCGAGAGAGAGTCATTTTACTGCGGTTTCTACGGATCCCTGTAGTCACACGGTCTCCTCCCACACCAGGGTGGCAAGAGGTTGGCCGAGGACACCACAAAGGGGTGCAGGGAGAAGAGGTGGCTCCAAGCAGGGGCTCTTGCCCTGGGCCTTGGGGCGCTGCACAGCTCTGGTTCCAGGCTTTGCACCCCACTGCTATGCCCCATTTCATCTGCATGCAGCGAGCATCTTGTGACCTCCCAGATCCACAAAGGTGAGATGTTGCATGGGCCACACAGGCTCTCAGCGCCTCTCCCTCACACTGAAGCTCGCACCTCACTCCTCTGAGCCTCCTCTGGCAGCGGGTAAATACTAACCGAGAGCAGCGAAGCTGATCAAGCAGATCATGAAGAGCCCCTCTTTCCTTAGCGTCGCAATCTGTTTCCTGAAAAAGAGTGGGTCCTGGGGTTAGCGGTGCTCAAGGCAGAGCCCTGCCCAGAGGAATTTCTCTTACGAGCTGAACAACGATTTGCAGGGGAGCCAGAGGTTCTCCTTGTGGGGAGCACCACCAGCTTCCCATCTGATCACCCTGACCCTCTGGCACCCCAAAGTTCCATGTCAGTTACAGACACTTGTTGTACTCACAGGATGGAGATGCTTATTCTGAGGCATCTCTGAAGGAAGATCACGGCCATTGCCACTCTGTAAGCAATGCTGGATACCAGCCCTGGGCAAAGAAATGGTAGAAAAGCCTGAGGAGCCTTCTTGAGGAGCCCCATCGGGAGTATGGCAGACCTCTGCGAGGAGGTGGGTGCTGGTCCTGCACACTTCCTTCCTGTGGGACAGGGACAGGGCAGGCTTATGCCCTGGAGGGGGTTGCTTGTTTCTTGCTGGAGGCCCAGCAGGATCCCCTTGCCGGCAGGGCACTGACAGCAAGGCTGGGGAAGGACTGTGGATGAGGCTTTGGCCCCTGCATCTCTACCGCACGGGCTTGCCCCGGTGCTTATGACAGTAGCCCCATGGTTATTACAGACATGGACACGGTGGCCAGCTCCATCATGATCACGTAGGCAAAATGGCCCCAGACCGCTCGTGTGGCAGGATGATACTGACTATTCAGGGCTGTCGGTCTCAGCTGAGCCAGGCAGGCCCGGTGCAACCATGGCGTGAAAGGCAGCACTGAACTTACGCTCTGTGTTTGCAGCACTGCAGCGTGCTGGCTCTTCGCAGCTGGTCCCCTGGTCCTCGTGAGAAGAGGGGCACCTATGGGAGGGAAAGGGAAGGACACTGTTTGGCACTGCCTTCTTGCTGCACGAGCCAAGGCCCTGGCCAGCAGACAGGCCTGTGGGCAGAGGGGAGCAGCTGCCCTCCTCCAAACCCCCGCTCTTCCTCCCAGGGCCTCTGCAGCTCCACAGCCAGAGCCCTCCAGCAGGACCGTGGGGTTTGGCCCCAGGGGGCAGAAGGCCTTTCAGCTGAGCCTCTTCCCCACTCCCAGTGGGTTTCCCAAGCCCTGGGACTGTTGTGCTGCCCACAGCGCTCGCCAGCTCCTCCATCGCGTCCCCCCCGCCCCTGCTTTAGGCTCTGGGGGCCTGACCCTCCGGCTGATGGTCCCAGGAGGAACCTTGTACCTGCTCCCGAGGACCTGAGTGGGCTCAACTGCACATCCATACCTGCTGCCGCTGGCTGTCCTCACGAGGGAAGTGCCCCGCGCGCTTGGAGGAGCCTTTCTCCTCCTCATCTCTGGGACAAAGAAAGCTCCCCCGCAAGCCTGTGCGTCCTCCTTCCGTAGCAGGAGTGTTGCCTGGCTGGGGGAGGGCACTTGGGCAAGAGCCCCAAACCAACTGCCAGGAGGAGAACACCAGACACGGGCAGATAGCCACCAGGACACAGCAAACTCCTACCAGGCAGGAGGTGGTGGCCCAAGTGCTGTAGGAGCCACCTTGACGCCACAGGTTCCTGGCTCCACTGTGACTGTGACATCACAGGTGAGCAAGGTGCAGGGATACACCCTGCTGCCCACTTAGTGCTCTGGGTTACATTTGTGACTAGCCAGTGCTGAAAATACACCAGCGTTTCTCTGGTGCTGACCTGTGCCTTGCAGGGCCCAAGGCTTGCTCGGTTTCTCTCTGGGTGTCCCTCCTTGAGTAGGCTGTGCGGGTGGGCAAGAGCTGGGACAGCCAAGCCAAACTGACTCGGCTCCATTCCATGTGAGGTCATGCTTTGGAATAAAGCCTCGGTCTTTGGTCAACCCTGTCAGCTGAAGGTTCCCATGGGGAAGCAAAGGGGTGCTGCCTCTGGGTGACACCAGGCTGGGGCTGGGGCTGCATGGGGCTTTGGCTTGCTCTGTCCCTCTGTCTCCACACTGTCATGGGGAGCTCCGGTCACCAAAGGGGCCCCAGGAATGTGCCAAGGGGCTGCTGCGTGCTTCCATCCTCAGTGAGAGGCATGAGCACCCAGGACACCGCAATGACTCCATACGGGCTGGCCCATGCACCCCAGTGACTCCTCTGGCACGAGCCAGCCGATTCCTGTGAATCCGTGTGTCTCCAATTTAGAGAGAGGCACGGATTTCATGGATGGACTGCTCAGTGGATAAGGAATTGGCTGGATGGCCGCACAAAGGCAGTTGTGGTCAATGGCTCAATGCCCAGCTGGAGATGGGTAACGGGTGGTGTCCCTCAGTGGTCAGTGTTGGGACCAATCTGCTCAACATCTTTGTTGATGACACGGAGAGTGGTATTGACGTGCCCTTAGCAAGTCTGCCGATGACACCAAGCTGTGTGGTGTGGTCGACACACTGGAGGGAACGGATGTCATCCAGAGGGACCTGGACAGGCTGGAGAGGTGGGCCTGTGCAGACCTCATGAGGTTCAACAAGGCCAAGTGCAAGGTCCTGCACCAGGGTCGGGGCAATCCCAGGCACAACTATAGGCTGGGCAGAGACTGGATTGAGAACAGCCCTGAGGAGAAAGACTTGGGGGTGTTTGTTGACAAGAAGCTCAAAATGACCCCGTAGCGTCCATTCGCAACCCCAACACCAACCATATGCTGGGCTCCATCAAAAGGAGCATGACCAGCAGGTTGAGGGAGGTGATCCTGCCCCTCTGCTCTGCTCTTGTGAGACCCCACCTCGCAGTGCCGCATCCCGCTCTGGGGCCCCCAACACAAGAGGTACGTGGACCTGCTCAAGTGTACCTAGAGGAGTCCAACAAGATGATCAGAGGGCTGGGGCACCTCTGCTGTGGAGGCAGGCTGAGAGAGTCCCACTTGTTCAGCCTGGAGAGAGAAGGCTCTGGGGTAGCCTTCCAGTACCTAAAGGGGCCTACAAGACAGGCTGGGAGGGACAGTTACAAGGGCCTCTAGTGACAGGACAAGAGAAGATGGTTTTAAACTGAAAGAAGGGAGATTTAGATTAGATATTAGGAAGAAATTCTTTATTGTAAGGGTGGTGGAGCAGTGGCACGGGTTGCCCAGAGAAGCTGTGTCTGTCCCACCCTTGGCAGTGGTCAAGGCCAGGCTGGATGAGGCTTTGAGCAACCTGGTCAAGTGGAAGGTGTCCCTGCCTGTGGCAGGGGGGTTGGAACAAGATGATCTTTAAGGTCCTTTGCAAGCCTAACCAATCTATGATTGTATGTTTCTATGATACCTACGGGAGGTAAAAGAGCCCTGCTGTGCCAGCTGAGGCAGCAGGGAGTCCCCGATGTGGAAGCCCCGGCCAGAAGGAAGCCTTGGGAAGCCTCTCGGCAGATGTCCCTGCCACAGCTCCTCCACTGGCCACAGGCCCGCAGATTAGCCTTGTTGCCTGTCCATGCCCATTTGCTCCAATTGGTCTCGTAGCTCCTGTAATTTTTTATCTAAAAGCTTAGTCCACTGCCCCCATTCCTGCTCAATTTTTGGCCCCGGTTGGGGCAACGCTAACGATGGTGTACCTGGTACGAGTGGGTATAAATTCGGAGTCTCACTGTCCTCCTCCGGAGGTTCCCATTCTTCTGCATCAGGCAGTGGAGCAGCGGCGGCGTAAAAGCGGTCGTAAGGGGGGGGGGGTGCGGGGGGGGGGGGCTGTAACGGCGGCATGAGAGGCGAGCTGGCCGGCGTGAAGGGCGGGCGGGCCCCCATGAGGGGCGGGCGGGCCGGCGTCGACGTGCGGGGCGGGCGGGGGAATTTGGGGGCTGGGCTCAGGGGCGGTAGCGGCACGAAAAGGATCCGAGTCAGGGCGTTTCGGCGGTGCATCATCCTTTTCAAAATCCCAATCTCTAGTTATTGGTGCCGCCGGTGAAGGCGTTGTCGGCACAGCATAGGGAGGATGCGCTGGATCCTCAAACAGTCGCAGCTTAGGGCGCACAAGCTTTCGAACCAGACGTTTTGCGCTTGAAGCGGCAGGCAGCTCCCCCTTAGCTACGGCGTTAGGTGTCGGACCCACAGCAGCCGGTCCTCCACGGTTTTGTAAAGGCGAGTCAGAAAAAGCTGCAAAAGCAGACTTTACGACTTGTTGCTCAACCTTCATCGTGCATATAGTTTCTTTGAGTAACCGCCACAGGGTAGCTAGAGATTTTGCTTCTTTAGACCCAAGGGTAATTTCGCCCCACAAGCGTACCCCGATCTTTTCCCAAGTCCCAAGCTCAAAGGCTTCGCCAACCCCCTGGGTTAAGTTTTTACTCCAGAGCAACAACTTTTTTAACATAGAGTCATCATACTCTATCCCTCTCATAAAGAGGATATGCTGGAAGAGCTTAAATATTGCTGCTTCTTCTTCACTCAATGGAGTCCCCATTTTAATCCTTTTCCGAACACTCGGCTGCTCACCTGAATTCCACTGTAGTGTCTCCCGGGCTCACAGGCTCCGTAGCGTTCCGAGGCGTCTGCCTCCTGGGCTCAAAGGCCCCGAAGAGTTCCGGTCCTGCCAGATCCTGGTCCTGCCAGATGAATCCCGGTCCTGCCAGATCGACTTCCCCGTGGCACTGCGTTCTTCGCTTTCAATGTGAAACTCCCTGTTTGGGCGCTATTTGTCGCGGAATGGACACTCAGTTGGAGATCAATGTGATCAGACAAAGCCATTTATTCTAGAAAACTAACTCTTTATATACTATTTCTTAAAGTTGTTTGCACTAACTTGGCCCATTGTGATTGGATACATATCTTTGAGGCCCTTAACAACTAACATATAATTGGTCAAGCACAGGTGTGAGAACCTGACCTTCAGAGTTTTCCAACAGTCCTCAATTTAGCAGCTCAGTAAATTCCAGCTCCTTCTTACCTTGCTGGGATTCTCACTCCCAGTGCCTCGCTCCCATCCTCCTTCACCTTTTGTTGTTCCTTGGTTCATGTCGAACTCCACGTGGGCACTTGCTGAGCTGGGTACACGGCCGTTCTTTGCCAGAAAGTCATCCACAACTGTTTGGCACTGCCTTCTTGCCGCGTGAGCCAAGGCCCTGGCCAGCAGACAGGCCTGTGGGCGGAGGGGAGCAGCTGCCCTCCTCCAAACCCCCGCTCTTCCTCCCAGGGCCTCTGCAGCTCCACAGCCAGAGCCCTCCAGCAGGACCGTGGGGTTTGGCCCCAGGGGGCAGAAGGCCTTTCAGCTGAGCCTCTTCCCCACTCCCAGTGGGTTTCCCGAGCCCTGGGACTGTTGTGCTGCCCAAAGCGTTCGCCAGCTCCTCCATCGCGTCCCCCCCGCCCCTGCTTTAGGCCCTGGGGGCCTGACCCTCCGGCTGATGGTCCCAGGAGGAACAGACCCTCATCCTGTCCTCAGGGCAAGGAGGGCTGGAGGGGGAGGGATATGGACCTGTTAGGGCGGGGGAACAAAGGGAAGAAAATGGCCGCCATATGCTTTCCTTCTCCAGGAAAGTTCCACGGAGTGGGAGAGGGCAGAAACGCTGTCAGGGGCATGGCCGAGGCAGCAGTGAGGCCTCTGGCAGCAGGGCTGGGGTGAGCCGAAGGGAACCACACTGCTACAGGCATGCTCGTGGGCCCCGTGGTTTTGTCCCACCTCTCTCTACCTCGCAGAGCAGTGTCTGCAGCGCTGCCTGCTTTCAGGAACGGCGAGCACGAGCCCAGCCCAACAAGAGCCGTGTGTTCCAAGAGCCTAGACACCAGGATGGTCTGGGAAGTGCAAGCAACAGCTTTTGTGGCACCAACAGACTGCCAAGAGGGACCTTCGCCAGTGCTCAGCACAGAAGGGCAGCCCCCGACCCCCCCGGACTGAGCACCTGATAGCAGCAAAAGGCCTAGACCCTGGTGTCTGGGGTGCCAGGTCTCTGGTGGGATGGAGGGCTGTGTCTGGGAGAGACAGGGCGGCTGAGCCACCATCATGCCCCCCCCCAGCGGTCAGGCTGCTCAGGCCTCCCATAGCTCAGAAACCCCTCTTTGGTCCCAGACATGGCTGCACCCATTGTGGACCCCCACTACAGCCAGTCCCCAGAGCCAAGGTGTCCCCTGAATGGAATAGGCCTGTGCTTTGGGGATCATGGCCCCCAGACAATGCCAGGCTCTGAAGCCTCCTTCCTAGGGCAAAATGGGAGGCAGTCCTTGTGCCAAAGGATTTTGTCAAAGCCCATAGGCAAGGAGAGGCTGTGAAAGCGTGTCTCCCTGTGCTTCCAACATGGGGATGTTTCCTCTGGTTAGGAAACATTGCTGTGGTGGAGAGAAAAAGGAAAGGCTGAGGAAGGCCTCAGCCTGCAAAAGGCAGAAAGAAGATGACTGCTTTGAGAGGGACACTGAAGTGACATTGCTCTGCATCAGACAAACAGTCACATCCCTCTGGTGTGTTCCTCCATTTTCCTCTTTAATTCTTATCGAGGGAAGGTCTCCACATGAGTCTTTCCAATCACATTTGTCTCCACCATCTTCCCATGCACCTGCACTCGATAAATGCAGGTGTATCTTGGTTTACCCCAGTTGCTCTGTAAGCCGAGTTTCAAAAGTCGAAAGGCTCTGGGGATGCCATTCTGCAAAGAAACCACAGCAAAAAAGCAGCGTCACTCCTGGGATGCAAAGAGCCAGGGCAGGCTCCACGTGTCTTCCTCCGCCAGCCAGACCCCTGCTCTGGGACCAGCTCCTGCTCTGGCTGAGGAAGCAGCTTCTCCCTCCTGCCCTTCTCCCAGCCAGGAGGCAAAGGATCCCTGTGCCCTTGCAGAGCAAACACCCAGCCTCAAGAGAGAAGGTGGTGGGCAGCTGTGGGGACCTGAGGGTCTCCTGTGCCAGGAAGCAGGACCAGGGGAAAGCCCTGCTGCCGGAGCACAGTGCTGAGCATCCTCCTGGCCACCGCCTGCCCTGCAGGTGCCGACAGGCGGCTCTGGTCGTCACAAGGTTCAGGCCCCTGTCCTGCCAGGGACTGTCCACTCTCCCCCTGCAAGCCACTTGCTCGCAAACTGGTGTTTCTGCCCTGGCCTCCTGCCCACACGCACCCACTGTACCTGCAGAAGGAAGGTCTGAGTTGGCTCTTTCTGCATGCTGTAGATGAACGACCCCAGCAGAGTTTCGCCCTGGCCTTCCTCATCCAGTCCCTTGGAGATAAATGCACGGGAGAGCAGGTCAGGCTCAAGCTGACCATGAGCAAATGCTCACGCCAGATCTGGGCCCGTGATCTGCACCACACTCCTGCGCCTCTGGCGCAGTCCGGCACAGAGGTCGGAGACCCATGCGGCTGTGTCTCCTCCTCAGGCCCCTGGAGGTGCTGGGCCAAAACGTGCTGAGCAAGTCTGTGAAATGTCCCTTCTAGGAAGGGCAGTGCTTGGGAGCACACACATCTCTGCCGATGCACAGGGAGCAGCAAGTCCCGGTTACAGCTTTACCCGTGGTCAGGCCCCAGCCCCGAGCCCAGCACAGACTTACAGAGACCGTGAAATCCTTGGGCACACTACCGAAAGTCCCCAGTGGAGTGGCTATATTTGAGCCGTACTGTAAGGTGATGGCCGTTGGTTGTACTTCGGTGGGCAGCCGGATTAGCACCTCGCTCCGAGACTGTTGCATAGGCCAGCAGTACGCTGGGGAAGCATCAGGCTAAAAGCAGAGGGGGGGAGAAGTGAATGTGAGGGCTTTGCTCCCCTGCTTGCCAGAACCACAGGCAGCGCTGTGCCCGGGGCTGTATTTCTGCTGGACATGCATGGTGTGTTGGGAAGCAGGCAGAAGCGCCCGCTTTTTCTAGGCAGCCAAGCCCCGTGTGGGACCTCAGCTGTCAGGCACCCCATCCTTGCCCTGGACCTGAGCAAGACCCCTGGCCTGACAGGAGATGACCCAGGGCTTGGCTTCAACTTGATCCAGAGAGGCAAGAGAAGCAGCACTGACGGTTTCTGCTACTGTACCTGCACAAAGGTATCCTCAAAGGGTTGATGAAACAGGGACCAAAACCCCCTTCTGAGCCATGCAGAGGTGCTGGATGATCTCTGCAGGTCGATGGCAGTCCCTGAGGGCAGAAGAGAACAGCTGACTGCAAGTGGCCCCAGGTGCAAAGGACCTGGTGGCTGCAGGCGACTGCTAAGTCATGCAGCACTGGATGCTCGGAGGTGCCCCGGGAAACGCAGGGGATCCCTGCGCCCGGTGATGGCATCTCTCTCCCAGCCGCACAAAGAGAAGATCTGTGGGTGCTGGGGGACAGTGAGCCCCCACGGCAAGGGCAGCGGGCCCAAGGCAAGGTCGTGCTGCGTGGACAGCAGAGAGTGATGCAGCCGTATGCTTTCCTTCTCCAGGAAAGCTCCACGGAGTGGGAGAGGGCAGAAATGCTGTCAGGGGCATGGCCGAGGCAGCAGTGAGGGCTCTGGCAGCAGGGCTGGGGTGAGCCTAAGGGAGCCACACTGCTACAGGTATGCTCGTCGGCCCCGTGGTTTTGTCCCACCTCCCTCTACCTCGCAGAGCCGTGTCTGCAGCGCTGCCTGCTTTCAGGAACGCCAAGCACGTACGCAGCACAGCAAGAACTGCCTGGACCCAAGGGCTGCCCATACCTGTGCTTTTGAGAGCCCACGGAGGCACCTCCGTGGGGTCAGGCATTGCTCCTCTCATTTGCTGAGCGTCCTGGGGAAGACACCAAGGAACAGGGAAACCACCATGTCAGAGCTGGCCAGGAGAAGGGGCTCTGCAAGCGGAGAAGCTCAACCCGCAGCCCCTGGCAAGGGAGGGGTGTGTAGGCCGGGACGAGCAGGGTCCCCTGCACCAGGCACTTCCTGGGCCAGCTGGTGGCCTTTCGCTGCCCAGCCCTCTTTCCAGAGCGCAGGATCACCTTTACAAAGCTGATTTCTGCAGCCAGACGTGTCACCTCATCCCTCAGCCGCTGCATCTCTCCAGCTTGTCCTTTCCACACACCAGGTGCGTTCCTGCAATCCCCAGGAAATCGGACCTTGTCAGATCACTGCCCAGCAATGCGCAGAGCCTCCAAGCCCAGGAGCAGCGCAGACAGTGATGCTCAAGCCCCTTTTCTTCCCCTGCTTTGCAAGCGCTTCCTTCCCCCTCCAGGTTTAGCACAAGGCCCGGACAGGAGCAGAAGACACGAGCTCTGGGCGCTGTGCAAGTGAGAGCAAATTGCACGGGCTCGTCTGCCCATGCTGTCCCCACCAAACATGCTGCAGGGCTGGGGAGAGGAGAGGGCTCTTACCAGAGTGAACTCAGGTCAGCTGCAGGCTGCCCCTGGAAGGGAAAGGCTCTTGTTGGAGTCCCACAGCAGCCAGGGCTTCCCCGAGCTGGCAGCTCTAGGCAGGCACAGCAGAAGCTGCTGCCGCTGCTCTGGGTCACTGCCTGGCATTGGAGAACTGGGTGATTCACCCACCCACCCATCGCCTGCAGTGCTCCCTGGCAGGACTTTCCTGTCCCACTGACCTGTGGCGCATTCTTTCCACGCGGCCCCATGAGCAGCGAGGTCCCGCACCAGGCACCAGCTGTAACTTCACCGAGAGAGAGTCATTTTACTGCGGTTTCTACGGATCCCTGTAGTCACACGGTCTCCTCCCACACCAGGGTGGCAAGAGGTTGGCCGAGGACACCACAAAGGGGTGCAGGGAGAAGAGGTGGCTCCAAGCAGGGGCTCTTGCCCTGGGCCTTGGGGCGCTGCACAGCTCTGGTTCCAGGCTTTGCACCCCACTGCTATGCCCCATTTCATCTGCATGCAGCGAGCATCTTGTGACCTCCCAGATCCACAAAGGTGAGATGTTGCATGGGCCACACAGGCTCTCAGCGCCTCTCCCTCACACTGAAGCTCGCACCTCACTCCTCTGAGCCTCCTCTGGCAGCGGGTAAATACTAACCGAGAGCAGCGAAGCTGATCAAGCAGATCATGAAGAGCCCCTCTTTCCTTAGCGTCGCAATCTGTTTCCTGAAAAAGAGTGGGTCCTGGGGTTAGCGGTGCTCAAGGCAGAGCCCTGCCCAGAGGAATTTCTCTTACGAGCTGAACAACGATTTGCAGGGGAGCCAGAGGTTCTCCTTGTGGGGAGCACCACCAGCTTCCCATCTGATCACCCTGACCCTCTGGCACCCCAAAGTTCCATGTCAGTTACAGACACTTGTTGTACTCACAGGATGGAGATGCTTATTCTGAGGCATCTCTGAAGGAAGATCACGGCCATTGCCACTCTGTAAGCAATGCTGGATACCAGCCCTGGGCAAAGAAATGGTAGAAAAGCCTGAGGAGCCTTCTTGAGGAGCCCCATCGGGTGTATGGCAGACCTCTGCGAGGAGGTGGGTGCTGGTCCTGCACACTTCCTTCCTGTGGGACAGGGACAGGGCAGGCTTATGCCCTGGAGGGGGTTGCTTGTTTCTTGCTGGAGGCCCGGCAGGATCCCCTTGCCGGCAGGGCACTGACAGCAAGGCTGGGGAAGGACTGTGGATGAGGCTTTGGCCCCTGCATCTCTACCGCACGGGCTTGCCCCGGTGCTTATGACAGTAGCCCCATGGTTATTACAGACATGGACACGGTGGCCAGCTCCATCATGATCACGTAGGCAAAATGGCCCCAGACCGCTCGTGTGGCAGGATGATACTGACTATTCAGGGCTGTCGGTCTCAGCTGAGCCAGGCAGGCCCGGTGCAACCATGGCGTGAAAGGCAGCACTGAACTTACGCTCTGTGTTTGCAGCACTGCAGCGTGCTGGCTCTTCGCAGCTGGTCCCCTGGTCCTCGTGAGAAGAGGGGCACCTATGGGAGGGAAAGGGAAGGACACTGTTTGGCACTGCCTTCTTGCTGCACGAGCCAAGGCCCTGGCCAGCAGACAGGCCTGTGGGCGGAGGGGAGCAGCTGCCCTCCTCCAAACCCCCGCTCTTCCTCCCAGGGCCTCTGCAGCTCCACAGCCAGAGCCCTCCAGCAGGACCGTGGGGTTTGGCCCCAGGGGGCAGAAGGCCTTTCAGCTGAGCCTCTTCCCCACTCCCAGTGGGTTTCCCAAGCCCTGGGACTGTTGTGCTGCCCACAGCGCTCGCCAGCTCCTCCATCGCGTCCCCCCCGCCCCTGCTTTAGGCTCTGGGGGCCTGACCCTCCGGCTGATGGTCCCAGGAGGAACCTTGTACCTGCTCCCGAGGACCTGAGTGGGCTCAACTGCACATCCGTACCTGCTGCCGCTGGCTGTCCTCACGAGGGAAGTGCCCCGCGCGCTTGGAGGAGCCTTTCTCCTCCTCATCTCTGGGACAAAGAAAGCTCCCCCGCAAGCCTGTGCGTCCTCCTTCCGTAGCAGGAGTGTTGCCTGGCTGGGGGAGGGCACTTGGGCAAGAGCCCCAAACCAACTGCCAGGAGGAGAACACCAGACACGGGCAGATAGCCACCAGGACACAGCAAACTCCTACCAGGCAGGAGGTGGTGGCCCAAGTGCTGTAGGAGCCACCTTGACGTCACAGGTTCCTGGCTCCACTGTGACTGTGACATCACAGGTGAGCAAGGTGCAGGGATACACCCTGCTGCCCACTTAGTGCTCTGGGTTACATTTGTGACTAGCCAGTGCTGAAAATACACCAGCGTTTCTCTGGTGCTGACCTGTGCCTTGCAGGGCCCAAGGCTTGCTCGGTTTCTCTCTGGGTGTCCCTCCTTGAGTAGGCTGTGCGGGTGGGCAAGAGCTGGGACAGCCAAGCCAAACTGACTCGGCTCCATTCCATGTGAGGTCATGCTTTGGAATAAAGCCTCGGTCTTTGGTCAACCCTGTCAGCTGAAGGTTCCCATGGGGAAGCAAAGGGGTGCTGCCTCTGGGTGACACCAGGCTGGGGCTGGGGCTGCATGGGGCTTTGGCTTGCTCTGTCCCTCTGTCTCCACACTGTCATGGGGAGCTCCGGTCACCAAAGGGGCCCCAGGAATGTGCCAAGGGGCTGCTGCGTGCTTCCATCCTCAGTGAGAGGCATGAGCACCCAGGACACTGCAATGACTCCATACGGGCTGGCCCATGCACCCCAGTGACTCCTCTGGCACGAGCCAGCCGATTCCTGTGAATCCGTGTGTCTCTAATTTAGAGAGAGGCACGGATTTCATGGATGGACTGCTCAGTGGATAAGGAATTGGCTGGATGGCCGCACAAAGGCAGTTGTGGTCAATGGCTCAATGCCCAGCTGGAGATGGGTAACGGGTGGTGTCCCTCAGTGGTCAGTGTTGGGACCAATCTGCTCAACATCTTTGTTGATGACACGGAGAGTGGTATTGACGTGCCCTTAGCAAGTCTGCCGATGACACCAAGCTGTGTGGTGTGGTCGACACACTGGAGGGAACGGATGTCATCCAGAGGGACCTGGACAGGCTGGAGAGGTGGGCCTGTGCAGACCTCATGAGGTTCAACAAGGCCAAGTGCAAGGTCCTGCACCAGGGTCGGGGCAATCTCAGGCACAGCTATAGGCTGGGCAGAGACTGGATTGAGAACAGCCCTGAGGAGAAAGACTTGGGGGTGTTTGTTGACAAGAAGCTCAAAACGACCCCGTAGCGTCCATTCGCAACCCCAACACCAACCATATGCTGGGCTCCATCAAAAGGAGCATGACCAGCAGGTTGAGGGAGGTGATCCTGCCCCTCTGCTCTGCTCTTGTGAGACCCCACCTCGCAGTGCCGCATCCCGCTCTGGGGCCCCCAACACAAGAGGTACGTGGACCTGCTCAAGTGTACCTAGAGGAGTCCAACAAGATGATCAGAGGGCTGGGGCACCTCTGCTGTGGAGGCAGGCTGAGAGAGTCCCACTTGTTCAGCCTGGAGAGAGAAGGCTCTGGGGTAGCCTTCCAGTACCTAAAGGGGCCTACAAGACAGGCTGGGAGGGACAGTTACAAGGGCCTCTAGTGACAGGACAAGAGAAGATGGTTTTAAACTGAAAGAAGGGAGATTTAGATTAGATATTAGGAAGAAATTCTTTATTGTAAGGGTGGTGGAGCAGTGGCACGGGTTGCCCAGAGAAGCTGTGTCTGTCCCACCCTTGGCAGTGGTCAAGGCCAGGCTGGATGAGGCTTTGAGCAACCTGGTCAAGTGGAAGGTGTCCCTGCCTGTGGCAGGGGGGTTGGAACAAGATGATCTTTAAGGTCCTTTGCAAGCCTAACCAATCTATGATTGTATGTTTCTATGATACCTACGGGAGGTAAAAGAGCCCTGCTGTGCCAGCTGAGGCAGCAGGGAGTCCCCGATGTGGAAGCCCCGGCCAGAAGGAAGCCTTGGGAAGCCTCTCGGCAGATGTCCCTGCCACAGCTCCTCCACTGGCCACAGGCCCGCAGATTAGCCTTGTTGCCTGTCCATGCCCATTTGCTCCAATTGGTCTCGTAGCTCCTGTAATTTTTTATCTAAAAGCTTAGTCCACTGCCCCCATTCCTGCTCAATTTTTGGCCCCGGTTGGGGCAACGCTAACGATGGTGTACCTGGTACGAGTGGGTATAAATTCGGAGTCTCACTGTCCTCCTCCGGAGGTTCCCATTCTTCTGCATCAGGCAGTGGAGCAGCGGCGGCGTAAAAGCGGTCGTAAGGGGGGGGGGGGTGCGGGGGGGGGGGGCTGTAACGGCGGCATGAGAGGCGAGCTGGCCGGCGTGAAGGGCGGGCGGGCCCCCATGAGGGGCGGGCGGGCCGGCGTCGACGTGCGGGGCGGGCGGGGGAATTTGGGGGCTGGGCTCAGGGGCGGTAGCGGCACGAAAAGGATCCGAGTCAGGGCGTTTCGGCGGTGCATCATCCTTTTCAAAATCCCAATCTCTAGTTATTGGTGCCGCCGGTGAAGGCGTTGTCGGCACAGCATAGGGAGGATGCGCTGGATCCTCAAACAGTCGCAGCTTAGGGCGCACAAGCTTTCGAACCAGACGTTTTGCGCTTGAAGCGGCAGGCAGCTCCCCCTTAGCTACGGCGTTAGGTGTCGGACCCACAGCAGCCGGTCCTCCACGGTTTTGTAAAGGCGAGTCAGAAAAAGCTGCAAAAGCAGACTTTACGACTTGTTGCTCAACCTTCATCGTGCATATAGTTTCTTTGAGTAACCGCCACAGGGTAGCTAGAGATTTTGCTTCTTTAGACCCAAGGGTAATTTCGCCCCACAAGCGTACCCCGATCTTTTCCCAAGTCCCAAGCTCAAAGGCTTCGCCAACCCCCTGGGTTAAGTTTTTACTCCAGAGCAACAACTTTTTTAACATAGAGTCATCATACTCTATCCCTCTCGTAAAGAGGATATGCTGGAAGAGCTTAAATATTGCTGCTTCTTCTTCACTCAATGGAGTCCCCATTTTAATCCTTTTCCGAACACTCGGCTGCTCACCTGAATTCCACTGTAGTGTCTCCCGGGCTCACAGGCTCCGTAGCGTTCCGAGGCGTCTGCCTCCTGGGCTCAAAGGCCCCGAAGAGTTCCGGTCCTGCCAGATCCTGGTCCTGCCAGATGAATCCCGGTCCTGCCAGATCGACTTCCCCGTGGCACTGCGTTCTTCGCTTTCAATGTGAAACTCCCTGTTTGGGCGCTATTTGTCGCGGAATGGACACTCAGTTGGAGATCAATGTGATCAGACAAAGCCATTTATTCTAGAAAACTAACTCTTTATATACTATTTCTTAAAGTTGTTTGCACTAACTTGGCCCATTGTGATTGCATACATATCTTTGAGGCCCTTAACAACTAACATATAATTGGTCAAGCACAGGTGTGAGAACCTGACCTTCAGAGTTTTCCAACAGTCCTCAATTTAGCAGCTCAGTAAATTCCAGCTCCTTCTTACCTTGCTGGGATTCTCACTCCCAGTGCCTCGCTCCCATCCTCCTTCACCTTTTGTTGTTCCTTGGTTCATGTCGAACTCCACGTGGGCACTTGCTGAGCTGGGTACACGGCCGTTCTTTGCCAGAAAGTCATCCACAACTGTTTGGCACTGCCTTCTTGCCGCGTGAGCCAAGGCCCTGGCCAGCAGACAGGCCTGTGGGCGGAGGGGAGCAGCTGCCCTCCTCCAAACCCCCGCTCTTCCTCCCAGGGCCTCTGCAGCTCCACAGCCAGAGCCCTCCAGCAGGACCGTGGGGTTTGGCCCCAGGGGGCAGAAGGCCTTTCAGCTGAGCCTCTTCCCCACTCCCAGTGGGTTTCCCGAGCCCTGGGACTGTTGTGCTGCCCACAGCGTTCGCCAGCTCCTCCATCGCGTCCCCCCCGCCCCTGCTTTAGGCCCTGGGGGCCTGACCCTCCGGCTGATGGTCCCAGGAGGAACAGACCCTCATCCTGTCCTCAGGGCAAGGAGGGCTGGAGGGGGAGGGATATGGACCTGTTAGGGCGGGGGAACAAAGGGAAGAAAATGGCCGCCATATGCTTTCCTTCTCCAGGAAAGCTCCACGGAGTGGGAGAGGGCAGAAACGCTGTCAGGGGCATGGCCGAGGCAGCAGTGAGGCCTCTGGCAGGAGGGCTGGGGTGAGCCGAAGGGAACCACACTGCTACAGGCATGCTCGTGGGCCCCGTGGTTTTGTCCCACCTCTCTCTACCTCGCAGAGCAGTGTCTGCAGCGCTGCCTGCTTTCAGGAACGGCGAGCACGAGCCCAGCCCAACAAGAGCCGTGTGTTCCAAGAGCCTAGACACCAGGATGGTCTGGGAAGTGCAAGCAACAGTTTTTGTGGCACCAACAGACTGCCAAGAGGGACCTTCGCCAGTGCTCAGCACAGAAGGGCAGCCCCCGACCCCCCCGGACTGAGCACCTGATAGCAGCAAAAGGCCTAGACCCTGGTGTCTGGGGTGCCAGGTCTCTGGTGGGATGGAGGGCTGTGTCTGGGAGAGACAGGGCGGCTGAGCCACCATCATGCCCCCCCCCAGCGGTCAGGCTGCTCAGGCCTCCCATAGCTCAGAAACCCCTCTTTGGTCCCAGACATGGCTGCACCCATTGTGGACCCCCACTACAGCCAGTCCCCAGAGCCAAGGTGTCCCCTGAATGGAATAGGCCTGTGCTTTGGGGATCATGGCCCCCAGACAATGCCAGGCTCTGAAGCCTCCTTCCTAGGGCAAAATGGGGGGCAGTCCTTGTGCCAAAGGATTTTGTCAAAGCCCATAGGCAAGGAGAGGCTGTGAAAGCGTGTCTCCCTGTGCTTCCAACATGGGGATGTTTCCTCTGGTTAGGAAACATTGCTGTGGTGGAGAGAAAAAGGAAAGGCTGAGGAAGGCCTCAGCCTGCAAAAGGCAGAAAGAAGATGACTGCTTTGAGAGGGACACTGAAGTGACATTGCTCTGCACCAGACAAACAGTCACATCCCTCTGGTGTGTTCCTCCATTTTCCTCTTTAATTCTTATCGAGGGAAGGTCTCCACATGAGTCTTTCCAATCACATTTGTCTCCACCATCTTCCCATGCACCTGCACTCGATAAATGCAGGTGTATCTTGGTTTACCCCAGTTGCTCTGTAAGCCGAGTTTCAAAAGTCGAAAGGCTCTGGGGATGCCATTCTGCAAAGAAACCACAGCAAAAAAGCAGCGTCACTCCTGGGATGCAAAGAGCCAGGGCAGGCTCCACGTGTCTTCCTCCGCCAGCCAGACCCCTGCTCTGGGACCAGCTCCTGCTCTGGCTGAGGAAGCAGCTTCTCCCTCCTGCCCTTCTCCCAGCCAGGAGGCAAAGGATCCCTGTGCCCTTGCAGAGCAAACACCCAGCCTCAAGAGAGAAGGTGGTGGGCAGCTGTGGGGACCTGAGGGTCTCCTGTGCCAGGAAGCAGGACCAGGGGAAAGCCCTGCTGCCGGAGCACAGTGCTGAGCATCCTCCTGGCCACCGCCTGCCCTGCAGGTGCCGACAGGCGGCTCTGGTCGTCACAAGGTTCAGGCCCCTGTCCTGCCAGGGACTGTCCACTCTCCCCCTGCAAGCCACTTGCTCGCAAACTGGTGTTTCTGCCCTGGCCTCCTGCCCACACGCACCCACTGTACCTGCAGAAGGAAGGTCTGAGTTGGCTCTTTCTGCATGCTGTAGATGAACGACCCCAGCAGAGTTTCGCCCTGGCCTTCCTCATCCAGTCCCTTGGAGATAAATGCACGGGAGAGCAGGTCAGGCTCAAGCTGACCATGAGCAAATGCTCACGCCAGATCTGGGCCCGTGATCTGCACCACACTCCTGCGCCTCTGGCGCAGTCCGGCACAGAGGTCGGAGACCCATGCGGCTGTGTCTCCTCCTCAGGCCCCTGGAGGTGCTGGGCCAAAACGTGCTGAGCAAGTCTGTGAAATGTCCCTTCTAGGAAGGGCAGTGCTTGGGAGCACACACATCTCTGCCGATGCACAGGGAGCAGCAAGTCCCGGTTACAGCTTTACCCGTGGTCAGGCCCCAGCCCCGAGCCCAGCACAGACTTACAGAGACCGTGAAATCCTTGGGCACACTACCGAAAGTCCCCAGTGGAGTGGCTATATTTGAGCCGTACTGTAAGGTGATGGCCGTTGGTTGTACTTCGGTGGGCAGCCGGATTAGCACCTCGCTCCGAGACTGTTGCATAGGCCAGCAGTACGCTGGGGAAGCATCAGGCTAAAAGCAGAGGGGGGGAGAAGTGAATGTGAGGGCTTTGCTCCCCTGCTTGCCAGAACCACAGGCAGCGCTGTGCCCGGGGCTGTATTTCTGCTGGACATGCATGGTGTGTTGGGAAGCAGGCAGAAGCGCCCGCTTTTTCTAGGCAGCCAAGCCCCGTGTGGGACCTCAGCTGTCAGGCACCCCATCCTTGCCCTGGACCTGAGCAAGACCCCTGGCCTGACAGGAGATGACCCAGGGCTTGGCTTCAACTTGATCCAGAGAGGCAAGAGAAGCAGCACTGACGGTTTCTGCTACTGTACCTGCACAAAGGTATCCTCAAAGGGTTGATGAAACAGGGACCAAAACCCCCTTCTGAGCCATGCAGAGGTGCTGGATGATCTCTGCAGGTCGATGGCAGTCCCTGAGGGCAGAAGAGAACAGCTGACTGCAAGTGGCCCCAGGTGCAAAGGACCTGGTGGCTGCAGGCGACTGCTAAGTCATGCAGCACTGGATGCTCGGAGGTGCCCCGGGAAACGCAGGGGATCCCTGCGCCCGGTGATGGCATCTCTCTCCCAGCCGCACAAAGAGAAGATCTGTGGGTGCTGGGGGACAGTGAGCCCCCACGGCAAGGGCAGCGGGCCCAAGGCAAGGTCGTGCTGCGTGGACAGCAGAGAGTGATGCAGCCGTATGCTTTCCTTCTCCAGGAAAGCTCCACGGAGTGGGAGAGGGCAGAAATGCTGTCAGGGGCATGGCCGAGGCAGCAGTGAGGGCTCTGGCAGCAGGGCTGGGGTGAGCCTAAGGGAGCCACACTGCTACAGGTATGCTCGTCGGCCCCGTGGTTTTGTCCCACCTCCCTCTACCTCGCAGAGCCGTGTCTGCAGCGCTGCCTGCTTTCAGGAACGCCAAGCACGTACGCAGCACAGCAAGAACTGCCTGGACCCAAGGGCTGCCCATACCTGTGCTTTTGAGAGCCCACGGAGGCACCTCCGTGGGGTCAGGCATTGCTCCTCTCATTTGCTGAGCGTCCTGGGGAAGACACCAAGGAACAGGGAAACCACCATGTCAGAGCTGGCCAGGAGAAGGGGCTCTGCAAGCGGAGAAGCTCAACCCGCAGCCCCTGGCAAGGGAGGGGTGTGTAGGCCGGGACGAGCAGGGTCCCCTGCACCAGGCACTTCCTGGGCCAGCTGGTGGCCTTTCGCTGCCCAGCCCTCTTTCCAGAGCGCAGGATCACCTTTACAAAGCTGATTTCTGCAGCCAGACGTGTCACCTCATCCCTCAGCCGCTGCATCTCTCCAGCTTGTCCTTTCCACACACCAGGTGCGTTCCTGCAATCCCCAGGAAATCGGACCTTGTCAGATCACTGCCCAGCAATGCGCAGAGCCTCCAAGCCCAGGAGCAGCGCAGACAGTGATGCTCAAGCCCCTTTTCTTCCCCTGCTTTGCAAGCGCTTCCTTCCCCCTCCAGGTTTAGCACAAGGCCCGGACAGGAGCGGAAGACACGAGCTCTGGGCGCTGTGCAAGTGAGAGCAAATTGCACGGGCTCGTCTGCCCATGCTGTCCCCACCAAACATGCTGCAGGGCTGGGGAGAGGAGAGGGCTCTTACCAGAGTGAACTCAGGTCAGCTGCAGGCTGCCCCTGGAAGGGAAAGGCTCTTGTTGGAGTCCCACAGCAGCCAGGGCTTCCCCGAGCTGGCAGCTCTAGGCAGGCACAGCAGAAGCTGCTGCCGCTGCTCTGGGTCACTGCCTGGCATTGGAGAACTGGGTGATTCACCCACCCACCCATCGCCTGCAGTGCTCCCTGGCAGGACTTTCCTGTCCCACTGACCTGTGGCGCATTCTTTCCACGCGGCCCCATGAGCAGCGAGGTCCCGCACCAGGCACCAGCTGTAACTTCACCGAGAGAGAGTCATTTTACTGCGGTTTCTACGGATCCCTGTAGTCACACGGTCTCCTCCCACACCAGGGTGGCAAGAGGTTGGCCGAGGACACCACAAAGGGGTGCAGGGAGAAGAGGTGGCTCCAAGCAGGGGCTCTTGCCCTGGGCCTTGGGGCGCTGCACAGCTCTGGTTCCAGGCTTTGCACCCCACTGCTATGCCCCATTTCATCTGCATGCAGCGAGCATCTTGTGACCTCCCAGATCCACAAAGGTGAGATGTTGCATGGGCCACACAGGCTCTCAGCGCCTCTCCCTCACACTGAAGCTCGCACCTCACTCCTCTGAGCCTCCTCTGGCAGCGGGTAAATACTAACCGAGAGCAGCGAAGCTGATCAAGCAGATCATGAAGAGCCCCTCTTTCCTTAGCGTCGCAATCTGTTTCCTGAAAAAGAGTGGGTCCTGGGGTTAGCGGTGCTCAAGGCAGAGCCCTGCCCAGAGGAATTTCTCTTACGAGCTGAACAACGATTTGCAGGGGAGCCAGAGGTTCTCCTTGTGGGGAGCACCACCAGCTTCCCATCTGATCACCCTGACCCTCTGGCACCCCAAAGTTCCATGTCAGTTACAGACACTTGTTGTACTCACAGGATGGAGATGCTTATTCTGAGGCATCTCTGAAGGAAGATCACGGCCATTGCCACTCTGTAAGCAATGCTGGATACCAGCCCTGGGCAAAGAAATGGTAGAAAAGCCTGAGGAGCCTTCTTGAGGAGCCCCATCGGGAGTATGGCAGACCTCTGCGAGGAGGTGGGTGCTGGTCCTGCACACTTCCTTCCTGTGGGACAGGGACAGGGCAGGCTTATGCCCTGGAGGGGGTTGCTTGTTTCTTGCTGGAGGCCCAGCAGGATCCCCTTGCCGGCAGGGCACTGACAGCAAGGCTGGGGAAGGACTGTGGATGAGGCTTTGGCCCCTGCATCTCTACCGCACGGGCTTGCCCCGGTGCTTATGACAGTAGCCCCATGGTTATTACAGACATGGACACGGTGGCCAGCTCCATCATGATCACGTAGGCAAAATGGCCCCAGACCGCTCGTGTGGCAGGATGATACTGACTATTCAGGGCTGTCGGTCTCAGCTGAGCCAGGCAGGCCCGGTGCAACCATGGCGTGAAAGGCAGCACTGAACTTACGCTCTGTGTTTGCAGCACTGCAGCGTGCTGGCTCTTCGCAGCTGGTCCCCTGGTCCTCGTGAGAAGAGGGGCACCTATGGGAGGGAAAGGGAAGGACACTGTTTGGCACTGCCTTCTTGCTGCACGAGCCAAGGCCCTGGCCAGCAGACAGGCCTGTGGGCAGAGGGGAGCAGCTGCCCTCCTCCAAACCCCCGCTCTTCCTCCCAGGGCCTCTGCAGCTCCACAGCCAGAGCCCTCCAGCAGGACCGTGGGGTTTGGCCCCAGGGGGCAGAAGGCCTTTCAGCTGAGCCTCTTCCCCACTCCCAGTGGGTTTCCCAAGCCCTGGGACTGTTGTGCTGCCCACAGCGCTCGCCAGCTCCTCCATCGCGTCCCCCCCGCCCCTGCTTTAGGCTCTGGGGGCCTGACCCTCCGGCTGATGGTCCCAGGAGGAACCTTGTACCTGCTCCCGAGGACCTGAGTGGGCTCAACTGCACATCCATACCTGCTGCCGCTGGCTGTCCTCACGAGGGAAGTGCCCCGCGCGCTTGGAGGAGCCTTTCTCCTCCTCATCTCTGGGACAAAGAAAGCTCCCCCGCAAGCCTGTGCGTCCTCCTTCCGTAGCAGGAGTGTTGCCTGGCTGGGGGAGGGCACTTGGGCAAGAGCCCCAAACCAACTGCCAGGAGGAGAACACCAGACACGGGCAGATAGCCACCAGGACACAGCAAACTCCTACCAGGCAGGAGGTGGTGGCCCAAGTGCTGTAGGAGCCACCTTGACGTCACAGGTTCCTGGCTCCACTGTGACTGTGACATCACAGGTGAGCAAGGTGCAGGGATACACCCTGCTGCCCACTTAGTGCTCTGGGTTACATTTGTGACTAGCCAGTGCTGAAAATACACCAGCGTTTCTCTGGTGCTGACCTGTGCCTTGCAGGGCCCAAGGCTTGCTCGGTTTCTCTCTGGGTGTCCCTCCTTGAGTAGGCTGTGCGGGTGGGCAAGAGCTGGGACAGCCAAGCCAAACTGACTCGGCTCCATTCCATGTGAGGTCATGCTTTGGAATAAAGCCTCGGTCTTTGGTCAACCCTGTCAGCTGAAGGTTCCCATGGGGAAGCAAAGGGGTGCTGCCTCTGGGTGACACCAGGCTGGGGCTGGGGCTGCATGGGGCTTTGGCTTGCTCTGTCCCTCTGTCTCCACACTGTCATGGGGAGCTCCGGTCACCAAAGGGGCCCCAGGAATGTGCCAAGGGGCTGCTGCGTGCTTCCATCCTCAGTGAGAGGCATGAGCACCCAGGACACTGCAATGACTCCATACGGGCTGGCCCATGCACCCCAGTGACTCCTCTGGCACGAGCCAGCCGATTCCTGTGAATCCGTGTGTCTCCAATTTAGAGAGAGGCACGGATTTCATGGATGGACTGCTCAGTGGATAAGGAATTGGCTGGATGGCCGCACAAAGGCAGTTGTGGTCAATGGCTCAATGCCCAGCTGGAGATGGGTAACGGGTGGTGTCCCTCAGTGGTCAGTGTTGGGACCAATCTGCTCAACATCTTTGTTGATGACACGGAGAGTGGTATTGACGTGCCCTTAGCAAGTCTGCCGATGACACCAAGCTGTGTGGTGTGGTCGACACACTGGAGGGAACGGATGTCATCCAGAGGGACCTGGACAGGCTGGAGAGGTGGGCCTGTGCAGACCTCATGAGGTTCAACAAGGCCAAGTGCAAGGTCCTGCACCAGGGTCGGGGCAATCTCAGGCACAGCTATAGGCTGGGCAGAGACTGGATTGAGAACAGCCCTGAGGAGAAAGACTTGGGGGTGTTTGTTGACAAGAAGCTCAAAACGACCCCGTAGCGTCCATTCGCAACCCCAACACCAACCATATGCTGGGCTCCATCAAAAGGAGCATGACCAGCAGGTTGAGGGAGGTGATCCTGCCCCTCTGCTCTGCTCTTGTGAGACCCCACCTCGCAGTGCCGCATCCCGCTCTGGGGCCCCCAACACAAGAGGTACGTGGACCTGCTCAAGTGTACCTAGAGGAGTCCAACAAGATGATCAGAGGGCTGGGGCACCTCTGCTGTGGAGGCAGGCTGAGAGAGTCCCACTTGTTCAGCCTGGAGAGAGAAGGCTCTGGGGTAGCCTTCCAGTACCTAAAGGGGCCTACAAGACAGGCTGGGAGGGACAGTTACAAGGGCCTCTAGTGACAGGACAAGAGAAGATGGTTTTAAACTGAAAGAAGGGAGATTTAGATTAGATATTAGGAAGAAATTCTTTATTGTAAGGGTGGTGGAGCAGTGGCACGGGTTGCCCAGAGAAGCTGTGTCTGTCCCACCCTTGGCAGTGGTCAAGGCCAGGCTGGATGAGGCTTTGAGCAACCTGGTCAAGTGGAAGGTGTCCCTGCCTGTGGCAGGGGGGTTGGAACAAGATGATCTTTAAGGTCCTTTGCAAGCCTAACCAATCTATGATTGTATGTTTCTATGATACCTACGGGAGGTAAAAGAGCCCTGCTGTGCCAGCTGAGGCAGCAGGGAGTCCCCGATGTGGAAGCCCCGGCCAGAAGGAAGCCTTGGGAAGCCTCTCGGCAGATGTCCCTGCCACAGCTCCTCCACTGGCCACAGGCCCGCAGATTAGCCTTGTTGCCTGTCCATGCCCATTTGCTCCAATTGGTCTCGTAGCTCCTGTAATTTTTTATCTAAAAGCTTAGTCCACTGCCCCCATTCCTGCTCAATTTTTGGCCCCGGTTGGGGCAACGCTAACGATGGTGTACCTGGTACGAGTGGGTATAAATTCGGAGTCTCACTGTCCTCCTCCGGAGGTTCCCATTCTTCTGCATCAGGCGGTGGAGCAGCGGCGGCGTAAAAGCGGTCGTAAGGGGGGGGGGGTGCGGGGGGGGGGGGCTGTAACGGCGGCATGAGAGGCGAGCTGGCCGGCGTGAAGGGCGGGCGGGCCCCCATGAGGGGCGGGCGGGCCGGCGTCGACGTGCGGGGCGGGTGGGGGAATTTGGGGGCTGGGCTCAGGGGCGGTAGCGGCACGAAAAGGATCCGAGTCAGGGCGTTTCGGCGGTGCATCATCCTTTTCAAAATCCCAATCTCTAGTTATTGGTGCCGCCGGTGAAGGCGTTGTCGGCACAGCATAGGGAGGATGCGCTGGATCCTCAAACAGTCGCAGCTTAGGGCGCACAAGCTTTCGAACCAGACGTTTTGCGCTTGAAGCGGCAGGCAGCTCCCCCTTAGCTACGGCGTTAGGTGTCGGACCCACAGCAGCCGGTCCTCCACGGTTTTGTAAAGGCGAGTCAGAAAAAGCTGCAAAAGCAGACTTTACGACTTGTTGCTCAACCTTCATCGTGCATATAGTTTCTTTGAGTAACCGCCACAGGGTAGCTAGAGATTTTGCTTCTTTAGACCCAAGGGTAATTTCGCCCCACAAGCGTACCCCGATCTTTTCCCAAGTCCCAAGCTCAAAGGCTTCGCCAACCCCCTGGGTTAAGTTTTTACTCCAGAGCAACAACTTTTTTAACATAGAGTCATCATACTCTATCCCTCTCGTAAAGAGGATATGCTGGAAGAGCTTAAATATTGCTGCTTCTTCTTCACTCAATGGAGTCCCCATTTTAATCCTTTTCCGAACACTCGGCTGCTCACCTGAATTCCACTGTAGTGTCTCCCGGGCTCACAGGCTCCGTAGCGTTCCGAGGCGTCTGCCTCCTGGGCTCAAAGGCCCCGTAGAGTTCCGGTCCTGCCAGATCCTGGTCCTGCCAGATGAATCCTGGTCCTGCCAGATCGACTTCCCCGTGGCACTGCGTTCTTCGCTTTCAATGTGAAACTCCCTGTTTGGGCGCTATTTGTCGCGGAATGGACACTCAGTTGGAGATCAATGTGATCAGACAAAGCCATTTATTCTAGAAAACTAACTCTTTATATACTATTTCTTAAAGTTGTTTGCACTAACTTGGCCCATTGTGATTGCATACATATCTTTGAGGCCCTTAACAACTAACATATAATTGGTCAAGCACAGGTGTGAGAACCTGACCTTCAGAGTTTTCCAACAGTCCTCAATTTAGCAGCTCAGTAAATTCCAGCTCCTTCTTACCTTGCTGGGATTCTCACTCCCAGTGCCTCGCTCCCATCCTCCTTCACCTTTTGTTGTTCCTTGGTTCATGTCGAACTCCACGTGGGCACTTGCTGAGCTGGGTACACGGCCGTTCTTTGCCAGAAAGTCATCCACAACTGTTTGGCACTGCCTTCTTGCCGCGTGAGCCAAGGCCCTGGCCAGCAGACAGGCCTGTGGGCGGAGGGGAGCAGCTGCCCTCCTCCAAACCCCCGCTCTTCCTCCCAGGGCCTCTGCAGCTCCACAGCCAGAGCCCTCCAGCAGGACCGTGGGGTTTGGCCCCAGGGGGCAGAAGGCCTTTCAGCTGAGCCTCTTCCCCACTCCCAGTGGGTTTCCCGAGCCCTGGGACTGTTGTGCTGCCCACAGCGTTCGCCAGCTCCTCCATCGCGTCCCCCCCGCCCCTGCTTTAGGCCCTGGGGGCCTGACCCTCCGGCTGATGGTCCCAGGAGGAACAGACCCTCATCCTGTCCTCAGGGCAAGGAGGGCTGGAGGGGGAGGGATATGGACCTGTTAGGGCGGGGGAACAAAGGGAAGAAAATGGCCGCCATATGCTTTCCTTCTCCAGGAAAGCTCCACGGAGTGGGAGAGGGCAGAAACGCTGTCAGGGGCATGGCCGAGGCAGCAGTGAGGCCTCTGGCAGCAGGGCTGGGGTGAGCCGAAGGGAACCACACTGCTACAGGCATGCTCGTGGGCCCCGTGGTTTTGTCCCACCTCTCTCTACCTCGCAGAGCAGTGTCTGCAGCGCTGCCTGCTTTCAGGAACGGCGAGCACGAGCCCAGCCCAACAAGAGCCGTGTGTTCCAAGAGCCTAGACACCAGGATGGTCTGGGAAGTGCAAGCAACAGTTTTTGTGGCACCAACAGACTGCCAAGAGGGACCTTCGCCAGTGCTCAGCACAGAAGGGCAGCCCCCGACCCCCCCGGACTGAGCACCTGATAGCAGCAAAAGGCCTAGACCCTGGTGTCTGGGGTGCCAGGTCTCTGGTGGGATGGAGGGCTGTGTCTGGGAGAGACAGGGCGGCTGAGCCACCATCATGCCCCCCCCCAGCGGTCAGGCTGCTCAGGCCTCCCATAGCTCAGAAACCCCTCTTTGGTCCCAGACATGGCTGCACCCATTGTGGACCCCCACTACAGCCAGTCCCCAGAGCCAAGGTGTCCCCTGAATGGAATAGGCCTGTGCTTTGGGGATCATGGCCCCCAGACAATGCCAGGCTCTGAAGCCTCCTTCCTAGGGCAAAATGGGGGGCAGTCCTTGTGCCAAAGGATTTTGTCAAAGCCCATAGGCAAGGAGAGGCTGTGAAAGCGTGTCTCCCTGTGCTTCCAACATGGGGATGTTTCCTCTGGTTAGGAAACATTGCTGTGGTGGAGAGAAAAAGGAAAGGCTGAGGAAGGCCTCAGCCTGCAAAAGGCAGAAAGAAGATGGCTGCTTTGAGAGGGACACTGAAGTGACATTGCTCTGCACCAGACAAACAGTCACATCCCTCTGGTGTGTTCCTCCATTTTCCTCTTTAATTCTTATCGAGGGAAGGTCTCCACATGAGTCTTTCCAATCACATTTGTCTCCACCATCTTCCCATGCACCTGCACTCGATAAATGCAGGTGTATCTTGGTTTACCCCAGTTGCTCTGTAAGCCGAGTTTCAAAAGTCGAAAGGCTCTGGGGATGCCATTCTGCAAAGAAACCACAGCAAAAAAGCAGCGTCACTCCTGGGATGCAAAGAGCCAGGGCAGGCTCCACGTGTCTTCCTCCGCCAGCCAGACCCCTGCTCTGGGACCAGCTCCTGCTCTGGCTGAGGAAGCAGCTTCTCCCTCCTGCCCTTCTCCCAGCCAGGAGGCAAAGGATCCCTGTGCCCTTGCAGAGCAAACACCCAGCCTCAAGAGAGAAGGTGGTGGGCAGCTGTGGGGACCTGAGGGTCTCCTGTGCCAGGAAGCAGGACCAGGGGAAAGCCCTGCTGCCGGAGCACAGTGCTGAGCATCCTCCTGGCCACCGCCTGCCCTGCAGGTGCCGACAGGCGGCTCTGGTCGTCACAAGGTTCAGGCCCCTGTCCTGCCAGGGACTGTCCACTCTCCCCCTGCAAGCCACTTGCTCGCAAACTGGTGTTTCTGCCCTGGCCTCCTGCCCACACGCACCCACTGTACCTGCAGAAGGAAGGTCTGAGTTGGCTCTTTCTGCATGCTGTAGATGAACGACCCCAGCAGAGTTTCGCCCTGGCCTTCCTCATCCAGTCCCTTGGAGATAAATGCACGGGAGAGCAGGTCAGGCTCAAGCTGACCATGAGCAAATGCTCACGCCAGATCTGGGCCCGTGATCTGCACCACACTCCTGCGCCTCTGGCGCAGTCCGGCACAGAGGTCGGAGACCCATGCGGCTGTGTCTCCTCCTCAGGCCCCTGGAGGTGCTGGGCCAAAACGTGCTGAGCAAGTCTGTGAAATGTCCCTTCTAGGAAGGGCAGTGCTTGGGAGCACACACATCTCTGCCGATGCACAGGGAGCAGCAAGTCCCGGTTACAGCTTTACCCGTGGTCAGGCCCCAGCCCCGAGCCCAGCACAGACTTACAGAGATCGTGAAATCCTTGGGCACACTACCGAAAGTCCCCAGTGGAGTGGCTATATTTGAGCCGTACTGTAAGGTGATGGCCGTTGGTTGTACTTCGGTGGGCAGCCGGATTAGCACCTCGCTCCGAGACTGTTGCATAGGCCAGCAGTACGCTGGGGAAGCATCAGGCTAAAAGCAGAGGGGGGGAGAAGTGAATGTGAGGGCTTTGCTCCCCTGCTTGCCAGAACCACAGGCAGCGCTGTGCCCGGGGCTGTATTTCTGCTGGACATGCATGGTGTGTTGGGAAGCAGGCAGAAGCGCCCGCTTTTTCTAGGCAGCCAAGCCCCGTGTGGGACCTCAGCTGTCAGGCACCCCATCCTTGCCCTGGACCTGAGCAAGACCCCTGGCCTGACAGGAGATGACCCAGGGCTTGGCTTCAACTTGATCCAGAGAGGCAAGAGAAGCAGCACTGACGGTTTCTGCTACTGTACCTGCACAAAGGTATCCTCAAAGGGTTGATGAAACAGGGACCAAAACCCCCTTCTGAGCCATGCAGAGGTGCTGGATGATCTCTGCAGGTCGATGGCAGTCCCTGAGGGCAGAAGAGAACAGCTGACTGCAAGTGGCCCCAGGTGCAAAGGACCTGGTGGCTGCAGGCGACTGCTAAGTCATGCAGCACTGGATGCTCGGAGGTGCCCCGGGAAACGCAGGGGATCCCTGCGCCCGGTGATGGCATCTCTCTCCCAGCCGCACAAAGAGAAGATCTGTGGGTGCTGGGGGACAGTGAGCCCCCACGGCAAGGGCAGCGGGCCCAAGGCAAGGTCGTGCTGCGTGGACAGCAGAGAGTGATGCAGCCGTATGCTTTCCTTCTCCAGGAAAGCTCCACGGAGTGGGAGAGGGCAGAAATGCTGTCAGGGGCATGGCCGAGGCAGCAGTGAGGGCTCTGGCAGCAGGGCTGGGGTGAGCCTAAGGGAGCCACACTGCTACAGGTATGCTCGTCGGCCCCGTGGTTTTGTCCCACCTCCCTCTACCTCGCAGAGCCGTGTCTGCAGCGCTGCCTGCTTTCAGGAACGCCAAGCACGTACGCAGCACAGCAAGAACTGCCTGGACCCAAGGGCTGCCCATACCTGTGCTTTTGAGAGCCCACGGAGGCACCTCCGTGGGGTCAGGCATTGCTCCTCTCATTTGCTGAGCGTCCTGGGGAAGACACCAAGGAACAGGGAAACCACCATGTCAGAGCTGGCCAGGAGAAGGGGCTCTGCAAGCGGAGAAGCTCAACCCGCAGCCCCTGGCAAGGGAGGGGTGTGTAGGCCGGGACGAGCAGGGTCCCCTGCACCAGGCACTTCCTGGGCCAGCTGGTGGCCTTTCGCTGCCCAGCCCTCTTTCCAGAGCGCAGGATCACCTTTACAAAGCTGATTTCTGCAGCCAGACGTGTCACCTCATCCCTCAGCCGCTGCATCTCTCCAGCTTGTCCTTTCCACACACCAGGTGCGTTCCTGCAATCCCCAGGAAATCGGACCTTGTCAGATCACTGCCCAGCAATGCGCAGAGCCTCCAAGCCCAGGAGCAGCGCAGACAGTGATGCTCAAGCCCCTTTTCTTCCCCTGCTTTGCAAGCGCTTCCTTCCCCCTCCAGGTTTAGCACAAGGCCCGGACAGGAGCAGAAGACACGAGCTCTGGGCGCTGTGCAAGTGAGAGCAAATTGCACGGGCTCGTCTGCCCATGCTGTCCCCACCAAACATGCTGCAGGGCTGGGGAGAGGAGAGGGCTCTTACCAGA
Organism: Psittacula echo; assembly: GCF_963264785.1. Classification (NCBI taxonomy): domain Eukaryota; kingdom Metazoa; phylum Chordata; class Aves; order Psittaciformes; family Psittacidae; genus Psittacula; species Psittacula echo. Next base: position 44,259,256 of record NC_137742.1, on the reverse strand, counting down.
GTGAACTCAGGTCAGCTGCAGGCTGCCCCTGGAAGGGAAAGGCTCTTGTTGGAGTCCCACAGCAGCCAGGGCTTCCCCGAGCTGGCAGCTCTAGGCAGGCACAGCAGAAGCTGCTGCCGCTGCTCTGGGTCACTGCCTGGCATTGGAGAACTGGGTGATTCACCCACCCACCCATCGCCTGCAGTGCTCCCTGGCAGGACTTTCCTGTCCCACTGACCTGTGGCGCATTCTTTCCACGCGGCCCCATGAGCAGCGAGGTCCCGCACCAGGCACCAGCTGTAACTTCACCGAGAGAGAGTCATTTTACTGCGGTTTCTACGGATCCCTGTAGTCACACGGTCTCCTCCCACACCAGGGTGGCAAGAGGTTGGCCGAGGACACCACAAAGGGGTGCAGGGAGAAGAGGTGGCTCCAAGCAGGGGCTCTTGCCCTGGGCCTTGGGGCGCTGCACAGCTCTGGTTCCAGGCTTTGCACCCCACTGCTATGCCCCATTTCATCTGCATGCAGCGAGCATCTTGTGACCTCCCAGATCCACAAAGGTGAGATGTTGCATGGGCCACACAGGCTCTCAGCGCCTCTCCCTCACACTGAAGCTCGCACCTCACTCCTCTGAGCCTCCTCTGGCAGCGGGTAAATACTAACCGAGAGCAGCGAAGCTGATCAAGCAGATCATGAAGAGCCCCTCTTTCCTTAGCGTCGCAATCTGTTTCCTGAAAAAGAGTGGGTCCTGGGGTTAGCGGTGCTCAAGGCAGAGCCCTGCCCAGAGGAATTTCTCTTACGAGCTGAACAACGATTTGCAGGGGAGCCAGAGGTTCTCCTTGTGGGGAGCACCACCAGCTTCCCATCTGATCACCCTGACCCTCTGGCACCCCAAAGTTCCATGTCAGTTACAGACACTTGTTGTACTCACAGGATGGAGATGCTTATTCTGAGGCATCTCTGAAGGAAGATCACGGCCATTGCCACTCTGTAAGCAATGCTGGATACCAGCCCTGGGCAAAGAAATGGTAGAAAAGCCTGAGGAGCCTTCTTGAGGAGCCCCATCGGGTGTATGGCAGACCTCTGCGAGGAGGTGGGTGCTGGTCCTGCACACTTCCTTCCTGTGGGACAGGGACAGGGCAGGCTTATGCCCTGGAGGGGGTTGCTTGTTTCTTGCTGGAGGCCCGGCAGGATCCCCTTGCCGGCAGGGCACTGACAGCAAGGCTGGGGAAGGACTGTGGATGAGGCTTTGGCCCCTGCATCTCTACCGCACGGGCTTGCCCCGGTGCTTATGACAGTAGCCCCATGGTTATTACAGACATGGACACGGTGGCCAGCTCCATCGTGATCACGTAGGCAAAATGGCCCCAGGCCGCTCGTGTGGCAGGATGATACTGACTATTCAGGGCTGTCAGTCTCAGCTGAGCCAGGCAGGCCCGGTGCAACCATGGCGTGAAAGGCAGCACTGAACTTACGCTCTGTGTTTGCAGCACTGCAGCGTGCTGGCTCTTCGCAGCTGGTCCCCTGGTCCTCGTGAGAAGAGGGGCACCTATGGGAGGGAAAGGGAAGGACACTGTTTGGCACTGCCTTCTTGCTGCACGAGCCAAGGCCCTGGCCAGCAGACAGGCCTGTGGGCGGAGGGGAGCAGCTGCCCTCCTCCAAACCCCCGCTCTTCCTCCCAGGGCCTCTGCAGCTCCACAGCCAGAGCCCTCCAGCAGGACCGTGGGGTTTGGCCCCAGGGGGCAGAAGGCCTTTCAGCTGAGCCTCTTCCCCACTCCCAGTGGGTTTCCCAAGCCCTGGGACTGTTGTGCTGCCCACAGCGCTCGCCAGCTCCTCCATCGCGTCCCCCCCGCCCCTGCTTTAGGCTCTGGGGGCCTGACCCTCCGGCTGATGGTCCCAGGAGGAACCTTGTACCTGCTCCCGAGGACCTGAGTGGGCTCAACTGCACATCCGTACCTGCTGCCGCTGGCTGTCCTCACGAGGGAAGTGCCCCGCGCGCTTGGAGGAGCCTTTCTCCTCCTCATCTCTGGGACAAAGAAAGCTCCCCCGCAAGCCTGTGCGTCCTCCTTCCGTAGCAGGAGTGTTGCCTGGCTGGGGGAGGGCACTTGGGCAAGAGCCCCAAACCAACTGCCAGGAGGAGAACACCAGACACGGGCAGATAGCCACCAGGACACAGCAAACTCCTACCAGGCAGGAGGTGGTGGCCCAAGTGCTGTAGGAGCCACCTTGACGTCACAGGTTCCTGGCTCCACTGTGACTGTGACATCACAGGTGAGCAAGGTGCAGGGATACACCCTGCTGCCCACTTAGTGCTCTGGGTTACATTTGTGACTAGCCAGTGCTGAAAATACACCAGCGTTTCTCTGGTGCTGACCTGTGCCTTGCAGGGCCCAAGGCTTGCTCGGTTTCTCTCTGGGTGTCCCTCCTTGAGTAGGCTGTGCGGGTGGGCAAGAGCTGGGACAGCCAAGCCAAACTGACTCGGCTCCATTCCATGTGAGGTCATGCTTTGGAATAAAGCCTCGGTCTTTGGTCAACCCTGTCAGCTGAAGGTTCCCATGGGGAAGCAAAGGGGTGCTGCCTCTGGGTGACACCAGGCTGGGGCTGGGGCTGCATGGGGTTTTGGCTTGCTCTGTCCCTCTGTCTCCACACTGTCATGGGGAGCTCTGGTCACCAAAGGGGCCCCAGGAATGTGCCAAGGGGCTGCTGCGTGCTTCCATCCTCAGTGAGAGGCATGAGCACCCAGGACACCGCAATGACTCCATACGGGCTGGCCCATGCACCCCAGTGACTCCTCTGGCACGAGCCAGCCGATTCCTGTGAATCCGTGTGTCTCCAATTTAGAGAGAGGCACGGATTTCATGGATGGACTGCTCAGTGGATAAGGAATTGGCTGGATGGCCGCACAAAGGCAGTTGTGGTCAATGGCTCAATGCCCAGCTGGAGATGGGTAACGGGTGGTGTCCCTCAGTGGTCAGTGTTGGGACCAATCTGCTCAACATCTTTGTTGATGACACGGAGAGTGGTATTGACGTGCCCTTAGCAAGTCTGCCGATGACACCAAGCTGTGTGGTGTGGTCGACACACTGGAGGGAACGGATGTCATCCAGAGGGACCTGGACAGGCTGGAGAGGTGGGCCTGTGCAGACCTCATGAGGTTCAACAAGGCCAAGTGCAAGGTCCTGCACCAGGGTCGGGGCAATCCCAGGCACAACTACAGGTTGGGCAGAGAATGGATTGAGAGCAGCCCTGAGGAGAAGGACTTGGGGATACTGGGGGAGTGAAAAATATTACATTAGCTGGCAGTGTGCACTTGCAGCCTAGAAACCTATCCTGGGCTGTATGAAAAGAAGCATATACAACAGGTACTAGTGGATGAACAGCTGAATATGACCCAGCAATGTGTGCTCACAACCCAGAAGTCCAACTCCACCCTGGGCTGCACCGAAGGATCGTGACTAGCAGTTGAGGGAGGTGATTCTCCCTCTCTACTTTGCTCTCATGAGACCCCACCTGCAGTAGTGTGTTCAGCTCTGGAGCCCCCAACATAAGAAGGACATGGACCTTCTTAAGAGAGTCCAGAGGATGCCCATGAAGATAATCAGAGGGCTGGAGCACCTCTCCTACGAAGACAGGCTGAGAGAGTTGGGCTTGTTCAGTCTGCAGAAGAGAAGGCTCCAGGGATACCTTAGAGCCTAAAGGTGCCCTGCAAGAAAGCTGGAGAGAAACTTTTTGCAAAGGCATATTGTGATATGACAGGATGGGAATGGCTTTAAACTGGAAGAGGGGAGATTTAGATTTGGCTTTAAAAGGACATTCTTTACTGTGAGGGTGATGAGGCACTGGAACAGGTTGCCCAGAGAAGTTGTGTCTGCACCATCCCTGGAAGTGTTCATGGCCAGGTTGAGCAACCTGGTCTGGTAGAAGATGTCCCTGCCCATGGCAGGAAGGTTGGGACTAGATGGTCCCTTCTGACCCAAACCATTCTATGATTCTGTGATTGTATGATTACAGCCCAGGGTACAATCCATCTGGAGAATGAAAGTGAACAAATAAGGCAAAGAACCATAAAACCAATCACATATATTCCTTGAACCTGTACATGTGAGTAGCTCACCCTACAAAATTGCTTTTAGTCTGTGACTTTCTGTATCATGGGCAAACCATATATTATTTAAGGTCCCATTAAGATTAATCTTGAGAGTGTTGACACTGCTTTCTGCTGCGGTTTTATTGCTTGTCCCTTGTCAGGGAAGGAAGCAGAAGTATAGGGCATAAGGGAGAAAATTAATTTTTAATTTGGGCATAATTAAAGTGTTTCTGGGCATCATAGCAAGTAACTGAGTGCCAAAACAGATACACTGAACACAAGCTCCAAGGTTGTTTGATAATTGTGTAAAAAGTATGAAAAGAAATGCCCTTCCAAAGCAACATCATTTGTTTTAATGGTGAGCTCAGTAACTGAACATAATGTCTTGTATGTCTAAATATTTTGGATTCGGTTGTATCATTCTTAGTTATATTGAATAGAAATCCTTTTAGCATGTAAGATATCACTGAATTCAACAGAATGACAAATGAAAAAAGGTACCACTTTTGTGATACCCACCCATAACAAATTTTCCAGCAGAATAGAAGGTACCACTTCTTTGTTCAGACTCAGCTGCCAAATATATTTGTTCATATTAGCTGATGTTAGTTCTGAAACATCTAAAACCTGTCTAGGAAGAATAAGGGATTTTCTTTTTCTAAGACCTGCATCTGTGTTGGATTTAGGGAGCATGTGAAACTTAATGTCAATAAAGCCGCATACTTTCAGTGCTGAAGGATGGAGAAGAATGACTTAGAGCAACATATATTAAGTTAGAGCAACTTATGTCAGTTTATTACCATATAAAATATTAAGGCTATTTTCTCTTGCTTAATTGACACACTAGATGAAAGAAGGACACAGGGTGAAGACGTCAGCTGTGACCACAGAAGAAAATTTTATACGAATACTGAAATATTAAATTAATACTGATGTTGCAAAGTTTAAATATAAAAGATTCAAGTTTCAGGAACAGGTGTATGAGATATTTGCAGCTCCATAATTAAATAGCTATCTACAATCTACATGGCACAATCTTCAAAGCTATTGACTATCCAGATGGTCTCAGAGATTATGTCTAGATAATTTGAAAGTTTGTAAATTGTACTAGCTTCTAATATTTCTACCCACACTGCAGGAAGGGAGTCCCATCAGAAGCATTTTCAAAAGCCTTATTGGTACAAATGGGACAAGCATGTCATTTACTTGGTAATACCAATCTGTGTTAATTCTCTTAACACAACCTGTTAATAGATGAATACATTGTCCAGTTCAAGCAAGGTACAGAAACTGTGTAGTGGACAAGTGCCATCTTAAGGCACGTCAAGGATAGGAGGGTTATGAGGGGCAGTCAACATGGCTTTACCAAGGGGAAGTCATGCTTGACCAACCTCATAGCCTTTTATGAGGAAATAACACAGTGGATGGATGATGGCAGAGTGGTGGATGTGGTCTACCTTGACTTCAGCAAAGCATTTGACACAGTCTCCCACAGCATCCTCATAGCTAAACTGAGGAAGTGTGGCCTGGATAATCAGGTAGTGAGGTGGACTGCGAGCTGGCTGAAGGAGAGAAGCCAGACAGTTGTAGTCTATGGGGCGGAGTCCAGTTGGAGGCCTGTATCTAGTGGAGTGCCTCAAGGGTCAGTATTGGGACCAGTATTATTTAATATATTCATCAATGATTTAGATGAGGGAATTGAGTGTACTGTCAGCAAGTTTGCTGATGACACTAAGCTGGGAGGAGTGGCTGACACGCCAGAAGGCTGTGCTGCCATCCAGCGGGACCTGGACAGGCTGGAGAGTTGGACAGGGAATAACTTGATGAAATATAACAAGGGAAAGTGTAGAGTCCTGCATCTGGGCAGGAACAACCCCAGGTTCCAGTATAGGTTGGGGAACGACCTGTTAGAGAGTAGTGTAGGGGAGAGGGACCTGGGGGTCCTAGGGATGGCAGGATGACCATGAGCCAACACTGTGCCCTTGTGGCCAAGAAGGCCAATGGCATCCTGGGGTGTATTAGAAGGGGGGTGGTCAGTAGGTCGAGAGAGGTCCTCCTTCCCCTCTACTCTGCCCTGGTGAGACCGCATCTGGAATATTGTGTCCAGTTCTGGGCCCCTCAGTTCAAGAAGGACAGAGACCTGCTGGAGAGAGTCCAGCGCAGGGCAACTAAGATGATTAAGGGAGTGAGTGGAGCATCTCCCTTATGAGGAAAGGCTGAGGGAGCTGGGTCTCTATAGTTTGGAGGAGACTGAGGGGTGACCTTATTAGCGTATATAAATATATAAAGGGGGAGTGTCACGAGGATGGAGCCAGGCTCTTCTCAGTGGCAAACAATGATAGGACAAGGGGTAATGGGTACAAACTGGAACACAAGAGGTTCCACTTAAACTTGAGAAGAAACTTCTTCTCAGTGAGGGTGACAGAACACTGGAACAGGCTGCCCAGGGAGGTTGTGGAGTCTCCTTCTCTGGAGACATTCAAAACCCGCCTGGACACATTCCTGTGTAAACTTATCTAGGTGTTCCTGCTCTCGCAGGGGGATTGGACTAGATGATCTTTTGAGGTCCCTTCCAATCTCTAACATACTGTGATACTGTAAAGTGTAAATACCAAGAGGCCACATATATTGCAGTCATAGCTTTCCATCAATCTGTTCTGTTACTTCAGAGACTGTGAAATCAAACGAGATGTGGCAACAATGAAAGCAGATGAACCGAAACACCAGTGTGGGGCAGAAAAGGAAAGAGCAAAATATATTTTAAGATCATATCGGGCAGAATGGAGTGGATGGGAACTTGGAGCATATACAACTTTATATAACTCACAGAAAAAGAACATTTCACTATAGTTTCCCTCAGTTAACAGCTATAGGAAGCTAACTGGATGTAAAATAAAGGGACTGAAGTTACAGCACCAGGAAAAGTCACCCCAGAGAAAAATTTTTATGGCTTTCTAGTTCCAGCAATGCTTCTGGCATGATTGCAGTGTTTATATTGTAAATCCTCACAGTTTACTTTTATTTTATGGTCTTTTTTAACTTTCCACTTTTGGATTGCTTTATTGCAGAGGGGTTTATGTCATATTTTACCAACTGTGAAGGTATAAACTAATAGTTGGGAATGTGCTTGTTTGAAATGTTTCTGCTTAATGCAAGGAAGCTGGTACATGTTTCAATATGCTTATCCTCACAAATGCTTAGTTGCCTTACCTTTTAATGTTGAACAGCCTTGTTTTCTGAAAGTTTAGGGTTTATTCAGAGAAAAAGCACTTTTGCTTATAGACTTGAGCCCTCTACTCTTGCTGTAGACTATTCTTTATGCTGTCTGATCTGATTCTCATTTATTTTACTTTGATAATGATTTCATTAGTCTCACTGTAGATGTTAATGAGATTTAGACGGGAAGGCTGTCACTCCACTGTCATTGTTCACATCGTCCACCTGTAAATCTTTCCAGCTTCCATGCCCATATGAGTACACATATGGTATTTCATTCCAGAAATGACATTCACTGACCAGAAAGAGGCTTTTGCTCTTTCTGGTCTTCCTCTTGCTCTCACACAACCCCAGCCCCTGCAGCAGGACAGCCCCGCATGGGACCACCATAGGCTGTGGGTGATCCAGATCACATTGGCTAATCTAGCACCAGATTATAGCTGTGGTGATGCCCACATCCACCACTGCCCTCATCCTGTTCTTTGCCTAAAATCAATGCTAGAAAAGAAGCAAGAGCAGCTCATGAACAGCTACACAAGACAGATCAGCTAACAGCTAGCAAAAGAGGTTGCTCTATCTATATCCAAAGCAATGCAAGTCATATCGAAAGAAATGGAAAAATTGTATAAATATGTTTGACAATTGCTGATATGCTGAGTTAGGGCATGTAGTTATTATGCAGAGAAAGGGGGTTCACTTAGATCAGTAATATAAAATTTTGTTCAGGAAAAAATCCATTAATTTTATCTGATCAGTTTAATTTGTCAGTTCAGGTTAAACACTGTAAATTAAGGTAAATTATATTAATTTACAGCAACAGCTAGCACCAGGAACAATGCCTGGCATTATTTTTCCTGTACCTGTAACTTTTCTGTAGCAACAACCAAACAAAATTACTGTTAATTAACCACATATGTGTTCTCCAAAATTAACTCTGTATATGAAAACCCCATGGAAACAACAAGGCACACTGATTATATTTTTTACCATTCTACCTAAAAGTAAAGCACAAAACTAGAGGCCAAGACAGAAAGGAAGGCAGAGGAATTCTTAAGGCATTTTATAAGCCCTTAGAATTAGGGTTTAACTACAGTGTAAATGATTTGTGATGAGAATAAGGCAGATAATTTTAATTTTAAAGCAAAAAAATTGCTTTACCTTGCAGCAGCCTTTCTTTTTAACTTTGATAAAAAGTTATCCCACAGACTAGGCCAGACCCCCACACCAGTTTGTGAGATGGCTATTGCTGAATATCTTTCACCCTGATGGCTGTGATGGTGCCGGGAACCCCCATCAAAAAATTCCTTCTATGAGGAACAGGTCAGGGCCTTAAAGCAGCATAATCCATTCTGGATTCCATCAGGTTTTGAAGTATGCAACTGACTTTGCAGTCACTAAGTCTATGCTTCAACTGGTATTTGTACAAGTACTCCACATCTTTGTGGTTCAAACAGAAACACAAATATTCTTACAGAGTCTAAAAAGTATTTGCTAAAAATTCTAATGGCAGGTGTTAGAACAGCTCTGAACAGATTAAACTCCCAGCCTCTCTACTCTCAGGCCACAGAAATGACCTTCATTCCTGACTTTTATCTTCCAGATTCAAATTTCAAAGTAGAAAGAAAAGCCAGATAAGGAACCAAAGGAATGATCTGGCATTTTCAGTACTAAAAGAAAACATGTTTATTTGATATCCCAGCCGTTCAAATTCTATATCATTTCTGTAAGTAGAGAACCTGAAGAATTTTTCCATGTATAGCAAATCATGCACAGTTCAGAAGATAAATGCAGTATTTACCTGTGCTCATCATGACTTCATGAAAGATCATGGAAAATTTTTCCGAAAGAAGTCTCAGTTGTAAACAAAAGTGAAAGCATGAATTCATGAGAATTTAAATCAGTTCTTGCTAACGTAAATCTTCCAAAATTCTTAGGCTTCTTTAACTCTATAGCGTGCACTGGTGCTATTTAAGAATGGCATAGGGAAAAGGGAAATCTAGCTTTCACATACGTATTAATGTCAAATACTTTTTAATAATCACATAACTAGATTTGACTGTATGCATTCAAATGGAGGAAATTAGTTGCTTCGCAATGCAGAAGGATAAAAGTTATCTGTCATAAATTAAGAGGCTGATTGAGTAAACGTCTGTAATCCTCTTCCTTCTGTACAGACTGAGCTAGACCCTGGTGGTCAACAGTAACAACAGTTTCTTATTAAGACCTTATACTGAGCTTTTATGATTGCTTTAGTAATTCCACTTGATACCAAAAGAATCACATCAGTAATGCACCTTCCCTAAATATAAATGGACAAACTTCCCCCAGCTCATGATTTAAGACTATTTTCAGAATTACACATGCTTTTACCTCAGTGTAGCATTCCTTGGCTGGCAGTCAAAAGACTAACAAGGCATCTGTACAGTTGGTGTGGTGTGTTGTAAACTAACTATACTAATTTATCTTATTGCCTTCCATGGGTGATGTGGGGAAAAACAGCTGGCATTAACTCATTGTCTATCTGGGATGTAAAGAACCAGTCTGGCATGTGATTATTTGATTAGAAATTAAAAAAAAAAATAAAGGTATTGGGAAAGGAAATATGCCCATTTTCTGAATCCTCATCAGGATATGCTGGATACAACTCCCTCATGTCCAGCTTTGAGACATTTGAGAGAGCTTTGCACATGAGAGAGCATCAGTGGTGGAAGGTTGGTGATGACAGCACAGTGGAATGGGAATTGAGTTATTTCCATGAATGGTGACATGCACCTTGAAGCTGAACAAAGAGGGAAGCCAAAGGCACAGAAGCATAACAGGTAAAAAAATAAAAAATATTTGTCTCTTATATGACATGTAATGAAAATGAGTTCTGCCTATGACAAATTGTGCAAATGTTTGGATCTTGGCAAGCCTTGGTCCTAGCCAGGCTGGGCTGGAGGTGATTTGAAAACATTGGCTACTAAAACGTGACTTGGAAATTTGATTTGTTCTGGGACCCAGAAGTTTCCTTCTGTCCTTGCCACCGCCGCTGACTGACAGCAATTCAGTGGACATCCTGGCTTGAAATGGCCATGAAGGATTTTCGCTAATTTATTAGTAAATAATGCGATGGGAACAAAGTCTCCAAGGCCATTTGATTATAACAGTGTTCCCAGGACAGTCAGCCTGATGCAGTTTAAGACTTACACTTGGCAGTTAATAAAAAGAATTGACCATCTCTGACAGCAGATGTTTCCTTAAGGGTATATAAACAATATTTTAACCCTGATAGTTTTCCTGTATGTGACGAAACCAGATGTGACAATAATAACATAGCAAATCTGTGACTTGGGATTCCACATTACAGAACTATGTAGAGCAGAGATGTGAATTCCTGGATGTAAAGTCAGGAAAAGGTCAGTATGTTGTGTCTCTTAAATGCACTTAAACGCAAAATCAGGAACGTCTCACTTTTGATGCATTGTGAGGTTTTGGTGTTTCTTGGCATAACTTCACTATCAAAAGGTTTTTGGGTAGTTATCATCTACTTACATGGATTTCCAGCTTAAGCAGATGACACCTAGAAAACAATTATCTCCACCTTTCCTATTAATGTCTCCATGAATTTTCACTGAAATGATTAGGTTTAGCGATGTTTCAAGAACAGACTGTTCCTTTACACATTGAATCTCTTGCCAACACATTGATGCCACAGAATTCACTTGAATTAAAATCTCAATTAGCCTCAGGCTATTACTTTAAATAAAAACACAGCTAAAAAACATTAACAAACTTGTATGAGAGCAACTTAATGCCTGTGATTTGAATAATGAGGTAATTATTTTGATCAACTGAAAATAAAATTTGCTTAGTATTTCTGAGAACTGATTTTCAGTTTAAAGCCAAAGCTATCTCTCCATACTCTGGTTCCAAGAGAATCTGCTAGAGAAAGTACCTCTTTCAGTTTACATTATGATAGACTGAAATATCTTTTCTGTACTCTGCAGGTAATAGTATCTTTTATTTTTCCTTTTTGACACTTGAAGTGTAGAGTCTTTTCATTAATAGACCCTAAGAGCCCCATACAATCTCAGGATGATTTTTCAGGAAGACTTTAATGAGGTGTCTTCCTAGACTATTGCCCAAATTAATCGCTATTTCCTATTAGTCATGCTTGAATGGACTAGTGGAACTTACTCATGGATTCTAATCTTGGCACTTTCAAATAAAATGGAATTGAGATTGTGGCTTTCTCAAGGCTAGATCTGTATTGCCAATGGTCTTTCATTACAAAAAACTTTTGACAAATCCACCTTTTTAATGATTAGTGTATAAAAATACATCAAAGCCCAAGAATTTTCATAGGTGTGTTTTTCTTACTTTTTTAAACACTAGAACTGCCAAGAACATGTCTCACACATGTCTCATTTTATCCAAATGGTTTTGACATCAGCATCATAAGCTCTTAAAAAAACCCACCCAGTTGTTTGTTGATAACATCATAAACACTGCTAAACCGCATTCCATTCGATTTCAGCATTTGTCAGTGGCATTTCAATTGCATGCATATGAGTGCTTCTAATCCATGCAAAATTCTTTGGAATGGAAACTGTTCCACTGCAAACACAAAGCTTGAAGAACTAACGTCTAAGCCTGTGCGTTTCCCGGAATTTGAAACTGCCTCTAGACATAGAAGCAAGATATTCTAATGGAGAAACAGATTTCTTTATTTATTATTTTTTCATATTTACTGATGACTTCTGCACTCTAAGGCAAAAATAATTCAAAGGAAGGGAGAAAAACACGAACATCAAAAAATTAGTTTTTAAGTAACATGTCACTGTCATTTCAATGGTGTTTATAGAGATTTTAAAGTATGAATAAATGTGTTCACTGAAGTTACATCTACTTCTGCAGTGACAATATTATAACTTATTTCTGATTCATGAAGTCTTCATTTTATTTCATGTCCTATTTTTATTAAAATCTCTCCTTGATGATTCCTTCAGGAGTGAGTATAGAGATCTTTGGTTTGTCAGGTTACCAACCTGGAAGAATCCAGAGCCCTGTCACACTGTTGTCACCTACTCAACTCCCCACACTGCAAGTGTCCAAACACATTTATGAATTGCTTGCTTCTTAACAAATAAAGAAAAACTCTGGTGGCTCATGCATATACATGCAACTTGGTCTGTTAAAACAGTGGCATGTTATCACTCTGTTTTGGTGTTATTATTTACTGTAATACTGGAGCACTTTCTAAATGCACCAGTCTGTGCCCTCCTGGAACTTGCAGTTAAAACATGGGAATAAGGCACAAGAAACTTTCTCTAATTCTTAGTTTAATTAATAAATATCAATTAATTCCTTGAAAAAGAGGACAAATATTTTAGTGAAATCACAGTTCTTTCATTCCCAAAGGAGGTGACTTGAGGTGTCCTTAGATAAAGAGCTGAAATGTATCTCACATAAACAAATACACTTCACCCTGCAAAAAAAGAAGGTGGGAATTATTGTAAAGGCTTCACATTCTCTTAAGCTTACTTATCAGTCATAATTATTCATTTCTTATGTTGGTTTTTTCAGAAAATTTCCTATAACCTCTCTTTGATAGAATTAATTTATTTGCCTCAGGAATTTTCCTAGTTATTGTCCATCCAAATGGAGAAGAGAAACAGTATATTGCAATTTAGGCAATGAATCACAGCAATCATTTTGCAGGGTGGGATGTTTTATGCAGAATCAAGTGCTTCTGATTATTAATGCCTTTGACTTTCAACTACAAAAGTATGTTTCAGAAGACAAAATTTTACTGATGAGGAATGAGTTATGGCAGACTGATAGTAGCAGAGAATTAGTTCAGTTCAGACATCAAATGCGTATTCTGGAATGCATGAAAGAAGGGGATCACAACATAATTTCTCAATTCAAAATAATAGCACCTTTTACATACTGTAGAAGATCCAGAAGAAACTACAACTATGCCAGTTACATGGAAAATGCTGACAAACTGATGTTATGACTTAACTTTCTCCTCAAATATGAAGGGAAAAATCTTGAGCACTACATTTTTTGCCATTAGGTTAGTAAAAGGATTTATAATTCGCTCACAACAACAAATTTATATCTGGGTCTAAGGCATAATATCCAGCTTTCCGGCTACCTGGGTACATCCAAATAGATGTTTACTTAGAATATCAAACAGCATACTTGAAAATACATTTTCTATGCCATTGCTCATAACATCTAAGCTAAAGGTGTAGGGCCTGAGAACAAAGATGAGGAGCCCATCTAACTGCAATATTCAGTATAACAGCCTTCCTGCACCACACACACTTCTACCATCCTCAAGAAATTCTAATGGTTTAATCCTGTTGTTACCCACACCTATTCTAGAGGGGGGATAACTCATGGGGGCAATTCCCTCCTAGTCTGGGGGAAAGGGGAGAGAGAATCTCTGAAGTATGACATTGCTTCAAGAGGCATTTAAAGGCTTCAGTGTAGCATTCCTTATGAAAACCCTGGAATGTGGGTGTAATAGCTAGCGGATTAGTGAACCCCTGAGCATCTGGTAATTTAATGCTGGAGTTAGGCTTTTATGGACTGCTGAGAGCACAACTGCATCACAGAGGTGCTCTGCATTTCCTCCTTCAAAAAGCCACAGCGTTTATCTAAACAAGGCAAATCACCCTGTGGGCTGATGTGCAAGTTTACCTTTACTTAATTCTGTAAGGCCTTTTTTCTTGCTGGGGTTGGGATGTTGGGATGCTTTGCACCATCTGTAACTTCCATAGGATCTTCAAGGTTAACTCCATGTGGAGGATATTAAAATAATCTCACCAGGAAGCAGGTGCTCCAAGCCTGGAGCATCAACTAAGAGCACTAACTTTGTTTTACTGCTTCCTGTAAAATTGCAGATTAGAGGTTTTTTCCTCATGGGCTGACCTCTCACTGCTGCTGGTCTGGAAGATGCACTTCTTCCAATGTGTAAAGCTGAAAGCTGATGCGGTTGATTGGTTTTTATCATTCAGGCCAGTGGTGAGGTGTGCCCGATCCATGCCCTGCCACTGGTCTTCCAGCTGGCACAATTATGGTATCTGGTGAGGAATGGTAGTTTTAAGAGCACTGTCATTACAAGTGGCATTTGCTGGCTGCCCCCTGGGGACTAGGGGCCGCTGGGGCTCCTTGGGGTGACAGGGCCGGCAGCTGGAACATCCCACCACCCCAGCCAGGAAGCAAGGAAGCCAGGGAGCAGGAGGGCATCCTCAACCCAGGTACCAGCTTAAAAACACCTCTCAGAGGACAGGGGTGGGCTTTGGCCACCACGTCTCCACAGGGCAGCTGGAAACCTCTTCCCACAGCAGTAGGGGAGCAGGGTCACCCTCTGAGTTGGTCCTGAGCCCCGTCAACCAAAATTCCTGTGGAGGGATGATGTCTCCAGGCTCTGGTAGCAAGTACAAAAGGTACTTTAGCCCAAGGGGCCGAATTTTGCAGTGAAAACCAGAAACACTGACATCCCCATCATCAGTTCAGATGCCTTCTAAAAATCCAGTTCTCATTTGAAAATTATTTTGTGTGGTCATATGCAAATTTTAAGTATCATGACATCACAAATCAGACTCTAGACTTCTTGGAAGGGCTTTGTGGTTTTAGATAGTAATAAGCATAAATTTTGTGTTTGGCTATGATAAAAATTCAATAATGAAGTCCTTTTTTTCCCATATTTTTAAGATCTTTTTAATTTTGAAAGCTCCAAAGAAAAAAAATGTACTTTTTAATCTCCAGGCTCCTTTGCTTTCTTTTGATCTTTCCTCAGAATGTAACAAACAGAAAAGGGAACAAATAATACTTCCTAAGGCTTTAAGTTTTCAGAAGCATAGGTTTTCTTACCATAATCTGTTGATTGCAAAGAGATGGAAGAAAAAAATTCCTCCCTTTGGCTTCAGTGCAGTTAAGCCAAGATTAAGCCTGTGAAGACATGAGAGAATCAGGCACATGTTCTCATAGCCACATTCAATCGCGCACAAAGCCTGTTAGTAAGGAAGTACAACAGCTGGACTACTGTCCAAAGAACATGCATACAGATCTTGAGTGCAGATCTGAATTTTGAGTGTTCTCAAACCAGACAGGATTCCCAATACTGTGCTGTATGTCACCAGGACTATCATGAAACTTGAGCAGTTTACTGTCCGTGAGCACCCATATTTACCCAAAGTTCATAGGTTACAATGAGAATTTTGGTACATAACACACAGCAACAAATACACCCAACCCTTCAGTGCCCTACTCAATACCTTCCAAACAAAGGTAAGAAATCATATTAGAAGTAAAATTATGTTAGATGCAAGATTCAGCAACTCTGCTAATATGTGAGGGACTCCTGACAACTTGTATAGATATGGGATTTCTGTGGATTGCACTGCAGAGCTGTAAACCTTGTTGCACTGTGACCTGAAAATGGTGTTCAGGCACCTTGATACTTTTCATCTGTTACGCATTTAAATTTCAAGGATCCCAGGAAAATAAAAATGTCAGTTTTCATCTTGTGCACCATATGGTTCAGGCATTTTAGATCTGGCAGGTTAATCTCACAGATCTGGCCATTTAGTCTTACTGTGTTGCTTTTCGTTTTTAAAACAAAACCCTCTCCTTTACTAGATAGCATAGTACTAAATTAAAACCTCCATGTAGTATCTAATATGGTCCCAATTATAAATGTTGGCACAGGCACTGAAGAAAAGGACTTCTGGGTTCTTAGACAGAAAACAGACAATTCATAGTTGGAGATCATATCATAAAGGATGCATTCAACACAGTGCTATATCATTCTCCTCAGTCAACAGCATCCGCTCTTAATATGTAAACTCCTGGGAGCTCAGATGCTTTTGTATTATGCATTTAGACACAGCTTTGCACAACAGGACCCTGATCTATGCTTGGCATCATGAGAACAAAAATGTCTATGATTTTATATTTTTAGCTCTGGTGGCTTCACTGTCTTTCCCTTAGATGTTACACACTCTGCTAAGGGAAAAAAATGCCATTTTGGATATTAGCTGTGTGTATGGAGAGCTGTGTATTCATCTGAGGCAGGTCCAGATGGGAATATGGTTAACACTTCTGTTGTTTCTGAAGTCATAAAGTACGTAGACTAGCAAGGTGAAGATGTCTGCTTAGATGCACTTTTTTGTTTGCATGTTGTTACACAGCTTTTCTCTGACTCATAGCAATAACAAAGGCCAAAAGATATATATTCTATGTCTCTTCAATGCAAGCCTGTGTACAAATGCAAAGGTGTATTCTTCATCTGCCACTTGTTAGCTGATGTGGGAAACATACTGCCTTTGTGGTATGAAAAGTCTTCTGACCTGTTAATTGCTTTCTGCTTTCTGTTACTCATATGCATCAGAAATACATTTTGGTTATGATAGTTGTATAAGAAGTTACAATCCACCATACACTGGACAATATGATACGGAGTTTGTTTCCCATGTACTAACTACCTTCACTCAGAATTAAATTGTTTGTATTTTACAAATTAGCAAACAAAATCACTTCTAAATCTAAAAAAAGTTGTAGGAAAATGTGGGAAGCTAAATTACTGCTGCAATATAATAGAACAGGGTATTTGCATGGGAGCTGAATATTGGATTATCATCTCAAAAGTTGTCTTACAATGGTCTCTTCAGGCCATCTAATTCATCTTTTCATTTCTGAATCTTACAACCAATGGGTGCTTCATAGGAGCACACAAGAATGCTACAGCTATGAGAATAGAGTAAAAGTCCTTTACAGCTATATTCATCTAAGCTCTAATAGTTAAACTTCATCTTAAATTCTAGAGCCTCTGTTTAACAAATCTGTTCTTTGCTAAGTACCTACAGTTGTGACAACTCTAAATTTTGAGATTGTAACCCTCTAGTCTCATTTTCAAACTTG
This sequence comes from Psittacula echo, assembly GCF_963264785.1. Lineage (NCBI taxonomy): Eukaryota > Metazoa > Chordata > Aves > Psittaciformes > Psittacidae > Psittacula > Psittacula echo. Next base: position 44,242,053 of record NC_137742.1, on the reverse strand, counting down.
CTAAACTATCATCCTTGATCACTTGCTGTAATGGTGAATTTTATAGGCTAAATATATTACACCTCTGCAAAAGTACAGTCTTTATTGGTAGGAATTTTATACTTTCTCATAAAATGAAATAGCTCTAGTTTTGCTAGAGAAATGATGTAGCCTTAACCACTGATCTAACTTACTTCTCTGATCATTCTATAGACACACATATTAAACCAGCACCTTTTATTTATCTCCTTTCTATAGTAATGTATCTTCTGCACATCCCTACAGGAAAAAACAAACAAACAAACAAACAAAACCACCACCAACAAAAAACACCCAAACCAAAATAACTGTGGTTGAAAATGATGAAACCACTGTTATGTATAGATCTGTGCTACTGCTCTTTCCATACTGATCCTCATGTCTTTTCCTCTGTATCTTGTTTTTTCCTTTGTATTTTGTTGATTTTATGGCTTTTTCTGCTATAGCTCCATATTGTATTGTCCTTGTAGATCTCCTGCTCCTTGTCCCACAACTAGAAAGAACTCAGTAAAATATGAAAGTTTAATGTTTTCCTTCAATGATAAACAGATTGTGCACTTGTTAACAGTGGGTGCTGTCTGCCACCTGCGCACTATAGAGGGAAGGTGGCAGACCTTCAGCATGTGAATCTGATTCTTGTTTGAGAGTTTCAGTTCAAAGTTAGATCAGGGTTCAACACAGCAAATAAGTTCAGGGAAGCAAAAGTGGTATCCTCTTCTGCTTATTTATACTTTTACCACCTTAGAGAAAAGATGGATAGTTTGCTTTCTGCTGATCTCCTACTTCATAAACTTTCATTGTCTTCCAACCCATCTGCTGCCACCCCTACTTGAAAGGCTGGTGGTTCTGTCAGTGCTGTTAATAGAAACACCTTTTCTCCTTTCTGCAGGGTGTAGAGGAAGTGATCGTGTCAGTACACTTCTGCAGTAACTTGGCTCTTATTCCTCTGCAAAACAGTAACATGTATTTATGTTGTGTTACAAAGCAGATGTTTAAGACAACTCCTGCAAAGCAAAGCATCTATGCCTGCACTTAAGTATTAATGTCTTTTTTGACTGTTTTGGATTAGGAACTCTACAAACCTTTTCAAATTGTTGTAGGGAGAAAAAAAAAAAAAAAAAAAAGGGAAAGAGCTCACAGAGCTGCACAGCCCCTTGGTTTAAAAGCATTGTCAATTTGTCATCTTGGGATTTCATGTCCATCAATCTTATCACTGAAACATGTTATGTTCAGAACAATCAATGAAGTGTCCTGTCTATAAGAGAGTAATAGCTTCTAGAAATCTGAGACTGCTATTATAGACAGTGGTTGCTATAAACTAATAGAAAATAAATGGAAGGAGAAAGAGAATCCCAGGAGAACCCTCTTTTCGGATAGAAAGTAGAAATTAGATAGTCAGAGAAAAAAGTCACAGTGGGTAACTGCAGGGTGACAGAAAAAGCATACAATTGAAAGAAAACATGAAATATAGATAGCCAAAGGAACAGTATGCAAACATAGGTGCTCATACTTTACAATTCAGGTTTCTCACTGGAAATTAATAAGTTTTGCAACAAAATCACACAAGAAACCATTTTCTCTCCCATCCTATTTCTCAGACAGAGCTCAGGGTGGTGAAATTAACAAAACATCTGAAAAGGGAGAAAATAATACTATTCTGTGAAGGGTTTTGCTGTTTCCTTAGCATACTATTTTGATCAAAATTAACATTTTGCTAAAATTTGTGCATATGAGCTACAATGAATGGCTGGCACTGAAAACTGAAGTATTCTTTTACTACTAAGATGATGTGAGCTTTTCTGCTCTAAAAGCAAAACTGCCATGGGTAAGACAAGTCAGTGATGAAAAATAATGAGTTCTTACATTTTATGACTAATTGTTAAAGAAACACTTGATTAATACTAATTACAGATATCTAAACAGTCAGTAATTCCAAACAAGTACTGCAAATAACCACAGGCACTAATACTTTCAGTTTCCTCCTTTAACGAGACATGCTACTATTCAGTTTGCAAGGAGGTGAACACAGTTTGGGGCTTGTTTTTATCAGCAAAATTAACCAGTCATCAAACAAGAGAGGTCCTGTCCTCATCAATTGCTTACCTCTCCAGCAGTTACAGAAAAAAGATTCCTTCCAACATACATGGTATTTAGAAGCTAGTTGCTGTTCACCTTCAGTAGGAATTAAGTTTCCAATAAACATTTGTGCCTCAGAAATTTAATTTCTATAAAGAATCTAATCATGATTGGCATCCTGAATCTCCTTTGGAGCCTGAAAAGAATGCTTTTACACTTAGAACATTGTGTATAAATTGTAGAGGATTACACAGTGATTTGTGTATTTTATCTCTTTTTCATTATCAATTGATCAAATGTTATTGCATACTGTGTTAGCTAGGATCCCTTACAACAAAAATGCTGTGATATAGGAATCCCCTTTGGCTTTCTTTAACTCAATATGAATCTACAACTTGCAGATTCAGCAAGGTTGCCTGTGGTAATTTAACAGGCTTTGCAGGGCAAGAGCATTGATTTGTTTCACTTGGATAAAGACAGGAACACCACAAGAGCAGGTTTTGGTCTTGAAGGTCACCGACATTCAGTCAAAGGCTAGCGTGCAAGGAGAAATTATTCCTGTCATGTCTGGAACAAAAAAACCAGTTAACCAATATGCATGAAGTGATCTCTCTGACTGTTACATGCTTAGAAGGAAATGTTACAGAGTCAGCAAAAGTATTCATGAATACTCTGAAAGAGTGTAACAGGCAGACTGTGCAAAAATCCACATAAATAGCAGTACGCCAAATAAAAATTAATTTCCAGCTGTAAAATCCTGGCAATGTTTTCAGCTGGCAAAGACAGCATCTTGATGCTTCACGATAGGAATAATTATATCAGGTGCAGCTAGCTCTGGAGAAAAAATAAAAGCTTTTGTGCTTTAAAAGAGTGATATTTGATCATCATGACAACTATTGAAATTGGTTCATTGACCCTTTCTTTATTCTCTGTGGAAGACAGAGCTGTGTACAGTCTTAGTTTGCATAATCCTTTGTTAATGCAGTGGCTTCAATGTCTTCTTACCTAATACTGAATCAAAGACATGCACTGTATTCTTCCAGTGATGTTGTGTGAAACTGTCCTTAGATTTCTGAGTGTAGGCAGAGAAAACTCTCTCCCTGCTCAGGTCAGCTTCACCAGCTTCACTTCGTTTTCTGGTATATGCATGTGAGTTTATGCGTAGCATTTATGGTTACAATAGCACAAACTCTACTGAAGTGACAGAATGAAGTCTGGCCAAGGTATTTTTTACTTCTTTGTCACAGAAGTACCAATCAGGTCTCTTACAGGGTTCAGTTAATAGTCCACCCATTTAATTCTACTCTGATCAAATTATCTTCTTGGGGTTCTGTCTATCAAGGTGTTTTCATTATTTTGATTAACCAGCATATACATTCCTTTTGTTATCCTGCTGCACGCATGTGACTGTGTTGTGCAGCTGCTGAAATGGCAGAGGAATATCATTACTGTAAAACACACATATTAGGACTTACTTTTAATTATGCTGCTGGTTGTAGAACGCGTTTGTAGGTATTGCTTGTAGAACCTGTTTATGTAACTTTCAAGGGTTTGGTCTCCCCTAAGAAAAATACTTTTGAAACTTCTGAAAAGGCAGCCTAAGGATAATTGTCTGGTTTTCAATTGTAAATGAAAAATTTCCAAAACTCAAAATCTGAGGATATTTTGCACACCCAGGCTAGGCTGTGCATGCATCTGCAAACCAGAAGCAAAGGAATAATAGTAATCAAAACAATAGAGTTGGATAATAACAAAGGAAGAGGGCTTTAGTCTTCAGCGTATTCTGTAAAGAACAAGAACGAAACTGGCTTGCTTCAGCTGTTTGGGCATACCTATTTCCATATGGTAAAAAAATGCATTGCAAAAATCTCATGATTTTTTCAAATGACTCATTTCTGCATTTACCCAAAAAAGCAATTTCCTGTTCAAATGGAAGAACTATTGTACCACTGCTTTTGCTGGCTGGGAACAGTAACGAGCCTGGTCCCTTAGTTTCCATGCAAGGGAAAAAAAAATAAAATTAAAACCAAAAAAAGTAGGTTTTAATTTTTTTAAGAGCTTTTTCTACTCAGTGTGAGGAAATCATAGCTGTGTAATTTTCACACTGGTGCAGCAGAAGCCCCCATCCCCTTTCGGCCTACCTGAGGTTTAGAGGCTACTGTTACAGATTTTAAGAAAAACACAGACGTGCTCTTCACTGAGAGCAGTCATTTAATGTACACTCATGCCAGTTATAAAGACAATATTTACCCTACGTAAGTATTAATTCTTCCTTGAGTTATACAAAAAAGGCTTTTATTTTCCAGTTTCCAGATCTCAAGAGCTAGAAGAGGAGAATTAGAAGACCCTAGGCACAAATAGTTCACTCCCTTCTCATTCACACTGGGGTAATGCAGCTTTATTGATTGACAGGCTCTCCCCACTTGCAACTTAGCTCTCCCTCTTCTTGCACAAGTATACAACTTAGACTTCCAACTGGTTCAAACCACAGTGATCTGACGGCTTAATTAAGCTGCACGAATCTGCACTCTTTAAGAGATGAACTATTCTATTTTTTAAATGATTAAATTGCAAGTCAGTAAAATCCATATTTGCTTTGCCATTCACCGCACTGGAGCTACGCTTCTCCCACACTCGAGAAACTGAGAATTGGAGCTAAATCCTATCCAATTCACAAATATTTTTCTACCATGTGATATTAGATGCAAAAAAAACCTCCATGTACCAGATCTTATTCTGACTTTTACGTCAAATGAATGACTCTGCAAGGGAAAGTAATGTCTGTTTTCGATACTGTTCAGGGCTTTTTTTTCACTAAATTCAGCTAATTTCCTCTTGGTGCTGATGTGCTGAATATATGCAGATTGCTTTATAAATTAAGGCTGTGCCAAAATAATTCTTCACTTAAAATATTAATTTTCTCTGTTCTCTTTAAAATGTTTTACTACCATACCATTTTTCTTATTGATTCAGAGGTACTAAAAGTTAAACAGAATATTTCTTTTATTGATGTATGAGTTTCAGTTTCTAATGCGGTTATTAAGGAAATGCTTTGTTAAAGACCTTGCATTATTTATCTGAAAGAATAATGAAATCATAATTAATGTACACTTGCAGTACCAGATGAAGCTTCAAACTGAGAAATTCTCTTACTCCTCTCTGAGATACAGGGGTATTTCAGGAGCAGGGGGTTAAGTGACCAGCACTATTGTATTATAAAGTTACTCTCCACTTAATGAAACTGGGCACCATGTTGCACAAAATATATCTGCAAAGCTTATTGCCTTTCACTGACCCCCATATTTTCAGCCATTCCAGTCTGAGCCTAAATGAGTTCACATGCTCACATGTTCATATGTTCCCACCAGATGCAATTCCAGAAGATACTAACCTCTGAAGTCCACCTCTCTCAAGCCAGACAGAGGCAATACAACATTAAGACTTAAGCTTAAAAGATTCTGAAACCCAGGTATGAAACTTGTCAGAGAAGAAAGTTAGATTATTTAGGCTGAGAGATCTCCTTGGAGAATATTAGGGAGACTGGTGAGCTTCATTTCTCATTTGATCAACATTTAGCTCCCCACCTGATCTGAAGCTTAGTTCTGTCTGAAATTAATCTTGCTGATGATGATTGTGGCTAAATCTCTTCTGAATGGAAACAGCAAGGATGCCATAGATTAAAGTTGCCTTTTGAAGAGATATTCTGATGCTGGCAAAGGGTGAAGACATCAGAATCACTTTTTATTTAATCACTTTTCAGATTAGATCTCCCCCTTTCCACTCCTTCCCTGTGATTCACAGTGCTATAGGATGGAAAGAGAGCTACAAGTCCAAGAAAGCATACGATGCCAAAGTCTAAGAAGCTTTAACATCTCAGTTTCACAGGCTGGAAAAGCCCATGCTGTGATATCCTCTGTCTCGTGAAGGTATAACAGGGATTTTCCCTTCTGAAAGTAAAACATTTAGGACATTTCAGCCCTGATTCAGTAAAGCCCTCATTAAAAATACATCTATTTCAATGGCATAATAGTTAAGATATTGAAAGTACTTCACAAAATTAAGGCTTGATTGAGATCTACATGCCAAATGTAGAAACTTGGTCTTTCTGAAAAACAGAAAAAGATTTTTACACAGATGTTCAATACAAAACAAGCTTATAATGAAGGAAAATGATAACTGTTGGAACATCTTGTGTAAACACAGGCCCCGCTCATCTTTCTTTAAAACTTCCTAGCTTTCTAGCCCTTCTCATCTTTTTTCATTTAATTCAATTCTCATGATACATAGTGCAAAATGTAACCAATTTTTCAACATTTTTGACATATATGAAATCATATGAAATTATACAGTTTGACACATTTACTCCAGGAATTCTAAGAAGACAGCTACACCTATCCATGTTTCATATTAACCTCCTAAAGAGAGAGTGGTTTATCATACATGATTTTAAAAGCATTCTGTTAAGCTTTTGCTTTACAGATTATAGGCTATTCATATGTTAACTTTCTTAGATCAGATTAAATTGATATTATTAAATGTGATATCTGCAAAAATACAAGTATAATTTATCTCCACCTTGTGACGGCAGGTTTCGGATTTCTATGCAAACAGAGGCTTGGTACTCTTCTCACACAAGTTCTGCATTCTGGGGGAAAAGGGTCTTTGTTTTGGCAATTAGCCAAGTCCTACTAACCATTATTAGTGTAAACAAGCTCAGAATTGTATTTGCTTCCGCAAGACTTCAATAAATACCAATACTCCCATTAACTTCCATGATATCACTATCACATTTATTAAATGAATGTTAGAATCAGAATTGTAAGTTTTATTGAGATTATTTTGGAGAAATTTTTTCAGCCTCATGTAAGCACCCTATTTGTGAACACAGTTCAGAGGTGATGGCGTATATGGGGAGCAATAAGCAATGTGACCTTAAAAAATAATCAGAACAGAAGTAGTCCTACATGGCATTAATAAATTTCATGGATTTATATGAGGCAGAAAAAAGCCATGTAGATGTCTGAAGGAATGCAACATCATCAAACTTTTATCATAGCTGAGATATGATCCACAGCTTAAATTGTCAATTATGTACCTGCAACTATCCACTGGGCCATTTTCCAGTCAGATACATATATGTGGTCAATGGCTCAATGTCCGGCTGGAGACCGGTAATGAGTGGTGTCCCTCAGGGATCAGTGTTGGGGCCGGTCTTGTTCAACATCTTTGTTGGTGACATGGACAGTGGGATTGAGTGCGCCCTCAGCAAGTTTGCTGATGACACCAAGCTGTGTGGTTCGGTTGATACGCCGGAGGGAAGGGATGCCATCCAGAGGGACCTTGACACGCTTGTGAGGTGGGCTGATGCCAACCTTATGAAGTTTAACCATGCCAAGTGCAAGGTCCTACACCTGGGTCGGAGCAATCCCAGGCACAGCTACAGGTTGGGCAGAGAAGAGATTCAGAGCAGCCCTGCGGAGAAGGACTTGGGGGTGTTGGTCAACAAAAAAATGAACATGAACCGGCAGTGTGCGCTCGCAGCCCAGAAAGCCAACCATATCCTGGGCTGCATCAAAAGGAGCGTGACCAGCAGGTCGAAGGAAGTGATCCTGCCCCTCTACTCTGCTCTCGTGAGACCTCACTTGGAGTATTGTGTGCAGTTCTGGTGTCCTCAACATAAAAAGGACATGGAACTGTTGGAACAAGTCCAGAGGAGGGCCACGAGGATGATGAGGGGACTGGAGCACCTCCCGTATGGAGGCCGTCCTGAAGAGCCCTGTACTCCTGAGACCTCAGATGAAGTCAGGTAAATGGAGCAGTTTGCCTTAGTCAATGAGGAATGGGTTAGAGACCAGTCGAGCAATCTGGACATCCATAAATCCATAGGTCCAGATGGGATGCACCCACGGGTGCTGAGGGAACTGGCGGAAGTCATTGCTAGACCACTCTCCATCATCTTTACCAAGTCTTGGGAAATGGGAGAGGTGCCTGAGGACTGGAGGAAAGCAAATGTCACTCCAGTCTTCAAAAAGGGCAAGAAGGAGGACCCGGTTAACTATAGACCAGTGAGCCTCACCTCTGTTAGAGGAAGGTGAAATTTTCTGAAACCATTCTAACAGTGATTATATTTGAAAAGTTTGCAGTTTGCAAAGAAAGCCTTTGTATATATGTTAAAATTTTGTAACTTTGCTGTTCTGTATTTTAGACACTATTCCAGTAAGCGATTGTGTTTAGAAATCACAAATCAATAGAGAAGCTTCATACACTGAATGCTGCAATTGTGCTGGTTTGTATCCTAGCTACTTTATAACTAAACACTACAATGGTGACTTTAAGAATAGAAACAAATATAACCTTGTAAAATAAAGGGAATGTAGAAAAGAATATACTGAGAAACTCCAACTTAGCAGAACCAAAGATTAAGCCTGAACCACATACCAAAGGAAGATAAAAGAATGCTGTATCCACATAATGGTTGGGACTTGTCCAAAGAACAAGGTAAAAAGAGGACAGAGTGAGGAAGACTCCTTACTTCATCAGGACGACCACCAGACGACCACCAGAGGAGGCCGCGCAAGCGCAGGAGAGGCTGATGTCGTAAAAGACTGATGAAGTAATCCCTGATACCTATTGCAAAACTCCTAACGTATAAAATGTGAACGCGATGTGACGGGGTTAGAACCAGATTTGGGTGCGTACCCCTGGTTCTCGGCGCCTTAATAAAGCACCTCATATAACCATTCCGGTGGTTATGTGTTTGTCTCGACGCTAACACCTCCATCCCTGGGAAAGTGATGGAACACCTTATCCTTGGTGCCATCTTAAGGCATGTCAAGGATAGGAGGGTTATGAGGGGCAGTCAACATGGCTTTACCAAGGGGAAGTCATGCTTGACCAACCTCATAGCCTTTTATGAGGAAATAACATTGTGGATGGATGATGGCAGAGCGGTGGATGTGGTCTACCTTGACTTCAGCAAAGCATTTGACACAGTCTCCCACAGCATCCTCATAGCTAAACTGAGGAAGTGTGGTCTGGATAATCAGGTAGTGAGGTGGACTGCGAACTGGCTGAAGGAGAGAAGCCAGAGAGTTGTAGTCTATGGGGTGGAGTCTAGTTGGAGGCCTGTATCTAGTGGAGTGCCTCAAGGGTCAGTATTGGGACCAGTATTATTTAATATATTCATCAATGATTTAGATGAGGGAATTGAGTGTACTGTCAGCAAGTTTGCTGATGACACTAAGCTGGGAGGAGTGGCTGACACGCCAGAAGGCTGTGCTGCCATCCAGCGGGACCTGGACAGGCTGGAGAGTTGGACAGGGAATAACTTGATGAAATATAACAAGGGAAAGTGTAGAGTCCTGCATCTGGGCAGGAACAACCCCAGGTTCCAGTATAGGTTGGGGAATTACCTGTTAGAGAGTAGTGTAGGGGAGAGGGACCTGAGGGTCCTAGTGGATGGCAGGATGACCATGAGCCAACACTGTGCCCTTGTGGCCAAGAAGGCCAATGGCATCCTGGGGTGTATTAGAAGGGGGGTGGTCAGTAGGTCGAGAGAGGTCCTCCTTCCCCTCTACTCTGCCCTGGTGAGACCACATCTGGAATACTGTGTCCAGTTCTGGGGCCCTCAGTTCAAGAAGGACAGGGACCTGCTGGAGAGAGTCCAGCACAGGGCAGCTAAGATGATTAAGGGAGTGGAGCATCTCCCTTATGAGGAAAGGCTGAGGAAGCTGGGTCTCTATAGTTTGGAGAAGAGGAGACTGAGGGGTGACCTTATTAGCGTATATAAATATATAAAGGGGGAGTGTCACGAGGATGGAGCCAGGCTCTTCTCAGTGGCAAACAATGATAGGACAAGGGGTAATGGGTACAAACTGGAACACAAGAGGTTCCACTTAAACTTGAGAAGAAACTTCTTCTCAGTGAGGGTGACAGAACACTGGAACAGGCTGCCCAGGGAGGTTGTGGAGTCTCCTTCTCTGGAGACATTCAAAACCCGCCTGGACACATTCCTGTGTAACCTTATCTAGGTATTCCTGCTCTCGCAGGGGGATTGGACTAGATGATCTTTTGAGGTCCCTTCCAATCTCTAGCTTACTGTGATACTGTGATAATGAGACAGGCTGAGAAAGTTGAGGCTGTTCATCCTGGAGAAGAGAAGGCTACGTGGAGACCTCATAGCAGCCTTCCAATATCTGAAGGGGGCCTACAAGTATGCTGGGGATGGACTATTCATCAGGGACTGTAGTGACAGAACAAGGGGTAATGGGTTCAAACTTAAACAGGGGAAGTTTAGATTGGATATAAGGAAGAAATTCTTTACTGAGAGGGTGGTGAGGCACTGGAATGGGTTGCCCAGGGAGGTTGTGAATGCTCCATCCTTGGCGGTGTTCAAGGCCAGGTTGGATGAGGCCTTGGGTGGCATGGTTTAGTGTGAGGTGTCCCTGCCCATGGCAGGGGGGTTGGAACTGGATGATCTTAAGGTCCTTTCCAACCCTAACTATTCTATGATTCTATGGTCACCATCACTGAAGCTCAGTGGTATCCAAAATTTACACTGTGATCACAGAACATAAAAGGTCTACAAGAAACTTTGTAGCTCAATGAAATGAAAACACTATCTGCCCAGGATGGTCCATGGCTTTTTCTACAGAGTCATATGTCAGTACTCTGCCTTGGTGAGGCCGCATCTGGAATATTGTGTCCAGTTCTGGTCCTCTCAGTCAAGAAGGACAGGGAATTGCTTGAAAGAGTCCAGCGTAGAGCCACAAAGATGATTAAGGGAGTGGAACATCTCCCTTATGAGAGAGGCTGAGGGAGCTGGGTCTCTTTAGCTTGGAGAAGAGGAGACTGAGGGGTGACCTCATCAATGTTTACAAATATGTAAAGGGTGAGTGTCAGGATGATGGAGCTAGGCTTTTCTCAGTGATGTCCAGTGATAGTACAGGGGGTAATGGGTGTAAATTGGAGCATAGGAGGTTCCATGTGAACATCAGGAAAAACTTCTTTACTGTGAGAGTGACAGAGCACTGGAACCGGTTGCCCAGGGGGCTTGTGGAGTCTCCTACATTGGAGATACTCAAGGCCCGGCTGGACTAGTTCCTGTGTGATGTACTCTAGGTTACCCTGCTCTTGCAGGGGGATTGGACTAGATGATCTTTTGAGGTCCCTTCCAACCCTTAGGATTCTGTGATTAATTTAAATTATCCAAGATTGCAGATTAATTATATTATTTTCTTAATATAAAATCTATATAAACAGTTGTTTCAGGAATATTAGTGTAGGGGATGGGACCCCCTAGGAAACTGCTTTCATTTCCCTCATGGAAGAAATAGATCAAGAAGGGCAGGAGACAGGCCTGGGTCAGTAAGGACCAAACTAAAATATAAGAAGGAAATGCACAGGCAGTGGAACCATGATCATGTGTCTTGGCAATAATATAGGGAGGGTGCACAGATATGTAGAGATAGGATCAGAATAATATTTGGAGACGAATTTGGCAGTGGATGTGAAGAATATTAAGAAAGACTTCTACAGGTACACTGACCAGAAAACGAAGATTAAAGAAAATGTACCCTCCCTGACAACTAACACAGGAAAGCTGGTGACAGCTGACATGGAGAAGGTGTACATGGGGTGCTCTCCCCTCCCTCAGACGCTGGGGGTTTGAAGGCTACCCACGAATGCTCTTCCCAGCATCTCTGTGAAAAACAGTAACAAATGGCGTTCATCAAGGGTCCATACTGGGAGCAGTACCTCTAATATCTTAATTGATAGCATGGACTGTGGGATTTAGTGCACCCTTGGCAAGTTTGCAGTTGACACCAATTTGAGTGGTTTGCTAGAGGGAAGGGATGCCATCCAGAGGAACTTTGAAAGGCTTGAAAAATGGGCTCATATGACCCTCATGGAGTTCAAAAAGGCCACATGCAAGGTTCTGTAGATGGGTCAGGGCAACCCCCAGTATCAGTACAGGCTGAGCAATGGAATGGATTGGGAGCAGCCATGCAGAAAAAGACTTGAGTATACTGGAGGATTAAAAAATCTGACACTAGCTGGCAATGTGCACTTGCAGCCCAGAAAGCAAAACATATCCTGGGCTGCATCAAAAGAAGTGTGGCCAGCATGAGGACAGAGTAGGTTCTCTCCCCTACTCTGCTCTTGTGAATTCTACCTAGAATACTGTATCTGTTTCTGGGGTTCCCAGTACAAGAAAGACCTAGACCTTTTGCCGCAGGTCCAGAGAAGGGCCATGAAAATGGTCAGAGAGCTGAAATAGCACTCTCCCTTCCTATGAAGAAAGGCTGAATTGGGATTGTTCATCCTGGAGAAGAAGAAATGTTGTGACCTCAGTGTAGGATCTGGCACTTTGCCTTGTTGAATCTCATACCATTGGCCTCAGCCCATCCATCCAGCCTGTCCAGATCCCTCTGCAGAGACTTCCTACCTTCAAAGCAGATCAGCACTCCCACCCAACTTGGTGTCAGCTGCAAACTGACTGAGGGTGCTGTCGATCCCCTTGTCCAGATCATTGAGAAAGACATTAGAGAGAACTGGCCCCAGTACTGAGTCCTGGGGAACACCACTTGTGAGCAGCTGCCAACTGGATTTACCTCCATTCACCTCCACTCTGTGAGCCTGACCCTCCACACAGTTTTTTACCCAGTGAACCCTACATCCATCCATGCCACGAGCAGCCAGTCTCTCCAGGAGAATGCTGTGGGAAATGGTGTCGAAGGCTTTACTGAAGCCTTTCCCTTATCCAGTAAGCGGGTCACCTTGTTGTAGGAGATCAGGTTTGTTAAGCAGGACCTGCCTTCTGTAAACCCACACTGACCAGGCCTGATCCTCTGGTTGTCCTGTACATGCCATGTGAAGGCACTCAGGATGATCCACTCCAGGACCTTCCCCAGCACAGAGATCAGACTGACAGACTTGTGGTTCCCCGGATTCTCCTTCCAGACCTTCTTGTAGATGTAGATTTGCTAACCTCTGGTCAGCTGGAACATCCCTGTTTAGCCAGGACAGCTGAGAAATGATGGAAACTGGCTTGGTGAGCACTTCTGCCTGCTCCCTCAGTACCCTTGGGTGGATCTCTTCCAGCTCCATTGATTTGTGGTGTCTAAGTGGTACAGCAGGTGGCTGACCATTTCCCCTTGGATTATGGGGGCTTCATTCTGCTCCCCACCCCTGTCATCATTCAGATGGCTGCATAGCCAGAGAACAAATGGTCTTACTACTAAAGACAGTAAGTATCTCAGCCTTTTCCTCATCCTTAGTCCTATGTTTCTCTCTGCATCCAATAAAGCATGGAGATTCTCCTTAACCCTTCTTTTGTTGCTAATGTGTCTATAGAGACATATTTTATTGTCTTCTATGGCAGTAGCCAGACTGAGTTCTAGTTGGGCTCTGGTTCTGTTAATTTTCTCCCTGCATAATCTCACAACATCCTTGTTGGCCTCCTGAGTTGCCCACCCCTTCCTCCAAAGGTCATAAACTCCTTTTATTCCTGAGTTCCAGCCAAAGCTCTATGTTCAGCCAGGCCAGTCTTCTTCCTCCCCGGCTTGTCTTTCAGCATATTGGGATGGCCTGTTCCTCTGTCTTTGAGATTTCTTTCTTGAAGAATGTCCAGCCTTCCAGGACTCCTTTGCCCTTCAGGACTGATTCCCAAAAGACTCTGTCAATCAGGCTCCTAAACACAACAAAGTCTAAGTTCTGCTGACCTTACTTATCCAAGATTTGAAAACTCTGTGATTTTGTGATCATTGTGCCCAAGACAGCCTCCTGCCGTCATATCACCCACAAGTCTTTCTTTGTTCACAAACAACAGGTCCAGCAGGCACTTTCCCTAGTTGGCTATGTCAGGAAGTTGTCTTCCACACAATCCAGGAACCTCCTAGACTGTTTCCTCTTCACTGTATTGTACTTCCAGCAGACATCTGGCAAGTTGAGGTCTCCCATGAGAACAAAGTCTAGTGATTGGGAGACTTGTCCCAGATACTTATACCTATTTCGTGTGCTTCTTCATCCTGGTTGGGTGGTCTATCATAGAATCCCATTATGATATCTGCCTCGTTGGCCTTCCCCTTGTTTCTTGCCATAACCACTCAACCCGATTGTCACCATCATTAAGCTCTAGACATTCAAAACATTCCTCAGCATACAGTGCTACCCCACCATCTCTCCTTCCTTGGTTATCCCTTCAGAAGTGTTATAGCCATCCATTGCAGCACTCCAGCTCTGCAAGTCATCCCACCAATTTCTGTGATGACAAGCAACTACATCACAGTTTTCCTGCTGCACAATGGCTTCCAGCTCCTCCTATTTCCTTTCCATGTTGCATGCATTAGTGTAGTTGGATATTGATCCCACCAGCTCTTTGTGGGGAGAAGCCCTAATTCCTATATGATCATAAGGTGAAATCTGTCATCTTGATTTTACCCTTCTATTCAGCTATCAGTATACAGTAAAATTAAACCACAGGAAAAGGGAAAGTTAATTTAAGGTGATTTAGGATTTATTTTCCTCAAAGTCACATTTCTATGTTTTCCTTTTTTGGGGGGGAATGCTTCTGAGATAGTCAGCATTCCCTCAGAGACCAGAGAGCCATGTGAATCCATAAACTCAGTTTCTCAGTTTGGTTAAAAGAATGGTGCTGTGGTCTCTGAGCTTGCAAATGCTTTTACTTTGATATTTTATGTTTTGCTCTTCTGAGCCGTCATAAACAAGACTCTAGAAGTCCATTTGCTTCATTTGAGACATTTGAACAGAATATTGAACAAAGCATCAGCTCCTTAAAGAGAACTATTACATAATATATTTATGGATTTTTAAACTGGTATAAGCTCAGATTGTATGGATTTATGTGCTTGAAGAAAGAAAGACTTAATGGATGTAAATTATAGTAAGCATGTGAGATTCATGCCCTTGTTTATTGATGGCAATAATCTATTAATAATTGAAGTACAGTTCCATCCCCATTATTTATACATACTCTACAATATTATTCATATTTATTCTGTGATGGTTTATCAGCATCATCTGCACATTTCTGCTAACTATAATTTTACAATGACGTATTTTTAGGGTTATACTGGATTTGCCTCCAACTTTGAAATCCATGGGAAATCATAAATTCAGGAATTTATGCAGTTTGTTAGTTTTTCTTAAGAAAGCAGGGCTGGTGCAGGTATGAAAAGCCTAACATACATAGGAGACAAGAGCCCGTTGAAGACAAGCACAAAGTTGAGGAGCCTATTTTGAGGACCTGTGCAATCCAAACTGCCTATGTTGAAGAGTCCATTAACAGCACTAAGGAAACTAACATATTAAGATGGCCCCTATCAACTCCTCAGCCCCTCCTTAATGGAATAGGATTTCATCACGCCCTCTCTTTCAGGTATTTTCTATTGACTTGTTCAGGACACACACTTTCTGAAGCACTGCTCTGAAACACACGCCATCCTTACAGTCTATAAAAGGACAAAAAGGCCTTCAGCTCTAGGCTTTATATTCCAGCTCACCACCACACCTCTGACTTGCACGTGTCCATGTTTATTAGTTTGAATTCTCAATCTTAAGTAACATCAAGTCAGCTCTTCAACACAGTCTCATAGAATATGACAGAAGAGCACTAAAAAGCCTAATCTTTAAGAACAATCTGATGTGAACATCCTTAATTACTACGTCATTTCATACTGATTTAGTTTTCAGCTATCTTACAACTTTCCTTTAATGAGCTGCTAAATCAATTGGAAACAAAAGCTGCAGAGAGACCTTTGCTCTTCACAGATGTACTATTTCCTCCTTCTCCACTCCCCAGCTGTTAGAAACTTCTGCTGGAGATTGCCACCCTTGCAGAACAGTGTGTGTAAGTGATGCTTAATCCACAAATGGCAAACCAGCTGCACTAATTTAAACAGTTCATATAATGTTTTGAATTAACTTGGTTTATTTTGCCTGATCTGGATTAGAGGGTGCTCCAGGACCACTTTAACCAGCCACAGCTGTGGAAGATAGACATTTCAAACCAGACAAGAAAGACAACCAGAGAGAGCAGGCAGCAGTGTCTTCAGCTGATTCTGGTGCACTCAAAAGAGAACATCTGTCCATAAAATAGAAAGGTATTTCAGAGGGAGTAATAATGGAGCTTTTCACTACTGAATTGCCAGATATTATGAATTCGATCTGAATCAGGTGTGAACACATAGTCACATTTTTATCAAATTAGCTGTAGTAAGCAATCTCTGATCCATTAGAAAATTAGAGAATTATGACAAATTATGCTTGATTCAAAATAAAAATGGCCTGGAAAACCACAAACAAAATACATTAAAACCACTTTGGGCGAGTAAAGTGAATTTGTAGTCCTTTGGCGATCTGTACCATAGTAATGCAGGAGTTTTATCATCCATATACAAGTGCCCTAAATCAAATTTGTCATCTGATGGAACCACTGCTTGACAGAAGCACACCATGGGATGCTTGGGGGGATTTTTTGTTTGGTTTTAATGGTTTATTATAAAAGAATTCATACTTCCTATTATTTTGACGGGTTCAGAGATCCCCTTCTATCAGGAACAAGGGCAACCTCATAGAACAAACTGGGGAGAGGCAGTCCCTGTCTGTTGATGAAGCTATGGACAGATTAAGGTCCTAATTGCAGGAAAATCTTTAACAGTCTTGTTTATATGAAACATTATCTTACTTCATAAGTAAAGCCATTATAATTAAACACATTGAGATCACTGGAACCACAACTGGAGTAAGAAGCATCTAGTAACAGGCAAAAGTACTTCAATGCAGCTACCGATTTACACAGTGTGGGTATGTTTGCACATTGCTCTGATTTTTATATTCTTTTGAAATATTCTGACACACAAACCTCAGAGCCCCCCACACCAAAGTCCAAGCCAAGAGCAACTACGTCCATTGTTGATTTCTTTGTGAACTTCATTACTGATCATATGTGTAAGTATGCCAATGGATTGAACACTAATTCAAGAACCTGTTTTTGAAATTGCATCTTGAAGATCAAATGTTTCAAAATTTTTATTATCAAAACCAGTAATGTTGCTTGAAGCAGATGATTACAGGAAATACTTAGATTTCTTTTAGTATTGCTCGACTGAACTATTCTGCTTTAACCATTGTCATTAGACTAGAATATCCAGATGAAGAACGAGCCAAAACAAAAGTGACCAAGCCAACAATTCTTGAAGTAGAATGGAATCCAAATCCAGGAATTAAAGCCCTGGTCCAGTTTCAGATCAGAATTTTATCTTAACTTTTGGACCAGACTCTCAACCACATTGCAGCTGCTTTAAATACCTAAGAGTAAAGAAAGTTTATAAAACTCAATTAACCAGACTAATAAGGATGCCTTTAGAAAAGAGAAGACTGTGTATAGAGAAAAGCCCTTCCTTGTAAGTTGTATGGTTGCTCTGAGTAGTAGCAGAGAGGTTTTGAAGAACACAACTCTTCTCTGATGATCCAAAACAGTTTTTAATTGACAGGTGAGATAAAAGTTTCTTCTTCCTGGCTGCTGGTTTATGGTCCTCTCACTCTTACAAATTCTAAAGGGGAAAAAAAAAATCACTATTATAAATTCCACACTTGTTTTTGTGAAAAGCAGAAAAACAAGGAACTGTTCCAGGACAAATATTTGCACTGTAAATACTCTAGCCTCCACTCTTCTCAGCTGTTTGGTTTTGTTCAGGAAGGGCTTTTTTGTGGTTTTCTTTTTTTGGCTTGTTTTTTTGTTTGTTTGTTTTCTGTTTTCTTGTTTGTTTGTCTGTTGTGGGTTTTGTTCATTGTTTGTTTGAGTTTTTTAAAATTTATTTCTCTTATTATTTCTGTATTCCCTAGAGGTGCTAAAGAGAATCTGGTTTTAAACAAAACAAATTATCTAATTATACAAGAAAACACTAACCCATTCCAGAAAGTGAAAACTTGCAGCTGTTTTTTATGACTGAGTTTTGCACCTTTAGATTAAATTACTGTATCATGAGCATCTTTGAAAATCAACTCATGATCATCTTTGAGCCCAATGAGACAATAAGACACTCCCTCCAAGAATTCTTTCCTGCTATAAAAAAGCAAAAGATCTTTCTGCTCCAGTACAGAAGAAAATGACGTTACGTACTCTGGAGCACCACCTGCTGGTACCTAACTAATTCTTTAGCTATTGTATTATTTGATTATTTTTCTTCTGAATTAAATTGAGCATCTTAAATTTTCTGTGATTTAGAATTGGGAGAGAAGAGTTGGGGGAGAAGTCGATGTTTCAATAGAAAATGGAAAAGCTGACTAAATCAAGAAAATGTGCTGCATTTCACAAAAAGATTCATAGAATTTCTAGCCACCCTCAACATATGCATCATGCAGCTATCTTTTTTTCCATACAGCTCACTCTTATAATGCACCTTTATCTCAGGATGCCTAGGATGGCTCAGAAGCTGCAACAACCGAGCTTTAAAGGCAGCCCAGGGCAACAGGGGCATGATTACATAGACTCACTTGGGAGTACAGCAAGAAAAGATTAAATGAGATAACAGAGAATAAATGTGGAATGGTGTTTTAATAAACTTTGTAGGTTTGTCTCACAATGGCCATTGTCATTATAGCTCCAGTATGAAGCAATAATCCACTCTCCAGAAATGGTGCCTGGGGAGGCAACAGAGGCCGCTGTTACTATGTTGTCCTTCCCATATCTCCAATATTTGACCTGCCTATTGAAAACAGTTTGCTGGGAGTTTATGTTTGAAACGACATTTCATAAAACATTTTAAAATCTAGCCTGTGAAAACTGATTAGTGCATGACCACAGTCTGACAAAACAGGCAGGTTTGTGTTCTCTCTGGGCCCTTCCAGCTAGCTCAGGGGACTGCCTAAGGCTCTGGAGCCGCCATGAGCTGCAGTTCACTATCCTTATAGGTAGCTGGGGCTGGAGGGATCCTCAGCTTTAAGTTTCAGGGCAGGTAACCTTCTCCCTGGGAGAGCAATAGCTAAGCTCAAAACTTGGATTCCCAAAGGAAATAATTTAAAAACCCACAACTGCACCTTAAATAAATTACTTTGCTTACTACTAAATAAAGGTCCTCAAATTCTTCATCCCACTGTAAATGCTGGAAAATCAATTTACTTTTTCCAAGCACAGAGAAATTTCCATGGAGGGAAATTTCTCTTTCCAAAGTGTTCCGGTGCTGAGCAAGATTGCTTAGCGCATTGCTGTTTTCCTGAATGCTGCCATTGCTAGTCATTCCTTTGGGAAAGTAAAAGGGGCCAAAGCTCTTCTCTCTCCCTCCCCAAACACACACGCACATGTATCTTAATATCTCCTGGAGCCATAGTGATTTCAGCAAATGTTTTCAATGGGCCCTGCAACTTCTGAATTTTTATTAGTTCAACTCCCAGCTCCCAGCAGTATTGCTCCACTTAGCATAAATTATTAATTTATTACGGAGCATTTCAAGGGGACAGAGGAATAATTCAGCTGGATAAAGACATCAACTGCAACAAGGAGAGTGAACTGCCTGTGTAATGAGAAGTGAAAAATGTCTCTTCATAGTTTTTCAAATGAAAAGAGGTGGAAAAGTGGCTCAACTGGACATGAAAACTTTTCCAACTTCACCTCTACATAAATTATTCGGTGGTTCAGATCCACAGTTGGTAAAAACAAGAATATTAAATCTACACGGCTTTACACCATCTGGGGACTGCTCTTAGCATTTGAAGGGGACCAAGTTTTCTTATGTGATTTTCTTTTACTTCCTGACATCATTTTTAAACAAAAATTCAGAGTTGTGAGCATACTGAGGAAAGCAATACTATAACATGATTTTATTGCACACCCAAATCTGTGAAAACCATCTTGTGAAACCAACAGTTTCAGAGAACCTTCTCTGAAACAAGCAGTAGAAAGAGAAGCAAAATCTAAGGGAGGAAGAGGGGGAGAGAGAACATATGACCCTAAAATATTTTTCTTGTTCTAATCCACTGCAAAAAGCCGATTGCATTAAGGAAACAAAATATCTGCACAACATAAATGCCTGGCATTTCATAGTCTTACCAGAGCATGAGAATCATAGAATGTAGCTTTTACTATTTACGCCAAGCAATTTCCACAATTTCCACAATTCACATTTCGTAATAGGGTAGGATTGAAAATATGTACAGCCTACAAGTTTCAGAACATAGAAGGGATTAATTTAGATATTGGTATACATATGCCAAAGTGTTTCATGTATTCTTCTTGGCCACAACCCTTTTCTTGAGCCAGGGCGCACTTGCCAACCCCCCAAAATAGCTTCTTGCCATATTCATACCTCTGCCATTTGCTTGCAGCATTAGCAGAGAATTGCTTCAGTTACCTGTACAGTCCAGGCAGCCTCAGACATCCATTTCCAAAGGTAGTACCAGGGCCAGGTCAGCCATAAGCTGTGCAGGAGGATTCCCCTTGCTGCACTCAGGGACCGCTCTCACCTAGTCACCTGTTCAGCAGTATTTTGCGGCACCAGCAAGTTGCTAAGTGCTTCATCCACTGGTGAGGCATCTGAGGCATTGTAGCTCATTGGAGACAACTGTTGGAGGCTAACGCTGTCATAACAATCCTACCTTCACTCTTAATCAACATAACCTAGATCAATGTTTCCAGCTGCACTGTGATAGATTTCAAATAAATGTTCACTTAACTTTTGTCCTGAGATTGAGCAGATAGGGTCAGTGAGAGCTCCTAAGGCAGAAAGTCAGCAATAACCAGGAAAATCATAGAATCATTTAGGTTGGAAATGATCTTTAAGATCGCTGAATCCAACTGTAAGGCAAAATTGTGTCTGACAACTGCAGCAGTAAGTCTGAAAAGAGTAAATTGTATCAGCTGTCCTTTCACTCCTCTTCCTCTTTGATTCTCTCTTTCCTCTTCCTCACTACCCTGCCTCCCCAGGTAGCCAAAAGTTCCCATAACTCTCTGGAGGCTGCACTGGAAACGGCAGAGCTGATGAAGTTAAGTGGTTGCAAATACCTAACGCAAATACTGCCATCAAGTGTCTAACAGGCCCGTTTGCAGTGCAGACTCTCCCATTTACAGCTGCGCACAAAGATGTGGATGTTAACGCAGCATAAAACAGCCGTGAATGCTCCTAAACAAGTCCCTCTGGCAGTGTCAAACAGTTAACAAATCTGAACGTACAGGTAAATGCAAGCATCCTCCTGGAGACAGAAGAGCTGCGTTAAGTTTCAAAAGTGTGGCCAGCACGGAAAATCATTCTCCCCATGGCCAGGCTTATGTGACTATAAGGCTTATTCCAATTTGTGGCATGCTCCAAAATTAAACTTACACATTCTCTCTTGATTCAGAACCATCTCTCTTGATTCAGCATTAAGGTGTGCTGGCAAGGGCTTCAGGAGAAAGCACACTAAAATGGCTGGGATTGTTGCCCTCACTCACCAGGGCTGGCATAAACATGGGTATCTCAGTCGACCACAATGCAACATGGCCCCACACGTCTGGGAAGAGCTCCCAGCCCACTGGAGACCCCCAGGGCACAGCCCACCCAAAAGCAGAGACCAGCTGCTGGGGCATATCGCTTCTTCCTGTCTGCTTACATGGGAGTTGGCCCTCTGGCTCACTGGCATCAAACACGTTTCCCACCCTTAACTTTTGAGTTTACAGGTCAATTTCAACTAAATCTAACTGAACATTGAACTAACTAAAAGTATCTGATATTTTTCAGAAACCAGCGATTTTCAGCAAAAAACAGAAACTCTATGCTGTGCTCTTTTCTCATTATTATTCTTGTGAGCCAGCTAATCCATCAGAAGGATCAGAATCAGATGTCTTCTTATTATCAATAGTTATGCTTGCATTTTTCTCAATGTGTTATTTTAAGCAGCTAATGTACAAGGAGTGCTTTGCAGTCATCAAAAACGTGTCTTCTGGCCATGTTAATTGTAGCACAGTAAATGAGTGTATCTGCAGTGTAAGTCAAAGTTTTGAGGGAACTGAGGGCTAACCACAACCATCAGTAAGAAAAGCAGGAGCAGGAAAGCTTTCTGGACAAACAGTGTTCAGAAAGACTTGAAGATGCCTGCTTTTAAGCTGAAGAAGCACCAGGATATAGAAAGCTGAGAGTCAGAGAAAGAGATGAAAGCAAAGGTGAAATTAATATATTAGGTAAACCAAAGGAATGTAGGAGGAAATTACCACAAATAAGGCTGGATATTAAAGCAGACACATGACTGTATGGGGCATTCAAGATAAAAACGTAGGAGAGATGAGATAGAATAAATAGCTTCAATGTTGTAGAAAGCTTAAAGGTGAAGAATAGAAGCCTGAATATGGTTTAGGAAGATAAACAGATAATGTGGCGTTTCGAAATGTGATCCAAAACAATGAACAAGGAGATGATTTTATAGGCAGGAGTGGGTTAGATTATTCTGCGTGTGTAAAACATTAGTATTATGGTAATTGGTATAACTGGCCATCGTTGACCTCAGGGATATATATTATACTGATAAAGAGAAAAAATCCTTACTAAGGAAGACTAGACATAGCAAGCTAAGAAACGCTGGAAAGATTACGGATAACCCAAGCAAAAAATACCAGGGCAAAACAGAAGGGGGAGTGTCGATGCCAGCAGAGGAGGAAGCAGGCAGGGATTTGGCTGCTGCTGTCAGGTCTGAGGGTCTAGGAATAAGGATGCCCTCACAGGCAATAGGGAAAGCCAGTGCAGTCTTTCAAGTCAAACTTTTACTCCTGGCAAGAAAACCGATCCAAACGTACGCTAAGCAATGCCTTTGTCTGTATGTATGGACCGGATATTTTTGTTCTGTTATTTGGTCATGGAATGAAGGCATACATATGGATAATCATGTACAAGTAATAGGAAGAATAATGCTTATATCACTCTTCAGACCTCAAAGACAGCTGAGAAGACCAGTGCTTACTAACAGTGTCACTTCAGGATAAACATAGGCTTCCTGCTCTGAAAGTCTCTCGTGTGTGGCCTGCCTGGAGACCACCACATACGTACTGAATTTGTGCTACCAACAAATGTTACTCCTCTGCTTAGAATGAGATAACTTACTGGACCTTGCTCCCCTCCCAAGTAAGAAAGGGGCAGGGAGTGTGCCTGCCTTTTCATAGCTGTCCACATGAGTCACTGCTAGGGCTGTAATGTGACACACACACTCTGTGGTTTGGTGCTGCCTAACAATTAATCTCATGTACAGCTGGTGCAGGGCAGGTTTGCAAGGTAATTTGCTTCCAGTGGAATTTTTTAGTATGCTTTAAAGTACTTAAGTGTAAAGCTTTGTAAAATGAATAACTTATAACAAATCAGAGCTACCCCTATTTGAGCTGGATAGTCAGTCAGAAACAGACGTGTTGTGCTTAAGTTTCTGGTTATGCATGCCCCAGAGCGTCAGTTTCTCTCATAGAAGCTTCTACTTGAATAGTAGTTAGTAGCTCCAGAGGGTGTCAACAGACAGTTTGTTCATGTGAGAAAAGGCCACAAAGGATGTCAAGAATGGAAAAGGAATTATCACATACTTTTACAGTGCTTATAGGGAGATGTGACATTTTGTTTGCTTGTTTTTCTTTTTCCTTTTCTTTTTTTTTCTAATGTGGCTTCTCTATGCCATTGGCATTTGCTACTTTTCAGGCACACAAGATCTTTTAACTCATGTTCTGTTCCATAATTAACTAGAACAACTTGCTCTGCTGCATGGTTACAATTCCTTCCTTCTTTTAAACTAATTTTTCACTTTTTAGTCCAATGATAAAATAATTCTTGTTTTCCCCCACTGCTTCTTTTAAGCGAGGTGTTACTCCTCATACTAAATGCTCATAATGAAATATTGATTACTAAATATGTCCCTGACCCTGTAATGTGTTTGGGTACTTTGCTCGGGTTTGGAAACGGAGCTGGAAGGATTTCAGTTTGACATTCTTGACAGTACTTTCCTTTCTCTCCTAATTCTTCAGAAGCTCTTATTTATTCCCTGGCAACCCTTATGGATCCCACAGACCTATAGAGGCCAAAATATCTGGAACTTGTAGACATGGAGCCTGTAATGAGATATGCCAAAATTAGAAGGAACTACATGAGTATGTGGGATCAGAAGATTAAGATGAATACGAAACTTCTCTATCTAGAAGTTCTGTGCATTATCTACCAGCAAATTCAAAAGTGTTAGATCAGTGTTAGATCAACACAGAGTAGCTAATTCTGTGACAACATTGCTGAGTGTTTTCAGTCATTGGACCTAGGTGGCATAAATCAGTCAGCAGGAGCTCTGTTGTTGAAAAAGCTGGGAAAAAATTTACATTTGCAATATGGTGACATATTAATATATGATATATATATGATATATATATAATATATATATAATATATGATATATAATAGTGGCATAGATGATGGCTTTGTTAGAAACATAATGAAAAACTCTCTTCAGGTTATGCTGTGTCAGGTTTATGATTAGGTTGCTTTGTCTAGCAATATAGTTAAGAAATCCAGAAAGTTCACTAGGCCAGCAAATATTTAGCTGAAAGGGCACTAAAGAACCATCAGTACATACACCCTGCACTACAGAAACATAATAAATATGCAAGGTAGGAGCTTGGGATTTTTTGAAGAATAGTGAAACAAGATCCGTCAATAGACTGCAAATATAACTTTTCCACCAACAAATTGTGTGAACATGGCATCTGCTGGTCGAAAGAAGAATCCTTTATGTGATTATGATACTGGTTGTCCAAATCCACTTACATTCTCTTAAATCCTTTGCCTTGACAAACAAACTGTAGTTTTGTGTCTCTTGGACCTTAAAGATGTGTATCTTGAATCCCTGGGGGGGGGTGGTGAAGGGTGTTGCAGCTGCTTATACTAAACTGTGCGTGGAATACATACTTTTTAATCGTAGCCATAACTCCAGGCTGGTTGTCTTGCAAGAAGAGTTTAACCCTTTCCCAGACAAAGAAAACTTAGTGCGGGGGATAGGTGAAACGGTCCTGTTGGGATGACACAGGGCACAAACATCTTCAGATTCCAGCACAGAGCTCACTTCAGGTAAGAGAACTGGTCTGGACAACACTGCTGTGATGCTGGGCCAACCTAGAACTGCCCCAGACTGTGCTGCAGGTGGAACCCTCCCTGAAAGCTATTAGGGTGATAACAGCTTTAGGTATGTTAACAGCAGTATATTAAGAGTGGTGTTTAGGCACTGTTGACTTCTTCATCTTCTCTGCTGTGACAAAGGCCTGAACTTCTAAAATTATATCCATAATATCCAATTATATCCAATAATATCCACTAAAAATTCAAAAGAGCATTTTGAATAATGCCTCTCCCTCCCTGGGTAGCAGCAGTTTAAAAAAAAATGCCCTGGAGTTCAAACTGAGTGCACATGTTGCCCTTGGCTGTAGTGTAATATTTCACAACCCAGGGAGTTATTTTCTCCTCTGAAGCGTATTCTACTTCAACTTCTGCATCTGGCCAATAAATGTAAAATATGCAGATAGGGAAAATACAAAAGGGTGCTTGATCATGTTTAATTATTTCAAGGAATTGACTTCCCAGTTGTCAAAGGGAAGGGTTCTTTCTTTATTTTAAAAGGGTTTGATATTCCTGTTTCTTTAAGTTGCATTTGGCACTCAAGAAAGACATGACCTTTAACAGAATGACACTGAGTGATCCCATTGCGTCAAGTAGAGAGACGCTGTATCATCTCTAGTACACCTAGGGAAACAGCATGGGGGAGAGATTTATCCCGGCCATTTCAAGTTAATAGGTTATATTCAACCTCATTTGTCTGCATGACTTTATCTTCCATACTGGGCTCATTTTGAAGTTTTATGCTTGTTGTAACCCTATGGAATATTTATTCAAAACCACTGTACGTGCTTGCCCTGTTTCAAAGTTATTAATTTCACTGAACTTGAGATATGTAATCAAAGCAGGATTGTTTAATGAAGTTATAAGAGTGGTGTATTTTATTAGGATCAGAAAGAGAAAAAAAGAAAAAAGAAAAACAAAAACAAAAACAAAGAAAAACATAAAACAAAGATAATGGGTATGAAATTTTACCACAAAGAGCTTATATTAGCATGACCCCTTAGCCTCATTAAGTCCAAACTCTTTCTCTACTTCCTCTCTAAAGCACACACACCACACACAGTTCAAGTCCTTGGATAGGCCTTGTTATCTGTACTAGACAAAAATCTAGTTCTAGTACAGATGAAAGGTACTTAGGATAACATGCACCCCAATCCTCTTTCTCCTACCACATTTCTTGTATTAGTAAGTAGGCTGTGAGGCTGAAGGGGTGGAAGCTCGGTGTCCTGGTCAGAGCAGTAAATTCAGGCACAATCTTCAGCTTTGCTATTTTGAAAATATAAGCCTGCTGAACTGACAGTGTGTACCAGGTGATGAATGGAAAGATAGAACCTTTTATTGGCAGTTCAGACAGTCTTACAGAGATTATAAGGTTAAATCTCCCACCAGTGGTGCTGGTTTTTAAATACAGGTAATTTGGACTTCAAGTAAATTTACACTTCTGTGTATATTTAACTTCATTGTGATGGTACCAGCCAAGGGACTACAGTTAGCAGAGCTCTGTAAGCAGCAGGTTGTGGTTTTTACAGCAGTGAAGCTTTGTTGCCTGTGTAATGAGTTTCTTCACAGGGAACCATACAGAGCATTGATATTCACATTGTTTCCAAATTACCTTGGATCCCAGTAATATCAATGAGTGATTTACCATAAAATGTAAGGAGTACAAGCCCAGAGCTGTTTGTGACATCCTCTTCATTCCCAGGAAGTGAGGATTCCTACTGGCTGTTTTAAGTTCCTGCTTGTCAACATCCTGATGCAATTCCAGGCTCCAGAAGCACTGTTAAGTGCTTCAAGGAACCAATAACCACACAGAAGAATATTTTTTATATGTATAGCTTTTCCCTGGAGACAGGCATCTAAATGCTTTCAGGACTTTTGGTCAGGTTCTCAGATTTCTGATCCATGACTGCCCTCTTTCCAGTCCTTCTGAAATATTTTATCATAAGAAAAACATTTATTTGTGCTGCTACAGCTCAAAGGTCAGTACCATACTTGAGCTTATATTGCATTGGCAGTTCAGAGCAGGACACCTCTGTTTACTTATGTAGAAGCACTTCAGGATGTAGACAATGTTTGGATCATAACAGGAACTAACAATGACATAATAAACACTGAAATGTTCAAAACTTGTCAGACTCTGACCTCACTTTTAAACAAGTAGAATGAATTTATATTTACAGCAGAAGATTTTGTTTCAGAAGAATGACTCCCTGAGCTGAATAAAAAAAATAATAAAAAATAATTTGTTGTGATCTCATGCATAGATAGGGTAATGCTTACGTGGGCAATTGAATGTCTCAAACAGGGCTGTCAGTCACTGTGCAGATGCTGCAGGACTCCCATTGCAAGTGTTGTAATGGCATCTTCACTGAATCAGATGAGACTCCTCAAACTATAGGTCCTTCTCAGTCCTGTCAGCAGGACAACTACTCCTGCAAGTGCCTGATCCATTGCTACGGGCTAGTTTTAAGTACCTACAAAACATATTCTATCTATCTTAGCTGTGCACAAAGGACTATCCTAGCTTACCACTACCATTCCATATGCAGGAACAGTTTCTATTTACTTTTCAAATTCTCTTATCTATGCACATTTTGGTCAACTCCTTTCCCTTCAGTAGCAACTGCCCAGGGGACTCTTGGAATTACTCAGGGTGTTAGCTGACACATCTCAACATGCTCATAGTGCCTACCTACTGGTCTCAGGCCTGGAGGGTAAGCCCCGGAGCAACTGAGAATCCAGCACACGGAAAGATCCAGTACAACTTAGGTATCTGCTTTGAGACAAAACAAGCTAGGAATTTAATCAAAAAATTTGTCACAAATTAGTCCAATCACTCATCTGTACAGAGACAAGCTGGGGAGTTCCTTTGACAAAGCACTCCAGGTGTGTACGTAGGCACAGCCTTTGTATACACAGCCCTTGTACATGCCAGCCACGCTGCAACCATAACTACAGGAAGACTAGAATTTCCTTTTTATATCACAATTATAAACTAATTTCCATGGGTTTTGCCACACCTGCCTTCACAGAAAGTACAAGTATGCATTACTTACCTTTAATTCACTTTCTGCCTCAGAGGTCTAATTTTCTCTAGTGCAGTGATTGGCTACCTTGTTGACTATTTTTCATCCCATTGAACAGAAAGGCAAAATTATTATACATTAAAAGTCAACTAATGAGCCTGCACAAATACCCAGAGATGAACTGCATCCTGTGTGAAGCATATTGCAACAGTTGTCCCACCAAAATCAGTTGTGTTTACACTATAGGTTCTATTCATGTGTCTGAGCTATGACTAGAAGTTATGTTAGAAAGATTTCTAGCATAGAAAAGGTATAATTTTGCAAGCAGAATAAAAAAAAAAAAAAAAAAAAAAAAGGAAAGAAAAGAAAGAACACTGCCCAAAGGAAATATGTGATGCTAACATTTCAGCTTATTTCTATATGTGACAGATTGATGCCAGTAATATTTCTACGCATAAAAGGTTAGAAAAAACAGTCCAAGTGACAGATAGCCAGTAGATGTATTTTCCTCAGTTAGATTAAGAGAATTATATCAAAATACCATCTATTGATGAAGATCTTATAGATTAATAAGGCAATTTTAGATTAATAAGATGTTAAAAGCCTCAAAAGCCTTGTAAGCTTAATTGCATTTGTCTTCGAGCTTAGGTTCACATAGAAGTTCCCACCTGCAGGTGGCAAAACCCTTTCTGAAATGTAGTCATTGAACCTAGGGAAGTTTTCTACCCTAACTAAGTAATTTCCTTATTCGAATTCTTTGAAATAATACTTCATATTACCTTTAAATGTATACCTTTCTTCTTTTATTTGGGCTTTGCTTATTTGTTTTCATTTTGTATTCATATAAATGTGGAATGGAAGTATCTGTGTAGTCTTATTTTCTTTTACTTAGCCTGTGTTGCATGATTAAGGTATCACATAAAATCCTTTTTCTGCTTCTTGGAAAGCCTTTTCCCTTTGAGGTGATCTTCTTTAAACTTTCCTGAAGTGGTTGCTGATGTCTGAGAATCAACAGCTGTTGGATTCTTGCTGTTTAGCCTTACATTGGTATTTGTCTCAAGGTAAACGCAATAGCCCTTTCTTCCAGAAAGTCTTTCCTTTCCTGATTCATGGCATTTGTTAAACATGATGTTCTTTTACATTAATGTTTCCCTCCTGTCAAGGGGCAACTTTAGGATAACTGGAAAAAATTAAAAAGTTTCATTTCTGCCACAGAAAATCAAGAAAGTGAACAATTTTCTCAGCATTTACTTTGCTCAAATACTCAAACAGATTTCAGAAGTATCTCAGAGGGACAGCTGGGAGCCAGAGTAGGAGCCAGAGATTTACTGGACAAGAGACTGTGACTGGTGTGGACCAAAGACTGAACTCATAGCAGAACCTGGGAGAGACGGTAACAACACCTGGTCAAACAGCCAGCTCATGACTGTAGGAGTAGTATATTTTTATAAGATCCATCTGGCAGGAAGTCAAAATTATTCTGAAAATGATGATGTTTTCCCCCCCATCATTTATCTATGTAGCAAAAAAAATTCTCCAACACACATTATGAAAGAATGCAATGTATTCCAACTTGCTAGATATCATGCCTCACATGTCAGATGCTGTGGACTATCCATCCCTTATATCCCCACCCCATTAGAGTACCTAATTTTCTGAAAAGTTTAATAATTTTTCTTTTTTCTTAACAAAAGACTTCAGGTGAAAGAACAGCAGAGTTTGCTCAATACCAATGTTGTTTGAGGTACGGAAAATGCATATTTGTACAAAGTGTACAAAAAGACATATAATGTTTCTTTAATAGCATTTATTGTCACTTTGTACAGATGTAAAAGATTTTTTAAAATGAAGGTTCAAGGTTTTGTGTCCACCTTTCATCAAACTTGACACCATTCTGATTCAAGACTTTTTATTTTAGTAAGAACTTTTTACTTTCTTCTTTACCCTAGGTATGCAGGATCTGTATCTGGGAATTTTTATTTTTCTTTTTTTTCAGGGGGAGGTGATGGGGTGGAGAAAGTTTGCCTTTGGTGAAAGTTAGTCCCAAAGTTAGATTTTCCAAGAAAACTGTGTTGAGGGATGATTTTTACACTCACAAAATTGTATTTCTTTCCCAGAAGACAGTTGATTTCTTCCCTTCACCCTTTATTCTCATTATGCTGATTTAGAGTTTATCTTTTCATTGATAACCTAGTGAATATGTTTCTAAGAACTGAATAGGCCATAGTGTAAACATCTGCAGCTTGGAGATTATAGATATTAACAAAGAATGTCCTTTTGGTCCAAGTTTCTTCAAATATGGAAAGGGCCTTTTTCACTTGGAGAAGACAGAAGGACGACTGGCTTATAGTTAAGCTTTCTGCTTCCTTAATGAATTTCAGAGGAATAACTGAGAGCACTTCTCATGTGGAAAGGATCCAATAAAATAATCATTACACACAAAACTTTTTTAAAAACATCTTTTTTTCTCAAATTTATTAATTTTTTAGGCTTCAGTCATATTTGTGATAAAATAACAGTGGTTCATTGTGCCCGCTGCCTGCAAAATTAGAAAGATACACAATACATTGAAATGAAACTTTCCTTAGTCCGTATCAAAAAAGCAGTTTTGCATACTTATTGTGCTATTGATCTTATTTTCCAGATTACTATTTCATATAATAAAATGCTTTCCTTTCCTAGTTTCTGAGGTCTCCTAAACAAAGCAACAATATTATTTCAACTAATTCATAATCTTCTAGCATTAAAAAAGAAAGAGAGAAGCACCCAGAAAAAGTTTATTTATGTCTTCAAATAAGAAAAACTTTCTTCATGTATTATTCACACTAGGGAAAAAAACCTGTATGTGAAAGTCAGTGAAAGAATTAGGTTTTTTGACTGGTTTTCCTCTAAGAAAGAGAGTCTAGAGTTACTGTAGAAATACTGGTACAGAATATAAAGTTTCTTACTGCTTTTCTTAGGAAGAAGTTCTGGTTACTGTAAATTTTTCTCTCAATTATTAGTAGAACTTTGGCAACACATATGGAATGAGCCTAGCACTATTAGTCTATGTTATAAAAACACCCTAAAATTTAGATTGTGCATCTTTAATGCCTTCTTGTAGCTGGAGGAATCACGTAAGAGGAAAACAGTTGTCCAGGCTTCTTATCAATTGAAATGTCAGGATGTGATATCCTTCGGAGACATAACATTTCTTGAGAGTTTATGTGTTCATGTCAGTATTTAATCTGACCTGAAATGGAAAGGGATTTGCTGAAAATCAAACAACAAGTAGGCTGTTGGCTGGTCCCTACAAAAGTTATCAGTAAGTAAACGTTCTGTTTAACTACATGGTCCTTTGTCCACAGGGAAATGGCATATTTAATGCTTTCTACAGTAGGTTCAGGATTTGTCTTGAATCTGTAGGTGGCTTTGTTTTCAGTATCTTCTGAGTTTTCTAACATAAAATATAATTCAGAGGAATAACTTTTGCAGTGAAATGATTGAGTTGGTGTTATTGTGGTATTTTTTCAATGAGAAAACCAGTGTTTAAAATTATGTAAGAAGCTGTCAGAAGAATAGGAACAATAGAAGAAAATAATTGTGTCTTGGCATAGTTAGCAGGGTAGAACTTTCTCCCATCCATGCAAATGCAAACTACAGATTTTAACATTGCATGGGCTGATTTGAAAATTATTCACTGTCTTGTTACCTCTGCCTTCTTCACTCTGATAGTAAAAAAGCATGTCCAAAACTGGCAAGAGGGAAAAAGGAAGAAAGGAAGAGAAAAACAGCTGAGGTATGCAGTAATCAGCAGACAACTATATCAAACTTGCTAAAGAGATTTGCAGGTATTTTTGCTGGTGATTAATGCACAGGGAGAAGCAATTAGTCACAGAAATTGCTCTCCTCACAGGGCAAATACAAATAGCAACAAACATGCTTTCAAAACCTGAGGCATCAAAAAAGATTCTGACACTGAAAAACAGAATAATCATTAAAAATTTTGTGCTCTTTACTTTAAAAAAAAACAAAAACAAAAACCAAAAGCAAACCCACACAAGCAAAAAAACAAACCCTAGTCTCCCTTTTGAGCAAGAGTTATGAAATTTAGAGATCATATATTGCAACTGCATGATTTATAATATAATTAAGCAGAGTTGGGAGGATGCATCTTCTTAATTTTCATGTAACTTTTATTTATTTCCAAGAATATATTCAGTCATGCTAGTCCATTCTGTCTGTATTCCTAAAATAGAGTATAATTTTTTGCCTTTTAACACAGGAGGAGGCAAAAGTCATGATATTTACAAACCCCATGCGGGAAGTTACAAATTTAGGCACCTAATGCGTACAAAACTATATGTTGCTGTATTTCAGAGAAATAAAACATTCCTTAATTTTTGTTGTCCTTGAAGACAAAATTTATATTCTTTCAAATTCTGACATTAATGTCTGTAACAGTGCTATTATTTCCAGTGAACCTACACAGAACAAGCTGTAAAGACAAGAGTCCAAAAGCAATCAAAACCATAGGTAGGAGACCCAACTGACAGTTCTAAGAACATAATTTTGCCATTCTGCAAATAGCAAGCCTGTAAAGTATTAGAAAACTGTTCTTTAAAAGTGAGTAATCTGAGGACAGACATCCAAATAACCCTGTGCCATCAGATTTGACATGCCAACTGAAAATGCAAACCGGTGTTTGTTATGGAGGTTTGTGAGTTGTTAGTTTTCCATTGTTTTCTCTGGCTAGATGAAGTCTGTAACCACCGTGAAAACAGAGCCATGATAACATCACAGAACCTGTAACTTGAGAATAGCTGTAAAAAAAAGACAAAAACTGTGCTGACCTTTCAAAGATCTGGGTGTGGAAGATCTTCCCCCAAGCAAGTGTTGAAAGCCAAGTGTGTGTCATGTAAGTACACACATTTGCCTTTGGGATCACCCGGGGATATATCGGCCTCTTGGGGCCCACAGGAGTTCTCCCTTCTTGTCTAAGGAATCACTGAATGCAGTTTCCCACACTGGCCAAAAGGGGCTGTGCCGGTGGAGTGAGAAGGTGGAGCCCTGAGTGAGCAAGAGCAACCTGAGAGTGCCTCCAGCTAACTAGACCTCAAGTGATACTCGCCGACCTGTGGATGGATTAACCAGGTGCTGGCTGCTGTTGCCCTGTGCTGCAAGTATCTTTCAACATTTACCCAAAGCTCTCCTGCACATGCTATACACATGGAGCTGAAGGAGACCACCCATGATCACTCAGGAGTGCACAATTTGGCCTTCCAGGTAAGCGTGGTTTGGTTTGCTTTGTGGGAAGTTGAAGGACTTACAAACAATGAACAATGCTTATTTCAGTCCCTGAAAAAAAGATGTAGCAATTTCTGCTTCTGCCTGCAGATGTTTTACAACATCCAACATGCTTTGCACTGATACTCTGACAAAATACAAGGCTGGAGCACAACCGACACATTCAAGTAGGCTCCTTTTACTGCTCATCTGCTGCCTGGTATACCAGTGTCTTTGAAAAGCCTCCTAACTCAGTAATCTTTCATAGGCTGATGTATCTCAGAACTAGCTCATCCATCTCTCCTATCTGATGTATCAGTTGCTGCTTTTTCAGGAGGATAGGTAATTCACAGTTCTGTTGGAGACGAGGTCATCATTATGCAGCATACACCTCATCAAATCAATATTAATAATATGAGGAAAATATTCATGTAATCACATGTGGCATATCTTCTTCCATGCATAAAATAAGTGCAATTGTCTCCTACTTCCAAGAAGAGCTCAGAGAGGAGGTAAGGAGCTAACCCAGAAGGTTCTGCATATTGTGCATATAAAGTAATGTTAACAACCATTTTTAAAAAAGAAGATCTCAAAAATGGAAGCACCAAAAACTGTCAAGAAGTTAGTTATGTTTCTCAGTGCCCAGCATCCCTGTACTTTAATAAGAATTAAGGCAGGGAACCCCCATCCAGGCTGGTTCACTGTACTTATTGCTGAAAGTAGAGCAGGTCAGAAAGAGACAGTGGCTCTAAAGAGCACTGCGTTAGTAAAATATCCCTTGCCCTCCTCTGCAGCTTCAGATCCCTATGCTGCCGCTTAGCTCAGCTAGCAGGAAAAGTAGCACATAGTGGGTGTGAATATCAGCCAGACACTATTCAAACAACACAGAAAGGTCTTTGTGAATGCTAAGCACGTGGAATATTGTGTAACACCAGTGACATCCAACCACTCTGTATATTTATTCATTGGGCTATAGCGACAGACAAGCAATAGATTGATTTGATAATCTGCTGATCAGGGAATATTTGTGGAATGTAAGGGAGTTAAGGTCAAGTCCCTACTCCAGTCAACAGTTAATAATTCATGCTAAGTAGGGCAGCTTCAAGAGTAGATGGATAGATAACTCTTAAAACATGATAGCCCAGTGGTTAGGGCATTCTCCTGGGTAATCAAAGCGCTCTCAAATGCATCTGTGCTTCAGAGCTGATAGCCAAAATCATTTCAACTTGGGTCTCCCTCAGTTCAAGCAAATGTGATAGGAAAGGGCTTCATCCTTGCTGCCTTTTCCTACAAAATTTGTGCCTAAGATAGTGAAGTTAGCTTCCAAAGTCTCTGCCTTCAAACCCTTGAAGGAAAGAAGTCCCTCCCTAGCTGCAGAATCTCAGTACCTAAGCTGAAAATCACCTCTTTCCTCAGCAGTCTGTGGACCACAGCACAGTGATTTGGGTTAGTTAATACACTGCCTTACACAGCCAGCTCACCTGGGCAATATGCAGGAAAACCAGGTGCTTCCTTTCCTTACCACTGCAGAAGTTTGCAAGAGCCCACATATCCTCTCCTATTTAAATAATTCAAATGTCAGATCAGGAATACTGTGCAGCAATTAAATCTGGAGCCTGAACCAGGTTTTCCAGTTACTTTTTTTTCCTGGAGCACCATAAAATTCCTCACATTTACCCTTACACTGTCTTTCTCTGACTCAACATACAAGTTGCTCCCTAGAGAAAATAAGACACAGAAGGAAATACTTCTATGTATAGAAAATAAATCACTTCACAGTAGGAGCCTCAGAGAAGACAAGTCTCATGGGGTTTTTTTCCTATTTGAACTTGTCTTGCACAAGGATTAAATGCTTTTCTTCCTCCAAAATACAGTGTCTTCTAGAATCAAGGGATGAGTATCTTCCCTAAACCACAAAATACAGAAGCGTTCTGGATTTAAGCCATTTGTAGTATCAGTGTGGGATTGCACTTCATAGGTACTTTCAGATGTACCTGAGCCATTTAATGATTAACACACAAAGGGATAGAAAAAATAAGACAGGGACAAAGTAAACCCGGGGTAGGTAGTTTGTTTTATAAAGTAAATAAGTTAAGGAAACAGCTTTCAGCTTAAAAAAGCAGCTCAAGTCTAACAAATGATGAATGAAGGATCATATCGGAGATTTATTATGTCAAGAATGGGAGGCATTGTGCCTTCTGTTATGGGGCACTCTGAAGCGGATGAAAAGGCTGAATACAGAGTAATCTGCCTTTGGCTAGTGGTACAAATGGTCAGAGGGGGATAACTATTTGAGCACTTCTCAATTTCACATTGCTTATTGATATTTAAACACACACATCCACACAGAAGGGTTTTCTAGTGAAACAGGATTTTAACTGCATCACAGAGGCTAGAATCAACAAATTGCCACTCTGCTTATACAGAGACACTGAGGAGTTTAATATTACCCCCTTAAATTATGTACACAATGTAAGGAGCCTAAACTTTAATCTTCAGACTCTTACCACTATTCCAAAGATTGTACATGGTTAGTGTCTACATACTAATGTAATACATTCTGTATCTATAATAATGTCATGTGCTATATATAGAAACACTATTGTGTCTCTTGCATTCAATGTGGTTCAGTTAACTTCTCCCTTATGGCGCCAGCTGCAAGATTACTACTGTTGCCCACATAATTTCCTGCTCAGAAACCCTGCAACAGTTAACAGGAACCCTAAAACTGAGATTGGATTCACCTAGCTTTGTATAGCCATCATTTAAGGGGCAAAGATTTTAACTAAGCAGTTTTGATGATTCAGATCTCTGCTAATGATGACATTAAACACCTCACACTTACTCCTCAAGGAACGATAAGAGCTGGCTCATAAAAAGGAATGGTGGGTGGGATGAAAAAAATCCCTGATTTTTAAAAGGAACTCAGATATAAACATAAAATAAATACAATGCAAAGGGAAGGTAACAGCTAATAAATATTTATTGTTCCATGCCCCCCTGTTGTCAATGTTATGATGCATTAAACAGTCAGTACTTGTTTCTGTAGAAGAGCACACCATGCTCTTAAGAAACTGATATGAGGAAGGATGCCTTTTAAATTTTGCCTTTTACTCGTGCTACATAAGGACATTGGTACTGCCATAACATACACAGCTTTTGTACTCCATTTCATTCAACCAAGCTTATAACATGTCATAAAATATTCTGTATATTTCTGTGTTTATCTCCATTCTCCAGAACTTCCTAGATACTTTTGTCTGGTTGGTTAATTAAAGACTATAGGCAGTATTAAGAATCTACATTTCATTCCCGTAATTGCCGTAATTTCTCTTGGAAATTAGGAAGGCATTGCACTGCGTAATTCCATCAAATACACACAGGAAAGTATGCAGTCCTTTTTTGCATTTTTGAAACTTGCTTTCTAAAGACAGGTTTTTTGGGTTTTAGGTTTTGGTTTGGTTTGGTTTTTTAATAATTTAACTCTGACATACTACACCTTCTCTTACAGGAAGCAGTGAAAATTAGTTGTGCCTTTAAGCTCTTTTCTTCTCAGGTTAAGTAAACATTCCTTGTAAAAAACATTTGTTGGATTCTTGTCTTTGTCATACTCATTGTGTTCCTGCTTGCCACCAATAGATATTTTGAATGCCATTAAAGGCGGGGATCATGTGCACCTTTTTATCTTCTCAGGAATGTGCAAATCTTTTTTCCTTTTTTGTATTTTCTGGCTTTTGCTTTCTGCCTCTGATGCATTTTACTTGCTCTGAGAGCAAATGGATTTCCTATTTCTTTTTTTTTATGGCCAGCGTTTGCCAGTCTATCATTTTAACTTGTTTATCCTGCATTTCAGGATACTATCCAACTATCCCACTCAAGACTGACAACTTAAGCTTTTAAAGGAAACACTAGTGTGCTCAGAGGTGGGTGAGGCTAATTTACAACCCATTTCAAAACACCTCATGAAGATTTATCCAGCTGAATTTAAATCTGGCAGTACATGTCTTTTACCTGCTGTCCCAACAGCTCATTTACTGTAGTTTAATACATGGATAATGAGCATTCATCCCTCCAGCCCTTACACTGAATTTTATCATTTGACAGGAATTTTAGAATGCTGTGATTATTGATCAAAAATTTTCTTCATCCATGTTTAAAGTGCATATTTACTGCTTCAG
The DNA here is from genome assembly GCF_963264785.1 of Psittacula echo. Classification (NCBI taxonomy): domain Eukaryota; kingdom Metazoa; phylum Chordata; class Aves; order Psittaciformes; family Psittacidae; genus Psittacula; species Psittacula echo. The sequence goes on along the minus strand of NC_137742.1, from coordinate 44,204,374 downwards.
AATTTTGACACTGACTAGCAAAAGGTAGTACATGGGGGAAAACTTAGATGAATGGTCTTCAATTACACTGAATATTAAAAGAATAGCAAAGTTTTGAACAGTGAACCATACGGCTTCATTTCAGTTGACTGAATGCAATCTGAAATCCAATGAAATCTAGCCTGGTAGCTTAAAACTTTTGCTTTGAAGCATGCTTTTTTCACAGAGTTCCTTAAGTACCCTGATTCTAATCTCCGAAGCTAATGTAATGACCCACTCTTAAAGCATAAACAGTTTAACGAGCTGTCTGGATGCTCTGATAGCCAATCTGTTTTCTATCACTAACTGGGCGAGGTGGAAAATCATCTACCCTAAAAGCATGTGCTGTTGTTAGAAGCACAACTCATAGAAGTTACACCCTTTTAGCAAAACCAATCCCTCCTTCAAAAGGCAGGGAGGACACAGGAGGGAAGGTCAAAGAATGTAGTGACAAAAAGACTTGGCAAATGAACTGCTCATCTAGAGGGAACTGAGCAAACATTGTAAGAGCACTTCACTTTCCAGTACCCATGCCCTTGCCATGTAATCTAATATTTTAGAAGCAGGAAATTTCAATCAGTAAAAGTGCAGCAGAGTGTGAAATCAGAAGCAAAACTGTGTAACACTTTGCATATTGTTAGCATTCAAAACAGATGGATCAATTCTGTAATACTTCAAGTGTGGCCTAAAGGGAAGAGAATTTTCCCCTCCAAGCTCCTCTTATTTGGTTTTAACTTCCTGCTTCCTTATGACACTACAGACTGAGTAGGTTCAGAAGTGACATGGCATATTGCTGGATCTGGCGTGTACTCATATAAAGGCCATGGTAGCTATAGTACCTAAGGCTTGAACTCCCGTTTTCTGTTGTGCTGTTTCGTTCGACAGTCATTTCCAGGAAGGTGGGAAAGGATGCTGTGCAAATGAAGTAGAAGCTTTCTGGCTGGGTGCTTTGGTAGCAATCTGCAACAGCAGGTGATAAAAACAGGCAGACTGACATTTTAGTGTGATGTTCCTTCAGCAAACTCAGACTCTAAGCAAACAGGAAAAGGGAACAGGTGGTTTTATTTGCTACTTAAACATTGTTATTCTTATAAGAAATTAATTTTTTTTTTTTATTTTTTTTCCAAGGGGTAAGGTTAAATAACATATATTTTCACCAAACAAAACAAAAAATAATGTATAAAGGGGAGGATGAAGACATTGTACTTGAAGAATCAGCTATGAAATATAAGAAAATTACTCAGCTTCATGACATTTAATGGGTGCTTTAGTCAACAGAAGTCGTCTCTTGCTGAAGTAAACTTGTTATCAATAATAATTAGCCAGTTTCTACTGAATCTGGAATATACCAGAAATATGGTATAATCAGCTGAAATCAGTGGGGTTTATGCTTGGAGAAAATAACACAAATCTATCATTCTGAAGTGTGGGCTATTTACAGTCCCATCAATCACATCATGCTCTTACTATATTTTTGCTACATTACTCATACATTCACATATTTAAATTTTTCTAGAAATTATGTTATTATTGCAGTTGAGCGGTGGGTTGGACAAAGTGACTTCTAGAGGTTTCTTCCAATTTCTGTACTTCCATTGTCTGTAGACAGCAGTTGTTTCATAGATGCTTACTGAGTTTCACATTTGCTGAAAAAGTCCTAAGACATCTCCGCGTTTTCTTGCTCAGTCTTCAAAGAGACTATCCCAGGGATGTGTGTGTGCCAGTTACAGAACTGAACCACTTCATCTTCACTATGCTGTCTTTTTAATATATCTCAATGCTACAGTTAAGCGCTGCTTGTGATGAATAGTTTTTTGCACTTCATGGAGAGTTCAGTAGAGGCTTTCATTGTTGACTGCAGGGACAGCTATGACTCCTAATACAGCATGGTTAGAAGTGAAAGAGTAACAGAGATGCTTTTGATAAAGAAATATGTTCCTCTGAAAGGAATGCAAAGACATTCTTCTCTTAGAAGGAAGGGAACTGATATGTCAGCATCTGGTTTATCAGGGGCACAGCAGGTGAATAAACAGCTTTTTGCAACTCCTTCCTCTTCCACCAGATACACAAGGTTGCAGAAACATTTTTACTGAAGCCAATTTTTTGTGAAGTTTAGAGGCAGAACATCTTTAAGGATCATATATTACTGGGAAGTGCCCTGGTTGTTTCTACGGTCATGTTTCCATTAAAGGCAAAATTTAATATATGTCTAGTAGTACTGCCAATTCCTGCCTTTATGATAATTTACTATGATTAAGATTATTTTTATATTGTTCATTTGGAAATGATCATTTTCTTAGAAGGCTAAGTGGAGATATTCATTTACCGCTTTTATTACCATGCAAGTAATGAGATACTTCATGCAATAAAGTATTGCATGTGAAATGACTGTACCATAACTGCTGCTATAAGAAACCACTGAAATATGAAACATTTATATCAATTGTCGGTATAAATTATGTAACATTTAGTTTAAGAAGCTTTCTTAAAAAACCAAAATAAGAAGCAGCCCTTCAAGGATCATTATAAAGAAATAATGTACTCTTCAAAACATTAAGAAAAAGAAAACTAATAATAATAATTAATAATAATAATAATAATAGTAGTAGTAGTAGGAATAGTGGAGTTGATTATGGCTATCTTCAACTCTTTAGGTATTCCACCTACAACCAATGCAGTAAAGCTAACGGCTCTCTTTAAAAATACTCCAGGAGTTTCCGAGAGCAGTAGAAGTACATCTTTTTTCAAAAATATATATTTACTGCATATGCATAAGGGGCATATATACTGGAGTAAAGGTACTAACAAGCTGGGGAAGGCCCAGATAGGCCTTTCTGCCCTTGGTGGGCAGAAGGGCTAGATCTTTGCAAACTTGTTGAACCAGTGCTGAGGCAAAGCACAGCACTGGGAGTATATGTGAGTTTAGGTCAAGAAAACAGCAGATTCACAGTAGCTAAGCAACACCCATGGCAGATGCATGTTTGTGTAATAGCATGAGGACTTGAACACCTGAGCTCTGTACACTGAGTTGCTGGGTCCCTGTATTAGTTAATTAAAACATAGAAGCACAGTCATCAGAGTATAAACCAGTTTTTACTGCATATAAGAAAGGCTTTCAGTTTTTTATTTGAATCAATACAATTTCTGGTCCTGTCGCACCTCAGAGCGACAGCAAAGGTGTGGATGTTACAAATATGAAAGTTCCTGGAGACAACTCCCAGAGAATGAAGAATTCAGAAAATAAGAAAACTGTACATATTAACTGGGTATGGTTTAGGTTTTGGGTTTTGGTTTTTTGTTTGTTTAATTTTTTTTAATAACCTTATGTAACTTTATGAACCTCACATTCAATTTCAGCAATTGGCTATGATGATACTTCCAAGATATATATTTTTAGAAAGCCTTAATTTGATTTATATTCATAAACTGACAGGGAAGCAAGGTCTGTTCTCAGAAATTGGGAAAAAAACATAGAAAATTGACAGGATGTGGAAGATTTCAGAAAAATGTTTTCTAATGTCATAACTGCTTCATACAAGATAAAAAAGAGGCATCAGATATAGTGATCAGGGAGCATACCATGGATGACAAGTTGATACAGAGCATTTTTTCCTGAGAAGCTGGAGAAAGAGAAGCTGGAAACATTGGATTTCATGACACAATCTTTCAGTCAGACAGCGCATACATTTTATTAAATATCTGTTCTTTCAAAATAAGGAAAATTTCTTGACAAACACAAACTGGAGGCAACAGCTCTGATTCACAACTCACCAGACAAAAAAGAGGAGAATACAATACAGATTAATTCACAAGAAACACATCCATTTTTCCTTCTTCTGACTGTACATTTGTTTAAGCCACCACAGTAAGTAGCTCACTATGAAGACATGAAAGTCAGGTTAAAAATCCCCACAGATATTTTACTAGTGTCATGTATTAGTGTTTTCAAGTCCACACTCAATTTGCAACCTCATACCCTAAAAGTTCCATGAAAAGCTTCTAGAATTTCCCCTGTTGTAACATGTACCATGAAAACATATCTACTTGTCAAGTTTGGTGATGGTCCTTGAAGCAGCACGTGAGAAATAGAGTTTTCCTGATGCTGTGGATACTCTTTTGTGTCTTCCAGTGGATTTTTTTGATACAACCAAATGCCTCTGTTCTCAAAGCTGAAGTGATTCCAGACTTACAGTGATGGAAAGGGCCACTTGGACTGTTCTGGTATGGGCTCCTGTGAACTAGCCCATGATCTGAGATCTGAGAGGATGGTGATAGACAGTACATATACTTTCCTCTTCAAAAGACAACAAAAAGGAAAATGTCAAAACAAAAAGAATAACAGGAACTGATCATAGAATCATAGAATAGTTAGGGTTGGAAAGGACCTTAAGATCATCCAGTTCCAAACCCCTGCCATGGGCAGGGACACCCCACACTAAACCATGTCACCCAGGCCTCATCCAACCTGGCCTTGAACACCGCCAAGGATGGAGCATTCACAGCCTCCCTGGGCAACCCATTCCAGTGCCTCACCACCCTCACAGTAAAGAATTTCTTCCTTATATCCAATCTAAACTTCCCCTGTGTAAGATTGAACCCATTACCCCTTGTCCTGTCACTACAGTCCCTGATGAAGAGTCCATCCCCAGCATCCTTATAGGCCCCCTTCAGATACTGGAAGGCTGCTATGAGGTCTCCACGCAGCCTTCTCTTCTCCAGGCTGAACAGACCCAACTTTCTCACCCTGTCTTCATACAGGAGGTGCTCCAGTCCCCTCATCATCCTCGTGGCCCCTCTGGACTTGTTCCAACAGTTCCATGTCCTTCTTATGTTGAGGACACCAGAACTGCACACAATACTCCAAGTGGGGTCTCACAAGAGCAGAGTAGAGGGGCAGGATCACCTCCTTTGACCTGCTGGTCACGCTCCTTTTGATGCAGCCCAGGATACGGTTGGCTTTCTGGGCTGTGAGCGCACACTGCAGCCGGCTCATGTTCATTTTCTCATTGACCAACACCCCCAAGTCCTTCTCTGCAGGGCTGCTCTGAATCTCTTCTCTGTCCTACCTGTAGCTGTGCCTGGGATTGCTCCGACCCAGGTGTAGGACCTTGCACTTGGCATGGTTAAACTCCATAAGGCTGGCATCAGCCCACCTCACAAGCGTGTCAGGGTCCCTCTGGATGGCATCCCTTCCCTCCGGCGTATCAACCGAACCACACAGCTTGGTGTCATCAGCAAACTTGCTGAGGGCGCACTCAATCCCACTGTCCATGTCACCGACAAAGATGTTGAACAAGACCGGTCCCAACACCGATCCCTGAGGGACACCACTCGTTACCGGTCTCCAGCCGGACATCGAGCCATTGACCACAACTCTTTGCATGTGGCCATCCAGCCAGTTCTTTATCCACCGAGTGGTCCACCCATCAAATTGATGTCTCTCCAGTTTAGAGACAAGGATGTTGTGTGGGACAGTGTCGAACGCTTTGCACAAGTCCAGGTAGATGACATCAACTGCTCTGCCCCTGTCCATCAGTTCCGTAGCCCCATCATAGAAGGCCACCAAATTGGTCAGGCAGGACTTCCCCTTAGTGAAGCCATGCTGGCTGTCACCAACCACCTCCCTGTTTTTCATGTGCCTTAGCATGTCTTCCAGGAGAATCTGCTCCAAGATTTTGCCAGGCACAGAGGTGAGACTGACTGGTCTGTAATTCTCCGGGTCATCCATTTTCCCCTTCTTGAAAATGGGGGTTATATTTTGTTTTTTCCAGTTGTTGGGAACTTCACCTGACTGACTGATGGAAACTTTAAAAACAGAGAAAAGTAGTTGCAGTCAATGAAAGCTTCATTTTAGTCAAAGAAACCTGTTTCCCATTTAAAAGGTTCAGGTGAAAGTGTTCAGTCACTACTTTGTGCAAGTGTAGTAGAGATACATATACCCTCACTGACCCTTTTCCAGGCATGCTTTGACTAAGGCAGAAGCCTGCACACATGAAAGCATGGCTTTTCAGCTCGGAGGGCTGGGCTTTCCCAACTTATAATGTAGGTTCAAAAATCTGTGCTAAGCACCTTCATGCAATATACCCCAAATTTAAGCTCAGGAATAAATGATATTTCAATACTATCAGCACCCAATGTCCCTCAGGTAAAAAGCCCACCTCTTACAGCCACTGAGAAGAATGCTTCCAGTTGGCAGCATCTGTATTTCTCAGGTTTGTTTTATTTCACAGTCAAGACCAAAAAGAGATAGAAATTGAGGTTGGTGAAAATGCAGCCATAAGTTACAGTGCAGTTCCACAGAGTTACACAACTTCCACCCCCTCTCCTCCTGCAAAAACTGCAGTCAAGAGACTCGAGACACCTGTGCGTGTCACACTGAGCTTTCTCCTAGGGGAATGAGTAGCAGCTTCTGTGTACATATTGCTCTGCAACATTTTTATTACTCATTTTATGTTAACTTTGCCTTTGAGCTGGTTCAAGTCTCTCACTAGGAACTAACTTAGGGCTTTCCAGGACTTTCGGTGGCATCTGCAGAAGGAAAGTCAGATGGAATCAAGGGGCCAAAGCAAGGTCCGTGACGGGCCTTGCTTCACACAGCAGTTTGAGGAATGCTGTTAGTGCAAATGATAGTGATAGAAAAAGAAAAGGCAAGCTCACCTGCAGCTTGCCACCACTCCAGATGGCTGGGTACCAGGAAGCCAGCTCCCCTCCAGAGGGCAGGACAAGACCACTACTTCACGGAAACACTGTCTGTCATCACCATGGTGCTGGTGGGACAGCCAGGGGCAGGCCTGGCACAGCATTAAAAAGAGGAGATGGGAGCATGGCTCAAGGGTGATGTGTGGTTATGCTGCTTCCTTTGAATCCAACAGTTGCCTGCCCTGTGTCACCAGGCCCTCCGTGGGCCCTGCCACAAGTGTGGAGGTATGTACCCATGGGATAGGCACTTTCCCTCTGCCCTTCAGGACCAGGACAGGGAAAGTAATACAAGGTGGGCATGGCACGTGCTGAGTGACTTCAGGGGCTGTGCTGTTCCTAGCTGCCCCAAGGACAGTCCTCTGTCATGGTGGAGGTCAGGCTGCGGTTGTTCAAAAGCCTTGATGCAGCCAGGCTTATGTGGATTCAGGTAGTATAAAGGTGTGTTTTGATGAAAACGTCAAGTTTCTGCTGCAAAGCTAGCAAATGGATTCTAGCTCTCTTTAAAGGATTATCACCTGTTACCTTTTCTCAGCAGCTTTTCTTAATAACAGATTTATTGGCTTAGTTAAATTTTTAAAACACTAAGTTCCTTTCCTCTCTCAATTTAACCATCCTCCATACATAAAATTTCCACCATATTAAAATTCTGCAAAGAGAGAAGCAACAAAAAGCAGGGGTCATCAACAGGAGGTGCTGGGCAAGCTGGCTAATTGGCAGCTCTACCACTCCTACCTGCAGCTCTCACTTTCAGCATGCATGCGGTGGTAGTCTGTATGATGCTCTTTTTGGCTCTCAGTAACCTATATTTCCCCCCTGCCTTTATTTTCCCTTTCAAAATGGTGTGGATGGCTTGGGAAAGTTCACAGCCACAGTCTAACCACTGGGCTTGCCTAACACTGGTCACAGTGCTGGTGGCAGACAGAAGAGCTGGAGACAAGCGCTCAGCACAGATGGGAAAACCTTGACACTGCTTCAGCCATCTGCCAGTGGGGATCTGGGGTTTTGCGCCTTACTCACCAAGCATGCACCCCTCTCACAGCCTTGGCACTGATATGTTTTCCAGGAGGATGAATACATCAATATTGAGAGTGATCTGCATGAAAACAAACGTGACTCAGTAGATGATGAGCAACCACGCTTGAAAGGGTAATGTCTTTTGGATGAGTAAGTTTTCCACTTACTTCAGCTTGGCCTAAGGAATAAGCTGCCAGTGGTTCTGCTTCTGGAGTGACAGCTGCCATATTTCACTGCCATACCCCTGTTCTAAACACACCTTTGTACTGCCTAACAATTGCGTAATACAGAAACGTATTTAAAATTATTACACCTTTCAATTGACGTGTATGATGGTAGAACAATTCTTCTAAAGCCTTTCAAATTAAAGGAGCAAGATTTTTTCTCCTTTTCTACATTCTTCTGATGTTCTACACTCTTCTGATATTTCCATAAAAGCCTTTTTCAAGGAGAGGTCTTAAACTTTCTGTCAGGAATTTAAAGATTCACTATTGGCCTTTAATTTGCATGCCTATTTATCCCAGTGCAAAAAGAAAAAGAGACAAGAGGAAGAGGGAGAGGGAGAAGGAGAGATAGAGTGAGAAGGAAAGGGAGAGTGAGGAGAGGAGAGGAGAGAGCTGTAAAAAAGCCATTTTAATGGAGCAGAATTTTTACATCATTAATTCTGGTGTCAGGTGACCTCACGTAAAAGCACACATCTACATTTTACTTGAGGATTAGTTTATTGGTGAAAACTGCAAATCATGTGTAAGACATTAAAAAATTAAGAAATAATATTTAAAATCTTATGTTAATGTCTTAGTATTTTTCTGTCATATTGACTCTTCATATAAGCCTTCATAGAAATCATACTGTACTTTTCGTATTCATTCATATGACAGCACACCATTTCAGTTTTGAACCTGTCTTTCTATGAGCAACTCACGTTCTGGATATCTCAAATAGCAGTTTGTCTTACTCAAATGGGACTACTTGGAAAGATATCATGCTTGTACACACATACAGAAGCAGCTGTAAAGATTCTAGTTATGCTTTCGATGTGTACATACAGAACTTGGTCTTGTTAGTATGATCAGTTTTACTGATGCCATTATATAATGGCATAAAATACTGCTTCAAAAATCTAGCAAAAGTATTTAGAAGTAACTTAAATATTCTTTCATTTTGCCTCTCTGTTCTTCGGAGGCTTGTCATTACTTTAGCAGTTCATGAAACACTTTCTTGTTTAAAAAATATAGAGTTTTGTCCAGCAAAAAAAAAAAAAAAGCTGAGATTTGATAGATCAAACATCCAAGTTTGATGAGACTCTCCAATGGCATCTATCTAGCTTTACCCCACAAGTATGTTAACTGCATAGGCAAGTATTGGTACACCATTGGCAGTACAAAGCTAGTGGAGTCTCTCCTCTTCAAATACGGGCCCACAGGTGTCACTTGGCAGGAGGCACCTCTGCACAGAGATGGGTTGAGTTGGCATAGAGCTGAAGCCTGTATGGTTTTTATTCATTCTTGTTTATTTGTACTCCCATGGAGAACCGAGGGACAAATAAAGTTCACAGAGCTTACTGTTCCCAAGGTCCCCTTGTTGTTCTATCAGCAGCAGGTACCATTCCTTCTGGCAGTGAAAGCTCCTCCTGGGCTGTAAGCTGAAGAGCACTTTGCTCTATTCTGATTGCAGTCAGGCTACTACTTGTTCTGCGGGCTCTGGTTTTTGTAGTTGGTTTTCTGCTTTGTCTGGGCTTATTTTTGTCTTGAGCACCTGACAACTCTATAACTCAACAACTCTACTAAGTTATTTTTTGTAAATTAGCTTCTAAGAGCCGGCACTAATGTGACCTAATGTCTTCCTTGTATCTCTCAAAAGGGATATTCACAAAGGGTGCTTCCAGTTTGAATGTCATCAGTTTCTTTCAACAGATAGTACTGAATAGGCTGTGGTCTGAGACACAGCTCATTTGAAAGATCAGTCTGTTGGTAACAAGCATTCACTGCATGTGCAAGGTGTTGACATTCACTTACAGAGTACCTGCAGATCAGAAAAACTTTTGAGTTGCAAAATGCAAGCAAGAATAATTTTGGTTTATACAAATATTCACATTGAAGTTCTACTTTAAATGTTCTTAAGAGATATTATGTTTCTCCAACGTGCTTCACCTTAAGACTATAGGATTGGCTTTTAGGAAGTAATCTTTCCTTTCAGAACAGAGCTGCATATTTGTGACATATATATGCCTCAACATTCAAAATATCCTGATACCACCTAAATTAATAAATAACAAGGGAGAAATAGATGTTGGAGCAAAGAAGAGATTACAATGAGTTGTAATATTAAAATAACAATTTTAAATCTCAGAGGACCCATTATCTACTATCTGTTAATGCTACTTATATTTTTTCATTTTTTCTGCTTGATGGATGAACTGTAAATTTGATAAAGGAACTCTGGTTTATTCAAGCATCTGTCTCTCATTTCTCCTTTTCTTTTCCTATTATAGCTAATCTCTGCTGAGACTGGGTAAATAACCTCATGTTCTTACAACTAAAACAAAAAAATAAGCTATGATCTGTAAGGCAACAGGAATTTCCAGAACTAAAACTGAAATACCAGAAGAAATTAAGACTTACCAGAGACCCTTTTACTCTTTGCACTGGTGAAGGGATATGTTCCTGCTTGCTGTTCTGAGTGCTGATTTGAATTAAGTTTATACTCGTTGTTTACCTCCAGTTTCTTTTAAATTAATCAGTTTATATAACGTTGCCTTTATAGACTGTAGAGTGTGAACCACCACCTTAGAAAAGCTGAGCTATAGCTGTGATTTCTTTTTCAGCTTGCACAACACAAGGGTGTTTACCTAGCTACAGCTTTTGTAGCTGAAATAAGTCCACATCACCAGCATGCTTCACATTGAATTAAATCCCTTAACTGCTATTTCCCAAAATTTCCCAAAACATCCTTCATAAAATCACTCTGTGTTACCCTCAGCAAGATGAGAAAAGAAAGAAGTGAAGTATGTAGTAAGTGAAAGAACAGATACCAAGATAGGACATTCAAATGTAATAAATCAATGAAAAGTTAATTTAATTAACAACCAATTTTTCAAATATACAGAAAAATCCATGCACACTGTAATGAGATTTCAGATGGATATTGGCTATTTTGCATACACAAATGCAGCTTTAGGCCTTTACAACTACTACTGCTCCACATTTCAGTGCTGGGCTGGCTGTATTGACAATCTGTGCGGATCTAGTAATGAGCATTGAGTCTTTACGTACCAGTTTGCACTAACCCTATTAACAGACCTCTGAACAGAAGAGTTGTACTTCAGAGGTGAGCAGAATTGGCCTTCTAACTTCAACCAGTTAGATAGTCAGATTTTCATTTTTACTTGTGTCCTAGTTTTGGCTGGGGTAGTTAACTTATTTTCTTCCTTGTAGCTGGTGCTGTGCTGTGTTTGGGTTGAGAAAAATTATAACACACCAGTGTTTTAGTCGTTGCTAAGCAGCACGTACCCTGACCAAGGACTTTTCAGTCTCATGCTCTGCCAATGAGGAGAGGCAGGAGAAGCTGGGAGGAAGCAGAGACAGGACACCTGACCCAAACTAGCTAAAGGGATATTCCATACCACAGCATGTCATGCTCGGTATGGAAAGTAGGCACAGTTGGCTGGAAGGGGCCAACTTGGGCTCCAAGTTTTTGCTCAAGGATGGGCTGGGTATCAGTCATGGGTGGTGGGCTTTACCCTTCTCTCTCTCACTTTATTATTACAACTACTACCACAACCACACCACTACTACTACTACTGATTATTATTATTATTATTGTTATTATTGTCATTGTCATCATCATCTTACATAAATTATGAAATTGTTCTTATCTCAACATATGTGCTTTACTTTTTCTAATTCTCCTCTCCATTCCACTGAGGGTTAGGAGGGAGTGATGGAGCCGCTGTGTGCTACTTAGCTGCTGGCTGGGGTTAAACAGTGACAACATGTCCCACATCAAATCAAAGGAGTCCCCCCAAAAAGCACTGCAGATGTCAGCACAATTTTCTTTGGCACTTTGAGATATGACTTTAAGTCTTACCAGGTGCAGCATACTCCAACACACTCCAACAGAGAATATTTAATCAATTTAACCTGATCTTCCTGTAAAATTACCCTTTTTTTAAATTTATTTATTTACATCTTAAGTTTCTGTTCTGTTTGTTTTCTTTTTTATTTTTTGTTTTGCTTTGTTTCATTTTTCTAGGCATTTAGAAAAGAAATATGATAAAGCCTGTGAATTTTGCAAGAAACATAAGACCAGAATTCACTATGTGATCTATGGAATTTTAATAACAGGTATAGTATATTACACCTAAGGTTGCTGAAGTTTTATTTGTTTACCTTTATGAAATTATAGACTATGTCTGTCTTCTATCTTACACAAAAACTCTTGTCTTGACAAATGCATTTGAAAGGAGATAAAAATGTATTTAGACCCAGAGAAAGCTCCAGATCACAAAACCTCCACTCATTCCCAAACTTAAAAAAAGCACAGATCTTGCTACACTGCTCCTGCATCATGCTTCAACTCTGACTAGCAATTACATTTGGGATGAAAGGGTAGTTCTGTTTGCGTCTGCTTCATTACCAGCCCACTCCAGGAGGCTTGTTAAATTACAGTTTGAGGAACTTGCCCAAAACCATGCACAAATCACATTAAAAAGTCAGACATCAACTTGGACTGAACTTAAGTCAGCAGGCTAGAAATGGAAGTTTTCTGTTCTGACCCATATCTCTTGATATCCACAGCAAATGTTTGCTAGAGGAAATATGGTTTATGTCAGTATGCACTGCAAATTCATTCAGATATTCTTCTTTGTCCCTTTTGTAATTAACCAGTAGGTTGGTTTGTTTCCTTCAAATTCACCAAGCTTCTTTTTGAGATCCTCTTACTTGAACACTGAGAACATAAAGAAGCAAAATATGTCTGTGTGATACATATCAGCATACCATAAGTGGTTAAAAAAGGGTCATTTGCATGCTGAATATCCTGCCCTCCTAGCTTAAGCTCATCTTGCTTTGTCACAGTACGGACGTATCTTGGCTCAAAAAGTGAGCTCTATGGATATGTCAGGGTTAAATCCATAAAAACCAACTTGCCTTACAAAACTCAGTAGCTCTTCTGCCTTATTTGCCATAGACAAAATCAGATTATTATTTACAAGAACTGAATATTTCACTGGCCTGCATGTATTTGCAAAGAATCTGCCAAATGACAAATCAATTCACAGCTACTTTATGAGGTAAACTACTTCTAAGCTTCCCAATTATTCGAAAGGGCCATCAAATCAGACAATTGATGAATGTTTTTAAGTGTTTCTTCTACTAGTTTTATTGGATAAACTCATCTTCCTGTGAAAGCAGGAACAAGACCCATTGTTTGCAGGTTTTAGACAGGAAAAAGCAGTTTTGTAGACATGTTTGATTTTCCCAAGTGATTAACATGTTTTATATGAATTTGTCTTGGCCAAAGCATATAACCTGCTTCGACAGGATGAAAACCACCTTTCATATCAATGAGTATATCGTAAGTGAAAACACTGTGTATGAAACCATTTTTTCAATATTTAGGCCAAGGATCAAAAAAGCACTCAAAAGATAAAGACAGGCATAACTTTTACCACATAGTTTCCATTTGAGATTTGATTCTGTTTTTAAAAAGACCAACCTCACTGATATATTCTTGTTTCTGTGACAGCATATTTGGCAGTAGTCGTTGCAGCCTGCAGCTTGAATTTTCAGAAAGCCTTCCCACTCTTTATCATCACTGTCCTAGCCATCTCCTTCATCTGCTGGGACTTTTTAATAGCTAAGTATGGAGACAGAATTGCTGCGTACTTTTCCACTGGAGTACGATACCTGGAGAAACAGTGTTTTTGGCTGAAATGGTAAATATTAATTACTTCTTATTTATGCAGAAAGACAAAGCATTAGTCAATTTACTTCTACAGTTTTATTTCACCTTAGACACCCATAAGCACAGGGTTATGGATCAATCATACAAATTGCAATAAGACCAAAGAATACAAACAGAATAATTTAATATTTTCCTGTTTATAGATGTCAGGTTCACCTTTAAGATTGCAATACAATACCTAGGTATCAAAAGTCTTGTCAGAAAGCGTAAAAAAAAAAACCTCTTCACATTCAGATAGGACAAGTTTTGGGTTTGAAAAGAGCATGTTCATAGTAGTTCAGGTGTGTTGTAGCCTGCCTTCATTAGGCAAGTGAGAAAGTGCCTTATTGTCACTTGCTCAGAGTGACAATTTCATGAGATACGTAAAAGATTTAATTCTAATGTATGCAGACTACTAAAGACCAATGTGTGTTATGTAGACACTACTTGTTCATATATCCACATAGCAATTCTTAATTGACCTTTAGGAATGAAAACAAGCCAGACATATTTAGTGTCATAATAAGATCATACAGCCTTATTTGGGATGATAGATATCCTTCTGGTAGATAAATGGTAAAACCTTAGAACTGGTAGATACTTATTCCAAGAATTCCTGAGCAGTTATAGGGAATATTTAAGTTATTCCTGAGAAAATGGGAAGCTAAAGGAGGCTCATAGACCAAAGTAAACACCAAATGAATTCTTATTAGAAAGGAAGGGAAATTGGGCAGCTACCTTCTGTCTCAGCTAGGTCACCTTCTATCAGAGAGAAAGAGCTCTAAGCAGGAGTCTTTTCGTGTTTAGGGAAATGTCCCAATTTTCTCATGAGATTTCAAAATGTTTGCTACAGGAGCAGAAATTTCTAAGAAAGATGCTGTAAAGATTGTGATCCTACTCAGGAGCCACATTAGAGACTGGTCACACACAGACACCTGCGTTAGGCAATCTGGCAGCCTCTCTGAGGGAAGGAGCAAACAGAACAGGAGAGCCCTGATGAGCAAATGGAACAAGCCAGGGGCAGTAATAATACCTGGGCTGCAATCCTTAAATTGTACGTATCATAGGTTAAGTGCTTAACTAGGTTATGGATTCCTTCAAGAGACAGAAAGTGTCTCAGGTGTAGAAAATGTTATTCAGCCATGCAATGGCTAACCATTTTGGGTAAAATAAGTATCTATGTATCGCTGAAATCAGTAGAAGCTAAACAACTGTTAGACACAAATAACATTAGAGAACTGTGACTAAGCTTAGTTTTCCTCTCTGTAAATGGATGGTGTATTTCCTTGCCTCTCACTTCAATATGCAAGCTGAACATAGTTCTGTAATATTGGAGACCATAGAAACACTGAACACAGGTGCACACATGGCTTTTGTCACTGTTTCTGAAATAGCTGAAATTGTTGTGATAAGTTATTTTTCTAAACAGAGTACAGCCAGTTACAAAGAAGTAAACAGTTTATAACCTGCACTCTGCAGTTTGGATCCACCACTTAAACAGCAGAGTGCAATTTGTAAAAAACCACAGCCTGCCTTGCCTGGAGCTAAGATTCAATAAAGAACACAAGGAAAGTAAAGGAGGATGGAGGAGAAAGGAGGGTATCTTCTCACACTTCATTTAACAGAGATAACTCCCAAACAAGAGTGACTTGTGCTTTATTGAGTTTCCCCCACACTCTGACTTTGGAGACATGGTTGGAGGACATTTCTTCTGGATGCCACCAATGAACATTGCATCAGCAAAGGCAGGTTCCTGCTTGTATAGAGTCACACATTTCAGTTTAATACATTACTCAGAGTTAATTCATAGACTGAGGTATAACTATTGTGAGGAGGGGAAGGAATATCTGTTCTACTTCAGGATGCCATGCCTGACTCTTCTTCTTTTTCCTAGGGTTTTGTGTGCAGCTCTTATTATAGCTATCATCTGCTGGCTCATCTTTGACACAGCAAAACAGGGATCCCACCAGCTGATCTCCTTTGGTGGGCTTGTGTTGTATGTTCTCTTGATGTTTATCTTTTCCAAATATCCAACCAGAGTGAGTATTTAATGGTTCTTTTGGGGTTTTGTGGGGTTTTTTTTTTTTTTTGGTTCAATGTCTCAGAAGCTATTTCTCTATGCTAGTACCAAGCTCAGCAAGAGTAATGAAAAACCCACGAACATCAAAATTTAGGCTTACCAAAGCCCAGTGATGTATTTAATTTCTGAGGAAATTAGTTTTGCTCTGGTGTCTTGGGGAGCAGGTGTAGGGCTGTACCAGCATCTGAGTCTCACTATTTTGGGAATCTGCTGCCTGTCCTTTGTTACAGCCCTGACCTCCTTGAGTATCAGTGCAAGATGAGGCAGGCCTGCATGAGATCCATGCTTTCCACTCGCAGGAGGTTCACAGCAGTCTTCAGGACATCACAAGCACTTATTTGAGGACACTGTCATTGCATCAACACAAAACACGTGGAACTGGAGACATTTCCCTCATTTATGCTGCTCTTAATCTCTCACAAGTTTAATTTCCACTGCAAATGCAGCAGCTGAGGCCAAGCTGAGGTCTTCAATTTTCGCTAACCCACTCCCACAGGCTTGTCAATGCCATTTATTTTAATTTTCCAGATGATGTCCTTTCTGTGCTGCTGTGATATTACAAAGGGGTTACTTTAGCCACCACAACTCCTACTTCAGATTTTACCCTTGTGTGCATGCCTAGCATACAGTGGATACTTTTATCAGTCGTAACTTAATGACTAATCCGTTGCCCAGGTCCTCAAGTTTTACCAACACTTTTTCAACACTCCTGCACCAGTGCTAAAGCTTTCTTAACAGAAAAAGTACCCTCAGCAGGGACTCAGTCTCCAACTGAGGTAAACTCATGTATTTCAAGTGCTTTGTGCTCTCCCATAGGTACTTATTAAACCTAATTGGCTTCTGTTATTCAAATATCATCTGAATAAATTGGAGAGTGCCATCTCAGGTCTTTGCCTTGTAAATAATAACATTCAATTTTCACAAACCAAAGATATTTTCTGAGGCAGCAAAGCAGAAATTTACAGTATAGTGAAGAGGCAGTAGTCATAGGCAGGCACAGGTTTTCCAACTGCCTTTATGTCTTATGAATTGCAACATCTAACTGTGAATAGTTTGCAAGTAACAAAGATCTTTAAAGTTGAGGAACAGAAGCAGAGTTGAAATTGGATAAGCACACACAAAAAAAAATGTAGCAAAATCTCCTTATTCCCACTCCAGATATGTGAAGAATTTACATGCTCAGTTACTTGTGTTTTTTTTGATGTTTCCATTCCAGTTTAAAGGAAAAAGATAATTTCTACTGCCTTAATGTATGTCTATTTAATCTATAAACTCTAGCATAGGAAGAACTATCTCTCTTTTTCCTACTATTTGGTTACTTGCAGTCTATGCTGCTGAAATGGGCATGTCCACACTTACCTAGCCAGGCTTTGATCAGCTAGCTTAGATGGAGACATCCACTTCATACAGCTCTCAAATTAGGAGAGCTGATTCATGCTTCAAGTTTCCTACAACCTGTTCTGGCAGCTGCTCCTATCTTGCAGTATAGTCAAATATCCCCTTACATTATTTTAACAAACATCTAAAATAAATTATTATGTATTTAGATGATAAGGAGTTTCTTTGGGATTTTTTTTTTTTTTTTTTTCTGTCCATCTAGGTTGCTTGGAGACCAGTATTTTCAGGAATAGGAATGCAATTTATTCTTGGGCTGCTTATCCTGAGGACCAAAGTGGGGTTTGATGTATTTAACTGGCTAGGCATTCAGACCCAGGTAAGCTAAAAGGCAAATAACCCTCACATTTATATCATTTTCTGTTGTGACAATCTGACATAACTGCCAGGCAGTTCAAGGGTCCATTTGTCCCTGGGTGTTTTCCCCTCTTGAGAAAATCTGGGTTCTCAAAATATTCAGGACTTCCTGAATTCAACCTTTTAGTGTCTTTTTTGTCCAGTTAACACAAGATCATGTGAGACAGGCTTATAAATAATAGCCAAGGTGACCCTATATCTTAATGGCCTTACCATCCTTGGGCTTATAACTAATTATAAATTGCACCCTCCAAACAAAAACCACTCTTAGACCTGGCCCAGCTCCAAAGCATCCTTGCAATAAACCTGGTATGCTGGGATTTGGCAAGGCAGAAGCACCATTGTCTTCAGAGAAGCCTCACATCTTGCCCCAGGAGCATTTCATAGTTCTCATGGCATATAAGAAAATTAATTCAACTACAGGTGGCAAAATCCACAGCTGCAAGCAGCAAAAAGATCTCCCGAGAGGGGACAGGAACTGTATGTAGGTGCCCCAGCAGGCAGTCTGCAGGCACAAAGGTTTTTTAAAAAGCTCATTACTGTAAAGTAATAAGTACGAGAAATTCAAAATGTAGGTCAGAGAGTACCCACTGGACGGCATTCAGATTTCTCACCCCAGGGATACCATTCTCACAGCTGTTCTTCACAGTGCAGATAATTAAGAGCATTCAAAATAAGACAGTGCAGAATGTACTGTCTCTGAGCGGGAGCAAAGGTACAAGTCTGACGTCTGTCTGGCTGTTAATCTGCAAGAGTGGAAGTCATCGGGGTTTTGTCACCAGGTTCTCAATCTCCGCTTTTGTCTCCGACTGAAGCTGGTCTGGCGCCCCCTTTCGTTAGCTCCATAGGGTTTATGCTCACTTCTGTCATAGCTCATTACACTAGGTATTACATCTCCATTTTTAATTGTATCATTAACTACATATGTTGGCTTCAGGAGCTTGAACATGCATCATCATATCAGAATTAATAAATTGAAGGTGTTTTTTAGACTAGCTTTTGGCTACTCCTTTCAGAACTCATTATTTCAGCCACTATATCTCCATTTTAAACTGTATTGTTTGCTGCACTTTTTTGTATGAGAGGGAGTGTAGAAATGCACCACAGTATCAGGATTAAAAAGTCAAATCTTCTTCTAGTGCAGTTTATGGCCTTTATTATGATGGGTACTGCAGGAAAATATGCCCTTGCTGTTTATCTAAATACTCTGAAGTAGCCTGTGCTCTTGGCAGAACAGAACAGAGATAACTCAGTTTAACCAGCCACAGTCAGTAAAGCTCAGATCCATACAGCAGAGCACAAGCTTCTTGGACCCCACCAAATCTCTGCAAAACAACTAGCAATATTTACTTAATTTTTGGCAGGCTCCCGGAGCTTATGGCTAACTATCTTTGGTTTCTGCCCATAGACTTTTCTAGAGTACTCTGACACAGGTGCTAAGTTCGTGTTCGGTGAGAAATATATGGATCATTTCTTTGCTTTTAAGGTAAGGCAGCTTTCATATATACTGTGCGTGGCAGATAGACAACAGAAAAAGGAAGAGTATGGCTGGCAAATAAGTTCATTTTATTATGTCTTGCAATACTACTGCAGTCACCAAAGAAATCAGCTAAGAGATATACTCTTCTTTACTGTGTGACATTCTGAATAGAAAGTTTGAGAACCCCATATAAATCCCTTTTATTTACAGTCACACACTGAATTAGGTTACACTTAGTCTAATTGTGACAACATGGATTGCAGGTAGACAGAACTTTGGTATATGTTTCTACAAGGATTAGGTTAAAAGGCTGCTACCTGGTGATGGAAAGACAGTCTATCTTTCCCACCTCTCCATGAGAAAAGGTGCTGTACCATGCTATGCTGTGCTATCTTAAAGTGCTGTGCTATCCTGAAGTGCTGTGCAGATGACTACCTCACAGATATTGCCCCTGTAGAAGTGGAAAGTGTACTTACACCAGGTAGAAGAGGTAGAAACTGCCATGTATAATCAGGAAGAATTACATTACATTATTATTATATTAATAAGATCCCAGGGAGATTTCCCAACTCTCTCTTAGAACACTCTGTTGAAAAACTGCCCGAATACAGCTTATGTGCTCACTGCTCCCTAACCTGCACCAGCAGTCTGTCTGCTTTTGCTCCCACATATAGCCCATGACGTAATGCCAGCTTAGGCTGGAATCAAGAACATATTAAAAAAACCAAACCAAACCAAATTCAACCAAAAACAAACAAAAAACTACACCCACAAAACCCAACACAACCACCAAAACAAGCAAGCAAAAAACAAAACAGAAAACCACACCCAACTATGAGAAATGTATAGCAACTTTATCAGAGACCTGTCTGGTATTAATCTGTCCGGTATTGCAGACACAAAGCCTTGGGCTTACACTCCTTTTATCTTCATTTTCCTGGAGGTGATGTTTCACACTTAGCTCTTTCAGTACTTCAGAAAGAAAATGCTACCTGTAGAATATGCTACTACTAAGAATGGTCAGAACATCTTAATGGGGAAAAGAAACAAGCATTTCAGCAAGAAACATAAATTATATTTTAATTGCAGCATTTTTGTAACTTTTGTTTCACTTTCCAATCTCCTCTCATCTTTACTCTAATGAGCATTCAAATGACAACTTGCCTTCATAATTACATATTTTGGGGATGAAAATGTTTAATTCACACCCCCAGTGATATTCATGTGGCTTTCCTCAATGCCTTATGAATATGATTTTTTTCGAGATGATTTTTTAATGCCTTTGGTGATGCAAAGAACTGTGCTGACTAAAGCCATAACTAGGAACCAGACAGTCAAAAGTTTGCTTCTGTGTGTGCACACACCCATCAGTCTTATTCTATGGGATAAATCAGCAAAAGACATGTGGAATGTCAAGAACAGGCTAACAGGGACAAGTAGATTACTGCAAACCCATGAGTTGATTTTCAGAGCTGCACGTCTTGATATAAGAACACATATGGTAAACAAAGTGCACAGCTCCACCAAAACATGCATCATCTGCTTGTCTTGTGGAAAGAGACTTATCGCTTCCAGTGTTTGTGAGTGACAGCCAGCCTATTCTGCCCTGAAACACTTGTCATTTATTTTGAGATGTAGATGGTCAAAAGTGCTTTTTTGTGCCTTTCAGATATTTCGTGAGGTTTGCATGTAGCACTGAGCTGTTCAAATCTTGTTCCAAGACATTTCAAAGTGCCCCATAGAAGAAAAGAATCTCAGTCTCAGCTTAGCTGTTGATGGAGAGTAGGCAAGTGATAGGGTATGTCTTCATAGAAAACTGTCAGAGCCCAGGTGTATCTATACTACATACTTAGCGGTATGCAGGGAAAACCTCAGTTTTCTGCTAACTTAGATGGACACAGTTACCAGCACATACACATCTCTTGCATGCACCCACTGGGCATTCTGACCAGACTACAGACTACAGGCCCACAACAGACTTCGAGCACATAGTCTTGGAAGCACTAATTAGTCATAAATACATGAATTTGTATGCTTAAACTGGGTTAGTTCAAATGCAGATTTCTGTATCTGCAGATGCAGGATTGCAGAGTTCTGAGAAAAGAACACTTGTCCATATAAACAAGTGCACGCAAGTATTTAAGTAGACGGAAAAAAACTCTTAGAACTAAGTCATCTATCCTGTTGATTGCAAAAGGCAAAGTCTGCTTCCAGCAAGCAGGAAATTAGACTTCTGCTATATCAGTATCTCTCTATGCCAGGAAGATTATGACTCCCTGAGAAAGGCTTTGTTTTGAAGGTCAGGCTGCAGCAGTATCTGAAACCAGGATGTTCCTTAAACATCAATAGTAACTTCTTTAAAGGAATGTAAGGAAAAAGCTGAACATTAAGCCACAAATGGGAGAGGAGTTATGAGAAGCTGACAGTTTCAACTCCCTCCCTGCATTTAACATGGGCAGTAACCATGAAAAGTAGCTCTTTAGTAAGATCAAACCACATTGCAGTATAGATAGGAAGTATGAAATAAGCCAGTTTATTAAAAAATAGCAATTAAAGGATTTATTTTCTTAGAGATCGCTTTGTGGGAAGCATGAACTGCAAAATTGGTAGGCCACATAAGTATAATTCTAAAGAGCGCTTTGATATGAGTTCTCCATTGAAATGTGTGATTTTTCAGGGTGCTCATTAAATTATTCATCAGTTAAAGCTAAAACTTGACTATTTAAAGGTATATAGTAGGTATCAGGAGCTATACAGATTGGAGGCTAAACTTCCACAGAAGTTTGTCCACAATGGGAATTCTAATGGTTTAATCATGCAGGTATAATTACAGCGTGGGACACACCCACTTCTGTATGGAAATACCCTAACCCTTTTTGAGGAGTAGGCTTTTGCTACAGCTGAGGTTCATCTGACTTCTCTCTTATATTTCCTTTTGTGGTTCTCTCCCCACTTTTCTCTGGGTTGACAGCTGTCATTACAGACTGCAATGGTGTGTGTATATCCAAATAAAACTAATTTTTTAACAGCAGAAGCAAGTTGGAGACAATCTCTTTGTCATCCCTGTTCAGAGTAACTGCATCTTTGTGGCAGACTTTTGCACTCAGAGAATAAGAGCACTCCAGCAGAAAGAAGGAACTAGGAGTCCATGAGACAGAAAAATGAGTTTTAAGAGCTTTTCTTTCCTTAAAGCAATTTCTTGCAATCAGTGCACGCTGTTGGAAAAGAAAAAGAAAAACCAAAGGGGACTTTTGACATATTATTTACAAGTATATCTCACATTTAGCCAACAAAAGAAACACTGGCAATTAAGGCTGATGTTGCACCATGCCCTCCCCCTGCCGTACACAATGTGTTTGACAGCTCTAAAGTTACAGAAAAAAAGCTGTTCTCAAGACTCCTTAAGATCATCCTTGTGCATCCTTTATTCCCAACAACCCTTCCCCCATGTACCTCACCCAAACCCCTAGCCCTCCAGACTCCTCAAATACAAAGGTTTGCATGGTCTATTCACTTCCTCAACAACCTGTATCTTGTACCTGGAGCTCTAGTAAGGCTGGGCTCCTTTCATCCTCCCCAGGCCCGCTGCTAGCCTGGGGTCCCTTCGCCTTTTAGGTGCTTCACCAGGTGCCAGACCCTGGAGCACCACCAGAGCTTTCCTCTTCCTCTCCCGTGTCCCTACACAGTTCTTAACCATAGAGGTGTTGCCTGGACATGCATGCCCTGCTACCCAAGCCTTAACACCCTCAGAGAGAGCCCTCTGTTACTGATCCTGTGCCACCCAGTCCCCTGGTTCTGGCACAGCAAAGGGGGAGGAGTGGATTGAGAGTGAGAGAAGATGCTCCTGCATCAGTTTTACCACTCTTGTCTCGCCCACAAAATGCAACCCCATGTAGGCCCAGCAGAAAGGTGAAAGTCCTCTTGGGGCTGGTGGGGAGAAGATGGCAACTCCATATAGACAGGGGAGAGAAGGAGGTTTTTGAGGCTGTTTTCTCCTCTCTTCCAAGATTCAAAACCACTGACTTAACACTTCAGTGTATTAACACCATGAGAAGTCTTTGTGTGAAAGTGGGGTTGTTTGAAAAAAGTGGTTTTTACTTTAAAAAAAAAGTTTTCTAAGAAGTGGTTTGGTGGGGTTTTTTTCCTCAGATGAACTAGTTGTTTCATGTTAAGTGCTTTTCATTGTGTTTATCTCTGCAGACCACACAATTGAAAACTGGCTGCCATGTGACATCTTGCAAGTCCTTTTTATGTTCTGCTTATTTTAGAGTAATAATTTGGCAGTGCTTTCTGTGTGGTTTTGTTAGGTCTTTCATAAAAGCTAGCCTGGACATGACAACTCATTACCATTACTTACCTCTTAAATAGTTTCTACGCCTTTCTGATGAAGACATAACATAATAGGTACCGCATTAAGTCACTGGGGATTTAGGTAGGAGCGCTTAGTTATAAAATAGTTCCCAGCTTCTTTATGCAATCAATGCACAAAAGATCACAACTGAAAAGCAAATTCCCTGTTTTGTAAAGACTAATGCTTCATTCAGAAATGCCTGCAACTCCAAAAAAATAGAAAAGCAAATTTTAAAGTTATCAAAGGAATTTTCACGTCTAAAAATGTTTAGGAACTGAGAGGGGAAATGGCAGGAGAGAAAAGGCAGGGAAGAAGGTGAACTGAACTAAACTACAGCTCTCTGAACTAAACTTTCTGCCATCACTGCATGGCAAACTACCCCTAGAGGATTGCTGAAAGGATCACAAAATCAAACTAGAGAAATACTAACATTTGTTGTTATTAGCTAGATATAACTTGTTGAAGAGCACAACAATATCTGTGAATTGCACTTTCTCCTTTCAGTGAAACGTTCTGGTCAGCTCAACTGAGTTTCCAAACATTTATCAAAATTGCTGATAGTAATAACTCTCCTCTAGAAAGACATAATTTCTGTTTACCAAAAAGGTCTAAACTAACAAAGTGTTTTGGTTTTTTTTTTCATTCTGTTCCTTGCTTTTATTTATAACGAATTATGCCCTCAGCTGAACACACATAAAAGTTCTTATATTTAATAGATATACACCTGTAAATTTGTTTTTAAGCAGATTCTGTATCTGTGTACAGCTAAAGAGCTCTTGAATACTCTTCATTGGCATTATAATTAATGTCATAAGTAGTGTAGAATAAAAGGGGATTTTTCTATAGTGTACTATTAAAAAGTAGCTACACAGTATGGGCTTTCTAAGGAAGCTGCTCTCAATTCTGTGAAACTAAATCAGCCACAATCCCAATCAAAAACTCTTCAACTTCTGTTTATGTAGAAGTCTAAACTATTTTTTAAACACAGACACAGAAAAGCTGAACTCTGAATTCTACACCACAGTCCCATTGTATATATTTCTGCTCCAGGTTTTCAGAGTCTACAGATGTACATATCCACATCTTCATAGATGCCATTGCCCAGTAAATATTTGAGCTGTCTTAAACACAGCTTCAAATTAATGTATATCATGCTAAACAAGACAGTTTCAAAATTATTGCAGTCCTGTTAGAAAACTATGTAGATACATGAAAAAAATAGTTAATTCTGGCACAAACATAAACAATGAGCTAGAAGGTTAAAAAATTTACAGTATAAGTGTAAACTTAATGATGAGTTTTCAACACCTTTAAGTGCATCTTCAAACACATGACTCCTTTTTCTTTTCAAAACTTAAATGGCCTACAGAATCAAGGAAAACCTCTCTAGAAGTGTGAATGATTTTGTGTCTCCATATCAGGTCCTGCCTATTGTGGTTTTCTTCAGCACAGTGATGTCTATGCTTTACCACATTGGATTCATGCAGTGGCTTGTTGGAAAGGTATGGATTTTTGCCAGTAGGTACTCATTTGACTAGTATGGAACACTTTTTGAACACATGCAGACGAACTGTAGCAGCACCAAGCTGCTCAGGGACGACACATGAAAAGTAGTTGTTTATTTTTAACCCAGAAATAGTTCTAAATATTACCAGTGCAAATTCCTAATTGGCATCACATAGCACACTTTCCTGCCCCCATCCTGGTTGTATTGCTAACATCACAGTAATTGTTAAGTTTGTCTGGCTAGCTTTAGCATTCCTCAGATGCCATACTTGCTTAAATCTGCCTTTCTGCCTACCCCTTTCACAGCTCCCAAAGCACAAGATGGAGGTTACAGACATTAACACAGGTTACCACAGACATTAGATTTCTGCTTTCTACTAAGCATTGAAGTAGCAATTGCATATACCTTCCTATCACAGATCCTCAGGCTATGACCAGAGGCCAGTTCCTTACCTCAAGATCTAAGTGTTTTGTTTGTCTCTGTCAGTTCTTACATCCACCGTTAGTGTCCACTAAGATAAGTTCACAGAAAGTCCACTTCCTGCCCTGTCCACTCAATAGACTTACTATATGAGGCAAGAGATCTTCCTGCATGGCAGTAGTTAAACCTTATTTGAAGATACTCCTTAAGAGTCCTTTGTCATCCTCCTTTACAAGATTGTTGTAAACACCACAAGTCGTACCTATGTGAAATAGTGTGCTAAAATTTCTATGAGGCATTTTCAGCTTTTTTTTTTAGCATTTTTAGCTTTAATCTAAATGTCACATTTTTTCCCTTCATATGATCCAAGTCCCTTTGGACAGGTGCGTAAGTAATAAGGACACATCAAAATATCTGCTTTGATTGCTTTAGTTCAACTATTTAGTGCCCAGGAGGAGCCTGAGGTATTCTCAATTCTGTTCAATTATTCTTGGCTTATTTCCAAATGCTACTATTAAAGTAACATGCCACATCTTGAAGCTGAAATTATTAACTCATGAAATACTGTAAGGTTTCTCAGAATGCTTACATTAATTAATTCAAGAAGTGCATGGAATAGGCAGACCAATGTGGTTTGTTTCTTTTTTTCTTTTTTAATCATTTTAGGTTGGTTGGATAATGCAGATTTTCATGGGGACAACTCCTGTTGAGTCTCTGGTAGCTGCAGGTAACATATTTGTGGGACAGGTGAGTTGGAGCATAGGAAAACATCCTAGCACAGGGTAACTAAAAATTATGGAATATTGCTGCTCTGCATGCATCTGTATATAAAAAAATCATAATTTCATAGTAAGTCAGGACCCCAATACAGCAGGACTGGTGGCTGATTTCCAGAATTCGAGAATATTCATATGTTGTCAGCAATGCACAGCTGGGTAGGATTCAGGAACCATATGTTTTCCCAGAAGAAAGTCAAGCATAAATGTAGGCCACAAAGCATGTGACAGAATCTAGCAGTCCATTTTAATAGGAAATCCTTTAAACCTGCGCTACAGCAGTGTCTGTCCCAGGCTTCAAAGCCATGTGGAAAGATCAATATGTAGCATCCAAGCCCAACAGCAACATTAGCATATCAGTTGTTTAGCAGTGGTGCATCACTGTACCTGCTTCATGATTTAAACTAGTACCTCTGCATAATACGGCCTGCAGGATGTGCTCACACACATAGCAGAGAGGCTGGGAGCTTTAAGCTGCCCATAGTGGATGGTACATCTATTTCACCTGATGCACAGCCTTGCCTCTGTCTGTCCCTAACTCAGACAGAATTAATTGGATTAGGATTTCTCGCCAATTTCATTGTGCCATCAGGGGAGACAGCAAACCAGAAAAAATTCTCTTCAGGCAAGATGGATGTTAGTAGATTTTCTATCTTGGTTTAAAAAACAAAATCAAACCCCACTTATCAGAGCACTCATTAGCACTAAGATTAGTTAGTCAAAGACACCTAAGAAAGTGTGATGCCCTGTTAATAAAACAATCTCTGAGGTTTTACAAGAAAGTTCTTAATTTGGGAGTTGTTTTTCACTTCCAGACAGAGTCTCCTCTCCTGGTACGGCCCTACTTACCATACATCACCAAATCTGAACTCCATGCAGTCATGACAGCAGGATTCTCAACTATTGCTGGAAGTGTCTTAGGAGCATATATTTCTTTTGGGGTAAGATGGGGAAAAAGAACGGGAAAATATGCTGTTTATCTGAAATCATGTAAGTATGGAAGTCCAGCTAAAATGCTTTGCAAGTACACCTGAGTCATTCCCATATCCTTTCTTTTTAATGAAGGAATGAACCAGAGAAATCCCATGTCTTCTGACAGTAAAATGGATACCAATATCTGATGCTGAAGATATTAAGTAGCACAAACATCTACTTGTAATACAGAGAGAATTCCTGCCATAGCTGCAAAGAAATGACTGATTTGCATATTTTCCTATAGTCCATATGAAGTGACATGTGGAATATACTTACTAACTGAACAACTCTCCCACTTCTGTTGCAGTGATACAGACAAAGTCCTGCAGAAACTATTGCTAGCCATATCAGCCTAAAGGGTTAACTTGCCACTGAGGTTCTAGTGAAGCTTTACAAATGAAAGTAGTAAATGGCTTGTCTGCCAAGGGACTGGCAATGTAAAGCCAGAAGAACAGGGTTAAAGGTGTGATTTATGATCAGAGTCACTGGGGGATGGTTGATAAATATATTAGTTCCATATCTGAATAACATACAGCGGGGAGGCAGAGGCAAGATGTGAGTATTGGCCAAAAAGGCCAATAAGAGTAAGAGAAGAAAAGGAGAGGTGGAAATACTGCAGAAGTTAGCAAAGAAGTTGCTTTGTGTAGAAATTTGTGGAATAAGGAGTGAAAGGAAAATAGAATTTATGTTAGAGCTTGTAAATTTTTTTTTTTTTAAACACAACTTCAAAGGACAAAATCAATTTTGTCCCAGTGCATATCATACAGGGGGTCTTAAAGAAGGCTGACTCTTGCTCACCTGCTCTGCTATTGCTACACCCAACTGCAGTCTATAGACCCAGCTTTTTTTTTGTTTTGCCTTTAGGCTTGCCACTAGTCAGAAGTGAAGTAGTTTGCCTCTTGGAAAATTAGTCCATACTTTTCACTACCTAGATTTTTCCTGAGTCAAGTTGGTTTTTTCCTGTATTGCTCATTCTCTTCCTTCTGAGCAATGTGAACTTTTTAATGACCCCCTGTAGAAAAATCATCCAAGCATCTAAAAATTTCAATCTCTTTCTTCCACCTTGTGCGTATTTTCTGTCAACCGGAATTTTAGGTTTCTGCCTCCCACCTCCTGACTGCTTCTGTCATGTCAGCACCAGCATCATTAGCCACTTCCAAATTATTCTGGCCTGAAACCGAAAAGCCTACAGTAACTCTGAGTGGGCTGCACGTGGCAAAACGGTAAGCTGATCTAAGCTCTAGTTAATAGTACTACCATGCACAAATGAGATTTGGAAAAATAACTCCTTGCACATAAGCTTTAGAGGTAGCACACAGTAGATGTGCAAGTAATAAATCAATGGCACACCAATATACCCCAAATAAGTAGTTTGTGAATTCAGGTGCAGCGTGTCCCAGTACAAAGTATGGAGGTTATCACTACTCACTGGGACAGGCACAGAGGTGCAAAGGACCTGGGCCAGACAGTAAACTCTCCAAAGAGAGAGGAAGATGCCTACCTGAGGTGAGCCACCAAGAGGTTTTCTCATATGCCTTGTTGCTGTATTTCCTTTGTAACAAATCTGTAAATGCAAACATACAAAAGCAAGAGTGGAGCAACCATTTCAGCAATGACAGCAGTGAACTTGTTGCCCATCTGTAGGGAGACTCACTTGTGTTGAGAACAGGCAAAGCAAAAAAGCTTGTAAGAAGCTGTTCCTGAACAGCCCAGGCATCTGTGCAAGGGTTGCCTGGAAGAAGAGCCGTGCCCACTCCCTTGTCCCAGTGGGGGACAGGCAATCACAGTACTGTGACCTGATCGAGATCTTGCTCAACCCCAAATGTGCCAGAATTCATCCTCAGGGCACCAAA
This sequence comes from Psittacula echo, assembly GCF_963264785.1. Classification (NCBI taxonomy): domain Eukaryota; kingdom Metazoa; phylum Chordata; class Aves; order Psittaciformes; family Psittacidae; genus Psittacula; species Psittacula echo. Next base: position 44,175,503 of record NC_137742.1, on the reverse strand, counting down.
AACATACACCCTCAGTGGCTCTTAAAGGATCAAGAGCAAGAACTCCACATCGTCACTATTTCTCTTGTGAGTGAACAGACAGCTTCAGTAGCAGATTTCAAATTAAGTCAATATAACTTTTCTATCTATGATTTGGGTTTGAATTAAAAATTGTTCACTCTTTTTTTTTCTTGTTTTTTCTTTTTTTTTTTTTTTCCATTAATAAAGTGAATCAAAGAACCTACTGGAAGCAGCCAGTCAAGGTGCTTCTACCTCCATTCTGCTGGTAGCAAACATTGCCGTGAATCTGATCTCCTTCCTTGCCCTGCTAGCTTTCCTTGACTCAGCCCTGTCTTGGGTGGGCAGTCTGTTTGACTATCCACAGCTGAACTTCGAGGTATGATGATCTGGTCTTTCAAGTCCTTCATGTGGCCTATATATATGTATAATTTGCCTTTCTCAAATTAAGTGCCTGTATGGTTAGCTGGGGTTTTTTTTTTGTTTGGTGGGTTGGTTGGTTGGTTGTTGGGGTTTTTGTTATTGTGTTTTAATATAGTCTAAGCCCATATATTTTTGTGTGCATGCTTCTGAAAAATGTTTTTACAGCCAAAGGAAAATTGTTGCCATGTAAATATTTCTATATCCATTAGTCCATGTATAGCTTCCCTTTGTGGTTCTTGCTAACTAGCAGAGTATATTTACAGATCATTGTATGCTAATTCCTACCTCCTCTGACTTGGCAGTGCAGCAGATGCCAAGTTAGTTACACAATTCTCAGGCCGTTAACATTCAGCTAAACTTTAGAGTGGCTTTAGCTCCAGAGCCCCATCAAGCCTTTAATGCTCACTAGCTTCAGTCAGATAAGAACACTGGGGCAAGGAAGGACTTGTCTGAACCCATGCTTAACACCACTTATTTCTCAACACAATTATATTGTAAAACTTCACCCAGATCACTCAGCTGAACAAACAAGTTTTAAACAGGACTTCTTTTGTTTACCTAGGTCCACATATAATTTTTGATCCAACACAAAAATCTTGGTTCAACAGTTTTGGACGTTTTGTTCTGCAAGCTTCTAATAACAATCCTTTGTGAAACACGGATATAACATTGCAATAAAGGTGCTGCAGAACTGAATAGATACTCAGAGCAGACATGGCTTCAGCAATATTAAGATGTTACCCTGCACAGCTTCCACAGATTATCCCACTGCAGACAGCCACTGCAGAGGGGCTATGCATATGTCAAGCATGCATACCTCAGCCACACTCATGCAAAGGCTGGTGTATTAATAACTGCTGATGGAGTAAGATTTGGACAGATAGATACACCATAAGGACCTGAGACCCATAGACATGCTGCATTCAGCCATCCATTCCTTTTGATAGACACTAAGGTGTAGTCTTTTGTGGACAGAGAAACCAGGAGTAGTAACTGCTTAAACATTTCAGTTACGTTCACTAAGGACAACGTGACTAAACCCTTTCACAGCCAGAGTTGTTTTCTGTCATATAAAAATAAACCATATTGCATAAAACTTTCAATGCTAGAAAAAAAAGTACAGCTTTAATTGTGTCAGCTTTTATGCAGACACAACTCTTGTTTACACCAGTTGGAGTCCAATAACCGGGTAATTAGGCGTGTTCATTAACACACTTGATTTAATCAGCAGAAGAGCTAGACTTCTCGATCTCTTATCAGTTCTTTTAACTTGACCTTCCTTCTTTGCTTCAAACACTACACTCAATCTGAAGCTACTGTTGGGGAAAAAGGTATTGAAACTTTTGGTTTGCTTTAGGTGTAAAATTAGGGACATATCAAATTGCTTTCTAGATTTTGGGTTAGTCTTTTAGAAATTACTCAAGCATACCTCACTATTGAAAACCTTCAGTCTCCCAGGTGTGTTGGCAGTAAGAACTCAAGGCCAAGTTTCCTCTGCTGAAAGAAAACCAACTTTATTTTAGGTTTAGGGAACGTATCACATACCTTAGTTCTTCGAACTTTTGACCTGCTTTCTCTTATATATTTTGCAGAACATTTGTGCCTATGTCTTCATGCCATTGTCATTCATGATGGGGGTAGACTGGGAAGACAGTTTTATTGTCGGTGGACTACTAGGTTACAAAACTTTCTTCAATGAATTTGTGGCTTATGAGCGCCTCTCACAACTGATTCACAACCGAGAAAAGGGTGGGAGCATGTACATTAATGGTGTGAAACAGTACATGACTGTAAGTAATATTTTTTATTGTACAGATTTATGGGACCTAATAGTTTTCTGCTGGAACTCAACTTATTTTTTAATATGGGCATAAAGGGATAATACTCTAAAGTGTGCCTTTCAGTAACATAGTTCAGTTGTGAAAACGCAGCATTGCTTTGTGAGGCTGCCATGACTATCAGCACACTAGCTATTTCAAACAAACATAGCAGAAGAAAAGCATAGTTTTGAGGAATATGTAATGTCCCACAAGACACTGTGCTTAAGATGAAGTCTGTCTTCAAGGTGAGTGTCTTCTTACTGCATTCTTAGCTAGCACTTCCCTATGAGATACTCTCCCAGGAAAATCCTGAGCAAACTGGAGGATCCTCCTACCTGCAGAGGTTAAGCCAGGAATTAAACTTCAAGCCAAGAGAGGAATCTAGCAAGCTTTAGGTGATAGCCTTGAAGATATTACTGGCATACCTCTGCTAGAGGTTATTATCCCCTGTGCAGGGGTCAGAGATGAAAGATATGTATTACATGGCATATACCTCCGTTGCCACACTGAGTCCAACCAATTTGTTTCAGCTGCCAAATGGAAGTTAGTTTGCATGTGGATTTCCAGCTAAAGCCTGGGCCCGCTCTCATTCATCTACCCAGATCCACCCAAAAGTATGCATAATCCCTAAAGAAGTAACCTGGAGAATTGCAACACAAAGGGCATCCTAGGTGTGTGAACAGAGGCAAAGAGCATACAGTGATCAAGGCTGACTTTTGTAGCTGTAACTGTTCTTCTATCTGGCATCAACCTGCGCTGGATTTTGACTCATTCCAAGCACAGGCAATGAAAAACCTAATATCCATCTTTTTGCAGCTGCACTGGCTTTTCTTCCTCAAATCAAGACAAATTGCCATTGTAGAGGGCCCCTGATTAGGAAGCATCCTTCTGTACAGCTTTTAATTGTCCGTTAAATGGGTGTGATGCTGTGGATACCTGCCTTCTACACAAAACCGAAAACATGTTCCTGACCACGTTTGCCTGAGCATCCATTACCTTTCCTGGAAATCCTGGAAAAAGGATCCTGGGCTAGAGAGATAGAGTTTTGTTTTACCCTGCTGTAGTCATGCTAAGTTCTACAAGTGGAATATGGGTCTGAACTCCTGAATGAGTGAATAGGGGTGTTTTCTTAATCTGGAAGTCAGCCTTAAGATGAAGATCCCATCAGCTGTATTTTCTTTTTCTCTTTCTTTTTTTTTTTTTTTTTTCTTATAGAACTTCTACATTCACTTCTAATAACTATGAAGAGCTGCATTAAATTCCATGATAAAAAAATGTGAGATATAAAAATAACTTTGATTCATAACATAAGGAAAAATTGCCCAGTAACCATTTTAATGCTGCACAATTCAGCTGAGATTATGCTTGATTTTCTTTTTTAATTTCTCTTTGGCTTCAGAACTCTCTAATACATGCAGTCACTTTCAGAGGGAGCAAATAAGCAGCCTTCAGACCTCACTCACCTGAGTCACTAATAATAAGGCTTCCTGTTTTCAGACCTAGGAAAGTTCAAATGAAAGCTGAAAAATCACAGCACATAAAGGCTTTTCTACGAAAAGCGGATAGAGTGGGCACTTGAAAAGCATTTTCCTGCATATGTGCAGACTGACTGAAAATATCTACAAATTGGTCTTCATAAAACAGGAATGGAAACAAGAGCTTCTAACAAACAAGAAACCTGCTAGAACACTCACTCAGGCATCTTCAGCTTGTGTCTAAGTCACAGTAATTAGAAGCTAAAAGCTGTCAAGGGGGGATAAAAATCCATTTGCCGAGATAGATTTTCTCCTTTCCCAAAATCTTAGAATCACATTCTTCTGAAGGTTTTCAAGATTTTCAGCCTGATTTCACTCAAAGTGATTTTGTGTCCCAAGAGAGGTCCCTCCATGGGAGGAAATGCCAAACCGGCCTTGCTCTGAAGTCCAGACTGAGTCTGTGTTGCCCAAGGGGAGGAAGGTGTCTGAAGTGAGGGAGGAAATAAGCTGCTAATGGGGATTCCAAAATCATAATGACCCTCTGCTGGTATCACATCAAAGGGCCCACTCTCTGTAAGACCCATCACCCTTTCCCTCTTTTGTGCACAGGGTGGAGTGCACACAGAGCAGCTCTGCACAGGAAGCCCTCTGCTTGTTCAGAGACAAAGAAGTCAGGGATAAATGCCAGAACTTGAGGCTTCAGCAGTGCTACAGAGGCAGTCCAGCTATAGACAATAAGCTGAGTTAAAGTTTTCTGACTCATGCCTTCAGAAAACAGAAGATAAATTGCCACCAGTAAAAAGAATTATTTTTTGTCTTTAGTTACTAGTACTCAATTCAACAAGGCACAGCAAATTACATGAAAAAGAAAACATCACACTATTTAAGAATCCTCACAAAGGCAGCGGGTACTTCTCAGCAAGAGTAAGAGCCTAGCCTGTTGAAAGTCACATGCTGGGGCAACAACCAAACAAAACAGAGTGATTTCAGTACTCTGAGCCCTAAGCCACAATGCCATGTTTTCTGATCTCTAAATCAGCATGAGCTGCCTCAAACCACTCAACAGGGTGTGTGTGTTTGTTTTCCAGGTTCGCTCTGAAGTCATTGCCACCTATGCTCTTTGTGGGTTTGCCAACTTCGGCTCTCTGGGACTGGTAATAGGAGGCCTGAGTAAGAATACATCTTATAGACAATTTATTTAGCAAGCAACTCCTAAAGAAAACAAAAGGAACAGGCTGTAATTAGCAGCATTAAAGGCTGAGCAGGTGCTTTCCTAAGACCCAACACCCAACAGTGCCTGGAAGGGCTCCCACAGGGGTGCAGGCTTTGGTATGGATGTACTATGAGAGAGGCTGAGGGCAAGTGAAGGGGACCAAGCCCTGCAGACAGGCCTCCTTGTCCAGCCCTCAAACCATGGGCCTGATCTACTACAGCTCTTGGGCTTCAAGAGAATCAAACCATCTCTGCAGCTTGCTGGTTTGAAAGAAGTTGGCTCTTTTCTGTAAAAGTGTCACATATATGCAGTAGTCTTACAGGGAAAAAAAAAAAACAAAAACACAAACAAAAAACAAACAAATAAAAAAAACCAAAAACTTTTCAGATCTCAAGGGGAAGAGAAAAGTTGAAGGAACATGTGTTCTCCTCACCAGGCAGCCAGAATCTCTAGCAGGCACCTTTACCTGGAAGCCTAGTGGGCTCTGCAGTGCCAGCAGTGGGCCAGCACAGAGGAGAAGGACCCAGCACAGCGCCAGACCCCAGCTTGCTGCCTGAGGTTTGCTTCTGAAAGCCACTATCGGCCACCAAAAACACGCAAAATGCAGAAGCAAACTGCAGTTGCATTTTATACACAAGCCACCTTCTTAACAGAAAGAGCCAGCATTGGCCTTCAAATGGCCAGCTAAAGCTATCTTGTTTCCCCTTCTTGTTTCCCGTGGTTCAAACTGAAGGGTGGGGATTTCCTCTTGTGGTGGAAAAGACAGCAAGTTCCTCTTCTTTATATCTGCATGTACTTATGTTTGACACACACTTTCACTTTCTTCCTAGCAAGCATTGCTCCCTCCAAAAAAAAGGAAATCGCTGGTGGTGCTTTCAGAGCCATGATTGCGGGGACTGTCGCCTGTTTCATGACAGCTTGCGTTGCAGGTACCGTACCCAGGTTTGGTGTCTCTTACAGTCGGTGACCACCGGGTGGCAGTGCGTAACACGAGAAACAGCTCCTGACCGTCTGAGATGGAGGGTTCTGGGGTTATTTCGTTTCTTCCATTATGTCTCGTCTATTTATTTATTTATTTATTTATTAAGTCTGTGTGTAACACATGGCTCGTGGGCAAAGCAAGTTGCAGATGAGTTATACACCACTGGCTAGAGAAATGCAGAAGTAATTATGGAGCAGAAATGGAGAAGTGGAATGAATGGAGGGTGTAAGAAAGAAGAGTGAGGAGGAAGCTGAAAGGACTTCTGCCTTGATGTTAAATTGATGTTTTGGGCTGATATTATTCCGACAGAGCACTTAGATTAATGAAATTGCCCTAAGGTGGGACTCAGCAACAGATTCTTATTTTCAAAGCCTCACCTTCAAGCTGAATAGTCACAATGCAACAGCCGTTTTAGGGAGGAAATTAGAAAGAATATGATATTAATGATCTGAAAGATTAAATAATTGACCATATATTATTCAGCAGGTAAAATTTACCCCCATATTTGACTGCACCTTTCCCAGCTTTGTTTTCTGAGCCTGTGATATGCAGAATTATATAGTGAAGCTTAAAGCACTCAGAGCAATGAAAGGTGTTGGTGCTTTAAGTTGCTGAAAACGGCATGTCTGCTTCTATCATGGATTGCCTATCCCTCTGTGTTCGTTGCAGCAACGGAAACATACTCCTTTTAAGTATAAGCACACACTATTTTCTGCAGGTTATAGAACTAGTACGCTTGAAATGTCATTAGTTTCATAGCCCCCCATAATAGTTTAGTATATGAATCTATGCTGTATACCTGAGGAATCAGGAAGTCTTACTAAAACGTGTCTTTTTACAATCTTGGTCTTAAGAACAGAATCATCACCAGCCACTAGAAAATCTTTCTAAAACAATAAAATCTGCTTTGGAAAGAAAATTGTATTCCCCCAACTTCTGCCAATCCTAATGCTTTTCCTTATGCCCAGAAGAAGATAAAATAGCCAAGCAATTTCTACTACCTGGTTAAGATAACAACATATTAAAAATGTGTCCACATTCCACAACACTCATATTCATTACTACAATGAATGCAAATATTACTATTAATAGGAAATTTTGAAGGACATCTAGCAAAACAAAGATAAGTAATCCATAACTATAACACATCTAAAAGAAAAGAAAAGGTTTTGAATTTACTTGCATTGCTACAAATGCAGAACAGCTTCACTTTAGTTACTGAAAGCACTCTGGCCCAGCAGTGAGAAAGCCATTAGCATTCTCTGGCTTAATGACTAGGTACTAGCGTCCTTCACGGAAGGAGTGGGAATAGGATGTGCTTAAGGTTTTCTTCTTCAAAATACAGTAACATTTTAGACTACTGTGTTTTTCTGCTGACTTTAATGCTACTAGAAATGTGTGGTAATGGTTTTCTCACTGCTGGGCCGGAGTGCTTTCAGTAACTGAAATGGAGCTATGCTGCATTTGTAGCAGTGCAAGTGATCACTCCTTAATCCAGTTCTGTAAAATCATACATATTGCAGTTTGAGGGTTTTAATCTTGCACCTACACAGAACCATCTCAGAGGGTGATTTCAAATCAGCCAGAACGTTTCATCTGACCATGCCCCAGTGCCTAACATCCCCAAGTTTTACCTTTCTCTTCATTACTCATTCAGAAAGTTGTTACTTACTTCACAGGAATGCTGATTGTCCCTGGTTTGGAAGTTCCTTGCCACATCTTATTAGGAAGTGCCTTCAATTCCACAGATTTCCCTGCCAACAGCACAGAGCTAGTCGAATGCTGCCAGCAACTCTTCACCAGGTATTGAGGAAGTCCTTTTTCTTTCTGTCAGCATAATTTAAGAGCTTACATATTCGCTAAAAGCTTGATTTTATTTTTTGTATCTGGCTTTTTTTCTTAGGCACCTGCTTTCCATGAACTTGCATCTTTTAATGCTGCTTAATAGTTTCCTTTTCCTGGGCATTTCTCTGCTATATGCCAAACATATATGGAACCAACAGAGAACTCAAAACATCTTTGTCCAAAACTGAGCTTCCTGAAGTGCTAGAGATAGATTACCACGTAAAGATTCAGTGGTTTAGCTCAGGCTCATCTCAAATACTAACAAAAAAAAAAAATCAAATATTTGAATAACTGTAGCTGGGGAAAAAAAAAAAAAAAAAGGCCAGGAGCTTTTCTTTCTACTGTCTCTGAATTTGGCTGAAGATATTATTAATCATGCCTGTTTACACAGAATTTAAACTAGAAAGATCCTCTGAGGTAAATTGTATTTGATATTTCCCTATCTTGGATAGAGAAGAAAGAAACAATGATATTAAATAAGAAATAAATTCAGACATACTTAACACTATCTCACAAAAAGCGAAGGTATTTTGTATTTAAGTTATGCGAAGAACCTTTTAAATTTCTTGTAATGTGATGCTTTTTTTCCATTTTCATGACTAATTGCTTTAGGAGTAAATACTCTATTTCAACTTCTTTTCCATGCTATTAAAAATAGAACTTTGTCTTCCCTTTCACATCTCTTTTAGCAAAGACAGTGCTCTAAGATTGAGCATTTCTCTACAACAAAACATACAATATAAATGTAACAGTGATGTTGCTGTAATCTAACCTGCAAGAATCCTCTTAACAAAATCCTCAAATGGGGAATTTTCTTCAGTATTGATTCCATTGGATCTGCCTTCACAACCCCTCACTTAACTAAACATGGATTTTGTGTGCATAGTAGAGAGAAATCTTGTTACATCTTCTTAACATCAGGGTTTGTGGCAACTTAAAATTTCTGTGCCATTTAACTCCTCATGTTGGGGATCAAAATTCCAATTCTAACTTTAGGTGATTTTTTTTTTCCTGTATTCCTTTAATACAGGTATTTCTTCTCTCCGTGCCTTGTCTTAAAAAGTAGCTTTGAATATGGGCATATACACTATGTGTAGTGCCCTTCTTTTTGTAGTAACATTTTTAGATTTCAACTGTTCACAAAAATGTGATTTAAAAAAATCATTCATATTGGTATCAAGATCACCAGCTTCTGCCTGCACATCAGCACCGCATATTACTGCAAGGAATTTCTGTTTCTGCAACCTGATGTTCCAAATAATATTTTTTTAACATTGAACCAGTGTAAAAAACTTTTGCACAGTAAAAATTGTCTGTGATATTAGGTACATTCTTTCATATTTCTTCATCACTCCAACTTTTCTTCATCACACTAAATTTAACTCTACCAGGTTGCTACAAAGACAAGAGTTTACTTTGTTTTGACTAGAATCAGTGTTGAGCAAATGCTCAAAAACCTTGACTAGTGAATTGAAAACCTCAATTGTTTCAGTTATCTAGGAAGATGTACTTGAGGACTTTATACAGAAAACCAGACGTCACTGTGATAAAAAGGGAGAACATTTAGTCATGGGACATGGCTCATGTTTGGAAAGTCTTATCTTTGTTTGATTTCCCATGAAAATTTTAATACTTTTGAAGCTGCTTTGGGGGAAAGCGTGCGTGTGTGTGTGTGCATATTTGTGTGTATTATGTAAATACATACATACAGAGAGAGAGAGAAAGATTCCCATAAGAGAAAAGGAGTATAGCTGATTTCTACTTCCATCTTCTTCCCCAGTGTAAATCAATCTCAGGAGATCTTCCATGGAGGGAACTATAGCATTAGTTCCTGGAAAGGATGTTGCCAGATACTGGATCAGCCTGCTCTTCATTGCACTTGGATTAAGCCTTAATTTTTTGGGGGGAGGTGGATTTTAAATAAAAGCTGTGTTCCTTGATAGAAAGGTAATAAAAAATTCCCTTTTCCACAAGTGTGAATCCAACCCCCAACATTTATTTCCCATCTCTTAGCCCAAGTCCTCTGGCTTGCTTTGAATGACTCATAAATTAAGCCAAAATAACTGCAAGGCACATCTTGCCACAATTTTCTTTTCCCATTACAGATCAAAAGAAAAAAACATTTTTGAGCCTGATTCTCCTAATTTCATTTTACCCTGAAACCAATGAATCTGTAGAATTAAACTGCTGTAGGCAAGAAGAAAAACTGACCCAGAAGATATGACAGCCACTTAGAGAAAGTTGTGAACTAGAAAAATTTATAATTGCCATCCATTCCTAGTAGTATTTCTCCTCTTTTTGATACCAAAGAAGTGCTTTTACTGCACAAAGATAAATGTTCTCAGAAACTTTTGCACATTTCCTCTGGTAGCTGTGGCTACACGTGACCTGAGCTGTTAATGTGGTACACCTCACCACTTGGTCACTGAAGAACCCACAGAGGACTAGCCTCTGTGCCCCAGTCACCCTCCTTCTGCCCACGAAGATATCCAGGCCACATCTTGACCCAGGAGACTGGTCTTTGCTCAGAGGTAGCTCACATGAATGGAAACGTCCAAACTCAAAAGAAAGTTTCTTGTATAGATTCTTCTCAAACTTTGCTTAACAACTGTGAAAATTGATCCTGGAGTCAGCAACCAGGAACTTAGAGCACTATTCCTATCAGAAACAAGAAGAGCTGCACTGCAAATCAAATGTGCGTAAAATGAAGTCACAATCAGACTGCTCCCTCTGAAAGCAGTATTAATGGATCTTCAGGACCTCTGGAAGATCTTCTTGAAGTGGAAAGGCAGTATGTTTTTTAGCTTCAGACCTTTCATGGACTTTAAAACTGAAAAGTTCATTGCAGATGGCTTTGCAAAAGCTATATACATACTCCTATCTTAATGCCAAAGACTTGGGGAAAAAAAGCTAGGAGCTGAAGCACAAGAATATCGGGAAGTCCTGATATACTCTTGGAGTCAGACTTGTGCAGATGCGAAATTGTGATAAAACAGTAGCTTTTTAATCTTCCATTAATTATTGCAGAATCTGTTCGGGAAAATGCAGAGTAATGAATTTAGCTGCCAGTAGAGCTATTTTCAGGGGCATTTATTTGACTTAATCTTAAAAAAGCTGCTGGTTTCCTGTAAAACTGTTTATTAACTTAATCCTCTGAAAATTTTTAAATGCCAGTATTACTACTACTTGTGACTTTCATCACAGGTTAGATGTTAGATGTTTTTCTTTGGCCTCATCCACCTAGATTTAGGAGACTGCATGTCAAACTCGATTTTCACTGTTTTTAAAGAATGCCGCTAATACTGATAATGGCAGCTATATATACTCAAGCATTTTATGCAAACCTCTCCTAAAGAAACTGCATGGGTTTTGTCCACACTTTTTAGCCAGCATCCTGGTTATAGCAGGGTTTAGCTAAATAAAAAATCTTAGAGTCTGAAATAGAGGAAAACATTCTTTCAAGGAAAATTAGTCAGAAACATTAACTCTCACTGTCAAGCAGAACACATCCCACATCCTCCATTTATAAGTCATCACTGGCACTAGTGTGCTGCTCCCTAGCATATTCTAGTTAATATTAGCCTTTTGAAGTGGCTGCTTTTCCCATCCCCACAATCATAAACTCATTGAAATGGCTACTCCAGCTAGTAAAGACAACTATGCATAAACTTTCAGCTTGAGGCAGCAGCTTTCCTCCCACAAAAGAGATGTCGTGTGTTTCTTTTCTTTTTTAGGACTCCCTTATAGCATGATTACATGGACGACAATTTTAGCAGAGGATATGTGACGTTGTTCTACTTACACCTTTTCAAAGCAATTGCCCACCTGACCTGCCGATGGCTTAATCAAAAGATTATATATATTGGATATTGCATCCTAAATGTAGCAAAAAAAGCAGTGAAAGCAGGAAGGGATTGCAAACACGTGCCAGCATGCTTTCAAGTGACTGTTTCCCCTCTATGCTTGTGATGGTGTTAGAAGTTCAGCATAGAGGTCTTTGTGTTTCTGTCGACACAAAAAGGGAGCCATGAATTTCATCTGCTCAGGGTTAGCCTGCCAGCTTGGACCCTGAACTGTCGACATCCAGGAACACACCTCCAACAGCATGATGGCTACTGACAGCGAACCTGCAACACAGGGAAGAAACATTTGATTTAATCAAATAATTGCTAGCACTTGTGGTGGGTTGACACTGGCTGGATGCCAGGTGCCCCCCAAAGCTGCTCTGTCACTCCTCTCCTCAGCAGGACAGAGGAAAGATAATATAATGAAAGACCCGTGGGTCAAGGTAAGGACAAGGAGAGATCACTCACCAATTACCATCATGGGCAAAACAGACTTGACTTGGGAAAAATTAGTTCACTTTATTACCAATCAAATCAGAGTAGAATAATGAGAATTACAACCCAAATCTTAAAACATCTTCCTCCCACCCCTGCTTTCTTCCTGGGCTTAACTTTACACCTGACTTTTCTGTCTGCTCCCTCCCAGTGGAGCAAGGGAACGGGAAATAGGGGTTGTGGTCAGTCCACCACATGGCGTTTCTGCTGCACCTTCCTCCTCAGGGGAGGACTCCTCACACTCTTCCCCTGCTTCAGTTGAGGGTCCCTCCCACGGGAGACAGCCCTCAACAGACACAGTCCTTTCTACAGGCTGCAACTCTTCACAAACTGCTCCAGCATGGGTCACTTCAGGAGCACAGTGCTCCACTGTGGGTCCCCTGCCACGAGCCTGCTTCAGCACGGGCTTCCTACAGGTTCACAGACTCTTCCAGGCATCCCCCTGCTCCAGCATGAGGTCCTCCGTGGGTTGCAGGGGCACAGATTGCCTGACGATGATCTGCACTACGGGCTGCAGGGGAATCTCTGCTCCAGTGCCTGGAACACCTCCTGCCCTCCTTCTGCACTGACCCTGGTGTCTGCAGGGCTGCTTCACTTACCTATTTTCACTTCTCTCTTTGGCTGCAGTTGCACAGTTTGCACACACATACACCCCCATACTCCCCACACTTAAATATGTCATCCCAGAGGCACTAGCACTATTGCTGATGGGATCAGCTTCGGTCAGTGCTAGGTCCATCTCAGAGCCGGCTGGCATTGGCTAGGTTGGACACAGGGGCAGCTTCTGACATGTTCTCACAGAAGCTACACCTGTAGCCTCCTGCTAACAAAACTTTCCATACAAACCAATACAAAGTCTATACTTCTACAGATTCAAAGACCTATGTGAACATTTTGGAAATAATGGATTAATTAGGCACTGGAATGGGTTGCCCAGGGAAGTTGTGAATGCTCCATCCCTGGCAGTGTTCAAGGCCAGGTTGGACAGAGCCTTGAGTGACATGGCTTAGTGTGAGGTGTACCTGCACATGGCAGGGTAGTTGGAACTAGATGATCTGAAGGTCCTTTCCAACTCTAACTATTCTATGATGAAATAATGGATGAAGCCTACATAGAAGTATCCCTCTTTTAAAGGTCTTGCAAAAAAAAGGGAGCTTAACCTGCTTTTTGGTTACAGGCATGGCAGTGCACAACAGGTTTTAACCAATATAAATGACAAGTTAATGAAGCACAGGTGGTGTGACTCAATCTGTCGCCCTCAGAAACTAAGCAACAAATGTCAGCATGTATCTAACAGCTTTGTGGGGCTTTTTACTGTAGCATTCACAAGGTGTTAGTTAGTCGCTAAAGATCACGGGTAATAATTCCAGGAAATGTTTTAAACAGTTCAGTGTACAACAGTTCCAGGAAACATACTGAGTAGAATTTATCATGCTCAGAGCATACACAATCAAAAAAAACCTTATCCTTAATGTAAAACGTGTTCTCCCTGGCCCCAAGCTAGAAAAGCACTAAAATTTGTTAAAGAGGCAAGGGTGGTAGGTAGAAGAAATAATTCAATATTAATTGTCTCAGAGTAGTTGGAAAAAAACAAAGGTACTTTTTGAAACTTTTTTCCTAAAACTCTTTTCTCAAACTCTTTTTCCAGTTCTCACACCACAGCAGCATTTGCAACCTACTTACCTTTGTGAACAATTGAGTAATTGACTGTATGTTGTGTTTTAACCTGTCAGGCGGTTAAACACTACACATCTACTTGCTCACTCCTGCAGTGGGATGAGAGAGAGAATCGGAAGGGGAAAAAAAAGTAAAAATTTCAGGTTGAAATATAGACAGTTTAATAGGATGGAAAAGGAAAATACAACAACAATATTAACATTAATAGTATTAATAATGTCAACAATAATAATAGGAGAATTAGAATATACAAACAGTTGTTGCAAAATGCAATTGCTTACCACCCACTGATCAATGCCCAATCATTTCCTGAGCAGCAATCATCCAGGTTTACACCTACTTTCTACACTGAGCACAACATTGCATGGTATGGAATATCCCTTTGGCCAGCTTTGGTCAGCTGTGCCAGCTGTGTCTTCTTCCAGCATCCTGTGCCCTCAGCCTACTCACTGGTGGGGTGATGTAAGGAGATGAGAAGGCCTTGACTTAGGATAAGCATGACTTATCAACAACTAAACATCAGTCTGTTACCAACGTTACTCTCATCCCAAATCCACATCACTGTACCAGCTAGTGGGAAGAAAATTAACTCTATCCCAGCTGAAACCGGGATGACACTATGTCAAAGAGGCAAGTCATATACAGCAAGTTATGGAGTCAAGTAAGTGTTCTCCAAACCAGGTATCACCTCTTTATCACCAAAGACATGAGTAGAGAGAGGCTAAAGATGCAGAATATGAATATCAATTCTCTTCCTTCACAGACTGAAACAGTTTCTGCTATACAGTGCCCAGACTGCTTCCCACTGTGCAGTGCCACAAATCCATGGTTCCCAATTCTTGTGAGTCTGTGGATCAGTAGCAGACCTCCAAGAAGACTGTAGCTTTACTAGTAACTTCAGCATGTTGCTCAGCAGTGGCGTGTAGCTGGGAAGGTGACTCCCAAGCTCAGCCTCACCAGCTAAGAGGTGAAGAAGAATTTGTGGCTAGGGCATTGGTGCAGGACAAGGGAAGCTCTCTGTCCAGGAAGCACAGATCTCTGCTTGTCAGCTCGTGACACAGGCTGACATGGCCTGCGGGCAGCTGGTGTAAGGCCCTGAGCTTCAAGTCTGTGAGCACAGTTCGCTCACATGGTACCATCCCTCTCTGAAAGCAGGCCCATGGAATAAGTAGGCCTGCTGCTATTCTAAGCTGCTATCTGTTATCAAACACAAAAACAAGTGGCAGGCTACAAAACTTCCATATTTGAGAGGCTGAACCAAATTCTCCTCTTACCTACACCAATCTAAACTTTGGGGATCTTCACTGAAGCTGGAGTTACCGTACGCTTACACCAGTGTAAATCAGATGAGACTTTGTTTCATTGTGTTTGATTGTAATTTCAAGCTGGTTTTAAAATCTACCAGTCTATAGGAGCCAAAGGAAGTACTTCAATTAATACAATACTGTAAAATGATCAGTGCAACTGTACACCTGCTTCTGTTTTGCCCCAGTGGAGCTCCAAATCTGAAACCTTGGAATACTGAGAAAAAGAGACTGGGCAAAACAGTTTGATCTTTAACCCAAAACTACTTCATGATGGTTCTTATAAAGAAAAAAAATAAATCAAACAATATTCTTGTTGCTATGGCATTCTGCAGCATAGGATTTGCTATAGCAACTAGTGCATTACTTCAAAAGGCATTGATCAGAATGCATGGGTTGCCATGGTTGCCATAGTGAAAACTGAGATTTTCTTTTTGCTGTGTTGATTGGTGCCTTTGATGTCAGGTGGCTAGAAATGTCCAGAGATGGGGGACACCCTACACCACATTGCTGCACGTTCCATGGTGACAAGTACAGATGGCTGTTCAGGGCCACATTTTTTGTACATGAAATGTGAAAACCTAGAGTTTTTACATTCAAAATCTTGCATGTTCCCAGGATTAAATATGTGTAACAATATTATATTTCGGTCTTTTTGCCTAACTGTTTTCCATATGCTGGGGAAGTGTTCCTACCTCAGCAGCAGTCACATTGCAACATTTGGAGCCCCCATGATGAGGAGAATAGCCCCCTGTGTAGGACAATAAGCCTGGATTTGTGTCCAGTTGTGAGTTTTGCCACAGGTCCCGTGTGTACCTGGGAAGTCTCTCAGCTCTGTGATGTCTCTGTTCCAGTCTGTCACACGAAGCAGTATCCTAGGGGTGCTGTTAGCAGTTGCAGTATAGCAAAATTTGTTAGACAGCAGAAATGAGAGAGCAGGACTTTTACAGTTGTGGGAATATATACCCAGGAGCTTCCTCCAGATGATTCTATGCTGAAACGTAGTGAGGAATTATGCACTACATGCCTAGTTTCTGCCAGAGGGTTTTCCAGATTAAATGAAACAGATACAATTCTACCAATCTGGCACTTTTCCTGAACTAACAGTTCTGGTTCGAAGAAAGGAAGAAGACTGTGAATAGGTTCATACCAGTGTTCCTTCCTCATGCTAAAGAAACAGCATTGCATTGTTGTAGCACGTAAACTCAAATAACATCAGGGACACAAAAAATTGGTGCCCATACCAGATAACTGCTATTATATTGCACTCTCTCAGGTACCTTCCGTAGCTGGTTTATTATCATTATGACCCCAAATATTCCAAGTACCCTTAAGTGCTGACTGACCTTCTCCTACAAAACTGTCATTTGACTCTAGTCGGCTATTTGGCCATATTACACCAATTATTACACACAGAAAGACTCCAAAATCTGTTTATCATGAATCATTTAGGAGTTGTACGTACTTCCACAAGAAGCCACTGAAAAAAAGCTTTTATCTATTTTCAGTTCACACATACCATGCAAAAGACATCCAACCTTCACAGTTTTTTTCAATAATCATGCCCTGGCATTTAAATAAAGAAATTTGTGCTTGCAGTTACACACTATTCTTGTAAACAGCTCAGACAAGACGAGGTACCCTCTGTACCACACATTTACCTTGCGTAAGTGATTGCAGTGTGTGGATTGACCTGAAACCACATAGGAAAACTTGCAGAACTCCCTTCGTACTATCAGTTCTCTCCTTATGCTACCTTGACCCCCATAATAAAACCACAGCAGAACACAGGCTGAGATTTCAGGTCAGGTTACATTTACCAGGTAAGTGTTATATTTTCAAGCCTCTTGCTTCCCTCTTTTCATCCTTTCTTCTTCTGACCATTCCATGACTTTACAGTAGTACAATTCACATCTTGCTTTCTGTATTGCTGCTTTTACTTTTGATCGCCTTCGTTTTGATTTCACACATCACCACAGGAGGGCTGGAATTTTTCCTTTCTCGGATCACTAGGTGGCAGAACACAATCAGTGAAAGTTCTTCCCAAGAAAACACGCAGGGATGCAAGTATGGAGCCTTTTTTATTTGTATATATATGTCCTACTTGGGGTTTTTGTTGCCCAGGATTTCAGGTGAAATACTTTTACACGTTTTTGGGTAATATAGAAGTATGATATGCTTTGTCCAAGGTGGTTTGCCTTCAAAGGGCCACTGTGGGCACTTCGAATAGCTCCGTGTTTTGGACTGTTACACAGACACCCCCAAAAATCATATTTTCGTAAAATGCTGCCTGCTGATCCCCCCAGATTTCTTATTATCATTGTAGATTGTGGTGAAAAGTGTTACTGCCCATCTGTGGTAACTTTAGTGAAAGTAGTAGAATGAATTATGGAATAAATAAAGGCTTAGATACTGCAAAAACTTGCAACAGATGGTGCTGTGAACCCTGCTATAATATCCCAGTTCTATTTAGCTGCAGGTAATGTGAGGCTAAGAGTTTCTAAAACTCATACATAGCCCAGAATAGCAATACCAGTAACAGTTTCAAGGTTTATTTTACTGAAATCTCCACCACTGGCTAAGCATGTTCTCTGCCTTGCGGCTTGCTGAACACAATAAGCCTTTTCACACACAGATATAGTTTTCCTTAATTGCCTTATAGAGGTAAGAAGGAGCAGGAAGAACCAGCTGACTACAGTAAAGAGGGTTAAGAAAAAAAGTATTAAGGGTGTCATAAATTATTTGTAGCAGCCCTAGAAAACAGTACCCTTGGAAAGGAGAGGGAAATGTATTGTGGAGAAAGCAATGACAAGACATCCTTGTCTGTTGTGACTCAAGGAAGTGGTTTGTTTCTGGAGTATCAGTTGTTGCAGTGTCTTTCAGGCACTTTATTGCCAGAGGAAAAGGAAGCATGAAGAGCCTCTTGCCTACCAGAGATAATAGAACAACTACTCAAGAACTTACATACTTACTGCTAAATATGGCAAAGTAATCCTCTTCAGTAACCTGCTTAGAGTGAGTTGGAAGAGCTTGTACAGAACTTTAAAAGCTTTTTAAAAGCAACTGTATAGATATAGTGTTCTCAAAACCTAAGTAAGGAGAGTCTGTCCATTACTTTCACTCCAACTAAGAAGTATTTCATCAAGTGCAGTGAGACAGCAGAGCACTTGCTATCTATTCTGGGCTGTTCATCTCTCAGATCTGTGACTGTATTAATGGGAACATTTGAGAAAGGCACACACAAAGGCAAGGGGCTGCAAGCACCCATACTTCAGAAACCTGAACTGGAGCCATTCACAGAACACTCCCAAAAAACACTCCTGGAGGGCTCAAAGCCAGTGTGCTGTTGAGACAGGCTCAGGTAAATTTGGTTTTCTTACATCAGCTTACCATCATATTTCCTAATATCAATCTATGAAGGCTGTTGTGTATGCTTATTGCTGGAGTTAACTAAAGCTCTTGTGGGAGGTAGGGAGGTGGGGGGGTGGTGTTGCTCTTACCAGCTTTGATAAGACTCTCTATTCTAGAACATTGCTTATAAAAGCGATGTTCTAGAAAAATTTTCACTTGGACACAAAAGGGAGAATATTCTCCAAAGACACTTTCGGCTAGTTCCAAAAGGTACATTTCTGTCCTGCAGACCTTAACTTGACTGTTTATAATGAAGAATTTGCCAAATAATGACCAAAAGGAAAAGATTAAAGTGTTGGTCTAGTTCACTGTAGTGTTTTCTCTATATTCTTTTTCTGTCCAGGGAAATGCAAGACTTTAAGTAATTGTAACTTTCAATTTCATGAAGCTTGCTGCTCAAAGTTCCATCAAAATACTAGTGCCAACTGGAAGGACTTTCTTCTCCATGTATGAGTATATTTCAATAACTAATAACTCATATTCCATGTATGAGTATATTTCAATAACTAGAAAAACTAGTAATTCCTTTTCTAATCATTGCTATTCCAATCTGTAGAGATGGTGCCCTTTGCAGTCCTTTGAGGATGCAGCAGTGCCTATAATTATACAGAAATTTTTCCTGTATTGGAAGTCACTCTCACTCCCTTCCTGCTGTTGAAACAGTCCCTAAAATAGCAATGGGAAGGTGCTTTCAGCTGCAGCCAGATTTGTTTCTCTTCTGACACAAGATCTTTGGTCTGTGCAAAAATCTCCCAAAATCCCATAGCACAGATATCAGGCAAAAGTGGCTTCTGTGCTGTACGCAGGTTCTCTTGCATATGCTTAGTTATGCGGCAAAAAATATATTTTGTATTTGACTCCCACTAAAACTGTATGGGTCGGTGGCAGACAGTGAACTGGATTCCTTCCATGCTTTATACTTTCTCAGGTAGAGCTGTGGTAGTTACTTCTGCAGAAGTCCAACCACGTAATCACTCATTAGCCATCAAAGAGAAAAGTATCCTGATTTCTGAGAATATTTGACTGAGAGTATTTGATTTTGCTGCACTAGCAGTTAAGAAAGTTTCCTGTCACATCTGAATCCAGTTAAGAAAGTTCCAGTTGAACCAGACCCGGTAGTGCTGGCCTAAGCAGAGGAGAATGATCATTCTTCCCCTTTTGGTTTATTTTGAGAAGGGTCGTTAAGGAAACTAGTTTTCTAAAGATGAAAAATCTTCCATTTTCAGATGATCTTTGCAAATACAGGCATTTCAGAGACAAGGCTGAATCATGAGGTCTTGGTACAAACGACTCAGGAACTATTCTGGCGGCATTGTGAACTATTACTGTTCTTTCTATAAAAATTATCTCATTTCAGATTCTTGGAAGAGCCTTTCGTACTCATATGCCCCAGAATAAACTGTTGCAAGAGGTATTTTTCCTGACTGTGGCAAAATAAGTCTATGTTGATGATGGCTGTATTGTTTGATTGCACCATTTCTAGCAAAACATGTTCTAAAACACAGTAGGTGTAATTCTGAGTATATTACTTCCACAGGCACTTATCTCCACTTTTGGAGACTGCATTGTACAAACAGATAGAGCAAGCATCGGGAAGCTTGTGATCCAATTTGTATGGAATAAACAGCAAAAACATGTGAAGAGATCAAGGTAACAACAGAGACAGGTGCATAGAATAGTAATCACAGTACTGCTATCAAAGATAAATTAAATGCAGTACAAATTAAGCAGCCATTAATAATGCAATATAGAGCACAATACAAATATAACCAGGCCTCTTCTCTGAAGCAAGAATATGAATGTGTTGCACTTTTATTCTACTTGTATAGTGTAGTCCTCAAATGCTGATAAAACAATACACTGCAATCAGATAATCTCTTCCTTTCACTGTTGTGCCCTACACATAATGGTCCATGGCTAGGTCTGTGTTGGTCAGCTCCATTGCTGGCCATGGACAAGAGCCAAAGTTCTCATTTGTTATCACATGGGCTTATGCATCTTTGTTTCCATCACAGACAACTGCCTCTCAGGGTGTTGGTACTTGAGTTTTATATTATTTATTTTCTAAAAAGACCATGCGTTGCTCTAGCATCACTGAGATTATTTGGGGAGAGGTTTTTTTTTCACCAGTGTTAGGACCAACCTCTTCATCAGAAGTCTAGATAGACCAGGACTGAAAATGCATGTGTCTGTATCTGCTGCTGGTAGCACCTGTAGTGCTGAACAGGGGCAACAAAGACAGACTTTTCATGTAAAGTATTTGTAAAAGGAGAGAACATGTTTGGGTTTTTTCTTTGCTTAGTTTGTGAATAGTCAGCTTGCTAACATTCAAGCGTGAAAGAATATATTGATTTTGCAATATCTTATTAAGCTCTCTGCTCTACATTGGGTCTAAGGACTGGCCCATGAGGTCTAGGTGGCTCTTCTAGGTGTGTGATGGGTCTCTGCTCGATCTCCACCACAAACAAATGTAGGTGATGTCATTAGAGCTCTTCTGACATCAGTGGCAGAAGTTATAGCGTGGCAGTTGCTGGAGCACTCCTGCACACAAATGCATAGGATGAAGTCTGTTATGATGAAGTGGTGTATTGGGTTTACATGGCAAGGTTTTGGTAGCAGGGGGCTGCAGGGTTGTCCCCTGTGAAAACAGACAAGGACTGACCCCATGTCAGACATATCTGGTTCCAGCCAGCTTTAAAACAGCAGACACATCACAGGGCATAGCTGAGCCCATCCACAATGCTGGTGGCACCTGTGTGGTAACATTTATAAGAAACGGCAAGAAACAAGGTGCGTCAGTTGTGAGAATGAGGAATTAGAAAAACATGAAAGAAACAGCCCTGCAAACGCTGAGACTGGTGGAGAAAGGGGAGGAGAGATGGTTAAATGCCAGACCAGTGATTCCCCTGCAGCCTGTGGAGAAGACTGTGGTAGACCTGCTTTTTCCACTGCAGCCCGTGGAGGACCGCACCATAATAGCTATACAACCTGCAGCGGTGCTACAACAAGTGGACATGCCTTGAAGGTAGCTGCAGCCCATGGAGAGCCCATGCAGGAACAGGATTCTGAAAGGATCTGCAGCCTGTGAAGGACTCACAGTGGAGCAATACGTCCCTGGTGTGCTGTACTCCCTAAAAGAGACTCACACTGGAGCAGTTCTTGAAGGGTTGCAGAGCAATCTTAGAGCTGCAGCTGTAATCTTTTCTGGAGGCAAAGTCGGCACAGCATCATACTGCAGGATGCTGAAGGAGCAGTATGAGCTGAAAAGGAAACTTTTTACATCTCTTTATTGTAGAAAACCCTCACTTGCATCTGCCTTTATAACAAGCAAAAACTTGCTTTACTGATTAAACATAACTAGGGCATGGCTCCCTACCTTGTTAAAGTAGAAAATGTAGGGCTTGTACTCTAACTGTGCCTTAACATAACCATACATAAAGACCCCATATTACATATATGAAGTATTACCATAGATTGTCAATGTGCAGCCAATGGGAAAGGTTCAGGCAACAAAAATGATCTGGATGCTCCAGCAGACCAAACATGAAAAAGAAAACAGTCAACAAATTCCAAGTGCTGTCTATTAAAAGAGTCATGAGCACCATAAATGACACTAATGGAAATATTACAGTATCACAGTATGTTAGAGATTGGAAGGGACCTCAAAAGATCATCTAGTCCAATCCCCCTGCCAGAGCAGGAACACCTAGATAAGGTTACACAGGAATGTGTCCAGGCGGGTTTTGAATGTCTCCAGAGAAGGAGACTCCACAACCCCCTTGGGCAGCCTGTTCCAGTGTTCCGTCACCCTCACTGAGAAGAAGTTTCTTCTCAAGTGTAAGTGGAACCTCTTGTGTTCCAGTTTGTACCCATTACTCCTTGTCCTATCATTGTTTGCCACCGAGAAGAGCCTGGCTCCATCCTCGTGACACTCCCCCTTCATATATTTATATACACTAATAAGGTCCCCCCGCAGTCTCCTCTTCTCCAAACTATAGAGACCCAGCTCCCTCAGCCTTTCCTCATAAGGGAGATGCTCCACTCCCTTAATCATCTTAGCTGCCCTGTGCTGGACTCTCTCCAGCAGGTCCCTGTCCTTCTTGAACTGAGGGGCCCAGAACTGGACACAATATTCCAGATGCGGTCTCACCAGGGCAGAGTAGAGGGGAAGGAGGACCTCTCTCGACCTACTGACCACCCCCCTTCTAATACACCCCAGGATGCCATTGGCCTTCTTGGCCACAAGGGCACAGTGTTGGCTCATGGTCATCCTGCCATCCACTAGGACCCGAAGGCCCTTCTCCCCTACACTACTCTCTAACAGGTCGTTCCCCAACCTATACTGGAACCTGGGGTTGTTCCTGCCCAGATGCAGGACTCTACACTTTCCCTTGTTATATTTCATCAAGTTATTCCCTGCCCAACTCTCCAGCCTGTCCAGGTCCCGCTGGATGGCAGCACAGCCTTCTGGCGTGTCAGCCACTCCTCCCAGCTTAGTGTCATCAGCAGACTTGCTGACAGTACACTCAATTCCCTCATCTAAATCATTGATGAATATATTAAATAATACTGGTCCCAGTACTGACCCTTGAGGCACTCCACTAGATACAGGCCTCCAACTAGACTCCGCCCCATAGACTACAACTCTCTGGCTTCTCTCCTTCAACCAGTTCGCGGTCCACCTCACTACCTGATCATCCAGACCACACTTCCTCAGTTTAGCTATGAGGATGCTGTGGGAGACTGTGTCAAATGCTTTGCTGAAGTCAAGGTAGACCACATCCACCCCTCTGCCATCATCCATCCACCGTGTTATTTCCTCATAAAAGGCTATGAGGTTGGTCAAGCATGACTTCCCCTTGCTAAAGCCATGTTGACTGCCCCTCATAACCCTCTTATCCTTGACATGCCTTAAGATGGCATCAAGGATAAGGTGCTCCATCACTTTCCCAGGGATGGAGGTGAGGCTGACCGGTCTATAGTTACCCGGGTCCTCCTTCTTGCCCTTTTTGAAGACTGGAGTGACATTTGCTTTCCTCCAGTCCTCAGGCACCTCTCCCATTTCCCAAGACTTGGTAAAGATGATGGAGAGTGGTCTAGCAATACCACAACACTGTTTGACACTGAAACACAAAGACACATCATGGAGCAGAAAAAAGGGTTGTGTTGCTGTTGCAGTTAACAAAGATAAAGCTGCTATGTATTTCCAGCAATAAGCATGAGGCTTTCTTATTTCGGATAGAACTCTATTTTTTTTTTCTGATTATTGCTCATGCTGGAAGACTGCTGTGTTGACTTTCAGATGTTCATCCCTCTTAGAAGTAACATATATTTTTGCTAACCCACTGAATGATAACTAATGTAGGTGGGTATCTTGTGCTTGAATTTGTAAGAGTGAAATGGTATGCTTATTATGTTCTAGGAACAATATGAGGTAAAAGCAAGCTTTATCTGGCAGACACTCTAGTGGTGATAAAGTGAGAATGTTGTAATTAAATTGCAATCCCTACATTTAAAGGCCTTACTTAACGAAAAAAGTGAATGTAATATTCACCTTCCAAAGCAATCTGTTATATAAAAAATAATCGGGAATAGTTGATGTCAAAGTGGTCTGCTATAATACAGTGCTGCAATACAGTCAAATGCTTGGTGTTCCATCACTTTCCCAGGGATGGAGGTGAGGCTGACCGGTCTATAGTTACCCGGGTCCTCCTTCTTGCCCTTTTCGAAGACTGGAGTGACATTTGCTTTCCTCCAGTCCTCAGGCACCTCTCCCGTTTCCCAAGACTTGGTAAAGATGATGGAGAGTGGTCTAGCAATGACTTCCGCCAGTTCCCTCAGCACCCGCGGGTGCATCCCATCTGGACCCATGGATTTATGGATGTCCAGATTGCTCAGCTGGTCTCTAACCCATTCCTCATCGACTAAGGCAAACTGCTCCATTGACCTGACTTCATCTGAGGTCTCAGGAGTACAGGGCTCTTCAGGACTGCCTCCAGCAGAGTAGACAGAGACAAAGAAGGCATTCAATAACTCTGCCATCTCTGTATCTTCTGTCACCAAGGCACCCATCCCATTCACCAGTGGGCCTACATTGCCTCTGGTGTTAGTTTTATCAGCCATGTATTTGAAAAAGCTCTTTCTGCTGTCCTTGACCCCTCTCGCCAGATTTAATTCTAAGGAGGCCTTAGCCATCCTAGCTGCCTTCCTACATCCTCTAGCAGCAGCCTTATATTCCTCCCAAGTGGCCAGCCCCTCCTTCCATGACCTGTAAACTCTGCTCTTCCACTTGAGCATACCCAGCAGTTCCTTATTTAGCCACGCAGGTCTCTTGGCCCTCTTCCTTGACTTCCTACATGTCGGGATGCTCTGCTTTTGAGCTCGCAATAAGCAATTCTTGAATGCCAATCAACTATCATGGGCCCCTTTACCTTCAAGCAGCCTTGCCCATGGGATTTCCCCTAGCAATTGCTTGAAAAGGCCAAAGTTTGCCCTGCTAAAGTCCAGGGTTGCAATTCTACTTGCTATTCTACTGGTCCTACCACACAAGATCCTGAATTCCACCATCTCATGGTCGCTGCAACCAAGGCAGCCCTCAACCTTTACTGCTTCTACCAGCCCCTCCTTGTTAGTGAGGATGAGATCCAGCAGCGCTCCTCTCCTGGTTGGCTCATCCACCATTTGGATGAGGAAGTTATCATCCATACACTGGAGGAACCTCCTGGACTGTGGCTGGGTTGCTGAGTAGTCCTTCCAGCAAACATCAGGGAAGTTAAAATCCCCCATGACGACCACAGCCTGTGACTGTGAGGCCGCTCTCAGCTGCTTATAGGCCTCCAACTTCCTCACCCTGATCTGGTGGCCTGTAACAGACACCCACAACAGTATCGCCCCTGCCAGCCTGCCCCTTAATTCTCACCCACAGACTCTCAACTCGCTCGTCCTCTGTCCCTGGACAGAGCTCAGTACATTGTAGCTGCTCTCGCACATAAAGAGCAACCCCACCACCCCGCCTGGCTGGCCTGTCTTTCCTGAAAAGGACATAGCCCTCCATGACTATATTCCAGTCATGCGAGCTGTCCCACCATGTCTCTGTAATTGCTACCAGATCATGATCTCCTGACTTAACACAGGTCTCCAACTCCTCCTGCTTAATTCCCATGCTGCATGCATTGGTGTATAGGCATTTCAAGGAGGGAGCTGAGCTCACCGGTTTCACCCTAGGATTATAGGAGGCCTCCCAGTCTTCATCAATCCTAGAGTGCTGCCCCACTGGGGCAAGCCCAGTTACAACCCCATCCCCCTTCGAATCTAGTTTAAAGCTCTCCAAATGAGCCCTGCTAATTCATGCCCCAGCATCCTTTTGCCTCTGTGAGTTAAACCTTTCCCATGTGCCATCATCCGGACTGGAGCCTTATAAACCCAGCTGTTATCAAAGAACCTAAAGCCCTGCCTAAAGCACCAGTCTCGTAGCCAATTGTTTACGGACTGAATTTTCCCATCCAGTCCCACATCATCACTGGAAGTTGGAAGAAGTGAGGAGAAGATCACTTGAGCCCCAGACTCTTTCACCACCCGCCCCAAGGCCCTGTAGTCTTTCTTCATCCCTCTCAGACTGCGGGAAGCAGCTTCCCCCCCACCTATCTGGAAGACCAGCAGCGGGTAGTTATATTACTGGCCTATCACCTTACGCAAAGCCTCTGTCTAGTTACAAATACAAAACAACCCTATTGTTTAACAGAAAATGAGCTACATGAACCACTCTGAGCCTTCTAGCTAATGTAATCATAATCTATGTTATTTTTCTCATTCTTCTTATACGAACCGTTAGATCAAGGATTTTCATTATTTTTCATTTCAGCTACTTCAGTTACAATGTGTTCTAGAGTAGCTAAAATCTCTTGTGAAATTCTGGAGAAGGACGAGAACACCTGCAGATGCAGGCTTTGTTTCCATTCCTGAAGCTATTTCTACAGAGCTCATCAGTGTCAGCACCTGGGCTGTTGTGTGCTTCCACCCTCATGAGGGCTGGGTGCACCAATAATAGAGGTGACCAAGCCTGGAGCTGCCATGATGCTACGGAAAGTGCCAGACGAGCTGGGGTTTGGGGACAGTTTTTCAAGCATATCACACAGTTTTCACACGCACACTTTTCACACCAAGCTCTTTGCATCCTGGCACATGTGGCCAAGATGGTCAGAGAGGTCAGACTCCAGAGTCTTGTACATCTTAAGAATTTGCTTCTTCTGTGATGTGGAAATGGGATGTGAGACCCTTCAAAACTGACTATGTACAGACTATGTCCTCTGGGAAGCTTTTCAGAACATCCTCTCCATAGTGCTAAGGCTGTGAGCTGTGATGCGCTGTGCTGTCAGTCAGGGGGTTTTTTCAAATGAGGAACATCCCCTGGGGTGAAAACTCCATGTGACTGTTTTCTGCCTCTCATCCATCAGGAGTAGAGGATCTTCAAAGCAGCACTGCCTGCTCCTCTGGATTTCAGGTCTAGGCAAGGACAAGGTAGGAAATCACCAAATTTCTGATGGGAATGTAGAGCTTCCCTGTGTTAAAGTATTTATTAGTATTAGATACTCTCTAGAGACAACTGCTACAAGTGAGGAAAAGGCGTGTAATTTCCAGGCTGAAGGATCCTAACCACTGACACCTCATATGTATGTTTTTAAGCTGTTTCTTGTCATTTACTACAGAAACCTGAAAAATCTCCCCCATGTGTTTGCACTGTGACATCGTAATGATCCATATGGCATCAGTGACATCCTGACATCTGTTGTGGCATATGTTGTGAAAATGTAGGAGCCACACTAAGCCCCTAATGAGTAAGAGGTAGGAAAGATGTGAAAGAATGTGCTTCTCCAGGCATGACGAATGCCTTCTCCTGCTTGAGTGTTCTGCATTTCTGGCAGATGTTTCCTAAGTCTGTGTGTCTTTTTGAGATTTTCAAACCTCTTTTCTGCCTTTCTGCTTCTCTGATCCTTTTGTGAAGGAGCTTGCCAAGGGGGTTATCGTGGCTCCCCACAGCATGGGTTGGTGGTTGGTGGTCTTGTTCCTCTTGCCAGCGCCCGTGGGATGAGGATTCCTCTCTTCCTCTGATACTTTCCCATTCTCTTCACTGTACTTCCCTGTGTTTCCCTGTCCCTCTTTTTCAAGGCCTGTGTGTGTTGCTCTCTCCCAGGTGGTTGCTTTCCCTTTGGGGGACAGAAAGGAGGGATAGGGGTGCAGCAAGGAGGGAGGCAGTGTAGGCTAAGGGGCAGTGGTATGCATGGTGTCCGGTGGGATGGAGCGAGGGCTTTGTCCACATACATAGAGTGCCAAAATTCAAAGCTGTCTTTGCAAAACACTTCCCACAAGCTGAAGACTGTCATACAGCAAAAAGGATTTTCAGTACCATCTCTTCTGGGTGAATGCAGAGGTGCCTACAGCTTCTTACCAGCCCATAGGTAGAAGCTGAAAACACTTCAGAAAGCCGGGAAAGTGGAGCTGAAATACACTATAAAAACCAGTAGGAAATGAAAACCTTTGTGTGCTGCCAGCACAATTTCCATGTGACTATTATTTCTTGAAACAGGCTTTTCAAACACACTTTGTTTTTCTGTGTGGGCTGAGACTGAATTCTCTTTTTTGTTGATGTTTTGTGTTTCGACTTCCTAACATTGAGAAATAAATGTATGTCACACATCTAGCATATAACAGGTCCATTGTTCATTGACAAATTCAGTTTAAAGGTATATTTTTTCATGAGGCAAAAAGAAACAAAATTTGCATTTTAAAATTAGCTTTTAGGCAATATTTTAACAATAGACAAGTCCAGAAAATGTATAATTCACATCAATGTTGAAAGTTTGACTGCTCCATCTATCATTGTGAATATCTCATAGATGTATATAATTAATTTTGTTGCCTGATGTTTTCCCCAGCCCTTGTGCTGTCTGTATTCCAAAACATTCTTTTTTTACATGAAAAACAGAGAGATGACTGGGAATGTTTTTTGGACATGGAGTTAATTTTTCCTCTGTCAGCTTTTTATGCTTACTTTCTTTTGTCTTCAACAACATCTTTTCATGCAGCTAAATGTCACCTTAGAAAAACTTGTGACTAGTTTGCATCCATAGGCCAGTCGTTCCGGGAGTGACCTCACTCTGTGCTTCCTGTTATTTCATTGTCAGCTTTCCATGCTTGGGTTTTCAAAGCATCAGAGAATTAATGAACACAACCTTTGAGAAAAGGTGATAGAATATTAAGTGCAGTCACCTTAAATCAAGTAGGTTTCCTGCAGTAATCATTCTTGAACCAAAAGAGACCTATTACTGAACACACCCTTCACTAGAAATCCCTCAGCTTCAATATGACAACTACATAGTCATTCCAACTTTGCCTACACTTTCACAGAGACATACTTGCTCCATCGTCACCTGGTCTCTGGTTGACTAAAAATTCATCTTCATGCTCTTCACACTCAGAGAATAATGGGAAATTTGTCTGCTTTAGAAACCCCTATCACTTTTGCTCCTCTTCCTTAGTTTCAAGCTGGTTTTGTTCCACTCGGGTCCCACTGGCTTAGCTGTGTGATGTTTCTGTGGTTCCCTGGTTTTAAAATAACTTTTCTAAGCCTATTAGCTATCCTGCTTTCTATTTTCTAGTCCCTTCTCACAAAACTATTTGGCCATTCGGCTTTTGGGACTAACCAGCCACATTTATCCCTTGCTTCTGGGCTTTCCTCAGCTTGCCACTCTTTTTCAGTCTTAAATCCGGAACACCTTTGAATAGGAAGCACCTGTAAATATATAATTAAATGCCCACAAATCTGATGATTTATCTGCCCCTCTGCTGATAAAGGGGGGCTCAGACCATGGTGAGCATTAGGGAGTTTTCCAGTCACAGCAACTTAGATCCTGTTTCAAAGGCAAGCAGAGTCAGAGGAAGTCGCACTGATTTTGGAGAGCCTTTGCGTTAGATGGTACATGAGCTGTGATGTGTTGTTATAAGATGATGAAGATGATCTGTATACATAAAACATTTATTAAGTTACCTGTCATTTTATAACTGCAAGCACATGAATGGGAAAAGTGTAATGTACACAGTTTCTCAAGATGATATTATCAGGCAAAACTGGAAAGAACAGATATACATGTAGCAGATACAGTGTAGGCTTAGACATTTGACACAGTCTTTCCAAAGTCATTCTGAAGTGAGATTTGAAACGCAAGCAGAAAATACACTTTTATATGGGACTGAACAACTAATATATTTTGTTGATTGCTCTACCTCTAAATTAATTTATAAAAACTTTGGTTTTCCTATTTTTCCCTGGACAAACTTAGAGAACGACATCAATATCTGAAGAACAAATGTTTCCAGGCTTAAGTAAAGAGCCCTCTCTTTTAGGTTTTCTAAATGCAATTTTTCAGAGACTGATTAAATTTCATTAGAAGAGAAAACTCATTCCTTGGAACTGTAGCAGTTCCAAGTAAAGTTCCAACTGTAGCAAAAGTATATTGAGGAGTTGATGACATGATAACCACAAGAGTGACTTTCAAGTGGCTCAGCACACTATGAAATCCTGATAGACTCTATACGTGTTGCTAGCCTTGTTGGCAGTGCAGTTCCTGGAGTGGCAGCTTTTGTCATGCTTTAAGAAGAAATACTTTTCCTCTAATATGAGCTGTAGATGTAATTCCCACAAGCCAATTTAGTCATGTTACTGTAGTTTGCATTTGGCATTTCTGCTTTTATTTTTAATTGTTTGCCAAGGAACCTGGCCTATCTGCTCTTGTTTAGGCAAGGATCAGAAAACTATCGTAATATCCATGGTGCTTTTCACTGTATTAAAAACATATGAACTGAATGTTCCTTCCAGAACCATTGGTAAAAAGAAAGTTAATAATATTGACACAAAGAATTTCCTTCAGGCATCAGAGCTCTGAGATGCAGTAGTGTCCGTTTCACATCTGCCAGTACAGGTTGACCTCATTGCAATGGCCACATTTGCAAGGTTTTCTTCAGACTCGTAAGTGTTACATGAGTCTTCTGCAAGCTCTGGGTTAAGTTGCTACCTATCAGATAGTCTCAAATATTTAGAAAAATAGCAAACAGCTATGGGTAATATTAAAAGAAAAACCGTATGAGAAGTTTGTGAAACATACAAATACTTGCCACTTGGACACCTTAATTTTGCTCCTCTCGTGATAACTGATGGGGGAGGTTGGGGGGAAAATGACAACAACTGGGATGAGTGCTATTCAGCTTTATATCTTACCAAGAGGGAAGAATATGGGAGGGTGTAGGGAGAAGGGAAACCCATGTGAGCTGCAACATAAGGAAAGGAGTAAAGTTAGAATCAGAGGATGGGGAAACAAATACAAACAGAAGACAGAGGTGGGGAGTCAAGAAAGAGAGAACAGTAAGAGTGAGAAACGAAGAGGATAAAAGAAATTAACAGAGTGAAAATAAGCAGGGAGTGAGAATGAAGAAAGAAAGAGGTAACTGGAAGAAATAGTGGTTGGAGTGACAAAAAGGTTGAAGAATGAGTAAGAGCATTAAGTTGATAGAATGATGAAGTGGCAATAATTATCAGAGAATAAACTATAAAATAATTAAAAATGCCAGGAAAATAAATGCAAACTCCAATTACAATTTTTTTTTTTTTTTTCCCTATGCATTAATCCCCCTGCTGTGGTCACAGTTCCCTGTGAGTTAAAAAAAATGACAAAAGCATCAGACCAGATGGTCCACATTATGAGAACCTTGGGCCAGCTCTGCCTTACACAAAGTGGGAGGAAAATCTTTCATCTCTTGCTATGAGCAACTCATAGATCCGGTTCTCAGTCCTTGTGAGAAGGCCAGAAAGAGCTGCTTGTCTCAGGGTGCTGGAGAGATCTTTCTAAATGGGTAATTAGGAAATACAGTGAAAGGATTCAGTCTGGATACCCTGCCCTTCAGTTAGGGGTGAGTTTGGTTCAGATCAGTTAAAGCATTTCTTTGGCATACTTCAACAATCTGCTAAAACTGCTCCTGTAACCACATTGTATTTTGTACATTAATGAAAAAAATTGATCTTGCATTTTGAACAGGCTATTTTGATAATTCTGAAAATTTTCCAAACATTTTTCAAGATCGCAATTTCCTTGAAATGAATGCTTTCCTAGCAACAATTTTTGTTTTGAGAAATTAGCATGTTATGGAAGAAAAAGGGTGCTTTGACTAATTCCTGGCTCTCTGTGTTGGAGGAACAATACTTCCTTTAAAAATCTAACGTTATTTCCAATGTGATTTGTTGATATAGATGTAGAAGCTTATTATCACTGTTTAAAAGCTACGGCATTGTAATTAAATTATTTTTGTACTGCATGAGTAACGAACCTTCTTACTTTCTATGATTAATACAAGAAAGCCATAACTAAGTTTATTAATAATCAAATAATCTGCATTAACAAAGATTATCCAATTGTGATTTTCAGTAATGAGAAATTTAAGATTTAGGCTCTTTGGAAATGCCTTTACAGATAGGTGAATGACGCTGGATGTGTGCAGTCTCAACCAGAATTGCTCCAAACATCTTGGCCCATCACCACATTCAAAGACCAAGCTGAATGTTGCACAGAAAATGGACCTCAAAGGTTCTTTAAAGACTTTATAGAATTTACATGGGAAACCGTCCAAACCAGATGTTTTTCCATTATTTAGTGAGTTAATGGCATCCTCAAGTAATGCTTTTTTTAAGATGTCCCTTTGTGTATGTAGGCATCTGGAGCATTTGGAGGCTGTTAAGGAGTCCATTAATTTCTTTTACGTACATCAGAATAGTCATTTTCTGAGAATATATCATCACAGACCTGCTTACAGGCTTTATCTTTTTGTTTGCTTAAAGTTATTCATCCTTATCTTGAATGTAAATGGAACTTAGTTGATTATTGCCACTTCATTTTCTAGGCATATATTCCAGATATTTTTCCATGCCTATTCTCCATTTTCCAGTGTTGTTCTCTTAAACACAAATGTAAGACATACTTTGCATTGGGACTGGAGATCATTTTTGTCTGTAAAAGCTGTAAAATGGAAAATTCACAATAATGTGCCCTGAAGTTTGATTTTTGACAGATCAGAATTTGAGCTGGGTCAATAACAGTTGTCACTTTTATAACAACTTGTATTTCAGGAACTAAAAGCACTTAAAAAAAAAAGAAAAAAATATCAGAGCCTGAAAAAGCCGTGTAAAGTTTAAGTAATCCTCTGGTGTGCTATTTTTCCCACTTGCAGGGCTACACAAACACAATACTTTGGCACAGAAAGTACCACTGACAGCTTCTCTGACTTTGGCTGCAGTACCAATGGCAGCAGAAGATGCTGAAATGATTGTCCATAGTCTCTGCACAGCACCTAAGAAGAGAACTGAAAAGGTTCATTGGTGGGACTTACAGGGAGAAGAGATTGCCAGTATCAGATGCAGGAGCTCAGGGTTTTGTATCAACAGAGTAAGGGAAAGCAGTTGCAGGAAAAAAGCCTGCCATTTGTTAGAATGACATTATTACTACAAAATCCTTTAATTAAACCTTCCTCATTATGTCTGTAGTGTACCAACACAATATCTATGCTGTTTGCTGATCCCCAGCCTCTTTCCCTTATTTTCTTTAGCTGAAACTTCAAGTTATTTGATAATGTATGGCAAATGAAAGGAAGCAAATGGCCTTGTGAACGGGAGTGATTATGTCTTGAAACAGGTATACTGGTGACAGCTTAGTTCCGTTTTGCTTTTGAACATTCATGTTTGCTAAGCTGAAGTGGTGATTAGGTTTAGGAAATTCACACTTTTGCACTCAAAATTTTTGGTTGACCCTAAAACAAACCATCCTTTAACTTCTGTAGCAGAGGTTTCTTGGGCGGTAATTTCTGCACCCCTTATGCTGCACTCATTTTTTCCTGGTGAGCTTACTTGCTTTTAGCACTCACCTGCTCCTCCAGAGAAGCTGCAGAATGCCCATCAAACAGATCAAAGAGCATATCTCCCATTGTTTCCTGAGGTCCCATTGTTTATGCACTCATTTGCTTTCTGCTCTCTCACATACTACTCTAAACAGCCTACAGTACCAATATGGACATTGTTCATGCTGCATTATGAGAACTGTAAGACTGATAACTTGTCCTTTTTGTATGTGTCCATTTGTCAAACAAGGGGAGCATTCTGACTGACACATAAACATTGTTAAGCAATCATGTTTCAGGGGCAGTTCTATATGATAAACTAGCAAACTGAGGTGGGAATGAGAAATACAGGGATTATTAAACAAACAGCATTCCTTCCTCCAAAGAGCAAGTTGCCCTTTTAAAATACTCCACTGCTCAGGAAAATTCCAGCTTTTGATCAATTTCATCCAGTGAAATCCATTTAAAAACAAGCTGGGCAAGCTGCTCTGAATTTTGTGGCTGTCTATTCCAAATGGTCAACTGCCAGCAGTTTTGCTGAGAGTGAGAGCCATTTGATATTCCAGCACAGAAGAAAGCAGGACACAGGGAATCAGAGAACCTAATGGCATTTAGAGCACAGCCTGTATTTTATGTGCAGTTTGAGAGACAGCACAAGTTCTACTAAAACATGATTTTGTTGGTAACCAGCTGTTGTTCAATAGGCTCCTTTTAAGCTCTAAACATGTAAAAGATGTGCTTATTATTTACAACTTGTTAAATACAGGCTTGAACAGCTCCAATGAGTCAAACATTTCTTCAATATAGGAGTAAAAGAGAAAGACCTTACAGAACTTTCTGATGAGGGACTACAACATTCTGGAATACTTTGTGCTGTGTGTTAGCCCTGTGTTTGCACTTTTCCCAGTGTCAGACTTAAACACAATGTGCTAAGAATGCTTTGCATTTATTGACTTAGATGCACTTTCCAAGCTGACTTCTCTTTGCCCGAATAGTAGCAAAACTTCCCATCAGATGGTGTCCCTGTACGTATGTTTACTATAATGTGTAACTGGGCATTTACTACACAATTGACATAAATCATAGAATCATAGAACAGTTAGGGTTGGAAAGGACCTTAAGATCATCTAGTTCCAACCCCCCTGCCATGGGCAGGGACACCTCACACTAAACCATGTCACCCAATGCCTCATCCAACCTGGCCTTGAACACCGCCAATGATGGAGCATTCACAACCTCCCTGGGCAACCCATTCCAGTGCCTCACCACCCTCTCAGTAAAGAATTTCTTCCTTATATCCAATCTAAACTTCCCCTGTTTAAGTTTGAACCCGTTACCCCTTGTCCTGTCACTACAGTCCCTGATGAAGAGTCCCTATTCACCAGCTAAAAGCTTGCCCAGACTCAAGCTGTGGCTAGTTTACTATCTAGGCTACGTGCTAAATCCTGAAGCAGGTTTTGGGCTCAGCTTCTTAAGCCATTCATTCTGTAGTGAGGGTGCAGCTGACGTCAGTCAGCTTTAGGTATGTAGGTCTCCAGTGACTCCCATTTCATACCCAAGGAAGAAACATGTTCTTTTATGAATCAGCATGGAGGAATCACAGAACCTCAGGGTTTACTAAGGCATCAGGATACATCTGCCTTCACTTCTGGGTAACAAACACCAGCTACTAATGTGCCAGCAAGGGCACATTGGCAGGCTGACCTGCATAGACAAACTGAAGTAGAAAAAAATCTGGCTTGTCTTTGCAGTTAGGACACTCCACTCAACATTTAAGTCTAGAGTTCCCAAGCCTGTTGTCAGGTTAGGACCCCCCCCACATCTCTGTGTAACAGCAGAGAGCTCTCAGTCCTTCCCATTGTCTGAGGAAACAGCCAGAGTCAAGTACCTTGACTTCCCTGCAGTCACAACTTGAAAATTGTTTCAATTAAAATGATTAAAGCCTTTGAAAACAACATGACATGCTTGTGCAGTCATATCACAAGTATTTATGAACAAAACTTGACAATTTCTGGATAATTACAGGAAAAAGCAGGATTTAAATACGATCGCTCAATGTGAGTAGCATCAGTTTGAAGTTTATATTTCTCATAACTTATGCTGTTAGTAGTGCACTCAGCTCAGTAATAACAGAGAAATTTCAGCCTTTTAATATTATATATTAATGTATTTCTATGAATAATATAATGTGGGTTAACGCGGGTAGGCAGCTCATTCACTTTCCCCCTTCGCCCCCAGTGGGACAGGAGAAGAGCAAAGAAAGAGTAAAAGCAAAACACCTTGTGAGTCCAGATAAAAATTGTTCAGTGTGTGAAGGAGAAATGGAAGAAGAAAGAAAGAAAATGAAGCAAAACAAGTGATGCAAAAGCTACCATTCGCTGCATCCCATGAGTAGACTGATGCCCAGCCAGTTCCCAGACAAAACATGGCAAACCTCCCTAAGCTCCCTTCTGTCTGTTTTGTTGTTGAGTATGATGTCATATGATGTGGAATATTTCTTTGGTTAGTTCAGCTCATCTGTCTGGTTGTGTCCGCTTACCAACCACTTGCGCACCCCCAGCCTCCTCACTGGAATAGCAGAGCTAAATACAGAGTAGGTTTGGATGTTGTGCAAGCACTGTTCAGCAGTAGCTAAAATGCTGGTGTGCTGTCAGCATTGTTTTGGCTACATATCTAAAACACAGCACCCTAAGAACTGCTATAAGAAAATTAACTCCATCCCAACCAGACTCAGTATTTTTGGTTTTGTTTATGGTCTCCAGCATGTATTTCCTTGGCTGGGTTTCCACAGCTAGAGCCACAGCCCGTATTTGAAGGCAGATACCACCATCCTTGCCATGACTAGAGGGACAGGTAGCAGTATAATCCTGGTACAAGATCTACTTCAGTACCTACAAGACCAAGCCCTTGCATAGTAAAATGCATGCCCTGCTTGCTTAGGGTTGCTAACAGTACTACAAAGGGTGAGGGGTAAGAATGCTCCGGATGAAACTCAGACAGTCCTTCTCAGCTCAAAAAAATGTGAAATGTGCTTTCTGCTGCTAAAGGGCTCCTCCAGATTCAGAAAGTACCATGTCATTCCTTGGAGGAGGTAGACTCTGACTTAACGCAGGCTTTGCTTAACAGTCCCTAAATAAGCTCTGGGCTGTAAATACATATATTTTCTTTTTAACCTAGTGTCTTTTTTGAGATGGTCCCGAGCTGCCAATGTCAGCACAGCTTACCAGTGTCACCTTTACAGCTGCTTTCCAAGCAAGACAAAATACAGAGAAGAACACAGTGTGTTAGTGGAAGTCCATGCTGAAATGAGGTAACACTCTCTCATAGGAGCCAAGTGGGTGAGTATGGTAACAAGAAAGGGCCATGGTGACAAGGATTCTTGAGGTGCTGTGTAAAGGCATTCAAGGATGGGGATTTCTGTGTCAAGGCACTAACCTGCATCCTCATTGTAATGTTTATCTAATTTTGCTTTATTTTATTTTTATAGAAAATTTTTGTGGTGGGGAAAAAATCTGAGGAGTTTTTGAAATGAAGTCTGAACTTACAGATAATGAAATGGCACTAATAATAAAACCTGTCCAGAAAAGCTCTAGAAACGAGTGCTGCAGTAATGAATAATAATAGTAATAATAATTACAGTTCAAGAACTTTTGACTATATACATCTTAAACAATAATCTGATTTTGTGTCAGTGCGGGTTACCAGGACATAAATCTTTAAGAGGCTGGCACAATTTTCTATTTGAATTATTTTATTTGTGCACATATGTTGTGCTGAAAGAGCTAGACATCAACAAAGGGAAAAAGCAAATATGGCCCAGCTTAAATGTGGGGGTTAGATTCACTTAAGTAACTCCTGGGCTTCAATTATTCATTTGACTGCTAGGCAGGTGCTTGTAGGTACTTCTGGGTTCGGTTTCTCTTCTTAATAAGTGCACAAACATGTTAAAGGCAGAAAGGAGAGGATAATTTCAATGTTTCTGTTAATTTAAAAGCCAACTATGGATGGCAGGGGGAAAAAGGAAGTTTGATTTCCCCAGTGCATATTAATGAACACAAATCACACAAGATCAGACTATTAAATGCCATATAAAGTGGCCATACTTCATACTTATGAACATCATTGGTTGTTAGTACAATACAAAGCATGTTTTCTGAAAGCAAGTATTAGGGTAATAAGGATGTTAAATTTTGCAAAACAAATTACTAACATTAATCATGTCAAATGTACAAGTGGTTTCAGGTGTAGGAAATTACAATGGGGTCTGGGGCTTTAAAATGGTAGAGGGACTTAGCCACAAATCTTCCATTAATTTCAAAGATACCAACTGGCCAGGTGCCTTGGTTAACTTTAGGAAAATGTTGTCTTTTTAAAACCAAAGCACAAAAATAATGAATATTTGGTCTTGGATTAGTTTTTCTTGTAAATGTTTCAAGTCAGCAAGAAGAGACGTTAGTGCCTAACATTCTGTTCAACTACTTTGCTTCTCCCCAGTTGCCTTTTCTTATTTATGCTAATAAACATAATACTCATAATAGCTTTTTAAGCATTATTATGTTCCTAAGAATCAAAGCGAGGCCTGTGTGAGTTTACTTAGCAAGACCCTTTTTATCTGAGAACACATGTACATGCTGCTTAATTGTGAAACACAGCTACTGAAAAAAAGATGCATCAAACAAACAAATAATGGGCTGAAATGGTCTATAAACTCTGCTTAGTCTAAATTAGCAACAATAGTGTGTTGTGGTTTTGTCTTCAATTGCATATATTAACAGCTACACATGCAAAACAAATTCCCTTTGTGGAGACTGAATTATGTAAATGTAATTTATAGAGTTAATTTGAACTTGTAAATTTAATCCATTCAAACATAAAAAGGTTTTCGTGCACTGAATATTTCTAGGGTGGTTTAATACGCTTAAAATAAATATTGAGCAGCTGACAGAAAAACATGCCCTCCATATCACAAAAGCTGCTTTATAACAGTATTTTAACTGCCTAATTAATATTTACTACCCAGGGACTAAACTTCTAAGTAAATTTTCTTTCTAAAACATTCATTGTGCAATCTATACAGGTGGCAGGTATTGATGGGAATAGCTTGCAAACAGGCAAGGCAAAAGCACATTGTAAATGCTGCTCTAATAAAAAATACTAGCTATGAAGTAATAGCAGTTGATACAAGAGAGATATCAAGTTTCAGGTCTTTGGCATATGAAGTGCATTTTCTACAAGCTCCCAAGTTCCCTGGCACTACAGATAGTATAACTTCCAAAAAAACATTTTGTTTGAAATTATTTACGCTAGTAATACACCATCCAATGCTTGCTCGCTGAAAGTGAAATGCAGCGAGGCTCAGCCCCAAAGACTGAGGTGAAGTTGCCACATTGTAGATGCTGTGCTACCCTGTACTTGTTTCTTTCTTCAACCATTAGCTATTTCAGCTTTTGAGCTGATCAGTATCTCAGAACATGTTAAGCTTTACCTGATGAAACTATCTGATCTTTCCTTTTAGTTCTAAAATTCAAAAAAGATATTTGACTTTGTGAAATTAGGTAAATCTCCCAAATGAAAATGTTTGCAATTTTTCCCTCGGTAAACAAGCAAGAGAAAAGAAAGAAAGAAAAATGTCTCTGTGACTTTTCTGTGCTTTCTCTCTCTGAAGTGCATCTGCATGTGTCTGTCTCAGGGATTATAATTTGCTCTTTTACAGTCAGTTGCCTTGCCTTGCTTCAGCAAAATCCTTCTTGTCCTCAGTAATGGATTAGTTTCTATTTAGACTACAAACAAAATCTTGTGTTGTTTTTCTGAGCATTATCTGTATTAAGAACTGTGGTTTGCAACTTCATCATCGTGCACAGCTAATAGCTAAATAACATTGAACCTTACTGTGTGTCCAGCTAACTGGATGCAAGTCTGAGGAAATCAAACATTCTACCCATGAGATCCAGGCTTGATGGGCTTCAACAAAGCTGCTGGTGGGAGGACTGCTGAAACCTATTGAGAGTTTTTTTAATATTGAATATGGTGGGTCTGCTCATAAAGTAAACTAATTGATATTAAATAGAGGTTCTGCCATGACCACTGAAAAAAAGAAAAATGCTAAGAGAGAGAGTGTTGTGGTGCTGTAGAGGTAGAAGGTCTGTTAGGTGTTTGACCACTGGGCATTAGTGCATATTGATGGCAGGGCTTGAAGAGGAGGAAGTGATGCTTTGGAAACTCCTGACCCAAAGGAGCAGTGTCCCTGGAGTCTAAGTAGTTACCTATATACAGTATATTCAGCCAAATGTGAATTAATTTATATTTCAAATACAAACAAAGGCAGGTGTACGTGATGAGTTAATCTGAAGGTACAATCATTCATAGACTCTAAATTTCTTTCCTTTACAAAGAATGACAACAATTACCTGCGGGTGATCGTAGTGCGCTTGTGGCACATTAGCAGCATCATTTGCATGTGCTTATGCCAGGAGGCACTAAGTTGTTTTTTCTATATTACGATGTTTAAAGATAGAATCATAGAATCATCGAATACCAGGTTGGAAGGGACCTCAAGGATCATTTCAAGAATCAACTGTATCCTGGGCTGCATCAAAAGGAGCGTGACCAGCAGGTCGAAGGAGGTGATCCTGCCCCTTTCCTCTGCTCTCGTGAGACCTCACTTGGAGTATTGTGTGCAGTTCTGGTGTCCTCATCATAAAAAGGACATGGAACTGTTGGAACAAGTCCAGAGGAGGGCCACGAGTCTGATCAGGGGACTGGAGCACCTCCCGTATGAAAACAGGCTGAGAAAGTTGGGTCTGTTCAGCCTGGAGAAGAGAAGGCTGCGTGGAGACCTCATAGCAGCCTTCCAGTATCTGAAGGGGGGCTATAGGTATGCTGGGGATGGGCTCTTCATT
Organism: Psittacula echo; assembly: GCF_963264785.1. Lineage (NCBI taxonomy): Eukaryota > Metazoa > Chordata > Aves > Psittaciformes > Psittacidae > Psittacula > Psittacula echo. The sequence continues at coordinate 44,135,183 of NC_137742.1, read as the reverse complement.
AGGGACTGTAGTGACAGGACAAGGGGTAATGGGTTCAAACTTAAACAGAGGAAGTTTAGATTGGATATAAGGAAGAAATTCTTTACTGTGAGGGTGGTGAGGCACTGGAATGGGTTGCCCAGGGAGGTTGTGAATGCTCCATTTTTGGCGGTGTTCAAGGCCAGGTTGGATGAGGCCTGGGTGACATGGTTTAGTGTGAGGTGTCCCTGCCCATGGCAGGGGGGTTTGGAACTAGATGATCCTAAGGTCCTTTCCAATCCTAACTATTCTATGATTTTATTCTGTGATCAGGACCAGTCTTTCTTGGCAAAAGCATGGTCTAGCAAGATGGCCCAGCACCCTGTCCCTGTCCAAATCTTAAAGGTGTCCAACACTAGGCAATCCACTGCTTCCCTGAGGAGATTATTCCAGTGACTGATTGTTCTCTACTGTGAAAAATTTTCCTCGTGTCCAGTCAGACTCTCCCCAGGAGTAACTTGTACCTATTACACCTCATCTTTTCCATGTGACTCCTTGTAAAAAGGGGGTCTTCATTTTCTTTGTAGCTACCCTATGGTGGAACATGGTGATAAGGTTTCCCCTAAATATTCTTTTCTTAAGGCTGAACAAGCCCAGCTCTCTCAGCCTTTCCTCTTAGTGCAGGCTTCCCAGTCCTCAGCATTAGGCCCAATATCAATATCAATCCCTGGGGAACCCCACATTATTCACTTTTTTGTAGGTATTTAAGTTAAAAAAGATAACTGTAATGACAAAATGCCTTACTGCTGTTTAGTTTCTAATACATACAAACCCAATCCTGGAAGTTCTGTAAATTATAAGGGAAAAAAAACAAAGAAGCTATTCCTCATGGTTCACTGCAATTTCTAAGGCCTAATAATTACTCTTCTGCTAAAATTCAAGCAAAATCTTATGATGTCCCAAATAATATTAAGAGTTTGTACAAGAGTTATAACAGCTTTTGAAAGAGTCTTTAAGTGCTCCAGCAGCTAATCAATACAGAAATAATTTTGGAATAGGGACCTGTACTATGCTCCTGAATTTTTTTCTGAATCACTGTTGGCCATCTTTTAAGTGGGATTCATACAACCTTGTTGTATACTCACTTAATATTTAGGAAAGTTTCAATTATTCTAACAAAGACCATTTTCAAAGAATTAAAAACTTTATGAGATTAATATCTCTAAAGATTTTTTTTCAACTACTGCTTTATTATGGTGGTTGTATACTTCCATGCAGTCTGTAGCAGGAATGCAGCATGAGAAAAATGAGGGAAATTAATTCTAGGAAAATAGCTTTGTTTAGAGTATGCAGCACATATTATTTCAAAAAGGAATGGTAATAGTACATTGACAACCAAGTGCATTGAAACACAACATGTCAAATGTTGCCAGCTGGCTCTTGCAAGAGTTTCTGGAATATACATTTTCCCACGTCTTTCCCTTCTGTGACCTCTAAGCCATTTTTTCACTAACAAAGGTGTATGGGATAGCTCAGCAACATTTGACAGTCCCTTTCCTCTCCAAAGAGCCTATGAAGACTTTCACCTGGTAATTGAGAAGACTGATTGCTCCTTGTGACTTTTTCAAACAAACATGGGAACAACAGAGTGACCTTAATGATGCTTGGGACCTATCTTTTTAAGATAATTAATAGACATGAAGAGATGTGACTCTGCTATGAAAATGATCCAGGGTAACTAAACAGCCACCGCAGAAGGTATCACATGGAGACAAAGCTGGAGCATTAGCTGCCCTTAGGAACTGGCACGTGAACCTTTTGGACCTTTTGGTGTGAGACACAGGAGGTCAGACATCACACAAGTATGTGGCAAGAAGAAATCATCATCAGCAGGAGCTCCTGTTGGCAGAACAAGACACAATGGTGGATATTGAAGAGCAGGAGCTTGCCACCTAGCTGCAACCTGTCATTGGAGAAGGGACAGCCAGGGGTAGAACTGAGGATGAAGACCAGCTCAAGCAGAGGGACTAACTGGAGACTGGGAGACTGGTAAAGTCTGAGGGCCCACACTATGTCCCTGAGATAGGGGCACGCTCACAGAAGTCTGTGAAGGGAGAAAGAAGGGATTCTCATTACATTTATATTATAAAACTTGACAATTTTGTTCAAGAAAGAAACATTCTTCACAGAATGTCCTAAGAATTAAAAGGTGTACTCCAGAAAACATTTCACACAGCAGTTCTGCCACAGACCTCATATTTCTTGGCAAAAGCCTGGCAGGAAATCTACTATTATCCCAGTGAACAATCCTAATCCACTCCTCTGTGGCATGAGTGACCTAATAAATTTGCTGTGCCTGGCAGTGAGTGGCATAATGCCACTTTAATGTGTATGCTCCTGTGAAGCTGCTGAAAAATGAGGCCATGCAGCACCTTCGTAGACCAGCTCTGTGTAACTCGTTTTTCCTCTCCTCCCTACTCTCCAAAAGGATCCTTAAGCCTCTTTTAGCTATAGAGACCAGCTGGCATCCATGCCTATCTTCACTCACAGGATATGACTACGATTTCTCTGTGAATCATCTTACACATAGGGACTGTTTGGTCTGTCCGTACAATGCAGCAGGGATATAGCTCTTCTGAAAAAACAAGAAAACCAGCAAACCTTCAGAAACCCAAAGTTGTAATACTGTATTGCAGCACTGTATTATAGCAGACCACTTTGACATCAACTATTCCCGATTATTTTTTATATAACAGATTGCTTTGGAAGGTGAATATTACATTCACTTTTTTCGTTAAGTAAGGCCTTTAAATGTAGGGATTGCAATTTAATTACAACATTCTCACTTTATCACCACTAGAGTGTCTGCCAGATAAAGCTTGCTTTTACCTCATATTGTTCCTAGAACATAATAAGCATACCATTTCACTCTTACAAATTCAAGCACAAGATACCCACCTACATTAGTTATCATTCAGTGGGTTAGCAAAAATATATGTTACTTCTAAGAGGGATGAACATCTGAAAGTCAACACAGCAGTCTTCCAGCATGAGCAATAATCAGAAAAAAAAAATAGAGTTCTATCCGAAATAAGAAAGCCTCATGCTTATTGCTGGAAATACATAGCAGCTTTATCTTTGTTAACTGCAACAGCAACACAACCCTTTTTTCTGCTCCATGATGTGTCTTTGTGTTTCAGTGTCAAACAGTGTTGTGGTATTGCTAGACCACTCTCCATCATCTTTACCAAGTCTTGGGAAACGGGAGAGGTGCCTGAGGACTGGAGGAAAGCAAATGTCACTCCAGTCTTCAAAAAGGGCAAGAAGGAGGACCCGGGTAACTATAGACCGGTCAGCCTCACCTCCATCCCTGGGAAAGTGATGGAGCACCTTATCCTTGATGCCATCTTAAGGCATGTCAAGGATAAGAGGGTTATGAGGGGCAGTCAACATGGCTTTACCAAGCGGAAGTCATGCTTGACCAACCTCATAGCCTTTTATGAGGAAATAACACGGTGGATGGATGATGGCAGAGGGGTGGATGTGGTCTACCTTGACTTCAGCAAAGCATTTGACACAGTCTCCCACAGCATCCTCATAGCTAAACTGAGGAAGTGTGGTCTGGATGATCAGGTGGTGAGGTGGACTGCGAACTGGCTGAAGGAGAGAAGCCAGAGAGTTGTAGTCTATGGGGCGGAGTCTAGTTGGAGGCCTGTATCTAGTGGAGTGCCTCAAGGGTCAGTACTGGGACCAGTATTATTTAATATATTCATCAATGATTTAGATGAGGGAATTGAGTGTACTGTCAGCAAGTTTGCTGATGACACTAAGCTGGGAGGAGTGGCTGACACGCCAGAAGGCTGTGCTGCCATCCAGCGAGACCTGGACAGGCTGGAGAGTTGGGCAGGGAGTAACTTGATGAAATATAACAAGGGAAAGTGTAGAGTCCTGCATCGGGGCAGGAACAACCCCAGGTTCCAGTATAGGTTGGGGAACGACCTGTTAGAGAGTAGTGTAGGGGAGAGGGACCTGATGGTCCTAGTGGATGGCAGGATGACCATGAGCCAACACTGTGCCCTTGTGGCCAAGAAGGCCAGTGGCATCCTGGGGTGTATTAGAAGGGGGGTGGTCAGTAGGTCGAGAGAGGTCCTCCTTCCCCTCTACTCTGCCCTGGTGAGACCGCATCTGGAATATTGTGTCCAGTTCTGGGCCCCTCAGTTCAAGAAGGACAGGGACCTGCTGGAGAGAGTCCAGCACAGGGCAGCTAAGATGATTAAGGGAGTGGAGCATCTCCCTTATGAGGAAAGGCTGAGGGAGCTGGGTCTCTATAGTTTGGAGAAGAGGAGACTGAGGAGTGACCTTATTAGTGTATATAAATATATGAAGGGGGAGTGTCACGAGGATGGAGCCAGGCTCTTCTCAGTGGCAAACAATGATAGCTCAAGGGGTAATGGGTATAAACCGGAACACAAGAGGTTCCACTTAAACTTGAGAAGAAACTTCTTCTCAGTGAGGGTGACGGAACACTGGAACAGGCTGCCCAGGGAGGTTGTGGAGTCTCCTTCTCTGGAGACATTCAAAACCCGCCTGAACACATTCCTGTGTAACCTTATCTAGGTATTCCTGCTCCGGCAGGGAGATTGGACTAGATGATCTTTTGAGGTCCCTTCCAATCTCTAACATACTGTGATACTGTGTGGTATAGCTTTGGACTAAAATATCAAGAATGGTTCTGTCATAGCAATAATTATTTGCACATTAGGGAAGGCTTGATGACATCAGGAAAGACAGGATCCACAATGCAGCTAATTTTATTATTATTCCATAACCTTAAATTTGCATTGAAATGCAGATCCGCTAACTCTGGCAATTATCTTAATCTGTTACCAGATAAATTATACACCTCCAAAATAAGTGTGCCTTAGAGATCTTCTTTAAAAAACAAGCAGAATCAAAAGCAAATCATCTAAATCCTCCTCCATCCCAAAACTTAAACAGCTATTTTTTGTTTTGTTTAAAGCTCTGGGTTCCGAGGGAGAAGATCTGTCTGGGGAGACAAAACATGCAACTGCTTTTCTGTATCATTATCAGAAGACCTTTCACAGAGTAAACTATTTTATTTGTAGTAGATGTAATGTTCTTGAAACATGCCAGGCTGACAGATTTCAGGGCCACACAGGATGCAGAAAAACAGCCCTGCAACATGCACATTACAAAGCAAGTGCATCTTTGCAGGGGAGAGTTTATGCTTGTGCTGCTAGGTCTGCTGGCACTTGCATTGATCCTGACCAGACAGAAGCCTGTTGCACGGGAGCCAGTTGACCCACAGCACATTTAACCTGGGTGAGCACTGCATGCCCAGCATATGCTTGAGGCTGTGCCGTGTCGTGCCCCACATCTCCCTCAGACATGGTATGGACCCAGTCCTTACACAGTGCCAGAGGAGCCTGTCAGCAGCTTCTACTTGGCACCAAGGCTGTGCAGCCTTGCACTTATCTAAAAGTAAGACAAGGAGTCTTCTGAATATCCTTTTAAAACAGAGTTGTTTTCTTGTAAGGAGCTTAGACATGACATTGGATAACTGAAATGGAGAGTTTCTGCATGTGGATATAATCTGCTCTGTGCAGCATGACATTGGAAAACCTGTTCTGGCTCTGTTCAATGCTACCGGAGTAACCAGCACTTGAGGGGACATAAGATGTTACTCGCTACCTATATTCCTCTTCTTATTCTGTCATATTAAAGCAGTTATCTTATTCAGTCATTTGCTGTTGGGTCTTTCTCACTGAGATTCAGAGAGATCCCTGCACCAGCGGTGCTCTCACTCCACCTCCTACCTCGGTAACTTAGCTTAGCCAGCAACCACTCTGGAGATGGTGGCTAGTTACTTCTAAAGGGGGTACTTGTTTCTGGAAATGGAAATAAAACTGCCTCAGTCTTTCCCACTAGACAGCCACCTACAGCTTCTGCTAGACAGAATTCCATATTGACATGGAAGTGAACCGTTCTGCATCCCATCACCAAGTGCTAATTTATCCACTTTTTCCACACATAAACATTTGAGAGTGTAACATACTTCCTTGCTCACAGAGTTCCCAGACCTGCCATATCTTCACTCTATCTAGCAAAAGGGAAGAAAAATGCCCCAGACACAAAAGTCTGATTTTTCTGCAGGCAGTGGTATTTGGGGGCATCTTTAATTCAATAAACCTGTACCTTTTCAAATGTATGCAGTAACAGATTTTCATGCTTAGTAGCATACTTAAATGCTGAATACTGTTAATATGAAAGAGAGCACAGCCTCAGAAAAAAAGGACCTGAAATCTCTTGCAATTGACTTCAGACTTTTTGTTGCAACGTCATTTGTACACACATGAAAAGGCAGGAATGGATAGTAGTCGGAAGGTTGTACTAGGCTCTCCAGTCTTGTGGTGGTGTTCCTAACTCAGGTCCCAGGGATCCAGCAAAGTTCTCTGAAAAGAGGATCCAGTCTGCAAACAAGTGCTCCTGTTGCACACAGGGGTGAATCACCAATGACCATAACTCACTGTTGCTTCTTCTCAGCACTGGCCTTAGTGCAGGTTTCGTTGCAAAGCGTACACAGCTTTAACCATCACAGAATCTATAGTTGAGGCTGACAGGCACTTGTGGGACTGTCCAGACCAACCCCCTATTCAACGTGTCACCTACAGCAGATTGCTCAAGACTTCTGCCCAGTTGGGCTTTGAATGTTCCCGAGAATGCAAATGCTACAACCTTTCCCAGCAACCTGTTCCAGTGTTGACTAACCTTACAGTAAAAGAAGGCATCTTCTTTTGCTTAAATGGAATTCTCTGTGTTTAAGTTAGTACACACTGTCCTTTTTGGGCACCACTGAGAAGACTACAGCTTCATCGTCTTTGCTGCCTCCCCCCTGCAATGAATTAGTCATTTTCATTTAGAAGGCTATCAGGTTAGTCAGGCATGGTTTCCCCTTTACAGATCCATACTGACTATTCCCAATCTCCTTCTTGTCCTTCATACACATAGAAATTATTTCCAGGATTAGTTTCTCCAACACCTTTCCAAGGACTGACTGTCCTGTAGTCCCCTGGGTCCTCCTTGCCCTTGCTGAAGACAAGAGTGCTCTCTTCCAGTCCTCGAGAACCTGTCCGACTTACCACAGCTCTCAAAGATAATCAGGAGAGGCCTTACAGTGTCATCTGCCAGCTCTTACCACACTCATAGGCGCAACCCATCGGGCTTCACAGGCTTGCATGTGTCTGGTTTGTTTAAAAACTCCCTAACCTGATCCCCCTCCATCAAGGATAAGCCTTCCTTGCTGAAAACTTTCTCACAGGTCTCAGAGGCCTGGGACTTCTGAAGATTAGTCCTACAAGTAAAGACTGAGGCAAAGCAGCAGCAGGCCCACGTGTTCCCTGGTCTTCCTTGTGCTGGTGATACACCCATAGAAATCCTTGCTGCCCTTCACATCTCACTCCAAATTCAACTCCATATGGGTTTTGGCTTTCCTAACCCCACTCTTGCACATTCAGGCAGTGTCTCTCTGTTCTTCCTGAGTTACCCACAGTTGCTTTCACCTATTGAATGCTTCCTTTATGTGTCCGACTTCTGATGCAAACTCTTTCTTTCATCCGTGTAGACCTCCTGGCACCTGTGCTTTAATTCCTGCATGTTCTTGAGATTGTATGGATTCAAAGTCAACCATCTTTAGTTTCAGTTATATCTCACAGACTATTAGTCTTCAGTATAGATGTTAGGGTTTGGGGATTTTTTAATAAAGAAAACAAAAGAAAATGGGCATGATATTGGAACACCAGCACAATTACTATCCATACCTTCATTAAATAATAATGGCTTCAGATTGTAGTTAGGAAACATATTACAAAGTGAGAATCCTTCATTTTTCTGTAAGTGTCAGGAGAAAAACTTTGCAGTTAAGGAAAAGAACGACCAGGGCATTTTGTGTGCAAAACTGATTAAAAACGATATGAAGAAAGCTGGATGTCTCCCCAAGACAGTGGAAGGAAAATGACTTGTCTGTGGCCTGAGTTATCGAGCCAGATTTTCAGAAGAATCGAGCAAGGTTTTTGGAAGTACTAAGGACACCGAGAACCTGCTTCATCCATTGCTGCCACTGTACATTGGGAATCTATGAACGTATCTCTCCCCATTCTGAATCTTTGTATCATCTAGCCTACTCTAGAATTGTGCTGGCAAGGAATCCTATTTGGTACACATGGAAAAGCGTTTGTAAGCAGTCATTTGCACAACTGGGGCCCATGAATGCTGCAGTCTTGATAGTTCTTAGATTAACATTTTACACTTTAAAAATTAAAGATTGAGAGATTAAATTTCAGAAGTTTATGGATTATTCTGACCTTTGTAAAGTCACCATTTACTAGTAAAATACGTCCATAAATAAATACATAAATAACATTTTTGTTATTCATCATGCAGTATCACATAAAAGGACAAGAAAGTGAAAGGTAGGTAACTCTTATATCACTCTTAATATAACTGAATTCAGATGTTAACCAGGATACTGTGACATTGAAAAAATAGAATCAAGGGAAAATAATATGCAGAGGTTTCAATTTAAACCAATATTTACTGATATAACTCCATTTTTTTCATATGGCTTTAAGCATCAATTTACATTTTAATATACAGGCCTTAAGTACAAGCTGTCACTTTGAATTGATATTATTGCCTTTGGAAGAGTTATCCTTCAGTATCTGAAGAACACAATTTCTTCAAGAGGAGACTACATTTCACATTAAAAAGCTCATTATTTAGCAGTCAAATAGCATCAGACCCTGATAACCTCTGCACTTCCAGTAGCTCAGAAATACCATGGCAAAATCTGTTGTTGCATAAGATTGTTACTCATCCTGACCACCTACTTTCAAGATTCTTTGCCAAATCTCTTTATGATCAGTTTTCATTCCTGAAATAAGAGTTAGGAAACATCACTTCTTTAAATGGTTTTCATAACAAAGGTGAGGAAAAGAGTGTTTGACACTTCATATCTTGATCTTCTCATATTTGGGACTTCTTAAACCTAGGCCATCTTTTCTTAATTCCTTAAAAAATAAAAAAAAAAAAAAGTGAGAGAGATTGAAGTACTCTCCAGTCATACACGTTTGAAGTCATTGACCACACTAAGTAGATTATTTTAATAGCAGGACTGAAAATTCATCAACTTAGAAATTTGCAGCACTCATAAAAATCATCTAAAACTGTTTCACATCATAATGGCAAAACCTTTCCCAAATGATTTATTTGTAATATGTGATCCTCCTGCCAGGCAGGAACATAGCTGTGTTTCCTTTCTCAGCAAGGTATAGCTCTAAAAAACTTTAGAAAATAAATAAATGTGTATTTACTCATTTGTGACTGACCTCTGCACATACGACAGCAAGATAGATCTTTGGAAAACAAAACAAAACAAACAAACAAACAAAAAACAAAATACAAAATACTTTGGAAATTAAAAAATGCCTACCTACTAATTTTTTACTAACCCTTGTGTATAACACAGCCAGATAGATCCATTTATAGTGCTTGCATATCACCTTTAATAAACTGCTATCTTCAAGGTTCCTGCTCTTACGATGAGGACAGAAAGACGATGGCAGAGCTACAATCCACTATTCTGCTCAGCAAAAGAAACTTTAGTGCTACAAGTTTCTCTTCTCATTGAAGTCAGTATTATTTTCTCATGAACTGCAGTGACAGCAGTATTTTTCCCGGCAAATAAAAATGCTGCAAATCAAGGAAGAAATCTAATCATGGAAGAGAACCAAAGAGGCAATGCATGATGATTCAATCTTCAATTACTTAATCTGCTATATAATATAACCGTATAGGGCTTTCCCTGTCCTTTCCAGTAAGGTACTTTAATAAATAGCCTCCCCTAAACAAATCCAGCTAAGATGTACTCCAAGGCTAACTGGATTAATTAATGAAAGAGAACGTAGTATAACATGAGGCAGTGCTCTTTGCATCTTAACAGTGATTTGAAATTGTGTGGTTCACCTGGACGTGTGTATTTCTAAAAGTCATTGGCAAAAGAAGATGGATTAAATGTAATGCTATAATAAACAGGAGGCTTCTGTGGATGGGTCTATAGTATAACAACAGATGGCACAGGTTAAATCTACTTATTAGCAGCCACTTGGCAGGGAGACTGAAAAAGAGAAAGAAAAGAGATAAACAGATGCCAGGTGTAACATGGCACTTGATATAATAGTTTCCCAGCTTAAAACTAAAATTAATTTAATTTTCCTGTCTCACTCACTCAAATTTCCCTTATCCTTCTACCAGAAAATTTAAAAATCTACTGTTTCTGACTGGGAATTTTAAAAAATCTGCACGCCACTCAGTGTAGGATATTGCAGGACAGCTGATTTTCTACTGCTGAAAAATAAGAACTTTATTATTACTATGGTGTAAAATCAAGGATCAGAAGTTATGTAAAGTCATCAAACAGTGATGAAGAGCTAGTTTGTCATGGAAAAGATGGGTAGCTTAACTGCATCAAGTGCTTTCACACTGAACTTCTTAACCTCTTTGTTTATTGCACTACTGCACTGTAGTGCTTTAAGAATTACGATGCCAGTTTTCACAGACGTTACTTTTGTTTTCTTTGTGAGGTTTCTGAAGGGATTAAAAAATATTTTAAGTGTTTTAACTTTGCTTTCAGCCTCAAAAACCTAGTGGGCTATGCAGTCATCTGTGTGTTCGGAAGATAATTATCCTATTATTGTTCCCTTAGAGCACATTAAAATGGCAATGCATTTTTTTAAGAGGACAAGGCTGCTAACTCTGCTGCTAATAATATGGTCATCATCTCTTCTTTTTTTTTTTCCTCTTCTTTCAAAGGTTTGGATTTCATGGGAAACAGGCTAGCTTGGTCACCATTAAATCAATCTCACCTCATATCCTTTCGTAAGTGTGAAATTAATTCTGAGTGACACTGATTATAGAGACTTTATCCTGGCCTTGGTCAAACCTAATTACTATTTCATGTGGTGTCGCCCTCTATTATTGTTCCCTGGTAATGTGGCCTTCTTTTTGCTTAGCAGCCTTTACAGTCAGCTCCTTGTTAATGAATAGTAAGAGATGAAAAAACCTACAAAGAGTCTCAAATGACCTCTATTGCATTGTAAAAAGATATGTGGATTGATAAGTACACTAGGATGTGTTATTATCCATTATTCAGTTCTACAATTAGTGAACACCTGCCATGGGAAAGGTAAGGGGGCTGTTTGCCTGCCTTTAATATTAACATTGATTTCCAACAGGCATCAGAAAGCATGTCAATTTCACCTTTTAGAGGAGATAAAAATGTGAAGCAAAAATAATTTTGCCTAATATTAAGAGATAAAGATTTAAATGTTAACTTTAAGGGTTATGGATTACATGCCTTTTCCTATAGTATAATGTATGTATATAAGGCTTCCTTATGGAGTTGAAATGAGACTAACAAGGATTGTGAAAGGTCAGTCTATTTCAAGTCTACAGAATAGCAAGGAACTCAGTCAAGCTGGTCTAACAGTCAAGTTGGGAGTAGCCAGACCAAGAACATTTTGTTTTGTCTAGCTGACATTATCCAGTAGAGCTGAATAGAGTTGATTTTCAAATATTGCTTAAAAAAGGCCTTCCACTGAAAATCAGAGATGTGTGATTAGTAATGTTTCTTTGACCTTTGTTGGTTGTTCATTGTTTCTGTGTCTTTGGACTTCAGATTTAACATTTTCCATTTTAATGTGTAAGGTACAAACTTCAAGAAACATGGATACATCAGGCCAATCAACGGTATCTATAGAAAAGAAATGTTGAATGAAATTAATAGGAATAGAATATTTGTTTAAAACAGACTTTTGAACTTCCAGAAATTCACAGCTGAGACTGCAAGTAAAAAAATGGCGTAGGTGAAAATATTTATTTTAACTTTGACTAGTCTTCGTGCAATAAAGGGTGATTTATGCACAAAGTTGTGTATTATTTTTCTTTAATGTGTGCGGAGGTGTGTTTTTCTCCACATTGATTTCATTTCTTGATGGTTTATACTAAAACCAATGTGACCTTCAGATACCAAGTGGTATATTTATCAAAAGCATTCATCTTTTAATCAATATATATGTAAAGTAACCCAGAATGTTTTTCCAGTGGGAATGGGCAGAGAAGGAAATAAAAAGAAAGGCTTATTAAAGCTTATGAGGAAGAAGAAAGAAAGGCATGTTAAGGAATATGCTATAAACACAGGAGAAAACTCACTCATTTTATAGTGCCAGTCCACATAAAGCCCAAACTGGCAGATGTATTAGTCATTGTGGAATAGTCAACCAGAAAACACCAAGCCACAGAATGTTTTCTGTAATGAATTTCTGGACCTCAGGATCCACAGATGCATCCTGTCAGGTCCCATGGACTTGTGCACCTTCAGGCTCCTTAGATGGTCTCAAAACTAATCATTGTCACACTTCCTGTCTTTGCTTTCTGCAACCGGGGCAGTATGACTGGAGTTCTTGCTGGTGTAGACAGAGGAAAAAAAGTCATTGAGTACCTGAACCATCTCCATAACCAGGTCTCCCATTTCCTTTTGGAGAGGGCCAGCATTTTCCCTTGTCTTCTGTTTACCAGCATACCTACAGAAGCTTTTCTTGTTGACCTTGAGGTCCCTCACCAGATTCAATTCTAACAAGGCTGCTCCTCTCCTGATCCCTGGCTGCTAAGACAATTTCTCTATATTCTTCCCAGGCTACCCATCCTTGCTCCCACCCTCTGTAGGCTTCTTTATCCTGTTTGAGTTTGTCCAAGAGCTCTTTGTTCATCCGTGCAGGCCTCCCGGTATTTTTGCCTGGCTTCTTCTTTGTTGGGACGCATCGCTCCTGAGCTTGGCAGAGGTGATGCTTGCATATTAACTGTCTCACTAGAGCTGCTGTAAAATTACACTAATGTAGTACGTTGAAGAACATTCCAAACTTTTTCTGTTTGAGGGCAATAAGAAATATAATCGTCCATTTTTTTTAAAGCAGTTGCAGAATTCACTTTGACATACTAGTCACTGTTAAAAACTCGTTAACCTTACCTTGACTACTACTTCATTAATAAGTATATGCGTTCCTTGCTTGCTAAACACAATGTCAATGTTTGACAAAGAGCTTTTAATCTTCCAGAGTCATCTAATTGGATAGAAGTTCTGTGTTAAGATAACATCACATTCCATAACTTAAAAAAAATTTGTTCAGCTAATAAGGCTTTATATGTTCTCTGGTTAATTATATTTGTCATTAATTCAAGGGCAGTTTTCTACCTCCCTTTTAGTGCTGAATGTAGGGAACCTCAAGAGATAGGAACTGAGAGAAAAATGTAGTAACTTCTCTTTGAGTTAGTGAAAAGCCATCAGTGTTGGAGGCTAAGCGTCAGCCTTTAAATCGGTGTAGGTGCATGTAGAGTCAACTGAGAGTTTACTGAGGTATACAAATTGCTTAATAAGACAAGAACAGGATTAAAACAGACTAGCCTAGACTAGGCTATTTCTGTTGAAAAGGACTTACAACAATCACCTAGTCCAACTGCATAACAAGGCTGAATCTGCCAACAAGAAGGTAACAGCAAGTTACACACCATTGGTTTTATTTAAAAAAATGAGGAGAAGGGTGTGAGCTAGACTTGTACCACTAGGTAACCAGAAATCATAAATTACTTGACTTCTTCAAAATACAATTCCCAGAGTTTACTGAATGTTTTTATGTGGGAGATTCAGGCCAAGCAAATAGGAGTTGAATTCATACTGGTTCTACTGATCACAGTCTGGTCAACGGTGAGTTTAACAGGTCCTAGGAAAAGATGGTTCTTAGCAATAAAGTTTACAGGTTGCCTGGCTATTCTTCTAAGGGAAGGGAGGGAGTATAGGAGGGAAAGCCAACCAAGTAACTGGCACCACATGGTCCCAGGTCCGATGGGTAATAAGCATTGCTTACTTCCACTGACGCAAGTTAAGGATACTCCACTCATTTAAGAAGCTGATTAGAACTCTAAATTATATGTGGTTCATACTACAATTAATCTGTCCTCTGCCAGACAGACTAGATTCATAAAACTGGTATAACTACATGATAGCACATCTGTCTGGCAGAGTTCATGGTCTTTATAACAAAGTACGAGTTTAGTTGTACAGAGGTTACAGTACAACAAATAAGGCATGCCTGACTTTCAGTGATGTCTTTTTGACCTGATATTAGCATGGACAGAAGAATAACATTTTATAACTATGCTAGAGAAAGGCCCAAAGCTTAGACAAGGAAACTGAAAAGTAGAGTACCATCAAATCATTATAAAACTGGAAACAGAACAGAGGCCTTTCCGTTCCCAGTCTCAATCCTTATGCACTTACTCAGGCTACAAGGCTCTGAAACAAGAAGTATTTGTTTCTATAGGAGCGTCCTTGGCTTGCCTACATTAGGTGATCAAAACCCAGAGATAAATGGAGCTTAACTACCTCTACTTTGAGCAACAAATGTTGTCAAATGCTACTTACAACCTAGAGATGAAGATGTGGTAATCACTAAGGTAGTTACTTGACATTGATGTATGCCAAGTATGTATGCTTATGTGACACCTTTAGCAGTAGCAAATCCATACATACAGTTTGGAAAGGCCCTGAGATTTACAAACCATTGTCGTAAGTCCCACTGGTGCCTTTTTGTACCTATGAAATATTTTAGTCATGGTAAAAAATTTTAGCCGGTGATATAGGAAGAGAATGGACTGCATAGACCAACTGCTATGGAAGATAACACAGTATCTTTGTAAATGAAGAGATTATCCTTAGCAATTACTTTGCTAAAACAGTGTACAGGAAGCAAAATTCCTTCTTCTACTTCCTTACTTTAAATATCATACACCATGAAACAATTTTGAAATGCCTCATTAAAATGTTTGCTGTAATTTAAAGCTAGATCAACTTGGAAAATAATCTTTGTCTTGCATATAATGTTATGATTCATCTGTTTGCAATTCCTTCTTGTTTGTTTCAGTGTTTCCATAGCAATTCTTGTCTTTCAAGTACAGAATAAATTGTATAAAAGTACATCTTTTCTTGATTATGTAAACAGCATGCTCCTATGGAAGGAAATACTTTACTATTATGTGCATTAACACTTCATCTGTTGCAGCTACACTCTCCCTTTTCAATAGAATTATACCATTAAAGTCTTATTTTTAAATTCTTCTCTTTCATGACTTCAAAAGACTGCCTCTTCACAATAACTTTCAAAACATTTGCTCCTCAGAAAGTGCATAGTAATCAAATTATAAATGTTAATCTTTCCTTTTTCATAACTCTTTTCTAGGATCCTTGTGCAAGCTGAGCACTTAACAACAAAAGACACATATGCCAGAATCCCAGTCTAGTATCTCTCTGTAAATTGAATTACTTTCAGGCATCTGAGCAACCTCTAAAACAAACAAACAAAAAATGCCTTAGAAATGTAAATCTTGCAAATAGTTTGGCATTTTCTTGCATATAAAAGTGATGTCTAGTCAGAACTGCAAATAAATATAAAGTGAAAAGGAGAATGGATATTGCACAAAGTGATGTCACTGGTTCTTTTGGAATGTGGGTTTGTGGGTTGCCAGTGTTTTGGGTTTTCAAGATCAAAGGATAACTGAGGTTAGAATGGACCAAGGTCTGATCTCCTGCTCAAAGAAGGGTTGGCTTTGACATCATGTAAGACTGCTCAGGACTGTGTCCATTATAACCTTCAAGGCTAGAGATAGCTCAATCCTTTCAGGCCCTTGCTCCACTGCTTGGCTCTCCTCACATGGAAAATATTTTTCCTAATATCCAGCCCGAACCTCCGTTGTTTCAATTTATGCTGGTTGAGTTTGTCCCTCAACTTCCTGTCATAGACCACTGTGAAGAACCTGGCTCTGTTTTCTCAGTGATCTCCCCATAGATACTGGAGAACTGCTGTTAGGTGCCCCCAACAACCATTCTTCTTTCAGGCTGAACTAATATCAGCCTTGCAACCTTTTGTCAAAGGCAATCAGGTTGATCAAGCATGATATATCATAGAATCATAGAATGGTTTGAGCTGGAAGGGACCTGAAAATCATTTAGTTCCAATCCCCTGCCATGGGGGCTATATATCCTTTCAAAATCCATGCTGACTGTTGACTGCTTCCTCCTTCCCCTTCATCTGCTCAGGAATGGGCTGTTAGAAGCATCTGTGACTTTTCCATGGACCAAACTGAGGTTAATCACCCTGCAGTTCCCTGAACTGACTTCTGGTCTTTTTTGAATATGAGCATATGTTTTGCAGCACTTATGTTTTTTCCTTGGTCAGAAACCTTTCCCTGTCTCTGTGACCTTTCAAAGGCTATAGAGAACAGCTTTTCAAGGAATTTGGACAACTCTCTCAGCCCTCTGGGTGCAGTTCATTGGGTTCCAGGGACTTCTGTGGGTTGATGTCTTGCAAGCAATTCCTAACTCAACCCTCAGTCCCAGCTGGTAGCCCCTCTCCTGCTTGTGTTCTGTCGTTAAGCACAGAGGTCTGGCAAACCTTCCTGGTGAAACAAAGAAGGCCCCAGGTACTTCAGCCTTACCTGTGTTCCTTGTCACTAAATCATGCCCACACAATCTGTCAGCAGCAGTATCATATTCTCTTTGTTCATTATTTTACTGCCACTGTTGTGGTAGGTGCCCTTGACATCCCTTGTAAGTCTCAGCTCTAGCTGAAGTCTGGCTTTTCTGACAATATTCCAGCTGCACAAACAACATTTCTTAAATTCTTCCTTTGTATCCTTACATTCCTTCCCTCTCCTGTATGCTGCATTTCTGAAATGAGCTGTGCCATGAGCTCCCCATTTATCCAAGCTGATCTCCCAAGACATTTATTCCATATCCTGAGTTTAGGGATGGTCTGATCTTGTGCTTCTGAATAAGCCAAAATCTGTTTTCATTAACTCCAGGATCTGTGCTCTACTGCTGTCCTTTGTCACTCCTCTTGGGATCCTGAAAGCTGCTATTTCATGTTCACTATAGCTGAGATTGCCATTGCTTACCATGTGCCCAGACAGTGTCTCCTTGTTAGTGAACAGCAGATCCAGCCGTACATTGCTTCTGCTTTGCCCACCCAGTACCTGTATCAGGGGGCTACCCCTGATACTCACCAGAAATACTGCTTGTGTCCTGCTAAACTGTCCTGAGACATCTCATGGATCTATGACACAGAGACCTCCTCAAACAGTGTAAAGAAGGTTTCACCCACGTTGTCATCCAGACTGGCTGGTTTGTAGCTCAGTCCCACTTTACCAGTTGGTCTTTCCTCAACCCTGGCCCACAAGGTCTTCCCCACCTCCCACCTGTCCCACACATCTGATTTCTTTGCATGGAGACCATCCACTCCTCCTTCCATGTGTGTGCCTCTGAAGAACTTGTGTCTGTCCAGCGCAGCACTCCAGCCACGTGAGCTGTCCCACCTCCTCCTCACGATCCCACCAATGTCCCACCTGTGTGACCGCACATGGTGAGCTAGTCCCTCCGAGTTGTCCCTCAGGCTGTGTGCCTATGTGCTTACACACTTGAGATGCCTGTGCCTTAGCTCCACTTTACCACTGTGAGGTTCCTCTTGTTCTTTGTCCAATATTTCCTCACTTGACTGGCAATCATCACCTCCTTTTGTTAAAACTCTCCTCAACAGTTTGGCCAGTGTGTTGATAAAGATGTTCTTGCCCTGTTTTGCTACGAGGATCCCACCTCTTCCTAGCATACCTGAACCCACAAAGTGGGTCCTGTGGAGATAAAAGCCAAATTCCTGTCCATGACACCTGCTATGTGATGATGCATTGATTGGTGTTGATCTACAGAATTCATCAGCTCTCCTTCAAGCCCTTCTTCTGAACCTTTTCAAGCCCTTCCTCTGAACCTTTTCGAGCCCTTCCTCTGAACCTTCTCAAGCCCTTCCTCAGATTTGAAGGATATTACTAAATCTTTTGAAACTCATGCTAAATGGGAATGTAGATTTAGTTTAGCTGCCACCACATTTATCAGCAAGACAGTGTGGGTTTCTGTACGCACAACCATGAAGCTATATAGGCATGTACATAGAATCATAGAATAGTTAGGGTTGGAAAGAACCTTAAAATCATCTAGTTCCAGCCCCCCTGCCATGGGAAGGGACACCTCACACTAAACCATGTCACCCAGGCCTCATCCAACCTGGCCTTGAACACCGCCAAGGATGGAGCATTCTCAACTTCCCTGGGCAACCCATTCCAGTGCCTCACCACCCTAACAGTAAAGAATTTTCTCCTTATATCCAATCTAAACTTCCCCTGTTTAAGTTTGAACCCGTTACCCCTTGTCCTGTCACTACAGTCCCTAGTAAAGAGCCCATCCCCAGCATCCCTATAGCCCCCCTTCAGATACTGGAAGGCTGCTATGAGGTCTCCACGCAGCCTTCTCTTCTCCAGGCTGAACAGACCCAACTTTCTCAGCCTGTCTTCATACAGGAGGTGCTCCAGTCCCCTCATCATCCTCGTGGCCCTCCTCTGGACTTGTTCCAACAGTTCCATGTCCTTCTTATGTTGAGGACACCAGAACTGCACACAATACTCCAAGTGAGGTCTCACGAGAGCAGAGGAAAGGGGCAGGATCACCTCCTTCAACCTGCTGGTCACGCTCTTTTTGATGCAGCCCAGGCTACAGTTGGCTTTCTGGGCTGCGAGCGCACACTGAAGCTGGCTCATGTTCATTTTCTCATCAACCAGCACCCCCAAGTCCTTCTCTACACAGCTGCTCTGAATCTCTTCTCTGCCCAACCTGTAGCTGTGCCTGGGATTGCTCTGACCCAGGTGTAGGACCTTGCACTTGGCATGGTTAAACTTCATAAGGTTGGCATCAGCCCACCTCACAAGCGTGTCGAGGTCCCTCTGGATGGCATCCCTTCCCTCCAACATATCAACCGAACCACACAGCTTGGTGTCATCGGCAAACTTGCTGAGGGCGCACTCAATCCCACTGTCCATGTCACCGACAAAGATGTTGAACAAGACCGGTCCCAACACCGATCCCTGAGGGACACCACTCGTTACTGATCTCCAGCTGGACATCGAGCCATTGACCACAACTCTTTGTGTGCAGCCATCCAGCCAGTTCTTTATCCACCGAGTGGTCCACCTATCAAATTGATGTCTCTCCAATTTAGAGACAAGGATGTCATGTGGGACAGTGTCGAATGCTTTGCACAAGTCCAGGTAGATGACATCAACTGCTCTGCCCCTGTCCATCAGTTCCAAAGCCCCATCATAGAAGGCCACCAAACTGGTCAGGCAGGACTTCCCCTTAGTGAAGCCATGCTGGCTGTCACCAACCACCTCCTTGTTTTTCATGTGCCTTAGCATGCCTTCCAGGAGAATCTGCTCCAAGATTTTGCCAGGCACAGAGGTGAGACTGACTGGTCTGTAATTCCCGGGGTCATCCATTTTCCCCTTCTTGAAAATGGGGGTTATATTTCCCTTTTTCCAGTCATCGGGAACTTCACCTGACTGCCATGATTTTCCAAATATGATGGCCAGTGGCTTAGCAACTTCATTTGCCAGCTCCTTCAGGACCCACAGATGGATTTCATCAGGTCTCATGTACTTCTGTACATTCAGGTTCTTTAGATGGTCTCGAGCCAGATCCTCTCCTACAGTGGGCCTAGGGTCTTCCTTCTCACAGTCCCTGCGTCTTACATCTTTATATAAATACAGATGTGCACATTTTTCCTTTTGTTCCAGCAAAACCAGGAGAGTTCTGGAATTGAATTGTTTTATTGACAGTTCAAAGCAGAGCAAAGTGAGTGAGCGGCTGCATGGTTCTGAGTTACCGGCTGGGCTTTAACCATGACACAGAGAATTTCTGCTCGGCAGATCTTGGTAAAGAAAAGCATACCAAGACCTTGAAGGATGAATAACTTTAATCAGAGTCTGACTTCTTCGTCACAGACCTGCCAGAATGCTCGGCTGCCTGATCACCAGCTGAATTAGTTATCTTCTCTTGTGCACAGCACTAGCTCATAGGAAATTCCAGACCTTTGTCAGAAAAGTATGTTGACTTGATTATTTGGGGAATGTATTTCCTAAGGGTAGATTCATTGGTATACTTCTCCTCTTCTCTGCATGAGAAAGAGACTGGAAAATATGATCCTTTCTGGTTCCAGATTTTTCAGGGACTCCTAGGAAGACGTGGATCTGACAAGCACTCCTACACTTCTGCCTTTGAGACCAGTGCAGAATACTGGAAGAGAACGGTTGCAGTTCAACTGCCAGCCCCCACAAACTTGAGTCTCCAGCCAAGCCCTGATTAGTTTTGAGGTTTGGGAAGCAGATAAAGAATCACAGACACAGATTCTTTGTCTGCGGTCATTTCTGAGTGGAAGGTATGTGGGATGTAGCTTGGTTTCACGCACAGTGCATTGAAGTACATGGAAAAGAGCTGTTGATTTTCTTTAAGGTGATATTAACCTGGGGCTGCGGCTGAGGACCCTAAGAAGCAAAATGTTACCCTTCACAGAAGTTGATAGTCACATGTCAACAAACAGGTAAATAGTTCAGTTCTATAAATCTCCTGGTTTTTTCTGGAACAGATGGAAAAATGTGCACATCTGTATTTATACAAAGATGTACTCACCTATATAGCTTCATGGTTTCATGTACAGAAACGCACACTTTCATGCTGATAAATGTGGTGGCAGCTAAGCTAAATCTACATGCCTGTTTAACATGAGTCTCAAAAGATGCAGTAATATCCTTCAAAGCTCCCATAATTGCTGATTCTAAGTCCTATTTTCTTCTACCTACCTGCTTGCTTCCTTGAGCTAGCTTACAATAAGCAGGTCAAATATAATGTAGACCTGCAGTCTTTCACGCTGGTGCAAACACTCTAAATTCTCTTTCAGCTCCAGCCAATCCCTTATCTGCACGCATAAACACCAACCTTTTCAAAACATTTCTGAAAAATCCCTTCCCACCCTCATAAGCAATACAGTATCCTGCCTGGAGCTGCAGGGGCTCTCATCAGAGAACAACAAACAGTATATCTCACCCGATGTTTGAGACTCAAATTTGGAGGCTGTGTGATACAACAAGCAAGCACTGTCAGAATTTTTTTGTAACATGACTGACTGCTCAGCCTGCAGCCCTTCTCCCAGTGACCTGGAGAACCAGACAGACACATTCTCTACCCACAGCCAATCTTTGGGATTACTGTAGAGCAATAATAGTACCTTCTATCACAGATTAGAATATGGGGTTTTGTTCCCAACCCAGCTTTCACTGGCTGTGAAGATAAATTTGGAAACACATAGAAATCCCTGCTGCTGTTCTGGGACACCTTCACCTAGAAAGACTAACTCATCATAAAGTCCCGTTCCAATCAGATATTTGACCTATGAAAATTCCAGTACAAATTTTATTTTTGATTGGGTCCAAGAGACTTCCAGTCTATATTTGTAAGGCTTAAAAATTCCACCTGGAAGTTAGGATTTGGATTATTTTTACCCTTTACTTGCATGCTGTTGGCCAAGCAAACCCTGTAATTGAAATGGGAATGCTCGTTGCCCATATCCATGTACAAGTCAAAATGGAGCTGCTAACCTACTCACTTCTCAGTTCTCCAGTGCCAGGAGTGTCGTGGTTTAAGCCCTGGCTGTAAATTAGAACCACGCAGTCTACTTCCCCCCCACCCCCCAGAGGGATGGGGAGGAGAATCGAAAGAATGTAACTCCCATGAGTTGAGATAAAAACAGTCCAGTAACTAAGGTATAACACAAATCACTACTGCTACCACCAATAGTAATAATGATAAGGGAAATAACAAGGGAAGAGAATACGATACCGCCCGCCGGAAAAGAGCCCGACAGAAAAGAGGACGTGCCCTTCCGGGTAACTCCCAGTTACATCCCTGGGCATGACGTGCTGTGGTATAGAATACCTCTTTGGTTAGTTTGGGTCAGGTGTCCTGTCCCTGCTTCCTCCCGGCTTCTCCTCCTCCCTGGCAGAGCATGAGACTCACAAAGTCCTGGGTCAGTCTAAACATCGGTGTTATCAGCTCTGTTCCCAGGCCGAAAGTCAAAAACACAGCGCTGCAACAGCTACTAAGGAGGAGAAAAACTGACTGCTACTGCTGAACCCAGGACAAGGGGCAATAACCTACTGCAGGCATTAAGGTCCACACAAGCAATTTTCACATGTGCTGAACAGAATGATTGCACTTATTTATTTTTAACACAATTAAGACATCCACCTTTCTTAATGGACTTTCAACTTCCAAGTACTATTATTGCATACCAATAGAAACACTATGACATTCTGAATATGATTTGTTGGTTTTCAGCATAATTAATAATAAATAAGGAAGTCACAGTTGAATAGCCTTAGATGACAACTTCTTTGGGAACATGTGCAGATATATCACAAGTAGGATATAATTCATCAGTAAATATTTAACTCAGTAAATCTGGTTGCAACATCTCTATAACGCATTATTGTGAAAATATCCTGGTTGTCTGAGCTGAAGCGTATGAAAGACACTAATTTAGCTCTATGAAGCTTTTTTTGTGAAGGTTTTATAGCATCCTAGATCAGACAATTATTTCAGATGAGAGAGGGTAAAATTGAAAATCTGAATATTTTATAGAGAAATTGATAATTTCAGAGCAATTTTACTTGTGAAAATGCTTTAAAAGTTTTGGTTTTACTCCTGTGCAGAACAGAATGCCCAATTGTTATAATGAAATAAATTCTTATCTTTCATCTAATCTAATAATTTTATTATTTTCCAAAGGATTACAAAATTTGACTCAAAATATCCTTTCAGACAACACTTTTAAAAGCCTCTTTCACTAGAGGATCTCAAGTGTAATTAATAAAACCTCATAATACTCCAGCCATGAACATCATGCCTATGTACTACAGAAAATACATCAGAGATTAAATAATTTCCTGCTGTCAAACCAGTAGTCTTCTGTGGAAACGTATCTCCTGACTTCCAGTCCTTTCACCTGAACACAATGATTCTGTCAAGTTATGGGAATTAATGACTACCATTAAGCCAATCTAAAATATTACTGTCCACAAAAACAGAAGTCACACTGTAGGTCTTAGAGGAGACAGAAACTAAAAAAACCCCCTGTAATTAGTAAGTGACTTGCTATCTGTCAACAGGGAAAGTTCAAAAGAATGTATTTTTTTTTTCAAAAAAACAAGCTACTTCAACATTATTGTCATCAAGTGATGCCTCATTTATTTATTAAATAAGAGACCACTATTACATCTGAAATATGGACTAATTATTCTAAAAGCATTAATCAATTTGTTAAGAACTCTTCAGTAATAATGTAGTCTCTTTGTTGCTACCATGGTAAGATTTACCTAATATATCCATAATCTGCTTACTGATACAAATACCATCTCCTTTGAGTTAATTTCAGGAAAACATTTTAGGCATGCTCTAGGCTGAAAAGAATGATAAATAATTTTTAGACTGAAAGTTGAAGTGGATTGATTAGGAGCAATTTTGTATGTTTTACACAATAAAAACATGAGCTACATGGTTCACGGAGCCAATTTGAAGAGCAAGCTCTTCTCTCTAATTGCTGCTAGACTAATGTAGAAGCACACTCCTAGAAAGTAGAGAAATCCATTTACCCAATCATATCATTTAAGTAGTGAACACAAGTAGTGGATTTTTCCATTACCTTGCTACATTCCACCTGTGACCTTCGTTTTAAGAGTGCAATGCTCTTTTATACAATTTTGTAACCATAATAAAGGTCCACTTCAAAATTTTTCAAAGTAGACTAAGGACATTTGAAAAAAAAGTAATTAGAGACATAACCAATCTCACTAATTCCTGGTAATGTATTATAAAGCCAAATTATTTGCTAAAAGGTCTAAAAAAATCTCATCTTCAGGAGTAGAAAAGAACATTTCCTCTTTTCTTTTGGCATAAAAATCTAGTGGCTATTCTCTTGTGTCTACTTTGTGGTTGTCCCAGCTACTGCAGAATATATTTTAAGAATTGCTTGTTTTGGTTTCTTTTTAAAAAAAAAGAAATTGACAGCATCTTATTTTAATCAAGACAGCATATTTATTTTTAGTACTGCTCATACGAAAATAGATAATATATTGTTGCTGGAGAGAAAAAGGCATATTATTTGCTCCACTCATTATAGCAAGTTGAGTACACAGAATAATTATGTTCCAGGTGTCTCCTCTGAGGAATATTTCTATTAATTGCTGGAACCGCATTAAAAATAATCATCTTAGTAAAACCAACCCTGGGAGCAGAAGTTGGTTCTGTGAAAGCTTCTAAGTTTCTTTATTGAATTAAGACGATATTTTAAAAGCTATTATCATAAATCCCTAGAAAAAAAATACAAAAATATTTTCAGAAAGTATTCTTCTTCATGATTTAAGAATAAAACAAATTACATTATTGATGTTGTAAGGTTATAGGGAATTTCCTGATGGACTGAAATATTCTTATACAGTGATCTTTGGATTAAATGTATTAATAAGTGAGAGGTGTTGTGACACTGTTACCACAAAATATTTTCTATGATATAACAAGATATTTAATGGAATAACTCAAGAATAACTGTTCTAAGTGCACATTATACACAGAGAGGTCCCCAAATCTGAAAAACTGTTACAACTTTTGTGTCATGGTGCAACAGACCTCTACAAAGAAAATAGAAGAACAGGAAATGACACTTAGTTATTTCTTTTAATGACAGCAGTGCTACTTGTAGCACATTAATATAGCTAACAACATTCTCATTGCTTAATGCTCTGGTTTACAACATAATTAAAGAAACTTGCCATTTCCTGAAATCTACTAACTGCAGTAACTCACAGCATATGTTAAATATCTGCTACTTGTCTAAATACTGATTCGAATGTATTATAGATACCATAACAGCAAGGCTAGCATGGACACATTTGTGTTATAGTGTATTTCAGTACACTATACCTGGGGTTTTAAAACAGGCCTCACAATGACCTGTCTGGGACATTTGGGAAAAAGAAAAGAGTTAGTAAATAAACTTTTTACAAAGGTGTACATTGACAAACATATTGCACTGATATAGACAGGGCATAATGCTTTTAAAATAATTAACATCTTGAAAAAGGGTCAGCAGTCACAGTTTGTCTGTTTGTGTACACTGGTAATCCCACTACAGATGTGGGATTCACTGAAGATTTAGGTAAAATGAGCTTAGTAACTCAATCTTCAAAAGAATATGATTCATGCAAACCATACACAGCTTGTGACCTATTCCAGGAAAACCAAGGAACAAGTGGAAAATGGGCTACGATGTCCTATTTGAACAGCAAGAACAGGATTACCAAAAGCTGCTATAGGCAACATCTACAGGTTACCTGTCAGCACACTTGCCAGTTCAGCTCCACGATGTAATAGCAAAGCGGCATCTGGACAAGATGGCCATAATTTTCTGTCTGTGAATTCCTTCTAAAAGCCCTTCTCTTTTGCTGTTTTCTGAGACTCTCCCTAGAAAACATTTGACATTGAGCAGGGAAAGTTGCGTCCTAAAATACCTCTTTTTTTTTTTTTTTTTTTTTTTTTTTTTTAACTCTGTTGTAGCAGCATAATTTCACTGGCTTTGTTACACTTAAAACTGCTTTATATCAGTAAAACTGGGTAGGGAAGCATGGAAGCATATTACCAGTCATTGCTATCCTAAACTTGAAACTACCAAGAGCCCCAGTTTATGTCAGAGATACCAGCTATATGTGAAGCAGTATGATTGCTCAGTGATGGGAGTTGTTGCCAGCTAAAGTACCTAGCATAACTAGGACTCCATTGCCAAAACTGCGTTGATGATTCTGAGTGGCAGGTGCAGAAAGTATACAGCTGTGGATACGCAAAGATGGCAAATTTGTAGTTGACAGTCTACATTTGTTAGGAGAAAACCAAGCCTTTTAGGTAAACCCACTTTTCCAGGTATAATTGCATCTACCCCTGAGATAGATTTAGGAATATCTCAAGTGTTGGTACTTTTCAAACAGAAAAACACTCTGTATTTTACTCCTAAAAGAGTATTCACAGATAACTCTAATTTTACAGTCATAGGAAAGTAGCAATGTACCTCTATCATGGGATCACAGAATCATAGAATAGTTAGGGTTGGAAAGGACTTTAAGATCATCAAGTTCCAACCCCCCTGCCACAGGCAGGAACACCTCACACTAAACCATGTCACCCGGGGCTCTGTTCAACCTGACCTTGAACGCTGCCAGGGATGGAGCATTCACAACTCCCTTGGGCAACCCATTCCAGTGCCTCACCACCTTTACAGTAGCTCCAAACCACATAACCATGTTGAAGGCTTTCCCAGCTGATCAGCTCTCATCTGTTCCTAAAGGCCTGAGGCCATGGAGCCCACCACAAACAGAGGTTCATAATGGATTTATTTGAGGTCTCTGCAGGTAGTACCTTCAAGAATATTTCCCCCCTTGTCTAACCTGAAGCTTTATTGCAGTACTTTAAGCCTGTTACTTCTTGTCCTACTGCAGGCAGAGAGAGCAGATTAATTTATTTTGGTGTGCACTAATCTTACATGTATTTAAAGACCAATATGTTTCTGCATTCCTTCCTCAAATTTTATTTCACCTGTCCTCACCACACATGTTTTCTCTACTGATGATAATTCTTGCTGTTTCTCTGGATTTTTCCTTTTTGGCTCACCTCTTTCCCAAAGTGCAGTTCTGCATGACTTAGCAGTGCTGACCAGAGAATTACTTCTTGTGTCATACTTGTTTTGGCTGGGATGCAGTTAATTTTCTTCATAGCTCCTCATATGGTGCTATGTTTTGGATTTGTGACCAAACCAAGGTAGATAACACAGGGATGTTTTAGTTATTGCTGTGCAGTTGCTGAGCAGCATCATTCTTCTCTGTTTGGCTGGGGTGCACAAAAGTTTGGGGAAGGGATACAGCTGGGACAGCTGACCCCAGCTGACCAGGGGCATATCCAAGCCACAAGGTATAGTGCTCAGCAATAAAAGTTGGGGGAAAGGGAAAGGGGAACATATGGTGTTATGACATCTGTCCTCCCAAGTAACCATCACATATGCTGGAGCCTTGCTGTCCTGGATATGGCTGAACACCTGCCAGCCAACTGGAAGCAATGAATGAATCCCTTATTTTGCTCAGCTTACACACAGCTTTCTGCTTTACCTACAAAGATGTTATCTCAGCTGCAGCTTTTCTACCCTTCAATTCTTTCCCTCATCCCACTGGTGGGAAGGGAGCCAGTGACTGTGTGGGGCTCAGCTGCTCACCAGAGTTAGCCTAATACATAAGCATACTACATCTGTCATTTTCACAGTCACAAGAGGCTGAGGCTTACCCGCTTTGTGCTCCACCACACCCCCTAACTTCCTTCCTGAAGAGCTGCTGACTAACCACTTACAGCCTATACTTGATTTGAGCAGCCTATTGCTCCTTCTTAAGTGTAATACCTTGTTCTCATTCTGACTGAATTTCATTGTTGGTTGTTTTTTTGCCAACGTCGTTTTGAACCATACTTAAAACATTCAAGTGTCATTCTAGAGTCCTATCCTAGGCTAAACTCAGAAAATTTTAGCAGAAATGGTTAAGTAATTTATGAGAATGACAAAAAAACATGCTATTTGGCAGTGACTCAAAGGATATTTAAGAAATACTAGCGTGTATGATCCCATTTCTCTTACCTCTGTGCTTAGAGGCATTATATAGACTGTCCCTTTCTGCCATACCATTAAGATTCTTTTTTTAACAGCTCTGGAAGTTTCCCAACTTTCAGCTTCTGCCCATCCACCATCATTTTACAGTTCATGCTCATACCCTTTCCCATATCTATTCAAGTTTCTCTTTTTAGCTGTCCTGCCCTTTGGCCTCTACATGAAACCACATACCAAATTTCTTTTTTCTCTATCTGACCCTTGCCTCCCTGACATGTATCTCCAAGCATGCATTTCCTGTCCTTCTGCCCAGCTACTCAGAAACTCAGGACTTTCCTCTGCCCCTGTACAACCCTTTGCAAAACCATAATTTGCTGCATTCTTCGTGGTTTTGCCTTCTCTATTCTCTGCCTTTTTCTTACTGTCTTCTGAAAACTCAGTCCTCTCTGCTGCATTTGCCCCTTTGTCTCTCACAGACTTTGATGTCTTCAGGGCAGGAAACACTCCTCTTCTCTTGGCTGGTGTGCCAGAGTGTCAGGGTGCCACTGGCAGCCAGCTATTGCAATTATTGGGAAAGTCCTCATCCATCCTTTCAGATCTGAGAGGCAGCAGCCAACATGCAGTACAGGTGGAACAGAAAGCCTTTAAAGGGAGGGGGGTGTGAAATGGTTACCATCAGAAACCCTACTTTTAACAGAGTATTTACAAAATTAGAGGATATACTAGAATGAGACTGCAGTGCCATGTCCATTCCAGCTGTTGTGTCGTTAACTGAATCATATAAAAACTAGAACCCTACATTTTGGACGAAAGTGAGTGTGGAGAAAAGTTCAAGAATATGCATCCCCAGGGTCAAATATCAGGAATTAAACAAAAAAATAACTTAATAATTTTGAGATGCAAAATAAAAAAATTTGTTATGCCAGTCTCATGCTTCTTGGAGTAGAAATCTACTCCCACTATTGTTTACTCATTGTCTTCTTATTCATCACTCAAAAGCCTGGAACAAGGAGGGGACATGATGGAAAAGTGCTGCATTCTGATAATCCCCACCCTGTGAAATCAGCAGCCTCAGCTGTCTTCAGGATTGTAAACAAAAAAACTGACAAACCCCCAGCTTTTTTGAGCAAATAACTTATTTGATTTCCTGTATCTGAAATGGCAGACTTTGGAGGCAGCAATAAATTAGCTGGGGTACTCAGACCCCTGAGCTGGAAGACAGGGATGGGAAGCAAAATGAAGCCCCCATAATCCAAGGAGAAATTGTCAGCCACCTGCTGTACCACTTAGACACCACAAATCAATGGAGCTGGAAGAGATCCACCCAAGGGTACTGAGGGAGCAGGCAGAAGTGCTCACCAAGCCAGTTTCCATCATTTCTCAGCTGTCCTGGCTAAACAGGGATGTTCCAGCTGACCAGAGGTTAGCAAATCTACATCTACAAGAAGGTCTGGAAGGAGAATCCGGGAAACCACAAGTCTGTCAGTCTGATCTCTGTGCTGGGGAAGGTCATGGAGTGGATCATCCTGAGTGCCATCACATGGCATGTACAGGACAACCAGAGGATCAGGCCTGGTCAGTGTGGGTTTACAGAAGGCAGGTCCTGCTTAACAAACCTGATCTCCTACAAGGTGACCCGCTTACTGGATAAGGGAAAGGCTTCAGTAAAGCCTTTGACACCATTTCCCACAGCATTCTCCTGGAGAGACTGGCTGCTCATGGCATGGATGGATGTAGGGTTCACTGGGTAAAAAACTGTGTGGAGGGTCAGGCTCACAGAGTGGAGGTGAATGGAGGTAAATCCAGTTGGCAGCTGCTCACAAGTGGTGTTCCCCAGGACTCAGTACTGGGGCCAGTTCTCTCTAATGTCTTTCTCAATGATCTGGACAAGGGGATCGACAGCACCCTCAGTCAGTTTGCAGCTGACACCAAGTTGGGTGGGAGTGTTGATCTGCTTTGAAGGTAGGAAGTCTCTACAGAGGGATCTGGACAGGTTGGATCAATGGGCAAAGGCCAATTGCATTCAACAAGACAAAGTGCCAGGTCCTGCACCTGGGCCACAACAACCTCATATAATGCTACAGGCTGGGAGAAGAGTGTCTAGAAAACTGCTTGGTGGAAAAGGACCTGAGGTGTTGATTGATGGCTGCTGAACATGAGCCAGCTTTTGGCCAGGCAGCCAAGAAGGCCAGTGCCATCCTGGCCTGTATCAGCAATAGTGTGGCAGCAGAGCCAGGCCAATGATCATCCCCCTGTACTTGGCACTGGTGAGGCTGCACCTCAAATCCTGTGTTCAGTTCTCGGCCCCTCACTATAAGAGAGATGTTGAGGTGAAGGTCCAGAGAAGGACAACGAAGCTGGTGAAGGGTCTGGAGCACAAGTGTGACGAGGAACAGCTGAGGGAACTGGGGTTGTTTAGCCTGGAGAAGAGAAGGCTCAGGGGAGACATTATTGCTCTCTGCAACTGCCTGAAAGGAGGTTGTAGTGAGGTGGGTGTTGGTCTCTTCTGCCAGTTAACAAGCGACAGGTCAAGAGGAAATGGCTTCAAGTTGCACCAGGGGAGGTTTAGGTTGGATATTAGGAAAAACATATTCACTGGAAGATCTGTCTATTGTTGAAACAGGCTGCCCAAGGATGTGGTTGGGTCATCATTCCTGTAGGTATTTAAAAGATGTGTAGATGTGGTGCTTAGGGACATGGTTTAGTGGTGGACTTGGCAGTGTTAGGTTAATGGTTGGACTCAACCTTAAGGGTCTATTCCAACCTAAATGATTCTGTGATTCTAAGGAAAATGCTGGTTTATGTTTTGTATTATGATGTACTTAGAATGTTCAAATGAGAGCAGGACCAATGTCAGACACTTTAGTTAATACATATGTAATTAAAAAAAAAAAATAGTACAAATCCTAACGAAATTATAGGTCAAGAAAACAAAACATAAAAAATAAAAGAAAAAAGTATGATCAGTATACACAACAGGAAAGCAAGAAACTGGAAGACAGGACTAAATTATTGGTAAGGCTTCTGTGTGATTGAGATACTTGTTCTTAGCAATATAACTAGTTTTGCATATTTATTTCTCTAACCTAATAAAGATTTTCGTTAGAATGGCTTTATCTACCTCACTGAAGTTAACTGTTCTCAAAAAGATCTTTCAGAATACTATCATTGCTACAAATTCCAAACAATTATTAATTCACATTATGAGGATTAATCTAACGCTACTTATAAATGTTCAATTAATATTTTAATTTAGTTGGGGTTTATGCCTAGACTGATTAACTTCTTTTGAGGCTTTTGGTGGCTGTTATGGTTCTTGAAGGTTGTTTTTACAGTTTGGGAAATACCACTGATATGGGAATTATAGCATTAACTGTACCTCCATTAGTGACTGTAAGCATATCAGAGTTTTTAAAACAGGTTATCCTACGTAAAGCCTGTGTTGTAACAGAAGGAGACAGCAATGGCAGTAAAGTAGGAATACATCTTACGTTGAGAAAATATTTGTTCTTTGAATATAACCTTTGCAGTCCCTGAATCAGAAACGGTAGACAAGAATCGTATTTTTTGCCAACATTTTATATTCACCAAACCTCATGGTATAAGTCTAGTCCAGTTATTGCATTTTCTTGATTGCCACCAAGGACTACTAAGTGCAAAGGTACAATCTCTGGCTGAGGGAGTCCATAAGCCTGAGACTGCTGAAAGAATCGGGGAGGTAGCACTATATGCTTGCCATGCCATCCTCGACACACACTACTAGACATTTTCAGTGATGAAATAGTGAATTACGTGGGCTGTTGATGTTAACCTTTACAAGTTTCCTGTATTTTTTCTTTATAGAAAAAAATCCTTAAAAAAAAATTATGTAGTTGCCACACTTTTCCAACATAAGTTAAAATCTGAATTCTTGTGTACAAGTTTGTTTTGTTTACAAATGGTTTTCTACACACTGGATGTGTGCAAAAATCACATTTTTTGTTTATCATATCACTTATATTTTTAGTAATGTGTTCTGAGAACTCATTAGGACAAACTGGTGGAAAATTCTTATTTAAAGTAGAATAGTTGTTAAGCAACTTTAAAATGTAATTAGAACTCTTTGCTGCATTTCATTATGAGGTTATTTCATAATTACTTAGCAGGTCCTAGGTATTTACTAATGCAGAAGTGACAGTACATGATACTGCCAAATTATAACTGCACAGCTGGAGAAGACATTTAGAGAAATAGAGAACAGATAAATGCATCATTTAAAAAACATCAGGGGAAAACTCAACACTGAGCATCTCCCTCTGCTCCTGCCCTTCACAGTTGTAAATAATACTACAAAATTCAGCATGGTTTCTAACGACTTAAAGAGCTGACCAAATAGAACCAGTTGGTTCTTCACCTATGCAACTTACAGGAATTAGGATATTAGTACCTAGAAGAAAGCTACGGAGAAACTGCTGCAATTCGCCCTGTACTCACTGCATTGAATTCAGTGCAATGAGTCAAAAGGATGGGGCAGAACTGGGTTCAAAATACACTGAGGCACACTGACACACTACTTTTTTGGGTTTGGTTTTTTTTTTTTTTTTTTTCCTCTCCCTGAGGGCAAACCCCGTAGCAACCAAACCTACAATACCTTTTGCTTTAGTAATATCTGCATGGCATACCCTCCCAAATTCTGCCAGGAAAATGAAGTTTCCATCATGATTCAAGACTCAAGACTGTTTAAATAATACCATAAAATGTTACTACCTTTCTTACACAGATATTTTTGTGTACTCATTCACAGAAGTATATATTTTAACACTTCCTGACAAAAGAAATTAAAGTTCAATGGGATACTTATGAGAAAATACCAATTTGCTGTGCTTTCCTTTCTCTTTTGACCACAAAAATTCCAGCAGGAAACACAGCATAGATACTAAAGCACCTCAGACGAAGCTATTTCTCCCAATTATTTTTTGCACCTTCACTGGTATCTTTAATCAGTATAAATATGTATGGCTTTCATTTTTAGCTTCTCCTGAAGTTGAGGTAGGTTTTCTGAATCACTTACTCTTTTTCAACCTTCTGGACAGCTTTGGACTTCCTTTTTTTTCCCCGCTCCTCACCTGTTTATTATTTTTTACTTCTCCTAACAAAGCCATTATTTGATTCATGGAAGAAAACAGAGGATGCAGTAAGCTTTTTCTCATCGTAATATTCAGAGCTCAACCTCCTAGCTTCCTTCCATTCTGTTCTTTACTTGGTCTTTTCCTATATTTCCATCCTATTTTCCTCCTGCTGTTTCTGAAGGATGCCTGTTGCTACCCATGAGCAGAACAGTGGCTGTGGCTTCACAGGCTTTAAACCAGCACACGCAACTCTCCATAACCCTCCCCCTGCTTCTTTCCACCCCTGTACTATTTCTTCCTTTGTACCTCAGGAACTAATCCAAGCTAAAATCCAACCCAGCAACTAAAGAAAATGTTTTAACTCAGCAGCATTATGGTGATGCTTTTAACTCAGCACAAAGATGATGGTTGCAAGCACGAAAATGGGCAGAAAAAGTCTAATAGCTTCTTTTAGTGGTCAAGATAGTTCATATAGATCTAAAGCAAATGCAGAACTACCATATTAAATGGTTAGGTGTTAATTTTTTTTTTTTCCAGTCAGTCTAATTCTACCTAAATCTTAAGGTACAATACAGACACTATTTCATTAACTGAGGTTATTACACAGCTTCTGCAAACCAGCACTAATTATACCAGTTGAAGCATCTTTATATCAATAACTCAATGTCCAAAGACTGTCAGTCTGTGTCAGCTGTATCACAAGTAATGTAGTTACACTGAACCTGTCTCCCATAAAACCCACACAAATTCACATTCTGTGCCTGGGAGGCATCAGGTTACTCCAGACACCCAAATGACTTGCAGGCTTCTGTAGAACAAACATGCAAGTTTTTGCTTCCAACAGCATGTTAGATGAGACAGTACTGTCAAAAAAAGAAACCCAACAAACCCAACTCAAAACAAGCAAACAAAACCAAACCAACAAAGAAACCCCAACCCCACAGCAGCCTAAGTTTTGACACAGAAGATTTCTAAGTATTATGATAAACATTAAAGAGTACTTCTTGTAGATGAGTTCTGCTATGAAAGGGGCCAATAAAAATCTTGCTACTGATTGCTCTGTGCACACCACTGCACAACATCAAACACATCATATGTGCAAAGAACATTGCCTGGAACAGCAACCTTAGTTTAAATATACTTTTCTACAGAAACTAAATTAAAACCAGCATATTATGCTTGTGGGTTTTTAATGTTGTTTTATTTAATATATTGCCTTTTTTCTCTACTTCAGTAAGGAAACACCTTGCTAAAATACACTTCCTTTAAGAAACCTGACTTTCTCATCAACCACCCCTTCCTTTTCTGCTAACAAATTCTCCCTAACAATCCCTTACACTCCTAAAATAAAGTCAGAAATGCAGAGACACAATTTCCCAATATCAGACTATGTTTACTTCCATCACAGAATATCTTTTTTAAAGTTTTAAATCCTTGGTATAATACAGTATGAACAAAGAGAATGTGTTTCTTCAGAAGATTTGAAGCGGTAAATTACACCGAAGACTTAACATTCAATTTTTAGATTCAAAACTATTCATTTCACAAAATAATGAGCCTTCATAAATAATGTTTAACTGTGGATTCAAAGCATATTAAAACATTAATATTTTTTATTATCAGACATTTTCATATATCTGCAGCTGAAAAGTTTTTTAAAGAAAGCTTCCCTTTACAAGGAGGTGGCAACAGAGGCTGTATTTAATTCCTATCTACAAGACAGTGGGTTTGTAAGAGCTCCATCAATATCTAGTACACTGTTGAAGCATATCATAATCTGTGTCACAAGAATAAGTTACTATTAGAAGAATATATTAAAAATGGATAAATAGCCATGCTGCATTTGGCACATTTGCTTCTGTCTACCCAGACTGATTAACTCTATTTAAAAGTGGATAAATAGTACTTAGCTGTAAGTATGCACAATTATTTCACTTTTCCAATATTTGCAGATGGATCCAGGGCCTAATTTACTGGTTAATAGAAAGGCCACTACAAAGATATTATTAGATCAAACTAATTCCCAGTTCTGTTTTTTGAATAGCAGAAATGGAAGAATGATCACTAAATCAGGAGTTTTGAACACAACTAGGAAAAAAATAGTCACCTAACTGGTATTACCTGACAAAAGAAAACCAGACTTTTTTCTTTTTTTGTCCCATGATTAGTCACCTACCATAGAATCAGAATAGTTAGGGTTGAAAAGTACCATAAGAGCATCAAGTTCCAACTCCCTGTCATGGGCAGGAATGCCTCATGCTAAATCATGTACCTCAAGGCTCTGTCCAACCTGGCGCTGAACACCGCCAGGGATGGAGCATATACCACTTCTTTGGGAAACCTGTTCCAGTGCCTCACCACTCTCACAGAAAAGAACTTCTTCTTTATATCTAACCTGAACTTCCCCTGTTTAAGTTTGAACCTAATCCCCCTTGTTCTATCACTACAGTCTCTGATGAAGAGTCCCTCTCCAGCATCCTCATAGGCTCCCTTCAGATACTGGAAGGCTGCTATGAAGTCTCCACACAGCCTTTCCTTCTCCAGGCTGAACAGCCCCCGTCACCAATACTATAGAGTAGATAGAGTATTTTGCTGGAGATAGAGAACTATGTCACACCTTTCTCTCTCATTTTACATTAAAAAGATATAACCTGTGTTTTACAACATCAGTATTAGAAAATAAGGTCATAAATAAAAGCTAATCTAATTATTAAAAACATCATGCAGTATCAACCCCATGTACTTTCATGATCACCAACACAGTCTATAGGTCAGACATCTGCTTTTCTCCTATTTAGGCTTTGCTTGACTGTCAAATGTTATGACATAGTATTTAACAGCTGGTGCCTGTCAGCTTTGTACCTGACCATTTATCCAAAAAAAAAAAAAAAAGAAAAAAAAAAAGAAAAAAAAAAAAGGTGTAACTTGTTCCAGAATTCTTGCATACCTTAACATACATTTTAAAGTGGTATAACACTTTTTTTATATAGGCCCTTGCTGCACATATGCTTGGCAGCATAGTCTCTCGGCAGCTCAAGGCTATGTTTCATCAGTATTTGCATATGAACAACCAATCTGTAAGTAAAAGGTTCCAGGCAATACACGTTTTCACAAAAACATATCTATTGAATTATTATTTGAATGTTTAATATTACAAGTAGATCCTTATTTACACTTTCGACTTAATGGCATTTTCTAGTTCAGAGAAACTGTAAGAGGGCAATTACACTAATAGCTGGTATTGGGGAGTAAATTACCTAAGCATATGCTTAGGTAGCCAGCAGTGCTGGGGCTGCTAAGTCTGGTTTTCTTTAAAATAAATGCTAGATTGCAATAATGTTTGCCCATATTTTATATATAGTATGCATTTGTTAAGTCATGATTGTATTGCAATTGTAAATATTACAAGAAATTGTCTTAAACACAGAAAAGTCACTTGTGAATATTTAGCTTGTTATTACATTTATTTCCTAAATGCTGTTAGAGGACTAAAGTATATCCTCCTTATTATTGTAAATCACACTCTTTTCCATCACAGATTCTTTGAACATATACATATTTTCACCTTAGCATGTTAATTTTTTTTTTTTAAATCCAGAAGAACACCTTGTGAAGGTTGTGATTCTGCCAGTACTGTGAGATCAGACCATCATCTGCTGCAGTTAATGCTACCATTCCTCATACTTGTCCAGTAATCATCAATATCATGAAATAAAGCTTTTGACCCTTTACACAGAAATAATAACCTGCCTTTTTCCTTTTTGCCTTACAGCAAAGGCTCTTCTCATCCAAGCACAAAATTAAAACTACCAAGGATGCAAAAACCAAGAAGTTAACATGTCAGGGTGGTCTGTACCAGCCAAGTTAAGAGTATATGCTCTCCATGCACTCCACGCAACGAATTAAGTGTTTCTAAAAAAGCTAAATTGCTGGGAAGGAAGACACTCATTTAGCAGGTAATAGGCAATAACTACTGTATGACTCCCAGCTTCCACCTTCATCTACAGATTAAGCATCTACAGAGATAAAAATTAGATGCCACTTGGATTGAAATTCTTTCTGCTCTTTCAGTAGGCATAAAATTGAGGCAAATTTCTTTTTTCCTTCAATGACCTTGTGAGAGCTGCTCCAGGAGACAGGGAAATACCCTTGACCTGAAAGGCCTTTAACCTATAACTCTTATAAATGGCTCAGTTCATCCAACTCAGTTCACGTCTCTTATTCATGAGGCATTGCCAATACAGATGATGTTCAGGATGCCTGCATTTTGCCCTTTTTCATATTAATGGAACTTAGCTGAAATCAATGACATTTTTGTCCTTAACAATAGTGTAAAAATTGATATTCATCTGCCACAAAAAAATAGGCTGTATATTGCCAATGCTTTTTAAGTAGTATTGTCCAAACAAGTTATGTTCTTCCACCATCACAGTGCCAATATAGTAAAAGGCATTGAATCATTTTAAAGACAGCTTTAACTGTGACTTGTATTACAATATGAAACCTAGGATACAGTCCTTCCTAAATAACTTGCAGCTCACACAGCAATATATATATCAAGAGAAGCATGTGATCCATGACAACAGGAAAATCTCTGCAGGAGCTGCCCCTCATAAATAAAAAAAAGACCAAAAGATGGAAATGTTGAGGGCAGTCCTAACTGCAGCAATCTTGACATTGTGCTGTGTCAAAGGCTTAGAGAAGCGAGCGAGTTATCTCTAAGCTTTAGATGTGCTTCCAGCTTATTTAGGGATCTGCTTGGATCCAATAGGAGATCATCCATGTAGGCAGAAAGGCCCAGGGGAGGGGGCTGCTTTTCAGGATAACCTCTTTGAAGCACACAAACACCAGACGGCGCAGAAGACCAAGCTGGTGCAGCAGGATGACAGCACGGATGAGCACACAACTCCTGACTGAACTCAGATGTGAAAATGAAAGCACATGGAGGTAATTTCAGGAAGAATACAGGGACACTGGTCAAGCACATAGGGATGAGATGGCAACAAAGAGGGCTTCTGAAAGTGCAACAGAAGCGGTAGGAAGACTGAGGAAAGTGGGACCTACTGGTTAGTTAGAGAAGGTGCCTACTGACAAAGGACATGGGAAAGACTGAATAATGCACATTTTCACTAGTTAGTGACAGCACTGTGGCCTTCCATTTACCTGAGCCTACTAAGAGGATCTGCAGAAAAGTAGTACAACCCACAGGAGGGGAGAGAATTGGGAGCACAGCAACCAGAAGACCAGAAGACCATTACATACCAATGGGTCAGTGACACACACAACACAGCTAGGCAAAGCAGGTGCAAGCCTGTGCTGTGCACACCAAGCCTGGCCTTCAAGCTGCACTAATGCCTGGGCAAAGACAACCTCAGGTGACGCATGGTGACAGAGAAGCCAGCGGACAGCTTCTGTTTGGTACCAGAAATTATGCCACCTGCATGGCCTTGCCTTTATTCAGAACTGTTGGCTCTTAATAACTACCATTTTACACAGTACTTTAGAGAATCCAAGTGTTAGGTCATATTTACAGGAGCATTTTACCCTGCAGACACATTCAACTCTCCATGATACCAGACAGGGTGCTGTTGGGGGCCCATGTTCATGTCACTCCTAGGCAGAATACTGCAGAAGTCGCAGAAGTCAGGAGATTCCTGATGACTGGAAAAAGGCAAATGTCACACTCATCCTCAGGGAGGAAGATCCTGAGTGACCTGAACCAAGGAGGTTAGAATAGATCCTCCGCAAATCCCTATGTAGGCACATGAAGCAGATGGTCACTAGAAAGAGCCAGCATGGGTCCACCAATGGTAAGTCATGTCTGTCCAACCTGATTCCCTCTAGGAAGAGGTTTCTGATTGAGCAGATAAGGGGCAAGTAGGGGGTGAAGCTACCAGACATGGCAGGAAGGGGCAGGAAGAAGAACAGAAAGAAACTATTCAGAGAACCAGTACTGCATGGGCTGGACATATAGACTGACAACCTCCTTATGTTCCACAAAAGCAAATGCAAAGTCCTTCATCTTAGTAGAAGTAACCCCATATGACAGAAGGGGCTGGGAACAAACCGATTAGAGAGCTTCACAGAGCAAGACCTGTATGACCTGGTGGGTAGACTGAACCTAAGTCAGCAGTGTAACCTTGCAGTGGAAATGACCAGCCACACACCAGGCTCTACCAGAGCACCAAGCAGGCCCAAGAAACGCAGCTGCCTTCTGCTTTCAGCACTTGTGAGGCTGCATGTAGAGTACTGTGTCCTATTTAGACTTCCTTAGCATACAAAAGCCACTGACAGTGAAGCAGCTTTACCAGAAGATGGCTGCCACGGTGGTCAGGGAGCTGGAGCATGCGCCAAACCGTAGAAAGATTGAGAGAACTGGGCTTGTTCAGCCTTAAGAGAAGGCTAAGAATAAGAAGCAGAACAAATTCTGACAGCAAGATACTGTAATTTACACTGTTAGAAAACCCAGTGTAAATAATAAAAAAAAAATCCTTAAGGAAAAAAAATTAAAAAGTGACATACTGATACAAAAGTATACTACACATACATTCAGTGTCCTGGGTTCAGCTGTTATTTGCTTCCTTCCTAGTAGCTGGTGCAGTGCTGTTTCAGATTTAGCCTGAGAACAATGCTGATAACACACCAACATTTTAGGTGTTGCTCATTAATGCCTACCCCAAAGAAAGACTTGTCAGTCTTTCATGTTCTGCCAGTGAGGAGGGGCACAAGAAGCCAGAAGGAATCAGAATACCTGACCCAAACTATCTAAAAGGGTATTCCATACCACAGCATGTCATGCCTGGTATATAAACTGGGGGGAGTCCTGCAGAAGGGACTGATCACTGCCCAGGTTGGGCTGTGCATCGGTCAGCGGGTGGTGAGCAAGTGTATTGTGCATCACTAGTGTTTATTGGGGTTTTTTTTCCTCCTTCCCTTTTTAGGTTTATATTTTCTCCCCTTGTTATTTCCCTTATTATTATTACTAGTAGTTGTAGTACTTTTATATTATACTTTAGTTATTGGACTGTTCTTATCTCAACCCGTGGGGTTTACATTCTTTCTTCTCATCCCAGCCAGAGGAGGTGGGTAAAAGGCTTGAACCATGATTGAGATGAGAAGCTGATTTGTGGCATCTCATCTACCTCTTCAGTTGAATTAAAAAGAATTGCAATGTCAGGCTGCTCTTAACTTCTCATTTGCTGTCATTACTGTTGACATTGTTCCTTCTAGGACCAAAATGCAGAGAACTGCAACTGAAATGAGAAACACTAATTATGTCTGAAAGTCCCTTTTGCTCCTTCCTCCCAAGAATATTTACATTTGCTTGCCATCAGATAACCCAGAACTATTGTACTATATTCCATAAATCATTCTTCCCTCCCTGTAACAAAAGGTTAATACCTTTTTATTCTAAACAGAAATGCTTGATATTATTACAGCAAGACATTAAGAAATAGGCTTTGTATTTAGAACCAAATGTTATGTTTACTGTTCTATCTAATCACGTTCCATACTCACCTGTGAAAACTTCTCCTATCAATATGACCTGAAATACATAATTCTTTCAGTGTGAAGTCAGAGTACTGGAGCAGTACAACATGCCCTTTAAGAAATCCCTGACCATTCCTGATACTTAAAATTACATCATCTCAACTAGCTGTAGCTTCCTTAGGACACTGCCTACATTCAACAACGAAGCTGCTGGGTTATAATGACATGCTTTGTTGTGGCAAACCTAGTATGCAGTAGGATTAGTATAGTCCTCAAGCTGCTCTTGCCAGCCTAGCTTATTTGGAAACCTGCCACATTCTTCGTTCTAGCCACTGCTTTGTTCTCCAGTTTGAGTGTGAATACCTTTAAAAGTAGGGCACAGTGAAGTTTCTGAGAACTTCCTTTTTTCTACTACCTCACGTTAGTAACAAAGCTTTTAACTGGGATATTCTGATAAGCTTCCTGGCACTGCCATAGCAAATTTATTGCTTTCATTTTCTTTAATAACTCTAAGACAGGCAGGAAGAGCAAACTTTCATCATTAACATAACATCCAAGTCACTGTAGGTTTCATACATTCAAATTATTTGGAAGCTTCCACTGTGATGAGGATGAGGAAAAAACAAAACCCAAAACAGTTTTTTTCATTAATATGAAAATATTCCTTATGAATACAGATTCTGAAACTGCACAGAGACAGATACACTGCAGGTGCACAAGTCTACTTAGCAGCTGAAACAATGTTATTAAGAAAAATGGAGTTTGTACAATAGCAGAGATGACAGAATGATCAGGAACTGCTTTCTGCTAGGTTACAAGTAACTCATGAGAGCAGCTGCCATGAAAAATCCCCTGTATGAGCTGGTACAGGAATTCTGTTGCAGCCCCTAGCAGAACTGCGCCTTTACCTCTGCTCCAGATTATCACAATGGTCAGTTTGGGTTACAACCTGTTCTCTGAATTCAGCCTGTAAGAACGCTACTAGTTGAAAGGCTATGACATACACTGCTACTTGGTATGTTGAAGCAGCACACACACAGAGTACACACAGCACAAAAGCATTAAGACTGGTAACAGGGAAGTTGATTTCAAGAGCCTTAGCGGATAAGGCGTGAACCAGTGACTGGTACACACAGCCACCTATGCTATTTTCTGTTAGACATACTGGTCTTAACGTCCTTTCTCAAAGTCACTTTATTTCATTCCTTTTCCTGTCTGAAAAAACCCATGCCATGCTTTTCAGTAATTCTAAAAGCATAAACATAGCTCTACAATTACACACCAGAAAATCACACTGAAATAAATGCAGAGCAGTCAAGCTCTAAAGAGCTAGCAGCACTGAGATTTACCTTCTTGCTCGCACTCGTATGCGAGTAGCCAGCCTGCCAGGAAGAACACCCTGGTAATGAAGACACGGGCAACAGGCGGAGGGGGAGAGAATGAAAAGTCAGATAAATAACAGTGCCTTTAAGATGCTAGGGGCAAAAAGAATGGAAGACACATTAACATTTTAGCAGAGATGACTAAGCCTTAACATAAATGCAGAAAAAGAGGGGCAGGTGTAACTTCATCAGCTGAAACAAAGACAACACTTAAAATTTGATTTTGTGCTTTGAATGACATTCCTCTTGTTTTGCACAAATAGAATAAAATCTGTGGATTATTCATTCACTTGGACTTCAAGGACTCCTATCCTTTTACATGGGAAGGCCAAAACTTCAAAGGAAGTTTCCTTAACTCACCATAAAAGAAATGTTTCCATAAAACTCCAATGAGGTTTACAGTCAGCTGTATTAACTTTTACGGGGATTATGAGATGAAGTTTCATCAGTTTCCTATTAACAAGCAATTCTTTCTGAAACTATAACTAAAGATCCATCAATATAGGTTCCACACAGGGAAAACCTTTTGCTCTTACAGTTCTAAATGATGCACAGCTCCCAACAGACTCAGAAAATAAACCCAGAGATAACTTACAGGGTTATGGTTTGCTCAGGTTCTCTGCAGAGTGGGGAAGGCAAGGATAGGACAGGGAGGAAAGGGATACAGGAATTTATGCATTTCTAAACTGTGTAAAATAAAGCTTAAAAAACTTAAGCCTTGAGCCTGAAAAAGCTCAAGGTTCCCGAAACTCCTCCAACT
Source organism: Psittacula echo (assembly GCF_963264785.1). NCBI lineage: Eukaryota > Metazoa > Chordata > Aves > Psittaciformes > Psittacidae > Psittacula > Psittacula echo. The sequence goes on along the minus strand of NC_137742.1, from coordinate 44,092,738 downwards.
TCTTCCATTTTTCCCTTACTTAGCAAATTACCTCTAGTGACTCTTTAGGTCACTTGCAGTCTCAAATGATGCTTCTCAACTGGTGACAGGGCAGCAGGGCAATACTGACAATCTCTCACAGCAATTCCCAATGGCCTAACAGACATTGCTCAGAGAAAGAAAAGACTCTGAGAAAAAGATAGTAATTGTCCAATAGAAAAATCCCTTTCCTGGCTACCAATTTTAGAGTCTTTGCAAACACTGCACACTTCTACCTATGGTCCCCTGCCCCTGCCAGAATTAAAATTCTTCTCATTTCAAAGAGGAAAACAAAAATCCAAACAAACAAGTAAACAAAACAACAAACAAGAGAAGGGAAAAGGAACAACAGGAACAAACAAGCAATCAAACCATTTCTGATACTTTACACACTCAACAAGGTTTATACTTTTCTTTTACAGTAACTAAGAAGTTTCCATCAAAGTTTAAATGAAAACTGCAATATATTTATTCTAAAAGTAGAAATAAATATCAAAATTAAGACCAACATTAAATATACATATACAACAGGTTTGTAGCACAAGTGCTCGACAACTCTGTAAAAGGTTAGAAAATTAATTAATAAAGTGGCCTGTGGGTTCAAAACTGTTAGCAATGATCAATATTAACAAGTCAAAAAAAAGAGAATCTCCATGCATTATAATAATACCTTTTTTTAAATAAAAGATTTAAAAATACTTGTATTTTTTATTTGATTTTTTAAAATACACATTAATCTCATTAATATATAGGGCTGGGTTTTCTTTTTACAGCTCATCTGAACTTTCAGAAAAAAAAAAAGATCTACTTTTCTACACTTGTCTTGCACAGTGAATATGTATGAGAGTCTTCTACTCAAATTCTGCTACTCCAGATCACCAAAGACACAGAGAATTCTGCATCATGAAAATTATACACTTGTACTTTAAATCAAAACAGGAATATTTGAAAGCTTATTTCATTACCACCATAAGAAACAAACTGCTAAGTTTTGCTCAAACAAGACATCTCCTCTTCTCACTTTCCATTATTTTTCCTGGTAAGAGAAGAGACATACCACTGAATTTTAAATTTTAAATTTCAACAGTCCCTCAGGGGAAATCTGACTGAAATGTATCCTAATATAGGCTTGCAAGTTTGCACGTTATTTATTCAAACGTTTCTTCAATTGTTCTAGATGCCTTGCATCAGCATCCTGAAGAATTAACACAGTGGCTTTAGACTGAAGTGGATTAAACTCTATAGTCATCAAACAACAGAGATCTATCAGTTGTTTTTGACATTTCTCTAAACCATCCTTAAGCTTTAGACGTAACGCTGGATCTTTTCTCAAATTATTCATTTCAGACACAGAAAAGCCAATCAAACTTGTTAGAATATCATTAGCAAAATCTACTTCAAGATAAGCTGAACCATCAGAAATTTTTGCCTTTATACCCCAGGACCCATTGGTGCTTGTGAGGTTTCCAGTGAGAGTAACAATAAAACATTTAACTTTCAGCACTGTAATAGTTTCTGGTCTTTTTGCAAGTAGAAGAGAGATATACGTGAAAGGTAGAGAATGTAAATCTAAATGAGCGTCTACTGCTCTGCAAGGAACGGTCTGTGAATCATGCTTCTGCTGATCTGCTTCTGGATTCATTTTTGAGAAAAATACAGGATCATCATTTAACAGCCTGTTGTCAGAAATGTGCTGGGATTTACATCTGCTGTCATCTAGGTCTGTATTGTTCTGCCTTTCTCCAGGAGGATTTTCCAAATTAAAATCTGTAGAACTGCAGGTCTGATACATGCTTTTGCACTGCAAAAAGCTGCTCCTACTATTTCCATCACCATCAAATACTGTTCTTCCAAAAGTCTTTTGTTTGCTGAGAGCTTCTACTGGCTTATCCCTTTCACTCACATCATCTTTTTTGCAAGTGCCATTTAAAGATGAATTGCAGGAGCTTCTAGATGTATGTGGAAGTGTCTCAGTAATCAAACTTACGTTTCTGTTTATTACCACTGGTAGCCCTTCTTCCAGCTCTCTTTGTGTCTCTTCTTCCAGAAAAAAGTCATCTTCTGAAGGAAAGTCATTTAAAAAGCCATCAGCATATTCTATGGGAGGTGAAACTTGATCATCTGAATCAGGCAAAGGACTTCCAGATTCCTGTGGCAATACATTGCCATTGGGTGCAGTCACTGAACCTGGGGCTGTACTAAAATTGTTGCTTCTACTGTAGCATCTGCTTTCTAAAGATGCTCCATTGTTTAAAGCAAATTCATTATTTTCATCAAGACTAGCTAAAAGCTCTTCATCTGAAGGACCTAGATTTTGTTCTAAGTCATTCACAGGCCTTGGAACAATGTGGTCATGCTCAGCTTGTTGGATAGAATAAGGGTTTTCAGTTTCTCCAATTAATCTAGCAAGGACTCTTTCCTGAGAATACTCCTCCAGAAGAGCATCCACTTCACCTCCCAACAGTTTCACATTTTCTGGCTTAAGCAGAAGGACTCCAAGACGATACGCAATATTACCCTGTACAGTGATTTTTGTTCCAGGAGGAAGATTACTGTGGAGGACGGGCACTGGTTGATACTCCATGCCCTGAATTTGGTGTATCCCATCAGTTAGTTGTAGCATTAGCATTCGAGTTGGCTTTGCTTCCCAGGGCTTCTGGAATGCTTGAGTACTGGCTGTTACTTCTTCATTTACAGTATTTTTCCCTCTTAGCTTCTGCAGTTGGGAATATGCTGGCTGGCTAACATCAACCAGTGAATCAATCTGTATGGAGTAGAAGCCTGACAACTCTCCTTTGGGAGCATCTAAGATGCAGTCAGGCAAAATGGGATATTCCAAGTCTCTTAGATCAGTAAGAAGCCACTGCTCAAATACCTGACTGTTAATCTGAGCTTGATTTAAGTTATTACCATTATTTTCTTCCTGGATCCAAGTAATACATGCTTCCAGCCATGTCAAAGGAACTTTAACATGCCATTTGGATGAAAGCCAACTTTCCACTCTTGCTGCAATGTTAGGTGCAGACATTTTCTTTTGAGTGTAAATTCCCTAGAATTCCCTAGAACAGAACCCAAAAAAGACATATTTACAGCTTAAGTTATAACAAGTCTCTTGCTCACATTATATAGACATTTGCTCTCAAAGTTCTGCTATTCCAAGTGTGACAACAAAGAAGCAATTTAAATTAACAGCACGTATATGGACACTAAAAATAAGCATGCATTTCTCATATTTAAAGCATAAGAAGTATGTGTATGCAGTTCCCACATCATTAAGAAAGTACGGAGATTTCTATGATCAACTCTGCTTGGTGACTTCTTGTTTTCTGTTGATTTAATTAGAAACATAACACTGAAATCCTTTTGTTATAGATAGAAAGCGAATTAACAAAAAAAAAAAAACCCATAAAAAACTCCAAAACACAAAAAAATCCCTCAAGCACTAGTTTGTTACACATATGTCCTCTATTTTTTTGTTTCTGGGGGTTCTGCTGTTAACACTCAAGTTTACTTGAGAAATTGACCTGAGGGGTTAATTCTGCCATATCATTGCACTGTTATAAACAGAAGAAACCCCATCTACAACAGAAGCAAGCTGGCATCTGTGAGCACTGTATCACAGGGGTGACTTTTCAGCTGTAACTGCATAAAAGCTTTGTACCCGACAACAGAAAGCTAGCTTGAAACATCACTAGTTACCTAGAGAACCAGTCCAGGGTTTAGATACAGTAGCATCAACCCTTGGTAGTTATCATCAGGAATACCAGTGGCTAACAAGCTTTACCTTCTTACTACTTTAGGAAGAAGCAATGCACATATAGAATAGACTGTTTCAGTTGGAAAGGCCCTACAATGATCATTTAGTCCAACTGTCTGACCACTCCAGAGCTGACCAGAAGTTAAGTTTTATTAAGGGTCAAATGCCTCTTAGACCCTGACAGGCTGGAAGCATCGACCACCTCTCTAGAAAGCCCATTCCAGTGTTTGACCACTCTCTCAGTAAAGAAATGCTTCCTAATGTTCCATCTGAACCTTCCCTGCCACAATTTTGAACTATTGCCTCACGTCCTTTCACTGGATCCCAGAGAGAAGAGATCAGCAGCTCCCTCTCCACATCCCCTACTCAAGAAGCTGCAGAGAGCCATTAGGTCACCATTCAGCCTCCTTCTCTCCAACCTAGCCAAACCCAGAGCCCTCATCTGCTCCTCACAGAACATGGTTTCCAGCCCTGTCACCAGCTTTGTTGCCTTCTCTGGACACAGTCAAGGACTTTCACATCCTGCTTAAACTGTGTGGCCCAGCACCGCACACAGTGCTAGAGGTGAATTTGCACCAATGCTGAGTATAGCAGATAATCACCTCTTTTGACCGGCTGGTGATGCTGTGTTTGATGCATCCCAGGATGGGTTTGCCCTTCTGGCTGCCAGGGCACACGGCTGACTCACACTGCAGGTCCTGCAGTCAGCCAGCAGCCCCAGGTCCCTTTCTGCAAGGCAGCTCTACAGACACTCCTCCCCCAGTCTATACTTGCGGCCACTGTAATTCCACCACAGGTGCAGAATCTAATAGTTAAACTCTTTAAATTTCTGGCACTGACGATTGCCCAGTGCTCCAATCTATTTATGTCTCTCTGAAAGCCTCTTGTCCCTTGAAAGACTCAACAGCAGCTCCCAGTTTGGTATCATCAGCAAACTTGCTAATCGTGCATTAGCCTCGTGCATCCAGATCACTGATACAAACACTGAAAAGGTGTTAGGCTGCCTAACTGAGCTTGGATTATGCTTAACCTCTTGAAACGACAGCTGAGGAGCTCAACCTCCCTACAGAGCGAGACAAAAACAAGTTACCCTAATGAATAATTATGAAACGCTAGGTTTAGAAGGGATTTTTTTGAACTCTAACCTACAGCAAATTAAACCCACTGTGGCTCTAAATTTCACCTAAAGCTCCATCACTCAGAAGACACCGTACCTAGACAAAGTGCCGGTCTGCTACTCGCGTGGCGCTTCAGGGGCTTGGGCCTTGCCGGGGCTGAGGGAAGGGAAGGAGGGAGGGAGGAAGGCTAGACCGGGGGGAAGGGAGGCGGCTATCGCACCCCGCAGCCCTTCAGAGGGGCCGAACCCCTTCCCTCGCCCGCAGCTGAGCCGCCCGCACTTACCGGGGTGAGCGGGCAGTAACGGAGGGCGGCTCCCCCTACCGTCGGGGGCTGGGGTATGGGAAGGGGGGTGAAGAAAACAATCGCTCTCCGCGCGCAGCTTCCCAAAATCGCCGCTCTACCCAGCAGCCAATAGGAGACATCCGTCGCGCGCCCTTTCAATTATCGCGAGAGGCTCTTTCGCCATCGTTCCCCCCCCCCCCCCCCGCCCTTTCCTTTCCTCCCTCCCTCCCTCCACCGCCGGCGCCCGGTAGCGAGCACAAGGCGGGGTTTTCGCGGGCGCCATTTTCTCCTCTCACGACCGAGGTCGCTCTCGCTCTTCTTTGCCACCCGCTTGCACCGCTTCTATTGCGGTTCCTACTAAGGGTAGGTAAAACGACCAACCGGCAACAGCGCACGTGGTGTTGCCCTCTTCCCGGCGGCTGGGCCTGTCTGGTCCTAACCCTCACGGAGGGCGGGGCGCAGCGCGCATAGCCGCCTCCCGCGTCCTGACGGGCAGAGGCTTTACCCAGTGGCACGGCGCTTGCCCTGTGCAGGGGGGAAGCGGCGGGGCCAATCGCGTGCTGGCAGTGTCGGAGGTGCGCGTTGGCGGTGGGGGCAGCTGCGCTTTCTCTCCCGTGCGCGGTGGGGCCGTCGGTTGGCGCAGGTACGCGCACCCACGGAGAGGTGTAGCCGGGGCCAGCGAGGAGGGGGCGCTGCCCGCGAGGAGGGTGGCGGGGGACGAACATAGGCCGGGCCGAGCCTTGGTGGGGCCGCAGAGCCGCCGCCGTGCCTTTGCCGGCGCCACTGCGTGACGCGGCGCTGCGGGAGGCCCGTGCCTCCGCGGTTTTAGAGCCTCTGCTTTGTGAGGCTCCCACAGGGGCGGCGATGGAGTGGGGTGAGCGCTGTATGGAGAAAGGAGAGTGCGGAGTCGCCGCCTCGACTGGCGCTGGGGGTGACTCCTGAGGCGGCTGAGAGCAGTTGGGGGACTGCCCCGCCCTGCATGGCAGGCGGGAAGGGTGGCCGCTGTTGTACGAGCGGCCGTGGGCCTTGCGACCTAGTCAGCGTGGCTCCCAGGAGGGGCGGTGTGGTGGAGGCCGGCAGCGGTAGCGGGTGTTTTTTAAGGGCGGGGGAGCGGCTGCCGCCGCCTTCCTGCGCTCGCCCTTGGTAACGGTGCCTGGGGCGAGTTGTAGGGAATTATGGCGGGTGGAGAGGAGGGCGCTCAGGGCCGCGGCCTGGGCGGGGGCAGCCGTGAGAGACCGACTGGGCTTCGCCCCGCTTCGCGGCCCGTCGCTTTCGGTGACCGTGGCCGCTGGGTTGTCTCCTGAGGCAGCTTGCGCCGAGGCCGCGGCCGCCGGGCGCCTCCTTTGTGTCCTCTTTGGGCAGAGGGGGATAAATCTCTCTGCGACCGCGTGGTGGAGGCGGCTTTTCCGCTCCCGGCTCCGCCTAGCAGCCGGCAGCCGCCATTACAGCGGCCGCCATTTCTGGTGGTCCGTGCTGCCGGGGCGGCGGGGGTTACGTAACGCCGCCGTTTTCCCCGCCCGCCGCTGGCCGGATCGCCGTAAGCGGGAACCCGAGCCGGTGGCTTTGCCCAGCTGCTTGTGTAAAGTCTGTGGTAGCTGGTGATGCCTCCCGCCTTCCGTTGCCGCTTTACCCTTCAGGTGTTTTTAAATAGCATTAGTCAAGGTGATCTCGCTCGGTAGCGGAGAGCACTGTCTACAGGCGGCCAGGGGAGGTTCGGCATGGCGGGTTACGCGCGAGTAGGGGAGAATAAGCCCTGAACAGTACATTACAGTTCACTCTCTGCAGCCTTAAAATTTTTGGGAATGGTTGAAAATAGAACAACCGAGATCCTAAAGGGCTATTTAAACCTTCTAAAAATCTGCCCAGCTTCTACCTGTTCTCGCCCCACATACCAGCGTTTTGGCAAACGTCTGCCTGAGCATTCCCTTTCAGTAAATCGTGAGTGTCTGATGGCTCACTTCAAGTACCTGGAAATACTAGGGTATCCTGAGAAGGCAGCGCCTGCTGTTAGCCTGCACAAGCGGGCAACAGTTATAAATGAACAGTTGCCTGAGGGTATGTTTAAAAAGTTAGAAGCACCTAATTTTTTTTTTTTTTTTTTTTTTTCATTTTTTTTTTTCTTTATTCATGGTTGCCATCACAATGAGTGGTTGTAACTTGTTGGGGCAAAAAATTTGATAAACTACTAAAGGGAAATACAAGATTGCAAAAGTATTTCCTATGTCTAGACTTCTTCCTTATGTGACTTCCTAGTATTGCAAGATAAACTTAACAAAAAGCAGGTCACAAATAAGATGCCTATTTTGGAAAGTCATAGTGAAGTTCACCTGCTTTACTTGCTTTTTCTTTTTTTTTTTTTTTAAGTTATTTTGTCATAAGGATCTAGGAGCCAACATAGTGTCCTTTAAAAAGTAAACTCAATGCATGTGTCATCTAACATGTTGAAGAGAGGAGCTGGATGCATGTTCACTTTAAATGTATGAAAACAATTTTTAGTAAATGCAGTTAGCGTGTGCCCAAAAACTGTAATTCAGACATTGATTTTTTTACGTGTAAGCTTACTTGTTTTCTGTCTCCTTAAAGTTGTGTGTTTTTCCAGGGTGTGCTTTCTCTTTCATAGAGAAAAGCTTTGCAGGAAAAACTTGAGCCAAATGTCTGGTTTTGGCTATAGTGAGAATTGAAGCTGTAAGTGGGCAGAGTCACAGCTAATAATGTGCTGTTTTCATAGGCTCTTGAAGCAAGTCTGTTGGATTTTGATCCCTCCCAGAACACTTGATTTTTTGTCAGCAAGGATATATAACAGCGGTAAGTTCTGAAACCAGGCATTTCTTTCTGCCTTTTAGAACAATGTACAATTTGCCTTTTCATGAAAGAGATGTTCTTGCTTTTCTGCTCTTCCAACAGATTTTGCTTGCCAGCGTAAGAAAGAAAGGCAATGGAGACTGAGCAACAGGAAGAGACCTTTACCAACACAGAGACAAATGGTAAGTTTTTTAAAGGACCGTTTTTGCTTAGATCCTCTGTAATTTTCAGTGTTTCTAAATATTTAGTAATGCTTTAACTGTATCAGATATTTGTATCAGCAGTAGCTTTGCATTCTGTATTAAATCTTTTTTAATTGGACAATATCTTAAAATATGCTTTTGAAGCATGAACACAATCTTTCTTATTTATCCCATGTTTTAGGCATGGGATAAATAGCTGCAAGTTATGACCGTCCTGGGTTCAGCTGTAGCAGTCATTTTTCTCCTTCTTAGCTGGTGCTGTGCTGTAATTTTGACTTTCAGCCTGGGAACAGTGCTGATAGCACTGATGTTTTTAGTTGTTGCTAACTGATGCTTACTCCAACCAAGGACTTTCTCAGTCTCATGCTCTGCCAGGAAGAAGCAGAGGGAGGAGGTGAGGCTGGAAGGAAGCAGAGACAGGACACCTGACCCAAACTAGCCAGAGGGGTATTCCATACCGCAGCACGTTATGCCCAGGATGTGAATTGAGGGGAGTTACCCAAAAGGCACAGATGGTTGCTCTGGTCGTACTGGGTATCGATCAGTGGGTGGTGAGGGGTTGTATTCTCTCCCCTTGTTATTTCCCTTATGAGTATTGGTGGTAGCAGTAGTGGTTTTGTATTATACCTTAGTTACTGGACTGTTCTTATCTCAACCCGTGGGAGTTACATTCTTTTGATTCTCCTCCCCATCCCTCCGGGAGCAGGGGGAAGGAAGGTGGAGGGGGGAGTGAGGGAGCAGCTGAATGGTTCTGAGTTATTGGCTGGGCTTAAACCACGACGATGACTGAGGATTTGAAAATATTTCATAGCTAAATATTCAGTACCCGTGTGGCGAGTATGAACGTAAGAATACCATCATGCATATCCATTAATTGTATTTTGTTTATTGCAGTTTTTACATGCAGGAGTATAAATACATGAAATACCTCTAAAGAGCTTCATGGAAAGCTTACTGGGCATAATTAGGGAGGAAGCTAGGGTCTCAGTGTGGTTGATTCACTCCAGTTTTTTTCCAAACAGTATTTGAAGTGCCACTTTACTGTTATTCCACCAGTATTTCAGTGTTGGACAAACTGCATTTGAGCGTTTCGCCTGAAATGTTTCTCCCAACTGTAAACTATAAATAGATACTAAATGGGTGATGCTGCATGACATGCTTTAAACAGCGTGTCATAAGTTTCTCTTTTGCTGCATGCAACATTCTCATTTAAAACATAGTTCATGGATTTTAAATGGATTTTTAATAGTTAATCAGTATGTAAGCCGATGAAGACCTGTTTCTGTCCTGTGGCTGCTTAGAGACATCAGTAATTAATTAGTGTTGGACTAATAGGAAAGAATGCGTTAAGAATACAGAGCATAAATTTGGCATGTGCTCTACTTCATATGAATTAGAAAGTTAAATAAATTTTGTGTTTCCCCCTATGGATCTCTCTATAGGCAAACGTCCTGCAGAAGATATGGAGGAAGAGCAGGCCTTCAAGAGATCTCGGAACACAGATGAGATGGTTGAATTGCGCATCTTGCTTCAGAGCAAAGTATGCTTTTTTGATTTTACTGATTTTTGTTTATAGCACTGCTCAAGACAATGACAGAGTATGTTGGGATGTATGTTTATTATTAATGTATTTTATTTAATATACGATAACTTACCACAGATATCTTCAAATGTGCGTGAATGGTAGTAAAAATTGTATTGTGATGGAATTACCTTCAGAGGTTCTTCCAAAGGGTAAGATCCTAAGGATCAGTACTGTTACTTTTAACAGATGTACTTGTTGGGAGAAAAAAATGGAATAAAACAATGGAAGTTAGAAGGTGTTCTTATATTTGAGTGGAAGATCGTTATTTTGAAAGGAATGATTGTCTATTAATCTTTGGAAAGGGAGCAGTTTAGAAAATGAGCAGCTACAAAGTTAAATACAAGAGGTAAAATGAGAACTTTCTTATTAGTAACTCTTCCAAGCATATCTGCTAAACTTGTTCATAAATATCGATAGGATTAAAGATGGGAGTAATACTTTGGGGATTCCAGTGGGTTTGTTGACAAGAGTAGTTAGTTACAGTAAAGTTGATATGTATGACTTTCCTTAGGTGTTTCTAGTTATTACAGATGTTTTGTACTTCCTTAAGTATTTCAAGTCTTTTGCACTGGCATGGAGAAATGTTACCTTAATCCTGTGTTGCATTTCTGTCTGACAGTCGAGTGTCCTGGGTTCAGCAGCAGCAGTCAGGTTTTCTCCTTCTTAGTAGCTGGTGCTGCTGCTGAACCCAGGACATTGAGTTACCTGAGTATCACCAAATGTTTTGTATGCTGTTAACATGCGCGAGCCATGTTATAAAAGCAGTGCTTTTGCCTGTAATCTTTGACATAAGATGGTAAAAATACAGCTTTGCAGTTACTTTTCTTTGCTATCTGCCAGTTTATTCCTGTTGGTGTTAAAAACTTGGAAGTTAGTGGCTTTAACTTTTTTCAGAATATACTGCTCTAAGAAGTCAGTTAAGTTACAGAGGTATAAACTAAAATTAGCACTTGAAATTATCAAGAAATGCTTGGAATGCAGGAGTGGAATTTGCAAATACATTCCTTTAAAAACAAAAAAAAAAACCAAACTGGGGGAAAAGCTGATAAGATGAGTTAGGGAAATTATTGACTATGTTACATTCATACAGTATATTTTTGAGAGCTATAGTGTATGAGATTCTAGGAAGAATTGCCTAGAAACTTCTATTTGGAATTGAATCATTATTTGCAAAACTGAATATTCTTCCCTTTCCTTAGTTCAGTGGTAAGAGCTGTTGGTCCATTTTTTTCCATGGACAAACTGTATCAGTTTGTTTCAGTTCGATTTGAAACTTTCTAAAGCAGTACCTGCCTGCCCCCAGTCCCCAAGCCAACAGGCCCCCAAGCTACATTTAGCATTTTTAGTCTTGAGTTAGAAAATGTATTTTGTGGTGTGTTGGCATATCTTAACTTCTGAAAACTATTTTCCAGAATGCTGGAGCAGTGATTGGAAAAGGTGGCAAAAATATTAAGGCACTTCGTACAGACGTGAGTACCTATGAGTTTAAACTAATTTAACACCAATTCTTTCAGAGCACTACATCAGAAGATTTTCTAGAAGTGGGAGCAACTCAACCCTAGGCATCAATAGCCTAGTTACAAGCTATTTGTATTGATTGCTAGAGTAGATAACTTAATTCCCCAATTCCTGTTGTAATTAAAACCCAGCTCAACTAACGTGGGAGAAGAGGTTTATATTAAATCTCTTCACTTTTGAATAGGATTCTGCTAAATTTCACACTTCAAGTGCACTAACATCCTAATTAGAAATATTGACAAAGCTTAAAACCCTTAATTGTACCATTTCCCGTATCTGTGAATCAATTACAGTGCTACTGAAACCATTGCAGGTGGCTGGCTTAACCCAGTGATAGAGAAACTCTTAAATTCCCTTAAAAAAGCAAACAGACAGAATTGTCCATCTGTTCTTTAAGAGCTTGCACATGAAGCATCAAAGCAATAAAGTTGCTTAATTTAAATATGGGTATAGGACAGTAAAGGAACATTCTGTTGTCACTTGGAAGCACTTTTACATGGTCATGACTTATTTGCCTATTCACATTTTAGAGTGGGTTGACTCTTGTGATTAGACACATGCTCAGCATTAATGTTGTGTATTATTTATGAAACTTGGCAGCGCTTCTTAAATTCCATTTGTTTACACTCCTGTACTTAACCTCAGCTACAATTTCAGCAGTTTTCCCGATCAAGATTCTGTTCAACACAAGATTTGGCAATACGTATCAATACAAATCAGTTCCAGCTAAGTTCATAAACTACCGCAAACAGATTTAAGTTGAAATGGTCAGGAATTGTACATAAGCTCACTAACTTCGGCAGCTAGTTGACTTTTTGGTTTTTAGGGTCCTTCTTTTTCCGTGGGTTGTTTCTTTTTTTTTTTCTTTTTTTTTCTTTCTTTCTTTTTTTTTTTTTTTTTTAATATATATATTTTTTTTTTTTTTTTTTTGAATCAATACATCACCTAAGTCCAGATAATCTAGATTGGTCTGGAAAACTACCTTTCCCGATTTGCCCAAGGTTCTAGTAATACGGATCTCGACAGGTTTTGTGTCTACCCTCATGAGCCAGCCTGCTACTGAAACATCATATATTTAAAGTAGTTTAGTCAGATCAAGTAACTCATTTTTAAGGTCCATACTGTTAAGCCACAGTCGGTGTAGCAATCCATTATGGTGTTAGTCTTCAGAACAACTTAAGCTTGTTTCATTAATTGAGAGTAATGAGTATAGTTTGTATTAAATTAAAATTCATTGCTTTTCCCCCTCTTCCCTCTCCTTGTTTTTTTGGCCATATATCTCCGTTGCCCATGTACTGGATCGACTTGCCCCTGCGTTGCCCACCATGACGTTGGCCCATCCGCCCCTGAACGCCCATGTGAAACCCTGGTTGGCTATGCCCAAAAATGTGCTCGTTGCCAAACGGGTACCATACTTGACAACTTCTGATTGAATGCCCATGCCCAATGCCAACATCCACGAACGCCAATGACCAATGCAGTACAATGCCAGTGTTTCAGTCCCAGACAGCAGTGGCCCCGAGCGGTATGTCCCAACAGTTTATGCCTCACTGCCTGATTAGAAAGAGAGAAATGTATTATATTACCTGCCTTTGATATAATTAAATAGTATCCCCTTATAGACGGTGTATTGTTTTTTTTCAAGTTTTCTGTCTTATTTTCCCCATTAAGTCTTTTTGTCACTGAACTTTTACGTGAGTTGCCCACCCAAACAATCCACTAATTTTATTTCAATGGAAGGAGCACAGCTTCAAGTGTTGCATATTTGCTGCATTGTAAATCAAATTGTTCCAAAATAGTCTCTCGCTCTGTCTTTGTGGCCCACCTTGCTCCCTTCAACATTGCCTGTTCATAATTATTTCTGATGAAATGCTAACTCCGGTTCACTTTTCTTCGCTTCTCATTTGTTTTGTCTTCTTTTTGTCTTGCATTTGTATTTGTTTTTCTTGGAGAGCCCATTAGTAATCTGATTTCTAACTGGTTTCATAACCTTACTCCAGATACGATGTTCACCAGTTGCATATCCCACTTTTTACATGAGAAGGTGTGCCAGTTTTACCAATGTAACAGCGAGGGTATCCTAAATTAGTGGTGGCGGGGAACATGAATATTCACTTCACCTTTCAGTTCTGCGTCAATTTCTTGCCCACTTAATCTGAGCCCTTCCAAAAGCCCATTCTTTCTTTCTCTCTCTCTCTGCAAGAGCTACCTAATCTTAAATTTATCATGCATATATACTGGGCATAAACAAAGATGCATGTGTTGTAAATTGAGCAAACAGGTTTACTTTAAATGGGGACTATTAATTGTGAGCTCTTCTGTGTAGTAAATCTTCTTAGAATTTTGTGTATGATGATGAAAAGGATTTACTTTTTCTTTTCCATCTTCTCCATTTTGTCTGGTGTTATGTTCTCCAACAACAGCATCTTGAGTATCAGTGCAGATATAGAGACAATTGGAGAAATCTTGAAGAAGATTATCCCTACTTTGGAAGAGGTATGTCACAATGTTTGTTTCTTTTTAGAGGTAAAAGATGAGCATATGAAACAAGATGGTTCTAGATTTGCCACTCCTTAAATACAGGAAGTTAGAAAATAAAACCAAAAAGCCTTTTAAAGAAGGGTTATGGCTTTCGAAGTACATGTTGACATTTTTTGAAGAGGACAATCACTTTTTAATAATTTATCATTTCAAACAGCTTCTCCACTTTCAAAATATGTGCTTTCTGAATTTTTTGTCCCGACTTCGAAGTCGTTATGCTGTAATTTGTATTCTGTGTTGGCTTTGTAAGTGAGTGTTGCACAGTTTGATACCTTCTTAAACCTTTCTGCAAGTTGTGCAATGTAATAAGGAAAACAAGTTCAGCATCAGCTTATGTTCAGATGAGGTGCTTAAATAGTTGTGGTCCTATCAAAGGAAGTACACTATTACAATTTGGCCATAATCAAGTCATACCATTTGGAAAAAAACCCAAATATTTTCAATTTATATGTGACTAATATTTTATTATTTTCCTTGTATACATCTTTCTTACAGTATCAACACTACAAAGGCAGCGACTTTGACTGCGAATTGAGACTTCTCATTCACCAAAGTTTGGCAGGAGGAATTATTGGTGTCAAGGGTGCTAAAATTAAAGAACTCAGAGAGGTACTTCTTCCCTGTTCTTCTGAGGTTTGGGTTTTGTTCAGTAAACAACTTAGTGTTTTGTGTTCATAAGGGACAGGTGTATCTTCTGTGCAGTAATTCGTTCAGAACATACTGCATACATGACTTTGATACTCCTGAGGTGGATCTGAGAATTGCGACTTCCTTACAAACTCGCAGAAATAAGGTTGTTGGTAATAGAGCTTTGGACTTCTTCTCAAGCTTCTAAGCAATATTTGTGGTAATGTTTTTAAAGAAAGTTTTAGGGTGTTTTTTTGTTTGAGGGTTTTTTTCTTGCAATGGTATTTATCACTCCTTCTAAAATGAACTGCATAGACTATATATATTCATGTGTTTGGACATGAAAAATTATTTAAAGTGAATGTATGTCTACAAAATCTTCAATGGTAATTCAGTAGGTGCCTGAATATTACTGTAAAAAGGCTTTATTTTTATAACTTTAAAAAAAAACTCTTCTCCTGGAAGACCATTGTTTTCTTCTAGTATAGGAATGAGATCTGAACCACCTAATGGTCTCTGTGAACTTAACTAACTATGCTTTATGTCATTCCTTGGCATTGTGTCAGAGGCAGTTTCAGGTTATCTCAGGTATAAGCTGATACCTGTTTGCATGGGTTGAGAAAAGCAATATAACCAGACATAATGACAGCAACATCACTGTCTTGCATCCAAAGTATGTTTTCTTGACATGTGAAGGTTAATACAACCTGTAAGCTATTACAGGATATGTGGTTATTTTGCTGTATTTAATCAAACAATGGTATAGGTGAGCCATAATTGAAAAAGGAGAAAGTTCTACATTTTCATATAGAACTGTCAGTACTGATCTCTTAAAAAAAAAAATAAAAATTTGTTGTGAGAATTCAGAAGCAGGCGTGCAGGCTGAGAATTTAATAATCTTTTGGATCCTTTCTTTAAAAACGTTCTAATGGGGTTTTAAATCTGTTTTAAGTACTTAGACAATCTTGGATTTTATTTTTTTTTTTCTTCAACAGAACACTCAGACCACCATTAAGCTCTTCCAAGAGTGTTGTCCTCATTCTACTGACAGGGTGGTGCTTATTGGTGGAAAACCTGATAGAGTTGTTGAATGTATCAAGATTATCTTGGATCTTATCTCTGAGGTAACGTTTATTAAATTTACTCTTTCATTGTCACTCATGAGTGTTAGGGACCTATGAATATGGTCTCTTTCAGTTTATAGTTTGAATTCAATACCTCCTACTTTCCCAGTAACAAAGTGGTTGACTGTTACCACCTTTCAAAGCTATTTATGTTTTCTAGAATTGGGGTGCACCTTATGGGGGAGGGAAGCAATTTTTGGTACTAGTGGGCCATTATTCATACTTTGCATATCATTAAGATGCAAAAATTGAAGAGACAAATTTTATTTGCCACCGATAAGTAACAGCAGTTTCTCTGTCACAGTTAAGTTCACAGGAAATGCATCACCATCTCCTTCTTTCTTACCAGCATTGTGAAATATAAAAAAAATCAATATTTATTCATTTAGTATATATATTTAATTAAATATGCCAATTATAATGGTCCTATTTGGGCTGGTGGGGGCTTTGTTTGTTTGTTTGTTTTAGTCTCCAATTAAAGGACGGGCCCAGCCTTATGATCCCAATTTCTATGATGAGACATATGACTACGGTGGCTTCACAATGATGTTTGATGATAGAAGGGGACGTCCAGTAGGCTTCCCAATGCGTGGAAGAGGAGGTTTTGATCGAATGCCCCCTGGTCGTGGGGGACGACCTATGCCTCCATCGAGAAGAGATTATGATGACATGAGTCCTCGCAGAGGACCTCCACCACCTCCACCAGGTCGTGGTGGTAGAGGTGGCAGCAGAGCTCGTAACCTTCCTCTTCCTCCTCCACCCCCTCCTCGTGGCGGGTGAGTTGTTGCATAAACACATTATACAAAGTTCACATTGTATACAGTCACCTAAAATATGTTCATTTTTCCAGTGTTTTTTCCACGCTTCCATGTTGGTTGTGATTATGCAAGGATTGCATGTGTACTAGGCCAGGGAGTATTTTGAACAGCACTGGAATTTTATTACTTGCTGCACGGCAGTAGTCTACCAGGACTATAGTTCAGATACTTCTGTATTGTTCAGTACTTGGCTAGAGTAGTTTGAAATAAAGTTGGTTGTGAACCACGAATGTGAAAATTTAAATTTGAGCAAACAAATTAGTTTATAAGCAAAAGAATTGCATTGTAATGTTGCTTCCCTTTCATTTTAGAGATCTTATGTCCTATGACCGAAGGGGCAGACCGGGAGACCGTTACGATGGCATGGTATGAGTTTAAAATTTGCCTTTTTCTGTTTCATAAGCACAGTTAGAATACTGACTGTCTGAAGATACTGTTGCTGAACGCATGCCCTTAAATATGGGACATGCATGATTTTGATGATAAATCTAAAATGTTTTGTCCATACAAATGGTCCCTTTTCTGGAGGAATGTCTAGGGTGTAAGTGGTATCTGAGACATGATCTGTTTTCTTCCTTTCTGTATCATTTTTGATGGCAGGGAGAAAAGTTTGACTGTGCTCCATCCTGCAGGTTTTCTTGCACTGACCATTTGTTAGTTTTTTTTAACAAGGGTGACAGAAATGGGAATTGTTAGGCTTTTCAGATTAAGAAAAAATACGGAACAATGCTTTCCCGAAATTTTTTGAATCATACAAGCATCTTAACACTGATGTTGCAAACACGAGTTATACACAGTGTAATACAGATTATAGAATAGTATCTAATTAAGAGCTCTAGTTAATCTGGAAGGTGATTGCTCTTGAATCAGTTCTTGTCTATTTGCTGGTTTATCTGTCTGAAAAAAAAAAACAACCACTGTAATTCAAGATGTTTCAGAGCTAGGACCACTGCTAAGTTGAATCCTAAATTAAATTTGGTACATTCAACCATATTAATGCTAATACTTACAGAGCTAAAAAATCTATTATAGTATATGGGATCTTAAAAAAGGCTTAAATATATTCTTCCATGTTGTATTCTGAAATGTGACTTCCCAGCTGTCATCTGCTGTTGTTCTAGATTCCTCTTTCCTGGGAAGAGAAATCATATGTCTGGGAGGTAAATCTCTATAGTAACAATCTTCTTTTCTCCTCTGGCTTTGTTTGGCACCTGCTTTAAGATGACGGGTGAGACAAGATTTTTTCTTTTAAATGAATGGAAGAGCTATGAAATGGGCTACCTAAATGGGCTTTACATATTTCCTCCTTGGGAGTAAGATTTACTGGAAGTACGTAAGAATGTCACATGCTTATTATAAATATTCAAAGGAAAAGTTTGCACAGTATTACAAAAAAAGTGTTACCCATGCTACTTTAAATGTTAAGAAACTGGAAGAATTGAGAAGTGTACCTCCAAGATTCCTTATTCATATTTACATGTTCTCAAAGCTCAGTTTTTGTGTTGTTATATTTGCAGCTAATAAAGCCAGTGCTAGAGCATATAAAACTGAGCATATAAGCCTGCCCGTCTTTGGATGTCTGGTTGAACACAGTCTTCCTTGCCTTGACTCCTGGGCAGTAGTGTGTTCTATTTTTATTCCATTCCAGCTGGAATACAAAATCTGTTCAGCCTGACTTTTGTCAGGTTGACCTCTGCTTTCTTGACATTAGTTCCTACAAGTAAGTGTAGTCATCTCTGTTCATTTTTTTTGTTCCAAAGGGCAGTTTCATCTCCTCTTCACAGAGAGGCTGCTTATGGCTTTGGGTCTTTATGACCAAGTATCATAGCCTGGATAAAGTGAGGTCTGCTTCCCAATAAAAACTGCATTTAAATTCTAATTTTAGTTAACCATCATCCTAGTGTCCTAAATTGTGTAAGCAGATAGAAAGTCTTCACATAGATTGTGAGTCTGAAGCTGGAGATGTCATGCCATAAATGTAAGATCTTCCTGTGCCACCCTTCATTTCCTACAGAAACCATTCTCTAGCAAAATTTAAACCAGAGTAACTAAAAGTGAGCTAAGCAATGCATGGGAAAGGTAGCTCTCAGACAGCAGAAGTGCACTTTCACATAGATTCTATTTTAGAATAAAATGAAATAGTGCAAAAAAAATAGAATAAAATACTAAACCAGAATAAATTCTGTTTTACTTAGATGCAGTAAAGGGCAAGAACAGCTGCTTTTCTCAGACGAATATTTCAAAATCATGGAAATGTTGAATGTACAGACTCTGTTTGGGGTTGGTTTTGGTGATGTGGGGTTTTGGTGGTGGGTTTGGGTTTTTTTTCCTGGGTGGTTTTTTTTGAGGGTTTGGTTTGCCTTTTGGTTTTTTTGGTTTGTTGTTGGTTTTTTGGTTTGGTTTTTTTTTTTTTTTTTTTTGCCAGTTCTCTTCTTCACTAAAGGCAGAAAGATTGAGTAGCCCCAGGACCTTTAAAACTGGATGCTGAACTGTGAATTTTCTGGAATTCCAGAGATACAGGAGTATTGACAGCCTTGTTAAATGCTGAGATGAGAAAAACACATTTTGATTTTAAAAGACAGGTTAATTCCTCTTGCGCATGAGGAGTCACCCACCAAAGAAGATACTTGTTTGTTAGCCCATTCAATTATGCACGGCTGTTTAAAGAGTTAATTTGGCTTATAGTCCTTTTTGGAGTTTTTTCCTGAAAGACAGGCTTTTTTCTGTTTCTCTTTTAACAGAGCTATATATTTCTTCGTGTAACTATTCCAAATCAAATGCCTGTGGACTGTAGGGGCTATTCTGACAGATTAAAAAAACCTGAATGTATTTCCAGTATTTCTTTTTTAACACACTCATCCTCAGGGGTCTTTCAGATACATAAATGCATGCAGATACCAGAGGAAAAGAGTGAAAAATAAAGCAAACAAGCATACAAAGTAATTTTATCCCCTCACCTCTTTTTTTAATTAATTGATCAAGTACTAAAATTTAAAGTACTAAAACTTTTTAAATCTGAGTTAATAGTTAAATCGGAATGTCTCCAGTTAAGTGGACAGTCTCTTCAGACTTCTGTGTCTTTAGACTTTTAATGTGCTTTTGTTCCTTCAAATGCTTCCCAGTTCTTGGGCCTTTTTTTAACTTAAATGTATGTGTACATACACGTGTCCTGATGTATAAACACTTGAATAAAGGCACATACCTTTAAAAAAAATGCACAAAATGTTATTAATATTTGAGATGTAACATTAACAAGCACATAAAAACTCAATAAAAGAAGAGCGTATGACAGCTCTTCTATTTATCTATGCGGATGCTGGATGAAAGTAACAAAATCCCACTCTCCTAGGTCACTGTTAAAAAACAAAAAAAAAAAAAAACCACCACCAAAAAAAACCCCAGAAAATTATGACAAAAGAATTTTACATCAGTTAGGACTGAATGCATTTGCTTTCATTAAATGTAAAAGTTAAGCTGCCCAGCCAGTGTGTCATGGCTTCTATTCTAGTAATAGTAGTCAGTAGCACAAATCTATAGAGTAGAATATCGTTAGGTGGGTTGAGAGCCTGTTAAGCTGCTTTTAGGGTGCACAAATGAACATTAATTGCTGAAATAGAAGAAATCTGAAAGAAGAAGTGCTATATATCACGTCTTAAGAACATAATTAAATTTCTATTATAATTAGGGAGCAGTAGATTTAGTTGAGTTACTAGTTATTTGAGGTGTATAGAAGTGAATTGGTAGAACAGAAGAAGCAGTGTCCTTCCTGCTTGACCTGCTGTTGGCATAAAGGATCACTGACAGTTACTAGTTTCAGTCTTACTAAATCTTCATTGTCTAATGCATGGCAGAAATAAAAGCTTCTTCTAACAATGGCAGAAATATTTTTATATATAATAGCAATTGAAAATGTTCTAAAAGAATAAAAACAGGCCTGTTCAAGCTTTGCTCTGCCATTAGCTGTCTGTCCTTCTTTGTTAGAGGGAAAAATCTGTTTACACCACAGAAAGGAAAAAAAAAGTGAGTGTGACCGCTTACAGTTCCCTCACAATCAAATTAAAAGGGAGCGAGTCTTGAAAGTGGTCTTAAGTCACATACTTTTAAGCCTTTGTTGTAGCATAAATGTTTCTCTGTACCAGTACATACTGTATTAGCTTGCCAACTTACGTATAATTCTACATGACACGAACTTAATTTAGATTTCTTTCCTTTTTTCCTCCTATTGTGTTGTGTCTGGAAGATGATGCAGTGTCACGTGGATGCCTGTGATGACATGCAGCCACCAGAGTTGGTGAGTGTGCGCAACTTCTTTTGAAAACTGCTTTATTGAACAGGTTAAGTGATACTGGGGTTTTCTTGATCATGAGTGTAGTCAGTGGTACTTGTATCTGGTGAAAATTATAAATGTGATAATTTCATAATTCTGAGACTTCTGAGTCAGAATTTATTGGTAGTTTGTCGTAAAGTGTGTCCTTTGCAGGCAAGTAATGTTAATAGAAATGTGGAAGTGTGCAGCAGCACAGTCAAATGATAGGAGCTTTTCTGTACCTCTTTATGTCTCTTTCACACCCCATTTTTGTGTTGTAAATAACAACTTTCTCAATAACAGATCCACTGTAGATGCGTGCATTTAGGATAGCTATTTTATATTAACTTCAGAATGTTGTTTTTTCTCATATTTCTAACAGTAAATATTAGAAGTAGCTCCTTACTTGTAGATGAACTATAATGCTTTAATTATCAGTGTCTTTGCAAACAAACCATTTGATTGAGTAGATTTTGGGAAAGGAAGTTAATGGGGGTTGTCAAGTGTTCATGTTGTCAGAAGATGGCGAAGTGCTGCCAAGTATGAAACGGCAATTCTTAGCTTACATAAACACAGCAACTATAACTGTTTAACTCATCTGCTGTCAACTTCATTTGCTGCCCTGTACTCTGTAGAGGCAGAAAAGATCAAGAAAAGAATTGTTCTATAAAACAGCTTTGCCCAAAAAGGGGTCCTGTGGCAAATATCAACAGGAATATGCCTGTGTGTATGCAGATATGCTGCTCTGATCAGCCTCTGAGTTAAGTCTTAAGCAGAGTCCTTCATTCTTCTGTATTTTGGACTCCCCTACAAGCTCTGTTATGTATTACGATCTCTACAGGTAAGTGTTGTGGTTTAACCACAGCAGACAACTTCAGTACCATGCAGCTGCTTGCTTACACCTCCTCCCAGTGGGTTGGGGAAGAAGGTAGAAACCTGTGGGTTGAGATAAGAACAGTTTAGAAATTGAAAAAAAGTAAAATATAGTAATAACTCCCACAACAAAATTTAAAAAAACCCAAAACAACAAAATCCTCTCTCCTCCAAATAGAAAATGCCAAACAAACAAAACCAGTGATGCACAATAGAATTGCTCCCCACTCACTGACCAATACCCAGCCCGACCTCAGCAGTGATCTGGGCTTTCCGGGTAACTCCCTCCAGTTTATATACTGGGCATGACGTGCTGTGGTATGCAATACCCCTTTGGCTAGTTTGGCTCAGGTGTCCTGTCTCTTGCTCCCTCCCGCCCCTCCTCTGTGGCAGAGCATGAGAGACTGAAAAGTCCTTGGGATAAGTGGTACTTAACACACTGATGTTTTAGCTGATGCTGTCAGCATTCTTCTCAGACTAAAGCCAAAACACAGCACTGTACCAGCTACTATACCAGGAAGAGAATTAACTGTGTCCTGGCCAAAACCAGGATACCAGGTAATATGATTGTGTGATAAGTTGCTTAGAGACAGAGGATAAGCTCAGATCTTTGGTCTGAGCAGCTTCCATTTTGATCTTCTAGAAGGGTGTAGCAGGTAAATAGTGTTTTGAAAAAGTTGTTGATTTACAGCTTCTGGGAATGAGTAGTTGTGATTGGTTGAACTTGGCTGGCTGCTAGGTGCCCACCCAGCTGCTCTTTCTCTGTCTTCAGCAGCATGAGGAGAGAAAGTAAGATGGAAAAGCTTGTGGCTCAAGATCAAGAGAGAGCATTTTCTAACTGCTATCATGGCAAAACAGAGTCAACCTGGGGAAGATTAGTTTACTGCCACTTAAAAATACAAGTAGCATGGAGAGAAGCAGAGAAAAACTAAAAATGCCTTTCACCATTCACTTCTTCCCAGGCTCAACTTGACTCCTTCATTCGCTACTCTTTTAACTCCTCTCCTGTGAGTGGTACAGGGGCATGGAAAACAGCAAGCTGCAGTTAATTCATCACGCTTTGTCTCTGTTTTCTTCCTCCTCACACTGTTCCCCTGCTCCAGTGTGAGGTCCCTCCCATGAGATGCAGTCATTCACAAACTGCTCAAATGGGGGTTTTTACAATGGACTGCAGTTCTTGTAGAACTGTTCCAGTGTGGTTTCTGTTCATGGGGTACAGTCCTTCAGGAACAGACTGCTCCAGTGTTGGTCCTGACAGGCAACAGGTCCTGCCAGGCATGTGCACCTGTATAAGCTCTTCATGAGCTACAGCTTCCTTCAGGGCACATACTGCTCTCAGTGTAGCATCCTTAATGGGCTGCACTATGGCTATTTGCTTCAGTGTGATTCTTTCCAGGGGCTGCAGGAGAATCTGCACTCCAGTGCCTGGAGCACTATTTTCTACTCTTTCACTGGTGTCTGCAGGGCTGTTTGTCTCACTGTTGCCCCCTTTGCCCATCTCTCCCTGGTGCACACTGGGGGTTTTTTACCCTTCCTTAAACGTTGTCACTGGGGTCCCACCAACTTTGCTGATGGTCTCAGGTATAGGCAGCAGTGGTCCATTTTGGTGTCGGGTAGAACTGACTGGCTTTGGCTGCAAAGGGGCCAGCTCCTGCCCTCTTTTTTGCCTTTGATGGCACAGCACTTGTATTTATAGTGAAGTTGGGGATTGAGATTTTTGCGTAAAATAGGCTCAGAGTTAACCACACGATACTTGAGATGAAAATGTTAATGAAGCATGGTTATTCATTTCTTTTCTCTTTCTCTTCCAGTTTGAGGGTGGCTCTGGATATGGTAAGTATTTATATAGAACCTCTACATGTACTTAATTGTGTAGTTATTGAAGGGCTTGATGCATACGTTTAAATCAGATTATTCATATGCAGGGGGACGCGGTTCATATGGAGACCTTGGTGGACCCATCATCACAACACAAGTAACAATTCCCAAAGATGTAAGTAAAGTTGACAAGCTTTCAGCTTGTGTTCATTAAGCGAACAAAAAAAAAAAACAACCCAAAACCAACCAACCAAACACCTCCCCAAAAAAACCAAAGTAACAAAAAAATTGCAACCTTTTCTCAGACTATTTAAGTAAATCAGAAGACTATTTAAGTATATCAGACTATTTAAGTAAATCAGAAGTGTTTAGGGTGTTTGATAAGTACTTCCAATATAAAACAAGTGTTTCTAAATCAGCAAAAATCTATGCTTTGAATGTTTGGTTTGTGTCTTCACTTTAGAGACACACGAGATAATTTTAATAACTGGTAATAGTAATAGACATGGTCTCTGTAACTTGTTTTTTGCAAATCAGAACTGGTTCTCCAACTTTTATCCCACTGTGCTTATACAATTAATATTGCAGGGGATGTTCTGAGAATGTAGAGCAGTAAGTTTCCATTGCAACTCTTTAAACTTACAGAAGCTATGTAAACATGGCTGTGATTTTTTTAAGTGTTTTAGAAAGTTGTACTGGGAAATGAATACTTTGCTTTTTTCCCCTAGTTGGCAGGATCTATTATTGGAAAAGGAGGCCAGAGAATCAAACAAATACGTCATGAATCGGGAGCTTCGATCAAAATTGATGAACCATTAGAAGGCTCAGAAGATCGGATAATAACTATTACGGGAACACAGGACCAGATACAAAATGCACAGTATTTACTGCAGAACAGGCAAGTTAAAGTTTAATGTCATCCCTGCTGTCAACTTCTAAACTGACTGATGTGTACACTCTAAAGCTACTCTTCTCTGCGATGCAGTTTTAGAAAGCAGGTTTTAAGTAACTATTTGAACCTAACATCGCCAGTGGTAGTTCTGCCTTGATTATCTTCAGTTCTCCATTCTAATTAAAATGAAGACACCCTCAAAACTAATCTTGCTGGAAGACGCCTTAACCAAGCAGTCCTCTCATTTCTGTGGTGAAAACTGCTGCAAAAAAACTACTTTTAATAAATTACATAGAGCCTGTAGAAAATATAGAAGATTACAGTGGATGTTGGCCTAGTTCTGTGTGGAAGACTAGTGATTTTGTTGTTTTTAGATAACTAAATTGACAACAAATCACAGTCTGCCATATGGCACAGACCATGCCTCTACAGGACAAGTTGAAATCGATTTGGTGCTGTTATGCAGCATTTCATATCTTGTTGACATTACTTTGTCTTTTCCACCAAATACTAACAGCTTCAGATTTAATTTGGTTAGTTTTGCTTTATTAATATGTTGGCTGTCATAGCAGATTTTACTGTTTTAAATGTTTGGCTTCAGAGTACTAAGTTAAATGTGGTGCCTAAAACATATTAATATACCTATAATAGCCATTCATCTTTTGGAATTATATACTTTTAAATGTATTAGGAATTTGTAATTTAATCTGCTCTAAGAATGTAATTGTGAATGTTGATGCAAGATGTATGGTCCATCATTCTAATACATGCTTTTTTCTTTTTCTTTTATAGTGTGAAGCAGTATGCAGATGTTGAAGGATTCTAATGCAAGATTATTTTTTCTTTTTTATAGTGTGAAGCAGTATTCTGGAAAGTTTTTCTAAGACTAGTGAAGAACTGAAGGAGTCCTGCACCCCTTTTTTTTTTGTTTGTTTTTTTAATCTGCTTCTGTTTAAAAAGCCAACATTCCTCTGCTTCATAGGTGTTCTGCATTTGAGGTGTAGTGGAATCTTTGCTGTCCACCAGATGTAATGTTTTAATTCCTTACACGTGGGGGGAGGGAAAGGGCACACAAAACTAACATTGAAATTTTGAAGCAGCAGCAGAGAGAGTGACTTTTATTTTTGTTCATTGGTGGTGGTAGATTGTAATGTTTTCATTGTAATTGTTGTGAACACCCTGCTTTACGTACACTGTATCTTTTCTTTGGAAGTGGGGGGAATACTGCTAGTCCACGTGTCCCTAGCATCCTTTGAGAGCAGTGTGCACAATGTAATGCTCTTTTTTTAAGAAACACTTTATGATTTCTAAATAAATTAGTGAACCTATTCTTGGTAGTGACTTTTCTTCAGATACATGTAAGATAAAGTCTAAAATACACCGTTCTGTTGGGCTTTTTTCTCCCACATGAGACAAAGTTGTGTTAAGCTTGCTCTTCTTTTATATAGATGGATTTGTGTGGATATTTTGACACATTAAAGAAACTGTGTGAAAAGAATGACTCTGCTTTGCTGTTTGGGGAAAAAATGCAGGAATATTCATGCATATGTTGTGTAAAATTTACATTTCTCAAGTGTTTGGCCCTCTTTGCAGTACATATATATATTGGTAACAGTATATAAATAAAGTATTTTACAACTTTGTGATGTCACTGAGTAAGCAGTGGTAAAGTACACCTGGTTATAGACAGCTTGCTTAATGCAGATAACACTGTTAGAAATGACAGTTGCTGTACCGTTACTGAATTAATTATAGTTATTTTATGAGCTTTCATTTATATGAGGTTAGAAATCCGTATAAATTGGCAAATAGACAGTATCTAACTCTGTAACTTGGTTTTCATTGTATGCAAAACTTGTTTGGTTTCCCTGTCGTATGTTGAATTCCTTAGGAATTATTTGTGAGAAATTAAAAAATATAAAGCCTCTGGATATCTCATGTAATAACTTGGCATTTGTATTTATAGTTTAAAAATGTTAATTTTACTTCCTGAATAAAAACAACCTTAAAAACGTGAGTGTGGCACATACTGATATGAGTCCAGACTGAGCATGGATTCTTGGTTTGGGGCATTTTCCCACCCTGTCTTGTAGAACATTTCACATCAGCAGCTGCTTGAAATTTAATGGGAAAGGCAAAGAGCTAAGAGGTTGTGCATAAGGCTGACCTTGTTGGCAGAGTTAAAATCCATCACCACCTTGATTTTTGGCTGCAGAAGGCAGATGGAGTGGGTCTGTGCTAGCATACCTCTGGCACTGGCATTCACGTGGGGAAAGCTGAAGGTAAATTTGAGGGAGAAACCTGCAATCCAGGCAGCAGTTTGAGGCAAAAAAGGTAAGTGAACTGTATAGCAGGCTGCATAAGAAGTGTTACCAGGAGGTTGAAGGAAGTCATCCTTTCCTTCTGCTTTTGAGACCTCCACTTGGAGCACTGTGTGCAGTTCTGCTGTCCTTAACGTAAGGAGGACATGGAGCTCTTGAAGCAAGTCCAGAGGGGAGCCTGGAGGATGATCAAGGGGCTGGAGCACCTCCTGTATGAAGACAGGCTGAGAAAGTTGGGGCTGTTCAGCCTGGAGAAGGCTGCGTGGAGACTTCATAGCAGCCTTCTGGTATCTGAAGGGGGGCTATAGGGATGCTGGGGATGGACTATTCATTAGGGACTGTAGTGATAGGACAAGGAGTAATGGGTTTAAACTTAAACAGGGGAAGTTCAGGTTAGACACAAGTTCTTTAAGGATGCCCAAGAAAGTTTCGAATGCTCCATCCCCGACAGTGTTCTAGGCCAGGTTCGACAGAGCCATTAGCCAAGACGGTCTAGTGTGAGGTGTCCCTACCCATGGCAGGAGCATTGGAACTAGATGATCTTAAGGTCCTTTACAACCCAAAGCATTATATGATTTTAAGTGAAAGGCAGGTGCCCAGTTTTAATGTGTGCCTCCAATTTGTGTGCTTGCAGAACGATGCAGCAGTGGTGGTCTGGTTTTGTTCAGGTTTTGTTTTAAAGTGGGAGGAAAGCTCCACAAGTGTCCCTGTGTAAATGTTTTGTGTCCACTTCCACCCCCCACTTCCCCTTCTTTTTTTCTTTTCAATGATGCAGATCTTTCGGAAAATTCCCTTACCAAGTCGAGTATGTGCGCTGCCCCAGCTGGGAAGGATCTTGGGGGGGATTCTTCTAATAACCGGCCATGATTCGGGATTCACCGCGGGCCTCCCTCCGGCTGACCGTGGAGTCAGCGTGCCTCCTGTCCCGAGTCCCGCTCTGCCCACTCGCCAGTCCTGCTATCGCCAAGGGCAGCCCCGCACCGCGGCGTGCGGCAGCGAGCCCGGCCTCACAGTGCCCGTCGCTGAACACCAGCTCTGCCTTGCGAGGCAGCCACCTCGGGAGGGGGTCCCGGCCCAGCAGGGGTCTCCTGTCATCAGACCGCACGGCGTGGAGCCAGGATCAGGTCGGCACGGATACCGACCGCGCCCGCCTGAGCCCGCCCCGAATGCCCTGGGCGCCTGCGCACTGTGCGGTGGAGGCAGCGCGGGGCGGCTCCAGCCCGGTTGGCGGTGAGTGGAGCCGTGTGCCGGAGCCTGCTGCTGGAGGGTCGGTGGGGTACAGGGGGTGGGGAGAGCCGTTGCCGAGTCTCTTCCCGCAGGTGTGGTGCTCCGCAGGCTGGGTGGGGCTGGGATGGGAGCCGAGGGGCCGGCCTTGAAAACCGTGCGTGTTTGCTATCCGCACAGAGGCGGTCGAGCATGGAGGTGTTCCCGTCCCCGCTGGAGTCCGCCAAGTTTATAGCCGCCAACAGCACAGATGTCTTCGTGGATGAGGAGGGGGCGCGGCGGGTGGCGGAGAGTTTGTTCGACAAAGCCTCGACGGCGGAGTTCGGGCTGGAGGGGTGGAAGAGCCTCCACGAGCTGAATCCCCAGTCTGCTAGCAAGGAGGCGGTGGCATGGGTGTTTCTGGTGGACACCCTCAACTTCTCCTTCTGGTCCGAGCGGGAGGAGCAGAAGTACCTCGTGAAGTACAAGGGCAAAATGTACAGCGGGTATTGGTCCCTCTGCGCCGCCGTCAACAGGGCCCTTGACGACGGTCAGTGAGCGCCGGGGATTGGGGCTGCCCCTCGCATCATTCCCCACACGCCGGGGCCCGGCCTCGCCTCGCCCCTCAAGGCGGCCGCGAGAGCCCTTGAGCGGGCGGGCGGGGGGCGCTGGAAACGGGGCTGTAAGCATAAAATAGAGAGTGGTGAGGCACTGGTACCGGCTGCCCAGAAGCTGTGGCTGCTCCTTCCCTGGAAGTGTTCAAGGCCAGGCTGGATGGGGCTTGGAGCAACCTGGTCTGGTGGGAGGTGTCCCTGCCCGTGGCAGGGGCTTGGAACCAGATAAGCCTTAAGGTTCCTTCTGACCAAAACCATTCCGTTAAATAAGAGCCACTTCTGCAAACTACCTGTTCACCATTTTGATAAATCTGTATGTGCAGGCCAATCTGTGGGGCTTGGGAGTGGTAGCTGGAAGTGCTTTAATAACACCTTGTGCTGAAATTAGAAAACTTATGGCTCTAATTGCGTTACCGCTTATCTGTTGTTAAGACTGTAAGGAGTGCCTGTAGAAAACTGTGACTTCCGTTATTTCACATGTGTTATTAAGAAAACTGCATGTTTCCATGACAAATAAGAAAATGAGACTTCAGCTGAGCATCCTTTCTACTAATTTAGTACCAAAGCAGCTCCAGTGACTCTGAAAACCTGTATGCCTCAAACCCTGTGTTTTAATGCTTACTCTTGTTGCTGTCATAAGAAAAAAAGACTATTAGTAGGTATAGTTGGAAGTTTTAATCCATCAGGGACACTAGCAACAGGACAAGGGGTAACGGGTTTTAACTAAAACAAGGGAAGTTCAGGTTAGATATAAGGAAGAAGTTCTTTACTGTGAGGGTGGTGAGGCACTGGAATGGGTTGCCCAAGGAAGCTGTGAATGCTCCATCCCTGGCGGTGTTCAAGGCCAGGTTGGACAGAGCCTTGGCTGGCATGGTTTAGTGTGAGGTGGCCCTGCCCATGGCAGGGGGGTTGGAACTGCATGATCTCAAGGTCCTTTCCAACCCTAACTGTTCTATGATATTTGCTTGTAAATTATGGGAATGTTTGGTTAAGATACTTTTTATAAATGCATAATGTGATTAGGAGCTAAGGAAAAACAGGCCTGTGCTGACTATCTGTATACGAACTGTATTTGCCCATGTGCTATGTAAACATCCCCCTGAAAGGTGAAGACTAAGCAGTTGGGAAAAATTACATATAAAAAGTAATAAAGGTTCCGTGGTGACATGTTAGAAACTGTTACTTGTAGAAGGAAGGACTGTGTGCAAACACAGATTTGTTTTTAGGCAGCCAAGTGAGTGTGGTTATCACTGAACACTCAGGTAATTGTTTTTAAGAGTTGATAGACTTAGATCTTACTGTGTAAATGCTTTCATTTGTGGCAGGTTTCTGCATTAGGTCTTGGGATGTGTTATGCTAGCCTAAACATCTTACTTTTCTTTTTCTAAAGGAATACCTATTACTAGTGCATCATATTTTGCCACTGTGACACTTGACCAAGTTAAACACATATTTCGCTCTGACACGGAAGTGTCCATACCTTTAATTGAAGAAAGACATAGGGTGCTGAATGAAAGCGGAACAGTTCTGCTGGAGAAATTTGGAGGCTCTTTTCTCACCTGTGTTAAAATGAGTAAGGGAAGTGCTCAGAAACTACTACATCTAATACTGGAAAACTTTCCTTCTTACAGAGATGAAGCTGTATATGAGGTAAGCTGGTTCTAACAGTAAGTTTCTTATGATAAGAATTTATTCCTCCTTAATTGTGTGACTTTAAAAGATAGCTCTTAGGTTGTCTATATAAATTTTTCTGAGAAGTTAGTTCGGAATTGATCTAATATTTGTGAATTGGGGCGTTTAATCCAGGAAATGAAAGGTGAATAGAAACATTTCTGTGGAATATGTGAAATTCAAGGGAAATAAGAAGGGAAAGTTATTCTTAATATTTTTGCCTAAAAGTGATAAAGATATTGTCCTGTATAATGAAAGGAAAATCAGACTGTGAAGCAGCTGATCTTAATTATGTCAGTTGCTAAGAGTCACACAGATAGGGAAGAAGGTTTTTTAAATAATACTCTTGGTCCACAATATGCTTTTTGATAAGCTGGGGTAAGATAATTGAGATTTCATTTCTTTATTGATCTAAACGTCTGAAACAGAATCACACTATTTATTAACAGTAGAAGAATTTTGATTCTGTTAAGTCCTTACCTAGTCAGGAATGTATTTCTAAAAACAAGAGTAAAATTTTTCCCCCCCCCAGAGGAGAGCTGTTTTTTTCATTTGCTGTCTCTGTCTTCATTGCTTTGTTTGTAATTTATTTTGCTAATACTCCATGTTCCAGGTAGATCATGACTCCTTTGTACGCCTTACAAATGCATGATATTTGAGATGATTACTGCCTGGAAAAATCACAATTTTATTATTCCCCCCCTTTGGTGCGGTTGCTGCTGACAGTCCCTATTCCCCATCTCTTTCTTCTGCCGTGAGTTTCTTTGCAGCTAAAGAAGGAAATGAAACTGGTAGAATTGTGAAAATGTAGAACTACTGGGAATCCGCACTATAACTTCTGTTGATTCAACAGGCATTGCACAAATGACTGCAGGCCAAAAGTAGCTGATAACTTTTGTCAGGTTTGACAGTATAGTGAATCTTTTGGGATCTGTTTTCCTGAAAGAAACTGATGGGAAGTAGACCGACACTATCTGGTGTTTTCCATGTCTGTGGTTTTGCCTATACAGGCAACATCTTCTTTTAGCATCAGTGACATATAGCCGCTCCTGTGCTCGGTCCCATCTGCAATAGCATTCAGCTGTTATATCATTATGTCTTATTGACCATGCTGTCAGCAGCATAGTCTTTACCAATAGTCCATGCAGTCCTTTCAAGGTAACTCCTCGGAACACCGGTCACTGGAGCTTTGAACCTATTGCTTTTATCACTTAAATCTGCCCTTTAGTATGGGGCATGACTAGAATTTTACCTCATTAACATTACAGATAAACAGATTTAATTAAATATTTCCGTTGTCTAATCCAGTACGTGTTTTTTCTCCTTGAAATAAAAGGTTGGATGAGAATTCCACGTGATACTTGTTTGTGGTTTGATATTGTTTAGATTTTATGCTGTTGAGTGTTGAATTTTTATTGTTTGCTTAACCACAAACACGATAGTTTATTTCATAGAATGTAACTCTTACATGTCTCTCTCTGTACATGCCATTTGCTGTATTTGTTGATGTTTCAAGTACTTTAATAATTAATACATTTCTTTCCTCAGAGAAAAAGGGTGTCTTTCTACAAACGGGCACAAATACTTGTGGCTGATACATGGAGTGTATTAGAAGGCAAAGGAGATGGCTCTTTTGAAGACATTTCTAGTCTGACTATATTTGCTGACTATCGAATTCCCCAAGTTCTTGTTCACCTAAAAGCAATGAAGTATTCCGATGAACTAATGAAGAAACTACGTGAAG
The DNA here is from genome assembly GCF_963264785.1 of Psittacula echo. Lineage (NCBI taxonomy): Eukaryota > Metazoa > Chordata > Aves > Psittaciformes > Psittacidae > Psittacula > Psittacula echo. The sequence continues at coordinate 44,060,902 of NC_137742.1, read as the reverse complement.
GTTTGTTCTTCCGTTACTAGTATCAAGTAAGCTTACCTCTTGACACTGTAGGCTAAAGCTGCTTTTACAGTGTAATGTTTTGTCCACGTAGGGGTTGCGTAATTTTATTTTTCTCCACTGAACAAGGCCTACTTAGGTAGAGATAAGGTAACAAGAAGGAACTTTTAACAGTGATCTTGAATGACATCTTAAGGTTACGCTTTTGTAAAGGTCTAACAGTCCTTGGCTTAAACATCGGTAAGGGAAGGATTAAAGAAACTCTAAGATCTGAATTTCTGAAGGGCTGCTTTTGCCAAAACCACGCTTCAGCTTCAGCATAAGTATGGTTATGATTTCTGAAGTTTAGATAAAGGAAGCAACTATTTTGTCATTAGTACAAAGATTATGTAAATGGGGATTCCTTGTTATCTGTACTGAACTGCTGATGACAAGCAAGGTAATATTAAGCATCCATTAAAAAAGAACTGCTTGAAGTTAATTTCATCATACTCCAGTCTTCTTTCTAAGCATGGTTCCATCTTCCTGTACTATGAACATCAGTGAATAAAAACATAAACCCAACCCTTTATCCACTGTAAAATGGCTGTGTCTAGAGGTAGGACTGCTGTTATGCAATTTTAAAATTACACGGTGAGATAAAGAGATTAATACAATTATCCATGGATCATAATAGGATGGCCACGCATATATATGCCAATATATGTGTGTATTAAATACATCATGTAGACAATTTATCTTTTCTATGAAACCTAGTTAAGGACATTCCCATCCAAGTCATTCAAACAAATGAGTCCCTTTACATTTATATATATAGGTAGCTTTCTTGATGGTTTTAGTTTTGGTTTGGATTTTTTTTTTTTTGAGGGGGGGAAGAAGGGATGATTTTTTTTGTTTCCATTTGTTTAGGTTTGGATTTTTTTTATTCTATTTTTTAATCTTGAATAGAATTATCCTGGCAGAAAATATATGGTATTGGAATTACATTTGACTATCGTTTTTGTATCCACAAGCAAAGAAATAGTCATATAATGTGCAGTATAACCCAAACACCTGTTCTTTTCTTAAACAACTTTCTTAAAATACAGGATGCTGTTCTAATTGAATAGGGGGTGAACTTATATGTGCATGTGATAAAACTAGTCATTAGAAAATGCATAGCAACACTGTTAGCAGTTGCAGTGTATTAGCCATGAAAACTGCAGTCCTCATTTGGGATAAATATGGAGGGGGGGTAAGGCAAATTCAGGCCACCCTAGGTCTTCTGTCTCTTGCGTATAAATGGATTGCTGTCTCTTTGTGTCCTACAGGAACAGTTTTCCAGTCTGGAGATAAACAGGAGGTAGAGATCCGTGGCTGTTCCATTTGGTGTTGTGCTTTGATTTGTAAGCACCTGCTGGAGCTCTATGAGAAGAAGGGTCAGGACATGCGTGACAAAATCAACTCGGTTTTACTTGACTACTATCTTTGGGACTATGCCCGGGAACACCGGGAGGAGATGAAAGACATTCCTTTCCACCAAGTGCGGTCTATCTATTACTAAATCCAGCCTCATGGCTGTTGTATTGATGCATTATTTGTTGAATTACGATTAGTCATTTTGTGGGGTGGTTTGTCACATACAAATTTGCAACGGGCTAAATGAAATGCTCATTTCCTGATGATGAATTAACTTGCCTTTTGTTTTCTTTCCCTGAATCTCTCTTGCTGTGACTGGAATTTGTTGTGGAATCTTCACTGGGCAGCCCGTGTCGCTGCAGGGCTTATGGCTCCTGTTTCCAGTTCTGTGTTTGTGTACGTACTGGTGAAGGTACCATTTTGTTTCTTGAATAAACCCTGCAGTCATATAAATTGCATGGAGACCTCTCCGTTTTCTGGGGCGGGTACAGGCCGTCGGCAAACGCTGCGGTGCGTTCCACGCGGAGGGGGATGGCCGAGGGAGGCTCTTCCTCGCCGCTGTGGGGCGCTGTGGGAGCCGGGCGGTGCCACTCCCCGGAGCCGCCGCCGGACTTTGCCGCCGTTGCCTAGCGAGGCGCCGTAAACAACGGGGAGGCAGCGGCGGCCGCCGCCCCGCCGGGCCCCCGCGTGGCCAGTCGCGCCGCGCCTCTTCTCCCGGGACCCTCCGCAACGGCCAGCGGCGCGGAAGTCGGGGGACGGCCTGGCGGGGGGACTACGGGACGCTCCACGGCCCGGGCGGCTCCCGAGACCCAGGCAGGATCCCGTTCCTGGCTCCTCTCAGGTTTGGGGTGAGAGGTGCGCTTTGAGACACGTCAAACGTGGAAAGAGTACAGGCCCCTTCGCAAAATACCGCTGCCAGAGGAAAGAAGAAGCCTTCCGGCTCATCTGCTCCTGCTTCTGGCAGCAAGGAGCGTGCGGTGGCGCTCTGGGGCTATTTAATACTCCACATACTTTTATGCAATAGTGAATAGGTTTACCTCTGTTTTTTACCGTTTATCTCCCCCATCTCTCTTCCCCCACCCCTCACTCCCCCTCGTAACTTGGTTTAATTTGTTGTTTTATTTTGGGGTGTTTTAACATGATTTTAAAAGAGAGAAGAGTGTTAGCATGTTGCAGCAGAGCTTGCTAGGAGATAAAAATAATGCACCTGGATAAATAAAACCAGAAATCGATCAAAGTGGGTTTTGAATCAGTAGTGAGTAAGTATATAGGGCTGTTTCTGATCATGCAGTCGTTTATGAGGCGAGCCTGATTTCAGTCTCATGCTTTGCTTGTTTTTCTTCTGCTCTGACAGTGAAATGGGTCTTTCTCCAACTTCAGATAGTTTCTCAGCTCTGGATGGTAAAGCCCTTGAACTAAATGGAATAAAATAAAATGCAGAAGCTATTCTCGTTGCAGCCACAAGACAACAACGGTTCAAAGCTGTTTGTTTTCAACCAACTTGAATGTGGGGTCTTAGCTGACGAGTTCTGACAGTTTGGCAATAACAGCTTTCTTAAGGGCAACCAGCGTGTGGGAGTTCAGCAGTCAGGAGTTCAGTAAACTTGTCCTTGCACTGCAAGGATGCTTAGAATTAGAGAAAGAAAAGGTGCTGGGATCCAGCAGTGCCCGTGAGGGATTTTGAATGTTCATGCAAGGGAGCTGTAAAGAAAGGGTGTTCCTTGATATTTGCAGTTACGCTGCCCTACAGTGCTTATGTTGTGAGAATGAATGTGCAGGGAGCAGCATAAGGAACCATGCTTGCTAAAATATATCATTAATAAAAAATAATGGAATATGTTTTGAGATGCAGATTAAATTCAAAGAAATGCTTTATATGTAATAATTAGATACTTTCAAAATCACACCTCCTGTGTAGGCAACACAGCTCATTTGTCTGTGCTTGACAGTTAAAAATGCTTGGCATTTCATATGTGGAAGAGGTTTCTAAAGCATGCTTTTATATCAGGTGCTTTTCAAGAGTGTAATGGTGCTTATATATTTTTTTTTAGGAAATGTCAATTTACTGCTTTGGCAGGAAACTTATTTATTATAGAACGTGGAAAAGCTTTTCTTCTGTGGTGCAGACACCTGTGAATGACATGAACACAGGACTGGTAACAGATTTCCTGATGAGTGTGTGAACATACTAAGTGGGGAGCACAGGGATGGAGTCTGGCATGGAGGAGATCCCAGTTAAAGTCGCAGTTCGAATCAGACCTCTGCTTTCCAGAGAAGTACTTCATAACCATCAAGTGTGTGTGAGATTAGTCCCAAATACACAACAGATTATCATTGGGAAGGACCGTGTCTTCACTTTTGATTTTGTATTTGGCAAAAACTCAACCCAAGAAGAAGTTTACACTGTTTGCATTAAGCCTCTTCTAGTGTCATTGACTGAAGGATACAATGCTACAGTGTTCACATATGGGCAGACAGGCTCTGGGAAGACTTACACCATTGGAGGTGGCCACGTTGGTAGGTTGTAGAAAATTTTCCTTTTCATTGGTGAACAGTGTAGTTGTGCAATGTAAATATAAAATATATAGCAGATGATGCTGCAAAATTTTAAGGTATAGTAAAAAAGTAGAGTAAAAAAAAAAGTTTCCAATGTTCATTTTATAGTTAAACTATTCTAAAAACCAAATTCTCCATAAATTAGGCTTATCTAAGAAAAAAAAAATTTATAAAGTGCTTTGGCTCATTGCACATTTTTAACATGCAGCTTAAACTAGAATTTCTTCCTGAAATGCAGTGTTTTGGAGATTCTTGCTACCTTTATCTTACCTTGAAAATGTCTGCTTTAGGCAAGCAATTGTTTACTTCCTCAATCTGTTTTTTGTTTTTGTTTTTCTTTAAGAAATTTCTATAACAACATATAAATATATGATTTAAGACTTTCAAATGGATGTAAATAGATGATTCTAAATATCTCAGTAGTTATTAAAATCTTCCTTTTATTTAGAATCCTAGAATTATTTAGGTTGGGAAAGGCCCTTAAGGTTATCAAGTTCAACCATTAGCCTAGCATCACCAAGCTCACCACTAAACCATGGCCCAAAGCACTACATTTACACATCTTTTAAATACTTCCAGGGATGGTGACCCAGTCACTTCTCTGGGCAGCCTGTTCCAATGCCAGATCATCCTTTTGGTGAAGACATCTTTCCTAATATCCAGTCTAAACCTCCCCTGGTGCAGCTTGAGGCCATTTCCTCTTGTCCTGTTGCTTGTTACTTGGGAAAAGAGTCTGGCCCCCACCTCATTACAACCTCCTTTCAGGTAGTTGTAGACAGCAATAAGGTCTCCCTGAGCTTTCTCTTTTCCAGACTAAACAACCCCAGTTCCCTCAGGCAATCATAATGAGTATGAATAAAGAAGAAGTCTATACCCTGGTAGATTTAAAGTAGACTCCATATTTCTGACAGCTTCCATGACTATAACATTATGGAATTTAGAATTTAACTTTGAATCCTATTGATGGATGCAAACAAATATTCTGAACCTCATAAAAAAACAAATGTTTACAAAAATCCTTAGGAACACTGAGCTTTTCAGGTTCCTCAGTATGTTGAGTAGCAAATGTTACAGATTTCTCTCAATCTTCAGTCTTTTGGGATTTATGTGGCAAAGTGACTGCAAGCTCCTGTGACATCTTTGCTTATATTTTAGCATCAGTTGCAGAGGATGAAGAGGGCATAATCCCACGGGCTATTCAGGAATTGTTTCAGCATATTTCTGAAAACTGTAACATTGACTTCCATGTGAAAGTATCTTATATAGAGGTTTACAAGGAAGAACTTCGAGATTTACTGGATTTGGAGACCTCTGTAAAAGAACTACATATCCGAGAAGATGAAAAGGGAAATACAGGTAGGATTTCAGCTCTAAAATTTGGTGTATTGGGCTTCAGACATGTGCCTAAGTTATTCTTGCCTTCTCTTGAAAGAGTTTATTCATTACTAATACTAGAAAAACATTATTTTCAGTGTATAAACTCAGTTTAGCTGATTTGGAGCAATTTGGGGGTTTTGATGCCTGTGAACAATATACATGTTCCATCAGAAATGGCAACAAATTCTAAAATAGAAATACAATATTGTTTCTCCAGATTCTGTCTATAAACACAACAGTGTGTGATTATTTGCTTGAGTAAGTATTTTATGGTTAAAACTTTGCATCTCACTTCAAAATTATAATTGTTAAGCTGCTTATACTCTAAATATCAGCCCTCCCTTTCACTATGAAATGAGTGGAAGACAGCAATTCGTTGAGAGTAGCATCTGGTATTTTCTGGAAATTTTGAAATTAACACTTATCCTGTAGTTCTGTCCACCACATGAAAATGCTAGGAGAATCCACAACAGAGAGATTTTATTCTGAAACTGTATAATGTTTTTTGCCTGTTTCTGCACGTCATTCTCCACACACACACTTATTCTTTATATTCTAATTGTTGTGTTTGCTCTATTAATATAATATTAATATATTGTTGTATTGAGCTGGCATGGTTTTCTTATCTGTGGCTGGAAGAAGGCACTAATTTAGCATAAATCTTGTGGACAATACCATTGCTTCATAAGGATCCCAAAGTATATAATAAATAATATATTTTAAATTGTTTCTCTTCCTCAGTACAGTTGGAGTCAGCTTCAGTAGTTTTTCCATCCTTCATTAAGACAAAGGACAAAAAATGCACTTGGTGGAGTACTTGATAGAAGTATACTTCCACATTATTGGATTACTAATAGATAACTGTCCAAAAGGCGCAACTACACAAGCTACATAGAAATTCTGTTCTTCCCATAGTCTAGGAATCATGTCTACTACATACTTGTTTATCTTTAGTCTTGATTTTGTTTTGTTTTGTTTTTAAACTGAGAAAATATCCTTTCAGCTGATTTTGCTCATGCTTTTCCTAGATAGCACTAGACTGCAAATTGCATATGGATATGGCAGTGCATGAGCAAAGATGTGTATTGTGCTTAAGATACTGTTTTAAATGCTATGACATAATATGTCCATACATTAAATATCTGCAGGTTTCAGATGTGTTGTACCTTATGTTTTTCACATGTTGTCTTATTTTTCCATACTTATATGCTATAACCTCATAATAATGGAGGCTTGTAGGTTTCTCTAATATGTGCGTGTAGTTTGACCTTTCCTAACTGCTGTAAAATATTGCTGAGGAGTTTAAAATTAATCAAATTATTCTAACTTACTTTGGTTTGGTGTTTGAAGTGATTGTTGGTGCTAAGGAATTCCAAGTACAATGTGCAGATGAAGTTATGAGCCTGTTGGAAAACGGCAATGCAGCTCGTCACACAGGAACAACACAAATGAATGAGCACTCTAATCGATCTCACACCATTTTTACCATCAGTATTTGTCAGAAATGGTCTGCAGAGCCTCAGAAAAGTATTGATGCTGCACAGAATTCATCTTGGAAATCAGCTGAGATGATTGCTTCGAAGTTTCATTTTGTGGATTTGGCAGGATCAGAGAGGGTAACAAAGACTGGAAATACTGGTGAACGCTTCAAAGAATCAGTTCAGATAAACAGTGGTCTGTTAGCCTTGGGAAATGTCATCAGTGCCCTTGGAGATCCAAAAAGAAAAAGTGTACATGTTCCATACAGGGATGCTAAAATAACTCGTATTTTGAAAGACTCACTTGGAGGAAATGCCAGGACTGTCATGATAACATGTATAAGTCCATCTTCATCAGACTTTGATGAATCTTTAAATTCCCTCAAATATGCCAACAGAGCCAAAAACATTAGAAATAAACCAGTTGTAAATTACAACCCTGATCAAGACCGGATTGATGAAATGGAACTTGAAATCAGATTGCTTCGAGAAGCTTTGCAGAACCAGCAAGTCAATAATCAGTGTTCGCATGACTTAAATCAAGAAAAAAATCATATCAGTTCACTTGAGGAGCAGCTCACTCAGCTTCAGGTTCAGTATTTCAGTTATAGAACTTGTGTAGATGAAGCCTTCCCATTTCTGGTTGATTTGAATGATAATGTTAGTTTAAAAAGAAGTCAGCGGGACAGGTTGCAGAGCTGGATCACTATGGTACAGGAAGTGAGGAAGGGAGATCTCATGATGCTGGAAGCTGACACAGGAACTGAGACCAGCCAAATGCCACATCATACCACAATTCTTCAGCTGAAGCAGGAACTAAAGAAATGCCAGGTATTTAATTAAAAGTTGATCATTTAATGTAATGGGTTTACACTTAAACAGGGGAAGTTCAGGTTAGATATAAGAAAAAAGTTCTTTACTCTGAGGGTGGTAAGGCACTGGAACAGGTTGCCCAAGAAATGGTAAATGCTCCATCCCTGGCAGTGTTCAAGGTCAGGCTGGACAGAGCCTTGGACGACAGGGTCTAGTGTGAAGCACCCATGCCCATGGCAGGGGATTGGAACTGGATGATCCTACGGTCGTTTCCAGCTCTAACCATTTTAGGTTTTAGCAGACTGCTAAGGATTTAAATAACTATGTGAAAGAGGAGTCTGCTAAAACTTGAATTCAATTTTGAAAGTTGTAAACTGTTACACTTACTTGTACTTAATTTGACAATTTACATTTAATTCACAATCTTGTATAATTTTGTTTGTCTAATCCCTGCAAAATAGCTTTATCTTAATGGGGGATTGGATAGAAAATCATTTAATCATTATAGAAATAAGTAAAGTAACATTATATTTTGGCTAGTCAGTTTTAGGATGATTCTGAGGCTGAGCTGTTTCATCTGCTAGATTTTGTATTTAGGCCTGGCTGGCATGGAGTTAATTTTCTTCATAGCAGGTTGTTGTGTGCTGTGTTTTGGGTTTGTGACCAATACAATGCTCGCTGAACAGTGTTTGCACAGTGTCAAGGCTCTCTGCTTCTCCCTTTGCCACTCCGTTGAATAGATTGGGGGTGCAAGAAAGGTTGGAGCACGCACGTCTAAGCAAATTACTCAAACTAACCAAAGAGATATTTCATGCCATACATCATCATGCTCAGCAATTAAAAGAGAGAAGAGGAGGTTTAGGGAGGTTTGTCATGTTTCATCTAGGAACTGGCTGGGCATCAGTTACACTTAGGAAGTGGTGGGTGATGGTCTTTCCATCAGTTGGTTTGTTTTATTTTCTTTCCCTCTTCTTCCCTTTCACCTTTACTTACTGAACAATTTCTATCTCCACCCACAGTTTTTTTGTGTTCTTCCTTTGCTCTTCCCATGTCCCACTGAGGTTGGAGGTGGAGGGGAATTGGGCCAGCAGCTGTATGTGCAGAGCTGCCTGCTGGGGTTAGCCCCCAACCTTTTGGCACCTGATATGTGGCTCAAGGCCTTCAAAATAATGACAAATTTAATTAGATTGTACTAGATTAAACTTCTAGCTATTATACCTGATCAGTTAAGTTGTTATTTGAGTGACTGCTGTATATCATGATGCTGGCATATTTACTTTAGGTAAATATGCTGACTTACTCTTTTCCAGTTTTGCCATTTAGTGTGTTGTTTATCACTTTGTTTTCCTGTGCTTAGGAAAGCTATGAAAAAAACACCAGCCTTCAATCTAATCTGGTATTTGGGTTTTAGCTTATGTCCCAGTATTCCAAGAACCATCTCGTAGACAAAAGCAACAACTATGACTTCCCCTCCCTTTTTTTTTTTCTCAGAGTGACATTGTGTGGCAGGAGGAAAGAATGGCACCTATCTATTCCTCTCTCCAGGATAGGTTTTTATAGCCTTGATATAATGGCTTCTCAGTTCCTTCAATATTCTTATGTAATCAGACCATTCACACTGCTGCATGTTTTGTCATCCTGATTTTGATTATTGTTCATAAGGTTAAACAACTAATTGTGGGTGCCACAGAGGAATTGCTCTAAGGTGATTAATCCCTGGGGTGACTGGGTGTATGGGAGGAGTTAGGCAGGTGCGTAGGGCTGTTACTGACTTTGACACCTTGGGATTTCAAGCTGAACAGGCTTGTAAACCCATCAAACTAATACACCATTTGAAAGAGAGCAAGTGAAACACAAACACTTCCAAAGCTGTACTGAGACCTGGCCTTTGCCTATCAAGCCACCATCCAGTGCCATCAGAGATGCGAGAGGGCTTCCCGATATAAGAGCCCACAAATAGGCAGTGAGGTCTCTTGCTCTGAGGCCATGCAAATGGGCACTAAGCCAGAGACTGAACTCTCAACTGTAATAGTTTTTTCTGTAGTCAAGAAGAAACAGTGGAAGCAGAAGTCAACTCAGTAAGAGAAGACCCAGCTCCTCTGAGAGAGGGAGAATCAGAAGAGGCAGTCTATTCTGTAGCAGGACAGGGGAGGAAAGAGATAGAAATCATAAGAGGTGGAAACTACCCAGTCCCTATCCATGACCAAGCTGCAAGACAGGTGGAAAGATTTTGTCTGTGAGCAAGATGAACAAATTGCTACCTGGTTGCTCCAGTGCTGGGATGGTGGGACTACCAGCATGGAACTAGAAGGTAGGAAGGCATAGGAGCTGGGCTTCATGGCTAGGGACTGTGGGATTAACAGAGTGACTGGAAGAGGGGCAGCCACCCCCAGCCTCCAGAGTTGGCTCTTATTAATACCAGGTTCCCTCTTAAGGAAGACATTGTAATCCAGTAAGGCTAGTGAACTACCACAGCGGAAGGTATCTGGTGTCTGAGGGAATTAGCAGTGGTGAAGGCTATTAGAAGGCTACAGTGACATGGACAATAATCAGGTGCCCTGGAATGGCATACAGTGAACACAGCCTGTGTGGCAGAAGTATGTACAGAGTGCACTGATGTCATGCATCAGCAACCTAGCCAAGATGGATTGAGCTCACATTGAGGTGCCAACTTTGTACGGACTGGTCTGCCAGCTCGAGTGATTTAAAGAGAATCTCTGTTCCCCCTCCCTGCTCTTGGTCTGCATCTCAACTGCAGAAAGACTGTTCAACAAGGTCCAGCAACTCTAAGAGAATGTGGATAGTCTCCCTCTTTGCTCCTGCAGGCCAGCATTTCAGCTACCACAACTCGGCCTTTCTCTGCTCAAAGGAAAGGGAAACATAGATACACACCACGTGCCACCCTGTGGTTTTCTCTCTGTGACTGTGGGGAGCATATGAGGAAGTAGGACGGTGCACCTACCTTGGTTCTGAAAGTCTGTGTACAGGAACTGGGGGGGGTGGTACTTAGAATGCAGATATCCCATGAGGATCCTGTCATGCTGGTAGCTCCAATGAGCTAGTGCTAGACAGCAGCCTAGGGGGATAAGAGCTCTCAGCTTTCTCAAGCATGATAATTTCTCCTCACAGAACTGACACACTCAATACAACTGAGCAAATATATTCTGATTTTAGTTAGGTATGTTTAATGCAATATGGACAATGTGCCACTTAGTATTCTGTCTCTTCATCCTGCCCCACTCTGTCACTATGCTAACATACGTGCTAGCTTCTTTTTTTCTATAGTTGGCTCAACTCTGCATAATGATACAGCACCTGTAGGGAACAGGATACACTTGTCAACTGTTTAGTAGAAACATTTGCATAGGTACACAGACTTCGGAAAAAGTTCTATTCTCTAAAGATATCAGGTTCTCGAGTGCATTCTTAAAAGCTGTTCAGAGTTGTCTTTTCTTGAAAGAAAGATGTAGGTATGCTAGTGTACAGAAGTATCCAGTTTTAGAACAAGAAGACATGATGTTTCCATGTTTCATAGGGGTTCTGGGCTTTCTGGAAGATTAGTGTTTGAAAGTCTCCTTTGATTAGTATCGGATTATTTATCCACAAGAATACCTGAAGAAGCAATCTTAAGGTTTCTTTAATCTTTAGGCTGTTATCCAAGTTGCAGAATGAGGGCAGCTGTCCTTATTTTTTTCATCTGAGAAGCACTTTAATCTGATGGTTGATGCTGAGATCTTGTGGCTACATGTCACAGCACCCTAAAGAGAATAATTGGATTTAGATATTTACTTCAGTAAAGTAGCCTTGGTTGTACATACATTATTCTCAAGAAAGAAACTTGTCAGAAGAAAATCCAATAGTCCCTTTTTCCCCAGCTGAACTTGTATTTTATTATGTAGCAGGCTCTCATTATGGATGAAGAAGTATTTAGCCAGAAGAATCGTGAACTGCAGATACTGCAGAATCGGATAAAGACATTATTACAGGAAAATGAAAAACAACTGGAATCTTTAAAGAAGGCTCAAGAAACTCACAGATTACAGGTATTTTTCCTCTGGTACTCATTACCTGTATCTGTATTGAACAATTCTTCCATGTATGAGTGCATTCATTATTTCAAGATAGGTCCCTAAGACTTTTTTTGGACTTAACTACCTGTCAATCTTACGGGCATTTTGTTTGAGTTACAGCTGTATCACTTAATGGGTATAGTTTATGTACTGGATGAAGCACAACAGTGTGATAGTTTGTATATCATCCTAGCTGTGTCACAGCCTTCCTGCATAACATGAGGTGAATTATTCACTTTCTCCATGCTTCTTAAACACATCCCTCTCTCCCCAGATGTGTGTTATTGCTAAGTAGTTTCAAGACAATTAATGAACTAGGATTTTAAAGACCTTTAAAGATTCTTCTGAATAAAAAAAGAGACTGTAAAGACCCTGTAGGGGGGTTGGGACTATGTGATCTTCAAAGTTTCTTCCAATCCAAAGTATTCTGTGACTCAATGATTCTAAGAGGCTGCTTGGACCCTAAAAATGCCTGGCTCGATCCTAAACATATTTTGTTATAGCTTTATTAAGAATTAGAGTGTTGTTCCCTTTTGACTTTATTAGGCAGAATTTAATCCAAATTTTCTGAACATTTACTATTAGAGAAAACTGAGTGACACAATAGAAACACTGCTTGCCTTCTTCCTTCTCTAGCTTGCTAGTGAAATTATGATGGGTAGGAAATGTATAACATTTCAAGATCCAGGAGACTGTAAAATGAATAGTTAACAGTCTCCTGGTGTTACCTTTCATGTTGATGATAAATTGTCTGACTTTTTAAAAGAGAAAAGCATGGCTAGCTAGTACTCTCCTCCTTATTCTACTTTCTCTCATTTTTCCTCTTCTTTGCTGATGGCTTGAGGAGAGTCAATGAATGAAAGGTAAGTACACTAGGCATCATCTTTTTTTTTCTTCTGTCACTTTCTTTTCTGTCACCTTTGGCAAGATTGATTTTTGTGTTTTGGGGTTTTTGTTTGTTTGTTTGTTTGTGGTTTTGTTTTGGGTTTGGTTTGGTGGTTTTTTTGGTTTGTTTTTGTAGGGTTTGGGTTTGAGTTTTTTTCAACCTGTACACCATAGTCTCAACTGATTACACTGAGATAGTAGTTATATAAATTCTGGAAGATACAAGGTAGAGGTAATGGACAGGAACAGTCACAGTGTAGGTAAAAGATCATGATTGTTTCAGTTTCAGAGACAGGAGAGAAGCCTGAGAAGTCTCAGGCACCATTTTTGTACTTAGTCCACTAAACTGCCCCTTTTGTTTAAAAACAGATAAAATTGGTAGAATAATGAAAGGCAAACACTTGTGTCAAATATTTAAAGTTGTATTCACAGCAATATGTACTTTAGTGATACATGGTAGAAGAAACTTTAAGAGTAGCAGGTACTAGATAGTTCTTAATGCTTATACACAAACATATTTATGTAACAGGTGTTGTGTGTACACTGTTGTATATACACTGTGGGGTTGTATGTACAAGGGTACCAGGGATGAAGAGTCCTAAAAAGGTTAAATAGTAGCTTCAACGTGGATCAGTTGGCTGTTACTGCTTCCAAAATCATAACAAATATGGTATTCATATATCTATTCTGTTTCCTATGACATAGGAATATTATGTATTGTATTTCAATAAAATGTCAGTTTGCAAGGCATTGTCTGTATGTGTTTGGAAGGAACTTGCAGTTTAAGAAAACAAGATATAAAGAATGAATAAAAATGTATTATTCAAAGTAGGAGGATGCAAAATATCTGTCAGTGAATACTTCTGGTTGACTATCACTAGCTATTCGTCAAGTTTCCTGTTGTTACTAGGCCAGATTTTAAAGGTACTTTGAAAAGAATTGAAAGGAAGAGAGGGAATTGAAAATTAATATAATCCTGACCTTATGGATGAATCAGTTTAGGTAAGATAAGTCCTTATGAAAAATGTAAACAGACTGCTGCTGGAAAAGCAGATAGGTAAGTCCTCCCAACTAGCATTATCAACAGTGTTGGGGCTGGATAGAAGCTAAAGAAGTAGCCTGGGATGATTTTATCTTTATTAATACAAATAATCTTTGAAGTGGAACTGCTCAAAGAGGAAGAAGAAGCCTATATACATGTTTAATTAGATCACATGATTCATTTGAACATTTTTGTTGATTTCCCATTTTATTTCTCCATAAACACATGTATAAAGTAAGCACATGCTGGTAAGTATGTCATCATCTTCCCACTAGATGCCTACATAAACTAATGTAACTTATCTTGGATACATCTTTCTGGACAAAAATGTGTCTAATATTTATTAAAGTTAAGGTGAGTGTGTTAGATTGATGATAATGTCATAGAATTTTCAGTTTGTTGCAAAATTTACCTGTGCACTGCAGAAGGATTTCGTGTCAGTGAGTGATATACGAGATTCATGACCATTGTAAGGAATTTATAAGTGGTGGATGTGACATAAAGCTCATGATCAGCAACAGCTTTGCTTTGTTTTTTTTTCCATATGAGAATGAGAAAATGGTGGAACAGCAAATGCTTATTGATCAGCTAAAAGAGAAATTGGAGAAGTTTACAGATGTGAAAACTTCGGACTTCTCAGGTGCAAGCAGGCCATACAGTGTCCCACTCACAAAGAGTCTGCTACATTCTCTTCAGTCACCTTCAGGGACAGAGAGCCGAAAGGTAATGTCTATCCAAATGTTACTTTTTTTCCAATTTACTTTGCAAAGGTTACAGTTCAGTAGTTAGAATTGACATGACAATTTATGGTGGCTTTCTCAGATGATGTTTAGCTTCCCACTGAAGACTCTGAAAAATTAATTTTTAATGCCTTGCAACATATGCTATGCCACAGTTGTCCAAAATCTTCAGGCTTAAAATTATCACAAGTGCTAAAGCTGCAGTCTTTTCTGGTGTTTTCCTTGAGATTTTGAGCATTATAGAAAACGAATTATTATTCTTACTGATCATAGAACCATAGAATCATAGAATAGTTAGCGTTGGAAAGGACCTTAAGATCATCAAGTTCCAACCCCCCCTGCCATGGGCAGGGACACCTCACACTAAACCATGTCACCCAAGACTGTCTAACCTGGCCTTGAACACTGCCAGGGATGGAGCATTCACAGCTTCCTTGGGCAACCCATTCCAGTGCCTCACCACTCTTACAGTTAAGAACGTCCTCCTTATATCCATTCTAAACTTCCCCTGTTTAAGTTTGAACCCATTACCCCTTGTCCTGTCACTACAGTCCTTGATGAAGAGTCCCTCCTCAGCATCCTTGTAGGCCCCCTTCAGATACTGGAAGGCTGCTATGACGTCTCCACGCAGCCTTCTCTTCTCCAGGCTGAACAGCCCCAACTTTCTCAGCCTGTCTTCGTACGGGAGGTGCTCCAGTCCCCTGATCATCCTCGTGGCCCTCCTCATATATTACACTAGATAATGAGTTGCTAATAGTGCCTTCTTTCACATTTGGAACAAGTGCTCTAAGCTCTTGCAAAACCTTTTGTTACAAAGCTATCCAGAGGTATTATAGAAAACCTCTCTAATTTTGCTTACAAGCTCAAGTGATGACAGGCTTTTAAACTGAGGTTTTTGTTTTGGTTTTTTGTTTGGTTTTTTTTTTTTTTTTTTTTTTTAATGTCAGTAAAGAATTGATAAACTGTTGCAAGTGTTTTTACCCATAACTTTTTTGTGTGTGCTTTTGACAGGTGTATACAAGCCCCCCTGCCTTGTCCCTGGCCCGGGTAATGGCAAAATTCCGTGCTCGCAGCCAAATGACACTGAGCCACATAGAAGATCAGGATAAAGTCCTTCACTGCCATTTCTCTGACCAAAGTGATGAAGAGGATGAAAATACAAGCAGCAAAAAGAAAACCTCATTTAAGTAATTTTTTTTATATTAATTTTTGTTATAGACAAATGTATAACAAAAGTAGTATTACTCCCTAATCCTGCCATAATATGATACCATTTGTGATGTTTTTATGGTAAATTTAGGGGACCAACTGGGCATATTTAAACTATTTATTAAACTTATTTTAGTTTAGAAAACATCAGTTTTGTGATTTAACAAAGATTGCATAATCATGATTGTGGGGCTAGAATCTACCATGGATATCAGGGCAGATGGGGAAGTGGAGAGTAGATGGGAGAGAAGGTACAAATGCTTGTGTGAGTTTGGGATTCTTCTCTATTACAATCACATACTTGGAAGCTTAAAGAAAAAAAAAATCCCTGCATGTTTGGAATATAGCATGTTTTTCGTTCTTCTCTAGGCATTCCATAAACCGAACATGGACACGAAAACAGGCTTTGTGTTTTCTTCCTGATCTAAGTGACATGAAGTGTCAGGTAGAGAAGTCTTGTTTATCCAACAAATCTGCTCTACACAGTGATACAACCACAGGTAAAATGGAAGTCATGAGAGCAAATCTTACAGCATCAGAATACACAAGAATGTCTTCAGCACACATAATTGTTTTTCCCAGCAAAACGTGTATTTGATACAAGTATTTTTTTGTTATAGATCAATCTGGGCTTTGAGATTCTCTGCTTCCTCTTCCCCTTTCTGAAACTGATATTAGTGTCCTTAATGTTTAAGTAATTTATTAGCTAGAAAACACACATCAAAAGCTTACAAATCTTTAGCACTGCTTCAATAAAAGAAAATAGATGCTATTATCTTATCAGAGATGGACTAAAATGGTTTTAGGAATAGTTTTTAGGAATAGAAACACTAGTGCATACCATTCTTTCTTTTACTGTTTACATATCAGGGAAAAGATTCCTTGTGCTATTCTCTCTTTTTGGTTCTTTTACTTCATGTGGCCGGATTCCACATACACAATGATGCAGAGCACTATCTTTTGGATACAGAGCATATTCCAGATTTTTTATTGCTATATTGCTTTGTTTTCTTTCAAGGTGAAGAGATTGACAGCCTCCAAAAAAGTCATGTTTTTAACATGCAGAAGTTAAAGAATTCAGAGTTGAGATTCACTGAGGCTGAGCAAAAAATAAGAGAACTTGCACTTAATATCAAAATGAAAGAGGAACTTATTAAGGAATTAGCAAGAACAGGTAGGTGGCTACTGTTGGAAAAATTAGAATGAAGAAGTTCAGAAAAAAAAGAGAAGTGACAAAACTTTTGAAGTTCTGTTTTAGTTTTTCTGTAATTATCTTATGCAAGAATACTTTTAATAAATTAAAGATTCATAACTTTCATTAATTATTTGCTATGATTTGCTATATGACACTGAAGGCTGTAAATTTTGATTACAGTCTGCTATGATACACAAATGTATTTGTTATATTTTTTTGTGCTTTGCTGATTTTTGCTTTTATCCACCAATAGTCTAATTTTTCATGTATGCTTAGTGCTACTGATCTGTTTGTGGACATGTATTTGTCACATGGTGTCTGGGATAGGAGAGAAGATACATCACTGTGCTGCGAATGTAAACATTCCCAGCGCTGCAGTAGAGAAGCAGGAGTCAGAAGTGGATGAGGGAAAAGGTCAGTGTCCCTGTTAGCCTACACCCTTACACATCTGTCCTGGTACGTATATATCTATATGCCTGCCAGAAACTAGCCTTATTATGACTGTAAGGATCTCTTTGCTCAGCCCCTTCAATCACACTCTTCTCCTGTGCATACCTGCTCTTGAGGTTGTCTTTTGGCACTGAGAAAGATTGTGTGCCCCCCAGAATAGTACTTTGGAAAGATAACACAAACAAGGCAAGTAAGAGGGCAGAAACACAATCCAAAGCTGTTTACTAATTATTAAGATGATAGTTGAGTAATAAATAAACAGCGTATTCTTCTGGAAAAAGTAAAATTTATGAAACACATGAGAGCCATTTTCACAAAAACTACAGTAGGAAGAAAAATTTTACTTTATTTATCATTAAGGTGGCACTTTATTTGGTGACAAATTGTGACTCATAAAGAACTCAGTTTTAAGACTCTTTCCTTTATTTCAGAGTTATAAAGGAACTGTATGTTCCTTTAAGGTTGGAAAATATCTCAGAAATTATTGGTTTAGCCAGAATGAAGAAAGTAATACAACTACAGAATTAAGTATTACATTTCAACTGATTATCCTGATAATATCATATGATATTGATAATATCATATCTCGATATGATGTCTTTAAGGTAAGGATGCTCAGTCTGTAAGCAGGCAATATTCTTTGAAGATAACTAAACTGGAACAAGAATCTGAGCAGGCCAAACTGGAACTGGCTGAAATGCAAAAGCAGCTTCAGGAGCTGGAGAGTAATAAGGAGCTGAGAGACATTCCTGAGAAAACAAAGTTACAAAGGGAATTCCGGAAGAAGATGGATGCAGCTAAGTTGAAAGTGCAGGTATGTCTGATCTGAACATTAAGGTTTGCAAATCTTTGTGTTGCTATCGCTTTTGAACCTTAACACTCTGCTTGTAAAACTCTCATCAGTTTTACACACTGGAAGCTAATTGGATTGAAGATAATGAGAAACTTAATACTATTATACA
The DNA here is from genome assembly GCF_963264785.1 of Psittacula echo. NCBI lineage: Eukaryota > Metazoa > Chordata > Aves > Psittaciformes > Psittacidae > Psittacula > Psittacula echo. The sequence continues at coordinate 44,042,730 of NC_137742.1, read as the reverse complement.
CAGAATGCTATTTGTGTTATCCATATATGTGGTTAGATACAGTATTTTCTTGATAGAGAAGAAACCAAGAAAGAAGTGGGTAATATGACATGCTCATACACCATTGTGTGTAGTACCATAAAAGAACCTACACATGGAGACTATCACAAGGTTGTTACCTGCTATAAATAAAATCAGTGTTTTATGAAAGTACCATATAAATTCCATCTCTAAGCAAATCACTATGATGGTTTGCAAGACCAGGCCTAATACAGTCATCTTATATGGCACTAACCTTCTACTTTTAAGTTTTGCTATACCTAAATTTAAGTTCTCTGTAGGGCCAACTTAGGTATTCTGTGCTTCTTGGTCCTTGAAGGGTGGGTTAGACAAACCTCATAAAGAAAGAGGTAGTTGGCTTATTAACTGGAGCTCAGGACCAGCATTCTGGCACCATTATGTTTCTGCACATTTCCCACATCTGTGAGTCCTATTAGATACTACCACTTTCATAGTATTGCCAGGCATGAACTGTATCTTTACCTTACCTTCTCATGTTGCTTGAGGTTAAGTCTGGCTGTGCCTACTTTACCAGATAGCTCAGAAACCAGAGAAATAATGAATGATCATTTGCAAAGAGGTTAGTAAGTGTTGCTGACTCATAAGAATTTAGTGAAATAAAGAATGAAGTTGTGAGTAATATTTTAGTTTTTCTGCTATTAAGCTGAAAACTGTCATGAACATTCAGGACTTACAGAAGAAGCAGCAAGACACTAAGAATTTAGCTTCATTATCTAACCAAAGTGAGAGACAAGCAACAGAACTTGAGCAGAATGTGGCTCAGATGAAGTGTCAGCAGGCCCAGCTACAGAAGAGATTGTGTGAGGAGAGCGAAAAAAAGAAGCAACTAGAAGCAGAGATTCAGCGGGACCAGCAACAAATTAAAGTAGGATTCTTCCTGGTTCTTTGTGACAAAGAATGAGATGTGCCAGTTTTGACATTGCTTCCCCGAAGTCAATAAACTATACTGCTAGGCTTTCCAGTTTTAATTAGCTGCTTTCTTCACAAATGCTCTTAAGAAATTGCTATAAACACTTGAACTGAAATCTTCAGTTTGTCTTTCTTTTCAGCTTTTTATTATTTATTACATGATATCTAGCTCTAAATTGTAATTTTACTTGTAAATTTAGGGTCAATATTTCAGATGATATACTTGTGTGGACTCTGACATTAAACACTTTAAAAACAAACTAAGGCAGGAATAATGAGGCTTTTTTTTTTTTTCTTTATAGGAACTTCAGCTAAAGATGGAGCAACAACAGAAGATCCTTCAACTTAAGGATAAAGAGATTGCTGCGTTTAAAAAGAAGAAAAATGACTCAGTGGAAACTTCACAGAAGCTCCAGGTAGCTAATCTATTCCAAATCTGTGTTGGCCCTGAAAAAAAACCCCAAACATTCATTTTTCATCCCTCGTCATCTTTGTAAAGTATTTAGAAGAAGGGTATTCAATAATAGTTTGTCCTTTTTTTTTGCTATAGCAAAAATTTGGAGTATAGTCTAGCAACTCTTTTACTCTTTTTGAATGAAGGAGAAGTTCTAATGTCTTTTCTTTCTGTGATTTGTCAAAGATTCTGATTCAAAGACCTAAGAATTCAACAAGTTTTTTTGTCTGGTAGGTTTGAAGGTGATCCTGATGAGCTCCATTAGAAATGTTCCATGGTTTGTTTAGGTTTTTTTATTTTCTCCTCTGACATATGTGATGGAGGTAGTTCCTAACAGGGTTAGAAAAATATGTGTCCTGTGCATCATTTCAGATGTGGACACTGGAACATGAGAGTTTGATGAGTTATCTAAAATCTTTAAAGGTGAAAAGAAATCTAAGAAGTTAAATAAAGGCAACTTTTTAGCCATACCAGGGATATATTCACTGATAAACTGTGGCTTAAGAATAAATTTATAATTGACTGTGCTAGCAAGATCAGAGCTCTCATTTGTTGTCTTTCTTTCAACATCATAATTGCTTGTCATTATGTTTTTCCACAAATACCTGGTCTTCGGTAACTATAATATAGTGAAGATGGGCTAACTGAATTCTTGTGATACCTTTCAAACCTAATTGCTGTGATTATGTAGAAGACATCTATTTATATAACTGTTCTTAGAAAAAGAATACATTTCATTAAAGACATGTGATACAAATTTGCTTATATGAGATGTAGCAATGTAGCATTTTTCAGCCTCTTTTTAAGTCAGTTCAATTGCTGTTAACAAGTTCAATTAATGTTAACATTACAAATGTCAATTTCTTCAGCAGTTCTATCAGTTATTCTGAAAAAGGAAAAACATAATCACCAAATTCTGACTCCAGAAGTCCTGGTTAATGCTCTCTGTATCTCCAATTAAACTTTAGAAATTAGAAGAGCAAAAGAAATGTCTGGATGAAGAAATTGAAAGAATTCTCCAACAGCACCAACAGTTAGCGGAACTAGAAGAAGATTTAAAGAAAAGAGAAGCCATTGTAGCCAAAAAAGAAGCATTATTACAAGAGAAAAGCCACCTGGAAATCAAGAAACTGAGATCTAGCCAGGTGGTATAATAAAACCCATAAAACTCACCACAGTTATAGTGCTAACTGAAAGAATGGTGGGGGGAAGCCAGAAAGATAGCAGAAGAGGCTCAAGCCATGTGACCTGTGTCTCTGCTATGAAGTTATTCTGTGGCTTGAGCAGATCAACATCTAAAATGTGAATAACACAGCATAATTATTTTTATTCTCTTTCTCACCCCAAAATTCCAACAACAAAACAACTGTGTTCTGTTATTGCAGAGCATTAAAAAATATGACATCTAAAAATGACTCGGTTCTTTTGCAAACTGGAGAACATGAGAGGGAAACGTTTTGTATTATTTGTTTTTCAGTAGCGAAAGTGAATAGAAATTGAGGTATCATTGTCACTTCCAAAGACTAGTCCCTTTAATTTTTAGTATGCAGAAAACTGCACATTGTTTCTGTTTTCTTTCATCTTATGAGTAAATAGTAAATTTTATGGTACCTGTCTGCTCAAAATAAATGGGGTCTCATTACAAGAAGCAGGCAAGTCTGTCACTGCAGAATGTGAAAGTCTCACCTACAATTTTCTTACTGGAAGGGGTATCTCAGTTTTATATCTATGGTTGCTGTGGGTTTTTTTTAGGCTTTAAACAAAGATAGTATGAAATTGTCTACTCGCTTAAGTATGCTGGATCAGGAACTGTGTGATAAAGGTATGCAGCTTCAGGGCAGCACCACTGAAGATAAGGCACACATTTTGGAAAAAATTCAAGTTCTCCAGACAGAAAGAGATCAGCTGCTCAAAAGAAGAAACAGTGTAGATGAAAAACTGAAAGATGGTAAAGTGTTGTCAACTGAAGTAAGTAAGCATATCTGAGATAAATACTGGGTTTAAATAGTGTTATATAACAAAGCATTCTAATCAGAAACTAAAATGTCTCCAATTATTAGGTAAGCTTGAACCAGGGAACTGAGGCTGGGTACTTTTGTAAATTGCAACATTAAAATACTGCCATGAGAGCACCACTTATGTACCAGTGAACAAAGTTTATGGTCAGAGGGACCTAATTCAGCTAGTTCCTTGACAAACTCCACTGGCCGAAGGATCATATGAGAAATAAGGGAACTTAAAAGTTCATTGTTTTATCTTAGGCAGATATTTTAATGTTAGGACACAGAACAAGGCAATGTACTTGCATAGAATCATAGAATAGTTAGGGTTGGAAAGGACCTTAAGATCATCTAGTTCCAACCCCCCTGCCATGGGCAGGGACACCTCACACTAAACCATGTCACCCAAGACTGTCTAACCTGGCCTTGAACACTGCCAGGGATGGAGCATTCACAGTTTCCCTGGGCAACCCATTCCAGTGCCTCACCACCCTCACAGTAAAGAATTTCTTCCTTATATCCAATCTAAACTTCCCCTGTTTAAGTTTGAACCTGTTACCTCTTGTCCTATCACTACAGTCCTTAATGAAGAGTCCCTCCCCAGCATCGTTATAGCCCCCCTTCAGATACTGGAAGGCTGCTATGAGGTCTCCACGCAGCCTTCTCTTCTGCAGGCCGAACAGCCCCAACTTTCTCAGCCTGTCTTCATACAGGAGGTGCTCCAGTCCCCTCATCATCCTCGTGGCCCTCCTCTGGACTTGTTCCAACAGTTCCATGTCCTTTTTATGTTGAGGACACCAGAACTGCACACAATACTCCAAGTGAGGTCTCACGAGAGCAGAGGAAAGGGGCAGGATCACCTCCTTCGACCTGCTGGTCACGCTCCTCTTGATGCAGCCCAGGCTACAGTTGGCTTTCTGGGCTGTGAGTGCACACTGCAGCTGGCTCATGTTCATTTTTTCATCAACCAACACCCCCAAGTCCTTCTCTGCAGGGCTGCTCTGAATCTCTCCTCTGCCCAACCTGTAGCTGTGCCTGGGATTGCTCTGACCCAGGTGTAGGACTTTGCACTTGGCATGGTTAAACTTATAAGGTTGGCATTGGCCCACCTCAAAGTGTATCAAGGTCCCTCTGGATGGCATCCCTTCCCTCCAGCATAGCAATGCCCCTTGATGTTTTTTCATAGGATTTTGTGAAAAACCAAACTTCACCTGAAAACCTCTGTGTTCTTGAAGGAAAAAATGTCTTATTACCTGAGCGGCCCACACTTCAATTGATCAGTGTAGTTACACTGCAGATATAATAAATTCATATCAAGTATGCAGATTATTTTTAGGTCTTGAGCAGCAGTACGGGCATATGCCTAAAGTGATAATGTGCCAGAAAGAACCCTATTTGCCTTACTCCTCAAAATCTTCTGCAGTGCTTCAGGCCATGCAATTCTGCCACCTCCCTACAAAAGCTATAGTCACCAAATTCCTTACTGACCTAATTCATTCATTAATCCAACAGAAAACAAGCACAACCAAAAAAGAAATAATAGCAGAAGTTAAACTGTGGGGAGGATGAGGAAAGGATAAAACGGGAAACATGACCTCTGTTTTTGTGATCAACCATTCAATTGATTCTGTATCATGGTAGGGGTACTATGGCAGCTGTTCTAAATTTCTACTCTACCTCTTATTTTCCCCATTCCATTCTCTGTACTACTACTAGTTTTATCTTGCCCTTAAGTTTAGTTTCACTCTTGGGAATGAAAGTAAAGATGTCTTATGTATAGAAAGAATACTTCTACATTTTGTTTTAAATAAAAATAAAGCTCTTATGTGTTTCTCTGTAGGAAGAACATGTCCTTTTCCAGCTGGAAGAAGGAATTGAAGCCCTGGAGGCTGCTATTGATTATAAGAATGAAAGTATTCAGAATCGCCAGCACTTGCTTAAGTCATCGTCTCAGATTCTTTCACAGAGTGAGAATAATGTAATGGGAAAACTAGTTTCCCTGTCTGCTGCTGAGCTCAGAGCTATCATCTTCAAATATTTCAATAAGGTTTGTTTTGGCTAATGGCTAATATTTTATCCTATTTTCTGTTACTATTCTAGATAATGAAATTAAATGGTGTCAAGAAATCAAACTAAATTTAACAAGCTTTTAGTGAAAATCTCTTCAGGTTGCATAGATCTGGTATGAATTAAGATATTTTTAATTTCTACATTAACCTAAATAGGATACTTGTGTGTTAACTTTGTATGTTCTGGTTCGGGTCATTACCTTAAAAGGTGCTGAAAATCTAGATTTTTTTTTTTTTCCCTAAGTCCCTTATGAACTACTTTTGCATACACTGCCTGCAGTGTGTACAGCCACACACTGAAGATCTATACTAACATCTAGAAACAAAAATTAAATGTATTAAGACATGGTGTGTCTTTGTGATCTTGGGTGAAACTTGTGAGATTTTGTGAACAAGCTGTTTATGGGATGCAAGTTAATCTTTCCAGAATTAGGAAAACATAGTTGTTTCAATTTAAATTCTGCACAGAATATTAAAAAAATCCGCTAGTCCATGTGATCAGAATGTACAGAGCTCATTCATGGTGTGAACTCATAGCAGCAGGCAAGTTTGTATTCCACAAGCTTATGGCTTGTAAGAAACCACTGCTTTTGTATGCTTTAATTTATTAAGCAAAAGGGTAAAAACCATTATTAAAATGGTTTAATAAATCAAAATAAGTGTATTTCTTTCTTAGATTGTTGGCCTACGTGAGTCTGAACGAAAATTACAACTGCAGATTGAAGAACAGAAAATGAAAGTCATAGACCAGGAAAACTTAATACGTGAGTTAGAATCTGCACTTGACCACATGAAGTTGCAGTGTGACAGGCAGCTGACCCTACAACACAAAGAACACGAAAAAAAACTACAGTTGATACTGCATCATTTCAAAGGTATTTGTTTCCTGGGGTGGTATTGCTCAGTAAGTATTATCTTCAGTCACTACTGACAAATACTATATTCCAGCCGAAAACAAAAATTTGTTCAGAGGTATTTTTTGGCTGTCACTAATGCTGATGTTGTGCAGGTTGCTGAGGAACAGGCACATAGTGCCTGTATGTATGTAAAACACAGTATTTTCTTAAAGCGGTATCAGAGTTGTGTTTTTATACTGAATTTGGAGTATTGGAAAGTTTAAAGATACTGGTCCTGCTGATCTTGATCTTCTAAATATTCCTGTTAAAACTGACAAGTAGGGTTGGCATGGCCTTTTTAGTCCTGTGTTGTACCAGTTAAAATGTACACATTGCAAGCAAACTGTCAGCAAGATCACAGAATCATAGAATAGTTAGGATTGGAAAGGACCTTAAGATCATCTAGTTCCAACCCCCCTGCCATGGGCAGGGACACCCCACACTAAACCATGCCAGCCAAGGCTCTGTCCAACCTGGCCTTGAACACCGCCAGGGATGGAGCATGCACAGCTTCTCTGGGCAACCCATTCCAGGGCCTCACCACCCTCACAGTATAGAACTTCTTCTTTATATCTAACCTAAACTTTCCCTGTTTAAGTTTGAACCCATCCCCCTTGTCCTATCACTACAGTCCCTGATGAAGATGCAAGACCTATTCTGTCTAGTTGGGCATCTTGATTTTTTGGCACAGAGGTATTTGGTTCTTAAACTAGTTTTATTTGTCCTAGATCAAGATAGTGAAGGTATTTCAGAAACCTTGAAAGCATATGATGTAAAAGTCCAGCAACTTGAAAAAGACTTATTCTTCTATAAGAAAACAAGCAGAGAACTGAAGAAGAAGTTGAAGGGCCTAACCGGAGAGTCATCCCATCAATTATGGGCAGCCACTAAGTGTAAGTATATTATGTTAAAATATTTATGCAATTGTCAATAGACCATTTGACGGGTGATGAGCACATATGAGTCATATTTGTACTGACTTAACTCCAGGAATGTATTACACCTCTCCCCCAGTTTCAAATGAGAGACAACACTGGTTTATAGTTGTAACAGTGGTTTAATTTCTCCTGTTTTCTGTGGATTCTAACATAATTTTAGGATCTACAACCTCAGACTGTTGTGGTTAAGAAAAATGAATTTTATTATCTGAAATAGTCTGAATGATGTTGTAACTAACAGCTTTGTCATATGCCATGCTTTTAGATAAGTTGCTACCAGCGTATGATTTCATAAAAGTTATTTAATGGAAAATTAAAGAATTCCACACTTGCAGTTACTAACTTACTTTTGTTTCTTACTAAGGCTAAAACAGAGGATTTACACACTTGTAGGAAAAAAAAAAGAGTTTCCTAATGTGACTCTGTGCTTTGACATAAAACTCCCTAACAAACAGAAAAAAGAAATGCACACACACAAAAAGACCCAAACAAAACACCAACAACTAACTGGTACTGTAAGTTTTTAATTGTTTCATGTCCTACTTGCCAGAATTCAAACCTTCAATAGAGCTAATCAGTTGGAGGTAAAAAGAAGGTTCTATTTCTGTCACTATTTTAGTTGTCTCACACCTTGCAATGCCACTATCAATATCTAACACACACAATACAGCCTTCTTGGCCCTGTGTTTCTTCTTAAGGCTCAGCATGACTGGTTCTTCCTCCTAGCAGATGCTTCCGTTTATTTCCACCTGGGCAGTGTCATGCCTTCCTAACAAACAGACACTGATCATACACCTGCTGCTCCCAGAGCAAATTAAGGCTCAGCTCTTGCCCTCTGAGCAGGATAATGAGCCAACACCTTCATTACTGTCATGGTTTAAACCCAGCCAGTAACTCAGAACAACACCGCTGTTCACTCACTGTCGTGGTTTAAGCCCAGCCAGCAACCCAGAAAACCATGCAGCCATTAGCTCACTCCCCCAGCTCCTGGAGGGATGGGGAGGAGAATCGAAAGAATGTAACTCACAGTATCACAGTATCACAGTATGTTAGAGATTGGAAGAGACCTCAAGAGATCATCTAGTCCAATCCCCCTGCCAGAGCAGGAACACCTAGATAAGGTTACACAGGAATGTGTCCAGGCGGGTTTTGAATGTCTCCCACGGGTTGAGATAAGAACAGTCCAGTAACTAAGGTATAACACAAAACCACTACTGCTACCACCAGTAATAATAATGATAAGGGAAATAACAAGGGAAGAGAATACAACCGCTCACCACAAGCTGACCGATACCCAGCCTGACCTGAGCAGTGATCTAACCCTTCCAGGTAACTGCCCCCAGTTTATATAGTGGGCATGATGTGCTGTGGTACGGAATACCTCTTTGGCTAGTTTGGGTCAGGTGTCCTGCCTCTGCTTCCTCCCAGCTTCCCCTCCTCCCTGGCAGAGCATGAGACTCAGAAAGTCCTTGGTCAGAGTAAATATGACTGAGCAGCAACTAAAAACATCGGTGCTATCAGTGCTGTTCCCATCAAAAACACAGCACTGCACCAGCTACTAAGAAGGAGAAAAATGACTGCTACTGCTGAACCCAGGACACTCACCCTCACCCCCTTTTTCCTCCCTCTCCAGAAGGGATGGGGAGTAGGATTGAAAGAATGTAAACCCCACGGGCTGAGACAAGAACAGTCAAGTAACTAAGGTATAACACAAAACCACTACTGCTATCACCAACGATAATAATGATAAGGGGAGTAGAACAGTCAGACTATGAACGTGAATATTCCAGAGGTTGATTATAAATTGGCGTCAGAAAGACTACTGTGAGTCTCGTATACAAAGCAGCACGTAGTTCAGGACATGTATCTGTGCAGAAATACCCGTTCTAGCAAGAAGATCCCTCTGAATTTCCAGCTTTTCACGTGTGGATTTTATTAAGTTTTACAAGAAAACCTCCATGGTTAGTTATTTTGCTTTTGAATACATTCTGAGGCATGCCGCAATACAATGCAATAAAAGCACTTCAGAATTTGTTGCTGTGCTTTAAAATAGTAAAAGCCTTGTGTGTACATTACAGTCAAATTTGCAGAATGTGTTGTGCATGTTGTGCTAATGTAATTGCTGACTGTTTTTCAATAAATAATTTCATATTTGACTGTCATGATTCAGTTGTTTTAAGACTGCCTATCAGGATACATAACAAGTTAGAATAGTGAGGCTTTTATTACCAGTACCTTGTCAGAGGAGAGTTACTAGCTAATACCTCTGATGCCTTTATAGATGACAAACTTTTTAACAGAAATGATAAAATGTCTTTTTTTTTCCATGTTCACACTACAAGTTTTTGATGCCGTAAAACTGACTAATATTTCTAATATAAGACTAATATTTCTTGCTGGTAGGCGCCCAGAAGAGTTATAGGTTCTAACTATTTACCTTCTGATAAATTTGATTTTAGGTAACAGTGCTGATGACAAAGCATCTGGCCAAGATGAAGCAGAAGTTGCTTCTGAAGAATTCAAGTCAACACTTAACCCTGAAACCAACAGTCAACTAGGGAAAATAAAACCAACAGACAGAACAAGTATTTTAAGAGTGCAGCAGAATTTACACAACCTTGGAGAGGATGTTTCAGAATTTGGGTGCAACAAAGAATGCTTGTCAAGCACTAGTGATGACAAAACAGGAACAGGTGAAGCTCAGCCTTCAAAATCATATCCTCACCTACCTTCTGTCACCCAGAGAAGAGAGACCATAACACAGTTTCAAGGAGTAACTCCAGTAAAGCTATCTCGCCGAGAGCTACGTCATATTCCTCCCTCTGAATTACCTTTGAGACGCTCAAGCCGTGGAGTTGGTGTTAGTTTTATTGCTGCAGATTCCATTGAAATGGACAAAAAGTCCAGTGTTTGAGTAGATTGCAAAATATTTCATTCTGAACTACTTAACGTGTGAAATGATTGTTTCTTTCATAATTATACCTAGTTATTACTTATTGTTTAGCTGAGCTGTGAAATAAAGATGGGGATCTTGTTTGGTTTTGGATTGGGCTTGATTGTTTTTACTGCTACAGAAGACATAAGACAACATTATGGAAGTTTTGGAAGTATGGAAGTTATGGAAGTATGGAAGTTATTTGGAAGTATGGAACTTATGGAAGACATAATGTTGAGTTTAATACTAAGTGTATGTCTTAATTGCTTTGTTTCTAGTGAAAAGTTCAATAAACAGAAACAAGTACACAGTTTCAGATGTGTACTTATTACCACATCTCCTTATGAAGTGAAGGAATTGCTGAAGGCATTTCTTCTCTAGTTAATACCATGCATTATCATATGCCTTATGCTCCTATATAAATAAAGATTAATTCCTCTTCTTTTGAAGTTTACACAAGTGAAAAACCTGTTCTTTATAGATGCAAAATAAGCAATGAAAATGCAGAAAGGTACAACTCAGTCACTGGTAGATGTCAGCTGGTGCTCTGGAGGTGCCTGTACCTGTCACACTGCGGGTGAAGCAGTTATTCAAACACTAGATTCAAATACCATACCCATTTCAAGACATAACTACAATGTCACCTGATCTAGTTAATAGATAGATAAAGAATCTAGATAATAGGTAGATAAATGGATCAGATATATTTGTGGAAGAAGTAGAACCACTGGCCATGAGAGGGACCTAATGTAGGCAAAGCAATGAGAGAGGCTGGCCAGGCAGTCACACAGGGAAAAGTAAATGTTTAAACCTTTAAGCATTTTAAAAATGAGATTTCTGTTCTCATGTATGCAACTCTAATAGACCTAACAAATTAAATGGTTTTACCTCTTTCAGACAGTATGTAGCTCCTCTTATTTCTGCTAACTAAAAGCAAGAATTCATCTGGAGGCTGTTATTATCGCTCTCTTTGTTTTACTTAGTGATGTTATTCACTGTCCTTCACTGTCATTTAGCTTATGTACAATATGGGGGTGAAAACAATATGGAACTAATCTGCAGTAATCTACCATGCCATTATTGCATTTATAAACAGCTGTTTCTCCTCCCTTGTCCTGCGAGAACTACAAAAAAAGCCACATGTATAATCTGTCATCTAGCTAGTAACTGTGAACATAAACCAACTTTACCGCTGATCTGAATTCTCTATTATGATTATTTCAACACTGTGATGGCAGCATATCTAAAACAGACTATTGCACTTTCCATTACTGGCTCTCTTCTTAGCAGTCTACACGAAATGGCAGTTACCCCATGCATGTAGTTTGCAGAACCTCCCTTATTTGTGTAAATACTAATCACACCACCTTTGTGAAACAAATCCGGCACGTAGTAACTTAATGGCAGATTTAGTTATCCTGAAACAAAACAATGTTTCGTTCTTAGTAACCTAATCATAGAACCATAGAATCATAGAATAATTAGGATTGGAAAGGACCTTAGGAGGGCAGGGACATCTCACACTAAACCGTGTCACCCAAGGCTCTGCCCAACCTGGCCTTGAACACCGCCAGGAATGGAGCATTCACCATTTCCTTGGGCAACCCATTCCAGTGCCTCAGTAAAGAACTTCTTCCTTATATCCAATCTAAGCTTCCCCTGTTTAAGTTTGAACCTGTTACCCCTTGTACTATCACTACAGTCCCTGATGAAGAGTCCCTCCCCAGCATCCCTATAGCCCCGCTTCAGATACTGGAAGGCTGCTATGAGGTCTCCACGCAGCCTTCTCTTTTCCAGGCTGAACAGCCCCAACTTTCTCAGCCTGTCTTCATACGGGAGGTGCTCCAGTCCCCTCATCATCCTCGTGGCCCTCCTCTGGACTTGTTCCAACAGTTCCATGTCCTTTTCCTGTTGAGGACACCAGAACTGCACACAATACTCCAAGTGAGGTCTCACGGGAGCAGAGTACAGGGGCAGGATCACCTCCTTGGACCTGCTGGTCACGCTCCTTTTGATGCAGCCCAGGATACGGTTGGCTTTCTGGGCTGCGAGTGCACACTGCTGCTGGCTCATGTTCATTTTTTCATCGACCAGCACCCCCAAGTCCTTCTCTGCAGGGCTGCTCTGAATCTGTTCTCTGCCCACCCTGTAGCTGTGCCTGGGATTGCTCCAACCCAGGTGTAGGACCTTGCACTTGGCTGGGTTAAACTTCACAAGGTTGGCATCAGCCCACCTCACAAGCGTGTCGAGGTCCCTCTGGATGGCATCCCTTCCCTCCGGCATATCAACCGAACCACACAGCTTGGTGTCATCGGCAAACGTGCTGAGAGCGCACTCAACCCCACTGTCTATGTCACCAACAAAGGTGTTGAACAAGACCGGTCCCAATACCGATCCCTAAGGGACACCACTCGTTACTGGTCTCCAGCCGAACATCGAGCCATTGACCACAACTCTTTGCGTGTGGCCATCCAGCCAGTTCTTTATCCACCGAGTGGTCCACCTATCAAATTGATGTCTCTCCAATTCAGAGACAAGGATGTCATGACGTCAACTGCTCTGCCCCTGTCCATCAGTTTCGTAGTCCCACCATAGAAGGCCACCAAATTGGTCAGGCAGGATTTCCCCTTAGTGAAGCCATGCTGGCTGTCACCAACCACCTCCTTGTTTTTCATGTGCTTTAGCATGCCTTCCAGGAGAATCTGCTCCAAGATTTTGCCAGGCACAGAGATGAGACTGACTGGTCTGTGATTCCCCTGGTCATCCATTTTCTCCTTCTTGAATATGGGGGTCATATTTCCCTTTTTCTAGTAGTCAGGAAATCCACCTGAGTGCCATGATTTTTCAATCATGGTGAGGTGTAACAGGTATTGAAACCCCAGCTCTGTCTGTTGGTTGAGGGACCTTCTACCCTGACACAGCCATTTTCAATCTGAGTGCTCTGAAGGTTCCAGTTTGAAAGCACTTTTATCACACAGCCAATAGATAGCATGTCAGCTCCGATCTTCAGAAGCAGCACGCTCACTAAGCAGCATACTCATTTTGTGTAGGGCTTCCTGAGAACCTGGAAATATTTTTGTAGGAAAAACTTATTTCAGGACACCACTGCAACAAACGCGCTATTTACGCATTTTTAAATAGTTTTTGCGTAACAGCAAACACTAAACGCAAACCAGCAAACTCGTTGCACTGCAGGCAGTAAGCTCGCTAACCGGGGTTGCTCAGGCCGCGCCCTACAATCACACCGCACGTCCACAGCGCACTGGCCTGAAGACACAACGCAAAGGATCGAAAAGGACGGAGACCCGCTAGCTCCGGAGCGCTCCGCACCCACTGCAGCAGCCTTAGAGGGGACGCCGCAGTGGCTCGGGGGACGCCAAAGCCCGTCCCAGCTCGCCGGTGCATGACAAATAGCCGAACTATGCTGAGCAATGCCGGCGGACGGGCCCCGGGTGCTGCGCGAGGCGACCTGCGCGACCCCCCCCCCCCCCCCGCCCACTTGGTAGCCTCGCGCCCCGCGGTTATTTTGACCCCGGCGGCAGCCCGTACCGGCCGCGCCCGGAGCGCCGCGGTGACGCAGCGCGCGCCCCTGCGCCCAGCGCCCAGCCAACCAGCGGGCGAGGGGCAGCGGCCAACCCTCCGGCCAGCGGCGCGCGACACGGCTGCAGCGGCAGCGCCTGCCCCGCCCCTCCCGCACGCCGGTTATAACGGCCCGCCCGTCGCTTCCTCTTTGCGTTTCTCCGTCGCTCCCTGCCACCGCGATCGGAGTGAGTGTCCCGCCGGGGCGCCCGCCCCACTCCCGGTCCCATCTGCCGCCCCTTCCGCGGGGCGGGGGCTCCCCTCCGCGCTGCCCCGCCCAGTCCCGCCCGCGGTGGGTAACTGGCGTCAGTGGGCCTGCGGCGGTGGGGAAGGAGGGCATTCGTGTGGGGCTGGGGGCCATGCTTCCCGGCGGCTCCTTCCGCGGGGAGCGGTTGGGGCGGCAGGTGTCGGCCGCAGGGTGGTTGGCCGGGAGCGGCCGGGGCGGGTTTAGCCCGCTCGCTGCTGCTCTCGCTGAGCTGCCCCCGTTTAGTTCGTCTCCTCCGCTGCCTTTGGGCGTCTGCACGGAGCCCCCGCTTGCTCTCCTCAGCATCTCGTACGCGGTGAACGTGCCGGACCGCAGGGGGCGCGGTGCCCGTCCGCTGTCTGGCGTGGGGAGCGGGAGCTCCTTCTCAGGACCAGCTCCGGCGGGCTTTTATCTGGAGCTGCACGAGCAGGGCCCGCTCATCCCCCTGTGCGCTCTGAAGAGGGCGCGTTAATTAAAAATGCGTCAGCTTCGAGCAAAACATAGTGGTTGTAATTAGAAGTCAAAATGCCTTTGGGAAGCATAGTATTTACTGATCACCGGCTGTTTGGTTATTTAAGGCTGCTCAAATGTATTGGTACCTAAGACTGTTAGTGCTTTTTGTTGCATTAGTTGCATATAGTGAATGGTAGAATGGTTTGGGTTGGAAGGAATCTTAAAAATCATCTAGTTCCTATTGCCTGCCGCGGACAGACACACCTCCCACTAGGCCAGGTTGCTCAGAGCCACGTCCAGCCTGGCCTTGAATGCTTCCAGGCATGGGGCAGCTACAGCTTCTTTGGGCAACCTGTGTTAGTGCCTCACCACCCTCACAGGGAAGAATTTCTTCCTAATGTCTAATCACTCCTCTTTCAGTTTAAAGTCATTCCGCCCTTGTCGTGTCCCTACAGGCCCTTGTAAAAAATCTCTCCAGCTTTTTTGTAAGCCCCCTTTAGGAGTGAAAGCTGTGCTAAGGTCTTCAAAGCGAATGTGAAGTTTCAAAGTTTGTTAGAAAAAGGTTGTTAGATAAAGCTTAACTAATTTCATTTAACTTTTTTTTTTGGTGGGAGTCAGAGGAGGAGAAGCAGGGGGTGTTGCATTAGTCTGAGCATAGGATGTTGACTGACAAAGTCATATTTACCTTAACCAAACTTTAAATTTAAATTTTAAAATTTATATTTCAATCCTTGAAATTGACTTTAAAAAATCCTTTTAATGACTTTAAAAAAATGTTTTTAAACCTGTTGTTTCTCAAAAACCATTGATTTTGACAAAGCACAGCAGTAAATTCACCATATTGCCCTTCCAAGCTGTGCAAGCCCCCTTGTCTGCCATAGGTTTGTTGCTGCTGTTTATGCCTGTGCTGCAGTTCTCAAGTAGATTTCTAAAGCAGTATTTAGGGGTTGTGTTTGTTTGTTTGATTGTTTTTTGCTTTGGTTTTGGCCGCAAAGTTACTTATGAAACTTATTGATGAGTTCATGACTTGAACTGATGAGTTGACTTCAAGTAAATGTAAGGATTTAGAGCAATTCCATGCAGCTTTATAGCTTTCAGTCAGAAGCATAAAACAAAAGCAATTTAAATGGACAGAGCTTCACCAACTGGGAGGACCTCCTATGCAAAACTTCTGTAGATGCACCTTTTCCTTGTTGGAAAAGTAGTTAGCTTGTGGTGGTAAGTGTATAAACTGGTAAAGATCAATACATACTCTGCAGAAAGTGCAAAGATTGATCACAGCCAGTGGGGAATGGATGTGTTCCTTCACTTACAAATATATGTTCTGTATTTTAGTGTTATTTCAGTTTTACAAGCAAGTACTGGAGAGCATATATATTGATTGTAGATTATGATAAAGATGTATTTTAGTAGTAGAAACAAGTAGATTGTATGTGGGAAGAACCTTTAGGATGATAATACCCTATCTTCAAAGTGTTCTACAATCCGTATCTTTATTAGTGGTTTACTTGACAATGAAAGTGGTTAAATAGGAAATGGGTTATATTTTTGGGCTCTTGAACATGTTTTTCTTGAAATAGTAAAGTCCCACATTTAAAGCTATGTGGTTATTTCACAGATGCTTAAAGGGGTACTAGTAGCATCAGACCAGAGGTTCCTAAATTGTGCTATACTGCTCTCTTCTTAGGTGCTTCAACACTGCCAGTCAAATAGTATCTCACACACATGTGCAAAGCTGCACACAGGCCAGGAAGCTGCTGATGCTCAAAATAAGCTTGTGGATGTGTGCTAAGGTCTTCTTAGTACACATATTGGACAATTATATTAGAGCTTTAAAAACATGAGTGTTTCAAAAGCTATTTCACCTGCAGTATGTGAGTAACTGATACAAAAGGGATTTCAGGTTACAGTAACACTGGATGAGCGTGTTATTTTTATTACTGCAGTCTTCATTACACCATGTCTAAAATGAGACTGAAGCTCTCCAGGGCATTGATGGATCTTATATTTCTGAATATACTTAGTATACTTCAGGGAACTGAAGTTAAAAAGATGCCTTTTTGGTCATGTCACAACTTAGCTTTCTAAATATGTCTCCTTGTTTACCAGGAACTTAAGGTAGGGTCAGTTCTTTGTGCTTACAAATTGCTGCATTGGACATGCTAAAGTAATATATTACCTGTTTCGTAAGTGGGGCCAACTTGGGATAGGCTTTTGATTTAGTATCACGTTCCAAAATCATCTGTTTATGTAGGCTGCCATGACTTATAGAAGAGTATAACCTAGAAAGCAGTAGAGTACCAGAAAAATGACTACTTGCTGGTCATAAGAAATGCCTTTATGCTGACTTGAAATACTGTGATGCATGAAGCTTATCTTACATTGTTGATATATCAGTCTGAATAATATGTCATTTTGGTTTAAGAACTCTTCTCACAAACTTTATAGTTTCAGAGAGATTGCAGAGACAATCTAGTTAGCTAGTTTTGAACTAGTTTGCTAGTGATTTGCAAAGCAGAAAGTTTTAAAATTGGGTCATTTATTGGTGCTACCTGTATATCAATGCCACAGCAATATTGCAACTTTGAAATCCATTATCCGTGATCTTTTCATTAACATAAAAATGGAGCATTAATAATGGAGGGTTTCTTGGTACAGAAGTGTATGACTTGAGTTTTGTAAGACTGTTCATAATAATAAAGAACAACACAAATTATAATTCTCTATTAAGGGGAAAAATTTTGTATAAAGGCATCTATAAATGCCTTTATACAAACATTTTTAGATGCCTTTATGCAAAACTTTTGTATAAAGGCATTTGTATGTCTGTTGTTAGCCAAAAGCATCTATGATTGGCTGAAAGCTTTTGAGATCAGTCCATTCGTTTTGTATAGTGCAGGGACTGAAATCTGGGAACTGGCAAAACTTGGATGTCAGAATTGTAGGTATGGTATTAAATTGTGAAACATGGCATGGTGAATCACTCAGTGAATCACTGCAACTGTCTTCAGGTGTTGCAGAAGTGGGATGATTAGATCCTGCTGCTGTATCTATAGCTGCATTGGAATGTTTGCAATATTACCAGTTTTTCCATGCTTAGCTGAAAAAAAAGAATCTATAATCACATGTATTTGCTGTTTTCTCGACAAGCTCATTACTATCCATTTTACCTGTTCTGTGGAAGCAAATGTAAATCAGGAATGAACTTCTAAAAATTAATACTCTGTTGTTACTGAGGTATTTCAGTGAACTGTAACAGCATAATTCCATGGGTAGTAATTGCTTAATATGCTTGTCATCTGGGCACTTCATTGCATGCCAACTACAGTCAGACAGCAAAAATATACCTGTTGCATTTTTGTTCTATTTGTTGAAAAGGGAGGGAGGAATTTGCAGCCATCTGTTTCAAAGCGATGTACGGCTTCAGCTGCTATAGCTGAATGCAGCCTCTTTTCATCTTTCTTTATCACATGTTCTGTAACTGCAGCTTGAAAATATGAAATGCTTTCAAATTGTGGGCAAAAGCAATATTTGGCACCATTAGCAGCTGACAGCTTAATATGTTGTTCTGAAACTCCAAATATATTACAATAAACTTGAGACTAGAAATGACAATCTTTTGACTGACTAGCATAATCCTGTAGTGCAATTCTTTTTTTTTTTTTTTTTTTAATTTAGACTTTCCAAACTTCCAGTATTATGACTGTTGTAGTCTGGTGTAGTGCCAAGAGCATCATCCAGTACTGTAAAATCGTATTATAGTGTGACTGGACACTTATCTTTGGTGCCATTTTTCTACAAAGATGTATCTTTAGCCTTTTCTCTGAGCTTCAGGTTTCAACTTAGCATATATTCAAGTAATAAGAACACAGCATCTCTCTGCTGTAAGTAATCTTAGCTCCTATGCAGGATAACTGTAGTTACTGAGTATTAAAATGCATTTGAAAACATACACGCAAACCTAGGAAAATCTAAGCTTACCATGTTACTTAATAATTTAAAGAGTAACAAGTACTAATTACTTGTGGTGTCTTAGATGTGACTAATGTGGGTGTGGGGGGTTAGATCTTTGGTTGTCTTCAGGTAGATTCAAAACCTGATGTCAAATTTGTTTTATTCTTAAGATGCAACCATCTTCATATGATCAGCTTAATTTTCATATTTTTGAGGGAAACAAAGTAGGGTAACTTTGTATGAGAAGAAAGCTGTTCACTGTAACTTTTGTCTTCAGTAAACTTGAATAAGGACAGTGTTAGCTTACTTGCTCATTCACTTTCACCTTGTAGAAAGAAAATGTAATACTTACACACCCATACAGGTTTGTCCTTGAGAAAGTTATAAAAACAGTTTCTTGAAGCTTCTGTAGATTATTTTGTTCTGTAATAGCAGTTAACAAGCAGCACATTTGTAGACCATCTAAGCAGACATTCAACTTCTGTTCACAATTGCCAAACTGTAAGGATTCCTTTCAAATGGTACTTTGAAAAAGCATGTATTATTTCACTACATCTGTCTGTTGTAGTATGCCAACACAGCTAGATGCTTTCCATGAAATTTAGAATCATTGATTAAATAACATCACTTTCAGTCTTCTAATTAATTAAACTTTGCCTGGAAAAATGGCAATTAGCCAAATATTCTTAAGCCACCCTTTTCCCCTTCTCTCTCCCTGCCCACCCTCCCCTTAGACTTTCACACTAGATAAATGATTTGTACTTTGGAATGGTGTCATGGGGATCTACAGATTGGCTATAACTACAGGGGGCAACAGAAGGTGTAAATGTTTAGCACTTCCTGCAACAGATCCTGAGTTGTGCAGTAAGAACAGGTGTTTGAGAACTGCATCAGCCACAATGCTAGGCTCACCTTCCTATGGAGAAAACTTACTGTTGAATCTCCAGTGGCTTGGGAACAAAATGATACTACGTGTGTAATAGGAGATAAGGCTGCTTACCCAAAACTGGAGCCTGCATATGCATATCTACTTTGTCTTACTTCTCAAACCTTATGTTTCTCAGGCTCCAGGGATGGCATCTGGAATAGTTTGGGAGCATGACACTATTTCTGGTTGGTTTGGTGATTTGTTTTGGAGGGGTTTTGTGGGTTTTGGTTGGGGTTAGTTTGGGGTTTTTTCTTGTGGTGTGGTTTTGTTTTGTTGGGTTTTTTTCCCCCCTCTTTTTCCTCTCCAGATCATGAAGGCTGGCTTCTTTGAGGCCTTATACTACTTTTTTTCTATCAAACATTATCTCTGAGGAACAAATGTATTAGCTATAAATAACTATAAATAGATTATTCTTTTATAATTCTTTTCCAAATTCTTAAGATAATACAATTTAGCAAAAAATATAAAGAAATAATTCAGAGTTTGAGTGGGTTTTTTTTAATGGATTTTTTGGTGGGTTGTTTTTTACGGGCTTTGGATTATTTTTTTGTTTTGTTTTGTTTTTTAAATAATAAACCTGCAGGTAACATACGAATTACCGATTGTTTGGTCAGATGCTGTTTTCATTCTTATTTCTGTGCTACTTTCCTAGGAAACCTAATAACTAAGAAGAAGCCAGCTTAATAGGATATCAAATGTGGCAATGGCATCAACTGTAATCAGTTCAGTTCCTACCACTGCATCTCGTTTTGCTTTACTACAAGTGCTAAGTGATACTGACTCAGAGCCTGGAAAAGGAAAAAGTGGCCGAGGTGGCAGTAAATCTCAGGCTTCTGTGGGAAGACAATCTGCAAATGAGAAAAAAAGAAATAAAAGAAGAAAGAAGAAAGAACAGCAGCAGAGTGAGGCAAATGAGGTAAAGGGATTATATTTTCAAGTAGTGGCTGCGGTTGTTATCTGAGAAATAACTTTTGCTGTCTCCCTACAAGTCATGGGTTTGTGTAGGGTTTTTTTTTGGTTTTGTTTTTTTAACGGAACAAATGCTACTTAGTCAAAGAGACAGCATTTTTTTTTTCTTTGCTTTATTAAGAATTGTATAGTAGCGAGTATACTACTTATAAAGTTGAAAAATTCTAAAGAGCTAAATTGCTCAGGTGTTTTGAGCAATTATCAAATTCAATATGTAAAACAATCAAAACCCCCAAATCCATCTTTCTTCTTTTTAATGTCTATTAAGCTTAAAATCTGTAAAATTTTTGTAGTTGCAGTAGAGCTAAGTGAAGTGATTTTTTTTTTTTTCAAGCTTTGATATTATTTTTACATTAAGTTTTTGATAAGCATACCCCAGTGTGTCTTTATGCCTGCCTTAAAATGATCAAAACTTTTTAACTCTGTCAGAATAACTGTGTGTATGCATATGCATTGCATATATCTACAGAGATTCATTTGTATGGAAATAATACTTGTGATAGCTGAGAGGCAAGGAAGGGCTGAGTTTTTTCTTCACCTTAGCATTTACTGTCTATAGCTATATTCCACTGAAATTGTAAATCAGAATGGTCTGCACCAGTGTTTTTGCCAGCACTTCCATATAAAGAAGCAAGCAGGGGTTATAGTGCTGGTGCAGGCAGCAAAAGAGGCAGTAGTGAAGCACAAAAGGCAGTGTGGCAAGGGACTGTTTAGAGGGGAGGGAAAACAATTCTGAAATATCTGCATTATTGCCTGATTTTGAGTAACTTTAAGCTAAGGTGATCTGCCATTTTGAGAAGGAATCCTGACACTCAGTAAACACACATTAAGGAGAGCACTTGTATTGTACTTTGTTTATCTTTGTTTCATCAGTCATCTGATAATAGCTTCTTTCTCCCTTCCAGGAGCCTTTATGTTAAGGGAATCCTGTCTCTAAATTGATAGTATGTTGTATTGCTGCTTTTACATTCACTTCAAGTAAGGACCAGAATGTGGTTAATGTGCAGTCAGTGTCCTTGAGCTGCCAAATTTGCAGGTTATTTGTGCACTGTGAAATTTTATAATTTTGTAAGGTATCTTTAAGATGGCACTGTTGCGTACTTTTGGTGCAGCAGTTAAAAATAATGCTTACTGCAGGTTCTTAAAATCTGACGAACTACTGAGAGCTGACTGTTTGTATTGTTCTCTTTTTACCTGAACCTCTGGTTCCTCTATTTGCAGATGCCAGATTTATGTATACTGCCTTTCCTTTGACATTATATTTAACTTCAGTCAGGTGTGAGCACACCATGATTCCTGATCAGTATGAAATCTGTCAGACAGTTATCTCTTCAGATTTGTTGAAAGTATTTTCAGATAGCAAAATGTGTTTACTTTTTCACTGGTTTCATTTTCCCATGATTTGACATTACAGGTGTGTACCATAAATGATTAAACAAAAATGTACCTCAAACTACAGGTGAAGCACACACATTAATGTCTGAATGCCTTTGTTGATCCATTAAGACTGTTTCTGTGTACTAATGTTAAAAATAACTGGTTTTCAGCTCAGAAACCTTGCTTTTAAAAAGATTCCTCAGAAATCCTCACATGGAGGCTGTTTATCTCAGCATGAACAAAAACTGAACACTCCAGTGCAGAAGAGCACTCGGGAAGAAAACTGGCAGGAGTGGAGACAAAGAGATGAGCAGGTACACCTTGCTGTGTTTAGCTGTCTTTGGCTTTCCTGAATTATGTTACTCCATGAAGTTAAGTTTCATGGAGAAAGAGATGGCTGGAGAGAAAGCAGCAAGATGCTGCCACACAGAAGGAAAGATTTCAGTGGAAAAGAAAGGAAAGATTTCAGGCCACATCTTCTATCAGATAGTTTGGAGCAAGCACGTGCTGCTGTTTGCATATCTCATAGCTGGATTGCGAATACTGGTATATGGTAAAAGGAATTCACTCATTTGGACAACACGTAGAAGTACTACCATGGAAGGATGGTGAAATGCTGTGGTGGGAGCAAAACTGGGGAAGTTTTGGTGGAGCCATATAGGGATATACAGTACAGACCCATAGTAAAGTAGGCTTGGTAAGTTTTGTTAGGCATGAAATAACTAGCTCCTTTCTAGGTAACAAAGAACTGAGTGCTGACTGGCCTTCAGCATGTTAGGTTACTCCTATCAGTGGAACAACGTCTGTTTTTTTTTATGTTAGAACATTGTAATTGCGATTAATATTGTAAGTAGGGTTCATTAATACTTGAAGAATACAATAGAGATAAAGCAAAGGCTGACTGTGTCTGTATGAAGGCAAATAAAATGCTTTTACTGTGTTTCTTTTCCCCAAACTACCACAAACAAATTACACTTGAAATGCACTTAGTCTGAAACAGTAATCAAGTCCTTACCTTGAACAATTACAATAATTTGCACTTCTGATGTCAGTTAGGAAGAGTACTTGCACTTAAAACTAGGTTTTTTAGTTATTGACTTGAATTCAGCATTATAATACTCTTCTTTGATACTGAAGAACATACAGTGATTTTCTTGGTCTTTCAAATTATGAGAATGTTATAAATTCTTCACAGTACTCAACTATTTTAGGCCAAAATAGCATAGATGGACAAAGAAAGAATTTGTTCTAGTGCATTTTTTTTCAGATAGTGCTTAAAGAAATGTTATAGTACATTTTTTTCTAAATTCCTCTTAAGTTACTGTCTGGTCTGCAGTTATTTGCTGTGGATAATAGTTTGGACTTTTTTGTTATGCTTGAAGATGCCCTTCAGAGTACGCAACTTTGCACAGACTTTTTGAAGGCAAATTGCTAGGAAGTGTCACCAACTGGAGTTAAAAAGTGTTTCATGAAGCAGTTGAACTTCTATTCTGGCATGTACTAGGATGTTATTTTCTTTTACAGAGAAACTTTAAACTTGTCTCACAAAAACAATGTTATTGAGCTACTTCTTGTTCTAATTAACACATGATACAGACAGCCAAATTGATGAAAGACTAACATTTGGATATTGTCCTTGGTTTGCTTTGTTGTTGGGTTTGTTTTTTCGGGGGTGAGTGTGCTTGGGTTTTTTGGTGATGCTTTTTTTTGCTTGTCTGTTTGTTTGTTTGTTCTTGCTTTTTTGTGTGTGGGTTGTTTTTTTTTTTTCTTTTTTGTGGGTGTTGCTAGTGCTTTGGTATAGGTATCTCTTTAGACAGTGGAGCAATGACCTAATAATCCCCTTGAAAATTTCCCAAGCTCATTAACTTCAGAACTACTTTTTAAGGTACGGATTTGCTTAGTTCAGTAGTTGCAGGGGTTTTTTTTAATTCTGTGTGGCATGAAGCAATTATTTTGGGTAAAGAATTCTGTATTCTTAATTACTGGGTGGTGAAATGGTCAGGCAAAGTTATAAACGTCTATTATACCTAATTGCAATCTGAGCTATAACTAAATTATAAACATCTATTCCTACTAATTGCAATCTTACTGAATTATATGGTGTCAAGTTACCATAAGGTTCTTTTATATTAAAAATAATTTTAGGGCACTTACCATAATTCTAACATATGATAGTTATCATTCTAAAAACATCTATGAGTTAATAAAAGCATCTCTTCTCTGAGTTGGAGAAACTGAGTGGCAGGAAGGTTCAAACTGCAACTGGCACATGCTTATCTGAGAAGGCAGACGTGAGTCTGAATTCTTCAAATTCAGAAGGCATGAAATCCTAGCCTCTCAGTTCCTTAGTTCCTTGACCAGTAATACAATGTTGATAATTGTGAGGTGAATTTTAAATGGTATACTGCAGGGGATAGTGATATTTAGTAAGGGGTTATAAGCAGTATCTCCTTATTTCCACAGAGGTCAGCTCCACAAAGAGCACCTCCCAGTTAATGCAGAGTTCCTCATTTCATATTTACCCTCAAAATTACCATACTGCCTGGCACTTTCATTTTAAATGATTGTCAGTATTTGACTTTAGCTATAGAGCTATGATGTATATAGCATAGTCTTCCTTCAGCAAAGCTTTTAAGAGAGTCACTGTAAGGGATTTGTGCATGGATCTCAATTTCTTACAACTATTAGATGTGCTCCCAGTACCTAAGTGAAAGAAACCTGTGGTTTTTAGATTTTTTTGATGGGCTTAAGTGGTTGTGATCTTATAGCTATCTATTCTCAGTCAGGCCATGCACAGAAGCAGGACCACATGTGCCTGGAAAACTAAGAGACTTTGAGAATATTCAGGCCTAAAGCTCTAAACTCCACTGTTTTGTGTAGTACTGACCTTTGTTTAGCTAGCTTCAGTCAGCTTTGCCCAGAATGGTACTGCTAGGTAAACAACTTATGGTAGGGTTACTCTTGCGCTGGAGATCACATAATGCAATTTTTGTGCAATTGTTTAATAGTTACAACAACATTGTGATAGCACTAATTCTTTAATTATTTAGAAGCTTACATGCAAAATTAGCACTTTCAGAGGTAAAAATCCCGATCGCATCTTTTTTGTGTTTAGCTTATTAATTGTTCTCTTTTTGATAGTCCCTTTCTTTAATCTCCAGTTTCTCATTTTTCATAATGTTCCTGTTGAGTTTTCCAGTGTAGTAGACTAAAAGGCCTAATTTTTGGTAGATAAGTGTCATTGTCAGGTTGGATTCAACAGTTGTGGGCAAAAATAGTTCATTATTTCTTGGGGAATTTCAGTCAGTTTAGCTTACTGTCAGTTGTCAAACCTCTAATTACTGATTCTGATATTGAAAGAAAACAAATACTTGAGAAAAAAATCCACTCTGGCAGCTGCAAAACCCCTCCACTTTGTTGTCTGATCCCCTTGCTGCAGGCAGCATGGGTTGTGCAAGCAGTGCTCTGTTGAAGGTCATCCCTGCCAGCTGCATCCAATAAGTTAATCTCGGTTAACTTTGCCTTAAACAATAACATAAGTTATTAGATATTTATACCTTTACATTATTTATTTTGGCTCCATTGAATGTTGCTGGAATTGGTCTTCTCAGGAGCAGGACTTTACTCTGATTTCCTATTTCTTATGACACAAGATACCCTTAATTCCTGTTGTGTTCCTTAATTCCTCATTCTTAACAGCTCACATCAAGAAAGCTTTGAATTTTCTTTTCATCTCCCTCCCTGTCCTCAGAAAAAGGCACATTTAACCTAAGTTTTTCGCTGTAATGGATGAGTGCTTAGACTTCATAGTAGGCTACAATGACATTTTTGTCCTTTGAAATCTTCTGGTTTTCATGTTTCAAACTAAAAAACTATATTAAAGAAATCCCATGTAAATAAATCCTCAGGATGGGAACCATTACATAAAGGTTTGCACAACTTGCTGTATGCTTCCATCCATCCCAAAGTTTCCTGAAGCAAGATATTTTATTACTTACGGTACAAAAAGGTATATTGCCAGTTAATAAGACCGTATGTCGCATCAGTGAGACTTGGCTTTTTGGCAATTGTGGTGATATGTTTTTTTAAACAACCTAATTACATGAAATACGTTAATTTTGTTTCTTCAGCTGACATCTGACATGTTTGAAGCTGATCTTGAAAAAGCATTGCTGCTGAGCAAATTGGAATACGAAGAACACAAAAAGGTATTTGTGGGATCCATCCTAATGTAAAAGCTGTACAGGTTTGAGGTTTGAATTAAAAAAAAAAGGGGGGGGGGTTGTAAAAAACCTAAAAGTACCATTTTCTTCTAAATTGTTTGCTATCACTGTTCAAATGCTTAGGAATTCAGAAAAATACTGGATTTGAAAGAACCCATATATAACAATGTTGGGTGGTTTGGTTTGTTCTTAATTAGCCTGTAAAGGTGGAAAAGTAGTTCTACTTGTCAGTCTTCTGGCACATGAGTATGCTGGAATTTAAGAGTACACAAGGGATCTTGACCTTCCCCAGAAAACATCCAGCACACTTGAAGAGTAGGAGAATCAAAGCACATACTTACTCATCAAACCTTAAAGTGTTATTTGTGGTTGAATCATTTCAACTTTTGCTAACATCTTCTGAATGTAAATATTTTAGTCCTAATAAGCGTTATACATTTTCTTTGCTGGTCAGGATGCTGTTTTCTCAGTGATTCTTATAGAACACTGAAGAATTGTACTGAAGTATGCTTAGGTGAAATTTTAATTTCTATCAGGAAGTTGCTCCTTTGAAATAAATCAGGAGCCAATAAAATGTTATTAAAATATCTAAATTTAAATATAATTATGCATCATAAAAAATTGCACATCTCTGCAAATATCTCTGTACAATATTTCTTTTTTGAGGTGGGAGTACCACAGGTTTTGAAAATCAAGGATAAATTTTTAGCTTCCGTACTAAAAGTTAATTTTTAAAGTGAAGACAATCTTCAGGCATAATAGCATAGCATTGTTTGTAGATTTTTGAGAATTACATCCCAATAATTTAAAACGTATATATTAAAAATATAGAGTACATGAGTACACTAAACAATTCTCATTTCTATGAAAAAAAAAAGCACTTAATTTCCATATTTGCTTATACATATATATCTTCTTTTATTAAGATTATTTAACATTTAAGATTATTTTTCCTGAAAATATTTCATTAGTATTTAAGATTAATAACTGGGAGATTGATAATTTGCTAAGATTGTTAATGTAGATGTGTGGGGATGGGGAACTCTGGTTCAAATGGCTGTCATGTACCAGGCTGTCTGATTTCAATAGCAGCAAGGTCAGTTGGTAGAGCATTGCTGCACACTAATGGCTCTCTGACTTCTACTGAATGAGAAAACATATTTTGAGAATAAAAGAAGGTACAATAAGCCACTGCTGTTGGGGTTTTGTGTGGGTGTGTTTAAGAAGCTACTACCCTGCCTTGTGTAGCACACATCCTTCCTACATTTGACTACCATGTATTTTCAGTTTATAAGTTTCTGGATAAAATTTGGTATAGAAGGTTCAAGTATAGGCTGATGGTTCATTTGCTGTTTAGTGAAGAGCAATGCTGTACTTCAGAGAACAGAATCTATGCTTTACTGCTGATATGTTTTGCATTTTTAAATGCATCTGAAGCCTGCAAATTACTGTTCAGGCTAAAATCTCCTTTAGTACATTATCAGTAGTTTTTTTCCTTTGTGAAGAGTCAGAAAAATATTTGGGTATTGAAGAAAATTATACCAGTGGGACTTTATTCTTCTAGGCATATGAAAACGTTGAAAGTACTTCACCTCAGTCAAAGTCTGTGAATAAGAAAGAGAAAAAGAACCAGCAAGGAAAAGACAAACCTCTCACTGTGTCTCTGAAAGACTTTCAGTCAGACAGTAATATAGGTATGCCTTATCATACCATATGAGCTGTTCTACTTGGAATTTTCAGTGTGTGTGCTAACAGGAAAGTGCCTTTCTGTCTCTCTTCATTAACACTGTGGTTAAACAAACACTAAATAAGTTGTAGTCAGTGTGTCCTACAAAGTCTAAAAGCTAAGTGTTCATTATATAATAATGAAAATAAGAGCTTAAGGAAAACATAATTTCATGTGGTACCCCTGGGATGGACTCAAACACTCTTAATTTGACTTTTAAAAATCTACCCTTTTTTTTTGTTTGTTTTACTAAGTTTGCATTTCTCAGGCAACTGAGTTTGTCATTGTTTACCTTTCTTTGTGATACTAGCTTTTATTAAGATGAGTAAATACTGAAATAACTTCTACTCATTATATGCATGATTTATATGTTTGAAATTCATCTGTGTCTATAGAGCAGAGATTCTGAGCTTTACTGAAGAAATCAAGGTAGCTGCTAAAAAAGAAGGAAATAATTTGTTTTCTGAGGTCTTTATTTTAAGAATGTTTTTATCTAAACCTACAATATTAAGTACGTAATTTCCAAATTATCTGAACAGAGGAAAAATGCCAAAAGCACAGCAATCTGAAAGGCATGGAAGGCATTCAGGTATACAGTGAGATATGTGCTGTAAAAGCCTAAATAGATATAAAAGGAAACAAATCAACAAATTCCTTAAGTATCTGTACCAAAGACATTGCCTTCCACTTTAACTGAAGCAAACAAGTATGGGATGCTGCTTTTGATTAAGTAGTCTGAAAGATCTGGGAGAAGATGCAAATACAGGGATTGGTATAATACATAGTTTATAATCTTGGCCTCAAATGCTTTAGTAATGACTTACATAATTGTGACTTTTGAGAGGAGAGTTAATTTTGAAGAACTCGAATAGGTGGTGTTTTTCCCCACTTTTCAAAATGTCTTGTTTCAGTAGCCATCTGTACAAGATTTGAGTAACTTATTGATGTCATTTTTTCTGTTCTTTTCAGATAACCCTGCTAAAAAACATGAGGTAAGTCTTACTCAAACTAGTTTAATTAAAAAAACCGTGAAAACCAACCAACCAACCAACCAAAACCAACAAAACAAACCAACCTACAAAAAAGCCAAAAAAACCCAAACAAACTACAATTCTTATGTTTAGAAGGTAATTGTTTTGATGTTTTCTGTAGTGACAATCAACTACACATTCTAAAACTGACTGATGTAAATTTGGAAAAATCTTCAGATATAGATTCAATAGAAATGTATATCCCCAGTTCATGCATCTTGAGAACTTAGTATTGGCTTTCTTAGAACTACTCAATGCTTCTTCAATTTTCACATAGTCTTTGATGCAACATGCAGTTTTAAAAGCATGTTAAAAAATACAAATTATAGCCAGAAAAAGAAGCAAATTGGGTAAGAAAGAACTGTGATGCTACTATGTTGTGGTGTAAGTCCACAATATTAAAATTCTTAGAGGGAAGATTTTTTTAACAGTTGAATAGAAGATAAATTACTAAATTCCAACTTCATTCTTTTGTGTAATCTCATCATCAGCTAAATGTTAACTGTTAATTTCTAGGCTTTTCAATTGATATCATATTATTTCAGTGGAAGTCACAGTATTCTTGAGAATACACAACTTATATAATTATCTAAATATAATGCTTTTCCATTACATGCTGTTTTTTAAACATCTTGATTTCTAGCTCAGTATTAACTTATATTTAAAGGAAGGTATGTTATTGTACTTATTTTTGACAGGAAGTGAACGCTTCCCAGTCTTTGTTGCGTGATGGAAAATTTTTCAACAGGCTGGAAGATGATGTTAATAGAATACTTCAAAAAGAGAAAAGGAGAGTCCATCTCAATGATTACAGTGAAACAGATAACTGCACATCTCATGAAGACAACCAGGCATGTAAAACATTCTGAAGTGAAGAAATTTGCTTAATGAAGCTTATTCAGTGATCAGAAAGGAACACCTGAGTAGGAAGCACACATCAATAGCATAATAATTTTAAGGAATTAATAAACTCACAACACTGTAATATTTTTATCTATATGAAAAGATATTTAAATTATGTAATTTTTTAACATAAAACACTTGTGATGGAAATAATTTTTTTCCACAGAACATGCCATTATTTATTACTGTGTTTCTTATCTTTTTGGTACCTATTCAAATGCCTCTTTAGTTTTGATCAGAAATCCTCTTCCCTAACAAATAAATTGCCTTTCCCAAGAATCAAATTCACATGACTAGATCATGACAAAATAATGCTTTCTTGTTTATAGGAGAGTGTTTTGAAAGATGGAAAAATGGAGCAACTAAAGCTCGAGCTTGAAAAGAAAGATGCAGAAATTGAGCAGCTGAAAAACAGAATAACTCAGTGGGAGGTACGTGGCTGATAATACCTTCAAATAGAAGACAATTTAAAATTATTGTCCATTTGAAACAAAATGACTTATTTATAGAGATGGTTTAGACTGGCTGCAGGTTAAATTTTTACAGTGCAGATATTTCCTTCAGTACCAAATGAAGTGGTCTTTCTTGATAAGTTAAGCTTCTAAAAAAATCAAAAGAATCAAGACAAAGTATCTAGAAATAAACTTTATATCCAGCATATCAGTCACTGCTTGTTTTATAGGATTGCTATGTTCATGGTCAAAAAAATAAAGTTGTAATTTAAGACTAGGCAAGATCTTGAGCAATCTGATCTGCCTTGGAAGTTAGCTTTCCTTTGAGCAGGAAGTGAGACTTTCTTGGGTCTATCTCAAACTGTTAATTCAACTTAGATTTTCTTGCATTTGAGAGCTGCATATCATTGGGAGTTTTTCTAGATACAGTCCAATATTTGGTTAAAATCAGTGAAAATTTTGTCAGCTTTGAGAGAAATTCCTTTAAAGCTATAGTGCAACAAGAATGAAGTCCTGTATTTTGTTATATCTTCTCCTATTACATACAAGTGAAATTGGAAATCTGATTCACCATATGCTAAAACAGCAGGAAAAAAAAGATTTGTTCATTAATCATAGAATCAAAATAGTTAGGGTTGGAAAGGACCTTAAGATTATCTAGTTCCAGCCCCCCTGCCATAGTCAGGGGCACCTCACACTAAACCATGTCACCCGAGGCTCTGTCCAACCTGGCCGTGAACACTGCCAGAAATGGAACATTCACAAATTCCTCGGGCAGCCCATTCCAGTGCCTCACCACTCTCACAGTAAAGAACTTCCTCCTTATATCCAATCTAAACTTCCCCTGTTTAAGTTTGAACCTGTTACCCCTTGTTCTGTCACTACAGTCCCTGATGAAGAGTCCCTCCCCAGCATCCTTGTAGGCCCCCTTCAGATACTGGAAGGCTGCTATGAGGTCTCCACGCAGCCTTCTCTTCTCCAGGCTGAACAGCCCCAACTTTCTTGGCCTGTCTTCATACGGGAGGTGCTCCACTCCCCTGATCATCCTTGTGGCCCTCCTCTGGACTTGTTCCAACAGTTCCATGTCCTTTTTATGTTGAGGACACCAGAACTGCACACAATACTCCCAAGTGAGGTCTCACGAGAGCAGAGTACAGGGGCAGGATCACCTCCTTCGACCTGCTGGTCACGTTCCTTTTGATGCAGCCCAGGCTACAGTTGGCTTTCTGGGCTGCGAGCACACACTGCAGCTGGCTCATGTTCCTTATCATATCGACCAGCACCCCCAAGTCCTTCTCTGCAGGGCTGCTCTGAATCTTCTCTGCCCTACCTGTAGCTGTGCCTGGGATTGCTCCGACCCAGGTGTGTAGGACCTTGCACTTGGCTGGGTTAAACTTCATAAGGTTGGCATCAGCCCACCTCACAAGCGTGTCAGGGTCCGTCTGGATGGCATCCCTTCCCTCCGGCGTATCAACCGAACCACACAGCTTGGTGTCATCGGCAAACTTCATGAGGGCGCACTCAATCCCACTGTCTATGTCACCGACAAAGATGTTGAACAAGACTGGTCCCAACACCGATCCCTGAGGGACACCACTCGTTACTGGTCTCCAGCCAGACATTGAGCCATTGACCACAACTCTTTGTGTGTGGCCATCCCGCCAGTTCTTTATCCACCGAGTGGTCCACCTATCAAATTGATGTCTCTCCAATTTAGAGACAAGGATGTCATGTGGGACAGTGCCGAACGCTTTGCACAAGTGCAGGTAGATGACGTCAACTGCTCTGCCCCTGTCCATCAGTGTCATAGCCCCATCATAGAAGGCCACCAAATTGGTCAGGCAGGATTTCCCCTTAGGGAAGCCATGCTGGCTGTCACCAACCACCTCCTTGTTTTCCATGTGCCTTAGCATGCCTTCCAGGAGAATCTGCTCCAAGATCTTGCTAGGCACGGAGGTGAGACTGACTGGTCTGTATTCCCCGGGTCATCCATTTTCCCCTTCTTGAAAATGGGGGTTATATTTCCCTTTTTCCAGTCATCGGGAACTTCACCTAACTGCCATGATTTGTCAAATATGATGGACAGTGTCTTAGAAACTTCATTCTCCAGCTCCTTCAGCACCCATGGATGGATTTCATCAGGTCTCATGGACTTGTGTACGTTCAGGTTCTTAAAATGGTCTCAAACCAGATCCTCTCCTACAGTGGGCCTAAGGTCTTAATTCTCACTTGCGTCTGCTTTCCAAGACTTGGGTGGTGTGGCCAGAGCACTTGCTAGTGAAGACTGAGGCAAAGAAGTCATTAAGAACCTCAGCCTTTTCCAAATCCTGGGTAGCCAGTTCTGATAGCTTCCAGAGAGGGCCCATGTTGTCCCTAGTCATTTTTATTTGCATTATTTATTTGCATATTTATTTGCAAATAATAAATGTCATATAAATATGTAATTTAAATGTAATAAATACATGTATAATTGCACTAGATTGGAGTACCTAGGGAAAATGCCTCCCTGTTTTCAGTACATGTTAACATTGTTTGGATAGTATCTAGAGCATAAAGGGCAAAATTTCCACAGGGAACTGGCATTGTAACAAAATACAGTAAAGCATCAGAGAATTATTTTCAAAATATTTTGTAACTAATTTATTGTTTAAAATAGACTGATCAGGCTTACAGATTGTGAATTTTCTGATGCTTCCAATAAGTACTTGTTGTAATAAAAACATAAACTTTGTTCACAGCTGTTTACAGACCATGTACTAAGGTTTGAATTCCCATGTGAAATTTGAAAGCATAAAACCATTCGTATTTACTTCTATCAGCACTCGTTCACATTTGACAGAATAAACACGGTGCATAAGGATACTGGTGAGGTGATGGACAACGTTTCATTTCATGAACTTGTCCAGAGGCATGAATACAGTTTTAGGTAGCCATGAATGGTCTGGCTTAAATGTAAGTTAATTATCCTCAAGAACTGGTGTGATACTCAAAGTGGAAGATAGTAGCTTCTTTATTAGAGAAGAAATATGTCTGAAATTAAACTTTTTTTTTAAAGCAAACTGCATGAGAAGACTTGTGACAGGAAAAATAACTTTACAGCTAAGGTACATAGCTAGAACTGACACTTGTGGCCAATTAAGGAAATGACTCACTTGTGGAGAAAATACGGTGATGTCAAATTGCAGAAGCCAGCAAAAATAGTTTCTTGAGCAGAAAAGTGTTAAGAATTGAAAAGGAAAGGAACTCTGATGTAATAACAATAACTACGGAAAAAAACCCCAACCCAATCTGTAGAGCAGTGGGATCTTTTCCTACTTGTCCAGCAACGTGGCAAACTCTTTCTATTACCTTGGTATCTAGAAAGTAAATTTTAATTGTTACAATTTATCAGGGGAGAAACCAGAAAGCCCTTGATGCAACAGGCCTATGCACTTGAGGCAGACCTGAACCCTGCTCTTGCAGGGGGGGTTGGACAAGATGATCTTTCGAGGTCCCTTCCAACCCTTGGGAATCTGTGATTCTGAATGGTTATTTCTGCACTATCCATGCGTTGACATAACTTTATTATTTCAACTTGCTGTAAGCCTTGTGCTTGCCTTTTTTTCTCAGCTCTTAGTTTTAAATCCACTTCTCCTGTTGTGTATTCATTATATTGGCTGTGATTTAATTAAGACACAGATGATCTTAAAGGTCTTTTCCAACCTAGATGGTTCTATGATTTTGTGATTCTCTGATTAGATTCTCTGCAGAAGTTGTCATTTGAAACTCTAAATCTGACTCTAAGTCATGCTTAGTTTATAGAATACTTTTTTTTTTTGTAGAGTATACTTCTAATAATTCAATCTCTTTAATACAGGCAAAGTATAAAGAAGTAAAAGGAAGAAATGCACGGCTTCTGAAAATGATGCAAGAAGGTGAAAGTAAGTAAGAATTTTATCAGGAAATGTTAAAATGTTCTTTTTAAAACATGGAAGGAATTTACAAAGCCAGTTTTTAAGAAGCGCTTGACTCAGTGACAATTATAAAGAACTAAGAAGCTATTAATTTTCAACTACTCCAGTGAACTACAGAATTCGGTGGACCACACACTACTGTATTTCTGTTGTTATATGATGGAATAATCAGTTGTATGTTGAGATCATTCTTTGAAATATAAGCTGTCCAGTTACGGTTTACGTACAATGATTGAAATTAGCTGTCACTAGCAAAAAAATCCAAAAACTTACCTGTTCTGTACTGATCTCATCACAGTATCTGTTTAGACAGACTTAAGGCAAGTGTTCCGTTCTTAAAATCTACGCAAGCTGTGCTTTCAACTGTTGGAAACACCCTTCTACACCAAGGCCACACAATTAACAGTGATAGCTAAACCACAGGGTTATATATGTCACTGTGATAATTTACTTCTGTTATAACACTATACAGAGTTTGTTGTCAAAGTTTCAAGAAAGGTATGTTTGTATATATATATATAGACATTCATGTACATACATAAATACCCTACTATCTTTATACTTATCATGCATAGTTATGCTTCAGTATTCCTAATCTTGCTTGATGAAGTTGTTTGAGTCTGTGATGCTATCCAGATTAATTCTGTTGCAAAATTAGATTTTTCTATTTCTTAAATTAGCTCTTGAATGTTCTTCTCCAGGCTAAACTTTTAGCTAAAAAAGAGCTCAAGTTTTTCCTTCAAAGTACGCTTACAAAAACTAGGTCTTGGCTAATTGAAATGTTCATAATGTGATGATTCATTCTACAAATTTTAACTAGGAACCGTATTACTTCAGGTCAGTGTCTCAGCCTACAAATTTTAACTAGGAACCGTATTACTTCAGGTCAGTGTCTCAGCCAAGATGAAATGTTTTCATCTTGCAAGGAAAGAGGTGAAGTTCTCAAGTTTTTATCTTTGTTTGTAGACTAGCAGCATACTATAAAATGAGAAATTTTGTGGCTTTCTAAAGACTTGAGTATTTTGTATTTTGGGGAGTAGGAAGTTCATGGCAGAACTGAGCCTTGAAAAAACTTGATTTCTTCATATTGAGAATTTTAAGTTGTCCACAGATGCTTCACAGACACTACCTAAACAGCTTAAACGTCTCTGTATTTGAGTAAATAGAAGTTTCCATAGCTATGATTGAGCTCATATGTAAAACTCAGGATGGCAAAATCTCGATCCATTGTCAATACTGTTTTCTGATGATCTTAATTCACAATGGGTATCTCTAAAATTCAGGCTGCTTACAGGGTTAATTGTGGGGTAAGTAGTGCAAGGGTGGGAGTTAATCTCTAGAACTTTTCAAGCTGCTACTAATGGCACTGGTAGCAAAAGATTCGTTTGGTTTGCATTACAACATCTGCTATTCTTCTAGTAAAGGCAGCATTATTTAGAGGTAACCAAATAGTGAAATAAAGTGATGCCACGGTGCTATTGCACATGAAGACTTATAATTCTGGAAAGATCCTCATATTGTATCTTTCTTTCTGCAGTGAAGGACAAAGCAGAGATACTCATGCAGGTTGATGAATCTCAAATTATAAAAAATGAATTGACTGTACAGGTAAGCAAAGATTTCTAAAGTAAAAATTTCGTGGGTATTTCAAAGATGTTGTATATTTAAGGCAGTGATAGAGGTGGGGAGGGAGGAAACAAAACTGAAACAAAAACTTGTTTGAAGCAAAAAATGTTACATTTTCATCCCTAGCCCTGCACTATGTGTGTCAGAGGACATGTGTTATATAAATCTCCAGTATGACTCACTTAGAACTGCTCCTGGAAAGACAGCAGACCTTAACATGCCTAAAATGATTTTGCCTTGAACAGCACCTTAGGAATATCATTCCCTGGTAACTCATGCTAGGAAGCTCAGAAATGTGCTTCAGAAGATGCATCTTTCCTGATTGTGGGTCTGTTTAGTTTAGTTTTTTTGTGTGGGGTTTTTTTTGTTTGTTTGTTTGTGGGTTTTTTTTGTTGTTGTTGTTTTGTTTGTTTTTTGGGTTTTTTTTTATTTCTAGTCTGAAGTTTATGAACACAAAGGAGCAACAAATTACTTAAGATGTCAGTTGGCAAGTCACTGTAGTAGAGAGCATGCAAGACTCTTACGCTTCATTTTTGGTCCAGAGCAACTATTAGTTCTAAGCCAAATGTCTTACATATAACAGTACTGGTTTTGAGGGTGATGTAATAAGCTTATTTGTGTTGCATAATACTATATCCGTTAAGTTTTATGGAATGAACTAATGCAGAGTCCAAAAGTCAGAAGAGTTTTGAGCTTCATAGCTTTTCTATATCATTATGCAATAAGGTGTACTTGTGTATTACTGCACCAGTAAATATCGCTTGGGAAATGGGAGTCATTAATGAATATTTCACTTGTGCTTTCAGTTCATGCACAATGATAGTGGTAGTCGCTCTGTATTACCTGTTTGTACAGCATAATACTAATGGAGAACAGCACTGACTTGATAAACTAATAGACATTAAGGATATTTTATAAATTCTTTTTTTTTTTTTTAATGTTTTTAGGTAACTATACTTCATGCAGCATTAGAGCAAGAAAGGTCCAAAGTGAAACTACTGCAGGCAGAATTAACAAAATACCAGGTAGGTAGTTTCTGTATTTGTAAATTTACCTGTTCTTGATGTAGCTGAGACTACCGTGAGGTAACAAGCTCTGAACTGACTTGTTACCTCTAACTTTTCCAGTTGAAAAAAAAACAACAAACAAACAAAACCCAAACCAAAAGAGGCAGTTCATATTGTAAGGGAAAAAAAAACCCAAACAGCAAGTCTACAGCACAGTTTTGGCAAGTTGAAGTCTACCACCTGTTTTGTACTTTAAAACATCTTGAAGTATACTAGTAAATAAACATACTTCAAGCAACAAGATGATATCACTTTTGAAGTCTAACTGTGTGTAACTGGACTAACTGTAGGCTTCATATGTAGGTTCTGTATCTTAGTTCTGCCTCTAGGCAAATCTTTGTAGGAGATTCACACCAAATTGTGTGGAAACATAAGTGATGAGATCAGTGTCTTCCTCACGGTGTGTGCTGTTTTGTCTTGCTGACTGCTAATGCAACTTGCGTTAGTGAATTTCAGTTAACTTTTGCATAAATGGTGTGCTGCTTAACATTCTGATGGGTTGTTTTTTTTTTTTGAAGAGTGACTATTTGCAAATAAGGATTTGTACTTGTGCATGACTTGACACATTTTGGCAGTTTTGGTTTGTTGGTTTTTTTGTTTGTTTTTACTGTGACCTTTTGCACAGGTCCCAAGGAGAGCCTGTTGTATGTAACTTCTAAGGTAGAAGTTATATACATATATGGAAACTTCTAAGGTAGCTGTGTAGTCTTTGGCAAGCTATGCTATTTCGAATTGCAACATATTGGGTTGGAATACTACAATTTTGTGAAAACTGGCTTATTAAGCAGCAATTACTCTTCCTGAAGCAACAGATTTTTTCTGATTACATCAG
Organism: Psittacula echo; assembly: GCF_963264785.1. Taxonomy (NCBI): domain Eukaryota; kingdom Metazoa; phylum Chordata; class Aves; order Psittaciformes; family Psittacidae; genus Psittacula; species Psittacula echo. The sequence goes on along the minus strand of NC_137742.1, from coordinate 44,005,152 downwards.
ATTCTTTGGCTAGCATTACATGGGGTTCTGTATGTAATCTCCTGTCTTTTTCTGTTGTCTTTTTCCCCTTGTCACTTTACCACAAGTGAGCAAGTTCCTTCTCAAAATTTTATTGCAGCAGTTGACTGCTTGTTCAGTCCCTTACAGACAAGCTGAGCACTCATACCTCTAATTGAAACTAAAGTAAATCTCCTGTCAAATTCAGTCATTAACATCACTATTCTGACTTACAACTTCAGTCTGTTTGTTTTCCCCTGCCATCCATGTGTCTGCTAATTTTAAGTATTTGTATCTGTAAACAGAAATTTTTGAATAAGGTAAATTTATCTGATGTTTAATTGCAATAAAGAAGACTAAAAAAAAAACAGTAAAAAATCTACCAAAGACCATTACAAAAAATGGTGTATATATTGTATATATATATAGTATATATATATATTGTATATATGTATATATATTGTATATATTGTATATATGTATATATATATTGTTATATACTTAGGAATTACTGCAAAAATCACCTATTATGTTGTTCTTTTTCCCGTGCCCCTGACTCTCCCACACAGTCCACTATGCTTTTATTTTTTTCACATCTTGCTGTGTTTCTTGCTTAATTTATCACCCTGGGGTTTTCTGTTTGGCTGGTTGGGTTTATACTTTTTTAACTGGGGGGTGGGGTGTGTGTGTTTTGTTTTAGGAAAACACTCATCTGCCTTGCAGGCATTGCCTGCTTCTGCTTTTATTATTCTTCCCTGTAATCTTGCAAGCTGAACAGGAGAACCTTTCTTGTATTGCTACTTTTTGTGGCATTGTCTTGGATAACATGAGGCACACATTTTATAGAATACTGCTTTAAAACATAAGGATGACTTTCAAAGAACAGTAACCAAAATTTGTGGATTAAAACCAAAGAAACAAAGAACAAAAAACAAATCAGTGTATTTTTATCCTTAGATGCTCACATTTAAGAAGGTATTATGTAAGTGGCTTCACTGTTGTAATTTATATAACAATATTTCACATTCAGATGTCTGCATCCCATGATAACTTGCATACTTTGTTAAATTATACAACTCTAGAAGGTTTTTTTTTCTTAATTTATACTACTTTAATATAAACATAACTGCAGATGAAAGTGTCATGTGTAGTATATTACCTAACCATTTGTTCTAATTTTTTCTTACAGACTGGGAAAAAAGGGAAAAAGCACTCAGAGTCTGACCAGTGCAGATGATCTCCTCTGCCACCAGGTTCAAAGCACAAAAACATCAAATCTTTCTTCAGGGTTTTGCAGAAATTTATATATTTGTTGCACAACTGCTAAACTATGCAGTTTTTGACGAGAAATAAACAATTGCTAGTTTGTTTAATAATATAAATAATCAATTTGTTGCACTTTCTGCTACAGAAAATTGGAAAACTAGTATTCCAGCAGAGATGAAACTAGCTGTAATGCCATTAGTTTTTAATCATTCAATAAAATTTACTCTTGCATCTCTGTTTGAATTCTTGCTTTCACAAAATTTCTCAAGACTTCATTTAATGACTGTCAAGATCCAAATGCATTAGTAGGCAAATGATGGAAGTTTCACCAAGTCTAAACTGAAATAGAGACAGCTCATACAAAAGCATCTTGCAGTTGCTGAATCCAGATATGGGGTGTTTTGGTTTGGGGTTTTTTTAAAGTCAACAGTCACTATCTTCTGCCCTGTGTTGGACATCATGAGGTTCAGCAAGGCCAAGTACAAGGTCCTGCACCTGTGTCAGGGCAACTGCCAGTATCCAATACAGGCTGGGGGATGAAGGGATTGAGAGCAGCCCTGAGAAGAAGGACTTGGGGGTGTTGCTGGATGAAAGCTGGGCATGACCTGGCAGTGTGCACTTGCAGCCTAGAAAGCCAACCATATGCTGGCCTGCATCAAAACGAGCGTGTCAGCAGGTTGAGGGAGGTGATTCTCCCCCTCTACTCCACTCTCATGAGACCTCACCTGCAGAACTGCTTTCAGCTCCTTCTGTTCAGGCCCCCAACAGAAGAGGGATGTGGATCTGCTTGAGCAAGTCCAGAGGAGGCCCATGAAAATGACTGGAAGGCTGGAGCCTCTCTCCCATGAAGACAGGCTGAGAGAGTTGAGCTTGTTCAGCCTGGAGAAGGCTCTGGGAGGCCTTTCAGTATTTCAAGGCATTTATAGGAAAGACTTTTTACAAGGGCCTGTAGTGACAGGCCAAGGGGCAGAAGTCTTTTAAACTGAAAGAGGGAAGGCTTAGATTAGATATTATGAAGAAATTATTTCCTACGAGGATGGTGAGGTGCTGGCACAGGTTACCCAGAAAAGTTGTGGCTGCCCCATCCCTGGCAGTGTTCAAGGCCAGGTTGGATGGGGCTTTGAGCAACCTGGTCTAGTGGAAGATGTCCCTGTCCATGGTAGGGAGGTTGGAACTAGATGAGCTTTGAAACCTGAAGCATTCTGTGACACTGTGATTCTGTGATTCTGTATCCTTTTCATACTTACATAGGTTTCAGCTGCAAAATATGAAGCTGACATGCAACTATCATGTAAAAAGAGCTTTCCTACCTGGTAGCTTTGAAAAGTGCCCTGTCTCATTCTTCAGAGGTTGCCTACAAATAATTCCCCTTATGCTCAGAGACAAAGCTCAGACTTGTTTTTTGGTCCCGTGTCAACTGGCAGTGAATGCAATATGGCTCTAAAAATGCAGAACTGTTTGTGTGGCACTGAATGTAGTACTAAATCCTGGGATCTTACTTTCTTTAGGATAGCTGTTGAACATTACAGAAGTCTGAGTGGGAGCTGGCTGACTAGACACAGATTAGAAAATCCCCATCAGTTTCCTTGGAAATCAGTAGGAAACACTGAAGTTAGAGGGAAAGAACCAGAGAAGAGACTTAAGGAAACAGACCTGTAATAAATACCTGTAGATCTAAATAGATAACTTTTAACTGAGTCTGGTTCTGAACACACTGTGCATTAACCAATTTCCAAAGCAAAGTATGTGCAAAACCACTCACTTTACTCGGAGGCACTTTGCTCTTTATCAATACAGGTACTATGAATCTGTAAAGCTGTTGCAGTTAGCAGTGACTTCTGAAAACTAAGACTGTGAGGATCCTAACAGTGGAAGAAGACTGTCTTAAGAAATTAAACATTGTAGCTAACAGCCCATAATTAGTAAAATTTCACAATACTAGAAGTCGTAGCTTCACTGATTTGTTTGTCTTACCTTTGCTTTGTTTGTTTTTAATCTGGCCCACTCTGAAAATAATTTCTGAATTCCACATCTTCACAATGGGACTGGTACTGCTTTTTCAGGACTGTGAGGCTTGTGACCACACATAACTGCAGCATCTTACCTAACAGACAAAACATTACTGGCTGCAACAAAGTAATTTGTCTTGTTACTACTCTGATTCAAATTAAAACCCCATTATTTGTGGAGGCAGTATTTTTTTTTTTTCATTATCTGCTGCCCCACATCTTATCAAATCAGTGGGGCTTATAACTTTAAGATGTGACTTGTTTCCCAACACGTTTGTGTTTGCGAGTGAGTTTGAATTAGAAAATCCAGAATATATATATTTCCAAAAATCTAATTGGTCTGTTTCAAGCTGTCATTAAATTGCTAAATTATAGTTAGAATAATTCATAGTTCTGTTGCTTCAGCTGTCTAGAAGCCAAAATCCAGAATATTAACTACTTGCTATCCTATAAATTTGTCTAAGTTTTAACTTGTCCATCTCTGATTCACATAGACATGTTTTGTTTTGTTTTCTTTCAGGACTGTCAGTAAAAGCTTCTCTACCTGTGTTGTTTCTTGTGCATAACAAGAGTTTGACATAAAATTAGTTTATATAATGCTTGCTGATTAACAACAGAAGGAATTCTATTAAAATAAAAACAGACATTGTATTCTAAAAGTGTGTGTTCATTTCCCTACAAAAAGCCCATTTTATTAAGTACTAAAGAAATAGACACACATTTCTGATTTAGTCAGTGCTGAATACAGTTCTCATTATTCAGCATATCTTTCCCTGTTCACCACTTGGTATATTAATCCATCCAGCCTAAGACACACAGAAGTTCTTCCATCAAGCTGATTCTTCTTCACTATGTTGCTGTTACTCCTAAATTTTCATGAGACTCTTGGGAAAAAGTTAAACTGTATTTTTTCGTATCTAGTCTCTTTTACATTTGTAATAACTGAATGTTCATGAAGACAAAGCTTTTTTTATTTGCTGTTGCAGCCTGTTTAAAGGAGGAATATTCCCAGTATGCTTTCTTCTGAAAAGTCAGCAATTGTCTTGCTATTACTTTACCCCAATGAGTCAGTTTAGACTGTGAGTGTATGTAATTTAGCAATGGCCTTTAGCAATTTAGCAATCATTCCTCTCATTTCCTGTACAAATCTTCAACAGTATTTTGTATCTGAGCTGCTTTGAAATAAGCTGTGAACTGTAGATGTGGCAACATAATAAACCCTTAATTGAAAAAAAAAAAAAAAAGGAAGAAAGTTCATTTAAAAAAAGAAATAAAAAAATCATTAGAATCTTATAAGCAAAGGTGAGGAGAAAGCCAGAATAAAGAGAAAGAAGAGGAAAAGTCTCCTATTTACTGAACATGAGGAAGAATTTGGAATGCATAGGTGTCGTGGTTTAAGCCCTGGCTGTAAATTAGAACCACGCAGTCTACTTCCCCCCCCACCCCCCTAGAGGGATGGGGAGGAGAATCGAAAGAATGTAACTCCCATGAGTTGAGATAAAAACAGTCCAGTAACTAAGGTATAACACAAATATGCTACCACCAATAATAATAATGATAAGGGAAATAACAAGGGAAGAGAGTATGATACCGCCCGCTGGAAAAGAGCCCGACAGAAAAGAGGACGTGCCCTTCCGGGTAGCTCCCAGTTACATCCCCCGGCATGACGTGCTGTGGTATGGAATACCTCTTTGGCTAGTTTGGGTCAGGTGTCCTGTCCCTGCTTCCTCCCGGCTTCTCCTCCTCCCTGGCAGAGCGTGAGACTCACAAAGTCCTTGGTCAGTCTAAACATCGGTGTTATCAGCTCTGTTCCCAGGCCAAAAGTCAAAACCACAGTGCTGCAACAGCTACTAAGAAGGAGAAAAACAGACTGCTGCTGCTGAACCCAGGACAATAGGTTTTGCACTATCTTCAAAGTAGGCAGTTAAAGCAATACTATAGATACAAGTTTCCCATGCTCAAATGAGAAATACTAAGGAATTTTGGGGGGAAAGTCTGAAAGCGGGGAAACTGAGGTGTCTTTGCCCAAAGAAATAAAAAGTCTGTGGGGTTTATATTCTTCTGATTCTCATCCCACCTGGAGAGGGGAAGGCTGACAGCAAGCAAGAAGCTGCATGGTGCTGAGTTACAACACTTTCCCAGTGGGATGGGGTAAAAAGAAAAATGTAGGTTGAGATATGAACAGGTTAATAATTAAAATAAAAATAAAATACAGTAACAATAATAATAGGAAATATAATCTAGAAAATGGCCATGCACTCTCCCAGCTTCTTGTGCCTCTCCTCACTGGGAGAGCATGAGAGACTGAAAAGTCCTGTAAGTGCTGCTTAGCAACAACTAAAACATCGGTGTGTTATTAGCCTTATTCTCAGAATAAAGCCTGTCCTGGTTTAGCAGTAGCAGTCATTTACGGCCTGGGCTTAAACCACGACAAGCCAAAACACAGCACTGCAACAGCTACTAGGAAGAAAAATAACTCCATCCAGCTGAAACTAGGACACAAATATACATCACTTTATAACAGTATTGATTATTCCTCTAAGCTGTAAATCTCTGCTATCCATAAACAGGTAGCAGTTGTGCTACTCCAGTCCAATCTCTATTCAAGTTATGATATAGTCAGCATGAGCTGTATGTATAAACTAGGAACAGCCTGGGATGAGTACCACCTACTTGCACTTTGATCTAATTGATTTCTGCTTGAAATCACTGGTTCATACAGTGCAAACCGTTTCTTCATGCAGTCAACCACTCTGCCAGAGGAGAGGACAATGTAGCACTGGCATGTGTCAAAGTGCTCTGCTGCAGCAGAATTCAATGTTTTGTAGGGTCATGACTAACACGGAAAAGGCACAAGTGTGACCAAGGCACGGCTTAGTGGTTAAATATGCCTGAAGTTATTTTTGTCTGTGTGGGACAGGCAAAACCTGGAATTGCCTTCAGCCAGTCTTTGGTATTCCTGTTTTGAAACCTCTTGGCAGGTCTTAAATCCCTCAAGTAAAAATGATGTTAAGGTCCTTTTAAACCCTAACTATTCGATGACTCTATGATTATCCTAACAGCACACCAAGCCAGCACAGGCTACTGTGGGAAACGCCAAAATTCTTATTTAAGGAGAAGGAAGGAAGGAAAGAAGGACATTTGAATCTAGAATTCGCAAACACGTTTATCTCATACCAGAACGTGATCGAGCACAGCCACCCGTACTTCGGGGGTACAGCCCCTCCGCCCCCCGCTGACTCAGCGCGCATGTGCAGCACCGCTCCCCACCGCGCACGCGCGGCAAAGCGGGCGCGCCCACGCCCGGGCACACAGACACCGCCCCTTTCTAGTAACTTCCCTGACGCTGGACGTCATCAACGCGCGTCGCGGTCGGACCGGGTTGTTTCAGCGCGCTGCTGTCGAGCCGGTGTTACGAGTGCGGCGCGGATCGGAACAGAGTACTGACCTCGGCTCCCCTCCGTCCCCACCGCCTGCAGCCGCTCGCAGCTAGACGGCCGGCCCCTCGCCTGCAGCCAGGCAGGACTCCAGCTACCTCCCGCCATGTCAGAGAGTGCGGACGGCCCCGCCGGGGGTCGCAGCTCCCCGGACTCCCCGAGCCAGAGCGCCGCAGAGCCGCGAATCATCAAAGTGACTGTGAAGACTCCCAAAGAGAAGGAGGAATTCGCCGTGTCTGAAACCAGTAGCATCCGGCAGGTGAGGGGCAGCAGGGCCGGCTGGGGGTCAGACACGGGCAGCGGAGGCCTGGCGGGAGTAGCCCAGCCGAGGTTAGGGCCGGTCACGGGTGGTGCGCGGCCCGGGAGGAGAGCTCAGGCCCGCGGTTCCCGCCTCCAGCGTCGTAGGGCGATGGCCCTTGCCGGTGACAAAGCAGCTCCTGCCCGCCCCGGCTGCTCTGGGCGCTGCTGGGCGAGCACCAAGGCTGATCCCGGCTCGGGAGAAGACTGCTGCAATCTGAGGCTAGTGGGGGTAGAGAAGAAAATTCCTGCTTCATCTCCTTCTCCTCAGCTTCTCCTTGTTGCAGTGCTGATAGCCGGGCCGGGTGGTGACTGTAGGTCGCTTTCTAGCTAAATTGTCCTGTCGAGCTGACTCAGTCTGGCAGGAGGAGGCTGTCTGGCTAGCATAACTATAGAAAAGGTATGCAGTCACCTGTGTCACAGTGCTGTGTTGCCCATGATTATCTTCCTCTAAACTGACTTTAAAGCAGTGGGTAGGTTATGCAGGGAGCTCTTTGGTTTAGAGAAATTGTGTCTTTGAACTGTTAAATTTGCAGTACAAATAAAGTGCATTTTTGGCTGTAATTTAATGTGCTAGTTATTGATATGGTACTTGCCATGGGGGTAGTGAAGGGCAACTGAATTAATGAGGTTTTTTTTGTGGTCCTGTGAAAGTCTGTGCCCCATGGTGCTTATGGCTCAACAGGAGCGGTGACACCTACTGAATCATCCACTGTATTTCCTGCAACTCTTCTGTTTTTCTTGGAGGCTTTCCAAGCAAGTATTGACTAGAATTTCCTTTATTTGGATTAGAAAGATATAAATAATAAAAAAAGGGTGCTCAAAGTGTAAGGTAGAGGCTCCATAAAGCCAGTCTTCTCCTTGCGAAGGATGTAGAAATTACTGTGCTAAATACTCCAGAAATTGAAGTTTGAAGGAGATTCAGAGCTTACTTAAGTTTTCATTAAATTTCTCTGAAATGTCTCTGAATGTGGCAACTCAGTTTAACTTAGCCTTATTTGATATGGCTGGCAGCTGCAGACCTCACCAAAACATGTTACATGTGTGACAGTGCCACAGGTATCTAGATAGAGAGCTTGCAGTCATTTCTTTATGCATGAGCTGGAAGACACTTTCACTGGCTTCAGCCCAGCCAGCAGCTAAGTACCACTCAGCTGCCTGCTTATTCCCCTTCACTCCCTAGGGGGATGGGGAGAAGAACTGGAAAAAATGTTAAAATCTGTGTGTTGAGATAAGAACAGTTTAATAATTGAAATAAAAATAAGAAATGGGGGGGGGGAGTGGAACATGAATAAACCCTGTTGCCTGTCTGTTCTCCCCCTGTCCCTTCCTATCCTTTCTATCCCCATGGAAGCTTTACCTTCCCACGGAAGCTGAAAAGTCTTTGATTTAGAACAAGCACTAATTTGCAACAACTAAAACACAGGTGTGTTATTGGTATTGTTCTCAGACTAAAGCCAAAACACAGCACTCTACCATCTACTGAGTAGAAAAATTACTCTTTGCCAGACAAAAACATGATAGCATTGTGTGGTTATCAGAGGAAGGTAAGAAAGATGAAAAAAATGTTCCCAAGTGTATCTAGCCAAGATACACTGCCAGCATCTTGGCTAGAATATCATACTCTTGCTCCACCTAGTTGCTGTGAAGAGAAAAAACACTGATACTTTCAAGTTTTTACTTTAGGGTGCGTTTCAGATTCAGGGTTTTACATGTCAGCATTTGGCTTAAGTTTTCGAGACATAAGTTTCGTTGTGGTCTCCTCTCCATCTGCCAAAGAGGTGAGCCTACTCTCTTGTCTTCGATGGTATTTAGCAGCTGGAGTATTGTATACTATCAACTACCCTCTCTGCAAGCTTAATAGAGGCATTTCTCCAAAAGGTAAAATGACTGTGTTGCTTTTTAATGTTGTCCACTGTTTTCCCAGTTATCTCAGCCTGAAAGGGGTACCTTTCACATCTCTGTTCTCCATAGGTTTGTGAACAGTGTCAATGCAGTTTTTGAAAAAGTCTTTGCAGGTTTTGGGGTTTTCATTTTTGGCTTTTTTTTTTTTTTTTGAAAGAGAGATTCATATGCTGAACCTAACCTGTGGATTGCGTTTGTCCTGAAAAGCAGTCTGCCTTTGATCTGAGTACTTCAGGAATTACCAGATTTACTTAAGGTGTGAATTTTTAAAAATGTTGTGCTTTCACAAGATTGTTTCAAATGTGAACGCCAGTGGGGCTGCCAGATTTTCAAATAAGCAGTTGTCTTAAACTGAAGTAGATATGCCATCTAGGAAGAGCATGAACATTTTTAGGTAAATTTTCTGGGTCATCAGGGTCAAATTTAGGGCTGTGTAAAGCATATTTTATCTTGCTCCTTTAATGTAAATCAGGTTTGCAGTTGTCCTAAGTCAAGGAAGTGGTTTTGGTTGGTTTTTTTTTTTTTTTTTTTTTTCCCCTGATGTTGGAAGATTTCAGCAACGTAGGATTTGTTATTGCTGATCCTGTGTTGTTGTGGCTAGGACATCAAGTAGGCAGGTTGGAATGGAAAATAACCTTCAAGTACAAAGCCACTCTGGGAGGTCAGTTGACTGCAAGTACCCCTCAGTCTGTTGTTGGGGGTTTTTTTTGTGGAACCTATTTGATTGTGCTCAGGCAAGTTTGGCTTAGTATTAGGTCAAGGACCAAATATTTGCTTTCTTGATCTTGACTGATCTTTTGCTCTGTGCAAAGACTTCATAGACACATGGTGTATAAAGATGAATACCTATAAGCCTGCTGACCTGAGCTGGTGCTGATGATGCTGACACTTTAACTCAGGTAAAACTGTTTGTATTTATTTATTATTTCTTCCCACCTTTGGTTTATTTGGTGTACTTCTTTTGGTGCCAAGGGTGACATTTGCAGTGTTCCAGACTTTATTGTAACTGGCTCAGAGTTACTGTCCACCAGTGTGTGTGCAGACTGCAAGATACAAAGTTGCACATTTTATGAACATTACAGTTGTGAAACAGAGTAACACCCCTTGCTGTATGTTTTTAACAGTTAAGCCAACAAAGAGTGGTTATAGCAAATCTGCACAAGTAGTTTTAGAAGCTTGCAGTTCTTGCAGATAATTATTGTCAATCCTGAATATTTTGGAGTAACATCCATCTGGAAAAGTTAATAAAATTGAGTTTAGCTCCACAGGAAACAGATTTGGTTCTTGTGCAGGTTTGGATTCCCTCCCTCCCCCAGTTTTTGTTTAACATCAGACTTTTAATGGAATCCCTCTTTAGTGTTTATCTACTTTCAGTAATGGCCTATCTAACACGTCATGCTATATTTTTTAAACAAAGTGAACGTGTAAATACTGTGCTTTCTCTACAACTATAAATAAAAATCCTCACCTGTTGAATTAGGTGTGTAAATATATACATTGTTGAGACTTTGCTTTTTATCAAGTGGAGATCTCATAAACTTGTATTTTCTGATTACAATTAGAAGTATAGTTTATGGTTGAACTTTAAATCCATAAATCCAGGTTTTTGGAGTTGTGCCTGGTTTTCCTGATCCCAGATTGGTAATGTTCTGCTTACAAGGATCACACAGATGTAGATGTTAAGGGGATCATTGGGTGACTGGGTGGTGAAGCATCTTTCCTGACATGCATATGCTTTTAATATTTTATGTAATGTTTTCTTTCATAAGAACAGTTAAATTTCAATTCAGTTAATCCAGTTCTGTCTCGGGTTTTTCTGTAGTCAAGGGATTATTGGATAGTACAGCTAAAAGAGATTGAAACTAGGTACTGGAGTCTAGTTTGTTGTTCTTTTTCCAGGATTATGAGTCAGCTTTCTGTTGGTACTAAGGCACTTGAGTCTATTAATTGTTTAGCATTAGATTTTTCCATCATCTTATGTATCAGTGCATTGAAGCACGTTTGTGTGACTCTAAAGTTTGCCTTGCAGTATACTCTAATTATTCATGTTACATAACCTTTTTTTCCCTCCTCGTTTTGGAAACTTGATTGAAATTGGTTTAGAGCACTATTAGACGATTATTTGTCAGAATAACAGTCTTCAAAAGAAGGTATATTGACTTTTCTGGCAGTTCAGAATTGCCAACAGCAGAGAAAACCCTAATGAGGTGGAGGTGTCATGGTAAGATACTTATTTTAGAGCCCAGTCAATATCTCAGTTTAGTGATTATAAGCCTTGGCTATGTGAGGAGGGTCACTGTCTGGAAATAATATTAGGTCAAAATCTTAAGAATTGGGAATACATGGTAAAAAATGCTTTTGGTTAGACTTTCTGTAGATGGGGTTAATGGTTCCCTAGCACTGTCAGACTAAAAAGAATGTTGGCCATTATATCTGTAGTCCACTTGTTATTTTCTGTATTACCTTAAATTTAAAACTTACTGAAGTTGAGCTATTTAAAGATTCTTACCTGGAAGGTCAGATGAGAAGGAATTATTCAGTCAGTAGTAACTTACATCTCAGTATTTCCTCAGGACAAATAGATGTTGCCCAAGCTCCTCCCAGTTAAGTTGAAGGCTAAAACATGCTGTCAGAAAAAGTAAGTACAGGGTAGATTCTCAAAAATGAGTTCTACTGCAAAAGTCTCATTTTAAACATTATCCTTTTGTGTCCTTTTCCAGTTTCTCTGATTTGCTAGGAAACAGACTAGTTCTGTTGCAAGAACAACACTTTTCACTGGTAGATTGTGAAATCCTGTTATGGGGAAGGGAAGTATTCATAACCATTTCTCCTAAGTCAAAGCATGAAGGAGTGAAGTGGCTTGCTAAAGAATGCCTGGAGTGGATAAAATTGGCTAGAACACAAGTGCTGAGCCCTTTCCATTAAGTTGCACTGCTGCACTTTTCCTTTATGGGCTACTAGCCTTGTAAGCTCATAAAGAATGTGAATGTTTCTTGAGATGAGTTTTTTGAGTTTGATTGCAGAAATTTGGGGAAATAATTTGATCTTGAAACTAGCATGGCTAACTGGCCAGGAAGATAGGAACTCCACTGAGTTGTGAAAGACAGCATATGCTTATAAAGAAGCCTAATTTTGGGTGCACTTTCTAGCTGCACTTTACCTGCAGCAAACCATGGCTTCAGGCCAAAAGTGCTTTTATGCTTGAACCCATGAATTCTACTCCCCTTTTCTGTATAGCATCCAAGAATTGTGCAGTGAAACCCTGTTTTAACTGGCCTTAATTAAACCCTGAATTAAACCCTGTTTAATTAAAAAATTAAAAATTAAACCCTGTTTAATTCACCGTCATAAGATTACCAGGTATGATTCATCTGGAAAGGAGATTGCAGATGTCAGTGGTTGTGTAGCCATGAGTGTGTTTGGTTCCTTACTACTTGGGTCAAGAAGACCTGTAGCCATTAATTTATTGTATAAAAGGAAGCTGAAGCTCATCAAAATAAGCTTCTCTTGAAACTGCTGGGTGTGGGTGTAAAACTAGAATCCAGCTAATACATTATATGTGTTAATTGGGAAGGTAGTTGAAACAGCAGTAGTGAGCAAGGTAATGTGATTTGAAAACCTTTCTTTGTAATAGAACTGTTTGAGTGACTGCTGGGAACATAAACTGCAGTTCAGCCCTCTTGGGCATAGATGACATGGAGCCTTTGCTTCCATGTCATCCCTGACTGTGTGGCATGGGGAAAGTCAGCAGCTTTCCTTTTTTTATTGTTACCTAGATAAAATTGTAGCTTGGTATTTTCAAAGCAGTTGCAGTTTTTAAGGGCCTGTTTTCTGTTACTTTTCAATGGGAATTGGATGATTCCCTGAGGCCTCTTTCAGACTGTTAATTTCTAAATGTCTTACTAAGCCAAGGTTGAGAAGATTTGGGAATATATTTAATTTGTTTTCCTCTTTTTATTACGTTTTCATGTCCCTCTGTCAAGTGAAGGGATAGTAGTGTTATTACAGTTGCAGTTTTTGATCATAGAATGAGTCAGCAAAAGCTTTTGAATCATAATATGGTGGTAAGTGTGTCAAAAGACAGTCTGCATGTTTAGATCTTTGCTTTGCCTGGAATAATTTTACCAGACCCTTCCTAGGCTAACTTGTCAGATATTAATTGGTTTATGTTTAAAGTATGGATCTGCAGTGCAAAGTGACAGGGCAAAACAGTGTCTTAGGTGTTCTACTTCATGTGTATTCAGATTCAGACTTTTGCTTTGTTAAGTGACAATATGTTTACATTAACTAGCTCAGACACAAGTATCCATTTGTTCACCACTGGGCATCAACACTGTACTGTCCATGCATACCTTACTAAAACCTTCAGAGACAATCAAGATAAGCAGGTATAACAGAAGTCTTGACTTGTTTTGTAGAAGCTTTCTTGTGTTAACATGGAGCAAAAAAAGCCAAGTTTCGCTAGCAGAGTATTGGGCTGAATTTTTTAAAGTTGCCTGAAGATGAAGGTATTTGACATGTAAACAAGAAGGGCTGGTGTGCTGCTAACAAACCTGTGTGTGTTCCAGTGTGAAAAATTACATTGTTGCTGTCCTTTAAAAAGCTTGGTAGAAATTTTTTAGCTGGAGGTGAAATGGTAATGTGGGCAAGGGGCTTCAACAAGACTAGCTTTAGATTTTCTCTAATTCATGCCAAAAGAATCTACAAGTTGCCATGCTTTGAGGAGGCTGTGACCCTTGAATTAATTCACTCTGGTGAGACTCCCTTTTCTCCATAGGGAAACCAGTCCTCTGTTTAGTTGTCAGTCTTGTGTTTCAATTCCCATTGTGTTTCTCTCCACTGATTTGTTTAAAAATCTCTAAAATTATCATAATTTTATGTTATTTTTCTTCCAGGTACTAGAGGAGTACAATGAACTAATTTCTGTGAATATGCTAGGCATTAGGCATGGTGAAACATTATTTTTACAAATTCAAGTCCTTTTCTATGCTCGGCTATAAGTGAACATCTTTGTAATATCCCAGTGCCTCGTATTACAATGAATTAAGACTTGCTTTTTAGAACAATAAAGCAAGTCAGTTCAAACCATTTCTTGGAGCGTTACATGATGTTAAAAAGGAAGAGCCAGTGCAATCGGAGAATTAGACACAGAGATGCTTATTATTTCTAGCCAGTGACACTTTGAACTCCTTCTGTTTGGTTTTCCAAGGTGACAAAATATTTTAACTGTACTTTACTGATAGTGTTATTTAGTTTGGTTGTTCAAACTGAAGATTTAAACAATATGAAAGTTATTTTTTCTTACAAGTGGCTGTGTATGTATTAATTCCCATGATCAGAATCTCATTTCCTTTTTTGCTTTGCTGCTGATTATGTACCTCCTCAAATTAAACACACACTAGATCAATGTTTACAGTTCTGTTTAAGGAAAAATGACAGTTGCCTTCACTGTGAATGCTGTCTTTTGTTATCATAGTGCTGTAGCATAGAATCCTAGAATAGTTAGGGTTGGAAAGGACCTTAAGATCATCTAGTTCCAGCCCCCTGCCATGGGCAGGGACACCTCACACTAAACCGTGCCGCCCAAGGCCTCGTCCAGCTTGGCCTTCAACACCGCCAAGGATGGAGCATTCACAACCTCCCTGGGCAACCCATTCCAGTGCCTCACCACCCTCTCAGTAAAGAATTTCTTCTTTATATCCAATCTAAACTTCCCCTGTTTAAGTTTGAACCCATTACCCCTGTCCTGTCACTACAGTCCCTGATGAATAGTCCCTCCCCAGCATCCTTGTAGGCCCCCTTCAGATACTGGAAGGCTGCTATGAGGTCTCCACACAGCCTTCTCTTCTCCAGGCTGAACATCCCCAGCTTCCTCAGCCTGTCTTCATACGGGAGGTGCTCCAGTCCCCTGATCATCCTCATGGCCCTCCTCTGGACTTGTTCCAACAGTTCCATGTCCTTTTTATGTTGAGGACACCAGAACTGCACACAATACTCCAAGTGAGGTCTCACAAGAGCAGAGTAGAGGGGCAGCATCACCTCCTTCGACCTGCTGGTCACGCAGGTCTTGAACAGACTTGATTTCCCAAAGTGTCCATATTAACAGAATCAACTGCTAATGTTATAAACAAAACATAATGTTCCTCACAAGAGATAAAAAGAAAGCAGGTTCGTGTTTCTGAAACCATATAAAGATAAAATTTAAAAAAGTCACTCCTGATTTGCTGAAATAAATTTACATTATGCAACACTATATGCCAGGGGGGAGAAGAGGGAATGGAGATATGAATATACACTAAAATGCAAATTTTTGTCCCAAAAAGGGGTAAAACAAATTACATTTACAGCATCATGAAGGTTTACAAATGTACATCTGTACAACCAAGGTAAGCATCACTACTAAATTAGCCAGACTTGTAATAAACATCAAAACAAGAGATTTGTTTTCAAACTGTAAACTTACACCTATTAACTACACATATACAATGCATGTATTTATAGGAAGCAAAAAAGCTATCTGAATATTTAATCAATCGTGCTTAAATGTTGAGCTATCAAGTTAACTTTTCAGTGGCCCCTTTTCCTCAATACCTATCTTGGTTTTACATCTACGGTGAGAAAGCAAAGTAAATGCTCAACACTTTCAAATCCTTATAATTAATTCTATATGCAAAATAAAAAAAATACAAATCCCTACTCTTTCTGCATTGTAAATCTGACTGTAAAGTTAATACAAGCTTCACTCCTCTTCCAACAGTGTACTTTGCTGAATGGAAGTACCACCATCATTTTAATCCCTCAACTTTGTACAACAATTAAATATATAAGTATATACAGCACTTTCATTTTTAATACATCTCTAGAGGAAACCTTAGGGCACCATTTAAAAAACACCTGTATCCACAGCAAGTGGTTAAATCTAGTCTTAAAGTTTCCACTGTTTTGTTCATGCCTATTTTAATTTGCTGTGCCCTGTTTATTATTTGGATGGTATGTTGTGAACCACCAAAATACAACTTAACTTTTTGACATGTTAAATAATGTTTATGCAGCTGATCAATTTTAATCTGGTATAAAAGACTTCACACAAAGGGGAAAAAATAAGGATTAATTCTATATACAACTCTATAAACCTGTTGTGCTATGATGCTGGGTAGACCTACCAGATTGCAAGCCAGTGTATTAAAAGAATACTGTACTTTTTCACTTTAAAAACTATTTCAGTGACTTTACAAGGTAAAAATTTACAAAATATGTGACAGCTGTTTTGATACAATTACATCATATACAGCATCTTATTGCCCATTTTTTTTCCCATCAGTAAGAGTGGCGGGGAGTCCTATAAACACTACCCAGACAATGTCTGTGGGAGTAAAAATGCAGTTGCTAGTCATTTCTTTTGTCCTTTCACTGTCTGAATTTAAAGAAGCTTCTGGACTTTCCCCTTTACTGTGGGGAAATGAGCTTGCAGTGCATTTACCATTAACAGTGAGAGACTGAAAATATTGGATAGGTATTTGCCCCAAAGGGTGGTAAAAAGCCTTCTCTTCCACTCTCCTAGACTTTATTTCACCGTGTGAACAGTAGTGACTTGTGCCAAACTCCAGCCTAAGGCTAATCATGTTCCAGTATTGGCAGAGGTCAGGTGATGCTGGAGAATAACTTGCTTATCTTTTGAGTTTTAAATAAAAAAAACCCAAACCCCACATGTATTGAAAATGTTTTGGGGATTCTGTTTTACAAATATATAGATGATTTTCTTTCCTCTGCCTCAGCAGAAAAATGTGTGTGAACCTAATCTTATTGATGGTATCTTTGCCTATTGGCACTCGTTAGCAGATTAATTTGCAAAATATATTGCATGGTAACCTAGGTTTTATGTGGTAGTCTTTGAATGAAGTGTCAGAGGGCTTTGTCCTGCTTATTGCTTGTCATTTCAGAAGTTCTAAGGTTGTGCTGAACGCAGGTGAAGCTGATGGACAGACCTGACTTTTTTTTTCTCTTTTGGTTTGCATCTCAGGCTTTTTATGTAAATACGCTTTGGACAAAATTGGCTTGGTATTATAGACAGCTTTATTATTGTGGCTGGAGAGAGATGTATCGCACATTTGAATCATGCACATATGTTGCTGTAGAGGTTGTTTTGGGGGTTCTGCTACACTGTTGCATGCTAATGACTGTTGCATTTGTGTCTTACTATAGTGTTGCTTTTGCAGATCATCTAAATAGCACTACATGCAAATAGGGAAAAAGTATAGCCTTCAATCCTTATATACTACTAACATTAGATAGTGTTTGACCTTATGGATAGTTAGCAGCTTCGAGGAATGCGTGACAGGCCTTGGCTTATTCAGCTTGAAGAGAAGGCTGAGGGTAACCTCATGGCAGCCTACAACTTCTTCAGGGGGTGCAGTGGAGAGGGAGGTGCTCATCCCCTCTCTCTGGTGACCAGCAATAGGACACAAGGTAATGGAATGAAGCTGCATCAGAGGAAGTTCAGGCTGATCTTTAGGAAAAGGTCTTCACTGAGAGGGTGGTTGGTCATTGAAGCAGGCTCCCCAAGCACCAAAATTTGGTGCTCACAGCACCAAATTGGTCAGAGTTCAAGGAGTATCTGGATGATGCTCTGAGTCATACATTTTAGTTTTAGGTAATCCTGCAAGGATGGGCAGTTGGGTCCCTTCCAACTGGAGATATTCTATGAATATTGTTTACAGCATCAGCTGTAATATGATGAGAATTAAGCTGTGGATCTCACTGTCACAGTATATTGTGGAAAATAGGATAATAAATGAGTCTGGGTAATGACATTACTCTTGGGTTTGGGACAGTATAATAGTCCTTTATTCTTACGCATTATCTTTGTACCAAATTGTGATTATTTCTGCTGGTTTTATGTTACTTTGGAACACTTTTTAAGAATAATTAACTAGAAGAATGCAGAACACGAAGCAACTGCCAGAACAGTTGCTCTGCAGACTAGGATCTAGAGTTCATAACTGTTAAGTAAGTCAGCATTATTACATGACTGTTTTCCTACATGGATTTCTCACTTTTTCTTTTAATTAGGAATATAGCTTGCAGCACGTGGGGTTTATCCTGTTGTTCCACTAAGTAGTAGTATGAACTAGTTTGGAATATTTTGGCCAGTTTTGAGCCCCACACTTAGAAAACAAGGTAATTGGATTTGAAAATTTAAGGAGTGGTGGAAGTAACTGGATTAGAAAACTTTCCTTAATTAGGCTAATCAAGGAAAGATTAGCCTTACTGCAACCCTGTATTCTAAGGAGAACAACAGTCTGTTTGTGTTGTCTGTTGTGGGCAGGACAATGAAGAAATAAGATAGTGAAACACTGGAATAGGTTTCTTGGAAGCAAGTCACTGGGGACCTCAGGAAACAGACTAGATAATCATGTCAGGAATAATTCAGATAAGTAACCCGCTTCGCGAAGGAATGGACTGAATGATTTTCTGGAGTACTTGCATGTCTAAATATTGTCAATATAAAGGCTGACTTCAAAGTTGTTTTGCCAAGAACTGTAATTCTGAGTAGACCTTTAACTAACCTAGGGCAGCCTCCTACCCAAACACAGGCTTTTAACCTCTTTTCTCTCAGACTCCCTCTCTTAAAAAAATGTTCTTTTTCTTTTCCTGTACCATCAGACCTTTCAGTTAGAGAGTCATCTTCAAAGCATAATACAGTAGGATTTTACTTTATTTAGTCCTGCCTTTTGAAAATGTAATTAAGTAATTGAAAAATTAAAATTTTCCTATTTGGAATGAATTCCATAGATACATTTGTTTGTTTGTTTGTTTGGTTTTTTTAGTATGGTCAACTGCAACTGCATTTCATGTAGCTATGTGATATGTTGAATGAGAAAGCAGGGCCACCCAAGAGATGATTTTTGTCTGTGTCGAAAGGAATGCTGGTTTTGACACATGGAATGCAGTAGAAGATATGTCTAAAAGGCAGATAATTTGCTGTTCAGTTCTAGTAAAACTATAGACAGATTTATTGTACTTGTGACATTATATCCTCAGTCTTTCAGCAGTGGATGGCTTGTAATGTATATGGGTATATACATGTTAGTGTATACTTACTAGTGTGTTATATACATACTTCGTGGTGTGTATATATAAGTTGCACTTACAGTAATCTAGATGTGAAACTTCTGATTATATTAAATATTTTCCTTCTTCCTGTGGACAAAAAAAAGGTTGACAAAAGTGTTTGTGTAAAACAATGTACAGTGTAAGTGGAGTAATACATTAAATATGAACAA
Source organism: Psittacula echo (assembly GCF_963264785.1). NCBI lineage: Eukaryota > Metazoa > Chordata > Aves > Psittaciformes > Psittacidae > Psittacula > Psittacula echo. The sequence goes on along the minus strand of NC_137742.1, from coordinate 43,985,958 downwards.
AATAGCTTGTTCTTAAATAAGTAAAACAAATACAGTTCAGTATTCAATTACATGAATGTATAATATTAAATTTGTTTAGTTCAAGGAAGAAATCTCTAAGCGTTTCAAGTCCCACATTGATCAGCTTGTGTTGATATTCGCTGGAAAAATTTTGAAAGATCAAGATACTTTGACTCAGCATGGAATTCACGATGGACTCACTGTACACCTGGTTATCAAAACACAAAACAGGTAACCTTACTGATGAGTAATCTTCTATTTACCTCTGAGAAGTAAAAATACAATGAATTCTTAACTGTCTCCTGTTGGGCAAACCTAACTTCAATCAGCTCCTTAGTCACAGTTGATGCAGAGTAACAGTTTGAAAAGTACAATGCTCTTTTTCTTTGGTTTGTCTTGTATTTTAATTGGATTCATGGTTTTAAATACAAGTCTCATGCTTTTTGTTATTTAACTTTTTTTATTAGTGCTGGATGCTGGCTGTTCTGACTCCATAGTTCTTGGATATCAGCTCTATATAATATGTAGCTCTGTTGTTGTGCAGCTTTTCATGTGTGAAAACTTGCAGTGAATCTTGACTGTTTTGGTAAAACAAGGAAAGGAAATTTTTGAGAGAACTGCTTTGGTGGAGCTAATTTTATCTGGTTGAACATAAAGACTTGGATTTTAAGGTGTTTTATTTTTGTTTGTTTGTTTTGAGGGTTTTTTTTGTGGGCTTTTTTGTGTTTTTGTGGGGTTTGGGGTTTTTTTGTTTGTTTGGTTTGGTTTTTTTTGCTAATCAAATTTAAACTGATGATGAAGTTGTGGCAGTTGAGCAATGTCATTTGTGCCTTACTTCTGTGAAGTGCCCAGAAGGAAAAGGCTAAACTAAAAACTTCCTTTCAGCAGGTAGGGTAATATATCCCTCAACTGAATGTATCTTGACTAGTCAATAACAGTTTCCTAGACCAAAAGTGTTCTTGCTCCTGTTCTAATTAAGTCTTTCATGTTTCTGGTGAGGATCTCATCCAGTGGCAAAGTGTCAGATGCTGAAGGAAAGATCATGGAATGTGGGAGAAAAAAGAAATATGTTTTCCCTTCTAGGCCTTACCAAATCACAAAGGCCTATTAGTAACATTAGTATTAAATTTAAGTACCTGTTGAAATTAGTAGCATTAGCACTAAATATAAACGTCTGTTGAAACTGATGTCTTTAATTCCATGCTCATGTCCTGGCAGGACTATATTTTCTGTCCTGGAGTCCCACTTTCTTTGAGTATTTTTAGAAGAACGTGTTACCATTATCTTCAATATCTTTTAATCATGTTTCTGACAAGGTAGTACAGACAGAAAACTACAGACCCTTTGCGTATGTCTATCCTGTCTTCAAATGAGGCAGTAATGTTTTCACCTACTAGCCTTCACAGAATGGTTTGGGTTGGAAGGGACTACCCCCGAGATAGTCTATTTCCAACCCCTGCCACAAGGCAGGGACACAATATCCTACCAGTATGCTTAGTCCCTGTTCATAAAGTGCCTAAAGTCTTCCAGATCTTCTTGTTTATGCTGGAAGCCTCCATATTTTCCCTGAGATGCCACAAAATATCAACAATTTTGGGCACAGTAAAACTGACAGTGGATGCTGCCTAAAATGCATTTATGCAACCAACAAATTAAGAAAGAACTGCAGGACTGAATTAGTATTTAGCCAGAAAAGCAAAGGTGAACAGTGAGATATGCCTGGGTCTCCCATGTGGGCTGCCCCATCACCACAAGCCATGTCAAGGGGTGCCAAGCTTTGTTCATATAAAAAAAAATACACTTCTAAGACTTGCTAGGGAGAGTTGTCAATGAAAATCACCACCTTTTGAGAAAGTATGACATTGCCCTGAACTTTGTTCTTTAACATTATTCTCAATGTTAACATTATTCTTAATGTTAACATTAATAATTATTAATAACGTTTAATTATTAATAATATATTATAATATAATAATATAATATTATATTATTTTATAACTTATTTTATATAATTATAACATTATATTATAATATATTATAATATAATGTTAATTATTAATAATGTTAACATTATTCTTAATAAAATATCCAAATTTTATGCTTGAATCACAAGGCAAGACATTAGGTGTGGCTGGGCAAGTGCTGTTTTTTGGCTGTGAATATTGAGGTTGATTGCTCCTAACTATTTTACACTTAGCCATTTACTTTTCTGTTGACTGTTGCTGCTACTGCATATGTGAATAAACAAGTTATTTTCCAAACCTAGATTTGAAGATGGTCTTGTCCCTTCTAAACAATATTAAATGTGTAACTTTCAAATACGAATCGTCATATATCCCAACCAATCCTTGTTTAAAAAATTATAACTCTATTACTGCTGCATTTTCCAGAGTGATACAGGCTTCAACTGTAATCTTGTAACCTGGTCTGTACTTTGTCAGAGTAGTGGTGAATGATTAGCAATGGATAGTGAATACTTCTGAATACAAAGTTCCAAGACCACACCTATATTCTGTTCAGAAGTAACAGGAGGAAACAAAATAGCAAAGTACATATAAAATATGATATGCACTTCACAGGAATTTCACTCAAAAACCTGAGGCTGTTAGACTTGACACTCAAACTATTATTTTGAGAGTAGATACCCCCAATTTCCATAGCAGCACTACAAACTTTTCGGGCTTGTTTACTTTTTCCGCCCTACTTTAAGGACCTTTCTTGTCTGTTACATGAAGAGCTACAATTGCCTCAGAATAGTTTCTCAGTTGAAAAACCAAATAGGGTATTATGCTTATTTTACTTTATGGAGGAAAGGTGTGTTTTCTAAACTAAAGGAAACTAAATAGCTCTAGCAGAAGATTGACAGTCAGTATGCAGTCTGTAATCCTTCTCACTGAAATTACAGCTGCTTGTCTAATGGTAGTCATCGTGTATTTGAAGTTCACAGTGGCTGTTAATATTAGAGTATTAATGCTTGTTGTTCTCAGGAGTCCAGAGTTGCTCCTGATGTTTTATGTCATGGCAGCTTATGTCAAAGCCAAGTATGCAGGTATTCCCTTTCCTTGATTGTTAGCATCTGTCTGGAAGGTTTCCTCTAGAATGGGATTTGACGCAATGGAATCTGTGTATGTTTTGATAGACCTGAAAGTAAACAAGAAAGGAATACAAATAAAAGTATGCAAAATTGAATTCATAGGAATCGCTATAGACTAAAGTTTTACAAGAACTGTCAAATCTTGTGACTTATTCATTTCTCCTGCTTCACACCCAGAACATCAGTAACAATTTGAATTGGGTAATTTGGTACCAGTGACATCCTATACTTCATGACTTGCATGCCTGTTTACAAGAATGCTGTTCAAATCAGCAGGGTATACTAGCACATGGGCTACTTCTAGGCTAGTATTGATGATTTGGTAAATGAACTTGTGAAATGTGCGAAGTATTTAATTGTTTTTTTTTTTGTTTCTGTCTATGGTTTTGTTTAGCCTGGAGTCAGAGACCATGTTTTTTGGGTTGGTGGTTGTTTTGTTTCCTCTTTTCTCCCCTGGTTTTTGCTTTAGTGAAACTAGCAGAGGACCTTACAGCAGCAGAAAGGTACTCTGAGGTATAAAATGTAGTGTGCTGTCAAATCCTCAGGTCTGTGTGAGGTCTGAATTCATATTTCTACATCTTTTTTTATGCTGTAGTTCTGCGAATCCAGGCATTTGAGGTTGATTGTTGAACCAGATCGGAGAATTTATTTGGGTTTCAGACCAGCCTTTTCTCTTGCGTAAAACTAACCTGGCCTCTCTTCAAAAGCTCAGTCCCTCAAACTCTTTCACTATGTGGCAGCACCCGTGTTTATGCCTATGCAGTAGAAAGGTTTGGGAGTATGTGACTTGGGCTGACTTTAGTGCCTGTACTGAATTATGCTGGCTTTAACTTCCTGTAGCTACATTTTTACCTTGTTGTTGAAGTCTGCAAGATTATTGAGATTGCGGTATTTGTCTTCTAATGAAATGTTAACTGAATTTCATGTTCAGTAAGGCGTCTCGTTAAAGATGTGGCATAAAATACCCCAACATTACATCTTTTCAGGCTTTATTTCTTTAAGGTTCAGCCATGTTATCAATAGTATTTGAATATAGCAGATTAAGGCAAAGATCTTTAAAGCAAGGTAAGGACAGAGGAAACTCCACTTGGTGGGCATCCCAGGGAAAAGTTGAGAAGGTGATAACGGCTTCAGTGGTGCCCATCCATTTTCTTAATGTTTCAAACTGCTGTTCTGAAAAATTGCTGACATATGTCTGAGAAAGATTTGTTACAGGAAGCCATCTAGAGATAAGTATGCTTTAGTGTGATTTTTTTTTTTTTTGAGAAGAATCAAAATGTAAATTAAGATTCTCAAGTATGATACTATTCCTGTATTTAGTTGTATTATTTAAATTAACTTGTTAAACTTGCAACTTTTGAACTTGCATTTTTAGATCACAAGACCGCCCAGCTCAACAAGCAAACTCTGCTGGGAGTGCTGCTACCACATCAACATCAAGTAGTAGTACCTCAACACCAACTTCAACAAATAGTAACCCTTTTGGCTTGGGTAAGAATATTTGTTAGGTAGCATGGTGGGTATCTCCTCTTGGATTCAGGTAATTGTCTCTGAAGTTTTATTCTAATGTAGACAAACTTAAAAAAAAACCAAACACAACACCTAAAAAACCGATTATAGATATTCCTAGTATTGATTGTGCAAGGTTTCTGATCAGTAAGTTATCAGAGGAAAGTTGTTCCTGTAATTTTCTATAGGATCATAGAATGATTTCGTTTGGAAGGGACCTTCAAAGGTCATCTAATCCAGCTCCCCTGCAGTGAGCAGGGACATCTTCAACTAGATCAGATTGCTTAGAGCGCAGTCCAGCCTGACCATGAATGTTTCCGGGGATGGGGGGTCTATCATCCCTCTGGGCAACCTGTTCAGTGTTTCACCGCAAACTTTAGACTTGTGCTGTTTCATCTTCAGCAGTAAGGTGCCACTGATGTTATGTTCTGGCACTATGGGTAAGGAAATTCCTTCCAGTGTCCTCGTGCTCCTTAAAAGGGCATCCAAGTTGCTGTGAGGAGAGTATTGACGAAACTGGACCTGTAACATGAAGTCAAGATATGGTACAGAAGTAACATAATTGATGCTAATCTTACAATTCAGTATTTCTTAGGTTCCAAGTCTGACAACATGATCAGTCTTCTCTTTTATCAATAAAGAGACTACAGTCTTATTGACTTAAATACTATCTATTTTCATAATAACAGTTGGGGGTTTGGTTCATTCTTTTTCATCTTACGTGCTTTCACTGGGTGAGGAAGAGATAATTGGAAAGGCTGACTATAGTAAGCAGTTGCTTTCTTAGGTGTAGACAGTTCTTCACACTGACTAGTACCTTCTGAAATGTTTTGTTTGGATTTGGCAAAGGAGGGGAATTCAAAGCATAATTAGTTCTGTGGGCATTAATAAGAAAAGGCACTGTACTTGTAATTAAATGAGGGAATGAGTCATACTGGGAGATCTCTCTTGGTTATAATCTAACCAAAAGGTGACAGATAAATTATTATTATACATGCATTGTAAAGTGTTACTGGGGAGAGGTAGAAGGTGGAGGGGAATGATGACAGGATGACAACACCTAAGGTCCCCAGACTTGAACATCCCTAGCATTTTAGCTGTGGCAAATGAGAAGATGTTAGAATTGTAACAAGTTATATTTCAGATGCTGTTTGGATTTTTTTTAACGTATATTGTTATCTAAAGAAGCAAGGTCTTAGTGGATAACACCTTAACAGCCCTGCAGAGATGGACTATTTATTCATTCTCATTTTTAAGCGTGTGGGACATGTTCAAGTATTGTGTATTTAGGAAGAACCTGGATGTAATTCAAAATATACTAGAAGCTGAAAGTTCAATTGTATTTTTTTTCATCCTCTTAAAGGTGGCCTTGGAGGCTTGGCAGGTCTGAGTAGCCTGGGTTTAAACACATCAAACTTTTCAGAGTTGCAAAGTCAGATGCAACGGCAGCTTATGTCCAACCCAGAAATGATGGTTCAAATAATGGAAAATCCATTTGTTCAGAACATGCTTTCAAATCCTGACCTGATGAGGCAGTTAATTATGGCTAACCCTCAAATGCAGCAACTGATACAGAGAAATCCAGAAATCAGTCACATGCTGAATAATCCAGATATAATGAGACAGGTATGTAGAAGGATCTCTGTAAGTTCATGACCTTTGATTTTACAGTAACTGTGAACAACAGAGCAGGAATTGGACATGTTTATTTGAGTGCTTAAACATTCTTTAAGTATTTAGTCTTGTTAAAAAAATCCATAAAAGGTTGCTGTAGGCAACTGATGTTTGTATTTCTAGTTGCTAATGTCTGAAATAGAGTGATAATTCAGAAAATCTGCAGTATTGTCTTGAAAGTCTGTTTAATCCTGTCTTCTAAGGTTAGAATTGGATGTCCCTATGTGCATTTGAAACCTCCTGTTTTCTAGCCAAAAATGAGCTTACCCCAAGTAGAAATTCTCCTAAATACTTCGTGTTTTCATGTTATCTAACTGTGGGTACTTGAGTGCTTTTAAGATTAGAAGGTATGTATATATGACAGATTACAAGATATGCTGCATAGGGGAAGGTAGCAGAAAACAGATGCTTTTGAAAATGTAGGTATTTATTTTATTAAAGTTCGTATTACAGGCTGTCTGCTGTAATGATGTTAGAAATGGTAAGAGTATGTTGTGTTAAAAAGATAAGGTGAGGAAAGAAAATTTCAGTCAAGGTTTTTCTTCTGTTTAACCAAGTGCTTCCTGATCCAGTCAGCATAGTGACAGTTGTAGTAGTATGCTGGCTAAATATCAAATTCAGTTGGCTCCCACTAAGCTGACATCTTAATTTGGCTTTAATCATAATTTCAGACTGGGTTAGACAGTTGTAACTGAGATATTACCAAATGCTGACATTTTCACTTTAAAATGGATTTCTTATTAATACAGAATAAATGTTATACTTCCCTAGACACTAGAACTTGCTAGAAACCCTGCAATGATGCAGGAAATGATGCGAAACCAAGACCGAGCCTTGAGCAACCTTGAAAGTATACCAGGTGGATACAATGCCTTGAGACGTATGTACACAGATATTCAAGAGCCAATGTTGAATGCAGCACAGGAACAGGTGAGAAAAGATTACACTGAAATTTACTGAAAGTAAATATTTATTAAAAAGAAAAGCATGGAAGTAATGTAAATTTTCAAATGTGTACTTGACAAAACATTTATTGAAGCTTGAAGTCACTATGTGGCTTCTTAGTCTTTAGAGGAAAGATCTAAAAAAGTTCTGTCCTCTTCTAAGCTCAAATAAATACACATACTGCTTTGTGTGTTTGAGGAGCTCTTTTAAGGTTAGTGAATTCCCATATTACTTAAATTTTAATACCTTCAAATTTTTGCCTTAAAATTATGAGGTTCAGGAATAAATATTATTCAATTTTTTCAAGGTGCTAGTATCTCTCAGTGTTGGTGTCTTTTTCAAAATATTTACATTAATTACTGTAGAATTGTGAGTATAACTGGTCAAGAGCTATCAACATTGATCTTCATGTGCAATTTTGAAAAGGTAACTTGCTGTCTGTACCAGGTATAAAAATGGTTGGCTTTAGTAGATGATACATGTTCGCTTTCCTTCCTCTGTAGTTTGGAGGTAACCCATTTGCTTCTTTAGTAAGCAATGCACCAGCAGGAGGTGACAGTCAGCCATCTCGCACAGAAAATAGAGATCCTCTACCAAATCCTTGGGCTCCTCAGTCCAGCTCTCAGACTTCTACAAGCACCAGCACCACTGGTGAGAGTGGTGGCAGTAACAGTGCTGGAAATAGCACCTCTGGCAGTACGGGACGGAGCTCAACTGCACCAAATCTGGGACTAGGAGGTGTGTTTATTATTGCAGTTGTATGTATTTGCACATGCTTGGGAGTTTGCTAAAATGATTCTCTCATTAGAAAGAAGTTTTGAGTTTTTATTGCTTATATTTATTATATGTAGTTTTATATTTATTATATATAGTTTATATTTATTATATGTAGTTTTTATTGCTATTTACTTTTGTAAAACATTTGACTAGTATCAAAGTCCTCTGTAGAAAAACAAACATGAAAGTTAAACTAAATTATGTTTTGCCTTAAAATAACAAAGGTATGGAATCTGTAAGTGAATGCTAGTATTTTTCTTGTTCGGAGGCAAATGTAAAAACAGCTAATAATGTGGATACTTATTATGACTGCTTGTTGGATACAGCCTCTGTCTTAACTGCTGGAGCAGATGTGTCTGTGTAAGCAGAACCACACTGAGGTGCATTTCAGGGACTAAAACTCTTAGAAACCAAAACTCTTAGGAGCAAAGCCTGATTTGTCTGATAGGGTGTTTACTGAAGTGGTCTTTGAAAATTAATTTTTTTTTTCTTTTTAAGCTGTTATGTTCAACACACCAGGAATGCAGAGCTTGTTACAGCAGATAACTGAAAACCCACAACTTATGCAGAATATGTTGTCTGCACCCTATATGAGAAGCATGATGCAGTCATTAAGCCAGAATCCTGATCTTGCAGTGCAGGTAAATGCATTTGGTGTAGTAATATATTGTGTGTATTGGAAAAAAACTAAAAAAAGAAAGGGAGGGGGTGAGGGTGGAGGGGAGTTGACTCTATGATACAGTAAATACTCACTTATGCTAACATCTCAACAGTTTTCTGTAGTGAATAACCCAGTTTTTAATATTGATTCCTAACTCACTGAAGTTATTATCTATGTAAATTTAACAGTTGTTGCAGTGAACTTGTCAGCTTGTAGTTGGACATCGTGCCAGGCATGCTTCTAAAATAGCTTGTAAGTTTGTGTATGTTTTGTACAGCCCTAACCTTATGACCCAGCACAAGAACCATTTTGACAAAAAAAATGCTTTGGTTGTAGATTAAGGCAGATCTACCGGTAAATATACACCCTTACTAGCTGGGGAGAAGTGAAGTGAGCGTAGTTGGTGTCACATCTAGGTGTCATTCTGGTTTTAACTTCTCTTTTGTGACGTGCTCACTGTAAAGTGTGGATGGTGTTCTATCAATGATACCGTAGATGTGCTTTCAGATTTTTTCAAATTAAAGCTGTAATATCCAAAGTAAAATCGTGAACTGAGATTAAAAAAGTTAGCTTTTCTGTATTACCAATTCGGAAAATATCTTGACTTCAGGTGATATTTACAGGGATATTATTACTTAAATTTGTAGAGGAGGCTGAGCAGAAAAGTATTTTCGTGTAATACGAATGAGGTTGTCTTGGCAAGTATCTGGCAATTCATTCACTTAAAACCCAACCAGCCAAAACAACAACAAAACAAACAAGTGACCCCACAAAAAATCAACTAACCAAACAAAAAACACAACAAAAAAAACACTGTAGTGTGTTCAGGGTAGTGGTTTGTAACAAGTTTTGGGCAAAGGAGTACTGATTGTTCTGTGAGGTTATTTTTGTAGAATATTATCATGTAAGTAGTTGTCTTAAAGACCCTGCAATGGTTTTTACTGTTTGATCTTTGAAGTTAAACATTTTATTTTAAGAAAACTCATGTTTTGTTTTGTCCATAGATAATGTTGAATAATCCTTTGTTTGCTGGAAATCCTCACCTTCAGGAACAAATGAGACAACAACTTCCAACTTTCCTTCAGCAAGTAAGATGAGATACTAGCTGTTAATAAATACCCGCAAGTTAATAAGCAATATTTTCAATAAATTGGTGTCTGTGTTTGATTTGGCTAAAAGTTAGATTCTGTAATATATTCTCATTAGCTTTAAACATGAAGTTAGGTTGTCTCTTGATAATGAATTCTTTCTTACTGTTTCTATGCCTTTCAAAACTCGTACCTGATTTCTAGTGGATATTTTTGTTTGTTGCTAGCACAACCACTTAAGTTTGCTTTTGCTTCTTTGCTTAGAAGTAGTTGTTCTTACTGCACACCAGCCAGAGAACATGACTTGTTTTGCAAATTAAAAAGATTAGTACTTTTACCATTATTAGAATAAAGCTTTTCTGTGCTTCTCTTGTACCTCTTCAAACCTGCCATAAGTATTTGCTAAAGAGATCTTGCAGCATACCTTGGACGACCCAAGTGATTAGCTAATTCAAAAGTAGGTTCTGAAGTTTTTTGCCTGTGAAGACTGCCCTACAACTGTCTTCCCTTCTTAACAGCACTGTGCTTGCAACCCAGGTATCTGCCACAGTGTGTAGTACTTAATCCAGTGCATGAGTTTCATCATTAGGCAGTTCTTGCAAATAGGAGTTAAGGTGTGTTGCCAAGATCTGATTGCACACCAGCACTTCTGTGAGTAAAACTACTAATGCATACATGAATTACAGTAGCAAGTTCAGAAGCTCAGTGTTCAGAATGAAGTGTTTAAATTATTTCAACCACATGAATGGCTGTAGTGTTTTGTAATGCCAGTGCTTTGTGATGATTCAGTAGTATCTGAGAAGCTAGAACCACATGTATGTTTTGAAAGCTGTGAATAAATGGTAATTAATGAAGACACGGTAGGAACCATGTTTGTTTCCTGTGGGTATCTTCTGTCAATATTACCTTGGGGTTTATCTGCACAGCCAGTTCTCTGCTGTATTCACTATGTTAGATCAGATGATTAGCGGTATTAGCAGGTGAAGTAATGTCTGGGTATTCTCAGAATGTTAACAATATTGCAGCTCATACTTCCTTGCTTTATCTACTGACATTTATATTATGGGGTTGGGTGACAGAAACCATGGGATGTTCCTCTCCATAATGGAAGGCATCTTTTTCAATAAAAGGCAATTGCCCACCAGAACTAGGAAAGAATTGCTCCTACCCAGCAGCTGAAATTAATAGTATTAATAGAGAAAAGACTCAGGACACTTAAGTGCTCTGAGAATTGTTGGGCCACTATTTCTGTAAACCAGCTCCAAATATTAGACAGCAAGTTGTGATTTAAATATTTTCTTAAAATAGTTGCAGCACCTTTCTTTGAAGAACCTAATATGTTTTCCTCTTCAAAATTTGAGTAAATTTGGCAGCTATGTATTTAGTTATTATCTGACTTCAAGCTATCAGGAAGATAAATATTAACAACTTCGAACATCTGAATATTAATGTTCCTCTCTTTTTCTTAGATGCAGAATCCTGACACATTATCAGCTATGTCAAACCCAAGAGCAATGCAGGCTTTGCTACAGATTCAGCAGGGCTTGCAGACACTTGCAACAGAAGCACCAGGGCTTATACCAGGGTAAGAATCGGTCTTCTGAATTTAGAACTCTGTTTTTATTAAAGATAACTTCTCCTGCCTTTTTTAGTTTAGTTAAACTTGCTTTAGAATCTGTCCAGTTCTTACTTGTCATGCACTTCTAAACAGTGATGACTCTGGTCCTTGTCTCAGTACTTTAAATTGCTGTCCCCTTTTTTGCAGGATTTTTACTCAGTGATTAAATGAAAAGAGACAAGCTAGTACTTGCATTTATAATTCAAGTGGTATTTCTTTTTTTTTTTGTCATTCATGCAGATTTAATCCTAGTTTAAGTGGATTGGGAAGCACTGGACCGCCTACAGGATCCACTGTACCTAGTTCTGTTTCCAGTGAAAACACAAGTCCAGCATCAGGAACTGCTGAACCAAGTCACCAGCAATTTGTCCAGCAAATGTTGCAGGCACTTGCTGGTGCAAATGCTCAGGTAAAGTATGTCAGTAATCTAGGTGGATTTTTTTTTTTCTCATGTTATTATTGCAAACTACTAGAAAGGAGGCTGGTAGTTGAGAGGAGGGGTCCATGGCTACATCTGATCAAAGGAGAGCAGAGGAGGCTGAGAAGTGTTGATGCAGCTGTGCAAGTAAATGCTGGGGAAAAAATGGATAAACATATCCTCTGAAGAGCTGGTTTTTATACACTCATCTTCATACCCTTGAATTTCTGAAATGCTTGGAAAGATGGAGGCAGATTGAGGTGGTGAGGTTCACCAGCAGATGAAGTGTGGGCTCAGGCAGGAGAAAAGCTTGAGCATATTGAACACAATTTCCTCTATGCTTTGTCTTTATTGCTGGCTGTTACTCTCTAGGTGTAACCAAGCCTCTGGCCCACACTTTGGAATAGCCACACTCTGGTTATTTGGAGCCTGAATGTGTTGTATGGCTTCACTGACATCTTACATGTCCAGGCTGCAGTGCATTTTGTTAACATCCCATGTGGGATTAAGGATCTCCAGAGAGCTCCAGAATGCCAGTAGTTATAGGGAGGTGAGCAAGACTGGCTTTAGAGGAGATATGCTGTTAACTCTCAAGAGTGCTGTGTGAAGCAGCATCCTTACGCTGTGGTACCTACCCAGTGCAATGGCAGGCTGCTGTTGGAAGGGGCAGTCCTGCTTTTCTCTTCTCTGTTGCTGCAGGGTGGGTGAGTTCTGCTTGCTGATCTGACAGACCTTTTTTTTTTTTCGTGTTACCAAACCACAAGAAAGTGTTGGTGGGTGTGAGTGTAGGAAACCGTATTCTTATACACTTTCATTTATGCTGTCAAATCTATTGAGTCAAATGTTACTTAGTTCTGCTGAGGTGAAGTGGGGGGGGCAGTTCTTAAATTTCAGGTTACATCTTCACAATGTATTGATTTGGAATTGTATGCATATTTAAAATACTAGTACTATTTTTATGTATAAAACTATTGAATTAGAGCAGAAGGAGAATTAGCGGTAGCTGTGTAAGTTTTGTGTTGGTATCTAAATCAGTGCATTAATTTTTAAAAAGTTGCTTCTCACTATTACTCCAGCATATTATTTTCATACAATGTTCTCATTCAAAAAGGTCTATGAAATAAAGATCAGACTACTGAAATCATGCAGAATTTTGCCATGAGTTTCTGTGAGTAGGATTATCCCATAAAGCACAGCTGTCAGTTTGTCTTAGACTGAAGCTTCCTAACAGTTAGAATTTTGGTAATTTTAGTTAACAAATAATTGGAGCATTAAAAAAGAGATGATTTTTATGTCAACGAAAAGAAGAAGCCTGTGACGTTCGCCATTGCTGACAGTGACATCATCATAATCCTTGCTCTTCCACACTACGAGGTTGAACTTTGTTTCATTTTTAACAGATACCTGTGTTAATATCTTTAAGAAAGCTATTAATGGGACATAAATTTACCCAATTTAATTTTAATCCTTTTTTATCAAACAAGCAGCTTTTCCTGCAATTCAAGAGTATCATGTAAGTGTAGGTACCCTTAAAATTTAAGACTAGTTGAAAAATTACTCAATTGTGAATTTATGTTATAGTATAGTACTGGGATCTTGAAAAAGCTGTAGTCAGAAATTAGTTAAGACAGTGGTGCAGAACCAGCTATGTTTATATCCTGTACATTGCTAAATATGTTATGTTCATATCTTGAAATTTTGTTCATAGCAGTTACAAAATCCAGAAGTTCGATTTCAGCAACAACTGGAGCAGCTGAGTGCAATGGGCTTTCTGAACCGCGAAGCAAACTTACAGGCGCTAATAGCAACAGGAGGAGATATCAATGCAGCCATTGAAAGGCTGCTTGGCTCCCAGCCTTCATAGCAGTGTTTCTTTAACTTGAAAAAATGTAATTTATTTTTGATAACAGCTCTTAAATCTTTAAAATATTTGCTTTATTTCATTCTGACTCTTGGGATTGTCTTGTACTAAAATCAGTCTGATACATTTTAAGATGGAGTGCAGTAGTTTTCTTCAAACAGTGGGAATCAATGCATTTTCACTCTTGCATGCATTACACTTTTATTCTGCATTATTTGTGATTTAAATTTTTTTTAAACAGTATCAGCTTTCATAGTTGGGTAAACAAGTTTTGTCTGACCTACAGCTGTCCAATTTATTTACTACTTAAACATTAGCCTTCAGTAGTGATTTATGTAGAATACAAATTAGAAAAAAAAACCAAAATAATTGAAGCTACAGTTTGTGGGTACCGATACTGCTTATTGTGATCTTGGCATGTATTTTTTTGCTAGCAAAATGCTGAAAGATTTGTACCACTTGAATAATCTACCATCTTTTTTGCTTTAATTTGTATAAACACAATATATACAGCAGAAACAGCTGATTTCTAGAGATTTACGCATTGCCATAGAATGAGATTATAAGTAATGCATAAATCTAGGGGGATATTTCAACACTTCTTTTTGGTGTAGAATCTTCAGGTAACCATCTCAGCAAAAATGCTTAAGCAAGTTCAGTTACAGTATACTAGAATTACTGTTCTGGTTATTTCTTTACATCTAACTGTACAGAAACTTGCATTGTAACGTTGTCTTGATATTCACAAACATTAACTGTGAATTACCTGTATCATTGTGCAAATTAAGGGGGCACTGCCTTGTGCTCTGGAATGCTTCTAAGACATTTTGGCTTGTTCCATTTAGATTTTAACAGATACTGGTTTGTAATTGGAAACGTTACTTTCATTCACAGTCATAAGATACTCTAATCACTTTTAATCACCATGTGAAAAAAAATATGTATATCTTTTGGGAGTTTATTGGTAGTTACTTCTCTTGTGCCCAAATAATAAAGGAGTTAAAATGTTTAAGCATCTTTTGTGTTTGCAGTTGATGATTACCTAGAATTCAAGATGACTGGGCATCCTATGTGTTGGCATTTGAATGTAAACTCTCAGACTACGCCAGGAAAGTTTACCAGCTCTGGGCTAAGGTTAGTGAACAACTCAGTGTGAGGTGGAGGGAAGCGCTGGGAAACCCCAGTTGTCAACTAACACCATGCAGCCACTTGGTCACTCCCTTCCCTGCTCTGTAAGTGGGATGAGGAGGAGAACTGGAAAAAAAAGTAAAAAAAAAAAAAAAAAATCACAAGTTGAGATAAGAATAGTTTAATAATTGAAGTGAAAGTAGGCTACAATAGTAACAGGAAAAAGAGAGAGAGAGAGGAAGGAATAAACCACCTTCTCTGGGGGGAGAGGGAGGGAGAACAAAAACACCCCAACAAAACCAAAAAACAACAAACCAAAACAAACAGAAACCCACCAAAACCTCCAACAAAACAAACAAAACCAAAAAACCACAAAACAAAACCACAAACAGTAAAAGCCCCCAAAACAGCAGTGATGCACAACACAGTGTTAAGTAAATGGAAATAAATTAAAATAGCACCTATTGGTAAGTGGATCTGATATAATCAAACCCTTTTAAAGTAACTACACTTTGGGTACAAAATTCTTACTACTTCTGTTATGTAGCCAGTGACCAGACCTATCATCATACTGTCACAGTGACTCCTATTGGGAGCATAGTTTTCATAACAGTGAGTATGAGGCTGTGATGGGGAAGTGACAGCGAGTAATTTCTGTAATCATTACCTTTTTATAGTTATTATCACAATGATTGAAGATCCTAAATAATTTGACTTGATGTTATAGTGTTTTCCAGTATAATTGACTTTACAGTGTGCCTTGCTTTAAAAAGTTAAAACCCCTCTTCATTCAGAAGCCAAGTCCTGTTGAGAATACATAGCGCTCAGAAAGGCTGCTGTCAGATGAAGGGGTGAGGTGGGAAAGGTAGTAATTTTTACCAACCTTTACCAAGACGCTGGAACAATCTAGCATGAATGCTTCCTTGAGCCAACACTAAGTTTAGCTGTGTATTTTAATTGCACATTACAAACCAAGGGACACTATGTTTGACGTCAGATTTGCAGTTTAACTAGAGGTGAAGTTTTACCTAAATTGCACAATGAGCCTTAAGGTAAGTTTTCTTCTTGAAGTCAGTTGGTATTTATCAGTAACTATTGTCAATTAGCAACAACAGCTACTAACTTTCTTGTAAGTAGTGGTATTTTTGCGTAGGAGGAATTTTAGTTTGTCAGGAAACACAGGTCTATAGGTGGGATAGACTTTTTATTATGTCTTTAACAATAAAAGATCACACTTGTTGGTTTAGTAGCATATTACAATATGTTGTGTACAAGCCTCCCCCTTGTGGCTTTTCCTGTCCCCCTTTAAAATTCTCTCTTCAGAAGTATTACAGAATCATAGAATAGTTAGGGTTGGAAAGGACCTTAAAATCATCTAGTTCCAACCCGCCTGCCATGGGCAGGGACACGTCACACTAAACCATGCCACCCAAGGTTCTGTCCAACCTGACCTTGAACACCGCCAGGAATGAAGCATTCACAGCTTCCTTGGGCAACCCATTCCAGTGCCTCACCACCCTCTCAGTAAAGAATTTCTTCCTTATATCCAATCTAAACTTTCCCCGTTTAAGTTTGAACCCGTTACCCCTTGTCCTGTCATTACAGTCCCTAATGAAGAGTCCCTCCCCAGCATCCTTGTAGGCCCCCTTCAGATACTGGAAGGCTGCTCTGAGGTCTCCATGCAGCCTTCTCTTCTCCAGGCTGAACATCCCCAACTTTCTCAGCCTGTTTTCATACGGGAGGTGCTCCACTCCCCTGATCATCCTCGTGGCCCTCCTCTGGACTTGTTCCAACAGTTCCGCGTCCTTTTTATGTTGAGGACACCAGAACTGCACACAATACTCCAAGTGAGGTCTCACAAGAGCAGAGTAGAGGGGCAGGATCACCTCCTTCAACCTGCTGGTCACGCTCCTTTTGATGGAGCCCAGGCTACAGTTGGCTTTCTGGGCTGTGAGCACACACTGCTGCTGGCTCATGTTCATTTTCTCATTGACCAACACCCCCAAGTCCTTCTCTGCAGGGCTGCTCTGAATCTCTTCTCTGCCCAACCTGTAGCTGTGCCTGGGATTGCTCTGACCCAGGTGTAGGACCTTGCACTTGGCATGGTTATCTACCTCTTCTCTGAAAACCAATCTTACGGTTAACTCTGAGCACTTCAATAACTTATATTTGAAATCTGCTGCTTGTATTTTGGACCAGAAGGGCATGTGTGCGTGAAGCTTGTTGCTTTTATTTTCCTACTTGTTTCTCTTCGCCTACATTGGATGAAGTTGTTTGATATGATTTGTCTGCAACACTGCCTTGCCTGACCATCAAACTACTGTTAGAGAAAGTAACTGGTCCAAAAAGTAAAAAATCTGAAAGTTATGGTAGTGTGAACTGACAGGTACCATTTGAAAGATGCAGACTTTGAAATCGAACACTTCCATTTGGGAATGTGACAAGATGGCTGGTTTTGTAAAGGATGTGGTCTCTCTAATTCTCTTGAGTTGCTGCTTGCATAACAAAATAGCCACCAATTTGGAACGGTGTTGGCAGGCAGCTGCATCTATTCCTTGGCCTGTAGAGATAATCCATGCAGTTTAAGAAGACTTTACCCTTCCTGTGTTTAATGTATGAATGGATACTGCTATTGGGATTTAACATTACATTTTTATTTCTTCACAGTTTTGTAAAATGCTTATGCTGTAACAGAGAGTATTTGCACAGCATGTTACAAGCTGCTTAGCGCAAACTCCGGAGAAGGGTATATAGTGCATGTACCTTACGTAGGTAACTTTTGTTGGCAGCAGAGACAGAAAAAGTAATTTCTAATTCCAGATGTTTCCTCCTTAATTTTTGCTGCCTTTGCTAAATGTATTTCAAAATATGGACTGAAAAACTTGCATCCAAATATCCTGTGCTAAATATAACCTGTGCCCAACTAACCTGAATGCAGCATCCCTCATACAGTGTTAAGTTCATTTAAAACAAATGAACAAAATGTTAAAGAAATGTAGGGCTGTGTCTGGGCAGGTAAATGGAACTTATGGACACGGATTGATTGTGTCTGTGATCTTTTCCTTTCACTGTACATGTGATGAACACCCTCTGTCATGGTTTAAACCCAGCCAGTAACTCAGAACCATGCAGCTGCTCGCTTACTCCCCCCCCTTCTTCTTCTCCCTGCTCCCGGAGGGGTGGGGAGGAGAACCAAAAGAATGTAACTCCCATGGGTTGAGATAAGAACAGTCCGGTGACTAAGGTATAACACAAATCACTACTGCTACCACCAATAATAATAATGATAAGGGAAATGACAAGGGGAGAGAATATAAAACTAAAAGAGGAAAAGAAACCAAGAAAGACAAGTGATGAACAATATAATTGCTCACAATCACTGGCCAATATCCAGCTCAACCTGAGCAGCCATCTGGGCCTTCCGAATAACTCCCCCCAGTTTATATACTGGGCATGATGTGCTGTGGTATGGAATACCTCTTTGGCTAGTCTGGGTCAGGTGTCCTGTCTCTGTTTCCTCCCAGCTTATTGTGCTCTTCCTCACTGTCACAGCATGAGACTGAAAAGTGCTTGATTGGGGTAAGCATTACTGAGCAATAGCTAAAACATTGGTGTTATCAGGACTTTTCTCAGACTAAAGCTAAAACACAGAACTGCACAAGCTGCTAAAAAGGAGAAAAATAACTGTTACAGCTGAACCCAGGACACGCTCATTAAAATCAGAGACTGGTTTTATGCGATTAACATTTGGATAACTGACATCTTAATATCCTGTGCATCACAAATTACAATATTAAGTGAACAGAAGTAATGCTTTTTTGTTGTTCAGAATAGCAGGTAACAGACTACTTAACTAGTTTAGTTGACAACAATTCTCTATGCAGCACCTGAAACTGTCTCAAAGTGTAGAGACAGCACAGACAGCTTTGTGAAATACAAGTTCAGTATTCTTTTTTAAGCAATTTGTGCATTTCTGCAGGTGCATGTGAAAAGGCCAGCAGAAACCTGTAACAGGGAAAAAGCCAACCACTCCTGCAAGGCCCCGTGGATTTAGCATGTAAAGCTCAGATATGTGGCACTGTGGCAAATGTTTAAGAAATAGTAAATTGCAACAGTCTGTCCAGCTAATAACACAAGCCTGGTTCTATGCTGGTGAAAATAGAACAGGACATCAGGTGCAGCTAATCAAAAGTTTCCCAGGAGTCTTTCTGTCTTCTTTTTCTAAATAAAAACCAGGAAGTGTGTAAAGGGAAAAAAGCATCTGTAACAAGTTGTGCTCCTGAAGATTTCACTTCCACTTTCAAGAGAAAGTAACGGCTTACTGGTTTCTACTTGTTTATTGAGAGGGGCAGGTTCTGCAATTTTTTGGGCTGTATCTGTCCTCCTCCGAGATTGGAGCAAGGTGGAGGCAAACTTCCTTTTCTTCCAAGACTGTGAGAGAGAAATGCTGATGCTTGGCATTATCTTCAGATCACCAAGCTGAGAAGAACTGGTGGATGTTTAACATCTTACTGTGTTCATCTACATGCTGCCAGCTGCCCATTCCTGGAAACAGGAGGTTCTCATGAACACTAGGTCTGCAAAACATGAGTAGCTTTAGGTTCTGATAATTTCTAGTTAATGTGGAGGCTAGAATAGTGAAGGTACAGAGGCGTCTTCCTTCAAAGGAAGGATGTAGGTGGGAATTACAGCCTTCAAGAACCACCTAATTAGGACATAACAAACTAAAGTACTACACTGCAGTAGTGAAAACTACACCTGTCATTTGCAAGATTAATGGCATGTTAATTTAAATGGCCACTTTGATTTGTTGTCCTTCAGCATCATTAAACTGTGGAAATACTTGGTTTTGCTTTAAGTAAAAGCAAAAGGCAAATATATTAAAAGGAAAAGTGAAAGAAGTATTCCTGTCATGGGAGCAAAGAGTGAGGAATATCCCATCCCAACCTAATTTGAAGCAGCATGAACTGCCTGTGAGTAAGAACATATTATTCTGATTATAAAGACTTCCAAAAATCCAAGGTGCTTACATAGGCTTTCTTAAAAGAGAATGTTTTAAGTGTTGAGTACAATTTTGTGGTGTTGTCAGTCACTTTGTGAGTGTGCTATAAACGCTGACCAGCAGATTTGAAAATCACAGTCTAGCCTTCCTGGAAGTCACACTTGAAAATGTGTCCCTTTTAAAAAAAAACTAAACTTACTTGAAGGTCTGATAATGTCTGTCTGTGACAGGATACAGCTGCTTTCCCATCCCTGTACAGTGTCCTCATCTAGTTTACTGTGTCTCAAATAAGTGAGTATAAATCCGTATTCAATAATGGGCACATTAGTAAAGCTCCTTGTTTGTAAAACAGTGAGTGTATTACGAAAATATGCAGACTTCAGTAAAACAGTGTCCTGGGTTCAGCAGCAGCAGTCAGTTTTTCTCCTTCTTAGTAGCTGGTGCAGCGCTGTGGTTTTGACTTTCGGCCAAAAAAAAAAAAAGGGAACAGAGCTGATAACACCGATGTTTAGACTGACCAAGGACTTTGTGAGTCTCATGCTCTGCCAGGGAGGAGGGGAAGCCGGGAGGAAGCAGGGACAGGACACCTGACCCAAACTAGCCAAAGAGGTATTCCATACCATAGCACGTCATGCCCAGGATGTAGAACGGAGAGTTTCCAGAAGGGCTAGAGTACTGCGGGGTGGGGGTGAGGTACCGGTTGGTGAGGTGTTGTATTCTCTTCCCTTGTTATTTCCTTTATCATTATTATTATTGGTGGCAGCAGTAGTGATTTGTGTTATACCTTAGTTACTGGACTGTTTTTATCTCAACCCGTGGGAGTTACATTCTTTCGATTCTCCTCCCTGTCCCTCCAGGAGTGGGGGGAAGAAAGGTGGTGGTGGGGAAGTAGACTGCGTGGTTCTGATTTACGGCCTGGGCTTAAACCACACCAGTTCTTTTTGGTGCCCAACGTGGGGCACGAAGGGTTGAGATAACGACAGAACTGACTGAGGCACAATGCTGATTTATTGGCTCTCAAAGTTGTTTCTCTTGATGTCACAGTTTCAGTATGCTGTAGCTTACTTAGAGCCAGTATTTACTGTGTTAGTGTTTATCAAGTGTGGGCCTTGGGCTAAGGTTCTTGTTTCATTGTACTTCATGGTAATGGCTTGTAATGCGGGCGGGCTCCGGCAGCAGGGCGGGATGGACGTGGCCGTGGACTTGCACCTGGCCGTCCTGCTGCTCTTCCCCGTCCTGGCCCTCGTCCTCGCGTCCGTCTTTGTGAGGCTGCGGGGAGCTGAGGGGGAGCGGCCCCGGGAGCCCGCGGCGGCCGAAGCAGCCCAGGAGAGGGGCCCCGGGGACCAAGCAGCGGCGGGAGCGGGGCCGGAGGCCGGGAAGGAGGCGGCTGCCGAGCAGCGGGAGGAGGCGGCGGAGGAGCCGAGCCCCACGGCCGAGCCCAGCCCCGCGGCGGCCGAGAGCATCCCCCAGCAGCCGCCTGCCGAGCCCCGCGAGCCTGATCCCCAGGAGGACGCAGGAGACCACGCAGCATTTCCCAGCAAGGCAGAGGAAGAAGATCTGAACTCGGAAAAAGAGAAGCTGGTGGTGAGAGATCCTTCAAGCACAGCAGCTACAGCCCCAGTGACAAGTACAGCAGCATCATTTGAGAGTTCTGAAGGTTTTGAATGGCCTTTGGGTACCCTTGGGACCTGCCTGCTGATTGTGATGGGGATCACCATGTTGGCACACACACAGAGTGTGTTTTACCCACGGCCATTTTGTCTGATCCCGAGAGTTAAGCAGAGTCAGGTTTGGGTCTTGTCTGGGGTTAGACGACAATATAGGGGGACCAAGAGGTTTTCTCCAAGGCTGGACAGTCATGAGTGGCACGGTGTGTGGGACAGTATGGGCGAGTATCTAATCCCCTGGGCCCCTCCAGTGCTTTGGAAGCATCGGAGATGGAAGGCAGCTGTGTGGAGTCCCCAACCACAAGTTGCAGAAACTGCTGCAGGGGAGGGTGAATTATTTTGAGCCTGGTGGGCCCATGACACTTTAGGCCATCAGGGCAGAGATGCAACATAGAGATGGACTCATGATCGAGGGGTGGACTTAACAATGGACACTATTGCCCAGGTTATTCGTGAGTGTGAAACATGTGCTGCAATTAAACAAGCCAAACGGTTAAAGCCTCTTTGGTATGGAGGACGATGGCTGAAGTATAAATATGGGGAGGCCTGGCAGATTGATTATATCACACTCCCACCAACCCACCAAGGCAAGCGCCATGTGCTTACCATGGTGGAGGCAACCACCGGATGGCTGGAAACATACACTGTGCCCCACGCCACTGCCCGGAACACTATCCTGGGCCTTGAGAAACAGATTTTGTGGCGACATGGCACCCCAGAGAGAATTGAATCAGACAATGTGACTCATTTCCAGAATAACCTTATAGACACTTGGGCCAAAGAGCATGGCATTGAGTGGATATATCACATCCCCTACCATGCACCAGCCTCTAGGAAAATCGAACGGTACAATGGGCTGTTAAAAACTACACTGAGAGCAATGGGTGGGGGAACTTTCAAGCATTGGGATACACACTTACCAAAGGCCACCTGGTTGGTCAACACCAGAGGATCTGCCAACAGGGCTGGCCCAGCCCAGTCAGAACTTTTACATATTGTAGAGGGGGACAAAGTTCCTGTGGTGCACATGAAGAATTTGCTGGGGAAGACAGTCTGGGTTATTCCTGCTTCAGGTAAAGGCAAACCCACTCATGGGATTGCTTTTGCTCAGGGACCTGGATATACTTGGTGGGTAATGCGGGAACATGGGGAAGTCCGATGCGTACCTCAAGGGGATTTGATTTTAGGGGAAAACAGACAATGAACTCAATTGTACGCTGTTGCCTGCTATAGCCATCAACTAGAAGTCTGCAGGGCACCAGCGACTGGCCCTGACTTCCCTCCGACCATCATCCCAACAGAGAATGAACTTTGATAGAACTGGACGAGTTCTACAGTAAAGGAATGATCAGCATCAGCAGGCAACGATCCAACACTGCACACAGCCTCTCCTGCCCTGAAAGACTGTTACAAGAGATGGAGCCCAACATCATGGACTGAATGGACTCAGTAGCTTTATAGGAATTGGTCCGTGCACTAAGATAACAGTGCACTGAGATGAGAGTGAGGGGATATGGAGAATGTGGGATCTGAGCATGACGTGAATGGTATGGAATAAGGGGTGGATACTGTCCTGGTTTAGCAGCAGCAGTCACTTTTTCTCCTTCTTAGTAGCTGGTGCAGCGCTGTGGTTTTGACTTTCGGCCAAAAAAAAAAAAAAAAAAAAAGGGAACAGAGCTGGTAACACCGATGTTTAGACTGACCAAGGACTTTGTGAGTCTCATGCTCTGCCAGGGAGGAGGGGAAGCTGGGAGGAAGCAGGGACAGGACACCTGACCCAAACTAGCCAAAGAGGTATTCCATACCACAGCACGTCATGCCCAGGATGTAGAACGGAGAGTTTCCAGAAGGGCTGGAACACTGCGGGGTGGGGGTGAGGTACCGGTTGGTGAGCAGTTGTATTCCCTTCCCTTGTTATTTCTCTTATCATTATTATTATTGGTGGCAGCAGTAGTGGTTTGTGTTACACCTTAGTTACTGGACTGTTTTTATCTCAACCCGTGGGAGTTACATTCTTTCGATTCTTCTCCCCATCCCTCTGGGGGGTTGGGGGGGGGAAGTAGACTGCGTGGTTCTAAGTTACAGCCGCGGCTTAAACCACGACACAGAGGTACCACAAGAGGGTGCCGTTACTGTGATATTCATAGCTATCACACTGTCAATAGCTCAGACGAGTCACTCGGTCTGAAGAGACGCTTAGCCTCTGAAACTGGAGGGTGTTCATCAGCCAGACATGCCTGTCTCTTCCACTTAGCTTTGCCTCTGAGTCTTTAGTTTGCACCTTGGCTCTCAGAATGAACAGGCTCGGAACTGAGAACTAGTATTTTTTTAGTGCCGCTATATGTACAGCAGTGGACTGAAACTGTAACTGCTTGGTATTCTCTCTCCAGGTCACAACCAATCAGGAAAAGACCATTTCTGTGTGTGTTAATGTCTGTGTGTCACAAGTCTGTATCTAAAAATGTCCACTTTCTATCAGAGAGTGCCTGTGCACTGATCTAGGGACTGTAGTTTGTCTGGTAAACCACAAAGCCCTTACTACTCATGCATAATGAGAACCAAGGCATTTTTCAACTAGTTATTCAGGTAAAAATTACACCAAGGATGCTCTGAAACATGAGCTTTGCTTTGAAAGGAGTTCATCCATCATCCTAGAAATGACAAATAAATCATATGACACACTAAAATTAATCCATCTGCAGCAGCACATAAGGGTGACTCCAGATGTGACTCGAATCTTTCCTGCTGAAACCCTTTGCAGCTTTCACTTACGCTAAAAAGACACTTCCAGTGTAACAAGGTATAAAGAACTTGTTAAAAATACATTGGCAATAAAAAAATGATTTTAATCTTGTATTTTTTGAGTTACGCAGCTGGTTGGATATATGGAATCTTCTGATTACGAAAAAGATTAGAACAATGTCTATTAGAAATAGTTTAATCTTAAGCTTTAAAGCAGTTGTATGAACACCTGTCTCTAGGTATACATTCGACTGGACACGGGCTGAGGTGGAAAACTAAAGCATACCAGGAAAAGGGAAATGAAGGAGAAGGTCCAACACTGGAAGACTAAGTTACCTTTTCCACAAGAAGGAAATATCTATCAGTCTTGTATTCAATATCTTAGATCACTGGCTGGACTGACTGTACTGCACTTCATCAATAGGTAGGCTTTGTACATGAAAAATGCAACTTCAGATCCAGTATGATGCCCCTTACTCTTTATTTCTAAAGCTTCCCATACAATTATATTTTGGGTATCACCTCACCGCCACTGCCTGTTCCACATGTTTGTTCAGCTTGAAGTTAAATGCATACAGTAAAAGTTCTCAAAAACTCTGATGAAGTCACTGGTGCCCTGGTGAGGTTAGCAAGGACACACACAGAGCAGCTACCGCTTGCCAAAAATCTGGCAGTAAGACAAAGGTAGTGCCACGCACGGAACTTCCTCGTGCGTGTTCCTGTCTCTTGTAGAAAAATTAACATGTTGTTTCTAACAAAACTGTAAATTGTTTCCTCACTTAATAGCAGATGTGCCCGTCTCCCTGTTCGACAGAGTAAAAATCAAAATGAAGAAAACAAATCATCATGTGCAAGCCTTGGCGAGACTTTCAAAAGCAGGCTCTTCCTCAAACAGGGGTTTTAACTTCAGATGGCAAACAGCTTAGAGCTGAGGCTTTGAAAATTTCATCTTACATGTCTTCTATGGAGCTGTGATGAACAGCAGTAAACCAGTTCTTGGTACCGCAATCCATGCAGGTATCAGGAAGGATTTTTTGTTTTGATTTAATAATCAATTTAATTAAAATTCGGTTTCGTACCCTTAGGGGAATTTCTGCACGTGTAATTCAGAAAACTACTCCAGAAAAGCTTCATCCTGAAAAAATGGCACTCTCAATCTCCAGCACCACTTCAGGGAGAGATTTTTCTAGACTGACAGTGATGAAGTTTTCTGGTGCATGAGGAGGCTCCAGAGTATCAAACTGAGACTTGAGAAGTTCAGGTGGCATAAAATGTCCTCTCCTTTTCTCCAGGCGGCCAGCAATGGTGTCTACAGACCCGTCTAAATGAACAAAGAGGATCTGCAGTGCTGGGTTTTCTCTTGGTTGCTCTGGGTGGTTGCTTTCAACTGCAGATGCTCCACTAACCAATACATCCCTATACATCTTCTTCAGTGCAGAACAGGCCAGAACTGCATCTTGTCTAGATAAGTGTTCTCTATCAAAAAGAAAAAAATAGATAAATACATCCACATGTGGTATAACAAAACAGCTCATTAGTTCTGCTGACCGAGGGAGACAAGCCCTGCAGCCTTGCAGAGGACAGCCTTCAGACTAGTAGCACTTTTTTAATGTAACTTTGTCAGGATATTGAAACTAAATTTCCAATGTAGGTAAAACCTGATTTGAAAGTTAGATCAGGCTCGCCAGCCCCCTGGTAGAGTGTCAGTCTTGGGGACCTTCTTTATTAAGAGCAGCAATTGAGTATCAATGCAAACTCCCATCCATTTTCTGTAAAATTACTATTACGATCTGTCTAGAGAGTAAATGGCTGCTAAACAGTACAGAGCTCTGCTCTTACACACATATGGAGGTATACTTCCAACACCTGTCTTCAGATTTAACCTGTTCTCAGATTTAACTGTAATATGTTTCCTGTAACCATGCTCATTGACAGCACTGCATATATGCCCACTTCAAGTTAAACAAGGGATTGGGTGCACATAAATTAATGCCTTGCATATGTACTTGCTGGCAAAGTTTCTTAAAACTGAGCACTAAACCATGGGTGTGCCTGTTCCACTGAAAAGCAAATTCAGAATTAGTTCTCTCTTTGAAGAGTGACTCAAGCGCCTGCCTAAGAAAACACAATCTGTAATCAAGCTAAAATTTGGTATAAACCTGTGTAAAAATCACGTTCATTGTATTTTGGTTCACAGGGAAATAAGAATTTATAATACGTAGTATTACCACCTAGGTGAGCCAATGCCAGCCCCAGCTACTTAGAAGTACCTGTAATTAAACACTGGCATTAGGTTCTTTTAAAGTATACTTGATTTTGCAAGTTTCTGAAGCTGGGCAGTGGCCTTGGGCTAGCAGGTGTCCTGGGTTCAGCCAAGTACAACAGCACGTAACATAAAGCAATGGATCCAGCATAACAACCCAAATTTCTCAGTGAGTTAACCCACGCTCCAATGCAGTGCACTCACCTGATGCGCACAAGCAACAACCACTGTGTAAAGCCAGGCTGAACAGTATCAGCTCACCCAGCCTTTCCTCATCCAGGAGATGCTCCAGTCTCTTTATGATCTACATGGCCCTTTGTTGGATGCTCTGCAGTATGCCTGTATCACTACTATAATGAGGAGCCCAGAAACAGACACAGCAGTTTGGGTGTGGCCTCACCATTGCTGAGGAGAGGGGAAGTTTCACCTCTCTTGACCTGCTGGCAATACTTTGCATAATGCAGCCCAGGATAGTGCTAGCCTGCCTTGCCAAAAGAGAACACTGCTGGCTCATGTTCAACTTGAATGGCCACCATGGTGCCCCCAGGTCCTTTTCTGCAAAGCGGCTTCCCAGCTCGGTGCCCTCCAGTGTCTGTACTGGTGCCCAGGGGCAGGAATTTGCACTTCTTGAACTGCGTAAGGTTCCAGAGTACAGCCTGTCAAAGGTCGCTCTGGATCAGCCACTCCTCCCAGTTTGGTGTCATCTGCAGACTTGCTGAGGGAATGCTCTGTCCCATCACCCCAATCATTAATGAAGATGTTAAACAGGATTGGACCCCTGGGGTACATTGCAAGTGATTGGCCTCCAGCTAGACTTTGTGCCACTGATCACCACCCTATGGCCCTGACTGTTCAGTTTTCAGTCCACCTCACTGCCTGCTCATCCAGTCCTTATTTCCATCAGCTTCTCTATGAGGATCCCATGACAGATGGTGTCAAGCAAATCTGACACTATATCTTATTTGAAATAACAATAGTTTACAAAATTTTATCCTACCGGCATTGTTGGTGTATTCTGAGCTTATGTCCTTTGTAAATATCTAATGTCAGGATTACTGAACTGGATACTTGAAATTATTTTTCACACACAGTGGAAAAAACCACTATGACTGGCAACAACTTTTCCAATACTATTATTCAGGGATTATCCCACTCTCAGAAACTACTACGACATCTTAAGATTACTGAAAATAGAATGGCCTTACTACCTGCAGAATGTGTTTACAGTACTACACACATTTCTGCTTTGGAACACAATGGGGAAAAATACTTGTGTTACTTTTTCTGTCTGTAGCCCAACAGCCTTAAAGCTGGATGTTCTCTTACCTCCTTAGTATATCATGCAATGCACAAAGCCAGGGAATCCTGTCCTAGAAAGAAAACAAACTGGTTCGAAGTTATTTATGAAATTGATTGGCAACAATTGCTTCCCACACCTGTAGCATCTGACTTGAGACACACGTTAGCCTAAAACTGTACAGCAAGTTAAGTTTTGTTTCTCTTTTCTTTCTAATGTAGATTTGCTACCACTGCCTAAAGGCCAATAAGAACTGCTAGGCATATTATCAATAAGGTATTTTTAGTGGAATAGCACTTCTTATATTACAGATACCTACAAGTATCTGATGGAAGTAATATGTATTCATGTATAGCATGCACCTTGTGAGCCTTTGAAGGGCAGTCAGTTTCTTTCCTGCTTCTATTACACAATTCAAATGTACAGCCTAAATTGTTCTTTTTCATTATAATGCTTTGGATCAAAGTTCAGCTTTTCAAGAACAGAGAGATCTAAATTTAATTACCTGTAAACACTTATCATTTTTATGTCAACAGCAATGACAAATAAATGTAATCATAGCCACAATTTCACAACACTTTTGCTCAGTAGTTAGGCAAGCACAATGCAAGTGATTGATCAGTTTCTCATTATAATCTTGCTTTAAATTTTAAGCTCCCCCAAACTTTTGTGATACCTACTGAGCACTGAACAACTGCTCCCATTTCATCTTTCAATGCTGTTACTGCTGGGTGAGCACAAGTGGTAACATGGACAAATAAATGCACCCATTTTTTGTTAGTACAAAATAACTCTCCCCTGGCATTCCAGGTGGCCCTCCCAGTTTTGCATCTCTGGTGTTTCAGAAGAGATGCTTCCCTCTTGCTGGGCACCATACACCCATGGATTAGTCGTTCAACTGCGCAGTGTTGCTTTAGACAAGATAGGGGCTTATACGTACTTCCAACCGCTAGTGGAAGATTAGATTTCTTAACAAGAATCAAGCGTGGCTTTTTTCAGCCTATAGAGAGTGCTCTAAAGAACTTCCTAATTCAGCTTTATGTTTCCCGACATTTCCCAAGAAAAGTCCCAGAGGCGTCATCTCATAACTTTTCTAATTTACTCAAGTCTCTGAATTCCTAAGTATTGAAAAACTAAACTTGATAATTTTTCACCTGTTTAGGATGAACAACAGGCTGAAGGGAAGGAAGCACATGTCAAGTAGCAGCTTATAAAACAGAAGGCTGTTGAGTAATCACCGCAGTAACTGAAATTGGTGACATGTACTTCAGTAGAGACATTTGTCTGTCTTCACCTATTTAACTCAAGGAAGCAGCATGTAACCTAAAGCCTCAATTCTGCATATTATGTTGAGGGAGAGATTTCTGACATCCAGAATCAGCAGCAAACTCCTTGTGAGCTACCAAGCACACCTTAACAAGCTACTTTTTGACGCAGAACACTGTAACTCAAGAAGCCTCCCTCTCTCACCAACTGCAGATATATGAACTCAGCTTGTGTTTACAGCCAGCCTAGCCTACGTGAAGCACAACCTGATTTAACATGAGGTGCCTGAGGTTGCAAAGCTAAATATGCCGATGACGGTTCTTTCAAGGTTTGTACACTGTACCTCATCATTTAGTGCTATCCCTTCTGCCATCTTCTTTTTATTCTCTGGAGAATGATAATCGTCTGCATCGTAGAATTTCCACCCCAGCTACGAGAACATAAACAGAAATAGGGATCATTCAGCCAAGCCAGGTGAGCTAACAAGGACCCACGACTTACAAAGATAACACCTGAGCAGTTACAGGCCTGTTATATCACAGCATGAATCACCATTTATGTCATGGTGCTCAGCAAAAGCGACAACTTCAGCCACGCAGCACCACCACCTGCGGGCGCACCTAGCCCAGCCTTGCAGCCGCGTCCCACCGCCGAGCAGAACCGAGCCGGGCCGAGCCGTGCAAAGGATAAGGACAGGGTGGGTGCGTGCGCTTCCCTTCGAGCGACGCCGACAGAGGCGCGCACCGACGGCGTGGCGCGGCCGTACCTTCGCTGCCAGCCGCGACCCAACCGTGGTCCTGCAGGGAAGCACAAACACTCGGTCAGAGTCCCCCCCGGGGCCAGGCTCAAACCCTCGGCACGGACGGACTCCAGCGCCCTCCGGCAAAGCCAGGCCGGACCCCGGCACAGCCCCCCTTCGCCGCCCGCCCGGTACCTACTTCCCCGCGCCGCTCACGCCCATCACTACCACCAGCACCATGGCGAGCCAGACCGCCCCGCCGCGCCCCGCCCCGCTTCTCTCCCGCGAGAGGCGGGAGCCGCAGGGAGGCCCGTCCCGGGGCGCCTCCTCCTGCCGCGGCGGCGCTACTGCTCGTGGCTTCGGCAGGTTCTGCTTCTCTTTTCCGGGAGCTGGCTGTAGGCGTGTGTCCGCCTCTCTCGTATCCCGCAGCCGGTCCCTGTGTTGAGGTTTCCCGGTCTTCCGCTGCTCCCCCCGGCCGCTCTGTCTGCAGCTTTTCTGCCCCCCCCCGGCGCTTCTTTCCCAGTGCTCCCCAGAGCCGTGCTCAGTTTGCAGCCTCGGCAGCACACACACACTAACAGGAATAACAACGTCTGGCGTGCGTGTTGAACGGTGCCTTGGACGCTGTTTTACTCTCTGATCAAAAAGATCTGCCTTTAAAATGTGATTAACCCGTCAGCCATGCCACGGCTAACTGTTTCAGTATTTTTAAAGGGTACATCAGGTCCTATTTCTGGATTGTGGAACTGTTATTAGACACCCAGTATTCCCGCTGTCAGCACGCAGATGTACCTGACCCAGCACCACCCAGCACCGTCCACGGTGTGTAAGGATGGGACGCGGCAGTCGAGTCGGGGTTTAGAGTGCCTTCAGGAGCTTCTCCACCCGGTGGCCTCAGAGGAGCGCAGTGTGGGCCCTGCCTTCTTGGGCAAACAAAAAGCCTCTGCTTTTCACAGACCTTCGTTTGGAAATACAGACAACAAAATCTCTTTGTGTGTTTTGTTTGTTTTCAGTCTCCTCTCTTAAAACTCATCTTTGCAGGACCGCATTGTATCCCACATGGAGAAATCACCTACGGCTGGTGCTGCAAAGAGGACTGCAGCATGGTAGTAGCTGTGAATAACGGAAGTCCCTGGGCATACAAAAGACTCAGGTGACAGTCTCTTCATGGGAAAGGTCACAGTCTAAATAGAGAATATGGATGACAAGAATGTGCAACTGGAGCAATGTGGGTTTGGTTTTTTTTTCAGTTTTCCTTTTTCCAAGTGTCGTAGTAGGTCTGTAGGAGGAAACAACACTCTTGAGAAAGGCAGGGGATTAGGCACACCTGATGAGTGTGTGATGTCCCAGACCTGAAGCTCACATTCCTGACTGGCGGCCTGTGCATGCACAGTGGGTTACATCCTGTAGACGCTGTTTCTCTTCCACAGGCCATGTATGCCATACATCAGTGCCCTGCCCATGCCTGGTGGGCGCGGCAGGGAGTTAACGGACTTTGGTAGATTGGTTTTCACTGACCCTTCAGCCAAACAACTGAATGTCTGGAAATTCCACTCCAAGGTCTCTATACCCTACTTAAACACAATTTGCAGGTGGAAAAAGAGGTAAGAGTCAATTGAGCTCAGACATTTCATAATCCACCAGAGAGAAGGGCTCAGCAGGTACCTCAAGTAGGTGGCCTGACACTGGAGTGTCAGGAAGCGAAGAGTATCTGTGAAAAAATGTCAGTGTTGGTTGGACGTCAAGGATGATTGCGTCATACTGCACCTTTCACTGTAGCTGAGGAAGTCAGCTCCTAATGTCTTGGAGTCCACAGTTTATCAATGTGGAGTAGCACACAGTAAGTATGTTCTTTAGGTTACAGGTGCTGAGTTGTTCCAGAATCCAAAGCAGTGCTCATTCTAAATATATTGATGTAATGTTTCTTGTACAAACATGATTATTTGACATAATGTGCTAGATTTTTTCCCCATTTAAAAAAAAAAAAACCTAGATTTTAAAAATAATGATGTTTTTATAATATCTTCTCAAATATGCTGTCATATGGATTTTGAAATTATGCACCTTGCTTACTTATCCATGGCTTCATGCTTCTGCATAAAAATCTGTGGTTTGAAATCATAAAAGAAGTCTGAAGTGAATGTGTTGTTAATGATACTGATCCATCCAGTTAGTTATAAATCTTTCCTTCTAGAATCCACCTTCTGGTTTCTCTGCTAGTGTAGGGCTAGATAGGGGAATGATATTTTTTCTTTAATTAAAAAAAAAACCCACCGGTTTAATAGGCAGTGCCATAGCAAAAAGCAGGTATTGAAATCTGAAAATTTGATTTTATGGGAAAATATCTCCCTGTTTTCATTACATACATTGGATTTCCTCTTTGTGTTTTCCTGTAAGGAAAGGCTATTTGGTGATTGCAAAATGAATAAGTTCATTAAACTGTGGAAAAAAAACCAAACAAACCAAACAAAGACCCAACGCCAAAAATTTATTTAGGTAAGAGATCTGACAGTGGTGGTGATTCTTAATGAAATGAATTAAACTGGTTTTTTATTTACTTTATTTTAAGTTAGCTCCTCTTTTGAAGGCATAAACATTTTAAATGTGTGCCAGTTAAGTATATTATATCACTAGTTTCTCAAATGGAAGACCGTCTCCAAAATGAAGATTGAGTCAATCCCAGTTTCTGAAGCTAAATGAGGTAATGTGACCTTCAGCTTTGGAAGAAATTCTCAAGAAGTACATTAAGTCTCCCACTCCGCATGAAATTTTATTTCCTTTGTAGGGCACTTCAAATAATGCTATGAATGATGGATGTCTTGCATTTTTTCTTACTGTTATCTCTCTCTGACCATTCAATTGAGGTTGGAACTGCCTGTATTTCACATACCTATGAAGAGTTTCTTAACAAAGACCAGAACCTTCAAAGTTCAAAACAGCCCAGTCCTCAAATTACTAACAGACCACAATGATATCTCTAAGGCGCGCAGTGACTGAATACAAATTACGCTGTAATAGCAGTGTGATTGTGCTGAAGTAATTGAATTTGCCTGCATCTTTTCAATTTCTTGGTGGATTAATTGTGAGACAGGGGGAATGTTTTATTTGGATGAGAGTTCTTGGGAGATCCAAGTGAACAAACCCAAAAATACCTGTGGTCGCTTTGAGTCTGGAAGCATTCTCACAATTGCTGTTCCTATTCCCAGAATTAAAACCTCAATTGCTCTGTCACAACCGTCCTTGAGATTTTGTTAACGCCAAGAGCAAGTGAATATCACACTTACAGTGCACACCAAATGGCCTATGTAACCAGATTATTTGAACTGTATCCAGCTTGATTTCTAGGAAGCAGAGTAAACATCTTTTTCTCTATTTGACAGCTTTTTTTCACGACGCATGTCATTTTATAAAAACCTCCATGCTGGTCTGGTCTGATGTCATTTAAAAGATAATTTATATTAGTGTATTTGCAGGAATTCCTGCCAGGAGTTCTCTTTCACCCAAGCCCGGGCCAATAAACCATGAGCATGCATTGACAGAGCTGTACAGGCACCAGTGTGCTCTGCTGGTGAAAAGGAGGGAGAGAAACTAATCAAATTGCACAAACATAGGAGCCCATAGGCAATACGAAGAAGTCAATTATATTCAGACTTCCTGCTGGTGTGGCTCAGTTGATTTGTGCAGGTCTAATTTGTGTTAGTAGTCAACTGGAGAGATGACTGGATGAAAATCAGCCGAATGGTTGACTTAACAGGATAACATTGCCTATGCTTCAGTATCCACTTAAGATGTGTTTAATTAAGTTGTAGATCCAGTAAGATATGTTTATTCTTTTGGTTTGAATGGAATGAGGATTTCTTTTCCAGTCTATCCTAGTCAAAGACAAATATTTTCCCATCTATTTTTTCTTTAATAACATGGAGGAGCTTCATATTAGGCTTTGTCATTTAATGATACATGCACATCTTAGGAAATGTGTTCTGATGCTGTTGTTTCACTGAATACTATTTGCCACAATTGGCATGAGTGCCTTCTCTCTGGCATTTAAATTTATTGCTATTTCCAATGTTGGCAGAATATGTAACTTGATTCTGAAGCTCTGACATAATTACATAAAAAAGCTGTATGGTTTCATGAATTCCAGACTACAGTCATGTAGCTGAAACAGGAGACAATGGAATGTACATGTCTTCTGATTTTTTATTTATTGTATTTAATAACGGGTGACATTAAAATATAATGGTGAAGGATGAACAGTCAGGAATTGAAAGGTAAAAAAACCCTCAAGAATACTTGCCAGAAAACCCATCATGCACTTCTAGGCCCTAAAGAATTTTCCAGATACTGTGTTTTTAAATACTTTTAAAAATAGTATTTAGGCTATTTTATAACTTTTTTGAATATTACCAGTGTCTTTCTGAGCCTCTCTGGTTTGACTAATTGTCTGATACTGAATTTATGGAATTCAGTAAAGCTTTATCATCTACTTAAATTAGCTGCCTAATTTTAGAGGAGGGTAACATGAAATATGAATGAAAGAATTTTACTTTCCTGGAGTTATTTCTATGTGCCTTTACTGTATCTGTCTCCTTCCCAAAGACACTAGGAAAGGGCTGTTGTACTCAGAAGATTGCCAAATTCAAGTAGAAAAAAACCCATTCCCACCTTAATTCCTGATTGAAGCTCATCACAGCTTAATGGTGAACTACTATAAAAGTGAACAGACCTCTTAAAGCTTGCCAGCAGCATCCAGCATCATGGATGTCTGTTTCTTATAAAAGAGGGCTTGGATACATTGGGTAATCTCAATTTCCTGAATCCTAGGGGGAGAAAGACTGTCTTTCAAGCAACCAAAGCCCAAATTTATGTAGACTTTTAGGAGTTTGAATTAAATCCTGGATATGCATTGTCTATAAATAAAAGTTAGAGAGTGTTAATAAGATGTGTTCACTGTGAGGAGAGTTGCTGAAGTAGCTTATACCACAGTGTTCTGTTACAGATAGTGCTCATTATGAAGTGAATCAGCTTGAAATTATGGCTGCGTTAATCAAAACTGTACCAACAGTTTTCAGAATTTGTTCCATGCAATGTTGTCCTGGGTTCAGTTGGCATAAAGTTAATTTCTTGCCAATAGCTGGTACAGTTCTGGCTTTAGTCTCAGAACAATGTTGATAACACACCAGTGTTTCAGTTGTTGCTCAGTAATGCTTACCCTGATCAAGGAATTTTGAGTGTCATGCTTTGCCAGGGGCACAAGAAGCTGGAAGGAAGCAGAGACAGGACACCTGACCCAAGCTAGCCAAAGGGGTATTCCATACCACAGCACGTCATGTTTAATATACAGGCTGAAGGGAGTTGGCCAGGAGTCACGGGTCACTGCTTGGGGATAGGCTGGGCATTGTTCAGTTGTGAGCAGTTATGATGCACAATACAGTTGTGTAGTGAGCAGCTGTATTGTGCATCACGTCTTTCTTGGGTTTTGTTCCTCTCTCTCTCTGTTTTCTCCCTTTTAATTACTATAATTTATTTGGTTTTTTATTTTTACTGTATTTCAGTTATTAAACTGTTCTTATCTCAGCTGACTGGTTTTACCTTGTGATGATTTTCCTCCTCATCCCACGAACTGGGGGGTGGGGTGTAAATGAGTAACTGCATGGTACTTAGTTGCGGGCTGGGCTTAAACCACAGCACATGCAAAGTCAGTCAATACACTGTCTGAAATCCTTTTCTTTTGGTTCTACAGTAGCTCTTTTGGCGATTGAGGAGAATGTAGTACAAATTGACTCTCTTTTACCTAACAAGATTTCCCAGTACTGGGAAAAAAAATGATCAGTTTGATGATTTTGTGAAGCTTTCAGACATTCGGGATCAGTAAATCAAACTAAAGCTGTTACAGGTTTAAAAAGCCCATTAAATATTTGCACGTCACCTCCTCACATTTTTTTCATACTAAAGTGCAGAGATTTTGGGCACGATGTTCATGAAATAAAAAATTACAGCTGTAAGTAACTCCTTATTTTTTTGGTTTGCAGGTCAGAGGGAATAGGAGCAACTTTGTTGCTTCAAAGTGACATAAATATGTTCTCACCTTGATTCTGAAGCCAAAGGATGCAATTAACTGCAAAGGTGAAAAGGATGCGATACTTCATCCCATATTATGCCCTGTACATGTCCTAGCTCACTAATTTCGGAATAGAGAAGCCTAAGAAAACATTGACCTAAAAGTTAAATACACATAATTCTAAAGGTGCAGAAGCTACTGTTAATTATTTTTTATTCTTCTAACAACAACTAAGGAAATACCATAATATGCTTATGCAGTGGCTAGTTAACTCACTTTCAAGAAAATTAATGTAGATGAGCAGTGGAAGATTAGTTATCTTTTCCACATGCTTGTTCTTTAGGTTTTGGAAACATCATCATTTTATGGGCTATACTTTATCAGTGTAATCTAGAGTAAATCTTTTGATAGCAATTTCAGGTTTGTTC
Organism: Psittacula echo; assembly: GCF_963264785.1. Lineage (NCBI taxonomy): Eukaryota > Metazoa > Chordata > Aves > Psittaciformes > Psittacidae > Psittacula > Psittacula echo. Next base: position 43,949,723 of record NC_137742.1, on the reverse strand, counting down.
AATAGTCTTATCAAATTTAATTGTGTATAAAAAAATCAAAGTCTGGTTTAGCATGTAAAAATTCTCTGTGTGATGTCACCAAAATCAGTGCATTAACATAAAGGCTCCTGAGAAATGCTTAACAAATCAAAATATGTCTGAAACCTTGAGGTCATAAACTAACATTTTATTTTTCTGCCATGTTGAGAGTGTAGAAAAATGGTAAAATTACAGTGGTTTCAGTCCAGAGTAATAACTAGAATAGCAGCAGTGTGATTCAAAATTGATTGTGAAAGTCAGAGTTGTATCTGATGCTCAGACATGGATCTTTCTGCCTGGCTGTGGGTGGCTGCCAGTGTTCATAGCACTCACAGTGAGTGTACAGCTACTGCTCACAGGCCAAAGTCATGTAACATCTGGAGTAATTTCAATATTACTGCTGGAGCAGACTGGAAATAAAGACAACCACAGAGTTATGGGAAAATAGTTTTCTTTAGTCTCTTCAAAAAGAAACTAAGCATAGCTAAAGAAGACATCAGGAGAGCTATACTATTTCTATTCCAGTCTAAGTGAGACTACAGGTAGCTTCTCCAGGATTACTTTTGTCACTTTGAAAGCTTCTGTCCTCCACTGGAAGTACAGGTTTTGCAACAGATTTATTATTTTATCTTCTCATCTTGTATTCACCTCCTAATACCCAGGGTGTAAAAGTTCTCTGTATTTCAACATTACTTCCAATAGCAGCAGTATGCAGTGATGTGGCGCAATTGATTTTGAAAGCACTCAAAGCATTAGTATGATATAGCCACCTGCTGGCTTTGGGAAGTGGCAAGGAGGAAATATATGTATCTTGAAATACCGCTCCTGCAAGTAAGTCATAAGATTGCTGTTACAGAGCAGTTATTAAAAAATGCTTTTGAAGTGTGCTTTCTTAGAGTCTCTGATTGCATTTTGCTAGTCCACATCTCTTCCCTGCATAGCCAAATTTTCATTCTTCAATCGCAAGCAAGCATAGTTAGCTCTTATGCCACAGAGCCTCTCATGTGCAAGGAGGTTTGGCAACAAAGATAATTGCAGCTTTAAATCCTGTCCTTATAGCTTCTACATAATTAGAAGAACCAGATCAATAAAAAACAATAGTCCTTGCAGCAATTTGGAAAGAAATTAATGACAAATATCAGAAGCTATAAAGAGACCTGTGTCAGAAACTGAATATTGTTGTATATCATTATTTTAAAATCCTGGTGCTAATTACTTTAATAACAGACTCTGGATAGAGATTAGATGCTGGCAAGATTAACAAACTTGAAATACCTATTGTATACGATACATGTTTTTCCTGTACTACTTGATTTGTTCATGAAATGTACTAGGAACCTCATGTGCAAAGCAGAAGTTTTACTTGCTGGACTTCATCTTGATTTATGCAAACTAGATGTGGTATAAAATCTGATTCTTCATACAGACCACAGCTTTGAGGATCATTCCTGGTTGGAAAAGTGCTTTAAGGACATTTGAAATTAGACAATTACCAGCACACACAAAGGATGTAAATTTTTATGATGGGAGTACAAAAAAATCAGAATAACCCCAAAAGAAGAAAAGGACCTATAAAGACAGAAAAACTGGTCTATTCACTTTCAGCTGTTTCAAAGTGCATGTGCTGCAGCCATGGAAACAAGACATTACTGCAAGCAATTTCTGCCCATCAGTGTCCAAATTCTACCCAGTAACAAAAACAATATGAAAGAACACACCAGATAGGTGTGTGCTAGGAATTATTTCTCGTGCACTCAGTAAGCAAAGCTTTTGGGGTGGTAAGAACTCTTCAAAGCCTGGCTCTGTGGAGTTTGCTGTGCTGGCCACCTGGTAACTGATGCTAATGTAGTCTGTGTATATTTTATGACTAGGTTAGTGTTACAGTGATGATGAACTTTTACACTTGTTTTTATCCTCCCTGCAATGATAAGGTGCAAAAAATGTGACTATTTGGTATAGCATTAGACTGTATTTTGAGTTGGAGACTAACTAAATGTTCATTTAGGCAAAAACTACTAAAAAGAGGAGCTCTTCAAGCTGTAGGTAGGTAATAACTCTTTTCTTCACCTGCCAACACTGTCTGCAAATATAACTCTGCCTACTTAAAAAATGAACCTTTTCATGGGCAGATGTATCTCTGGACAAATACAGGGAGGAAACCAGAGTTCTGGTTTTCAGCTTGATCAGGAGATGCAGAGTACCTGTATTCAGATTTCTAAGTCACAGGTGTGGGAATACTTTTTCAGTTCATCATAGACCGGAGAGATACACAGATATGGCAGCCACCCTGCAGTCAGCGAGAGACAGTCAGCTTCCTGTAGGTACTGAATTAACTGTAGACATCTGAAACCATCAGTTGTGTCACATGTAAAACCTGTTAGTGATGTGAGCTGCAGGGTTTCTTTGGGGTGTTAACAAGCCCAGAAGCTTGCTGCATGGGTTGTGTGAAAGCAATCGGAGAGAACCAGTAGTGAAAGAAATATTTGAGAACAAACATGGTCCTCAGGGGAGAGGGATTCGTCAGAGAGGCAGCCGAGATTGTACACAGCCTGCTGTAATTTTACTGGCAACAGTATTAGAAAAACAGGACTGCCTAAATGTTCCTTGAAAAGACAACACTGTACCAAAGAAATGTTTCAATCTCTACTGGTAAAAACAACTTGGCAATTCCCAGGACACAGTGAACTATGACAAACACCTCACTTAGGACTTTGTGCGCTCTGAACCAAAGGCTGGGAGCTGACGTTTCCGTTCACAGGAGTTGTCTTGGGTGAATTAAAATCAGTGTAAAATTTGCTCCAGCAAGCAGCTTTCAAGTGTGGTATTGTGCAATACAGTTTAACTCACAAATGCTGATGGATATTCGAGCTTCCAGGTGACATCTGCAGGAGCTTTGCTTGCAAGTTTGTACAGTAAATTCAACCCATCATTCTGTGGTAGAAGGGAGTATTGTAATGTCCTTCCCATACTTGTGAATCTTTTGAGAGATCGATAAACTTCAGCAGTGGAAGAAAATGCTTCTGACTCACCCCTACTCCCCCTGTGAGCCATGGTTGTGTCTGCCATTGCAACTGCACGCAAGGAATTTGGATGCCAGCAGGAACAGCGCCATGCAAGCAGTGATACATCCCGATGGATTTCAATAGGTCTTTAGGTCTTTTTGCTCGGGTAATTGTGGCCAAAGATATAACTGATAGTTCTGACTTTTTTAGTGGGTTTGGAGTGAGAGCATGTTTGGTTTACAATAGAAATTTCTTTTGAAGTACAAACATAAAAATCACAAGTGCTTTGGTACTGCTATCAAATAATGTAATATTTTACAGATCTTGTTGCCTTCTCATCCATGTAATGAATATGTGATGTTTTGTGATGTTTTTGTAGTGCAAAAAAAAAGTATAAACCCTATGTGAATTAAAGTTTCAGCTTCTGACTCAACCCTACCCTCATTGCAATCAGTGTCACTTTTTCTCTTTAAATATTTTGTCTTTCTAATTTATGTATCTTTAAATACTCTTAGGGTTTGTAAGTACAGTGAGAAGCATTATGGAAATATGTATTAATGTTTTATATACAGGTTTGAAATTACAGGTGTAACACTGAGGTGTGAGAAACCCTTTATTTCAAGACGCAACTCCCCCCTTTTTCTTTATGACTGTTTTTTGCTATAAAGTTATAATGATTTTTCTGCCTTCCAAATGCTTACATAAGATTGAAACAAAAGCATTCTGTAGGTGTGGTATCTCTCTGTGTATATAACATAGAATCATAGAATAGTTAGGGTTGGAAAGGACCTTAAGATCATCTAGTTCCAACCCCCCTGCCATGGGCAGGGACACCTCATGCTAAACCACGCCACTCAAAGCTCTGTCCAACCTGGCCTGAACACTGGCAGGGATGGAGCATTCACAACCTCCCTGGGCAACCCATTCCAGTGCCTCACCACCCTCACAGTAAAGAATTTCCTCCTTATATCCAATCTAAACTTCCCCTGTTTAAGTTTGAACCCGTTACCTCTTGTCCTATCACTACAGTCCCTAACGAAAAGCCGCTCCCCAGCATCCTTGTAGGCCCCCTTCAGATACTGGAAGGCTGCTATGAGGTCTCCACGCAGCCTTCTCTTCCCCAGGCTGAACAGCCCCAACTTTCTCAGCCTGTCTTCATACAGGAGGTGCTCCAGTTCCCTGATCATCCTCGTGGCCCTCCTCTGGACTTGTTCCAACAGTTCCATGTCCTTTTTATGTTGAGGACACCAGAACTGCACACAATACTCCAAGTGAGGTCTCACAAGAGCTGAGTAGAGGGGCAGGATCACCTCCTTCGACCTGCTGGTCATGGTCCTCTTGATGCAGTCCAGGCTACAGTTGGCTTTCTGGGCTGCGAGCACACACTGCAGCTGGCTCATGTTCATTTTCTCATCGACCAACACCCCCAAGTCCTTCTCTGCACGGCTGCTCTGAATCTCTTCTCTGCCCAACCTGTAGCTGTGCCTGGGATTGCTCCGACCCAGGTGTAGGACCTTGCACTTGGCATGGTTAAACTTCATAAGGTTGGCATCAGCCCACCTCACAAGCGTGTCGAGGTCCCTCTGGATGGCATCCCTTCCCTCCTGTGTATCAACTGAACCACACAGCTTGGTGTCATCGGCAATTTTGCTGAGGGCGCACTCAATCCCACTGTCCATGTCACCGACAAAGATGTTGAACAAGATCAGTTCCAACACCGATCCCTGAGGGACACCACTCGTTACCGGTCTCCAGCCGGACATTGAGCCATTGACCACAACTCTTTGTGTGCAGCCATCCAGCCAGTTCTTTATCCACCGAGTGGTCCACCTATCAAATTGATGTCTCTCCAATTTAGAGACAAGGATGTCATGTGAGACAGTGCCATACGCTTTGCACAAGTCCAGGTAGATGACGTCAACTGCTCTGCCCCTGTCCATCACCTTCATAGCCCCATCATAGAAGGCCACCACATTGGTCAGGCAGGATTTCCCCTTAGTGAACACATGCTGGCTGTCACCAAGCACCTTGTTGTTTTTCATGTGCCTTAGCATGCCTTCCAGGAGAATCTGCTCCAAGATCTTGCCAGGCACAGAGGTGAGACTGACTGGTCTGTAATTCTCCGGGTCATCCATTTTCCCCTTCTTGAAAATGGGGGTTATATTTCCCTTTTTCCAGTCATCGGGAACTTCACCTGACTGCCATGATCTTTCAAATATGATGGCCAGTGGCTTAGCAACTTCATTTGCCAGCTCCTTCAGGACCCGCAGATGGATTTCGTCAGGTCCCATGGACTTGTGCACGTTCAGGTTTTTAAGATGGTCTCAAACCAGATCCTCTCCTACAGTGGGCCTAGGGTCTTCATTCTCACAGTCCCTGTGTTCGCCTTCCAAGACTTGGGTGGTGCAATCAGAGACTTTGCCAGTGAAGACCGAGGCAAAGAAGTCATTAAGAACCTCAGCCTTCTCCAAATCCAGGGTAGTCAGTTCTGATAGCTTCCAGAGAGGGCCTACATTGTCCCTAGTCTGTCTTTTATTCGCTATGTACCTATAGAATCCCTTCCTGTTATCCTTAACATCCCTAGCCAAGTTTAATTCTAGCTGGGCCTTAGCTTTCCTCACCTGGTCCCTAGCTTCCCGGACAACATCCCTGTATTCTTCCCAGGCCGCCTGTCCCTGCTTCCACCTTTTATAAGCCTCTTTTTTCCCTCTGGGTTTCCTCAGAAACTCCTTATCCATCCACAGAGGTCTCCTGGCCCTCCTGCTGCACTTCCTTGTAGTCAGGACGCAACACTCCTAAGCTTGTAGCAGGTGATCCTTGAATATCAACCAGCAGTCTTGGGCCCCCCTGCCCTCTAGGGCTGTATCCCATGGAACCTTACTAAGCAGGTTCCTGAAGAGGCCAAAGTCTGCTCTCTTGAAGTCCAGGGCAGTGAGCTTGCTGCACGCTCTTCTCACTGTCTTGAGGATCTCGAATTCGACCATCTTGTGATCGCTGCATCCAAGGCTGCCCTGGAGCATCACATTTCCAGCAAGCGCCTCCTTGTTGGTGAGCACGAGGTCAAGCATGGCACCTCTCCTTGTCGGCTCCTCTATTACTTGCAGAAGGAAGTTGTCTTCCACACAATTGAGGAACCTCCTGGATTGCTTGTGCTGGGCCGTACCGTTGCTCCAACAGATGTCATGGTGGTTGGAGTCCCCCATGAGAACAAGGGCCTGTGAGCGTGAGGCTTTTCCTACCTGTCTGTAGAGCGCTTCATCCACAGATTCCTCTTGATCAGGCGGTCTGTAACAGATCCCCACAGTAATGTCTCCAGAGCTTTTTTGTTTTCATATTTTGAGTGCTGCCCGGAATGATTACCTCTATTCAACTAGCTCATTGCTAATTTTAGCTTGGCTTCTGGATATATTTGACAGAAATACAGTGCACGTCTTAAAGGCAATTCCATTGAAGATGACAAATAACAAAAATGCACAAAAAATTGGGCCTTGGTATGAAAAAGTTGTTTGCCTGGTGTGCTGGATCCTTCAGAAGTCATCTGAACCTTCTTCTGTGTAGTGGGGCCTTTAGGACACTTAGGAGGCTAGCTTTCCCATGGAGCTTGTGACTTTGAGAGCAAAACTCACATTTCGCTGACTATAGTAAACCTTTCCCTGAAATACCAGTTCATTGCTAGCTCAACCCCCGTTCTCCACTCTCTAGGATATGTTCTGGAGGAGCCTAATGTCCATCCTGCGGCTGAAATATTTTCGATTTGGAGATCCTAATCCTGTTGCAGAAGGGAACTGAGTCAAATCTAAACTGTCCTGTGCTTCATTAATACTAATACAGTTACTGTTGTTTCCTTATGGCACCGTGATCTCTGAGCTGCAGCTAATTGCTGTATGTGCTGTATGGCCTGGCTGTGAGAACCCAAGGGGCCAAAGGCAGTGGGTAGGTGTGGGCCTACGGGAAGGAGATTAGTGAGTTGTGGGGGCAGCCCTGTGAGGACAGTGAATTGTGTATCTACTTGTGCTGGAGCCCAAAATCTGACCCAGGGCAGGTGTGTTTAGAGCTGCAGCAGTTGTATTTATGGATTAATCTTTGAGTGTTTGGAAATATGCGTGTGTGTACCTGTTTAAATTATAAACATTAACTCAAAGAACTAAAGTTGCTGTTACGATTAGTCACTGAAGGAAAAACCCTTGACTGTTATATTCTCTGATTTGGTTTCATTCTGTAATTTGGCTTCCAGAAATCAAAGTGCTACTCAAGCTCATTAGTGGTCCCTGCTATTCTGGAATCTAACTTCATATCTGATGACAATTCCTGGGTACATAGAAAGTACAGGCTACTGGCCCTTACTCCGTCCAGATATACTCAGCCCAAAGAAACCAGTTAGGAAAACAGAGAGTGGGAATGCAGCTATTGAACTGGCTGGTGACTGTGCTGAGAGTGATGAACCTCAAGTGCATTTCAAACGTGTGCCTGACCACCAGCATTTGTTATTGCAACTGTAATTACCTGGTATTGAGATCTCCCATCAGATCTCCCAAACTCTGCAGTATGAAGCAGATGAGTGGTTGAGTAGAGCTCTACAACATGCTGTGGTCTTGGCAGCAACAGCAGTAGCCAACAACCTTCCAGTCAGTCAGAAGTGGATAGGTGTACAAGCAGTGGTTTTTTTATCATTATGTTTTATACTCCATTGGCTCAGCATTTACTGGCAACTGAATTGAATTTATCTATGTATTGCTTTGTGTTTTCTATATTTGCCATACTATTTAATGTCAGTTCCTGACTTTTCAGGTGGTATTTCCAAACACTAGCTGCATAAGGACTGTTTAGCCTCCAAGATACGGCAAAAAGGGGTGCAGTCAGTCAAGCATGGCAGTTGAAGTATGTTTGTGACTTTTTTGATATAATTTGTAACGATTTGAGACATTCATGAGCCTCCTATTTGTACGGTAAAAAAAAAAAAAAAGGCCTATAATGATTTTTGACTAAGAAAGGGAAGGCAGTCCTAATATCTGATGGAAAATCCATCTGATGGATTTACATTCTGCAGTTCCAACTGGGCAGAGCATTTGCTTTCACTGCCTGGTTTGTTGTTTTTTTTTTTCCTGTGAGGTGGAATATTAATTTTTGATCTCTCCTGGATTTGGTGACATCCGTCTAGACAGCTGCCGTATTCTGTGCTAGTATTTCTGTGGTCTGAAACATAGGAATCTGTTACTTGTCTCACAGAGCTCTCAGGCACCTCAAGTCAAAATGGTATAGTGTACCACAGAAGCAAATAAAGTGTCAATAAGACATGACTGACCTGTCTTTAAAGCGGGCAAGTAAAATTCTGCTGTGCTCTGTGTTCCTGCCGCTATGCTGCTGCTGGTACTTACCAGCTCACATTTGCTGTGCAACTGTCAGTCTGGAGATGTGAATTTCATGCTGCAGTCATCACTGTGTCTGTAATTTGAGAACTCCTGGGCAGCTCATTCCTCTACTCACCATCCTAACAGACAACCAAACCCTCCTCTGACAGTGGTAGGCTTTGATGTGGTTCCTAAAGCTTAATCTGGCTCAGATCCCTCTTCTAGTTCCCCTTTTGAATGGTGAAAGGTGTGCTGCAGAGACTGAAGGGAAAGCTAAAATATTTGGCTTAGAAAGGAAAGATTCATTCTCTACTGTAAGCAGGAAAATCTGTGTTGTGGGAGTGTCAATCTACATGTGGGCTGAAATCCTGCCCCTACACCTACTGTGTTCCCTTGCTGAAGGACTCTAGGACAAATAATGTTATTTTATTAGGGATGAGTGTGTGTCTACAGCAGGTGTTGTGGCTGATAGAGACCTTCTAAACTTCGAGGCTGACTGTGGCTATTGAGGTGAATAATCTGTTTAAGTACTCACTGGTTTGCTTCACTCTTCATTACGCAATTGGAAGCATTTATCATTTACAAGTAGCATACCCTTACATTCTTTCTTTCATGTTGCATATTAAAGGACTTTGCATATTTATTAGCTGATGCTAGTGAGCATTATATATTTCTTATTTGTTTGTGGTTGGCTGTATTTCCTGCTATTAGCAGTCCAGCAGGAAGCTGAAGGAAGAGATTACAGGAGTAGCGGTGTTTAGGCTTTTCCACTGGATTTTCAAAGAACACTACATTCACACAAAACTACTTTCAAAATATGGACACTTACGGGTGACCATGGACAGCGAGGTGAAATGACTGAAATACACCTTGTGTGTGGCTGTCAACACTATTTTTCTCTTCGTAGACTTTCAGCCACATCCCATTTTGCACTGGCTGTGTTTCATTTCAGACTTAAAAAGGAAGTGTTTCTTTTCCAACACAGTGCTAATCCCCGTTTCAAGGCTTAGACAACAAACAGGGTGAGGCTGCTCCTCCTTAATGGACCGTTCTTTTCCCCTGAGGAAACAAGTTCCCAAGACTTGCAGTCTTACATAAAGTTGCATTGTTTTCTTCTGTTTTCTTACAGCGTATCCATCTCCTGTGCTAACTTCTGTAATACATAGAACAAAACGTCTATATATAAATGTATACTTCACAGGGCCCTCCCCCTGCGAAGGGCAGTATTGGGGTACCCGGAGACCACGAGGGTACCACTGGCTCAGGTGCACGCACAACTAGGCACGGCTCGCGTCGACCATTGCCCTTCGGGGCTGCCTTTTTCCTTCATCCCGACGGCGCGGAGCCCCGCAGGGAGCCGAGCCGGGGTCGGCTGGGCGGAGGAGTGGCGGGGGGGAGCAGGTGAGGGCGGAGAGGTGCCGTGTCGGGGGGGGGCGCGGGAGGATGCTGAGGCCGGCCAGTGGAGCGCAGCCTGACGCAGCGACAGCCCCGGCAGCGGCGGGCGGGAGGATGGCGGGCGGTGGCTGGGCGCCGCGGGGCTGAGGGGCGGTGCCGCCGCTGTGCCGTGCCGTTCTGTGCCGTGCCGCTCTCTGCCGTGCCGCGCCGCGCCGTGCCGCGGTCGGCCAGGCGCCGCTGCAGGCTGGCCCCCTGCGGCTGCCTAAGGGGCGGCGGCGGGCAGGCTGCCGGGATGATCCGGTTCCGGAGCTCCAGCATCAGGTCGCTGAGCGCGGAGATGAAATGCACCGTGCGGCTGCTGGACGACTCCGAGATTTCCTGCCACATCCAGGTGCTGGCGGGGAGAGAGGGGCGGCGGCGGCGGGGCGTCTCGGCGGGCAGCGGCACCCCAGCACGGGAGCGCAGAGCCGGGCCGCGACTCGGGTGGCTGCCCTCCGGCTCAGAGCAGGTCGCAGGGCCCGGGCAGCGGCTTGGCGCGGCCGCGGCGGGAGCATTCCGCAAGCCCCGTTTCCCTGAGCGGGGCTCCGCGCACCTGCGGCGCGGGCAGCTGCGCCTTTCTCGCCGCTTCCCGCCGCGGCGCTGCGCCACGGCATTGCACGGCACGGCGCGGAGCCTGTCCGGCCGCTGCTGGAGCCGCGGGGTCCGCCGTGCTCCGCATCCCCGGCACGGCATCCCCGCGGGCAGGAGAAGCCCGCTGGGCTGCGGCGACCTCCGGGAGAGGCGGTCCCCGGCGAGGAGGGAGACCTTGGTGCCGCCTGTCCCGTCCCGCAGCTCGGTAACGGAGCGCCCGGTGGGCGCATCTTGCGGCGGAGGTGGTGTGCGAGAGGACCTGCTCTGCGGGGCCGGGAAAGCCCTGCACCGGGAGCAAGGCCCGGGGCGTGCAGATAGAGGAAACGCTGTTACCGAGGTGGTAGGCAGAGTTGAAAATAAAGTGCTGCTCCCCTTTCCTCTTCGTTCAAGGCAAAAGATAACTTATGGAAGGATTTTCAGTGATAGCAGTTGTGCTGTTGGAAAGAAAGTCCAACTTGCTGTAGTCCCTCTTCCTAATTAGTTAGTTCCTTTTTATTCCTTTTAAGTAATAACGATAAGAGGGCGAAGAGTAAGGAGTGTGGATTTCTAGTGTAGCAGCAATGTTTGTAGTGTGTGAAAGCAGAAGTATTTCAGGTGTCCTAACAAGATCCAAACTCTGATGCGTTATGGAAGTCTTACAGATTCTTAAGCTGCAAGTGTTAGAAACCAAGTTACACTGTTGTAAGTTTCCATGGCATTCATAAAATCACTGAGATGAACTTGGCATCCAGATCAGATGTGAGTAGCTTTTTAGGACGTTGTTTGTCACTCATAGTTGGTCTTTCTGTCTCTCCGGTGGTATAAAATATCCACAGCTTTAAATCAAGTTGGTGGTCTTATGCAGAAACCTACTGTGGCTGAAAAAAATCAAGTGCCATGAGATGCAAGCAACATTTTTTTCTTGGACCAAAAGAAAATAGACTAGACTAAACTAGACTAGACTAGACTAGAATAATTGTAAGGGACCTACAGTTAGAATCTAGTCCAACTGCCTGACTAGTTAAGTGCTGATCAAAAGTTGAAGAATATTATTGAAGGGCATTGTCCAAATGCCTCTTTTTAAGGCACCTAGAGGCTTGGGGCATAAACCACCTCTCTAGAAAGCCTGTTTCAGTGTTTGACAACCCTCTTAGTAAAGAAATGCTACCTAATGTCCCATCTGAACCCCCCCTCATGCAGCTTTGAACCGTTGCCGCACGTCCTGTTACTGGATCCCAGGGAGAAGAGATCAGGAGCTCTCTCTCCATGTCCCTGCCTTAGGAAGCTGCAGAGAGCCATGAGGTCACCGCTCAGCCTCCTTCTCTCCAGCCTAGACAAACTCAGAACCCCCAGCCGCTCCTCACAGGACACGGCTTCCAGTCCTGTCACCAGCTTTGTTGTCCTCCTTTGAATGCAATCAAGGACCTTTATGTCTTTCTTAAACTGTGTGGCGCAGCACCGCACACAGTGCTCGAGGTGAGGCTGCATCATCACTAAATACAGCAGATAATCACCTCTTTTGATCGGCTGGTGATACTGTGTTTGATGCACCCCAGAATGCAGTTTGCCCTCCTGGCTGCCAGGGCACACAGCTGACTCACACTGAGCCTTGCTGTCAGCGAGCACCCTCAGGTCCATTTCTGCAAGGCAGCTCTACAGACACTGCTCTCCCGATCTATACTTGGGTACTAGTTTTCACCCAAACATTATGCAGCCTGAAGTAACAGGAGGATCCTCAAGTATTTTCTCTGAGCCCAATGCAGTTTGGCATCTTTAAAGATCAGTGTCTTTAAACAATGATTATTTTGAAGTCAGAATCTGACCTGGTGTCATTACAGTTCTGTAGATTTATAGTGCTCAACAGATTTACCCGTGCTAAGAATACGCCCTTTGATGCCCACAGGGTAGAGAGAAATAGTTATTACTTTAGGTGTGTTATATTGTGCAAGGTGAGGTAATGAGCCGAGAACCAGTTGAATCTTACTGTGTCCTGGTGGCTCATCCCACATGTAATGTATACAGGGGAAAAGTGTTTTAGGCTACAAGTGAAATTTTTTTTCACTATTGTAGTTCTAAGGGTAATCCTGAAAATTGAGTTCTGTTATAAACTCATCTAGAATTTGTTTTCCTGAGTCTGCACACTGACCAGAAATACTTAAAAGGTGTGAATGGCTCCTGGTGTGTTTTTATTTTTTCTTTTTGGTTTGTTTGTTTGTTTTGTTTTGTTGTTTTATTTTTTCTCCTTTTAGGTGCTGAAATTCTAAACAGGTAAATGCAGATCCTAGGATGAGGAATTACTTTGCTCTTGGTCACTTCAGCAGAAACATGCAATTAATGATGACATTTCATAGCTTTGACTTACTTTTCCTTCCTTCCTATGCCACATGCTTTGAACTGCTAAATTCTGTCTCTAGCTACCCCTTACCTATCGCTGTATCTATAGAGGAGATATAATTTAGCTGTATAATTGATTTATCATCTTGTATGTGCATAGCTGTGAAGACACCAGACTAACGAATCTCAATTCACTCAGCTTCTTGTCTGTAGCCTCTCAATCAGATTTCTATTTGAACTTCACAGTGTGGACAAAACTTGCTAATTCCATTTTTGAATGGAAAAAATAGAAGTTGTGACTTGTGTATATGCATATCGCTGCATATGTAGCAGGACAAATAGCCCAGATGATGTGCTGCTGGGTTAGCAGCAGAGATGCCAGGGTTGTGCCAGCTGGAACATGTTGGACAGCTGTGTTTTGGTCATTAAGAAGATAAGAAAGCCTAATTCAACAACACTAAAGAAATGCCAACAGAGTCTTTTAAGGACATGGGATGCAGTAAAAAACAGTGATGACTGAAATTCTAGCTATGCATTTTCATGGGGAAAGGAGGGGAAATATGCAGCTAGTCTGGATGGTGATTTATGTAGCTGATGATTTGCTGCATTTTAGCACACTAAGTTTTGCCAAACCTTACTTTTTCAAGTATATCTTTCCAGCAGTTGGCTTGCACACATAGGCTGGTATCAGAGGGCCTCAGTACCACTTCAGTGCAGAGATGTCAGCTAATTAAAATCTTTGTGGATGCACTGTATGTCTTTGGCCCTGCAAAATGTGCAACTAGAAGTGTGTGTTACTCAGCTAAAACACTGGGATGTAGTTTAGGAAAAGAAGGCAGGAGCAGATCTACTTAGGTGCTGCATATATATGTGTGTGGGTTGGTTTTCTTTTTTTTTTGGGGGGGGGGGAAGGGCGGGAGTTTGTTTGTTTGTTTTTTTGTCTCTTGATGCGAATTTCATAGGGTTTAGGAACTAAAATAAAATATGTTTTTGTTTTTACTATTAAAGTTCTTTCAAAGCAGTGTTTCAGCAAGCCAACAGGCTAAGAAAGCCTGCTCTTGGAAATTAAATTTTATAGCAAACAGTGTAGTGACAGCATATGGGGTGTTGTGGGGATTTGCATTTGCAGACTCCAGCCAACCAGTTATCGAGCTGTGCAGCCGCCATGTAGGTCACCAAGTTGCTCAAGGCTAGGTTTGCAACTCAAAGGTCATGATTCAGTGTGTCGTCCTCCTCATCTGAGAGAATTCGTTTCTGCAAATTAGCTGAAGTGCTGACAGACACAGGAAAGGGCTAGGGCCCGAGGGATGTTTAACTAATTCTTGTGATGACATTTATTTTCCCATGTTTTTTGTTTGTTTGTGAGGCCTCTCTGGGACCTGTATGTCGGGGCAGTCTTACAGCAGCAGTAAGGTGAAGTCATAGTGGCAACACTAAAATTGAGAGGTTATGAAAAATAGCCTGAAGGGCCAGTGCCCACTGTTTGTTTCCATGTGCAAGAGAGAGAGGTGACCTGCTTGTGCAGTCTGCCTGATAAAGCACAGAACCAAGGCTTGAAAGAGGGCACTGGGGGAAGTAGGTATTCAAAACTATTGGAAATGTGTCTGGAGCAGCAGGAAGACCTCCTTTCTGGAGCTACTAATGAGATACTTATTTTCTGAGTCATTGGCATAATGAACACTTAAATTCTGTTTTTTCAGGCTTCCTGCAGTAACTTCACACATTTAATTAACCTTTTAATAGCAATAGCCTAAACATTTGTTGTGGTTTAACCCCAGCTGTTAACTAAGCCCCACAGAGCCACTTGCACCCACTCCAGTGGGGTGGGGAAAAGAATCACAAGGGTAAAAGTGAGAAAACTCGTGCCTTGAGATGAAGACAGCTTAACAGGTAAAGCAAAAGCTGTGCACACAAGCAGAACAAAACAAGGGATTCATTCACCACCTCTCATCAGCAGGCAGGTGTTCAGCCATCTCCAGGACAGCAGGGCTTCGTCTCATGTGATGGTGACTTGGGGAAACAAGCACCATCACTCCAATGTCCCGCCTTTGTTCTTCTTCCCACAGCTTTTATTGCTGAGCATGACATTGTATGGGATAGTTCATGGGTCTGTTGGGGTCAGCTGTCCTGGCTGAGTCCTCTCCTAAGTCCTTGTGCACCCCCAGCCTGCTTGCTGGTGGTTTGGGGTGAGGAGCAGAAAAGCCCTTGACTTTGTGTAAGCATCTGCTCAGCAGTAGCTAAAACATCCCATCTGTTTATAACAGTTACCAATACTGTTTCCAGCACAAATCCAAAACATAGCCTCATACTACATACTATGAAGAAAACAAACTCAGCCCTAGCCAAAACCAGCATAGTATCTTAAATAGTAAGGTTAGTTTTGTTTGTTTATGTATCTATTTATTTATTTATTTTCTTGGTTTATCCTGTAAGATTACTTGTGCTTATTTCAGTTCTGACTAAAGTTAACTGTCAATATGATAGACTGCTATTAAATATGTAAGTACACGCTGGGTTCAGTGGTGCCACTGGCATGCTTTAGGATGTGGGCTTCAGTATACCTCATTTAAGTGAAGTGACTACTGCTACAGTTTCTTTAACTTTTAAAAATCTAAGCGTGTATTAGTAACCATTATAACTCAAAATGTATTTCTTTTTAAGAGGTTAATACAAAATTAAAGCTTATTCTTGAAAAATGCTATGTTAAATATGTTACTTACTTCTGAAATTAATAAAAGTTTCACTTCTTGAGCTCCCGAGATCACGCTATGCATAACCAAGGATGAAGTTGGCATGAATGAGGCTTTTCTCTCAGCTGGAACTTGTTATTGACAGTGGTAGTGAACTTTGTTGTCTGTGTGTTTATTTGTAGAAGTACCGTATGACTGGATCTTCTTGTGCCTCAGCCCATATGTAAATTTGTGTTATAAGCAGGCCTTTATAATGATGCAGATTTTCCTTTGTGTGAGCTTTCCCAAACAAAAACCAGTATGGGTATCCCCCAAAATTCCCTGGCTATACTACTGATCTTTTGTTTAATGTATCAAAATGATTATTTGATTGCCCTTTAGAACAACAAACTTGATTTTCTAAGTGTGCCCAGCTTCTGAGCAAGGAGAAGATGTGATTTTAAAAGCTGGTTTAGAAGTCAGGAAGAAAACAAGCAGAGGAAAACTTTGGTTTACTCATGGTCTGTTCTTAGACCTTTTGCCTTTTTTTTTGCCAAGGTCAAAATGAGGGTGACAAAATCTGAGAAGGTTCATCTGAGAAACCCACTGTTGGTTGAATAGTGTAAAGTGGCCTCTTAGGGGTTTTTTTATTATCAATTCAGGAGCAGTTTCTGTGCAGTTTGAATGAATAATGGTGCTTTTAGTTTAGCTAAAAATTTACTTGCTTGACTTTTTGTTTTAAATCACCCCCTCCCCCCCTTAAATTGTGTCCTATCCTGTCTAGGTCTTTTTGTAGCACATTGATGACTTCAAACTTGCCTTCTTGCTTAAAACTTTCTGCTTTGTCTGCGTCTTGCAGGCAGATGCTAAATTTAATAGAAATCTGCTAACCAAAGAACTCTTTTTAACGTCTCTTTAACATTCCCATCCCTTAATAAAATGTAAAAACCAAACCAGCATGCTAAAGAGGTCTGTGAAGTTAAAGAATAGTGACCATGAATCTCAGTGTGAAGATATGCAAAATGTTGACAATTTGGAAAAAGAAGTGGGAAAAGGAAGGCAGCATGAGCATGAAAAGAGCAGAGAGGTCAGAAATGAGAAGGCGGCAGAGAATCATAGCTGCGGAAAGGGAAAGGTTAAGGGATTATGTAGACAGCAGGCAGGAGATTTAGTGAATATATATTTATCCTGTAAGCAATGTCAGAACTGTAAGCGGCAAGTGCCTTGAGCTGCTGGGATGATGCTGTAACAGTCCAAAATAGTAAGACAAGATAAGGAAGGAGATGCAAGTTTGAATAGGTTCCGTGCTGTGTTCTGTTGACGCATGTTGGAAACTGCATACTAGGGCTTGTATTCCTAACTTCATGCTTGAACCTCCAGTTGTACAGTTACAACAAGTACTCTTGGTGACAGTTGCAGATGAGAAGCCCCTCTAATTAAGCTAAGATGATGGGTTAAAGCTACCTCTTTGTCATTTTGTGCTTTTGATTAAATTTGCAGTAATTTGTTTTCTTTTTAATAGCACTTATTGATGTGCTCTTAGCTCCTTCCAGAGCTGAAAAGGAAGTAAGAATAGAAAGTGCTCTTAGAAAGTTACTAGGGTGTTGGGAGTTCTCATTACAAATTAAGAAAGTAATTGTCTTGATGGATTTTGGTTGGTATTTGTGGAGGTCAGCATTTGCTTAACATTGGTTTCTATATTTCTGGTAGGGTAAAAGCACATATGTACTTGTACTTCCATGTTGCTACCAATTCACAAACTCTGTTCCTTCTTGTTTTTCTTAAATAAAAATATACTTACAGAGTTGGCTTATGCAAGATTTTATCCAGTATATACTAAACTACTTTTGTGTTGGATAAGGGTTATTAATGATGTTGAATTAGTTTTATTCCACACTCCATGTTGTCTTATTAATGAACAAAGTCTGTAATTTCTCTATCGTAATGGTGATGATCTTGCCTTTAACTGTGGATTTCCTGTGTATTGCAATTGACATTGTAATTCATGTTTTGATTGCTAGTAAATAAAGGTGGGGGAACTTAGATGTGTGCTTAAGGACTTGTCTGATCCAGGGTCGAAGATGAACATGTATTTCAGTAAGTACAAACAGTGTAGATGTTAAGTATTTCAACATATTGGTGAGGTCTGGTGCTGCAGCGTGGAGGAAAAAAAATGTGAAAAATGCAGGTATCCTCAGACAAAGTTAACTAGTTAACAGGGACAAGCTAAAAGGATAGTTACTGCTTAAAAATGTAAGTATAATCTTTTCACTTTTACCCACCTTTTGTTTTTCTCACAGCTTTGAATGCAAATTTTTACGTTCTTTACTGTTGTGCATGTTTGGATGCTGGCTGAACAGTAGGGGTGGAGCTGTAGTTGTAATAAAAAGCAGCTGGAAAAATCAATAATACCATGCAGCACAGCTTAGATCTCCAAACTGCAAATCGTGGGCTTGATCTCCTGAGGTAGAACGTGGCTCCTCTGAGATAACAGGGTGCTTTCTGCTTGCAGGAATTTTTTACAGTCTTTCATCTTGAAAGGGCTTTTGGCACCTCATGAGGCTTAGACTTCTTACACCTTGAAGTGCTCTCCTCTGTCTAGGCATCTTCAGTGAACTGATGCAGATCTGATGTAGGACAGCTGAAAAGCAATCTTTTGGCAGAATTAATTGGCCAAAGATTAGCGCCAAAATGGATAATTGGTGAGCAAGTACTGTATTCTTTTGGTTGTATTTGCGTAGATTGACTAGGTCAGGAATGATTTGATAATGTGTATCGGTGCTCCCCATATTACCTTTAACAAAAGAAAAGATTAGTGGCTGTTCTATGAGAAGGTGAAATTGTGAGTCTGGATTTTGCCTGGTTGTTACTGGTTGTTGCTGGTCCCCTGGAACAGATGGTATATTAAAATCTCAAGGTTTAAACAGTAAAGTTAAAGAATGAGAGAAATGACAGCTGATTTTTTAGTTCTTTCTCAAAAAAAGCAGGTGGCGTGTGAGGACTGGAGAGTAATTCTGTGATAAAATGCTTGTTTTCTGTAGCCAGGACTCTGTCCTTCTGCGTATTTTGGCTTATTAAATCAAATACACTGAAAATGTCTCTCTTCATTTTTTCTTTATTCTGCCTCTCTTTTTATGCACTCCCCTTCCACTCCCCAGTGTGGATAATATCAACCTCTTGGCAAGGTTCATAGCGTTCATAGCTTCTTTCTGTCCTTTTCCTGTTAAAGTCAAGCTGTTGCCAGATGACTTCTGCTGTGTCTTTCCCGGCTGCATATGGAAAATATCTCCTCATAGTTCTTCCTGCAGCTGAAGCTGCTACCTGTTCTTTCATTCTTTGTTTGCTCAAATACAGTCTCATTTTTTTCGCTAGCCTTGCTTTCTCAGAGACCCGTTCTAGACCTTATGAATCATCTTTTTGTTCACATTGGATTAACTTGTTCTTACTTTGTTTTAATTCCTTGTCTGACAGTGAAAACATAATTGGGATAATTCAGCTGTAATTAAATTAATACTTTCTTTAATGTCATAAAACAAAAAATACCTCCCCAAAAGACCTCCCCCCCCCCAAAAAAAAAGAACAAAACCAAACCAACCTAAACAAAAAAAGGCCCCAGACACTTTTCTTCCTTTACTCCTTTACTGTTTATTTTATCCTTTCCAGCTACTGGTATTCAGTCCATAAAAGCTTTCCTGTTTTCATCTTTTCAGGGTTTAACACATTGTCTTTGATGGAGGTGTGTTAGTAATCAGCCCTTGCCGTTTGAGATAGATGCTGTTCTCCAGCTAATGATTAATTATGGCAGTAGTAGACCAAGTGTAAACAGTAATTTACACTTACAATGTGATAGTAAACCATCTTACTCATGGTTGCTCTTCATGGGAGTTACTGAGAAACTTGATTAAGGAGGACTCAGGGATGAAGAATGAACGCTGATGTTTTAGTACTGTTACATTTAGAGGAAAGGTTTCTCCTGACTGAAAATAATGCTGGAAACTTGAGATAAAATGTTTCACACCAATCTGCGTAAGGTTAAGTGTATGTGTACAATTTCTCTGCGTTGCTCATAGCCAGAAATGAGAAAGTATGGGCTATATACCACGAGTTCTTTTTCACCAGAAGGGTTCGCAAACAGAAACCACTCCTGCAATAACTGGAAATCCAGCCATTCAAGATAGTTTCAGTAAGAAACTTAAGTAGCTGAAAATGTTTGCTCTTTAAAGGCTTCCTCTGGAAAAATGTTAAGTGAGTCAACATCTTCATTAAAAAAACTTGTTATTTTTCCCTTGTTTACTTGAACCACATGAAGAAGTAAACAATCTGGATTGAAGACGTGCTTTGCTGCTTGCGAGTATATTATCTCACACTGATATTTTCTGCATAGCAAATCTCTTTGCAAGAGAATTGTGCCTTAAATAAAAGATTTGCACCTGGCCATTTTTTGTCCTGATGTTGTAATATGTAAACTTCCTATAAAAGGGCACACACATTGCAAAAATAACTTAGGGTATTTCTGACACCACTGCGTAAAACCTTTTTAATACAGTCAGTTTGTATGCCCACTTTTTTTTGTCTTTCATGTATCTGCAACAGAAGCAAAAAAGAAATGGGATTCAAAATTAAAACAAATACATAGTTCTCTTAGGCCCCCAAACCCAAACAGTATGAGAAGAAATTACAACAGGACTTAATTTTTTAAATATAAAGAGAACAAAAAGCAGTTACGAACAACTTCAAGTTAATGGTAAAATCCTGTGGAGAATGATACATAAAGTTCAGACTACAATGGTGTATTTGCATTATTTCCAGGCTTGGAAGCCAGTCTTAACATTTTTGTCTCCGAAATAGAGTTCTCATGTGACCTGCCTTTTGGGATTGGATCCTGGACCCTTCTATTTGCCAGGCAATGCCCAGGAAGTGGTCAGCAAGAATGCTAATTGGCACTGACTGGAATTTTGGCAGGCAATGGCCTTGCAGTTTGCTAGCAGGGGTGGTGGATTTCAAGACCCCAAAATGCTTGGAGAGTTTTAGTAGTTTTGGTATACATGGAATCTCTGTTTTCAAAAAGAAACAGAAAAAAAGATTTTGTGAATGGCTTAAAGATATAATTTACAGTTCAGATACCAAACCATGTGAAATGGTAACTGTGTTCATAATGCTGTCCTTTAAAGTGGAAAATCTGAAATATTTTGTGAGCCATCTTAAGCGTGGTGGGAGGAATAGCACTGGTTTTAGTAGGTGTGTATCAAATAGCTGTGCTTAGGATCTGTGGCTGTGATCTTGGATTTGAACCTGTAGTCTCTTCTGGGATGACAGGTTCTTGATTTTTTTTTTTTTTTTTTTGAATGCTCTTATCAAGAGAGTAATACAAAAGTATTCCACAGGATCAGGACATCCGTTGGGGGTGGTTTTTTGTTGTTATTTTTACAGACACTAACCCCTTAGTGGAGTGAGAAACAAGACATGGTAGTTTATTTGAATTATTTTAATTGCAAAAATGCAGATGAGATGCTCTATGGAGTGCTGTGCACACCACAGGGAACTACAGAACATACTTTTAATACCATTTCTTCAGGCTTTTCAGGGTAAAAGACAGGTGATCCTTCACTTTCACTTTGTTACTTTAAAACTGGGTAACAAAGATAAATACTGCGCAGTCAGTGACGGTTGCTCTTGCGTTAGATGGGACAGTTGCCTGGCGTGCAAGTTGAACTCTGAAGCTGTGCAGTGCCAGCCTGAACTTAGCTGACTTCAGGGTGACCTGGAGATGCTTAATGTTCCAATAGGTGGAGTGTACCGAACACATAGACTCTATTAGCTCCTACTCTGTGTGAACTTTCTTTAGCTCCATCCTGGGAAAAGAGAGGAAACAGCAGAGGCTTTTACAGATGGTGCCGTGAGTGATTCAGCATGCAGACTCAGCTGCTCACATGAAATTGCTCCATCAGCTCGTGGTGTCCCTGCCAGTTGCTAGGTGCAGATCCAGGAAGGCTTTTCTGTTTTGACTGGAGAATCCATTCACATTGCCAGGATTTCCAGATTAGTTTTCTCATACCGTCTGGCAGTTGGGACTTTACAGTGACCAGAACAGAGAAGACTTGAGCAGGAATTGTCAGTCCCCAAACCAAACTATGCTGCTGGTTTGTGGGCATTAAAGCAGAAAGAGTGGCACACCTAAGTGAAAAATGAACAATAGTCTATCTGCACAGTTTCAGGACAGTGTGTTCACTACACCTTTGGTCATTTTTGTGCATGGATTACATGCACCAAATAAATAGCAATTTTCATCCTGTAGCTTCTTGAGAATCAGAGGCTGGTTTCTGTTTTACCCAGGAGAGTTTATGGTGTAATTTGGGGAAAACACTATAAGGGAGTCCTTAATTCATGTTGTGATGATGAGAATGTACAAAGTAATCTTTGTAGTTGGCCTAAATTCTAGTAGTGCTGAGACAGGCAGCCAGTAAGAAAATCACAGAGGTCAGTTTGGAGCATGAGGGGAGTGAAGACAAAACAGGCATAATTAGCAACCTGCCTGGACATCAAGAAGAATATATTACTTCTTGGACCATACCTGCCAACACCTGGTGGAGTTTTCATCTTTCTTGGAGAACCACCGAAGCACAGCTTAGCTAAGCATATGAATGATAAATATGAATGATAATTCATTTTTCCAGACTTCACCTAGCAAAACACTAGAATTATTTTCCCCTATGAAGCAAGCCTCTTTGCTTTCAGACTTAGCTACATGGCTAATCTGTTGAGGAAGGAACTTCTTTTTTCTGTTCACTGCATCAAAGTGGCTCTTTCCCCCTCTGTTCCTAGTTGCGGGTTTTTTTTAAGAACAAGCAGGCAAGCACAGTGACATATAAATCCTTTTTGAAATTCCTAATTCCCTGACTTGACAGTATGCAGACAAGACAAGAAGAGCTATGTTCATGGTGAACCTGCAGAGCTGGTTTGTGCCCTACATACTGTTTGGCAGTTCTCTGAGAGATACAGAAGGAACTGCATTTTCTAACCTCTCTCTGCCTCCTCTGTCTCCAGAGGATTCACTGCTTATGCAGAAACGAAGTGTTTGCTGGAGGAGGATTGTGAGTGTTTTATCCTGCAGGCTGAATGATGAAAAAAAGGTTATGAATCCAGGGGGAAGCCAGCTTAACAAATTCCATTTTCCTGTTGTGTCCATACAGATTTGATACTGCTTTGTAATTAAAATTGGATATGCTTCTACAGAATATTCTTTTTATAATTTTGAACTATGTAGCCTTTCCCATGCATTCCTGAAATAGAACAGCTAACCATATGTTTAAAAGAAGAGGGAAATGAAAGGGAAAATACTGTCCATCCAGAGATGCACTGGGATCCTGTAGCAGTGTTTCTTTGCAGAAATATCGTAAGTTGAATTTTCTTGCCAAGAGAGAGGTTTCTGCTTAATGAACAAGATAATGGTATATTTCTGTTCAAAGTAAACATGATTCTGACACGTTTCATGACCGCAAGATATTTTATGCTCTCACTGGAATAAACAGCACACAGGGCTATCTCAGGCACTTAGTTAACGGGTAATGTTGTGTCTGCTTTTACACAACTTTCAGCTAAATCAGAAATCAAACTGAACTCCAGCACTCGAGGGCATGTGGGGGGGATTTTTGACACTCTGAAGGAAAGTGCATCTGTAAAGCCTTAATGATTGCTCCATCTATGCAGATTCGCTTTAACTGGTGCCAGAGCTGCTGTAATATTGATGACATCCTTCACCTTGTTAATGGTCCAAACATAACAGAGCGTATGCTGGTATTCTAATTTTGTTCTTTATGTAGGGAGATCACAAATAAGGATTGCTTATAAGGATGTGAACTATGACTACAAATTCCACATGTGACGTGCTTTCTGTTAAGTAAATGAAAAATGTTTGAAACTCTGATTTTTGTGCCCTGGGCACATCCCATGTCTATTTATAGTGTTCCTACAGGGAATGCTGTGTATCTGGTGTGTATCTGGATTTTAAGGATAAAAGCTGCTGTTGGGAGAGAGGCTTTGTGATTTCGGCAAGAATGACTAGAGAATTCTCAAATCTGGGATAGAAACACTAATGCTTTCCCCTCTGTACATGTAGATGCATTCATGTGGGAACATCTTCCCTGAGATTCCTAAGAAACATTCAGTTCCTCAGGTGACTATCTGGGATGGAGTGTCTGCTGCAGAACTCATGAATAAGAGCGTGTTTTGCTAGGTGCAGTCTGAAAAAATGAATTGTCATTCATATTTATTATCTGCCTCCTGAGCCTCTCCCACTTTGCAGAGAAAGGAAACAGAGTTTGCACTGATCACAGCATAGCTGTAGCACCCTTCACAAATTTGCAGGGTTATTGTGTCCCTCCAAGTGTTCAGGAGAGATAGAATCGTAGAATAAACTGGGCTGGAAAAGACCTTTAAGATCATGAGGTCCAACCGTTACCCCAGCACTGCCAAGTCCACCACTAAACCATATCACAGGGCCTTATCTACACGGTTTTTAAACACTTCCAGGTACAGTGATTCCACCACTGCCCTAGGCAGCCTGTGCCAATGTCTAACCACTGTCTTGGTAAATAAACCTCCCAGCTTGAGGCTGTTACCTCTTGTCCTATTGCTTGTTACCTGGTAGAAGAGACTGACCCCCACTTCATCACAACCTCCTTTCAGGTAGTTACAGCAGCAGTAAGGTCCCTCCTGAGCCTTCTCTTCTCCAGACCAAACAACCCCAGTTCCCTCAGCTGTTCCTCGTCACACTTGTGCTTCAGACCCTTCACCAGCTTTGTTGCCCTTCTCTGGGCCCGATCCAGCACCTCAATGTCTCTCTTGTAATGAGGGGCCTAGAACTGAACACAGGATTCGAGGTGCAGCCTCACCAGTGCCCACTACAGATCACTGTCTTGGCCCTGCTGGCCACACTCTTTCTGACACAGGCCAGGATGCCATTGGCCTTCTTGGCTGCCTGGGTAGCTGAAGGATGTAGCCGTCCAAGCTGTGTCTGCATTGTTGCTACTTCAGAGCTGGAGGGTACAGATGCTGTGAGCCAGAGGGATGTGACCCAGAGGGATGTTAAGTGTTAAGCTTTCCCATGTCTTGTGATTCTCACAAGCAGAGCTCTGACCCAGTGCACAGCAGTGTTCCTGCTAGACCTCAGGTACGCCAGGTCATTGGAAGAATGATGTTTTCCTGTATTGCTTATAAGATAACCATTCAGGAGTATAAGTAGAGAATGCGGGAGGAATTCAGAATTTCCAAAAATTACACCATATGCCTTTCAGAGGCTTATAATTCAGTGAAGGCAGAATCATGTTTCTTCTAGAGCCCATTGATCCTCAGTGCTAGTGCTAGTTGTGGATTTTCAGTGTACCCTTTCTGCTTTCTTGCAAAATGGGCCGACAGTAGTTTTCCTCCAGTAATTTGTTTTTCTCTACCATATTACTGTTTTATTTTTCCAAGATTTGGCATTTTTAAATGATAAATGTGTGTCTTACAAGTTTGGGTGACTTTCATTAAGAATGTTTTCTATTTCATTTCTGTAGTTTAAAAAAAAAAGACACCAAACAACCAGAACTCATGCTCCAGTTGTCTCAGTATATCTAATGAATGCAAGGAGCTTACAGCCAGCATGCAAATTGCAGCTTGACACAGAGAATGAAACAAGTGGAGTGCATTTCTATGAGCAGTGATAGCAGGGTTTACTGTGTTACCACAGTATTGCCTCAGTCATCGATAAGGACCCCATTTTGCTATGCAGACACAAAATAAGATATACTTCCATGGCTGAGGATACAGAGACCTAGTGGAATAGTATGTTATATGAGTAAACAAGCTTGCTTCAATTTAAATGAGAAGTCATATTTGAATCTGCATCTGCTCTTGGTTCATGGCAACCAGGAGGGAAAAGGTAGTCTGAAGCCTTTTTGCCTATGTATTTTACTATGTTGAAGTTGGACAGTGTTTGCTAAGGCAGGCATTAATCTATAAAATCTTAAAATGCAGCTGAGTTACATTCTATGCCCACATTCTTAATAAGACTGTTGCTTAGGTGGGATGGGCAGATAAAGAAACAATACGGGGCAAGATGATGTAGTTGTCTCTACACATTGTTATCTTTGCCAAAAAAAGAGGGGTTTAGAAGATCATAATGGAGTGTGTTTTGTGATCACTCCCTCCTGACAGAAGGGCTGATCTGGAAGGAAACACAGAGCCTCTTATTTTGGAAGTTTGAGAAGTGGAGTGTGGGAGCTGAGGAGGGTAGGTGACTGTTACCCTCTCTCCCTCAGCAGGAAGGAGAGAAGGAGGCATAAAGTGAGAGGGTGCTGATAGACAGGATTACAACTGGGTGAATTACAACTGGGAACAGATGGATGAAGAGTACTTGGTGGAACTGAAGAAATCACTGGAGGGATGCACAAAGGGTTACATTGAAGCAGCAGACAAGGGAAATCTCTGCCTCATTCTTTGGAAAGATACCAGTAAAGTGACATTTGGCAGGCCAGAGGGTATGATATCAGGATAATGCAGTCACAAAATGAGGGTAACGAAATAATGTCGTGTTTTATTATACCCTTGTCTACTTAGAGTCTAGGAAGAGTAATGATTATTTGTAATAAGAATGTGATGTCTGGAAAAAAAGTAGGTGCATGTTAGGAGAACATCATTTTTGTCATACTTAAAAATTAACTGAGCAAGTAAGAGCTTTTTAAAAGCCTTCTTTGACAGGCCTAGGATGCATTGGCTGTGAAGTTGGTTGGACTTAGTGTGTACTATGTGTGATTCCAAGAAGGTAATAAATCTTGGGACTCTTAACAGTAGGACCCTATTTTCAACCAATAAATGGTATTTTAATACTTCTTTGTTTTGATTTTGGCATGGAGAATCTTGAATTACATGTAGGTCCAGTTGTGTGCTAGCAGGGTCACAGTCTTCTGGATGATATTATCCAGATTTAGGCTTGCCCTGTTTTGAAATTGTCCCTAATGTTATCTACGAACTTGAAAGGTGAGTCTCAACTGTGTTGAGCTCTTCAACTTCTATAGAATTGCTGTATTTTTATCCAACAAATTATGTGCATTCTGACCTTGAGTTGTATGATTTTCAGTGCAATAAGCAGCTTTTCATGCTTCAATGAAAAAAATGACTGAAGTTTTACTGTGAAAAACTCAGAGGTTTTAGCAAGGTGTTAGGGAGCATTGCAGTAGGCTGAAAGTGCTGGTGAGCTGCCTATTGTGTTCCAGTGTAGTTTGCTGCTTTGGAGAAAAAAAGTTGAGATGTTAGGGGAAATGAAAATCCATTCAGAAAAAAAGAATGTTAATGTTTCTGTTGATTTGTATTAGGTATTTGACTAAGTTGAATTAAGCCAGAATAGTTTACTGAATTAGAATAGGTAAAATTAGAGTAGATAACAGGCTTTTAGCATGAGGCAACCAGTTTAAATGTTAGTTCTGAAAGACTGCAAGAGAAGGAATGTCTGTTGGAAAATTAATAAGTAAAAGAGCTTAAATACTTTTTAATGAACATTTCACACTTGGCTTTTAAAAGATTGTTTAATGTGATTAAGGATTGTGTGGTGAAGAATGCCAACGGACTGTGACTGTTCTCAATTCCTGACCAAAAATGTGAAGGAAAACTGATTGCATGCTTACTCCATTATTCATGAATTACTCAGAGATACTATGCGTAATGTTTAATATGGCACACCTGAATTACGAAAGTGGTTTTCTTATTTGCAACAGATTTCTCCTGTATTGGATAATCAGAAGTGAATGCAAGTGTACATAGTGCTCTCGTTGCTGCTGATGCCAGAGATGTAGGAGTGGGATATGCAAATGCACATACCTTCTATTACATCTGAATTTTAGAATACTTAAAATGTTGGGGTTTTTTTCATCAGTTGTAACTAGGCTATATGACATTACATGTTCATTAACTGCAAAAAATGCGTTGAACTGTAAGTATAAAGGGACAGAAGTTTGGGTACTTCAAGATGCATTGATGCCAGTTATGTTAGCGTGTAACTAATTGGATGGATCCATGCTTGTTCAGCTCTTGGCAGAGTGGATTTGGAGGGAAGTTAGAAGGTATGTGTACTGCTTTACAGCTAATCTATATTACTGTGGGAATAGGGCTATAATTTACATCAGCTTTAGGCAAAACTGTATCATGAATAATACATAAAGCTTAGGCAATTTTTTTAAATTTAGATTAAGGTGTGTGCAACTTCTGTTTGTTTAACCAGTTAGTGACATCAGTTAGAAACAAATCTTTAATGCAAAACATCATGCAGGAAATGGATCAGTTTTCAGGTGTAAAGCACTTCAAAAGCTCAGGGTGGGAAGCAGACAGAAGTTTATATACAGAAATTTTAGTTTGGAGAAATGGTCATCTCTTTTTCAAAAAATCCTCCAAAGTATGTTAAGGTGAGTGAAATCAAGTGGTCCCAGTGAAATCAGTGGAATCAATACGGTTGAGTATAATCTAGTCTAGGTCATGCTTTGCCTGGAAAGGTTGGACCAGGTGATCCTTGAGGTCCCTTCCAATCTGGTATTCTATGATTCTATGATCTATGGAAGGTGCATGGGTTATACACGAGTTACTTTTATTTTCCTGAATCATGTTGGAATCTGGGACTGCACATGCACAGTGCCTAAAAGCAATTGCTCTGAAATACATGTGCTTTCTTATAATTTTGTTATGCTTACACTGACCAGGATAATTTTCTTGCAGGTGTGACTTCATCTTGTTTTTTAACTATACTGTAAGTAGTTACCCAGCTTGTTTTGTTGAAATTAACAGAGAAGACATTTGGAATATTGTGTCTGGCTCTGCTGGTGTAGATGTACTGACAGTCTTGGATTTTGGGCAAGAACAGTGGTGGCTGCTTTAGATGTTACAGCTATTACCTTCTGTACTGTTCTTCCAGGAGAACAAGGATGCTCTACCAAGACCACATGAGCATCACAGTCAGCTTTGAAAGTTAATTTTGTGTAACAATTCTGAGCTCTTGTCAGAACAAATAAATAGTTTGTATGAGGCTATGTAGTTCTCAAGAAGACATTCTTTTGCAAGCACTCAGAATGCTGAGGTTGTTTGCTTTATGTACAAAAACAAAGCTGATTTTATGCCTGATAGAAACAGATAATGCACTTGAGTTTCCTGTGGTAACGTTGTTAGGTCTAGCCGTGATTTGTGAGTTGCAATCAAGGAAAAAGGGAAAGTTACAAACCATTCCATTGTCATAAGCTGCTGAACCATGTTTTGCTTCATTTTCTTTGCACAGTATGTTAAGGATTAGATAATGTAATACCTAGTAGAATCTAAAATTTGACCTCCTCAGTGGTACAAAATAAAAAACCCCACAGCTTTCCAAAATGACAAAATTTCCAATGACTTATAAAAGTTGACTATTTTGTGGTAGTATTTCTTTATCCGTTATTTACAAAATAGCTTTTCCTTGAACAATCATACAGATTGTTCACCTCCGTGACTTGTGCAGACTTCAGAAACTGAGAACTGAAGAAAGATTTTTTCCTCTTTAGCACTGTGAATGAAATTATAAAAAAAATACTAGTTCAGAAACATACATGAAAGTAGTAACATATACAGTCAGAATCTCCAACTGTACATATTGTTTTCCTTTTTTTGGTCAGTTGTTTTTACATCTAAAACATTTAAGTCACTTGCTGGGTGCCTTTCCAATTCATAGTTCGGTTTTAATTACTCAACATTTATTTTGTTTACTTTTCAGTTGAATTTTAGTGCCCATCCCATTAAAACAGAACACAAATGGAAATGGAGGATTGAACTCATGCGTGGTGATACCTAATTGCTTAATGCAGTTGCTCAGTACAATGGCATGGTGATTTTCAAGGATTATCAGCTAAAGAAAACTAATTTAAAGAAAAAAAAGGTGTAAATACTAAAATAAGATTCTATATTTTGCATGTCAGTAGTTTCCTGGTTGCTATTGTAAATCCAGCATATTTGTGCAGTGGTTTTCAATGTGCATAATGGTTGCAGTGCCAGTTTGTCTTCAGGTTTTACTGGCAAAAACAGGCAAGCAGAAATCCTAACTACCTTGGAGCTGGAGATCTGCTGTGCTACTGGAAAGTGTGCCTGAGAAGAGATTTTTGTATATGTTTCTACCTTTGCTGTTTATTTTGTGGGCTAAATTCTGCCTCTACATGCTGTCTGCTGGTCACTGATTGCACAATGTGGAACAAGTCAGGGCTGTGGACTGCTGGGCTTGTGTACTGACTGTGGTGCTGTATTGCTTTCTGTTCTCGTGCAGTTCTGTAAACCAGAGTGAATCAATTTAAAGAGAATTTGCAAGGCTCTGTGTTGTTTTTTAAAGCTGTTGTGCTTAGGAGGAGGCAAATATAAAGGTATCAAGAATTCACATTTACCAAAATAGATTTTTCAGTGTAGGTAATTTTATTTTACAGAAGGGTCACAAAAGTGTGTCAGTCCTATCTTTGTATTACTTCTTCTTGTCACAACAAAGCGATGTTTGAAAGCACTTTGAGGAAAGAGGCATCATTAGGTTGGGAATTCCTTTTAACAATAAATAATGTTCTGAGAGTAAGGACATAAGTGTTTCTGGAAGTTCAAGTAATTATTGTAGGAGTGGATACGTTGCTTCTACCATTTTCAGTCAATAAACCTGATTTATCCTATATGAAACAGCTAAGAAAAGTGTATTATTTAAGTGGGAAACTGTAAACATATGCATTTTAATTGAAGAGAGTGAAATTTGGGGGCAAACTGTCCTTAAACATAATTTATAGAAGGGATTGTTATGAAGGTTTTTCTGATTCTTGCTGAATGCTTCCCTGAATGCCTCATGATACTACTAAAATTGAATTACTGGTCACAGGGGATGTTCTTGTGTCAGCAAAGGTTTTTAGGTAAATGTGAATGAGTACATTTTATTACTTAGCTGCAAAAACATTTGTTTATTTAGCAGCACATTATATTTATTTGTTTGTTTCTTTTAAAGGCAGTGACGGTGCCTGAGGGGATAAAAGCAGAAGCAGCATCTGCACTTGTGAAGAATTTGTTATTTTTAATGGAACTTAGCTTACTTTAGGGAAGAAATCCTTCATCAAGTAGTGTTACACAGCATTACCTGCATGCCATATATGTGTGTCCTGAGTTGAGCAGTAGCAAGCTCTGCACTGAGGTCTTCCTTGGCTGTATGTGGGAAGGACCTGTATTTTTATTTTAATATTTAAGCTTTTTTCATTTTTAAACTATGCTTTTAGGTTTTATTCAATTTAGGGGCAGTGTATTCAGGCTATCCTGAAAATTTATGAAGGCTAGAAGCTGCTATCATAATAATCAGAAATTTTCAGTTCAATTACTTGACTCTGGAACCAGCTGGTAGATTAAAAATGAAAACTTCCCTGCTCATTAGCTTCTGATGTGTGACTAAAGTCACAAACATTTGACATCTCTTGCCTTGAATTGGTTCTATCTATCTGTGGTATTGTTGGACAGTGTTTCAGAGAGTATTTTCATCTCTTTACACACACTCACTCGTTATACGGATGCATTGCCTCCTGGAATGGGAGGCAGGACCCAGATTCTGCCCTTGCTGAAGTTTTTAGCAGTATGGTGTTAAGAATAGAAGCCTTGGCATTGCTAAAATTGCTTCACATGTCCGTTTATGCCCCACTGCAGCAGTGTGTCTCAAAGCTGCTATATGAGAGATGCTGTTGTTTGGACAGGCAGTAAGCAGGCAACTAGCAGGAACTCTTCTGGTTGCACAGCCCTCTGCTGATCCAAGTAAAAGGGGATGAGGAGTAGCATCTTCTGCTGGAGGGGTGACAGTGGTGGCTTGTGACTGTGCCACCAGGAGCACAGGACCTCCCTTGGTGGCCTCTGCTATGGTTGCTTCCTTGCCTTGAGGCAGGGGAGGGTGCTTTGTCCATAGCTTGGAGAAGGATGGGGTTGATTAGGAGTGGTGCTGAAAGGCCATGTGGGTTAGGGATAATTGGCTGCACACTTGCACTAGACAGTAGGGGTGTCCATGGCTAGAGGTCTGTGTGTGTGTGGGCCTCTTGTATCTTGCTAGGTATAGGTCCATAGGGTGGACAGCTGGAACCCCAAGGACTTGCTTTGTTGCTGCTGCTGCATGTGTAGAGGACAAGGACAAGATGGTAACTTTTTTGTGTGTAGAAACCTTTGAGCTATCTCTGACTCCTTCCGGTTTATTCGTTTTTTATCAACTTCATTGTATGGCTATTCATTCTCTGGGACTACAAAGTATTGTGCATAAAGGTTTTGGTCCTATTTGTGCCATTTCTGATATTTGAAGCTGGTAGCAGTACAGTTACAAATTACAAAGTTGATGTATTTCCATTCCAGTCACAATAGCATGTCTCAAGGTACAATTGTAGCCTGAGTGTTAAGAGCTGTTTTTATTTTTCAGTAGTGAGCAATTTCTGCCAAAAAAGTTATCCACAGAACATTTTTTTCAATGTGAGATTCATATTATTCTTCTCATTTCAGTTAAACAACGTATCTTGGAAATTTTTCCACTCCAGTATCAGTACTGTGTCTTGAGGATATGTTTACAGCATAAATGGGTATTTAGGAATGCGACAGGCCCATTGGTTTAAGCCATACTGAATGCTTGAAAACTGAGTAATGTGGGGTAGGTGAAATCCAGCAAGTCTGAATTGGGCCTTTACCTCTTTGCTTTATGGCTGATTCTTGGGCCAGATCTTATGGACTCTTGTTATATTAATCTCAGTTCTCCAATTTATTCCTAACTGGTATCATTTAGTAATCTAGAGGCTTTGCTTCTAGGATTTCCCCCCCCTTTTTTTTTTATACATATATATATATATTCTCAATTGTCAGTCTTTTTTTTTTTTTAATTGCATGCTGCATATATCTTCACAAAAGGCAAAATATATTCATTCATATATAATACTGTAAGATTTGTATTTCCCATTATGGTCAATCTGTGGATAAAGAATCAAATCTTCCACCGTGTTTCCTGGGATGCTTTGGTTTATTGTTTTTCAGGGTTTGATTTGATTGTTTGTTTTGTTTTTGTTTTGATTTTCTTTTGCCTGTGGTTTAGTTTCAGAGTGCCACAAAGACTTTGCATACCTTTGTAGCCTTAAAAATGATTGAGCCTAATAGTCTAGCTTCTATGTTTCTGAAAATCAGCAAATGAATAGGGAAATAGTATTCCACAGTATAACAGGAATGACTGAGAAAATCAGTTGTGGTCTCTTCCCTTAACAGATTTTTATTGTTTGCAATCAGAAATTGAAGGAATCATCAGTATTCGTGGTTGTAGTATATTGAGATGCCAAAGGAAAACTACAGTGGCTTTTTTCTGTTGCCCAGCTGTGGGTGAATGATATATTTAATTGCTTGTCCAGAACCAAGCTCAAAAGCTTGTTTCATTCTTCTGTGAGAGCATTTTATTTGGAGCATTCAGTATTTGTTAATTAAGATGGAACTTAAATGATCAAAATGCTGATTTTGCTGTGCTTGAAGCTGTGCTATTTTTGAAGGTTAGGAGTAATAATCTGTTATGACTAACGTTTCTCATAAAAAAAGTTATTTAAATATTTACATATTTGCTTTTTTTTAAAGTTTAAACAGAGCCCCCCTCTTTTCTGTGAGCAGTATCAGAGAGGAATGATCAGAACTCCAGGTATACATTTATTATGAGGAGAAAGTATGTCTGAACAAAAGGCTGAATGATGGTTTATACTTAACCATCTCCAATGTTAGTTTTGGTGGAATTAGTTTATTCTGTAACAGGTCTTTTCTGTGGTAGCTAGCACTTCTCGGTTCTTTCAATTTATGGGATTTATATAGGTGCTTCCAGAAACTGTTCCATCACTGGATTTTTGAATTGCGAAAACTCTTTTGAGTATGTTTTTTTCCATGATATTGCTGTGTCAAAATACTAAGTTGTAACTGCTGCATGATAACAATGGCTTTTCTATATTTGGTACTATACTGTCAGTTTATCATTATATAAATGTGAATGTATAGTACTGATTTATTATTATGATTATTAATTTATGCATACCAGGACAGGTTCCAGTTACATAGACAGGATTAAGCAGAAATGTGGAACTATTTGGGTAAGTTTGATGTGTACCATATATTTGGAGCTCAGGTCAGAATGTCCAATGGTAATGTTATTTCTTTCTTCCTTCTTGTTTATCTAATTTAAATAATTTGGTCCATGCTTACATAATCCTGGCTCTATATGAAGTGTAAATGTATTATTACCTAGTCTACTGACTAGGACAATTCTGTAACCTGTGCTACTTTATTCCTCCCTTACTGTGTCTGCTAAATGATGCCAGCAGTGAGGATTTTCACTTGAATATGTTTCTTATATTCTGCATTGCCTTTCAGCACACCTGTCTCCACAGCATCTGCTTCTCAAAGGAGTTGCATGGGGTGACATAATACCTGATGCAGTCATGGAAACATGTCTGGCTCAGTTTCAGAGCCTGATCTGGTCCAGACTTTACTTTTTGCAATTGCAAAGACGTCTTCTTTCAGTTGCTGCTGTCTCATTCAGCACATTTTTTTAATTTTTCTAGTTGCAGCCACTGATTGGACTATCACTAATTGATCTTTTTAAACTGTCTCACTATTGCTCTCTTCCCAACCCATCTCTCCTCCTCCTAGCATAAAAACTCATTTGTAAAGCTTAGATGTACTTCCCTAAAAAACTGAAGACAGATTGTTTATTTTGAGGCTAGTTCTCCCAATTCTACAGAGATTACAGAAGCTATTTTCATGATGTCTGGATGCAGCACCTGAATTGCTTGCATGAACAAACTTCTCAAACAAACTTAATTCACAGGCTTTTGGTGAAAATTCTGCATCCGTTTGACGATCTCTAGTTGCTGTATGAATTGTACTCAGTCATTGAGATGTTTACTCTGTAAATATCATAGTTAACAAAGGATTACATAATTAATTTGAGTCTACTGGAAGTAGACCTTGATTAATTCACTGTTTGTTAGGTCAGGCATCAGGGAGTAGTTGCCATATGCTGACTCTAGCTTTGCAACACCAAAGGGCACTGCATGTTTTCTAAGCAATTGGGAACTGGAGCAGTACATTACAACTACTTCCCAAAGCCCTGGGAGAGCAGGAGAACAGAGAGCAGAACGTAAGAGGCCCTGCATATCTGGGCCGCTGGTGGAGCCTTGACAAAGTACAGAGCTGGCTGTGAACCAGAATCTGCCATTTAAAATCATTTTATGCCTGGTTTAACATGTTAGAAACCCATAACCACTAGCAAGTAGAAAGCAAGTATGATTGTTCAACATCAGCCACTGCCTTCAAAACACTGAGGAATTAATTTGAAGAAACCTCGAAATATATATAAGATATTGAGTGTGTAGCAGGCTTAGATTTGTATTTGCACTGCTTGGCAGATGCTGTTGTCATTTTACAGCATATTACAGCACTACAGTTAAAATGTAAACTACAGCCGCTATTACTTCTGGTCACATTCATTTCTCTTTCCTTTCCTCCTGTATTTTTCTTGCTTCCTTTGTAGTGCCCCCTTTTAGTAATCTGTAATGATAGTTACTGTTAAACCTTATTTGGAGATGTTAAAAAGAAACAGGGAAGATGGCTGAGAGAAAGCAAGAAACGTAAGAAATAAAGGAGAATGGAGAGTAAAATGGCTTTTTTTTTTTTTTTCTTTCTTTTTTTTCCCCTGAAGTGTGGAGGACAGCATGTTTCAGTCTTGGGCTTAATAGTAATAGTACTAATTCATTTTCCTGATGCTTTGACCCAGGACTGGGTTTGGAGCTAGGTTGAATTTCCACCTGCCCAAACTCAAACTCTTCTCATTTCCTAACTGTTTGTCATAAATTTGGATATATGAATATATATGGATATATTAATGTTATTGCTTTAGTTATCTTTAATTTCTGACACTTTCACACATGCATGTTCATATATGTGTTTATTTAAAAAACTAGGTGCAACTTCAGCAGAGGTGAGGTAAGTCTCATCTTCATAATGAAATGCATCTTAGATGAGCAAATTGAGAATTAGGGTCTTCCTTTCTTGGGAAACAGTCCCATTTCAGGTAAATGTGGATTTCCCTAGGTCTTGTGTGTTCTCAGTGAGTGTCCTGATGTGATGTCAGGATTTTCTCTCTGTTTTTGACAGAGAACTGGTGTCAGTAACACTTTCTTCAAAACTTCATATTTGATGAAATGATCTTTTTTTTTTTTATGAAACCTTTGTCTGTGCAACTTAATTTTGTGCAATTAAGAAAGAATTAGACCAGCTTTTTTACTAGAAAACTTTATATTTAACCCTGTAAATATGTTTACATGGCATGTTCATAAAAGGGCAGATAGGTATCATGGAAATTATCTTGGTGAGATTGGATTTTTTTTAAGTTACTGTTTTTTAAGTAGTTGGACTGTGGAGGTTTTCCGTTCTCCTGTTGGATAATAGGTGCCTTGTACACTATGAATTTTATTGTATGAACAGTTACAAAAGGACAGTATTAGTAGCATTTTCTACATTTAATCATAGAAATCATTTAAGCTGGAAAAGACCTTTAAGATCGTCAAGTCCAGCCATTAACCCAGTTCAGCCAAGTCCAGCACTAAATCATGTCCCTAAGCACCGTGTCTTTTAAATACCTCCAGGAATGGTGACTCAACTACTCCCCTGATAAACCTGTTTCAGTGCTCGATAACCGTTTCGGTGAAGAAATTTTTCCTATATCCAATCTAAATCTAATACAATAACATTTTAGTGTCGGTTAAATGACTTGTAAGAAAGTTTCTTGTTTCCTGCTCTCAGTAAGAAAAACTATCTTTCTGGCATCATCTCCTACTGCTCCTTTTAATTAGTTTTCTACTGGCAATGTTTCTCTCAGTGCCATCTCAAGCTATCAAGTATGGAATTTGAAAGGGACACACTGATGCTCATTTGCTGATTTGCAAGAGCTGTATTCTCCTTGGGATGGATTTTTCTCGCTTCAGCTGTTCAATTAGCTGCTAGTGTAGATGTCAAAAAGTATTACACACAGTGTGGGCAGTTAGTTCTGACATTTTTGTTGATGTGCTTGAAAGGCCTTGGGGTCTGTGCAAGTTGTAAGAGAGTATATACCTGCCTGAGATGACACAGAGTTGGGAAAAAGCTATTATCTTGCTCCCTCATGGGCAGAGCTACAGTCTTATAATTGTTGCTAATTTTTTTAATGGCCTGTGACCTTATATACAAGTCATCCATCTGAACAAGGAAGGGCTTGAAGCTGAGACTACCAGCTGACCCTGATGTGCTTGGTGCATGCAACTTCCACCACCTATTATGATGAATTCTTACAAAATGTCATGTTATCACTCTTTTTCTGTAAGTGATTTCATTGAAGGGTGGGATACAATTGCTGCAATTTACTGCACTGTTTCCTTGTGTGGTCTCTTTAGTTGAAATGTATGTTACGATCATGGAGGGAAAGGTCAGTGGTTTTGTAATATGTTAGACCTTAGATTATTTTTTTGAAGACGTAACTCACTTAGCTTCATGTGTACCTGTTCCGATCTGTGTGATATAATCTGCTACTGTAGTACATGGGTAAAAGTTGCACCTGCAAGTGAGGTGAGCAGTGAAAATACCTGGCTGCATTCAGCTGCTACCTTCAAGGCAGTTTTGAAGCACATTTTCCCAGAGTCAACTTGATTTCTCTCTCTCATGTGACTGGGGCCTCTTTGTTACACTGTGGAGCAAGGAATGCTGGAAAGAGCCATTGGAGGAGTTAGATCTGCTGTCATGGAGGTGAGGTCTCTTTAGCAAAAACATAAAATGAAATACAGCATATGGGGAACCACAGACAAGACCAGCTGAACTCTGGCCAAGTTGCATGTTAGCAAAAGGCAACATCTGCTCTGTAATTCTTGTGAAGGAGAACACTAATCTCATTGAATCATTATTTCTTATGAAATAATCTTCTCTTTTTGCTTAGCTCAAATGGCATGGTTAATACTGTTTGCTAGGCAAGATATGTACTGCTAGGATCGACTGAAAGGGCTTGGTGTAGTGACTGGTAACAGCCATAGAGAAGATGGTACAGGTTAACTGTGGAGTTATAATATGCATAACAATGCATAAACTCACTCTTCAGAGAATTTTAAAGTAATTTTAAGTACTGTAGCCCCAACAAAAATGAAATCAATTGAGTGATCTATTGTAAAATGTGATATGGGGAAGAAAATAATTTGAATATTGAATGTCAATTAAGACTGTGTTTAAAAGATATAGAAATGTGATAAAACCTAAAATGACAAGATGAATTATGTTTAGCTTTTCAGTGCAAATTCCACCTCACACTTAAAATTTGTATACTGCAAAAATGGCAACCTATTTAGTTTTGTGTTTGGTGGTACTTGAATCTCCTTAGACAGATAAGCAATATGGCTAATTTTAAGCTAGCATAGAAACTTGGATTTGATCCAAACAGTCCTTTGATTTTCTGCCAAAAGAGTCCTGTTCAGAGTTGCTGGGGTATCTTTACCTGATACTGCACTGTGCTAATTTAATGTATGCCAAATGCTGATTTGCTTGCTGGTACTACTAACATAGTATGTGCCTTCTCTGAATCTGAGAGAAGGAGAAGCTGCACCTGCTAACAGGAGATGTTAGCAAAACCAGATTTCATTATCTTCCTTCTTAGCTCCAGTAATTTCCTTTTATACCTCCTCTTGACTGGAGGAACAGGAAATGTTGCTGATAAAGTATCATGGTCTCAAGTGGCTATTGCATATTTTCTGAGAAACAGCATTACATGTGTGACTTCCAGTGTTCCTAAAAGCAGCTGAGAAGATCTGTGAGAAGAATTCAATAATCAAAACATCAGAAAGTCACTTACAAACACACTGGAAAATGCTTTTATTTGAAAATTGGTCAGTATGGCTACTACCTCATGCTTTGCCATTGTAATTTCAACATACTTCTAGCTGACATTATCATTGCATCTAGGGTGAGTGGAGATTAACACAGCATTTCCTCTGAAAGCTGTGATTATAAGCTTCCAGCTGGAGTGCACATTTGCTTTAGTTCCATCAATTCTGTAAGAACAGCTGATGAAATAATGTGAGGGTAGGAGGAAAAGAAAATAGAACTGAAAATAAGATATCTTCTATTGTAAAGTCCGTTGGGTAATGGATATTGCTAAATCTAATTTTCAACCTAGAATTCTGGGAAACTATTTTCAGAATTAGGAATTATGGGGGTTCCAGGTAATTTTCTCTATTTAGAATCTTCAAGTCTGTGCTGAAGATAAAGATGCTGACACCAGAATGTCCAGCACCTTTTAAAACAATCCTGCGTAGGTAGCCTTGTATTCTTAATTTGGATTTTGTTTAGTCGGTTTGCAGGCCACACTCTGAGTAACTTCAGTTAGGGCTTTATCTTTGATCCTTTCCTTAGAAGTGGTCACTGCACTGGTGCTAAGCATTTTTTAGAGGAATGTGTTGGGGGGGTGTGTGTGCAAAGTAAAATCAGCTATTATGGCACAATAGTCTTTACAACAAAAAAGAGCCAAAGAGAATTTGATTTTCCAGGCAATCATGCTTGGCTCCTGAGAGAGAATTGCAGGAGGACAGCTAAGACTTCTGAATGCCCTTTATCAGGGCTTCCTAATCTTGTGGGATATCCTGAGAATGGTCATTTTGCTGCTTTTCTGTGGAAGAAACACAAGTAAAGATGAATTTTTGGTGCTGAGTGGGGTGATTGTCCCCAAAATCTTTTATAAAGTGAAAATTTACTGTAAAAGATTATTGGACTCTAAAATACTGCTGCTGCTAGGGAATTTTTCTTGTTTGTTGTTGCGACTCTAGTATATTCCACTCAGATTTATATAATGCTGTTAGTCTCATGTTTCAAACCATTTTCCATTTCCTTTGGTTGCTCTGTTATATTTAGTAACACACCAAAGACGGCTGAAGGTGAACAAGAAAGAGTACAAGGGTGTGTGTGCATGCATGCGTGCGCGTGTTTATGTATATGTGTGTGTATGCAGGGAGAAGGAGCAGATACAGTTTTAGAGCTGGAAACAATTTCCAGGCAGAGGCATCTTCGCTGACATCAAAGGTCGCGGCTATGCTAACAACT
This sequence comes from Psittacula echo, assembly GCF_963264785.1. Lineage (NCBI taxonomy): Eukaryota > Metazoa > Chordata > Aves > Psittaciformes > Psittacidae > Psittacula > Psittacula echo. The sequence continues at coordinate 43,910,195 of NC_137742.1, read as the reverse complement.
GAGCCTTGAGAGAAGGCTTATTCTCTACTAAAGTAAAATTTATACCACAGCAGCTGGATTGAGCTCCTGCTCTGGCTGATCTCTTTGAGATTCTAATGATTCAGCCCTATGAGGAGAAGCTGTCATAAGGCATATAGCTGTCAGACCATCTCATTTGAAGCTGTTAGAGAACTGTTGAAGAGCATTCGGTGTGTGCACTGGCATCATCAATGGTGCTGTGAAAGCCTGCCTCTGAGGAGCTGCTTCCACAAGTGTGTACAGTCTCCATTGCTGGGAGCAACTGTGATCCCTGCACAGCCAGATGACAGACGGACAGTGCTAGGGCAGGGTAAAAAGGAAAGGGAGAAGTAATGACAGTTCACACCAAATGATAACATTTTATATCAGCATGTTCCTAGACCTAATTATAGAGCTCTGAAGTGACTCTAAAGGGGGACTAGTAATCCATGTCTATCCAGAATATTAAGCATTAGCTGTTAGGATCAGATTTGTAAAATCCAGAAGCTCACAATATAATACGAAAATGTGCCTGCATTTGTTGCCTTGTTCTGCCTGAACACAAGTGGACTGCTGAGCTTCTAAGTACAGCCTCTACACCTAATAATACCTCTTACAATGACTCATGGAAACTTGAATGCATACATACATGCATCTTTTTTGGCTGTCTCTCAGACTTGCTATGTGAAGCCCAGTGGTCTTTATGTTGCTTTAAATATTGAAAGGTCAGATGAGAGAGATGCACAGAGCCATCCAACCTCTTGGCATTAACTGTTTACTTGCATCTGCAACAAGTATGGAGCTGAGGTTCTGTATGGAGCTGTATTTTCTGAAAAAATACCTTAAAGAGGCACTTTGGTAGGGTGTGTTGTGAATTTTTTCAACGAACATCAACTCTGCAGTGGAATCACTGAGTAATGATGGTTTAATAAGGTGTCTATGCCTGTTTTAGTGCAATTTCTGTCTGCAGCACATATTGTATCCTTCAGAAACACTTTCAGAGGATGTCACTGAAATCCTGTCATAGATAGCTTTGCAATAATTGGACTGTTAGAGCAAACAAGAGCCCTTGACTGCTGAAGAGATACTGAACCATTTCTTGAGGGATGGTAAGGACATCTATGAGCTGGTGTAACTTTGCAAATGAAAAGGAAATATTTTGTATGTCAATCTAGTATTGTTGTTACTATCTTGTGATTAATTTCAGCCTTCGCCACGTGTTACTTGGCTGGCTATAATTCTTGCAAGCAGCTTGTTGAGGACAATATCCTGCATAACAGTCTTTGCAAAAGCAATGTACTGGGTCTCTTCACTATTAGTAAAGAGAAAATTAACCCTCTTTTGAGCTTTTCTGGCCATGTTACATGCTGAACAAATTAAATGTTCCCTGAATAAAGCTTTGCACCAAAGACCCAACTACTTTAAGCTGCTCTGAGGCTTACATACTACTAAAAGTAAAGCACGTGAACTGGTAATACTTATTTTTCTCAGGAAAACGTTTTTGAAGGCCAAGTAGAGAGAGTTTCCAAATGTAGAAATATGAATACAACAATGAACTTGAAGCTGGATTGCAAGCAGTTGTATTTCCTCTGTGTTTTAAGGTTGTGCTCAGCCATTTGATCTTGAATGATTCCAACTCCATATATTTTACCTTAAGTATCTCAAATTCCAAGGATGAGATTCCTCTCTTTAATGATTTGTGGACACTGTGGTGTCTGTTAATACTGATATGATGGCGATAATGAGTTGTGAGATTTTTCTGTTAGCTTTTTTGTATAAATTCTAACTGATATTCTTAGGAAAGCAGGTGAAATATTTAACTTATGGTTGCTTCCATTAGAAAGGAAAAATGTGTGTGTTTGGGAAGGGGTGGCTTAAGAGTGAGAACTAACATAATTGAGGTTGGTTGTGAAAATGGGTGTAGTGGTATCATATACTGCTTGTCCTTGAAGGTGCAGTGCACAAGGAGTATTTAGTGTACTGCATATTGTGCTTTTCTATAATCATATTAGGGGTGATATTTAATAATAGTTGCTGGGGAAGCTGCATACAAAGAACTTTGAATATAGTAGATATAATTATCCTGGAATCAAAATTAGAATGTGTTTTGGATGCATCTTTTGTTAACCAATAACATTATCTCAGAAGTAAAGAAGCTTCATGGTAGTTTTGTTCTGGAAATCACCATTGACAGAAGCAATTTTTTTCTGTCTTTAAATAAATACTTGTTTTTCTTTTCTCATGGCTAGACCTCATCCAGTATTTTGAAAACTATTCTGGGTGTTTGTGCGACAAGTGTGCTATAATAATTCATCCTCTTGCCTCTGTTGGTTGTTAAATGTGCAAATCAGGGGAACTCTGATGTGACTATGCTTCTCAAAGGATTTGTTTATGCCTTAGGGTTTATATACATGTGGGCTTTGTCACATAATTGTAAGGGACAAATATTTCCTGCATCCATACTTACAAAGAGCTTTTTTGCATATAGTCATTTATGGCAGCTCCTGAGAATAGGTGGAATATGACTCTTTAGCCTAATTATATTTTGAGTTTCTCTTTTGATGTATTTTTAATCTTGTTATTGGTTGATGTAGGTTAGTGGTTTTGATGCAGTATATGTCTTCAAAGATATTTCACAGGTTGACTCAGAAGTTGAACAGCTATTTACACTAAGTTGCTGCTGGTGCACAGGAGTCGGTTCAGGCAAGTTAAACTGAGTTACAACAAGATGTACTGATCAATACAGACAAAGTAAGCAACTAAACATAGAATCATAGAATAGTTAGGGTTGGAAGGGACCTTAAGATCATCTAGTTCCAACCCCCCTGCCATGGGCAGGGACACCTCACACTAAACCATGCCACTCAAGGCTCTGTTCAACCTGGCCTGAACACCGGCAGGGATGGAGCATTTACAACTTCCCTAGGCAACCCATTCCAGTGCCTCACCACTCTCACAGTAAAGAATTTCCTCCTTATATCCAATCTAAACTTCCCCTGTTTAAGTTTGAACCCGTTACCTCTTGTCCTATCACTACAGTCCCTGATGAAGAGCCGCTCCCCAGCATCCTTGTAGGCCCCCTTCAGATACTGGAAGGCTGCTATGAGGTCTCCATGCAGCCTTCTCTTCTCCAGGCTAAACAGCCCCAACTTTCTCAGCCTATCTTCATACAGGAGGTGCTCCAGTTCCCTGATCATCCTCGTGGCCCTCCTCTGGACTTGTTCCAACAGTTCCATGTCCTTTTTATGTTGAGGACACCAGAACTACACACAATACTCCAAGTGAGGTCTCATGAAAGCAGAGTAGAGGGGCAGGATCACCTCCTTCGACCTGCTGGTCACGCTCCTCTTGATGCAGCCCAGGCTACAGTTGGCTTTCTGGGCTGCGAGCGCACACTGCAGCCGGCTCATGTTCATTTTCTCATTGACCAACACCTCGAAGTCCTTCTCTGCAGGGCTGCTCTGAATCTCTTCTCTGCCCTACCTGTAGCTGTGCCTTGGATTGCTCCGACCCAGGTGTAGGCCCTGGCACTTGTCATGGTTAAACTTCATAAGGTTGGCATCAGCCCACCTCACAAGCGTGTCGAGGTCCCTCTGGATGGCATCCCTTCCCTCCAGCGTATCAACTGAACCACACAGCTTGGTGTCATCGGCAATTTTGCTGAGGGCGCACTCAATCCCACTGTCCATGTCACTGACAAAGATGTTGAACAAGACCGGTTCTAACACCGATCCCTGAGGGACACCACTCATTACTGATCTCCAGCTGGACATTGAGCCATTGACCACAACTCTTTGCATGTGGCCATCCAGCCAGTTCTTTATCCACCGAGTGGTCCACCTATCAAATTGATGTCTCTCCAATTTAGAGACAAGGATGTCATGTGGGACAGTGTCAAATGCTTTGGACAAGTCCAGGTAGATGACGTCAACTGCTCTGCCCCTGTCCATCACCTTCATAGCCCCATCATAGAAGGCCACCACATTGGTCAGGCAGGATTTGCCCTTAGTGAAGCCATGCTGGCTGTCACCAGCCACCTCCTTGTTTTTCATGTGCCTTAGCATGCCTTCCAGGAGAATCTGCTCCAAGAGTTTGCCAGGCACAGAGGTGAGACTGACTGGTCTGTAATTCTCTGGGTCATCCATTTTCCCCTTCTTGAAAATGGGGGTTATATTTCCCTTCTTCCAGTCGTCGAGAACTTCACCTGACTGTCATGATTTTTCAAATATGATGGCCAGTGGCTTAGCAACTTCATTTGCCAGCTCCTTCAGGACCTGTGGATGGATTTCGTCAGGTCCCATGGACTTGTGTACGTTCAGGTTTTTAAGATGGTCTCGAACCAGATCCTCTCCTACAGTGGGCCTAAGGTCTTAATTCTCACAGTTCATGGGTCTGCCTTCCAAGACTTGGGTGGTGCGGTCAGAGCCTTTGCCAGTGAAGATCGAGGCAAAGAAGTCATTAAGAACCTCAGCCTTCTCCAAATCCAGGGTAGCCAGTTCTGATAGCTTCCAGAGAGGGCCTACATTGTCCCTAGTCTGTCTTTTATTCGCTATGTACCTATAGAATCCCTTCCTGTTATCCTTAACATCCCTAGCCAAGTTTAATTCTAACTGGGCCTTAGCTTTCCTCACCACCATCCACTTCAGGATCTTGTGTGGTAGGGCCAGTACAATAGCAAGTAGAATTGCAACCCTGGACTTTAGCAGGGCAAACTTTGGCCTTTTCAAGCAATTGCTAGGGGAAATCCCATGGGCAAGGCTGCTTGAAGGTAAAGGGGCCCAAGATAGTTGGTTGACATTCAAGAATTGCTTATTCCAAGCTCAAGAGCAGAGCATCCCGACATGTAGGAAGTCAAGGAAGAGGGCCAGGAGACCTGCGTGGCTAAATAAAGAACTGCTGGGTATGCTCAAGTGGAAGAGGAGAGTTTATAGGTCATGGAATGAGGGGCTGGCCACTCGGGAGGAATATAAGGCTGCTGCTAGAGGATGTAGGAAGGCAGCTAGGATGGCTAAGGCCTCCTTAGAATTAAATCTGGCCAGAGGGGTCAAGGACAGCAGAAAGAGCTTTTTCAAATACATAGCTGATAAAACTAACACCAGAGGCAAGGTTGGCCCACTGGTGAATGGGGTGGGTGCTCTGGTGACAGAAGATACTGAGATGGCAGAGTTATTGAATGCCTTCTTTGTCTCAGTCTACTCTGCCGGTGGCAGTCCTGAAGAGCCCTGTACCCCTGAGACCTCAGATGAAGTCAGGTCAATGGAGCAGTTTGCCTTAGTCGATGAGGAATGGGTTAGGGACCAGTTGAGCAATCTGGACATCCATAAATCCATGGGTCCAGATGGGATGCACCCGCGGGTGCTGAGGGAACTGGCGGAAGTCATTGCTAGACCACTCTCCATCATCTTTACCAAGTCTTGGGAAACGGGAGAGGTGCCTGAGGACTGGAGGAAAGCAAATGTCACTCCAGTCTTCAAAAAGGGCAAGAAGGAGGACCCGGGTAACTATAGACCGGTCAGCCTCACCTCCATCCCTGGGAAAGTGATGGAACACCTTATCCTTGATGCCATCTTAAGGCATGTCAAGGATAAGAGGGTTATGAGGGGCAGTCAACATGGCTTTACCAAGGGGAAGTCATGCTTGACCAACCTCATAGCCTTTTATGAGGAAATAACACAGTGGATGGATGATGGCAGAGCGGTGGATGTGGTCTACCTTGACTTCAGCAAAGCATTTGACACAGTCTCCCACAGCATCCTCATAGCTAAATTGAGGAAGTGTGGTCTGGATGATCAGGTAGTGAGATGGACTGCGAACTGGCTGAAGGACAGAAGCCAGAGAGTTGTAGTCTATGGGGCAGAGTCCAGTTGGAGGCCTGTATCTAGTGGAGTGCCTCAAGGGTCAGTACTGGGACCAGTATTATTTAATATATTCATCAATGATTTAGATGAGGGAATTGAGTGTACTGTCAGCGAGTTTGCTGATGACACTAAGCTGGGAGGAGTGGCTGACACGCCAGAAGGCTGTGCTGCCATCCAGCGGGACCTGGACAGGCTGGAGAGTTGGGCAGGGAATAACTTGATGAAATATAACAAGGGAAAGTGTAGAGTCCTGCATCTGGGCAGGAACAACCCCAGGTTCCAATATAGGTTGGGGAACGACCTGTTAGAGAGTAGTGTAGGGGAGAGGGACCTGGGGGTCCTAGTGGATGGCAGGATGACCATGAGCCAACACTGTGCCCTTGTGGCCAAGAAGGCCAATGGCATCCTGGGGTGTATTAGAAGGGGGGTGGTCAGTAGGTCGAGAGAGGTCCTCCTTCCCCTCTACTCTGCCCTGGTGAGACCGCATCTGGAATATTGTGTCCAGTTCTGGGCCCCTCAGTTCAAGAAGGACAGGGACCTGCTGGAGAGAGTCCAGCGCAGGGCGACAAAGATGGTTAAGGGAGTGGAGCATCTCCCTTATGAGGAAAGGCTGAGGGAGCTGGGTCTCTATAGTTTGGAGAAGAGGAGACTGCGGGGGGACCTTATTAGTGTATATAAATATATAAAGGGGGAGTGTCATGAGGATGGAGCCAGGCTCTTCTCAATGGCAAACAATGATAAGACAAGGGGTAATGGGTATAAACTGGAACACAAGAGGTTCCACTTAAACTTGAGAAGAAACTTCTTCTCAGTGAGGGTGACAGAACACTGGAACAGGCTGCCCAGGGAGGTTGTGGAGTCTCCTTCTCTGGAGACATTCAAAACCCGCCTGGACACATTCCTGTGTAACCTTATCTAGGTGTTCCTGCTCTGGCAGGGGGATTGGACTAGATGATCTTTTGAGGTCCCTTCCAATCTCTAACATACTGTGATACTGTGATACCTGGTCCCTAGCTTCCCGGACAACATCCCTGTATTCTTCCCAGGCCGCCTGTCCCTGCTTCCACCTTTTATAAGCCTCTTTTTTCCCTCTGGGTTTCCTCAGAAACTCCTTATCCATCCACGGAGGTCTCCTGGCCCTCCTGCTGCACTTCCTTGTAGTCAGGACGCAACACTCCTAAGCTTGTAGCAGGTGATCCTTGAATATCAACCAGTAGTCTTGTGCCCCCCTGCCCTCTAGGGCTGTATCCCATGGAACCTTACTAAGCAGGGTCCTGAAGAGGCCAAAGTCTGCTCTCTAAACATAAAATATGGTCTTATAAAACCAAATTGTGCCTTAAAGTGAAACTCAGAATTTAGTAGCTTGTTTTAAGAAATCTTGTTTGCCAAATACAGAAGTTTGAAAATGAGTTATAATCTTGTTGCTGTAGCATCTCGTGTAGCTCTTAAGCCAAAAAGCTGATGAAAAAATACAGTAAAAACTGGAAATTAAATGGAGGGCAGCATCTGGGGTTTTACTAGTTTAGTGGTAGTCAGCTTCAGACTAGCTAACAGGGAGATAATTAATGTGGAGAGTTTTCTGGCAGCAAAATTGTAATTGCATTCTACAAAGGATGAAACTTGTTTTTATATACAGTTTAGCTGGTTTTTAAGGAATTTTTTTTTTATTAAATGTTATTTTTACAGTTGAATGGTAGCCTCCATGTCAGTCTTATTCACTCATTTCATGAGTATGATTGTACTAATGAATTACCACATCCAGGACTTTCCAGTTAAAGGCTGTAGAGTTTGTTACGCAGTTTTGACCTTGACTGATGGATTACACATCAAAGGAACAGATCTGCAGCTGCATTCACTTTCATTTTAAGGGATGATTTGAGGAAAGTAAGCAGTGTACCATCTTGAACTAAATCTCTACAATCCAGAAGGAATTGAAGCGAGATATAATTGAGCTAAAACATTAAGAGATTTCTGTTGTTTACATAGCTTTTACCTTGATGGTTAAGGTAGATACCATAGATAATCGTTTTGTTGCAGGCGGTGCATATTTAATTGTCTTTTGATTTGCAGTACTTCACAGTAGCAGTTCTTCTGTGCAAGGGTTCATTCTGTTTCCCATGCTTCCTTTTTAACTGACAATGAATCAGAAATTGCCTGCTACTATGTATGGTATAAATGATATACCTGTAATTTGTTAACTTACTATATGTTTGGATTAACTACTCACCATTTCATCAGTATTCCCCATGTTTTCTTATGCTTTTCTGTAAGTGTTATTACATAGCACCTGAAATGTGAAACATGCTAGAATTATTGTACACCATGCTGTGAGTGTCTGATGGCTGGGATGGGGAGGTCTGCCTTCCTTGTATGTTTAAAGCAACATCTATAATAAACTTTTTGCCTAAGGGTTCCTGAAAAACTGTGAACAATTCACTTCAGACTCTTCCTTGGATAACATTTTGGACAAATGTTGTCCTTTGCAGTCTGTGTTCTCATTTAAATACATGTTTTCTTGTCAAGGCCACAGAAATTGGGAAACTGCAATGAGGAAAGAGGAAGGGTAGTGCAGGTACAGCAGAGGCCTGAAAAGCTCAGGTTTCATCTGCCTTTGCTGATGATTTCTTGTGTTTCCACAAATCTTGTAGCCTTTTTCTTCCTTTTTTTAAAACGAAAACAAAACCATAGAACAGTAAGAAGTCACCTGGTTGCAAGGAATCACCAAAACATAAAGCTGGTACTTCACAGCTTCTTTGTCCCTTATGCTCTTGTTTCTTACGTATTTGTGTCACAAATAGATGTATTACCAACTGAATTCAGAACACCTCAAAGTAGCACTTCTGGGGTTTTGACATTTTGAGAAATTTTTATTTTTCAAAGTGAAGCTTTTAGCTGCTGCCAGGTGAAAGGTTCCTTGCATGCCATTTCTATGGTTCTTCATTGGGCTGCACATCCTGATTATTATTATTATCTCATGCTTTGCACTGACTCCAACTGGAGTAATTTTAAAAGTGTGTGCTTTTGTAAACACAGTAGTCCTACTTTTGAAAGTACTCTTTAAATTCCGTGCTAGTGTTCTTTAAAAAGATGCTGTTTGCGCGGAGTGAAGGATGGTGAATATTTTAAAAATCTGTAGAACATTCTCATGAGTTTTGATATACTGATGTCATAATGATGTTACTGAACTTACCCTCATTAGGCACTAATAGTTGTTTGCTATCAGTTTATTTGTGGTAAATTTTAGGAATGCAATCAGTTTGCCTTTTTATATCAATATTTAAACACATTTTCTTTGTGCTAAGGTCCTGTGTTATAGTATGTAGACTATTCAGTTATAACGAGTTACCTTTTATTTTAAAAGAACCTGCAAAATGGGAAGCAGTTGTTAAATTTGCATTTATGTGGAAAAAAGGTGTTTATCTCTGTTAGTTGAATGGCATCACTGTAGTACAGGGCTGCAGGGGTTAACTTCTCGTGCTGAATGAGTGGTGGGAGGTTTTTATCCCTTCTCCCCAAGAGTTTGGCAGAGCTTGCATGATAGCAATGTCTCTCATCATTCTGTTAAAGAACAGTGGGCTTCTGTTGTATTTCTGTTAAATGCTAACTCTGTGGTATTTTTAACATGGAGTAGATTCCTTGTTCATGCATGTTTCTGTAGAAAAATGATATGCAGATGAATAAAAATCATAGGCTGAGGGCACATCACACATCTACTAGCCAGGCCGGTGGGAGAATGGGCAGGATTGTCAGCTGGGGATACAAACTGGCATTTCTGCAAAATGTTGGGACTTGTTCTAAATAGTCTGAACAGCCTCGGAGCAGTGAGCTGGTAGGATCCAGAACTGGTATGGAGAATGATGTGTTTGAGGAAGTGAGCAGCAAATACAAACTTACACTGCCAAGCAGCAGCTTCTTGTGTGTGTTGGCATCCTGTTGGAAATGTTTGTGTAGTTCACTAGGAATGAGTTTGTAGTTGAGAAAGAGGAAAAAGAAGGATTTATGACTAAAGAGAGGATCTCTGCTAATTCACAAACATTAAATTTAGGACAGTGCCTCAGGGGATAGAAAACCCCAAGCCCCAAGTGCTGTGTCTGTGGTTTTCAAAACCGGAAAGTCGCAAATCCTCAGGGTGTAAACACACAGGGGTGAGTTGCAGACACAATACTGAGCTTACCTTCACCAGGGGCAATCACAACTTCTCAAACTCATTTTCTCTAAAGATCTTTATGTCAGTTTCCCAGACTAGCCTCAGTGTCTTGGTTTCCTGGCTGAAATAGGAGTCATGGTGCTAATTTCCATCATGACGATGCCACAAGAGAGGTGAATCCATCAGTGTTTATTGGAAGTGTATTTGTCTGGCAATGATGGTGGTTCTATTATGCTCTAAAATGAAGGCTTGCAGAACTTTTTGGGTATATTTTTGCAATGTTGTGATATATGACAAATTTGCTAATGAAGTGGTGACCTTGGTTAATCTAGCTTCTGCAGTTCTGATGCATACAGATCCTGCAAAGGATGCTGCAGTACAGATAGCTTTTACCTAGGAAATTTATGATTTTCAGTCTGCAGAAACTGAAGGCACATGCTGAACTCTTCATCTCTGAGGAAACTACTTTTGTGTTTTAGAGTTGAATTTTCAGTGGTGCATATAAGGACTGTTTCAACCATTTGCGCTTCTCACATTCAATCTTTTAGTACTTGTCCATTCATTTTATGCCTCCATGTATTAAACAATAACTTAAAAAAAAAAAGCAAAGCTATTTTCTGTGGTATTTTATTTCTAGTTATGTTTTACTAGAGACATATTCCATCAGCAGCAATGACTTAATGACTTCACCTCCTTACTTGTAGATCTGTGAGCTGTAGGGGACAGCGGTGAGAATCTATTGCATGACTTTTAAGTAAGAAGATTACAAACCCTTTTTTTTCTTTTTTTTTTTTTTTTTTTTTTTTTTTCAGAAAATACTAAGCAATCTCTCTGGACAAAAAAAGAAAAGCTTAGTGTGGTAAATATACTATTAGAGAGGTGGAAAGAATTTGGGGAGGGAGGAATACTCCCACCCAGACAACCTTTGAATTTTGCTGATGAACCAGAGCATATTTAATTCAGTGTTCTCCTCCCCTCCTTGTTCATCTTACCTCCTTAAGAGAGCAGTCACTGGGAAATGTTTCCCCTTTCAATTTTCTGTTGCCTTGGGCTTTCACTCCATTCCTGTGGTGACTGTAATTTTTTGAGAACTGGCTCAATAAACCATGGTGGTATTTTCATCATGGTGGTATTCTGTACTGTAGCATTGCCAATCGTACAGTGCTTATCACAGGGCTAAAAATCCCGATGTAGAGACAAACTGACTGGAGAAGAATAATATGTGTACCTGAGACAGTTCTTTTATGGTTAGGTTAAACAAACAAGTCAACTTGATAATATATAGCGCTCCTCTCTTCTTGTGTGTAGTATTTTCTTACATGCCCATAATGTTGAGTCTGAGTTTCTAGAAGTCTGTAGCTTTTTTCTAGACAGTAAAAGAAACTTACTTCAGATGAAGTAATGAAGATTTATGCTATGACTAAATGGTCTTGTAGACCATTTAGGTGTTTAATAGTCCGAATATTTTAAATTGCTGGCTATTTGTGAGCCTATTTTTTGTATATGATTTTCAGAAGACAATATTTTACTTTACAAAAAGATGGAAAATTAATTGAGGATATCAGCTAGTGTATAAACTTGTTATAGCTCTTGTGGCTTAACCAGAACCAAAAGGAAGAGCCTGGTAAAGAACTTAGTATATATGACAGAATCATATAATCATACAATATCAGGTTGGAAGGGACCAGAATCATCTGGTCCAACCTTTCTTGGAAAAGCATGACCTAGACTAGATGTCTAGATGTCCCAGCACCCTGCCCAACCAAATCTTAGAAGTCTAATGTTGGGGAATCCACCACTTCAGGGGGTGATTGTTCCAATAGCTGATTGTTCTCATTGTGAAAAGTTTGCCCATTGAATCTGGTATCATTGCAGCATCACAAATAAGTCAAAACTAACTAGTGTATGAACATGTGTATATGCATCTGTGCAAGTAATGGTTTATGAGCAATAAGGGGTGTGTCTTGCTTTCAGATAGAGGTAGGTTTGTTAGCTGTTCAGGAAGAAGCCTGGATTTTTGTAACAGGAGTCTCCAGTGGCCGTGATCCATGCTGTGTCTCCTACACTGAACGGCTGTGGCTTAAAGCTAAGAGGAGATTTAGGTAAATATAAAACCAAAATGTAGAGAATAGTAGGAGGTATGATCACATGTGGTCAGCACTTTTCAGTGCTGATTATCAGGTTTTTGGCTCTAATCTTGCTGAAATAATTTCCAACTGACTTCAAATGTGTTTGGAGTGAATCATGCTAAACCTCCTATATGCTTCTAGCGTATTATGTGGAAAAGGTCAGATTTTTGAGTTGAAACTGATGATCATTGCAGACCATTGCATGTGGGATTCCCAAGAAGATTCTTCAGAGTGGATATTTATGTTTTGTAGAGCCCTTCTGAAGCTAGTAGCATCTCTTGTTTGCTTCATCGTTTAATCACGGAGGTAACTTTGTAAATTCAGGATCTAGTGGTACACTGGATTGAATGCTAGGTTTAATTTAAGCCTTCTCTGGATGGGGGTGGAAAGAGGAATAAGTGTTTAATCAGGAAGGAAGTATTTTTTGCTGCTCTAAAGAAAATTGCTCCTTTCACTGAGAGAGAAAATTGCTCTTTCTTTGAGAAGGTGAGTAAAAGCCCTGCGCTGAAAAGGTTGACCAGTATGGTGACTGAATGATTTAAGGAAATGGTCACAATGAACTTTTCTAGTACCACCAGTAATGCATTTTGCTTTTTTATGTCCACATTTAGTATGTATTCAATATGAGGTTTTTAAAATTTGAAAAGGACCATAATTTATTTGCTTGTTCAACTTTGCATCATATTCTTTAAATCTTATTTGCAAAATTGTTAGCTTCTGCTCAGTACCAGTGTGAGCTATAAAAGTGGCCAGAACTGTCAGTATATATGAAACGAAAAGAATTTCTGATCTGCTCTTGTAAATATGTATTATAATTAGTTTTCCCTGTGTTTTGGTAAGTATAAGTACTGTCAAGTAGTCAGTGTGCAGTGTGTGTTCAGTAATAACAGAGCATGAAAATAGGGGAAGGGGCCATGCTGGCAGCAGTGCTGTCCATTACAAGTTTTACCTTAAACAGAATAGAAGAAAATCTTACTTTTCCAGTTAAGTGAACATGGGAAGAATGCACTTAATGTTAGTAGCATGCTCAATTTGTTTGCCTGTCCATAATGGTCACTTCTGCTATAAAAAGAGGTCTTTTAAAGTCCATCATGATCCTGGTAAAATTCTAGTATCCACTCCATACTTGTGTGGTTTTTTATTTGATTGGTGATTGGTTTAATTTAAATTTTTTGTGCACCTGTTTAACATCATGACCCATTCTGTGGTGGGTTTCTTGGGTTTCCTTTTTTTTTTTTTTTTGGTTGCTTGTTTTTTAAAGGCATTTACAAGTGCCAAACCTCCTGTGAAAGAAATACCCTTGAGATCAGAATGAGGTCTGTAATTGCCATGAGCTGTGGAGCATGTGTTGTTCCATGCTAGCTCTTTGTGCAATGACACAGAGGAGAATTGAGGGAGAAATGGTGGCAAGTGGATCACTGAACTGCATGAAGCCATGGGGCAGTTCTCGTTAAAGGCAGTGCGTGGAGGTGTGGCTGCAGTAATGGCCAGAATGTTACTTTGAACTGGGAAAGCATTTCATTTCCTCATTTTCTGCATAAATCACACATGCAAACCCCGTTTGGTTTATCTTCATGTAGTGGAGGGAAAAAAAATACTCTAAATGCTGGATTTTCTGTTGGATTATTCTAAATGATGGATTTTCTGGTTTTGTTATGTTATTTTAATGACTTTATTTTTTGGCTTTAAGCAATGATTGTTCAATAAATACTCAGTGATATATTAGTTAAACTTACTAAAATGCTAGCTACAGAGAGCTTTTTTCCTTTTTTAGATTTTTTTTTTTTGAGTAAAGAAAATCAATATAAAGTTTCTGTAGCTGAGTTTTTTAGAATGTGTCCTTTCTCATTTGAAATGTCTTTGATAGCTTTAGGTGTGTTAAAGCATAAAGGGGAAAGACTGGCATTTCCTGAAAGGAAAGATCAAAGAGTATAAGGATTGTGCAAAGTAAGAGATCAGTTGTATTACCCAGTTTCCTAGGGAATTTCAAAGTAAATTTCAAGCCCTGCTACTTTTAAAATATTTAAGTTTTATGAAGCTTATTGGTCAGCTTATTTTTTAACTAATGAAGCAGAACTAATTAGTTAGCTTTTTCATCTCTAGAAAACTTTAAAATCAAACTTGATCATAATTAATGAAATGAATATAGAGATGTCTTTGGTTTACATGAAAAGAGAGTGAAGAACTGAGGCTACAACGTTCTGATTTATTACATAATTTACTCAATCATATGCCTTGAAGACATTATTCTTCTTGTTCTGCTGGTTCAAGTTTATGCCTTCACTGAACAATTACGCTCTGATGTAACTTCCCATGACTTCACCAATTGATACTGGGAACAAACCTACTTTTTCTGGTTTCCCTTTGGGAATAAAATAAACTTTTCAAAGGCTCCTGATGCAAGTAGGTTGAAGGGATCCAGCAATCTTGAGTAAGTAACTGTCTCATCCTAGGTAGTTCCCATGAATATGCTAGGAGTGTTGCACCTGCACACTCGTGCATTTTAACACTCTACTTAGCTGCCAGCTAGCTCTTGGTAAAAAGCTCTGTGTATTTGCTCTGTCTCTTTCAAGTAGATGCCTCTGGGATATTGCTAAGTCTTGTGACTACTAACAGTTTTTCCAGTTTTCCCTGCCCTGCATGGATGACATGAAAGTGAACAGGGTAATCTAGGCCCACATCTTCCCCTCTGCCAATCTTCCCCTCGGCCGTCCTTGTACTTTTTTCCTGTGAACACTCGATGTATGCTTGTGATATTACCACGAAACATGCATGTATGTCATACCTTCAGAAGTCTGCATGATGTGCAGTGCAGCATCTCACAATGTTAAGTCCTTGAAATCAGAAAAAAATTAAGTAAAGAGTAAAGAAAATAGGTAAGCATGTTAACTCAAAGGGAAGTACAAGTGTGATCCTGGATTGCTGGGTTACATATATCTTGAATTTTATTGAGACTAAGGCAAGCAAACTTACGCACTGAACTCTTCATTCCATCTTAGGAGTTGTGTACAAGTTTGAGCTCCATAGATTGGCATGAAGACATCCTTTTGTGATGTTCAAATAACAGCTTGCATTGTAGGCTGAGCTGCTAGCCTGAGACTGCAAGATGCTGTGTGGTTCCTGCTTTTTTTTCTTTTTGTGTCTTCCCAGCTGTTAACTCAGCTTCCACCAAATGTGATGTGACATTTAACCCTTGCAGCATTAATTCTGTCTTTTTAAAAATAAAACCAATAAGATTTTGCAGAGTGGGTCCAGGATGTGTAATAAATAACTTAAAGTCTTTTTGCAGGAGGAATCCTGTAAAATCAGTCTTTGAGCTAGTATTTTAAAAATGCAGTTGGCAAGCATATTAAACTATATTATTTACTCAGAATAAATTTCTCGAAATAGTTTTCACTCGTGTGTTTTTGAAAGCAATGAAAAATTTGTCATAGTAGCCTGAAATTTTGTGTTGCTAGCCCAGAAGCTGGCATTGCTGAGATGGTGGTGGTATGTTGTTTTATACTGATTCTGCTGCCACTCTCACTGGTATGTGCTTTAGGCATCAACACCCTTAAGTGAGTTAGTACTGAATGTATGAAGGTTATCATTGCTTTCCATCTCACTGGTAAAACTGGTTTAGATCCAGCCTCAATAAACTCTGTGAAGGCAAAGTTGAATCTGGTGTTGTATGCATCCCATAGTGCTCTTGTAATGCTTCACTTATTATCTGGGATGGTTCTGCTTTCCTCTGCCCTGTATATGTGTCCTGTCAGCAGAGTCATCTGCCTGTCTTTGGATGTAACCCAAATGACTGCTTGGGGAATACAAATGTTATCCATGTTTCCTTCATGTGATCTTTAGGATATGTTGGACTGAGACTAATTATCAGAATAGAACTTTGAATTTTCTGTGATGTTCTCTGAGAAGTTAATATAGGCAAGAAAGTTTGTGGTTTTCCTTTTTTTTTTGTTTTGTGGTGCTTTTGGTGGGAGTGGTTTTAAGGTTTTTCTCTAGCTTTGAATGAATGAAGGAAAGAACTACTGTACTTCCACAGTTATGTTTCTGAGGAGAGACATGCTCTGTTTTTCAGTGCTACTTTTCTTGGTTGTTTGATTATCTTCATGCGAATTTGCTTCTGAAAAGAAAAAAAAAAACCAACAAACAAACCCATAACTTTATTACTTAGATGTTTTCTGGGAATGTACTGAACAACCAGGAGATATGCTTATAAGTAGACAAATTTCCTGGTCCATCCTTAATGCAGCAACTTTCCAGAGGAGTTAGGTTATTTAACACATATGATTTTTTTGCATCACCAGGAGACAATCATGACGTCACATTAAGATGGAAAGTTAACGAGAATTTTCTGTCGTCAGAGGGGCTCCTCTGGAGCAATTCATTGCTCCAGACTAGCCTGAACGAGACTGTCAAGACTAAAATACTGGTGTTAAGTGGATGGAATTGGGGGATGATCAGATTGTCAAGCTGCATAATACAACTAAGACCCAGATGTTTTTGTTGCTGTATTTTAGGGTGTGCAGTGCTTATAAGACCATAACAGGAAAGGGTTTGGAAGTATGTTGTTCCTCACTGTACCAAAACAGGCATCAAAACATGAGGAAGTGTAATACAGCCTTTTTGGCACATGAAGAGAGAAATTGGTAGGAAAGCAAGCAGTAAGACAGAAAGCTATCAAAACATAATTAATTAAATCTAGGCAATTTGTCACTAAACTTTTTTATTGCCAAGCACTAAAATTTATGAAATGGAAAAGATTATCAGATGTTTATCTTAGATTATTAGAATAAAGGCTATTTATACACTTGGTATAGTATTCAGACAGGAGATATTTTTCTGGTTTGTCTTGCTGCTGCAGTTGGAAGCAATGTTGAGTGATATTCACAGCAAAACAGTTTTTTAGGAATTTGTTTTATTGTTTGAACCTATTAAGCCGTTTCAATAAAATGTGTCATATGCATTCCTAGATCAGATAAAATGCTGTAATAAATGTATTAATTTTTTTTTTTTAATTTGAAATTTGAAATCTGTGATGCAAATGACCTTTAGATGTTGCTTTTTCACAGTCTAGGCAGAAGAGTATAGTATTAGGAAAGCTGAAACTTTGTCCTTGACATAGATTATTATGCCTGTGTTCAGGAGAAAGCTGAGTTGAATCTAATTTATGTAGTCCTGGCAGGATGTTGTTGAAGGCTAATTGTTTATTGATACTTTTTTGGTTACACTAGTTCATTTGGTGTGTGTCATACAGTGTTTTTGTTATTCTTTTGCAATATGGCCAATAGTATATGAAAATCACCCCCAAAGTTGCAAGATTGGCTTATACAATTTCGGGTGTGCAAGTGCACAGTTTCATCCCAGGGCAAGCTGCTTGCCTGCCTTGTATTTCACTAATCTGTCATGAACTTACTGGAAATGGGTTTTTCCAGTGTCAGTGCAAAAAGGATATCCATACTCCTTATTCTTTCCTTAGTGCTAGCTCTGCATCAGCTACTGGAGGGCTGGGCAGCAGGCATGAGTGCAGGAAAATTGCTGTGCTTTGCAACTGTGTGTACTACTGTTTGAGGTCTGTGGCATCTATGCAGCCAGTGAGAGTCAAGGCACAGGTGCTTTTGGGGATGGGGATAATGCTTGAAATGTGTGGGGGCAAGATCTGAACTTGAACAAGGGGCTGAAAACTCACTGGATTCAGAACAGCTCTTCTCACATCAAATAATGGCTTTGCCTCACAGTTGTTAGACGCTGCAAGCCTGTAACTCTCATCTAAAATAATGTACACAGCAAGTTAACTGCTGTCAACATAAACTAGTCAGCTGAACTGACTGTCATATGGGATTTTTCAAATGTTCGAGTGCTTTGTTGTTCCTTTCATACTTCTTGTAGAAAGCGTATCTAAACTTCACAGTTGTTCAAAACACCATGAGCTGGCGGGATAGCGAAGTTTTATTTAATTTTAAAGGATAACATGAACAAACAGGCAGATGTTTGAAATAGATTCTTGTGTATGCTTAAGATCGTAGTTTGGTCTGTAAAAAGTTTTAGCCAATATAGTCCTTCAGTTGGCTGCTCATAGTTGTTGAAGGGGTTCAATAAAGTAAGGAGACCCCACCTGGAGTACTGTGTCCAGCTCTAGAGTGTTCACTACAGGAAAGTCACGGAACTGTTGGAGAGGGTCCAGAAGAGGAACACAAAAAAATTGATCAGAGCACGTCTCCCATGAGGAATGGCTGAGAGAGCTGGGGTTGTTCAGGCTGAAGAAGACTCTGGGGAGATCTTATTGTGGCCTTTCAGTTCTTAAAAGGGGCCTATAAGAAAGATGGGGAGAGACTTTTTAGCAGGGGCTGTTTTGATAGGAGGAGGGATGATGGTTTTAAACTAAAAGAGGGTAGATTCAGGCTCGGTGTGAGGAAAACAGTCTTTACAATGAAGGTGGTAAAATACTGGTACAGATTGCCCAAAGGGGTGGTAGATGTGCCATTCCTGGAGACATTCAAGGCCAGGCTGGATGTGGTTCTGGGCAACCTGATCTGGTTGAAGATATCCCTGCTCATTGCAGGAGGGTTGGACTAGGTGACCTTCCAAGGTCCCTTCCAACCCAAACTATTCTGTGACTCTCTATTTTAAAACTTCTTGGGAAGACCAGTGCTTAATACTTTGGAATGTGTTCTGGTTTGTGAGAAAGTGGATGTTATTAAATATGACATATTTATTCATGAGCATATATAGTTCTGAAAGTAAAAGGTTTTGAATGCCGTCAAATAGATCATGGTCCTTCAGTAAATCACTTTGGTCAAAGGAGATTGTTCTGAATAGATAGCTCTTCTTCTTTTAGTATTTTTATTTTAGTAATGATGTTTGTAGGGAATTATAATTGGTGCTCTGTGATGCTGTGCTGACAGTCTAACTGAAACATGTTTCCTTCCAAGGGTGTTTTGTAAAGCTTGTAATGCAGTAGAACAAACCAGCAACAGAATCTGCAGATTTTCAACCTCTTCTTCAACCTCTTCTTTTTTTTTAAAGCTTTAAATCAAGATCGACTGCCTCGGCTGAAAACACGCCTTAGAAGAAATGGAATTACTGAGCTTCAGAAAAGATAATGCTTGCTAGTATGAGACATAAATTGGATGAAATTGTATATTTGAAATTATACAGCCAGACAAATGATCTAATGGCTTTCTTTAATTTTAGAATCCTTTAGTAATTTTTCTTGACATCTTTCCTGCAGATTTATATATGAAGTGTGTATGTTTGTGTATAGACACACACAAAAGCATGGTGTGTGTATGTGTAAAATATATCAAAGATGAGTTATAAGCTAGAAAAGGAAGTGCCTTTAATGAGCTGAATACATGATGATGGCCAGCATTTTTGATCTATTGGCCACTGCTATTATAGGATCTTAATATTTCAGGACTAATATCTGCTGCTCTCCAAGATGTCTATGTATGAGTATGTATTGCAGTGACTCTCTGGGATTATTGTTTAAATATGTAGTCATATGTAGAAAAAAAAATTGGCATTTAATTATTGAAACACCTTTCAAACCCACTGTGAAGCTGTTTCCTTCAGTAGTTCATTGCCTTCTGACAGTTGCACATTGCTAACCACTTGTACCTGCTTTCTTGCTTTGCTTGTAACTCAGGATACGTTACAGTCAAATGCTCAGAGCTTGCAAGTTGATGCTTATTTATGTTGATTTGGGTTGCAGTTTTCTGTTGAGAGAAGGTGGCAAAGACAAAGCTTCTGAGCATATTGGCTGTTGAGTGGCTCCATGTGCTCTTCCCACCCACATGGCCTGAAGCTTGCTGCCTTCTATTGAGTGACAAAGAGGAGGATGGGCAGGATCGGGAAGGGTTGAAGACCTAGTGACAGAACAGGGCAGCACAGGAGTGTGATGCAACTCCTGCAGTAAGGTTTAAATGCCTTGGAAAAAAAGGGATCTTCTTATCCAGAAGAATACATCCTGATTTACTGGCTCTCATGTATCTTTGATATTGTTAAGCTTAACTCTGATACTTTCTCAGCTGCTCTGGGAGTTTAGTCCTTTCCTTTGAAGAACAAATGCAGATGGGTGACTTTGGATTACTGGCAGAAATGCACCTGGTGATAAAGTCTTTCCCTGCTTCCCTGCCCTCCTTCTGCTTTCTCCTAATGCTTGTAAATAGCTAAAAATAGTTGCTGCATCCCACAGGAAAGGCGTAAGGGCACTGAATTGTCTGCTTGCTCTCTTGCCAGTTCCCATGTGGGCTTGTTTCTTGCTTTATTTCCCAGAAGTCCTTTTTGCTTTGCTGTGTCAGGCAGAAAGAACAATCCAAAAAGTTACCTTGTGTTTTAAAATGAAGGTACCTTTTTTCTTTGGTGTCATCCACTCATTTATGTAACTTCTCCAGCTTTGAGAAAAAGGATCATTATAAAATAATTGCAGTCAGTTTTGGCACAGCAGGTATGAAGCTATCAGAACTTTGCTTGTTATAATCTGCATGTTAGCCTTGTGCTGCCTCTAGATCTTTCTTAAGAGACTTTTTAAGAGATGGGTTTTTTTATTTTCACATAAGCCTACAGCAGCCATAAATGGTCTGGGTGAAGAGAAGGGAAAATGTAGCCTTAGTCTGCTTCAAAATTTCAAGAGGTTCAGCACAGATCTTTCTACACTCTGAGGCAAGAAGAAGAAATCTTACTTAACTTTTTAACTTGGAGATAATTCAGAGATGTTCAATCCTTTGTCAAGTTGCTCAGTTTTAGTCCTGGTGTTTGCTGCAGCTGTGCTTTTACTCTGGATGTTAAGGGAGACCTTTCTGATGTAACTGGTGACCTGAAAACCAGCTGTACAATATGTTGATGGATGTTACTGTATATTAAAGATTTTAACAGGTCTCCCACTGTCCCTCAACTGCCTGTGTGAGAACAAGACTTTATTTCCAAAAACTTGGTTTGGTGCTTAAATATGTGTAAACAAGGCACTTTCAATTTTTTTTTTTTTTTATTTAGTTTTCCATGTTAGAATTTTAGTTGCTTGGGAGAACTATGCATTGCTTAATTGTGTACAGAATGTATTTTTCACTGTATGGCTTCCTTATCAACCACTGCAAGAAGTAAAATGAATACAAGTGATCCATCCGTTCAGTGGCTTCCTCTGGCCTTTTCTTGTTTTAATGAATTTTGTGTTCAGTTGTAATAGGCAATGTGGCTAGGTGAGGGAAACTGGAAAGTGTGCATAAGCATCCACTGCACCATATGCAAAAAACTTATGGACTTTACAGTGCTTTTTGTAAATGCCAGCTGCTGTGGAATATGTGAAGACAAATTCCAGTGTTTAAACATATATTCTGAAGTCCTTTTCTTTTTCCTTCAGTTTTAGCAGACAGCTATAATGTCATAAATATTAAACGCAGAAAATTTTGTCCTGAATAGACATATACAATGATTCTGTGAGGTTAGTGTTTGTACTGGGAAAAGTAAGTTGTCATTTGGTATATAATTCAGAGCTTTGCTTTCCAGTTACTAGATGTAAGAAACATTTGCAGTGTCCTAGGGGTTGAACTATGAGAGTAACTACTGCTGAGTAGAATCAAGTGTGATGAGTTTCCAACTTAGTCAAAAGGATGCATTTTAATAGTGTGTTGATATGTTCCAGGACTCAAAGATGTAGAAAACAGACCAATTACTGAAACAGAAAAATCCTGGGTCAGTTTGCCTTTGATGTCTGAGGAGTGCATGGGAACAGGAGGTCTGGGCACATGACAGAAAAATGAAAATGAATCTGATGGACTAAGGGAGAAAAGTGGATCCAGTAGGGGAGAAACAATTCATTTGTTATGGGAAATGTATTGCTTTATTATCTTCTTTTTTCTTACAGCTGTGGATAATGGAACAAGCCTGTAGAACCCTCCATTTGGATTTTTGCCAGCTATGATTTAAAATGTGTTTTGTCTTTTGTGGTGATATTTAAAAGAAATTTGGAAAGAAATTTTGTTTAAAATCTGGATTATATGTAATTGCTCTTAAAAGAGAAAAAAACAAAAACCAAAAAACTTGCCATAGTTGTAGTTTTGTGCGGTGACAATTAGAAATGCGTGGCGAGTTCTGGCAGTCCTATCAAATAGAGGTCTTATTTTAAGTAGGGCTAATGAGACAGTTCATGTGGCTTTCAAGGACTGAATAACCTCCAGAAAGAGAGAAAGAAAACATATCATTCCTGCTCCCCCTATTACAAAAAAAAATATTTGTGAACTGGGAACTTTTTTTTGGCATAGAGACAGAAGCTTGCATGACAGAGAGAATGAGCTCCCTCTCTGATGCCAGTAACTGGCTTATATTAAATACAATTGGGCTGTATTGGTGTAGGCACTATGTCCAAGGAATGCTTCTGAAGGGCTTCTTTCTCCAGTGTTTTCAATCTACTATAAATTTGTTTTTCTGACAGTTGGATGTTTAATCTCACATAGTTAATGTTGTTTGTTTTCTTTCACAGCAAGCATTTAACAGGGGGGAACATATTGCATGGCAGAAAAAAGTATTGATTAAAAGTTCTTTTCTGTATAATTATTTCTGACGGAGTAATACATAATGTGTCTACAAAGCAGTAGTTTAGCGGTTTGGAAGTGGTTTTACATGGTTAAATTATTCTTTCAGTTTACCCAAAGAGATTAAAGGAATAAACCACTTTCGTGAGTGGGAAATGACCCAGTATGATCCTTCAAGTTACAAAATTTCTGCAGTCAGAACACATGGGGAAACTGAGAGAGCATAGTGCAGTATTAATAAAGACCAAATAGTTTTCTTAGAAGGGATTTACTTACCTTGGGCAGGTGAGCAAAATGAGTATTTGAAAGACAGCATGTTGATGGATTCTAAATTAATAAAACGTGAGAGAGTTTTTTGTGCATCCTCACCTTCTTACAATCGAGAATAACGTTTTTGAGTATCTTCAGCAGGAATTACAGGTGTCCTCTGAGGCATTAATAATATGATTATAATGTATGACTGTTGGACAGTTCAAGCGCATAGCATGGTGAGGATTCCTCAGCCAAAATTTTCATCTAGGCCCTTATCACATCAGATTAGTGTTTGAGTTACAGTTTCAGCTCGTTCACTGGAAGCTGTTGACTTCATCACTGTGGTTGAGTGTCTTGTCTGCCAGGAGACATCATCTGTGGTTTGCAACGCTGACAGAGATTCAGCGTGCTTCAGGGTTGATCCTACCACGCCACTGACTACACAGCTGGAATTGTGATTCTGGAGTAACCCATGTAACATTATATCAAAGTCCCGTGATATCTAGTCATATATTTTGTTTTTAATGTGAGCTCTTAGCCTAGCCCATCACTAATAGCCTTTCAAATGGGCATTAATTCAGCAGTTAGGAAATCTCTTCCTGTAGGGATTATGTTCCATGCTCTTCATTTTCTCTCTCCTTCACTTCCATGCAGTGCATGCACTCCCCAGGTTATGCTTGCAAGCATTCGTGCTGTATTTTACCATGAGAGGAGAGGAACTTGAGGGGGTAACCCCAAGCTGGGGCATGAGGGAGACAAGTTGAGCTGCCATTACTAGTGCTTACAGGAGCTCCCTTGCTCTGTTCATTTCTTCTTCCAAGTCACTCTTCTCTGCTGTGGTCATACTTTCCCACTTGGTGTGGAAACAAGGGTGTGGCTGTACCTGCACGACTTTTACCGTGGCTGGGGTTCAATACATTCAGCTGGGCCCTGAAATGTACCTGTGAAGGGGCATTTTCGGCCCTCACCAGCTGGTGGTTTTTCTGAGAGCACCTTAAGTGAGCTGTATCACACCATTCTCTCTTCTGCCTGTGCTTAGGGGAGTGTCTTGTTTGACTAGACGTATT
Organism: Psittacula echo; assembly: GCF_963264785.1. Classification (NCBI taxonomy): domain Eukaryota; kingdom Metazoa; phylum Chordata; class Aves; order Psittaciformes; family Psittacidae; genus Psittacula; species Psittacula echo. The sequence goes on along the minus strand of NC_137742.1, from coordinate 43,886,222 downwards.
TTTGGGCCATTTCTTTTTCTAAAATACTTTTTTTTTTTCTATAAAAAGGGCACACTGGTGCGTATCTGGTAGAAAAGGTATAGCTAAAGAACGGTCCTTGGAACACAAAATGGGGGACATCTCATTTTCTGGGTCTGCTGAACCCACCAAGAAGATTCAGTATTGCATGGCGCCAAGGGAGGATTGTTGACCATCACTTGTAGCAGGGGACATCTGCTTTGGCTAAATGTACAATGTCTATGTGTAGATGGTCTGTCTTAGCCATATCTTCCAAGTTAGGTTTGGTGTTGAGGATTTGAGAGATAAATCAGAGTTAACTTTGCTAAACAATGCTGAATATTGAATAAAATGATAGATTCGTTGACAGAAGCACTCAGTTCCTTTTAAGAACTCAATAGTGCCTCTAATAGCGTCATAAATGCTAAGCTAATGGAGGCTGTTACCAGAAGTGAGCAGTTAATGCTGCAAGCCTTCTGTGAGGCCATCACTTCAGGAACATAAAACCTAAATGGCTAAGTGTTGCCTATGTGCAGAGGGACACAAAACTATGATAAGCCCTGTAAATGAATATTGCATTTGTGGTTTCTTCAGTGCCTGTCTGGCTGGTGATGACTTCCGAGAACTGCAGTATGTGAACTATAAATATTTCTTTTTGTCATTTATAATTTACTCATGGGTCAGAATAATTTACTTCCACAATAGCACTGAGGTTGAGAACTGATTGTGTAAAAGCTGTTAACCTGTGCTCACTCCTGCTGTCCAGGTTTTACTATGTAGTAGAATACAATTTTAATTTTCCATATGATTTTGCATATATGATAGTTTCCATTGCATGCGGCTGGCATTGTATAATTTTTCTGTGGTCTGATTATTTCTTTTTCCCCTTCATCTCTTATTATTTGACCACTATCGTCCTACAATAACCTCTAATTCAGGAAAGGGCAAAAATATGCTGTTGTATGGAGGCAGGTGTCCATCTGTTGCAAATAAATAGTGGAAAACTAAAGAAAAACAAGCAACCTTGAATAACCCCATTCACTTCTCAACTAAGGTGGCACACAAAAGAAACTATCTTTGACAAATATGTTTTTGACCTCACTACAGCAGATATTTCTGGGTAAATTTTCAGTGCCCTGTACATTTAGTTATGCAGTTTCATTTAAGATTAATAGAGCTTCCACAGCTGCTTTCACACATACAGCCTTGAAATTGCTCTCCACTTATTTCTTTTCTTCTCAGCATATTCTTCTCCTTTTTTTCCCCTTTGCTTTCTCCTATTATCTTTGAGATGTATTTGTATATTTGTTGCCCAACTTAAATGGTAGGAAGAGGTTGTGAAGGTGTTGTTGTTTTTTTTTTTTTTTTTTTAATTTGTTTGTTTTTTGTTTGTTTGTTTTTAAAGTTAGTTCTATTAATACATAGAACATGGGGCTCAACTGATAATTTAGGGCTCTGAAATTTGAGTTTAAAGACTGATGTGAAATGTTCCTGTGAGCAAAGATTATCACTGCAGATGGCTAAATTTCAAATGAAACAAAATGGGCATTAATTCTCTATACTTGCACTCATGTATTCACATACTTTCTCTTCACACCCAAAAAAAGTCTTTCCTACTTCAGATGAGGGTAAAATAAGATGGTAGTTCAAATCTGCAGTTTTAATCCGCTTAGTTTTGAGTGAGTTGGTGTTGTTGGAAGAGGACTGTTGTGGGTAGATAAATGCCAATGGCTTTACTGCAATGTCATTTTGTGTGTTTTTCATTAAAAATTATAAGCACTGATTTTTTTTTTCCTTTGTTTCAGGTTTGTAGAGATACAATTAATTCCTCATTGTAAACAAAAGAAAAATCTGTGATAAATAATTTGCTTCTAAACTGAAATCTGCCAAAAAAACAAGCTGGGTTTTTATCAGCACAAGTTTGTTGTCTTTTTATATTTTACAACTTTGACAGCAATAAAAAAGTGAATTACAGTTGGCCCTTCTTACAATTGATAATCATCATCATCATGGCTTGACTTCGTGAAGATTTGGGAAGGGCTTTACCCACGCTTACTACAAGCGCGCTGACGACTAAAAAGGCCAATGTGGGATAGGCAAATCTGGTTGCAAAAAGCACAGTGAAAGGTCTCCTTGGGTGGTATAGGTGGGGTGCGATTCTTTCTATGTTGTCTTTTCTCCTGGAGACTAATTCTGCGTGTGCTCTCAAAGGAGACAACAGCGTTATGTACCGTGTGTCTCCAAGTCTCCCAATTGGAGGCCAAGGTGGACCACTGGTGGTAGTCAATAAGGCCAAGGCTGAGGTATTGTTTCAGGATGTCCTTATATATCTTCTTTGAGGCACTTCTCTTGCGGTAACCGGTGGCGAGTTCACCGCAAAACACAGTCTTGAGGTGGTGATCCTTCATCCTAGAGATGTGCCCTGCCCACCACAGCTGCGATTTCAGCAATAAGGCCTCGATACTGGTGACCCCTGCCTGTTCAAGGACAGTAACATTTGACACATAGTCAGTCCAATGGATGTTTAGAATTGTACGGAGGCAGCGCTGATGGAAGCGTTTGAGGAGTTGCAAGTGATGGCAGTAGATAACCCATGATTCAGACCCATATAAAAGAGTAGACAGTACAATGGCTCTATAGACACTAATCTTTGTGCTTTTCTTCAGGTGTTTATTGCACCAGACTCTTTTATGGAGTTTTCCGAAGGCTCTATGCGCCTTTGCTATTCTGTTGTCTATCTCTTTGTTGATCGTGGCATCCGAGGAAATAATGCTTCTCAGATAGCTGAACTGCTGAACTGACTTAAGCTCTGACTCACCAATGGTAATGTGGAGATGATGATAATCTTGTGGTGCGGGTTGGTAGAGAACTTCTGTCTTCTTCAAGCTGACTTCCAGCCCAAAAAGCTCAGCTGCCTCCGCAAAGCAAGATGCTAAGCGCTGCAGAGCTGCTTCTGTGTGGGCAACAAGGCGGCATCATCAGCAAAAAGCAGTTCATGGACAAGATGATTTAGGGTCTTAGTGTGGGCCTTCAGTTGTGTTAGATTGAATAGGCTCCCATCGGTACGATATTGAATATAAATGCCGTTTTGTTCATCGAGGTCTGCCGTAGCCCTTTGGAGCATCATGCTGAAGAAGATTGTGAATAAAGTTGGTGCGAGAATGCAACCTTGTTTCACAGCACTGGTTATTGGGAAGGGCTCACAGAGTGCATTGCCATATCTGACTTGGCCTTGCTGATCCTCATGTAACAGAATAATCATTTGGAGGAACTTGGCGGGACAACATAATTATTCCAAGATCAGCCACAGGCCTTTTCTGCTCACAGTGTCAAAAGCTTTGGTGAGGTCAACAAAAGTTACATAGAGCCCCTTATTCTGTTCTCTACACTTTTCTTGCAGTTGTCTGAGAACAAATACCGTGTCTGTGGTACTTCTATTAGCTCTAAAACCACACTGACTTTCAGGTAGAAGTTCTTCTGCGATAGTGGGTACTAATCTGTTCAAAAGTATTCTTGCAAGAATTTTTCCAGCAATGGAGAGCAGAGTTATACCTCGGTAGCTTGAGTAGTCTGACTTTACACCTTTTTTCTTATACAGAGTGATGAAGATTGCGTCACGAAAATCTGATGGTAGTTTACCTTGTTCCCAACAGCACACAACTAGCTCTTGAAATTTAGCATGAAGTGCTTGGCCTCCATGCTTCCAGTATTCAGGTGGGATTCCATCGACCCCAGCTGCCTTGCCTGTTTTCACCTGCTGTATAGCCTTCAGAGTCTCTCCCATGATAGGGGCTATATCCAATTCGTTTTTCACTGGATATTGTAAAATGTGTTGGATTCCTTCGCCTTGGACTACACAGTTAGTACTAAAGAGTGTTTGAAAATGTTCAGACCAACGATTCAGGATGGAGATTTTATCTGTAAGAAGCGTTTGGCCATCTGCACTAAGTAAGGGGCTTTGAACCTGAAATGTGGGTCCAAACACTGCTTTCAGGGCCTCCTGGAATCCTCTGTGGTCACCCAAATCTGCACATAATTGAGTCTTTTCTGCTAGGTTGAGCCACCACTTGTTCTGGATGTCTTGAAGTTTCTGTTGGAGTTTACTACATGCAAGACGAAAGGCTGCTTTTCTTACATGGCAAAATGGCTGAGCGAGGTGTGCTTGATGGGCAGATCTCTTTGTCAGCAATTCCTGGACCACCTGATTGTTATTGTTATGATTGATAATATTTTCCAGTTAAATGCTGTATAATAGACTTCCAGTGATTTTCAAGTAGCTTAAAATATTGAAGGGTCCTGATTATGACCAGGAAGGAAATCCTTTTGAAAGGTTATAGCATTGTAGTTGAGGAATGAAGTGGGAATATTTTTAATTGGTCTTTATATTTTGAAAACTTTATGTAATGTCCAGCTCTTGTAAAATATTTACAGAAGGATATTCCTATCACTGTTTCCAAAGATGGAGCAAAAAAGGCAAAGAGATTGTGTATCTGTCTGGTGAGTAGTTACTGTCATTTGTAATTTCCATGAAGCCAAAAATCCAAAGAGCCGTAAGAAATTGCTGAGGGTGTTGGAGGTTGTCAGAGTAAAAGGCTGGCTCAATGTTGCCAGGTTGGAGCTGAGCCTGTTCCACTTCAGTGCCTTCGATTGCTGCAGAGTGAGGATTCTGTTCTTGATGTTGTTATTTGGACAGGGCTTAAAAATTCATCTGGAAGATACCACAAAATTTGGACACGCCAGGTTGTCTTCCTCCTGTGTACCCTCAGCTCTCCTCCCTGTTCAGCTCTGAAGGATTGGTATTACATCAGTCTGATTCCCATAGGATGTGCCTCAGTCTGATGGTGATACTGAGTGACCTTTTTTCCTGTGTCACTGGAAACAATTTAAAATGTAATGACAGCTGTTGCAAAATGGACATAAGAGTTGCTCCCAGATGTCCTTTTACAGCCACACTTCTGTGTATGAGAGCAGGCCCAGATACTGAACTGTAGAGTAATTGTCGATGAAATGGGAGATGTGTGCCTGTTGGGATTCAAGGTATTTCTTTCATGAAAAGCCTTATTACTGGAGGACGATGTTTGAAGAGAAGTCAGAAATGTGAGAGATGGCAGTCAAGGAGGCAGTTTAGCTCTGTAAATCTCTGTTGCTTTTTATAATTTTTGTCAAGCATTGTCAACAGAACTGTACTATTTCAGTCTTCAATGGGTAAAGCTGCTTTTTGAATTATGTTTTTGCCTTAGAGAAACTTCTTGGTTTTGTCCATTTTTCTGACCTGGTTAGGTTTCATGCTATGCTGTGTTATGATTATTCTGGAATTCATGTATTTAGCTTCTTTACATCCGTAGAGCTTCAAAATATGTTGCATGCTAAAGAAAATAAGCATACAGAATCAGACATTATTCTTGTCTGAACCTGAACTTTCAATTTATTTAAACAGAAATATTGTAATTGCGTGTTTAATTTACCCTTTTTTTTTTTTTTTTTCTTGAGTGGATTTACACTTAAGTAAGCACTTAAAAGTATGTCAGCAGCTTTACACAGGGGGTCACTGTTGAGAACTGTTCACACACAAGTAAAGACACTTGTGGGATGAGGATTGAAACCCTTGGTACAGATAAACACTGTATTTATGACTGCACTGCTTCTTAGTAATGTCGGTGGCTTCCTAATAGCGATAAGCACAGCTGGCAGGACTTCAGTGATTAGATAACAGAGCAGAAGCGCTGTTTAATCTGCTTGACTCTTACTTTTGTGACGTTCAGATAAATAGACATAGAACACAGTGAAGCAGATGAAAATAAGGAAGATGTTTCACTGAATGCACGTTCTTAAGCTGCTATAAATGGCTTTCTTACTTTCAGAATTGTGAAACAGTCACAAATGTATCATGGTGTCATTCTTTGTCATCTGAGAACAGTTAAATTGGCAGAACAAGATGCATTCTTCCTTGCTTTTTAGCTTGCACATAGAAACTAGGAATAAAAGCAGAAAAGAAATCCCCAAAGCAAGCATGAAATTGGGATATTGTGTTAGACTGAAACTGCTCAAGAGCCATGGAGATTATTGTTTGTATTATTTTCTGCATAACAGAGGAGTTGCCAAGGAATTGGGTTCCTCAGTCATAAATTTGCAGAGTTGCAGTAACGGAAGCTGTAACCATATTATCTAGTAGTGAAAATGAAGCATCTCTGTAATGTCTTACTTGGTTCCTAGAGCTAAGGCAGAAACTTAACATTGTCCTGTGAGTCTGTGAGTGATGGACCCTGTATGATCGCAATTTCATGTTTTGTTGGAGTGGAGAGTGTTCCTTGTTTTGAGTAATTCTTTTGCAACAGCTGCTAGTTGAATTGGATACATGCTTGTTTCAGTAGAAAAGAATACTTTTGAACCAGCTTAAAAAGAAGAGTTTAATAGTTGTTTGCAAGCTGACCTGTGTTCAAGGATCCTGTCATTCACATGGCATTATATCCCTTGAATGTGTGTTGGGTTTGTTGTGGGATTTTAGTGGTATTAAGGTCAGATATTCAAATGCAGTCTTAGGAAAAACATACCCATCTTGTCTGTGCAAATTTATATGAGCAAATCAGAGAGTTGTTTCTCAAATTATTTATGGGAATCTCCAAAAGTCATTTTTATATGAGTGAGTGGAATTATATGATAGGATTTTTTTTTAAGGACCTTTTAAAAAACAATTTTCATAGAATATGGGTTAGAAAAATCTGGCTAGTTGAATTTGGTATTCTTTGTTTTAAAACGTTGTATTGACTACTATCTCGGACATTTGGTTGTGTCACTTTAGTGGCTCTTGTTTCTGCCTGGGTTGGTCTTTTTCACTTGAGAATATTTGATGACTATTGCGTGAACTGTGGTATAATTATCAAAGATTTCAGCTATGAAGATTTAAAAAATCTGACTTGATTTTTGCTCTCAGATTCCTATGATCTGTTGCTGATTTTTTCAGTAGTGTTTCAGATAATGGTGCTTTTTTTTTGATGTCATTTTTTCATGTTCTGCAAACATGCTGAAATATAACAGAAAATTATCAGTCTGAATTGCTGCAGAATACTTCATTGGTATAGCAGGATTTGGGGTTTGGTAATTTTGGTTGTTTTATTTATTGTTTGGGGTTTGGGCTTTTTGGATTTTTTTTTTCCCTTGAAGGATCACTTATTAGGAAAGCTATAAGCAACTGTCTGGAATTTCAGGCAATGTTTTATAGGTTTTATATTCATTGTTCTGTGACCTGAATCCATTCCCGTGCTCTGTTGTGGATGACTGGCAGTTCCCAATTTAATTTATCCATATTCTTTCAGAAATGAGACTAGGCTATGGATTTGATACATTCTTTTGAATTATAATATGTAATAAGTGTATCAAAGAACAGAGGATACAAGAAAGATCATCAGATTCTAAAGCTCAGGAGAATTCAGAGCATTGTTAGAGAAATGCAGAATATGGTTATGGATGCTCTTTACAGAAAACAAAATTAACAACACTGTCTATTCTTTTTGCCACATGATCTGTTATGAATTCATACTTGAGTTGTTCTATGCCATATCACGTATTTTTCTCTATCAGTTATGATCTGAATTTTTTTTCGTATTTCAGGTATTTAAAAAGCATAGTAGCGCAACATTTACAACAGTATTTCTTACCAGAACACTCCTTACATTATGTATGTGCCTATTTAGCCACTTTTGAACATCCTGAATCTTTTTAAGTATCTGGTAATGAATCATGTGGAATGTGAAGCCTGACTAAGTGGCACTATTAACTGAAGTGTATACTAACCAAGGGTGAGGTTATTAAACTGGTCTTTTTTATGTATCTGTGGAGGGCTTAAGGTTTCCTAGAGCATGAATTTAGTTCGGAGGCTTTTGTTAATTTGCTTTTTTTTCTGTTTGGTTCATTTCTATGATCTTATCTTTCAAGCAAGAAAACCAGGGCATCAAGTAAATTTAGCAAGGGAGTGTTGTTACTGGATTGAAAAACATGCCCTAGCCTTTTATAAGATTCCTCAAGAACTCAAAAAAACTTTTGTGATGATTTAGGTGGGTGAAGCAAAGGGTTTTTTAAACAGTTTAGAATGTGAACCTATAGAAGTTAGTTCATTAACTGGCTGTTTTTCCAGGAACACCCTCTAATATTGTCAGATGAAAATACAACTGGTCTGGTTTCCTCATATCCAGTGTTTTAAAAATTGGATTTCTTTTGTACACTGTTGTCAGTAATATCTGTGTTCATGTTTGACTGTACCTGAGTTACCTAATAGCTATTATTCTCCATTTCTGTTCAGTTCATTGTAAATTCATCTTAAAACTGCGTGCAGCTTGAATTTCACATCTGAGTTCAATTTTTTTCCTACTGCCTTTGTACTGAAACATCACTGTGCAATTTTATCTTAATATTTTGATGGCCTTGCTTATCTCATAGTCACAAAAGTTTGCAGACACATCTAAGATTTTAGCTAGAAAATACATTATCAAGACGTGTATGTGTAAGTGTAGCCTTTTTTATGTCAGTAACATGGTGAGTGGCAGTTTTCTTTCCTTACTTTTCAGTCTTTGATACCAGCTCTGCCTTTTTAGGAGAGTTCTTTCTATGCTGCCGCAAGCATGCCCATACTTGTACTAGGTGCAGTATAAAAAAAGTCAATGTATGTGTTAATCACTCTTAACAACAAAGAAGTTGTTTTTTAAATGTTCTGAAGCTGGAAAAAAACGATTGCAGACAGAAAACTTGCAGCTATATTACGTGGAAAAAGGTAACAATGCAGGGCGCAAAGCATAAGGTTGAGTGAGCTTGCATAGAAAACAGACAAATAGGGTTAACATCCTTTGATACTGGCTGTTCAAAAATAGGAAAACAAAGTACAGAAATACTGTGGTGTAGACAAGGCAGTGATGCCCTCCAGGCAAGCAGCAGCATATAGGAGAGTAAAGGACACACAGTGAAGGGTAAATACATAGGAGGCAGAAAATGGAGGAAGAAAGGAGTGGTGGAAGTAGGTGGCTTACACAGAAGAAAGAGAAGCAGAGCCCCCTTTGTCTAGGAAAAAGAAATCTGTAGAGAAATTAGCAACTCCCTTGAGGCTAGAATTGAATTCAGGAGAGAACATCCATAAGGCGGGGACTGGGATGGCTGCAGGAGCCCCAGTGTACTGGAAGGGCCATGCAGCTCTCTGTCAGTGCCATAACTGAAGGTGCTTTTTATTTAGTTAGTCTTTCCTTAAATAATAGGCTTGAGCAAATGAGTGATACTATCCATGTCAGAATTCCTTATTAATTGTAAAGATAAGAAAATAGAGCAGTAGTTCACAGATCGTATTCTTTTCTAACACTCTTAGTCTTGAAGTATGTCTCATTTTTAATGTGGGAAGCAGTAGGTCTCGGTGGACAGTGGTGGTCTTGAGGCTCTCTTGCTTCCTCTGTCCTTTAAAGAATGACCTTGGACAGATCACAGCACTGGTTTTGCCTCAGCTGCTCCTAGGTGAAATGAAGATGGTAACAGTGTCCAATTTTGTATACTACCTTGAGAAATGCAGGAGGTATCTGTTGATTTTTGCCCAGCTGTTCTGTTTATGGTTAAAATTGCCTGTTAGATTCTTAAAGAAAGGTTAACTAAGGCATAGCATCAAAAGTTTTCAGGGAGTCATTTTGAGGAACAATTAAATAATTTTTTCATATAATGTGATTGCATATTCTGTGTAGTTTCTATTTTGGAGTCATAAAAGAGCTAAGTTCAAGTTGGTTTATGTCAGCAAAGGGTAGAGTCTTCCAAACTCGCTACATGGTCCACAGCAGAGGTGTCTCAGTGCAGGACCTCGGTAGACAAAGGAAAAGAAATGCAGAGACCTGACACTGCAATGTAGTGAAGTACCTTTCTCTGCTTAAAGTGTACTGTTTTAGGTGAATATCTTTGGCCCAGTGTTAATACTCATACACATCTCAATTTAGAAAAAAAAAAGCACAGTAGATGGATCAGTAGAAGTATGAAAATTCATGTGGGTTCTCCACATCAGGCAGTAGACTAAGGAGAAATGAAACACGGTATTGAGATTCAAGAAAGCAGAAATAAAGAATGAGATTGTTAACAGAACATCATGTGTATGGTAATCTTCCATAAGGCTGTAGCTACCCAATGGAATGAAAAGATCTCTTTTAGTCATTTGAGCATTTCTTTCTTGTACTGTAGTGCTGTTTGGGAATTAAAGATCAGCTGTCTTTTTCTGTGAGCATTGCATAAAGATCCTATAAGATACAGCCAAAGCTGCTTGCAAACTTCGGGGATACAAAAAAAACACATACAGCTTTGAAATTCAATATGTAAGTGGGTATCTGTTATGCCATTATAACATCAGGTGAAAATATGGTTCTTAGTAATATATTGGATGTTATGAATATGTAGCTATTAAAGTAGCATGAGTTTTCCTGAAGCAAGAGTAGTGATGGTATTTTTCTTAACAAATCAATTTGTGAATGTGCAGGGTGTATATTGATCACTAATCTCCTGCATCTTTTAAAGGAGATAAATGCTCAAAACCTTGTTCTCATCTGAGTAACAACAAATTTCATGTGCCATTTTCCTTGATACTTCAATTATATTTTTTTAAATATTTATAGGCAGCAAGGTCAGAATACTCAGAATAATATATCAATTCTTTCTTTTTTTTACAGAGGGAAACTAAAGGTCAGTTTCTCATAGATCACATCTGCAACTATTACAGCTTGCTGGAAAAAGACTATTTTGGCATTCGATATGTTGACCCTGAGAAGCAAAGGGTATGTATATCAACTCTGACTACATTTGCTCATAAGTAATGCTAAATTGATTGATTTTTTTTTTTTTTTTTTTTTTTCCAATTAGCAGGGAAGTTCTAATGCAAAGTCACATATCTCTGAGGGTTTATACTCTAGCCATAATCCATAGAGCTTCCCAAAGTGGCATTATTAAATTAATTTTCTCCTCAGTTCATGTATTTAGCTTCAGGTAAATTGATATATTCTGATTTGTGTGCTTCCCCTGGGCACTGAAGATAGAAAAGATCTATAGGCATGACTGACCGGTGGCACAGAATAGCTCTAGACTCTGCACTGGAATTTGGGATTTCTCTTTTCTTTTTTTTTTTTTTTTTTTTTTTTTCTGTATGCTTCTTGGGAAACATAGGCAGTAATCCTGTTGATTTTAACAGCCAAAAGCAGTGATTCTAGTCCACTTTTCTTGATTTTAATCTCATGAATTAGGAAATGAGTTAGAAAAGAATTTTTTTTATACAGATTTAAATGCTGTGAATGATGAAGAAATCATGACTTTGAAATGATGAGTTAGGTGGTGGCTCTTCCCACAGTTTTGTATTTTAGCAGTTGTGAGCTTAGCTGTCTGAAATTCATGTTAAGAAAAAAGCCCAAACTCAAGATTACAGAGGAGTAGTTGTTTAGGTATGTGTTTAAGAGATAAGCTGTAGCAAGTATAAGATGTAACGGGCTTGCTGAAGGAACATCACATCATTGTAGCCACTGTCGCAATCTTGCGGCTCCCACCAAGGAAAAAGGGAGAGCCATATTCTGCAGTGCATTCTTATGGGTTGGATAGATGTATTACAAAACAGGAACAGTAGTTCAGTGAAGATGTGTAGGTGGAATTCACCAAGAGCTTCTTTCTGAAGCTAAATCTGGTAATTTGACTAAGAACAATTGCTTTGGAGGGAAGTGATAATACATTCTAAACCAGTTCAACAGTGTGTGTGACAATATACTTCAGTGCCCTGTAGGCAAATAAAGAGATGTGGAACAATGAATAATCATAGAAGGGTTAGGGTTGGAAAGGACCTTAAGATCATCTAATTTGCCCTTATTGAAGCCATGTTGGTTGTCAGCAACTATGATATTATTTTTCATGTGCCGTAGCATGCCTTCCAGGAGAATCTGCTCCAAGATTTTGCCAGGCACAGAGGTGAGACTGACTGGTCTTTAGTTCCGTGGGTTTTCCGTATTCCACTTCTTGAAAATGGGGGTTATATTACCCTTTTTTCAGTTGTCAGGAGCTTCACCTGACTGCCATGATTTTTCAAATATGATGGACAGCAGCTTAGCAACTTCGCCAGCTCCTTCAGGACCCACAGATGGATTTCATCAGGTCCCATGGACTTGTGTACGTTCAGGTTTTTAAGATGGTCTTCATTAAGATGGCCTAAGGTCTTCATTCTCACAGTCCCTGCGTCTGCCTTCCAAGACTTGGGTGGTGTGGTCAGAGCACTTGCTGGTGAAGCCTGAGGCCAAAGAAGTCATTAAGAACCTCAGCCTTCTCCAAATCCAGGGTAGCCAGTTCCCCTGATAGCTTCTGGAGAGGGCCCACGGTATCCCTAGTCTGTCTTGTTGGCGACATACCTATAGAAGCCTTTCCTGTTATCTCTGACATCCCTGGCCAGACTCAGTTCTAACTGGGCCTTAGCTTTCCTGACCTGATCCCTAGCTTCCCAGATAATGTCCCTGTATTCCTCCCACACTGCCTGTTCTCACTTTCACCTTCTGTAAGTTTCTTTTTTCCGTCTAAGTTTCCTCAGCAGCTCCTTATCCATTCATGGAGGTCTCTGGCCCTCCTGCCACATTTCCTTCTAGTTGGGATGCAACACTCCTGAGCTTGGAGCAGGTGATTCTTGAATCAGCATTCTTCAGCCTCTGGTCCTCTAGGGCTGTGTCCCATGGAACCTTACTAAGCAGGTTCCTGAAGAGATCAAAGTCTGCTGTCTTGAGCTTCCGGGCAGTGAGCTTGCTGCGTGCCCTTCTGCTGCCCTGAGGATCTCGAACTTGACCATCTCATTATTGCTAAAGCCAAGGCTGCCCTGGAGCATCACATTCCCCACCAGCTCCTCCTTTTGATGAGGACGAGGTCAAGCATGGCACCTCTCCTTGTTGGCTCCTCTGTCACTTACAAGAGGAAGTTATCTTCCATACAATTGAGGAACCTCATGAATTGATTATGCTGGAATAAAATTAGTATTGCCTGGTTTGGTTTTGGCGATAAGCCATCAGTATGATGTGGCTGTGACAAAAGACAACACTTTGTTTGCCCTTTCTTAGGATTGTATTTTCAAGAAAGTTCTAATATCATTAAACTCTAATGAGACCTCAGCTATTCTGATTTAGATGTCTGTATTTAACAAAGATAGTTTAACTGAACTGGGAGAAGAAGTATTAGAAAGATAAAGAGAATAGAGGGCTTGATTTTGAGACGATATTAAGAAGGGCATAACGCATTTACTACAGCAGAGCAAAGGATAAGAGGATATGATTATACATGCATCAGAGTGTAAAGCAGGAAAAAATAAAATTTAAGCAAGAGAAGTGGTTTCTTAATTAAGCCAATGAAAGCTGCAGTGGCTGGAGCATCTATAATGGAGGCAATGGGGCAAAATTTTTAACTGGACTATTAAAGAATTTTAAAAGACATCTCTCTGATTTTATGGAAGGGGTTTATATTAAACACTGACAGGGACTAGGCACCATCTTCTGAGGTTTCAAAAAATATAGCATAACTTTTTTCATCAGAGTTGTTGGTTCTTTTGTAGGCAGCATACAATTATTGTTGCTTTGCTCATTTCCTTGGAATTGTTGAATGTCTCTTGTAGTTTATATTTCACTGCACAGTGTCTGTTTTTGCACAGAAATGGCTTTGTGGTTCCAAATGCCAAAAATGCCAAGATCATGAATTTAATTCTGGCTTTTACTGAATTATTCTTGATTGGCTATTTGAATAGTTAAGCTGTATGACATAATAGTATGTTATTATATAGTGTACACATATGTACATATATACACATATAAATATTTTGCAGATTACTCCTGCTGACATTTATTCTACCAGTGATACTTGCCCCTCTTTTTTTAAATTTGTGATTTCTTGCATGGAGGTTGCAGAGTTGCTCCAAAAGCTAATTTGCAGTCCTTTTGTTTTGTAGTCTATTGAGGGAGCTCAAGCAGGCGAAAATACCAGCTTTAACTCATTCTAAATGTCTTCTTTCAGAGTATGCTACCAAAATGTAGCATTTTGACTTAGAAGTGTTGAAACACTTGACTGAGTTTGAGAATTAAAAAAATTAAGTTACAGTATTTCAGATGTTCCAAATGAACTGTTTCAATATTTGTGTTTAAAACATTCAGAACTTCTGACTATGTGAAAAATATAGATAATTAAGCCAATTCTCTTAGGTTGGAACAAAATTTTGAAATGTGAGAAAACTGTGGTAGGAAACAGCTGTGTTACTACAGCTTATTTTTTGTGTTGGTTATAATGTACTCCTTCCTCCCCTTCGCCATTTATTTTTTTTTTTTTTTAATAATACTTTCTGCATAAGTAAATGTGTGCAGATATTTTAGAGAAGCTTAAACTTTGTAAAATTTTCTATAGTTTTCTATTTTCTATTCCAGACCAAAAAAAAAGAAACTCTGGAAGACATTTCTAACAGAAGGCAGCACAGTAGCTTTTTTTCTATCTTTGCATTTACATGAGAATAAAAGTGCCAATGACCTCAAATTGAACTAAGGGTTAAAAGCTCTAGGTTCTACACCATATCTGCATTCTTGTGTCACATTTAGATGTTCCCCTGGGGAAGCTGTTCCTTAGGGTAGCTTCAGAAATATACAGGATTGTACTAAAAGAATGCAGTAAGTTGCAGTGTGCCATTTTATGTCTAGTGGTACCATGCTGAGAATGAACAAGTTCCTTCTGTCCATATATCAGCTGCTGAATTTTTCACCTGGATTTCTGAGAAAACTAGGTGTATGGGATCACATTGCCTTTCTCCCTGACTTTCATCTATAGTAACTTTTAAAAGTTACTATAGTAACTTTTGAAGACAGTTTTGGTCAAATTTGGCTGGGGATGTGAGTTCCTGTAAGGTTTCATGAGGAAAAGCCACCACATTGGTGGTAAAACCCTATTATTCTTCTCACTGGGGTAAACAGTGTAGGGTAAACCCACTTCACAGGGAATCTGGAGGGAGCTGTTTTGAAGAACCCAGAAGCCATCATTTGTTTTCTTAGATAAGTAGTTTCAAACATGAGACGTACCTTGAGGAGGTGTCACTGATTCTGCTAGATTCTGCTACTCAAGGAGCTACCTATCGGTACATTTTCATGTAATAGATATTATATCAAGGCCAATTATCACTATCATCCTTGAGGAAATGCAGTATGGCTAATAGTGTGCCAGATAACCCTGGGTTAACTGAGCACATTTCTGTATGGGTTTTTTTTGGACTGATAGGAGATGGAATTAGGATGATACAATGCAACTACTGTTCAGCAACTCTCACTTGAGGTGATCCCTTGTTGAGTGAGGCTACTGGTATTGGGGGCAATGGAGGACTGGGCTGAAGGAAGACGGCAGTGTGGTGAAATTTATTCTTTGAGTCCCTTCAGGAGATATCTGAGCAGTGATTTAAAATTGGAAATACTTATGTGTATGTTTTTTTACCCCCGATAAGTGGCTTGGAACATGTGCTTGTGATTATGTTTTTGAATGTGAAAGTATGAGGTGGCAGAAATACTTTGGAGCTACACATGGGGAAGCATTAGGTATTATGAAAAGGCTTTGTAGGAGCATGGAGCAATTGTGAAGCCTTGCCAGTCACTGTAGAAATGTTTGAGATCGTAATCATCTTGAAGCGATAAGATGCTTTGTAATTTGATGTACTGCAGGGTTGTCTGGGAGTGGCACAATAGTGCAGTGGTTTTAGCTTTGTGTGTGTATGCCTGGCAGTATGAAAGCAAAGCTTTCAGATCGGTGAAACTGCTATATAAATACTGCTCCCACTATGCAGCTGATCTTGAATGGTTGAGTACACTGGGATTTTCTGACTTCCCCAGAACACAGAGCCCAGCTCTGTGCATCACTAGAAATATGACATTGTGCACTATGAATTTGCTGGTACTCTTGCCAGTCTACCCCTAAAGAACTGTTGCAAATACAATTACTACTTTGCATTTAAGTTAGACTGTAGGCACCTCTACACGCAGATAGTTTTGTACTTTTTTTGTCTGATTGCATACTTATTTCACTAGTAAGGCTGCTGGGGAGTCCCATTTGTGTTCCAGTTCACATCATTTACTATGGACTTGGGCAGAGTATTTGTTTAATCCTATGAGCTAAGCTGTTCAGCACTGTCCCAGTATTTACTAGGGAAGGAAACTGGAGCCTGTTGTCTGTGAATAATGAATTTATGTATCATGAAGTAGCAGTTCTGTTTTTAACGGGACATGTACACAAAATCTGCAACAGTTCCTCTTCAGAGCGGACCTTTGAAAGGGTCAGCAACTCTTGGTTGCCCTGATCTCTGTTCTAGCAACCAATAGCTATTTAATACATGTTCTTAAAAATGTGCACTTAGTCCAACATGAGGGCAAACAAGGTTGGCAGAAAAAGACAACAGATAATTTGCAACTTCAGGTTAACAAAGCTGTATCTTTGGGTAATGCATTGCAAGACTCCATACAGCTATGCAAAGAGAGCTATCTGGGAGCTCTGCACTCTCTTACATGCTGAACACCAAAGTCACTGGGCTGTAGGTTAATTATAATTTTAATGATTCACTATGCATATGAATCTGCTCTCCTGGACAGAGTTATCACAAAAAATATGTTCTTTTGCAAGAAGTGTTGCTGTCACACTGCTTATTGTGTGTAGTTCAGGTCTCGCTGTTCCAAAAAATTATAGTTTAACTAGAAAAGAAACAAAGATGGACATGAGAATGATCAGAGAATTGTAGTATCATAGAATGGTTCCAGTTGGAAGGGACTTTAAAGATCACCTAGTTCTGACTCCCCTGCCATGGGCAGCGATGCCTTCTACTAGGCTACGTTGCTCAAAGCCATGATATCAAGTAAGAATGGATTTCATACAAAGAGAGATGGATTAGACTAGAAAAATTCAGCTAGGAAAAGAGTTAAGTGAGAGAGAATGACCGAGAGAGAGCAAGTGAATGAACAAGAGAAGTGAGAGAAATAGATATGATGTAAAATGGCTTGGAGAAGGAGATCAGGGAAAGATTGCCGTGTAATTTTTATAACAGAACTAAAACACACTTAAAGAAATTATAAAGCAATTGGTATTGAGAAGTAGTTTCTAAAATACCATACCTATTGAAAAAATTCATTGTTGTAGATGTCAAAAACACAAAAGAAAGTGTTAGAAAAAAAGTTAATAGTCAAATCGGTGAAGGTCCACAAAAGCTTATAAACAAATTATAATGAAGGCTGATGGAAAAAGCCAGTGAACACAATGGGAGCTGCTACTCTTGTTCTTTTTCTAAATGTTTTCTTCAGGCCATTTTTAGGAACGAAGTGCTGAGTTAAATGGATGCTTTTACCAGTACGGGTGCATTTAAGTACTAAACAAAATCTTGGCACAAATGAATAGCAGTGTGAATGTACATATAAACTTTATTCAGCAGTAATGCTAGTAACCAAAGTACCATGTGTGAAGATTAAGAACCATGTACACCAAGTAATTCTGCAGGCTATTTTAATAAAGGTGTTTTTTCCATAATTTGTGAACTTGTTGTCTGTGAGGATGTGGTGGCTCAGGCATATATCAACATATAAAACACGAGAAGTTTTACCTCAACATGAGAAAAAACTTTACGTTGAGGGTGGCAGATCACTGGAACAGATTGCCCAGGAGGGTCATTGAGTTTCCCTCTCTGGAGATCTTCAGAAGCCACCTGAACATATTCCTATGTAATCTGCTCTAGGTGACCCTGCCTTGGCAGGGGCATTGGACTAGATGATCTCCAGAGGTCCCTTCCAACCCTAATCATTCCATGATTCTGTGATACGCAGATTTTATGGCCAAATGTTCAGCTGGTATTAGAGGTTATGAGTCAGTTGAGCTACTTCAACTTACATCATTGGTGTTTCTCTGAATACTTTAATAGGAAAAACAGAGTGAGAATTTGGAAATTTGTTTAATAAATTCCAGCTCAGAACCATACAAATGGTAATTCTGTTTCAGTGTATGGTACCTTTTTGGGACCAGATGCATTTTTGTTGTAGTGATGAATGTTGTTTCTTCCTGCTTAGTATACCTCAGAGCCGATGTCCTGATTTTGGGAGTAGCACAAAGGAACGGCTCCTTTGCTGCACTAGGACACTATCAATATTGTGAAATCACAGAATATCTAAAGTTGGAAGGGACCCATAAAGATAATCAAGTCTAACTGTCTGCTTCTTGCAGGACTACCTAAAAATAAACCATATCACTCAGAGCATCATCCAGATGCTGACAGACTTGGTGCTGTGGCCGCTTCCAGGGGAGCCTTTTCCAGTGACTGACCACCCTCCCAGAGAAGAACCCTTTCCTAATGTTTAGTCTGAACTTTCCCAGATACAGCTTCATTCCATATCCTTGTGTCCAAGTCAACTAAGCAGCCACTAGCAGATATTCTTGGTATAAAGGTTCCTGAAACGAGGAAGAAATTATGTCAGCCTCAGGGCATGAAGAAGGAGACATGCAGCGTGCCCTGGGTCATTTCTCATCTGTTGTGCTGGTGTAGAGGGGTGTCTAGTTAATTCCAGTGTCTGAGCTTCTGTTAGCTTTGGATACTGCTACTATTTTTTTAAGTCTGACTTTTGGCAGTGACTTGTACCAGGTCACTGCCTTGAAGCTAAAGCAAATTGGTATTGATTTTGCTTTTCATTCAAGGAAAATGTTAGGTATTCATTTTCAAGATTAATATAGGGTTGATGTTTAAATAAAATTAATTTCATTACGTTTCTAGCAGTGTTTCAGTGCATATCTCCATTATCCTGCTTTCTTCTGTCCATTGAAAAAAGTCTTAAAATGCTGGTTAGTCTTGTGACATCTGCAGGTTCTCAGGTTCTGTTTTACCGTATGGACATCTGAGCATTGACTAAGTATTGCTTGCTGAGGTGGAGTTAAATATTCATAGCATTTAGCCATGTTTGGTTGCCCCTTCTTTAGTGCTCCTCTTGCAAACACAGAGGCTAAATGAAAAGCCTCTTGTGTTGGATGGGGGGAGACTTTTCACTGAATTCCTTGGACTTCTGGTTTGTCAGGTCCCAAGCACTTGCCTTTGGCTTGGCAGGTTTTTAGGAGGTGGGCTTTGGTTTATGGCAATCGTACACAGGAGTCCATAGGATGAGGAGACTGAACCACACGTTTGCACTGTAAGGCGACTTTGCATTTTAGAGGAAGAACAGTTGGGCATTTTCATGACACCTGACCCTTTAGAGGGACTGTAAGAATAGATATGTGACATTGTGTCCTCTTTCCTCCCTGCATCTTATTCTAAAACCCTTAACCCTGTGCTGTAGTGAGACCAAGCTCAGTCCTATCTGAGCTTCTCAGTGAATGTCTGTTCAAAACAGGTTGTTGACTGAAGTGTCTTTACTAAAAGAACATCAGTGGCTGTGGAGTTAACCTGACTTTCTAGAATGCTGTTTTTATCCTTATGTGGTGTCCTTGCTCATCTTGAGCTTTTGCTGTGGAAGCTGGTAGCACATCAGCGCATTTGTGGGTAAGCAAGAACACACCTGGCCTTGCTAAGGACTAGTGGGTGCCACTTAAAGGCTGAGCAGAGGTGAAGACTGTATTTACAAAGTAAAAATTGCACTAGTCTGAAACACAGCATGTAGTCACAATGAAATATGAGTCAGAATGCAATTCTCAGCATATTTTAGGATCCCAGGACCAAAAGTGATATCCATAATAGTTTGCTTACCACTGATGCTTGAAGCACTGAGACTTGTTAGCTATCCCATGACTGACCTTCAAGATCTCTAAGTTCTTTCTCTTTGCTTTCTGCTTCTCTGAGGACATCTGCCTGACCATCTACGTGCCCAGCTCCTACCCAGATGTCTTTTGGCAGAAGGGATTAGAAATTGGCAGTGCTGAACAGAAATCTCCTCAAAGGATCCTTGATGTTATCTGGATAAGAATCAAAATCTTGTCTACTTGACTGGGCAACAACCATGTCGCTAACATGCCATCACTGAAATAGGAGGCTCAGCCTCTGCAGGAATGATTTCTGATGATCATTAAGTACTGCCACAGAAAAAGTCAAGCTGGTTTGAGCGTTTAGGCTATGATCAAATTAAAGCAACCTTTATGGACAACAGTGTGAAATACATGAGGCAAAAATGAAACTGTATAAGGTTTTTGGGTTTTTCCTTTCCCCAGGTTTGCACATTTTACTCTGTAGAGGGAAAATAAAGATTCCTGTCTCTGGTTCCAAGTTTACATCTGACTTGTTTTGTTTCTCTTTTTTTATTTGTCTTATAAATGAGGTGCTAGCCTTACAAGAAAATTGGAAACACCCATGGTTTGTTTCTGCAAGGCAGTGTGGCACACTTTAGAAATGACATCTTTCTGCTGTGGCAGAATTAAATACTTTTAACGTTTGGTCTGAGAACTCAAAATGTTGTATTTCCTTTTTGTCGGAGGATTTTTTTTCTTTCTGTTCAGCAAATTGTTTAACAGAAGATTGATACATGGAAAGAACATTTTGCAAAGCCATATGCTTTTCAATTGACAATTCCTGCAGAAACCTTCGGATGAATTTATAGGAACTTTTATCTGGTCCTAGCTGTAAGAGCTAATTAATCTTGGAATAAATATAGCATGCATACTCTAGTGTAGAGATGAGGCACAATTATTAATTATTACTCAGTGCTGTAAGGCTGGAAGATAAGTACTCAGGGGAAAATCTTTCCTAAAACTCAAATTGAAATATGCAAACAAATATAGGGGTGGCTATTTTCAGAAGTACAAGCACTGACTAGGTGTTTATCTTCCCTGACACTCAGAGAGCATTAAGCACCTAATTGCTGTGTCTTAGAAAATGTCCACAAATTATAAAGTAACTGCTCAGTTTTCTGGAAGGTTCAGCTGAATTGCTTACATGTTTGCAATCTTCCACCAACAGAAGGTCATCACAGAAATCTGAGCTTCTGAAACCTGCTGTCAGTTCCTTGACCTCCAAGTGAAAGTCTAGACAGCTTAATTGCTCAGTGTCTTTTCAATCCATTTTTAAACCGTGAAAGCCAGCTCTTAGTGAAACATTAGAAACAGCTTGCTTTTGGACATGTTGCCTAAATCTGTGTTCTGGGGGTTTAGGGTATTGCAGGACGAATTTAATTCATGTTTCCCCTTTTTCATTGTTCATTAATTATTCATGAATTACGAGGGTTTCATATTTGCAAATCTGTTTTTTTTTATTAATACCTGCCTTTTTGTTAGAATAGGTAACTGACTTTTTCAAGCAGCTGTAAATGCTGACTTGGTCTGTGTTAATATTTCAGCCTGGCCTTTCAAAGAGAAACATCAAGCAAATTGTGTTGTGCTTCTGCTAGATTAAACGTGTGAGATACCTCTTACCTCTCAGTTCCCTGGGAACTATACAGCACAGCTCACTGTCTAGTTTTCTCTTTGCTGTCTGAATCTTCAGCTAGGACACCTAGATCCTGGTGGAGGTGGGACGGGTAGAAAGTAAACTTGCGTACCTGTGCATCTGGTTTCATATCTATGAATACATCTGGATCATTTATCTATAAAGTACTGCAGACTACATACAATTTCTTAACTTGCCTTACCTATTTATGAACAACCCTCACCCCCACATTATTCAGAGCAGAATGAATAAATAATGTATCTGTGTGATCTAAAAAAGAGTGAAATGAGCTAGATATTTCTGGTAAGTTGGTGAAGCACTTATTGCTTTCTCTTTTTTTCTTTCTTCTTTTACGCCAAAAAGAGACATACTAGGAAGAGGGAAGATGTGAAGAAATCGTGTGGGGTTGTTTTTTGTTGTTTTTAAGTTTGCTGCTTGAAGTTTGGTGTTGCTGGTTTTTTGTTTTGTTTGTCTTTTGAGCAGAAGGGTTCCATAGCAGTCTCTCAGTGGTAAGTAAGCTTCAAACAGAAACACATGGTAGTGCTGATCATCAGTATTACTGTAAACTGTATGCAGTAGTTTCGGAGCAGCCATAGCATATAAGCTGCAGGTATTTAAAACTGTTCTTTCCAGGTTGTTTTCTCAAAAGTTCTATTCCAGAAAACTAATTTACAGTTATCCCTGATTTTGACTGGAGTGTTGCTATACCGTGATTTTTAAAATAATAATTTCTGTCACCTATTAACAATTCTTGGAAACTATCTTCCCCAGCCTTTCTGTGTAGTAGAATTACTATAAGTTATGAGGAAGAACAGTAGCTGATGTAGGGCATTCTAAATATTACATATGGTTTAAAAAATACTAGATTTTTTAG
This sequence comes from Psittacula echo, assembly GCF_963264785.1. Classification (NCBI taxonomy): domain Eukaryota; kingdom Metazoa; phylum Chordata; class Aves; order Psittaciformes; family Psittacidae; genus Psittacula; species Psittacula echo. Next base: position 43,863,945 of record NC_137742.1, on the reverse strand, counting down.
GGTTTCAGAGCTAGAATAAAAAGGGTTAAAAATGAAACCCCTTAGTGCAAGGCCTTCCAGTGTTGATTATGCTTATTAAAGCTGAATACTATGCTTTCTGACCAGCTGCTTCTGCAGCACAAATCTCATTTAACTGTGGAAATTTTTTGCTTACAGGAAAAATCCTAGTACAAATGCTGTTGGCTGTGGTTAGAAGTGGCACTTGAATATCAGCATGTTCTTTTGTCAATCAAAACATCCTCCTGAACAGTTCAGCCAGTGGTAGCAGGGGATGTGCTAAGACTCCTAACGAAAATGTGAGCCTGGTTTTTCATCACAGAAGCATCTGAGTTGATTTTATAGAGGAATAAAAAACCTGAAGTTTTTCTGTCATTGCAGTCTTTCCCTGGAAAGTTAAACACCAGCTATACCATCTGTACCTCTCTGTTGTGCATTCACTGCCTATAGCATACACATTTCATGGAAAAGGACACTTTTTCCCTTCAGATTTTCCGTTCTTGCTAGAAGAGAGCAGTAGCTTGTGTTCTGAAGCTGTTGACTGAGAATACAGTATCTAACTCTTCTATGATTCTATAATTTTTACATGCTTTAATTATAAGACCTGTAGAAGACTGCATTAATGAGCAAACAATATTAACATTTCTGAATAGTCTGTCCTACTGGCCCAAATGGTTGTATTTCTGGAAGAAAATGGCTGAAAGTGTAAGTCTGAAAAGTCTGTTGCAAACTAATCAGTAGAGAATGTCTTTTTAAATTTATCTTTAAAATAAAATATTTGTCTTATTTTTGCCTTGAATGTATCTACTAAGAAGTGGTAACACTAAATATGCTTGTACAGTGCAATTCCAAAATTACAACAGTATGGAGGTGCTTTTCCAGTGAACATTACAGTTTTCTTTATGTCTCAGTGAAACAAAAATCCTACTTCCTATTTTTGGTACCACGTAGCTGTACAAGGATGTTGTTGTCTGATGTGATCTGTGTTAACCTCTGCTCTCTGCTTTGTCTTTCCAGCACTGGCTTGAGCCCAACAAGTCCATCTTCAAGCAAATGAAATGTAAGTGTCGAGAGTTCATGGTTTAGAAATGCCCAAAGGTTTTCCTGTGCTTCCACACAGTAACTTAGAATATGCTTAATTTGTTTCATGGTGCAAATAGGCCCTTTGTGTCCTATCTAGACTCCTAAAAACTCAGGGTACGCTCATTACACTGTCTCACGGTGCTCTGCACATCAAGACATTACTGCTCAGGGCTAGAGGCAGAGGCCAGCTGATGTGTGTAGGGTGGCAGATCTGGTTGGAAGACCTGTACATTCTTGGCTCTCATTTCCAGTCAGATGCCACTGGGAGATGGCAGTGAAATGTGAAGTGTGGCAATCTGCTGGGTCGTTCTGGTTTGCTCTCTTTCTTCTGTTTCCTGCTTCCTGACAATGCAGAGCACTGGTTTGAGATTACTGTTACCATCCAGCAAACTCAAGTGCTGTGTATTATTTCTTTCACCCAACAAAGTGAAGCTCATGTTTCTTATTGCACTTTGCATAGCAACATATTCAGGAACTCTGCCACCAGATGCACTGAGGGTGTTTTGATTTATTCAGAGCAACTCTACCTGCGTAGAGATGGTGCCTAGATGTGATTAATGGTACTCCATAAATTCCATAGATGCACTGATGTGATGGTCTTATCAGAGGACTTGTGTGGCTTTTGGGTAAATCCTAATCAAAACTCTGAAGACTGAAAAATTATCATGTAGGAAATAGCAAAACAGAATGCAGCTAGTATGAGGTTAATTGTCACGGTGGAAATTTTCTAACAGCAACAGCAGCAGAGAATGGGATGGTAACAAAGGAGTTTTGTTATCTGCCTTAGATTCAGGACACAGGAGTAGAATTAACTACTGTGATCGGCTTTTTCTAAGCAATTTCAGGTTAATACTAGTGTAGCTTAACTATATTTTTTGTCATAGATAAAGGACTTCTGTTGCTACAATAGCCCTTTAAGGAAACAAAACAAGGAGATGTGTATATATATATATAAAAATATACATGTGTAGAATTCATGGAGATTACACATAAATATATCTTTTTCTCCCACAGGTTTCAAGGATGTTTTTGTAAGCATTTCACATCAGGAACCTCTTGCTTTATTTTTTGTAAAAATATTAATGTAGAACACTAGATTTTTAAAGGCACACAAGGTTAATTCATATTTTGTCTAAAAATACACAGTTTTCTAGGAAAAGGTTTAGACTCAGAAGAAGAAATTAACCATATTAATTTGAAAAGCATTGGAGTCTCCAGTGACACAAGTGAGAAGTGAAATTAGAATCAGGTGGAAAGTATAAAAACTGAAACCATGAAGTGAATGGTTAATAGAACATACATTATGTATGTATGACTTCTAGGAGAAATGGTGGCAGAAGGCTATTCGCAGTGATTGTATGTAAGAATGGATTTTCATCTCCTCTGCTGCACGAGTAGGTTATATTAATACTAATGATTCAAAATGTTCTGAATTCAGTTGAATGCTCAGATTTTCATAGGATTATGGCAAATTTGAAAATTTGCTGCATGCTTGATCTCAGCTACTATTTGTGAGGAGCTTCATTTTCCCCAGCACAGTAGCAAGTTTTTCAGTTTATTCGTGCACCTCAGTATTGACAAATATACAAAGCAGAAAAAGAATGACTGGGAGTAGTGTTCTAATACAAATTTCAGTAGGTATGAAATTTCATGGGCCTCAGTAGTATATGAATCATTCAGGTATAATTCCTCTAGATAGTCATGTTGTACAGAAATCACAATTTGGCAGTTACATGATTCTGTTGGTGGGATAGAATGTTGTATGTCTGAAGTTTTCATAGGCTCTTGTGTGATGCTCTACCATTTTAATTTCCTTAGCTTTGGCAAAGACTGTTTAAAATTCATAATAACCCTGGGATATGACAGAATCTTCCAAAATATTTTAAATTTTGTCTTAATCACATATGAAACCTGGTTCAACAGAGAAGAATTAAAACATGTCATTTTTTTTCTGTCAACCTCTACCTTTGTGTATTCCACCTTCGCTCAAATGTTTGTGTCAAAACATGATGTGTAAAATCTATGTCTAATTTTTACCACTAATTCTGACAGAGAACAGAAATTTTGGGCTCTGAGATATGTCCTGAACCACTGCTGGTCTTCCTTTGCAAGTTGAAGCCGCTTGCTGGCCAGCAATTGATAGCTGTGAGCACCATGCTTCCAGCAGTGTGTTGAAAAACTGAAAGGTTGCAAGAGATAGCTGCATCTTTGTGGTTCTAAAGACTTTTGAAATCTATTTTTCTATTGTTTGCGTGTTTTTGTGTATGCTGTAATCTCCCAGATGCCGGCAGTAAAGCTCTTCATCATTTGGCCATCTTACATTTTTTACTTATTTTCTGTCTAGGAATGTCTTGGTGTAAATCCTAGCGCTGGTCACATCAGCACTAATGTTTAAGCAAGGGACAGAGTTTTCCCATGCACTTTCCCTCTCTCTTTTTTTCAATAATTTTGAAGGTTATTCTGCATAATAAGTATGCATCTATCCTGTAATCTGCTTTGTGGGAAATGTCCAACTATATGGGTTTTGATCTTGATGACAGAATCAATTCTGTTGCTTTGGTGTGCAGTAGTTCAAATTTCACAAGTTTTTCTTGCTGCTTTACATGTCAGTTGATCTGAGAGAGTAATGCAAAAAGGATGCTTTCCTGTGTCAGGCCACTGGAATTTGTTAATTTCCTGAATCTCTAATGCTATTATAAAGTGTGAAAAGAAATGGGATGAATCAGGGAAAGCAAGAACCCGGATGCAGAAATGGGTTGTGCAAAACCTCCTAAAGATCCTTAAATCTCAAAGTTGTCATCAATTTTTGTGCCTAAGTACAAATGTAAAGAGTTTATTCAGATATGAGGTTCATAAATCCATGCACAGTGAAAACATTAAGATTTGTGTGATTCTTCTGGCATTAATCCAAATGATGTATATTATTTATGTATGATTCTTATTAACATGCTTTAAAGCGTTTTTATAACTGGTTGATGAAAATCCACCTTTCTGTCTTTCTCTCCTTCCTTCCATCCTTCCTGTATCTCTTATGCATAAAATAAAAACACTGAGTAGTGTTCTGTCTTAAACATGCTCACCAAGTGGTACGGTCAAACAGCTGATTTGTTTGGTAAGGGAAGAGGTATATGGAAACAGCAATATATGTCTTACAGTGTCCCAGAGATCCTTCTGCAGCATCAGTGAACATGAAGACTGTTTCAGTGTAATGATTTTTTTGGTTTGGTTTGGGTTTTTTTTTGGTGGGTTTTTTTTGTTTGTGGTTTTTTTTTTTTGTTTTTTTTTTTTTTGTTTTTTTTTTTTTTTTTTTTTTTTTTTTTTTTTTTTGGGTTTTGTTTGTTTGTTTCGGTTTTTCTTTCCTGATGTTCACTAGCTTTTGGTAGTAGTATAGTGTAGCTCAGAGAATACGTAACATCAAGGAGAGATGCAGGAAGTTTTTTGAAACATCGTGTTCTCAGGGCTATGAAGATAATTTAAACATCTGCTTTTGGCTTTCAGTATCCATCTGAATCCATGTTTAATCAAAAAACCAGCACTACCAGTAAAGCTCATTACTGAACCTGGTATTTGTGCTGGATGAAAAGCAAGTTGTTAAAACCAAATAGGAAACCTTCTCAAAAGTGGCAGCTGAGAATCTTCTGTCCTTCTCCCTCTTTGGTTCACAATTCTAGAACTTCAGCCAAGTTTTTCACCATCTTTTTTGTGTTGTTGTTTAAAAAACAATTTTTCTCTTACAAAAAGATAGCATTTCAGATTGTCTTGCTATGAAGAAAATGTGCAAATTTTCTTAGGCTTATGATCTATAACCTTTTGATCTACACAGAAGAAGAGTGATTCAGTGGGCTTTGCTTAAAAATGAATGCATGGAAGACGCAGTCTCTTATACATTGATACCTGTGCCAAGAGGTGCAGGTCCCATCTCCCCATTTGTTTTGACCAGGGTGTTAGAGTTTTGTTTTTTAGCTAGGAGATCCTTACAGTTTCATGTACCTTGGGTGGTTTGTCTTAGTTAAATGCAACTGAAATAAACCCTGAAGACACATCAGTTGCCTAGAAACCTTCCATGCTGTATGTGTAGTTCCTTCATGAGGGTCTAGGTCAGGACTGGTCTGAACATTTGGTATAATTTAAATGGTTTTATTTGTTCTTTTGTCCTCATCTCTTATGTTCTGGTAGCACATAAACTGTCAAATTAATAGCCCTATTCAGTGGAGTTTTGCAGTCAGTACTATTTTCCATGCTAATGTCCTTTGCAATTACTGTAGTTGTGAATATTTCTTAGTGAAAAAGCAAAGCCTGTGATGGTAGGAAATTCTGACAAAGCCTTAGGCATTTCACTATACCGGCTGCTCCTTGTCTGATAGGTAAAGGACCAATCTGAAAGAAAAAGCTTATAGCTGTTCTAAAACTATTATATTCAGGCTAGTTTTGAAGAAATGTTCCTCTGTAAATTGAGTTCTGTTTTGGGAAGATTTGTTGTTAATGTTTCCACTTTAATGTGCGAGTAAGTAGTAGAAAGTAATTTTGCTTTCAAGGAATTGAGGAATTGCCTGGCTTGACAATCTCATTTCTTGAGCTATACAATTCACTGCCTGTCTTGCTTTCCACTACAAGAATATAGTGAAGGAGAGAATATGAAGTTCTCATGTGTGTTTCTCTAGTGGTGTAAAACCTGTAAAACAAAAACCTTACTAATGTCTACATATCATCAAATGTGTGTTTGGAGGAACATTAGGCTTATGATCCATTTTAAAATGAAGATGGAGAGGAAAGTGGATAGCTGTGGAGGTCCTTTCTTCCCCTTTCAAGTGCTCATTCTTTTGGGCCAGTTTTCTAACTGGGTAAAAAAGAACAGGAAAAGAGAATCCTATTTCACTCTATAGTTATAGAGTACCTTCTTATTTCATTTCCAGATATGAATTGGGTGGAGGGGATCATATTATTTTTAAAATTTCAAATTGCCATACTTGCAGCAGTTGCTGAGGGAAGACCTCTGTTTGGCAGTCTGCATCAGCCTTGTTTCGTAGTGCTTGCTGCACTGATGAGGAGGAATATTGTCACAGAGGCCTGAGTCTAGGAAATGTTTGCAAAGTAGGCTTCAAACTACCTTGGCAAATCTTACCAATCTGTGTATTCTGTACATTGGTGTACACCTCTTTCTGCAAGGAAAACATTTGCTATTAACTGAATCTGGGCTATTTTATTTAGTCCAGTGTATGCTGTTCTTTCCTCACTATGATACTCTGTGCATACAGGGCAGCTGTTGTTTTTCTGTGGTTACCACAGACTGCCAGAATACGGCTCTTCTGATATATTCTTTTTTTTTCCTTTCCTTCTTTTTACCACAGCCAAAATTTTAGTCGTTTCATTGACATCCAAAAATTTAGGTAAAATTCAATACATTTTTAGGATCTTGCAGTATGCTTGTACTAGCTAGGGTCCTGCAGAGCCATGCACTAGCTGTTCTTATGTCCGCATCCCTATTTCAAGCACAAACTACTTCTAATCTTCCAGGACAAGCAAAAGTTTGTTTTTGTGTTTTCTGTTGTTGTTTTGTTTTGTTTGTTTGTTTTTGTTTTGCTTGTTTGTATTTATTTATTTTTTTTCCCCTAGGAAAAAAAAAAAAGTTCTTCCCTAGGAAGAACTCTTGCTTGGTTAATACTGGTTGGTTCTTCTATCATGTTTTGTGAGTGCAACCGTATTATAAAAGTCCAAGGTTTATCCCTTGCTTAGATTTGAGAATGTTATTGCTAAGAGACAGAACCATTTAAGATGACTTACATTATCTTTTGCTTTGTCCAGGCAACATGACTCCTTAATCTCTGGATGGCTGTTTTCCCTTCTTGGGTATTGAATTTGGTTTACCTTCTAGCTTGCCACGAAAGGGCAGGGAGGACATAACAGTGTTCTCTGTTTTGCAGTCTACATCCAATTACTGTAAGACAGTGCTGCAGTCACGTCTAAGAAGCTGAAGCCCACAGAAAGCAGTCTGAGTCTTGCCCTCAGTAGATTTGATTAGCTTGAATGTTCAAAGCACCTCTAGAGAACAATTAAGGCTTGTTTTTATTCCTTCAGTTCCTCTTGTTTGTTTCTATATGTTGTTTCCTTACTTTCTGTTTTTTTTTCCCTGTGTTTTTTATCTCTTCATCCCCATCTCTTCTGATATTTCTCCTTGTGTCTTCAATGAACAATTATTTAAACAAGTAAAAAAATTGTGAAATCAGCAGTTTTTGTTGAGGCTGAAAGTAGTTAAAAAAAGTGCAACATGAGGTCTTGAAAGGGGAAAATATTCCTACATTGTCATAAGCAGTCAGACCCTTTAAAAGATACCTGCCATAATGAAAGTTGTAAGGCATTTTTTTTTTCTGTTGCTTTTGTACATCACATGGAACTATGTGATCTCCAGACCTGAGTTTCTGGAAGACTGCAACATTCATGTAAATACTGCAGTCAAAGTAGCTTGAAGAGGTATCATGTTTATTGAACTAATTTGCACATGCAGTTTATACAAGCCAGTGAGCTAGTAAGCTTAAGGAGATTGTACAGTAAAATGTTGTGGTTATCTTAATGATTACTTTTATATATTATAATGACTAAAAAGTAATCCTCTGTTTCACCTGTTCTCTTCCTTTATTTTCTCTGTGATTTTCTTTGCTCTGTTCTTCAACTTTCCATTCTTTTTTTCATATGAAAGCACCATCTCTTCCAGATTTAGGAAGTTAGATTGACTGAGTGCATTCAGAATACATTAGGACAAGGGACTTTTGAATCTAACTAGAATATTATAATTCTGTATTTTACTATGGATTAAAGTTACATGCATGCTTTCGTTTAAAAAAAAAAAACAAACATCAAACCAAAACCCAAACCCAAACCCAAAACCCACCAACTAAAACCCCAATACCCTCCCCCCCCAAAAAGGAAGGGTCTATAAATATTGAGTACTGGTGTAAATATGCAGAAAGTTAATTTCATAGTTACATATTACAATAAAAGGATTATAAGTTTGCACTCAGGTCTGTAAGACACTCCCAAATGAGCACAGTTATTACATGTTCCCATTTTGTTCGGAGCCTCAGCTTTACTTCTATTTCTGTCAATCTAAAAATGGCTGTGCTGGTAAACATTTTGGTAAAGGACTCCTGCCCAGCTTACTTTCCCCTCACACTATTTACCTTTTGAAGGCGTGGTTATTTTCCTTCTCACTTCAAACTGATGATTGGAATTTAAAACATGAACACTACCTGGCTACAGATAGTTCTGGGGGCTCTGCCTACCTGCGTATTGTGTGTGATGTGATATTTTTAAGCATTCTACATGGGTTTCACACATTATACATAGTTTAACCTAACATGATTATCAAAGATGCCTCTTTGGTGGGATTAATAGTTTTCAATTTGTTTTTTGTCCCTCCTGTAATCACTGAAAGATCAACTCGTCTAAGATAAGATAATATCTTGAATGTTATCAGAGATACAACAGTGGGATATAAAGCTGTGTTTGTTAATGTAAAACCGAGAGATACTAATTGCAGAATTGAAATAATTCCTGTTGCTAGTCTTTTTGTTAGTTTGTTTTGTTGGCTGGGAATTTTTTTTTTTTTAAGAGAAAGTATTGTACTTGAGGCCTGGTGTTGTTACCATAGCTCAAGAGTAGGTAATGTAGTCTTACTTAATACTGTAAACAATAACAGTTCTGTTGTCTCTAGCTTCATTAACCAAATTTAATTAATGTTTTCTTCCATTTTGTAGTCTAGGTATTATCATTGTCAGGAATAACAAATATAGATAACAGCTTTTGCATCTCTTTGTGACAAGATGCAACTGCTTCCTGTTTATCAAAAAAAAAAAAAAATAGAAGCTGAAATGTGTTTTGTACTTCTTATATCAAACAAAAAGTCTTGTGAGGTGCAGATCCCTTTATAAATTGATTTGCCTATGTTAGCTCTATTTTGCACATGCTTTGGCCACCTTTGTCATATGTTCTCTTTATATATACATATATATAGTATTTACTGGTTTGTTTGAATCACTGCCTGATGTTTCAGAGCTAACCATCACACCAGCTACTTTTCAAGACTCTTGGAGTTCATTCCTTCAGAGTGGCTGAGACAATGTTTGCTACTGTTCTCATGCTTTATCTTTATAATGTTTCAGCTCATCCACCATTTACCATGTGCTTTAGAGTGAAATTCTACCCACATGAACCCCTGAAGATTAAAGAAGAGCTCACCAGGTATTTGTTTTGTTTGTTTGTCTGTGCATTTAATGTATGTCTTCTAACAAGTTCAAAATCAGACTGTGTGTTGTGTAGAGTAGGGTTCTCGCTTTTTATGCTAAAATACTAGACCGAACAGCCATTTGCACTGTTGGTAGCTTTTTTATTTATTGTGATACCTATAGATTTTTAAAAACGGGTTAAGGTAACCTTTTTGTAACATACAGAGAAGTAGTCACGTTGTTTAAGAACTTTCAGAAACAATGGTCAAAAGACTGGATAAGGATTATTCTGACTTCTACCCTGGCAAGGATTGTGATCTTGAGTAAGTTCCTTCTGGTTCTTAGTTTTGTTTTGCTTATTGAAATCATCTATGAAGTTTAATTCAGTAATGGCCTTAACTCTTTCAACAGGAACGTGTGTAGTCCCATTGAATTTTCTTTTGTGTGTATTTTTAGGATCACAACCAAGATAGTATTTTTAACGTACTTTAGCAAACTGATGTAGAGGTGCAATATATTTATATTTTTAAAGTAAAGCTGTTCTGGACATTAAGAGTTCTTTTTGCTTATATTGGGATTTTCCAGCTTATGCTGTAAAAATAGCCATACGTATGTCAAAATAAAGTCATACTTAACAAATGGGAGTTTTGACCTTTCTGCTAGCCATTGTGACTATTTTGTTGCTTTGGGTACTTTTCAAGAAATGCAATTGGGGAAAATTGTAGGACAACAACAGCTCTTTTGACCTGTGTACCAGCTGTGCAGGACTACATGTAAATATGCCTTGCCACGTTGCTAGTCAGGAGGTCACACTGCAGTTGCATGTTGCAGAAGCATGGAGCCTCTAAACACTTGTTGCTCTGACTTCTTCACTGATGCTTTCCCCAGTCCCTGCAAATTCTTATGCTCATGAGTCACTGCATGAATGGGAGTGATCCCATTATCACTGATCTCATTCTAAAAGTTTCAGGAACAGCTTGCATTCTGCTGAATGGGAAGTTTATAGTTTGTATAGGGCAGCTGGAACATACAGTTCGCATTATAGCTATTTATCTTGGGTGGAATACTGAAACTCTTTAACTGAGTGAACAGGTTGTAAACCAGGAAATCAATGGATTTTCCTTATTTCTTAGTCTTTGTTCTTGAATGAGCATTTTACTTGTTATGAACCAAAGTATAAACTTCATGTAAACCTTTCTTATTGAAGAGTCTTAATTAATTGACTTTTTTTTTTTTTTTTTTTTTTTTAAACTACTTGGATACCCTCCCAGGAGAAGTTTTATTGAAATGCAAAGAATCTAGAATTAGCTCACTGAAGTGTATTGTGCTGTCAGTATGTTTTAGGCTTTGCTGGAACCTTTCAAAATAATTTTTAAAGTCCAGCTGCTGTATGAAAAAATGTTTTATGGTCTTCAGTTAAAACCAATACTATTAAGACTTAAAAAGGAGAAATAACTAATCTTTTCATATGTGCACCTTGTGCACATGATGCCTTTTCATATCTTATTAGCTTTATAGTTTCCCAGTGTTGCTATTTGGAGGCTTTGCTTTGTGTCTGCCCAGGTCTCTTACACAATAACAAAGTACAGAAAATGCTCCTGAAATGAGTGATGTGTAGTCATGTAATTCACCTCTGAGAATTTGTTTCATCGTTTAAAGCAGAGGGTCAGATTCAAGGTGACACTGTAAATTAGCTTCAGTTTTGTTTTTTGTTTTTCCTTGTATTGCAGTGATAGGTGAAATTCAAGAAGAAAAATGCCTGTTAGTGTGTGACAGAGGGAAGATATGAAAACTTGAAAGCTAATTGGCTTTTTGGTAGATGTAAATTTTTTATTTTTTTTTTACCTCTGCTGTCTTCACTGAGCCATCATCTTTATTTCAGTGTGTGCTTAAGATTATTTGAAAATAAATTAGTAACATTGTCACCCTTTGGCTTAAAGCCATCTGTACTTCATAGCTGTATATCCAGTCAGCTGAGTCTGAGTACTAGTGCTTTGTATTTCTGCTACTCTCCATGTCTAAGCATGTAAGAAAGCTGCTGTCTTGCTTCTTCAATTGGGTAGAAATCTGACAGGTGTCTGTAGTCCCATTTAGATAATTAAATTAAGATACAGGAAGACATCCTGTCCTGTACTCTTTGGTTCAGAATATCAATTAACCCTGTCTAAATCCGCCATGTGGATTATGGTTGATGCAGTCTTTGTAAAAGCTTTATAGGGATAAATCTTTAATCAAGTACCATAGAGGCCTCAAAGAGACATCCAGATATTAAAAACATCTGTTTTTCCTACTCTTCCATAGCAATATCTGATGTAAAAAAAAAAATAATCTATCCAGTACATGAAGCTCTGTGTGTATGGGGCAAATTATTTGATTTCTGTGAAAATAGTATCACATGTCTAGAAATGCTATTCGGGGATTTAGACATCACTGACAGTGAGAAAATTGAATATTTCTCACCTCAGATTACTCCCACATCATTTCTATCCTACGTTTGGTGAGCTGTGCTGGAGTGTAATTCTTGAGTTGGTCCTGTGGTTTTGCAGTTGGAACTATTTTCAGGAAATAAAGATGGAGAATTACACAGTTGAATTTATCCCTCTGTTTATGATATTGTAGGAAAAAAAATTGTACAAACCTGAAAAAGTGTGCATACAGTGTGTTCAGAGGCCAGGAGTGCCTCGGGCAAAGGACCGAGCCACATGCTTGCCTGTAGTTTTGTTCCACTGCTAAGGATGCCTATGGATATTGTTAGTCATGTTGTACCACTCCAGCTGCTTACTTTCATCTTCCCTCCTTTTAATTAATAATCACTTCCATAGCTATGCTTTTGAAATAAAATCAGTGCCTGCCTCTGGCTGTTAAGGCATTTAGAGGTATTATTGCTAAATAGTCAGCTGGTGTTAGGATTGTAATTCACAAGTTACTTTCAGTGGCCATGGGCTTGTCACTCTGAGTTCTCTAGTTTGTGTAGTAACAGACTACATGAATCCTGACTTGTCAACAAAGTCCAAATCTTAAGGCACATTAGTGCTTAACTTCCTTAACTCATCTCTTTAACTTGTGTCAGCATGGATTTAGAGGATCTGTCCTTATTTTGGAAATACTGCTTGCTGAGCGGGACAGTGAAGCCATACATGTTTGAAACATGTTTGAGAGATCCTAAAGACACACTATTTCTTTTCAGTAGTCAATCAGGCAGTTTTTTCAATGCATGTTTAAAAACCGTGATGAGAAAGTGTCAAGGATTTAACCTATTTTGCTGAAATGATTTGGCCTCAATTTATTTCAGGTGCACTGGAGGCTTAGCAGATTGCAACACTAACAGCAAATACAGACTTTTGAACAGTTTGTGTATCTTAAACAGAGAGAGGTGTTCAGCCTCAGTAGAAGTGTGATGTTTCTCTATGCTGTGGCCATTTCTGAGAGTTTGACTTCTACTTCATGTGTAGTATGTGGAAGGTGTCAGCGTCTTCTGAGTGGTGTATCTGTGGCTTGCTAGATCTGATTGTCTAGTACTTATAGGTGGCATGGAGTGAGAACAAAGTACTTTCATTTCAGAAAACGGCATTTAACTGGCTTCACTGAGCATCCCTAATGAGAATAATCCCTACTAGTTTTTAAGTAGGCAATAGCAACATGACACCAGGTCCTCCCATCTCCTTTGTTTCCTGTAAAACTATGCAAACCTGTAAAACAGAATTCCAGTTTCTTTTCCTGTTAAATCAACATCTGCTCTGTAGCCTGTTTTCAGGGTGATGCTGCACACGATTGGAGTAGAGACCTTGAATACATACATTTTCAGTACATTTTCAATATTACTGCTAATTTCCTTTTCTGCTAATTTTCTTTCTTCTTTTTCCCCCTTTTTTTTTTTTCCCCGTCTTTGTGGTACCTTCCAGTTGTTTTTCCCAGAAAGCATGGTAGGCTTCATGGTGAGAGGGGATGTTTCTTTAGCTATGTGTACAGAACTGCTTGCAGAAAAAAGGATATTCCAGAGTTCACTATTATGGTCAAGATTATTCTGCTGGCATGGCATAAAAAGACACAAAATTGTCATAAAGGAAGTTGTAACTACAGAGGTCATTCAATCCGCTGTATGCACAGCTTCACACTACGCTCTCTGAAAGCACAGGTATTTTGGCTGTGTGCCTCTCTTCCTATTCTTTTATCACAGATCAGCACCCTGGGAGAGTCCACATCTGGGAAAGCCTGAGATGTTGTGTTTGAACAGAATGGGAACAGTTAAGAGAGTGTGAACAGATGAATCGAAAGAATGGTCATATCTGGGCACAAAATTTTACTATTTTTTTTTTTCAGGGTTCTTGCTTAGGTAATAAATAAGTCAGTGTTTGTTCTTTCTTATGTAATAAAGCAGCTCAAGGCCTCCTCATGCCTTCTTATCTCCAAATCCCTACATTATACTGTATGTATAATTAAAATGAGGGAATATAAAGTCATTTGAGGTCCCAAAGGAATAATCTGAAATGCTACAGATAATACTGTATCAGCAGTAATCCATGATTATTGTAGGAAAAACAGACCTAGAAAATGGCATGTGTGAGTGTCCTGGGTTCAGCAGTAGCAGTCAGTTTTTCTCCTTCTTAGTAGCTGGTGCAGCACTGTGTTTTTGACTTTTGGCCTGGGAAGAGCTGATAACAACTGATGTTTAGACTGACCAAGGACTTTGTGAGTCTCATGCTCTGCCAGGGAGGAGGAGGGGCCGGGAGGAAGCAGGGACAGGACGCCTGACCCAAACTAGCCAAAGAGGTATTCCATACCACAGCACGTCATGCCCGGGGATGTAACTGGGAGCTACCCGGAAGGGCACCTCCTCCTTTCGGTCGGGCTCTTTTCCGGCGAGCGGTATCATATTTTCTTCCCTTGTTATTTCTCTTATCATTATTATTATTGGTGTTAGCAGTAGTGATTTGTGTTATACCTGAGTTACTGGACTGTTCTTATCTCAACCCGTGGGAGTTACATTCTTTCGATTCTCCTCCCCATCCCTCTGGGGAGTGGGGGGGGGGGGAAGTAGACTGCGTGGTTCTAATTTACAGCCGGGGCTTAAACCACGACAGTGAGTATCTGGTGAAATTAACCAAAGATGGATTATTTCAACTAGCTTTCATCATGCCCTTTTTTCCTAACCCATATTTCCTAATCCAAGAAGGAGTTCTTCAATCACTAGCCTGTCATAAAACAGTGTAATGAGTACTTTGATACAAGAAAAGCAGATAAAAAATGTTTAACTGGAAGTCATATAAAATGACAAAGACTTGGGGTATGTAAACATGGCAAATTCAAGAGCTCTGAATGAGCTAGCTGGGGCGAGGAAGAGCAGTACAGCTGCATGCATGCATGCAATGCTCCACTGGTCCTATCTCAAGCAGTTGTACTTGTTACTGCCTTGTGTTGGAAGAGCCTGGTGCTTTCCTTTCAGAAGCAGGAAGGCAGCTGGGACTGATAATGCTCCAGCTGGTTGTTGATGCTTGATTATCAGACCATTATTTGCAAGTTGGAAAGTCTTGCAATATGTTCATCCTTCCAAGGGTGAGTGAATATGAGGTGAGCCTGTGCTGCTGACACCTGTTCCAGGCATCATTAGAATAGCATCATCTGTCTCTCTGGGTACCCTGTCCTGCTCTTGCGATGTGCAATGGTAGCTATGTTTTGATACCTCTGCAAGTCTGTTTGGCTTTCTCAAGGCCATATTGGCTGGTTTGCAAGTGAATTTATTGTTCTAATAGTATTGGATTCACAATTAGATTGAATAGTGCAAGTCTTAAAAATGAATGAGTGTCATTAGTAAGAGCACATAGTGCTGGAAGGCTTGCAGAAATCATTCAGAGTGAGGAAAAAAATTACCCAGGACAGTCCTGCATTTTTTGGTGGCACTTGTGCCTATTTTGGAAGGAGACCTTACATGTTCACAGGTCCTCTTGTGATCCTCTATGGGGAAGGGAGAAAGGCTGAGGTGGTGTAGTTTAGTTCTGGAAGCCTGCAGAATAGAATCCTCTGCATTTTTTGGGGCTTTTAGGTATCCAGTATCCAAAACAAAGCTTGTGTCTTACTGCTCCTCTGTGCTCTTAATTCATTGGTGAAATGACTTATTGCATACCAGTAAAGCTTTTTTTCTGTTTTTTCCCTCTGTAGCCAATGCTGTCAAGCAGCTGGCTGGCATGGCAGTTTTTCACACTTTTCCCAAGGAAAGACAATACACTGTAATGCAGGAACTGGCCAGCTCTGAAGCCAGGAGGTCAAGCCCATGTATTACTAGATCCAAGTAGCAGTCATCATCCTGACCACCAAAGTCAGATATTTGAGATTACTAGAAAGCTGTTATTCAAGTAACCTTCTCACCCCCACTGCAAGGCAGAAAATAGACTATTTATTTCTGAGGGAATAGTGGTGGTTGTTCTTGTTGGTTTTTTTTGTTTTATTTGGTTTTGGGGTTTTTTTTGTTGGTTGATTGGTTTTTGTTTTTGTTTTTGTTCTGGTGTTTTGTTTGTTGTGTTGTTTTTTTTTTTTTTTTAAATTCTGTGGATCCAGAGCTTCTCTGATGATTTTGGCCATCCAGGAGGGATGTAAGTTCAAGATGAAGTTACACGGTGCTGTTACTTTTGTTGTGTTTGAATGCTTAGCGTTCATACTTCTCTCCAGAAGGCACAAGCCAAGGGGGATGGTTCTTCCTGCAGGTGCCTTTTAACATAAAAGAAAGTAATGTAATTTCCTAAATAAGTTAACAAAGTACTTGCTACTACTTTTGATGTTAGATATTTTAAGATAAATAGATTTTTCTCTTTTTTCCTGTGTTGGAATGAAGATTATGTTTTGAAGTGATGATGGCTATGCTCCTAGTTACTAATTCTAATGCTAGAATTTGGCTTATGACTGATTAGGTGGATTGAAAGGGCAACTGCTGTACTGACATTACTGTGGCATGCTTATTTCCATGTCTGTCTGTTTTACAAATGCTATGATGGGTTTAAGCCATGCTAGTGTTCCAGAAAAACAAGAAAACAAATAGACGCTCTCCGCATCCAAATTCACTAAAAGTTTTCTGGAATTATTATATTAGGATTTTAACAGTTACATTCCTGCCTATTCATTTTAGTGTTATTTTCTGGATCTGTTGCTCATGAATTTGTCTAATCATTCTTTTTTTGGATTTGGTAATAACGTTTGTCTTCACAGCGGCCTGAGGCAGTTAGTTCACTACCTGCTGTGTAAAGTACTTCATTCGTTTGCCTTAAGCTATTTCCTGATTCCCATGGCTTCCCTGTAGCTCTAGTATTTCAGGATTCAGTGAACAGCAGTTCTACGTTTGCCTTTCCCACTACCCTCAAGACTTTATGAGACTCACTCTTATTCCCTCTCAGTCACCATTCTAAGGGAGGCTCTATTCTGTCACTCATTTTAGTTGTTCTTTGTATTAGCCTCAACTACATCCAATTTAGGATGCAGAGACCAGAGCTATGTAAAACATTCAAGATGTGATTACACCAAGGCTTTAAATAGTGTCAAAATTCCCCTCTGTCTTGCTCACAGTATCTTTACTGATGCTGCCCAGTGTTTCATGGCTTTTTTGGCTACTGCGCCACCCTGAGTTGATAACTTCAGAGACCTGTCTTTGAAGACTACAAGATCTACCTGTCAGCTTTGTGTTTTATCAGTAACTATTAGAGTGATGGCTTTTCTTTAACTTATAAAATATCAAAATACTCCTCAAATATTATTAAGTAGACAAGCAATATAATTTTAGAGAATATAACTATCTTTTCTATTAGCCTTTTATCTAGGTGGTACTGTAAAGCACAGAAAAGATCATTCTCTTAGTTGTGGTATTACATACTATTAAGTAGTAGTTACTGTTTAGGTTAGATTCATAGACTTTGTAAGAAACCAGTGCTCCTGAAGTGTGCTTGATATCTACTGTAGAAGAGGGAATACGCAGTTAGTGTCCAGAATAATACGCATAAAATGATCAAAAATTCCTATGAGAGAGAAGGGCACCCAGTCCAGGGATATTGTAAACACGTTCATTTGCCCTCTGCTACTCTGCACCTGAGTATGCACAGTAGCATGGGAAACAGCAGCGTAGTCAAAGACACCATGCTGAGATAACAGTTTTAAAACATTGCTCTATCTCTTGAGGTGACCATGTACTTCAATTAGAAAGGCTGCGACAACACTAAGAAAAATGCTTGTTGTTGGAATAAAATGAGTGAAGTGACTTGAACACGAGAAAAAAACACACAAAATTCGGTAGCGGGAAAGCTTTCCTGCCTCAGTGAGCATCTTAAAATAGATAAGTAAAAATAGAATAGATAAAAGTCAATAAATAAATTGACTGATAAGCAGTTAGGAACATGATCTCTGGGGGTCACAAAGCCTGCTTAAACCAAGGATAAATATTGCTGACCCTTCATCTGCAGTTGCAGGAAAGGCTTGGCTAACCTGGAGTTGAGTCATCTGTATTGCAAACAGATAATAGATGGAAATTAGGTCATTCCAGTGATAGAGTCTAAGCACTGAAGCATATGTTTACTAGCTTGCTGGTACTTAGGACTGTAAATCAGGCTACAAAGTTGTGCCAGGGCTTGGAAAAAGCAGTTGTGGTGGAAGGATACAAGAAGCAGCAAAATAAGATCTGATTTTGCAAGTTATTTCTGTAGGTGTAGGCAACTTTAAGTATATGCAAAAAACCTTACTGATTTCACTAGTCAGGTACACATTCATAGGTCTTTGCTGACCTGGGACATAAATTACTTTATCAGGATTATACGAAGTGTCTGAGGTTGAGCCAACCTCTGGCAAAGCTTGCAAGATTAGCTTTTAGTCCAAAGTGCATGGATCTCTTTCATTTGAAAGACCTCAGTGTCTTAGTCTTGTTCCAAACTGCCCTTCTTGCTTTGTAGGTGAACAGCATCCCATACAGCTTGCTGTGTGGCTGACATATTCAGACTCTGATTCTCCTCTGCATGGGTAATTCCCTGCCTTCCTTAGGAGTGTAAGTGCTTGTCTTGTGTCCTGTCTAACAGTTTCTCCAGTCTCCACTGTGAACTGTGCTCTGTGTCTCTTTTGCCTTCTGGACTGCTGTGTTCTGTCTTGGAGATGTTAATTTTCTTTTCCTTTTTTTTTTTTTTTCTTTTTTTCTTTCGTACTTTTTTAATCTCAGAAGTGAAATAATTCTTTGGAAGTACAATTTTGAACTATTTAATTAAGGATTCAATGGTGAAATGCATGCAACAACTGAGTAGCACAGACTCTTAGTGACAGAAAAAATAAAGGTCAGTATTTTTATTTTAAAAACTGTTAGTGTAATATGCAGGTACATGAGCCATTTAAGAGAAAACAACTAAACCCCTTTCATGCAAGGGAGGGTAGCCAGAGCTTCTTCCTGAGAGTAGCAAGCACTAGGGATTTTATATTTTATATATTTTATATATTACATACATATGCTATATTTTAAAGCAAAGACAGATGAATAACATCTGTGGCCCATGTTTGTGACAGAAGCTTGTGCTCAGCTCTGTCATCCCAGGATGATCACTGGTAAGAAATCAGCTCTGAGGCACAAATGTTCTTTTCCCTAAAATTATATCTTATGTGCTGTTTCAGTTATATATCCCCTGATTACTCTTGTCTATTTTCTGTTAATATACCTCTCAGCAAAAATTGAATATGTATTTCTGTTTTCCTAATTGTTACAGAAAGGAAGTATTTTCTGTTATCTTAGGGAGACAAGACAATGAAAAATATATTATGCTGAAGTTACTGAAAAATGATAATGGAAATTTTCTGCTTTTTTTTTTAATTGTTCATTTGTTTTATTTTAATTTTTTTTTTCTTAAATTCTGAACAACTTGCAGAGCCAGTGATTTAGCTGGAGGAAATGGGTAATAATACATTATTATTAGCATCACATAATTGACAAAAATTCATATATTGACAATTTAGATTGAAGAGTATACATTATTTTATATTGTAATGAAACTAACTTTGGGGAGTATTTTTTGACAAATTTTGGCAGTTTCAGGTTGCAAACAGACTTACACAAGAAATTCATTTCTTACAGGGAAAATAAAACTATGCATTTCTTGGTCAAGATTAGCTCAGACGACTTGAGACTATTATGAATGCAGAAATTGAATAACAGCATTGAGGATCTTTGATCCTCTTTGATCAGCAGCAAACTATTTGCTTAGAAAAGGCACAAGTATGCACACTCCCACCCAGACTCCTATATTCATCCACACAGAAGTTTAGTGGAATGCATAGAAATGAGTTCTTGCCCTCATTCTGAGAACTGTCTGATGCTGCTGCTGTTGCCTTTGATCCTAAGTGCCAGTGTACTATCTTAGTGATCTATTGTGAACTGGTGTATTTATGGCTGTATTTATTATTAAAAAAAATAAAAGGGGGGGATTGGATTCTAATGAATTCACGTCTGTGTGTTTTCAGGTTTATTCTCATAAAATAACTGTATATTGGAGGGGGAAAGGGACTCCCTGCCATCTCACTTCAGGAATCTTAACTTGTGATTTATTGCATAGCATCTGACAGGGAGACAGAGAGATGCTGCCTGACTTGAGTAGATGCTTTGAGTCAATTCTGGAACATTTTCCATTTCTCCCTGGGCTTTGAAGATAATAGATGGTCTTGTAATAGATGCAAGGTGTGAAGTATTGGTTCCCAGTTCTGTTACATGGGAAATAATTTCCTGCAAAACTATTTTATCTTCTTGAAATACCAAAATATTAATGGAAAAGTTAGAGTTCATAGTGTTGCTTTCATCAGTACAGCTCTAGAGTCAGACCTGGCATAGTCCTGAGACTTGAAATTCTTAGTTCTAATCTCAGCCTCATGCCTGCAAATGTTGGTCAGGATTCTTTTCCAGAAGCCTATTTACTTTTGTATGTCATTAAAGTAATTTTAAAACTCAGGAGCCACAAGTGTGCAGTGTTGCAGAGATCTTTTGACCTTACAGCTCAAGTAACAAGCCATGCTGTGAAGTCTTGGGATGCTTTTTCACAGGTGGCTGATTTTGGCACTTTCTTAAAAGGTGAACTGAGTTTGACTTCAAGCTAGTGGTCACTCTGAAGAACTGCAACCGAGTTTTTCACGCTGGAAAGACTTACCAAATGTTTTAGGATGTGGACTGCTCCTTTGCCCAGGTTATGTATGGTATCTGTATCAATATACTGAGCCTTTTCCAGTAGTCTGGAAATTGCAGACTACTGTCATTGCTGTCATTGCAGACTAAGAATTTTTACTGCATCTCATTGAGGCCTTTGGTGCATCCTGATGCAGTTATCCTCTGGGAACTGCTTGTACTGTACCAGTACCAAATCATGGCAGTGAATTAGTGAGCTGTTACTGGACACTAATTACAGGAAAAAAAGGGGGTTGCAAAATAAAAGAAAAAGGCCTTGAAGTGCAAGGTTCCTGTAGAAACTTTTAATACTGTAATGAGTAAAGGGATGTGTTCACAATGTGAACAAATTGCTTTTCTCTGTGGTAACTGTCTTGTATTTATGTAGCAATTAGTAACAATTCAAGGAAAGGAGAAAAATTCCTCTTGCTCTTCACATAGATAGTACTTCCAGTCTTATATCTAGAATGCACTATAAGCTTCAGATAAGCTACTTGGTGCAGGAGCTTATGGTACACACAGATCCAAGTAAAGGGCAAAATATGTCTGACATCAGTGTTATTCATAAAGCACATTTTCATTGTCTACACTGTAGTTCAAGGTTGGACAGGACTGGCAGCATCAAGGAATATGCCAAAGACACTGGCAGAAGCCACTGAGTCTGATAGCACCCTCTAAATAGTTGACTTTATCTGGCTTAATCGATGCTTAAATGGTTTAATTTTCCCACAGGGGTAAAGCTGCTGAATGGTAACTAGCTAGCTCCAAGTGAGTCCATTTCTGGGAGGCTGCTCTCTAGGGGAGAAAGGGAGAGATGGTTATGGCCTTGTGGCTGCCCTTCTACTCTTGCTACTAGAAACAATGCTGCTCTGTGGTAGGAGTTGGAGGACAGGTAGAAGGAGGCTATTGTTTTCTTCTCCCAAGTCCTCCTGGAGGTAGAACAGCTCTGAGAGAAATGGGACAAGTTGCTCCCAGGCAAGTCACCTGTGCCTGATGCTTCCGGGGCCTCAGGTAGTTGCTTTTACCTCAAAACTTCATCTAGGATTCTTAGCAGATTAAAAAACAGAAAAGGAAAGAAATCCTCTGCACTGTGGCCAATGTGCTGTTTTGTGTACAGTGGTAGAATGAGAGATTTCCTGTGTATACCTGCATTTAATGAGAGAAGGTGTGCTCATGCAAACACACTGTAATTTATTTCAGATTACTGATGAGCATTGTAACAGGTATACATTTTAGATAAAGTACTTGCCATGCTATCTCTTAGTGGGGTTGTATTACTTCTGCTGTCATTATTTCATTGTTATTGAGAAAAATCTCTTGTCTTACATCTAGCTTTCCCGGTGGTTGCACTTTGCCTCTTTTCCCTGCCATTTAAGACAGCAATAGAGAGATCCAGAAGGGTTTCAGAGAGACACACAGCTGTTTCCACACTGGTAAGTTAAATGCATTACAGAAAGATGCCACATAGTTTCCTGTTTTTTTTTTTTTTTTTTTTTTTTAATTATATTTCAGGTACCTCTTATACCTACAAATAAAAAGGGACATTTTCCATGGCCGTTTGCTGTGTTCTTTTTCTGATGCTGCCTACCTGGGTGCCTGTATTGTCCAGGGTAAGTACAAGCAGCAGGCTTTTTAAAATACTTAACTGATAGGAGTGTTCAGTATAAAAAGAAACTCAAAACTGTTGTGGGAATATAGCTAGCAATAGTCTTTTTTTAATTGTTGTTGTTGCACTGTTTCCCTACACTGACATGCACTGTAAAGTGTTTCAAGTAATTCAGCCATTTAGCCAATTAAAACCAAGCTGGAACTTAAAATCCTTAATGGGTTATCTTGGAATTTAAGTGAAAAATTATGGCATTAATGTTAGATTGCAGTTACAAACAAAGCAACATTCTGTTCTGCATCCTGAATGTAAATTCCTATTCCATTTGACCTAAGCAGGAAAAAGTGTCATTCAGTGCCCTTTCTTAGGGTAAGGAAGACCTCTGTAATGATGCAATCCCTGGGAAAAACAGTAGACATAATTCAAGGAGAAAGTCCTTAATTTTTTTTAATTCTCCCCTTCTCTCTCCCCATCATTTCCTTAGAAATACAGGAATATGTCTTGAATTGCACACAGAGAAATTAGATGTCTGATTAAGCACACTGTATGTGTGGAAGTTCCCTTCCTTTTGCCTTAACGTGAATGAAGGTCTTAGTGCATTATAAGGCAGAGTATCCAAACCAAGACTGTTTCAGGACTTTATTGAAAGAGGCTTATTTAGAAAGCTAAAACAACAAATGCCATGTTTGGGTACCTAAGTGACACATCTTTTAGAAGAGGAATAAAATACTGTGGACCAGCGTGTGTAATGTTACAGCCTGTGCTTCTCTGCTAGAACAGAATTAAACCAGTACATATCAGCGAGGTTAAATTGGTGTAAAGAAGAGGAGAATCTGAAGTGCATTTTTTCAGTTCTGCCTGGTACCAGAATGACAGGTACATAAAGCAGAAAGATTACCTATGCCTCTGTTTTACAGAGCATGTTTCTGACACAGAAAGTAGTTTAGGATTGCTAATTACTGCTGCAGCTAATAAACATGAACTTCACTTGAAACTCAGTGATTGGAGTGGCAGTTATAAGGATTTTTTTGTTTCAGTTAACTATTGGTTCTTTAAAGCAGCATTTCTTGAGAGATGCTGGATTCTTGCCAGTCATGGAAGTATCTTGAATTACACTGTATTTACTGACTTTTTTCCATGTTAACTAATGTTGAAATTGAATTTATGTATTTTTTTTTCTTGTGTTTTGGATCTGTTTAGCTGAGCTTGGTGATTATGATCCGGAGGAACACCCAGAGAATTACATCAGTGACTTTAAGATTTTTCCCAAGCAGTCACAAAAACTCGAGAAGAAAATGGCTGAAATGCATAAAAATGAATTCAGGTAATTGAGAAAGCTGTTTGGCAATGAGCTAAGAAACACTTGTATATTTCCAAATAGAGAATGTTAAGTCAGGAGGGTTTGTTCCTTGGATTACAATAGATGCTCTACAGTTCAATATGCTGTTTCATTGTAGTGGTTTTTCTTTTCCTGTTAGCCTTCATTAATCATAGCTGATTCCTGAACATGTGCTGGTAATTTAGACTGCATTTGCTTCAAATGTAGACCTGGTTAGTGGGAGTGGTGCACATCATGGATGCTGCTCTGGTTGATTAGTGGAATAACATCTTTTAATTAGAGATCACATGTCTTTTGCTGTGAAATTTCTGTATGTAGTGCAATTATAAAATTATTGATAGATTTTGACCTGACAGAAACTAAGTTATTTTGTCTGTAGTTTGTTAACATGGTGGCAAATTGCACGGAAATATATTTAAATAACTTATTTGGAAGACTAAGGAGGTGAGATTCAGAACTCTGCATGCCCTTTTTATGTCCTAAACTTTTAATAATGTGACAGTGGGGATGGACACAGATCAATCAAGTCTTTTTGTTTCCAAGTTGAACGCGTCCCAGAAGTACGGTGTTTCCGGGAGAGATGTAGCCGTGCGTTGTGCAACTCTACCCTCTTCAGGATTGTAAGCAAATGACATGCACCGTAGTCTCAGGGCAGCTTGT
The DNA here is from genome assembly GCF_963264785.1 of Psittacula echo. NCBI lineage: Eukaryota > Metazoa > Chordata > Aves > Psittaciformes > Psittacidae > Psittacula > Psittacula echo. The sequence continues at coordinate 43,839,883 of NC_137742.1, read as the reverse complement.
TCGGTGCCCCAGGCGGTTTGCTTAGTTGGGAATAGTCCTCGGAAACCCTGGAGAGAAATAGAATGTGCAGAAAATCAAATTAAATCAAACGATTAATTACATAAAGTAGAAGGATGATTTTTATTCAAAGATTACAAGGCCCTTTGCACTTGCTTAAAACCTCTGTGATTTTTTTTCATATTGCAACATGCATAAATACTTGGTGGGAGACTGTATCAGAAGCCTCTCTGAAATCAAGATAGACAACATCTGCTATTTTCCCCTCATCTTCTCAGTCAGTCATAGAAGGCTATTGGATTAGTCAAGCATGATTTCTGCTTGGTGAATCCATGTTGACTGCTCCTGATAACCTTCGTTTCCTCCGTGTGCTTAGAGATGACATTCAGGATGTGCTGTTACGTCACCTTTCAAGAGAGGAAGGTGAAGCTGACTGGCCTATAATTTCCTAGGTCCTCCTTTTTGCCCTTTATGAAAACTGGAGTGACACTGGCTTTTTGCCAGTACGCAGGAACCTCTCGTTCTCTATAAACTTGTTCTCCAACCTTTCAAAGATAGTGAAAAGTGGCTTAGCAGTAACATCTGCCTCTGTCTTCTTCCTGATAAGGTGGCCTGTAGTAAATGCCCACAAGACCCATGTCAGCCTGCCCTTTAATTCTTACGCATAACCTCTTGACTTGTTCTTTATCCACGCCTAGGCAGAGCTTGATACGTTCCAGTTGGTCTCACATACAAAGAACAACTCTACCATCTTGCCTTGCTAGTCTGTCTTTCTGAAGTATGCAGCTATCCATGACAGCATTCCAGTCATTCAAGCTATTCCACCATATATCTCTAATTGCAATGAGATTGTGTCCCTGCACTATACAGAAATCTCTAATTCTTCCTGTTTATTCCCCATGCTGCATGTGTTAAGTGTACAGACACTTCAGAGAGGTAGTTGAACATGCACACTATTCAGAAGGGGTGCAAGAAGATTTGTGATAGCCATACACACTCCTGAGGTGGTTGGTTTTCTGGTTCTCGTCTCGGGAGACAGCTGAGGAACATTCACCACTGCTCTTGTTGGCCTGGCTTATTCCGGAGTTGGCTGCGATGGTGTGAGTGATGCCACTACGGATACCATCCATGAGTGACTTCACTTGAAAGCCCACCTCACCAAGCTGGCCACTTCTAGACAGGTCAATCCCATCCTTCTCTAACAGGCTGTAGTCATCAAAGAATGTCCCATTGTCACTAAAGCCAGAACCCTCAAGACAGCACCAGTCGTGAAGCTAGTAATTGATTTGCATTATACATCTATTTCTGGCTAAATCCTCACTAGCTGTTAGAATGAAAGAAAAGATAACTTGGGCACCAGTATTTTTCACTTGCACCCTCAGGTCTTTATAGTCTTTGATTCTGCCCAGGTTCTGGCTTGTGGTGTCATTTGAAAAAGTAGCAGGTTTTTTTCACTTACTGCAGTATCTGATGTGTCTTACCTATTAGCCTAGTTACAAAGACAGTTTCAGAGCTGTCTGGAGAGTACTGTAGTTCTGTCTTCCAAAAATTGATCATCCTATTACATTTTTTTACATCAGACATTCACTATTCACAGGGAAGTTTTACCTTTTTTGGATATTTAATTCCATGGATCTCTATTCTAGGAGTACGAATTAATAAAACATAACTGTCATACAATGAACTATACATAGAGAGGTCAGAGCTTGATGATCAGGTTTCTATATCTAGCTGGAAAAAGATAGCTAAAAAAAGCATTGAGCTAGTAGTCTTCTGTCTGGTATTGATTAGCACAACTTATTCACTGCATTCAGCAAGTTGATTTTTCTGATAAGAACTGATATTTTGCTGAGTATTTTTGAAAATGCTGCAAAAGGTTCCCTGGCCTTTTTTTAAACAAAATACTTGAATCACATGTTAGCTGAAAGCCAGCACTGGAGGTAAAAACTAACATGAGGAGAGTGTAAGAGACTAAGAGCCATTTTAATCCAGCTGCCATTCTGCTACATTCAGAAGAGTTATTTGTGAGTTTCAGCACTGCAACTGAGTTTGATTCTTTGTTTTCTTCAGATGTGTAAAATAAAAAAAGATCATGCAGCAGGATTCCAAATAACCAAAGACCTGTGGCTTGGAAGAAGCCAGTTCTTCACTGAATCCTGTCTCAGCATCCTCAAGGCCCATTCACTGGCACATCTTTTCTTCTACAGGATGATGTGAGAAATTGCCTTTTGAAAGGCACATGAAGACCATGAGGGGAGTGCATGGGAAGCAGCAACAGGGTACTGTGACAGCTGCCAGTAACTTAATGACTCATGCCATTTAGAAGCCTTGTTCTTATTAATTAAAACAGATGTATGCGCCCATTTCTTATCCTTTGTTGCTGTGAAAACATCACTGGTTTTTAGCAAAATGTGACCTTCTATGTGACTTCCTAGTGCACCTAATTGCAAAACCATAAATGTGACAGACAGAAATGCATGTCAGCTTTTTTGAGCTGTGATTACCTTGTGAATTTTAATTAATTATTCTTCCCTTATGGAGAAAGGGAGAGGTACAGGAATTACTTCGTTTAACCTTACCAGCAATGGGGCAAACACATGCCTTGATTTAATCACAATACATATGCTCATTTCCTTGTCATTTGAAGTAAGTCCTCTTTTGAAACATGGTATACTGCTGGGAGGTGAAGAGATAATGTTCTGTGACTTAAAATCTTAGAATATGTGAGGATGTACTAGGAGCTTGGAGACTTGGAGACTTGTTCTTGAAAGAATTCAAAATTGATTTGAGTGTCATGTTTCTGGGTATGGTTACAACAGAGCATAGCTACTGAAGAAATAGCAACTTACATCTCTGTTTCCCTGCCACTCTTAACAGATTGAGAAAAATTTGGACCATACAAATCTAGATATTCTGTGAGTGTATTCTGGTGTACCTGTTTCTCCAAGTGGACTGAATGCTAAGGTCCCTCCCCAACCAAATAAAGGTTGTTCATTTGCATGTCCCTTATCCCTTTTAGTTAGATATGTGCAAGTGTTTGTAAAGTTGCATTGTACATCACATCAGTGAAATGATCCAAGTTAAAAAATATCTTACTTTCTTTTACTTGACTTCCATGCAAAAGTACATGGAACCACATGTTCCAACTTATTTGGCGGTATTAAAGACACTTAATATACAGCACTGTGCTGAGTATATAAAGCTGTAGTTAATTTTGATTTCTTGTTACCAAAAGCTTCCATGTTAAAAAAATATAGTAAAAAATTCTGTATAGATTTGTGGAAAACCAAACCAAAACTAACCCATCAAATCAAGTTAAGCAGAGTCATGACATCTAGGTAGAGGAAAGGAATGCTGAGTGAAAGGTTAATTCTTCAAGCATGACAGCAGGGATTATTTAGGAATACTGGGCTTTTATGTGAAAGATCAAACAGATGATCTTCATAATCTCTTTGGGATTTGAGCTTTTGTTGGGGTTTTTTTAGGAGTTTGCTCTTTTCAGATGTTCCCAAAACAGTTGTACTTTTTCCATGGCAGAATTACTAGTGCTCATTTATGCAGGCAACCGGCATTAATAGCCAGCAAAGTTGTGCTTCTAGCTGTTGCTATTGGATTTTGTGGGATCCTGTTACAAAACAATGGACTTCATTCATATCTATGCACCTTTGTCAGTACTAGTTCTAAACTGGCATCTGTGTTGTAACAAACTCTGGAATTTGCTTCAGACAACCAAATAAAGCATCAGATGTTTTCAGTGCAGTCACATTCCTTTTTCCCTTTTCTACGACAAATAGCCCTTCTTATGAAGTTGTATAAAATCTTATGTCCTGTAACAGAACATCTGTTACTCTGATAAAATTTCCTGGCTTTTGGGAGCTATCTGCCAGCCAGAACTCCCTGAGGCCAGACACCTGAAAATACAGAGATTTCCAAAGAGGAGATCCACATAAATCCCTATCAAGGGAACTTTGTAGGAATCAGAAAGGATTTTTCCCTTTTTGCTTTTTTTGAAAGGGTTTAGTGGTTGAAAATAAAGATTCTTTTTTTTTTTTTTTTTAAATCCCACCTGAAAACTGATAATTTTTGCTTCTTTCTAATACAAAATATTATGCCATGTAATTTATATGAAAGTGTAATGTAAACAGCAATTAATTTATCTGAAAACCCTATGCAAACATTGACTTTTCCCTGTAAATTACAGACTGTCCTGGGTTCAGCAGCAGCAGTCAGTTTTTCTCCTTCTTAGTAGCTGGTGCAGCGCTGTGGTTTTGACTTTTGGCCTGGGAATAATACTGATAAAGCCGATGTTTTCAGTTGCTGGTCAGAATGTTTACCCTGACCAAGGACTTTGTGAGTCTCATGCTCTGCCAGGGAGGAGGAGAAGCCAGAAGGAAGCAGGGACAGGACACCTGACCCAAACTAACCAAAGAGGTATTCCATACCACAGCACGTCATGCTGGCGGATGTAACTGTGAGTTCCCCGGAAGGGCACATTCTCTTCTCTGTCGGGCTCATTTCCGGCGGGTGGTATCATGTTCTCTTCCCTTGTTATTTCTCTTATCATTGTTGTTATTGGTGGTGGCGGTGGTGATTTGTGTTGTGCCTTGGTTGCTGGACTGTCCTTGTCTCGGCCTGTGGGGGTTGCATTCTTTCGGTTCTCCTCCCTGTCCCTTTGGGCGGGGGGGAGTCGAAACTGCATGGCTGACTTGCCGACTGGCTTAAACCACGACACAGAGTTACATGACCTGTTCAAATGCCTGTTTCCCAGGCTGACCTGGGACCTGCTTGGTATGGCCAGTGTGGGTACAGGCTCAAAACAGATGAGTGCTACTGAACTGGCTGTTTTCTCCATTTTGTTTGTCAAATATTCTGGTTTTTTCAAAAGTCGTATGTGGGAGAACATCTTTTGGGAGAAGAAGTTTCCTCTGAGGGCATGAAATCACCGCCATGTTCTGTTATTAACTATCTCAAAAGCAATTTAAACTTTTAAGCTAAAGGGTAGTATTCTTTTGAAAACCAGAGTAACAAATTAATGCTTGTCTTTAATCCAAGCTGAATTAAAAGTGTTGTCTAAATTTGATTTGAAAGGCATATGACGTTTTTATCCTTTGCGGCATCATCTGTACTGTAACTCCTCAGTGGGGATTTAAGCACTTCTAAATTCCCTCTGCTGTTCTAACTCGTACTGAATTCCCGTCACTGTACAATCAGTTACAATGTGTGCTCAGACTCTGATGCCAGCAGGAGTACAGGGTTTCCCATTCTCTGCTGCTCTGGCTCTCCAGCTTTTATGCAGACATGGAGCTGTCACTGGAGTCACTGGCAAGCGTAACTACAAATGTTTCTAACAGAGTATATTCTGGGAGGCTGTCCTAGAAGACTTGGCAAGCCTTGCTAGAAAATGCTTCTCTATGTGGGTGTTAATATCATTTGATCAAAGATTAAAGCAACTTCTTGCATGCTGTTGAATACATTAAAAAGTGCTAAACCTGAATTTCCATTTAGCAAGTCCAGGATAAGGTGGATCTTGTATTTCACTGAAGAGGTTCTTGCAATTAAAACTATGTATTATCTGCTCTTATGCATTTAATGCTGGGAGCACTATGCTTTAAATATATGCTTTAAATTTAGCTTCGTGTACTACCCTAATCGCATTGGTATCTAACAGCCTCATATGCATGAAGGGAATCCTATCAGAAGGACGTACAGTGTGCGCCAAAACTTGCAAGTCGTGTTACTGGACACAGAAGTCTCTTTGCTGTGGACTAAGGATCTGTTGAAGTTTACATGAAAGGGAGAGAGCAGTCTGTGAAAGAGCAGGAGTTAGGCTGGGACAGGAATAGGCTGACTTCAAGGCTGAAGGACCCAAAGTCTTTGTAGTTCTCAGCTATACAAAGTATACCAAGGACTTTGGAGAGCTGAGGAGGATGATGATGTGTAGTGGGAGTTCAGAGGCAGATAGTGGTGACAGCTGCTCAGGGTGCCACCTACGTTACAGCCTTGGGCTGCACTGAATGTCCTCTTCATTTCAGCCTTGACAGCCCAAGCTGGCTCATTTACAATTTCCTGGTATAGGCATTTAGATTTTTCCATGAGGCTGTTAAGTTGGCACATGTACATTGGCCCATGGCAGGGTGGTTGGAAGTAGGTGATCTTAAGGTCCTTCCCAGCCTTAGCTATTCTATGATTCTATGTCACTGAAACTTCAGTATTATCCAATTCTCTCTCATTTAGCAATCTCATATTAAGGTGCCATAGTGTTTGCTGTAATAGGTGAATAATCTGTTTCTATTCTGCTGTAATTTTCTGGTGTATTCTTTTGCTCCATAACTCTTACCAGTTGTAATTTGACTAAATATACATTTATATATATTTATTAGAAGTTTGAAATAACAGATTCTCTTGGTCACCTAGTCCTTTCTCAGAAGAGAGTATTTCCTGAAGGGTTATGGTAAGAAGCAGCTGAGCATCATTTTAATGGGAGATACAGTTGTGGCAAAAATCTAGAGAAAGGAACTTCACAGACAAAAGAGGTGTCTTTCTCCCGCTCTTCTCCGAGAGTTCTGATACTATGAAAAACTGAAAAGACACATAAGACATGTGATTTTTCTTTTAATGGGAACTCCAAGAAATACTCAATAGAAAGGTTGACCTATTTGAAATGAATAAGGTATCTATTTTTATTGTAAGTGACCATTTTTTAGCTGTAGGAAAGATTTAGTGCATGTATATGTGTGCATAGGCTTTTCACCACTCCGCTCTCCTCCCTTCTTCTTCTGAAGACTAGTCATAATCATGACCCTCAAATGTGGTTGCTTTCTTTACCAAGCTAGTTGTTGCTTATCTCATGGAGGGGTTTGGATTCACATTCTGCATTTTAGCATACTACTGAATTCAGATGTCTGTGTGAATTTCTGCAATGTAGGGATTTCTTCATCAGCTGAAAAGGACCTATTGCCTCTGCCTTCCTTCTCCCTCCCCCTCTTCCTCCCTCCCCACCTCTTCTTTATCTGGGAGAAGGCTTTATGGCTAGGTGTCACAGCACCAGACAGATGAATCTACAGTGATATTAAAACCAGACAGCTCACGAGATGTCTCTGTATCATGGGAATAGTTTTAAAATTAATAACAGGTAAATTAAAACTGCATTTACTACGTGAATATATTCTGTCTATTGAGTAGGCTTAAAGTTGTCTGGGTTACTGCATCAATTTAAGACGTACAGTTGAAATACAAATACCTAAACAGAGGCTTCAGAGATACTGTCTCAGCCTCTCTGAAGGCACACAGGTCATTTGAAATGTTCTGGTAGAAGGAGTTATGTAAGTGGCACATGTCATAAAAGTGTGCACGGTGTAAAATTAAACCCGTAAGCATTTAATAGACTTGGTAAAAGAGTTTTAAAGAGATTATTTGGGTTTTTCTGATCTATCTGAGAGAAAAAAACAGTTTTTCAGTACAAGTTAAAATTGATATTTGAGTGTTCTTCAGTTTTCTAGGTTTTATATGTTCCTGCAGTATTTCAGCAATTCAGCTACTTGCCCGTGATAGGGTCTCTTTTCATATGCAGACCTTTTTAAAGGCTGTTCTCCTATTGATGAGGTGGCCCAGGCAGTTCTCAGGGAAACAGTGCTGCTGCGTGGGCAATGTGCAAAGCGTGGCCTCACTAATTTGACAAACTGAGAAACAGCCTGCATCACAATTTCGCTTACCAGTGTCTTCATTTAGTGCTTGTGCTGTTGTCTGCAATACAGCTGAAATACTGATAATTGTAGCAGATTTGTGTTTCATTACCACATAGTCCTCTTTAGGACCTTCATAGTGACTTAGAATGCTAGCAAAGAAACATCTCCACTGTCTGCCAAAATCTCCTGAGCTTAAAGAAGTAGTAAAAACTACTCAAGACCTTAAACACTGTAGTTGTATAGCAATTGGAGTCTCAACCATCTGTAAAAATATTTGAAGAAACAACAGCAAAACCTCAGCCATGTGGTAAGTAGTTCTGTGATTGTTATGTGGTGTAGTTAAACCTGTTGATTATGCAGAATTCTGGCTTTTTTTTTAGGTTAAAAGGAAACCCAGGTCACCTTTTCTTCAGAGAAATGTACAAGATCTGGAATATAGCAAGGAGGATATTTCCTAGATGAAGATCCTTCTTGAAATAATAGTTATGTGATCTCCTGAGGATGCAGTGAAGTATGTCCACAGTTGCAGGACAGGGCGAAGGATGTTTGATGGAAACCGAGCCTACGTTAGTTAAAGGTTTATGGCTGGTACTTTTCCCTGATTTGCATGGAGGTGAACATGTAATGTTTCTAGAAGCCAGATCATTATATACACATGTATTTATTCTTTAAACTAAGTCTATTGAAACACCCTCTTGTTTAATCGAACATGGGGCATGCTCAAGCACAGGATTGCTGTTGTATTCTGCAGCAAGTAACTCTGACATAGAGATGAGGCAAAAGGATGAACAATAATTATGTCTTTTATTATTATTATGAACAGTATGTTGATAGGAGTATCTCACAGCACTTTGTAAGTCAGTAGGGGAATCAGGGAAGACAGATGAAGTGGCTTCACTGAGATAATTCAGGAACCAAGAAACCAAGAATAGCATTGAAAATGGTTTTTACTTGCTGTTATTGCTATACAGTCTTCCCTGTTTGTTTAAAGGAATTAATGCTCAATCGTGTGCTATCTCATCCTTGACTTTCATTAAGTTTCACTACTTCAGTTTGTAAGATACATACCTCAAAGGAAAGGTATGAAGGGAAGAAAATTCTAGAGTGAATTGGTGTGAGCAGACAGCAAAACAAGTAGATCATTGTGGTGGCACACCCTGGAAGTATTCCCTGTTGAGCTTGTGGCCTTTGAAGTGCTTCAGAGTTGGAGACCCTGTGGGGAATAAACAGAGCTTGTACATCCTCTACTGTGTACTTCTCATGAGCCTAAAGCAAAAAGCAGAGTGTGTTTTAGACTTCTAAGTCTTCTGTTAAAGTCTTTCTTTGATTAAAATTTTATCAGGAATTCTTAAATTGACTGATTCCAAGGTTGAATAATTAATTCATGGCTAATAATTGTGGAGCTGTAATTTCACAAGTAATCCACATTTTCTTATTTGTATGGTATACAGAAACTTTTCTGTGTAATGGTTTCCTTTACTGGTCCAGTTCAGAACCTTCAGCAAACTCCAGCTGCATGCTATAGTGGTTGCAACATATGGAAATAATGTTGAACACTTACTGAAAAATTTGGGAAGTCATACAAGGTCAAAAGCAGTGAACACACTGAGAGAGAAACCTGACTTTCCTGAGAGAACTGAGTTACAAAACAGGAAAGATGTGCTGTGTAAGGCTGTTTGTTGCATATAGGAAGCTTAAAGGCTTTTTAACAGAGCCTATCAAAGGCATATGTAATGTTAAATCAGTGATTAACGAAAAGATGTTGACTTTGCTGATAGGATTTGCTATAGTTACATTTTCATTTAGTAAGGAAAATTTCAGTAGTAAGAGATGAAAAGTGTATTATCAGGGCTTGACAATCCCTTCATAAGGGATGAATGAGGATTTTTTTCATTTGATATTGCCCTTGATGTTCTTTTAAGGCTTTGCACAGTAGCTATTTGGTTAACCTGTCATCTGATAAGACCAAACTTGTCCATGTCTTATGTTTTTTTTTTCCTCAGAATTACCACAGCTTGTTCCACTTGACATGCACAAAGACAGTGTAGTTTCAGAAGCTATAGTTGAGAAGAGCATGCTAATTCTTTTTTAATGTCTCTCTTTAATAATAATTGCAATTCAATATTTTTGGTGAGGTGTCACTGCCCATGGCAGGGGGGTTGGAACCAAGTGATCTTAAGGTCCCTTTCAATCCAAAACATTCTGTGATTCTATGCCAAAACCCCCAAATCACATTTTCCAAACTGATTGTAACTTTTTGGTCCATTCAAACCAGAACACTGACTACTTTCCTTTGTACCAGTAAAGAGAGGTGGAAAAAGATGTGTTTTATGATTTTATTTTTTTGTGAGGCCAAGTCTCCAATAAGCAATCAGACCATCTGTTTTTTTTTTTTTTGCTTCTTATTATGCAGCGTAAGTGTTCTAAGTAATTTAGGTCAAGTTAGTTAATTACGTCTGTCCTATGCAGTTGGTTGGTACATGAAACAAACTTGTTGCCTTTTTAAGGCTCATTTATTGTCTTACAGTTGAGATTACACTTAAAGTTGTGATTTATTAGTATTGAAAATAGAAGAACTGTTTAGTACATTGCTACTAAATGCTGATTGGGAAAATAAGCATTTTTGTTTTGTTTGCTACTTTCATGGTGACCTCCCTTTAAATATTTAGCTGTGTAAATATGCACTTATAATTTTTGGTGTTTTACATGAACATGTTTTGCTCCATTGAAAAGTGTTGAGAAAGAGACCAAAAAAGGAAGGAAACAGAAGAGCACTTATTCTCTAATCTTTTGTGGGTTTTTTTTCTTTAAAAGCTAAACATCAACAAAAATGTGATCTGAAATAAAGTACAAATAGTGTAGTATGAAAGAGGATCAAAAGACATATGAAAGACCCCAAAAGATGTATCATGATGCTGACTAAGAGATGACGAGCAGTGAAGTACAAATAAGCATGAGTTTAAACTTTGTCACAGAAAAGTTTATTGACAATTACATTGCCATGGACCATTAGCTTGTTAGGTTCAAGATGGGATTTGACATTCACAAGCATGCTAGACATTGTCTTAATTGTTAAACTGTACTTTGGCTGTGTACTGAATCTCATATGTCAATGCTTGTGAAGTTTCTAGCTACTTGCGGATAACTTGTTACAGGGAAATTATTCTTCATCAGTGCACGGAGCAGTTTTTAAATGCCAGTTCCCAAGTGCCATTAGTCACAATGTAAGACTGGACCCCAAAATGCAGCGGTAAGATAAAGTATGACTGTTGCTGTGTTCCTTGGAGAACAGAGGCTAGCTCTTTGACCCATTGACGATGTCTCATTTTTTGGATAGTTTGCATGTGAGGCATTTAAGAGGCCTGGCTTTCTAAAGGTCCTAAGCACTGCTAATTGTCACAAACCAGTATTACCTATCAGAATCATATATTCTAGTCATGCAAATACGTAAATAAGATAATACTCAAAACAGTTCGCTTACAAACAGGCATTGTAAATCTGTGTTAAGAATTCATTGCAACAGTGTTAGAAATAAAGACATTACAAGAGAAAAAAATCAAATAACAAAACTTACTCTAAAACTCAAGTCTTGCATGGGTATATTCATGGTTAATTATGGACACCCTAAAAATAGGGGCATATAATGGAAATGCTGACAGATTCTGAACTACCATGTTGGTAACAGGCACTGCTATAATTAGGCGTGCATCTGGGTAGACAGTGCAACATGATCTATGATTTGGTGATTCTATGATTGATGTGTTTATATCCTGCCCTGCAAGGAATGTTTGTTAATCTGCACAATCCTTTTAAATTAGTTGGGGAGCAGGAGTTTGTGGAAAACATATACTGAGGTTTATTTCATATTCAAGCTGATGTGCATGTACATCAGAAGACAAGAAATACTTGCAGGATATTGTATAGCTGTGGTTAATGGCAGTAACCTGATGTTGTCTCAAGACTGAGATAAAAACATCACTGTACAATCAGCATGAGAAAACATGCAAAAAGTTTTCTATCTTTATATTATAAAGAAAACATAGTTAAAATAGTTTGTATTTCAGTAAGATCTTTTCTTTCCTACTTTTTTAGGTTTTAAACTCCCCAGCCAAAAAGTCTTTTTCTCCAGTTATTTTTTTTTTCCTGTCCTTTCCAACCCTAACCATTCTATGGTTCTATGAAAGTACTGTTTCTTTTGTAATTTCAGAGGTCAGAGCCCAGCTGTTGCTGAATTAAATTTGCTCCTGAAAGCATATTCTTTGGAAACTTACGGTGTTGATCCTCATCCTTGTAAGGTAACAGTTATTTTTACTAACATTCAATAAAATGTTCTTTTTACTAACTTGTAATAAAAATACATTTATCTGTTTTTTATCCAATCACAAATATGGAGTAATCGATACTTTTTTATTTGAATTAAAAAAATTAAAAATGATCTTTCATATTTAAAAGGCAAGTGCACTGTATGTTCTGGTTTGTACTCAAGAGTTCTTGCTTATTGTAGCAACCACTGTCAGCAGTACTTCCAACACAGCATCTTGTAGAGGAAAAAACGTATTGCAAAGTCTTAAAACATGTCAGTGTTGAAGCAGATGTGAATCAATGGTTTGTAATTAGTCTGTACGTTACGAATTACATACACAGAAGTATATTTTCAACAAAATTAGTAATATACCTAATTCCCTGGTGTCATCAGCTAGAAGTAGACCGAAACAAAACATAAGTTGCTGTTATTCATTTAAATGCCTAGAAATAAATAGGGCCTGTATAGCCAAGAGCAGTCTTGGTTCTTTAGAAGTGTTCAGTTTGAAGGCAAAATTGATTTTGAAAAGAAAGTAAAATAGAGGTAATCTATAGTGGAGGAACAATTTGTACTGTAAGTAAGAAATGCCTCATTGGCTGAGGGGAAAATTATTTTTCCTTTTTTCTTTTTCAAGGACTCAATGGGGATGACTACATTTTTAGGATTCACAGCTGCAGGATTTGTAGTTTTCCAGGGGAATAAAAGAATTCATTTGTTAAAATGGTAAGCATGTGAAGTAAGGGGAGATAAATATGCAGGTCTTCTCTCCTGTGTCTTCCCTTCTTCCTACTATCTTCACCTGCATTTGTTGTCTTAAGATGAACCATGTGAATATTCCTTCGCTTGTCTGATCGTGTTTCTGTTTTAAAGGATGTTAGATGGGAAGTATAATAATTTGGTCTTTTTCTTCTTCCAGTGAAAATTAAGTCACAGGGTGTATTAATCAACATAATGCTCAAATGCTAAAGTTGAGTAAGTTAGTTTTTGAACTATGCTATAAATCACCAGTAAGGCTTATTGGCAAAGATGTCTGGCAGACTTTACTGGAGTCCACCTGCATCTTTATTTGACTCTTGCTACTTCCTCATTTAATTAACTTCAATTTAAACACTGTGGAAAGATTTATTTGGTAAGCAGAGGAGGAGGTGAGAATGCTCTGAATTTTTATTTTTTAGCCTCTGTTTTTAAGAAGTGGACACAATTTACACAATTGTCCTTGGTTTGTCTGGCCTTCCGCTTTCCTCCTCTCCTCTCCTCTCCTCTCCTCTCCTCTCCTCTCCTCTCCTCTCCTCTCCTCTCCTCTCCTCTCCTCTCCTCTCCTCTCCTCTCCTCTCCTCTCCTCTCCTCTCCTCTCCTCCTTTCATTTCTTTTTTTTTTTTCTTTTCTTCTTTATTTTCTGCTCCTGTAAGATGTTTGACTTAACTGGGTAGCCTCAGCTGTGTTTGAGGGAGAGGTAACACAGACTTCCTTCAGGTGAGGTAACAGCAGCTGGCTATGCCTTCAGCAGTGTGATTCACAGTGAGCACAAGCATGCTTACACATTGATAAATCACATTTTAGCCCTGCTGCTAAACAGATGCCAACACCAGTTACGTAGATGTGGCTGCTTTACCTCAGTGCTCCCAGCCTGTTGAAGAAGATGGGCAGAAGGTGAAGTAATGGTGGGGTGTTTTTTTGTGTAGAACTGGACTATTTTCTGGATATCCATAGAAACCTCCCTGATGGTTGATAACCTGAAATTCTCGGAGATGTAAAGTCAGTGTCATATCATACAGTCCTGTCTGTATGATTTGATTCCCTGTGGACGTCTGGAGATATGTCTATCAAATACCATCCATTTGTGATTCTGGGTTTGGGCTGCAGTTTCCCTAGGGTTAATTTCAGATAGCCTTAATCACAGTGCTTTGGTGGTATGTGCTTTTGGCATAAGGACAATATAACTGTAATTTTAGTCTACAGTGCAGGGAGGAGAGAATAACATTTGCCAAGCATGTATCATACTGTGGGAAATGAGTTTCACAGCACTTGTTTTTTCATGTTACTTAAGAATCATACGCCCTTTCAGAAATATTGGTGTATTACTTTGATATTAGCTGAAATAAGATCAAATTAATATTTGAGATTTTCTTTTCAATGGAAAAGCTTTCTCAACTGGAATGATTTTTCGTTGTTATTTAGTGTTAAAGTAAAACTCTTGTTACAAAGTTTCAGGGGTAGCATGGACCTTGCTTCCAGAATTGTTCCCATTTCAACCATCTGACATCCCAAATCTTTAGAGAAGTTTATGAAGCTACAGTGTCTCTGTTTTAGCTGTGATTATGACAGAATTTCCACTACATTTTAAGCAGAGGCATTGTAGCACCTTTATATTCCATATAGCAGTGCACTGCTATTCTGTATGTAAATTGTGCTTTCAGCAGTTGTTATATTAAGTTTTGACACAGGTTTGCAACTCACAAGGCCCCAGTAATAACTGCTGTCAAACATTTTCTTTTTCTTCCTGTGTATTCTATCTGTGACTAGTCAGTTACTAACATGTGTGATATGAAAGCACAAATAAATAAGGATAGACATAAGAGTATTGTCTTTCCCTCAATGTAATTACATTAGAACTTCCTAAATTTTAAAATATAAGAGGAATTACAAATTGTGTAGTATATAGAACATAAACATAAGCTTCTACCTACTTTTAATTTCCTCTTCATTTTCTAGCAGTCAAAGTTAATTCTTTGAAGGTGCATAGGGATATAAAATAAATACTCTGGACTTATGTTCTGTAATCTAAAGAAAATTAGAATATTAAATGCTTTTATGCTAAAGATACGTTGAGGCTTTTTGTCGTTTGACACACTTGGCTTGGGATTTGGGGAAAATTGCATGTAAGTTGCTTTCCTTACCTGTTGATTTATTTTTCCTATACTTAAATTATTTTTCTCTTTCTAGGTGTGATGTCTATAAACTGAAATTTGAAGGGAAGACTTTTTATGTGTTTGGAGCTCAGAAAGAGGTCAGGTTTAATACTGTTACAGAACTTCTGTATTTGATTGAGAATCAACTAAGACATAGCATCATTTTTCAATGAAAAAATATCTAGACAACCAGTAATTGTACTTCCTATTGTACCTAAAATATAGAAGATGAGTAAATGTAAATATTGCTGGTGTCAAAAGAATGTCTAATTTGCAAAGGGTTCAGACACTGATCACTTAACATTCATGCAGTACCGTGTTGATTGCTCATGGTTTTGGTTGTCTGTGTAGTCCAGTTTTAGTGGACTTTAAAGTACTTAAGCTTTATCCACTCTAAAACATGAGCAATATCTGTATATGGTTGAAAATTCAAGATCAATGTGAGGTATTTTTGGCTAATTATGATAATCTTCTCAAATCTTGGTCAGCTGAAGAGGCTGGAGTCTGTCCTAGGTAGACAAGAGTTCTATCTTGCCATTGAACTTGTACAGATTTTTGCCTACTGGATGCTAGAATCAGTTCTTCCCCTAGGGTAGAATGAGATAGCTCAAGACTATGGCTTTAGATACAATCTTGGTGAGGAACAGAAAATGGAGGAAGGCAATAATTCCAGAGATATCAGGGGCTGTTTATGTGGTTTATTTTATTTCTGAAACAATTGCCTAGGCAATTTAATTATCAGCTGTGTATAAGTTGTATTTGTGTGGATGAATCACAGATTGAGGCTACACAGGAAATCTTGGTCTTCAGTGTGTCCGGTTCATGGTGATGCTGTCAGGTACAGATACTTCAATCTTTGAGAATTCAGTGCTTTCATTACTTTTATTTACCTTCTTTTCTTTGCACTTAGAAAAAGACTGTGCTCTCATTCCATACCTCTACACCAGCAGCCTGCAAGCATCTTTGGAAATGTGGAGTGGAGAACCAGGCTTTCTACAAGTATGTAAACCTGAAGTAATTTCCTATAATGAAACTAAAAAAATGTGCATGGGAGTAGAAGATTGTTCAATGTGAAATGTCCCATTTCATTAGCAGAATTCAAAATACAAAAAGAAATATGCAAGTTAATGGGAAATATTATTTCATTTCAAGCCAGTATTATAAAGTGTTTACAATCTGCACGAGGCAGGAGGGTTTTGGTGGTGAATAATTACACTTTTCCCACCACACTGTTTTTGCTTTCTGTAGTGTGTCATGGGATGGACACAGTACTGCACTTGTGTCTGGGAACATAGTTATTAAATTAGCCCTGCTGTTGAATACCTTTAGAATCATAGAATAGATTAGAATTAGAATGGAGAAATTAGAATGGAGGAAGAAATCTGCTATGCTTGATTCTCTGGGCTATCCTGCCACTAGGTGATGTTCTTCCACTCTCTAAGATTTAGTAAGAGTTGATTGGAAATAAAAAAAACCAAACAATGATTTAGGAAAGAAAATGTTCTTGGATACATTTTGAAAAATGCCAGCCATCTCTCTTTCTTTCTTTTATTAAGTGTATAAATAAGCAAGAAAAAAGGAGTGTCTTCCTCCCTATTCCCTAAAAATGAACTTGAAAATAATTCCTTATTAAGAAGCTTTTTCTGCCCTCCACTGACGTTGTTAGATCTGTTTATTAACGCTCCCCTTTAGGCACGTAGCTTTCATTCTTCCCACTTAGTCTCTCTTTACAGCATCTTGCATATTTTATAAAAATTAGTATTTCTGTGTTGGAGCATATCAACACCAGAGGGCTGCTGTAAGGGTAAATAATAACTAAGTAGGAAGAATGTGTCTTCTAACATGGATATAATGACCTACTTCATTTTGGAGAAGATTCCTTCTTTTGTTTCAACACTGATAATATATCAATATAAACTATTCAATTGATATGTTCAGTGAAGAAACAGGAAACATGAGCTGGCAAAATACAGCTCTTAATTCTGTGTTAACATCTACTGTGTTTGTGACAGAATTAATAAAAATATTATCAGGAAGTGTTTTCTGTTGGAAGTACGTGTAAATAGGAAAATAGTGTGTGGTGTTTAAGCAGTTTTATTTTATGTTAGTAGAAATAAATGGAGGGAATAGGAAACAATTCCCACCTAAAGGAAAGAAACTAGTGCTGAGGGAGACTCATAGGAATATCATCTCTCTATTCTTATTGCTAAATGGCTGTAATATTAATTGTTTGGGTTTTGGTCACATGTTCGTGGTGGGTTTGACCTTGAATAGGTGTCAGATGCACATGAAGCTCATGGGCTGGGATACAGTGGAAACATTGCTTACCTATTACTGTCACTGGCAAAACAAACTTGACTTGGAGAAGGTTAATTTCATTTGTTTTCTCACCTTCTTACTTTATTTTAAAGTGTCAATAAAGACAAACCTAAAAACACCCTTCTCCTGTTTCTTCCCAGGCTCAACTTCACTCCTTCAGTTCTGAGTCCTCCATGTTCTCCTTACCCTGAGCAGTACAGGGAGACAGGGAATGAGGATTGCAGTTAGTTCATATCAGTTTTTCTCTGCTTCTCCTTCTTCCTCACACTTTTCCCCTGCTCTAGTGTCCTTCATGAACTGCTCCAGCACTGGTCTCTTCCATGGGCTGCAGTCCTTCAGGATAAAACTTCTGCATTCCATGCTTCTCTCCATAGGCCACATCTCTTGCCAGGAGCCAACTCCTGTTTGGATTCTCCACAGGCTGCAGCTTCCCCCAGTGCATGTCTACCTGTTGTAGTGCCGGGTCCTCCATGGGCTGAAGGGTGGATGTCTGCTCTGGCCTGGTTTTCCATGGGCTGCAGGGGGCAGCCTGCCTCGCTGCGGTCTGCACCACAGGCTGCAGGGGAATCTCTGTTTTAGCTCCTGGAGCACCTCCTCCCTTTCCTTCTTCTCTGACCTTTCTGTCTGCAGAGCTGCTCCTCTCATGCTTTTTTTTCTACTTTCCAAATGTCTTCAGTGCATTACTGTGGGGTTATTTCTTCAGCATGATAGTTTTAAATTATGCTTGCCTCTTTCGATTTTGGTGGATCTTAAAATAGAACTGCTTTACTAAAATGAAGATTGGTAGTGGTATTCAATGGAGAGGAATCTGGCTGACAGATTGGAAAATAGTAATGGGTAGTATGTGGACTGCAGAAAAAAAACAACAATCCTCCAAACAAGAAACTGAAGCCAAAGCAATCTGTAAATACAGGCTTAGGAGAGTACTCTTGAAACAGCAAAAGTTTTCATATGTTTTGGAGAAACTGAGTTGTATATGTGGACTGTTTGTTAGTAATATAACAGCATTAGATAAATCCTGTCTATCTTCTGTACGAGACCAGCAAAGTATTCTAACAAGATCACAACAGTCATAGCCAGGTTGTATAAGTAGTTCATGATGATGACTCTATACCTTAATTAGGTTTGGTCCTCTTGTCTGCTTAGAAGAGCTTGAGATGTGGGATTTAAAATAAGGTCATCATCACATGGCATGTCTTGAAAAGCACAACTTTTAAGTCCTGTCTCAATACAGGCTCAGGGTTGACTGTTGCGATTATTTTCAAGTAGATATGGATTATAGGAGGTTATCTATTAGGATCTGGGAATGAGAGATTCCATACAAAATCAATTTGCCACTTTGAAGGCAGAGAACGTCAAGGAGTTGGTGTGTCTGAGGTACTCTTTCATGATCCTTGTGATGAAAGACTGTGATTAAAAGGTAGCTCTGTACTTCATGATTACAGAGAAGCAGTAGCATATGATACAGGCTGCTAAGAAGTTGACTGTATGGAGAAATGCAACTACTTTGGGAGAGAAGCATTACTGCTTCTTTATTAAGTGTTTATTTTACTAGTGAGAAAGTGGAAATATCCTTATCTTCCCATAAACAAGGTGGTGTTAGGGCAAACTTGTCCTAGGGGCTTACCACTATCTTTCTTTCATCCTGTGAATGAAAATCCCTAGAGATACAGCAAGTGTCTGCATTTAATTTTCTTGCTTTCTTATCCAGGTAATCACTTGGTTTACATTCAGTCTTCTGTGCTGTCTAAATTATTATATGTGTGCTTTATATTTTAATTTGTATAAAGGCTTAAAAAAAAATTGGAAAGCTCAATTATTGAATATTACTTTGTGTTATAAAAGTAACAAAGCTTGTAGTTTGCCTTGTTCAGTTCTGCTTATCAGGTTCGTTCTGTGCTGAAGATGTGACAGACTGTTATTTTTCTTCAAGGTATGCAAAATCCAGTCAAATCAAGACCATGTCCAGTAGCAAGATATTTTTTAAAGGCAGTAGATTTCGATACAGGTACGTGTTTGCTTTTCTTTTTCATGGTGAACCGTTTCACAAAGTAAGAAAAAATGTCCTCAATTATTCATGACAGATGGAATGCTTTTCCTGCTTGAGGATCCATTCACACTTAATTCACATTCACACCTAATATTTTGGCTCGGTTGATGTGCTGGAGGGAAGAAATGCCAGACTGTAGTGATAGGACAAGGGGTGACGGGTTCAAACTTAAACAGGGGAAGTTTAGATTGGATATAAGGACAAATTTCTTTACTGTGAGGGTGGTGAGGCACTGGAATGGGTTGTCCAAGGAAGTTGTGAATGCTCCATCCCTGGCAGTTTTAAAGGCCGGGTTGGACAGAACCTTGGGTGACATGGTTTAGTGTGAGGTGTCCCTGCCCGTGGGAGGTGTCTCTGCCCATGGCAGGGGGGTTGAAACTTCATGAGCTTAAGGTCTTTTCCAACCCTAACTATTCTGTGATTCTATGATTCTAAGTCAGGATTCGAAAGATTTGCTGTTACCTTTTAGCATCACTTAGTAAATAAACTGGAGGCTGCGTGCAGACTTTGTCAAAGATCAGTGTCACCAGAATAGGGCTCCATTTTGATGGAGTTTCTATAAAAAAAAAAAGATGCATGGCCCAGTCAGAGATTGTATGACCCCTGTAACTGGGCAGTCATGGACAAGGGGGGCACTAGGGGCTCAGTCCAATCACACCTAGCATGCTACTGCAAAAGGTTGCTTTTTTTAAGTATCTTTGGAGACAAGTGGTCAGCATAATTTTTAATCTGCAACATTGTATTTTCACTACATATGATTTTTTTTTTTTTTTTTTACTTTTCCTTTTCCACTTTTGAACGTAACTTAATTGTTCATGTATGTATAGTGCTTTGCATTTCCTTGAATATTTATTTCATGTTTTAATGCAGCGGAAAAGTAGCCAAAGAGGTTGTGGAGGCAAGCTCTAAAATCCAAAGGGAACCTCCTGAAGTTCACAGGTATGTCTTGACATTTGATATTAAAGTTTAAGGACTGAGGAGGATTATTGTTCTCTTCAAGGAAATTCTCTTTCCTTTACTGTGAGGTGTAATGGCTGTCATTCTGAGCTTCCATAGTGAGGTATGTGTGTGAAATGTGTGTGAAGCTATATGTGAAGCTGGGTTTAATCAATCAGTTAGATAAGTAGCTTAGATTATTATCTGGGTTATACATATAATGTTATTACATGATCATGATAGAAATGTATGTTCTTATTTCATTCGTAGATCTTGCCTGGTTTTGAAAGATTCTGTGTATGTATATGGGCATGTTTAGAAGTGTATTTGATAGTTTTTCATAACACAGTCTAATTAAAAATCAAGAAGTTCTTTCCTGGAGGCATGGGTAGGAGAATCAAAAGAATGTAACTCCCACGGGTTGAGATAAGAACAGTCCAGTAACTAAGGTATAACACAAACCACTACTGCTCCCACCAATAATAATAATGATAAGGGAAATAACAAGGGGAGAGAAAACAACTGCTCACTACCCGAGGACTGATACCCAGCAGTGACCTAGCCCTTCCGGGTAACTGCCCCCAGTTTATATACTGGGCATGATGTGCTGTGGTATGGAATACCTCTTTGGCTATTTTGGGTCAGGTGTCCTGTGTCTGCTTCCTTCTGGCTTCCCCTGCTCCCTGGCAGAGCATGAGACTCACAAAGTCCTTGGTCAGAGTAATCATTACTTAGCAACAATTAAAACCATTGGTGTTACCAGTGTTGTTCCCAGTCTGAAAGTCAAAATCACAGCACTGCACCAGCTACTAAGAAGGAGAAAAATGACTGCAACTGCTGAATCTAGGGCAACATTCTACAACCCTCTTTTTATTGTGATATTTTTCAGGGGTTTGTGTGTGTGGTTTATTTTTAATTGAATATGGGTATTTCATCTATATTTGAGAGAAAAGTGGATTAGCTTTACTAGAGGATAGAAATATAGTTGCAGCAAATATTTTTAAGTATGTTTTCAGCCCTGTAATGTAATTTATAATAAGTACTTGCAGGGATGCTTTTGAACATACTTTTGCAGATACATTTGAAAATGGGGTGAATGACAGTCTAGAATGTGTCAACTGGAATACAGAAGGCAAAATAGAGGTCTACCACTGAGGCAGGGTAGATTACTTGTGCACACAAATGTGTTTTAAATGAAAAAAGTTATTCACGTAAGGAAATAGCTTATTGTCTTCTTTCTGTAGGGTTTCTGTTTTCCATAGGATAAGAAAAGATTTTAATGTAAAATTATTTTTTAATCTTGTATTTTACTTCTGTTTGGTTTCAGTATTTAAACTGTTTTGAACATATTATTTAAAACTCTTAGTGTATGTGAAGAAACAGATCAGAGGAGAAATAAGTTTGTAGAGCAATGATGTATAGATTTAACACCCATAAATAATAATATATATTTTTAAGGACTCACCTTCTTAAAATGCTTGTATTTACAATATTGTGATAGCTCTAAGTTCAGTTTTTTTAGAAAGACTAGGAAGAAATCTAATGATTTCAAGTGTTCTTATAGCATGGGTTTTGAAATGGGAGACAGAGGTAAATAGCTTGTCCTTGCACAAGTCATCAAAAAGCATAGAAAATATTCAGCTCAAAAAAAGCAGGCTTTAGAAACAAATTACTCTGTGAAAGAAAATTTGGGGATGGGAAATGGTAGTTTTTCAGATGCAAAACATCTAGATGATATGACTGAAGGTAAATATATATATTTTTATATATATGTATAAATTATTTCTATATAAAGTTCAAATCAGTGGTATCATGGCTGCATTGAGCAAGAAATGTGCAGGTGTGAGGAGGTTACTGTTCAGTGTCTTTGTGTTTGGATATTACACTGAAAGCACTACAGACTGAAGATCTCTTGGAATGTGTAGTCGTGCAGCATTAATGCAGTGGCAAGTTCTTCTGGAAAGTACACACTAAATGATTTAATATTTTGCTTCCAGACCATGCCCGAACAAGGGATCTTAGTAAATAAGTATGAAATAGGAGCCCAGTGTGTGCTCCATAGCACAGGTTCTATTTTGGATTAGTTTTTTAGCTCTTTACAGCAAGCACAAAGATCAAGGGATTGCGTAACAAGCTCTTGGAGGTACCATTGAGTTGGAATGCTTTAGTTACAGTAATTTGAAAAACTTCTTTGGATAGTGAAAATTTAAACTAAATAGTTATTAGAAACTGCTTACAGAATGCAAAAGTGGACACAAGTAGCTTTCAGCATATGTTAATAAGCAAGGAATCATGGCAATTGAGCAAGAAAGCTTGTTTATCCCCACTGAATATTTAATGACATGTAATGTGACCTAGAGTAGGACATGCATCCCAGGTTTACTTAAACCTTCAGCAGCACACATCCCTTCTTTTCACTTGCATAGGTACTTTGTTGAGTTTGTTAATCTATATGTAATTTTGAGACTGTGCAAACTTGAAATGCATTTTGTGAAACTTCAGCACTGTACCTATGTACATTTGAAGTCAAGTCAAATCCTCTTCCCTTTTATCTGTGCTGTTATCAAAAGTAAATATGTTATAATGTAATGGTTCAGATTCATTGCAGGACTCTTGCTTCAGGCCTGGATCATGTAAGTCTTAGATAACTTATTCTAAAGAGCCATTTTACATTTTCAGTAATGTGATTTTAGTCTAATGAGCCTCATGACTGAAGTGAATCAACAGCATTCCTTGAATTTCCCTGAGAAAGTTCAACACTTGCTACCAGGAAAGCCTGTTAAAACCAACTAAGACAAGAAAGAAAACCAGTCTGAACACCTGGAGGCATGGCGTAGAGACAGTGCCTAGGGTGGGTGAGAATGAGAGCACTGTCTATGTGTTAAGAGATAGACAGTGAAGATGCAGTCGTTCCTGCTTTAGTCTTTAGTCTGCAATGCTCAAACCATAACAAATCCTCCCTGGGGGATCATTCCTGGAGGCAATGCAACAACATGAGGAAAATGTTTTATACGCTTTCCACCTTTGCCTTCCTTGAAGCCGAATGCTGATGTGTACTGTCCAGCATGGAGAGGAGCAACATGCTGAAATCCTATGTAAGGTGAAGAGGAGTCAGGCTGTGTAAAAGGAAGCAAACCAGCACAAAACCTTCTCTTACACTTCAGATATTGAAAGATTTATATCTGCGGAGAGTTCAATGTAACATGGTTTAAAGCAGTGTTCAGCGTGCAAAGCTTGTTATGGTAGTTGAAGGCCTAGTGTAATTTATGCAAAATCATTCTAAGATGACACATTGGACTTCAGTTGTTTCCTTGCGAATAAGCTGATGCTGTTTTCCCATTCTTTTAGAACCAGCATTACCCAGAGTCGCAGCTCTCCCTCCTGGAACAAGCAACTCATAATCAACATGGAACCTCTACAACCTCTCCTTCCTTCTCCCTGTGAGGAGGAAGAGGCTCCTTTAGATGAAGGTGAGTCACTTACCTGATTCATGCCAAACACTACCAGTATTTGTTATAAAACGTATGGAAAAAGGTATGTTACTGGCTCAGGGATATGGAAAATTTCTTGTAATTTTTATGAGAAGTCCACTATTAAGCCTCTGCACATCATACTGAGAAATGATCACTAGCTTAAGGAGCAAGCCTCATGCAAGATACATTGTGGGGAAAGTTACTGCTGTTAAGCTTTCAGTTTTAGAATCTTTTTTTAGATTGTCAGGTGAAAGGAGCTTAGCAGGAAATAAGTAATCTTAGCATAGCACCATTTTGCTAAATACTATCTGCAGTTACTCAGGAGTAAAAATTGGCAGTTTACTGGTAGGTACGTTGTTTTTCTTGCTTCCCTTTACTTTTAGATTCTTTCTGTTCTAATGTTATGAAAAACCCTCTGCTAATTTAATTCCATTGACAAAAAGGGATGTTATTTGAAGGTCACGAAGGAAAGATTCTCCGCTAATTTAATGTCATTGATAAAAGGGATGTTATTGGAAGATCAGCTTGAATGTATTTTGTAGAACAAGGTTTTCCATGTATTTGTTTATTCTTTGATATTATAAAAATCACATTCAACACTATCTTTTTGAGATTCAGCCATTACAAAGAATGGTATGAACATCTTAGCCATCTTAAATGAGGAAAACTGCATTCTTCCTAATAAAAAAAAGAAAGCCAACCAAACAAAACCTAACAGCGGTGTTCTTACTTGAGTTTCAACACTGAATGTAGTAAAAACAGGGTGAATTAGCTTGTCTATGTAGTTAGCTTGTCTGTGTAATTACTAGTACGAGCTGCATAACATGCAGTTAATTTTAACAATTACTTGTTTTCCTCTGCTGTGAAATACCTGTATCTGATAACTTGCTTTCTGGCAGCAAAATACCAACACTGTGTTCCTGCTGGGCGGTTGCCATGACCTCAGAGTGGCAACAGCTTGCTGCTTGTAAGACTGCTCTGCCACACTTACAGCTGTAAGCACTGATATTCATTTTTGGAAACGGCTGACTTGTTGCTATATGCTCAGCAGAGAGTGTTGGTTTCAAACGTGTATTACGTAAGTTTGAAAGTCACATTTCTTTTTAAATTGTTATTACTACTACAATTTAACAGAAACATTTGCTGATGGGTTTCCTGTAGAATGTTATGCATAGTTAAATACTGAGACAAGGGGCTTTTCTCCAAATCAATACCACTAGCTGCTACGTTAACAGTATTTAGCTCTCTTACAGTATTTTGCTGTAGTGAACTTGGCTATATTACCAAATTGCAGTGCGAACAGATCTCACAGCTCTCTGACACTGATGCTGGCTCTCTTCCCCACATGCACTCAATCCACTTCTGTGATTCCCATCTTCTCCCTTGCACTAGCACTAATCACCTCAGAGGGAACTGGGAGAAAGAGTTAAAAGGAAAAAAAAAACAAAACAAACCAAGAAAAAATGCCAACCAACCAAAACACGCTCCCCCGCCCCCCCAAACTCCTTACTGTACCATGTCCCATTACTCCTGGCTCAACCTTTAAGTGGCTTACCAGAGAGGATCAGGCAAAATCTTGTTCAAGGCCAAAGCCAAAGGCAGGAGCAGGAGTAGGGAGAAGGGAGGCAGCTAGCCCTGGGGCTGACTGAACTGCACTGGAAAACTGTTTTTTGTGCTACATGTGAACAGCCTTGGCATCTCTCTAAATGTCCTGGCCTGAGACGGGGTGCTTTCTAAAAGGCCTGCCGATGCTGCTGAGAGTATGGTGTAGCCCTGCCTACTGCAGATGTCCCTTCACTGTGTGGGTTGGCTAATGCAGCTTCCAGGACCAATGCTTTGGCGTTTTAGCAGCTTCAGCCTGCCTTGCTCTCCTTGGGATAATCCTTTCAGATGGAAAATAAAAACAGCTGGAGCTCATACGAAATTCTGTCTATCATGCTGAAGTGAAGCTGTTCTCCAAGAAAGCACAAATTGTCCAGTGGTTTTGCAGACATGTAAGAAAGGATATGCTCATAAATGACCATTGTTTTTGACAAGAAAGATTTTAGATGCCTGTGATACCACAGTAATAGTTACTTTAGCATTTGACACTTATGTAAGAGGATTTGAAAGCAAGTAATGGCATTTTATTTTTTATTAGAATGGCAAGCATAAGTATCCTAAATTTGTCTATTGGTGTCTTATTCTTCCACAGGTAAATCTTCAATATGCACTTAGAGGCCATATACAGGTGTTTAATTACTAATTTAAGCTCCTAGATTTGAATTGGTATTCTTACCTAAATGTGCTTTTATTCCTGTTTTATAGTTATGTAACTTTACTTACCTAAGAGACTGACCATCAGCAAATACATATTTTATCAAATTAATAAACTAGTCTCAACTAGTCTCAAGTCCTTGTGCTTTAGGTTTTGTAGGTCATCTCTCATTCGTTTGTTGCTATAGCTTAAGATTCTTCAGGCTCTCACACTGCTTGTTACTGACTCTCGTTTTGCACTAATGTCCATTCCGTCTCCAGAAGAAAGAGGCATGGTATTGTAAAGATGCATCCGTAAAATTACTGTCGTGTGTAGGAAGTTATCCTGAGAATTAGATTTTACATGTGTCATTGTCAGATATGGTTGGGAAGATCATTTTTATGTTTTGAACCTAAAAGGTATTCTTCAGAAGTCACCTACCTAGAGAAGTGTTAAGTGTATCCAGAAGTGTGATTGCAAAATTCATCTTTGTCACAGATGGCAAAATTAGACCCTTCCAGTTGGTCCTGTTAGGTCCTTTGCATAGTCGCATTCCATATGCAGTTGAAAGCATTGTATTTCTTTTTTTTTATTGATGTAAGAATTGTATGGCTGCCTTCTTTCGCCTTCTAATTCGGTGAGACAGATTGTTGCCTATCCTGATCACTTGGCAGTTGTTTTGCAGGTGGTAGATCATTGTCTGGATTTTCCATCACCACATGCTATCAGGGCTTCATGTATTTGAGTAGTCCAACACAAAAAAAAAAACACCAAAAAAACCCCCAAAAAACCAACCAACAAACAAAAAAACTAAAAAAAAAAAAAAAAAAAAAAAGGCAAAACCACACCTCTTGAGTCACAGGATATTAATGTGGGTTTAACAAAGTGATGAAAACTCAAGTTACTTGATACCTGTGTGCTCAGGTTTCTTACATGAATTATTTTCCTGGTAACATTGACTTTGCCTTTGGAGCAACAAAAGGGAAAGTAGCATGCTTCAGTAGTTCTATTAATTGATCTACCTTGTACTGTATCTGAGAAAAAAGAAAGTTGATGTCCTCATTGATCTTTTAAGAATTTGTTTTTCTTATGAAATGGTATGCTTGTGCATCTGAGTTGTGTACAGAGAGCTCTTATCCTTTAGCAAACTTATTTTTGTGTGTCACTCAAATATAAGAAATATTGCATTAACAACAATTAATTGGCATGAATGACACTTAACTTTACACTGTAGAGTCTTTGTTGCATCTTAAAAGCATGTATGGGAATAAACATACAGCAGCTACTACCAGACTAGATGTGTCTGCGTGTGAGTTCTCACCTGTGAAAGCTTTGGTTGTAGACTAGAGGCATATGGAGCTTTTATGAATATAGCTGAGGCAACAACACATGAAAAATTTGCTACATAAGAATAATAATATGAACAAATATTAAAAAAATGATAGCAAAATAATAATGTTAAGTACCTGTTCACATGTCATGTCTGTAGCGCAGGAAGACTATCACAGGTAATCAAGTTCACCATTTTCCCTGGGCACAGCTCAATGTTGTTGCACTTAATTTTTATTGGAAAAAGAAAATTGCTTAGTCCTGACTGTGTCTCTGGTTAGAACTAATACACAGCTTGTCAACAGTCATATTTTTAAAATACCTGCTGTATATGATTTTATCTTAAACACAGTTTATCTTAATACATTAGAGAAAATCATGAAACGTCTTGTATCATGTAGCATCAAACAGCTTTTCCCTGTGAAATTAGCAGCAGCAGTACTCCTGTTAGCTGATTGTACATGAGCGTATAATAACAAACACTGTAAATGTAGGAGTTCATCAGATTTCTTAGTGACTTCTCTAAATAAAATACCAGTTCCATTTTTAGAATTCTCGGGTGTGTAGAGATAAATAATTTGTTCTAATATTCCATTAATATTCCATTAAATTTTATAGAGGCCAAAGTGAGCATCTGTAGGACAGGTTGAATGTAATGTAATTTTCTTCTAGTTTTTTGGTAGTTTTTAAATTTTGAGATTATTCTCCCCTTTATGGATCATTATTCCATTTGTGAAATGAAATCTGGTCTCGCTACTGCACACTTTGTCGTGCAAGCTTTTAGGACTCTCTCTCAAAGGGTGTTCTGGCCTCAGGAGATTTTAATATCACTGAGTGCATCCACATGTCTGTATTCAACAAACTTGGATTTACAGTGTCTAATCAAACAATTGAGCCCTACAAGGTCTGAAAGCAACTATTACCAAACGAACCTTTTGCTTCAAGATGACAATACTAGTGCTAACAACAAATAACTCTCCCAGCTTTGCTTTGTAGCTTGGTTACAAATTCTCAGATTTCTAGGTGTTTACCATGCCATGTGTCTACAAAATAAGATCACTACTTTTGTCACAAACTAAACAATATTGCCTCAATCACCTTAATAAGATACCTCTAAAATCTGAAGACAGGTGATGTACCTCCTTTTCACAATTACATTGAAATTATTATTCTTGAACAGAATTTTTCTGTTTGTGATGGAAAGATGCTAGTTTTGAGGAGTGTTTTTTAGTTTTAGCTTTCTGGGTTTGGGAGGGGGACTGGTTTTGCTTTCATAAACCATACTTCCTGGTTTTAATAGGCTACCTAACCATCTGCTGCTTTCTGCCTTCTCACAAATACCAAGGGTCTCTTTGCCACGGTTCCCATCAATAGTCGTCAGCTGTGTATTATATAAAGTAGCAAATTAGGAAAGGGGAGAGTGATAAGAGCTGGAAAACCAATTAGCTACTGAGAGGAGCCTTTGCTTTGCTGGATGTTGTCTTCACACAGAATGTTCTGGGCAGCAGTGAAGGAGAGAAGCAGGCTTCTTGTCTTGCAAATCTTTGCGAAAAAACATCTTCAAACCATTACACAGAATGTGCTGCTAATGTCATGTACTCTTCTTTCTCTCAGGAGATAAAGCCTGTGTCTTACTCGCTGAGCGTTATAGGTAGTGACAAAGGGTTGCAAGGTTTCAACATAGATCTCACTCAGTTTTGTCTGCATGCTTTGTGGGCAGTGACTTGATATCTCACAGTCATTTCTGTTTTTCATGGTCATGGTCACATGAAACATAAATGATAAATGTTTATTTATCAACATGAATGTCCTGTTGGAAATCATTCACAGCCTTGTCCAGGTGACACTTGTGTCCTTGATTAGACTGTCCTTTGCATATTGAACATGGTGGTGGTTAGGCTTTTGTAAGAATTGGTGCTTTCCAGTTTTAGTAGCTGTGTAAAAAGTGAATATTGAACGCTTTTGGCTGTTACAACAGTTGTGAGAATGAAGATGAGAAAAGCAGACGGAATCTTACTTTTGAAGTGGTGACAAAATGGAGATAGGAAGCAAAGGGGCATTTGATCTTTCCTGAGAGTGCTTGCAGAGAAGGAAAGAAGAGGAGAGTACTCCCTGCAGATGAATGTGTAAAAAGGAGCACTGCTGGAATTTCATATTCTGGGGGCCAGGCAGGGCAGAGGAACCACTGTAAAGACTATTCCCAAAGCTCCGTTGAAGCAGATGTTTATAATGAGAGAATCTCTTTATGTAAAATACGCCTTTTCAGGACTCTCTCCCCTTCCCCTTTTTTTCCCACATAGTCACATGCACATCATTGATTTTATGGTGCAGAGGAAACAAGGATGTCAGATAATGACCACTCAGATGGCACACATGTCATAAATATTAAAGGTGGGGATTCTGGGAAGTGAGAGACTGGCTCCCCACATGCCCACTCCTTCCAGTTTATCTCCTTTCTGTGGTTTCAGTGGGCTCAGTAAAAGCTCCTTTCCCACTAGGACAGTTTGAAGCTGTGCACGTGGTTGCATTCCAGCTTCCAGCTGGAGCAAGTTATCAGCCAGCCTATGTGCGTCATGCCTTTTTTAGAAGCCTGCATATCTCTGCAGGACTGTGACAGGGAAGGTGCCCAGCCTTCTGAAGAACACTTCTTTCTGGTGTATACAAAATGTGCCTAATAGCTGTCCACAAGTGGGAACTGGAGCACATATGCAGAGACACATTTTTCCCAAACTTAGGAATTTTCTTCTTTTGTTCATACACGGGCAGATCAGCTTTGATTTTAGGCTTCATCTTATTGGTTTCCTTGTGACTAAGGTTTGTAAGCCCCCATAGGATTTTTCCTTTTGAATCTATGCGTTTTATGCAATTATTTTCCAGGCAGCGGTGGGGAACTGACATCAGTAGCTAAATTGAAGCTCTTCAGAAAAATAATGGCCACAGTGTCATTTTGCTCTTTGAAAAACAGATCCTAAATGCTGGCCTTTTGTTTCGTGGTGCTATGTTTTGATGCCTTGGATATTTTTATGCTTGTGTGTGTGGTTCAGCTGTTATGCTAGCAACTGCTAACTGAGATGGATGCTGTGGAAGTTTGTATTGTGTGTTATGAGGCATTTGGAAATGTTTAAAAATAACCTCTCATTCTGTTCCCCACTGGGATATTTTTGTTGGCCATGTTAGAAGCATGTCATTTGATTCATTGAGACTGACTTGTGTTAGTCTCTTAAAACTCAGTGGGAACCCAATGAAAGGTCAGAGCTGGTATGGGTAGAGCCTTTAGAAGACTTTGAGAAGAGGAATTAATAGTCAAAATGGTGAAATGTCTTGTAAAAATCCAAACCAAGAGAAGCATTCATTTGCGGATGGTTAACCACTGCAACAAGGAAGTGTGCATTCGATTACTGCGGCATGGCTCCAAGATCACAGCCAGAAGGACTGGTAAACTTACATTTATTTTACTCAAACCTTTCTCCCCTCTCTCCTCTCATATCTTTTATGCTAATAATGGTCTCTTGGAAAGGAACTATCCTGCAAATGACAATGTTACATCAAGTATAGCAGAGAATAAGGACAAATTACTGACAGGAGCGGAGTTGCAAATGGGGAATGAATGAGACAAAACTTAAATGACATTTGTTGAAGTATCTTGTAAATTGTGGATTTTTTTGTTAATTGCTGAAAAATGAGTGACTCAAATTTTGCCCTTGTAGTTTTCTTGGACTGAGGTGGAGAAATACTTTGAAACTGTGATAATTTCTGTCGAAACTAAATAGTTCTTAAATTAGCAGATAGGTTGGTAGCAGCTTTTGAACGTCAACTGAATACAGTAGTGGATACAGTTTAGTGTTTTACTGTAGCTGAGTGGGTTGCCAGATCATAACTTTATTGGTTTTATTTTTCTAGAGACTGAATAATTTAATATACTGAATAATAGTACTGGGGTGCAGTGGAGAAAGGAGTCTGATCTGGATCTATTTTTCAGTACATATAACAGTGTGCAACCCAAGGAACAAAAAGTATTCAATATTGCTTTGGATAGCAACAAAAACAAAGTTGGTTTGTGGTTTTGGTTTTTTTCCCCTTGTTTTTATACCGAATCGCTTTGCCAAAGATGGATTGGTCCCTGTCTCAATCTGTATGTCTCTGTTTCCTTACAGTATTAAGACATTTCAAAAACTGTTTCTCCATGCTTTCTGTGGTTCTGTTTAGTTTTGGTATTTTTGCATATGTGGTTGACAGATTTCAGTTTCCATGCACCTATATAAAACTATGCCTTTGTATTGAATCTTCATTTTAGAAACAAGTATTTACAGAAGAATTAACTGAGAATGTGGCAAAGACCAGAATATTCTCAGACTTTTGGCTCCTGAAAATCAGAAAACAATAAGCATTGTAGCTATGGGAGTACCTGTTTCTTGCAGTGATTTACCTCTTAGCAGCAACAGCTCCTGGTTGGTTTTGCTTCATGAAGGGGAAAGTATATTGTTTACAAGAAAGCAATTCGTTTGATTCAAAAATAGAGAGCAATATTGAAAAAGCATTAGTATTTACATATTTTGTATTCTTACACCTCAGAGGTTAAATGTTTGCTCCAAATAGATACAATAGATACTTGACAGTCCTGGGGTAATGGTTGGATTTGATAATCTTAAAGATCTTTTCCAACACAGGTGACTCTACGATTCCAAGATGACATCAGTCTAGTAGCAGATTTGTGAATTGGGGCTACATCGATTCTTAAAACTCTTGATTTTGCAGCACTGTTTATAGGATGTTACTCCTTTTGGTGTACACATGCATAAAGCCTGTATATCAGCATGATATGATATGAAATCCTAAGGGCTGAAGTTAGCTTGTGCAAAACTCATGACAGGGAGCATAACTCCTTGGAAAAACTCTGTGGTTGTTACCACTTCAGAACAACGCTGACTTGCACTAGGAGGGCTCATCCCAAGCTGAGTGGAGATGCTAAAATGACCAGCTTGTCCTTTTCTTTGATGCCAGCTTTCACATCAGTGCCCAGTTATTTTTAGCCTTGCTCTCTTTGGCCTGGTGCTAGACACTGACTTGCTGCAGTCCCTTCTCCAGCTTTTCTGATTTTTCTGAGCTATTGACAGATGTACCTTGCCTTCTCCTTCCTGCTCCCATGACATTCAGTTCTCTTCCTGCTGCTCACTTCAGTCTTCTCACTGCTTAATCCTGGTTCTGGAAGGAGGTCAGCAATGCTGGGGTGGGCTTCTTCCAGGTCAGAGGGAGGCTAGAGACGCACTCCAGAGCATCCACTGTGCTGAATGGTCTGTTCTGCTTCTACCTCTGTGAGTTAGGTGCCATTTGTGGGGTGTTAAAAGTGGGGTGGCATCCTATAAACAGTACTAATGGCTGCACTAGCTGTGACGTTAGCTGAACACTACTGGGGGGCAAGTTGTAACACCAGAGTCACACTGTTTGCAGCTGATGTTAGTTGGCAGCTGTGACAGGGCTTTGCTGCCTTCTAGAAGTTCTTGTAAAACAAATGGGAATGACCAGATGGAAAGCCAGGCTGCTACCTAAAAAGGAGTTACTATAAACTGTCATTGATTTATTCTCCTTGCAAAGCTAGAACAGGTGTCTTCTGTGGGTACAGGATGTGGGTAAGGTACAGATATATGGCCTCCTACTTCTGAGGGCTACACATCTGACTGTGACGTAGATTCTCTTTTGATATAGATCCTGTGAAGGGGAATATTTGAGTTTTACTGCAATTCTAGATTCTGTTTCTCTTTCTTACATCTTCTTTGTGACATGTGAGCACTTTGCTCCTGTGAGAAAGTCACCTTCTCCCCTCTGAAAGATCACTCTATTCATAGCACAAATAAATTATATCCACATTGAAAATAAGAGAAGGAATACACAATATTTCTAGAGGAACTAGTAAAAGGGATAGGAAGGAACTGTCCTAATTGCAGTTGGCTGGCCACTTCATATACAGTTTACACATGTATATGAAGTATTCCAAGCATTGCTCTTTTTAGACCATGTCTAATTTTTCAGATCTCTTTTTAAGAGAAGAAAATACTCACTCTTGTTCCTTTCTCCACTATTCAAAGCCTTTACAGGTGTGTAGTTGTGTTTGCAATACAGTAAAGCTGTATGCAGTATATCTGGCCACCAGACAGTGTGTGAACTGAATTTTTAAATAAGCAGAGAATACATTTTTCTGGGGGCTGTATTTCCAGCAACTGAATTTTCTCAAGAATGGTGGAGCTGGAGCTGCCCTTCATCCAGCTAATCCTCAGCTGCTGGTTTTGGCATCTTTAGAAACACTAGCAGCTGACAACCTTTATGTCAGACCTCTTGCACATTCATGTTTGCAGCAGATGGGCACTGTAAAGTCATGTTTTATTAAGCTATTCATGTTCCTATTTGCTGTAGCAAGTTAGAAGTTTGGAGCAATCCCAATACTTGGTGGAAGGGAAGTACTGAGTTTTGGCTAGCATAATGAAAACTAACTGTCTCTGTGAATTTTGTCCAGTTGCCAGAAAAGTGGAGCAAACTTTTGCTAGTGGTGTATAATATAAGAAATAAAATTGAGCTCATTTACTTGATATTCCGATAATATATATTGAAAGATTCTGACCAATGGATTGTAAGCTGCCTGTAAAAATATAAAACAAAGACTGAAAGGAAGAAATTCTTCTTGATTAAATGTAATTTAATACTGAAGTCATTATGCTTTAAATCTAAACACAATACAAATTTTAATTATTACGAAAGAAATAGTAGGCATTTCAAAATATAGCCTAAAAGATTATACATTATTTCTATAAGGGTGGTAGCAAAATAATTGTTATGTATGGATAGGAGTAAAGGATTTGCATCAGTGTTGTAGAGTAATTAAAGGACATTGGCTTTCGACTTGCTTTAGCTTTTATGTTCTCTTTTTTCATTGGAAGATATTGAGGATCTTTTCCTTTTGTTTCAACGTGGTTGTATTGCTTCAGATAGCTGACTTTCTTGAAGGCTGTCCAAAAAATAAGTAGTCTGAAAAACTTGTTCCTTTCTTAAATTTGGGTCACTGGAATATTTGTTGTACTGCAGAGTGATTTTGAATTTTGATGCTTTAATGTGATATTCTTATGCCTGCATGAGCATTGTAAATGATATGTGCCATAATGAAGATACCCTTATGTCGTTTCAAACCATCAAAATCTGAGTGGCCCAACATAGTTATCTGTATATTGCAACATGACTGGAACTTTGCTGTGGACTTACATTGACTAGGGTTAATATCTAATTGTTTCCTCAGTCATTCACTTAGAAACGTTGTGGTGCTATAGCGCATAGGAAGAAATGAGAACAGCTTTGTATATATATATAAAAATTATATATAATATATATATTTTAATATCAAATGATCTTGCATCAGCAGTTAATGCCCATTCTGTTTCCATTTTTTTAAATTAAAACATTATTTATTTGCACTTGTATATGGCTGATGTAAAATGCAATTACTTTGATTTAATATGTTTCAACAAAACATAAACAAGTTGAAAATTCTTATTATCTGCTCAAACTACATAGGGGACTATAAAGTTAATGTGTGCTTTGGAACTTTGACACATTCCGTTTTTAAAACCCCTGATCTGAAAGGGTTCCTCTCCTGCCTTCTGTCTACAGGTTAATCATGAAGTTAAAAGTTTGCCGGTTACTTGAGAAAAATACAGTTTTAATGAAAGTTAATATGATCTTTCTTATTTATGTTCACTATGGATGTTATGAATGTTTGAATTTACTCTGGAGAAGGAGAGAAGGCTCAAGAATCATAAATTGGGGTGACCTTTGCAGTAGCTGCAGCTGTCCCCTTTATGATGAGAAACATGATGAAGATATGTTACTGACCTTGCATCTAAGCAGGTATAGATAGGCCTACGGCCAGGATTCTCAAATTTGGGTGGTTAAAATTAGGTCCTTTAATCCATATTAAAGTGCCCTAAGCAAGTGGATCAACTTACCTTTTACTCAAGAGAAAGTGAAAAGCACATTTGAAAATCAAATTGTAGTCCTTGTAAATTTAAAGGTATGTGTAGATGATTAATGTTGTGCTCTGGAGTTTAAGAATTTTGGCTTTTATGTTTTAAGATAGCATGAGTGCATCCTCAAATGACTCCCGAGTATGGTTTGATGATTCAGCATTACTTGCTATTACATCATGCTTAGGAGAAAGATCCACCCAAATCTCTTCTCACTTCTTAGTGGTCATACACTGTTGTATCTACTTTCAATCAGTTTGTATCCTCCTCTTGATGACTGTTGCAGATATGTTCGTTAATGGCAGACTGCTGTAGACAATAAATTCCAGCACAAAATGTTTCATGCTGAAATAGGTTGAATGTCTAAAATGGCTGTGATAGAAGAGGACAGAGTACTTGAGGCAAGGAATTATTAGCTGCGCAGTCAAATTAAGCTAATAAGGAGACATTTCCGTTTTATTGAGGACAAGGTTTACTTTATCTATGCAGATCTGCTGGCTAAGTCCCAGTGAAAGGAGCACTCCCTGCTGATGTGCTGCGTTTGCAAAAACATCTGTCAACTCATTTCAGGAGAAAAACCACCGGAGAATTAACCCAGGAAGAAAACCAATTGTCTTCCAAGTTTAGCTTTACTAGGTGGCTTACTCAGAGGAGAAACGATCTTTCTGGTTGATTTAGTGAGAATGTGAAGCCACACCTGGAGGTGTGGCCAGTGTATCTCTTAGAGAACAGGAAGCAAATTACAGTGGGAGAGAGCTGTTGGGGCCATTTTGAAGATTTAAAAAGAAACGTTAATTTTGATGGTTAATGGGCTCTACTGAAGGGAGGTAGGGAAACACTTCCCAAGGATTATATTCTGTAATGAAGAGGTTTTCTGTAATGAATGTAACATGACACATAAAAGCATGCTCTAGGAAGGGGATCCAGGGAGTTGTCTTTTCAGGTAAGGACCAAACTAGCTTGTTCAAGGAGTGATTAAGTGTGAGTTAGTGTGCAGGTTTTCTATAATTTTTAATGCATTTTAAAAGTATCTGTAATACGTTGTATAGTCTATCTTGTATTTATTGGCATTTCAAGTTCAGTGTGATTTTAAAGTTACCAGATATTAAAAAGCCATTGGTCACCCAATTTTTGGGAAGTCTATAAACTAGGATAACTTAGCAAGTACCTTACTTACCCTTTTGAGTGTCTGGAGAACATGCTAACAAACAGAGCTGCAAAGGTCGCATAGAGGATTTTGTGGTTACTGTCAGGCACTCTGACATACAACAGGCTATTATGGTAGCTATTTCCATGAAGAAATGTCATAACAAGTGATTCCTAGTGCAGGAGGCCTATTTCACAAAATATTGATCTGCTTGTTTAACTTTATATTGGCAGATTTTTCTGCAAATACTGGGTATTCTGGGATCTGGCAGAAATGTGATCGTGCGCGTGTATCTGGCCTAGGGCAGGTCTACTGGCCTGGTAGTGCAGAGACCTGGTATCAGTTATGAGACTGAGATTTTCATGGATACATCCTGTCCTGAGCATGGTCGTTATGGTAGATAACAAAAAAAAAAAACAACCCCACAAAAACCAAAAAACAAAAACAAAAAAAAAACAACCCACAAACAAAAAAAAAAAAAAGAAATTGATGGTTGAGATGGTAAGACCTTGTCATTCAAGAAATGCAAAATTTGTAACATTGAGAAAGTCCAGGGTAGGGTTTGTATCACCCGATTTCACTGAAATGTAGTCATGTCTACTGCTGGTTTAATGATCATTAGCCAGTGACACAAGAATATTATTTTTCTATCTAGTCAAATAGAAGGAAATTAGGTTTCAGCAACAAAGTTAATAATCTCAGTGGAGTGAATAGTACCTAAAAATCAGTGACATTATCAAGAAAAAATATGAAAAGGCTTCTGATTTCAAAGTGAGATTCTTTGCAGAATTTTGGTCAGTTACAATTGAGTTACTATTTAAAATTGTAACTTAGAATTGTGATCCAAAACACGTCTAAACTGTGTATCTTCCTATATTGTAGCTGTCTTTATGATATAGATTTTTGCTTTTCCATTTTTGTCCTGTGTTATGTGTCTACAGAGTAGTGATGCATCTCAAGGTTCAAGTCATGCTTTATTTCCCTCATCTCAATATAAAACCATAATGGGCCTTTTGTTTACTTTAATTTTTTTTGTATGTTTTCCATCCTTCAATAGAAAGCTTTCATAGAGCTTGCTGAGACTCATTTACTTCACACTGAAAACCATTATGTCTAGTCGAATTAGCACTGGAGACGTACTGCTTTTCTGATTACTTGGTTTTCTGTAATAATACATTTTCTTGTATTCCACATTGCTTTAAAGTCTCTGAACCTTAATCTTTACAGCATTAAAACTGAAAAGAATCTTTGATGGTGTCAGTTCGCTCTTATGGATCTTTCACTGATATAAAAAAATTAGCTTAATTTGAATTATAAATAGTACACTGACGTGAATTTCCTGAGTTGCTTGTTGGACAAGTCATGTAACATTCTGTTGGTTTTACCTACTCAATCTTTATCTGTATGTTGCATTTGGATTAGTCATTACTAAGGAATGAAGATGTACGGAACATCACAAAATAAGAAACACCAAGTGTTACTGTATATTACTGTTGCACATGATAATGTGTATGGTCTGTTCTGTCTGAGCATAGATGGCATCTGATGATGGTAATGAACGTTGGACATGGGACAAATTTAAAACTGTTTTTCCCATCAGTTTGTTTGAGCTCTGTACCTGACTCTTGTCCGTTCCACTCCTGCAAATGACAACTAACAGCAGTCTCTGCAGTGTTGATGTAGCTACAAAGCAGCTAGACTTCTGTGCGGACTTGCTGCTGTTAGTATTAGACTGGAAAAAGGGGAGTGAGTTTTGAGAGGAGAGAACTTGGGCAGACAGAGGAGTCATAAGAAGTAAGCATTCCAGTAAGGCTAAGAAAGACTCTTCTGTAAGGGGAAGAGAGAAATTTAAAGGAGAGGCAAAAGAGACTATGAGTATGACGAGTAGAAAGATGACTGGAACTAAAACAAGACATGAAGAGAGGGAGCTATTTAAAGTGATGAGACATTTTCATTCTGTTTCAATGATACCTAATCCTCATACTATGTGTCAGCCTTCCTCTCCTTTTATCTTCTCAACTTTTAATGTGAATTTAGAATGCTAATCTACTGTCTCTTTCTAATTTCATGCTCTATTAAAAATTCCCAACCTCAGCCATTATCGCTTCCTAACCTTATCACTTTCCCTTCATTCACCTCAAAGAAATAAAGATGCGTTGTTGTTGTTGTTGTTATTACTAGCCACCAAATAGTACCAGTTCAGATGTACTAGGTATTCATTTATATCAGAAGTCCTATTGCCAGTAGAAAATTAGCTGTTCTGTTTTCTCCTTTGTGTTACACCATTATTAGTAGTAGCTGTATCAGACAAAGTTAAGCAGCTCTGGTATACTGCAGTGTTGTAAAGAAGTTCCTCTCCTCTGGTACTTTTCAAAAGGCTTTTCCAGTATTTACAAACTGTGTATGGTCTGGTTTCAATATGCAAAATGACTGCAGAATCTTCTTTCCAATCCCTGTTAGATACTATTGGAAGGCTGAGGGTTTTGGTGGGGTTTTTTTAGGGCAGAAATTTAGGATCACTATTTTCATCTCCTTTTTTCAGGTGTCCAGCTGCCAAGGGAAGATGAGATTTCAGTACCAGTGACCTCAAGCTCTCCAGTTAAGGACGCTGGAGAGAATGTTGATCTTGCCATTGAACAGGAAGAGAAAATGAAAGAAGAACCTTTAACCATCTCAGAACTGGTATATAACCCTAGTGCCAGCTTGTTACCCACTCCTGTTGATGATGAGATTGACATGCTCTTTGATACCTCTCCAAGAGTAGAGTATGAGAAAGATGATACGGATTCATTTGAGGAACTGGAAGCAGATGAAAATGCATTTTTGATTGCAGAGGAGGAAGAACTGAAAGAAGCTCGTAGAGCACTTAGGTGGAGCTATGACTTTCTAATGGGCAACATAGAGGTGAATGCCTTTGTGAAGAGTTTCTCCAGACTTCTCTTTGTAGGCCTTGGACTGTTACTGTTTGTGTTCCCTCTTCTCCTTGTTCTCTTGGAGTCGGACCTTCAGATCTCTTTTCTCCATGAAATTCGTCAGACACCTGAGTTTCAGCAGTTTCATGTTGAATATTACTGCCCCCTTAGGCAGTGGGTGGCTTGCAAAATAAACTTCATTCGTGACATGCTGTGCAGCCTTTAAATTTTAAATAAATATGGTAAAACTAAGGGCTATATTCAAAATTTCAGTTAGTGCCAGCTTTCCATAATGCCCCTGGAAACAGCAGCTGTTCCAGACAGTAGCTGTCTTCATATCCACACATGGATAGACTCATAGATTTTTTAAGTTCTTAAGTTTGCTTTGCATTGTTAAATTTCCTGTTTAGCTACAGGCTTTTATGGTCAGGTTTCAGTAATCAAAAAGATTTATTCTAATTGCATTTCAGACTTCCTGCTCATCTATTACATCATATAAGATGGGGTCACAATAAGTTTCATTCTCCTTAACCTTTCCATCCATGACACTAAATCCAATGAAACTGAAAGAAAAACTGTTTTGAATATACTCCTTAGTGCAGCAGTCTTCTAACCAATGCCTATACAAGCAATGTTTATGCTGAGTTTTTGTTTATGGTTTGTTTTTCTGTTTGTTTGGTTTTTTAGAATTTTATGTGTTTAAAATATTTTGGGAATTTTTTAGCGAAAGACAACTTTGGATGTTATTTAAATGTACAAGTTGGTAAGAATAATGCACAAGGGAATGTGGGATGTTTTTAGTGTTTTAGCAATGACTTGTTTTTAAACTAGTGGCTGCAGAATGAATGAGTTAAATATAGGTGTATAAAGAGAGACTGTGGTTTGGGAAATACATAGAAAGTTCACTCAAGTTCAATACGGGCTGCTTGGGGGAGGTGAAAGGACACCAAGTACGCAGAAGAATTTCTGAAAGGCACAGTTGTAAAGCTTATGGAAGTGAGCAGAAAGGAAAGTAATGGTACTTCCTCTTAGCTGTTAGGTTGTCTTACATATTATCACTGCTGTAGAAAGTCTCTACAAGATAGAGACATTTTGGAAAAGAGTGAGTTCAGTCTAAATGTAGGTTATTTTAGATAACATTAAAGTAGACAATAGTAAGTAGGAAGAAAAGAAGCCAAAGCCCTCATTTAAGTTAGTAGGTGAGTGACCTACTTTTAAAAATTATAGAGAAAAAGAGGAAAAGGAACATGTTTTATATTCCTTTATGAAAGCAAAGCGTTAGGCTGTACAGTTGATATGAAAGTATTCTACTGACTCACCATTAAAGGCTTTAAGAGATGCATCTTAATCCTTGATGCCCGTCATTACTAATCTCTAAGACATGTTTTCAGTGCATAAGAATATGCTTCCTTTTGTATATTACAGTAGCATACTTACCCTCTTTCCTTGTTATTACAAATCCAGTTACATGATCTAATGCTGTTTCATGTAACATGGATTTGTATAAGAAAAGGTATTCCAACATAGCTTAGAGAATATGCTTAAGTAATTCTTGTCAGTGCTGAGAACATTTGATGGCCCTCAAATATACCACAGAGGTTGTATTTAAGAAGAGAAAGTTTTTAGTCTTCCCTTCCCTGATCTTAGTGCAGATGTATTTCATATTTAAACTAGGGAACTCTGATTTTGGCCTCACAGTCTTTCTTCTGCTTAGATATTAATGAATTGGAGACATGTTTGAGGCTATTTTATTAGATGTGCATTTAACACATTGTAACTGCATCTCTAATTCCTACTGAATAAATTCATTTCAGTATCAGAGAACCAGTTTTGCTTGGTTTTCTCATGTAAGCCTTTGCAAATATCTAGTTTGAAAATGGCAATTTCCTTAGAGGATTTCTCCTTACCTTCTAATCTTCTCCAGTTTTTAAAGGAAAAAGCAGTTACAGGGCTTAGGAGTTCCTTTTTCAGTTGAAAACTTTTGGATTCCTATTCATTTCCCAACCAACAAATGCTAAATTAAACTCTTTTTTACCTCATGACTGTGTTTGTCGTTGCCAATCTCTTCCCCAGAATCATTATTGATAAGTTACTTGATGTGTATTTCTTCTTGTGCTACTTGCAGCTAAATGATCCTTTCCCTTGAGGTAATAATCATTCAGCTTAGCAATGGAGAGTGAACTAAAGTAGATGTTAGGCCTTAATGGGAAATTACTCACATTATTTCTAAACAAAGGTGTCAGAAAAGGTATTTCAAGTGGTAAAGGCTGTGAGAACTGTCATTCTGCTGGACTATAGAGACATGGTTCCACACAGGCTCCTGTGTAAGTCTGGTGATTACACAAAAAAAAAAAAAAAAAAAAAAAAAAAAAGAAATAAGTTAGATCCTATGCTCTAAAATATAGTCTTGTCCCTGTAAATTACAGCACTCCAGAAGTAGGCGTATTCTTATGCTTGATTTAACTCTATCAAAAAATAGCTGAGTTGCATGAGAACATAATCTCAAAAAATGTGCAGTGCAGTGAAGTTTTATGTAGGGTTAAATGCAAGTGTATATGTGCACATGTGCCTGCCTTTACTAATCATGTGCATATATTCAGGCCTGGCCTTTTAAAATTCTTCACTTCCTTCTTGATACTTTCTGGTGTGTCAAAGTAATTTAACTGAAAGGCATGAGAATCCTATAATGTAAAGGCCAGGACCACATATTACGTGCAGAACGATATGGTTGGGTGTATTCAGAGAGAGTAGCAGTCTAGTATTTTATTGGTGAGGATGACAGACTTGGATTATGGAGCATAGAATCATAGAATAGTTAGGGTTGGAAAGGACCTTAAGATCATCTAGTTCCAACCCCCCTGCCATGGGCAGGGACATCTATAGGTACAGTATTGTGTATTTCTGTCTGTGTTTGGATTATAGTGTAAAATGTATGTACTTGAAATATATTTTGTGACTTGTCTAACATTTGTAAACACAACTCTGGGAAGAATTAAAAACTCTTTTATTTC
The DNA here is from genome assembly GCF_963264785.1 of Psittacula echo. Lineage (NCBI taxonomy): Eukaryota > Metazoa > Chordata > Aves > Psittaciformes > Psittacidae > Psittacula > Psittacula echo. Next base: position 43,797,570 of record NC_137742.1, on the reverse strand, counting down.
ATGGAGACTAAGGGGAAAATATACCTGTAACTTGAGCCTTATCTTTGTACAGTGAATTTCACATTTCTATATGTCAACATCCTGATTGTTTTGTATGTTGATATGATGGCAGGAAACTCTAATAAAAATACACTGGAGAAAAGCTTTATGCAGTTATGACAATTATTATGGTAGAAGATGTTTCAGTAATGCTGCGTTTTGGTGAGAATTAGTTGGTACATGATGTAGTGCAGTTTTCTTACGACTCTTACAATTTTCTTTTACGTGCATTTTTTTAACTCATCAGCTGGAAAGACACTGAGAAAGTGCTTTAAAATAGGATGTTATTAACATGGCTTCAGATGCACTAACCAATGCTTTGCCCAGTTACCATGTAAGAGTTAGGCACACTTTTAAATTTGTCCCGAAATAAAATTACTACACACAGAATACTAATTGAGAAGTCTGGTTTTAAAGTCAGGCCCTGGCTGTAGCCATATGGCTGCAACCTTTTGACAGGCAGATCTGGCTAGAGTGCTTTGCAAGCAAATCTGTGCAGCTTTTCAATGGAGCTTGCTTACATCAAGTTGGTCTGGAGCTCAGACCGTGCAAATGCATCTTACAAGAAAGATACAGTCTGCGAAGACGCCATTGAACATCATCTTGGGGAGCTAAGTCAGAGAAAAAATTACCTGCTATGTTTATTTCATTCTGTCTTTTCCCATATTAGCTTACTTATAATTTCAATGCAGATGTGTTTGTTGAGCTCACAAAATGATACTTTGGAGAAGTGAAGTGGCCCCCAGTATCTTCATCAGCATGAACACTCTTCGTCAGAGGAACAAATACCACCTACACACCTAGTCACAAAAATAACAAAAATATAGTTTGTTTAAATGGACTAGAAATTGACGTGAAACAAGCTACATTTCTTTGAAGAATAATTACCTATAATGATTGTATAGGGCATGTATTTCTGGAAAGAGCTGTAGAGGGAAGAACATGGAAAGCCTCTCAACTGCACTCCTATTCTATTTAGATTCTATTTAGAATCTCTAATGAAAAGATCTGCTGCATGTAGTGTTTTCTGAAAAGTCTGGTTTAAAACCACTTTAAAATATTTTCTGATTTTCAGTATTATGCACAGAATTAGTTTCCTAAAGAGAAGTTTTGAGAGGGCTGCAGGTATTTTTAAGTTAACTTCTAGTGCAATGAACCTGGCAGTAAAAACTAAAAGCATCACCTAATTTGTCCCATGCTTTTCTCACATCAAATCTTTAGATTCCTTTTCCCACAGATAGAGCTGGGTGAATATAATGAGATGCACTTCAGGTACGGGAGAAAAGGACTTCTTCAAAGTCAAATACAAAAAGCATCTGAGCAAAAAGTCTGCTTAGATCCTGTTTTGGGGATCTAAGTCAACAGCTGAAATCCTCACTCAGCAGCATATAACCACTGGAACTATGAAACTCGGTAGCACAGCATCTCATGATCTTCTCATGACCACCACCATTCCTTTACTGGTTTTGCCTAGCTGATGGTATGTGCCATTTCAGTCTTGAGACCCTGGCATGTTCACAGGGAACTGTAACAGCAAAGGTGATGTACGGAGATGTCTGCATAAAAACAAATATCAACTGCTGGTGAAAAATAAGATTTAGTCAGCTTTGCTTCATAGCTGCCTATCTGTTTGTGTTACTTCAACCTACTGGTTTTTTTAGTAAACCTACTGTTAAGTCAGAGGAGCTGAGTTATACTTTCTTCCGACAGCCCACCAAAAAGTATTACTAACTGTATTACCTTTAAAACCATTATTCTATCCCTGTAATTTTCTCCACCTGAGATGGGTGAGAAGTATTCTTCCCTTCTTTCACCCCACCTTCTCCACCACACATTGCTTTCCCAAAAAGTTTTGGAGCCTCAGAAATGAGATAAAACAATGTGTCTGATGAGCATGACATCATATGGATACACAGAGAAAGGACTGATCTCTACTTTTAATGTGTTAGCAATGCCTTTGCCATTACAGTAGTATAGCTGGCATTTTTGTGTGGGAAGGGAGCTCAGAGGCTGGAAACAGAGTTTCTATTACTAATGAAGTACTCATGACTTCCTCATGAATATTGTCCTTCTGATCAAAGTCAATTTTGCTGTTCTGATTTAGGCAACTGTACCCCACAGAGCTCCTCCTATCAAAATTGTAATTTTCTAAGCCTCTCTTCCTCTTCTGTCATGTGCAAATTTAATGCATACTCTGGACATCCAAACCATTGCACTATAATTTCAGCAGAGCCCATGGCTCTGTCTACCCTCTCTCTCCCCAGCATACTGTCCATCCCCAGCCTTCTGCTACTTCTCTTTATCAAAATCATCTGTATAAAATATTTTGGCTCTGTAGGTGTCATAGTCTCCTGCCTGTGAATAACACCTCTGAATTTATGGCTGTACTTTGCATACTGACTTCTGGAGTTATCAGAACTCCCTTGTCAGGACACTGAGAAGAGCGTTTAGCATATAGCAATCCATGGGACTCTGAAATCACAAGATATTCCCTCCCAGAGGCTGGAGCTATTCATCACAAAATAACAACTTAGAAAAAGGAATACAGTGAATTTGAAATTATGTGATCATTACTAAGAATTAATAAAACAGAACTCACATCCACCTAAAACATTTTACAACTGTGAATGTACACCAGAAGGCCTTGCTAATTATGGGATTTAAATCTCTCCAAAGATACGCAAAGCGAGGAGTAATGCTATTTGCAGCTACACTTATCCAAGTGTTCAGCTCCCACATATATTCTAAGAGAAAAAAAAAGAAAGTGGTTCATATTATCGTTAGCTATAAAATGGGTATGCTTCAGAAATATGAGCACCTCTGGTGGTTTTACTATGAGTTTCTTTGTGGTTTTTTATTCAGATCCTTCCAGGATATGGTGACAGGGAAATACATTTACTGTGTTGGAAATGTTGTAGTATATCAAACAGAAGCTAGCCACATTTGTCAAGACAAACGTAATTGTGGCCTGCTGCATCCACTTAATTCCTGCTATGATGAAAGCCAAAGTTAAAAGTATAATTTTGATGCTTTGAATAACAATTTGAGGTTCCTCTCCCTCCCCCCAAACAACTAACTGTTATAATAAAGGTGTTAAAGTCCTACTCAGCATTGTTAACAGTATTATTCAACTCCATGATGACTTTAAAATCAAGTTATGGATGAAACACATTTATCCCAAGTACGACCAGCATCACCAGCTATCTTAAATTCTGTCCTTAATGAGTTTATTTTTAAGGTATATGTATAAAGAAATTAATTAATCACTTAACTATGGTTTTTGTTCCCATTCAGGCTACAAAGCTTACTGCAAATCATATAATAAACAAAACAGAGAAAGAATCTATATGTTGTGAACACTTTTTCCACCAGAGTTTACTGTAAAGGAGCAAGATATTTCATATGTTTGTACAGCTTTTGTTACAAACCAATGATTTTGTTACATCAACAGGTGTTTTTAATGTATAATTTGCATATTCTAAATACTGCCTTGGCTGTATCTGAAAAACTTGAAGCAAATGTCTCTAAAATAATAAGGCAATGGCATTATAGTTATTTCAATACTTTTAGTACTACCAGTAACTTTAAGAACCTAGTTCTATTTTTCTAGAAATGTAATCCCCAGGTAATAAGGAAATATGTAGAAAAGTATACATGCCTAGTTGCTTTGAGCAAGTAAAGACAAGGCGCATGAATACTGGTACCACACATTTACAGGTATGGAAATAGCAAGTTTCTAACAACCATAGAATCATAGAATAATTTGGTTTGGAAGGGACCTTCAAAGCTCATGTAGTTCAACCCCCCCTGCAAGGAGCTAGATAGGTTGCCCAGAACCACATCCAGCCTGGCCTTGAATGTCTCCAGGGATGAGTCATCTACTACCTCTTTGGGCAACCTGTGCCAGCATTTTGTCACCCTCACTGTAAAGTATTTCTTCCACATGTTCAGCCTGAATCTCCCCTCTTTTACTTTAAAACCATTACTCCTTGTCCTATTGCAACAGGCCCTGCTAAAATGTCTCTCCCAATCTTTCTTAAGTGTCTTAAGGGGCTGCAATAAGGTCTTTCCGGTGTCCTCTTCTCCAACTCTCTCAGCCTCTCCTCTAGAGGGTTGCTCAATCTCTCTGACCATTTTTGTGTCCCTCCTCTGGTCCCTCTCCAACAGGTCTATGTCTTTCCTGTGCTGAGGACCCCAGAGCTGGATGCAGTACTGCAGGTGGGGTCTCATCAGAGCAGGGTAGAAGGGCAGAATCACCTCCGTTGACCTACTGGCCACACTCTTTTGGATGGAGCCCAAGATATGATTGGCATTCCGGGCTTCAAGTGCCCATTGTCAGCTCATGTCCAGTCTTTCATCCACCAGTACCCTCAAGTCCTTCTTCTCATCCTTTCATTCTCCAGCCTGTATTGATATTGAGAGTTGTGCCTGCCCGGATGCAGGATCCTACACTAGTCCCCATTGAATCTCATGAGGTTTGCAAGGGCTCACCTCTCAAGCCTGTCCAAGTCAGTCTAGATGGCTTCCCTTCCTTAGATGTGTCAGATGCACTTGCTGTCATCTGTAGACTTGCTGACAGCACACTCAATCCCACTGTCTATGTCATTGATGAAGATATTAGACAGTACTGGTCCAGTATGGATGCCTGAGGGACACCACTTGTCATTGGTGTCCATTCAGACACTGAGACATTGACCACTACCCTCTGGATGCAACCACACAGCCAATTTATCATCCACTAAACAGTTCACCCATCATAACCATATCTTTCCAGTTTACAGAAAAGAATGCTGTGGGGAACTGTGTCAAAGCCTTTACACGGGTCTAGGTAGACCACATCTGTAGCCCTTCCTTTGATCAACGTAGGCCCCCTCTGGAAGCTATAGGGAGAACTGGCTACACTGAATTTGGAGAAGGCCAAATGTTTGGAGGGGGCCTACATTGTCCCTAGTCTGTCTTTTATTCACTAAGTACCTATAGAATCCCTTCCTGTTTTCCTTCACATCCCTTGCCAAATTTGATTCTAACTGGGCCTTAGCTTTCCTCACCTGGTCCCTAGCTTCCCAGACAACATCCCTGTATTCTTCCCAGGCCGCCTGTCCTTGCTTCCACCTTTTATAAGCCTCTTTTTTCCCTCTGAGTTTTCTTCAGCAGCTCCTTATCCATCCATGGAGGTCTCCAGGCCCTCCTGCTGCACTTCCTTATAGGCGGGATGCAACACTCCTGAGCTTGTAGTAGGTGATCCTTGAATATTGGGCCCCCCTGCCCTCTAGGGATGTATCCCATGGAACCTTACTAAGCAGGTTCCTGAAGTGGCCAAAGTCTGCTCTCTTGAAGTCCAGAGCAGTGAGCTTGCTGCACGGTCTTCTCACTGTCCTGAGGATCTCAAATTTGACCATCTCGTGGTCACTGCAACCAAGGCTGCCCTGGAGCATTACATTTCTAACCAGCTTTTCCCTGTTGGTGAGCACGAGGTCAAGCATGGCACCTCTCCTTGTCAGCTCCTCTATTACTTGCAGAAGGAAGTTGTCTTCCACATAATTGAGGAATCTCCTGGACTGTTTGTGCCGGGCCGTACCGTCGCTCCAACAGATGTCAGGGTGTTTGGAGTCCCCCATGAGAACAAGGGCCTGTGAGCATGAGGCTGTTCCCATCTGTCTATAGAGTGCTTCATCCACAGATTCGTCTTGATCAGGTGGTCTGTAACAGATCCCCACAGCAATGTCTCCCATCGCTGTTCTCCCTTTAACCCTGACCCACAGACTCTGTTGACTGCTCACCTGTCCCCAGACAGAGTTCCATACTCTCCAGCCTATCCCTAACATAAATAGCAACTCCCCCTCCCCGCCTGCCAGGCCTGTCTTTTCTAAAGAGCCTGTAACCTTCCATTCCAACACTCAAGTCATAGGAGCCATCCCACCATGTTTCTGTGACACCTGTTATATCATACCCCCATAGATGTGCACACATCTCTAATTCCTCTTGTTTGTTGCCCATGCTACAGGCGTTTGTATAGAGGCATCTGAGCTGAGCTCCAAATGAAACCGGCTCATTGGCTGGAGGGGCTGGAATATCTCTGCGTCGCTCCGAGTATTTATTATAGGTGCTGGCAACTGACTGCGTGTGTTGGGATGGAACCCAACACATCTAGTTTAAAGCTTTCTTGACCAGCCTAGCAAGCCTTCTACCTAAGCAGATCTTCCGCTTCATTTTCAGACCAGCTCCATCAGCCTCCAGTAGACCTGGAATCTCAAGTTGAGTCCCGTGTTCTAAATACCCAAACCTCTGACTGTGGCACCAAAATCATAAATAATAAAGGACTACAGATATTAGTTGAGCTAAAATTTTTGAAGCGTATATAATAAGAAATTTTATTAATGATTTATTATCTGAATTCTGAGCTTAAGCAAGGTTTGGTGCCTAGGAAGAACTGTCTCTGTCTTCTCTGTCGTTGGGTATCCAAAATTCGTATTTACAACCGAATATGAACTCAACTTGTAAAGCGCCCGTCCTCGTTAAAAAAAGTGGGTTTAGAGTGTCCTCTTGTGGCTCTATAGAATAATCCTTCAGAAGTTGTCTTGCACAAAACCACTTCTTTAAGGATTGTTTTGTTTTGTGTGGGATTTTTTGTTTGGTTGGTTGGTGGTTTTGTTTGGGTTTTTTTGTTGGTTTTGTTTTGGTTTTGTTGTGTGGTTTGGGTGGTTCTGATATCAACTTGGAAAATTTGGCTCTAGGTTAAGATTGTGTCAGAGAGTAGACATGTAAAAAGAGGGAACAGAAATGTAGACAGTATAGTTGCATAGTTGATGAAGAGTGTAATGCCAAGCTGAAATATTTATTTTTCAATTAAATTAAACAATCAATTACTTTAAACAATACCCCCCAATCAATCAATTACTTTTAAAAGAACAATGTCTTGCAGTACTCTGGTGGAACAATGTTTTCCACCAGCAAGTTTCATATGAAAAGTTCCTGTCAGCCCTGTCAGCTGTTGATCTCCAGATGGGCAGTCCAAGTGCCACTGAGGCATTTCACCAAACGGTAAAAACTGACAGTTCTCACCTGCATCAATTTATGTGGCACCTCTCTTGGATTCTATGGGAAAACTTTAATTGATAAAATTGCCTTGGTGTCCTGTTACTCCTGGAAAAAGTCTTGAGTTGATATAAAAGGAGTTACCTGACAGCAAGTTGCCCAAAGGCCAAATGAGAGCAGAATACAGTGGAAACCTTCCCTGGGAATAGCCCTTTACCCTTGATTGCAAGGGCAGTGGTCCATACAACCTATGCATGTATGCTAACACACAATGAGTGGTTTTGAGCTCCAGATAGTCTCCAGGTCTAAAAACACTGTATTGTTATGATATCTTCTTTTCCTTCATTACCTACACAGATCAGGTTTTTGTATTTTGTTCTTTTTCTCTCTGTGGGGAAGAACAGGACTTACTGGTAAAAACTATGAGAGTCTGAAATGAGCCAGAGAGCTTTGATTTTAGGCTTCATTTTGGGAGGAAAAAAAATCAGAGAATATTTGAAAATTACCCTTAGAGAAGGCAGGCAAAGGAAAGCATGAGGGAGAGGCTTGCTTTGAAAATTACTGTGGGCTGGTAACCTGAAAACCAGGTTTCCGAGAACAGTTATAAAAAATATAGAAAAATGTTCTTATCCTATCAGATAGTGTTTGCAAGATAAAGTTTCTGTGTTCTTGAGTGTTGTTTCTGTGCCCAAATTATTTGTAATTATTTCTGAATGTTAACTATTTGTTTTCTTTTGCTTTTTATCAAACCAAGTTTCTGAGTTGCATTTCTTGCTGTGCCAGTTAAGATTTTGAGTCAACCGTTAGTTGTTTAATGCTAGCAACTGGTATAATGTTTATTAGCACTAAAGGCAGTATTTAAAATAAAGACAGAGTTTTTATCATTCTTGTGGTCTAAATTAGAAGTGGAGAATAGAGAGCAGTTGAAGAATTAAAAAATATATATATTTATTTTGACCTTGATATATATGGGGAATGCCAAGTTTGTGGCTCTTAAAAGAACTACATGGGAAAAAAACTTAGGCTGTGAAATAGTGAGTAACTATTTTCTTGGAAGATATTTCAAGTAAGTTTTCAAACAAGACCTGTTTCTCCGCACCTGTCTTCCGTATCACCATTTCTTATTTCCTGCTGTGTGTTACTTACAGAGCTTACTTATGTTTGTAAGTATAAACCATTAACTCTGCTGTATTTTACAAAATTGTATGATAACATTTAATCTATTAAGCATTAGAAATTTTTTTTTCTAAGAACACATAAAAGTTGCTTGCATAACTAATCATTAATGTTTGTGATTTTCTCTGTGTTATACACAAAATATCCCAGATGGTGTTGTTTAGAAGTCGTGATGCCAAAGACTGGTTTTAATGCAGCATAATGTAGTGGAGAACTGTGAACCTGTGCTTAAAAAAGCAGCTAACTTACAGTGAAGGGGAAGTTTTGCTCTCTTCTGAGTTCTTAATCCTTACCTTCAACTTTAGTACGTTTCTCAATTTTTTGTGTATTGCCTTAAGGTTATAATTGTCCTGAAAGTGATTTAATTTAACTAAGAAATCAAATTTCAGTTGTCAGATCTCTGTTTTAACACACACTGCAGTGAGGTGGTAGACTACAAAGAATACATTCTTTTAATCAGTGCTTCCATCTGCTTGAAGCACATCTTTAATGGCAAGTCCTGTACTGTTAATAAAATAAAATAAATGTGATAAATTTTTATTCAAAAGCCTCAGAACTTCATTGCCTTTATTTAGTAGACAACTGAATATTTAAGACAGGGAATATTAAAAATCATTATTAGAAATAGAAAGCCTTATACTTAAATGGAAGAGATTGTTTAGCATGATTCAGATTAGCATTTACACTAGAAGCAAGTCTACTATAAAATGAGTTTAAAAGGAGAAAAAAATTGAAGTAGCTGATCTAGTGATGAATGAAAATCAAGCCTACTGGAGGAAAAGAGTGGGAGAAAAACAATTATTTGGAAAATGGGTGAGGAAAAGGATATTGAAAAAATATTTACATAACAGGCACATATTTAGCTATTTCCTCCTTCATTGTACACCTTCTTCTAAGGTCACTTACAGCACCAGGAAACAAAGTGCAAAAAAACTGGCTGAGCCCCTGTGGACTGTATTTTGAAATATACCTTGTGGGGTATTTTGAAAGCTCCTGTTTCCAAAGTGCACAGGAATTGTCTGAATCGTTCTTGTTCAGCCCTGTCGTGATGTGCTTATCAGTGTCCTCACCAAATTATTGCCCACGGAGTCTTACAAAAGCAGCAGGACTCTGGAACTTCTGGTTTTATCTCCATTCTCCCATTCCAGTTGTGCATCTGCAGACTTCATAAAACACACAGCATAAAAATTGGAATAACAAGGTGATGGTTAAACGAAGTACTGCAAGTAGTCCTTTTCTACTCGAGCAGCATTTGGTCATAGCGGGAAATCTGTCCCATTCACTGATTTACAGTGGCAACACTCCCAGTTTCTTGACATAAGCATATCACCTTTATTTTTCCTCAGAATATTTCCTGCCTTTCATCCTAGTTCTCTTGAGATGGAGCTGAAAACTTGTTTTTCCATAAAATAGAAGAACTCAGCATTATTGTCAGAACCTTAGGTCAATATTATGTTTTGAAAAGAAAAGTTTCAATGTAAAATTATATAGGGAGATAATAAAAAAATAATGCAACAAAATATATTTGAAAGACAACTACATTTTATTTTTCAGGTACTTAGAATTTTTTATTGAAAGCTTTGTCAAAATGGTGCATTTCCGCAAAAGCTTATGTTTGCATTTATGTTGCTATTTATGTTAGGGATAGGCTGGAGAGTATGGAATTCTGTCTGGGGACGGATGAGCAGTCGACAGAGAGTTTGTGGGTCAAGGTTAAAGGGAGAACAGCGATGGGGGACATTACTGTGGGGATCTGTTACAGATCACCTGATCAAGACGAATCTGTGGAGGAAGCACTCTATAGACAGATAGCAACAGCCTCATGCTCACAGGCCCTTGTTCTCATGGGGGACTCCAAACACCCTGACATCTGTTGGAGTGAAGGTACGGCCTGGCACAAACAGTCCAGGAGGTTCCTCGATTGTGTGGAAGACAACTTCCTTCTGCAAGTAATAGAGGAGCTGACAAGGAGAGGTGCCATGCTTGACCTCGTGCTCACCAACAGGGAAAAGCTGGTTAGAAATGTGATGCTCCAGGGCAGCCTTGGTTGCAGCAATCATGAGATGGTCAAATTTGAGATCCTCAGGACAGTGAGAAGACCGTGCAGCAAGCTCACTGCTCTGGACTTCAAGAGAGCAGACTTTGGCCTCTTCAGGAACCTGCTTAGTAAGGTTCCATGGGATACATCCCTAGAGGGCAGGGGGGCCCAAGACTCTTGGTTCTTATTCAAGGATCACCTGCTCCAAGCTCAGGAGTGTTGCATCTCAACTATAAGGAAGTGCAGCAGGAGGGCCAGGAGACCTCCATGGATGGATAAGGAGCTGCTCAGGAAAATTCAAAGGAAAAAAGAGGCTTATAGAAGGTGGAAGCAGGGACAGGCGGCCTGGGAAGAATACAGGGATGTTGTCTGGGAAGCTAGAGACCAGGTGAGGAAGGCTAAGGCCCAGTCAGAATTGAACTTGGCAAGGGATGTTAAGGATAACAGGAAGGGATTCTATAGGTACGTAGCAAATAAAAGACAGACTAGGGACAACGTAGGCCACCTCTGGAAGATATTGGGAGAACTGGCTACCCAGGATTTGGAGAAGGCTGAGGTTCTTAATGACTTCTTTGCCTCGCTCTTCACTAGCAAATGCTCTGACTGCACCACCCAAGTTTTGGAAGGCGAATGCAGGGACTGTGAGAATGAAGACCCTAGGCCTGCTGTAGAAGAGAATCTGGTTTGAGACCATCTTAAAAACTTAAACGTACACAAGTCCATTGGACCTGACAACATCCATCCACAGGTCCTGAAGGAGCTGGCAAATGAAGTTGCTAAGCCACTGGCCATCATATTTGAAAAATCATGACAGTCAGGTGAAGTTCCCGATGACTGGAAAAAGGGAAATATAACCCCCATTTTCAAGAAGGGGAAAATGGATGACCCGGAGAATTACAGACCAGTCAGTCTCACCTCTGTGCCTGGCTTAATCTTGGAGCAGATTCTCCTGGAAGAAATGCTAAGGCACATGAAAAACAAGGAGGTGCTTGGTGACAGCCAGCATGGCTTCACTAAGGGGAAATTCTGCCTGCCCAGTTTGGAGGCCTTCTGTGATGGGGCTACGAAACTGATGGACAGGGGCAGAGCAGTTGACGTCATCTACCTGCACTTGTGCAAAGCGTTCGACACTGTCCTGCATGACATCCTTGTCTCTAAATTGGAGAGACATCAATTTGATAGGTGGACCACTCGGTGGATTAAAAAACTGGCTGGATGGCCACATGCAAAGAGTTGTGGTCAATGGCTCAATGTCCAGTTGGAGACCAGTAACGAGTGGTGTCCCTCAGGGATCGGTGTTGGGAGTGGTCTTGTTCAACATCTTTGTCGGTGACATGGACAGTGGGATTGAGTGCGCCCTCATGAAGTTTGCTGATGACACCAAGCTGTGTGGTTGGGTTGATACACTGGAGGGAAGGGATGCCATCCAGAGGGACCTCAACACACTTGTGAGGTGGGCTGATGCCAACCTTATGATGTTTAACCATGCCAAGTGCAAGGTCCTACACCTGAGTTGTAGCAATCCGAGGCACAGCTACAGGTTGGGCAGAGAAGAGATTCAGAGCAGCCGTGCAGAGAAGGACTTGGGGGTGTTGGTCAATTCAAAAATGAACATGAGCCAGCTTCAGTGTGTGCTCACAGCCCAGAAAGCCAACCGTATCCTGGGCTGCATCAAGAGGACCGTGACCAGCAGGTCGAAGGAGGTGTTCCTGCCCCTCTACTCTGCTCTCATGAGACCTCACTTGGAGTAGTGTGTGCAGTTCTGGTGTCCTCAACATAAAAAGGACATGGAACTGTTGGAACAAGTGCAGAGGAGGGCCACGAGGATGATCAGGGAACCAGAGCACCTCCTGTATGAAGACAGGCTGAGAAAGTTAGGGCTGTTTAGCCTGGAGAAGAGAAGGCTGCATGGAGACCTCATAGGAGCCTTCCAGTATCTGAAGGGGGCTTACAAGGATGCTGGGGAGGGACTCTTCATCAGGGACTGTAGTGACAGGACAAGGGGTAACGGGTTCAAACTTAAACAGGGGAAGTTTAGATTGGATATAAGGAAGAATTCTTTACTGTGAGGGTGGTGAGGCACTGGAATGGGTTGCCCAGGGAGGTTGTGAATGCTCCATCCTTGGCGGTGTTCAAGGCTAGGTTGGATGAGGCCTTGGGTGACATGGTTTAGTGTGGGGTGTCTCTGCCCATGGCAGAGGGGTTGGAACTAGATGATCTTAAGGTCCTTTCCAACCTTAACTATTCTATGATTCTTAGTAACAGTTTCCAGTGGAAAACTCATCCACCAAAATACTTTAACTACTTCTAAACTTAGATCATCTATGTAGCATCTGTGCTCAGGTTATTCTCAAACTATTATGTGCATATGTTGCTAAAATATATGCATGAATGCATCTTTTTAAACTTCTCTGTTGGAAACTTTCATGAGGAGTTAAAAAGGAAAAAGAAAGACTCTTCAGTGTGCTGACAGTATTTTTTGCTTCACTTTTTTTTGACAACATGTATTACTGATCATATTGCAATATTACTACAAACTGAAACTTCCCAAGCTGAATGTTTTTGGATTATCCCCCTGCTGCTTGTTTTCTTTAATTCCATCAGTATTTGTTGCATGTGACCTACAAATCTGAATGATCTTTGTGCCTAACGTTGTATGAAAAAGTGTAGCAAATATTGTGTAGAACCCCATCAACTTCTTAAAAGTCTTTCAAATGAATTTTACTGCTTAGAAGCACTTCGCCTCTCATTTTTGCTGTTTCATTCATAAGGGAAAGCAGTAATAATTTATATTAACAACAACAACAACAAAGAAAGGCTAAAGATTCTTTAACCCTTTTAATGTAAATCCGTATAAATGTATTAATTTTTTTCAGTGTAACTCTTTAAGAAGATACAATGAGAATTCTTCTGAATATGCTGTTGTCAAAGATCATATCCCTAGGTGACAGTTATTAACATTTGATTTCATTTGTTATATGATGCTAAAATGAACACAAAGATGCTGTTAATATCAGTTGTCTAATAGATGACTATAAATATGAGTGATTATGAAATTAGTATAACCAATGTAATGAAAGCTTGGGTCTTCTCATACTTACATTTTAATGGGAGGAATGTGTATGCTACTCTTCAATGTAAGCTAAATAATATAATTTTAATTACTTTTTTTAACGAGGCAATAAGCTCAGAAATATGATAGTAAATTCCTGAATTTCTTCATATGGCGATCAGGGTGGTTCCACATTCCTTACATGGATTTGCAACTTACTAAATGATACTGTCTCTGCAAAGAGGGACCCATTTATTAAGGCATGTAATATACTTAGTATTTTAAATAAAATACTACTAGCATGATTTCAGTTATGTTTTTGTCTTCAGTGTATTTTAGTACTATATTTTGCAGTTCACAATAACTAATGCATAATGTGCTAATTACCATATTAATAGCTTTTAATAAAGGGCAAATGAAAATAATGTACTAATTTAATGAGAATTTTTTCATTGCCTGATATAGATCCCACACAGTCCAGTTCCAAAAGAACACTTCAGACTGCTGAGAGGACAGTATATTGGATAAATCTGTACATCTATCCTTCGCTATGTGTTCAAAGTACTACATTTGACCCTAAGTTTTGCAAGGCCACAAATCACCTTTTTTTTTTTTTTTTTTCTAGGGGGGGCTGGGGTGGATTGGGGGTGTGCTTATCCTGAAGAGTCTCCCTTTAGGACTGTAGAGGTGTGAGCATCAAAGTTCACTTGAAAATGATAACATAATGGTCTTTACTGGCAAAGCTGTTCTCCATCTTGTTTTTACAAAACAGCTGTCTTCCAGGGTGCGGTAAGCAGTTTTTAAAGTAGAGAGTAGTGATCTTATCGCCAAGAATCTCTGGTTCATGCTTTAGACCATGTTTTATTCAGGAAATTCAGACGGCATTAAAATAGATCTGAAAAGCAAAGAAAAATGCTTCCCTCTTCAGTGTCTGACTTTGCATGCCTGTTTGCCTGGACAAGAATTGATTGCCAGAGATTAAAAGGTATTTATAAGCTAGGCCTTTCAATTACATGTAGCTTTAATCTACTCTAAAGAACTACTGCAGGATGCACAAGTCTGCCACTGATTCCATCAGCTTAAAAAGAATTAATTGTGCTGTTAAGTACATTACAGTATCTGGATTAAGATCAGTAAGCAGAAGGGGAAGAGGTTCCCTGTGGTGGGAAGTATCAAATGGAAACTCTAAGAAATACCCTAGCAACCACTGACAGATATGGAAAACTTCAATTAGGTAGTTATTTAGAATCTAAATAACCTAGTGTTCAAGAATGTTCAGACCTAAATTTCAATTTGGCAATACATGCCTAATTCTAAGTGCATTATGCATTTTTGTAAACTTCTGTGAATATTGTATTTACTCGAACAATAACTTGTGTTAATGTTATACAGTTATTGCTGTAAATAACAGGTTACCATTGAGAACTGGTGTGAATATTTTAATTTTTTTTTTCAACTTTTTGAAATGAAGAATTTGCTCAGTTTTGGAATAAATAAATGTAATCTTTTATAGGTTATTAAACCCGTATCTGAAGTCATAAACTGTAAAGATTTCCTTTATCTCTAATGAGTTTTGTGATAGAAAGTGATGTTTGGGTCAAATATCTCTATATTGATAATTACACAGATCATGGCTAAAAGAAATATATGCCTGTCTGAAGGGGAGATGGAAAAGAATTTTATTGTCATAGTCTTACTAGAAATCTGTCACATGCAGTGTGTAAGGTAATGAACATTTCTTTGTTTCAGGATTTTATTTAAATCTTTTTAGATATGCAGTCTTTTAGATATGCCCCGGTTTTCTTTTTATGTGAATCCTAGTGTTATTGGAAATTGAATTCAGTATAGGCTTGTCTGTGTGTTCAGCTTCTGTATTAGGGAGGGTAATATTCCATAGCGTTCCACTTTTCCTGGAACATAGAAGAACTGTTTTAATTTACTAAACCACTTGCATTACAAAAAGGCCATGCAAAGTCTTTTATTTTTGTCATATATTGTAAATCAAGACAATGATATCATGTAATGGCTAAGTAACTGCATTACATGAAACGATAACAGATACTACTGTACTTATTTTGTTCCATACAATGTATTTAAAAGAAAAAAAAATCTTCAGAACACATATATGTTTAAGTTCTTTAAATATTCTTACATAAAATCATAGCAATTTAAAATTTTAAATTAGTGACTATTGCAAATAATATTTAATAATCCTTGATAAAACATGACTTATAAATTATTTTAACTGGATTTTTTTTTCAGTAAATGAAATGTTTTCATTAAGGAAAATTCCCACATACTTATCTCTTGTAAGTGATTTCTTGTCAAGATGCCCTCTCTCTGTTGCATTTTTGTTTTAATTGTTAAATTCACCTTGACACAATAGCTTTGGATTTACTCCAGATACTTCAAATACTCCTACATTCAGTACAGAGCTAAATGTATGTACATGAGTGTAAACCAAGATTAAAAAAAAAATGCTTTTATTGTTACAAAAGAACATGTGCCACCTTGTTAGGTCTGATCTACATACTAAATAGGACAGATGTTACTTGGATCAGTTTTCTGTAATGAAAAAGTCTTCCTTGCTCTCCCACTTCAGCAGACGTTTTGACCACAAGAGTTCATACACACATGTAATTAGGGAAATTTTAGGTTTGTCATTAGTAACATCTGGGTTCAGGTCTTTGCCACAAATTTTGTGATTAGGGTAAGTCATTTAACACAAGTTTCTTCATTTTGTACAGTTCTCTAGAATATTTCACCCATGGGACAGTTTAACTTATTGTGAAGAAATAAAAAGTAAATAAATATTTTCCATTGTCCAACATTGCTTCTGTTTCACTGTTCTTAAGAATTTAATTCAAAATATAATCAGATAAAAGCAGGAACAAACTTTTATCCTGAAGCTGAAGAGGAACAGTTCAGAAACAAAACAAGGTAAGACTAACGTGCACTGAATGACCTGAATAGTTAGTAGGGGAGGGGACTTCTAAAAAAAGAAGAAACTCAAGGCTATGACTAAGGAAGCAAATAAAACTGCAGGTCACCTGCTGTAGGTACCTCTGTCATGTCTTATGTCACATTCTCACATTCTCATGGTGAATTCCTGAGCAAATACCTTGCCCAAACAAACGTCAGGTGTTGCATTTCAATGGTGCTGAGCAAATGTTCTAGCAACCAAGTGTGCAGCTCCCTTGGGAAAGGCAGTGGTGGCAGCAGCAGCAGCGGCAGCAGCAGGCAGGGGCCCTGTAGGCTGGCACACAACTCCTGGCTCACCCCAGGTTTATCATTTGAGGAGCTTGCGACAGAGGAAGCCAGCAGGCCTCTATGCAGGATCTGTGTTAGACTACCATGTGTGAGATAAACCAAACTTTCCAGGCAGGAATGGAAAAACCCCAGTCAAAGCCTGGGATTTTTCTGCTGGTGCTTGCATTTTATTCTGCTTTGGTTGTTGTGCATGTTGTGAAGAACTGAAACTTTAAAACTCAGTGAGGTTTCTTCCATTTGTGCATGATCAGTTTAATAAGAGAAGGGCTGCCAGCTTCTGCGTAGTGAGGATGGTTATGTAGGACTTCTAAAGGCAGCATATATAGTCATTTTCCAAGACTGATTAAGGCATGCTGTTATGATTTATAGCAGATACTTCTGTATGTGTACTTCTGTGCTATCAGTATTCTGCTACTAATAATACACAAAGTTTGCAAATATGAAAGTAATTCTGATGTTCATTAGCCTGCTAGGAAGCCTCTAACAGCTAAAGCTAGGTTTTTTTCTGAGCTGAAGGCACTTTAAGGGTTAGCCTGTCTTTACCTTGCCCTAACATATCAGGCCATTATGCCAATACAATTATGTACTTTATACATGTATTTTTAAAATGGTAATAAACTCCTGTATTCATATGTTCAATAAGTGTCACTATTTTCCACTTTAACAGTTCCAGTTTCTTAACTGGTATAATTAAGATTAGGGAAATAGAAGGGTGAAGCCAATCCAAAGACAGTTTTTTAAAAATCTGCCTGCTAGTGCCAAGCTGGTATTGACAGAAAAACTCCGAGCATTAAAAAGTGATCTTAACAGAACTCCTTTCCAGTTCCTGGAATAGAAAGTACACCAAGATGGGGGAGCTAGTATTCTGAATACACTAAGATATGAAGATCCTGGGCTTCTTTAACCAGCTGCTGTAGGTTATTTCAACCGTTCGGGTTACTAGCATGTATTTTATATTTAAGAGTATCTTATTTTTAAGAAAAAAATACAGATCTATTTTAGATTATCATATGTATCCTATCAGCAGACAAATATCCAATCTCATCAGGCTCAATTAGGAATAATTAAATCATTTCACTCCACTGGACTTGTAAGTGCAGACAGCTGCTTTGGGTTCATTGATAATCTCTCAGCTGGTTGCACAATACTCCATCATGCAGCAAGAGTGGAGTGGAGGAACCTCTCTTTGTAGTTTTGGCTCTTTGGCGGTCAGAGTTTATGTCCCTGAAAATCAGGTCTTGTTCTGCTTCTAATGCTTAGCTCATACTTTTAATTTCTGTTCTCAACTTGCTATTTAGATATATTTTTTATCAATCTGTGGTAATGATGAATGTAATTTTTCAGAGATTGTCAGGCAAGGGAAGGATTTGAGAAATGAGCCTGAGGCAATCTCGTGTAACTGAGCAGTTATTTTTAGGAAATAGGGTTACTCTCAGTGACTAAATTGTATTTGATAGTTTAGAACATCAGGCTTCTTTAGTGCATTTATATGGTTCCTTGTCTCCTCTTTGAGGAAAGAGATGAAAATGGATCTTAACCAAAGTTACATATTTCTTCTGAAGTTTTACATGAAGCTCTCCTAAATGCAACCCATAGAAGGATGTTTATACACACTTGTGTGTATATTTATAATTACCATAAAAGCCATGATTCTATAAGATACAAATCTTTGAGTTCCAAACTCTGGAAAACAAAGTGCTTTTTCATATATACACTATCTACATAAAAGTGACTGTGTTTCCTAAGCTTATTAAATCATAATTAAGTATTTCAGTAGATGTTAGTATGTCTACCACACTAAATTATACACACCACAACCTTAGAAAGAGCGATCCGTACTTTTCTGTCTATAGAGCTGTCTTTCATCATTAATATTATTATTTTTAAATATTTATCTGATATTTCTTTTGCTTCACACATTTTGAGGTGCTCTGGGCCCAGTCTTGGAGTACCGGCTGTTTCTGTAGACATGAACTTAGAGAGTTTACCATGTTTCCAAACAAAGCACTGTCTTGGCAATACACTACATATGCTAAGGTGATTAACTTAAAGTAAAATATCACACGTGGTGAGAAATAGCAGATTCTGCATCTGTTGTGAATCAAGGAGAGTGAATAAATGGGAATAACTGATAACAGGATCTTAATACAATTTTGTGACATGAAATCTTGATCTGTAGGTTCCCAAAAAAAGGAAAAAAGAAGATTCAGAAATGGCTGCAACTAGATGTCTAAGCAGAGCCCTCAAACACTTCTTGTTAGTAGAACAGGCTGGAGAACACATTAGAATGAGTGTATAAACTTAGGCTGCTGCACACTGAAGATCTATGCAATAGTGTGCGTGTAAAAAGTCACATGAAATACCATATCAACTATTATCCTGTATTGCTTTTGTTTGGATTCAGAATATAGATTGGTGTTCAGAATG
Organism: Psittacula echo; assembly: GCF_963264785.1. NCBI lineage: Eukaryota > Metazoa > Chordata > Aves > Psittaciformes > Psittacidae > Psittacula > Psittacula echo. The sequence goes on along the minus strand of NC_137742.1, from coordinate 43,778,533 downwards.
TAGATTGGTGCAGTGGAACAGTCCTACCAGCTGAAGCCATTGTATATTGAAGGTTTAAGTAACTTCTTTAAAATAATTTTGATAACTGTTAGGAAATTCTTACGGTACCTCCCAAGGCAAATAAAACACACGTTTGTGCTTAAAATATAAAAGAGAAATTTGGTGAACAACGCATTGGGCAGAGTCTCACGGCTATACAAGGTTCTACATAGAGTCTGCAAAGATGCATCACAAGCAGATTCCTCATATGCATTTGTACCAGCACCAAACCCTTGATGGCTGCAAAGGGTGCCTCAGCCTGGCAAAGGGTCCATTCCTCAGCCCAGCTCTGCTGCCCAAATGTGGCCCTGAGCTTGGGCCCCTGAGTGCTCCCAGTTCCAGGGTGGTCAACAAGACAATGTTTCTTATCACAAGGGGAAGCTTCACTCCCTAGCAAGGAGTCCTTCTGCCTCTGGCATTCCTACTTCCAGCCAGTTTAACCCCTTCACAGTTGACTAGATCATCCTTGAGGTCCCTTCCAACCTGGTATTCTATGATTCTATCATTCTTGCAGTTGGGCCTCCTTTGTCGCAAATTAGCTACATTTAGAATTTCCCTTTCGCAACAGAAACATGACTTCTCTTGTCATCTTAGACTTGGTTTCTTCTGCATCTGCTGAGCCTAGCAAAGTGCAATCATTTATTCCTTCATTTATCAGTCTAGGAGATTTGTTGTTTTTTTTTTTTCTTGAAATGCATTGTATGTATGTCTCAAAATTAAGCAGTTAATTCAAAGGCTGCTTCAAATATTCATGTAGAGGGTTTCCTTCTGTGGGATCGTCAGCCAAAGCAACAACATTTAAAACAAAGGAGAGATGTTTGGTGTGACCTTTATTAGTGTCTCGTCACAGAGATTGCTTTGGATGCAGGTTGTGTGGAAGTTTGCTCTGGGTCAGTGTTTTGTAATGAGGTTGCTATGGGCATCATATACAATGTGTTGCAAACACAGGCAGGGCTTTTTTAGAGAAAATTTTCGGTTACGTGAGAAATCTTGAACCTTTAAAGTTAACTTTTTCAGTGATAACAGTCAAATTAACCTTTGCTATTAAAATCATTAGCATTTGAGCATGTATTACAAGTATTTGGGTTATTTTATTTAAACATATCTTAGAAGAAACTCAGTTTCCTTTCTGCTCAGCTTTTGCCTTGTGGTGCCCCATGTATTCATCTGAGGTCACTTAGCTTCAGAGTCAGATATGGTGTTGTGCTTTCACACAGTGAGCAACTTGAAGTAAAGGAATAGCTGGAAAGAAGTAAAGTAAAACCCTGGGAGTTAAGATCCTTTTAAGACCAAGATTAAGAAAAGGTTTTTAAGTCAAAAAAGGCCTTCCTAGATAAAAACCTTTGACAGATCAAGACCATGTTGAAGGGATAATTCAGAATATGAATTTCGAATTTGGTATCCATTCTCAAGTATGACCTGAGAAGTGGGCTTTAGACCATGAGTTTACTTGAAAGGTTTTATTATGCTTCTTATGTTAGCCCAGATACACAGGGCCTGGTTGAACAGGCTCAAGCAGTGCAGAACTAATTAGCTGACATCAAAACCATTACATATTTAGAAGTGGATGAAGTTGACATGAGCTACCTGAGCAACATGACCATTTTCTGGAAAGTAAGCAGAGCATGACTGAGGTTGGATTGTTCTTTATGCCAAACCTCACATACATCCTAGAGGAAACTGTTAATATACCTTCATTTTTTAGAAAGTGCAACGTAGTCTAAGCTTTCTTGTAACAGCTTGTAACAGCTTTCTGTAATAAAGAAATTCCTCAAAACCCAGAAAGTTTGGGGTAATGTTTGTTTTTCTTTGTTGTTGTTGTTGTTTGCTTTGGCTTGCTTTGTTTTGGGCTTGCTTTTTTTTTTTTTTTTTGCCAATGCATCAAAAAATTAGGAGTAACACTTTTAAGAAAGTGATAGTATAAAAACAGATGAGAAAGAAAAGTGTCTGGTGGTTTTATTCCAATGTTGTTACAGGCAGGAGGATGCAGACAACAGCCTTCACCATGACAAAGCTCAGTTTATTCCCAGAGAAGGTTCAAATTGGATGGTACATGAGTGCATCTACATCACCAACCTGTACAGTGCAAGAAGAGAAGGATTAGGCATTGATTTGACATGAACTCTTATGCCTCTAGGATTATATGTCTATATCACACATCTACCAACAGCAAAGTCCACATCTGACAGTCCTAGGCAAGCAGTGTATGTCTGTATCTAACAAATGATGCAGGGCAGAGTACTAGGCAGAGGACACTGCTGTTATTAATCAAACACTGGGCATTGAGAATCAACTGCAGGAGACTTTGCATCCACACTTACAGTCTGGGTGCAAGGTTTTCTCCCTTAAATTATGCCCTTGGATATGATGTCAGCCTTGTTTACACCACTTTGAACACCTGCGGTGTGTTTGAATGTGTACAGAATAGCTACTATTATAGAGACAAGAAAAATTTGCACCTACATGGAACTTTTCCAGTACACTAGATTGCTCACTCAGTAAGTCACTGGTAGTGACACTGTAATTGCAGACTGAAAATTCTTACCCTCTCTGGATCTCCATTTCTCATATGAAATGGGAATAATACTGACTGCTACCAGTCCTGCATGCTGATGGCAATTTTTCTTGTAGTGATGGTCTCATCTAAGACCTGGCTTTGCAGAGTGGGCAGTAGGTGCACATGGAATCAGGCATTAAACAGTTAGGGTAAAACAACCTGTTCTGCAGCTGCCACTAAGGTAAACACTGCTGTGCCAAGCAAATCAATTTCCACTGAAAAAGATAGTATGCGATAGTATAAGTTAAGGCACTTGAATTCGATTTCCACAAACATGCACTTCTGACATTTTCTTAGAAACTCTTACAATTAACAGCCATTAAACCTGTACCTATTCCTTTCCAAAATTGTCTTCAACTTCTATTTAGTGTACACAACTTATATTGTTATAAAATTCTTATAAGCTACAAAATTTATAGATGGAATTATCTGATTCTGGGTTGCTTTTGATCAATATTAAATGATGATTCAAAAACTCTTTGGTTTTGATATGGTATGGATGACTGAGAAAGCATTTTCTTACACAAAATGCATTTAATTTCAGAACATTCTTTTGCTTGGATTTCTGTCTGTTATAGTCGTAGCAAATTTAAGGGGTTTGTGTAGAAAATTAAAATATTTCATAACAAATAGCCAGGAGGGGGAGCCCATGTCACCACATTTTTTGTTTTTTAAGATACTCAGCAGGTGATCCTGTTGAGAGTTAACCATGAGCATTTTTCTGCATTAGTTAAAAGGTGTTCAGACTTCTGTTCAACAGAAGTGAAAAGTTATCTAATGCAGTATACTTCTGAATGTTACCTTGATACTGGGGAAGGATTAAACAGGGAAAATTCTTATTTTGAATAAAACCAGAATGTCCTGAAAACTCTTGCGATGCTGTTGGTCTCTACTGAATTCAGAATTTTTCCTTTCCTTTTATTGAGAATCAGCATTTCATCCTTAGCTTCTTAAAGGTAACTCACACAAATACACACATTCCTTAGTTTCTGTTGCTTTTTAATTTTTTTTCTAGAATTTCTAGGATTAACATAAATTAAAATGGTGCTCATAGCTACTACCACTACAAAAAATCATTTAACCTATTTTACAGTGATGGAATTGACACAGTGCTCAGAAAAATACAGAAAAGTAAAAGAAGTCTATTGCCAAGGCTTCATAGTAGTAAGAAAATAAATTTCAATGGCTGCTTTATTGAAACATGTTAACTAAACTTGAGCCTGATGTGAAACTGGTGGGCTCAGATCTATAATGGCTTCCCAGATAACTGTCTCAAAACTAGAAGATGGCATAGAGAATCTGATGTTTTTAAACATGTGGTTTTTTGGAGCTGTTTCATGCAATTTGAATGTATTTTTTAACAAGATAGTAATGTATTTCAGAGGACATATAGCTAGACTTTTATCAATAGTTACAAGAAGTCACTCTACATAAGTGGTAATACGAGAAAGATTAAGAAAAAAAGGTTAAGGAAAAATGATGTTATATTGGGTAGACCACGAAAGTGGTTGACAGACAATAAGGGAGAAATATTTACATCACTTTTTGCACAAATTAACTACATTAAATTGGATAAAATAATTGGTAACAGAGATAAATGGGTAAATACTCAGCATCTTAGGGAAGAAACAGGTTAGATACTACCTAATAACTTAAATGTTTGCAATTGATCGGGCCTTCTGTGCTTCCTCCTGGGCTACTGCTCTCAAAGAGCAGGCAGATGAAACCTCTCCTGCAAGCATAAGCATTTATTATTGTGGTGGAAGTGGTACTGGAAGACTCTACAAGCCCTGAAGTAGTGCTTATGTTTGAAAGGAGTTAAAAGAAGGAAGCCAGGAATGTTAGTGTGCCAAGAATAACTTCCATTCCTGGAGAAATTTCAGATAAATATTCAAATGTCACTATTATTGGTGAAGAAAAAAAAAAAAAAAGAAAAACAAAAAGATAATAATTACTCTTTTCTAATCAACCTAACCCCTTTCTGCACTGTGCTCAAGTCTTAGAGACAGTAACAGTAGATACTAAATAGGCTTTTGGCACCATTCTCTGTTCTTTGCAAGCAATCAATGGAAACATATTAGTTGTAAATATCCGCAAATTAATGAAAAAATGTTTGGATTCTGTTTAAAGATTAGATGGAAATTATTTGTTTCAGTATAGAGAGAATGTTTTAAGTTCTTTACAGTCTTTGTTCTTGGTCCTCTACTGTTGAGAGCTTTCAGTGATGACCCTTATGATGCTGTAGGCAGTTTGCTCCTTACGTCTGAGTTGACAGTAAACTGAGGAGCTGTGCCAGAATTTTGCCAATCTGGATGAGATAACAAATCTGAGTATGTATTAGCAATGTCACACTGCTGCACAAAAGGCAAAGAGCAAAGAAAACAGCTTCTGACATTTTGACTGTTGGAATCTCAGAGCTGCTACTGCTTATTGTTGTGGTGGAAGATGTATTAAAAATAAATGGAGGAAAAATAGTGCTATACAGACTGGTATTTCCTATGCAACTGTGTAAATACACAGTTGCACATACAAAAGTATAGACAAATGATTTAACACGCTTCATATATATATTACATCCAAAATGGGTAGTCTGTCCTAGGAACCAGTCAAGTAAAGTGAACAAATCCTTTAGCAGCAAACTCAAAGTGTCCAGTAAAAGCAAGTGCCTTGAAAATAGATTGTCAGTTATATAAATTAGCTAATTTTCTTCAGAACATTAGCAGTGGTTGACTATTCCCTAATGAGACCTGTAGGTTGAATAGTAAAATTAGTTTAAGACATAGAGGATTACTAGGAATAATTCAGTTCATTTCAGCAGCAGCTCATCTTTTGTGCAATAATCATTTCATTATATGCCTTTTTCTGCAAGTTTCAGATCAGTGAATTGAAAAAAAATCTATTCTGCTAAAGCAGTTATGGGATATATTTACTAGTATTTAGTAGGCTTTTATTTAAACACAATATTAATTCTCAGCTCTGGTGCTGGAAAATTGATGTTTTATGACATTTGGACTATGTACTCTTCCACAATTTCGCTCTCATCACCCACTTAATAAAACTACATTTCAGATTGAACATAGTTCCCATTACTGACAGCAGAAAGGATCCTAGTGGCTTCTGTGGGAAACAGATTCTTTCTTTTCTCTTCATTCATAGACTTTGAGGTGCATCTTAAGTTTAGACAAGACACTGGGTCTTGTCCCCAGTGTTTCACAGCAAACCTGAAAAAATCTGACTGGTTGCTCGTCTGTGTAGCGACCTGCTCCTTCATATGCAGCAGGAATGGACCTGGCTGTAAAGCCCTTTTTGAACTCCAGGCGTGGACTATTTGGTTCTTTTTCTTTCAATACTGTATATTCAATGGCTCCTCATTTTCCTAGAGGGCAGTAAAAGAAGGGAGAGCAAGAGTATTTATGTAAGAATAAAGAAGGTATTGACCAGCAGCTTTCAGTCCATTGTGCATGTCTTCAGCCTAATTTCAGTGCCAAAACCTACCAGTGGAGGAGAGGATCTGCAGCTAAAACTAACTAGGAGGTGACAGGAAATGCTGTAAGGCAGGAATTTTCAGTCAAGGCAATGAAATTGTGATATAGGCACTGCTGAGTCTGCACAGACTCCTTGTACTATCTTCATGAAACCTCTCAAGAAGTGAAGACACAAGAATTCCCATATTCATTCCTTTGTCTTAGATTTTATTTAGTAACTGATAATGGGGCTAATAATGACACGTTTGCTCTCAGAGACCACTGAGAAGATGTCCCATACCTGTCAATTTTTCTAATAATACAGTCACATAAAATACAAAATTATCTTGTTAGATGGGAAGAATGTTGGTTAAAAATTATATATAATTTTAGATCTTGTTAATATATCTATTATGTGAAATGTGAAAGCAAGAGAAAAAAGGATGCCTAAAATATTTAACTGGAGCCCAATAAGCCAATTCAATAGAAACACTTCAATTGCAGCACCTAGTGATTTGAAGATTTCATAGGTGAACCGTTAACAGATAACTGATTTTAAAATTATACAAAATGTAGTAAAAATCTGTTTCAGCACTATCTTCCATAGAAAAATGCCAATAAATCTTTTATTAATTGCACAACAGGAATTTCCTGCCAACATGAAAGTTTTCTTCTTCTCTTTGGAAATTCATGTTTTTATTCTGTCTTAAGGAGAAATGATTTGTGGCATCATGGTAAAGTTCTTGCCATTTATAATTGCTTTCAGGCCATGGGAGTGAATAGGCTTCACAGCAGAGGCAGAGATAAATCAGTTGCCAAGGGAACAGAACATTAAATAGAGAAAATCCACAGGAGATGTCCGAGTGGGGCGGCCCATAATACCTGACTGGAGTTCTCAGACACTGGCATTCAATGGACTTTACAAAGGCCTTCAGATTAGTTTGTGGAGAACGATTAGGAGCAGCCTAGTAATATGATTATCAGCTGCAAACCTGGCTTCTGTTTCAGAGCAGAGCTCAGTTCCCAAAGGCTTCACTGCACCAAAGGCGGTTGCAATGGGATATAACAGCTTGAACAAGAGGCAAAGGAGACACAAATCCAGGTGCTGGCTATCTTCACACACACTGTAAATACACACTGGTTGTCCATAAGAGTATGGTGAGGTCTGTCACAGTGAGAACTAACTAAAGATAAAGTGCCAGTGCACTGGGAGAGTAATTGCTCACTGTTGTTAGCCCACTGTTCATTCCTGATAACTCCTGACTATCAAGAGATAGCAGTGTGATAGCTACGCATTTCAATTTATAATCTGTAAACTGTCTGTAGTTATGGCAATACCTGTCCTTCACACCTGAGAACAGAAGTTCTGCAGGGTCAGGAGACAAACAAAAAAAATATAGAATTAGAATCATAGAATAGTTAAGGTTGGAAAGGACCTTAAGATCATGCAGTTCAAACCCCCCTGCCATGGGCAGGGACACCCCACACTAAACCATGTCACCCAAGGCTCTGTTCAACCCAGCCTTGAACACTGCCAGGGATAGAGCGTTCACAACTTCCCTGGGCAACCCATTCCAGTGCCTCACCACTCTCACAGTAAAGAATTTCTTCCTTATATCCAATCTAAACTTCCCCTGTTTAAGTTTGAACCCGTTACCCCTTGTCCTGTCACTAAAGTCCCTGATGAATAGTCCATCCCCACCATCCTTATAAGCCCCCTTCAGATACTGGAAGGCTGCTCTGAGGTCTCCACGCAGCCTTCGCTTCTCCAGGCTGAACAGCCCCAACTTTCTCAGCCTGTCTTCATGCGGGAGGTGCTCCAGTCCCCTGATCATCCTCGTGGCCCTCCTCTGGACTTGTTCCAACAGTTCCATGTCCTTTTTATGCTGAGGACACCAGAACTGCACACACTACTCCAAGTGAGGTCTCATGAGAGCAGAGTAGAGGGGCAGGATCACCTCCTTGGATCTGCTGGTCACACTCCTCTTGATGCAGCCCAGAGTATGGTTGGCTTTCTGGGCTGCGAGCGCACACTGAAGCTGGCTCATGTTCATTTTCTCATTGACCAACACCCCCAAGTCCTTCTCCGCAGGGCTGCTCTGAATCTCTTCTCTGCCCAACCTGTAGCTGTGCCTGGGATTGCTCTGAGAATTACAATTACTTTAAGTTGAATTAAAACTGCTTTAAACTTATCTTTGGATTTTTGAAGTCTTAAAATTGACAGTAGACCAAAGAAACAAATCTGATTTTTACTATCTTTTATTTTCTTATCACTGACAATGACTTTAATTGATGAACAAGTTATTCTGTTCTTGAATGTCACAAGCAGGGGTACTGCTATAATATTACAGTGAGGTATAGCAACTTCAACTCATACTGAACTGAAACTCAGCTGCAGTGCAGTTAACTGCACCAATAAACAGCTTAAGTTTTGTTAAGGTGCATGCTATTCAAACCTACAAAAAAATTAATTTAGTTTTGCACCATATAAAAACATGTGCCTAAACACATGTAAGGTTGTGCAAACACACTTTTTTTTTCCATACCTAAGTGTATACTTTATATGTGGAAAATATATAGTACACTATATATGTAGGCTTGTATGTATATACCTCTATATTTTGTAAATGTGCTGCTAGAATCCCATTTAAAAGAGCAACATACAGCATCATGAAATTGTTTTTTAATTGTGTGGATATAAAAATAAGGATTAAGAGTTGTTCTTAAAGAACAGCAGCAGGATAGAAATTGCAACTTGAGAGTTCTTCTAAGTCCATGTTTTGTGAAGTAAACTTTGCCAAGGCCTTCGTCTAGGATCATTCAGCAGTGCTCAGCAACAAAACTGCTTGTTCTTTTCATCTCTAGATATTTCATGTAACAAGCTGTAATGTTCCCATGCTGAGAGGGGGCACAATCCTGCTGCACGCAAGTATCTTTTGTAAACAGCTTACTTCTGTGTTTAAATAGCTGTGCAGGATCTACTGATTCAGGAATTGTTTCTTTAGCAGAAGCTTCTTTCAGGCCAGGTGTTTTAAGAAAAAGTGTAAATTAAGTCATACCATCATGGATTATTGAAGGCCATGTGTACATCTTTTTTTACCTTCCAAGACTGGAGAAATAGCACTTACTTTTAGCATTTTGGTTTTCAGGGTTTTTCTGCTAACAGATGTCAATGATGCTTTAAATATCCTGGTTGAAAAACATGGTAAAAGTCAAATACCATTCAAACATTCTTGTGCAGTGGTACTATCAGTTTATTGAGACAATGCAGTTCCTTCAGCTTAATGGCAGCTAAGTTTTGTCATCTGTATTGAGTTGTCTCATTAAATGTGCATATGACTGTGTTTACAATGAAAGGCGGGTATTAACATAACTTCCAAGGAAAAGTTTCCATAACTGTTTCTGAAACTGGGATATAGCTGCTGCAACTGTGCTTGTTTAGGAGAATGATAAAGCAGTATCCTATGCTGAATAGCACCTGGTGATAATCTAGTGGTTTTGATAGCCAGATTGTGTCTATGTGGGAGCATTAATCATTGCAGCTGGTTGGAGGTGTGTTTTTCACACTCCAGACACATGGCTATGCCCGAACTTTAAAGTGTAGATTGAGCCTTGAGATTACACGTAAGTGACTTTGCCTAGTACTTGAGATAAGTCAAGAGATAAAGCAAATCCATAGTAATTTCTCTATTCTCTGGTGTATCTAGTAGCCTATTTACCCCCCTTCTCCTGTCCTTATAACCACTTGTGAGAGACCAGGTTTCGTTCCAGCCGTGTTTATGAGTCATACATTCAAACTACACATAGTCATAACATGAATCAGTTCTGCTTGAGTATGCCACCATCAAGCTGTTCCGATTAAAGACTGCACACATTTTTCTATAAGAGGATTCTGTGCTGTAACAGAGCTAATAAAAACTGGAAGAGTAGGACTAAATGTATGAGCAGCTGATTCCCTGGCTTTATACTATTTCAGTTTGATATACTGTGTAAGAACCTCAGTAGCAACCTAACTGAATTTTGTATTGGGAGTATATAGGCAGCAGTAGATTTGAGTGATTAGTCAGGAAAATATCAAACCCTGCAGCATAAAGTTTGTAATAGTAAGAGCTATGTTAACGTATTTGAATAAAGCAACAAGAGGCATGAGAATGGGAGAAGATAAGTTAATTTCTGCAATAACATACTGTTTATGTATTTCTTATAATACACAAATCTAGGAAGTGGATTAAGTATATCGTGAATCTGTCTGTTACATATGTATTGGTAATTAAAAAAAAGAATTTTTTTTTATATAATGCATTTTGGTAGTGAGGTACAAGAATACACATGTCACTCTGTGATAAAATGGATTATTTTCTGTGTCATAGCTAAACAATAAACAGAAAAATCAAGGTCACAAATTGTGACAAAGGAGTACTCTGATGTAGTTTTGTTGGCTTGTCATTGAATTTCCTTCTAATAAATGGAATCAGAAAACATGTAAATCCATTGGATTTTTTTGTGTGTGTACCAGACATTCCATTTATTATTGCTAACAAGTATGATGCAGAGGATCATATAAATGAATAAACATTAAAACACCTTCATTACGTTAAGTGCAAAAGGTAGCACGTAATAAAATTATTATTTTAAAATAATGCCAGTAAGTGATGCATTTTACTCACTCAAGTATGTTAATTAATAGGGTGAAACTTTCAGTTACCTGTATTGAATTGAGAAATACTAGATATGTGTGCATAGATACTCCATAGTGGTCAGCACATGAGTAGTAAATGCAAAAAGTTTTGGACATACTGTGTTAGCCATACTGACACAAGTATGACATGTAAAGCGTCCAGTGCATGCAAGATGTGCTGGCCCACTGTGTGTGTCATCCCTATTTATGCAGAAGCCTGAAGTGTCCAGATGCCTGGTAGCCATACGGAACAGTAATTTCGATCTTGCTGGCAGGAGTGTGGCAGTCCTGTACAAATTGTCAAATTCCTTTTCAATTTGCGCAAAGTTTCTGGAAAAAATAAAGTTCTGTTGGGGGATGACAGCACATGTGTATTACACGCGGTAGTGCCCTCCTGTGCAGTGCATCATGTCCTTCTTCATTTTAACACCTGATCCTTTCAAACACACAGTTTGGTGGTGTCTTAGATATCTTATAAATTTGAAAAGCAGTTATCTTTGCAAAAAACCAGAAAATATATGATCTTTCCAAGGGAAAATTCACAGTTTGTAAAAAATTGGTAAATTTTTTGTAAAAATTTATGGGAATTTTCATAATAATGTCAGTTGTCTTAGGTAAACAAATTGCCAGAAGGTGAGCACTACAAATCAGTTTTGATCTGTTTGAAGCATAGTGTTAATTGTTAATACTTCAGAATTCAGATTTTGCACAACTTATTGGTAATGAAGACGTACTTCAGATGTTGTAGTAACATCATTCAATGGAAACAATTACCACTTGTGCTGCTTTTTTTCAGAGAAGACTATAATTTCCTTTTCTTTTTTTCATAATTCAAGATTTTTGTTATATGGTGCATGTGTTCAAGTAAATCACGTTGTCAAGAAGAAAGGAAAATAACAGTGGTCAGCTGCATTGTCATCAAAACTGTTTAACATTCTGTGCAAAGAATGTGTGTTATGCATTAGCATGATGGAAACAAAACCTTTCCCACCTATCTGATTTTCTTCAGTAAATGAAACAGGTACATTTCAAAGCACAGAAGATGCTTAAATGTTTTTTGTTAGTTTAGCATTTGTCTGACCTTTTTATTTAGAATGACATAAAAATGTCTTTATATGATGAACTGCTGACCCTTCATTTGCCCTTCGTATTTTGTATCATGCAGTAACATGTACTAACATAAATTAATGTGTATCAAAGTGTAGGGCAGGACTCTGTTCCTCAGAGTGAATTGGAATGATGAACTAAACTTCTGTTTAGTGTAAAGGGAAGTCATTAGGATACTAACCAATGTTACATGCACATCTATTTCTCAGCACATCTATGCCTCTCAGAAATCAATCTGATTTGTCTGTGTGTATGGTTTTACATTTTTCTGTGGCAGACGAGGATGAAAAATGTTCTTATTTGTTATAAAAGTTAGAGAGAAATGCAAAAATGAACTCTTCAGTTTAGCTGTAAAAGTAGGAAATACAGTTACTGGTGAAATAATACTATTTTAATAGTAAGACTTTCTAACTCACACAATGGCAATGGTATTTTCTGTAGTAATTTTGGCACAATTTTCAGTCCATTTCCTCTTTCAAGGTCTAAACCTAAACTAGTTATTTACATGTCTACCTAGCTATTTGCATCTAAACCTAGTTATTTACAGAGCCACTTTAAGATTGGCCTGATTTTCACAGCACAATCTGTGTAGCCACCATACATTTCACAGGCAAACTGGATTTCACAGTTTAAAGAAAACAAAAGCTCTGAACTGCTTTGTGAGATGTTGGTAGGTGCTTGTGGAAGTCCTAGCTTGAATTGTGAGAGCAGAGATGCACAGGCAGTGTTGCAGAACACCGCCCTGCCCACCCTGGAGAAGTTCTTGGCCTTTTCTGGTCTGGATAACTCAGTCACAGTTACCCCAGGAACCTCTTAATCATGATTGGTAGCATACCCATAGTGGCTTTAAACTAGCTTGGCTGAGCATTGGGATCACCACAGAGAGAAATGAAGCACAGATCGACTGCACAAATATGCGTTTAGCTGCTTTGGGTGTTTATAGTGGCTGCAGTATAACTCCATGGTGCTGCAGCAGTGCAGCCAAGAGTTCGGTCAGTGCTACTTGAGGCATGGCACACAAGCTTTGATCACAGCAGGGACAGCAGGCATATACATAGTACTTGACTATTGAATTCTTCCATTTCCTAGATCTCTACATATAGCTGCATGACTGAGTAAGAGCAAGTGGTTGCCAAGTGCAATAAAACATGCAGTTATAAATAAGCCAGCCAGTTTCACTGCTGTTCCTGACAGTTCTTCTCTGACTTCTTTTTCACCACCTTCAAAAGAACAGCTGTTCCTTTGCTTACATGTAGGTCTTGTACTAAATACTAATATGCTCATATCTTTGTCTCCCATATTTTGTTAGATAGGAGAGACCATAATGATCTACAAAATGTGGAAAAGGATGGACCACATTATGCAGTACATGGAGAGGGGAATTCCTCTCATTTTTAGATATAGTAGAAATTGCATCAAAGGTAGAGAATACAAAATAACTGATTTTGTCTCTTTTCTTCCTAACACAGAATGAAAAGATTTGGAAGAGGCAAAAAAGAGTGATCATGATCATGTGGGACAAATAAGTTTCTAAAAATAGATTTAAAGTATCAGAGAGAAAGAAAGATGTCAGAGGAAAATGTTAATAAGAACAAACAAACTTTAAAATACTATAGTAAGGATAAAGTTCTGCTCAGGAGGAATGTTCTTTTTCGTATCCTTCTGGGTTCAGGAAATGAGCACATCATAAATTTTCCAGCACACTGCAGATTCAAACTTCTGATGATAAATTCAGACAGGAGCTTTCTTATCTGAGTGTATATTTGCAGTGTGAAAGAGGCTATAAAACCTACCAGGCTGTCAGAATGAAAATATTATACAAATAGATATCCTGAAGAGTTTTCCATCACTCTGATACCCAGAGAAGGAAATTCAGATACAGTGGCTAACATCTGACTACCTGCTTCTTCTCTGGGTTTGTTTTAGAAGTTTCTATTTTGTGTGTTTCTTCCCCATTACATCAGAACTGGAGGATGACAGGAAGTCATCAATTCTTCTCTGTTAGTGTTTGCAACCTTTCTAATGTGTCATGTACAGTCTATTATGAGAAAAAAACCTAAAAAAAATTAAAACAAGTTTTGGAGTTTTTTGCTTTTTGCATTAATCATCTTGGACTTGATGTTTCTGTAATTTTATGCTTTTCTCGTTAGACTTAGAAAACTAAAAGGGTTTGACTGTCATTCTGTAACTGTCAAATGTGTAAGGTCCATGGCTAGTGGTTTCTCTAGATCTGCTAACACTGCACAGTGGCACAGTCCTGAGCATTACCTATGTATATTCATCACATATTCTGAAACATCTGAGAAAACAATTTACATTCAATTTAACTTGGCTCAATGTGGTGAGGAAGTTCTGATTTTTTGCTCTTGCCTCAGTTCTAAAACAACTAGGTGCAGTCTGAATTATATCTACATTATTTGCATTATATGCACATGTTGGTATTTGTAGTGTTATGTATCAATATTTGCTATGCAGTTGAAGCATTTTGTGTAACCCATAGGAATCCACAGTAGTGTCTGCACTTCCTGTTTTTCTGTAGGCCTGTAGGCATGGAATCACAGCAATGGTGTAATATAAGGCATGTGAATGTCTCCTACATGTTTTATAACAGAGAGAACCCTGTCTGTCCTTCAGGTGCTAAAAACTACACTTTATTTCAGAGTGTTATCTGTAGCCTGAATTTAGTATCTAGAAAAGATACTAAGTTACCAGATCTCATTGAGTATCGGTGGAAGTCATTACATAGAGCTTTAAAAAAAACACAGTTGGTGTAGAAGCTGGAAATGTATCCTCAGTGAGAGGACGTGAATGCTTCATATGATAATGAACAAAACACAGATGCCAATAAAATAAATTGTAACTGTAATTTTGCTATGAAGAAAATAATCTGTTGCTATGAGGACTCTTTTTGAAAACAACTATTGGCTTCTGTATTTATTTTGGTAGCTTATATCAACGTCTAGTTACGCATTTTGTCTAACTGGTGTGGAAATAGTGATGGCTCTTGATTTAGCAACAGAGAACGTATTGTTAGAGGTCTTTGGTCAATAAGGTTGTTGTGATTTCGGAAGGTCTTCCTCCTGAGCCAGAACAGTGACTATCCTATAGGAGACAAAGATCATGAGGTGAGGATCCAGCCGTGTTATGTATATGTGCTAATGGAATCAATATGTGTTGTAAATTTCAGTCTTAATTGCTACTACAATGTATTTCACTTTGTTGTCACAATATCTGCTTCTTGAACAAAAGCAAATTTTACAAGGAGCAAGGAACAGGTTACCCTAAAGGGCTGCAATGCCACACACATTTTGATGATAGTCAGGTATCATGATAACTGTATAATGTTTATCTACACACAAGTTGTGTAAGCGTGAATGGCCATTAGATTTTATTATTTTCAGCTGCCATTCAGTGTTCTGTCAGGGACGTTTTAGGCTGGTATGTGTAGGCACATATCTAAAGAATATGTTCATATTTTGTTTCACTTCTATGTACTGTATTTTAGGTGAAAGATACAGTTTTCCACTTTATTGTGACTCAGTGTCCTAAACTGGAGTTTTCAGTTTTCAGTTCCTTTTCACAAGTGACAGGTAAGGGCCTAGGGTTCTTCAGCACCTATTTATGAATGATGATGTACACACTTGAAAGCTGAAAGAAAAATGTTTGCCCATATCTGATTCTTTTAAATTTGCATACTTCAGCCATTTGAAAAATCATGTGGGTGCTGCTGGTGTGCCAAAAGCAGACTGTGGTTTCTTTACCAGACATGTCACTGTGGTAGTATGCAAGTCCTGAATCAGCAGTTCCTGGTTCTAGTGAATGAAAGCATGTATTTTTTGAATGACATCCTATTTGGCAGAAGCCAGCTGCCTCTGCATAGATGTCCAATTTTTTCAGCAATTTTGATTTAGAGAAAGATGGAGACATAATTTTCCTTCACAGTGTTTATAAGAAGGCTGAAATACTGGTCCTCTGTAGAAATACTTATCTTGATATGAACAATCAAAACATTACGTTATTACTCTATAAAAGTATTTCCTTGGTGAAATCATGATATTTTATGTAAGTGCAAAATTTTAATTACTAAATTCCTGGAGAAGTAATTATTTTATATATAAATACTGTCAAGCAGGTCACTATTTATAACACAATCTTATTTTTTCTCACCTTTTTAATATATATAAATAAAAAAAACCAGTTGCAATATTCATTAAAGGAGTGAGATACTGTAACAACATCTGCTTCAGTTAAGCTTTCCTTTTCTACTACAAAATTCTGAGTTCACTGAAGCTGTAACTTCCCATAATTCCTTTTATCTTTCTGCACAGTTCTATGTAATTGGAACCACAGAAAATGATGAGGTGGCAGAGACTGCTTCTGTCCATTTGTCTTGGGTATTTTGATGGTGCCTCATGATACTAATCAAAGTGCTCTTTCTTTATGCTCATTAACCACACTGTTGAATGTTTTAGCTAAGCCTGCTAGTTTCTCATGAGAATTAGTATCAAAGAGAAAATTCAGCATTACTTTCCTAACAGCCCTCCTGCAAGCTCACATTTGTGAAATTCTTAGGCATACAGATGCTGCTCAGGTGTACAACCTCCAAATGGGAACATGATAGTAGACTCTAGCAGGAAGAAAATGTTCTTGCAGTCTCTTTAGAATAACAGGATCTCATGGTGTTATTTGAATTGTTGATCTGGCATAAATTTTATTCTAGCATATGATACATATATTCTGACGCAAGACATGCCATAGTAACTACTCTGCAATTTTAGCTCTTAATTGGTAAATTACAGCTTTAAAATCCTGTATTGTTGTGACATAGTTGTAAGCTTCCTAAGTTTATTATCCATCTTTAGTGAGGCAATTCACAAATGAACACTCACCACTGGGTTTTTGTCTTATGATTTAAGATAGACATTCATGAGCTGCTTAGGCACGAGAATTGCAAGCAAAGCTAGTGGTTCTCACATTTAGAATTCAAATGAAGCATTTTGTTTACAGAACATTAACTGTAACAATTAATTTATATTTATATTTTGGGAGTCATTGCATTTGCCTAGTCAAAAGTGAGCATGTATATATAAAAGCCTGAGGACAAGGTAGAGGCAGTGCCCTAGTGTAATAAACTTTCTTTTCTACAGAAACTATGTTATTGATCTAGTGAAAATCCTTCTCATTAACATGTTTTTTACAAAGTTCTTTTAAACTGAACCCACAATAAAAACAGAAGTGAGAAGTAATACATATCAATGTAGAGTGTATGCATTTTAATCAACTGTCATGGTCTTACTAGTATATTTATTCAAGTCACACAGTAAATCTATACAGATCACCCTGAAAACGTGCGTGTTTCTTTATTTCATGATGTTGTGCTCATAACAGATATACTTTGAAAATAATCAGTTGGTTTGATACCTACAGGTACCTTGATCTTTGTGGCTGTCAAGTGTGACTGCTACAGGAATTCAGGCCTTGGCAGGCAGCTGTCACCAGCTTCACTGTCATGCTCTGAGCTTTACAGCAAAAAGCAAAAGAGGGTAAGGCACTTGGCTGAGTTTTAATATGCTGGAAGTCACTAGTATTCTTTTTTCATTTTCTATTTTTTTGCCATAACAAGTATTTTACAATTTTGTTTCTTTCATAGAATTTTCCTTGCTAATTATTGTCATTCAAACACGGCTTATGTGGCATAATCTTTAGTCTATGGAATATACAGTGGTCTTCACTAAATAGATACATGTTAATCACAAACAATTGGCACCCTTCTCTAAGACTTACGCCAGAAATACCTGGTTAGGGCAATATTATACAACTGGGTTGCAAATATGAAGGTTGAAACAGCATTTGCTATGCAGAGATCTGCAGATAACCATATGGCTCATTCTTTACATTATCTTTCTTTGGAACAAGCCATTGGCGTAGCTAAACTCTGCATGCATGGATTGCTGCCTTAAGAATTAGACTTCTTGTTGCTTAAATGCATGGATCCATCCTTTGAATAAAAAATTATCAGTGAGTCAGATATTCTCTGTGGTCTTCATCTTCCTACCTTCCCCTGCCAATGCAATCCCAGCTGACACATCCTCACACCATCCTTGGATGTAACTTGAATTGCTGAAGTGAGTAGCTCCAAAGAGGAGGCCTTCAACACCTGAGCGGGGGGAAGCTCAGCGTCCAGGGGCCTCAACTCAGAGTGGCCAGAGCCACCGAGGGAGCCTCAAGTCCTCGACAGGACTTGCCCAGGAGCCGGCAGCTCAGCTGATGCGAGCAGGGACTCACAGGGAGCGGAGCCACGAGGAGCAGCACCAGCCCTGACTGGTTAAAAACCTGCCTCTGGGAGAGTGAGCGACCAGGAGCGCGGCGCGACAGTGTACATGGGCAGGCGAGCGGGATGGTGAGCACTCGCCTCACAGCCAAGACCTGGCCTGGAAGCTTTGCTTTGGCTGCACCGGCAGTGGCCAGTGTAGGCACCCAGACGGAGCCAATGAGAGGGGAGGGTGCAGCACGGAGCTCAGAGTGTAGAGAGTGCCTGCACTGGTCTCCTGAGGGAACGGTGCACAATGGGCAGGGCTGCACTCGGTGCTCCCTGGTGGAGGTCCTCCTGCAGCGGGTGGCTGAGCTGCAGGATGCTGTCAATAGGCTGCAAGATATCAGGGAAGCTGAGAGGAAACAGGACTGCCTCCTCCAGGCCCAAACTGTGCAGGGGCCTCAGGCGTCCACTGCAGCTCATGGAGGAAAGAAGAAGGCCGCTAACCCAGGAAGCTGGGAAACAGTAACAATAAAAAAAAAAACAAACAAAAAACAACAAAAAAAGGAAGAAGAGGACAATTAAAAGCAAGGGGCTTCCTCCTAAAGCTGTTGTCCTCACCCAGAACCGCTTTGCTGTCCTGCAGGGAGCTAATGAGGAAACACACTTGCACCAGGAACAACCAGCTGATGCACTGGTAAAGAAGATCACTACTGGTGCTGCCAGGAAAAAACAGTGGGTCATAGTGTGGCAGGGGACTCTACTTTGAAAGGAACAGAGGGACACATCTGTCGGCCTAACCTGGTCTCAAGGGAGGTGTGTTGCCTGCCAGGGGCATGGATCAGGGATGTTGCAGAGAGGCTGCCTGCTCTAGTAAGTCCCACTTCTAGTGATCCATGTGGGTGCTGGTCATACAGATAGCAGTAGCCCAGAGAACATAAAGAAGGACTACAGAGCCCTGGGAGAGGTGGTTAGGGGCTCTGGAGCTCAGATTGTCTTTTCACCAATTCTCCAGGATAAAGGGGAGGACCTTAAAAAGGCTGGGAGGATTGATTGGCCAGGTTAATAAATGGTTAAAAAGGTGGTGCCATAGTCGGCGGTTTGGGTATCTAGGACACGGGACCCAAGTTAGTAGGCCAGGTCTACTGGGGGCTGGTGGAGCTGGTCTGATAAAGAAGACGAAGAGCAGTTTTGGTAGGAGGCTTGCCAAACTGGTCAAGGATGCTTTAAACTAGATGTGTTGGGGGAGGGGGGCATCATTCCATCCCAACACACGCAGTCAGTTGCCAGCACCTATAATAAATGCTCGGAGCGACGCAGAGATATTCCAGCCCCTCCAGCCAATGAGCCGGCTTCATTTGGAGCTCGGCTCAGATGCCTCTATACAAACGCCTGTAGCATGGGCAACAAACAAGAGGAATTAGAGATGTGTGCACATCTATGGGGGTATGATATAACAGGCATCACAGAAACATGGTGGGATGGCTCCTACGACTGGAGTGTTGGAATGGAAGGTTACAGGCTCTTTAGAAAAGACAGGCCTGGCAGGTGGGGAGGGGGAGTTGCTATTTATGTTAGGGATAGGCTGGAGAGTATGGAACTCTGTCTGGGGACAGGTGAGCAGTCAATAGAGAGTCTGTGGGTCAGGGTTAAAAGGAGGACACCAATGTGAGACATTACTGTGGGGATCTGTTACAGACCACCTGATCAAGAGGACTCTGTGGATGAAGCACTCTATAGACAGATAGGAACAGCCTCATGCTCACAGGCCCTTGTTCTCATGGGGGACTCCAAACACCCTGACATCTGTTGGAGCGATGGCACAGCCCGGCACTAGCAGTCCAGGAGGTTCCTCGATTGTGTGGAAGACAACTTCCTTCTGCAAGTAAGAGAGGAGCCGACAAGAAAATGTACCATGCTTGACCTCGTGCTCACCAACAGGGAAGGGTTGTTTGGAAATGTGACACTCCAGGAAATGTGACGCTCCAGGGCAGCCTTGGTTGTAGCGATCATGAAACGGTCGAGTTCGAGATCCGCAGGACAGTGAGATGAGTGTGCAGCAAGCTTACTGCCCTGGACTTCAAGAGAGCAGACTTTGGCGACTTCAGGAACCTTCAGAGAACCCATAAGGTTCTATGGGATGTAGCTCTAGAAAGCAGGGGGGCCCAAGACTCTTGGTTGTTATTCAAGGATCACCTGCTACAAGCTCAGGAGTGTTGTGTCCCACCTACAATGAAGTGCAGCAGGAAGGCCCAGAGACCCCCTTGGATGGATAAGGAGCTGCTGAAGAAAACTCAGAGGGAAAAAAGAGGCTTATAAAAGGTGGAAGCAAGGACAGGTGGCCTGGGAAGAATACAGGGATGTTGTGTGGGAAGCTAGAGACCAGGTGAGGAAAGCTAAGGCCCAGTTAGAATCAAATTTGGCAAGGGATATGAAGGATAACAGGAAGGGATTCTGTAGGTACGTAGCAAATAAAAGACAGACTAGGGACAACATAGGCCACCTCTGGAAGATATTGGGAGAACTGGATACCCTGAATTTGGAGAAGGCTGAGGTTCTTAATGACTTCTTTGCCTTGGTCTTCACTGCAAATGCTCCGATCACACCACCCAAGTCTTGGAAGGCAAACGCAAGAACTGTGAGAATGAAGACCTTAGGCCTGCTGTAGGAGAGGATTTGGTTTGAGACTGTATTAAGGACCTGAATGTGCACAAGTCCATGGGACCTGATGAAATCCATCCGCGGGTCCTGAAGGAGCTGGCAAATGAAGTTGCTAAGCCACTGGCCATCATATTTGATAAATCATGGCAGTCAGGTGAAGTTCCCGACGACTGGAAGAAGGGAAATATAACCCCCATTTTCAAGAAGGGGAAAATGGATGACCCGGAGAATTACAGACCAGTCAGTCTCACCTCTGTGCCTGGCTTAATTTTGGAGCAGATTCTCCTGGAAGAAATGCTAAGGCACATGAAAAACAACAAGGTGCTTGGTGACAGCCAGGGTGGCTTCACTAAGAGGAATTTCTGCCTGACCAATTTGGTGGCCTTCTATGATGGGGCTACAAAACTGATGGACTGGGGCAGAGCAGTTGACGTCATCTACTTGCACTTGTGCAAAGCGTTTGACACTGTCCTGCATGACATCCTTGTCTCTAAATTGGAGAGACATCAATTTGATGGGTGGACCACTCGGTGGATTAAAAAACTGGCTGGATGGCCACATGCAAAGAGTTGTGGTCAATGGCTCAATGTCCAGTTGGAGACCAGTAACGAGTGGTGTCCCTCAGGGATCAGTGTTGGGAGTGGTCTTGTTCAACATCTTTGTTGGTGACATGGACAGTGGGATTGAGTGCGCCCTCAGTAAGTTTGCCGATGACACCAAGCTGTGTGGTTGGGTTGATACACTGAAGGGAAGGAATGCCATCCAGAGGGACCTCAACACGCTTGTGAGGTGGGCTGATGCAAACTTCATGAAGTTCAATAACGCCAAGTGCAAGGTCCTACACCTGGGTCGGAGCAATCCCAGGCACAGCTACAGGTTGGGCAGAGAAGAGATTCAGAGCAGCCCTGCGGAGAAGGACTTGGGGGTGTTGGGCAATGAGAAAATGAACATGAGCCAGCTTCAGTGTGCGCTCGCAGCCCAGAAGGCCATCCGCATCCTGGGCTGCATCAAGAGGAGTGTGACCAGCAGGTCAAAGGAGGTGATCCTGCCCCTCTACTCTGCTCTCGTGAGACCTCACTTGGAGTATTGTGTACAGTTCCGGTATCCTCAACATAAAAAGGACATGGAACTGTTGGAACAAGTGCAGAGGAGGGCCACGAGGATGATCAGGGGACCAGAGCACCTCCCGTACGAAGACAGGCTGAGAAAGTTGGGGCTGTTCAGCCTGGAGAAGAAAAGGCTGCATGGAGACCTCATAGCAGCCTTCCAGTATCTGAAGGGGGCCTGCAAGGATGCTGGGGAGGGACTATTCATCAGGGACTGTAGTGATAGGACAAGGGGTAATGAGTTCAAAGTTAAACAGGGGAAGTTTAGGTCGGATATAAGGAGGAAGTTCTTTACTGTGAGGGTGGTGAGGCACTGGAATGGGTTGCCCAAGGGAGCTGTGATGCTCCATCCCTGGTGGTGTTCAAGGCTGGATTGAACAGAGCCTTGGGTGGCATGGTTTAGTGTGGGGTGTCCCTGCCCATGGCAGGGGGGTTGGAACTAGATGATCTTAAAGTCCTTTCCAACGCTAACTATTCTATGATTCTATGTTTCTGTGATTCTAACAAGGGGTCTCCATTGTACTATCCTATGTGTAACCATAAACTTCCCTAAATGTGATCTCAGTTCTTCTTAGTTTGAAAGTTTGGTGTTTACACCCCTCATAAAAATCTTCTTCCTTCTAGTAAAGCTTTACAGCTGAAAAAGAAGCATTTAAAACATTTTATGGTTTGAAGTTCATTGTAATTGCTATCCTTGTGGTTGTTACTTTATTAATTTATTTCCCATTTAAAATCAAAATTAAAGCTTGTACCTGCCATATGTTGTCTTGGTAAAATCTTTGTATATATGAAATGCTTCTTAGTTTATAATGTATGGAGTTGAACCAAAATGTATTTTGGTTATTTTGTATTTATCTGTATGCCTTTTCATGCACAGATGAATTATTGTAAGTAGAAATTTAACAAATATGTGGCTTTTTGACATTTCTCTAGATATGGAATCTCTCTAGATAGTTATTTTAAAGATTTTTCAGAGAAAAAAAAAGAAAAACATGTTAATTTTCATTAGCGTACTTGTTTTTTGACCAAAGGCATTTGTAATTAGGACAAATACCAACACAAAACCACATGTGTTTGTGTCACATCTGTGTATATATATATCTGGTATGTATGTAAGATTCAGGTGACTGCAAAGCCAAGCAGAGCTACATGCTCTAGGTGACTAGCTTGTGTGATCTGTAGCATGCTAGCAGTGTCAAGACTCTGTTTATGAGACCTCTTCAGATTAGCAGCATGGTTTAATTTTTGGCTTAGCCAAGCAAAATTCTGACATCTTCCAGAACACACACTGGAGTTGCCCCACAGCTCTGTTTAAGTATAGGTTAGAGCGTGATTATAATTTCTGGTTTTAAGAGCTGGGGTCTGACAGGGATGCTTTGGTTTGGTCCTAGAATGCTGGAGGACCTTCAAGCAGAGCTGGTATTTCCCTTTTTCCTGATGTACTTAGACAGAGGGGTCTATCCTGAAACACTGGATGTAATGTTCTTCTACTTTAGGTATTCTTCTGCCACTTAATCCCTCTCTTTGTGATATACCTGTCATGTTGCTTGTGCTTTCTTTTCCCTTTGTAGCATCACAGAGGAACCTCTGTCCCAGGCAGAATATCATAACTAATGCAATTAGTTATTTGCCTGTCAGAAGTAGGACACTGGGATAGATGGTCCTGATGTAGCCCATCCAGCATTCTTAGGGTATGTTCTAATGTCCAACAGCAATGTATTCCTTACTGCTAGAAAGATTTTGCTTGTGATCAACAGGTTATTCCCTACAGGTGCACAATAGCCTCTTACACTGAACATTGTTACTCTTCTGCTTGGTGTACCCTTTTCCTCAGGAACCCTAGTTTTTTCTAAGGTTCTAATTAGACCTTTGGAGTAGGGTCATGTTTCCCAGGCTATAATCCTTCTTATTCTTCTCAGGAATCTCGCCAACTAACCCACATACCAAAAATTGGGCATCATTCTCCTGTTCGGAACCTAGTAGTGCTGAACACTGTGGCAGTTTATGTCAGGTGTCTCTGAGACTGTGCTCCTTTGTATAGATCTCAGTATGAGGTCTGGCTTTTTCTAGATTGATGCCAGAGTCACACACATCCAGATCCTTTCCTAAAAAATTACTATGTAGCCAGTTGTTTCTCCACTAGTTAGTGCAGTTAATCATACCTGCGTAAGTGTGGTATTTAATTAATGATGATTTTGTCCTCACTAATTTGTACCCTGTTTTTTTCTCCAGTTTTCCCAAGTATTTTTTAACTCTAAGCCTGCTATTACACTGTATCTCTTTTCAGCTAGTACTCAGCTACAAGTTTAATAAAATATTTCCTAACTCCAGAAGGGTTATCAGAAAATCTGATATCACCTATGACAAAGGTCAGATTTGACTTTGAGTTCTAGAAAAATACTCTCCAGATTTGTTTCCCCTATGTAACAATAGTTTCAATAGTTACAATAGTTTCAATAGTTAACAATAGTTTCATGCCAGCTATTCATCACAGGCTCATCCACAGCTAGTTCTCTCAGTCATTAAGAGGAAAATGCCTTTCCCCACATGACTTTTGATTAAATTTCTTGCAACTGTGTTCTTATTTAGAAAGTCTAGGAAAATAATTGTTTGCATGTAATTATTTTTACCATCATGGCAGTTCCATTTTTTAAGAGATAGAAAACATGCAGCTCATACAGGGCTTGAAGTTGCTATTTTTCAGGAGTAAAAAGCTATTTGTTTATAGACTTGGAGACAAAAAAGGAGCATTTTACTTATTATCAGTCCACTTGTTTAGAGTGGTGTATCTCAGCATTCTGATTGTAACACGTTTAATCTATTTTTGATGAGAGAATTATTTTCATTTTAAAAGATTATATTCTCTGATGAAGTTGATGTGTGTCACAGGTTTCAGAGCTTCATGCTGAGAGAATTGTTGCTGGCAGGTATAATGAATATAATCTCTGTTCATCATGCTTCCACCCCTTAAAAGGCGAAGTGCTTACTAACTGAAATACAGAGAGCAAAATAATTGAAAGTACGAAAGGGCTTTTCACTATATTTCCTTTTTTCTATGCTGAATCACAATCTATTAAGATTCCAGACTGTGTTTCATAAGTAGTTGTAGTAATATATATCTATTTTTTATATCTTTTTTTTTTTAATAGAATTTAGTGCTGTTAGAATAATAAGTTTATTTCTATTTGTTGGTATCCAGTCATATATAATTTAATGTGAAATTTTCAATTGATCCTGAACTCAGTATTTTTTTTTTCTGTGAAGAAAATGAATTACAATGTCTTTGGGTTAACTACATGGTGAGTTTTGTTTGTTTGTTTGTTTGTTTTAGTTATATTTATCTTGCTGTGCATAGCAAATTATTGGGATCATTTTAAGGTACCTTCATGTCTGTTAATGCCTTCTACTTCTCTAACTCCAAGGGCATTTCTCTGTATTTGAAAGAATCAGAGCAAAGTTTTTTCCATTTATTCTGTATCACTTATAAAGTAGTATGTGTGCATGAATGCTTTAATCTCAAATAACTACACCAATTTATTTTGCAATAATAGACTGCCTTAGTTTGACATTTAAAGAGAAGGAAAGAAAAAATGTTATTATGTATTTTAAATATAGGAGAAAAGTGATTTCCCTAAATTTTATCAAGCAATAGTTCTAACCATTCGACAGATTTAGAAAAAAAAAAAAAAAAAGATGCTTAGGTGTGGTCTTCTTATACAGATAGCGTATTATTTTAGGAGCTGGTTTTTTAGGTGACCACATATCTAGAACTGAGGGTGGAATGTACCTGCATTGCATTTGACAAGAGCTCAAGTACTGGAAAGCTGGAACTTTCTCCTTGCTCTCCCATGTGCTCCAGCTTTCTGTGCCTTCACTTCATCAAATGCTGCAGAAAGGCAATTATCTTCTTTCCTCACCCATGTGAAGGAATGGATCTTCCCTCCCACATCCTCCTTCTCTGCAGCTTTCGTACTGTTCTATGGAAGTTACTAAGGCAGAAGTTCTCAGCTTTAAGCTGCTGTGATGTTTTAATTGCAGCTGGGACATTGATTTTTCATATTTGGACTTCTAGAGCTCAGTATAAATCCAAGGGTTATCCTTAATATCTTGCAATTTTATTTTTTATACTTGCTTTATGTGGCCCTGTTTATTCAGCACATGCAGTACAGAATTTTTTCATGGCCTCACCTTAGTTTCTTATATGTATCTCACTTTCTGCTGTCATTTGCTCTTATTTTCAGTTATGTGTTCAGTAGTGCTGTAAGCAAGTAGCTGGAACTTGTTTCTGTAAGTCACATACTGAGATATATTCCACTTTTTGGTAAGATTTCTGTCAGTATGGAGAAAATTACTTTTATTCCCTCTGAATGTGAAGAACAAGTTACTGAGAAATGCCAAGTGCCACATGTTGCCAGTGTATATTTACAGTTTGTTCTGAAGTACATGTATAATTGTGAACTCTGTGGAATACTTGCATTTTTTTTAAGCTGCAGTGGAACCAAAAGGCAACAACCTGCAATTTTTCCTGTTAGTATTACTTCTCTTGAGTTACAGTGATATTATCATAGCAGAAGTGGTAGTACAAGTGTGTAGCGTCTTGACCACAAATGACTGCCTTATGGTTTTGCATGCTTCCTCTTTCATTTTAGATATAAAGAATAGCTATTCCAAAGAGCAAACGTCTTTTCTGCCTTTTTTTTATTAAATAGCAGGATGTAGAAAGTGTCCGAGTTCTCTGCAGCCTAACCAATACAGTTAAAGGTTTATGTCCCTCAACAAAGTAATACACAAGGTCTTTTTCAAAAACTTTTAAATCTTATCTTCTTTTTTCTTTCCACCCACAAATGAGAGTGAAAATAGAAACATGTAGCCTTGAGCTAGCTATCAGCAACTAACATGTAGCCAGAATGAAAAGTTGCCCTGATGCTTCCTTCAGCTGCCTATCAAAACACCCTTTTCAGATTTTGTCAGTTAAGTTAATTTTAAACATTTTACATATAGGTGTCTGTATTGATCTGGAAACCAGAAGTTTTCTTCATCAACTCTTGCTGCTATCAGTGAGCATCTTTCAGAGACAATTTAATCACACGAATATACATATTGGAGTTCATCCGATTAATAGTCACATTCTGTCAGTTGAAAGAATTCAAATGAATGTAGCCATCATAATTTAATATCTCAGTTGCTAGTATTTAGAATTTCACATTATGTTTACTGTGGAATTCTTTACCCAGTGGACAAAGTGCCTCTTCCTGACCTTCAAAGTTATACATTAAAATTCTAACGCGGGGAAAGCGAAATCCAAACTTCTTCGACATTACTAGGATTTGCATTAACTATCTATTTATGGTTTTTCAAAGGTAAAGGTGACTCAGACCTTTCAACGATGTGATGTGTAGGTCTCTGTTTCTAAGGAAATCATGAAGGTATTCTTAAACATATCTGGAAGAATATAGGGTTAACTTGCTTGTTGTTTGTGGGTCTCAAGTTGTTCTTGTTGGCCAGCTTTGCTAGGTCAGTCTGGAATATGTGAAGCTCAGTTTCTGCAGAGATGTCACTTTGGATGCAATTAAAAAACTGTAGTAACTGCAAAAGGTAATTGTCTAACTTTCCAGAAAAAAATCATCCTTCATAATTTAGCTACAGCTGCAGCACTTCCTGTCAGATCCTGATAATTTAATGGCAAATATGAAAACATTATTATTATTATTATCATTAAATGCAAAATGTATTTTTAAGCCATTCACAGCTAGCTTTTAAATTTCAACCTATTTTTTTGTTACCCTTCCAGGTATTTGACTGAGCTACAGCGTGTTATAATCATGTCATAGTAATTCAGAATGTCTGTTGTTAAAGCACATATTTTAATAGGTTGTACAAACCTTTTTCAAAATTACACCTCTCAAGGACAGAATATTTTAAGGCACAATGATGTAGCTATTTCCAGCATTATCTTTAATAACAGTATAGTACAGAAATTCATTAAGGGTAATTTTGTTTACAAAAGATTGTATTTATTTAAATGCCATGGTTTTTAAAAAGTTTATCATGAAAGTAAGAATTGTTATATACATTTGACACTGTTGCAATTAACCATTTAACAAATAGTTTTTAATTAAGAGCAAAACTTTATATCACTCATGAATTATTTCTCTCCTTTTTTTTAAAAAAAAAACCCCATTTATTCAAAATTACCCACTGGATCATCCTTAGTTTTATCTTGAAAGTTATCAGTTTATGATGAGTATTTGAAACTATGGGTGTCCTCATTTCTGCTGAAAACAATGTCACACGATATATTTTTCCTCCCTCATCAGATGGGTGAACATGATGGCCTACTTCTGCTTAAAAAAACCTCCATCAGTCAGCAGCGCACATTATGGTATCTGCTACATAACTGTAAAGTGGTATGAAATACAATATGGATGTATCCAACAGCTTTTAGCTGTGTAGCATAGTTAACTAAAGCACTTAGATCTAAAGCATAACTTTATGAAGCCAAGTGAGCAGGAGTTGTTACTGTTATTTTTGTGTTTCAGAAGTCAGGTGCTTTAGGAGGAGAATCAGCCTACCACTGAAAGCAACTACTTTGCACACATTGAATTAACTCTTCATAGCTATTCTTGAGTATTTAATACAAGAACATGAGTATACACACTGTAAAAGATTTCTAAGCAAAGGCTGGTACAATACAATTTGTGGAAGAAGTTTCACCTGTAGAAAAATAACACATTGGAAATAGTTACTTTTGTAATCTTCTCCAGTTGCGTAACTCTTGAAGGTCTGCAAGATAAACACATATGAAAAGGGTATATTAAGCCTGCTAATGATTTGGGCTAATAAGAACATCATTCTTTTCTTTTATGCTTTGGAGGCAGATGAGAGTGAATCTAGTTTTAGTGACTTTTTAGAGGAGGAAATATGTAATTTTTTTTTTCCCTTACTGATTTTATAGTATGTTGCTGAGATGAATTATGTTTTCTGTAATTTGTGTGATTAGAAAAGAGGATCTTCAAAATTGGTAGCAACTCTGGCAGATGTTTTTCCAAGTCTTTTTCCTGAGGCTATGGTGAAATCTCACTCCTCCTCAAGATTAACAAGCATTGTATTTTATCTTACATTCCAGAAGAATTAGCATGACTTTATAACTTTGTGATTCTTTTATTGTTTGATTTACTTTTCATCTCTGAGTCATGTAACCTTTAGTTTCCTTTGGTTTAAAAATCCCATTAATTTTCTTTAACACTTTCTTATTTAGAAGATCCTTGAGGGATGCTTTACTACACCTTTCTTCTTGTGCAGCTCTCCAATCTTTTATTGCAATATCATTTGGTCACACATTGTAATAAATAGCTATTGAATGGTTTTGAATGGACTTATTTTATTTCTCACATGATACAGAATTGACCCTGCTTAGGGGACAAATTCAAATTAGTTGTGTTCACATTTATTTAGCTTTTTAATGAAACAATTTTCAAAGTCCTGTATATTCAGGAAATAAATTCTAATAAGATTAAAAGCTCAAATGTTATTCTGACCTTTCATAGATAAAAGGGCCTACACAGGCTATTTTTCTACCCTAGTAAGTTAAAACCACCAGAACTCTTCTCCGACACTGAGGCCAGTGTGCATGGCAGTGTCCACTTCATTATTATTAAACATTATTATTACCTTCCAAAACAGGGTGGCCACATTGAAACTGGTTTATCCTGTCTCCCAAACAGTGTTCATTAGGGCAGAGAAATAATCTGGGAGATGCTAGTTGTCCTGCATCCAATACTGGGGGATTGTTATGAACAATTTAACAATGTAGGAGGATGAGCTTCTGTGCCTTTGCCTGAGTTCTGGCGCTATTGAAATTATCAGTTGCAGTCAAAGCAACTGAGAGACACCATCCAATGCTACTTTCAATGGGGCATATGCCAGTTCTGTTTTCCCCAACAAAATTGCCCAGAAGCCTGAAGTTGTGGGCATGTCCAATAGCCCTCTGGGCACTGAGCAGCTGAAGAGCCAACCCCCTTTGAATCCAGAAATGAGACATTCTTCCTTCATTCTTTGAGGGCTTGCTCTGATGTCAATACACAAAGTTTGCGTAACATGAACATGAGAAAGTTTCACACAATGAAACAGTGAAAGCCTCTTTTGCCCAAGAAAAAGTAGAAAGAAGTACTAATCATAGAATCATAGAATAGTTAGGGTTGGAAAAGACCTTAAGATCATCTAGTTCCAACCCCTCTGCCATGGGCAGGGACACCTCACACTAAACCATGTCACTCAAGGCTCTGTTCAATCCAGCCTTGAACACTGCCAGGGATGGAGCATTCACAGCTCCCTTGGGCAACCCATTCCAGTGCCTCACCACCCTCACAGTAAAGAATTTCTTCCTTATATCCAATCTAAACTTCCCCTGTTTAAGTTTTAACCTGTTACCCCTTGTCCTGTCACTAAAGTCCCTGATGAATAGTCCATCCCCAGCATCCTTATAAGCCCCCTTCAGATACTGGAAGGCTGCTATGAGGTCTCCACGCACCCTTCTCTTCTCCAGGCTGAACAGCCCCAACTTTCTCAGCCTGTCTTCATGCGGGAGGTGCTCCAGTCCCCTGATCATCCTCGTGGCCCTCCTCTGGACTTGTTCCAACAGTTCCATGTCCTTTTTATTGTTGAGGACACCAGAACTGCACACACTACTCCAAGTGAGGTCTCACGAGAGCAGAGTAGAGGGGCAATCACCTCTGACCTGCTGGTCAAGCTCCTTTTGATGCAGCCCAGGATAAAGTTGGCTTTCTGGGCTGCGAGCACACACTGCCAGCTCATGTTCATTTTCTCATTGCCCAACACCCTGAAGCCCTTCTCCACAGGGCTGCTGTGAATCTCTTCTCTGCTGTCCTGGGTTCAGCAGTGGCAGTCAGTTTTTTGTTTTTTTTTTTTTTTTCCTTCTTAGTAGCTGTTGCAGTACTGTGTTTTTGACTTTTGGCTTGGGAACAAAAAAAAAACCTGATAACACCGATGTTTAGACTGACCAAGGATTTTGTGAGTCTCATGCTCTGCCAGGGAGGAGGAGGGGCCGGGAGGAAGCGGGGACAGGACACCTGACCCAGACTGGCCAAGGAGGTGTTCCATACCACAGCACGTCATGCCAGGGGATGGAACGGGGAGCTACCCGGAAGGGCACGTCCCCTGGTCGGGCGGGCTGTCTTTTCCGGCGGGCGGTATCGTATTCTCTTCCCTTGTTATTTCTCTTGTCGTTGTTATTGTTGGTGGCGGCAGTGGTGATTTGTGTTATACCTTAGTTATTAAACTGTTCTTATCTCAACCCGTGGGAGCTGCATTCTTTTGATTCTCCTCCCCGTCCCTCCAGAAGCGGAGGGAAGAAAGGTGGGGGGGGGGGGGGGGGGGCAGTAGACTGCGTGGTTCTGATTTACAGCTTGGGCTTAAACCACAACAGTTCTTTTGGCGCCCAACGTGGGGCACGAAGGGTTGAGATAACGACAGATCTGACCAGAGTGTGTCTAATCGTATTTGTGATAAGCATTCAGTGTTTTGGATTGATAGTCACTTGTCACAATGCTGATTTATTGGCTCTCAAAGTTGTTGTTTTTGATCTCACAGTCTCAATATGCCGTAGGTTACTTAGAGCCGGTATTTGCTGTGTTAGTGTTTTTCAAGTGTGGGGCTTGGGCTAAGGTTATTGTCTCATTATATTTTATGGTAATGACTTG
The DNA here is from genome assembly GCF_963264785.1 of Psittacula echo. Classification (NCBI taxonomy): domain Eukaryota; kingdom Metazoa; phylum Chordata; class Aves; order Psittaciformes; family Psittacidae; genus Psittacula; species Psittacula echo. The sequence goes on along the minus strand of NC_137742.1, from coordinate 43,746,949 downwards.
TAATACAATAGAAAAATTGATCATGAAACTGATCTGGCTTATGTTCCCAGTGTGGTCACCACCTTTATACTTTGGGAGGTATATAATACAAGTGCTTAGCAACTATACATCTTTTTTCTCCTTCCTGGGTGGTCAACCTATGAAGGAGACATTCTTTTACCCTCCCAGTGCCCCTTCCAGACCGTTTACAGCATCGTTTGAGAGTTTTGAAGTTTTTGAGTGGCCTTTTAATATTGTTGAGACCTGTTTGCTGATTGTGATGGGGGTCACCATGTTGGCACGCATACAGAGTGTGTTTTGTCCACAACCATTACGTCTGATCTCAAGAGTTAAGCAGAGTCGGGTTTGGGCCTTGTCTGGGGTTAGACGACAAAATAGGGGGACCGAGAGATTTTCCCCGAGGCTGGACAGCCATGAGTGGCAGGGTGTGTGGGATAGTATGGGCAAGTATCTAGGTCAGTGGGCCCCTCCAGTGTTTTGGAACTTCACCACCGAACAAGTGCAAAATCCAGAAGAATTAGTAAAACACTTAAATGAGGTGTGCTGTCATCCTGGTCATACCAGAGAGGGATAAATCATGTCAACGTGCTGGGGCTTGGCCTATGCTTACCGGGCCTTGTTCAACACTATCCAGCACCTTCAAAAGGAAGGAAATGTCCTTGGATCTGAGGGCGAAGCAACAGACAGCGCAGCTACTCCAGCTCCGAGCACAGCAGCTACACCACCCCTAGCGACAAGTACAGCCACTACTCAAACTTCGACTGCAACAGACAGTGCAGCTACCCCAGCGACAAGTACAGCCACTACTCAAACTTCAACTGCAACAGACAGCGAAGCTACCCCAGCTCCAACCACAGCAGCTACACCACTCCCAGCGACAAGTACAGCCACTACTCAAACTTCAACTGCAACAGACAGCGAAGCTACCCCAGCTCCAACCACAGCAGCTACACCACTCCCAGCGACAAGTACAGCCACTACTCAAACTTCAACTGCAACAGATAGCGAAGCTACCCCAGCCCCAACCACAGCAGCTACACCACCCCCCGCGACAAGTACTGTTGCTACTCAAAGCACAGTGATAATGACTGCAGCTAAACCAGAGGACCAATTCGTACCAATATCGATTGCCCCCATAAGCAAGAGAAAAAGCAGAAAAGAGGCAAGAAGGGTGAAGCAAGATGAAGAAACAATGTATTCACCACCCAGGCCACCACCTGATCAGGAGTCATCATCCCATGATGAAGAAGAAGAAGAAGAGGTGACTTCTCGACCTCGGACCTCAACCGAGCTACGGAATATGCGAAAAGATTTTACCCGTCAACCAGGGGAGCACATCATCACCTGGTTGCTCCGATGCTGGGACAATGGGGCCGATGGTCACAAACTAGGAGGTACGGAAGCCAAGCAGCTGGGATCACTTGCTAGAGAAGGGGGAATTGACAAAGCAATTGCAAGAGAGAAAAAGTCCCTCAGTCTTTGGAGGCGGCTCTTGGCAGCTGTGAAAGAAAGGTTTCCATACAAGGATGATGTTACGAGTCGTTCGGCCAAGTGGACTACTTTAGACAAAGGCATCCAGTCTCTGAGGGAATCAGCCATCGTAGAGATGATCTATCACACCAAACCGAATAACGGAGATATACCCATAGACCCAGATGAAGTCGAATGTACACGACCCATGTGGCGAAAACTTACACGGAATGCACCGTCATCATATGCCCATTCATTGGCAACGGTAACCTGGGGTGACATAGTAACACCAACAGTAGATGAAATGATTCACAAACTCCGAGAGTTCGAAGACAATCTCACCCCTTCCATCATCTCAGCTGTGGAAAAACTGTCCCAGGATGTCAAACAATTGAGGGACGATCTATCTGATTTATCCAGCTCCTCACGTGTACCAACATACGTCTCAGCTGTTAACAAAAGACGTCCTATTGTTCAAGACAGAAGATATAGAAGGCAAACACCACGGGCCACCCTATGGTTTTACCTGCGGGATCATGGAGAAGACATGACGAAGTGGGATGGAAAACCTACTTCAGCTTTGGAGGAACGGGTGCATGAATTGAAAATAGGAACAAGGGTCAAGACTAATCATCCCATGAGAGCTGCGGCTTCAGTCTCTGGTGAGCAGGTTCCCAGATGGAGCGGAAGAGCTGATTTTACTCCAGCTCCTGTGATAACAAAGAATAATCCCTTTCAACACGACTTAGGTGTCCAACGTTGTGATGACTGTTAGAGGGACCCTGCCTCCAGCCAGGTGGAGGTAGGGGATAATCGGATTTATTGGACTGTGTGGGTCAGATGGCCTGGCACATCAGTCCCGCAGAAGTATAAAGCTCTCGTAGATACCGGTGCACAGTGTACCCTGATGCCGTCAAGCTGTCAAGGGGTGGAACCCATCTATATCTCTGGAGTGACAGGAGGATCCCAAGAGTTGACTGTACTGGAGGCTGAGATCAGCCTGACTGGAAGGAAATGGCAAAAGCACCCCATTGTGACTGGTCCAGAGGCTCCATGCATCCTCGGCATAGATTACCTCAGGAGAGGGTACTTCAAAGACCCAAAAGGGTACCGATGGGCTTTTGGTATTGCTGCTTTGGAGACTGAGGAAAATGAGCAGCTGTCCACCTTGCCTGGTCTCTCAGAGGATCCCTCTGTTGTGGGGTTGCTGAAGGTCGAAGAACAACAAGTGCCAATCGCAACCACAACAGTGCACCGGCGGCAGTATCGCACCAACCGAGACTCCCTGATTCCCATCCATAAACTGATCCGTAGTCTGGAGAGTCAGGGAGTGATCAGCAGGACCCGCTCACCCTTTAATAGCCCCATATGGCCAGTGCGAAAGTCTAATGGAGAGTGGAGACTAACAGTAGACTATCGTGGCCTGAATGAAGTCACACCACCATTGAGTGCTGCTGTACCGGACATGCTAGAACTTCAATATGAACTGGAGTCAAAGGCAGCCAAGTGGTATGCCACGATTGATATTGCCAATGCATTCTTCTCAATTCCTTTGGCAGCAGAATGCAGGCCACAGTTTGCTTTTACTTGGAGGGGCGTCCAGTACACTTGGAACCGACTGCCCCAGGGGTGGAAACACAGCCCTACCATCTGCCATGGACTGATCCAGAATGCACTGGAACAGGGGCAAGCTCCAGAACACCTGCAGTACATTGATGACATTATTGTGTGGGGTGATACAGCGGAAGAAGTCTTTGAGAAAGGGAGGAAAATAATCCAAATCCTGCTGAAAGCTGGTTTTGCCATAAAACGGAGTAAGGTCAAGGGACCTGCACAGGAGATTCAATTTTTGGGAATAAAATGGCAAGATGGACGTCGCCAGATCCCTACAGATGTGATCAACAAAATAATAGCAATGTCTCCACCAACTAATAAGAAAGAAACACAAGCTTTCTTGGGTGCTGTGGGGTTCTGGAGAATGCACATCCCGAATTACAGTTCGATTGTAAGCCCTCTCTATCATGTAACCCGGAAGAAGAACGATTTTAAATGGGGCTCTGAGCAACAACAAGCCTTTAAGCAAATTAAACGTGAGATAGTTCATGCAGTAGCCCTTGGACCAGTCCAGACTGGGCCAGATGTAAAAAATGTACTGTACACCGCAGCTGGGGAGAATGGTCCTACCTGGAGCCTCTGGCAGAAAGCTCCAGGGGAGACTCGAGGTCGACCCCTCGGCTTTTGGAGTCGGGGATACAAAGGATCTGAGGCCAGCTATACCCCAACTGAGAAAGAGATACTGGCAGCCTATGAAGGGGTTCGAGCTGCTTCGGAGGTGATTGGCACTGAAGCACAGCTCCTCCTGGCACCCAGGTTGCCCGTTCTGGGCTGGATGTTCAAAGGCAGGGTCTCCTCTACACATCATGCAACCGATGCGACATGGAGTAAATGGGCTGCACTAATTACACAACGAGCTCGAATAGGAAATCCCAGTCGTCCAGGCATTCTAGAAGTCATCATGGACTGGCCAGAGGGCAAAGATTTTGGAATGTCACCAGAGGAGGAGGTGATGCGTGCTGAAGAGGCCCCACCATATAATAAACTATCAGAAAGTGAAAAGCAGTATGCCTTGTTTACTGATGGGTCCTGCCATATTGTGGGAAAACATCGGAGATGGAAGGCAGCTGTATGGAATCCTCAACGACAAGTTGCAGAAACTGCTGAAGGAGAGGGTGAATCGAGTCAGTTTGCCGAGGTGAAAGCCATCCAGCTGGCCCTGGACATTGCTGAACGAGAAAAGTGGCCAGTACTTTATCTCTATACTGACTCATGGATGGTGGCAAATGCCCTGTGGGGGTGGTTGCAGCAATGGAAGCAGAGCAACTGGCAACGCAGAGGTAAACCCATCTGGGCTGCTGCACTGTGGCAAGATATCGCTGCCCGGGTGCAGAACCTGGTGGTGAAGGTACGTCATGTAGACGCCCATGTACCCAAGAGTCGGGCCACTGAGGAACACCAGAACAACCAACAAGTGGATAAAGCTGCTAAGATTGAAGTGGCTCAGATGGACTTAGATTGGCAACATAAAGGTGAATTATTTTTGGCCCGGTGGGCCCATGACACTTCAGGTCATCAGGGCAGAGATGCAACATACAGATGGGCCCGTGATCGAGGGGTGGACTTAACAATGGACACTATTGCCCGGGTTATTCACGAGTGTGAAACATGTGCTGCAATTAAACAAGCCAAACGGTTAAAGCCGCTCTGGTATAGAGGACGATGGCTGAAGTATAAATATGGGGAGGCCTGGCAAATTGATTATATCACACTCCCACCAACCCGCCAAGGTAAGCGCCATGTGCTTACCATGGTGGAAGCAACCACCGGATGGCTGGAAACATACGCTGTGCCCCACGCCACTGCCCGGAACACTATCCTGGGCCTTGAGAAATAGATTTTGTGGCGACATGGCACCCCAGAAAGAATTGAATCAGACAATGGGACTCATTTCCGGAATAACCTTATAGACACTTGGGCCAAAGAGCATGGCATTGAGTGGGTATATCACATCCCCTACCATGCACCAGCCTCTGGGAAAATCGAACGGTATAATGGGCTGTTAAAAACTACACTGAGAGCAATGGGTGGGGGAACTTTCAAGCATTGGGATACACACTTACCAAAGGCCACCTGGTTGGTCAACACCAGAGGATCTGCCAACAGGGCTGGCCCAGCCCAGTCAGAACTTTTACATATTGTAGAGGGGGACAAAGTTCCTGTGGTGCACACGAAGAATTTGCTGGGGAAGACAGTCTGGGTTATTCCTGCTTCAGGTAAAGGCAAACCCACTCGTGGGATTGCTTTTGCTCAGGGACCTGGATATACTTGGTGGGTAATGCGGGAAGATGGGGAAGTCCGATGCGTACCTCAAGGGGATTTGATTTTAGGGGAAAACAGACAATGAACTCAATTGTACGCTGTTGCCTGCTATAGTCCATCAACTAGAAGTCTGCAGGGCACCAGCGACTGGCTCTGACTTCCCTCCGACCATCATCCCAACAGAGAATGAACTTTGATAGAACCGGATGAGTTCTACAGTAAAGGAATGATCAGCATCAGCAGGCAACGATCCAACACTGCATACAGCTTCTTCTGCCCTGAAAGACTGTTCCAAGAGATGGAGCCCAACATCATGAACCGAATAGACTCAGTAGCTTTATAGGAATTGGTCCGTGCACTAAGATAACAGTGCACCGAGATGAGAGTGAGGGTATATGGAAAATGTGGGATCTGAGCATGACGTGAATGGTATGGAACAAGGGGTGGATACTGTCCTGGGTTCAGCAGTGGCAGTCAGTTTTTTGTTTTTTTTTTTTTTTCCTTCTTAGTAGCTGTTGCAGTACTGTGTTTTTGACTTTTGGCTTGGGAACAAAAAAAAAAACTGATAACACCGATGTTTAGACTGACCAAGGATTTTGTGAGTCTCATGCTCTGCCAGGGAGGAGGAGGGGCCGGGAGGAAGCGGGGACAGGACACCTGACCCAGACTGGCCAAGGAGGTGTTCCATACCACAGCACGTCATGCCAGGGGATGGAACGGGGAGCTACCCGGAAGGGCACGTCCCCTGGTCGGGTGGGCTGTCTTTTCCGGCGGGCGGTATCGTATTCTCTTCCCTTGTTATTTCTCTTGTCGTTGTTATTGTTGGTGGCGGCAGTGGTGATTTGTGTTATACCTTAGTTATTAAACTGTTCTTATCTCAACCCGTGGGAGCTGCATTCTTTTGATTCTCCTCCCCGTCCCTCCAGAAGCGGAGGGAAGAAAGGTGGGGGGGGGGGGGGGGGGCAGTAGACTGCGTGGTTCTGATTTACAGCTTGGGCTTAAACCACGACATCTGCCCAGCCTGTACCTGTGCCTGGGATTGCTCCGACCCAGGTGTAGGACCTTGCATCTGTTTTCTTTGTAGAGTAACCTGAAGGTAAGTGCATTACATGGAAGCTTAGGAGATGGGTTCAGTCTTCTCTGTCTGAACAGATTCAAATATTTCCTGCTCTGTGTAAGCAACCCTGTCCTTTAGGATGTCTTACAGTTGCTCAAATGGTTGAATATGTACCATTTACCTGAAATCTGTGAAAAAAATATGGTTTTCGAATTGGACAGAGAAATTAAGGACAGATCAGTGATCCACTGGCACAGGGAAAACTGGCATCCGGCACCTGGTCCAGAGAATTTTTTATCTAGTTATAATGCATTGTAAAACACAGATACTTGGAGCATTAGCTTTAAACAGCTGGATGCTTCTCAACTCCGTCACTGTTCCCTGTAACTTTGTGGTTAGGGCACTTGCATTAGGGAAAAGGTAACTTTAATTTGCTCCAGGCAGACCAGTGCATTAAATGTGATTCTCCTGCATCTGGGGAAATGTTCCAACACACTGAGCAAAAAAATGGAGGCAGAACGATGGTGAAACCATGACCTTTCTGTTTGCAAGGAAAACATGAACCTTGTTGTGTTTTTGAAAGAACTTTGGCACCACTCTGTGGAAAGAGGTCAAAGCTAATCCTAACTGGATGAAAAGATGTCTGTTTGACCTAAAATTGTTGATCTTTGTCCTGAAAGGACACATGTCTTCTCTGTCTTCAGACACATCCTCTGTCTTCAGCATTGCTCATTGTGCATGAGATTTGCACACAGGGAGTTGCATTTTGAGATGGCCATTATTTTAGGACCAAAGAAGTTTTATCAGTAATTTTTTTGACTGCTAGCATGAGTAAAAGTAAGTGGAATTTCAAACACAATAAAGGCTTAAGTATCTGAAAGTTTGTATATATTTCAGTTAAAAAAGCCTAGAAAGCTTATTTTGCTTATCTTACTTTATTCTGTCCATTATGGAGTTACCTGTGACTATTTTTATGGCTGCTGCAGAAAACTTCGAAGACTCATCAGCATGGATTTCACCATCTATGACCATGCACAAAGGAATATTTAGTCCATAGTGAAATTCAGATTCTTAATAATAAGCAGCACTTAATAATCTAATGTAATATATGAGTTTTCCATAGACATGTTATTTCTCTGTGCACAGAATAACTTTTCATTTTTTGCTATGAATGGACTCAGAGAATTTTGCTTTAATTTCTTTTACTGCTAAGGAGAAAGGAATAGTAAAAAATTAAGCAGTGGTTGGGTTTTCTCTTCACAGAGCAATTTAATTACTGCTTGTTGTAGCAATCCAGCTTTACCACAAGAAAATAATGGCAGAATGGATCTAGCAGCTTTGTTTTCTTTGAGCCTAGTAGGACTGAAAAGACGAAGGAATAAAAGCCTGGATTTTCTAAGGATGCTTGTGGATCTGTCCATGTTAGTTTAATTTGCCCCTTTGTTTCTGAGGAAGTGTTCCTTTCATACCTGAAGATCAGATTTGGTGGTTCCTTTTGCATTTCACTCAATTTTGCATTTCTATTCTTGTTTGTTAAAAGCCAGGTATTTGTCAGGGTTCCTAACAGCTTAAAAGTAGGACAGACTAAAAAAAATAATCAAAGTATTATGAAAATCGTCATGAAAGCATTCTTGTAAAAGATGAAATTTATTTCATGGATTTCTGAATTTCATTCAGATGAAGTATTTATTGCTGGCTGCCTATGTTACTCAAAACTATTACAGAGTTTGAAAATTGGCAATATCACAGCATGTCTTTAGAACAATCTTTTTCTGTTATTTCTGGGGTTGGAGTACTCTTGTTAGAGCAGCATGAGGGTGACTGCTAACACCTCCAAAATAGGCCAGCAGTCATTATTGGTTATTTCAGCATCAGATTGGCTATTCAGTTGATCATACAGACAAGCTTTTAAAAAGGCTGTCTCCATTGCTTAATAATTTTTGCAAAAGTACCTTGGGTACTTCACTATTGTTTTATTAATGGTCTATTTTCTCTCTTTCAGGCTGAAGATACTTCATCTGTGTGGCTTCTGCTTCAGATATGGTCTGGAGTCCATTAAAGAAATCAATAAAAATGTGAGTCTTTAATAACCTCACTGTCCCAACTGCTAACACTTCAGTCAAACGAAAAAGTAGTGATGCAATGAATCTCTTCTTGCTCATGCTCTTCTTGTTTCTTAAGCAAACCTGAAGTTCCTGAGCGTGATTTCATGCTCTGCCTCTTCAGCTGAAAAGGTCCTCCAGCTAGCTTGTGTGTTTCACGGCACAGAGAAGTAAAACAGATAGTACTGAAAATTGCACGTGGGATATATTTGTATTTGTGGCTCTGGTTTCTTACTTATGTATTTAAAACTTCTCCTCCAGCATATCCACAACCATTAGTCCATGGAAAAAGGGGTTTGGTTTTGCATATTTATTTAATTTAGAGCTGGATTTGAAGGGTGACCGATCCTTTTGGAATAGGCACATAATTTCAGAACAAAGCACTGTTTTGCTATTGCCTGCTGTGAGTCCTGCCCCCAGCACTCACTCAGGTTTATTTTATTTGTTATCTCTGTGCTGTTAGGACCATTTCACTGAGCGATGGCCTGCCAAGCAAGCACTGATTGCATGGCACTGTGTAACACTGCAGGCATCATCTGTTTTACAGAATATATGCCATGTCAGTGCTAAATGACACACTGCACTTCATGTCAGTGTCTGAGATTTGTGTAACTTCTGTAACAGTGGAAACAAGGGAGATGCCAAAGACAATGACAGTCACTGAATAGACAAGGGGTTACCCGCACATGAAGGCAGAAATCTGGCCCATGTAGGCATTGCATTGGCAATATTGCAAGATTTTTATATGGCTTGCTTTAAAATAGAATGTTAATATGGAGATTTCAATTTGTTTTCAATGTTCCTTATTTTTGCTTGTATTACATAGGAAGAAATATAAAGCTTTCAAATGAAACAAAGATGCAGATCTTTGCAGTGGAAGGGTCAAATCCCAAGTCATATAAAAGTAGGGTTATAAAGAAAAGCTTGGGAAAAGATGATGTTCAATCTCAGAGGGAAAAAAAAAAAAAAAAGGAGGGAGGCTATGTATCCAAAGTCTATGCCCTCTACTTAACAGTACACGGTAGTTACTACCACAAGAGATACAACAGAGTAAGTAAGTGAATGAGCAGGATAAGGATTACTGACAGATGTCAATTCAGACACCTGCAGCCACAAAAGCAAACAAGAAGGTGAGCGCATTAATTTGAGCAGGAACTCTCTGTCTGTCCAGTGAGACACATTCAGCCCCAGATAAGGCTGTTCCAGCTCAGCTCAGGAGTTTGTCCACACTGAAAGCCAAATGTCCTGACTGATGAACAGAGAGCTGGTGTGTGTAAGCAACATACGCTTGCCTCTTTGGATAGCTGAACAAACCTTCATCAGACTCACAAGGGCTCATGACACTCTTTGGGTGCAAAAATTTAATGGCCGGATGAGCAATCATAGAACAGAAGGAACACTTTTGTTAAATTAATTCTGCTTTACTAAAATATTAGATTTTGCTAGACTCAGAATCTGGAGATGATACCACTTTGCTACTCTTACTAGTTCTACAACTGAATAATGGAAATATGGTGGCAAATATGCATCAGATTACAAATTGAAGTCCTTCAGGTATCTGACATTTTTAAGCTAAAATTTCTTTTCCAAATTACTTGACAGCTGTATTTCTCTGGATTTCAGGGAACATTTCACAACACATTGTACTGACTAGGGATAGATTGTTGGCAGGCTTTTAGGCTGGGTCTGTCTAAGTCTGACAAAATACTAATCAAAAACTGTATAAATATAATAATTTTATTTGAGAGCATTCCCTACTTCTTAGGCAGAGGGGAACTTTAGAGTTTTTATGTGATTTATTTTAATTAAAGGTCAGTTGGACTGTTTGTGCTTTCTTGGATCAGTTACTTAGCCTTCGGCTATGTTTCTGTCAATAAGGAAACAGTGTTTTGATGGCTGGATTTGTATTCTGTTTAACTCTATCACAACTTTGGTATACACAATTTACATCTCCAGATAGATACAAACAAGAGCGAGTGTGGGGGGAAGGAGGGGAATCTCAGTTCAGATTTAACTGCTTGCAATGAAATCTGAGTCTGGCTTCAAGAAAGTGAGAAGTCTTTCTGTGAAGAAAGACAGATGCTAGTTCATCAACACAGAGCACTGAAAATCTGCTCCTTTGGTTTACTGATCTGAATGTAGCATTTGCATTTTCAGTTTAAGCTGGTATTTTAACAGTGCACGTTTCTAACTCACTGGTGATGGGATAGGAGTGAGCACGTCCTCAGCAATGTATAACTCCAGAACTACTCATAGCCACCAAGACACAGGGAAACTTTGGGTTTTGGAAGAACTTCCTGGGTTCTTCATTGTCCATGACCAGAAGTCCTTTTATTCTGCTGGAAAACGACAATGCGATTTAACACCGTACAGTGGCAGCACAGCACTAGGACTTCCCTTTGTTGCTGAGAGGAGGTGGGACGTGGTTTTAACCTGTGGTGCTCGTGATCAGTACCTGCGCTTTTGGCAGTCCTGGGCAGAGCGGCGCGCACGGGAACCAGCTGTCTGCCCCGGCACCACGGACGGCATAGCGGCGAGGAGGTCTGGCACCGGCAGGTCTTCGGCTTGGGGCCGCCCGGCGGCGCCCACGGCCTTGCCCCGTACCTGCCGCTGCCAAGCTCCGTCACCTGCGGCCTGGCCCCCGCCTCCCGGCCCCGTCCGGCCCCTCAGGGTACCGGGGCGGAGCAGGGACCGGCCCGCCCCGCTGTGCCGACGGCAGAGGTGCTGCCAGCTCGAGAGTCCGCCGCTTACCCTGTCCCGGTCCGCCCCGTCCCGGTCAGAGTGTTCCCGGCCGATGGATCCCGAGGCGACGGGGGACGAGCTGTCCCGCCTGCGGGCCCTCTTCCTGGCCTGCGACGCCAGCGGCTCGGGTCGCATCGAACGGGAAGACTTCGCGGCTCTGTGCGCCGAGCTGCGGGTGCGGCCGGCCGAGGCCGAGGCCATTTTCCAGCGCCTCGACAGTGACCGCGACGGGGCCATCACCTTTCCCGAGTTCGCCCGCGGCTTCCGCGGCGCCACTCGCTGGCGGCCCGGCGGCGAACAGCTGGAGGGCGAGGAGGAGGTGGCGTGCGCCGCTGTGGGGTTGGAGCAGCCCTGGAGGGACTTCGAGGTGCGGCTCGGGGAGGAGGCGAGGTACATCCCCAGGTAATGTCCGGCCCCGTCCGAGGCGGCACAGGAACAGTCCCCCCCGGTGGGCGTGGGGCCGGGGCCCCAGGGTGCCAGGGCTGACCCTTCCCGGGGGGTCTGGCGGCAAGTTGCCTCTGCCGCCCTCCGGAGGGGGAGCGGTACGTCGGGCAGCAGCTTGCGCCGGTGTTGTTGCAATTGCCCAGCTGCGGAACGGCCGTACCAGAGTTGAGGCTGACCTCCCACCCGCCGTGCTCGCAGGCGTACACAGCCCTCCCCACGTCTGTGCCTCGGCTTTGAGGGTTTCCAGCTCTTTTATCAGCGTGCAGCCGCTTGCTTGCTTCCTCTCTGCCGCTTTACCAGCGCCCCACGTGGGAAAACCCAGCCGGTGAAGCGCTCGGGATATAAGGTGCTGCCAGCTCCGCAAACCAAACTTTCTTCCCCAGATGCCCCCTGACCGGCCCAGCATCCTTCTTGCTCCCCTGTCTTCCGTCTCCTTTCAAAGGCAGACCAACACCACCCCTGTCTCCAAGTACGGCTGTCGGTCTGGGCAGCTCACTGAAGTCCGTGACACAGCCTTTGCCTTCAGTGTCAGTGAAGTGAAGACAATTGATGGTAGTTAGGTTTGGGATTAAACGAAGTTCCCAGGGGCCTGTCTGTACCAAGCTGGTTCCAGTTTACAGAAGCACATTTTGGCGATTTGCAGTAATCTGTCTGAAACCTGAGGTGCTCAAAATTAATATACAAATGCCACCCATGAAAAGTAGAGTGATTCTGCTTCATTTAAAAATTGTAATTTAAGATGGAAAACCAGCAATCTGAGTTCGAGGTCTTGGCAGCTAATTAAGGGGCATTTAAAAATACTACATGGATATATCTAAAGAGACTGTGTCAACTGTAGTGGTAGTGGGCCCTGGCTGTGAGGTACAGAGAAGCTAACAAAAAGTGTGTTGGTTTCTGTGTAACTTTTGTAACAATCAAATCAGATGTGCAAGTTTGGGTTTCTAATTTATTTATTTATTTTTAATTTTTTTTTTTTTTTTTTTTTTTTTTTTTTTTTTTTTTTTTTTGGTGTGTGTGTGGTGGTTTTCTATTTTGTTTGGTTGGGGTTTTTTTGTTTTTGTGTTTTGGGTTTTTTTTGTTAGTTTTTTTTTTGGTTTTTTTTTTTTTTTTTTTTTTTTTTTTTTTTTACAGGAACTTGTAACAGATCAGTGCAAATTTTTATCATAGCAGTTTCCATACAGTGCACCTTAAATTCTCATCTACCCCAGTAATTTGTTTCTAGCCATTTTTAAAAATGTGTTCTGATTGTGAGATGAAACATTTATTCAGAGACATTTTCAGTTACTTAACCTGCTAGTCATGTGCACAGCCTGAGTCAACTGTTCTTTCCTTTTTGGACTGGAAGAATAAATAAGAATGGTTAGTGTTACAGACAGATCAGTAACTTCATACAGTCTTTACTTACCCAGTTCATGATGCCGTCTTTGCTGTATGATTTGCTTTCTGCAGAAAGAAAACAATAAAAGAAAGGTCTGCTTGAAAATTTGCGGAAGCACTTTGTGACGTAACCTAAACCCAGACAGAAACTCAATAGATGGAAAAAATCTGACTCATGAACAGTGGTGGCATGTGAAAGCATCTCTCTCCTTTCGATTAGTAAGGCTATCTCAGTATCTAGGTTACTATCTTTGCCGCAACAGTTTCAATATAGTCCAGTTGTTTGTCTAAGAGGATGGTAGGAGAGAAGGGGAATAGCTTTTGTTGGCTTTACTGTGCAGACGTGTCCTTAAGTTTTGTTAAATTCATCATGACACAATGTCATGTGTTATGAGTCTTTATACATCAGAATTGTAAACATAACTAGATTTTGATAGTTAAATACGTGTGTATCAGCTGGGCAGTAATTTGATGTAAGTGCTTCCTATTCATGTTCAGCTTTGTAAATAGCTTTGACCATCCTTGGTAGTTGGCTGCATTTATTAGGGGTGTGTGTGTGTAAACGTCAGCTGGAGAACAGTGTGCCTTTTGTTTCCCTGTTCCTTCTCTTTTCTGTCCTGAAGTACTAGAAGCAGATCTGTGTTATGGCCCAACTTTTTTCCATTTGTGGCCTGCAACTTTTTTTGTTCAAATGTACGTATAATTTTTTCTTTTCATGTGAGTAGTCCCACTAAAATTATCAGGATCACTTATGCAGGTCATGAAGGTACTGCAGTTGTTGGAGGAGTCTGGGCATACGATTGATTCTGGGCATACGATTGATTTTAAGCAACAGAAAGTAACGAAACCATGTAAAGTACAAACTGGTACTTTGGAAAAGTTATTTATCTTACATATTTATTGTGTTTATCAGTTTGTTGCTATTTTTTAGGGAGAGGCAGTACAGACCTTGCTTGGAACACACCTTTATGTTCAATACTATAAACCAGTTGGTGCCCTCACATTGTGGACATACATACGTCGTCATATGTTTGCTGTAACATTGACATTGAAAACCATGAGAAAAGTAATTAAAAAGAAGAAATTGCTCAAACTGTTGTCCATAATTTTTATCTTGTTCATATGTGGTTTCAATCTCAATCATTTTAGGGTTCAGTCCCTCAAAATGCTGTGCCTTCTGGCCCTAGTCTAGCAAAACGCTGGGACACGTGCTTTAGTGCTATTGTGGTTTATACAGAGAGAAACAAGGCACAGCAGATTGAAGTAGTGAGATAAAACCAGGTCTGAAGCCAGGTCATCTGTGGTCTTTACCGTTCCTGAGCTTGACTGAGTGCGCATGGACATCAAGGGAAAATTTTTCACTGATACCAATACACATGGTTCAGCTTCTCTTTCTGCAACTGAGCTTTTAAAAGCTGTAAATAAGCTCCATAATGATGTGTCAAACCCCGTGACAGGTCAATATCCTGACCCAGTACTTAGTGTAGTAGCAGACATTCGATGCAACATTGCTTACTACTAGGGGTTGCCTTGTTCCAGGTACTAAAATCAATAAGCATAGTTTGAATTTAGGTAATTTGAAAAAGATAGCTTTATTATGGGATAGATCCTGCCTCTCTGTAGTTTGGTATATCAGTTGTACAGTTCTGTTAGCTTATACTTTAAAACATCCAAGTTTGTACTGGAGCTGTGGTTGTATCAGTTACAGTTAAATGGGAAGTGTAACATCAAAGAGAACCTTCTCAGCCTTGCTCCTTCCCTTCCCATCTGAACAGATTTTTTGGGACTAAGTTCAGGTAAATTTCTTGGTAAAGTGGCTCACTGTGAGTCAAAGTATTGTTTGTCTTACTCTTTATGTATGCTTAGTGGGCAGTTGTGTTTGTAGCACAAAAAAGTGGAAAGTCTAAAGTCTTACAGGCTGATGTCTTAATAAAATGTTTGAGGTCAGATTTTAGTGAATATGTATCAGGTATAATGAGTAATTAAACACAAAAGGTTGCAGTGCCTTTGTTTTTTTATGTAGTGAATTGCCACATGGAGCATATCTTTGTGAGCCACAGGCGATCTGTTTTATTGAGAATTTGGCATGTTAATTAGCTTGTCCTCTAATGAGTATTTGCAATGGTACAGAAGTAGACAAAAAAAAGGTAAGAAACCTATTTGATGCACCAGGCCGTGAGTGATCCAGTGTACTGTGTGCACTGGAAGGGTTTAGCCCTTCACCGTATTACTGGGCACTTGCATTCTTTTTTAATCTGTGGCCAACCTCACTGGCTTGATATTGAAAAGATTGAAGGGTTCCCTCCATGCTGCTAAAGGAATGTGTTCTATTTATGTTCTTACTATAGGCACGAGTTCCTTTAAGCATGCGTGAAAGTCTCCTGCAGCAATGGTTTTCTATTCTTGGCCTGAGCAAAGAGTGATCCGGCATCCACCAGCACTTCAAGAGAAAACCTGCGCTTATGAATGCTACAACAGTTATTTGTGTAAATATAGGCCTGTAAATTACAGGCGAAAGACTTTTCAGAAAATAGATTTTAAATTTTAATGTCAAAGACCTTAAATCGGAAAAAACAAAGACTTGGGACTGTGTGTGCTGTGTGCATTTTCTCTCTGTACTCAAGGCTGCTCCTCGAATCCTGTGTTCAGTTCTGGGCCTCTCACTACAAGAGAGACATTGAGGTGCTGGAGTGGGGCCAGAGGAGGACAAGGAAGCTGGTGAAGGGTCTGGAGCACAAGTGTGACGAGGAACAGCTGAGGGCAATGGGGTTGTTTAGTCTGGAGAAGGCTCAAGGGGCACCATATAACTCCCTAGATGTGAAAGGAGGTTGTAGTGAGGTGGGGGTTGGTTTCTTCTCCCAGGTAACAAGCAATAGAACAAGAGGTAACGGCCTCGAGCTGTGCCAGGGGAGGTTTAGATTCGATATTAGGAAAAATTTCACAGAGAGGGTGGTTAGACATTGGAGCACATTGTACAGGGCAGTGGTGGTCTCACTGTCCCTGGAAGTGTTCACAAATTGTGTAGATGAGGCCTTTAGTGATACGGTTTAGTGGTGGGTTTGGCAGTCCTGGGGTAATGGTTGGACTTGATGGTCTTAAAGGTCTTTTCCAACCTAGTTGGTTCTGATTCTTGTGTATTATGGGATTGCTCTGGGATAAACTGAATCCCTTTAAGCCCTATCAGGTGAATTTTCTGTGATATTTGGCAAATTGGAGAGTCTGGAAAATTAACTAAATTAATATGGGCATGAATGAGTGAATGAATCTGGAGAAGAAAGTTTGTACCCCAATTTCAAGTTAGATTCTTCTGCTTCTGAAAACCCTCATATTTTTTTTGGTTTACTTTTTAGTTTTGGGGCCTGTTTTACTTGTGTGCCTTGTAATTTGGGCCAAGCTGACTATTCATTGTACTCTGATTTCAGTGATGCCAGACTGTGAGATTTCATGCATCATACAGTTCCAAAGGGTCCTAATGTGATTATGATAACAAGTTTTCCCCCAGTCATGTCATCTGGAGCTGTATAGAAAATGCGGAGCTGGAGGACATGATAAGAAAAGAGTGCTTTTTTTATCATGTGCTACTGGAACTGTGAAAGCAGGCAATGCTCATGGCAAGTATTGCTGTGTGACAACAAAGGAGAGGGGCTCTGCTGCATAAAAAGCTGTGTAAAACCTGTTGCGCTTTTGCCGTCATGAGCTAGCATGGATTTTTGCCAAAGTCAACAGCACAGTGTTAACTCTTATCAGCAATTTGTGTTTACTTCCAAGAGATGATGAGCCATGATATGCACACTAGAGAGATTTCCTTGGAAGTCGAAGTGTGTTCCCTGGAGAGTTGGATAAAGGCAAATCCTGAGGAAAATCAGGGTCCTCCTTTGTCACAATGCTGGAGACGGGATCTCAGAATCACAAAATCCCAAGGGTTGGAAGGGACCTCAAAAGATCATCTAGTCCAACCCCCCTGCAAGAGCAGGGTAACCTAGAGTAGAGTGATGTCTTATAATGCATCTCATGACAGGGGTTTGACAAATGTGCTCTGTTGGAAGTGTGATGGATGCCCTGTGTGTGTGCTAGAAGACTTTCTGAGCTACCTCAGGTTTTACTGCTCTTCTGTTCTTTGCTTTAATCAGAACAGCATCTGTGCCAAATAACTTTAGCTCTGTAACATTTATTCTCTGGTATTTTCATGTCACATGGTTGTTTGTCACAACCATATCCTTTGGAGCATTCTCCTTTTCCACAGGCTTCATCTTTCCTCTCTGTCCCACAGTTTATTTCATTCCTGCTCCAGTGGCTGCAAATCACTCCTCTGTCTTTAGGAAGGGAACAGTATTTGTTCCTTGAAAACACTAAAAATCCCCTCCCTGGGAATGAGCCTTTGGGCAGGCTCTCCCATCTGAGCACTGCAGATCTGTTCGTCTTCTTTTAATGCAGCCTATTTCTGAAGGAACAGATACAGAAAAAGAAAAGATGGCATTAACTAAAACTCCATAGTGCTTCAGGTTGAGAAATACCTGAATTTTACACTGTGTTAACATTTCATGTAATTATTTTTTTCTCGTGGCACTTATCTAGGAGAAGGTGTTAGGTACATAGCAGTGGCAAAAATATATCCTTTCCAATTTGAAATGGTTTTGGTTGATCTTTTCTGGTGGCATGTCCCGTGTGTCTGCTTTTCAGAAAAAGGTATTTCTCCATCTCTTGGTAGCACGCATAGGTTATTGGTCTCAAGTGTAAGGACAATCATCAGATGCGTAATGGTTGATCTTTCTTTTGCTCCAACCACCCACCTCAGAGCACCGTATGTTTCATCCCTTCATGCTTATACCAGAACAGAGTTGCTGCAAATGATAAGAGTAATTTTGCAAGCTGACTTTCTCACTGGGAAGGGACCATTAGAATTTAGGAACAGGAGCACTTAATCAGCATGAAATAAAATTTTTAGTGGTGATTATCTTCTCTTTTACATGCACCTACTAAAATAGAAACTACATCTTCCTAGTCCTTGAATGATGTCTGGTTCAAGAAAACAAAGAGAAAATGCTTGGAGACCTTAAGTCTGCAGGTAAGAACATGGGTAAGAAAGAAGACAGAGATCAGTAACTGACAAGGGATAATGTTGAGAAAGATATAGATGTACACAGAAGGGTCTGCAATAACAGTGCTGCTGGGGAATGCTGTGGTCTGGTCTTCTTATCTTTCAATACAACCTTTGCCAGCTAAGCCTGACAGCCCACAGGCAGCTCCCACCTGAGTTAGCTGTTGCCTTGTTTTGCTGCTTTGTGCTCCCCACGGTGCTGTGCACGAAGAGGCCCTGAAATTGTGCTGGTCAACTCATCAGTCTCCACCTTTCTAAAGCAGACCCAGGACAACATATGCAAATAGCAGTAAAAGAAACACTGAACCCTTACCATGTGAGTAAGGGAAGCTGGTATTATAACATCATTGGCATGTTTTTGATTCCTTCCAGTTTTCTGCTAGCCTATTTCACTTTGTATGTCTTTGGTGGAAAACTATGCTGAAAATACTGCCCTTGAGGTCAGACCAAGAGGCCCAGGTAATGTAGCATACTCGCTGTGTCAAATACATAGAGAAGACGTGTAAGATACTGAGCAACTGTGGAGTCACTCTTCTTTGATAAATTCCATCAACTCTCTCTGAGCTGCATTCATAGAATCATAGAATCATAGAATAGTTAGGGTTGGAAAGGACCTTAAGATTATCAAGTTCCAACCTCCCCTGCCATGGGCAAGTACACCTCACACTAAACCATGTCACCCAAGGCTCTGGCCAACCTGGCCTTGAACACTGCAGGGATGGAGCTTCCTTGTGCCTCACCACCCTTACAGTAAAGAGCTTCCTCCTTATTTCCAATCTAAACTTCCCCTGTGTAAGTTTTAACCCGTTACCCCTTGTCTTGTCACTACAGTCTCTAATGAAGAGTTCCTCCCCAGCATCCTTATAGGCCCCCTTCAGATACCGGAAGGCTGCTATGAAGTCTCCATGCAGCCTTCTCTTCTCCAGGCTGAACAGACCCAACTTTCTCAGCCTATCTTCATATGGGAGGTGCTCCAGTCCCCTGATCATCATTGTGGGCCTCCTCTGGACTTGTTCCAGCAGTTCCATGTCCTTTTTATGTTGAGGACACCAGAACTGCACACAATACTCCAAGTGGGTCTCACGAGAGCAGAGTAGAGGGGCAGGATCACCTCCTTCGACCTGCTGGTCACGTTCCTCTCGATGCAGCCCAGAATACGGTTGACTTTCTGGGCTGTGAGTGCTCACTGAAGCCAGCTCATGTTCATTTTCTCAATGACAAACACCTCGAAGTCCTTCTGCACAGAGCTGCTCTGAATCTCTTCTCTGTCCAACCTGTAGCTGTGCGTGGGATGCCCCAACCCAGGTGTAGGACCTTGCACTTGGCGTTATTGAACTTCATGAAGTTTGCACAGGCCACCTCACAAGCGTGTTGAGGTCCCTTCTCTTTGGCGTATCAACCGGACCACACAGGTTGGTGTCATTGGCAAACTTGCTGAGGGCGCACTCAATCCCACTGTCCAAGTCACCGACAAAGATGTTGAACAAGACCACTCCCAACACCGATCCCTGAGGGACACCACTCATTACTGGTCTCCAGCCGGACATCGAGCCATTGACCACAACTCTTTGTGTGCGGCCATCCCGCCAGTTCTTTATCCACCGAGTGGTCCACCCATCAAATTGATGTCTCTCCAATTTAGAGACAAGGATGTCATGCAAGACAGTGTCAAACGCTTTGCACAAGTGCAAGTAGATGACGTCAACTGCTCTGCCCCTGTCCATCAGTTTCATAGCCCCATCATAGAAGGCCACCAAATTGGTCAGGCAGAAATTCCTCTTAGTGAAGCCATGCTGGCTGTCACCAAGCACCTTGTTGTTTTTCATGTGCCTTAGCATGCCTTCCAGGAGAATCTGCTCCAAGATTTTGCCAGGCACAGAGGTGAGACTGACTGGTCTGTAATTCTCCGGGTCATCCATTTTCCCCTTCTTGAAAATGGGGGTTATATTTCCCTTTTTCCAGTCGTCGGGAACTTCACCTGACTGCCATGATTTTTCAAATATGATGGCCAGTGGCTTAGCAACTTCATTTGCCAGCTCCTTCAGGATTTCGTCAGGTCCCATGGACTTGTATATGTTCAGGTTCTTAAGATGGTCTCAAACCAGATCGTCTCCTACAGTGGGCCTAAGGTCTTCATTCTCACAGTCCCTGCATCTGCCTTCCAAGACTTGGGTGGTGTGGTCAGAGCATTTGCCAGTGAAGCCTGAGGCAAAGAAGTCATTAAGAACCTCAGCCTTCTCCAAATCCAGGGTAGCCAGAGTGTGGATGATTAGGCAAATGGTCACTGTATATTCAGAAAACCAAAATAATAAATGAATCAATAGGAATTAGCGTAGCTCTGTGGGTTAAATGAGATTGTGCCACTTAATATAATCTAAGTATTTGATATCTGTGATTTACAGGGTTGTTTTTATTATTTTTTAGTTTGTTCTGCTCATTCTGCATTCTACCATGATATTTAAAATCTATCATATTATAAATTGCATTATCATCAGGGCAGTTTTATTTTCTTTCTGCAGTTTTCTCAGGAAGTCTGAAACCATATGAGTACTGTAACTTAGCATAAGTTAACTCATGTCAAGTTATGCAAATATCGGCTAATTGCACTCACGAATAGGTAGTTTTACAGACAGCTTACATTATAAAACCTTTGCAATGAGGTAAGGTAAAGCAAGAGCAGCTTTTGACCAGAATACTTTACTTTTCTGGGTATTACTGTTTTGTGTCTGTACTTTGTAGAGGCAGCAGAAAAGCATGCATGGTAGGTGGTGTACGCATGGTGCCAGATGGTCCAATGGGACAGTTTCTTTCATGCCATATATCAAAAAATGCTCTTTATATTAATATTCCGGAATACTAATGCACAGTATTAGTGTGCAACTTAAAGGGGTGCAGCTAACTCCATGTATGTGATTTCAAGATTTCAAGAAAGACCATTTTGAAAGGGCAAACCCGAGCATTTCTCACGAATTTTGCTGAAACTAAAGTAAGAGTATTCTAGTTGCCTTTTTGTCCAGCAGAAGGATAGACTATTCAGAGTTCAGGAGTCAGCTTGGTGGAATCTGTTTGTGAAATCTTCCATGATAAATAATTTTGAGTAACTAATGAATTTGCAGAAATACCATTTATTCAAGGGGAACTGGAAACAAACAAACAAGTTGGGCAATATTCATTCCAACTAATCTATCCTGGTGTCACCAAAGCATGTGAAAACAGAGGGGTGATTGAAAATATGGAAAGAGGCAATTCCTCTCATAACGATCAAATAAATACCTATTGCATGTTGATGTGGGGGGTATATTGCTTCATCCTTCTCAAATCTTGTATGTCTATAAAATACTATCACAGTGAGCTTGCTGCTAATTCATCACATATACTTGGAGCGATTAAATCAATAGCAGTCTTCCCAATTGATGAAAATGTATTACTTCTTGCTGAAGGCATAAGTGATTAAGCAGAGTCTCATCAATTTTGTTGCATGACTATAATTCCTCCTCTGCAGTAGTTATTGAGACATGCTTTTAATAAAGACTTCCCATAAAGTTGCCGTAGAAGCACTCATGTAAGTGTCACTGAGAATTTTAGTGGCCAGTTTCAGTTTAAAAGAGCCTTCCAGCCTTTTCCAGGATCCTGCATAGTTGTGGTTGTATGCGTATTGTTTTGCTTCTTACACCTAAGTACTGCCTCGTAAAACTGGGTCACTGACATATTTTGAATCCATCTGGATGGTAGCTGGTCACTGGGCTAAGGAGGAATAATAAATGCAAAGAGATTTTTATATCACAGAGGGACAGTAAATTCTCACAACGACTGTGCTTCTGCGTTGTAAAGCAGATTTGCTGTATGGTCGAGCCTTGGCAGCAGGGACATACTGATTTCTATCTTCAGTTCTGGTATGTGTATTTGCATACACTTGAAAAGAAGCTGCAAGAGGGAGTGGCCATGGCATTCTTGTAAAGAGAATGAAAGTTGCTGCAACTTTCCACTACAGATATGCAAAATATTCCACTACAAATGTCTTCTGCTTCTGGTACAAAATACAGTAAGTGAAGGCCAGACCAATTGTTTGATTCTCTGTTCCCATTAGCATAAGACACTGTACCTTCAATTTTTGCTACTCCATTAATACTCTGTATGTTAGGAGGCCTCTCATATTACCATTATGCATGTGCTATTTTTGAACATAGGATTTGTAGTACAGTTTGAGGTACTGTGTAGTTTTATGCATATAGCTTTATTTGATTGAAAGGCACCAGCTGATTAATCCTGCACAAGATGGAGTGAGAAATAGGGAGTATCAAAATGACCCTGTAATCTTCTGAAAAAAGTAATGTAGATCCCTAAGGATGCAACCCTATTTCAATGACCTGTGGTTTGGAAGAGAATCAAGAAAACATTTGCTGTAGTAATCAATATTTTCTGTTATCATCAAGAAACAAGTAATTTTCCTACTCTTTGCTTGCTTTCTAGGGAAAAAGGTTATTAGCAAGGTTAGGAAACAAGGATCTCATGGGTGAAATTTAAAGGAAATTTAAAAGAAAAAAGAAAATTTCAGAGCACAGATTTAATGTTTGTATTACATATTTCTAAAAATCATATGTGTTGACCTAGATTGGGCTGAATTTATCTGGAATCTTAAATCTGAATTTTATCTTGGAAGATGCATAAACTCCATTTTGCTGTGGCTAGTGCTGTTTCTATTTTACATGTGACTCATTTAAAGAATGCCATGTATTTCCACAGTGTTTGAAGAAGTGATGTTCCTCAGCAGCTAATTCTGGATATGCATATGTCTGCTTCCGTCTAAAATTTGAAACTATTCTGGAATAGTTTATTAGCTGTTTTGGTGAGCAATTTGCAGATCTGAAGGACAACTGCTGCACTGCTAGGAATTTATGAAATACAGTATTCGTTGCTAGCTCTCATTCCAAATATAAAAAATAAATTGAATTTGAAATGAAGACACTACAGAAAGTGTATGTTTTGTAATGTCAGAAGTACAGCCAGGTTCCAGCTTCAAGCCTGCCCAACCTAATGGGAAGGCAGTAGGAATTCTGTAAATGTTGATACCTTGAGACACTGAACACAGCTACATCTACTTGGAAATCCATTTCTAAATGCTACAGATCTGCTGCACACTTGAAATTTAATTGAGATCTGGTGAACCCAAGCCTCTGACTTATTTTGTGATACGCATTATCATCAGAACTGTTCCAAAACACTCTTTTTTTGCAGTAAACGTTTTAGTGCAGAACTAATCACACTTGTCTGTATGTAATCACTATGTCTGTAATAGCATTGAGTGAAAGTAGGGCAGATTTTAAGTCTACAATTTTTTTTCCTAGTTTTAATATTTCTGATGGTGCTGATAATGTCAGTGTTGTTTTAGCGCAAAGATGTTGCTAAAGAAAATGTCCTTAACTGTTTCTAAATGAGAATTATTAATTGAGTAAATCTAAATTTGGAGAGTTTTTTATTGATATATTATTTATACATAGTTTGTAGAATATAATGTTCAGATAAATATGAGCATTGTTTTGACTGTTTTTGACCTTTGACATAACTCTGTTTAAAATATATTTGGAAAAAGAAATTGTGTGCATATCTTAGAAGTTATTTGGAGCACTACACTGAGTTTAACTTCTGGAAATACTGAATCCAGCTAAATCATTAGGCTATATAAAGGAAACCCTTTGCAAGACAGAAATGTGTGTACGCAGAAATACCCCTGGCATCAATGAATCTGTATTTGTTTGTGCTGATGTTACATTTCTGTATATTGAAATGAACATCAGCATTTCAGCCGGAAACAGATTTTACAGGGAGTGTCCTGAAGTACTTCAGTTGTTTAAAATGGAAGTCTGAGCTATAGTAACAATTATGGTACTTTTATAATACAAAAAGTTAGAACTTCACTGGGGAAATCACATCAATCATAGAAGAAGCAGACTGCTGCACTGTTGATACTCTATGGAACTGCATTATGTGGGGGAAAAATGTAGAAAACATACACTGTTGATGAAATGTGCATGATGAAGGTATTAAATGGCACTAGCTCCATAACAGATAGGAAAACAAAAGCTGTGTAACAAGGAGGATCATTAATTCAGAGTTTAGGCTTTTCTTTAACAACAAAAAGAGGTCATGTGTTCATGATATATTAGATCCTGTGTTAGAGTAGAACTTGAAAAACATTATTTTTGTTTTCTTTCTGCCACTGATATGCTGCCACTGACATGCTTCCTCCGTGTTTCTAGACCTGATCTTCCCTTTCCTTTTAAGTTCTTGAATACCTATTCAGGTTCCAGTGTATCTGCATGGCAATTGGCTTCAGTTTTCCTTGGAAGTGCAAAATGCTGTTTCAGCATTTTGTCTGCTATATTGCCATATGAGGAGTGCAGTTGGCTGGACCAGAGCAGTTTGTTTTAAACCAAAGAGCTGTGTGCTCATTTCCCCTGCAGCTGCTGCACCCCTGCCATGCACTGATAGAAGAAATGTAAATATTAGAAGTCAAACAGCTGAGGGAACATCAAACTTTTTTTTCCTTGAAGGAGATAGGATCACCTCCCTCTCCCCTCTTTAAACATTTAAACATTTAAACATTTTAGCATAGGTGGTTGGTGTTCATATCCATTTTAATTTCTTGAGCAGACTCCTAAAGCCATAAAATTCTCATGGATTATGATTAGCATTAGGTCCAGCAACAAATCTGATATGCAACATAGCTTATTCCAGTGACACACTTCAATATACGATGAATACAAGTACAAAAAAAAAAAAAAAGCTTAAAAGTTTTTTTTATATAGTAACTGTATTAAAGTAGAGAAGCAGGAAGGGGAAACATAGTTTAGAAAAATTCAGACATGCTGATGAATGTTCAAAGTCCATGAAATACGCAAAAAGGGGAATATCTTAATTTGTAATACATTTTTCAAACCTGTCATAGAACATTGTTCCCAGTAAGTGAGTTAAAATGGTATCTCTCTTTTTCAGACAAGAGCAGGTCAGTGTTCTGTATCAGAACATACACATAGTGGAACCAAGATTAATACAGCCGTATGAACATGTCATTAAGAACTTCATCCGAGAGATCAAACTTCAAAGCACAGAGATGGAAACTTTGGCCATCGCAGTAAAAAGGTATATCAAGTTGTGTTTCTAGGTCAGTTATACAGTTACTTTTTTCTCTGTCACACTTTTTTTGGTTAAACTCCTGGGAATTAATGCCAAAATATGTCGTACGGAGTGTTTCC
Source organism: Psittacula echo (assembly GCF_963264785.1). Lineage (NCBI taxonomy): Eukaryota > Metazoa > Chordata > Aves > Psittaciformes > Psittacidae > Psittacula > Psittacula echo. The sequence goes on along the minus strand of NC_137742.1, from coordinate 43,721,530 downwards.
ATAAACTGAGTTCAAAGGTTAGCTTATGTGCACACACATGTGCATAAGCACATATAGCAGCTTGCAAATGTTCATAATTTAGATGAGTCCTGAACCAAAGTTTTACTGGCTCTGTTTTTATGTTTAATGGCTTAAAACATTTTGACTCCTCTTCCTTGGGTGTAACTTTTGAGTTTTAACATACCATACGCATTATACTTTCATTTTAGAAAACATGTTTTTGCTTCTTTGGCTTCACAGGGAGTATTTACCTGTTGTAGATACTCATCATTTGCAATCTCACATCATACTGTCAAAACTGAACAGGACAATCTTGTGTATGGGTGATGCAAGCTGCTGTAGTTATCCTTTTGAAGTCTCTTCAGTGAATAACTGGAGGGGCCTTTTATCTCTGTAACTTAATTTTCAAAACGCAGATGTGATGCATTTCATACTAATCATCAGCTGTCAGCTGTTATTTAGAATCTAATTTGCCTGTATCTTCAAATTAATTTGTGATTTTTGGTTCCCAACCGTACCAGTTTCAAGGTCTAGGCAATCTTAAACTCTTTCCATGTCTATCTCTGATTTGTTTCAGCTGAGGTAGGCAGATGTGTTTCACACAGTGTTTCTGTCAAGCCAGAGGGCAATTGCTAAGAGAGTGTTTACTTTTAAATTTTAGAGCTCAGGATAAAGCGGCAGTTCAGCTCAGTGAGCTGGAGGAAGAGATGGAACAACGGATACAGGCTGCAGAGCATAAAGTCAAAAAGGAAGTGAGTATTTTATATGTACGGAATTTCATAATAATTTCATAAACTCCCAGTGGTATTAAGCAGGATTGATTTTTGATGTGTGTTTTGATCCTGATGGGCTGACTCAAAGCTGCCGAAGGCTGGGCCTGGACGAAAAGAAGCTATCCAAGAGATCGAACATGTTTTCTCTTAATGCTTTCCCAAAAAGGAATGGCTGCTCAGATGTAATAAACCAAAAAAAAAAGTCTTTTTCTTTTGTGAGAATATGGTGACCTAGAGATATTTATTTCTGAAACCATTACTAGAAACAGATTTGAGATAATATGCATAAGAATAGCAGTTTGTGAAACTGTGGATGTAAGAAATGCATCAATTAAAACATATACTAAGGGCATAATTATTGCTTTGTAGGACAGACAATATACTGAATGTCTATATACTTGGTTCGGGTTCTTTAACCAAAGCATGTGCAGAATCAGAAGCAAAAGTCTGCCAACTTGCCGATTTTAAATGGTTCACAGTATTTGATCTGTGAAGGTAAACAGTATTCTGAAAGGTTTGAAGAAAATGGCATATTTTTCTAGATATGAGGAAACCTACCAAACCATAAAAGTCACTTTTTTACTAGAAACAAAATATACTGTTAAATTTATCACCCCAGGAAAATAAAAGCATGTAATAATGTATTTAACTAATGATAATGCACTCTCAGTAGAGGTAAACTTTCCATTTCCAGAGACTAAGCATTTATGTTCAGAAAATACATTTGCTCTGGAAAATTTTTGTTCTGCAGAAGTGATAAATCACTGAGAAAAGCCCTGAAGACTCTTTCACTGCTGTAAAAAGATGACTGGGATGTGTGAGTATTCACTCACTCTGAGATCATCCACAGTTATGTACTATCATCGTGTAAAAACCCCATCTGCTATGTATTATCCACATCTAGCCTGTGTTTCTCACGCTGAAAAGTCCTCAAATTGTCATTGAGTTGCATGGATTGCTATTTTACTGTTCGCACCTAGCTATAGATATGAAAGATGGGCTGTAACTTGTTTCTTACAGCTCTCTTTTTATTTTCATTCCTTAGTGTTCCCTTTAGCTGCTAGCTCCACATACTCCACCTACTAAAACGCCCTGAGAGTAAATGTAAGGTATTTACTTTGTGGGATTGTACTAAGCCATTAATCTTAATGCCTGTGCTCAAGGGAATTGTTTGTCAGAGTGATCTCACTCATGCCAAGCCACAGTGACACTTGCCCTTGCATGATAGTATTTGCAGATTGAGGCTATCCTGTATTTTGTCTCTTCAAGAGAATGAAATAGTTACCAAACACTACTTAGGAGTCCTGTATGGGTGCCAACAGTAAGAGAATCCAATTTAATCTGATTACTTTGATTATTGTTTTAATACACTCTTACAATTTAACACACAGATGGTCAGCATCACCTACAGGAAAGGACCGAATTTTGAATTAAGTCCATGACTATCTTTTCCATATAAAAACTCAGCCTGTCTCATTGTCTATGTTATCGCTGCTGCATTCTGGTTTCTTGTGTTGTGAAACTGTGCACTGAAGGCCCTGAGGAATGACTGGAGTGAGTTAAACACATAGTCGTCTATAGCATGCAAAACATACCGTTTTTCTCATTGTGCTTGATGTAATTTCCTTTCAAAATCTCTGTGTTGATAAAACGAATCTCAGAATATTGTTCTTGGTTTGATATTCAGACCAAGTGCTATATAAAACTAAAGATACTGTCATTAGCAGACCTTTTACTGAAGATAAGTTTGTAACTTTCCAGCACTTCTAAGTGAAAAAATGTAAAAGAAGGCCAGAAATAAGTAACTGATGGTGGCACAGTAATGCTATTATTAGCACAACGCATGCAGAGCCGCAAAAGACTGGTTTAAAAAACAGGTGTGTGTGTTTGCATCTCTATATGCAATGCACACCTAAATTCATGTACAATAAAATATGAACATTTCTCTTTATTTTTTTTCTTTAAGAAATTGAGAAAGCTAAGCACAGGAGACTATGACATAAGCAACAAACACTGAATTGGCCCATAACTTTGCTTCCATCTTACCATTCTATTTCTATGAATATTTTAGAAGTGGACTAGAATTACAGAATCAGAATCTGTGGATCTTGAGGAAGGACCAGGTTTATTCAATGGAAACACAAGACTACACACATTAAAGGGAAAGTGTGTGGTTTCCAAACTGATGAATGCATTTATTTATTTATTTATTTATTTATTTTTAATAACATTTGAAACATTTATCAACTTTTAATAAGATTAAAAATATTGCAGGAGAAGCGAAAAGCTGAAGAAGCACTAAATGAACTGAGGCGCCAGTATGATACTGAGGTTGGGGATCTTCAGGTGACAATAAAAAAACTTAAAATGGTAAGTTGAAGTCATGGCAAGAGTTTTTAAAGTGTGTTATGAGATGCAGACCTTACAAAGTGCCTTCCCCAAGATGGATAATCCTAACTGTAGCTCTTTAAATTTTAGCTTTTTAATTTGATGTGCATTAGTAAATGGCGCCTGTTAATAATCTTCTAGGTTGTGTTGTCATTCTGTGCTGTTGCATTCATCTCTGTAATTTATGGAAATATTTAGGAAAGGAACCAACCCCTAGCCAAATTATGTGGCTGAATATTTTTCTAGGTTCATCAAGTTGTTATCACTGCAGTTACCTACTCTTGTATTTGTAACATATTTGTAATATATTATAAATATTATTGTATAAATTTGTAATATATTAGAAATAATCTAATATATTGCCAATAAATATTTGTAATTTATAGATTTAGATGAAATTGGCAACTCAGATATAGTAATTTACAGTAATATAGTGCCATAGAGCAGCTAGTTATTTCTCTCAAACTTGACTGTAGAAGTGGGTTTAAGTTCTTAATTCTAAACTGAAATTACTAGTGTAACTAGTTAGTACTAGCCTGAACCTAACTCCAATCTGATCTTTTAATTTGATACCTAAGTTTATGGTAAACTGAAATCTTGGATATGAATATTGGTTAGGGTTATTTTGCAATTTGGGTTTAATTTTCACATTTTTTTGCTATAAGTTTTACCAGTATTATATCATCCAATGAGAATATATTTTTGTTTCTTCATACGAATTGAACTTAAAAGAGCATTGATAGAAATGGAAATTTCTCACAAGAAACATGAATGTCTACTCATACTGCCTACTCATATAGTTGAGAAAATCCTGGATTTTAAAAACTTTTAATAGCTTTAAGAAGTTTTAGGGGTTATTTAATATGATTTATATTACTTTTAATGTACTTTGAATCAGAACAATCAATAGCTTACATTAATTGTGCTTTTTTTTCCTTACCTTCTAGTTGGAGGAGCAGTCCAAAAATGTAAATCACAGGCAAGATGTGGTTGAATTGAAAAAAAGAATGCATGATATGTTGCTGGTAAGAGATGATGATAGTTAATATAGTAATTTAATCTCCATTTTAGCCTCTGCAATAGAGATTTTTTTTTTTTTTTTTTAAGTTTAGTACTGGTAAGATACAAAATAAAATTCTAAAGTTGTTGGTAAGTGTATGAGGATCTTTAACTTGGAAAAACCCTTGTTCTGCATGAATGCATACACATTCTAGGTATGACATTTAGAAATGGCTTGAGATGATATAGTCCCATTTTTGTGTAACTGAAATGGAAAAAAAAAAATTCAGTGATTCTTGTATGCTAACTTACTGACTTGATTTAGAGTTCTTCCATTTTCTTTCCCCCTTTATGCTCAGATTTTCTATTGTATCATAGAATCATAGAATTGTAGAATAGTTAGGGTTGAAAAGGACCTTAGGATCATCTAGTTCCAACCCCCCTGCCATGGGCAGGGACACCTCACACTAAACCATGTCACCCAAGCCTCTGTCCAACCTGGCCTTGAACACTGCCAGGAATGGAGTATTTCAATTTAATTTTGGTATGTTTTGTATTACCATTATGTCAACATTTTTATGCAGGTGACTGACAGCTAATGTCTAATGTCTTCATTTTTTTTTTTTTAAGGAAAATCAGAAACTTAAGAAAGATCTCATAGAAGCACAGACAAATATAGCTTTTCTACAGAGTGAACTAGATAGCTTGAAAACAGAGTATGCTGATCAGACTTTGAACACTGAGAGGTAATGTAATAACACTACATGATAATATTTTCACCAGGGGAAAAATATCTGTTGTCTGATGTAGTAGTAAGTATGTATGCAGTTGGTAACTGTTACCATCAATGAGAGGACACATTTGACACCCTGCAAAGTATGTCATGACTGCTGTTCACTTTTCTTGTCAGGTTTCAGACAGAGAAAGTTCTGTTCATGATGCAAACTGTCATAATCTTGCAGGGAAGCCTATTGATTTTACTGGGATTTCAGTTAGGATTCAAAGTTACCATCAGACAGTTTTTTCCTTCATTATTTGTACTCGGGTATCTGTGTGAATATTAGGGAGAATAGTTTTGGAAGCCTCACACATCAGTCTCAATCAGTTTTTTCTGAAGTGAATGGAAGCTGCTTCTAGATACTAATTTAAAGGAGTGTAAATGACAGTTTCATTATGTGGCTATCTTCTGATAACAAAAAAGATATTTCAAGGGGAGAAGTGGCAGTTCTTACAGCTATTTTGTAGATTTTTTAGTTTTCATTCACAGTCTCTGTGGAGATATAATGGCAGAGATCAATGAAGTTACCAAGTGACTTTTATGTATTTCAGTAAAAATATGAACATAGAAAAACTATATTCAGGAATATTTTGAAATGGTATCTTTTCCCCACTGTATATTTATCACCTCTTATAAATGTTGACTGTTAAGTTTTGTCATCTGCCAAAAGCAATATTATAAAAATAAAAAAATATATCCTGTAAAGTAAAAATTATTGGAGATAGATATATTTTTCTTTTCCTTCAGAGACCTAGAAATTATCCGAGAGTATACTGAAGACAGAGATAATTTGGAAAGACAAATTGAAATACTTCAGTAAGTTCTTAGTAATTCAGATTTTTTTCACAAACTTCTATATATGTCCCAACCTATTCGGGAGTATATATTTTGTATGCAAAAACCAGGGAAAAAATCTGAAATAAAAATACAAAAATGGCCTCAATTTTCGTAGAAGGTACTGTGCTCAACTTTCATGGAAGGTACCATGCTGCTAACTCTACTGTGTTACTTAGCCACTAACTCTTCATTGTTTTTTCTTTCTTTTCCTAGCCTCACTGATTTTCATTTCTTCATGATAAGCTTAATCAGATTTGAATCTATCCATGCTATATTACTTGGCTCCTATTTTTTATTGACTTTGCTGCTCCAGTAATTCCCTGTCTGATAGTTATCAGGAAAGTACTAAGTGCATGGAGTTATACAAATGGTGCACAGACTTATTTTCAAGGAGGGTCACAATGAGTAGGTTTTCTGGTATCTTTAGTTAAATGCTTTATCCTGAGCATGCTCTTTCTTTCAAGCAGCTGAATCACACCTGTTCTTACAGTCACTTCAGCAGTACCTAAAGGTTAGCAATTTTGTATTTCAGAAATGACTGTACCAGTCTACTACCCCATAGCTGTGTTTTCTGAGGCCATTCCTACAAGTGTCTTTTTTCCCCTCAGCTGACCACAGACCGTGGTGGAAGAAGAGAAACAGGGTTTTGTAGACTGTTACTGTAGGTTAAACTTCACAGTGCTTTTTTGTGTAAAATCATTTGTTTGAGTGTGCAACACACATTTCTAGCTCCACGTTACTCTTCAATGTAAAGAAAAGCAAAAAGGTTCTTTTAGCCTTTGTTTTGTTTTGTTTTTTTTTAAATTTTCTTTGTGATGAATTACATAATGTTCTGCTTACCTTACTCTTGCAAGTTAAACTATATTTCCTTGTTAGATCAGCTAATAGAAAGCTACATGACAGCAATGATGGTTTAAGAAGTGCGCTTGAAAACAGTTTCAGCAAGTACAACAGGTCATTGGTATGTATTTTTAATTCCGTTATATTATACTAGAATGTTTAAGAATTAACACACCAAATGCAAATTGGTCTGTACTTCAGTGGATTCTCAGAAAAAATCAGTTTTATTCAGTGGATTCACTCTGAGGATACAATTGTGTAGTTGAATTTAGTTAGATTTTACTTATGTTTTGTGAAATAACGGGCTTTTGTTAGAACGCAGCTACTTTCTGAGGTGATTTTTTTAATGTGCTGACCAAATATATCTGATGAGGTGAATAAAACATCACTTTATCTTGCACTAAAGGTGTCCTGGGTTCAGCTGTAAGTTATTTTTCTCATCCTTAGTAGCTGGTGCAGTGCTGTGTTTTGGCTTTAGTCTGAGAACAAGGCTGATAACACACTGGTGTTTTCAGTTGTTGCTAAGTAGTGCTTACCTTGATCAAGGACTTTTCAGTGTCTCAAGCTCTGCCAGAGAGGAGGGACACAAGAAGCCAGGAGGAAGCAGAGACAGGATACCTGACCCAAACTAGCCAAAGGGGTATTCCATACCACAGCATGTCATGCCCAGTATATAAACTGGGGAGAGTCACCTGGAAGGCCAGATGACTGCTTGGGTTGGGCTGGGTATTGGTTGGCGGGTGGTGAGCAGTTGTATTGTGCATCACTTCTGTTTATTGTTTTCCTTTCCCCTTTTAGTTTTATATTCTCTCCCCTTTTTATTTCCCTCATTATCATTATTAGTGGTAGTAGTAGTAGTTTTGTATTATACTTTAGGTATTGGAATATTCTTATTTCAACCTGTGGGCTTTACATCCTTTCGATTCTCCTCTCCATCCTGCCAGGGGAGTGAGCGAGCGGCTCTGTGGTTCTGAGTTACCGGCTGGGCTTAAACCACGACAAAAGGGAGTATGTCTGCATTGTGTATATGGGAATGCCCTACCACTGAAAATACACTTTTTCAGAAAACTGATGTTTTTCAGTAGCAAGGTCTTAACCTAATTTAAACTTTTATCCAGGCAAGGCACTGGGAAAATGGAATAGCAGGGACTGCTGATAATAAGGACCTCAGTCAGACCCCTTTGGGTCTATATGGGGACTAAATGGGGACAACTATATGGGGATCTGTTGTAATGGATGTAACTCTGGACCCTCCAAACCAGAGAAAGGAAAGCTTGAAAGTTACAAAAAATTTACTCTACCATTTTGCAATATTGGGAAATCTGTTAAACTCCTAAAATAATGATTGGGCAGCCTTACATCATCAGGAAAGCAGCTAACTGTTTTAGAAGGATGGGGCTAGTATAATGGGCCCACAGAGAAAGTACTGGACAGGAAGGAGAAAATAGGGTCATTGCTTTATTTCAGCTTATCATACCAGTGAACATCAGTGCCTTTTGCTGATACAGGCTACCAGAGGTTCACTGCAGATACAACAAAAAACACCATTTCGTTTCTGCTATGCCGTGAAATATAAGGGGGGCAGATAACAGAGAATACAGAGGAAATTGTTCCCAGTGAGTAAACATGTAAAGGAACAGCTGAATGTATGAAATATGCTGTCATGTGCTATTGTTTGAGATCTCTCCTTCTCTCCACTACCTATCTCAAGAACTAGAAGGTACCTCTACTGAAACTAGCTCAGTTAGTGGCATTTGCCATTTCACTTTAGTAGTCAACATGCCTTTTTTTTTTAATATTACTTTTCAAAGTTTAGCATTTCAAAGTCTTCAGATGTAATCAATGAAATCATCCTCTTGGAATTTCAGTTGTCTTTTTTGGTTGAGTGTGGCTAGCACTTTCGGTATTAAGGTAACATTGTAGCCTAAAATGCTGTACCTAATGGGCCTTTTGACATCCAATCCTATATAAAAATTAAAAATGAATAGTTGAATATATATGAAAATACACAGTAGTAATTCTGGTGATGCATACTTTTTTCATGAAATATCTAGATCCTTATACTGTGTTCATCAAACTTATGCATTTGCTATGTATCTGTCACAGCGATTAGCAAACACTTCACCGGGGAGTACCATTTCTAGAAGCAGTCCTAAATTTAATGGTGGACAGTCTCCTCTAAACTCACGGTACGACAGGTAAGCTAGGTTCACTTTTATGAAGTTTAAAAAGGGTAGGGCATCACTTGTTGTAGAAGAGCAAATGCTGCGGGATTGTAGTTTGATTCTCAGTCTCCCCTCCATGCCTCCAAGAAACTACAAAAATCTACTGATGACCTCTAGCTTACTCAGTGTTTAGGAAATTAGCATTTTTGGTCATATCCTCAGGCTGTATGTCTGGTTTTTCCTTTTGTAATAATAATTATTATTACAAAGGTTTGTGGGCCTAATGTCCTTCTCTGTGAATATTTATTAGATATTTGCCAGATGGTGCAATGCTTGCCCTGCTACAAAAGTAAGAAGTTTATACTACTTTAAAAGAAGGTTTGTGTGGTATGAATAAAACTTGATTCCCAACAGGCAGGACTTAGTAGTATCTAAAGACAGAAGGAGGTATGAATGTCCCAAACTATGTTCATTGTCAGTACTTTGTCTCCTGACATCAGATCAGCAGTAAGAGATATTGATTTGCATTCTAACATGTTTTAGAGTGATTTACAATAGTAGGTATATTTTCTTTTCTTTTTTTTTTTTAATCTTATCATACATCTTGGTCTAACCTGCTTTAAGCAGGTATGAAATTCCCAGCATTGAATTCATGCTTCAGTGGAGTTAAAAATTGGCTACTAAAGACCTTTTATTCTAGGGAAAGCATGACAAGCTTAAGTTTGTTGTAGCATGCACCCCTCTTCTGTATTTCAGTGATTTGGTAGAGGCTAGTAGGTGCATGAATACAAATAACATGGATGCTGTGATATTCCACAGCAAATATCATTCTCATTGATGTGGTTATTTATTAGCTTGAAGGGATGTAAATTAGATGGTTCTGGGTGTTGCTGCATGGGACATTGGTGCCTTTGTCACCTCTATTTGGCCGCTTGCAAGGAGGGATTATATCTGAGTCAGTAACAGCTTCGTAATTAGGTGATTTTCCCCGCTGTGTTCTGTGGTGTGCCATTGCTCTGGGAGCTTCCAGCCCCTCTGGCAGCAAACTGTCTTTACAAGCATTGATGCTGACCTGGCCTGTTCTAGTAGTTTAGTGCTTCACATCCATTCCCAAACTGGTCCTCTCTTGTCCACTGTGACTTGGAAAGCTTTTCTACCTGACTTTAATTTGTGCCTGTCCCTGTCTTGTTGCAGAAGGAGGATAATGACTGTAGCAGTAGTAAACCTTTTTAAAAGATTGGCCACTTTAAGAATGACTCTATTAATCTTTATTTTCTCTAGATTCATTTAGACAGATAAAAAGTAGTTTTATTTTCTATAAGCCATACTACTGTCATTGCTGCATCCATTTAAGTGTTTCTGTATATATTACAGCATCTGGAAAGGCAAACGTCTTTGAAGAAAGGGTGAGGGAAAAGAAAGGACTTCCGTGTAAAACCTGAAGTTTTGTGTAGCCTACTAAACTATAATAAAACTCGTTTCAATGACTTCTTCCACCATTACTCCTCTCCTGAACTTGGCTACCTCCTTTTCTGTGTTTATAGCTGTTACTTACTGGCCTGTGTGCTTCTGTGAGCAAATGCATTCATTTGAATTATATATAGTACATCAAGGTCATTTTATGTGTCTTAGAATAAGCCAAAAGTAGCTGAACCATCAGCAGTCATATTCTGCCTAAGATGTCTTCATTGTATGTAATTTTTCTGAATATTTTTTCTTCTTTTTTGATTATTTTTTTTGTGTATGAATAAATAGACTTTCTTACAGAGACTCAGGAAATCATCATCAATAATGTAGATTATGTAATTTAATCTGAGCATACTTAGAAATAGGATTGAAAAATAAATTACTTAGCAAGGCAAAAATGGCATTAACATATGCCTTAAACTGTATAGTTAGGATTTCTAAGTATTGACTATTCCAGAATGGTGTAGATTTTGTTAGAAAAAACAGTTGTGGAATAATTCTCCCTCCCCCCAATATTTTTTATTAGATCATCTCCTTCTTGTGTGGATGAAGATTATGATTCTTTAGCCCTTTGTGATCCTATGCAAAGGATTAACTGTGAAGTTGACAGCTTACCTGAGAGCTGTTTTGACAGTGGTTTGTCTACCTTGAGAGATTCAAATGAGTATGATTCAGAAGTGGAATACAGGCATCAAAGGATTTTTCCAAGGTCACAGTGTATGCAAGAAAGCTTTGGTGGTGATGCTTCTGATACAGACGTAAGTGCCAGACCTACTCCTTCTCTGAAGAAGACCCTTGATGGAGACAAAATTGATCTCCTGGTTTTTAAAATGAAACGGATATTTCCCCAAAGGCCAGTTAATATTGTATTTGTATGCATTCAAATAAGATTAATGACTTTTTTTTTTTTGAGAATGTATAAAGAACTATTCGTCTTTAAAAGAAAATGTTCTTTTTGACATTTTTGATAGATGTTTGAAGTAATAACTTCATTTTTGACGTACCTGTGTTTTTTGAACATTGTCAAACAGCATGCAGACAGGAGTTCATTTTCTAATGATAGAAAAGCAAATACTATAGCAGTCAAATAGGTTTCTGCTCACTTTCTCTTACTAGGTTGTGGCATTGAATGAAAAAACGTTTATGAGAAAAAGAATACTGTTAGTGCATACATTGACTTACACAGTAAGTCTCAGAGAATTTAGAAATGTAAGAATGTGTATTGTGTACATTTTATTGTTAGTAAAATGGGGAGCTTTGCTGATGACTACATAGCAAGGCTAGTATCAAGCACAGCAGAACACAGGGTTTTATAGAGCAGATTCTTTGCTGTGCATTTAGTAGAGACATTTAGTCTGTTTGCAGTTGAAAAATGCTATGAATAGTGGTGATTACAGCTGTGCTGTATTTAATTTAGCTTGAGCTATTATTCTCTGTCCCGTTGTTGTAGGATAGAAAGTAATATCTTGTAGGGAAATATTTTTGTAAAATAAGTTTTGAAATAAAGTATTTGTTTATTGTAATTATTTTTTAAGCTGAATTTTCCATGTGGAAATTAGATTTCTCTATCTGAATACTGTACTGAAAGCATGTACACCAAACAGCAAACACATTTAAGGATGAAATGTAGGCTATAATGAAGAACAAGTGTAAATAATAACAAAATAATCACAGCTTGTTGACTAAAATTGCATGGGTTATTTGGTCATTTATCTCTGTTTAATCCAAACTGCAAGAACAAATGTTTTAAGCAGTCTTAGCTGTGCCATTCAAAAAAAATATATTTTTCTTACTGGAGCTAACACACGAGCCTTGTATTTTCAGGTTCCAGAGATCAGGGATGAAGACGCATACAGTCCTGATAACAGCAGTGTGGTATTAGACTGGAAGACCTCACAACCAGTAAGTCGGAGCAGTTCAATTGTGTCAACAAGGAGATGCATATCTGCTCTCTCCCCTCAGGTAACCAGTTCTTTAGAAAAAAAAAGAAGTGCCTGATGTGAAAAATACTTTTTATATGAGTTTAAACAGAGGGGTTCTTTTTATTTTCAGTCAGATGCAACCGAATGCGCTCTGAAATACCCCAGTTCAGAGAAGGCTTACAAGATTGTTCTTGCTGGAGATGCAGCAGTGGGAAAATCCAGTTTCCTTGTGAGACTTTGCAAGAATGAATTTCGAGGCAATACGAGTGCAACCCTGGGTATAGCTGTTCTTAAATTTCTAAAGTTAATTTCATTGCTGTTCTGTGGAAGTGGGTGAAAAGATTACTGTCTGTGGTTGCTTGCCAGAGTTTCCTGAATATACACATGCAGTTTCTTAGGATGTGAGATCTAATTGAGTACTAAAGATTAGAAGTGCCTCACTGCTGGCTGGAGTAGATAATAGGGTATTGTTGTAATTTTGTTTCTTTTCTCAATGTACAAAGCCTGTTCCTGAACAACATCAAGCACTAGGAAAGGGAGTTTGAGTGTAATGGACTTAGAATGTCTGTATGATCCTTTTCACATTTTTCATTACTTTCTTGTCCTCAGCTCTTTCCTCTTTCCTTAGTATTTCATACTACCATTTAATGTCTTTTATAGTATTTTTTTTGTGTCAGTTTCTTCAAAGTGTATTGAAGCTTTTGTTTAAATGCAGCTGAAGGGATTTCTGACTTGTGTGTATTACTATAGCTGTCAGCTGACAAACTTTTTTACTGATTCCAAAGACTTAATTTTTGTCCTCTAATTAAATCATAGTTATATATTTGTTTTATTGCCTCTGAGTCAGGATTTTTGTTTTAATTTATCTTTCTTCTTCTTGGCATTTGAAATAGTCTGTTTATAAAACATTTTCTCTTCTTCCATAAAACTGCTTAGAGAAAGAGACATTCTTGTTTGCTGGTCATAATGACACATTTGTATTAATGTTTCTGGGAAAATATGTGGGTAAAATGTTTCTGTAAATGTTTTTCTAAAGATAAATGCATTCAGGGGATTATTGCAGTTCAAGGTTATGTTCATGACTGTAATCTCATAATCTATTAAAAGAGATGAATTTTGAAATAACTTGTATGTGTCACATAACTTGACATTTTCTGTGGAGCTTTTAAGGTTATTGATATTTTTTGTTTGTCTATACACATTCTTTTCAGGTGTGGATTTTCAAATGAAAAGACTAATTGTTGATGGAGAACCTACAGTGCTACAACTGTGGGACACAGCTGGGCAGGAGAGGTTAGTGATTCTTTGCACTTACATAATTTCAGTTGTTTTGTTTCTAAAAGTTTGTCTTTTTCCACCTAGGTAAAAAAAAATACACACTAAATATTAGATGACCCTACAGTAAGTCAGTTTGGCCATATGCAAGTGTGTATAACAGATGTGATTTTGCTCTGCTGAGACCCATGACAGGTGAAACTTTTATTTGTTAGCCATGATGATGCCTTAGGTAATCTTTTCTGTCTGCAGGGAGAAATAGTTGAGGTTCACCACAGCATTAATTAATTAAATCCTTCTGCCCCTCTCTTGCAATACAAAAAGATGAAGTAGATGTACATTGTTTCTTCCCTCTTTGTCCTCACAGACCTGTATTTCTGCACAGGCTTTGTCTTAGAGATTCTCTGTCCTCCACCATCCTCTCCTTTCCTTGAAAGGCCTGATCCTGATTTGCATTGTATTAAGGGTATGAAAACTTCTTCCGGAAGACTTTAAAAAGACTTATGGTGAAGTTATACAGTTTGATGAATGTATATCCAAGGTCCTTCAAATTATTGTGTAGAATTTCCTCAAAATCCTATGACAAATTTACTTGAGAGCCATTACTTCTTTACTAATAGCTTTTGGGGCTTGTTAAAAGGTTAATCTAACAACTTGGAAGTCAGTTTAATTTGTTCATTGACTAAGATTTGTATTGGGCTGTCTGAGTTTATTTTTGCCTGTATGAGTAATTATGTGAAGTAAGTAGTCAGAGGCTCAATTGTTCTCCTCCCACAGAATAAATTTATGAAGAATATTTTAAAATATATTCTAAATACCTAGTTGCTGTCCTTGGTTGTTGATTCTGTTATGATAGTGGCAAAGATGACTGTCACTGATGAATTAATTCCAAATTATTGGTTTCATATGTTTTCCAATGTAGCAGAATAACCCACTCAATTTCTAAAGTTGTATGTAAGTGAAAAAGCCTTGTCACCTAATCAAAATTCCACTGTAAAGCAGATTATATTTTATAGATACAATGTAGACTACATTTTTGTTTTGATACAAAAAATTATGATTGATGTTTAGGAAAGGATCCTATGGGTTGTTATGGCACATTTATAGGCCTACAGGAGCAGTTTTCAAGATCTACTTACAAAAGAAGCTATGAGAAAACTCATCATGTAGTGTGGAGGAAATCCTCCTCAGTAGCATAATAAAGTAATGTGGTGTTCTTAATAATGTTAAATTGAATTATTTTTTGATGATGTGGCCTTATGCAAATTTTCTTTTTCTGAAAGATTCCGAAGTATTGCTAAGTCATACTTCAGAAGAGCAGATGGTGTCTTACTGCTATATGATGTAACTTGTGAAAAAAGCTTTCTTAATGTGAGAGAATGGGTGGATATGATTGAGGTAAGAACCTTATGTATGTGCAAGTTACAAGCTATGTTTCACTGCATTTTTATCTTTATTATTTTTAAAATTTGAGTGTCTGGATGTTGGATTTAGCCAGACCGTAAATACACATATAAGTAAAAGCCACATGGAAGTCGTAAATGTGTCCTGATATATTCAGTTAGTGCTAAAACCGATAAATGTTTTTGTATAAAAAGGTGTCATGTAATCACACTCTTCCTGTTCAATTCCTTTTGAAATCAATATGGCAGCCCACTTCAGACACTCTCTTGTGGATGGCTTGAGTATTCCTTGGAGTCTTTGCATTTTAAACCAATTTGTTAGATTCTGTGAATTAGCTACAGTTCAAGTGAAATTTTGAGTATTTCTTTCTACTATTACTTCTTGTTTGTTTATTTGAATACAAATTTGCATGTAACGTAGAGCATTTTTCTCTCATACCAGAAGCATTTAATAAGAGCGAAAGAATTAAGCAAGATCTTTAATTCATCTTCTGAAAGGCATTTCTTTTAATCATACTACAGGAGTTTGACACTTTCCCCCTAGTAATTTTGTTAGACAGCATTTGGGTATTGTAACCATTTCCATTAGGTTAACTTAACATACAAAATGCCTTGTTGGGAAGCCCATCTTTGCAGGCTGATGTTAAATATGAACTAGCTGATGATTCTCAGCATTACTCTCATTATCTGTCATTTTTTGTGATAGTGCGGAAAATTATTTTTGTGGGAAGAAAATCAATATGGCATGATGATGCTAGTTACATTTTTGTTTTCTGAGTGTTCTAGCAATAAGGAAATAAAATCCTTTTTACAGGATGCAACTCATGAGAATATTCCAATTATGATGGTGGGTAACAAAGCGGATCTCCGTCAAACTGTTACAGAACAAGGACAAAAATGTGTTTCTGTAAATTATGGAGAAAAGCTGGCTATGGTAAGGTCCAAGTCTACCTCTTTAGTATAAAATGGTCTTCAAAACTTGAATCTGAGAACCATGTGAGAAACTAGTAAACAGAAGTAATTTTCTGGTTGTTTGTTCAAATGTAGTAATTAGGATTCGTGGATATTTCTCGTGAAAACTATCCTATTTGTTCACTGGGCTAAATCTCAGCTCAGTTTTCTCTGAGCTGCACTTAATTTTTGGCTGGGATAGTTTTCTCCACCTTTGTGGTGAAAAGTGGATGGACTAGGAGGCTGATGTTTGCTGCTGCCAAAGAGAAATCGCCAGTACAAATACAAAGCACACTAGTGAGCATACGAGGCTTTCACCTAGCTAGTTTCTGTCCAGCTTTTGAGAGGAGTATTTTCATCTTCAAGAGAGTATCTTGTATTCCTGTGATATCTGCAGAAAGAAAAAGGAACTGTCTGCTATAAATAGAAGTCTGGACAAGTTTTGTGCATATATTTATATGGGGGATAAGGGATGCACATACCCCTATTTTGCAGAAAAAAATATAGAAGTTTTAATGTCTTGAATTTCTGAGTGCTTGTGCAATTGATTGATTATACAGAGGCAAGTGTCATGTCTGATTGATATTTCTGGTTAACTTAGAATACCAGATACTGTAGTTCATAAGTAGCTAACAAGATGGATTCATTAACCTGTTTTAGCAACTCTCTTCCTATTTTGCAGTCTTGTGGACAAGACTTAATATGGACATTAAGCCTATGATGTGTTTTTTATTCAGTTTGTTAATTCAGAATATACTGAATATAAAAAAAAAAATACAATTAGAAAGTAATTACTGTTTTTTTTCACAGTACAATGTGAATATATTGGAGAATGAAGAGTGTGAGATAAAAGTCCTGTTCATTTAAATGTGTGCCATCTTTCTTTGTGTTGTTGAGGAAACTATTTGTAATTGAACATATATATGCACATGGAAACCATTTCAGATTAGTTAGTTTAACATTTATTTTTACTTACAGACTTACAATGCACTATTCTGTGAAACAAGTGCTAAAGATGGATCTAATGTTGTAGAAGCAGTTCTTCATCTTGCTCGGTAAGTAGCTATGTTTCTATTGTTGAATAAACAAATCTTGAGTATATTTAATGAAATGGACATGATATGTGAATACACATACAAAGATTCTTTGCATTTTTTTGTGTTTTTCTTTGTATTCTTTTTATTGTGAACTATACATTTGTATATTATTATGTAATTGCACATCATGCACATTGCACATGTACATTCAAAATTGTACCAACATAAAATTCAACAAACAGAATTTAAAAATTAATAACATATTAAATCTTTATAGGTAACTACAAGGTAGGATTTTTTCTCAGTTTAATCAAGTAACATTTTTGCTTGCAAATGTTACAAAGCTGTCTTGATAATTAATATTTAAATTACAGCTCAGTTAAGGAGCTCACGATTTTAAAACCTGGTGAATTTACTTTCTTAATTCTTTTCTAAATTAATTTCAAATACATATAATTATGTATAATTAATTCTTGATTCTTTCACATATATACTCAGTTTTATTACTAACCATTCTAATCCCATGTATATTCTTTGATGTCCCTTTCTCTAAATTATGTAAAAGATAGAATTTATGATCCATTTAGCAACCAGGTATTTCTGTGATAATGTGTGAGCCAAACATTACAGTTCTACTACCTTTTCAAACAAGTCTTGGTTATAATATAATTTATTTGTCTGTCAATGTCAGTGTGAACTTATTGGCCAATTTGTTAAATGTCATGTTACAAAGAACCTGGCCATGAATGCAGCTATGGATTAAGAGATTAGAGAACATATATAGCACAGTCATATGACATTAATCATAGCTGGAAAATTATCTCTAATGTTTAAACATGATACCTTTGTTTAACTGTTTCAAGGATAAAAAAAATGTTTTGCCTCTCTCTTCAGAATCTCAAAAATAAAGGTTTTCTTCATAAAGACATTGATGCTCATATCATCTAGACATTACCCAGAACTTTGGTCTGGAATGATTGTCTGCAATTTCTTTACTCAATTATTGGTAATTTGTATTCTTTGAAAGAAGCACATAATTTTGAAATTAACATTTCATTACCATTATGCTGAATAATAGAGTGTTCTTAGAGCTATTTTATGAATTTATTCTACTAATATGAGGAGAGTTATTTTGTATCAGAAATTATTATATTTCTAGCACTAGCTATGATTTGTACAGAAATACTGATACAATTCCCAAGTTTGAAACTTAGGAGACATGCTGATTCTGTGCACTAAACCCCAGAGTTTTGACTGTGCAATGATGATGTTGAGCCCTGTAATATATACTGGGGGAAACAGAACAGTAAGCATGAATGAAAATGTGTTAATTGAAGGCATTTTTTTGGTTTTTTTGGTTTCTTTACAGCGAAGTGCGAAAACGAAGTGATAATCAAGATGATACGAAGTCAGTAACCAGCCTGGCTGGAACACCTGTCAAAAAATTAGCGCTCAAGAAAAACTGTTGCAATGTTTAACTGATAGATACTTTTCCTGATCTAAATAACTTGTATGCTAAAAAAGAAAAAAAAGTTAATGAAGGATTTCAATAATGTATTCTTTTTATTGTGGACTATCCATTTGTGTATTTAGAAATTGCACATCGTGTTAAAAATCCAGGCTCTTCTGTCCATTCATATCTGTGCACTTGCTTTGCCCCATAGGCTTTGGTTTCACTTTTTTCAAGTAGTGTAAGTCAAATCAATGCTATGGTGGTCACTGCATATAATATTGTAATGTATTTTATTATCTTTACCTGCTTGTTTCTCTAAGGGCTCAAGATTTCTTACGTACAGAACATTGTAATATCATATATCACTCATAGGAAAAGAAAAATATTACAGCTTCAATTTTTTAAATCTTTTTGTTTGTGCCTGCTTATGTAGTTTTTTGGAAGTCTTAAGTTATATGCTGATGAAACCTTTCCCAGGAAAACCCCAAAACATTGAAAGGTTGTCTAGATCCAGGCAAGCCCTAAGTTCAGGGCACGAAGCAGAATGGTCTCTGTCAGGTTAAGACAGTGGCAAGTGCATGGGGTTCTGGTGAAATTTTGCAAAATCTAGTGAGTTAGAATTTATTTAATTTGGGAGTTGGCGTTTGATTCAGAACTGAGAAGTAGACTTTACATCTGATCTTACACAGCTCAGAAGTGAAAGGAACATTTGCATGGACCATTACCATTCAAAATTCCAGAGAGACTGTAATACTTGTGATATGTAGGATTACTGAGATGAATTAATGATCCAACACCTGCCTGTTTGTTTAGATTAGATCATTATTAGTATTACAGAGAGATGCAGGTTGTAATTTTTCCCTTGTTTGTCATATCTTCCATTCAGACCCTAATTGAGGGATTGTAGTCGTACAGAGGAGTCTCTTTTAATGGATAATCTTGATGCATTTTTTAAGTTTTAAACTTGGAGGTGAAAGAATTGTTGCACATGCACAGAGATATGTTTAAAATCTTCATTAAGAGAAATACCTGAAATGATCAGCGACCACTTACCTTAATTAGAACTCCTTTGTCTGATTTAAGGAAAACTCTGAGAAACTCACCAGTGGGTGGTAGCTTTAGGTCTCAGCATCTCTAAAACCTAAGTTATTATTGCTTATAACAGTTCCCAACAACTCTGTAGTGTAGTAAAAATTGGAGGTATTTCTAACAATCATGATCCAGTTCTTCTCATCTTTCACAAATTTTTGTTGGACTCAGATAGGGCCCATTCAGAGCCAATAAGTTGTCTCTGTCTTTTCTGTGTATATTAATAAAACATTTCCAAGCTGACACCTAGCTTGGTAAATAAACCTTGGATAAAGCTTTATGGAGTGATTGAAAACCCATATGACAAGCAGCTGTTACTGCATTTTATCAGCACTATAGCTGAATGGTGTATAGCCTGTGCTGCATTACCAGTTTTTATAAAATGTAGAGTTCTCAGAAACAGGATAGTTCAGAATTAAAAAAAAGCCCAACCAAACAAAGTAGGAAAGTAGGAAGAGCAGTGTAATTAGGCATCCTTTCAAACCTCTAGATCAGAGCAGTTAATCCTCAGGTAACGAGCTGAAAGATTGTTCTTAACAAGACAGAGAAATCTAACAACCAAAGGAATAAGGCATTTTATTTCACTGTATTGTACTTCAACCCTAGAAGAGAAAACATGTTTCTTTTCCTTTTCGTAGTACTAAGGAAACCTTTACGCACTACCTTCTTCTATGCAGAAGACCTTATGGTTGTAGAATCCTCCCACCCAGCAGTACAAGGTGCCTCACTGTAATCCTGAGACTTACTTAGAGCAGGTGGCAGAGAATGAAGGAGACACAGGTGTATCAGGAATATACCTGGTCATGTATCTGTTGTTTACTTTTGTTGTTTTGTTTTGTTGTTTACCTTACATTATTTAAGCAACAAAATTACAGCTCTAATTATCTTCTCTGAGGAGAAAGCCACACTTCACTGAGTGCATTGATGAGGGCGTTTTTTGTGGGTTTTTTTTTTTTTTTTTGTGTAAAAGCTTCTCTCTCTCTCTCCAAAGGAGTGAAATGGAAGTAGAATTAATGTAAGCTTTATTTGCAGGTAGTTCTTCATGCAGTAGTAGAGGGGAGAGTGGGAGATGATCCAGCACTTGGTTTCTGAAATGTAAGCTTACATGCAGGCATTTGCATTTTCTCAGAGAAAAAAGAAAGAAAAGATCATGATTATAAGCTGTTACCTGCATTCCGAAATATTGCTCCTTCAGCATTACTAACTTTTGTTAACTTGTAGAGTTTAGACTGAGGCTCAGCATTCTATGTGTGTCCCCTGAGCCACAGCTCTGTGGTCTTAGCCTGTAGTAGATGAGGTGAAATATATTAGTCTAAACCTTGTTGACACACCTGCATGAGCAAAACATTTTGGTTGAATTCACAAAATCACATAAAGTTGTTAGAAGGATCTCTGGAAGTGGTTTCGTTCAACCTTCCAAGCACCCAGGCACTGTTGCCAGCCTTAGATCAGGTTAGTTGTGGGTTTGGCTAGCCAGGCTGTGAAAATCTCCAAAGACTACCACCATTCTTGGCAGCCTATTCCCACGTTTTCACTCCACTTCTGGATAAAAATTTCTCCCCATGTCCAACCTTGGTTTCCCAAGTGGACACAAATTTATAGCCATTTCCCCTCATATCTTCTCCTGCTACCATGAAGGGTTTGGCTGTGATCTTGGTGACTCCCCTTTCAGTATTTGTAGGGTGTTAGATCCTACTTGGCTTTGTCTTCACCAGTATAGTGATATTGTTGTGAGGTACCTCTTGCAGATGTTGCTAGGGGTACCTAGAGTTGGCACATCCCAGCATCCCAGAATTGGCAGTGTGTGTGGGTGTGTGTGCAGTAATTCCTTTTCATACCCAAGATTTTTACCATATAGAGAGTGCCATGTGAATGTCCATGCCTGTAGAGAGCCTGGTTGAAGGATGTGAGTTCAGGGACCTGCCATCACACCTGTTTTTTCTCTCTCTGGAGGATTTGGCCATTGCTATTTTGAGTACTTTCTAAATTTATTTTAATGACCAAAATCTCTTTTATGTTAGTTGGCCAAATATATAAACTGAATCCCCCTTTTTTAAGCTCTGTAGATTTTGTGTGTTATGTAAAGCAATTTTATTCTGAAACAGTGTTGTTTTTTTAAATAAGATTCAAGGCTGGAAACTGCTAACAAAGTTTTGCCTTTGTGAAGTTTTATGGTCAGTGTCTTAATTACTACAAAAGCACTACCAAATGGGGATATAGCTATAGCTGTGTTGGAACTGATTTTAGAAATCCTATGATGATCAGTTCCATTAAGTCAGAATATTCACATGATACTATGTAGAATTCATGTTAAAGCAAAGGAACTTGGAATGAAAAAAAAAAAAAAAAGAAATTGAAGCATCTATTTATACATGGAATAGTGAATAATGTTTTGTGTTGTTTTGGAAGGTTACCTTGTCTTCTACCTAAAATGTAAAATGGCAAGCATCAGCTATGTGCTCTGACATGGTTGCACTATTGTACTTTGAATGTTTTTTGTCTAGTACATAACAACTATTCATTTAATTGCACAGTTTGGTTTTTTTTTGGGTTTTTTTTTTTTTAAGTTAATGTATGCTTTCACTTAATACGTGTATTTATTTGAAAAGGAGAGGCCTTGTTTTTCCACATGATCTGCAAATAAATTATTCAGTTGACACAGAAATGTTATTTTACCCTGTATGGGTTTTGATCCTTTTCAATTGTGGCATAGTACACAATTCTAAGGCAATAATTTTCTGTGAGATGCCCTGAAAGTGTTTTGATCCCCTGAGTTCTAGTAACCACTTTGTGCCTATTTAACATACAATAGTGGCTTAATAAAACAAGTTGCTGCTTCTTTTTATTGTTCTTAGAAGTATAGCTATGGCCTAACATGGTTGAAGTATTTTTCTGTGTAACTTTTTTGTATTGATTAAAAAATTTTCTATTATATTAGGAAAAAGAAATTACAGTTTTAAATCTGTGTGGCCTGTTAAAATGTATTCCAAGGAAAATATCCATGGGCCACTCCTGCAGGAGTATCATGTAGATGTGCATCCATGCAGATCCCTAATTAAGCTAATAGGTTCTATGCTAGTGCAGGCAATCTGTTCATATATAGATCTTTTTAAAGAGGCTTTCTCTTTTTTTGTCTCATCAACTGCTGTACAACAATAGTAGCTAACTTTTTAGGAAAAAAAATTCAGTGAAAGATCCCTAATTCATAAACCAAAGGGGGATGTATATTCATGTAGTCAAGGCACTTTATTATATAACAAAGAAACCTACTTCCAAGATGTTTCTTGCTCTATTAGGTAATTAAAGATACGGACCAATTATCTTATGTGCAGTTCAAATGCCCTTTATCATTACTGCTGCCAGATTTCCCTCTGACCCTGTCTGGGTTACTTAGATTTGGAGATTCTTTTTACAGATCCCATTATTTTAGTGTTTCTCACCTACTGTATTACTATCAGGTCTAATCCTTTCTTACTGGTATCCTTAGGACTAGTAGCATCAATATTCATCATCATTAATTTTATATGGTTTGTGAGAAAACTGATCCTGTGGTAAAAGAAAATTTGACTTGGATTATGTGGAATGTAGGTTCAGATGTGTTACTCAGTTTGTAAAAAGAAGGCCTTTCTGCTTTTTAAGAATGGCTATAGATAGCTGGGTTTATAAGAAATTAGTCATTAGGTGGCTGAAGTAACAATTAAACCCAAGCTGTGAAGGTTTCCCGCTGAATATAAAGTATTTAAAATAGAAATGTATCTTCATAGTAGTACAAGGAAAAAATTCAGTGCCAATTGCATGTGCCAACTTTTAATAAAAGTCTGTATGTTGTATAAATATCTAAATTGTGAAAACTTTTGAAACTTTAATTTATACTGTTTAAAACTGGTATTCATGCAGTTATTCCTCCTCAAAACTACAGATCACTGCATTCACTGTAATTTTTTACATATATATGTTTAAAAAGAAATACACATTTTCTGTATTAGAAGTTGCTATAATTACGTATAATAAATATAATATGCACATAATAAAATATGCTTCAATAGCCATTTTTCTTCAGTGCATTTTCTTTATGTCAGTGCTTATGAGCAGCAGTCCAGCGTAGTGTCTGTGACCTGTCAGCATAATGTCATCATGGTTCACCAATTTCTGTGGCCAAAGCCATGCAAGAGTGATGCAACCACTGGTATCCTTGACTGCCTCCAAATTCTTAGGCTTAATGAACAGTCATCAACTTACATCTGAATTGAGAGATGTCCCCCACTCTGTGTCCTTAATAGGTGCTGAAATTCTGCTGCTGTATCTGTTTACAGAGATGCTTTATGCACTCTGTCTAGACACAAATACGTGATGTTGGTAAGGTAAGAAATAGAAAAACCCCACCAAAACAGCCAAAAGGTGTAAGCCTATTGCAAATATGGAATCATAGAACCATATAATAGTTAGGTTTGGAAAGGACCTTAAAATCATCTAGTTCAAACCCCCCTGCTATGGGCAGGGACCCTCACACTAAACCATGCTGCCCAAGGCCTCATGCAACCTGGCCTTGAACACTGCAGGGATGGGAGCATTCACAGCTTCCCTGGGCAGCCCATTCCAGTGCCTCACCACCCTCTCAGTAAAGAATTTCTTCCTTATATTCAATCTAAACTTCCCCTGTTTCAGTTTCAACCCGTTACCCCTTGTCCTGTCACTACAGTCCCTGATGAATAGTCCATCCCCAGCATCCTTGTAGGCCCCCTTCAGATACTGGAAGGCTGCTATGAGGTCTCCATGCAGCCTTCTGTTCTCCAGGCTGAACAGCCCCAACTTTCCCAGCCTGGCTTCGTACGGGAGGTGCTCCAGTCCCCTCATCATCCTTGTGGCCCTCCTCTGCACTTGTTCCAACAGTTCCATGTCCTTTTTATGCTGAGGACACCAGAACTGCACACAATACTCCAAGTGAGGTCTCATGAAAGCAGAGTAGAGGGGCAGGATCACCTCCTTCGACCTGCTGGTCAAGCTCCTCTTGATGCAGCCCAGGATACAGTTGGCTTTCTGGGCTGCGAGCGCACACTGCAGCTGGCTCATGTTCATTTTCTCATCGACCAACACCCCCAAGTCCTTCTCTGCAGGGCTGCTCTGAATCTCTTCTCTGCCCACCCTGTAGCTGTGCCTGGGATTGCCCCGACCCAGGTGTAGGACCATGCTCTTGGCATGGTTAAACTTCATAAGGTTGGCATCAGCCCACCTCACAAGCTTGTCGAGGTCCCTCTGGATGGCATCCCTTCCCTCCGGCGTATCAACCGAACCACACAGCTTGGTGTCATCGGCAAACGTGCTGAGGGCGCACTCAATCCCACTGTCCATGTCATGTCACCGACAAAGATGTTGAACAAGATCAGTTCCAACACCGATCCCTGAGGGACACCACTCGTTACTGGTCTCCAGCGGGACATGGAGCCATTGACCACAACTCTTTGCATGTGGCCATCCAGTCAGTTTTTTAATCCACCGAGTGGTCCACCCATCAAATTGATGTCTCTCCAATCTAGAGACAAGGATGTCATGCAGGACAGTGTCACACGCTTTGCACAAGTGCAAGTAGATGACGTCAACTGCTCTGCCCCTGTCCATCAGTCTTGTAGCCCCATCATAGAAGGCCACCAAATGGTCAGGCAGAAATTCCTCTTAGTGAAGCCACCCTGGCTGTCACCAAGCACCTTGTTGTTTTTCATGTGCCTTAGCATTTCTTCCAGGAGAATCTGCTCCAAGATTTTGCCAGGCACAGAGGTGAGACTGACTGGTCTGTAATTCTCTGGGTCATTCATTTTCCCTTTCTTGAAAATGAGGGTTATATTTCCCTTTTTCCAGTCATCGGGAACTTCACCTGACAGCCACGATTTTTCAGTGGCTTAGCAACTTCATTTGCCAGCTGCTTCAGGACCCGCGGATGGATTTCGTCAGGTCCCATGGACTTGTGTACATTCAGGTTCTTAAGATGGTCTCAAACCAGATCCTCTTCTACAGTGGGCCTAAGGTCTTAATTCTCACAGTCCCTGCATTCACCTTCCAAAACTTGAGTGGTGCAGTCAGAGCATTTGCCAGTGAAGCCTGAGGCAAAGAAGTCATTAAGAACCTCAGCCTTCTCCAAATCCAGGGTAGCCAGTTCTCCTGATAGCTTCTGGATAGGGCCTATATTGTCCCTAGTCTGTCTTTTATTCGCAATGTATCTATAGAATCCCTTCCTGTTATCTTTCACATCCCTAGCCGAGTTTAATTCTGACTGGGCCTCGGCTTTCCTAACCCGGTCCCTAGCTTCCTGGACAACATCCCTGTATTCTTCCCAGGCCGCCTGTCCCTGCTTCCACCTTCTATAAGCCTCTTTTTTCTTTTGAATTTTCCTGAGCAGCTCCTTATCCATCCACGGAGGTCTCCTGGCCGTCCTGCTGCACTTCCTTCTAGTTGGAATGGAACACTCCTGAGCTTGTAGTAGGTGATCCTTGAATATCAACCAACAGTCTTGGGCCCCCCTGCCCTTTAGGGCTGTGTCCTTACTAAGCAGGTTCCCGAAGAGGCCAAAGTCTGCTCTCTTGAAGTCCAGGGCAGTGAGCTTGCTGCACGCTCTTCTCACTGTCCTGAGGATTTCGAATTCGACCATCTCATGATTGCTGCAACCAAGGCTGCCCTTACGCATCCCATTTCCAACCAGCACTTCCCTGTTGGTGAGCACGAGATCAAGCATGGCACCTCTCCTTGTTGGCTCCTCTATTACTTGAAGAAGGAAGTTGTCTTCCACACAATCGAGGAACCTCCTGGATTGCTTGTGCCAGGCCGTACCTTCACTCCAACAGATGTCAGGGTGGTTGAAGTCTCCCATGAGAACAAGGGCCTGTGAGCGTGAGGCTGTTCCTATCTGCCTATAGAGCACTTCATCCACATATTCCTCTTGATCAGGCGGCCTGTAACAGATCCCCACAGTAATGTCCCCCATTGCTGCTCTCCCTTTAACCTTGACCCACAAACTCTCTGTCGACTGCTCACCCATCCCCAGACAGAGTTCCATACTCTCCAGCCTATCCTTAACATAAATAGCAACTCCTCCTCCCTGCCTGCCAGGCCTGTCTTTTCTAAAGAGCCTGTAACCTTCCATTCCAACACTCAAGTCATAAGAACCATCCCCCCGTGTTTCTGTGATGCCTACTATATCATACTCCCGCAGTCGTGCACACATCTCTAATTCCTCTTGTTTGTTCCCCATGCTGTGGGCATTTGTATAGAGGCATCTGAGCTGAGCTCCAAATGAAGCCGGCTCATTGGCTGGAGCGGCTGGAATATCTCTGCATCGCTCCAAATATTTATTATAGGCGCTGGCAACTGACTGCGTGTGTTGGGATGGAATGATGCCCCCCTCCCCCAACACATCTAGTTTAAAGCTTCCTTGACCAGTCTGGCAAGCCTTCTACCAAAACCACTCTTCCTCTTCGTTGTCAGACCAGCTCCACCAGCCCCCAGTAGACCTGGCCTACTAATATGCTCTATATAAGGCTCTATTCCTCATTTTTCTATTGAAAATATATAGGGGTCCATATGACAAAGAAATAACGGCCCCCAAATCCAAATTAAAAGCTGTTTCAGGTAAAATTGGCAGCTTTAAATGTTATTGTAGAATCACAGAATCAGCATAAATCAACAAATGCTGGCTGATATTCAGCTGGCTGTTGACCAGCACCCCCAGGTCCTTTTCTACCAGGCAGCTTTCTGGCCATTCTTCCTGCAGCCTATAGCATTGCATGGGGTTGTTGTGGTCCAAGTGCAGATCTGGCACCTTTCCTTGTTGAACCTCATGCAACTGGCCACAGCCCATTGATCCAGCCTGTCCAGATCCCCCACAAAGCCTTCCTACCCTCCAGCTGATCAACACACCCAACTTGGTGTTGTCTGCAAACTGACTGAAGGTGCACTTGATCCCCTTGTCCAGGTAATTGAAACTGAGCCATGAAGAACACCAGTTGTGACCCTCGCCAGCTGGATTTAACTCCATCCACAATTCTCTTCGCCCAGGCAACAAAAACTTTTAAAAGCACTTTGTTGTCTGATATCTTCCTACAAATATATTCTTAGTAAGTACAAATATATTCTTAGTATTCTCAAAATACTAAATATACTCTTTTAATAAAAAAAGCTGAGGACAGCCTGAAAAGACATACCATAGATTTTGAAGTTAAGTCGTTAGATTTAGTGGCAGCACTGCTGTGGTGTATATTCTTAGGCTCCAGAACAGCTGCTGCTTTCCTGGGTACTGCTGACATCTGTCCTTGCTTTGATACCTTGAGCTCCTTGATGAGTTCAGAGTGACATTGGCTAGCAGTACACTCTGCATCTTTTGTTGTTTCCACGCTTGGAGTGAAACCATAACCTTTTCCTACGCAGTTCTCAAGGAACTTTAAATTTGCTTTAGCTGGGTTTTGCTGCTACTCTGAAGTTCATGAAGGCATCATGTTCTCAGGCATAAATCCTCGAATTTAGCTGGAGTTAGAGCAACAGAAAGTGTGGTCTAGGACAGCGGTCATAGTGTGAGAGCAAGTCCTGTTCTAAGCTTGCACCTGGCTTGATTAGTGACCAGATCTGGAGCTAAGGCTCTTTTCTGCCACAGAGTAATAAGCCCTGGAACGATGGGGTGGGGATGGGGTGTGTATTACTGCCAAAATGCTCTTTTCAAAGCCTGAATTCCCTTCTTTTAAAACACAAAATTATTAAGATACAAAATTTAATTTTAAAATTAATTTACCTCTTTAGGTATTTTTCTCCCCTATTTCTGTAACTTGTTCTTCATGTGGCCTTCTTTATAATTTGCACAAATTACAAACTGTTGTTGAAACTGAAACAATTTTCTGATACCTGACACTATCAGCATGTAATCAGAAACCGTTTTTATTGTCCTACATTAAGAAGTTATATATTTTTGCTGATACTGTGGTCAGTGGGGAATTCTAGTTCATAAGCTAGTGGTGTAATCCAAGGAAAATGAGAGGTGCAGCAATGTAAGTTGATCTTACTGCTTGCAACTGAAAATACTTACCTGATGTGTTCTACTTACACTTTTCTGTGACTTTGTGCAAATAATCACTGACTTTCTAAGAACTTGCTTGCTTACCTTTTGCAAAAGGTCTCTTTTCGATCTGATTTAAAAATAGGACAAAAAAAAAAAAAAAAAGAAATCAAAGACAGAATCAAGGACAGACTTTTTAAAAGTATGGGGAAAATCCTCCTTACGAGTTGCTTGGATTTTCTGCTCCCCAGTTCAGCTGTGAATTTCCATGAGGAAAAAAAAGTGTTTGCACCAGAATAAAATAACAATGGAAGCATTTAAGATAAAAGAAAACAGAATAAAAAGAAAGTGAAGGCCAAATTTAGAATACTGCCTGCCTCATGGCTCTTTTTTTTTTTTTTCTTGAAAGTAGCTTTCCACTTTAGTCTGTATCCATTCCCGCAAAGTGTTTCTTTTTGTAGTTCTTAGGGAATCATTCTGATGTCCCAAATATATCTTGACAGAGGTAACTGTTACTGGAGTGTCAGAGAAAACCGTCAGGCATTTTGCAGTAAATTTATGAAAAAAATTCTCTTTATCATTATATAAGTCAAAGTGCCTGAGATTTGGATTGATTCCACTAAACAAACTTACTTCACCTCTATCTACTAAATAGATCAAACAATGGAACGACTGTGTGAAAGATGTCAATCTAAAACCAGGACTGTGAGAGCAGATGGTCCTGTATTTAAACTATGTGTAACATTAAACCTGCTTCTAACCAGAGTTGTGGGCCACAAACATCCTAACTGAACCATACACAGCCCTTGCCAACTCTGTAATTCTTTCCTTTCTTGACCTGTATCCTAGATTAAACTGGTGGAAATCTGAACAAATATGTATAGATGAAATAAATTTTACTCTAAGAAGTTTCAGCAGATACAGAAAAATACGTACAATTTTCCACACTTACTTTGAAGTCATCTGAAGCGACCAAAGATGAGTGATAGTGTAACGCTAAGCATTGATGAGTAACCCCTTTTTGCACAGCAATATTCCAATTCTGGAAAATAAGGTTTAGGGAGGTATATACATATACATGCCTATATAGACATAAACATGCACATTAGAGGGTATATACCTTTATTTTTCTGCTATATACACACATGCAACTACATAGACATGTATTATACATGCATATAGGTATGTGAAACAATAACTGCTGTCTTTCCTCTAAAAAATTTAAATAATTAAAATCCCAGATCACAGGAGCTTTCATAGTGGTTTCATAAAAGGTAACAGTGACATCAGTGTTCTTGTCATCTTTTCCCATTAGTGTAAATATCCTTTGAATCCAAGGTTCTATCTTGCTAAGCACATACAGAATCATGGAATCATAGAATAGTTAGGGTTGGAAAGGACCTTAAGATCATCCAGTTCCAAACCCCCTGCCATGAGCAGGGACACCTCACACTAAACCAATGCCACCCAAGACTCCATCCAACCTGTCCTTGAGCACTGCCAGGGATGGAGCATTCACAACTTCCCTGGGCAACCCATTCTAGTGCCTCACCACCCTCTCAGTAAAGAATTTCTTCCTTATGTCTAACCTAAACTTCCCCTGTTTAAGTTTGAACCCATTACCCCTTGTCCTATCACTACAGCCCCTAATGAAGAGTCCCTCCTCAGCATCTTCATAGGCCCCCTTCAGATACTGGAAGGCTGCTATGAGGTCTCCAGGCAGACATCTCTTCTCCAAGCTGAACAGCCCCAATGTTCTCAGCCTGTCTTCATATGGGAGGTGCTCCAGCCCCCTGATCATCCTTGTGCCCTCTGGACTTGCTCCAGCAGCTCCATGTCCTTTTTATGTTGAGGATACCAAAACTGTACCCAATACTCCAAGTGAGGTCTCATGAGAGCAGAGTAGAGTGGCAGGATCATCTCCTTTGATCTGCTGGTCACGCTTCTTTTGTTTGGTAACTATTTTTGCTTTCAAACCCCACAGAGTAGTTTTTGTGTTTTATTGCAAAGTGTTTTGGACTACCTTGTACATGAAGTCATAGTCATAGAATCATTTAGGTTGGAAGAGACCTTTAGGATTGAGTCCAACCAAAAACCTAACACTGCCAAGTCCACCACTAAATCATATCCCTGAACACCACATCTACGCGTCTTTTAAAAATCTCCAGGGATGGTGACCCAACCACTTCGCTGGCCAAAGGTACTATGAGGTTTTTTTCATTCTGTTCTGTGACTGCTTAGGAATGTGCATCAACATTTGAGTACAGAAGTGCCTCAGAATGACCCTCTTTCAAACTTTCATTAATGATTTAGTTTGCAAGGTAGTCCCAAGGAATAAATGATTTCTTTCCTAAAGAGTTCATGGAGCATTTGTGCACTACAGCTCTCACAGAATAGCTGTGCTCTTTGAGAGGAACATGAATAACTGGAGCAGTGAAGTGCTACAATGGACATAAAATCTGTCCTTCCTAAATAAGGGACATACATAGATGATTTTGAGTGTGTAACAGAGAGAGTGAGCTTTTTCTGCATGTTAAAGGAAGGCTTGTCTTTTTTTGTTTTTGTTTTTGTTTTTAAACGTATTTACAAGTAATGAAGTACTGGGGAGGATAGGAGTCATGCAGCTTGTGTATGGTGGCTTTCCTACATCAAGCTTTTAACTGATTCACAATAGAGTATGACACTTTCAGTGAATGGAACAAATAGGTGATGTGAGTATGAAATATCTTTGGTGATTAGGTACTGGTAGGATTTTGTTGAATAGAGGTGGCAAAATTATACTTCCAAAGAATATTTGAAGCTAGATGGGGAGTTTTAAAATCCAACCAGAGAAGCAAGTAAGTGCCTATATAACTTTGAATGAAAGAGGTATAAGCAGAGGTACAAACAGGTTTAATCTCTTGTTTTTTGTTGTTTTGTTTTGTTCTTTTTTTTCCAAGACAAGCTCTGTAAACCTTTTGTTAAGTCATAATATCTTATTAAATCCCATCTTTTTCTAGCTTTTATCTTTAATTTGAGATTGAAACAACTGAGTATATATCGAGACATTTTAAATATTTTCTTTTTTGAAGTAAAGTCATATATCCAAAAAATTTAACTGAATATTTGAATGGAAAAAGTTGATCTGCAGTTTTTTGGCCAGGCTTACTGTTCTTCCACATCATGGAGTTTTCTAGTTTTTATTTTAGTCTCTTTATTTTTAACTTTGTTCTGTGTCTTGACCTGCCTCTTCATCCCATACTCTCAGTATCCTCTTTCCATGCTTTTTTACACCCCTCACATTCACCTACTTCCAATTATTCATGTCTTCTATTTTGCTTTCACCCATAGCTATTGTTTTGCAAACTTCCATCCCTTTCTGCCTCACTGTGATTCCAGTTCAAGGGTTCTGTCTTCTGACACTCCTGGGCCTGTTTCTGCTCTGCCTCAGGGAAAAATTTCTCAGATAATCACGTGATAGTCTCTTTGCCAGCTTAATAAAGAAGAGCGCAGGTGGTAGACATTTTGAGAGTGGTTGACATTTGTCTGATTTCAGATAGGAAAATGCAAGTAGTTGTTTTTATCACTGATTCTTTTCAGATAAGATCTTAGGGGTGGAATAGAAAAGTGCAGTGCAGGGACCTAAATGAGTACAAGTGTGTGTTCCAGGGGTTGATTATTAGTTAGATAGCTGCTTACTATTTAGTGCCCTCCATTCTGCTAGGTTCATTACAGAGATAAAAGGTTGCTAATGACAGAAGAAATAGTTTTGCTACATTCACCTGGAGCATTGTGGTCTTGGGTTAACAAAAAACTGGGATGTGTCCTCCTAGTGTAAGTGCATGAGAAACCAAGAAGCAATAGCAAACTGAAAGACTGTAAAGGTGGATGACCAAGAGGACCTTTCTTTTCAGTATTAATCTGGCTCAAAAGAGAATATTACTGAAGCTAGCTACAGAAAAGAAGTTTGCACTACCAGAACAACATTATGGACTCAGGACTGCTGTTAACAGGCTGCAAGATATCAGGGAAGCTGAGAGGAAGCAGGACTGCCTCCTCCAGGCCTAAACTGTGCAGGGGCCTCAGGCGTCCCCTGAAGCTCATGGAGGAGTGGAGGAGGCTGTCAACCCAGGAAGTTGGGAAACAGTAACAACAAAAAACAACAAAAAAAAGAGGAAGAGGGCAATTAAAAACAAGGGGCTTCCTCCTAAAGCTGTTGTCCCCACCCAGAACCACTATGCTGTCCTGCAGGGGGCTGATGAGGAAGGGCACTCCCACCAGAAACAACCAGCTGGTGAGCCAGTAAAGATCACTACTAGTGCTGCCAGGAAAAAGAGACGGGTCACAGTGGTAGGGGACTCTACTTTGAAAGGGACAGAGGCACTAATCTGTCGGCCTGACCCAGTCTCGAGGGAGGTGTGTTGCCTGCCTGGGGCACGGATCAGGGATGTCACAGAGAGGCTGCCTGCTCTAGTGAGTCCCACGGACTATTACCCACTTCTGGTGATCCATGTGGGTGCTAGTGATGTTGATAGCAGTAGGCTGGAGAACATAAAGAAGGACTACAGAGCCCTGGGAGAGGTGGTTAGGGGCTCTGGAGCTCAGATTGTCTTTTCATCAATTCTCCAGGATACAGGGGAGGACCTTAAAAAAAAGCTAGGAGGATTGGCCAAGTTAATAAGTGGTTAAAAGGATGGTGCCATAGTCAGTGGTTTGGGTGTTTTGAATACAGGACCCAAGTTAGTAGGCCAGGTCTACTGGTGGCTGGTGGAACTGATCTGACAAAGAAGAGGAAGAGAGGTTTTGGTAGGAGGCTTGCCAGACGGGTCAATGTTTCTTTAAACTAGATGTGTTGGGGGAGGGGGGCATTGTTCCATCCCAACACATCCAGTCAGTTGCCAGCACCTACAATAAATGCTCGGAGCGATGCAGAGATATTCCAGCCGCTCCAGCCAATGAGCCGGCTTCATTTGGAGCTCAGCTCAGATGCCTCTATACAAATGCCCACAGCATGGGGAACAAACAAGAGGAATTAGAGATGTGTGCACGACTGCGGGAGTATGATATAGTAGGCATCACAGAAACATGGTGGGATGGCTCCTATGACTTGAGTGTTGGAATGGAAGGTTACAGGCTCTTTAGAAAAGACAGGCCTGGCAGGCAGGGAGGGGGAGTTGCTATTTATGTTAGGGATAGGCTGGAGAGTATGGAACTCTGTCTGGGGATGGGTGAGCAGTCGACAGAGAGTTTGTGGGTCAAGGTTAAAGGGAGAGCAGCAATGGGGGACATTACTGTGGGGACCTGTTACAGACCACCTGATCAGGAGGAATATGTGGATGAAGTGCTCTATAGGCAGATAGGAACAGCCTGACACTCTCAGGCCCTTGTTCTCATGGGAGACTTCAACCACCCTGACATCTGTTGGAGTGAAGGTACGGCCCGGCACAAGCAATCCAGGAGGTTCCTCGATTGTGTGGAAGACAACTTCCTTCTTCAAGTAATAGAGGAGCCGACAAGGAGAGGTGCCATGCTTGATCTCGTGCTCACCAACAGGGAAGTGCTGGTTGGAAATGGGATGCGTAAGGGCAGCCTTGGTTGCAGCAATCATGAGATGGTCGAATTCGAAATCCTCAGGACAGTGAGAAGAGCGTGCAGCAAGCTCACTGCCCTGGACTTCAAGAGAGCAGACTTTGGCCTCTTCAGGAACCTGCTTAGTGAGGTTCCATGGGATACAGCCCTAGAGGGGGTATCCCTAGGGGCGCCCAAGACTGTTGGTTGATATTCAAGGATCACCTGCTCCAAGCTCAGGAGTGTTGCATTCCAACTAGAAGGAAGTGCAGCAGGAGGGCCAGGAGACCTCCGTGGATGGATAAGGAGCTGCTCAGGAAAATTCAAAGGGAAAAAGAGGCTTATAGAAGGTGGAAGCAGGGACAGGCGGCCTGGGAAGAATACAGGGATGCTGTCTGGGAAGCTAGAGACCAGGTGAGGAAGGCTAAGGCCCAGCTAGAATTGAACTTGTCTAGGGATGTTAAGGATAACAGGAAGGGATTCTATAGGTACGTAGCGAGTAAAAGACAAGACTAGGTACAACGTAGGCCCCCTTCGGAAGATATTGGGAGAACTGGCTACCCTGGATTTGGAGAAGGCTGAGGTTCTTAATGACTTCTTTGCCTCAGGCTTCACTGGCAAATGCTCTGACTGCACCACTCAAGTTTTGGAAGGCGAATGCAGGGACTGTGAGAATTAAGACCTTAGGCCCACTGTAGGAGAGGATCTGGTTTGAGACCATCTTAAGAACCTGAATGTACACAAGTCCATGGGACCTGACGAAATCCATCCGTGGGTCCTGAAGCAGCTGGCAAATGAAGTTGCTAAGCCACTGGCCATCATATTTGAAAAATCATGACAGTCAGGTGAAGTTCCCAATGACTGGAAGAAGGGAAATATAACCCCCATTTTCAAGAAGAGGAAAATGAATGACCCAGAGAATTACAGACCAGTCAGTCTCACCTCTGTGCCTGGCAAAATCTTGGAGCAGATTCTCCTGGAAGAAATGCTAAGGCACATGAAAAACAACAAGGTGCTTGGTGACAGCCAGGG
Source organism: Psittacula echo (assembly GCF_963264785.1). Classification (NCBI taxonomy): domain Eukaryota; kingdom Metazoa; phylum Chordata; class Aves; order Psittaciformes; family Psittacidae; genus Psittacula; species Psittacula echo. The sequence goes on along the minus strand of NC_137742.1, from coordinate 43,686,543 downwards.
TGGCTTCACTAAGAGGAATTTCTGCCTGACCAATTTGGTGGCCTTCTATGATGGGGCTACAAGACTGATGGACAGGGGCAGAGCAGTTGACGTCATCTACTTGCACTTGTGCAAAGCGTGTGACACTGTCCTGCATGACATCCTTGTCTCTAGATTGGAGAGACATCAATTTGATGGGTGGACCACTCGGTGGATTAAAAAACTGACTGGATGGCCGCACGCAAAGAGTTGTGGTCAATGGCTCCATGTCCCGCTGGAGACCAGTAACGAGTGGTGTCCCTCAGGGATCGGTGTTGGAACTGATCTTGTTCAACATCTTTGTCGGTGACATGACATGGACAGTGGGATTGAGTGCGCCCTCAGCACGTTTGCCGATGACACCAAGCTGTGTGGTTCGGTTGATACGCCGGAGGGAAGGGATGCCATCCAGAGGGACCTCGACACGCTTGTGAGGTGGGCTGATGCCAACCTTATGAAGTTTAACCATGCCAAGTGCAAGGTCCTTACACCTGGGTCGGAGCAATCCCAGGCACAGCTACAGGGTGGGCAGAGAAGAGATTCAGAGCAGCCCTGCAGAGAAGGACTTGGGGGTGTTGGGCAATGAGAAAATGAACATGAGCCGGCTGCAGTGTGCGCTCGCAGCCCAGAAAGCCAACTGTATCCTGGGCTGCATCAAGAGGAGCTTGACCAGCAGGTCGAAGGAGGTGATCCTGCCCCTCTACTCTGCTTTCATGAGACCTCACTTGGAGTATTGTGTGCAGTTCTGGTGTCCTCAGCATAAAAAGGACATGGAACTGTTGGAACAAGTGCAGAGGAGGGCCACGAGGATGATGAGGGGACTGGAGCACCTCCCGTACGAAGCCAGGCTGGGAAAGTTGGGGCTGTTCAGCCTGGAGAACAGAAGGCTGCATGGAGACCTCATAGCAGCCTTCCAGTATCTGAAGGGGGCCTACAAGGATGCTGGGGATGGACTATTCATCAGGGACTGTAGTGACAGGACAAGGGGTAACGGGTTGAAACTGAAACAGGGGAAGTTTAGATTGAATATAAGGAAGAAATTCTTTACTGAGAGGGTGGTGAGGCACTGGAATGGGTTGCCCAGGGAGGTTGTGAATGCTCCATCCTTGGCGGTGTTCAAGGCCAGGTTGGATGAGGCCTTGGGTGACATGGTTTAGTGTGGGGTGTCCCTGCCCATGGCGGGGGGCTGGAACTAGATGATCTTAAGGTCCTTTCCAATCCTAACTATTCTATGATTCTATGACTGACTTTGATCTGTTAGGTCTGGGTATATGCTCTGATTGTGTTCACTCTTCACAACATGTTTATTTTCTTTCTGTCTTGCTTTGTACATTCATCTTGGGTTTTTGCAAAGGGAAATGGAAGTGAGGTGCAGAAGAAGCTTCCCTGGACCATCTATGGTGCATGCTACTTAAATAAAGCCCGAGAACTTGGAAACGGAAATATTGTGGTTTACGTAAATACACCATCTATTTATCTTCTAATCTCATTTGGTCAGAGGCTGATTTTAATGTCCTAATAGCACCAAAGGTAGGCCTAGGTAATGGCTTAAAACAGACGACAACCCCAAGAACAGATAGTAATTTTTGAAGAGAGTATTCCTTTTTCTAATTTGTAACTATACTTGAGTGGCAATAGCTTTTTTTTTTTTTATTGGGAGGAAACGTCAGTTTAAGGACGTTTAATTTGAGAAATCAGCAATAATTTCATAAAGCAACCATCTCATACTTACATTTAAAAACCATTGGTTAAGCTTCTCAAGACTGATTACACGATGTATTAACCCTTTCAAAACCCCTTTGCCACCAATAAACCTACACTAGTCACGTGATTATTTTGCTAGCTGTGGTAATTTGATTATATTGTTACAAATGATTGTGAAGTCTAACTGGAAGTTTATGTCTGTAGGATTCAGATGTTCTCCACCAGCTTGTTGCATATAAAGATGAGAACCAAGCTTTGCACTGAAGTGGTTTACTGTGATGTTTCAGTTTGTTGTAATTTAGTCCACTTAACTGGTATTTATGCTGGTGAAACAAAGAGACCTGAGATTTGCGCATTAAGAAAATGCATCAAAGGGTACGATTTTCAGCATTGTTTGTTATATGAGCAAGGTCCCATGAGAGTTAACATCTATCATTTGAACAAAAACCACAGTCACAAAACACTGGATATCTGGAACTAAACAACTTGTCTACCATAAAATACAGATTTTGTATGAAAAAAAACCCCATAAACAAAAAAAAAACTTTTGAATTTTTACAAATCTCACACTGCTTATTTATTCCTATTGAAATTTCAGGCCACTCTGCACATGTGCAATATATAGAATGAAGAACGAAGACAGTGGTGCAATTTATGATTTATCCTGTTTTTTGGTGAAATGTCTGAGGCTGTTTAATGTGAAAACCCCACAGCAGTGTAAACACTGTCACATACATAAAATGTTTCTTAAATAAATTAGACCAGTTTGTTCACTCAACTAGTCGTGATGTAATATAGATTTCCTGTTTGCAGCTTTTCTGAGTTACTTGTCATGCAGTATTTTAATGCAACACAAAAATATCACTGACTGTAATCTGCGATTATCTATTGCATTAAACATTCAATTTACAGAAATATTTATTTATTTACATTCAAGTTCTTTGTTTATTCGAATGACATTTTAAGGCTAAGATTAACTAAAATTTCTTTCATAAAATTCTATTATAGTTCAATGACACCCAACTGATTACTTTTGAGAGCAAAGAAACCTTTCTCAGCAGATACTCTTACAACTGCCTGTTTTGTTTAGTCACTAGAGGGCAGCAATGTCCGATCGAACGCTATTCTCGCTTAATCCTTCCGGTTAGGCTCCAGTTGCAAAGAAGCACAAAACCCCCCACGTCGGAAATACATGCAGTCGAAAAGCAGGTGAGTACAGCAGAAAATTCATAACAGGTTAGTTAAAATCAGGACCGTTTTCAGTAAAACAGCCCTCCTGAGCGCTTTTATTATTTGCTTGCAAAAATTACCCCTTGGCTAAAATTCACGTTCAAAAATCTTGCTGCCCCACCCTGCCTTGTAGCACATTTTTCTTGGAGTACATTGGTTTGGCTGTTCTCTTGTAGCTGTTAGTGGTGCAGCAGATATGTTCCTGGCTATGGGTGCCAGTTGCTGCCTTGCAAAAATGCTTGGATTAGTTTCATTCTTTGATTGCTTTCATTTGTCTTTTATGTTATTATGAAAACAAATTGCTTAGGGTAGTTTTCTGTAATGAAAAGTGTTTCATTATGGCCTTTGAATGAAGGAAAACCTCCCCTTCTAGCTCCTGTGACTGACAACCATGCACAGAATAAGGAATGTATGTTATGTTTTTTGTCCTAGAGGTTACTTCTCTTAAGAGTCTCTTTAGACAAATATATTGACAGTGTGAATTTGTTAATTTTAGTAAGTAAATAATTAAAATATAAGAAATAGAAGGCTTTCACTTTGGGACTATGCTGATTAGAATTTTTGGTTGTGTAGCGGCATACATTAATTAGCAATTAACTGCAGTTAAGTAAAACAACTGTAAATGTTAAGACTGGCTAGTCCCAAGGTATTTATTCATTGCCCCATTTCATCAATGCAGAAATGTTTGTTCTTTACCCTGATCAGCCTGAGGTAATGAACAAATGTTTGCAGTTGGAAACAAATGAGCTTCATGCTAGCTTTACTGTATGCCATGGAAAACACTTGCAAACGTGGAAAAAAATACTTATTAAGTGGTGAGCCTGGATCAAAGACACTGCCCTGGTGTTGCAGTAGCCTTTGCCTTCACTGTGGAGGCTGTGGGCTGAGGTGAGAGCTGGCCTGCCATCACCCCCACAGCCCAGTGCCCCTGTCACTGCAGCCTGGGCTAGGCTGCAGAGAGTTTGCTGCCCCAGGGTTCATGGGGAGAGGCTTGAATCAAAATCTCGCAGGTGCTGCACAAACACTGCAGGAAAGGGATCTGCCCCAACCAGCCGCTGCTGACCTCCTGTGAGGTCCCAGCTCTGCAAGGCACCAGCCAGTGTGTAAGGTGTGGCTGGGGAGGCTAGGACACCCTGGGAGCTGGTAGGTGAGGTGAAGCAGGGCCCTGGCCCCGGGGGGGGCTTATTTGAGCCAAACCCCTTCCACACTGTGGTGAGAGAGTGAATGTTTTCTTGTTGCAGGTGAGCAAGGCTATGGTGAGGGTGGTGTGGAAATTAATGTTTGTGAAGTGGAATGAGCTCAGAATCCTGAGGAAAGATGAGGGCAGAAAGCACAAGGCAGAAAGCACAAAGCAGAAAGCAGGTAAATGGAGGCCTTGAGAGAGTGCTATTTATATGGGCAGCTTGTAACAGCACCTATTTTTGAGAGGATATCAAGGCTGCAGGCTGCTAAGTGTGCTCTCCTGCATTGCCAGGTGAAGAAGACTAAAATTTCATGCTCAGCCAGCTTCTCTGTTGCATTCAGCCTTGCTTTGCTCTGGGTGTTGGTGCTGCTTTGTGCTCCCACACATAACATGGGGAGCAGGGTGCAGCTCTGCAGGACTCAGCTGTAGTGCTTTGTATAAACTCACATAGATTTGCAGTGGCTTTTTTGCCTTTTTTTTTTTTTTTTTGTTTTGTTTTGTTTTGTTTTGTTTTGTTTGTTTATTTTTTTTAAACGGAGGAGTTCAACACCAGTTGTTCATGTCTACTGTTTGGAAAAGCCCCAGCCCTTCCTTCAGCCACCTCCTTGATAGACTTGGTGGTGGCTGCAGTTGCTGCAGGATTGCGAGCTGGGGCATCTGGGTTGAAGTACCTCTCCAGTCACCCTGAGGAGCAAGCGCCCCTGGGCTCTACATGCATGGGCATATGTTTGGCTGGCTAGAATGCAGGCCAGGAGATAGGGTCTAATCCCAAATCATAACCAAGTATGAGTTGCATTATGTCACGAGCATAAACCCCTTGGAGCCCTGTAGGAGTTTGTAAGATGGTGGGTGCTGAAGCTACTGTGAGGTGACGGTGTTTACCGAGTTAAAATGGGTGATGAACTGTTCTTCTTTGTTTGGATGTGAAAAAGAACAATAAACTATAGGGAAGTAAGGATTTTTATTTTTTTAAAGTCTCATAGGTAGATACCTTTGATTTCTGACTTTTCTGTTGTTTTTGGGGAAGAGATGAGTGAAACTTTCTTCTTTTAATCAAAGCCAGGTGTATCTGTTCTGGAGTTTTGATGTCAAATGACTTATATTTATGTGTATGTGTCTATATTCATGTGTATGTACACATACACAAACTTTTTCTTCCAAAATGAGTTGCTTATGAGGTTTCAAAAGACATGTTTCTATGATTGTTTTTGTGTTGCTTCAGAAACTGTGCAGCATTTATCCATGTAATAGCATGGTCTTCTGCTTCACTGGTTATATAGACCTCATGCTTCAATAACTTTGATACGATTCAGTTGAAATGCTGCTTAGTATATTTTGTGTTTAAAGGCTTACTTATAGCAAATAAGAAAAGCAGACATTTAAAAACACATAATCAGGTTGACATAAGAGGCTAATTAAGTTTTAACATATATTAAAATATATGACTGAGTTGTTTATAATTCATGTAAATGTTGCTGTGTGTTGTGGTAGAACTGAAATGTGAATTATTGGCAAATACAGTTTTTGTAAATGAAGGGATCTTAATCCCTTGTGTAAAGAAAAAAATTGTAATTGACAATGTATTTTAGGAATTGATTGTGAAAGTTGTTTCAGGTAGGCAAATATTTATGTGACCTAAACAGAGTCTTAAGACGATAGTGGAACAATCGCACAGGGCACATGGGATGCTGATCTAGATTAGCCTCCAAGAGCAGGTTTAACCATTTTCAATCCTCCAGAATAATTAATCTCACTGAGTTGAATTGGCTGTCCTAGCAGATGAGTGAAACTTAATCAGATTGAAGTGAATCCAGGAGTAATAGATATGGAAGGTTAGCCTTCACATCTCCACTAATTCAGTAATAACATACATCTCCAGCCACGTTCTTGCATCTTCAGTTCAACAGTTACTTTCAGTGTGCCCCAGAGACAGATGAAGGGTTGTTCTGAACTAGAAAGTAGATTTTTTGAAGCTGAAAGTCTTACCAGCTGTGTGTACTCATATACTACTGAAGTTCCAGCTCAGACTGTGGTCTTAGTAATTCCACAAGCATGTCAAAGGAGAAGGGTTGCCTTTCAAATGAGTTTAATAGATATAAACCCTAATAATTTAACCCCCTAATCTGGAATTCAATCCAGGCTTGAAAGCAACTGATTACACCTAGAGAAGATGTGACAGGCATTTGGGCAACTCACTTCTCATGGACTATATGTGACTATTGGAGTCAGTAGAATCTATTAGATAATGTCTACAGGCTTGTTATCATCACTCAGTTTAGCTCCTCAAAATTTAGCAAATAATAGACTATTAGTGTCTAAGGAGAGTTTCTCCCTAGCAAGCAAGTAATTGTCAGTTAGACAGGCTATCAGGAGAAACATTAGAAATTGAGGTGGTTGTACTATCTTCAAAGTGCTCTTCAGAGTCCAGCACATAAAATGTAGCTGTCTGCCAAAAATTGGCTGGAAATCTAGGTTGAAGATTTGCTTCATCCTCTTTTAAGTAGCAGGAAATGTTGACATCAGATATGTGCTATTCCTTTTTTAATGGTTATCTTGGGACCACTGTTTCAAGGCCTATTCTGCTCATGGTTCAGGAAATTATCCACAAGAAGTGCATGCAGAATCTACTTGAGCTATGAAGACAAATCTGTTGCCTATTTACCATGAGAAGGTAAACCACCTCTGACTTCAAAACAAAAACTTTAAACTTCTTTTTTTTTTTTTTTTTTTTTTTTTTTTTTTTTTTTTTAAGAGAGCTTCCTGTTGTGTCACTTAATTTTTGGGAGACAATTTTCCTTACATTGTTCTTGAGGATTTTCTTTCTAAGCATGTGCAATAAGGCTCTTCTAGCCCTTTGAAAGTTGCTGCAAGTCAGCATTAACTGGAATACAGAAAGTCTAAACTCTATGTTTAATTTAGTTTTATCTGATATTTTTTTCATTCCTCCTCTCTTCTACCCCCTCCTCCCACCCTTACAGATTCAGTGTAAAACTACACTGCTGAGTACAGGATAGAGCATGACTTCTGTCTGTATTGTATAACTCAAGTTTATTCTGAGAAAACCCTGGGCTGTGCATTTGTGATAGTCTTTGTCCAAGCTGTTTTTCTGCTGTCTGGGTAAGTCAGGCGTTGGGGCTGAGTCCACCACAACCAACCTCATCAAACATCTGCTCAGGCTAAGGGTTTCTTAGTTACAGCGTGATTACCTTCAGTAAGAGACAGCAAAATCCTCAGCAGTGAGAAGGGAGTAGCGTGTGGGTTGTGGAGCTGGTCTATCTACTAGTAATACATAAAATAGAGGATTGTGAGGTCTGAAATAAATTGCCTAAAATATTTTTTTTCTGAATAGTAATTCTTCTTCAATTGTGAAACCATCTGTCTGGGGAAGAAAGAAAAAAAGAGTTTAATCTTGTCAGACAGCAAGTACATGTTGTGAGCCTTTTATACTACCAGAGCAGTGATGTGGGTTTTGTAGTTTGAATGATTTGGCTAATAATTTCTCTTCCCTAGTTTCAGGGGATCAAGGGAAACCAAAAAGGACAAAGCCCATGTAATACTCATGGTTCACATCTCAGCCTTGATTTGCTTTACACAAGGAGATATTCCGCATTTTATTGTTTGCATTCTTAAGTAGCTACAGTGTTACTTGAATCATTAGTGTGTGTAAGCTGGGGACATGCTGATACCTGAAGTGCCTGTGATTGACCTTTGACTCTGGCATAAAAGTATAACACTTCTGGAAAACTCATAGAAGATAGAACAATCAAACATAGACATGGTCTACTCATCCCAAAAGACTTAGTTCTGTTTTGATTGTACCAGAAGATACTGCAAAATGGATAGTATTATCCTTGGTAAATAAAAGTGTATTTTTCGCACACCTTGCTAGTAAATAACAGACTGCCAAAGTGTCTGGTTTAAGTGATTGGGGAATGTCAAGGAAAGCTAGACCTTGCAAAGAATTAGAATACATATCTCATTTAAAGCTTGGAAAAAATAAGATTCCTCTGTTTCCCAAATGCTTTTTCAGATCTCTTTATCAAGACATCAGATATAACTTTTGGATTGCCTGCTCATCGTCTGCAGAATGAAAATCATAAAGTGGTTAGCAGTGTACTTATATAGGTAGTTTCAAAAATTTTCTTTTTTTTTTTTTTTTTCCACTGACCTCTTTCTGGGAAATGGTTGAGCTGTTTCTGCTGATACATTTAAATAAATTTAATATAGCCTTAAGCAGAGAAAAGCATGAAAATTTCACTCTTAACTAGTAAAATTCACTGAAGTTATAAGCAAGGGATGGAATTTTAAAAAACGTGATGCAACCTTCATTTTTCTTGCAACACAAATAAAGTAAATGTTACTAGAACCGAAGTGCAAGTTGTTGTAGGGGGAGAGAAGAATATATATCAAAATTATTACTTCTGTAAATGCCTGAAATTATGTCAGATTGTAGGCTTGCATGATGTATTACTGTCCTAATACCCAAGATGGAATATGCATAATTTCTTTATGGAACTATTTGCTAGTTTTATGCAAATTTTTCCATTGAAATTTTTGTGGATACAGATCTTATAGTGTGATAGGAGGGGATTGATCTGTGTATAGATTTTTTGAGGGGTATCTAAAGTCATGTGGGTACTGATGAAACATGCTTTCATGCTGAGTGTGCAAGAGGCAGAGTACACAGGTTTGCTGAACTGGTAGGATGTGTGAGGACAGATAAAACAGTGAGAAATATGGTAGAGAAAATCAATGCGGAAAAGATGGGCTTCCCAGAATATGATAAAGGATCAAAGGGAAAAGAAATGCAAATATTTACTGGGGAGATATAACCATGTGGCCAGAAAAGTTGTAAGAGCTGTGGTTCCGATTACCATGTGTTTGAGAAAATTTGCATGCTTCACCACCTTTATGGGCTTTCTTTATTTTTTTGTGTTCTCCTTGAACTCTTTTATGTAGAATATGAGAATTCTGACCACGCCTCCAAGATTTCCAAAGGTCTGGTAAGGTCTGGTAACCTCTGGTGTGATAACCTGAGTTAGTGGCATACATGCAGACTGTCTTTGCAGTGCAAATAATTTTTTTTTTCTTTACACTTCTTATTTTTTTGGGGGGGACATGCAGTATGTGACTTGAAATCTTATTTACATGTGTAATTCCCTGGACAGAACCATTCCAGTAGAGATGAAACATGTCTTTTACTTGTGAATTGAAGTTACAGTAACACTGTCATACAGAATGTATGCCTGTACTTTACATACATTCAGAAGAGATTAGTAGGTTTTTATTTTGTGGATTTTCTAAATTCTAGTTAAAAATTGAATAATAACACAAGCTATCCAATGAAATGCTTAAGGCTACCATCTGAGGAAGTCCTTAAGTTGCAAACTACTGAACTTAAGAAGGTTCACCAGAAGAGTATTGTTATCCTTAATTCATTAGCCTTTTCTTCCCTACTGTACTCTGTCTATTTTGGGTGAAGTTAATTTCTTTTAGTTGGAGGCCATCTGGTTTTGTGTCCTGAATTTATAACTGAAATACTATTGACATGTTAATGTTTTGGCTATTGCTGAGTATTGTCCAGCATCAAGACTTTCTTTTTCTCACTCTACTCCCTCCCCTGCCTTAGTGGCTAGGTTGGAGATGGCCAGGAAGATGGCTGGGAACACAGCCAGGACAGCTGATCCCAAAGGACCAAAGGGTATGTCATACAACGTCATGGTCAACAATGAAAGCTGAAGGAAAGGCTGAGGGACATTTGTGGTTATGGCTTGTGTCTTTCCAAGTAAAACCTTGCATGGTAAGTCCCTGCTTTCCAGGAAGTGGCTAAAAAGCTGCTGGCACATGGGAAAGAGTGAATAAATTCTGCCTTTGTTTTGCTTGCACATGCAGCTTTTGCTTCACCTGTTAAATAATCTGACTGTCTTGATACACAAGACTTCACGCCTCCCTTCCATATTCTCCCCTTCCCAAGGGACAGGGGAGTGACCAAGTGCCTGTGTAGATATTTGACTATTGGCCTGGGTTTAGCCACCACAGGAGTTTTTGTTGCACAACATGGGGCTTAAGGGGTTTGACATTAATCAGATTTTATTGTAGTATGCTAGACTGAATTTATAGTTGTTAACAGCTACTTAGCTGTTAATTGACAGGCTCCCATGCTTACCACGGGGCTCATTTACTTTGTTGTATGTTAGAACCTATGGCTTGTTAGTGGGTGGTTTTCATTTTTGGCATTTGATATCTTATCTGCTTTCATCTTACTTTGTTGTGCCTGGTTAAAATTTTGATAACACATGAATTTTTGATACTTGGGCCGGCGTATGACCCTGGCATTGATGCCATTCCTGTAATGGAATATCAGACGTGCATGAAGTCAAATGTGAACTGAAGCAGAAACACCCACGAAGGGACTGTGGCCCATGAATAAACCCATACTGTAGCAGATAAAAAACCCTTAGAGGGACTGCAGCCCATGGAGGAGCCGTGTTGGTACAGGTGCAATGGATGGATATTGTTGCAGTAGTAACTCAGGAGCCTGGTCCAGAAGATCAGAGGATGGAGACTGTAATCGATATACATGTAAGCTGTTGTAACTCATTGAGTTAATGTTATCGAAGTGCTACAGCAGGGATCACCCAAACAAATGGAGGATAAATGTCACAAGAAACTGCAAATGCAGTGGTGATTCAGCCTGTGCTGGCTTTGCTTCTGAGCAACACAACCAACCATGTCTTCTGTTCTGAGCAACCACTGTCACAGATGGAGCTCAAGGTATAGACTTCTTTTACTTTCTCACCTTTCTCCTATTTTCTCCCTATTGTATGAGAAAGCAAGCAGTTGTCTTGGTGTTTGGCTATTGGCTGGATTCAACCCACCACACCAGCTGATCTGTTAGAAGTTACGTTTTGAAAAAAAATTCTTCTGCCTGGATATGAGTGTCTCCTTTCAAAAACTTAGAGTTCTCTCTGATCAGAAGGGACTAAAAAAAAGCAAGCTGGAAAGAAACTAACTACTAGGTGGTATTTGAGACAGAACTTAGCCTAGAGGGGCCTGTCATGTGAATCAGTGGAGTTTTTTCTGTTATGGATAGTGAAATAGTCCTTTCTTTATTTCGCTTATGTTTTGATTTAGTCATGTTATTTGGTTTTGGTATCTTCTTAGCAGAAGGACAAATTGAGTTAAAATATAAATTAATACTTGAGTACATGAGGAATCACTTAAACTTATAAGTGGATAGTGTATGCTTACATGAAGACTGCAATATTGGCTTGAGGTGCACTAATTTGCAATTTATCAAAAGATAAAAACACTGTTGAAGAGAAATTGCTTATGTTTGCAAATGGGCTTTATTATATTTATGGGCTTTATTATGGCAGTGTAATGTAATTCTAATGTTTGATTCTACTGGCTGTCAGGTTTTTTTTTTTTTTTTGTTTTTCTCCAAAAAAGAGGTATATAAGCATCTAGCCAAACAATCTTTTAAATACTGACTTGCCATTAAATTTTGTTTCCCTTTTCTGCCTTTTTTTGGTCTATTTTCATCAAGAAGAAAATATTATTTTGTGGCATAGGTTGAAATGTGTCCAGCATCCAAGTTCTTTCACAGACAAAGCTGAGGCTGATGTGTGCAATTCTTTTCTACTAAGGTATGAAAGTTATGGGTCCGAGTTGAGTATTTTTTTTCCAGTTTTTTGTTTGTTGTTGTTTTACTTTGTTTGTTTGTTTAAAGGAAGTCATTAACTGCCAAGGCTTTTAAGTAGTTGTGTTACACTGCAGCAGCTAGAAGAATAATCTTTATGTACTCTTGACAAGGTAATCTTTCTTTGTGACTTTTTTGCTCAAATCTGTTGGTTGAAGAGAGGGGATTTAGCCTTTTAGATCAAGTGTAGGCATGTCTGTTGACCTGGATTTACAAATACCTGATGACTAAGGCCTAGAGTATCATACCTCTAACTCGCACAAAAAATGGTGTCAGTATTCAGCAGTTCAGATTTGTATTAGAAGACAAAACCCCAACAAATAAATAAATAATTTAATAAATGCAAAAGGAAAGGTCCTGTAATAGCTGCTGGACATGAGGTAAAACTTCTGGTTCATGTTTTAGTAACTAGGGCAATGTTGCTAGCAATGGCAGCAGAACACATGCTGGGGTAGTCACTGGAGCAGAAATTCCGTGTTGGTGGATTATCTCCTCCAAATGTGAAAGAACAAATTAAGTAGTGTTTGAAAATGGTAATTTTTGCTTGTTGAGAAACTAATTGTATGTCATAGCATTGATTTACTTACAACTATGAACTATATCTTTGGTGTGCTAAATAATGCTAGACTGTAGCCTCCATTGCATAGATGAATATTTAATTGAGACCAGCTCTATCACCTCTCTCATTATTCTCATTTCTCTCATTACAGAGGAAAGTAATCTTTTGAAGAATGTGTGATGTGGAGATAGCTGATGACAACTACAGGAAAATTAGCAAAAAGAATATGTAGCCAGTCAGGTCTTAACAGATCAGCAAATAACCTGTGATCATAATTCGGGGAACATGAATTATTTGCAACTCCATCCTTCTTGTCACAATGGAAGTTTTATGCACACATACATGGTCAAAACCTTGACTGCTGCCCCTCTGTAGGCTTTGTCTTTTCATATTTAACACAACAATAGAGATCAATATTTACTTTTCTTCTATTTATGCCAGTATTTAGACTGGTAATGATCACTTGGAGACTCCTTTGCATAGGATTTTTGTGTGCATATATGCACAAGAGTGCACAAACTTGACCTCTCGTTAGACTTGCCTTCTTTTTAATAATGTCTTTACTGTGTCATTTTTGTTTGAATGTAAAAGATATTACAGAGCTTCTGCATTTGAACTTCATGTCCCTGGTAGTCCCTATCGATAAATTGACAAGCCCTTCATCCCAAAGAAACGGTGAAGGTATTCCATACTTCTGCAACTTGTAGGGGAATCTTTAAGTATAACAGGCTGTTTGAAAAAAGAAAATGAATTTAAATTGATTAATGGTGATACTTACCAATTATGAAGTAGTTTTCCTCTTTAAGATGCTTCAATCATTAATTTTTCAACACCTTGCTATCCTCCCCATCTGCTCTACCATTTGCTTCTCCACCAATTACTGTTATTTTTTACCATCCTCTAATTTCCACTTTAGAATACAGCCTCACTGTCTTTTTTCATGCTTTCATTCAGTGGTTATGTATAAGCATGAAGTGATTCTTCAATAGATATTTTAATGCACACTTGTCACTGAGCATAAGACCTAAGCCTATAGAACATGTAATTTACTGTATTTGACTGTGCATCACATTCTAGAAAACTGACCATTAATTTACCTGAATCATTTTCAGTGGATTCTAAATTTAGCACTGCTGATTCATTGAGAGGTTGTCATATATAAAAGTTAGTATTAAGTAAACAAATAGATAATGATAGCTTCAGCAGTGTAAATAAATAATAGAATTAATTCCACCTTCAACTTCATAACTTCAGAGTGTGGAAATATTAATAAAAGTATTATGAACCTTACAGTTTGCATCATAAACATGAGTTTTAGTTACCAAGAACATTAGAGAGAAATAAGAGGAATTTGGTTTAAAATTCAGTAGGTCAAGTGCCATACATCAGTTGCAAGCCCAAACAATGGGACATGGCAAGATAAAGTTGTCCCTTGGGATTTTGTGGCTGTCTCCAGAGAAGGGCACTGCTTACCCTGTACCATAAAGTGGGTGGAGCTGAAGTGCAGATACACCTGCTCTTCATATGGATTTCTCAGGGACCCAGAAAGTACAGCAGTGAGATTTTTCCCCTTTTCTGGATGACCGTGGGAATTACAGACCAGTCAGTCTCACCTCTGTGCCTGGCAAAATCTTGGAGCAGATTCTCCTGGAAGAAATGCTAAGGCAGATGAAAAACAAGGAGGTGGTTGGTGACAGCCAGCATGGCTTCACTAAGGGGAAATCCTGCCTGACCAATTTGGTGGCCTTCTATGATGGGGCTTTGGAACTGATGGACAGGGGCAGAGCAATTGACGTCATCTACCTGCACTTGTGCAAAGTGTTCGACACTGTCCCACATGACATCCTTGTCTCTAAATTGGAGAGACATCAATTTGATGGGTGGACCACTCGGTGGATAAAGAACTGACTGGATGGCTGCATGTGAAGAGTTGTGGTCAATGGCTCGATGTCCGGCTGGAGACCGGTAACGAGTAGTGTCCCTCAGGGATCGGTGTTGGGAGTGGTCTTGTTCAACATCTTTGTTGGTGACATGGACAGTGGGATTGAGTGCGCCCTCAGCACGTTTGCCGATGACACCAAGCTGTGTGGTTCGGTTGATACGCCGGAGGGAAGGGATGCCATCCAGAGGGACCTTGACACCTTTGTGAGGTGGGCTGATGCCAACCTTATGAAGTTTAACCATGCCAAGTGCAAGGTCCTACACCTGAGTCGAAGCAATCCCAGGCATGGCAACAGGTTGGGCAGAGAAGAGAGCAGTCCTGCAGAGAAGGACTTGGGGGTGTTGGTTGATAAGAAAATGAACATGAGCCAGCTGCAGTGTGCGCTCGCAGCCCAGAAAGCCAACTGTATCCTGGGCTGCATCAAGAGGACCGTGACCAGCAGGTCGAAGGAGGTGATCCTGCCCCTCTACTCTGCTCTCGTGAGACCTCACTTGGAGTATTGTGTGCAGTTCTGGTGTCCTCAACATAAAAAGGACATGGAACTGTTGGAACAAGTGCAGAGAAATGCCATGAGGATGATCAGGGGACTGGAGCACCTCCCGCATGAAGACAGGCTGAGAAAGCTGGGTCTGGTCAGCCTGGAGAACAGAAGGCTGCATGGAGACCTCATAGCAGCCTTCCAGTATCTGAAGGGGGCCTACAAGGATGCTGGGGAGGGACTATTCATCAGGGACTGTAGTGACAGGACAAGAGGTAACGGGTTGAAACTGAAACAGGGGAAGTTTAGATTGGATATAAGGAAGAAATTCTTTACTGAGAGGGTGGTGAGGCACTGGAATGGGTTGCCCAGGGAGGTTGTGAATGCTCCATCCCTGGCGGTGTTCAAGACCAGGTTGGATGAGGCCTTGGGTGACATGGTTTAGCGTGGGGTGTCCCTGTCCTTGTCAGGGGGGTTGGAACTAGATGATCTTAAGGTCCTTTCCAACCCTAACTATTCTATGATTCTATAGGGACTGCTTGGTGTCCTTTAGGACAAAAGTTCCATTCATATGATTGACAGCTGTCACAACTTTGAAGCTACTATTACTGTTTTAAACCTACATGAAAATCTCTCGTGTGTGTCATAATGTTATGGATACTGTTAAAAGTGAACAGGTGTTTTTTGTTCTCCAGTGACTTCACTTATACAAGCTGCATTATTTCCAAGACCAGAAGCAGTCTGGTTGATGTCTGTCTTTACTTGACCTAGTTTATACAGGAAACATGAATCTGTGCATGGTTTGTACTTGGTATTTTCCGCATTCCCAATATGTGATCTGTTGCAGCAGTTCTGTCTAAAACAATAGTCTGTACTTAAGGTAACAGACAAGGTATAAGTAAATGACACTTCACTAACACATTGTTTTAATATGGGGAAAATTAATGGTTGTAGTGGATGGTTGTGTAAACATCTCTAACATTGTCTTGCATGCAGGCACATTTGTTATACGCTGCATATACAGAAATCGTTTTAAGATTTTTGAGGCTGTTCCACATAAGTATATTGACATTGAATTCTCCAAGACTATGCAGGTTGATTGCTTTAACTTTGGTCTTGCATTCAAGAAGTTTTGCAGTTCCTACCTAGCTGTATTTACCTAACCTAGATTAAGTTAGATCCATTTTCTTGTATCTGCTTTGCAAGGTGTTGGTCTATAAAATATTGTTAACATTGATGATGAGAAATGGTGATTGACTGGCCTTTTTCTCTTCAAGGTTTTTTCTTTCTTCCCTAGCAGTGTGGGCAAAGTTGTTTGTTTTTTTTTTTTTTTCTTCCTGTTTAATTTTCTTTCACTTATTTCATTACTTTGTAGAAGTTAGTTTGCTTTAATGAACTTGTAGACTTGAATTCTATAAAGGACCAGCCGTTTTGCATTAAGAACTTTTGCTTATTGGTTACATATAACTGAGAGATTTTTAAAGTGAAACCCAGTGCTTTATAGCTCTACCACATCAGAATGGAAATACCTGTTATTCCTCATGGAAATTTCTGTAAGAAAAGTTTTCAATTTTGCTAACAAAAGACCTATGAGATCTTTCGTTAGATTGCAATGGGAAGCTAACCCAAATCTTTTGATGTAAAAGACTACCTTTCTTTAATTTCAGCTGTAAAACTTCCAGTTGTTGAAGTTCTTTTACAGTATCTGTACTGAAGTTTCTTCTGATTGTTTTGCCTGCTGAGCTGAATGAGCATTTTCTTTTTACCTGAGGACTTTATTTCACCAGGCAATTATTCTGGGTCTCCAAGTAGATGGTGTCTTAAATACTTGACCTTGTTTTGTGTTTAACATTGTCTTTTCTATGAAAATAAATGTTCCTCTTCTGAATTCTGATATTTCTTATCCCCATGCTCAGCTTTATGTTAGTATTAAAAATGCTAGCTGTTTCTGAATTTATGTATTCAGAAATTCTTAGACTACAAAAATGCTTACTATAGAGGTGATAGGCGTGTTTTTGGAGAATTCTTGGTATGGTCTAAATAAGGCAATTTTTAAACAAAGAAATAGAAGAATGGATATTCCTCATATATTCCTAGTGGGAATAATCAAGACTGTTCTTTGTTGCTGTTTCACTGAAAAAGGAAAAGTGGTGCTCTACCATTTTATTTCCTGGCTCTGGAATGCTATCCAGTGTGATCATAATTATTTCTTAATTGTTCTACCTGAACAAAATTGTGATTAAGCTATTATTAAGTATCTCTTAATTATAAAACTTTCTGTGAAAATTAAGGGAAGAAGGTAATAGACTGAATAATGATTATCTAAAGTTGTGATGAATGAGATGGGATACATGGAAACCAGAAAAGACGATTATAGCAGAATCATTGTTCCTGAATTGATGGGGTAAAATGCAGATAAGATGGTTTTCTGCATGAACCTTGTTTAACTGGAGAAAACAGACTTAAAGGAACTGATGGATGCAATTTTAGTAAACAGAAAAGGCAATTACTGTGCTGTTCTGTTAGACTTACTGATAAGCAATATTCTTATTAAATTAAGTGTAAGGAAGCACTGTTTTTTGCTTTATATTTATAAAGAAATTGCTAATAACATAAAACTTTTTTTTTGCTGTACAAGTTTAGGATTGAATGACTTAGAAGCTAACTAGCTTATTTATATTCTGTGACAATTTTAAGAAAGATGCACCATGCCTGAATTCTGGTTTATGCTGTGTAATTAAGTGAAGTTGCTGTTTGGAACACTGTCTATAGACTCTTCAGTGTCATAATTTCACTGTTTTGTAGTTCTGTCAAGCCTGTGCATAGTGTAGGAAAGTGGCTTAAATGGACAGAAAAAACAGGTCCTGGCAAAAAAGGCAATAGCTTGGCTAACTAGGTAGTGGGGTAGTGGTCTTGAAAATCTGAAGTTTTAGAAAAGCTTGTGAAGGAAGGAGGTATGTGGCATGCTGTGCCATGAAGAAAAAGCAGTTGCTTAGCTGTGGGAGCACTTCCATCTCAGAGTTAACTGGCCTAGAGAAAAAGAAGAATGGGAGAGAGAAATGTCCTTGTTTTGAAAGGAATCCAAGAAGCTTTCTACTGTCTTTAACCTTCTTGACCTGGGAGGGAACAGTTACCATCTGAGGGAAATAAATACTGTCATAGTTAGTGTCACGGGGTAAAAAAATCTGCTCAACTCCTGTTGTTTAAATCAGATTATAATTGTTTATTGATGTATTAACAACCTGTAATTATCTGGTAATCTGTAAACTACACAGTCAAGGTCAATATCAGCAATACAACAGAAACCACAACCCTAGGCACTTGCAAAATATTCAAAACAACTAACTTCTAAAATGCTTCTAAAATTTCTGAACAGTCTAAAATTTCTAGACATGCTTCTTTAATCCTCAAAAATAGTAATTCTCCAGTAGTAATTCACTCACATATCGTGTTGGCTGTTGCTATCCAGATCGTGCCACCAAGAGAGGCCTTGTGAATTCCCCACACTTAGTTTCCGAAGTCTGCATGAAATTAGATGACCTAATGTAAACACATTATTCTATTTGTTTTGACAGGAAACTTAAGGTAGAAGTAGTGTGTCAGACCAAATGATGCAACTGGGAAAATCAGATATTGTTTTGGACACATTATCCTTCCTGGTTTTTATGATTTTTCTTTTTCTTTAACATGATTCTGCATCTTATAAAGACTCTTCCTCTGTGGACTGTATGCAAGGCATACAAAATGCACTACAAACTGTTTAAATCCAGGGCGCAGATAAATGGGATATTTAGGGAAGGGATTTTTTTCAGGTTCAGGGCAGGTGTGGGATTGGTCTGATGCCTATTGTACTTCACTGAAAGTTTTCATCTTCACAAAGGTGTAATGAACTGCTTGTTTTGCCTCAGAGGCCAAAGGAAGAGTAATGATGCAGCCTACTTAAACTGAAGCAGAGCTAGAATTAAACAAGCTAAAACCCCTGAGGTTTTCCAGGAACCTAGGTAGCTTCACTGAAACTAAAGTATTTATTTTTATACATGTAAAGACAGTGGATGTTAAGAAATCTAATGTCTTTCCATGCACAACCATGTTCTTGCAATTTAATCTTCCCTTCAATGAAGCATACATATTCTATTAGAAAGTATCTCTAACATGTTAATTGCACATGAAGAACTAATGAATTTAATCTTATATATTTCTCTTGGGATGTTGCTTTTATTTTTTTTCTCTTTTTTTTTTTTTCCCCTGAAGATTCTGAATAAGGATAGACGTGGATGTTACAGATCATCTTCTTTTCCGTTGTCCTTGAAAATTTTACTGCTGATTTCTTAGATGATAAACATTCAATGTTCTAGTCTTTCTAACAGTTTAGATTTGGTGGTATGATTAAATATTACTGTGACGAGTGCAATGATAAATAAATAAGATTCATTTGGTCTCTGATTCAATATCCATTAATGACACAAAGCCTGTAGAGGGACAAATACAGGATGCTTTTTGTTAAGGTTCAGGTGATGCTATTTGTCCCTTCTTTTTCACTATCATTAGCAAAAATGATGATTTATATTGACTCAGATTGCACCTATCTGAATAATGGTTGTATTTAGACCTCTGTGCAGCAGCATATTGTCATAGTCAAAAAAATATGAATTGCAGCTGCTCCAGAATCTATGCAAAATATAAATGCAAGAATTTTCCAATCAAAAACCACTGGTCTTAACCAGGGAGTGTTTTATTCTTTGTGGTGTTCAGTCATAACTTTTTGATAGTGCTATTCAAAATCTGAAGCTATGCAATTACAGTATTTAGAAATACAGTGGATGAAATTCTTGTTTATGGTTCACTGCATACTTGCAGTCTTTGCTTTCTCAGGTAGCGTGGTATAACTTTGCATCCTGACTGCATGACTTTGGAGCTTCTGAGGCAGATGTTTCTAGTGAAATTATTAGAACAAGAAGGAGAGATTTTTTGTTTTATTAATCTCTTGTTTTAGGATCAGAATTTAGTTCAATACAAACAGTTGCAGAAAGTAAAAGACAAAACCATCTGAATCAAATGAATGACTTTTATTCGCAGAAAGTAAAAGACAAAACCATCTGAATCAAATGAATGACTTTTATTCACAGAAAGTTTTTATTGATGTATTCCTGGACAGATTAAACTAATCTTGAAAGTTGTTTGCTGAACTTATTTTCAGTAGTGGTGCAAATTACTTTAAATTTCTAATTATACTAGAGAACCAGGGTAGAATTTATGTATGATTTGTCAGATGACATCTATGGAGGTTTTTAATGTATTTTTGCAACTTAAGTTATTAATTCTGTTTTCATGTGTTAATGATATTAGATGGGATAGGACGCTTCCTGTGAAATATCTGTCAACATTCAGAAAAGAAAACAGCTCTTTAGATAATATCTTGCAGTTGCTTATTCCCGAAAAGTAACTTCCTTAGTTAGAAGTATGGTGTAAGTCTGATGATTGTCCTTGAAAATAGTAAGCTGTCCTTTCATGTGCATCAGCTGTCTCATCCTTCACTATGCAGTATGTGATGTCATCTACAAGTGCTCCTTATAGGGACACTAGAGATTTAAAGCATAATGTATAAACACTGTAAAGGATAGACTTACCCTGTGTTCTTAGCAAGGAATTTCTTTAACATCCCTATGTATTTTTTGAGAGTTGAAATTGGAGAGATAATAAAAATGCATTAAGAACTCTGAAATGAAGGGGATAGTCCAGTTTCAAAAGAAAAACACCACCTTCCAGAAGCTGAAAAGTTCAATGGCCTCACTTGTTGGGATAAAACCAGAAACTAGATCATATCTTCCTCTTAGGCTTCTGTGCTACATCCCAGAAGTCCTATTCCTGGCACATATTTGGCAAAGTATCCTGATTAGGGATCAGAGAGGAGCAGCAGAGTATGGGAGAGTACAACAGCATGGGTCTTACTTAAAGGTTCATAGGAAGTGTAACCCCATTTGCTACACATGGTTACTCTGAGATCTCCATCTGCTGTCCTCTCTTTCAGTCATCGTTTGCTAGCTGTACTACTTTCTATTTCCATCCCCATCTTTCCCAGCAAAATTACTCATTGAAAATGAGGTCTTGCAATTCACTGCATCTTATTATATCAGATAAATAGAAACTAAACTCTGATGTATCTGGCCTCTACTAGTTACACACATATAGGCTTTTTCTCTGTTGCTAGCAACTGTTTATGTTGTGACATTAAGCCTGAACTTTCTGCCTGTACAGAAAATAAGCCTGCAAACATGGCCTGGAGCATAGCCAGAGGGCATCCTATAAAATGCATGAAGCAGTGTGTGCCTGTTTGGTGGTGTAATGTAGAGGGAGACACTTAAGAGCAGGCTGCCACTTGGACAGAAGGCACGCTGTGATCACAGCTGCTCTGCGGACTGCTCACTAGGAGAAATGCAGGCATGACCAGTAAGAGTTGGCATTGCTCTGTTCTGTAGTGCAAGTTTTTTTTCTCCCTATGGACTAGGTTTCCCTCCCCCTGTCTTCTCCCATTACTTATATCTATGAGAAAGTTTAGGTATCTACAAACATTTAAAAATTTGATCTTAAGATATCAAGGCCTAGGGTTTCAAAACAACCTACAGGCCCAGCCAGCGCTCAATATTTAGACACCTGAACACCTCTAAAAATCTGGCCCTTGGGCACTTACAACAGAAAGTTGGCTACTTTTCTGCATATATATATATATATATATATATATATTTCTTGGGTAATAATCTCTAATGCTCACTGACAAAAGGTAGTTTCCTGAATTAATGTAACATATCTGGGCACTGTTCCAATGAAAATGTTGGCTAGATGCTATGCTGGCTGAAGATAGGAGAATGAATGGCTTCAGGCAGGCTGTACCAACTGGACAGAGCTTCTCTTCAGACTAAGGAGATACATTGTGCATGCTTTGATCAGGAAGGAAGGAGTAAAAGCAGCAACTGCTCCCAGGTTGTGGAAAGAGAATACTAAACAAAGAGAAAAGTTAGGTGTTAATTAAAGAAATCTTAGGTTTAGTTCAGCAAATGCATGATAGTGTTGTCCAAATTTTGTATCTTGCACTAGATTTAATTTCAGTTAAAGTGGCACTAGGAAAGTATGTATAAAGACAAGTTAACTAATGCAACAGCAACTGTGATCAAGTCACTTTTTTACCAAAGCTGGAGTTAATTTGCAATTTCTTAAGACACTTGAATATATATATATTTTTTAACATTGCTTTTGAAATGCACCCCAGTAACTGAGGGATCTGTCTCTGGAAGATCTTTCTCATTATTGGTTGGACAGGCCTGGTTGCTGCTCTCGAGACTCTTTCCCTGGGAAAGAGGAGCTAGAAATAATCCATAGTGGTCAAACAAGGAAAAACTACTTGCCAGTGCCCGACTTTTCAAGAAGTTTGTTTCTATATACATTGGAGCATGGGATAGCTTTAAACTTCACATGCGTTGGGAATGCTTAGCCTTAGGTTGCACACTAAACTAAAGAAGCTCTCCTTTCTGTTGTGTGCTGTGTAGATGTATAGATAAAGGTGCCTCAGTACCCATTCTTTAAATGTACAGATTCATTCTAAATGCATTGAATTAATTGTTAATGTAGACATAGGTAGGTGTTTTCTCTTTCATTTGGTAAGCCAAGTAGCACACCATCTGAAAGTACCATATTGTATGTTTATTCTCATGTGTTTATTCCCTTGTACAGAAATGTGCAGAGATGAACTAGGAAACCAGTAACAACTTTATGTGGAAACATTTATGTGTGTGTATGTATATCATTATATATATGTACGCACATATATATATGAAGTGATATTAAAGGCTGTAATCTAACCTAGCAGGTTAAATGAGGTTAGAACCCTTCTGATACTGCAACCAACTGGCACAGAGCAGCCTGCGGCCACATTTCAAGCTGCTGACATCTGAAAAGCAGTTTTCTCCTAAACTGGCAATTAGCACTAGCAAGAGGCCTTTCCCAACTCCTGAGCTGTACCTAGAAGTTGTTTAGGACAGCAATAGAGGCCATTATGAAAATTTAGTATTAGAAATTACTGTATTTCAGTGTCTAGGATCATTCCCGAGCACTTAATTTACTTCTGCGCATGTTGCTAAAGAAATGATTGAGCTGTTCAACTTGAGTGTACTTACAGCCATGTAAGCAATTCATCTCTTCTGTTAGTTAATATTTGACATTTCTGGTGCTAGAATACACTTCTCTTCTGTGTATATATGAATACACATTCAAAAAAGGAGGAGGAAGTCATAAAGAAATCCTTGCTGACTGTGGTGCCTGCCTTATTTTAGCTTGTTCAGCAACAAATGGAATAAAAATTTTTCACTCCTGCATGAACCTTCCCATTATCAAATGAAGAGGAAGAAATGGGTAGGTAATGAAAAATGCTTGGTTGGAAATGTTAAAAAATGAAATTCAGTAACACATGCACGAGCATTAGATTATCATAGGTTTATAGGGCATATCGATTAGCTAATGGCAAAAAAAAAAAGAGATCAGAATGCTGCAGTCTGTGATATCTGAGCTAGAGACACTGTGACCCATCACTGATCTGTGAGATCCTGAGAAGGAGGACGAGGTACGCTAATAAAGCCACAGGAAGGAAAAAACTCTTATGTAGTGACACTGATTTAACCATTCTCTCTTTATGAAAATATATGCTGGAGAAAATAGACTGAGAGAAAAGAAGACAGCCAGTCTTCTTTTGCAAGTAGAGAACAAGGAGATGAGTCTCAGAAATGGTTTTGCATTGTAAATATTGAAATTCTGAAATAGTGTTTCCATTTGTCTAGCTTTTTAAAACAAGAAGCAACAATTATGCATCAGTACCCTATGCAGAGTGAAACATTTTATGGCAATCCACTTTATCCTATAGAAGAAAGCTGTGCATTTGTAGCAATGAAGTTCCTGATTTTTTGGGTTAGTTTGTTAATTTTTATTACAAGACTCATTCTCCCTGCTTATGTTTTCTTTCTGTGGGACTTATTGGGCACAATATACAAAATATATATGGGAATTAAGCTATATCATTGTGAAGGTATTCCAGGGACTTGTCGTCAGAGGTTAACAGGCAATAAACTGAAATAGGGTGACTGACTTTCCTGACCTTGGAGGCTGCTCGTCAGAGCCTTCGTATGCTTGAGAACTCTGAGATTCATATAATGTCTTGGGCTGATGAGGAAAAATGGGCCTTTCAGGATAGTTCACAGCAAGGTAGCACTAGTGGTTCCCTGGAGTGTCACAGCTCCTCCTATAAGCCAGGAGTAGCCTTTGCAGGACTTGCTGACTTGTTTCCTCTACAGCTATGGATTGAGTTGCCTGTTCCCCTCATGGCCTCACTGCTAGCTGTGCCTGTAGCCGTGATACATGTATCACTGCTTGAGAATAAAGTGAGAGCCAAAGGATGACTGTAGTATAAGAGAACTTCCTGATTTCATACCTGAAACACAAGGTGAAATTTCAGTATTTTGCTGTATTTTTCCTGTTCATGACTTTACACAGTAATATGTATTACACTGTGGAAAGTTCAAAGTTATCAGCTAATCTGCACTCTGATTTTTAAGGCTAACCATAGAGCAGGCAGCTTCATCCTTTGGCTTTGTGAAATAAAAACTTAGAATGTGGGCTCAAAGGCTGATATCTGTAGTGCATTTGAATGCAGAGAAAAGCTAGATTTATATTCTCCTTCGACCTGGAGAAAAGGTAGTGACATTATTCATGATGTGGGAAGCTACTACTCTATTTCTGCTGCCAAAGTGCTTTTGCAGTCACAGCCTAACAGAAGACAAGCAGCCTTATTTAACTAATGTGTATGTAAAAAACGGCATCGCTTGCTGTGGCCATTTCACAACTCCTATGGAAATAATTCTTAAAGATACGGAAAAGTTATTTTAAATACGGTTTTCTTAAGGAATTTTTATTACCTCTTATACTTAACATCTCTGTCAGGAAACTAGACTATTTGTGTTTCTATCCTCTGGAAAACCAATCCTGTCTTCATTATCCAAGCCATCAGTCCACAGACAAAGGGGAGAAACAAGAAACAAATGGCTACATTGACACTCAGATCTTTCCTATTTTATCTTGACAGAGTTTCATTTATATGATGGTGTATTTTTCCCTTGCAGCTATTGCCTCCTGTTACTCTTTATGATAATTGAAGCTGGGCCCAAAAGACCTTAGAGGCATGTATCTTCTCTTCACATGAGTGACACTTCAGTGATAAACTTGAACTTAAAGTTACTGAGGCGTAACTGAGGGTTCATTTGATAGCTAGTGGTTTCCAGCAGCACTGCAGGGCTTCAGGGGCTCAGTGTGAGTGAGATTGTTAATGTCCTGTGAGAGAAAACAATAACACATTTCATTAATGCGTTCATGTGTGAAGCATCCATTAGTGCACTGGAGGTATTAATGACGTTATGCTTTAAACTGACATGTGGGGCATGACAGGAATTGCAAGGTCTGATGAGAACAGATGACAAGATAAGCAAATATTTGAATGGCTTCATTTGCCTGCAGGTCAAACCATTGTGCAGGGGAACTGAGAAAGCTAAAACCGGGGAGATATGTTTTCCTAGCACTGACTGAACCACAGGAAAGCTGAAGAAAGATTGTTTACCAAGTAAATAGAGCGGTCAGTAAGGGCAATAACTATGTAAAAGGTACAAGCTTAATTATTACTGAGCCTCAGTCAGTAATTCGAATTTAATTTGAGTTAAATTGTTAAAGCCACAGCACAATTCAGGGTACAGATACACAGACAAACATTTTGCTTATGAATATTTTTTTTAATTTTCGGTTAATTTTCCTCTTTCCGCCTGCTGTGAGTGTTTAAAATATGAAGCCAAATAAGTTGCTGACTATGTCAACAAGATTATTGCACTTTGTGCCAGAACTGAATTTTGGCATGAGATTTTAATGAATGAGTTTGTCAGCAGGTCAGCAGAAGGTGATAGAGTTGATAAGATTATTTTTCTTCTCTGATTGTTATGCACATTCTTTATTTTGTCAGGTTTGAACTAGATTTAAATTAGCAGACAAAGGCCTGTTCCCCTATATTGGACCACTATTAAATTGCTACAGAATGCTCACAGTGCAAAGGATTTGACAGCTGCAACTCAGCCATTAGATTATAGTAGAGCACATCTCAATGCCATCCAGCATAATTTAACATGAATGATCTGACATGCTTGGCAGCTCCTTGAAGAAGGGGGAGGAAAAGGCCACTCTTTTGCTAGCTCTGATTCAGACTGATTTGGTACAAATAGACTTTTTCTTTTCTGAAGCAGTGACACTATCTGGTTAATGTAATGAAATCATGCATTATGAATATTGTGTTAGTGCTGCTGTGCAAAACCAAGGCCCACAACTTTTGCATTGTCAGTCCTTTAGGGTTCACTAATAAAAAGAAAATACCACAAAATATCAAAATGACAAAAAAGCAAACCTTCATGTTTCACTTAAATGTCTTCAATCCGTATTCATCAAATACATGAACACTTCTCCACACCACACTATCTTATTTTCATCTTTTAGGCCTCATCACATGAAATAGTGATTTTCTGTCCTTGTACATTAATCAGTCTTGTAAAAATTAAAAAATTTTGATAATTGCCAAGGACTGTATGTGTTTTCCTTTTTAACAAGCTGCAGATTTATGTATACAGTTTGCTTGTTTTTATGCTTATCTTCATAGCAGGCTGTCTTTGAAGCAGCATGCTGAAGGACCACAAGTTAACTCTCTCCTGAGTCTGCTAATCAAATTTAGACCCTTTTTGTTTGTTGGCCGTATATCCTACAAATCAACTTACGTTATGTCTTCTCCTCAAAATGCAGACTACTCTGACCAGGCAGAATGGGAAATGGCTGACTGGCACAGCTGGTCACAAAGGGAGTCAGGGTTGAGGTGTAGGGAGCTGATATTAGTCTATTATTACTTAGGTGTTTTTGTAATGGAACAGGTGAGAAGGAGCTGTGTGAGAATTACCCTGCAGACTGATCACTGCTAAACTGGTTTTCAGTGTTCTACTAAGCGATGCATCAGTTTGGGCTTTGAGTTTTGTCTGTCCTTACTCTTTCTGTTCTCAGTTTTTCCCCTAAAGATCAGCGTTTTTCTTTTCAGGTCATTCACTAGTAATTTATATATTCATGTCTCCTTTTCAGGGTCTTCTGCATGTCATGGCCTAAGCTCACCATGCAGTTTATATCATTTCCAGTCTGCTCTGGAAATGAAAATGATTTTGATAAACAGTTGAACTTTTGAATGTTTATTTGAACTGAGCCTCCAAGCCTTTAGTGACTTTCCTGTTGCTAATGCTGAGCTAGTGTCCCTGATGTTGACGATGATGAGGTGTATGATGTTGATGCTGGATGTTAAAGAGTAAA
Organism: Psittacula echo; assembly: GCF_963264785.1. Lineage (NCBI taxonomy): Eukaryota > Metazoa > Chordata > Aves > Psittaciformes > Psittacidae > Psittacula > Psittacula echo. Next base: position 43,659,310 of record NC_137742.1, on the reverse strand, counting down.
CCAGGAGCCTAAAATAAAAGGAGGCCTTTGAGCATGAATTCTCCCATGGCAATAAAATGACACTATAACATTGTTTTATATAAAATTTGACCTTTTTGACAGGACATGTCTAAAGGTAAATGACAAAATGCCATGTCTGCCCTTTTCCTTTCAAGTCAGAAATGGCTGACCATTATTTCTTCCCATAGCATGCTTTATCTAATGCAAGATAAACCAATAAACTTTGCAAATAAACCAACTCCGAGTGGGTGGCTCTTTCATATAGCAGTTTTCATGACCTTTTTATTTGCTATGTGTATTTTGGGTGTCACTTTTATTAGAACAAGCAACTTTGTGTTGTCTTCTGTGACTGTCAGAGTTCATAAGCTGCTGCAGGCATCTTCTCAGAGAACTTCTGAAAACTGCTAAGGAAATACTGGAAGGAATCTGAGAACCAGGCAATTTGCAGTGTAAATTTCTTCCACACAGCTGAGCACTAAGAAACATGCTGTTTTAATGCCTGATACAAACTTATACACAAAAAACTGCTGGTCTGCAATTAATAACTAGAGTGAGTTTGTTGCAATTTGACTACTTTGTATTTCACTAATTATCATCCACAAATGGTAGTCTTTATTTGCTGACAAAAAGATTCAAGCAAAATGATCTTTTCTGCTGCTGTAATGTCATGTTCTAATCAATGGGAACACTTTCAAAGTCTTAGATGAAAACTGAACTAACACTAAACGTTGGGGGAAGGGGGTTGCTCTGCATAGTCCACATGTTACACTTGGCCTTTAGGATATTCTATACATTTATACATATGTAAGAAAATATTTAAATACCTACCGCTATGTGAATGAAGTGAGTTGTCCATATACTAAATTAAGTAGGGCAAGAGATGAATTCAGAGAAGACACAATTTATTGAAACTCACATTGAAGTAATCCATGGTATGTTTTTTAAAATAAAAAAAATCAGATCAGCTTGATTCTTCTGGTGCAGTGAAATATTTGAGAAGTTTCAGTGGTAGAAATAGTATCTATAGAAGATGGGATTACAAAGAATTTTTTTTTTTTTTTTTTTTTTTTTTTGCACACTAGAAGCAGCATATCTCTGTGAGATCAGTATTTCAATGCCTGTATTAGGAAATGCATGAATGATGCATTTGGGACTTTGGGACCTTGCTGTGCCACAGATTTTCAAATAGAAGCACAAGATAAAGGAAAAAAATAGGGAAGTTAAGCAGCCTGTCTGTTTTTGTTTGGGCCAGTTTAGTGAGAAAAAGTGTATGAAATTTAGTCTAGTAAGAATATGAAGGCACAGAGTTTAAAGATGGTGAAAGAAGAAAAATCTGAGGGAGAAGGCAAGTGGGGCAGCTATGCAAGCAAGCATATAATTGTTTAACAGACAACATTTGAGAGTTTACATTTTAAAAAAGTGCTGGATTTTCCTATTCTGTTATATACTGTGTCTTTCACATGATTTGTCTGGTAATAAAATTGCAGTGTTTCTGAATATTGTTCTCGGATACCTTCTAGGAAAAAGCTTCAGTTTTGAGGTTGCTGGAATGACATGATTTCTGTTCTCACCCTGCTATGCCATGGTATATTTTTACTGACAAATATAATAATAAATCAGTAATTTGTGGCATATTTCATTTATACGCTAATTGCAGTTCTAGCTCATTATTGATATTAATGATCCAGCAACTCTAACTGTTAAGGGATGAACAATACTGAAATCATGGTCCATAAGCTTGCTACTCTTTTAATAGGTTCGAATGAGAATTAGAATATTTATGCAAATGAAGGCTAAAAGGATTGGGAGTCTTTCAGCCCTACTGAATCAGTTCTTTTTATAGGAAATCAATGTAATGTTAAGCTGAACGGTGCTTTGACTAGTAGCTGAGCAGTATCCTCGTCCTGGGCACTAGGTGTCAGTCTCGGAGCTGATAGAGCTCTGAAAAGCTCCTGTGTACCGCTATATGAGCAGTGCTGACGTGTCTGAACTAACTTGATTTTTTTTTTTAATTTTTTTAATTTGGTGTACCTAATTCTGTCAAATTCTTAAGAAAATATTGTTTCTGACAATGCAAAAGAAACCTGAGGGGTATCAACAAAAGAGCAACGTCTAGCACAATCAATTGGAAAGATTGTGACTTCACTTACCTTTAGTTGAGATGCCACCTGACATTCTTGGTCAAATGCAAGTATGTTGAGGGATATATTGTGAGATAAGATAACTAGGAAAAGTAACATTTTAGATTACTGAATGGTAATTGTTAATTGGCATAGCAAAATAGCTTGTTTTCAGGTTGGTTGCTAATTAGTGAACATGAACAGAACTGCCCTCATTGATCATGGAAAAATAAAGTTTATGTACTTTTAAAGTATAAAATTTGTTAGTTAACGTAATTAAATTCCAGCATTCATGATGTTTTCCGATAGATCTAAGTCCATATTACAAAATGTAGATCAAGATTCGAATTTGAAATTGCTCCGTATTTAAAAGTGGCAACTCAAAGAAGCTCAGCTAAAGTAAGCTCTTATTTTCAAAAAGGAAATGTCCTTTTTACTATATCTGACAATAATTATGCCTATCATCCGAGAGTTGTGTACTTATGAGCGTTCTCCACTTTGCTGGGGTACGTAGGTGTAATTCAGCCACACGCTTAAGTACGATTAACTCACTGATAAAATTCATACATGACTAAATTATGTAGGTGGTTGAAAATCTATGGGGAGACTGTTATTTTTTACTGAATCTTGTAGGATATTATAAATTCCTAATTCTATGACATATCAGTAAAAACTATATTTAATCCTTGTTAAATCTGTTTAGAATTTTTAATGTTCTTGAGTCAAATACTAAACTCCCTGTAAGACAGAAAAGCATGCAAAAGTTTGAGTACATGCTGATATCCACAATAGTTGTGAAGTACATTCCTTGCAAAACCCAGCTTTTGAACTATAAACACTGCAAGATGTAGCTTAGTACTTTGTAGCTTAACAACCTGAAAGCTGTTATATGAGAACCGTTTGTAGATAGCATTGTAATAAATTCACATCTAAACAATCAAGTTGCTAAAGATCCTTTTTATAGATTTTCAGTGTCTATCTGTGCAGCTAATGTGCTGTTTACATAGTGTTACTGATGTTCTGACCTGAATTCGAAATGGAGGGAGAGTTGGTTAGTTATCATGACTGATCTATAATTACTGGCTGAAAGTTTTTTCTGGGAGGAGTTGTATAATGAAGCTTGTGAAAACTTCGTTACAAGTTTTTAAGTATGTAACACTAATGGAAGGCATTTTGACTTAGGAATCCAGGGCAATTGTCTGTAAATTTCTGTGTAACTTTAAGCACACAATGTCCTCCATAGCTTCTCTTGACTTTAAAGGGAAAATAGAGAGAATCATAGAATCATAGAATAGTTAGGGTTGGAAAGGACCTTAAGATCATCTAGTTCCAACCCCCTTGCCAAGGGCAGGGACACCTCACACTAAACCATGCTGCCCAAGGCCTCATCCAATCTGGCCTTGAGCACCGCCAAGGATGGAGCATTCACAACCTCCCTAGGCAACCCATTCCAGTACCTCACCACCCTCACAGTAAAGAATTTCTTCCTTATATCCAATCTAAACTTCCCCTGTTTCAGTTTGAACCCGTTACCCCTTGTCCTGTCACTAAAGTCCCTGATGAATAGTCCATCCCCAGCATCCTTATAAGCCCCCTTCAGATACTGGAAGGCTGCTAAGAGGTCTCCACGCAGCCTTCTCTTCTCCAGGCTGAACAGCCCCAACTTTCTCAGCCTGTCTTCATGCGGGAGGTGCTCCAGACCCCTGATCATCCTCGTGGCCCTCCTCTGCACTTGTTCCAACAGTTCCATGTCCGTTTTATGTTGAGGACATCAGAACTGCGAACAATACTCCAAGTAAGATCTCACAAGAGCAGAGTAGAGGGGCAGGATAACCTCCTTCGACCTGCTGGTCACGGTCCTCTTGATGCAGCCCAGGATACGGTTGGCTTTCAGTGAGCGCACACTGCCAACTCATGTTCATTTTCTCATCGCCCAACACCCCCAAGTCCTTCTCCACAGGGCTGCTCTGAATCTCTTCTCTGCCCAACCTGTAGCTGTGCCTGGGATTGCTCCGACTGAGGTGTAGGACCTTGCACTTGGCATGGTTAAACTTCATAAGGTTGGCATCAGCCCACCTCACAAAGGTGTCAAGGTCCCTCTGGATGGCATCCCTTCCCTCAGGCATATCAACCGAACCACACAGCTTGGTGTCATCGGCAAACGTGCTGAGGGCGCACTCAATCCCACTGTCCATGTCACCAACAAAGATGTTGAACAAAACCGGTCCCAACACCGATCCCTGAGGGACACCACTCGTTACTGGTCTCCAGCGGGACATGGAGCCATTGACCACAACTCTTTGCGTGCGGCCATCCAGCCAGTTCTTTATCCACCGAGTGGTCCACCCATCAAATTGATGTCTCTCCAATTTAGAGACAAGGTTGTCATGTGGGACAGTGTCGAACGCTCTGCACAAGTGCAGGTAGATGACGTCAACTGCTCTGCCCCTGTCCATCAGTCTTGTAGCCCCATCATAGAAGGCCACCAAATCGGTCAGGCAGAATTTCCCCTTAGTGAATGATTCTGAGTTCTGGAACTCTTGCTTCTTACATTAAAATCTTGCTCTTTTACCTCACGCTAGAGAAACCCTCTGTACCAATCCTTTTTAAACCTATTAAAAAAAAAAAGTTTTCTGTCTTTATGTGCTTTACGTGTATACTGTTTTTAAACTTAAGTTTGATTTTTTCATAAGTAGAGCTTAGTTTGCAGGCATAAATTCAATTTGTTGTGATGAACTGACTGAGAGTTGTTATACTGCTTCTGGAACAGTTGCAAATAAATTTACTGTACAGCTTTACGTAGTGACTTAAATCTGCTAGTCTAACAATACAGTTGGAAAAAAAAGATGGAAGATCAGTCAGAGGTTTTAAAATCCCATCCTTCCTCTGGATCTCCTACATCACAGTGCTCAAATTTCATGTTACGTAGACAAAATAATGATTAACTAGCCTCTCAATTATCAAACTGATAACTTCCCTAACACTTCTGTTTCTTTGTACCAGCACTTGAATTCTGTTAGATGAGTTTGTTTCTTCAAAGTAGTGATAAAGTCAGCTGAGAAGATAGCAACTTCCTTAAAGATGCATTAAGTATGCATGCTTCTTGACAGCCTAGGTCACTGTTATGTGTAAGTATTCCTGTTGAAGTTGCAGTGTCTTGGGAAGAAGCACTTTAAAACCAAATTGAATTTAAAAATTATTGAAATCTCAGCAAACTTTCTACTATAGGCATATGTATCCTATTATAACCCACTTTTTTTTTTGTTAATTGTATATTATTTTCTCAAGCATTAATTGGAGGGAGAAAAGCACAAACCCGTAGTATTTCATATTAGAATTTTTCTTGTGAAACTTTAACCACATGCTCTATGAATAAGATTTGGTAGGTTTAAATCAGCTTGAGCTGGTAACAACATGATTTTTTTCTTACATGAGCCTTATTTTTTTAAGCATCCTTCTTGTAGCCTAGTAAACATGCTATGAAATTTGATAAGCATGTTGATTACATCAGGTTTAATGATGTCTTGGAGAGAAGTGGAACATTTGCTTTCATTCAGGTAGTGACAGTGGACCTTCCTGACACTGGCTGATACCAGATATTCTTCCGAAGTTCCTTAGATGAAGTAAAAAGGGAGATCTTAGACTTATTTTTTTCATGTTATCATCTTAATTCTGGCTAGTGTTCATGCTGCAGTACATGAAGCACTAAACTTTGACTCAGGAAACCTGTGAGTATTTGCAGTGTATGGAAATACAACTCCCTTGTCATGTCTGATATTAAAGGCTGACTCATCTCTTTCCTGATGATCATGCACAGTGTCCTACTAAAATGAGAGGTAAGAAACAACTTTTCATTGGAAAAGAGATTTGAAACTAAGAGCATTTATCTAATGTCATTAGCAGCCTTGTACTCAACCATTGATTTCATGTCAATTTTGTGTAAATTTCTTTTAACCAGTTGCTCAGTAATATTTATATATATGCAATTCCTTTGAAAATACAGACTTTCTGTCTTTTTTCCCTTCACTACCCCATCTGAGAAGTGTTTGACTGATGGCTTGGCTTCGTGAACGAAGATTTGGGAAGGGCTTTACCCACGCTTACTACATGCTTGATGATGACTAAAAGGGCAACGAGGGATAGGCAGATCCGGTTGGAAAGAAGGCTGCTTGGTCATTCAGGATGTTTCTGAACAAGACTGTCATCTTTGGGGTCAATCTCGAGCGACCAATGTCCTGAACCGCCTGCATGCAGGGCTGGGTCTGCAGCTTCCAGTGCACAGTATCACCTGCCTTTTCACCCCTCACCTGTCACTACAGGGCTTTGCAAGCGTGAGTAAATCCTCCGAGTCTGCGCAGTGGATTTTTTAGGTGAGGCACAGCATGCGTGGAACTGGTCCCACCCTTTACACCTGAGGTTTATCTGCCAGGGCCTAGCTAGCTAGGATGGTAACAGCAAAATCCTCAGGTTGTAGGTTTGATTACAGTGTCCTTCTCTTAGATGGAAGGTCTTACAAGGCTAGATGAGCTCCATCTGCCCGGGTTTGAAATTAGAGTTTTCCTTCTCCTAGGATGGTTGCCCGAAGGCTACTGTATAGATGGCTTGGCTTTGTGAACGAAGATTTGGGAAGAGCTTTACCCATGCTTACTCAATTCCGAACAAGACTGTCATCTCCTGAGTCAATCTTGAGTGACCAATGTCGCAACAACACAACATCAGTAGGATAAAACGTCTAGGTGGGATTCTGACTTAGAGGCGATCTGACACCAGGGATCTGAACCTGCAGTTCCTCTCATACTGAGCAGGATTACTATTGCAATAACACTTCATCAGTAGGGTAAAACTAACATGTGTCAACATGCATGAGAAGGTAGGTGTGAGGATGAAGACACAGTGGTCTGGAAGATAACTGCTTCTCTAATCGGTGTCACATAATTACTCCTCAAATGAGGAACATGATAAACAGCAGCTGATAATGATGAATTTTGAGTTTTCTGTGAAATATGTTATTTCCAGTACTATTAGAATGTACTATTTGTGAAAATCTTTTTGCTACCTTTTAAAAAGTGCTTCTAAACCTCTTCAGGAAGAGCTACTGATGCTCAATCCATCTTTGCAGGTACCCAGCAAATGAGTTTTACTGCTTGAATCTATTGCTCTTTCCTAATGTAACCACAAAAGACTGCTCCTTTAGCAGCTGCTTAGTCCAGTCTATTAATGTCCACTTCATGATCATTCCAAACCAAAACTGTGAAAAATTGTATCTCGTAAGTTTGGAAACATTTTGGCAATATCTGAGACGACTATGATTCTATGACTCATTGTTAAGCACCTGATAAAAATACACAGGGGATTATTGCCTTTCAGCAACTCCTTCAGAGATTCCAGTAAGCACCAGTTTGTAAATGTGGTGAACATGTTAAGGTATATATATGGACCTGGAGATGTTTAAGCTGATTTTCTAAGAAACATAAAGCTCTGTCCTAAGAAAACAACAAAGAAAAATTTCAGAAAAAAAATAGTGATGGTGACAGTTGTGCAGATGATGACAGTGGCATTGTTCTTGGGTTAGGGGCCTCATATTTCTGCCACAAAACTAGGGAGAGCCACTGGAATAATTATTTTCCATTGTACTAAAAAAGATGTGTGAAAATGAAGAGTGGACTTTAAATGATAGGGTAGATTTCGTAACTAGGCTTAAGGGAAAGAAGGAAATGGGCTTGTCTGATATTCAAGACAAGGAAGCTGTGACTATGCACTGTTACCAGGGTGAAAAAATAATATTGCACTAGGTGTAGATTACTGGCTTGCTGAAGCTGTCCTGCCCAATTTGCAACAGTTTAAATGTGCAAAAAACCCTAGCCTGTATTTGGAGTGATGTCTGAGAGCACAGGGCTCTTTTTAAGGTGCTTGAGTTTGAGACTTACCTTTTCCATTTAAAAAAGGCAACATACCTGTTTTATGCAGCCACTAAGCCACCTATTTTTATCAGCAAAAAAGAAGGGTAAAGATACAGGTGACAGTGACTAAGCATTTGTTAATTTTTCTATCTACTTGTTCTTTTTCTCCCATTAGGTAGTAGGTTTGGGGTTTGTTGTTGTTTGGTTGGTTGGTTTTGTTTTGTTTCATTGTGTTTTTAAATAGAAAATTTAATACAGAGGTTTACCTGAATTGATAGCTTAGGGACAGAGCTTTCCGAGGGACAGAAGAGAGGAAAACTGTAGGCATATATGACAGAAGAAATTACTTAACTGGCATCAACACATAAGCAACTGTAGGAAACAGTTGGTAAATATGAGGAAGATGAAATCAGGTAACTGGTATCAGCAGATGAACAAACATCAAGACTGTAGAGCAGTGAAGGAAATATAGAAAGACATGAATTGCGTGAGGTATGACATTTACAGAATTGTGCAATATATTATTTTACTGATGACAGAAGAAACTGAAGTACATTTTTTATTTCACCACAGTGGGAAGATGACTGGTGAAGAGGTTTTTAAAACATCATAGCTGAGAAGGTTTGCCAGATGTACAGGAAAAAGAAGTAGAGGAATCCGAGATGACGATCAGGTTTTGACCCTGTCTAATTAGGGTGGGTTAAAATGTTGCCATCTGTTTTCATGTGTTTAAATGTTCATCACTCCCCATAGTGACACTTGATCTAATCATTGTGAGTTAATTTCTCATTTCTGTGTTCTAACAAAAATGCTGGCCCTGTTGGGTTCCTATACTTGCCCATGCTTAAGTCCTCATGTAGCGAGGCAGATCTATCCCAACACGGACACCTAAAAGAAGTTAATCTAGTTAACTAAAACCAGAATTAGTATTGCTTTTAAAATGAAAAATTATTTGAACTGAGTTTTAATTACTTCCCCACGCCTTCTTTAGAGGCCTTGTTTTAGCTTGCTGAGTAGGCTCATGCTAAGTAATGACCAAGTGCTACACTACTTGTTAAATGAGCAGTCAGTACACATTATCTGTGAGCTGTAAGAAATGGTGCACCAGCCAGATACTTAAGTTAGTAAAAAATGTGACGCTGAGCAGAAGGACCTGAGCACACTCTTCTCTCTCAGGCTGCGCTAGTCCGCAGCTGTGTTTGGCAGGTGGTAAAAGAGGGTACCTACAGAGAGGAGCAGGAGGGAACATGGATGCAGAGACCAGGAGCAAGGCATCGTGTGGAAGCAGGAGAACCATGTGGGTTAATATGGTTAGAGTTTGGTAAGCTGGTGTGAACCAGCTCATGTCTCTCACATGTCTGTCTGTTGCACTGTATAGATGTATTCTGAGAAAGCAGGGGAAGTCATGAAAAGTAATTTCTTACTGACAATATCCTGATAAGGTAAGGGTTTTTCACCCTCATTTCAAGAAATGAACTTGATAATTGTCTTCTGCTGTTCAGATCTGTCACAACCTTTTTTAGAAAACATGCCTACATAAAAGAAGGTTGTAAGAAATCAGTAAGCTTTGAAACCTATAAGATTCTGAAGAAGTTTTTTTTTTTTTTTTTTTTTTTAAGCTAGTAACTTCCATAACATTTTTGTATTGAGAGACTTTTGAAATCTCACTGAAAACAGCAATGACTTAATTTTACATTTTACAATGAAACTAATGAATCCTCTAGATGAAAGGTGAGAAGCTGAAAAAATTGTGAAACCCAGACACTAGTTTAATTCCATATTTGGTTTAATCTGGGAAGGTTTTCTGTGATGGGAAACCATTTGTGGTGGGAATACTGTGATGAAACTATGAGAACTTAATGAATGCAACCTTTTCAGCTTTGGTGAACTAAGATGGGGCCAGATCCATGCAGCTGTAGCACCCTATACCCCTTGTGAAAAATGTGTCTACTTCATTTCTTTAGCATAAACTCTGATAGAGATGAAATAATCACTTAGTGGAGGAAGCAATTAAACTCCTTGTAAGAGAAGGACCTGGACCTATTCTCATCTGTATGATTGGAAGGTAGTTGAGGGCTGAAAGGTCCTAGACCATAAAAGCTCAAAATAGCAATGGGAGAGGCAGGCAGAGCCTGATGCAGCCATGAAACTGACAACATCCTTTTTCAGCCAGATAAAAGGCAGTCATTTGTAGGACTAAAGTCCTGCCTTGTCCATATGAACTCTGTAGGCTGCCTATAGAAACTGTGCAGAAAAGTGTCTGGGATATAAAGCCAATGGAAAGTAATTTACAGGAATTCCTTATTCCAGATGTTTGCCTTTCAATAATAAATATTTACCTGGTAATTATTGAGGGAATGCATACATATGCAAGTGCTTCTGATACTGTTATGGTTGTTGGTTTTCAACTATGTGGATTCAATTATCTCTAAGAGTTTCTAACATTTTACAGAAACCAATAGATCAGTGAAATAGATGGATGGAATGCTGCTGGAAGGACTTCATAGATCTTCTGTAAAAGGGTCCATTTCACATTCAGTGGCAAACTGCTATAGAACATTGAACTTTTGAATCCAGCTGGTGTTTGTGGTGTTTCATTTTGTGTTTATGGACTCTTCCTGAAGAAGGCTTATTCTATTTTATAACTATAACGAGTGGTGCTGTAACAAGGTATGAGGTGACCCAATATCAGAAATCAAGGCTGGGACAAACTATTCTGGTAAAGTGTTAGCAGTTTCCAAGACAGATTTTCTTTTTTCTTTTTTTTTTTTTTTTTAATTTTTTTTTCCTGGATGTGGGAGAACAGAGGAGGAAAAGGATAGAGCTTTAAGGCTTCCATTTATCTTGTTTTTCTGTTTAAGTTAGAGTTCTTGAAGAGTTCAGGTGTAATCACAGCCTTCTGTTGCAATAGGAAGCACCATCTGCTGAGGCATTCTGTAAGCAATATAACGTCTCTCCAGAGACAGTTTAGCATTCAATTCACAGAGAAGGATGGCAGGGACTTGTAAACAAAAGACAACTGAAGCAGTGAAGAATGGGCTGTGCTCTAAAGATTCAATATGTTTCTTTATAGCTGAAAAATCCTGTAATGCTATAAAAGCCTGGCAGAGCTCTCTGATGTATTAATTGCGGCTTTTTTTTTTTTACTGAACCTTGCTATTTGAAAGCCAAAAATTAATGCCAAAACATTGCTTGCTTTTATTTTTCTTCCTACTGAAACCTTCAAGTTTGCTGAGTCTGGTCCAAATTATCTAGCAAATAACAATTGTTTGAGGAAAGGGAGAGAAAGCTTTTAATTGCAGCTCAATAGTAATTAAATAGTCAGAGAATGCTTATGAAAGAATAGGTGTTGGCTGTCAATGCATATCCAGTTATGAAGTCACTTGGAATGAACAATAGCTTTTCTAGATGACCAGTGGCTAGTAAACCATTGGCAAGTAAACACTTTTATATCTTCTCATAAAATATTTTAAAGCAGACCAGGAGTGTGGTTGTGGTAGTGGGGAGATGAGATTGAATGGAATTCTTTTTTGAATGAATCAAAGTATCAGAATTATTAAAGACAGATCTTTAGAATATCTTTAATTATAAGTCCTTATTGGTCTTAAATTCAAATGAAATGAATGCCAGAGATAAGGTACTGTAAGTTTAGGGCATGACTAATTTATAGGTTCTCCTGGACAAGGCAGAAGGGCTAGGTCTTCAGCAGCTCTAAGATCTATTCTGTCAAACATTTTAGAGTAACAAAACCTTGCTTAATCACTATCTCGTGTAAAGCAGATATTCAGCATACAGGAAATTTGAGCATCTTCCATTACGTGAGAACTCCTTTTAATCTTATCGATCAGGAAAATACACTTAATTATCTCTATGTGTTTTTCATGTGCTTTTCTACCTTAAATGTTCAAAATATGTTAGATTTGTATGATGAAAGATGAAGAGGGAGAAAGAGGAATAAAAGAAGTACCTTTGTTAATTGATTTCCATTTCATGATAGTTTTGTTGTATTAGGTGAGGCAAATTCTTCATAGTTCTGGTGCGAAGTGCTGGACATTAAGCAGTCCAGTACTAACTTTGTTGGTTTTGAAGTTAGTGTAGAAGCTGATTTGTCATTGAGATAAGTGAGAGTCTAATTAGAGCTTTCATTATGACATGAAATACATGGTTGTTGGAAAGAACTCTTTAAAAATCTCAGCTGTATTTTCAAATGGTACAATTTACTGTGAGTGCCTGAAGGTCTGAGAGGGTTATATGTTGGTGATCTGCTCAGTAATGAAGTTCTCTGTTTAGGTGTTTATATTTTGTCAAACATAAAAGAGAAGAGGTTACTTGATTTTGGCCAATGTGCTAACTATGATTCAGAACATGTCATGATTTGTATTATGTGAGCTGTATTGTCCTTTGGGCTGCAAAAAGTCAGCCAGTGCAAAGGGGACCATTTATCGTCACTTACAAAATGACAAAAGGATTGACTTCTACTAGGAGATGTTTGAAAGGGAAACAAGGAGTGGAAATAAGAAGCACTATCCAAAGAAATCAGAACCCTGTGTTATGGGTGCAAAAAAGGTATGAGTAAAAAGGACAAAATGATGAAAACAGTTGCGTGTTTCAAATAAATCTTAAAAAAAAAAAGCAGAAAACAAAGCATTCAAATCTACATTCCCTTCTCTCAAATGTACTGTGTTCACTCAATGATGAGAAGGTTTCCATTCATGACAGAGGCCCGTATTGATAGATCATCTTCTAAGAAAAAGATACTTCACTATGTAAGAGCAATAAACAATCCTGCAGAAACTGGAGAACCACAGGTGCACAGAAGAGCTTTTGAGTTTGAGTCAGAATCATAGAAAAGTGGGATTAATGAAATCAAAGTGTTCAAGGAACTATGACATGGTGGCCCTCCCCTGGTTTAGTAATACTTTCCAGGAAAACTTCAGAAATTTTCTTCTGGCTTGGTGCATGGGAACAGATGCCTATTTAAACCCATGTGTTTTTGTTTTGGGTTTGGTTTTTTTTCCCCCCCCCGATCTTTTCTTTGGTATATTGTTGCTTTTTGTAAGCCCTGGGAGCTATAACTGGAAAAACTATAAAACAATATAATGTTTTCATATTTAGAAATGAACAATATCTCCAGGACTGACCCCAGAAACTAACAGTTTCTGGAGACTGTTTGGCACTACCGGTAATGCCCACTGTCAGGCTTATTTCCTTTCTCAAAGAATAGGTGACTAATTTGTGAAAGATACAGTAGTCTCTTGTCCAGACTTACTCTGAAATGTATTTTTCCCCTCTAAAAAGAACTTTATGATGGAAAATAGCAAATAGAGATAATGGGGTCTTTGCCTAGCTTTCCTGGACTTGCTGTAGGCTGACTTGCAAAGAAGGGGAAAAAAGGTATCTTTGGGTAATTGTAGAAAGGCTTATTTTGTATGTCTAAGTCTCAGACTTCCAAAAACCTGCAGGAGTTGTTTAGCATTGCTTGGGGTTAGTTCCCCTGTCATAAATTAACCCTGATAACTACTTACAGTAACATGTTTGTGCTGGCTTGAGAGGCATTTTAGGAAGTCACTATACCTCTCTAAGAAGTCATAGATTTCTCAATATTGGTTATCAAAAGGAGCCAGAGAAAAGCATATCCTTACAAAAAAAGGATCAAACTACCCATAACAGGGTTTTTGGTATGCTCGCAGTTGTGTGTGTCTGTAATGATCATCACTGGAGAAAAGAAATGCAAACCACTGAAGATTATGCTGGAAGCAGATGTGACTTTAGATCCCCTTTGTATTTTTTCTTAACTTCAGCATGTGAATAATCTCACATACTAGAGAATCGTCCTGCATGTAATGCTGCCTAACGACACACAGCCATAGCATTAATTGTGGAGGTACAGCATATAAAGTAGAATAAGCATTTCTGTAGCTGGATCCATAAAAGTAGCAGAACATGAAGTGGTGGCTGTAGCACTTACAAATTTTCTTATCTGAGGAAATGGAAGAAAAAGCCCTCTTGAATCAGGGGGGTTTGCACATTTAAAGTGAATCACCACTTCTAAAAGACTCTTGCATGTCTCCTCTCTTTCACTTATGTTTTTATTCTGCCTGTGAAGATGGATCTTCTCAGACCTATACCCTTTTTATCATGTGTATTTCATTAGTGTTAGGACTGAAAAATTGCAAAGCTTTCTGTGAATTTTGTCTTTTCCAGAGGTTTTGCAACCAGAAGACCAGAAATATGACTTTGCAGATAGTGAAAAGAAATCCCTAGAGTCCCAGCAATTGGAAGCACATGTTAGTTTCCCTGTTACTTGATCAATGCTGTCACTAATGCAGATCTATTCCCACAATGCACAGAGTGTCATTAATTTTATGTTGTTTACGTACTCTTGCCATAAGGTTAAGCAATTCCTACTATTAAGCTAGATGAAATTGTGTTACCTTAATGAAATGCACTTTACTGATAAAGAAGAATGTCACTTTCACAAGTGGAAGTGCTGTTAGCAAATTTTTATGAGAGAATTCCCAAAATCATATCTTAATTGCTTGGACAGCTGTGTAGTTTACATAACGAGCAAACAATGCCAAGGTTTTTTATTTTCTTTGTCAGCTGTATTGGATGTTAGTATGCATGGTGAACCTTTTTTAGGCCTTTTATTACTTGATTGCAAATCATTCTTCATTGCTGCCCAAATTTATGGAAGGACATTGCTCCCTGAGGTGCCATATCCTTTCAGGTCTGTAACTGAACATGACTGATGGCTCCAGTGTAACAGTTGCTTATTACGGCGCTCACTGAGCTATGATTGCTCCAATACTTTATGTTGGCAGATGTGTTTCCCTTGGAACAGCATCTCTGAGACAGAGGTCATTGATCAAACCCCCCTCTGGCTGTTCCATTATGTGCAAATTATTGCTAAAAGCAGAGAGACTGAGAAAGAGGGTGTGTGTATGTGTGTGTGCATGCAGTCTGCTCACTGCAGAATTGAGGGAAAAGAGAAAGCTAATGTAATGAAGCAAAAAAACCCAAAATCTGGCTAAACTGTGAAAATGTTTTTATAATGTGATCAAATGGAGGAGAAAGAAAGAAATTGAGACTATTTCAATGGAGGAACAATTGCATAATATGGGAGCATTTTCTTTTTACTGAGCAATGCACGGTATTTTTGCCTGTGTTGTGTTGCTTGTGTGTATGTTGGTGCTGAAGTTAATGGAAAAAAGGTCATTCAGTATCAAAGATTCTTCTATTAACACTTGCTAAATAAATCAGAGAACTTTGATTTATTGGAGAAGCCCTTGCTATATAGTAATGGACAGAGACTGAGCTGTGCACCAGTTCCAAAACATCAGAACAAAGACAGAGATGACAAAAGCAAGTGCCTGTCTTAAGTACTTCCCAAAGTCTGTCTGAGTGAGATTATAGACAGTCACTACCACAACCACGCTGTAACAGAGTGTAAAGGGTGCCTTTGTGTGACACGAGTGGTACACAGAAAAAGAATAATACAGGATCCTATGAACAACATACACCACATGTATGAAAGGTCAGAACTTTAGGAAATTTTAATGTAACCTTGGACTATGAAGTTTACTTGTCACCAATGGGGATGCTTCATTTTTTTTAATATTTTCTCAGTTGAAACAGACAATATTTCCAAGAAATAAAGTTCTCTTGAGGAAAAGGAACTTCGTGAAAACAGCAGGTCAGAGAGGATATTTTATTTTGGTTTTGTTTACTATGTTCCATGAACCTAGCTTCCCTGGTTTTGTTTTAAAAGTTGTTCAGTATTGATTCTAACATATATCTGAAGAGAGCCTACGAGGATGCTGGAGAGGGACTCTTCATCAGCTACTGTAGTGATAGGACAAGGGGTAATCGGTTTAAATTTAAACAGAGGAAGTTCAGGTTAGATATCAGGAAGAAGATCTTTACTGTGAGGGTGGTGAGGCACTGGAACAGGTTGCCCAAAGAAGTTGTAAATGTTCCATCCCTGGCAGTGTTCAAGGTCAGGCTGGACAGGGCTTTGAGGAACATGGTGTAGTGTGAGGCATCCCTGCCCATGGCAAGGTGGTTGGAACTAGATGACCTTAAGGTCCTTTCCAACCCTAACTATTCTATGAGAAGTATATAAAAATGCAAGTGAGTCCTTTGTTGATCCCCACACAAAAAAAAAAAAAAAAGAAAAAAAAAAAAAAAAAAAAAAAAAAAGAAAAAAATTAACAAAAATTTGTAAAAATGAGTCACTGAGTTATTTTACATTTTCCAGCTTTGCATCTGTTAGCACTGAGGTTAACAAGAGGGGAAATTTAGTAATTAAGAAAAAAATCAGTTAAATGCATGGCTTACAACCTTTACCTTAGTCATCAGGATCTGTACCATGAATGTCCATCCATGCAGACAAAATTTAACTGAACAATCTGAAGAATATTGTTTAACTTGTCCTGACTTTGGCTGAGGGTGCAAACCAAGTTAGACTCAATGCTTTATATTGTATCTACTTTAGCTTTCTTTTCCACTATTATAAAAAATTCTGTCTAAAGAAATTAGTCAAAACCAGGTCTTTTAAAGAAAATAAAAATATATGTGATTAATTGATAATTTATTTTCTCTGCTCTTTTTCTTTATTTCTGATAAGGGATTAAATTTTTAACTTAAAAAAATTAAAATTATTTTAGCAGTCATTCAAATTTTTAAATTGACAGTCAGAAAGAAAGTATTTGCATACCATAGTGAATGTATTTCTTTGGTCTGTTCAGGAATCTTAATACATCACTGATCGTCTGATCTTTTAAAGGAGTTAAAAAAATGAATTGTGGTTTTATTTTTATATTTTTTTTTCATTTTGAACCTGTGCAGAGAGGAAAAACTCTTCACTCTTATTTTGTTCTTGATTAAATACTGAAATGAATATTGGAATGGGATTATATATTTTTGAAAGATTTGGCCTATAACAAGGTTCATTTACATACCAAGCCCTTTTAACAGAATAAAACAATTAGATAATATTTGGAAAAACAAGGAAGGAGAAAGAATTTCAAACACCCTTCACACAATTTGCAGTTGCTTTGGTTGTGACACGTGCTCAGGGTGTTGAGACTTGGCTTCTCTTCCACCATGCAGGACAACTGCTGAATGATCACACTGTGCCAGGTTATCTTTATCAGTAAGGTATGGTCATCTGATTGTTTGGGATTCTTTGCCTTTTCCCTTTGGAGTAATCCTGCTGGCACTTCACATTTGCCTCATTGCAGAATATGATACAAAAAAGGTTTAATCTCTGTAATAGCTGCTTGCTAGGGGGAATAATGAAACTGATGAACGCTCATTTCTCTGAGTAAAAATGACCACAAATCTGTCAGGTCTGAGACAAAACATATGAGGACAGTGTGTTGTAATTTAAAACTAATTTATTTACATTTTCAATGTTTGTAGTTGATGATCTTAAAGGTCTTTTCCAGCCTAGTTGATTCTATGATTCTGTACACAGAATCTGAATTGCGTTTCTTCTCTCTCCTTTCACCTCAAAGACAAAATTACTGCTTCAGAAACTACACCAGATATTTATGGTCTGGTTACATGATACTCCTGCACTGTTCTTATTTGTAACTCACGCATTTCCTTGTGCTGGTGACACTATTTGCTACCCATCAAGGAAAACTTACAGGCCATGATCCTGAAGCAACCTTCCCTTCCTGAAGTGAGGTAATGCTCTTTATATATTAATGCAATTAAGTCCATTTATATATTTTAAATATGCAGGAACAGATTCTGAGAAAATTATTTTTGCAGTTCTTTCTGATGTGATATGGGCACTCACAACTGAAAACTGCAGGATGCATGTAAGCCTTGGATACTATCTATCATTCTGCATAATTAGTTATTTTTTACTCAGTTTATGTAGTTCTAAATATTTTTAGTAGGATTTATACTGCTCATGTCATGGTGGAAGTAGGATCTTTTGTTGTTTTGAGGGATAGAGTATCTAGAAAAACTGATAGATTTAAGGTCAAGGATGACCAATATATCTTTTTTTCTCTAGGCCATGATCTTGCATAGTTTCCCTTGGAATCATCAAAGCCCTTTGTATTTTCTTTTCTGACTTGAGGAAAATCGCAGTGCCATTATTTAAACCTCTTACCTTGTAAGAATGGATTGAATCTGCTCTTGAGTGGAAGTACACTTTAAAAAGGGAGCACCATAGACAGCAAGGCATATGTAGTTTGCAGAAACAGCTTTTCTGAAGTAAAAGACATATATTGGTCATTTGCTATAAACCCAAAACATATAGGGCACAAGCCCAGGGTTTTTAACAGCAAGACTGTCATTATAATTTGATTATTTTCTGCTGAGGTATGGTCAGTTCTCTAGGGAATTAATGTGCACTCCTACTTTAAATCTAACAACAGGAATTTAAGAAAAAGCAGGTTGACAGCTTAAAACCTGAGTGATGACTGTTGCTCATGTAATGGCCCTGGCATTTTCCCCTACGAAAAGATGTCTCAGCAGCCTGTGAACTCAAGTTGTCTTCTCATGCAGGATTAAAAGCTTAATTGTCTCTTCCTCTATGAGCAGTGTACTGAAGGCTGGGAAACAAAAGCATGCACAATCACTGGATAATATTACAAAATATTTTTAGGTTGTTTGCATCAAGTAATTTTCTTGCAGCATTAAAAACAGCTCCCAAATCGTCGATCTTTTGCTATAGCTAATTGTATTCAGAAAAAACATTTTTAAATCAAGAAACCTTTCTAGATAATGGCTTTGTCATATATTCCCAATAAAGTTTTGTTTAGCTGAAGTGGTATTTTCTGACTAAGAATAAATAGTTCCTTGAAAAGTCCTACCTCTGTTAAAGTGGTCTTGGATAACAATTGTATTTCAGTAACAGAGACTGAACAAAAGTATGTTAAAGCACGAGAAGTGTTCTGTGCCAAATAATTCACTCAATAGGAATTATGCGTGCAATGTACTATTCTCTTAATTAATGCACGGTCCCGCATGGAGCTTTTAGAAATGAAAGCAATATGGGTAACAGCACACTGTTCAGCAAAATGGAATATCTGTTAGTAAGAGCAAAATAACTAACAGTCTTTTGCAATAATTCCATAGCAGGCAAAGCTGAAATAGCAGTCTTTCAAGCCAGTGAGTATCTTGTCTAAGCCCTCCCGACTCTTTCTAGATTCAAAATAAATAAATAAATAAGCAAAAAAGCAAACAAATAAATATATAAATAACTAGATCTCCAGACCCATTACAGGACAACAAAAAATATTTCAAGTCTCTGAGTTGCCTTAAGATGTTGGAAAGTCAGGGACAGTTTAAACCAAATAGAGTCATGATCTATCTGTTCATTGTAGTTGAAATATTCCAAGCTGCCTAAGATCTTTTGAGTTTTTAAAGGCACAAACTGGGACTGGTAAAATAACATCTGTCCTGACATGAGAAAAAAAAGGGTAAAAAAAACCTCAGCCAAATTTTCAAACTAAAAAAAATTTAAATGTTAAAAAGTGATATCCTTGGAATATATTTGCTGTCTAATTTTATTTAGTTTTTAATTTTTATAATCAGATCAATATATTTCTTATATGGTGGCTACAGAAAAATGTATCACTGATGTTTTCCATAGAGCTTAAAGCTGGTGTTAATTTTAAGATGTCTTTAAGCTGTGAAAATGAGAGAGGACAGTTTTAAGCAGCATTCATTAACTTAGCAATCAAAGACAGGAATGTCATGTGCATGCTCATTTCAAAAGTCTTTCCCCCTTTCCACATCGCTAATTAAAAGTTCATTATTATTAAAACTGCAATTTGCACAGCCTGGTTTATTTAAGTAACTGGACTTTAATTCAAATGTAGGAAGTGACATTTCACTTTATTACAGTTCATTCAAACATGATTTTATTCAGTTCAAAGCAATGTGCATAATTTGCAACTGTACAAACAAACCACTTTATAGTAGATTTCTATGTGCAACTGTATAGAATCAATAATTTTCATGAAATTTCAGTGTATATTTATCACCTTGTGTTCATCCAACTCTAGGTTTCTTTGGGACTCTTGGTGTACCATTGTGCTTATGGGTATATTTCATCAAGAAACTGTTGGCATAGGCTGGTGGCATTCAGAAATATGGTCTTATTATATTTTTCAATAACTTGAACAAAGAAGACAAACATAGCTACATATCTCATTTTCTTATGATATTGTTAGTCTTCCTTAGGCTATAGAGTACAGTGAGGGGGGAAAAAAGTATGACATCAGTCTGGAGGCTAGGGCAGAAAAAGTGGTATGTCAGATAGCACAATGATCTTGAAACTTGGAAGGCATAGATTCAGCTGGAGATCTTCACTCTGTTCTTTAACAGTCACCTAAATTTAATCACTGCCTCATTTTCTTCTTTATTTCCTTCCTCATTGCCTCATTTCTTTCAAAATGAAAAAAACTTCCTGTCTATTAAAGCCATGTGAGGCAAAGATCCTTTAAAATAATATTAGGACATGTAGCTACTGCTGAAATATCTTACAATTGTGTCTAGACAAGTAAATAGCTTATTTAAATATATAAACTTTCAAATGGTATGTTGAAAGATAATTGGGGGAAAAAAACCCAAACCAAACAGCAAGACTTTGCTGTTTGACATAGAACTATATCATGAACTGTATCATATGCTGGAAATGGACATCTAAGTTATCTTAACTGAGCGAATACCAACAGCCCTGCATGAGCACAGCATATGAACCCACAATTCATGTGACTGGTCAAATGAGAATAAAGTTTAATTGGCAGGGTATCATGATACTGGGGTAGGTAGATATAGGAACAAAGGGGAGATATATATCAATCCAAACATAAAATCTGTAAAAGTCTTCAAGAAAAAGAAATATGAAAAATTGTTCTTTATCTGCCTTAGGGTAAGACCTGTGCCTACATTGACACTGCTGTTTATGCTTTTAGGTCTAGGTTAGTTCCTGTTCATTATTCTCCCCTCTTTTCTCAATCAGTCGCGTATTTAGTATCATTATCTGAAGCTGGTCATACGTGTACCAAGATCCTTAGGAAAGCTAACATGAGATCATGTGATACAAGGAGATCATAATGTAGAATCATAGAATAGTTAGGGTTGGAAAGGACCTTAAGATCATCTAGTTCCAACCCCCCTGCCATGGGCCGGGACACCTCAAACCATAAAAAAACTATAAACATAAAAAACCCATAAACCTTAAACCATGTTACCCAAGGCTCTGTCTAACCTGGCCTTGAACGCTGCCAGGGATGGAGCATTCACGACTTCCTTGGGCAACCCATTCCAGTGCCTCACTGCCCTTATAGTAAAGAACTTCTTCCTTATATCCAATCTAAACTCCCTGTTTAAGTCTGAAGCCATTACCCCTTGTCCTATCACTACAGCCTCTAACAGAGTGTCCCTCCCCAGCATCCTTATAGGCCCCCTTCAGATGTAGATGTAAAGGTAATAAAAAAATCTTTGGTTTAATGCTTGCATTTGATTTGACTTACTTTCCCTCCCCCCCCCCCCCCCCCCCCCATGGGGATTTACATTGTGGGAAAAGTAATAGAAATATTACCTATGCATATCTATAATAGTATGGTAGAGATTAATCTCTGTGAGAGCCGCTAGGGAAAGCCTATTGAGAGTGTGAACCTTGGCAAGCATCAGAGCTTCCAGGCAGAGCCAGAAACCTGATGCTTTATTTTCCAACTTCAGATAGCACTGCAGGAATAGAAGCACTTTGAATATGTAACACAAAACAACTCTGATGCATAAATTCATTCTGCTGGTTCAGATTTGTTAAAAAAATATTTATGGTTTAACCGACTAAGCCACAAATCTTGTACTATGTGTACTTTCTGTTTCATGTGCTTGCCATCAGTGGTAAGTGGTGTTCCTCATGGGTTAATATTGGTGTTGGTGCTGTTAACATCTTTGTCAGTGTCAGTGTGATCAAGTGCAAGTTTGCCAACCACACCAAGCTGTGTGGTGCAATCGACAAACTGGAGGGAAGGGATGCCATCCAGAGGGACCTGGACAGGCTCAAGAAGTGGGCCTATACAAATGTCATGAAGTTCAACAAGTCCAATTGCAAGGTTCTGCACATGGGTCAGGGCAAGAACAAGCACAACTACAGGCTGGAGAGAATGGATGTAGAGTAGCTCTGGGGGGAAGGGCATGGGGCTGCTGATTGATGAAAAGCTCAACATAACCCATCAGTGCCCCCTTGCAGCCCAGCAAGCCAACTATATGCTGGGCTGCATCCAAAGGAGGGTGACCAGCAGGTCAAGGGAGGTGATCCTGCCCTTCTACTGCACTGTCATGAGACCCCACCTGCAGTACTGTATTCAGCCCTGGGGCCCCAACACAAGAGGGAAGTGGGCCTGCTTGAGCAAGTCCAGAGGAGGCCACAAAGATGATCAGACAGCTAGAGCACCTCTCCTATGGAGACAGGCTGGCAGAGTTAGGCTTGCTCAGCCTGGAGAAGAGAAGGATCGGGGAACACCTTAGAGTAGACTTCCAGTACTTAAAGGGAGCCTTACAGTAAAGCTGGAGAGGGACTTTTTACAAGAGTATGTAGTGACAGGACGAGGGAGAATGGTTTTAAACTGAGAGGGGAGATTTAGATTAGACATTAGGAAAAAAATCTTTACTGTGAGGGTGGTGAGACATTGGAACAGGTTACCTGGAGAAGCTGTGGCTGCCACATATCTGGAAGTGTTCAAGGCCATGCTTGATGTGGCTTTGAGCAACCTGGTATAGTGGAAGTTGTCTCTTCCTGTGGCACAGGGCTTGGAACTATATGATGTTTAAGGTCTTTTCCAACTCTAAACATTCTATGATTCTATGAATTAATCTACTGTGAACTCTGAGTGATTTGACAGAAATTGAGTAGTGGGCACTTTCAGCATTACTGACTGTGAAGCCATGGCTCTTTGACCCATTCCACAATTCACTCATGCAAAATCCATTGTTTTATGTGGCATTTATCCTCCAAAAGTTGATACTCCATTGATTTAGTTTTGTTGTTAAAAGCAGAATTAAGTACTGTCTTTAACTTGTTTTAGGTAAAAAAATGAATTTAAATGAATTGATTTATACAAGTAAATATGTTAGTTTTCCTTTTGCTCTGTAGGACAGTATCTTGAAGGACTAGTGTATGCTGTCACATGTGGTATTTAAAAGCTGTTAGGATCCCAAGTATACATAAGAACAACATATACCTGTAGGCGCTAAATAGATGTAGCTGTTTTCTATTATTTTCAGATGGAAAAAATAGACTCTTCAAGACTCACTGGGCAGGATCACAGAGTTAAGGTAGGCTTAGAGTTATTATGAGGTAGCTGTCTGTAGTGATCTCAAAACTACCGTGTGGAAGAACTCAAGAATAACTTGCAGGTGAGATGATTGTTGTACTATTGTTGTATGTATTGTTGTATATATTATTGTACTTCTAGGGAAAAACACACCGCTTGTATCTATAGTGTAACCAAGCAAAACTGTCGGAACACACCAAGCAGAAGGGAACCCACAAAAGATAATGCCCAAAAAGAACATCTATCAATCTATAAAAAAAGTGTCCTATACTGTAATGTACATATATCTGATGGTGTGCCTACAAGTGAAAATCTTGGTATTACTTCACTGAAACAGGAAATGAGTTATCAACTTATATTTGTTATGAGGTCACACAATTTTTTTTCAAGGAAGAGTATTGTTGCAAAAGTCTGAATGGACCTTTTTAAAACAAATTTTGCTGCTACAGCTGAGAATTCTGTGCAACAAAGACAAAACTGATTCTCTTATAAGGAAGGATGCAGTCATTGGAATATGTAACATCACTGTCAGCCTGAGAAGCACCCAACATCATCTTTGAAACATATAAACTCTATCTGCAAGTGGAGCTTTGGCTGGTGTGTGTCTGAAATGTTTATTCATGCTACCGTGTCTTCCCTGATCTACAGTACAAATTGCATGGCTGGAGAAAGGAACAATAACTTCAATATCTCTGTTCTCAGATTCCATTGCTCTCATATGTGTCCCACTGGGCTATGAAAATGCAGCATAAATTTAGAGCCATCTTCTAGAGGTTAGTCTGTGCTGGGTAGTACCAGAGCTGATGTGGATGATATCCAAGCACTTGCAAGGCAGCCCTTGGTATGTATTCATTACAACACAGCTTTTTAACCAAAGCTGATCATCATATGATCATCATTGATAGTATTTTGGCAGGTTATTTGAAGGAGTTCACAGTATCACAGTATGTTAGAGATTGGAAGGGACCTCAAAAGATCATCTAGTCCAATCCCCCTGCCAGAGCAGGAACACCTAAATAAGGTTACGTAGGAATGTGTCCAGGCGGGTTTTGAATGTCTCCAGAGAAGGAGACTCCACAACCTCCCTGGGCAGCCTGTTCCAGTGTTCTGTCACCCTCACTGAGAAGAAGTTTCTTCTCAAGTTTAAGTGGAACCTCTTGTGTTCCAGTTTATACCCATTACCCCTTGTCCTATCATTGTTTGCCACTGAGAAGAGCCTGGCTCCATCCTCGTGACCCTCCCCCTTTATATATTTATATACACTAATAAGGTCACCCCTCAGTCTCCTCTTCTCCAAACTATAGAGACCCAGCTCCCTCAGCCTTTCCTCATAAGGGAAACGCTCCACTCCCTTAATCATCTTAGTTGTTTTTGGTGTCAACAATGTTAGGCTTAGAACTTGAACAATCCCATTACCCCATTACAACTCCAGTTATGCTTTCTTTGCATTCCTTTAAAAACAGTTATGAATTAAAAGGCTTTGTTTTTTGAAATAATGAAAATTGCATGATGCAATACAATTTTTGACACATGAAGAACATTTATAGAGGCATCATAGAATGAGGGTTCTGGTGTTTTGTTGGTATGCCTTCTGAATATGGCTGGAGGAAAATTTGTCTAAACATTTTTGTGTTAAAATCCTCATGAAGACACATACTAACTTATTCAAGAAAAATAGAATAAAGGATTTTAGGTTTTCTTGTCTATGTGTGAGTGATTTAATAAGAACTTTCTTTAGGGATTTTACACTGATAGTTAGAAACATACATTTAAAAATCCAGCACCTAACAAAAAATAATGACTTCATGCTTGAAAATAGAACACAGATTTGTTAGTGAGAGTATTAATGTAAATGACAGTAGCATTACTGAACTTCTTTGGAACAGTGACAAGATCACCTGCCTATGAAAATTAAGAGTAATGGAGAGGTTTTGAAGAGATACCCAAAAGCCACAGTCAAGAAGAACAAGATGATTTTGTTATTTATTTAAATGGAAGATATGTAGGTTGTAAGCATCCACACAAATAAAAATCCGAAGAGACAAATACATAATAAAAGAAGAGAGTTGATAGTTTTTTATACCTATTTCTGAACTGTGGGAAAAAAAAAAAAAAAATTAACACCCCAAACCCCCCAGCTAATTCCTGGCAGCGAATATATCCTCCAGAACTGTTCATACAGCAGCTACAGATGCCAGAGGAGTTATTAGGGTATGAACTTCAAAAAAAGGTTTATTTTCTCTCCATAAACAGTATTTCCTTTTGTCACTGCCTCTACTGGGCATGATGGGCCTTTCATCTGACCCAGTGGAGCTTTTCTCTGTTTTTAAGGAGATGCAGAATTTAAGGAGAATTTATAAAAATGAATTTTTGAGTGTTTGGGTATCAAAGGATATCGTGGGAAGAGGACTGATGTGCAGTAGTACATGAAAATGCTGGAATAAATGTTTCTGTTATACTTTTAGAAAAAGCCAGGCAATGTATTTGCATAATGTGAAGATCATGATCAAACGCTTTCAGAAAAACATGAGATCATAAACTCAATTTTTTTTTTAAGGTTGGGCATTTTAGCTTCTGAATTTTATAACCTATCTGAGCTGCTAAGCTTTCTGGACTGTCTGTGTGTTGTGGAATGCTAGGACAGCTCTTGGGGCCAAAAATAAACTAATGCTATGACAATATTTAAAGATAGGAAATAAAGTGACTCAAGTAATTATAAGCTTGTCTGTCATGTTGATTGTAGACAACTGAAATGATGTGACTTTTTTTAAGAGTTAAGAAAAGTTAATTAATGCCAATAAGCACAGATTTATTTGAAATAGCCCTTGTTAACCTTTCAAAAAAAAAAAAAAAAAAAAAAAAAAAGAAAAAGCCACTGTAACCCTTGTTGCTAAAAGTGTCAATGCAATAAAATTAAAGCTCTACAAGGTGTTTTAACTCAGTATTGCAAATTTTGTCTAAGGAGCAAAACCATTCCAAATCAGTAGTATCAGTCAGGAGAAAACATTACCTAAATTATGTTCTTTGATAAACAATTGATGGGGAATCATTGCTGAGTGAATGTTTCACTGGATTGAGTTCTGTGGTCCACGAGTTGTTCAACAGTTTTATCTATGGCATAAAATCATTACTGATCAATTCACTCATGATGTGAAAGCTGGAGGATCAATAAAAAAAAAGTTAGAGCACTGATACCAAACAGTCTAAAGTCCTTTCTAAGATGTGTGTAACCAGCAATATATACATCATACAGGAAGAAACCAATACTGCTGACTGCTTTGGCACACCTAATGTTCTGGCATCAGGATCCTCCTGAAATAAAACAGTCCACAGTTTTTGCATGTTAAAGCCTCCTGTGACAGAAAGCAGTAGCTCTGAGAAAGACTTGCAACTCATTGTGGATCATCAACTGAATAGGAGTATAGTGCTTTGGCCAAAAAAATACTGTTGTAATAGTTCACCATTATTTCTGTGCTTAGTTGGCACCCATGTAATTATTGCTGGACTAATGTATTGTAGGCAGGTACCAACAGCTCAGTATGGACACTGAAAGCTCGAAGAGGCTTTAAAGAAGAGCTATGGGGATGGCCAAAAACTGTAAAGGAAACCTCAGGTACCCCAACATCTGGCATAGCAGATAATAAACATTAGTGACCAAACTGAAGCAACAAATGTTTGTTACTTATGATGTCACAGAATCATCAGATCACAGAATCACAGAATGGTCAAGGTTGGAAGGGATTTCTTGAGGTCATCTGTTTCAACCTCCCTGCTCAAGCATGACTGCCCAGAACAGGTTACCCAGGACCATGTCTGTAAAACTTTTTAATATCTCCAGGAACGGAGACTCCACAACTTCCCTGGGCAACCTGTGCCAGTGCTTGGTCACAAAAGGTGTTCCCTAATGTTTGGGAGGAACCTGCCATATATCAGTCTGCACTCATTGTTTTTGGTCCTGTCACTGGACATCGCTGGAAAGATCCTTGCTCAGTCCTTTTTGTACCTTCAGGTATTTGCATACATTAATAAGATCCCCAGAGTGCCTGCTCTTCTCTAGGCTGACCAGTACCAGCTCTCTTTCCTCATATATGAGATCTTCCACTCCCTTAATCATCTTTGTGGCCCTTCACTGGAAAATATAGTGAAATATACAGTAAAACTTTTATGTGAGATGACACATGAAACCTGTAAAGCATATTAGGGGAATATAAGTATATAAAAATGAACGTTTTGCTTTTGAAAGGCAGCAGAAATTTACATATATATGCATGCATATGTATGCAAGCACTTAACACAAGTGTAGTGGAAAAAATACCTCTTAGCTTGAGTTAAATGAAAGATTTTTATGAATCTGCAAATTAATAGATTAAACATATGATTTAAACTCAAACTCATATATTAGAGTAAAAACACTGCTGATCTGTAATCAGACTACCAAACTGCTTACATATACAGCTTTAAATTTTGATTAATTTTGTGTGAAAGAAGAACTAATGAACTAAGAACTAGTTAGTTTGCCTCATATTGCAACTAACCATAGGAAATTATAATTTGTAGTATAGCATTTTGGAACATATGTATAGCAGAAAACCACAATTTCTTTCATCAGTAACATGACTGATTTTTGTGTAACTTTTATAAATGCCATATTGTTCAGTTTTTTGTTAATCATTACATTAGTAATACATTAAATTGCTGTAAAATTCAATAATTAAAAAGATACAGCATTTTTTTTAAAACTATTAGCCTTTGAATCCATCATGTTGTTATCTATTCTGATCTACTAACACAAAGTTCTTCGACAGGAAGTAGGTTCATCAGTTCCCTTAGTATTATTTTTAGTGATGTAAAGTGGAGATTACCTGTTTTTCTGTGAATGAACTGTGGAAAGGTTACAGAAGTAAAATTAGGTTCCCATCTTAGTGAGTTTTTAAGTGCTGATATCTTCTGGTCACCCTTCCACATCTTTTGAGCACTGAATCCTAGGATCATATAATGAATTTAATGTGAAGCAAACAAGTTTGAATGTAGATTTGGAGTTTGGTTTAAGCGATGTGGTTGTCATTGTGTGAGCCTTACATATCATTATGAATTTTGTCCTTTGACTTTTTGCTTGAAGATGTTGCAGTGATTGTGAATTCTAGATGTCTTGCAATGTGTACCTGAGTGGTTGAGATTTTATTTGATCTGTGTGTATTTTCCTGGTTGTTACTGATTAAGCCACCTTTAAAGTAAAATTTCACAAAATATTATTTAGGTTTGGGCTTATGTTTCTTGCTGTTACTGTGTAAGGAAGATGCAAATAAAAAAATAAGAATATACCTTTTACTATCATTTCAGAAATAAGTGCAAATGCTTGCCTTTTACATTTTTTAATAACATTTTAAACATCCTTGATAGAAAATAAGGGCAAAAGCAAGCTTGAAACATACTTTAGAGATCTAAATTAAAATAATCCTAGAGACAGCGGAAAATCTTAAGAAAAACAAAACTATATACAAGAACATGATCATGTTGAGCAAAAATAAGGTGCTGAAATTATTTAAAGTATCTGTTAATATTCCTCATATGATTAAGAGAAAATAAAGAGAGTATGTAGCTAAATAATAGTATACACACTGTATGATTATGGACTGTTTTGAGGGAACTAACGAGTGGTGTGCCTCAGGGATTGGTGTTGGGACCAGTCTTGTTCAACATCTTTGTTGCTGACATGGACAGTGGGATTGAGTGCACCCTCAGCAAGTTTGCCGATGACACCAAGCTGTGTGGTTTGGTTGATATGCTGGAGGGAAGGAATGCCATCCAGAGGGACCTCAGCATGCTTGAGAGGTGGCCAATGCCAACCTTATGACATTCAACCAAGCCAACTGCAAGGTCCTACACCTGGGTCGGGGCAATCCCAGGCACAGCTACAGGTTGGGCAGAGAAGAGATTCAGAGCAGCCCTGCGGAGAAGGACTTGGGGGTGTTGGTCGATGAGAAAATGAACATGAGCCAGCTTCAGTGTGCGCTCGCAGCCCAGAAAGCCAACCGTATCCTGGGCTGCATCAAGAGGAGCGTGAACCAGCAGGTCGAAGGAGGTGATCCTGCCCCTCTACTCTGTTCTCGTGAGACCTCACTTGGAGTAATGTGTACAGTTCTGGTGTCCTCAACATAAAAAGGACATGGAACTGTTGGAACAAGTGCAGAGGAGGGCCACGAGGATGATCAGGGGTCTGGAGCACCTCCTGTATGAAGACAGGTTGAGAAAGTTGGGTCTGTTCAGCCTGGAGAAGAGAAGGCTGCATGGAGACCTCATAGCAGCCTTCCAGTATCTGAAGGGGGCCTACAAGGATGCTGGGGAGCGACTGTTCATTAGGGACTGTAGTGACAGGACAAGGGGTAATGGGTTCAAACTTAATCAGGGGAAGTTTAGATTGGGCATAAGGAGGAAGTTCTTTACTGTGAGGGTGGTGAGGCACTGGAATGGGCTGCCCAGGGAAGTTATGAATGCTCCATCCCTGGTGATGTTCAAGGCCAGGCTAGACAGAGCCTTGGGTGGCATGATTTAGTGGGAGATGTCTCTGCCTGTGGCAGGGGGGTTGGAACTTGATTTTAAGGTCCTTTCCAACCCTAACTATTCTATGATTCTATGATTCTATAAGATGCAGGTGTTCATATCTGTTGAAAATAAGGTCATTAAATGATAAAGTATCTGCTAGATAGAGGTGGCAATACTGGAGAACATATGGCTGTAGAAATTAAATCCTGTCTGTACACAGTCTGATCCAGAGGCAGCAATATTAAGAATGAAAACTAGGCAATGTTTCTGATCTTATCAAATGGTTTAGTGTGCAAGAGAGGTAAAGAATACTAACAAATACTGTTGATGGGAACAGTTCACAAAAGGAGATTTAGCTGAAGTTTCCAAAAGCTCCAAACTCATAGGTATAATCAGTATGCTTAGTTTCTACATGGTAGGAACTGAGAAGTTACGGGAAAAGAATGTCAGCTTTTTCCAAGATACTATTTTTCATTTGGGGAATGTCAACTGCTTAAGGAAGTCATAATATCAAAATTGCTGGTGAAAAGCCTCAAGGCTTATTTTGTAAGGAACCAGAGCTGGCTCTCAGGAAAGAAAGTGAAGTGATTAATAAATGCTCATCACAAGTGTTTAGGACATCATGATGTGTATTGAAGTGCAACTTTCGTGAGTGAAATACAATAGCTATATTTCATCTCTGCAAACCACTAAAACACCATGTGACTGGGAAATAATGTGATTAAGAATTAGAATTTGTGCAAGCTGGAGGCTTCTAGAGCTAAAGCATGATACATACCTTGTTGGTGTTATTCAAACAGATCAATGGGCATAGTAGAAAGGGTAATACGGGCTTTCATGCTCCAGGTTTCTGTAATCACTGGTGCAAAATGCCAGTCACTGTCTCAGTAAGGGTCAGTATTATGAGTTGGTATTTCAAGAAAAGATGAACAATTTCTTCTTAAATAATCTGTATTTCTGTCTTATTGTGGTGGGTAACTGCTGTGCAGTAAATGTGGAAAGAGAATACAGCTGCCAATCAGTATGGAGCTGCTGCTGAAGTCTAATGAGATTCTCTAGGCAGATACACTTTGAAGGAACACCTAAGAGTCAATTTTAGTAGTGATTCAGCAACAAGTGATCTGGAACAAGGACAGCTGCTTGAATTACCTTGGGTAAAAGCAATGGAGGGTAAGTAAAAAGATCTCCAAATATAATTTGATGGAGTACATTAAAAGAAAATAGACAAAGATCAGGTGGGTTGGGTAATTAAAACAAGACTTACATGTACCTCTGCACATTACTCTTCCACTCCAGAAAAAAATCTCAGTTTTACTTCCAAACATCACCTGTTTCAAACTGAACCTCAAAAATTTTGGATTCTGAGAGGAGGTCTGGTATTTATTTTTTTTTAATTATTATTTTTGTTTGTTTTCAGAATACTACTGGTTATCTAAGTATTCCTTCTCTTCACTTAGGCAGTTTAATGGGTTTTTGTTTCTGAATTTGCACTACTGTTTAATTGAATGAGTACAATAGAAAAAAAGCTTAAAGTCTGTTTCTGAACATATTTCTTTTTCATGGTTTCACGTTATCATTGAACAAGAATAAGTAGGTTCATTTTCTTAAAAAAACCCCAACAAAACAAACAAAAAACTTCCCTGACCTTCCCTAGTTTTTTCCTGAAGAACAAGTAAATGTTATTGGTATATTTGGCAGTATTGAAGAGGAACAAATGTCAAATTATCTAAGACTTTTAGTGATACACAAAAAGATGTTGAATGTTTCTAAGGTGGAACGTTATCCAGGATTATGTGGTATTTAACACTGTTTCTGATTTTGGTGTGTCTGGAGAATTTGTGGAGAATTGGGATTTCCTGAAAATCTCTGCTAAACTGGCAAGTAAAACCTTTGGGAGTCCATGTGGTAGAATCACTGACTATTAGAGTGATTTTTCCTGCAAAAGCAATGCATCTTTGAAAAGTGATTTCTAGTTGTAAATTCACTGTTCTCAAATGAATTGTGAAGACATAACTGGCTGCAAAATTGAACAAAAATTTGACTCCTTTTACATATCTGTAAAGCAGACCCTGATTTAACAGCCAAATGCGATCAACTCTGCACACATAACTGTGTGGATACTACTTCGTTGGTCTAATATAGAAGAGAATTTTGATGTAAATTTTCACACCGGCAAAGGTAAGAATATGTAACCTTTATAGCACTCGTTCTGCAAAAGGATTTAAAGTAAAAATTATACATTTGACAATTTTGAAAACACATCAGATCTACTGGTTTTCCATCCTGTAAAATTATATATTATCTATATCAAGTTTTTCCATCTGTACATTGATAATGTCAATTTCTGTGGAAGAGAAATGAATCTTGGGTTCCTGGTGGACCGAATATAGAACATAAGCCTAGAAGTCAGTTGGCTGAAAAATATTTGAATTTCCAGATCTCTCTGCATGGGAACCCAAAATTCTGCTACAGAAAGTTAATAAACTGTCATAAAAAACACAACGGTGATAATTATATGAGGGAAACAATAGAGTTCACTGAGCTATTCAACTTACTGTTAAGGATTGCATGTGAACATCTTACCACAGCTTTCTGCTAAGGTGATGTGTTGTGTAATGTGGCCTTTTTGAACTCCTTATGTCTGCATAGTTAAACAAGAACAATGGCAAAAAATATCTTTGGATGCTTCCAAGCTTCTGGGAGCCATTGCATGTTTTTCCGGATGCTGTGACCATAGCACAAATGTGCATTTGTTGGCATCATCTAGAATTACAGAGCAGAAAAGGAAGCAGGATTGGCAAGTACTTTCCAACCAGCTTTTTACATTTGTTCCTTTTTGGCTTTTGTCTTGTGGATGCTAGAACAGGAAGATTTTTTTTTTTTTTTCTTGAAGTAAATAAACCTATTTTAAAAAGTAGAATACCAATAGTTAATTTTGAGGGAATTTTCTAACATAGATTTAGAAAAAATTATTTCTTTTTTTTTTTTTGAGTGACTCAGTATCCACTTGTTACCTTTTCAGGTACTTAAATCTGGAGGGGAAACTCATCCATGGCTGGATGAAGAAGTGGCAAGGCATTCTTTCAAGATTCCTGTGGGATGGCTTTCTTTATTATCAACTACGTAATACAACACTGCGTAAAATCAGTGTAAGATTTCTAATTCCGCAGTGAATAATTTCACCAGTAAGATCCTTTTAATAAAATTACTTCTCGGCTATGTTTCTTGATGATGTCTTTTCTATGTGGCATGTCAAGTATGCAGTGTAAAAAAATTCTTTTTACGAGAGACTTCTCACATGATTTTAGAGATACCTGCTTCTGCCCAGTGCTGCCATTCTGTATACAAATGCAGATCTTATTGATACATTGGTTGCATACATTCTAAATAAAGTGTTTTTTTTTTTTTTTTTTTTTCTTTTTTTGTTTGTTTTGGTTTTTTTTTGTTTTTTTTTTGTTTTGTTTTGTTTTTGTTTGTTTGTTTGGTTTTTTTTTTATATTTGATAGTATATGTTATATCTTCATGTATTTTTTAAACCATTTTAACTTTAGTTAATGAATGGACTGGTCATGAAGACAGACAAAATTTAATATAACTCCCTCCCTCCCCCACTGTTTTTGATTGTCTAAATGAAAAATAATTCAGTAGAATTTAAGCTTTTTGCATTAGTAGTTGAAATTTTCCATGATTTTCTGTAAACTTAACTGGTTATTGCATAGAATTCAAGACTTGAAGGTTTCCTTACCGAAGATCCTATGATTTTTCAAATAACAGAACAATGAGTTGAGGAATATGTTTAATTCAGACAAATATAATAGAAGCTTTCAGTGAAAGATTATATGTAAAGAATAGACAAACTTTAAAGAGAACTAGTTACTGCCTAAACTGGGAATATAAACTGAAGACACTGAAAGTCTACCATATGAATCTTCCCGTGTTGGTGAAATAAAGCCTGATTTTCATTTGCTATTAACTGTTTTACTGCTTTTGTTGTAAAGGAGGTAATGTGAACAATATACTCTGTGATTATAGTCATGCCTTTGCAGTGCTTGAGCAGAAGTTTTTGGTGCAACTTGGAGATCACTGTTATCTGCCTGACATAGAGGTGTGCAAACATGAGCAAATGTCACATACATCCATCTGGTTAATTGTTTAAGCATCTGGCAGTTTCTTAATTGATGTTGTATATGATATTGAGGAATACGTTTTGTTTTACCTGAAACTGCGCTGATAAAGTGTTAGCTGCAAACATCTCTTCTGTAGAATATTCCCATATAAAAGCCATTCTAGGTGTCTAGCAAATTGCTGTTACCTGTCATCTGTACCTGGTAAGGAGTACAATGCTTTAAATAGCAGTGGAGGAAGACTTGTTTTTATAAAATTAGTGCTAGGCTGCATTTCACAGTATCACAGTATGTTAGAGATTGGAAGGGACCTCAAAAGATCATCTAGTCCAATCTCCCTGCCGGAGCAGGTATACCTAGATAAGGTTACACAGGAATGTGTCCAGGCGGGTTTTGAATGTCTCCAGAGAAGGAGACTCCACAACCCCCCTGGGCAGCCTGTTCCAGTGTTCCGTCACCCTCACTGAGAAGAAGTTTCTTCTCAAGTTTAAGTGGAACCTCTTGTGTTCCAGTTTGTACCCATTACCCCTTGTCCTATCATTGTTTGCCACTGAGAAGAGCCTGGCTCCATCCTCGTGACACTCTCCCTTTATATATTTATATACACTAATAAGGTCACCCCTCAGTCTCCTCTTCTCCAAACTATAGAGACCCAGCTCCCTCAGCCTTTCCTCATAAGGGAGATGCTCCAGTCCCTTAATCATCTTAGTTGCCCTGCGCTGGACTCTCTCCAGCAGGTCCCTGTCCTTCTTGAACTGAGGGGCCCAGAACTGTACACAATATTCCAGATGCGGTCTCACCAGGGCAGAGTAGAGGGGAAGGAGGACCTCTCTCGACCTACTGACCACCCCCCTTCTAATACACCCCAGGATGCCATTGGCCTTCTTGGCCACAAGGGCAGAGTGTTGGCTCATGGTCATCCTGCCGTCCACTAGGACCCCCAGGTCCCTCTCCCCTACACTACTCTCTAACAGGTCGTTCCCCAGCCTATATTGGAACCTGGGGTTGTTCCTGCCCAGATGCAGGACTCTACACTTTCCCTCGTTATGTTTCATCAAGTTATTCCCTGCCCAACTCTCCAGCCTGTCCAGGTCTCACTGGATGGCAGCACAGCCTTCTGGCGTGTCAACCACTCCTCCCAGCTTAGTGTCATCAGCAAACTTGCTGATAGTACACTCAATTCCCTCATCTAAATCATTGATGAATATATTAGATAATACTGGTCCCAATACTGACCCTTGAGGCACTCCACTAGATACAGGCCTCCAACTAGACTCCGCTCCATAGACTACAACTCTCTGGCTTCTCTCCTTCAGCCAGTTTGCAGTCCACCTCACTACCTGATCATCCAGACCACACTTCCTCAGTTTAGCTATGAGGATGCTGTGGGAGACTGTGTCAAATGCTTTGCTGAAGTCAAGGTAGACCACATCCACCGCTCTGCCATCATCCATCCACAATGTTATTTCCTCATAAAAGGCTATGAGGTTGGTCAAGCATGACTTCCCCTTGGTCAAGCCATGTTGACTGCCCCTCATAACCCTCTTATCCTTGACATGCCTTAAGATGGCATCAAGGATAAGGTGTTCCATCACTTTCCCAGGGATGGAGGTGAGGCTGACCGGTCTATAGTTACCCGGGTCCTCCTTCTTGCCTTTTTGAAGACTGGAGTGACATTTGCTTTCCTCCAGTCCTCAGGCACCTCTCCCGTTTCCCAAGACTTGGTAAAGATGATGGAGAGTGGTCTAGCAATGACTTCCGCCAGTTCCCTCAGCACCCGCGGGTGCATCCCATCTGGACCCATGGATTTATGGATGTCCAGATTGCTCAACTGGTCCCTAACCCATTCCTCATGGACTAAGGCAAACTGCTCCAGTGACCTGACTTCATCTGAGGTCTCAGGAGTACAGGGCTCTTCAGGACTGCCTCCAGCAGAGTAGACAGAGACAAAGAAGGCATTCAATAACTCTGCCATCTCTGTATCTTCTGTCACCAGGGCACCCATCCCGTTCACCAGTGGGCCAACCTTGCCTCTGGTGTTAGTTTTATCAGCCACGCATTTGAAAAAGCTCTTTTTGCTGTCCTTGACCCCTCTTGCCAGATTTAATTTTAAGGAGGCCTTAGCCATCCTAGCTGCCTTCCAACATCTTCTAGCAGCAGCCTTATATTCCTCCCAAGTGGCCAGCCCCTCATTCCATGACCTGTAAACTCTCCTCTTCCGCTTGAGCATACCCAGCAGTTCCATATTTAGCCACGCAAGTCTCCTGGCCCTCTTCCTTGACTTCCTACGTGGCGGGATGCTCTGATCTTGAGCTTGGAATAATCAATTCTTGAATGCCAACCAACTATCTTGGGCCCCTTTACCTTCAAGCAGCCTTTCCCACGGGATTTCCCCCAGCAATTGCATGAAAAGGCCAAAGTTTGCCCTGCTAAAGCCCAGGGTTGCAATTCTACTTGCTATTGTACTGGTCCTACCACACAAGATCCTGAATTCCACCATCTCGTGGTCGCTGCAACCAAGGCAGCCCTCAACCTTTACTGCTTCGACCAGACCCTCCTTGTTAGTGAGGATGAGATCCAGCAGCGCTCCTCTCCTGGTTGGCTCATCCACCATTTGCATGAGGAAGTTATCATCCATACACTGGAGGAACCTCCTGGACTGTGGCTGGGTTGCTGAGTAGTCCTTCCAGCAAACATCAGGGAAGTTAAAATCCCCCACGATGACCACGGCCTGTGACTGTGAGGCTGCTCTCAGCTGCATTTCTTGGTGTATTTCTTGGTGATGTCTTTTCTGTGTGGCTTGGTGGGATTCTGAAAGGGTTTTTTTTGGGATTAAAAGGCTGAAAACTACCAAGGCAAAGCTTAAAAAGGAAGGAAAAAGATCATGGCTCTTCTTCAGTATGGCAAAACTTGAGGACTATGCAGAGTTTTACAGGGACTGGTATTGTTCTAATAGTCAACAAGATTTTAGTTGCATATGTAAGCATATACTAAATATTACTAAATCTCTACAATTGTTCTTGTATGAAATTAGATACAAAAAGTCTGTACTGTATTTTACGTTAGAGGTACCTTGTGTGAGATGGTCTGTATGAAGATAGGTATAAATATAAATATATATTAGCTTCTAGAAATGAGTAATGAAAAAGGGTCTTAGCATTCATTTATGAAAGCTGTGGTGGGAAAACCAAAACACTTCGGAATGGAAATACGGTGTAATGCCAGTATCAGTATAGCATTTCATTGTGTCAAGAGCACAGTGCCGTAAAAGTTCTAGAAGAAAACATGAAATCCCTATTATAATTATGGTATTTTTACTTTGCTTCATTCACTCAATTCTAATCTTTGAGTTGAAGGAAATATTTTGAAGCCTATCAAGGGAAGAAATATACTCACTCCCTTTCAACTTTTACTTTTCATTTTATCTGGCTTATGGAATCTCCATTTCTATGGTT
This sequence comes from Psittacula echo, assembly GCF_963264785.1. Lineage (NCBI taxonomy): Eukaryota > Metazoa > Chordata > Aves > Psittaciformes > Psittacidae > Psittacula > Psittacula echo. Next base: position 43,621,851 of record NC_137742.1, on the reverse strand, counting down.
TGAGTAGCCTTTTATTTTCTCCTGGACACCTGTTGCAGGGCTTTATCGGTACTTTTATGGAGCTTTAATATGAGTTGCATATATTCTGTGATGGGAGCAGAACCCTGTCTCCACCTTTCTCTTACACCCTTACCTCATATGAAGCTGCAAATAAAATATATTGGCATAAACTAATATACATTGAGTAATCAGTAAATTATGACTTTTTTAAAAAAAAAGTCAACCATATATTCCTCTTTAATTAGAGTTGTGGTTCTGGGATGTTTAAAGTTAAAATGCACAACTCTACTTTGGATGTTAGCATAAAAGGCTATAAGTGTAAATACCACAAGCATTGAAAAAACTAATAAAAATGTGATATTATAAAATATTGCAATAATTATCATAAAAATGCAAAACAATGTAAAAAGTAAAAGTAAGAACTAGATTTATCAGCATTATGGAATGAACATGAGCTGGCTGTGTGTGCTCGCAGCCCAGAAAGCCAACTGTATCCTGGGCTGCATCAAAAGGAGCGTGACCAGCAGGTCCAAGGAGGTGATCCTGCCCCTCTACTCTGCTCTTGTGAGACCTCACTTGGAATATTGTGTGCAGTTCTGGTGTCCTCATCATAAAAAGGACATGGAACTGTTGGAACAAGTGCAGAGGAGGGCCACGAGGATGATGAGGCGACTGGAGCACCTCCCGTATGAAGACAGGCTGAGAAAGTTGGGTCTGTTCAGCTTGGTTAAGAGAAGGCTGCGTGGAGACCTCATAGCAGCCTTCCAGTATCTGAAGGGGGCCTACAAGGATGCTGGGGAGGGACTATTCATCAGGGACTGTAGTGACAGGACAGGGGTAACAGGTTCAAACTTAAACAGGGGAAGTTTAGATTGGATATAAGAAAGAAATTCTTTACTGTGAGGGTGGTGAGGCACTGGAATGGGTTGCCCAGGGAGGTTGTGAATGCTCCATCCCTGGCGGTGTTCAAGGCCAGATTGGATGAGGCCTTGGGTGGCATGGTTTAGTGTGAGGTGTCCCTGCCCTTGGCAAGGGGGTTGGAACTAGATGATCTTAAGGTCCTTTCCAATCCTAACTATTCTATGATTCTATGATTCTTCCCCCTCGTTAGAGGAAAAACATCACTTATTTGATTTTTAGTTTGACTTTGGTTATTCTGAGAAGTTAAAATAGAATTACAATCAACTAATGAAAAAACATCACCACCTGATTGAGAAATCACTAATTTTATTAAAAAGTTTATGCAGGCTCTTTTTTTTGGAAGTTTTACTTAAATTGGAACATGATTCTGCCCTGTCATTGTTACCATCAAATCAAACTGTAGACCTTTCGAAAAAAGAAATGTTGCATTTGCAGTCAACAGTCTAACTTTAAATCTGGAAATATCTGGTGCCTGTTCACCACCAACTGTTCAGCAACAGTTCAGTATCACTGTAACTTGTCTCTTGGAAAGACTTCTGAAGCATAAGCTGTTTGTCAGGTATGATCCACTCAAGACAAACTCAGAGTAGTGAGCTGAACAATAACTGGATTTTAGTGAAACATTTCAAAGGAATAACTGTGTCTAATGAGACTGCATAACCCTTTAGGATAATTTACAAACCATCTGATAAAATAGAGATTGTCCTAAAAGAATACTTCTATATCTTTATATTTAACTTTAAACTACTACTTTAAACTTTCAGAACACTCAAATATTCTCTGTGGAAATATTAGCAGGGAAATAATTAACCATTATTTAGCTGTTAGCACTAATACAAAAAAACGAATTATATGTGACAGTAACCTTGTGTTTCTAAGGATGAGAGCACATTGGAGTCTGATATGGACCAGGGGGATCCTGACCAACTCTGTGTGTGTGTCCATGTGTGTCTGTCCAGGCTCATTCATCTGTCTTCAGGTGTGGCAACTAGGGAGACTGAAATCCAGGGACAGCTACTGGGCAGAATGTCTAATCCATATTGTAAATCAGATTGTCCCTTGTGCATAGCATAAAAAATGAATGCACTATTAATAGGCATTATTCACATTTTTAGCAGTTACTTTTAAATAAAATGCTACATCTATTTTTCTTTTTTTGTGTGTGTGTGTGTATGTGTGTTCTTTTTTTGTTTGTTTGTTTGGTTGGTTGGTTGGTTTGTTGGGCTTTTTTCAGCAGTTAATTCATAAGGGTTTACAAAAGTATTTTATTTCCTTGTTTCAAGATTCGGGTATATTTGACTTTGAATTTGTAAAAACAAGTTCATTGACTAAAATTAATGTTAGGTTTACTTCCGTAAACTTCAGTGGGGTTGCCAGTCTGGGATAATCTTCCAGACAAGCAGTTTTAGAGGTGGTTTGTTAGCCAGCTGCTGGTATTTAGCTGTATGGAATGCCCTGAAGAAAATTACTCCAGAACTGCTAGTACTTGTAGGAATTGTTGACTTGTATTTCCAGAGGTAGCTTTACAGGTACAGCCCTGTAGGAAAGAATGGATTTGGGTGTTACTAGTTTTGTGTTCTGTGTTCCTGAAAACCCAAGTACACTTCCGCTTTCGTCTCCGCTCATAGTGTTTTCCAAACAGTGCTGACTTCTGGCTGGCTATTCCTCAGTCTGCACTCATGCTTAGTTCCAGTGTTCATCTCGTACTTGGTTTGGATAGCAAGAAAACCTCTGCTTTCTTTCTTTTTTACCATTTTTTTAGTGGGAATTTTCAATGAGCTTCTGAGGAAGTTTAATGAGACTCCAGTAAAACACTGAAGAGGGCATGTGAACAAGTAGGTGTTGATGACCTTAAGAAACATAAGTAATATTTGGTTTTCCTTCCTTTTCCAAAGTGAACCATGATCCAAAACCCCTTCTAGATGCAGAAGTTCAGAATAACGATTGAGAAAGCTCAGGAACCTTTTTGTTCGTTTATTTTTGAAATAATTTTGACTTATTTGTGCTACACGCTTCTACTTAGCGGCTGGTACTTCAAAGTAGAATCGTTGGTCAGGCGCTCAAGTGATCTTTGAGCCAAAACTGATTCATATTCCTGTTCTGTTGAAAGTTTTTCTCTGTGAGTTCTGAAATATTTTTCCAGCACAGCACACATGGAGTTAGGCAGGTAATTACTGTCTATCATTAATAATCAAAGACAATGTGTTAGTTGTCACTGCACCCTACCAAGTTAATTTCTTTGTATATGTCTTTTGGAAACCAAACTCACTACTGCTCTTTGGCATGTTGCCTTTAAGCTTATTTGCAGTAGAATTGTTTGTCACTATGGAGCTTTAAGATAGGTTAACTTTATTTTACCAAAAAAAAGAGTGTATTAAAGTACTGGCATGTCATTGCAAACAACTGCTCTAGTAGTTTTCCACACAGACTGTACAAACACTGGTGTACTTACAACTGTAACAATGCATTTGTGAATCATGAATAAAACTGTCATTGCTCACTGCCATTAAAAAAACAGAATACGGGTGATGAGTCTAGTATAATGTGTTTGCTAATTTAGTAATTTGTAGACAAATTCTTGCCCAGTCTTATTTCTGCAGGTGGCAACTTCACACCTCCCTTTCTTTTATGCACTAATAGATACTGCATCATCCACTGTCACGTTATGTGGACATAAGATTCAGCATAGTTGTATCATATTCTCCATATAGTTTATGCTGTGTCTTACTTTCCTTTGAATGCTCCAAATTTCTTATTTTTGCCTGAGCATTTGGCAATAAAATGTGAACCACCGACAGTTGAATCCACTGCTCTAGACTGAGGTCTAACCAGTCCAAAACGCAGTAGTTAGCTTATTTGTTTATTATACAATTCTTAGAACTATACAACACTGTAGGATTTGACATTTTGGGAATAATATATTCATATTACTTTATTTTTAGTCCATTTATATTGCCCTGTACAGCTCTGTAATGCTACCAACTAGCTTGTGTTCCCAATTTATCTGCTTTTGGTTCTCCTTTCCTAGATTAATTGTTTTACTTGTTATCTTTATATCAAATGTTAATATTATTGCTATTACTGAAATTTTACATTTTAGTATCCTCCAGTACTGATTTTTACAGTATTTGTTATCTTTCCCAACTTCAGATCTTATTTCTTGGGAACACCATTAACATTAATCATACAACCTGCTCCATTAGTAATGAAAATACTGAAGCATATTGAGAGCTGAACATTTCATTCTTATAACATAACTCTGTTCCTATCACCACATTTGAGTTTCTTAGTCAATCATACAATATTTCACAGTCAAAAATACTTTTTAGCTGTTCTAACCTAAGTCCCTCTTCTGCTATGTATGCTAATTATCTAGCATTTAATATTTCATGTAACTTTCTTATAGCTATATCCTTTGGATGTTTATGAAGCTTACAGTGCTTAAAGTGCTTCTTCTCTATGGGCATGGAATCTCCATACAAAATAGGAAGTAAGCTATCCAATATTTGCAGTATATAATGCTTGATTTCACAGATGTCTAAAAGACTGTAATTTCCTCTTACTCAGATCTAATTTGTTTATAGTTACATAGTGCTGTTGGTGAGTATATATCTTTCCTGGACCAGTTTATCTTTTTATTGTGTAACTTCAAAAATGTGTGAAGACTTGCTATCACTCCTAAAGTCTAATTTATAATACTCAGCTGCTTAAAATTCAAAGTCCAGAGTTCCACTGAACTATTTGCATTGTGCAAAGAATAATAAAAACATACAACTTGCAATGAAGAGCAAATGTGCAAATATAAAAAGTGTTAGATCCAGGGATATAATGCTGCATTGTTCATTAAGAAAAGTACCAGTTTTAACAGATTGGGAGCCTAACATTTACCTTTGCTTGTAAGCAAGGAGCTGTAGGTTCCAGTTTGACAGAAAGTAATACAAAAATGCTATGGATCAGATCTGTTGTGATCTTTGAATCTGTCCTAAGCTGGTGAGGACCTGCCTGTGATGTAAGAGAAAGGAACAGTCTTTTTCTGAGGGTATTTGAGAGCTAGTGTTAAAACTGGATAGCTATCCAGAAAAAAGTGTGCTAAAGAAAAGTCAGCTTGAATACTGAAAGTTTCTCAACTTCACTGTGAATTTGGAAGCCTCTCTTCAAAACTGGAGCATATAATAGAATTGTAGAACTGTAGAATAGTTTGGGTTGTAAGAGACCTTCAAAGGTCATCTAGTCCAACGCCCCTGCAAATGAGCAGGGACATCTTCAGCTAGATAAGTTGCCCAGAAGCACATCCAGCCTGGCCCTGAATGTCTCCAGGGATGGAGCATCCACCACCTCTCTGGGCAGCCTGTGCCAGTGTTTTATCACCCTCACTGTAAAGTATTTCTTCTGCATGTCCAGCCTGAATCTCCCCTCTTTTAGTTTAAAACCATCACCCATCAACTCAGAGTCCTGACTCTTTGCGTGTCTCATCTCCCTCAGCACTGTGAACTCGGTGAGTGTGTGATCACTGCAGCCCAGGCTGTTTCCAATCTTGATATCACCAATGGAGATGAATGAACCATGCATGATGAATAAACAAACATAGTACATCGATCTTTCTGTGTGTCCATGTGTCACCCCTAGCCTTACCCACATGATACACAGTAAATGCTCTAGTGGAATTAAACTGTGGCAGTGCCAACATTTACTCTTGAAGAAATAATCATATGGTATTGATCTAGGATGCTTGTCAATTTGAAGAATTTTTTTACTGTCCATAGTTTGCTTGACTGCCTGACAATGAATCCCCAGAGAAATACAGCCCTGGCCATACAGTACTCATACAAGCTTATGTGAATGTGGAAACAAGAAGTGTGGTATTTTGAAGGCTGCCTTTCAGGCCACATCTGAGTCTTCTGGTTACTGGAGCAGAATCTGGTTATTGGAGCAGATCTGTTTCTTGACATGCGCAGGAAGGTGGGGTCTACCATAATCCTTTGAAGAGATGTGTCTCCCAATGGTATTAGATAAATGCCATCTAAATATATCTAAATATAAAAATGTGTGGTAGAGATTGTAAAAGTTTAAATTATGTAGACTCCATTGCTTTCTATTCCTACAGTCCACCCCAGGCAGTTTGCTGATGGACCTGCTATTGTCACTACTAACTCTAGCATCTCTTCAAATGAGGAATCATATTGTATAGGAAAAAAAGGACCTTAATGGTCCTCTGTTCTTCTTACAAATGAGAACTTAAATGACCAGCCTAAAACTTGTGTATAGTATTGAAGAGCTTATTCTTATTCTTGCTTGTTGTAGAATCACTGTATCTCTCTTGTGTTGTATTTTTTTTTTCATAAGCAAAGAGACCACAGCTAGTAAAGGGGAAAAATTATGTTCATGGCCTAAAATTCTGATTGGGTTTGGCCTGGCCAAAATGTAAGCTTCTCTTTACCCTTTTGTTTTTTTGCTGCAAACACTTGCTCTGAAAAGGCTTTTGTTTATATGAATATTGAGGAATTGCTGTTTTTCAGAAGAATATTTGTACGCATATGAACCCAATGACATTTGTTTGGGAATATGCTATTCATGCTGAAGTGATCTGCCTCCTGTTTTACAAAAATTCTCTTCAGTCAAGTAACTGGCAAGGAGAAACAAGTCAAAGGAATACAGTAAGTAACCAAAGTAATAGTTTGCAGTAGACCCTTGGGCAGATATGGTCACATAAAGTGTTTATGGTGAAATAATGAATATACTCAGAAAACAGACTTCACAGATCATTTAACAGAAAAGAAACCAAACAGCTGAGTTCTTTAAGCAATTTTTTCCATGCACATTTTATCATGAAAAAAGAAATAAAAGGGTTCCATAGGGAATATAATCACATTTATTGAAGCTATCTGGGAAATATAGTCCAAGGAATGGTCATTGGTTTGAATTGTGTAACGTTTGTATCTTTCTTTTTCACAGGCTCTGATGTAGTCAAATCATAAGAATACACAAATTCTGAAGTCTTAGGCACATAGGAAATTCTTTTTGCTGGGTGTTTATAGTATGTCTAGAAGTGTAGGTTATTCCTGAAACAACTTGATATAATTTCAGGACAAATAGGTAGCAATGGTACATTTCCAAACCCAGACATCACCAGTTTCAGCAGATCTGCTTTTTATTCATTTTCAGTGTGTCATGAAGAATAAGCTTCAGACAGATAATCAGTAAAATGCAAGGTTTTTTTAACGATTTTATTCTACCCTAGAATGTAGATGTAAGTGAATTAAAATAAAAGAAAAACAGAATTTATTTTTCACTCTATAACTACTCTCCTACCCTCTAAAAACAGCATTTGGGCTTTCCACTCAAAAAGACCACATTTATAAGATCTGATGGTTGAAGCAAGCAGTGAGAGATTAATGACTCTTTCACTACTAGTGTTAGCTAAATAGATAACTAAAATATAATTCAGAATACTTAGAGCCTGACACTTTGATAAGAAATTACAGAAAGTAAGGCCTTTCATAGGAATGATGTATATTTTATGTGTTTGTTGCCTGATCTTTTTCAAGATTCTGAAAGGCTTTTTGCATTGGATAATTTTGTGTGTGTGTAATTGAGCATATTCTCCATCAATTCGAAATGGAAATAAAATTTATTCTATTATTAACAGCAAAATCTTGTTCCCAAGTTTGGTTCAAGATTTCATTTGCTTCCTAGCATGAATTTTCAGCCAAGTTGTCAGGTGTTAAAATATCTTTTTCCCACATGAGGGCATCAGAGTTATTCCAACATGATATATAGAAGACACCTGGTTATGCTATTCAGATTTCTATTTTCAGAACACTGTACACATAAAAGTACATATAACAATCCTATACAGTTGTCTTCAGTACTGTAAACAGTGCAAAAGAAGCATTTAGGTATTTCTAAATGATTCCTGTTTTATTGAGAAACGGTGTGAACAACAAGATCGCTGTGGGTTAAATTATTTTGGCAGAACTCATGGAAGTAGATCATAAAAGTATAACAATTAGACTGTAAGCTACTGTTTAACTTATGCAAGATGCAATAGTAACAGCAGACTGTAACAAGAATAGGGATCTGATCAAATTAGTACATACATAAGTGCCTGCAACTTGCTGTTTAAATCTCACAATTAGTGGTGGGGCGTTGCAGTGGAGGGGTGTAAAACCAGCCAAAGTGCTTTTTTTGCTGTTTTACTCCTGTCAGCTGTCTAACTGAAGATGTGGAATATTAGCTATACCTTATTGGGGGAGTAATAGAGGACAGAGGGGAATGGGTCTGTTTTCAGGGATTATTTTAAAGTAAGCACATATTTATAGCTACTCATAGCAATGGCTGTTTCATTTCTGTGCCCACAGTGGGAATGTTAAAAGATAATTGCAAAGGGCCAGAAGCTGTACATCCTTTGTTAAGGTGTGATAATCTTTCTCCTATCAGTCATCTCAGCTCTGTTTCACCATCACAGTTTTCACGGTTCTCTTTGCTTTTGAAATTCTCATATACCTCTTCCATTTAATCTTGCTGACTTCCTATACAGCTCAGCAAGTCTTTTAATTGATCAAGCTGCTCCTACTTGCTGTATCTTATTCTGTATTACTTATTTTCGGTTGTGGTGCTTATGCATGTGCTCTAAACAAAATTCATTATTATCCAGACATGTTCCAGTTGATGACCATCATCAGGACCATACTTTAATTATATTGTTATTTTTTAGAAAAGCTGGGGAGTGTCTTATGTTACTTTTAAAATCATATAGAATCATAGAACGGTTAGGGTTAGAAAGGATCCTAAGGTCATCTAGTTCCAAGCCTCCTGAAGTGGGCAGGAATGCCTCACACTAGGCCATGTCACCCAAGACGCGAACCTAGCCTTACTGTATAGCTACTGTCCTGGGTTCAGCAGTAGCAGTCATTTTTCTCCTTCTTAGTAGCTGTTGCAGCACTGTGTTTTTGACTTTCGGCCTGGGAACAGAGCTGAGAACACCCATGTTTAGACTGACCAAGGACTTTGTGAGTCTCATGCTCTGCCAGGGAGGAGGAGAAGCCGGGAGGAAGCAGGGACAGGACACCTGACCCAAACTAGCCAAAGAGGTATTCCATACCATAGCATGTCATGCCCGGGGATGTAGAACAGAGAGTTCCCGGAAGGGCTGGAATGCTGCGGGGTTGGGGGTGAGGTACCGGTCGGTGAGCGGTTGTATTCTCTTCCCTTGTTATTTCCTTTATCATTATTATTATTGGTGGCAGCAGTAGTGATTTGTGTTATACCTTAGTTATTAAACTGTTCTTATCTCAACCCATGGGAGTTGCATTCTTTCGATTCTCCTTCCCGTCCCTCCAGAAGCGGAGGGAAGAAAGGCTGGGGGGGAAGCAGACTGCGTGGTTCTAATTTACGGCCTGGGCTTAAACCACGACACTTACTATCGAGTAATAAACAGGTAAATCCAACCCAGAAGATCCCTTCCAGATGACTGTAGGTGTCTTCCCATACCAAGTTAGTACGACATTTAATCTTTTTCATATAGATGTTCATCTGCATCTGAAAAACATTAAATAAAACTGTGACTAAAGAAGAATGCAGGTCATTAACCCATAATAACATAATTAATAATAATATAATAAACATAATTAATAATAACCCATATAACATAAATAATCCCTTTCATGATATTTGGGATCAGTACATAACTGCAACAGAACGTCCTTGCAGATGAAGTTTGGCTCTGAGTACATGTATCCGGTGGGCTTGGATCTGTTCAGATCTCAAAGCTGAGCTAATTTCTAATGTAAGTTGACAAAAGATTTATAAAATTGTATTTGAAGTAAGGTACCCTATCATTAATTAATAGTATTTTCCTATAGGAGAAAATAATTGAACTTCTGCTCAAAACCCAGGAGTGCTAGTTCTGTACTACAGTAAATCAAAGAAACTGAAATACATGATATTGTTCATTTCCTGTACTGGCTTTAGGCTACTAGTTTATAGAAAAACATAGTTGTGCTGAAAAAACTTGCGCTTACTGGAAGGTAGCACTTTCGTCTTAAAGATCTATATGTATAACAAATTTTTCTGAGATGCACAATACAAGTGGTGCATGCCTAGAGTGAAAATTAACAAATACTTCGACAAAGCCTTTCTTTTACCCAAGGTTTCCTGCATTTTCTTCCCCAGCCCCTTCATAACGTTACATTTGTAGCCTATTGTATAGATAAGTATGTGTTCTTGAGCTTGTGTTTGAGTATGGGGTGTATTTGTTTGGGTAGATGAATATGAATCAAAGCTCCCTGATGAGAAATGGTTGAGTAGATTTCCAGTGCTGTTCTCGCTGCTCTAGGTGAGCAGAGTCTGTTTGATTTTGGTTTTTACTGATTCTTCAATCAGCATCTACAGATAATCTGCTACAAACTCAGGAAAGTTAGGGATGCCATATAATAGCTTCTTAGCACAACTGGCAGCTCTCACTGACACACTTACAAATCGCCCCTGAAACAGACATCTATTGATTTCTTTGTTTTCCACCTTCACAAGTCATAGATTTCCCTGTCTATCTCCAAGGAAAGAGTATAGTCAAACTAATTATATACTTAATTTGAAAAAGCAACAGGGCAACAGGTAGTGAAAAATGTTTGCAATGTGTTAGATGAATAGGAACTTGCTTCTATATTTTTCATTCTTATCCAGCTTATCAAAAGTATTCTGAAAAAGAGTAAATGAACCTCCTATCCAGCTTAGTCAAGTTTAAATTATAGAGCTATGAGAATGAATATACAAACTTTGCACTTTAACTGTTGAAGATAGAATGGGATATCAGTATTTCCAATTTTCTTCTTTTAATTTTCAGAAGGAAGCCAGGGATTTGGATTTAATGAAAAGCTTAGAACAGAGACTGAGGAGAGTCTTATATTCAGACTGTTAGAATTCACAGGCCTGATAAAATTGCCTCCTGTCAGAGTTTCCAAGCACTAGGAAAAAAATCAATCTGCAAATGATATTGGCTCCGGTACTCATGTGCTGTCCACTTAATGATGAAAAAGCCATCTTGGGAAAATAGAAAGAGGATGGAGACCCACGCCTTTAATATTCACCATGCCTAAAATATTAATAATAATAGTAATAATACTAACAGTAATAATAATAACAACAGTGTTATAATGAAGGCAAATGGGAGAAAGGCAAAGCATGAGAGGCTGAAAAATGGCAAATAAAAGGCAAGTGTTAAGTTGGAGTAGCCTACATTTACACTGGAGATCATAACCTTACACTGTGAGAACTGGAAATTAAAAAAAGAAAAACCAAACCAAAACCAAAACCACCTCCTGTAAATTAGCATACCCTAGAAAAGGAAACTTAATGTCCTAAAAAATCAAATGAATATTACTACACTACAACATCATGATTTTTATTCCCATTTTGCTCCTTTGTGAATTCACTAAAACTCTCTACTTTTCTGCACTTTCTGTATTGTGCTGCTAGTGTTGTAAAATGCTTCTCAGTACCTAAAGAAATTAATAGTAGCCAAGTGTAGAACAGGTAAATATCCCTATACGTACTGCATTTTGCATAAAGCCTAAAGAGTCTGATGTTGTTACATTTTTTTTTTCCTTGCCAATATTCACCTTTTCCCCAGCACAGGCAATCAATGGGAAACAGATTTTGTGACTCATAGAAAGTTGCACTTAGATCACCAGGCTTATTGCAGTGAGAGGATTATGTTCATTTAATCATCTCAAAACTCATTTCAGAAAGATGTGCCAATAACATGAAAAGCTAGTGGCTGATCATCTCTGCTCAGCCAATTTTCTTCTTTCCTGAGAACATACTCTTCATGTAAACAGTTTCACTTAATAACACAGACATCATGTGTCATCACTTGGAACCTCTCAAAAGCAGGAAGTGTGACTTGATACATCACACTAAGAAATGTGGTCACCTCTTAAAGCTATTTTTAATCAAAACACATGAAATGGATTCTAATTATTTGAAAACAGATTTATCTGCTTAGCATGATTTACCTTGGTTACTTGGGTAAGCAGGTGATTGGTGACAGCCAACATAACATAGCTTCACTACGGACAAATCTTGCCTGACAAATTTAATGGCCTTCCATGATGGGGCTACAACATTGATGGATAAGGAAAGAGTGACTGATGTCATCTACTTGGACTTGTGCAAGGCTTTTGACACTTCTTGACACCACACAACATCCTTGTCTCTAAACTGGAGAGGCATGGATTTGATGGATGGACCACTTGAGAGATAAGGAATTGGCTGGCTGGTTGCACTCAGAGAGTTGGGGTCAATGGCCTGTGGAGGCCAGTGACAAGTGGTGTTCCTCAGAGGTTGGTACTGGGGTTGGTGCTGTTCGACATCTTTGTCAGGGACATGGACAGTGGGCTGGAATGCACCCTTCAGAAGTTTGCTGACAACACCAAGATGTGTGGTGAGATCAGTACACTGGAGGGAAAGGATGCCATCCAGAGGGACCTCGACAGGCTCAAGAAGTGGGCCAGTGCAAATCTCATGAAGTTCAACAAGGCCAAGTGCAAGGTCCCGCACCTGAGTTGGGGCAATCTCAAACACAACTACAGGCTGTACAGAGAATGGATTGATAGCAGCCCTGAGGAGGAAGACTTGGGGTGGAGTTTGATGGGAAGTTCAACATGACCCAGCAGTGTGCCCTTGCAGCCCAGAAACCAACCATACGCTGGGCTGCATCCAAAGAAGCATGACCAGCAGGTCAAGGGAGGTGATTCTTCCCACCTACTCACTCTCATGAGACCTCACCTGCAGTACTGTGTTCAGCTCTGGGGTCCCCAACACAAGAGAGAAGTGGGCCTGCTTGAGCAAGTCCAGAGGAGGCCATGAAGATGGTCAGATGGCTGGAGCACCTCTCCTATGGAGACAGGCTGGCAGAGTTGGGCTAGTTCAGCCTGGAGAAGACGAAGGTCTGGGCAGACCTTAGAGCAGCCTTCCAGTAACTAAAGGAAGTCTACAAGAAACCTGGAGAGGGACTTTCTACAAAAGCATTTTGTGACAGAATTAAACTAATAGAGGGGAGATTTAGATTAGACATTAGGAAGAAGTTCTTTACTGTGAGGGTGCTGAGGCGCTGGCAAAGGTTGCCCAGAGAAGCTGTCTCTGCCCCATCCCTGGAAGTGTTCAAGGCCATGCTTGATGTGACTTTGAGCAACCTGGTATAGTGGAAGGTGTCTCTACCTGTGGCAGAGGGCTTGGAGCTAGACGATCTTTAAGGTCTTTTCCAACTCTAACCATTCTATTATTCTATAATTCTGCTTACCAAATAAATGAGACTAAACTTTGCTGCAGCTTAGTTCTCCACACAGTTTTTATTGACTCCACTCTTTCTGGAGTGTCAGGTTACCCTGTGTTTTCTGCCTGATCATCCTGTGTTAGACCTTAGTGGGTAAAAAGGGAAGACATCTGGTCTATGTTAATCTAAATAAGCCTTTCTCTTTTCCTAGAACACAAGGTCATACACTTTGCTTGCCAGTATTTACCTTGCCAAGGCTGGCCCAAGGCCACAATTTGTCTACCAGCTTGCTTTCATACATATATCTTTCCAAAGGAGTGGTTCTTTCCTGCAGACTCAAACCTGCATGTTAAGCAGGCCTTGTATCGGGAGGCAGGAAAGCAGAAACATACACAAGGTACAGGGAAGCTTTATTTTTTAGTTTGTTCTCAGCTGACCTGAGAGACCTCAGCAAAAGCTTGAAAATTGGGTGGCCATGGACCAAATAGCTCCTTGATGGTCTTTACAAAAGATGTGTTGTATAAATCTGTGATACTTTTCAAAGTGGCTCTGTCTTCCCTGTCCACACAAGATCCCTATCAGGCTGCTACAGAGAGGCTTGCTGGGTGCAGATACCTTCTCCTCCCTATGCATGCATTTCTGGTCTTGAAGGCAAGATTTTATAATCAAACTGAGTTCAGTTATGTCAATTAACTCATATTTCAACTGTTTTCCTCTTAATTTTGGATATCTTTTTCCTAAAAAGCTCAGCATTAGGGAAGACTGAATCTTTTCCGCTTGATTGCTTTGAAGTAATGTGCAACACCTTTGTGTGTGCTCACAATTCACCCAAATTGCAGTTGTTTTCAGTAATCTTCCCTTTAGTAGTATGTGATTCAGAACAGATGTATATTTTTTTTTAAATAATTAGTAGAAAAGACTGCTGCAATGTTTTAATTTTTAATTAGTTGCATTCCTCTTCCTGTCTGTTTCTTTCTCCCCCTTTTCCCTTCTCTGCTTAAATAAATGAACCCATGAAGGTGGAATGTAAATTCCAGCATACTCCATAATATAAATAAACAGTGAACATGCACTTCTCAATTTTGTTTCTGCCATTTTTTTTAAGGAAATGGAGTGTACATACCTAGTGATTAAATAAACAGCATTTATGGGAAGTCCTAGTTTTGGGTCCCATACTACCACTGCCTTCTTCTCTAGCTCTGAGCTACAGAATGTTAGAAGGCCAGCTTATGCTGAGATATATCCATCTGCTCGTTTTATTTGTAGCTTGTACCCTTTTGCCATTGCCGCTCTTAGAAAGTGAGTAAACCTAACACTGACTGGGTAACTCTGCCTTCTTTTACCTCAAATGATAATAATGTTTTCTCTATTTTATTACAGTCTCTTGAGATTGTGACTGATTTGCATATTCTCTAACACTTAATTAACGATGTCACTTTCCCAGTGCGTTGAAAACAGTTTTCATTTTTTTCCTCGGCAGGCCTCCAACAATTGCCTCCCACATTTTCTACTGCAGTCCTTTTTATTACTTTAATGACAAATAATTGGACAGATTGTGAGTAATGAGGGTGAGAGCCAAAGGACTGTTGCATAGGAGATGGCTGCTTGTTACAAGACACTTTTAGTGGTCTCTAAATCAGATAGACAAGTAGAGTAATGATCATCATGCAGTAATGAGACACAATTAAGAATCGCTGCAGCAAATGACAGAGCAGTCCATTGAACAATAACCTCCCTCTTCCTTTTTTCTAAAGAAGATCGAAGCTTAATTATAGCATTGCCATTTGCAACGCTATAGTTAAAGTTGTGTCAGCATTTCCATTATAACTCTGCTACTTTCCAAGGTTTATAACTTGTCTGGAAAAAAAAAAAAAAAATCATCTGACTTAAGCTGGAAATTTCCTTGCAAATCTTTTGGTTTGTTATTTATTTTTAATGATTTATTTTTTAATTTTACAAAGTGGACCAGGTCCATGTCTGTTCTAAATAAACATAGCCACACTGGTGTGACTGAAGCTATGATTTGCATTTGCTAAGGACCCTGTCCAGATGCTGTATGAGACCACATGTACGAGTGCACAGAAACCTGACACTTAAGCTGAGGAGTAGCAAAAGCTGCTTTTGAGAAAAAGACTCCTCTGTGCTGCTTTTGTGGTGGGGAGGAAAGGAGTGCATTCAGTGCCTTGCAGAGGTGGCCTGTACAGCCAGGTTCTTCAGAGAGCTCAGCTTCCATTTAAATATCTAAGTAAGTGGGCAGATTTTCTTGGAATGTGAAAAAAAAAAAATAATAACCATTTTAAGTGTTTCTGAGTGCTCATGTAACTTTAGCTGCTTTGTGAGATTCACTCTTGAGGTGATTCTGATGTCGTAATCTGTCATTCAATGCATAGGTCACTGAGTTCTTGTCATTGCTGAATAGACCAGGCAGGAAGGAGAAGGTTGATTGGAAAAGCAGGCACTGTTTTATACATAAATATCCTCTATAATGAGCATAGATTAAAAGAGAGAGTGAGAAAGAAGTAAATGGCAGCATAATGAGCTTTGTGTAAAATATGCTGTGCTTGACTGTTTTCCTGAGTATGAGTAGCTATTTAAGTTGCAAGGGTGACAGAAGCAGCACAATCTAGAGAATTCCAAATAATGGCTAAAGCTTTATATGTGCCTTGAACCTTTCCACCTTGTCTTCACAATGAGTTAGAAATAGATGCTTCTGCCTTGCCAGTGAATTCACTGGTTGTTGGCCTTTGCTATAATCTTAAATTCATGTAAACAAGAGTAATTTGCATTTTATTATCTGCATACTTCAAAATTGATTATGGTTCTCTACAAAAACTAACTGGGTGTTGGTCTTTACTGGTTTTTTGTGTAATCATAACAGGTGCTTTGGACACATTATTGAACCAAGAAGCCATTTTTATGAAAACCCCATAATTACAGATCATTGGTTAATGTAACATGCAGTGACTGTTGTTTGCTATAAAATCAAAATAAACTTGTTATATTATTGGCCAGATCCTAAGCCTGAGTCAGATATCTCGGTTTAGCTATCTTGTGGCATAGGGGAATTGTCCTAAAATGGCAATTTAATTAGTTTTCACCAATGAATCTTGAGTATAATTTTTCGGTAAATGAGTGGTTATGGACAATCCCATGTTAACATGTAAAAGGGAGATCAAGAAAATGTATTTTTATTGTAGCATATCACATGTGAAAAGAGAGACAACTTTTGACTACTGGTTTTAATGAATCATGGAATTACTTTACCTTTCTTT
The DNA here is from genome assembly GCF_963264785.1 of Psittacula echo. Lineage (NCBI taxonomy): Eukaryota > Metazoa > Chordata > Aves > Psittaciformes > Psittacidae > Psittacula > Psittacula echo. The sequence goes on along the minus strand of NC_137742.1, from coordinate 43,605,387 downwards.
GTTTGCACGATTTCACACTTGGAATGTGAAAAATATGAGTTTGCCTCATTTTGTGATGTATGCATTTTTCAATGTTTATTTGGCTGTTTAAACTTTATATTCAGAGCAAGGACACCTTGTAGCTCCATTGTTCTTCCCTGAGAATAAGGCCTTTCAAAATGCCTGTGAAATGGGAATCCAACAACTGAAGGTCCATCAGTAGTTACATTTAAATTTATGTTTTGCAAATATAGTGACTTTGTGATTACAACTGTCAATTCAGTTGTGCATAAGAACACTCAGTAACTATTAATATTTTTATACACTGCCCTATTCACAGAATCACAGAAAGGTTGAAACTGGAAGAGATGTCCGGCTGCCATATTGTACAACCCCCCTGCTTAAAAGATGACTGCTGGAAGGGGCTCCCTTTGCTCAGTGCCCACAGCTGCTGCTCTCCCCCATGCCAAAGCTCAAAAAGCACGCTGAAGATCCTGCTGGAGCTAGAACATCTTGTGTGTGCATTTGAAGAAGCTCTGAACAAAATATGTGGGGGCAGAGCCTGTAGCTGCCGAAGAACAGTGAGGCCTAAGACAGGTTGCCCAGGACAGTGTCCAGATGGCTTTTGATTAACTCCAGTAATGGAGACTCAAAAACGTCCCTGAACAACCTGTGTCAGTGCTCAGGCCACCATCACAGTGTTTCCTGATGTTCAGGAGGAATGCCCCCCATGTTTCAGTCTGTGCCCATTGCCTTTGGTCCTGTCATTGGGGATCAGTGGAAAGAGCCTGGCTCTGCCCTCTTTGTACTCTCTCTTCAGGTATTTATACACATTAATAAATTAAGGTAGACAATATCAATGCCTTTTCCCTCCACCTATCTACTGAGCCAGTTATTTAATCTTAGAAAGTTATCAAGTTGGTCAAGGATGCCATCTTCTTCGTAAATACATACTGAGTACTACTGATTGCCACCTTTTCCTTCATGTGCCTGGGAATGCTTTCCAGGATTAGTTGGTTCATAACTTTTCCAGGGATTAAGGTGAGGATGGCCAGCCTGTAATTTCCTGGATCCTCCTTGCCGTTCTTGAAGGCAGGAGTGATGTTTGCTTTCCTCCAGTCTTCAGGAACCTCTTCCATTTTCCATGATCATTCAAAGATTGTTGAGAGTGACCTTGAAGTGACACCAGTCAGCTTCTCCACTACTCATGAGCGCAGCCCATCAGGCCCCATAGACTTCACAGCTGCAGACTGGGCAAAGACGAGATTCAGAGCAGCCCTGCGGAGAAGGACTTGGGGGTGTTGGTCAATGAAAAAATGAACATGAAGCAGCAGTGTGCGCTCGCAGCCCAGAAAGCCAACTGTATCCTGGGCTGCATCAAAAGGACCGTGACCAGCAGGTCAAAGGAGGTGATCTTTCCCCTCTGCTCTTGTGAGACCTCACTTGGAGTACTGTGTGCAGTTCTGGTATCCTCAACATAAAAAGGACATGGAACTGTTGGAACAAGTGCAGAGGAGGCCACAGGGATTATCAGGGGACTGGAGCACCTCCCGTACGAAGACAGGCTGAGAAAGTTGGGTCTGTTCAGCCTGGAGAAGAGAAGGGTGCGTGGAGACCTCATAGCAGCCTTCCAGTATCTGAAGGGGGCCTACAAGGATGCTGAGGATGGACTCTTCATCAGGGACTGTAGTGACAGGACAAGGGGTAATGGGTTCAAACTCAAACAGGGGAAGTTTAGATTGGATATAAGGAAGAAATTCTTTACTGTGAGGGTGGTGAGGCACTGGAATGGGTTGCCCAGGGAGGTTGTGAATGCTCCATCCCTGGCGGTGTTCAAGGCCAGATTGGATGAGGCCTTGGGTGGCATGGTTTAGTGTGAGGTGTCCCTGCCCTTGGCAAGGGGGTTGGAACTAGATGATCTTAAGGTCCTTTCCAATCCTAACTATTCTATGATTCTATGATATTTCCAGTCCGCTTAAGTATTCTCTAACCTGACCCTCTTTCACCAAGAGTCTTTCTTGTTCCGAACTATCCCTCAGGCCTCTGCCACCTGGGACTCCTAAAAATCAGGCTTGTTCATTAAGAGTAAGGTGAAGAAGGTATTCAGTACCTCAGCTTTTCTTATGTCCTGTGTAACCAGATCTCCTGTCTTGTAGGGCGATGGGCCTCCTTTTCCCTAATCTTCCTTCTGTTACCTATGTATTTATACAAGCCTTTCATGTTTGTCATTTTGGCAAATTCAATTCCATTTGGGCTTTTAGCTTTTCTCCCATGTTACTTGTCATTGCTTCCGCCATCTGTAGGATTTTTTTTATGTTTAAGTTTGTTCAGGAGCATCTTGTTCATCTGTTCAGACCTCCTGGCATTTTTGCCTGACTTCATATTCATTGGGATGGACTGCTTTTGAGCTTAGAACAGGTGAGTTTTGAATATTAACCAGCTTTCTTGGGCCCTTCTTCCCTCCATGGCCTTATCCAATCTTCTAAGCAATTCTGCAGAAGTCAAAGTCTGCTCTACTGAAGTGCAGGGGTGTGAGCTTGCTTTTCACCCTCATCCCTGCCCTCAGGATCCTAAAGTCTACTATTTTATGGTTCCTGCAGCCAAGACTGCCTTTGACCTTCACATCCTCAACAAGCCCCTCCTTGTTGATGCATATGAGGTTCAGCAGAACACCTTTCCTCATCAGCTCCTCTATAACTTGGAAGAGCAATTTATCATCAATGCACCCCAGGAACCTCCTGGATTGATATTGCCCTGCTTTGTTGTCCCCCCATTAGTGGATTGTAGTTGGAGTTCCCCCAGAGTACTAGGGCCTGTGGATATAAGGCTACTCCTATCTTTCTGCAGAGGGCCTGATTCTCTTTCTCTTCCCTGTTAGGGGACATATAGCAGACACCCATTATAATGCCACCATTACCTGTGCTTTCTTTAATCCTAACCTATAAGCTCTCAGTTGGTTCCTCATCCATCTGTAGGCAGAGCTCCATGCTATCTAGCTGTCCTCTCACATAAAGGGCAACTCCTCGTTATCTTACCATCCTGTCCTTCCCCTAAAGCCTGTATTCCTCCCTTGCAAGACTCCAGCCATGGGAGCCATGCCACCACATCTCCATGATCCCAACAAGATCGTAGCCGTGTGACTGCACACAGTCTTTATTTTGTCAGGTTTATTCACAATGCTGTATGCATTAGTACACCAGCATTTTAAAGAGACACCCCAGCCTGTTAAGTGTCTGAAGACTGCTTACTCTCTCCTTCTCCTGCCATTCTTAGTTTAAAGTCATCTTTATAAGGTCAGCCATCCTCTGTGGTGTTGGAAAGAAACTATGGCTATGTTTGGTCTGTGTGAACTGTGCTCATTCATTTTAAATGCACCACTGGAAAAAAAACCAAGTTTGCCTCAGCAGCTATGTAATGCTAGGTCTTCAGCACTAGGTGAATGGTTTGATTTGATTGATAAAACCTGCAAGTGAAAGGGACTTATTCAGCGTATACTGACCCATTTAAAGGTAAATAAAGACTGACTTCATTTTTAACTGCTACTATCTATCTCTAATAGGGAAAAGGCTGATCAGATTAAAAAACCCAACAAAACCAACTCTGCCATAATTTTGACTTCTTTGATGACTTTCTACAAAATCTAAACATTAGACACATGGCTAAGACTATGATGAGCAGATACTCCTTAAAACTTGTTCTATCGTTGCCCTGCCTTTTTCACAAGCAGTACCTATCTGTATGTGTACATGCATGTATGCATGTATAAATTCACATACTGGTCAAAAAAAGCTAGACTTTTTAAAGCAGATGGTCCCTTTATTTCTCACTCTAATGCTCCCATGCCTTTTTAGTCTCAGTTTTCAATGGAAAGTTTTACTTACCTGCCTCCCAGGCCCCTAAGCCTACAGCAAAGTCTGTGGAAGTGAGGAAAGTTAGGAATCTTTTAAGTCAATGGGTTTAAGCCCAGCTGGTAACTCAGAACCACGCAGTCATTTGTTCACTCACCTCCTTCTTCCCCACTGCTCCTGGAGAGCTGAGCGAACATAAACCCCATGGGTTGAGATAAGAACAGTCCAATACCTAAAGTATAATACAAAACTACTGCTACTACTACCACCAATAATAATGACGACAAGGGAAATAACAAGGGGAGAGAATATAAAACTAAAAGGAGAAAAGGGTAAAAAAACCAATAAACACAAGTGATGCACAATACAGTTGCTCACCACTCGCTGACCAATACCCAGCCTAACCCGAGCAGCAACCTGGGCCTTCCAAGTGACTCCCCCTAGTTTATATATTGGCCATGATGTGCCATGGTATGGAATACCCCTTTGGCTAGTTTGGGTCAGGTGTTCTGTCTCTGCTTCCTCCTGGCTTCTTGTGCCCCTCCTCTCTGGCAGACCATGAGAGACTGAAAAGTCCTTCATTGGGGTAAGAATTACTTAGCAACAACTAAAACATTGATGTGTTATCAGCATTGTTCTCAGGCTAAAGCTGAAACGCAGCACTGCAACAGCTACTAAGGAGAAAAAAAACTGTCTCAGGACAGACAATTAGAGATATACAACTCCATGAGACAAGACGATGAAGGCGCTAGGCCATGTCATTGTGAGATCACTGTCTTATTCAAAAGGATAGAGTAACCTTTGAAATAAGGATCCTGATGATTGAAAAAAGGCAAATGTCGCAACCAGCTTCAGGAAATGCAAGAGGCAGGATCCAGGCAACTCCTGGAAAGGAGCAAATTCTTTTAGAAGTAATTTCTAAACATTTGAGAATCAAGAAGTCTATTGTCATATGCCAACATGGGTTTACCAATGAGTTTACTATAACGTCTGAAAAACCTAATTGCTTTCCATGGTGGCGTGACCAGCACTGTGAACAAGGCAGTGAATGTTGCATTCTTTGACTTTATCAAGACTTGAGACAGTCTCCCGGTCTCATTATCACCAACTTGGTGAGATACAAGCTGGTTATGTGAATGAGGGAGGATTGGAATATTGACTGGATTGATGAACAAAAAGTGTTGATACCAGTGGCACAAAGTCCAGTTGGCAGCCAGTAACAAGTGCCATCCCTCAGGGTCAATATAGTGAATAAAGCTAAAGTCTTCATTAGCATCTTGGACGATAAGATTGAGTGCATCTTCAGCAAGTGTGTGGGCAAAATCAAACTAACTTCAGTGGTCAGTACACTGGAGGGCAGGGCCCCTACCAAAGAAACCTAGACAAGCTGGAGAGATGGACTTCCAGGCATTTCATGAAATTTAACAAATGCTAAATCCTGCATCCGGGATGGAATAACCCCATGCAACAATACAGGGTGAGGACCAGTTGGAGGGGAAATAGTTCTTAATTTTATTTATTTATTTATTTATTTATTTATTTTTTATCAGAATGATCAAATTCTGGAGCAAATGGACAAAGAGGATGTGGAATATCTGTCCTTGGCATTGTTCAAGACTTGACTAGACATGCCCCAGAGCACCCTGATCTAATTAGATCTGCGCTTAGCAAGAGCTTTTTCTAATGACCTCTGGAGATTCCTTCCAAGCTAAATTATTCTGTAGTTCTACAGATATTACTAAAATTAATATTTTTGAGTGCTCAGCTTTGCAAAATATTGGGCTATGCTTAAAACTTCCAAAATCACAGTATATATTTCTGTGGCATACATAAGAAAACACTCACTGTGCTACGGAACATGTAACTGATAATTTAAGAAATTGAAGATCTAGTGCTGAGGACACAATTTTAAAATGTCCGGAAGGATTTATTGTAGTATCCTACCACGGATTCCTTATATAAGTTCTGCTCATTATATTTCCTGTTTGATTGGTTGGTTGTGTTTTGCTTTTTTTTTTTTTAGTATGGTTTGATTTGAGTGGGGGTTTTTTTGTTTTTGTTTTGTTTGCTTGGTTTTCATTTTTACTTTTTTTTTTTTTTTTTTTTTAGCAAACAGCACATACTTGCTGCCGAAGTTCTAAGTAGGTATGTGGAACATTTATTAACAATTTGAGACTAAATCACTTTTCTGTTCATTACCACATCTTTTTCACTGTAACTCTGTAACTCTTCATAAAATTATTCCCTGTTGTGTGTATATGTGTATAACTGCATGCATCTTCTAAAGACCAGCAATTATCCGTATTTCATAACTTCTTGATACTTTTGAATTTGGATTATAATAAGACAATATACTTCATTCAGCAGATTTTTTTTAATCTAATTACATAGGTGAATAAAAATTGCTGCATGCTGTTGCATCTAATGTAAGTTATCTATTATTCACACCACATTTACTTTTAATATTCATGCAGATTCCCTTTGACATAACCTACTGTGTCACAGTTAATCCAATAAAGATAAAATATAGCTCAGCAAAACACCAGTCAATTCCAGCATTCTGGTAATTATTAAAGACTATTTCACACTGGTTCCTTCAATCAGTGCATTTCCCCTTGGATGTGATAGTGTTCCTCTTTGAAGCTTTCAATCCTCCCAGTGGATTCAGGGGAACATTCAGGCACTTTTTCAGTCTCTGGGTCTCTGAGGCATTACAAAGAGCACAACAAGCCATCACTGTTTTATCCTCAAAGGCTGACACTGTCTGTTTGATGTATGGTGACTTAAAAAGTCATCCCTAGAAAAGCATGTGTTTGCTACCAGTCTATTGAATCAGCCATTTATCAGCTAATCTGTATGCACCCAGTAAGCCTGCTAACAGATCCAAGGACAGAACACAGTCTCCTCCCGGTCCTACTATTGATTTCATTTCCCTTTTTAATTTCGTAGTGGTTTTGGTGTCCGGTTACTGAAGCAACCTTTTTACCTTTTGAAATGAACATGTATGCAGCATTCTGGTGGTTGAGTTTTTGTGCAAGAGATAAGAGTTAAGATTTTGCAATGAAGTTCCAGCAGGACGTGCCTTTTGCTTGATCATACAATCATAGAATCAACTAGGTTGGAAAAAGCCTTCAAGATCATAAAATCCAACTGTTACTCTAGGACTGCCAAGTCTACCACTAAACCATGTCCCTAAGGGCCTTGTCTACACATTTTTTGAATGCTTTCAGGGATGGTGATTCCACCACTGCCCTGGGCAGCCTGTTCCGATGCCTGATCACCCTTTCACTGAATAAATTTTCCCCACAAAAGTGACTGAAAACACTGCTCTAAAGTATGCTATTACTTGTACAAAAGTTGAGACAAGTCTATCATTTAGAACACCACCAACAAAAAAATGCTATTGCATGGTTCCAGTGCCAAAGAACATACAGGATGTCGTGTTTTAAGCCAGTCCCAAGTCAGCCACACAGTTTCTACTCCCCACCCTCCCCCCTGCCCCTGGAGGGATGGGAGGAGAATCGAAAAGAATGTAACTCTCACGGGTTGAGATAAAAACAGTCCAGTAAGTAAGGTATAACACAAATCACTACTGCTACCACTAATAATAATAATGAAAAGAGAAATAACAAGGGAAGAGAATACAATATCTCCCGCCGAAAATGAGCCCGACAGAGCAGAGAGCGTGCCCTTCCGGGTAACTCCCAGTTACCTCTCCGGGCATGACGTGCTGTGGTATGGAATACCTCTTTGGCTAGTTTGGGTCAGGTGTCCTGTCTCTGCGTCCTCCCGGCTTCCCCTCCTCCCTGGCAGAGCATGAGACTCACAAAGTCCTTGGTCAGGGTAAACATTCTGACCAGCAACTGAAAACATTGGCTTTATCAGTATTATCCACAGGCAAAAAGTCAAAACCACAGCGCTGCACCAGCTACTAAGAAGAAGAAAAAGTGACTGCTGCTGCTGAACCCAGGACAAGGATCATGAAGAAAATACCAGAGTCAAGAAGAGATCAGGCTCCACATACTTCATCATGAATGCAAAACTAGTGCATTTGACCAAAACCAAAGTGGATTAAACAGTTTTATAATTATGTTTTTTTACAATTTTAAGATTTTTTCCCCAATTAGTTTCTTATTTTTTAATTATTTCTTTTAAATTTGCTTTCTATTTTTATTGATTTTCCACTTGTTTGAGAAGTGTCAGATACAAAGATATAAAGCTACTCAGTAGTATTCATGAGGAATGGATTCCAAAACCAGCTAGTAAGGGGGCAAATAGTATGGCTTTTGTAATCCCTTGGGAAATGCAAGCTGTGCTGCTCAGGAGGACTGAATCACTGACATCTTTGCAAGCACACATGCTATTTACAAATGTCCCATGTGGACTAACTTTATTCCTAAGTTTACATATCTTTTACAATTAAATGTAAAGCAAGATGGCAGAAATTATTTTAAAATCTCTCTTTCCTAGTGGAGTAAAGATAAAAGTACACATACAAAATTTACAGAGCTTTTTATCAGCTCCTGAAGTTTCTACAAAAGCTTGTTGCTGACCAGGAAACTAGGTCATGTGATTGTTCTTCAATAAAAATGATCTTTTGATGTGTCTCAGCAGCAGCCTTTCCTTAACAGGAGTCCTGTGGTTTGAACTCTTCACAAATTGAGTTTCATTCCACAGATATTCCTTTTGCTTTAATGAAATCTTTCCATCTGACTTAAGTCTTGTGATTGATGTGTCCCATTCATGCCATGAGGTTATTCTGTGTGCCGTTTATTTAATTATTGAAACATATTTTCAGGTGGACTCTCCTCAAGTTCAGAACTATGTTTACAATGGCTTCTGCCAAGTTACCACCTGAGATATATTATATATTCCCAGAGCAGGAACACTAAACATTAGCAAGACCAGGCAACAAGTGGTGACAAACAACATAAAATTCGGTTAAAATTGATCTTCTATGATCATCAGGAGCATTTTGTGAATCTAATTTTTCAAGAAATCATGTTTTAAACTTTCTAATTCTGAGAAGAAATGAAATTTTTTTTTTCTTTGTTGGCTGTTTTATACTGACTGTGTTAGCAAATACACAGTGAAATATGTATGAAACTAATTCGATCAGATGCTCCTTAGTATGGGTATGAATTATGAATCAATGAAAGGAACTGTCATTGACTAAGTTACCTTGATATTAATAAGATAAGAAGGCAAAGTTGGAAGCATCTGGGATATATTTCATGATATAATCCCTTTACTTTTAAGAGTAATACATGCATACCACACAAAACCACACAAAAATTATTTATGAATAAGGCTTTTGACTAAAGTCCAAATAACCTAATCAGTTTCTGAAGGCTCCCATCTAATAAAGGCCCTGCTCAAATCATTCAACCTGGGAAAAAATATATCAACACTTAGCTAACTCTGTCTGCCTAAACATCTTTGAATACATTAGCTGTTATAAACCCCTAACATTTATTTTGTTAAAAGAAAAAAATACTTTTTCTGTCTGCTGGTGTGGGTCTAGGAATTTAAGCATTGAATTGCCACTATCTTGCTGTGCTATTAGCATGGTGAAGAAAAAGAAAACACTGTTGAATACACTTATACGTCAATAGAGATATTTTAGTAAGGTGTATGTCTTCTTTTCTAAAGTTTAAGCTGTAGAATATCTTGCAAGAGCTGTAATATATTTACAGGCTATTATGAATGCGTGTAAGATCCACTTCATATTATCATTGAAGCAAGGACTTCAACTTTTATCTTCGCACTGATTTTGTTTAAACTTAATATTGAGGCTTTCTTATGTAAATTTAGGGGCAATCCAACTACAGCGGCTTTCAGTTTTCTATGTTCAGACAGAAAATGTCTCTGCCCCTTCAAAAACATTGTAGTCCTTGTATATTGAAGAGACACTGTTTTTCTTTCTTTTACTGAGGGACATATCCCTGTGACTACTTGCAGAGTCAAAAAAAAAAGACTTCTGCATTTCAACACGTTTGCAAATTGATGAGCTTACTACTTATACCATTTGGTCAATAGAAATGGGATTATTTAAGACAGCAAAATCATGAGGAAAACTTTTATGGTGAAAAACCCCAAACCCTCCCTACTCCCCCCCAAAAAAACAAACCAAAAAAATAACATAAGTGAAGCAGATCTTCCCTGATTTCTGTTAGTATGACAACTCATAGAATCATAGAATAGTTAGGAATGGAAAGGACCGTCCATGGGCAGGGACGCCTCCCACTAAACTATGCCACCCAAGGCTCTGTCCAGCCTGGCCTTGAACACCACCAGGGATGGAGCATTCATAACCTCCCTAGACAACCCATTCCAGTGCGTCACCACTCTCACAGTAAATAACTTCTTCCTTATATCCAATCTGAACATCCCCTGTTTAAGTTTGAACTCGTTACCCCTCCCCTTGTCCTGTCACTACAGTCCCTAATGAACAGTTCATCCCCAGCATCCTTGTAGGTCCCCTTCGGATACTGGAAGGCTGCTCTGAGGTTCCCATGCAGCCTTCTCTTCTCCAGACTGAACAGACCCAACTTTCTCAGCCTGTCTTCATACAGGAGGTGCTCCAGTCCCCTGATCATCCTCGTGGCCCTCCTCTGCACTTGTTCCAACAGTTCCATGTCCTTTTTATGTTGAGGACACCAGAACTGCACACAGTACTCCAAGTGAGGTCTCACAAGAGCAGAGAAGAGGGGCAGGATCATCTCCTTCGACCTGCTAGTCACGCTCCTTTTGATGCAGCCCAGGATACAGTTGGCTTTCTGGGCTGCGAGCGCACACTGAAGCCGGCTCATGCTCATTTTTTCATTGACCAACACCCCCAAGTCCTTCTCCGCAGGGCTGCTCTGAATCTCTTCTCTGCCCAACCTGTAACTGTGCCTGGGATTGCTCCAACCCAGGTGTAGGACCTTGCACTTGGCATGGATAAATTTCATCAGGTTGGCATCAGCCCACCTCACAAAGGTGTCAAGGTCCCTCTGGATGGCATTCCTTCCCTCCAGCGTATCAACCGAACCACACAGCTTGGTGTCATCGGCAAACTTGCTGAGGGCGCACTCAATCCCACTGTCCATGTCACCGACAAAGATGTTGAACAAGACCGGGCCCAACACTGATCCCTGAGGGACACCACTCGTTACTGGTCTCCAGCCGGACATCGAGCCATTGACCACAACTCTTTGCGTGCGGCCATCCAGCCAGTTCTTTATCCACTGAGTGGTCCACCCATCTAATTGATGTCTTTCCAATTCAGAGACAAGGATGTCATGTGGGACAGTGTCGAACGCTTTGCACACGTCCAGGTAGATCACATCAACTGCTCTACCACCGTCCATCAGTTCAGTAGCCCCATCATAGAAGGCCACCAAACTGGTCAGGCAGGATTTCCCCTTAGTGAAGCCATGCTAGCTGTCACCAACCACCTTGTTTTTTCATGTGCCTTAACATGTCTCCCAGGAGAATCGCTCCAAGATTTTGCCAGGCACAGAGGTGAGACTGACTGCTCTGTAATTCCTTGGGTCATCCATTTTCCTCTTCTTGAAAATGGGGGTTATATTTCCCTTTTTCCAGTCGTCGGGAACTTCACCTGACTGCCATGATTTTTCAAATATGATGGCCAGTGGCTTAGCAACTTCATTTGCCAGCTCCTTCAGGAACCGCGGATGGATTTCATCAGGTCCCATGGACTTGTGGACGTTCAGGTTTTTAAAATGGTCTCAGACCAGATCCTCTCCTACAGTGGGGCTAGGGTCTTTATTCTCAAAGTCGCTGTGTCCACCTTCCAAGACTTGGGTGGTGCAGTCAGAGCTTTTGCCAGTGAAGAGCGAGGCAAAGAAGTCATTAAGAACCTCAGCCTTCTCTAAATCCAGGGTAGCCAGGTCTCCCAATAGCTTCCGGAGGGGGCCTACATTGCCCCAAGTCTGTCTTTTATTTGCTACGTGCCTATAGAATCCCTTCCTGTTATCTTTACCAACCCTAGCCAAGTTTAATTCTAACTGGGCCTTAGCTTTCCTAAGCTTCTTCTTTCCTTTGAATTTTCCTCAGCAGCTCCTTATCCATCCAAGGAGGTCTCCTGGCCCTCCTGCTGCACTTCCTTCTAGTTGGGATGCAACACTCCTGAGCTTGGAGCAGGTGATCCTTGAATAACAACCAACAGACTTCGGGCCCCCTGCCCTCTAGGGCTGTACCCCATGGAACCTTACTAAGCAGGCTCCTGAAGAGGCCAAAGTCTGCTCTCTTGAAGTCCAGGGCAGTGAGCTTGCTGCACGCTCTTCTCACTGTCCTGAGGATCTCAAATTCGACCATCTCATGATCACTGCATCCAAGGCTGTCCTGGAGCATCACATTTCCAACCAGCCGTTTCCTGTTGGTGAGCAAGAGGTCAAGCATGGCACCTCTCCTTGTCGGCTCCTCTGTTACTTTCAGAAGGAAGTTGTCTTCCACACAATCGAGGAACCTCCTGGATTGCTTGTGCCGGGCCGTATTGTCCCTCCAACAGATGTCAGGGTGGTTGAAGTCCCCCATGAGAACAAGGGCCTGAGAGTGTGAGGCTGTTCCTATCTGCCTATAGAGCACTTCATTCGCAGATTCCTCTTGATCAAGCGGTCTGTAACAGATTCCCACAATAATGTCCCCCATTGCTGTTCTCCCTTTAACCCTGACCTACAAACTCTCTGTCGACTGCTCACCCGTCCCCAGGCAGAGTTCCATACTCTCCAGCCTATCCCTAACATAAATAGCAACTCCCCCTCCCCACCTGCCAGGCCTGTCTTTTCTAAAGAGCTTGCAACCTTTCCTTCCAACACTCCAGTCATAGGAGCCATCCCACCATGTTTCTGTGATGCCTATTATATCATACTCCCGTAGTCGTTCACACATCTCTAATTCCTCTTGTTTGTTCCCCATGCTACGGGTGTTTGTATAGAGGCATCTGAGCCGCGCTCCAAATGCAGCCAGCTCATTGGCTTGAGGGGCTGAAATATCTCTGTATTGCTCCGAGCATTTAGTATAGGTGCTGGCAACTGACTGGGTGTGTTGGGATGGAATGATGCCCCCCTTCCCCAACACATCTAGTTTAAAGCATCCTTGACCAGTCTGGCAAGCCTCCTACCAAAACCACTCTTCTGCTTCTGTATCAGACCAGTTCCACCAGCCCCCAGTAGACCTGGCCTACTAACTTGGGTCCCGTTTTCAAGATACCCAAACCCCTGACTATGGCACCACCCTTTTAACCATTCATTAACCTGGCCAATCCTCCTAGCTTTTTTTTAAGGTCTTCCCCTGTATCCTGGAGAATTGATGAAAAGACAATCTGAGCTCCAGAGCCCCTAACCACCTCTCCCAGGGCTCTATAGTCCTTTTTTACTTCAGGCTACTGCAATCTACATCACTAGCACCCACAAGGGTCACTAGAAGTGGGTAATAGTCTGTGGGACTTAGTAGAGCAGGCAGCCTCTCTGCAACACCCTGATCTGTGCCCCTGGCAGGCAACACATCTCCCTTGAGACTGGGTCAGGCCAACAGATGTGTCCCTCTGTTCCTTTCAAAGTAGAGTCTTCTGCCACTATGACCCGCCACTTTTTCCTGGCAGTACCAGTAGTGATCTTCTTTACCAGTGCATCAGCTGGTTCTTTCTGGTGCGAGTGCCCTTCCTCATCAGCCCCCTGCAGGACAGCAAAGCAGTTTTGGGTGGGGACAACAGATTTAGGAGGAAGCCCTTTGCTTTTAATTGTCCTCTTCCTCCTTTTTATGTTGGTTTTCTTTGTTACTGTTTCCCAGCTTCCTGGGTTGACAGCCTCCTCCACTCCTCCATGAGCTTCAGGGGACGCCTGAGGCCCCTGCACAGTTTGGGCCTGGAGGAGGCAGTCCTGCTTCCTCTCAGCTTCCCTGATATCTTGCAGCCTATTGACAGCATCCCACAGCTCAGCCACCCGCTGCAGGAGGATCTCCACCAGGGAGCACCGAGTGCAGCCCTGCCCATTGTGCACCGTTCCCTCAGGAGACCAGTGCAGGCGCTTTCTACACTCTGAGGTCTGCACTGCAGCCTCCCCTCTCATCGGTTCTCTCTGGGTGCCTATGCTGGCCACTGCCGGGGCAGCCAGAGCAGAGCTCCCAGACTGGGCCCTGGTCATAAAGCCAGTGCTCACCATCCCGCTCTCCTGCCAGCGCAAACTGCCTCAGCCCGCCCTGGTAGCCGCGCTCCCAGGGGCAGGTTTTTAACCAGTCAGGGCTGGTGCCGGTCCTCCTGGCTCCGTTCCCTGTGAGTCAGCTGCTCGCGTCAGCTGAGCTGCCTGTTTCTGGGCAAGTCCTGTCGAGGACTTGAGGCTCCCTCGGTGGCTCTTGCTGCTTTGAGTTTAGGCCCCTGGACTCTGAGCTTCCCGCCGCTCAGGTGTTGAAGGCCTCCTGTCTCGAGCTACTCACCTCAGCAATTGACTGTCAATGGTCGGTAATGCCCGGTTTAAATCTGCCGCTGCTTCTCGTTGCTCCGCCCCCATTGAGTCAGCTGTTGCGTCAGCTGAGCTGCCGGCTCCTGAGCAAGTCGTGGGATTTCGTTAAGTTATATTGTTATTGAGAGCTTGGGCATTAGAAAAAGCTGCTATCCCTCTTCTGTAGAAAAGGAAAAGTGAATCACCTCAAACATATATCCACATCACCTGTGCTATATAATTTCTTTTTAAAGAAGTCCAAGTAGGAACTGTAGTGGGCTGATCCCAGCTTGCAGGTAAACCTCTACACAGTCACTTGCAGATTTCCCTCCAGTGAGATGAGGAATAGGATAGGAAGGGCAAAAGCAAGAACAACTTGTGGGTCAAGATAAAGGCAGTATAGCAAGTGAATCAAAGCTGCACATGAAAGCAAAGCAAAATGAAGAATTTATTCAGTACTTCTGCTGGGCAGGCAGATATTTAGCTTCTTCCTGGGAAGCAGGGCCTCTGTACACATACATAACAGGTACTTGGGAAGACAAATGCTCTATCTCTGAAGGGGTTATTTCACTCTTCCTCCTCCTTTCCCTGAGCTTTTTTTGCTATGTACAATGTCATATGGCATGGGGTATCCCTCTGATCTGTTGAGTTCAGCTGTCCCAGTTGTGTCCCCACCGAACTTCTTGTCCAGCCCCCAGCCTACTCACTGCAGGACAAAGTAGGAAGACGACAAGACCTTGATGCTGTGAAAAAACCTGTTCAGCAATACGTAAAGCACTGGTATGTTATCAACCCCAGTTGTGAGGGAAGACATATGATGAAATTATACTTATGGCAATTTTACATGCTGAGAGCATAGCAGCATCTTGCAATTTCAGATACTGTTAGGCAAAATATGACATGGGCTAAATGATGTTTTGGGAATTAAGCATACAAATTCACTTTCATGGGAGGGAGAATTTTTGACATATGGCTTCTGTCTTCTTCGAAAATTAGGGTTGAAAGGAAACAAAGAAGGAAAAGGTATTGGTCTACCAGAGGCTGTAAAAATATGGGGTTAAGGTCAACAACTAGACTATTCTGCATCTTAATGGCAAAGTCATGAAAATCTTGTTCACTTGAAGCGATGGCAAACACATAAGTGTGGTAATAACAGAGGAGATCTAACTTGCACTGTGTACCATAGCTCCTTAGTAAGGTTAGCAAACTACATTAACCATTCACTCATCTGCAGTTCATAATTAATCACTCCTTGAAAATTACATTGTATAATAAATGAGGACAGACATGATTCATTAAAACTTCTAATTAATTCTGTTTAATACTTTCATAGTTCATTGGTAAGTGCTGAGAGAAGGATAATGTCACAGGATATTTGATGCATTACTGCCAAAGAAGTAAATAGGGCAAACATAATCTAGAATGCAGCATGAATATTTGCAAATGTAAATACCAATAGTTTATCACTAGTAGTGTTGGATCTATACTTTGTGTCTGTTAACATCTTCACTGCCAATTTAGATTTACATTGATCTATAACTCAGCTGTAGAAATGGATAGTAGGCTCAAACCTTTATTCTCTTCAGAGCAAGTATACTGCCTCCTCCTTTATCAAATCCACCAGGAAAGCAAATTTAAGAATAGCATTTTTAGTCTTGGTAGGACCAAGCTTTTTATTACATCATGAAAATCTGAATATAATGTTTTCAACTAAATGATAAAAGTTGAGTGCTTTAAAAGGTCAAAATAGTGATAAGACTGACTAAGAAACACTTCTGTCTGAAAATAATTTTTTTTGTATGAGGTCAAAACCAACCCTCAATTTGTTTTATACATTTACTTTTAATTTATTTAAAAAATCTGGAATTCCATCATGGTAAATACTATATGAATTTGCAATAAGGATCTGTGATGGATACACCTGACTCCTACCTGTACTTTGGATCAGGCTAACTAAGAAGCAACAATTCTCATGTCCTTGGGGTGAAATTGTGAGCTGGAAGGTCCATGGCTCACATACAAGGGAATGTAGGTGTCTTGAAAAATATTTCAAAAGGTGGTTCATAAACCCAAACCTGCAAGATAACCGAAGTACAGAAGAAGATACCAGAGCTAAAACAAAGAAATCCATCTTATCTATACTGTTGCCTAGTAGCCAACTATTTTTCTCTATAAATATTATCATGAGGATGAGCCCAATTGGAGCTCTTCCTGAACTGCAGCTGGACTGCACTCTGAGTGACTCTCCCTTTGATCGGGAATGCCTCTCAAGGTTAGAGGTTCCTCACCTCAGACTAGGAGATCCTTCCTTAACCAAAGCAAAGAGATCCCTTACCCACAACAGATCCTTGGTAAATGACTGATAGCATGCTGAATTAATATGGATGTGAAACAAGCAGCAAGCTAATCCATATAGCTACTCAATATTATAAATATTGTATAGGTAATTCCATTAGGCATAAAATGTTGACCAAGTCTGAGACTAAGATTATATCCAGCTGCACTTAGGCTCCAAAAGGAGTTCACAAAGCAAAGGTCACTGGCTTTGTTTGGATGTTTCCTTAGGCTCTTAAGCTCTGAACTTCTCAGAATTGGAAAGAATATCAGTAAGCTTCCTCCCTGTATTTGCTCTGGCATTTTCAAAGAACGTGGTTCTCTGCTACCATTTCACAAAAATGTGAAATGATATCAGCACTATGATCAGCACTGACCCCGAAGATATAATTGTAGTATTCTGTTTCCTGTGAGAATTTCACTTATACTGTCACTTTCTGTTGTTTATTGGTCAAAAGCACAGAAAAGATGTATTCAATGTAAACACAGATGCCAACAGGCTTACAACAGATTTTCTGAGCAAGTGTAAACATGTAGATATAAGGAAAAAAACCCAAAATCAAAAACCGAACAACTTGCATGAGGGTTGCTACATAAAGTCTTTCAATCTCAGCTTACATGACAAGTGCCTTATTTAACCTTGGTTGGTCCTGGTGCAAAACCACTCTAGCTTTACTATGAGAGTAAAGATGCTCTTAACTCCTTATGAAAAGCATCTTTAGTAAACTTCTCTTTGTCATTTGACATCCTTTGCCATCATTATTTTTGAGATATATTTCCATGAAACAATTAGCAAGTTCAAAACACTCAAACTAGTGATGTGAAGGTTACAAAATAGTAATTTTCTTATTTAGGCTCTGTAGGTACATTTAAAAAAAGGAATTTGGAAAATATCTTTCTTTTTTTTTTTTTTTCCTGATGCTTTTTTTTTTTTGACAAGTCAAATCTGCTCCAAATTGAGTAAAACTACCTTACCATAATTAGAGAAATGTAGTGGAGCACCTTCTCAGCTTGAGAATGAGGCTTTTTTGTGGCGTATTGGCAATTCGGTATCAATTCAAGTAGAAATAAACAGTGTAGAACTTTGAATTATAGTTAAAAGTAGACCAGGAGAGTAGCAGTGAAGCTTTGGAAAAGTTTGCTTTGGCTTTCCTTACAAGACTGAAATAATATTATCCAAGTTGGTCTTCCTATCCAATATCAAATAATTATTGTTCTATCAGAAATTTGTGGACATGGAAACTAGAAGAGAGAAACTAAGAGAGAAGAATGCTGTGGAGTCCGTGTCAAAGACCTTACAGAAGTTCAGATAGATAACATCGATAACTCTTGCCTTGTCCAGTGACGTAGTCACTCCATCACAGAATGCTACTAGGCTGGTCAGGCAAGACTTGCTTTTGGTGAAGGCATGCTGGTTGTCTCAAATCACTTCCCTGTCCTTCCTGTGCCTTAGCATAGCTCCTACGAGGATCTGGGTAGACCATAGCCTGTACTTTTTTCCCTGATACAAGACCATACATTTTATTTTGTTGAATTTCACAAGGTTCTTGTTAGCCCACTCTTCCAGCCTATTCAGGTCTTCCTGCAGGGGATCTCTGCATTTTTCCAGTGTCCATTTCCTGACTCAGTTTGGTATCACCAGCAAATTTGTCAAGATATACTTGATCCCATCTTCTAGATCACTTATGAAGATATTAAATAGCATTTGCCCCAGTGTCGATCCCTAAGGAACCCCACTAGTGACAGATTGCTGATTTGAAAAATGAGCTACGTACCACTACCCTCTGGGTGCCACCTGGCAGCCAGTTCCCCACCCACTACACAGACCACTTGTCTAGACTGTAACACAGCAGTTTCTCTAGAAGAAGACAATGGAAATTGTATATAGAGCCTTTGAGAAATCCAGGTAGACAATGTCCACTACTTGTCCGGTCACGTGCTTCATTTGACCTACAATGAGGCACATCATTGGGGAAAGCATGGATTCACAAAGGGCAAATTGTGCTTGACAAACCTAATCACCTTCTGCAACAAAGTACCTTGCTTGGTTGATGGGGGGTAAGTGGGAGAAACAGGATAGCCCAGGATATCAATACATAGCTTCAGGACTCATGTACTACCAAAACTTTGGAGTTCTAAACCGTGGAAGAGCCTTTGAGGCACAAGGTATGCTGCG
This sequence comes from Psittacula echo, assembly GCF_963264785.1. Taxonomy (NCBI): domain Eukaryota; kingdom Metazoa; phylum Chordata; class Aves; order Psittaciformes; family Psittacidae; genus Psittacula; species Psittacula echo. The sequence goes on along the minus strand of NC_137742.1, from coordinate 43,586,608 downwards.
GCCTGACGGGATCCACCTGTCCCTATGAGGAAAATGTGTCTTTGGTCATAAGCTGGTGGGACTGATGGAGAGATTTAAACTAAATTTGATAGGGCAACAGGATACTAGTTGGGTTGCAGTGGGTAAGCCAAGAGTTGGCATGTCACCGCCTGAGGGTGACAATGCTAGTGGAATATTTACACTGCTCCTGGGAGCACAGAGACCTCAGGAGCATATATGAAGTGTTTGCACATTAACACATACACAGGGTGAGAAATAAACAAGATGAACTGGAAGCATTGGTTAGCTCACTGAGCTACAACATAATTGGTATTACTGGGACTTGGTGGAATGCGTCCCATGACTGGAGTGCTGGGATGGGGGGCTACAGGCTGTTCAGGAGAGATAATGAGTGCAGGTGAGGTGGAGATGTCACACTATATGTAAGGAAGAAGTTTGATTGCACAGCCCTTACAGTTAGTAACGATGTGGTTTAGAGCCTCTGGGTGAGGATTAGGGAGGTGGAAAACAAAAGAAGGTGTTATAGTGGGTGTCTACTGCTGATTGCATGGCTAGGATTTAAGCATTGATGATCTATTTTCTAGGCAATTAGGAGAAAATTCTGGATTGGTAGCTCTTGCCCTTATGGGAGATTTCAACTTCCCAGAAAATAGCCAGGAATATCGTACTGCAGTGAAGAGCAGGTCTTGGAAATTCTTGACGTTTGTAGGAGACAACTTCTTGTCAAAAATACACTGTGTCCAACCTGGAAATCCTTCTAGGCCTGCTATTTGAGAATAGAGAAGGACTCATGGGGAATGTGATGGTAGGTGGCTGTGTTAGCCACAGTGATCATTAAGCTGTTGAACTTAAATTTTTCAATGTAATTAAAAGTAAAGGACAGCAGGGCTTCAGGACTTCGATAGGGCTTCCTGGGGACTTTCTGACCACTTTCCCATTCATCATAGCTGGATGTTATAATGGACTACAATGTCTTGACTTTCAATGTAGACAAGCTGGGCACCTTCTGAAAACACAGAAGGTTCCTGTCAGATTGAACATCAAATATTAAAACATATAAAATCAACAGTTGCCATAAAAATCTTGGACCTTCTATCTAAGCTCCGTATCATGTTTAAATTGAGGATTAATGTGATAATGGGTCATTTACATCATTTACAAGCTCTTCTTCCAGGTCATTAACATTTCAATGTTTTTGTGTGGTACAAACTTCACCACACAGAAGCAATTTGGCGTAAATGTGTCACCTACACATTGTATCTGTGGGCATTTTCTCTAAGATTCTTTTTCTGCCTCATCTGAACCCCTTTTACATCTATTATAAACTCAACTTTTGAACTCACAATGCAGAAATGGATTTAAATTAGAAAAAAAATCAAGATTGTGCCTTATTTCAAATAGTGTTCCCAATTTAGATACCGAAGGGGTCACATTAATAAAATATATATTCTCTCTCTGTTTCTCTCTCTCTGTTTATTCACCATACCTCCTACTGATGCTCCAAGAGAGTGAGATTAATGAATCAGGTCATACAAGATAGTTTTTACATCTTCTCTCAGGGAGCAAATATGTATAAAGTGGAAATACTCTTGATTGCTTTCCATTTATTCCTGCAGAAACTCATTTCTCCTATTGCTTGTTGTAAAGTTTAAAACAACATCAATTTTTAAGGACTTGAAAGTGCTTTTCTATTTAAAATCAAACAAGATAAGCATAATTTTCATTCCAGTACTGTGTGTTTGCTTCTTGAAGTATGCTGAATATATAGATACCCACTGAAAATAATAAAGTAAAAAGGAAAAGAGGGGTAGGAGGGGGAGAAAAGCTAAGTGATGGAAATGAGTAATTGCTTGGCAGCAAGTCTGCTGGGAGAGAGCTGACACTGTACAACTCATATTTCATGAATAATGAGAGGAGTCTCAGTGCTGTGCAATCACTGCCTATTGGGTCAGAAATTTCACATTAGTGGATTCATCAGAGCAGATCAGTGTCATAAAGACATTCTTTCCTGAGGTAAACGTACCTTTTCCTTCACTGAACTGTCATCTCCTAGTTTGGTTAGGTGGTACAGAATAAAGCCTAATAAGATCTATTAGAGGGATATTTGGAATTGGGAACACTTCAGCTGTGATTTTACTAGCTTGTCTATTATACAAGAAAGAAATTACATAACCACACATATCTATGGGTATGTGTAAAGCTAAAACATATAATTCCACTTAGTCTAGACTAAAGTCTGTGCATATGTGGTTAATGATGGTTTAAGTACAGTATTTTGTCAAAAGGTAGGAACATCTGGCTTTTGCAAATTCATCTTGTCTAGGCTTCCTAGACTACCTTCATGCATTTTTTGCCTTTTCCGTTTACTTCTTTATTCAAAACAAAGTAAGTACTCCATTTTATCTTTAATTTTCAGGGAGTACACAACTTAAATGTATCTCATATGAGCGTCATTTGTTTTTTGCTGAAGTAGGAAATACCTGGGAAGGACTAATGGCTGGAAAGGTCAGTTTGTGTTGGAATGAGTGCATTCTCTGCAGTACATTCTGAATCATTTATTCTTCACTTGGCATGCTCTTTTCCCAACACTGTGTTCTCACTTTGTTTATGTTGTATTTACAGAAATCCATAAACCAAAATAGTCAGGGATGTTCAAGTGGAGTAAAGGATGCAAGGAAAGTTAAAACCTATCATTTGGGTGTTCATGCAGTACAAACAGTTTAAAACATTGCCTTTACCCTCATCCTTGAAAGGGTCGTAATTCTGTTTACTTGAAAATGAATGGTTAAGCAAGTAGCTAGGGCCTTTTTTACTTGGCTAGAAAATTAAAGAGGATTTCTTTGCACACAAACCTCACCAGGTGCTTTCAAGAAGTTTGCGGTACAGCCTTACTGTCAAAATGAACTGGACCAGGAGCACCTGTTACTAGCACTTGCTGATTGCAAAAAGTTCCTGTTAAGATTTTTTTTGAGTGGCTTGGGTAATGGTTAGTGGTCGTTTTGTTGGTTTTCGTTGGGTATTTTTTATTTTTTTTTTCTTCCTTTTTAGCGGAAGACAGAGAGGACATTGGGAAGAAGACACCCACTCTCCATGTTTGACAGATCTTCCTGTATTGAACTGAAGAGGATGGATAAATTCAATCCATGTGTGCTAGTCAACAAGGTCTGAGCAAATACTGCAGACAAACCTGTGGGAAAAGATATTTCCTGGGTGATTCTCTTCAGGAAGTGTGAACTTACAATATACCTTAAGCAAGGCTGAAAGAAGCTCAGACATACGAAAATCAGGTGCAGCGTTAAAAAATGTATCTTTTTAAACACATGGTGATGAATAGCAGAGCTTTAGCTTTCTCCTTGAGGAAAAGTTTTAAAGGGAAAATAACACAACTCTGCAGGGAAACCCTGTAATTGGAATCACCGTATTTCTGTTACTTATTATGAAGTATGAAACATGTTTTTCCAAACTTTATGGTAAGAGCAGTTTGTGAGAACCTGGGCAAACAATTTCTGGTGCAGTGTCTTGATTTTATTAAAACTCAGTCTTGAAAAAGACTAGGTTATCAGCAGTAGTGAAGCTTTGGTATGATTTACAGTTAAAGGTTTAATCTGGACTAGGATTCCTTGGAAATGTCTCTGTTGAACACCTAGTCTCCAACAACAAATGCAGTATTGTCACAATGATGAAAACATCCACCAAACCAGCGACAAGGCAAACCCAAGGTATAAGACCTGTTCTTCCAATTTATTCTCTGTAAAATAGAAAAGAGGCATAAAAGTAAAGCTTATGCTCTAAAAAGCTTTTTTTTTTATTTATTGGGAAGATAAAGTTATGGAAGGCTAGCCTCCTCTTTCTCTTTTAGTTTGCAATCTGTACAGAAGAGAACTACCTTTGATGTCTCATGATAGAAATGAATGGGCCTAGAGTGTGTTAACCCATACAGTAACTTGAAGAGTGGAGATGTTCAGGAGGGTATCAGCTCACTAAGAATTTCCTGTAGAGAGCAGTAATGAAACATTAGGGCATATAGATTCGAGGAGCAGTAGCTCTTATTGCTCAATAGCAATAGCAAAGCTCTGCTGTGCAGCTGTGAAAAATAATTAAAAAGTAGTCTACAGAGTAGGACTGGAAATTAAATATGCCCCTCTGCTGAAAAAAGCCCAACAGCAGCATCTGCACAGTAGGCCTGTTTCTGAAGAGTAGGTCTTTCCCCTAGCATTTCTGAGACTTAAGCATGCTGATGAGCATGATCTGATGCATGTGTATTTATTGTGCCTAACAATATAGTCCTGTAAGTAGGCTTAGCAAGGCCTTGATTGAAGCTAGCAATCAGTTTTGTTCTGCTTGCTTTCTCTGGGTAACATGGCATAGCCTAAAATCCTTATGTTCTGATGGAAAGGTCTGAATTGTTCATCATCGAGTTAATGGCAGGTGATGAGGTCTTTTCATGCTGCAGCTCTGTCAGTAGGTGTTTATTGCTCTGTTTCACCAGCAGCCCTGCTATTACTGTGGGACCAGAAGAACCCCACAGAAAGATATGACATTTATCAGTAGAGATAGCTCTTTAAAGACTTTCTTTTGCCTGGGAGGTCATCAAAAGTTATTATGAACAAATTATTTCTTCATTTCTGCAGACTGAGTAGATACCCTTAATGATCTGTCACCTAGCAATAGGCTGCCTGTTCAAATGTAAAGAATGGCGTACTGATGGCCTATAACTAGAATCAGTTCATTTTAGCTATTCTCTTGTCAAGCATGTTTCCAAGATGCATGCAGCATTTACATATTCATGAACCTTTGCAGACACTGACACCACAAGGGGGTCTGTCTGATAATGTGATACACGTCTGTACTGTGTCCTGAGGCACTTAAAGTCTATTGAATCAAATCTCTTCATTTCTGTTCTTCCTAGGTGGTGTTCTTGGCCTAAAGGAGTGGGACTGCAGTCAACATTTGTGTACAGTACCTTACTTTTTTTCTGTCCACCTACCTCTTTTCCTTGTTGAAAATGAATTCCATTATATAGAAAGGCATTATGCTGATCCATGTTACCTCTTGGAAAGCCAGAGCACCACTTTCTCATGCTACTGCTGCTCAGAGTTGCAGTTGTGATTGTTTGGCTGCAGGCAGGGAAGGTGACCTGCCCAAGAAAAAATGACTTTAAGAAAATGGAATGTGGCTTGGGTTATTTTTCTGAGCTTAAGAAAGCTGGGTTAAAAAAAAGATCATCTGCTGGTGGGGGCATTTGCTTTTTCATTTGGAAGTTTGTGTCATTTCCAGTTCCTGTCTTTTCTTAAGAAAGAGGAAAGCGGGGATACTCCAGAATGTGGGAAAGTAAAGAAAGCATAAAAAAGACAAACTGCCATTTCCCTCTGTCCTTCAAAAGACGGAAGATCTAACAGGCAACAAGTGTTCTTACTTCTTTCCACCAAGTACTAATGTGTGACTGCATTCAGGAGCAATCAGAGGAAGAGACAGAAGGCTAAATTAAACTGATATTATAGTACATTCTTTTGGCAAATTTTAGTGTAAAATTTTCTGGTAGCAGCACAGAGGAATTGTGCTTCCGCGAGGACTGACCTACAGCTTAGATATGTGGTGTTAACAACAAAACAGATTACAAGCTGTTTATGACCTGTGTTTCAGGCTTTACACTCAGAGAAGGAAGTGTATTGAGAAGCCGTATAGGAGCTACTGGTGTAAATTCAAATATTGCTAACCCTGGCTGTCCCCCCAAAATAAATAAACTTTTATACAAATTCAATCACATTCACTAAGGAAATTTCATATTTACATATGAAAGAGGATTTTAAGTGGACAGATTGATGTCTTCCCTATTTTTGAAAAGATGATAGTTTTAAGTGCTAAAGTGAAAATAAGACATTTCATTTTAGGACTTGCATATTGTAGCCAATCAAAAAGATTTTCACAAAGAAAACTTTTTCCTTTTTTTTTCCTTAATATAAAAAATTGTACTTGGTTTTGGTCTTCAGAAATTAATCAAAAAAACAGTTTCTGATTTTTTTCCCAGTTGCTGTTAATTAGAACTTGACTGTCAAAAAATATTTGTTATGGCTGACAAACTTGTTTTTTTTTTTTTTAAAAATTTACAAGACAATATTTAAATTACTTCTATCAGAAATGTCTGATTTTTTTCAAATGAAAATGAGACTACAAGCCACAAATGAGGAACTACTTAGAAATTCATCAGATTGAATCTATGACTCTATGATGGCATCTTGATAAAGTTGACATAAGGTTGCATCTGGAAAGTGTGTGAATTACGTCAATTTAAATGCTTACTGCCACACGGAGAAGTAAAATGAATGCTGGAACAAGGAGAATCTTAGTATACAAAGATGAATACAAAGGGAACCTTAACTAAACAGCGGAGCTCATCCTTTGATTTAGCCCAGTAGCTTCTTCTCCAATGCTCTCTGACTACCTGGTATCCTGAAAGAACAAAAAAGAGAACAAAAAAGTACAGAAAAGCTTGTTTATGACAAACAGTATCAGATAGTGATAATTATTACACACTTCAAATTACTGTACCAAGCCAGAGGCATAGATAGGACTAGAATTTGGTTCATTGTTGATTAGTTAATTTTTTCCTTTGCCCAGTCATTATTTTTTCACTTTTTGCTAGCTGTATCATAAATACGCTTTATTTAGAGCATCATTTTGTGTCTTTAAAATTCTTACAGAAAAACAAAGTTCTGTACTTCCAGTATCCTTGTTTTGCTTATGAATTAAAAAAAAAAAAAAAAGAAATAAAGAAAATCCTATTACTTGTAAAGAAAGTTGACTCAATTATCCTGCTTTAATAAAAAGGGGTAACAGAGCAAGCTGCTTTCAATTTAGTCAGTACTTGGGGGCAGTATGTAGTTGCTTGAAGTTTTACAGAGTATTTATTGTTGGATGCAGAGGAGGCAGAAATTTCTTTTTAATATAATCTTTCTTCTCTAAATCCAGTACAGACTAAAATTCATTATGGACCTGATTCCATATGCTTCAAATTCTGTGGAAGATGTGATGTACTCTCACCCCCTGCTGAAGTGAGGATTTGTGCAAAGCTTTCCACGGACGTATTAAGCTCAAACAGCTTTAGCAGAATGTGGTCTTGGTGACATCCTCCATAGTTAGAGAATGGTGCTGTCCAAAAGACTGCTATAAAAGAACATACTGACAACAAGGTTTTGAAGAGAACTCATATTTATTTCTGATCAGAAGTGTAGAAGTCGAACAAACCGTAAATGTCTCTACTGATGCGAATGGGTCAGTATCAAATGTGACTAGTAAAATTCCTCTGGTTTCTTGGGAAAGCATCTTTCTTTTTTGGTTTTTAAATTCTCTATTTTTAATCTTATAATATACTATGTGTCTTTTATCTTACTGGATTAAACACAGATTAAATACAGATTTTATGTAGCTGTCCTGAATATATCAGGCTTTTTCAATGAGGCTTTGATCTATTTTGAAGCCTTTGAAACTTGACATGGATGAAATGTCAATGTATTCATGGTGTAATGCAGTGAGGAGTGTGGAAGCTTCTTCTACTATCTTTGAGAGTTTATTAGAGAAATGATGCCTGACAAGAACTACACGTTATAGAAGAATTGTTAATTTTGAAATTAGCTATGGCAGATATGCTTGAAGAAGTTTATAGGAGGGAAAAGTGCTCCCAAAATCATCTGAAATGAAGCCTGCAGTGAAGATATGGCAGAAAGGCTGATGGGGGAATATATTAGTTCTACCTGCTTTAATCCATTTGTTACCAGGAGGGAACTTAAACAGTGTGCAGATTAATGAAGCGTTTGAGTCAGATATATACTGATGAACCTGTGCCTGCTTCTCTACCCTTTGTTGCTATGGAACCAGAGAGATGTGAAATTGCCAAAGAACCTACACCCTGCTCAGAGTTCCTCTGATAGTCAATTAGAAAATAAAATTGAACATTTAGGAAATGAGGTCCCAGCTTTCTGATCACGGGCAATGCGTGAAAGGCTGCTTTTTCTGGTGTGTACTTTGCTAATGTTTGTGGTGGTGGTACATTAAGTAAACTGTTAAGTATGAGGGAATATGGAGTGAAAGTCACTCCCCCAAGAAGTCTGACTAATCAGGTGTTATGCAGGGAAATTTTCAGGTATTTGTTACCTCCCAACCTGCAATGAGGACATGTGCAGAGCTTTCACCACAGCTATTTCAGTTTATAGAAACAGGAATAGTATATGTACCAAAGTTATTTCACATTATTTCACACTGACTGCACGTTTAAAATCAGCGTCCTTTAAAATCAGCTCTATAACATCCTATCTAAGAGTGTTGTTTCCCCTCTCCCCTTCCTCCACAGCATGTAGGAGATACAGAACAGCCTTGTAGCTGTGCCACCCATGAAAGGAACTGTTTGAGCCCCTATGTGAAGACAGCCATCTACCAAAGCTGTCAGTGGCTAGGCAGCGAGTGAATTACAGAGCATCATTAAACTAAGAATGATGTTTGGAAATGTCATGGTTTAACCGCCAACAGCTAAACCCCACACAGCTGCTCGGTCACTCCCATGCCAGTGGGATGGGGAAAAGAATCACAAGGATAAAAGTGAGAAAACTCGTGGGTTGAGATGGACATCTTAACAGGTAAAGCAAAAGCTGTGCACGCAAGCAGAACAAAAAAAGGGATTCATTCACCACTTCGCATTGGCAGGCAGATGTTCAACCATCTCCAAGGATAGCAGGGCTTCATTATGTGTAAAGGTTACTTGGGAACACAAATGGCATTGCTCTAAATATCCCTCACTTCCTTCTTCTTCCCACAGCTTTTATTGAGGAGCATGATGTCATATGGTGTGGAATAGTCTTTGTTTCAGTTGGGGTCAGATGTCCCTCCTGTGTCCCCTCCCAGCATTGTCTTTAGTTACTGGTTCTGTAAGTTGCAATGCGTTCTCATTTTCCTGTTGATTGGGGAGAAAATGTAATGGGTGCTGACTGTTAGGATATCCCAGGGTCTTACTGTCTTGGTGATCTAATGAGTCCACTTGTCTGCTTTTTCTGTGTACTGTAATTTTCCCTAAAGTTGCCTCATTACTGGAAAAAATGAGAAAGCTTAAAAATGCATACTTTGTCCTTTGAAAATTGCAAGAAGGTTTGTTTACCTTCTTTTGCATTCAGAGATACTTTGCAATTTATTGTATTTTATCATGAGTCCTTTCATTGTTATAGGCATGTAAAGTCATTATTCTATTTTTACTTTTTACTGTTCAACTTCTTAAATGCTATTATGACATCTTTTAATGCTTTCTGTTTCTGATAGAAAACAACAATCGAATAGAAAATGTAACAGAAAAAAGCTTAGCCAGTGTGTGTTCCTTCTGTGGCTGACTATAAACTAAAGGTACCAGCTTGCAAATGGTGCACTTAGGGAGGCAGTTTCTGCTGTAGTGAAGTTTGCAAGCAGCAGATGGGCTTCCTAGAAAAACCCTTTGTATCTCTTGGGAGAATTTTTGTCTTGAAAATCACAGGTCTTTTTCAGTTCAGCTGTGTCTACAATGCTCTACACTGATCTAGTCTGAGTATTGAGAGCATAAAGAACTCTATGTCACTGTTGTTCAATCAACTAAAAGACATATAAAACAAGTAATGGACAAGAGGAAATGGCCTCAAGCTGTGCCAGGGGAGGTTTAGATTGGATATTAGGAAAAATTTCTTCACAAAGAGGATGAACAGGCTGCTCAGGAAAGTAGTTCAAAATGTCCCTGGAAGTGTTCAGAAACCATATTGATGAGGCCCTCAGTCACATGGTTTGGTGGTGATCTTGACAGTCCTGGGGTAATGATCTTAAAGGTCTTTTCCAGCCTAGTTGATTCTATGATTCTATAAGATATTGGAGTAGAAGAAAACTGTGTTTTTCCTTTTTGTGCGTGTGGGGTTTTTTATTTGTTTTTCTTTTTCTTTTTTTTTTTTTTTTTTTTTTTTTTTTTTTGGTTTGGGGTTTTGTTTGTTTGTTGTTGTTTCTGGTAACTAGTCCTTTATGTGGTCTGTGTAGCTAGCAAAGTTGAATTTCACACAACAGATGCACCAAAACCCAGTGACACTAAGATTGTAGTTTAACTGAGACCAGGGCAGCGGGCAAAGGAACTTAATGGGGGAAAGGACACTCAGGGAATTTAATGTCTGTGTTGAACAGTATCCTGATGTGGAGGTTCCAGTAGCTTCCATAAATAATGGCCAGAATAAGAGAAAGCTGGAGTTTCTGCTGCTTCTCAAACTGCAGACAAGGGAGATGGTAAAAAAAAATCCATTTTCAGGAACTTTTATTTTTTATTTTTTTCCCTGTAAGACAATCTGCCTACTTCAGCTGCCTTCTTTACCATGTTGAGATAAAAACCACATTGGATATATGACTAGGGTTTTTCAATATGAGACTGACATTTCTTAGCAGTAAGTGGTTATTCTAAATGGAATTTCCAGTCACAAGAATGTAGGTTATTGCTAATTCTCAGCTTTTTGCTAAAATTGAAGTTAAAACTTCACAGAAGAAATTTTTAAGTCACACTAATTTGACCACTTGTGAATGGCAGATTGGTGTTAATAAGGCTGAGAAAGAGGCGACTTCTACAGGTAATGTGCTTGACAAGGGAACTGAAATAAAAAAATCTCTGCAAAGGCAGCTTGGGTCCTCAACCCAGGAATGCAGATATGTGAAAAAGATTAGTCTTCAGAATAGCTGCATTTAACATGTTATTACTAATTGAAAAACCTTTTCCTGTCTCACCTTTCACAACAGTCTATTGTGTGACAACTCTGTACCCAATCTCCCTGCACTGGACAGGTACAAGAATTGTATGGCCATATGGTAATCAACTGGGAAATTTATCTGTCTGAAAAATATTCAATCTTCCCTTTTTCACCTTTCATCCTGAAAATAGTGAAAGGTACAGAATTTTGGGACTAATTGGAGATGGGACCCCAAGACAGCTGACTTTTCTTGTCAGTAATGTCTTATTTGTATATAGTGCTACCATCTTTGACAAGCCCATTTTAACTGTACAAACATCATAGCACAACTTTTTCTGCTGCGCTTATACACTGTTATCCTTGGGGAAGCAGAAATTTGTGAAATCCGAGACCAAGAGAGCTCAGGCATGGAACTTCAATGGTTTTAAAATAGGCTGTAATGAGACTAGGCTCTGTCTTAGCTATAATAAGAAATGTAAAAATATCTGTGTGGCAAACCCTTGTCATTATAATGAGTATATGTCTGCATTTATAGCTTGACTACAAAAATAGTTTTGATGTGCATAGTCCAGTCTTTTGTTTTAGCTCTGCCTATAAAAACTATCTTAGAAGTGTAAGAGTGTAAATTATTTATAAGAAATAATCTGGTTTTAGGCAAATAATGATATACAAACCTTTTATGACAAGGGATCAGTTTTCTCTTTGTTACTTCTTTAGTTTGATTTTACCTCCATTTTTCTCAGACAGACAAAACCTTGAAAAATTCTTCAATGCCACTGTTAAAGCTCAGTTAACAGTGCACTTGGTTTATCTATCTGCTTTTTCGTCTCTCAATTAAAAAACCTTTTAGAATGGGTTTTGTTTCTTGGGGTTTTTTTTTGTTTGTTTGGTTTTTTTTTTTTGCTTTTTTGTGTAACACTTTCTGCTGTCATCCTGGTGCTTCTTAAAGACCTGCTCAGAACTGAGGAGTCATCACTTAAGAGGCCCTGTTCCTCCAGATTTTCATTTTTAACTGCTCTGAAAATTGCAGCCTTGATTTCATCAAGCCAGGGTATTTTTAATCAAGCTGACAAGTACGTTTTCTAACCTTGAATTAGATTCTGGTAACTGAAAAAGGCAGTAATAGGAATGTTCTCAGGATCTAGACTATGTTCACCATGCTTCTTTTGGAAACATCATTAAATGCCTTACACATAGGAGTCAAGTGACATTGCCCTTCCCTAAGAGTTTTTATGAAGGTATTAATTTTCTTACATGGATGAGTTACAGGCAAAATACTATTTCCTCTGTGTAGACAAAATCAACTTTTATATGTTTATATATCTTCTGGGCCAGAGGTCGTGATAGATGTAACCCTACATTTCCTCAATAAATTTTTTTCTTTCTGTGTTCCGTAATGCAATTCTTTCTTCCTTGTTGCTTAATTCTGTCTTATCTATTTGTCGTGGTTTAAGCCCAGGCTGTAAATCAGAATCACGCAGTCCACTTCCCCCCCCCGCCTTTCTTCCCTCCGCTTCTGGAGGGACGGGGAGGAGAATCAAAAGAATGCAACTCCCACGGGTTGAGATAAGAACAGTTTAATAACTAAGGTATAACACAAATCACTACTGCTACCACTAATAGTAATAATGATAAAGGAAATAACAAGGAAGAGAGTACAACCGCTTACCAACCGGTACCTTGCCCCCACCCCGCAGTACTCTAGCCCTTCCGGGAACTCTCAGTTCTACATCCCCGGGCATGACGTGCTGTGGTATGGAATACCTCTTTGGCTAGTTTGGGTCAGGTGTCCTGTCCCTGCTTCCTCCCAGCCCCCCCTCCTCCCTGGCAGAGCATGAGACTCACAAAGTCCTTGGTCAGTCTAAACATCGGTGTTATCAGCCCTGTTCCCAGGCTGAAAGTCAAAAACACAGTGCTGGAACAGCTACTAAGAAGGAGAAAAACTGACTGCTACTGCTTAACCCAGGACACTATTCTTGATCTTATGTATGAAGATAGTAATTATTTATCCGTATGATTTTACAACACTGCAAATACTCTTTCACTTTCTTCCAGACAATTTAAAATCTGATTCCTTACACCAATTTTTGTTAACTGTCCCAAAAGACAGGACTGACTTTTACATTTATAGCTCACTGTAAAGTTCTGTTATTTCCTGTCTTTGAGTATCTGTGCTTCTGTTTGGTCTTTGAAGAATAATACTGATAGGATATTGACCTATCATCCTGTACGAAGTACATATCCCTCATATTTCTGTGGTAGAGTTCCATAGTTCCTACACTCTGCCAGACTAATGGATCATCATCAGAACCTGCTTTAATATAAACCAGCTGTTTGGTAGACTTTCCTTAAGCTGGTATTTATTGCTTGTAGAAACAGAGAAAAGTATGATTTAAATTTTCTTGTGTTGTTTCTATAAGGCTTTAGCTTCTATAGAAGATTCATCTTTTTTTTTTAAGAGCTTTTGGCTTTTATTCAGGTTATTTTTTCTAACTCCCAATTTGTTGTTGTATTTATCCCTCTAGGCCCCAAAGCCCTCATGAAATAGATGCCTTTTTTTCTGGTCTTTTCATGCTTGATCTACTCAGGACAGACTTTCTGTTCTATCATGTGTTTGCTGGATCTATATTATTTTGTGTCTGGACTCTACTGGCTCATAATCGGCTCTAGATTTGGCTTGTTTAAAGTGACTAGTTTCATATAAAATTCTTGCACTGCTAGAAATAGGTGGGAGAATATTAAAAACTTGAGCTTATATGAAGGACTGAAAACTTGCCATTTTTTCTTTTGGAGTTTAACCTTTCTTATTCTGTGAAAAATGTTTCAGAATGTAAGTAATTCTTGTTTTCCCTGTTCAGAAGGTGAGTTAGCTTTCAATCAGCCATCCCCTTCGGAGCTGCCCATGGCTATACTACTCTAAGGCAGAGTTTCAAAGTTTTCAGGTTTTGAGTCAAATGGGTGTATGAACACATTGAGTTGAGTGGAAATGGCAGTGACAATTTTCTTCTGCAACAGAAAAAATCATGCATCATTGATCTTCTTTGCAGCTTTCAAATGGACAAGGAGATTTTTCAGGTTTGATAGTAGATTAAGAACTAATCAAAAAATAATTTTCAAACTTATTGATTTTATTTTACTTTCAATATTTTTTCTTTCCCCCTGGAAAATCTTGTCAGGACATCTAAAAGCCTCCATCAATAAGCAGTGCCAGATGAGGAAAAAATCCAATCATTAGTAATCATTTACCCTAACTCAATTTGTATTATTCTTCTATGATTAAGATCACATACTTGTCCTTCTTATTATAATATACCTGATACTGGGGAAAAAAGCCTTTTTATTCTTTTTTTATTCTTTTTATTCTTTTATTCTATATATACTATGCTAGTATCATGTGTGCCAGTTTATTTAGTGACAATGATTTAGATCATCTGGTGTTGCAGAATCTGTTTGAAAATGGAGATAGGCACTAATCACAAAAAGTTATCCATTATTTTACGACTCCTCTTATTTAAAAAATAGTATGTAAGGATGGCTATTCTTTGAACTGACTAACGATTTGTACAGCTCATCCCCACTGCCTCACTGAAATAAATTATAGTGCTTATATGACTAATAATTTAGAGAATATTTGGTATGTTGAAAACTGTGTTTAAATGCCTAAATGAATTTTACGAAACATGCTTCCTCAGAATACTTTTTATGTTGCCTTTCTAAAGTACATGAGTTTTTTTTTCTTGCTTGATTGATATCACACAACAGGCTAAAGTGATAAACCATAGTTACCTTCAGAGGAAGAAGTAATGAATTAATGAGCATAGTCAATATTTTAAGTAAATTAATTTGGCAGACACTTGCAAATTTTGTTTCATAACAATCTGGAAACTGCTACTAAATTATAACATATACCCTTAATATTAATGTTGTGCCTTTCTGTTCGTATTTAAAACTGATCCTCTCATAAGATCCCTGAGATAAAATTCTGTAGGAACGTTAGCAGTGAATGTGCACCACTCAAAGCATATATTTTGACTTTTAAAAATGGGCAACCATTCTTGCAAAGAGGCCTGTTGCATGTAAACATCATTGGGACTTAATGCTGGGTTGGGGGTTTACATATGGAACATTTTTGACTTTTACAAGTCAACCGTTTAACCACTTATATTCCTAATGTTGAAATGTTGTGATTAGCTTTTAAAATGAAATACAGTTACTTAAGAAGGATTTTGAATAGAAGTTGAACAAATTCTAGATCAGCATTGTTCTATCTTTTAAACATGGCTGGGATACACTTTGTGACAGCATCCCTAGTGTACTGCTGAACTGAATTTTCTTTTTCTCTTACTGTAGAGATAAAGATCATTACTTTTTTCCAGACAACATTGTATAGACCATTGTGAGCTGAAGAGCACTACTATTACTAGTTAAACAAGCCAAAATAAAGAATGAGGGAAAACAAACTTGTTTGGGCTTGCTATACAGTGTGGTTAAGGCTCGGTTAAATCAGAAAGGCATGGCCTGTATGCTGGAGGCATATGATGTTAACAGTACCTGTCTCACCTTTTCTGCTTCTGCCTCTTGCTGCCTGTCTTGCTCCTAAGTATTGCTTGTCTAGTTAGCCACAATGACCATTTCAAATTATTACCTTTTTCTCCATAGGTTGTCCATGAAAGAGCACTGCTCTCTGATACAGGGATAAAAGTGTAGTGAGACTGAAGGAATATTTCAGATAATTTTTTCACTGGAAGAAATTACTTAAGGCACTGACACTGATTTTCTTTGATTGTATTATGCTTTTCATCACTATAACTAGATGCCAACAAATTTAAATGTATCTCTGAATTCTGTGATCATGAACTATAAAATGGATCACATGTTGACAGAGGCAGAGATTCCTTTAGCATGGTATATATCCACCCCTCCTGGAAACCAGAGACACTACAAATAAATGACTTCTATTTTCCTTGAAAGGATTTAAACAAGATATTAGAATATACTTAGCTGATTCTTAAATTCTCCTTTTCTTTCAGGGAGCTTAGCAAGTAAGTGTGAGCAGTTAAGACAGGAACTGCAAATGTTTCAGCAAAATCTGAAAGAACTTTCATACCTAGAAGAACACAATATTTGGTTAAGCAAATATTTTACTTCCCATGTGGAGGCTTTAATCCTGTCTCAAAGGGGGATGAATCATTGGATGTTTGCTGTAATTTACATACAAATAAGATTTAAGACATGTTCCACTGATACATACTTCTGAGAAATGGATTCTGATAGAAGAACATGTACTTTGTACAACTAAGGTCCCAGTTTTAGCTCCACTTAGCAGATCACTTTTCTGTGGTTGTGATCCATGAATGTTTGAAACCTTTGGACTGAAATATATGAGTTAAGATTGCAATCTGTATTTAACATATAATATCACTTTAGTCTTCAAACTCACAGGGCCTATACAAGACATTGGCTTCTCAGTGAAGAGATCCATTTTTGAATTGACACCTATTTGAGGGTTCGTCTATCTATATCATTAATACCAGAAAAGGCTTCTCAGTCTCTTTGTGCTTCTGTAGACTACTCATCTGACTTCCCACACCCAGGGGAATTTTGTTGCAAATTGTGCTGACATAAACTGTGATTATTTCAGCTCTGTCATGTACAAGTTATCTGTATCAGAACTGAGAGGGAAATAGGAAGCCTTGCAGAAAAGACATTTTCTCTGGGTAAATAAATGAAGAAAATACATGAGAAGGCTTTTAGTGTCTGGAGAACTAGGTCTGGCTGAGGTGAAGTTATGAAGTTAACTGTCTTCTGTCTGGAGCTGTTTTGCACTTGTAGCTAAAACAGTGCTGATTACACACCAGTCTTCTGGCTGCTGCTGAACAATGCTTTGCACAGCAACAAGGCTTTCTTCTCTCTGCCCATTCCTTGCCAAGGGCCAGCACGTTAGGGGTGGGCAAGACTTTATGAAGGAACACAGCTGGGACAGCTGTCCCCAGACTGGCCACAAGGATGTCCCACAATACATGGAACAGGCTGCCCGAGGAAATGGTTGCATCACCATCCCTGAAGCTATTTAAAAGACGTGTAGCTGTGGTTCTTAAGGTCAATGTTTAGTGGTGGACTTGGCACCCAGGTGATAGGTTTATGGTGGTTCTTCTATAACCTAAATGATTCTATGATTGCATGACATCGTGCCTGGCAATAAAAGCTCAAAGAAAGAAGGAGGAAGGAGGGACATTAGTGGTTATAGCATTTGACTTCCCAAGCAACATTAGGTGTGCTTAGGCCTTTCTTTCCAGGGAGTGGCTAGACATCTGCCTGCCCATCGGAAATAGTGAAATAATTTCTCTTTTTGTTCTGTTTGTGTGCATACTTTTCTTATTAAGCCATCTTCATCTTGATCCATGAGTCTTTTACCTTCTTTCTGTCTATAACCACAAAGCAAGGAAAGGGGAGTGCTTGAAAAGAAGGGTGGGTGTTTGGCTGCTATCTGGGGCCAATTCACCACGGTCCTTTTTGTCATCCAACTCAGGAATCAAGGAATTCAAGATAATGACAGCAGGTGGGAGAGGTAATGGGCAAAACTTGGACTGGACATTGTTGGAAAGTGAAATAATTGTGGGAGAGCATTTGTTGTTGTAAAGAGGAGTGAGGAGGGACAAATTTTCCCTGTATGTGTGTGAACAGTCCATTTTTTCCAGCTTTGAGATGATGTTACTTTAATTTTGTTTTGCAGAATTTTGTCATTGTTGATGTAAGTGTAGTTTATGAAAAGTGTGTGATGAATGTATATTTTAACAACAATTCTTAAATACGTGTTTCACTGAAGTGAGAGGTGGACAGTATGGTGTTTATGTGGCAGTGGAGGGACTGCAGGGGTGGCCCTTGTGAGGCTGTCTTGTGCCAGATACAGCAGGTCCCAACTGGATCCAACCCATGCACCGCAGAGGCAGGACATGATGCTTGCAGCAACCTCTGGGGAAGAGTATTTAAGAGCAAGGAATGAGAAAAACAGGAGAGAAGCAGCTGCACAGACACCAGTGTCAGTGCAGAAGGAGGGGTCAAGGCGCCAGAGCACAGATTTCTGCAGCCCATGGGGGAGCAGATATCCATGCTGCAGCCTAGGACTGCAGCTGCAGCAAGTGGACATGTCCTGAAGGAAGCTGCAGCCCATGGACAGCTCATGCAGGAGGAGGCTCATGTCAGGAAAGCTCTGCAGTATCACACAAGTATGTGAAGTAAAAGCAAAAGAGGGAATGAATACAAGAAGATTTAGATGAAAACATAGGTCTTTTAAATCTTAAGACAGCATTGACAGGAAAGAGATTAAACCAGGTACTCTAAATCTTAAACTGCCATTGTCAGCAAAATAAACAATGAAGTACAGTACTAAATAACAGAAAAAAGAAAAATTAATAGCATTACATTAATTGGTAGAATTTTTTTCTTGGTAGTAAATGACATTAGTAATTTTTATGTTGCTTTGTGGTGGGCTTGTGCTAGCATAAATAGTTGCTGAATTGGGGCATGGATTCATATATTATAATAGATTATAATTGCTGGCACACACAAAACATTAATGTTTAACAGACTCTGGAGATCATGGGTTGTGTATTGTTTTTCATGAAGGCTTATACAGAAAGTGATTGTATTGTGAACTGTCCTTTTATTTCTCCTGTATAATAATTTATTTTCTTTATTGTTCCAACATATTCAGTACTTTTTAAGAATAAGCATTCACCATTTGTCAAAAACAGTAAAAAATGTTTTCAGTTCATTGTTGTGAATGTTACAAAGAAAATCTTTCTTGATAAGGCTGCTTGGTAAGGTTGCTGAACAGGTTTGTATTTCCTTTAGGCTCCTGGTTTTCCTTTTAGTGGTGGTTTTACTTTTCCAGAAGTCCATTTATAAAGCTCCTTTCTGTTTTACCATTTTTAAGCAAGGAAAGAAGACTGGAAATAGAGGATCAGTGTTGGCTCTATGAACAATTTAAAGTTATACTCTTTTGGTTGGCAATAAGCTGACTGGTAAACTAGCGTCAAATGCTACCTACAATAGATAGATTATTTTAGCAATAGTTTACCAATACTGATGAAAGATGATCAAGACAAACCCTAGTATAAGTAATAAAAGAGCAATGTTTCTGTATGTCCAGTAAAAATGTCCAGTAAAAAATATTTAAGGTAAACTCCACTTGCCTGTTGTTTATAATCATGTGTTCCTGAGCTTTGTACTTTCATGGGATACAAATACCATGCATATGTAATTCAACCATTGAGACAGAGAAAAAAATGCAAACTGATCCTTTGAGTGTGGAAGAGATTGCGAATGGTCTGCCATTGAATCAGGAATTTTGCGTTAAACAGACTCCATCTCCCACCACTGAGACCAAACCTAGACAGAAGATTTCAGCATTCTGGAACAGAGTTTCCTTGGTCTGTGTTTCATTTTGTCAGTCTAACTACAGAAATGCTTAGAAAGGTTTTATGTCTCATAAATCATAGAATCATAGAATAGTTAGGGTTGGAAAGGACCTTAAGATCATCTAGTTCCAACCCCCCTGCTATGGGCAGGGACACCTCACACTGAACCATGTCACCCAAGGCCTCATCCAACCTGGCCTTGAACACCGCCAAGGATGGAGCATTCACAACCTCCCTGGGCAACCCATTCCAGTGCCTCTCCACCCTCACAGTAAAGAATTTCTTCCTTATATCCAATCTAAACTTCCCCTGTTTAAGTTTGAACCCGTTATCCCTTGTCCTGTCACTACAGTCCCTGATGAATAGTCCATCGCCAGCATCCCTGTAGCCTCCCTTCAGATAGTGGAATGCTGCTATGAGGTTCCCATGCAGCCTTCTCTTCTCCAGGCTGAACAGACCCAACTTTCTCAGCCTGTCTTCATACGGGAGGTGCTCCAGTCCCCTGATCATCCTCGTAGCCCTCCTCTGGACTTGTTCCAACAGTTCCATGTCCTTTTTATGTTGAGGACACCAGAACTGCACACAATGCTCCAAGTGAGGTCTCACGAGAGCAGAGGAGAGGGGCAGGACCATCTCCTTGGACCTGCTGGTCACGCTCCTTTTGATGCAGCCCAGGATACGGTTGGCTTTCTGGGCTGTGAGCGCACACTGAAGCCGGCTCATGCTCATTTTTTCATTGACCAACACCCCCAAGTCCTTCTCCGCAGGGCTCCTCTGAATCTCTTCTCTGCCCAACCTGTAACTGTGCCTGGGATTGCTCCAACCCAGGTGTAGGACCTTGCACTTGGCATGGATAAATTTCATCAGGTTGGCATCAGCCCACCTCACAAAGGTGTCGAGGTCCTCTGGATGGCATCCCTTCCCTCCAGCGTATCAGCCGAACCACACAGCTTGGTGGTCATCGGCAAACTTGCTGAGGGTGCACTCAATCCCACTGTCCATGTCACCGACAAAGATGTTGAACAAGACCACTCCCAACACCGATCCCTGAGGGACACCACTCGTTACTGGTCTCCAGCCGGACATCGAGCCATTGACCGCAACTCTTTGCGTGCGGCCATCCAGCCAGTTCTTTATCCACCGAGTGGTCCACCTATCAAATTGATGTCTCTCCAATTCAGAGACAAGGATGTCATGTGGGACAGTGTCGAACGCTATGCACAAGTCCAGGTAGATCACATCAACTGCTCTACCCCTATCCGTCAATTCCGTAGCCCCATCATAGAAGGCCACCAAACTGGTCAGGCAGGATTTCCCCTTAGTCAAGCCATGTTGGCTGTCACCAAGCAGCTTGTTGTTTTCACGTGCCTTAGCATGCCTTCCAGGAGAATCTGACCCAAGATTTTGCCAGGCACAGAGGTGAGACTGACTGGTCTGTAATTCCTTGGGTCATCCATTTTCCTCTTCTTGAAAATGGGGGTTATATTTCCCTTCTTCCAGTCATCGGGAACTTCACCTGACTGCCATGATCTTTTAAATGTGATGGCCAGTGGCTTAGCAACTTCATTTGCCAGCTCCTTCAGGATTTCATCAGGTCCCACGGACTTGTGTATGTTCAGGTTCTTAAGATGGTCTCAAACCAGATCCTCTCCTACAGTGGGGCTAGGGTCTTTATTCTCAAAGTCCCTTTGTCTACCTTCAAAGACTTGGGTGGTGTGGTCAGAGACTTTGCCAGTGAAGCCTGAGGCAAAGAAGTTATTAAGAACCTCAGCCTTCTCCAAATCTGGGGTAGCCAGTTCTCCCGATATCTTCCAGAAGGGGCGTACATTGACCCTAGTCTGTCTTTTATTCGCTACTTACCTATAGAATCCCTTCCTGTTATCCTTAACTTCCCTACCAAAGCTTAATTCTAACTGGGCATTAAGCTTTCCTAACCTGGTCCCTAGCTTCCCGGACATCCCTGTATTCTTCCCAGGCTGCCTGTCCCTGCTTCTGCCTTTTATAAGCCTCTTTTTTCCTCTGAATTTTTCTGAGCAGCTCCTTATCCATCCAAGGAGGTCTCCTGGCCCTCCTGCTGCACTTCCTTCTAGTTGGGATGCAACACTCCTGAGCTTGGAGCAGGTGATCCTTGAATAACAACCAACAGTCTTGGGCTCCCCTGCCCTCTAGGGCTATATCCCATGGAACCTTACTAAGCAGGCTCCTGAAGAGGCCAAAGTCTGCTCTCTTGAAGTCCAGGGCAGTGAGCTTGCTGCACGCTCTTCTCACTGTCCTGAGGATCTCAAATTCGACCATCTCATGATCACTGCATCCAAGGCTGTCCTGGAGCATCACATTTCCAACCAGCCGTTTCCTGTTGGTGAGCAAGAGGTCAAGCATGGCACCTCTCCTTGTCGGCTCCTCTGTTACTTTCAGAAGGAAGTTGTCTTCCACACAATCGAGGAACCTCCTGGATTGCTTGTGCCGGGCCGTATTGTCCCTCCAACAGATGTCAGGGTGGTTGAAGTCCCCCATGAGAACAAGGGCCTGAGAGTGTGAGGCTGTTCCTATCTGCCTATAGAGCACTTCATTCGCAGATTCCTCTTGATCAAGCGGTCTGTAACAGATTCCCACAATAATGTCCCCCATTGCTGTTCTCCCTTTAACCCTGACCTACAAACTCTCTGTCGACTGCTCACCCGTCCCCAGGCAGAGTTCCATACTCTCCAGCCTATCCCTAACATAAATAGCAACTCCCCCTCCCCACCTGCCAGGCCTGTCTTTTCTAAAGAGCTTGCAACCTTTCTTTCCAACACTCCAGTCATAGGAGCCATCCCACCATGTTTCTGTGATGCCTATTATATCATACTCCCGTAGTCGTTCACACATCTCTAATTCCTCTTGTTTGTTCCCCATGCTACGGGTGTTTGTATAGAGGCATCTGAGCCGAGCTCCAAATGCAGCCAGCTCATTGGCTTGAGGGGCTGAAATATCTCTGTATTGCTCCGAGCATTTAGTATAGGTGCTGGCAACTGACTGGGTGTGTTGGGATGGAATGATGCCCCCCTTCCCCAACACATCTAGTTTAAAGCATCCTTGACCAGTCTGGCAAGCCTCCTACCAAAACCACTCTTCTGCTTCTGTATCAGACCAGTTCCACCAGCCCCCAGTAGACCTGGCCTACTAACTTGGGTCCCGTTTTCAAGATACCCAAACCCCTGACTATGGCACCACCCTTTTAACCATTTATTAACCTGGCCAATCCTCCTAGCTTTTTTTTAAGGTCTTCCCCTGTATCCTGGAGAATTGATGAAAAGACAATCTGAGCTCCAGAGCCCCTAACCACCTCTCCCAGGGCTCTATAGTCCTTTTTTACTTCAGGCTACTGCAATCTACATCACTAGCACCCACAAGGGTCACTAGAAGTGGGTAATAGTCTGTGGGACTTAGTAGAGCAGGCAGCCTCTCTGCAACATCCGTTATCCGTGCTTCTGGTAGGCAACACACCTCCCTTGAGTCTGAGTGAGGCCGACAGATGAGTGCCTCTTTTCCTTTCAAATTAGGGTTCTTTAGTACTATGACCTGCTGCTTTTTCCTGGCAGCATTCATAGTGATCTTTACCAGTGCATCAGCCAGTTCTTTCTGGTGCGAGTGCCCTTCCTCATCAGCTCCCTGCAGGACAGCAAAGCAGTTTTGGGTGGGGACAACAGATTTAGGAGGAAGTCTCTTGCTTTTAAGTGTTCTCTTCCTCCTTTTTTTATTGTGTTTTTTTGTTGCTATTTCCCAGCTTCCTGGGTTAACGGCCTCCTTCTTTCCTCCAGGATCTACAGTGGATGGCTGAGGCCCCTGCACAGTTTGGGCCTGGAGGAAGCAGTCCTGCTTCCTCTCAGCTTCCCTGACATCTTGCAGCCTATTGACAGCATCCCACAGCTCAGCCACCCGCTGCAGGAGGACCTCCACCAGGGAGCACCGAGTGCAGCCCTGCCCACTGGGCACCGTTCCCTCAGGAGACCAGTGCAGGCGCTTTCTACACTCTGAGGTCTGCACTGCAGCCTCCCCTCTCATCGGTTCTCTCTGGGTGCCTATGCTGGCCACTGCCGGGGCAGCCAGAGCAGAGCTCCCAGACCGGGCCCTGGTCATAAAGCCAGTGCTCACCATCCTGCTTGCCTGCCCGCACAAACTGCCATGCAAACTGCCTCGGCCGACCCTGGCCGCTCACTCTCCCAGAGGCAGGTTTTTAACCAGTCAGGGCTGGTGCCGCTCCTCATTGCTCCACTCCCTGTGAGTCCCTGCTCACGTCAGCTGAGCTGCCGGCTCCTGGGCAAGTCCTGTCGAGGACTTGAGGCTCCCTCGGTGTCTCTTGCCGTTCTGAGTGGAGGTCCCTGGATGCTGAGCTTCCCCCTGCTACGGTGTTGAAGGCCTCCTCTCTCAAGCTATTTACCTCAGCAATTGATTCATTGAACAATTCATATATGTGCAGTTCTGTTGTCTTCAACTTAAGAGGACATGGAGCTGCTGGAGCAAGACCAGAGGATGGCCACAAGGATGATCAGGGGGCTGGTGCACCTCCCATATGAACAGAGGCTGAGGAAATTGAGGCTGTTCAGCCTGGAGAAGAGAAGGCTACGTGGAAACCTCATAGCAGTATCTGAAGAGGGCCTAGAAGGATGCTGGTGAGGGACTCTTCATTAAGGGACTGTAGCGATAGGACAAGTGGTAATGGGTTTAAACTAAAACAGGGGAAGTTCAGGTTAGATATAAGGAAGAAGTTCTTTACTGTGAGGATGGTGAGGCACTGGAACAGGGTGCCCAGAGAAGTGGTAAATCCTCCAACCTTGGCAATGTTCAAGGCCAATTTGACAGAGCCTTGGATGACATGTCTAGTGTGAGATGTCCCTGTCCATGGCAAGGTGGTTGGAACTAGATGATCTTAAGGTCCTTTCCAGCCCAAACCAGTCTGTGATTCTATGATTCTATGATTAATGTGTCGTTAAGAATTCAGACTGAGTAATGAGTCAAATCGATCATGTAAGCCGTTTAGGGGAGAGAGTAGAGGAAAGATTGCTCATGCAGATAATGAAGGGACAGACTGGATAGCCTTTTTATTAATTCTTGTTAACATTTTTTTTTTATTCAGTGCATGAATGAGTAGTCAATACACAAAATTTAGAGGTGTGTAACCTACAGATGGCAGGTAGTGTGATTTTTTGCATAAACTGAGGATATATTTAAAGATGAAGATGTAAGAGTACCATCAAATGGAAATATAATGCTGATATTAAATGAATAAGTAAAAGGAATCAGAATTTTATTATAAAATCATAGAATCAGCAATCATTTAGGTTGGAAAAGACCCTTAAAATCATCAAGTCCACCTGCTAACCTAGCATTATCAAGCGCAACACTGGACCATGTTCTTCAGGGACCCTATTTACACATCTTTTAAATATGCCTCCAGTTATAGTGGCTCAACCACTTCTCTGGGCAGCCTGTTCCAATGTTTTCTTACTCTAACTACAAGAAATATGTGGTTATATTATGTTATCAGTATTAGTGATTTGGCTGTTTCTGCTGCTAACCTCAACATTACATTTCCATACTTGCTTGGATTTCAATGTGTAAGCCATAGTCCATGAGTCTCCTTATTGCATCTCATCTGTCATGCCCTCACCACTAAGAGCTCAGAACTATGGCCAACATGGACAAACACTTAACAAATTTTTCACTTTTTGCCAAAGACAGTTTAGGCCCCCTTCCAACTTCCTCTTTACTAGATTAAATCAAGTCAAGCCATGGGTATAGAACAGACAGGTAATACAGAAAACTACCATGTTGTTAACTAAGTCCCATCAAACTGCCTTGCAGTGAAGTGGAGAAACTAATTGTGAAAAGAAGAATAGTTAACCTTTTTAGTGAAACATGAAAGCATATTATCAGTGAAGAATGGTGAATTGTTTTGATAAAATCTCTCATTGTGTGAAGGAAAGTTGGATGTGCCTAAGCTCTAAAGAACTCTGGTGACTGAAGTTCTTTTTAAGAGGGCAAAGTAACTTCAAAGCTGCCTATTCATTCACTAAGCTGGCCCATATAAATATGCTTCTACATGGGAATTAAAAAATTCTACAGAGAACCTCTTTGTGCAGACCATGACATCTGTTATGGGCCCATTTTAATGCTAAGTTTTGTATGCTGATAATCAGGCCCATCTTCCTTAAGTCACAGCAGAAATGGAGTGTTGATGTGAAAGTCTGAAACCAATTGCAAAACTCTTTTTTATTTCAGTTAGGATTATTTACAGTAAGAGTTTTACTAAAGTGTTTCAAATTTTGCTTCCACCTTTGAACGTTTGCTAGTAGGTCACTTCTTAAAAGTCTGAGTAAGCAGGAGACACAGAAAGTCCTAAGTTTTTTGTTTATGAGGGGCTACATTTTTGCAGCTGGCTCTGAACTGATGGTCGTGAGCAGACATTGTGGGCACTCTTTTTTACTGTTAAATCCATATTTTCTAATATACATGGCAGTCTGTTCATGAAAATGTTTTCTGCCTTATGAAAGTTTTAAATTGCTGAGTCTAACTTTGGTTTTCTTTTAAAGTCTGAAGTGATTTCAGTAGTGGTTTATTGTTGCACACTTATTTGGTTTTGATTGTCTGCAGCTATGTAAGTATATATTGCTTCCAGTCCTCTCCCCCATGACTTTCCTGATGTAATATATAAGGTTTTAGAATTACTTCAAATTGATTAACCTTTGAGGTCTTGACTTTCCCATCCTGTCCTGCTTGTTTCACCTTTTCTTTTTTTTTTTTTTTTTTTTTTTTTTTTTTAAACAGACAGCTGATAAAAACATATATACCTTCTTTGGGTATACTACTTTATACCAAAGAAGCATTTTCTTAAAGGCAGTTTTTGTGCATTGTTCAGCAAATCTACCTGTATGCACTATGCTTATTTTATTCCTTCCTTTCTGGGTACAAGAACCCGTAATAATTTATATCTGTCAATAACTAGAAAACATGATGGGGGCAACATAGGTCTGCAGATGCACATGCCTACCAGTGAAGTAGTTTTCTTTCAGATTTGCAAGTTAGACCCTCATTCCAGTTTGCTCTAGGGAGCAAATGACCTAACCCGTTCTTCTATGGCTCTGAGGATCAGCAAGGATCATTTGTGGTTCTTACATTTATGGGAAAGAGAAGAATGCTCTTAGAATGCTTGTCTTTTATTGAAATTTGTGGTGTCAGGGCAAGAGTAAGAGATGAATAAAACAGGATAGCATTAATCTTGGCCCACTTTTTCTAGCATGTTTCCAAAGAACTTTAAACACATGTTCTCCAAATACATATTTTGTCTGTCTGTTTGTTTGTTTGTTTGTTTGTTTTGGAGATTGCTGCATTTTAGAATGTATAAATATTGAAAACCTCATAATACTTAGAATATTATGAATGTTTCTAGGTTTAAACCAATTATATGTGATTGCTCTTTCTTTAGTTTAGAGGGTTTGATTAAAACTAGTCCATCTTTTTTAATCTCATTGGAAATGTCTGTAGAGGAAATGTTTTTGGATATATATTGGCACTTCTTTTCGTTATCAAGTTTTTCAAGGTGCACTCCAGTTTCTTCTTTCAAGTTGCTATTTGCTTCTTAATTTTCTTTTCTCTGTGTTCCATTTTCGCAGTTTTTCCATTAGAATCTTTTGATACCTATTCTTTGCTCTTTTTTTTTGATATTTTTTCTAAGTTTAATGCAAACTAAATCAAATTTTGATACTACAGATACTTCCAGATCTCTGGGATTGGAGAAGGTCAACTTGCCCCAGCACCTTAATAGGGAAATTATTGATTAACAGCTAACACAGGACATATATTAGAAATTCAGAAAACGCAGGATCTGAATTCTATGCTGCTTGGGCCACTCTGTGAAGATGAGTTCCAATATTTAACATCCTCTTTTATCTAAAAAAAAAATAAAAATCATAGTGACAAGTATTTGTTTTATTGAAGGTAGGAGCATCAAAAATAAATCGACATCTATGGTGCTAGCAGATCAGATGCACATCACCAATGTGTAACTCCTGGTATATGCCTCTTTAATAATTTCCCAAGTCAAGGTAGAATGTAAATTTTGAAGCTATGTATTGAAATTCTCTCTGTTTGGAACTTTACCAGCCTAATTCTTACTTAAACACTGTCCTTGAAAAGGAGTGCCCTTTTCTACTTCACGAAAGCATTAAAAGAATCTTAATCTAGTAGTTGCATGATGCACTGTGGTGGGTTGACCTTGGCTGGCTATCATGTACCTACCAAGCTGCTCTATCACTTCCCTCTTCAGCAGGTCAAAGCAAAGAAAATAAGGTGGAAAAGAACTCGTAGTCAAGATAAAGGCAGTTTAATAAAGTAAAAGCAGAGGCCATGTATGGAAGAAATGAAAACACGTACAGAAGAAAGGAGAACCAAATGATTTATTCTCTACTTTCCTTCAGTAGATGATGTCCGGTCACTTCCTGGGAAGTAAAGCTTCTGTATATGTAGTGGTTGCTCTGGAAGAAAAATGTTAAAACAATGACTCTGTGTGTGTGTGCCTGTCTGTCCCTGCACCTCCCCCATTCCCCTTCCCGTTCTACTCCTCCCCCCTTTTCTCTTAGCTTTTGCTGCAGAGCATGATGTCATATGTTATAGAATACCCCCATGCCCCTTTGGTCAGTTTGGGTCAACTGTCCTGGCTATGTCCCATCCAAAGATCTCACCTATCCCCATCCTACTGGCCTTTTGGTGCTTCATAGTAACCAAAACACTAGTATACTATCAACCTCTTTGTAGCTACAAATACAAAGCACAGCACTATGAGAGCAGCTATGGGGAAAATTATCTTCATCCCAGCCAGACCAAATACATGCACAGATAGGAAAATATCTATAGCGTGTTATATGTCCACTCTTTCTGTGAAACTTGCTTAAAACTACTTGATCAAGAAAGACTGAGGAAATTCTTGGGTTCTGCTTGATAGCTGCTCCATCCTTTGGCCTTCCAATAAAGTCAAAAATAGCTGAGATATTACTTAATTGTTCAACCTACTGATTATTTTTGAGTCTGGGTTTGTAATTTCAAACTTTTTAGAGAATGCTATTCTCTGCTTTTGTCAAGAAAGATGAGAACTCCTGCACTATGCGGTCTTCTTGCTAGCTAATTTAACTTCCAGTTTTCTGTAAACTAAAATCAGCAGAAATTGTGCAAGCAGGAGACTAGGGTGCCTTGGATTATGGGATATCACTAATTACATTCTTAGGTTTATTTGAGATTCTTGCATCTGTAAGATATGATAGAAAAGCTTAATAAGGTTTTCTTATTAAATTTCTTGTCATGTGAGACTCAAATGTAGTAAGAAATATCTTGGCTTAAAGGTTTTAGGGCCTTTAACGTCATAGAGTTGGCATTGGTCAAAAGAGTGGGGCAGTCCTGTCTGCACCTATATCACTGCTTCAATAGATACTCTGATTGTTCTGCTGTGAGTAGTGTTCTGATTTTAGCTGGAATTGTGAATGCATCTGTGTTCATACCTGTCTAAGTTATCATTTAAATCAGCTGTCTGCTGTGCCAAAGAGGTGAAGCTGTTCTCTCCTTCAGCAATGTTTCCTGTCCAGAGTAAGAAAAGGAAAATGTGTATGTGTACATGTATTTGATTTTGTAATCCCAATAGTTTTTGTTCTTTAAGCAATTATTCATTAAGTCAGTTTTAAATTAGTGGACAGCACTTAGTTACTTAAGCAAAGTCATAGAATGTTTTTCAAAATGAGTTAGAGTAGCTTTATAGTTGCCCCTGACCTGAATTACCACTGCAGCTAATGTGCGCACAATAAATTACTTAGGCCACCTCTAGGTGAGAGAGTGGTACACTTTCATATCAGTTCAAATCCTCTTGCACATCTGTGCTGTAATAATGATGATTATTTAAAAAACTTTAAAATTATTTTGATGGAAAACCAAATAGGGGAAAAACAATGCAAAAGGTAGCAGCCATTCACCACATCTATTTCCCAAACCCACTTAAAAATAGAGATGAATTTGGAAAAATCTTTTCTATCAGAGCTTGTGCTTTGGCTGTATAAGATTACTTTTCAACAATATAAGGTGCATAAGTGCCTTTTCATCGCATAAAGAAAGCATGCCTGCTGGCAAATGAATCATATTATAAAAATTGATTGTATCCCAAAAAGG
Source organism: Psittacula echo (assembly GCF_963264785.1). NCBI lineage: Eukaryota > Metazoa > Chordata > Aves > Psittaciformes > Psittacidae > Psittacula > Psittacula echo. The sequence goes on along the minus strand of NC_137742.1, from coordinate 43,557,273 downwards.
AAAAATGTTATTGAAGATCCAATGGCCTGGGATGATACAACATTGATCATTGTAAGAAATACTTCCAGAAACTGTTTTTAATCTTTCCGCCAGAGCATTAGCAATTATTCTTTAGCCCATGGTGAGTAATGACTTGAGTTTCCCAGTTTCCCAATCGATAAAACATTTACCCTACTGCTACAAATGTGCTCTTCGCTTAGACAAGCAGAATTTTTCTTCCAATTACTCTTTTTTAGTGTGACCTCATAAAATGTTTTTGAACGTATTTCAAGGTTCTTTTAAAGAAAAGGAACAATAGTTTTCCTCCCATGTACCTCCTCCTTTTCTTCAGTCTCTTTGGAGAAATAAGTAGTTAAGCTTTTATAGGACTTGGTCTCTTGTTGGATTGCATATTGAATGCTTTGTGCTACTTCCTTAGAATTTGAAGTAATGGATGCAACTAAACTGCCACTTATGTTTTTAACTTAGAAAAGAAAAATGGTAAGATACTAACTTCCTTATCAAGATACTAACTTAAAAATATTAACTTGCTTCCAAAAGTATTTTATATTTCTTACAAAAATGTGAATGCTGCCTTTTCCCCATCCTAATCCTGTATGAAGAAAAAATAAAAAATGCATAAATGTCAGGCAAAAAAACCCCCAAGCTGTGGTTAATGAAGAACAATCACAAAGCACAATGTTAACAGGCTAATGAATAACTTTGCAGCAAATCAAATGTGTTGAGATATAAAGATAGATGCTTATAAATGCTCTTTGATAATTAGAAAGTTAATGTTCATCTCTTCTCCAGAGATTGCATATTATCTCTCATTGTATGAAACATGCACATACATCTAATATAAAATGTTCGTAGCAATTATTTCATATTCTATATGACCTCTGATTCAAGCAAGGTATATTTTACTACACTTAGTTAAAGCTTCAACACTCACATTTGTACAGTGAAGTCTGAGATCTTAAAAGCAGCTAGTTACTTATGTGCTTCAGTGCATTTAATGGAGAGACAAAATCTCATAGCATAAACATTCCTGTGAACAGGGAGGTAAATAAAATGAAGAACTTTTAATCCAGACTGTGCATACTTTTGGAGTTGTATTTGTTCTTCACCAGAGCAAATAGCAAGAGGAGACTTAAGGAAAGAGGTGGAAGATGAAACAGGTTGTTAAGGTGTATTAGGAATTCAAAATAGTAATTCAAATACTTTGCTATGGTGGGACAGAAGACTTCATAGAATTCACAGATTTAAATCATCTGGAGATTCACTCCAAGAAATTATGGATTATCAGTGCTCCTTGCGAAAAAAATAGACCACTGATTTATATTTTCACATGTAGGGTTGGCAAAGCATAGCAAACACTTAATAAAAAAAGTGGGTTAGAAGGAAAGTCTGGGGTAAAGTGACCTTTGAGAGTAGGAAAGATGAACTGGAGCTCAAAACACCTCTCCTCACCACTCTTAACTTTTCCTGTGATAAACAGAGCAGGGTGATATAAAATAGTATAGAAACCATATCCGGCTGCTGGAAACCAGTCAACCAACCACTTCAAAAATGTCTCTTCTGTAAATCACCTATACTGCATTAGGGGTTCAATGATGCAAAACTATGTGAGGAAGCAGGAACTAAATGTATTTAACAGAAATGGGGTCATAGCAGTCTTCCAGTATCTGAAGGGGGCCTACAAGGATGCTGGGGAGGGACTATTCATCAGGGACTGTAGTGACAGGACAAGGGGTAACGGGTTCAAACTTACACAGGGGAAGTTTAGATTGGATATAAGGAAGAAATTCTTTACTGAGAGGGTGGTGAGGCACTGGAAGGGGTTGCCCAGGGAGATTGTGAATGCTCCATCCTTGGCGGTGTTCAAGGCCAGGTTGGATGAGGCCTTGAGTGGCATAGTTTAGTGTGGGGTGTCCCTGCCCATGGCAGGGGGGTTGGAACTAGATAATCTTAAGGTCCTTTCCAACCCTAACTATTCTATGATTCTATGATTCTATATGAAGTTTTTGTCAGTCTACTGACACTGATACTATTTGTTAACACTGAAGATGAAAAGCTGGTACTTTACAGAATTGATGTGTTTTGTTAAAACAAGTAATAAAATATTATTTGTAATACTTTAAATAATAAAATAAAAAATATGTGACTAAAAAAATTAACAGTTTAAATCATTGTTAAGTGAAACATCATATAGAAAATGAAGCATCTTTTAAATTCTCTTCTGTGCTAACCGTTTGATTCCATGGCGCAGATTAACTTCATATGTTTTGTACTAATATAATAAGAAGTAATCTGACCAAGCTCCACAGCAGCAGGATGCAAGGGTTAAAGACAATATAAAGTTAGGTTGTTTTAATAGCTTGTACAGAAGGACTGGGTACTTATCCTTGGTTGAGCCCAGGGACTAAGAGAAGTTAGAAAATGATTGCTCACCCCAGCCATGTTCCTTGTGCTTTGATCAGTCTGGTGGCAGATGCACACTTTGCATACTTGCTGCTTTGATGAAAATATTGTGTACAGTTCTAAACACATTTCCTCTGGTCATCTCTCTACCTACCTTGCTGAATTTCAGACTCTAAGATCCTAAACTATGGCTCTGAAACTGATATGCCATTAATCTGTTTTTAAAATGCTATGCCCAAAGACACTAATGTTTTCACAGCCAGAATGCTAATCTGCTTTTACAGTCTTTCTAGCAGAGGAATTTTGCTTATTGGATTTATTCTAGAGATCACTGTGATGCAGTTAGGGTCCTGTGGAATTATACAAGATTTTTTAACTCTTCTGTGCTGCTCTTCTGTACCCATCAATTGCTATATAGGTGCAAATGAAACTGAAGGTCCCAGGTCCAAGTAAGATATTATTTTAACTGAAATAACTGGTCAAATTTAATTTCCGTTTTTTTTCCCCCCAAGGCAAGAATCAGACCAAAGTACAGGCAGTCCTTCAATTACAGAGAAGAATCTTTATTTCTATTTCCTTTGTATTTTGCACTGTACCAATATCATTATTTACATTTACATCATGTGGAGTCATTTAGCTCAAGCTGGAAGATATGATATTATTTAAAATTTGTATATTCAAAATCCAGAAGAATCTTATATTTAACACTGATAACTTTCCTTGCCAAACCATACCAGTGGGAAGTGTCTCCTGGCAGGCCTCTGTCAAATGTTGTTTTATGAAGGCGCTTTGCTTCTACTTGTATTGACTCAGATTACATAATAGTAAAAAATATGTGTCAACACTGTTCTCATGCCTTTTTGCCCTGAGGAATGAGCATAGTTTTAGTGAGTCCCAAAGGATCTTCAGGACGATGAGAAAGAACTGAGCCACCTGTTCCCTAGGGAACAAACAGAGAATGTTTGAAGGCAGCCACATATTTCTGTTCATTCAGAAGATAATCTGAACTCTGATGTCCTTGTTCTTCAAAAGTGAGAGGTTGCAGGGCTTTCTCTTTAGTTTTTTTTTGGTGTTTGTTTTTTTTTTTTTGTTTGTTTGTTTTATTTTTAATGAAGATGAATGTGAAGACGTGATCTAAAATTTTTCACAGAGGTGCAAATGGACAGCTCAAACCAGAGATCCTGAGAAAAGTATGTTCAATCTAAATTATTTTATTCCTTTAATGACAGTTTATAAAGCAAATCATCTGCTTAGAGGGGCAAAATAATCTCTTTTCATGGAAGAGTACCTTGCTACAAGAGATATGTAAAGCTGGGATATTTTATTCCTATTTATGAAATGCAGTTCTGCCCTTCCTTTACTTTTTGCTGCTGTGATAATAGCCTTGGTCAGGCTAAGGTTTGGATCTTAAACTTTGGCAACTATGATAACTAACTGAAAATGTTCAATTTAAAAATATGTCATTAAGTGTAGCAAGATGCAGCTGCTAGGCTGCCTTGTCATAGAATCATAGAATGGGTTGGGTTGGGAAGGACCTTAAGATCATCCAGTTCCAACCACTCTGCCGTGGGCAGGGATACCAAACACTAAACCGTATAACCCAAGGCTCTGTCCAGTCTGGCCTTGAACACTGCCAGGGATGGAGGTTTTAAGAGTTCTTTGGTCAACCTGTTCCAGTGCCTAGTCATGTCAATACCCATGTGTCTCAATACTCAGAAGCAGAGCTATCATTGGCAGGTCTGGAAAGCCTGACTCAGTATCACCTTTTCATTTGAGTCTCATCTATAAGCCCTTTCCTTGCATTTTCCTCAAAACTTTCAGCTTTCTACTTCTGTAAATTTAGTTTTGGCTAGAGCAAGGAGCATCAGTGGAGAGCTGGAGCCCAAATGATCTAGAAAAGTCCAAACAGTGGCCTTTAGATGGCAGTGTGTACCTGTTGAAAAGGAATTCTTACACCACAAGATAAATCTGTAAAGCAGAAAAAAATTTCTATGGTGGAACTGAAAGACGGTCATATTATAGACCTAAAATGGAGTTCCCACCTGAGATCCTACCTTATTAGAATCTCATTATTGGCTGGCGGCATCCAAATAAAATTTAATAAACAAACAGAAGGAAATGATGAAATTGGCACATTTATTTTTTCTTTTAAGTTTGAGGAACGCATATTGTAACTTTTGATTTGCGTTTACCAGAGCAAATCTAGATTGACAGTTGCCTGTGACACTTTTTAACCTCTCATTATTTGTTCATGCAAATATGCTACAAAGAGTTCAAGGAAGTTTTATCATAGTTGCATGTCACAACCAGATATCATGCAACAAATTCCACCTCTGTATAGAGAGACAGGGCCATCAGGGAGGGAGGGCCATACCTGTACATAAAACTAGAGATAATCATGTGAACTTATCAGCAAAATACTAGTCTAATATATGGTCTCTTTGTGCTTTTGGGGAGGATGGGAAGAAGAACTAATTTTTTAAAGTGTCTTCAGAGAGTCATTGTGCCTGCCACTTTTACTATACACTGTATTTTTACTATACATAAACATACATAATTTTTTGTCTTGTAATTATATTGCATTCATATTGTAAAGGCATTTCAGTTTTCTGAACAGCTGAGATTTTGTTGCATTCAATGTCATTACCAAGGGACAGAATGGAGGTGAAATTTACACAGATATAAAATAACTCAGTAAATTTTACTTCACATTTCATGTAAGACAAATACAGTTTGCTTAGAGAGTTTCTATTAAACCTTTGGAGTAATCCTTGTGTACTTGGGAGGAGATACTTGGGAGGAGAGCTTTCTCATATGTCTGTAAAGGAAAATTATTAGATATTTAGAATTCTATTTGAAATGTACCATTTTTAAGAGTGAAGCTTTAAAAATGTAGACATTATTGTGGTTTAAACACAGCTGGCAACTGATACCATGCAGCCGCTTGCTCACCACCCCCCTACTCCCCATAACCAGCTGAAATCAGGACAAATATATTATGTATTTTCAACTTGAAAAAGCGTAGATTCTTCAGGTTAAAGTGTGAATTTATTTCTAAAGAATCTCTGGAATACATATGCCCTAGATAGGAGTTTCTAGTCCTGCCTATCGAAGTATACTCTAAAGATTACAGATGTTTCCAAAAGTAATATTTTACTTTAAATCAATGACAAATAAGTGATTATCAGTGATTGTACAAATGTTTATCAATGGTACATGTGTAATCTCAAAACTCACCAACAGCTGTCAGATAACTTCGACAATAAAGGTTTATGTGACTCTGTTTTCTCCCTGAACTTTATCTTTCTTGAAATAAAAGACACTCATGTTGCCTACAAACATTTCATGCCTTATGTCCTGTAGCTCTTATAATCTAAGGGTTAAGAATACCATGTAAGATATGTACAGACTAGTTTGCTTGAGCCACTCAATGTCAATTTTTTTTCAGTCATATTATTCAACTCAAGAAAGTGTGTTGGTAAATGCATTTACTTTAAAATTAGTGGGACTTTCCACAGACATGAAATATTTTCTATTCCTGTTTTTATTCACATGAAAAACAAAATTCGTATTGGTTTCAGTGGTGAAGGATTAATCATCAAACTGCTTAGGAATTTATCTCACTCCTATAGACATTATCAAAAACAGCTTCACTGATTTTGGGGAAATCTGATGTGTCCTCAGAAATTTGTAGAATTGGGCCATTTATTTAGATTTGTTCACAATAATGAATTTAAAAAGGAAATATGAGGAAATGTCTCTTTGAAACTCCAGGGGCCTGCAATGAGACCTAAGGCAGACCAGAATATCCAGCTTTTTAACCTTTACAATATATCACTTTATCTCACCCTAGTCTTCTGTTGTCTGACTGTTTCAGGTATTTATCTATTATGTAGTTCTTTGGGAGTAGAATCTCTTTATGTGTTTTTATAGGGCCTACCATCTTAGGTAGCTTTACGTTGTTTATGAAGAAGCAGTAGTAATTATAATGCACCTGTACATACAGCAACATACAGAAGAGCTGAAAATCGTGGAAGGAGTGTATCTGTTCTAATAGGAGCAGATGAGTGAAAATAAGTACATGTGTTAGTTTTTCTAGCATTATGCCTCAATTTAAGAATTCTTAATGTCCTGCTACACTGCAGGTAAAATTATATAATCATGAATGCAGCTGGTTTAAAAGACATACCTTCCCAGGTTATTTAGCATATTTTTACAGAATTGTATTATACAGCAACAAAAACTCCAGGGTAGTCTATGCTTACTCTGAATCCAGTCTTCAAGTGCAAGTAACGTTTCTTTTGAAAAGCTGTGTTTAGCTCTTGTCAATATCTTTCTGCAAAGGCTAAAGTTTGTGGTGTATTTTTTTTTGGTTGTTGGGTTATTGGTTTGTTGGATTTAATTATTAAGTATTACTGTGATTGGCCTAATATGACCTAATTTGATGTAGAAACAGTATGTGTGATTATTGCTTCCTCTTGACCAAATCTGAAATTTTACCTTTTACCAGCTGTCTCCTGTCAGAGTAAATACGAAATTGTAAGCTTTATTTGATTTTTTGATATAGTGTTTAAAATATCTCAGTAATGAGGCAAACTGTAAAAATTTAGAGTAATTTATCATAAAAATAATTAAAAAACTCCACCCCCTAACATCCAAACATCAACATGTTGCTAACTCATCTTGAACTACACCTGTGTGCATATTGTATTTTTCTATAAGCCTCCCCAGCAGCATTTGAAAACAGATCTCCTATCAATCTTACCGAATTTTGGCTGAGAAGAAAGTAAAAATGAAAAAAGGCTCCACAGAGTGGTCCAAAATCTAGAATGAGTGTCTGATTTTACTGTTCTAGTAAGAGCTACACAGTAACTAATTATTAGAATTTGTAGCTATTTGTCTTTTCTTATTCCTGTGATATTGCTTACATGTGCCATGAAATTAAATATCTCTCTTTGCTCATTGCCATGCAAACACACCCTTCTGGCTTAGGGACACACAACGTTTGAGGAGGCTCTGTAAAAAAAGTGTGTAATTTGTATGCAACTATTCTGCTACCTTTCCTTTATGGTGATTATTCCTCATGGAGTGGCTCCTGTTTAGCTAAGAATCCAGACAGAAACAAATACAACAAAGAGAACTAGAGTGAGTAGGCAATTAGCTATAATTTACTGGCAGCTAGTACAGTATTAGCTCTTAATCTTTAGGGTTTTTTCAGTGTGTGATCCAAGTGGTAGCTGGAGAGCTGCATTGGTACCCAAGATGATTCCACCTGGCCTGCTGCCGTTCCAGAAAATCGAGATTAACACCTCTCACTGTGGTTATATGCCATGTTGCACAGTGTTGTTGCTGCCACTGCATTAGCGAGATGGGCTGTGCTGGTGGGAGGAGTATGTCCTTTGGCATGCCTATACACTTCAGCACAGAGGAGCTTCAGATAGCCTCTGAGGGAAAAAGTCTCCAAAACACTGTTGATTGAAGATTTGTTTTCCAAATATATCCCGATCTAAGAGTGAACATGCCTTGACTCGTATTTTATCTAAGGTCTTTACATTAATGGTATTGAAAATGAGAAAATGATTTAAAAATAGATATTCATTGCAAAAGTGAAGCTCTTATATTAAACATGTTAAATGATGCTACAGAAATATAATGTAATAGTGAACTGAAAATTTGTGTTACAGAATCTTTGAGGGAATCAGAAGCAATTAAAGGTATATTTAAAATACATCTGTGGGTTTCTTGTCAGGCATGGTGCCTCTTTCCTGATATAAATTTTAGTAGTTCTGTCTCCTACAACAACCATCACAGATAAATAAAAAACTTCTTTGGAGTGAGGAATTCAGTCACCAATAGTTTAGACCTCAAAAGAAAATTAATCCTTTTTGAAAGGACAAATTTCCTTTATGTGGATTTCACCACACCCCTTAAGGACAGCCCTAAACTATGCAACTCTCCATACACCTATATCTAGACATCAAAACTTTTATTAAAGTCCTACTGAGCTGCAGGATTCTCTTGTCTTTAATGGTTATAACCTTCTGGTCCTGACCTGAATTAACCAGCATCTGAAGCAAGTTGTATTTTGGAAAACAAAATCTGAGTGGTCTTAACATGTTGCCTTGTGCTCTTACAGCAAAATCATTTGTGCTGAGTGCTTCACACAAGGTGAAAAGTGAGCTCAATTCACATCTAATTGAAATAGGTATGTTTTCTGTTTGTTTGTTTCTTGCTTTTCTAAGCATTTATATTTAAGTTCATAGAACTTGTGTCATGTTTGAATGTGAACCTGTACTCTTTAAACATAATACCAAGGTGTACTACCTTTTGCAGTTGTGTCTCTGTACAATAAATTAATTTGATGAATGAAGGGTTTTACAACAGGCTCTAACGTTTTTTGTTTACAAAATATTTGTGAGTAGAAGATAGAGGTGCTAAACTTGCAATGTGTTCCAAGCAGTGAGGTCAATGGGAACACAACCTCTCTGTCACCATGTAATAATTTGAAAAACTTCATGGTGATTCGCTCAAAAAAAAAAAAAGACAAGAAGACAGCTACAAACTGTATGAAAATAGATGTAGCTGAGGTGAAGAGTATGTATGTGTTTTTAAGAGATAATCTCTACAAAAATTGTGCTTTCTGCCATCATTGCATTGTATTTACACAGAAACTGTTCAGGTGCATGTGTTTTCAGATAAGTTGCAATTTCCTGACAGATTTTTTACAAATCCTTTCTAACAGCTGTAGATGGAAATCCAGCTTCTCCTGCAATGAATGACCTTCAGTGTTTGGATCCCAGAGAGTAAACAAACATTTACTCTACGGAGGAAGCCCTGCTGTGAATATAATATTAACATTACTGTACATTACACTCCTAAGCTAGTTTATTAGAAACTAACCCTATTTCTGCACAGCAATTATGATTTCTTGAAAACCAAAGCATTTTCCTTAGTAAGCCAATCCTGCTAACACTTCAAAAGTAAAAACTGATATTCTCAATAACGAAGATTACATTATGTATAAGTGTCATGTTTTAAGCCCAGCTGGTAACTCAGAACCACTCAGCTGCTTGCTCACTCCCCTGCTTTTTTCTCCCCCCGCTCCCGGAGGGATGGGGAGGAGAATTGAAAGAATGTAGCTCCCACTGTTTGAGGTAAGAACAGTCCAGTAACTAAGGTATAACACAAATCACTACTGCTACCACCAATAATAATAATGATAAGGGAAATAACACGGGAAGAGAATACAATCACTCACCACCTGCCAACCAATACCCAGCCCGACCTGAGCAGTGATCTAGCCCTTCCGGGTAACTGTCCCCAGTTTATATAGTGGGCATGATGTGCTGTGATATGGAATACCTCTTTGGCTAGTTTGGGTCAGGTGTCCTGTCTCTACTTCCTCCCAGCTTCCCCTCCTCCCTGGCAGAGCATGAGACTCAGAAAGTCCTTGATTGGAGTAATCATTACTTAGCAACAACTAAAAACATTGGTGTTATCAGCATTGTTCCCAGGCTGAAAGTCAAAAACACAGCACTGCACCAGCTATTAAGAAAGGGAAAAATGACTGCTACTGCTGAACCCAGAACAAGAGGTTGACAAGATATAACTTTTGGTTTTATGTGCAAATTTTGTTTAGACAGTGTTTGTTTTAGGTTTCAGCATTAGTTTCCAAAAAATTCCCTATGTCTTAGCTGCATAAGTGATATTTTTAAACATAGCTCTTACACCAGAGTGTACATTAAATATTTGTTCAGCTGATTAAAACAGTTCTACATTTATTTAATGTTTGAACAGTAAACAGTTTGCTGAGGACTGAAATGTCTTCTTACACATACACATGCATGCACTCAGGTCTCATTAGAAGAGCTTCTGTTGTGAGGATACTTTACCTAGGTGATACTAGACATTATAGACCTCAGATAAACCTCTTTTTATAAGTTATTCAACCCCAATACTTGCTGTTAGTAGATGGCACTGGCAGTACAGGCAGCAGAGGTGATAGGAGGGCCTTTGGGAAGGATAACAAAGAACTGGTTTCACATCAGTGGAAACAGTTATTGAGCATGTAAAGGAAAGGAATCTCATGTCTTAATAATGTTTCAAATGTAGTTCAGCTCTAATAGTCATGTCCTTCACACTGTACTCTTAGTACACAGTGTTTAAACAAGAAAGAAACTGAAAAGTCAGCTAGATTGTTTGTACAAATACTAAGTCTGGGCTTGATTCTGGTTGTACACAGAGATTAATCGTTTTGAAGCAGAACGGTTCCTCTCACAGACAGACCTTTGCTGAAGTGATAAAGGAGAACAGAAGAGCTTTCTGTCTTGTTCAGTTTGTCCAGAAAAGTTTAAACTGCAATTCCAGTCTGGAAAATATAGCACTTTAAAAAATGTTTCCATGAGGTACAGCATTTGCTTTGAAATCCTTTCTGAACCAAGTATATGCAGTATAAAATTACAGAATAGACTGTTTTTTTTTCCCCCTGCTTCTACCTTGTGCAACCACTTCATCCTTGGAGAGCAAGAACAGTTCTTTCATCTTGTTCATTGCTAGAAGTAATAAAACTTCTGCAGATCATATTAGATACAGTCCTTGAATACCCTGTCATTAATACCTACCCAGCTCCATAGCTTTTAGTGGGTTGCATAGTTATAAGCAACTGGAACAAGTTCAATGATTTCCTGGTGCCACACAAAGCACCAGCATTCAGTGTTCTTGAATATAGACCAGCTTTCTCACTGCTGGCCATATTAGCTTTCTGTTGGTGGACCTAAAAAGAGTGGAAAGCCATAAAGCTTCACTTATGTCACCTAAATTAGCAAATTATGACTTTAACAGCATTAAGAATGCTCTGCATCCTTAAATACATATCATTGTTCAGAGAAAAACTTTACTGACTTTGCAAAGGAGAGACTTTAATCTTATTTTGCAGATTTCACTTATGGACTTTAGAGCTATTTTGCTAATTCATATCTCCTGGAGAGTGAGGTAACCCTTATTACTTGATTTATTTTTGGAAACAAGAAAGACAGAATAGGATTGAAAAACAGGACCTGGGCAATATCCCTAGGTTGCTCAAGTTTTGTCACATACATATGAGTGAAAAAAAACTGAGACCAGAACTACCTGCAGAACAATAAACATTACCTTAGCAGTTGAAAATAGAGTAACATATTACTTCTGCTTTCCAGTGCACTGGAGGAGAAAAAAATATTCCCTCGTTCCCTACCCCAAAAATTAATGTAAAAGTTGAACATAACTTCCTTTTAATAAATCAGTTATTTCTTTATCATTGATTTATTTCAAAATAGGGATATATGTTACTGTGGCACTGATACGTATATTAAGTTGACAATTCCATAATTCTAAAAATGATAGAATACATTACACCTTATTTGAGCTCTTATCCCATTAAAGCTTTTTTTTCATTATCCCCAGTACCAGAAAGAGGTAGCAATATATCCTATAAGGATAGGATATGCAGAACACGAGAAAACAGCTAACACACTTGAATGAAATAGTTTGCTCTCACATTTAAAACCAAACTATTTTATGCTTTCGATAACATGCATTGTATGCCCTGTTCTGTGTGCGTTCAAAACTGATGTCAAGAATGAAAGGAAGCTTTCTGCAAATCAGTTCCAGGCCCTGATTTTTGTTTAGGCTGTAGAATACTTACATTTTAAATGAGGTAGGGAACTCCATTTGCTATGTCTTAAGTACGTAGCTATCTATGAAGATAAAAGTATCTGCCTATAAAAGATCAAAGATGTGACAGAAACCAAGGAAAAAGATATTTTCTATTTATAAGATGGAAAGCCAAGACATGCATTTTCAGACTTTGTCCACAGATTCACAGAAATACGTCATGGAGATGGAACAATATTTCCTGGTACACAGGCCTTTTCCTAATATATATAATTTTATTTTTTTTTTTTCCCTACACAGTTTATGAACAAGTTTTCAGAACTTCTGAGTTTTATAAGTCAGCTTCAGGTTGCTTTGTGTGACCTGGAAGTCCAGTTACAACCTTTTTTAGGCTTGCCGATCCATCTGCATGATTTCCCTAATACAGTTACTGCAAAGTGTGGTAACTTTTCACAAATTACAACAAACTTTCACTAGGTTCAGTCAAAACACTGAGCAGTGACAGTATTGCTCTAGGGGGTCTTTAAAAAATTCTCCTAATGAATGATGCCAAATCGTGAGGGATACTGTATAGGAGCATACTTCAGTAATTGAACACTATGAGTTACACAAGTTTTTAAGCTAAAAAAAGTACAGAAGTAATTTCTGTAGGATTTATGCATGCTAGCTGACAGCTTACTAATAACTCTCATCATATGAAAGTTTTAGGGAGCTTACTCAATTATTTTCTAAATTGTCCTAAATGTTAGTTCATGAAAGTGATGAAAAAGGAAAGAAGTTTCCATAGGTTATTCTGGCATAATAAATTGCATGAAATAATAAATAGGGTCATTCAGGAGATAAACTGTGAAAGGAGAGCTGAGAGGTACCCCTAAAGGAATTATGCAAATAATGCTTCAAAAATGTGAATAAAATAAAAGGTGATGAAAGGAATGCTTTCTGAAATAAACCCAGCTACCTAAATTGTACTGAGCACTTGTCAATCAACTGCGCTATATGACTGGCATAATGGCATAGTTGGTAGTGATTTAAGCTTTTTAGCAATGTGGAATCTAAATTATAAGCACTTTCATGAACAATTTAGGCTGGATGGGACCTCTAGGTGTCATCTAGTCCTATCTCTTGCTTGAAGTAGATCCACTTAGAGGAGGTTGCTTATGGTTGTATTCAGATAAGATTTGACCATCACCAATGATGGAGATTCTACAACTTCTTTAGGCAAATTGTTTAGTGTTTGTTCTCATGAAACTATATGAAAATTTACTACTTTCGTACTTCCAACTACTGGCTTTTATTTTGTGTCTATGCATCTTCTATTAAAATCTTGTGCCCTGATTAGGCAGCTGCAGACAGCAATCAGGTTTTTTTCTGAGCCTCCTCTTCCCACTCTGAGGCTTTCCTCCTGTTTCAACCACCTAATCACCTTGGTAAGTGGACTTGATTCTGAGTGTCCATGCTTGCCTCGTGCTGGGGAGCCCAAAACTGAGCACAGTCCTCAGGTGTAGTCTCACAAGCATTGAGGAGAGGGCAATAGTCACTTCCGTTAACATGCCAGCTGTGGTGTTGCTTATACAGCCTAATTCACTTTTCCTGGGCCAGCAATTTCCTGCTTCTAAAACACCATACACAGCTGTAGTAAAAATTCCTAGCTGCTTCTCCGACACATGCTGAGGGAAGACAGTCTGCCTGAAGCAAAATAATGGCTGCTACTTCAGCAGATGTATTCTGGTTCTTCATTCTGAAGCACCAGAATAACCAATGTTATTTGAGAGCGCTGTTTCGAAGTATTTTATTTATGGTGGTTAGTGCAGAGTAGGCATGTGCACACAGTCATTTTAGTGGAGTAAAAAATGTAGAAAAAGGCTGTGAGCAGTTCCTTTTCTGAGTTAACAGCATTTTGTACCGTTTTGGAAAGACAAGTTATAATAAATGGTAGGTGTGACTGCAGAACTATTTGTTTATTATCTGTGCCTGATTTAGTAATTTGTTGTTTTCAATGCCTCACTGTAAACAGCATAAGAGTCCAGATTGCTAACTTTATGGGGACTTAGCATAAAGGTGGAGAATTCCTGCCTCAATATCTATCTATCTATCTATCTATCTATCTATCTATCTATCTATCCATCTATCTATCTAATCTATCACCTTAAATTACCTCTTTGCCTTCTGAATCGCAACAATGAAAAGGAAACAATGAAAAGGTAACAATGTAATGTGTGCAAAATATGAGCTTTGCCTTGGGGAATTAAAATTACTTGCCTATGGCTTACAGGTGGACAAAATTCATTTGCATCAATCCATGAGAAAAATTTAACTCCAAGAAACAGATCTTGAATAGCAGTTTTTGCTTTCATAGATATAACATCCTGCCCCCTTTTCAAGAGGAAAACGTAGGCCTTTAATCATAGCGTTGCTGTCAGGCACTAGAATCACACTTGAGTAAGAATAAGATTAAGTAGCATGCAAATTTATATTCCTTCTTCCCACAAAAAATTCAAATAAAAAATGCACCACCCCCACCATTGAAACAAATAAAATCTGAAGCTGGGATGTATTTGGCATCCTTTTACATACCAGCAGATATGTAGTTGCTTCATTAATTTAGTTCAAATTTGTGTAAGACTTTAAGTGAGAAAATCTATTAATACCTTTGATAAGCCAACTAAAGGAATAATTCACCAACTGTTTAATAAAAGTGAAAAGGAGCGGCTGTATGTTATCTTCCACTTGCTCTTTCAGTTCAGCAAAATTAGTGGAGAATGGGCTTCATACCTTGCCAGTCTCACTGCAGGCACCCTGATTTCTGCTTCATTCAGTATAAGCCTAAGGCAAGCCAATGTTTGCTACAATTTTGTGCAATAAAAGCAAGACAATTTAGTGGTAATGGATAAGTAGGGACAAAATTAAGCAGTTTGCTGAGATACAGAAATGAAAGCCAGAAAATAGTTGGCCTTATGTTAAGCTCCAAATTCCTAGTCAATTCATTAGTGTAATTTGGTCCTTGCATAAGGTTTTGAGTGATAAATTTTCCTAATACATTTGAAATGCCAGCTGTAAGAATAATTCACAGATTGGTGAGTAAAATTAAAAGATGGAGTAGAATAAATCCTTCATTTTCCTCTGGTACATGAAATTTATAAAGGCCCTTGCGAAAATTAGTCTTTCTACTTATGGTAAGTGGATAATATTAAAGAAAAATATTATATTATTGCACTTACATTTCTGAACCAAATGTTTTATTGGGTCAGAATATTTACTAAGCCTTAATTTAACTTTTGACTGGCTTGTTTGGGGATGACTTGTAAACAGATGAAGAACCCACTTGGAAAACTGTCAATATGGTAAGGTCCTCATTGGCTCAAAAGGAATGGTTTTAATTCTGTCTTAAATAATTGTTTTTGAACTGGCTTATTTCTTATGTTTTAACCAAAGCAGTCTCAAAAAAAATCCATTTCAACTGATCAAACAAGCAGTATGGTACTAAACCATCAAACTCAACCTCTTTAATTCACTGAACTAGAGCTTAAAGGCCAATCACATGAGGTAGTTCACTTGAAATTTTTATAAATACTAATAACTCATTTTTATAAATACTTTATAAGTCATAGCAAATTAAGAAAATCTTAATTTCTTTGAGAGTCAACTTAGAAGTATTGTAATTAGGTGTGAGAATATTACCTCTTTAGTGAGGATCTTTCAGATATAGGGATTACCTCTTTAGTGAGGATCTTTCAGATATAGGGAACTTTGTGACGGCCTTATACCTACTTTGGTTCTCAGACTGAAGTCATATACATATGCCAGAGTTCTACAGGAAAAATTAAACTGATCAAATCGTCATGGGTTATGCTTTATTAGATGGAAGAATATTTTGGCTCAAGTTGTGTAGAAGTCTTGGAATCTGTGGTACGTAGTGTGCTCATGGGATTTGCATTCTTGAGTGTTTTGGTTTGGTAGATACCAGGCATTTGAAAGCCAGGGTACCACAGAAGAATATGCAATACTGCACATAAGAGGCTGGGAACTGAGTAAATTGACTTTTCTCCACTAACCTTTCTTGAGAGCTATCCCTGACAGAAGTAGAAGTCAGCAGATTGCAAAAAAATCCCAAAAACCCCAAACAAATAGAAGCATAAAATAGCTAAAATGTTCATCAAAACTAATGTTCTGTTGAGGTATTCCGGAAAAGGTACACACAGCATTTCTCTTTATATCTGTAAGTAGGAGGTCATAGAAAAAAATTATGATTTGATAATTTTTCTTACAATATCACATCTTCATATGCTTAATGAACAAAAGCTGAGTAGTTAAAAAAAAACTATGAGATCCTTAGAAGAATCTGAATAATGCAGCACTTCTGTAACAAATTTATGAGAAGATGGTTTGCACTTGAATTCAGAAATTTGATAAGAGGTTTTGATTGGGTTAAGCAACCTGACCCCAGTTTGGGAGAAGCTAACTGAATTTATATTATTTTTATATATATATATATATATATATATATAATTATATATATATTATGTATATTATATATATAATTATGATTATTATATATATAATATATATATTATATATATTATATATATATTTTTTATATATATATATATATAATTCTTCTAATTCTATTCAGATTTGCTATCTGGTCAGGCACAAAAACTCGAAGAGAGACTGCTGGAATAGTTAGAGCGAAGCCTTTGAATTTTCCAGTCATCCCATGAGTCAGCCCAGCCAGATTAACTTTGTGTGGGATGTGCATTGCTGGAAGCTTGTGGCTGCAGGAGATCCAAAGCAATAAAACTTTTGAATCTCAAAGTCAAGCTAAAGCTGTACTTGGCATGCTCTGTGATAATCACTGGAAGTCACACAGTCCTGGGAATATGGAGGAAGATTGTAGAGTAAGTTATGCTATTACTAATGTTCTTCAGTGCTAAAAAAGTCAGTCTTAGAAGTACAAAGAGAATGACAGGGTTCAGATGAATAATTCTTTCTAGCAATAGGCTTCTTTGAAGAAGAAAGTTGTGGTGAAAGGTAACTAGAAGAAGCTAGTTTTGCCAGAATAAAATGTTACTTTTAAAAGTAAAGCCATGGATAAATAAAAGGGAAGAAATCTAGAGCTTACTATGTTGAGATTATTTTAACAAAAATGAAAAATTAAAAGTTGAAGAGCACACGGGGAAGATGTAATGCAATTGGGAAAAATAGTAATGTTGCTGAGTTGGAAAGATGCAAGCATTTATCTCATAGGGCAATGATGCAAGTGGCTGAATATATCTTGTAGGGGATATAGAGATTTCAGCACTGCTGCACTCAAGAAAGATGAGAATCATACTAAGTCATAGAATGCAGGATGTTTATTGCCACTTTTAATGGTTAGAAAAAACAGCTATATAGACCAGGTAATCTTTTGAAAAGCAGCTTTTCAGCTTTTCATTGTCAAATCTACACTTTTGTTTATGTTTGGACCAAAGTTAATTGAATATGGAAAATGACAGAATCAGAGGCAGGTGCTCTTTGGAAGCTGTTGTTAATGCCAAATACTATTCTATGCTGACTACATTCCTATGATTGTGAAGGGTCTACTAGCAAAGTGAAGTAAATGGGCGACTGCATTTACCACTCATTAGGAAGGCCCTGTGGGGCTTGGGTATTTGTGTGTATTTTTTTGAGTTTTAAGATTAGTAATTTTACTAATCTTGAAGTAATTGATGTTAGTCTTGGAGCATTATTTATGCTTTTATTTGGAGAAAACTTATGGAGAGGATCTGGGAAGGAGTGATACTGGAGAGGAGAAGGCAGCATTTTCACAGGTCCTGGCTGAGAGGCAGAATATGTGAATGGGTGTACAGGCAACCTTTGCCCGAGGCTGTCTCTAATAAGGACAGGATAAGAGCTAATGCCCTGCCAAAAGGAGAGGCCTTGTGACTTCACACGGCAGCAGCAATGCTGGCACCTCACGGAAAAACTTGGGAATGCAAGAAATGTTGAAAGGCACATGGTAATTTAGTGAATATTGTTAATAAATTTAGCTACTTGGTAAAATATGAATACTTGACATATTTTAGAATTATTTTTTAAATGTTGAGATTAATTGTTGATACAAAAAAAATTGTGGTATTAAGCTTCCATGGTTTTGCTTCCTAGACTGAGAATGTGTGAGAATGTGCAGTTTGGAGGCACTTCATTTCAGTGAGAATATCATCTAAGCTACACCATGAAGGTCACTTATATCCTAGTTTGAGCTATTACACAGACTATTGGAGACCTAAGCAATTCTAGTTTTAGCTTCCCCTCCCACTACCCAAAGTCTTTAGGATTTATGCATAACATATATGACTGATGTTTGATTGGTTGGTTGGGTTTTTTAGGTCTTTTGGCAAAAGACTTTACTAAATGGCTCACCAAATCATAGACAGCTAATTTACATTGGGAGGGCAAAATATAGTACTTTGGGGAACTAAACCTTCAGTTTGAGGCAATCAAAATGGTGAGCTTCAAGTGCTGAGCATTTCCCTGTTGTGTAAATCAAGAAGAGAGTAGAAAAAAAGAATATCGAATGTAGGGAGAGGCTGAAGGTAGACGGAATGACACGTGAGCTCTATGAGTAGGGAATTGGTGTGATTTTGCTGGTGATAATGGTATGTGTGAAGCAAATAAATAAAGCTGTCTCTTTAGACAATACTGCCAAACAAGCCTGGTTGAATCACCCCAGCAGGCCCAAAACCTCAGCCTACCTCCTTCCCATTACTTTTCTGCCTTTCAGCTTGATGCACATTGAAGTGGTACGCTAGAAATTACTCTCCTTGTCTGACTCTGCTCTTCCTCTGACTGCCTCACCTCCTGCACACTGTGCAACCCTAACAGCCAGCATGTCTCCTTCTCCTGCTTTTCCTTCTTCTTTCCTTCTTCTCCTGCTACTATTCTTTCTTGTCCTTCTCCTCTTCCTCCTCTTCTTCCTTCACTTGATGTCACCTGGCACAGCTGCCAGCTGTGCCATGCTATGGGAGCTGGTGCTTGGACTTCTCCTGCCCTTCTGCCTCCTTCTGCTGCTGGAGTAGTCACAGGTAGCTGCCTCCTTTTGTGGGGAGTGACCTTCTCATAAGAGTGCCTTCTGAGTACCTGAGGTCCATGCTTGCACTGTGGTGAGCAGACACACTACAGAAAGTAGTGGAGATATTTACCCGTGCAGCAGAGCAAGAGAAAGTTCAGGTGTTTATCTTTTCTTTCACCAGATAGTGAGAGCTGGATAGATATGAAGTTGTATTTCAGGCAAAGTGCTATTTTGCAGAGGGACATGAAGAAATGAATTATGAAGGTACAGCGGAGGTCATAAGCTGTAGGAATAAACATGCAGTTGATCAATTGGAATCAAATTGTCAATAAAAACCAAATTATAAGGTGTTTTTCTCACTGATTAACCACATGCATTCGTGTCTAAATCTACTGTGGACGAATTTTTAATTAATAAGTCTTCATATTAAAAATGCTGAGGGTTTCATAATTTATCACACAGTAGAGGTAAATGCCTGCAAGTGTCAGAATCTTCTTAGGAAATTAATACTAAAATTACAAGTAATAGGGAATTGATCCTGGGATCATTAAATGTGTGTGATGGTTACTTCAGTGTTTAATCATTCCTGCTTTCTTTTACTTCATGGCTTAGTCCATTAATGTATCCATAGTTCTATTGTATGAAAGACCTTTTCTGTAAGTTTTTTTTATAATTTTTAAAGGACAAAAGAATAAATAATTCTGTTCAAAGCTAGAGAGAAGATTCTGCTGAAATAACAGTGTAATCCACTAAACAATCACTTTTTGTCCCTATATTTGGACCTGATTCAAATCTTGATCATATCACATTCTTGTCTTATGTAGGAACCTATTATTGTCTTTCTACAAAGAGCTTGTTTGCCAGATCATGCTTTTACTATATTATACAGACTACCCTTGTTAGATCCTGCGTATTTTCAAAGTGAGAACCTTAATATTTCATACAAACAATAAATTTTGTGATGGCTGATCTCTGTTATGCACTTTGTCTTCACATACTGGGACAAGAGTGGAAACTCATGAACAGCATTGGCTACTATACCACTCCTGAGTTATTCCACTTTTCTTCATATATGAAGATAAATGTTGTAACAGAGCTCACTCACCAGAGGTAGTATATAATGTATGTATTCATTTCTGCATGACACTCCTCAGGATTAGAATGGTTTGAGATGACAGGCATGGAAAATTAAGAGCTCTTGGAAAGTAGCAGAGTAATGGGTTTTGAAGACAGTAAAACTTTTGATGAGTTGAAATTATTGCACCAGTGAAATAAACACTATTTTACTTTAACATATGTCTCCTATGATGTAAATATACACCACTTGTGTATGTAAGTGTGTGAAAATATTTGATCTAGGCTGATGGTCTTGGAGATGTACATAATTAGTAGAAGAATAATGCTTGTCTAGAGCATAGCGTGATAATGACTTGTGCTCTCAGCATGACAGTGATATTTCCTAACTGAAACTTCAAGACGTGGAAGTATTTTGCCTAAGTTTCTCTTAAATGCATCAAATACTGCTTTAAAAAGTGCCCATAAAAGAAATACCCAGTTTGCTGCACTGAGGCCTTTTCTAGGTGTCTTTCCTCATAATGGATATACACCCATAATTTTAAAACTAAAATTAAAAATTGGCTGTAATCTGAAGCTTTCAAAGAAAAATAAATAGCCTAATTCCACTGAGCAGGGTGGTTTCGATACTGTGATTTTTCAGACTTATCATTTCAATGTGTACAGCTCTTTTCAGGTTACAGTGAGTCCTATTAACACATAGCCATGTCATTTATTTTAAGGAGAATAGTTCTACATCTTTTTGATAATTGTGCTTAAGGAAACGCTCTTTTTGCTTTCTTAAAAAATAAATAAAAAAAATCTTTTTACCGCATAACCTGTATTTAAATGTTGCTTTGGAAAATTAAAAAAAAAAAAAAAGTCTCTAAGAAATTGAGAATTTGGTGTATCTATATGTAGAAGCAAAAATTTGTCTTATAAATTATTTGTGTTTTAATTGCTGTCTATGTTGGTCTGGCTATAGACAAATAAAATTCTTCAACTGCTAAACCGAAGGATTTGGCTGTTGCTATTTGAGGAAATGGAGCTATGTCTAAATAAGTAACACAGCCTTCTCCTAGGGCTTATGCTCTATTTTTCTTATTAGTCCTCTCCCTTCCCCTACTGTACTAGAATACTTTCGCAAATTTTTTGACCACTTTTCTTAATCCTAGTCTCTTTACTGCCTATATGTTAACAAGCACTAAAGGTTGTTATATTATTAGAAGCTTTCAACTCATCTCATAGAAATGCCCATATTATGTCTCCTATCTAGGAATTAACTAAGGAACAATCTCTGTCTGTGTTTTATCTCATTTGAATGCATGGACCTGTAGAAATAGATGAGACATCTTTATTTAGCCTTTTCCAGTATTTGGTTTGTCATATTTAACTGATTGTATGCAGTCCGGTAGTTATAAAGTAATAGTTCTCCACTCTTTCATTTTAGAAATATTAATTTAATTGCAAAGCAGTAAAACCCTCAGTGCAAATACATCTATATAGATGAAGAAATTGAGGCTTACTTTTCTGCTGTGGCAAGCTGTAGCCTGCATAGCATACCTGAGCTGACAACAAAGTGTATGGGCCTGTCTCTCTTCACAGGAGTGTCCTTCTGTCACCAAAAGCTTCTTAGTATTTTGTGTAATGCACAAAGCTGTGTTTTCTGTTACAAGTTTCTCTGAAACAAGAAAATGTGTTTCTATTTAACTTGCCACTGGAATGTTCAAGTGGACTGAGCCAGTATTTATCAGATGAAATACAGTATTCATGTTATCTGTCCTCTGATAATGGAGGGAATGGCTGTTTATGGCAGCACAGGATTAACTTTCTTTCAGAGGGCATGAACTCGTACATTAAGCCTGAAAGCTGGGTTTTATACATAATGCTTTGAGGCAGTAGTTCTGTACTACTAACTCAGCAGCTGAAAACCTGGAGTTTTTCATCCAGATAATATATGAAATATGTTGGTAACATCATACAATTTTTAAAACCGTTTATTCCTGTATTGCATATTAGGCACCATAGAAAGCATGAGTTTTGACAAAGTTATGATTTTTATTCTAAGTCTACTAGTACAACATTATCCTTAAGATAACGACCTGTACCTTTAGATTGGTCTTGGCTTTGTTCTTGCTCAGTTTTAGAGATTTTGTTTGCCACATATAATAAGCACATAATTCTGGAAGCTCCTTCATTTTTAAATCCAACTCTGTAGTAAATATGACAACATTCCCTATCTGTGCTTGGTCCTCAACAAGAGCACTTGTTGATTTTCAAGGGGGCTGGGAGAGTGATGTTTCTGTTCCGGCATTTGGTCCATATGCATGAAGACTGGCCTCTGGCACAGGTTAATGGATGAAGTGGAAACCTTGTCTTCTGGCAGGCAAGTGAGAATGAGCCATTAATTTAGTAGTCCCAGCACACAGCTCTTTGTGCAGCAATCAAACACAAGATTGGTCCTCAAACCTTGCTCCCTCACACACAGCAGGTTATCTTCCTAGATTCTGCTACATTTAGGAAGCTGCACATCTGTGACATATGTTTATGGAGGAGAAAAACATCTTCCTCCAGACTGAGAGGCAATTTTTGTATATAAGCATGTTTACATGGTGTGAGGTTTTTTAACCCAAATATTTGTCTTAAAAAACAGAAAGGAAGCATAATTTTATCCATACAGGAAAACAAAGTTTTTTAGAATCCTACATAATGACAGCACAGAGAAAATGTAGGAACTAATCATCACCTGGTCCATATCAGAATTATAGAATGCATTTTTTGAAACAAAAGAAAGATTGGATTAAGACATTACTTCATTTGGCAGCAGCACTTCCATGGGCAAAAAGGACATTTCCTTGTATTGATTTTCAGATGCTGGTCCCCATTCACCACAATTTGGTTCCTCTGATACTTGGTATGAAATCAATATTTTTTTATGTACCTCTTAACCCACATCCCAAATGAACTTGTTTAAATAGACAGATGCAGTAGTCCAAAGGATACCTAAGCTCTTGGAAGGGTTTTATATGAACAGGAGTCAGAAATGTTTCATCACCTGAAATTCAAACTAGAATAAACCAAAAACAAGAGTGGGGAAACCACAAGTTTATCATAAAATCATTCTGGTTTGTGCAAAAGAAAAAAGGGGGAATTGTGGAACAGTGGTTAGTCGAATGTGGACATGAGGAATATCAGAGACTGAACAATATAGGCCTTGTGTCTTATGAAAGGCTGCACAACCCAGGACTGGAGATGGCTGAACGACTGTGTACTATCCCTGATGCAGCATAAAGTGAGGAACTTTGCAACAAAAAGCATGAAGTAGAAGAAACTGCTTACCGCAAGGAATGTGCCCTGCTGATGCAGAGAGTTGATGCAGAGACTTGCCTGAAGATACTAGCTTAGCCAATGGCAGTGTATAGATAGCCGCGTGAACAGATCTATGTAACCAATGAAAAGACAGCTAAGTGCGCGTGGACTGTAGCTATCTATATAAATATAGGTGCTTTGAGCAATAAAGCAAGCAAGATATGCAACTCATATTGAGTGTTTTCTTGACTTCGGCTGATCTTCAACAGTTTGTGTTCTATAATGGATTTTGATAGAAAACTAAATGAATCATTTTATCTTTTATTTGTGAGGAGAAGCTTGGAGGCGCCACTGAGCTTTCCACAGACACAATGAACGTTCTGAGTGGATGGACACTTCTGGTCGTGTTGCAGGCTGGCCTGCAGTTGTTATGCTGCCTACAAGATGTGTTTGCTCAAGGGGTCCAGTCATCAAGCTAAATAAAATCGTTCACTTTCGTTGGCAAATATTGACTCAAGCTGTTACGCTTTTATGTATTTCAGAGACTCACAATATTTGAGAGCTCAGCAAGCAAACAAGAACAGGTACAGGAAGTTATCGTGATGTTTTGGACTCCTGTTTGCTTTCCTGCTGCTGGTGTACGTTCTCCGTTGTATGTGGTTTGTTACTAATGACCTTGTTATCTAGTGCACTGCAGCTGATAAGGCCAAAAGCTTTAACAGAATACAAGTACATTTCACATTTCCACTTGAGGAGTTTATTTTAATTGTGTTTTGAAATGTACTGTACCCTAAAGGAGCTCTCTCATCTGTAATGTACTTTCTAGAAATAAAAGCCTGTGAAGAATGGAATGTATAATGGGGTGAGGGATAATGGACAGTTTTGTATTCAATTGGAGCTGTATCTGATAGTACCGTTCAGCACAAATCTGAACAATCCTGAGCTATGGAAGAAAATTAAACAGGGGCCAGAGGTAATGGCTTTTCTGAATGTCTGGTTTATTAATTTCTTTGAGGGAGGAAAACAAAGCAAATACTGAAAAGCCTCCTAAAGTTTTTGAGATTTTAGTGGTTTGTTTTTTTTTTGTTTGCTTGTTTCATTTTTTGCTCTTTTTGTACAACAGCAAAATTGTAAACTTCCAATATTTGTCTTTTAACTGAAGGTTGTCTTTATCCAAACGACTGGCTTACAGAGTGTTTTTTTTATCAGTTATGTCACTCCATGGATAACGAGACTGAAATTTGAATTGAGATCCATCTTCAGAACTTGTTGCTGAAGTTAGCGTTGTGTAGCAGTAGTGTAGAACAATTGTTGCTGAAACAACAGTACTTAAAAAAAAAAATTAGGAGGAAATCTATTAAAGAATTCAGAAAATGATGGATGGTTTAGTCAAAAATCAAGCCATGATTTCACTTCTTCATCAGTTCTTTGCAAGTAAACAAGAGTTGGACTTCTGACCTTGGGTGAGCTGGCCAGAGATAGCAGAAGATGGAAGAGTTGGGATGTTTTGAAAAAACTCTGGCCAGTCCTGGCTGTAAGTTCCTGGTCTTGAAATTAGATAATTTATCTCACTATAATTATATAGTATAGGTTATATAGTTTCTCACTTTAAATGTAGCAAATTACTGTGTAAAATAGGTTAAAGACATATATCAGGCTTCTATTAGTATTGCTAGATTTTTTGGTTTTCTGTGCTGGGGTTAAATTTTCATCTTTTTTGGTATATCTAAACTAACATATAGATAAAAATGGAGGAGTTCATAAACATTCAAATGCAAAGTGGGCAAGCACTTGAACAAGATATCCTTTGGGGATGACAAAATCCATGTCTCAGATCAAGTTCAGGAAATTCCCCAACGCAAAAATAGTTGGAGAGGGAAATATTGCATATGCTTGCCTTGTTCTCACTCTTCTCTGAGTGTCTGTTTCAGATGCCACTGCAGAGAGAATATGGGCTTGTTTGATCCCATTTTTGGGGACAGAGAATTGACTTAACATTTGTGCATGTTGCCTTCAAGATACGAAGTATGAGAGGGTCAGCCTGCAACTTCTGTGTCGTAAGAACATGAGAAGGCTTTTGTGTCATACTGTGCTGGACGTAGCTCAGTAGAATGAAAGGTTGCAGGTGTCATTATCACAGAAATTATATCTAAATAAAAATCCATAACTATTAAATTTACTGAGTCCCATGAGAACTTCCATGCCCTTCTAGAAGACAGTCCCCAGAATATTTAATTAACAGGAGATAGGATTCTCTTGCACATTCTAATCTATGAAGAAGAAAAGAGGGACATCAGCTGTTTTGAGTTTTTAAGCATAGCAAGACCTCTTCTAGTCTAACCTTATCTGTGAAAATCAGATATATTCTATGGTTTTTCTCAGCATTTTTAAAATGGCAAGGCTCATAATTCTGTTAGAAACCGAGGAGCTGAACACTGACATTTTCAAATTCAAGTTTAGAATTATAGGGTCAAAATGAGAAATTATTTGCTAGTCTTTATTCAAGTAGTTCTTTGGAATCATTGCATGTGAGGGTTTGCTTTGTAACTACAACAGTTTATCAGTTTACCTGGCTAAATCTCTGTTTACTACACAGATAAGAAGAGTACATAATTGGCTAAAGTTCAGCAACAAAGGTTAGGTCACTTAGAGCTTTCTACAGACATGCTGTCCTGTTCAAAAACATTAGAGCAATTCTTTCCTACCTTGGGATTTCCTCTTACTAGGTTGAAAATTTCTGTTTCTCTTGAAATAAAACATAGTCTGAGGGTATGATTTTGCCCAGGAATTATAAAGATTTCTAATATAGGACAATTGAAAACGATAAATTTCTGAAATTAAATGTTTGCAGTCCAAAGGAGAAAGTTGTCTTAGGCTAAAACAAACAGCTATCAGTGCATAATGTAATTACAGACTAACAGTGGTATGTTCCACACTAAAAGGCCTCTGCAAGAACACAGAATAGTTATTTGATGTATATTGTATCTTCAAACCTAGCTCGAACTCTCATAAATTTCAGCAGTAGCTGGAGTTTTTTGGAGATCTGAGACTCGTAGGAGAAAAGGTAAGAGATGGGTAGGCCTACAGTGTTGCTTTGCAAAACCACAGTTTTTTTCTTCCTATTAGAGAGCTGAGGTCTGCACTGTTCTGCAGAAGTGTCAGTTGTGAATCATTACTCACTATTCTTCAGTAGAACCTGGAGATATAGGTGGTGATTGTGAATTTTAACAAGTGTAAGCTAGCAAAATGTTTTAAAACTTGAAACCAAACTGCAATTCCAGAGCTTATTCATTATAGGTTTCTATGGAAAATATGTTACTAAATTTAAATATTGAAAAGGCCTAACATTTACCTGAACACTGTTCTCAGTGCACAGTATTCAATATAGAAACCTTATGAACAATTATGGTGTAGAATTTTTTCAGGGATTTGAACAATTCTCTATTGACTGAGATGATTATGGTTTTTTGTTTTGTTTTCCACAAAATACTGTTTGTTACTTACTGACACCCTGATAATATTTTTAGGGCATATTTCTAAATTTATGTGTCACCTAATGTAATTAAACACTCTGTCTCTTCAATAACTGCTATGTTCTCATATGCCTGAAGATGACTATAACCATTTTGGTTCAACCCGAAATGAATACATGTATATTATATATATATTATATTATATCTATAATATATGTATACTTACAAAAGTAGAATTTCAAAAGTAGAAGCAATTCTACAGGCATGTAAGTGGGTGACACCTGTGCTGTTGTACCTCTTGTAAATCCCCTGTTCTAGGTGTTAAAACACTGCCCCTGCTGGAGGCAGGAGTGTGATGGTGGTCGTGGTGCACCGTTTCAAGTTTCCTGGTGTGAGTACAGACATATGACTAGTATAAATATTTAAGCATGGCAAAACACTCAGACCATAAATTCAGGTTATTTTAGGAGAAGGTATGGCAAAAAAAAGGAGAGGAACCTTACAGAGGATGCTTATCTGCACTTATCTCTCTGTTCTTGCTGATCATATCCTTTTCTGTCATGAGATATCCATTGATATAACTAGAATTGTAGGATTGAAATAAAATTTACATATGAAATCTTCTTGAGACCTGTTCAGCAAAGGACTAAATGCAACTGTTGTGACAAGATGTTGTGACAAGACCTTTACATGGTAGCAATACTTAACAGACTGAATAATTAAAAGGACTGTTATATTTTCCTGCCTTGCTGAATGTTGAAAGGCATTACAAAGAGAAAGCTAGTGTTGGGCAGGATGGCTAAATCCTTAGTGGTACTCTAATCCTTCCCAATGCTTAACAGTACTCTAACAGTGTGACTGGGAGAGCAACTGTCTAGAGCTGTGAAGGAAGAACTGGTATCATTCTCCACCAGAAAACACCTAATTCCTTCCAACTTCTCCTTTTTCAAAACACATGACAGAAAGGAGAACATTTGAAGGAGGAGACCCCCTCCTCTGCTACATATCTTCCCATCCATGGGTTTTCTGCCTGTTGCTTTCCTCTGGGTGTAGGGTGGTGTTGATGACTTTGCATTAGTTCTACAGTTTTTGTGTAGGGGTTATGACAGTGAACCTGTTTATGCTCATGCCTTAAGATCTTACATGCGGTTTGTATCTGCAAATGAACTTCTAAAATTTAAGTTCTCAAAGAAATATAAACTAAAAACATTGATTGGTGGAGTGGGACCCTTTTGCATCTGAAGAAGCACTCTTCCTTCTTTCCTCTTTGCACAAAGCCTGATAGGTTTATTTCAAAAGAGATAATTGGATTTCTACTTAGCAGGATGCAAGGTCAAGATGGCTGGTAATTTGAGGTTGTGAAAGTTTAGATTGACAGGACTGAGGGGAAAAAAATGCAGGTACTGTAAAGGCAAATTAAAGCTTTTTGAACTGATAGTGGATAAAGAGTACTGAAAAAGAAGAAAAAGAGGTAATGTAACCTGTGTAACATTTCACAGCTTGTAATGACACCATTTTTGGCTGTAGTGAAGCTCATGTTGATAAGATAAAAGAGGAACTAGATGATCTTAAGGTCCTTTCCAACCCTAACTATTCTATGATCCTATGATTCTATGATTCTATGACTCAGTTGTGTGAGTAGTTCTTGGATTTCCAGTAGGAAACTGGTCCAGTATTTATCATGTGATGATGCTGTTGAATTAGAGCTAAAGGCTGTAAACTGCTACTGAAGATAAGCTTTCAGTATTTACAATGAACTATGTTTCCATGGATGTTATGAAGACAGAAAAGTCAGTTTTCTCTATGTTTCAGAAAGCAGTAGTGTTCGTGAGTACTGAAAGAAGTTTTTGTGACTCCATGGCCAGTTGACTGTTAGCTGCTATTGATTAATACTGGGAGACACTGGGACAGTGCTTGTATAGTGACCCTTCAGACTGAGAGAATGTAGTACTTCATATAGTTATTTTGTTACTCCTTCACTGTGTATTTACAAAAGACTATTTTGAAGTTTGGAATCTCTGTTGTGTGACAGAGGAAATAGTAGCAGTAATTTAATATACCTCTGGTCCAGTTCACTCAGCTAACATATTAAGAATAAGAAGACAAGAAAATGCCTAAGATGTCCTAAATTTTAAAAGAGGATACATGAGAATATTGGATTATGTATCTTTAAAATAAATGAATGGAACAAAAAGACACCTCCCACTAATACAGAATATGAAGAAAATGTTGGAGTAAATTGATTTTCATTTCAGCGCAGAACATACCAGCTACAAGACTGGTAAACATACTGTATCTGCTCACCTGTTTAGGACTTTAAAATGTTGGTTTGCTAGGGCAGGTCTTGCCCTTTTTCAAATCTAATAATTCTTTACAGTTGGTAAACTCCCTTATTAGAAAAAAGGAAGATATGGATTTTCCTTGAAATATTGCCATACTGTGTTGTCTTTCATGTTTTATATCTGAGTCATGATAGATATTATTAGGTTACACAAATGATACAAAACTCAGTTGCAATGTATGGAGTAAATTGCTAGATCCTTTTTTATAAGGCAGATGTTTAAATTCTCTGCTCGCTTTTATTATTTCTTTCTTTCTTTTTTTTTTGTTTTTTTTTTTTTTTTTTTTTTGTTTTTTTTTTTGTTTTTTTTTTTTAGGATATCACCAGTTTTAGGTAACTGTGATTGCATGGCTTTCAAAGAAGAATTCAAAGAAATTTCTTTAGGGGCAATGAATTTTATCTTTTTTTTGAGCATCTGCATTGTCTGCTGTAGGAGAGCACATGAGTTCTGTGGTGACATCCAGGATCTCATAAAAGTTTCTTCAACTGACTTGAATATTGGTCTTGCTGAATCATCAGGCTGACCATGAGTAATAGATCAATGCATTTACCCAGGAAATGGTAATTACTGCGTGCAATGTGCACCTTTCCCAAAAATCACAAAGTTCTCCACAATAAGGAATATGGAGTCAGTGAAGTCAGGAATAGATGCAAGCTTTGAAGATAACATAAACTATGTTTTCTTGTTGACAAAATATTCAAATGCTTTTGTTTATGCTTTTTTTCTAAACAAGGCTTCCCAGACATAAGTTAATATGGCAGCATTTGAATCTGAAGAACTAACAAGAACTCAAACACTAAGTATAGTTTTCAGCACTTCATAACTACTCATTATGTTTATTTCCCAGTTTTCTTTGTTATTTGTTTCCCATCTCTGTTTGGAGCCAACACATTTTTGGCTTTCAATTTGAAGTGTGAGGCACTGCCAATCAGCAGGAAATATAATACAGATAAGATTCATATAAAGTCTTTTGAACTGTTAAAATCTCTGGATGGGAAATGGATGTTAAATTGTTTATATTTGGCACAAGAATAAAAAGTTCCATTTTTAAATTCAAAGCCTCTCCACCTTTGTAAATGAAAACAAATCATATGGGTCATCTAGAGTTCCACTTCTGTAAAATCCATCATAAGCCTGATAAAAGCTTTTGTAAGTCAGCAACTCTATCTGTAACTTGTTTGAAAGTCATTCTGTAGCTTAAAATGTAGTGGCCCTTTGCCCTGTGTTCTTTAGAAAAGTACTGTATCAGTAACATGTTCACGATACAGTAAAACCGCTAAATAGTTAAGAACTGCTTTATTAGTGATTTAATCCTTTTAAAGAGATATGCAAAGTTCCTGCATGATTTTAAATTTACCATATTAATCCCTCACTTTTAATTTATTGAGAATATATATCTAAAGCTTATCCCTCTAGGATCTGTTTCTACTTTGCTGTGTATTGGAGCTTGAAGTTAATGTTCACATTAGTGGAACGTTGTTAAATCAGCTCTTATAAGTGTGCAGGATGTAGCTCAGACAGATTCTTGATGGCAATAAATCTCAAAGATGAAGTTGGGAAAAGCATCATCTTTGGAACAGTTAAGCATTGCTAATGAGTACTAATCATATGGCAAATCAGAGAGTGAGAAGCAGTCTCTGGCATAGCTGCAGGCTGTTATATGGAACATCTTATATTCCAAAGCCAGCAGAAGCAGTAATAGCTGAAAAAGATGTCCAGGACAGTCTTGCCAACAGAAAAGCACTTCAGCAATTGAAAATATTCTCCATGATCTCAGGAAAGGGAGCCTATTTGGAGGAGATGCTTAACCTTGACGCCTTGTGACATTTTGTGGTTGGATGGAACACCCCATTGATCAGGGACATGGTTGTATAGACACTAATCTAATTCAGAGGGGAAAGAAAATCTCATAAAATTATAAATAAAGTTTATGCAATGTCGGCAGAAACATTATTCTAGGGGTAGGACTTAAGCTACTGTTTATGTTTATATCTTTGGATCACTTAATGTTTCTTTCTTTTCCAAAGCAGAGGTAACAGAGGTACAAACATTGTGGAATAATGAGGAATCTTAAACCATGCTGGCTGCATGTCTTCAGGATGTTGTAAACCAAGTGACTGAGGATACGTGAAATTCACCATTTTTATTTCAAGTGGCTTTTAGGCCAAATGATTGAGTACTAGGTAATTGAGTGGATGTAGAGATTGTGAAAATTCATGGTTTAGTTATCTTTCATTTTTGAATGAAAGGTTAGAGAGGCAAAGTACAATCTTAAAAACTTCTGCTTAGTAACTAAAAGAAACATAATTATCATTGTCATTGAAGATATTAATGGAATACAATAATTTATAGGAGAGTGGACTTGAAAATAGAAGCGATTTAACAGTATTAATGTGGTTTGACATTGGATTTGATAAAGGTGACTATATACCAGATGTTTTACTAGTGAGGTGCCTGACTATACAAACACAGTAAAGTGACATAAAAATAAACTTTAAAATATTTATTCAGACAATTAAAAATATATTTTAAAAGTGCTTTGGAAAAATATTAATTTGGAATTTAACTGCATGAAAATATATTATCACCCTTCATAGACAATGTATAATTTTGAACAGGAGGACAAGTAACCTTTTTATTTGAGTTTATGCTGAAGCCTTGATTAATTTGCCTTATTAAAAAGAATAAGGTATACATGATAATGGAATAGGTTCTCTGAAGGATGCTTTCCCACACACTGATGATGATTCAAGAAAGCTGTAGCAATATTCTTTCAAGGTGAGATGCTTGTTAACTGGGACCACAAAGAATAAGAAGATGACAGATCAGATCATAAAAGTGTACTTAGTTTTCTTGTTTTGCTCAGTACTGAAAAAACTTGTGATACTGTCAAGATGAAATAAATAGTCCTCTAGGTTAGGGGAATATGAAAAGGGTTCTTTTCAAGCACAAACCTGATGTCACCTAAGTTCTTTTGTACAACATCATTGGATTTGTAAAGATATTATTGAACTGAGGAAATGATCTCACTCTGAAGTATAATCGTGGCCTGTTCTGAGGAAAAAGGTGGATGTGAAATTCAGAGCTGGAAAATCACAAGTCTTCAGTGGAAAAAGAGAAGTTGTTTGTCAAGTTTTACAAAATTAGATGAAATTTCTCAAAATAAGTTGTGTACTGTAATGAGATTTTGATATATCTCAACTAGCAGCTGCAACCTCAATGAATTCTGTAATAGTTTGGTGCTAATTGAGACAGAATTTAATTCTTTCTTTAAGAATAATGGAAAATACAACAGCAATACTGGTATTATATGAATGTTTGGGTTTTTTTTAAATCATGACTTAAAGACACTTGTTAAAGATGCTAATCTGTATATTTGTTTTGAAAGTTTCTGAATAGTCACTCTTTGGTTTTCCTACACAGCCTTCAATTAGCATTTTAACTCTTTGTACCAAGCTTTGTGTAATCTCGTCTTAAACTTTTGGATGACTTTAACTTTCTTAATTGTGTATATGGAACTTAGAGCTTAATTAATATTCTAATTTTTTGAAGTTGTGGTTATGCTTGTTGCTTTCAGGACAAGCTTCCCAAAGGAAGACTAGGGAAAATATGAGCCCACTGCTGAATGGGGTAAGGAACCTGACAAAGAATGGCACAGAAAAGGCCAAAAAAAACCTCAATGCCTTTTTTGTCTCATTTGTCACCTCTAAGACAGGCCTTCAGGAAACCCACACTTCTGAAATCAAAGAGAAGTTCTGGAGCAAGAAAGACTTACTATTAGTGGAGAAGGACCAACCTAGACAGCAATTAAACAAGCTGGACATACATAAGTCTGTGGAACTTAATGGGTTGTATCCTGACGGAGCTGGCTGATGCCATTGCAAGGACATTCTTGATTATCTTTGAAATGTTACGTCAAGTGGGAGAGGTTTCTGAAACCTGGAAGAGAATAAATGTCACTCTTGTCTTAAAAAGGGAAGAGCTAGGGAACTACAGGCCACTTGGCAGTTCCTCAGTAGCTGGGAATATAGAAAATATACTCTTGGAAAACATTTCAAAACACATGAAGGACAAAAAGTGATTGGGAGTAGTCAGCATACATCTATGAAGGTAAAGTCATACTTGACAAGTCTGATAGCCTTCTATAATGAGGTGACTAGCTTGCTGGATGAGGACAGAAAAGTTGATGTTGTCTCCCTTGACTTTAGTAAGGCCTTTGACACTATCTTCCCTAACACCCTTGTAGGCAAGCCGGGAAGGTACAGGTTAAATAAATGGATGGGCAGTTCGGTTGAAAACTGCCTCAGTGGCTGGTCCAACAGGGTTTTAATCAGAGGCACTAAGTCCAGTTGGAGACCAGTCATTAGCGGTTTACTTCAGGGCTAACACTGAAGCCATTACTGTTTAACTTCTTCATTAATAAACTCTGAATTGAAACAGAGCACACCCTCAGCATGTCTGCAGACAATAGTAAACTGGGAGAAGTGGCTGATGTGCCAGAGGGTTGTGCTGTCATCCAGAGGGACCTGGTGGGCTGGAGAATAGGGCGGAAGGGAATCTCATGGCAGTTCAAGAAAGGAAAATACAAAGTCCTGCCCCTGAGGAGGAGCAGCTTTAGGCACCAGTATACGCTTGGGAGTGACCTGCTGAAGAGCAGCTTTGCAGAGAATCACAGAATCACAGAATATTGGGAATTGGAAGGGATCTCAAAAGATCATCTAGTCCAATCCCCCTGCCAGAGCAGGAACACCTAGATGAGGTTACACAGGAAGGCATCCAGGCGGGTTTTGAATGTCTCCAGAGAAGGAGACTCCACAACCTCCCTGGGCAGCCTGTTCCAGTGTTCCGTCACCCTCACTGAGAAGAAGTTTCTTCTCAAATTTAAGTGGAACCTCTTGTGTTCCAGTTTGAGCCCACTACCCCTTGTCTTACCATTGGTTGCCACGGAGAAAAGCCTGGCTTCATCCTCATGACACTCACCCTTTATATATTTATAAACGTTAATGAGGTCACCCCTCAGCTGAGCTCCCTCAGCCTTTCCTCATAAAGAAGATGCTCCACTCCCTTAATCATCTTAGTTGCCCTGCGCTGGACTCTCTCCAGCAGGTCCCTGTCCTTCTTGAACTGAGGGGACCAGAACTGGACACAATATTCCAGATGCGGTCTCACCAGGGCAGAGTAGAGGGGAAGGAGGACCTCTCTCGACCTACTAACCACCCCCCTTCTAATGCACCCCAGGATGCCATTGGCCTTCCTGGTCACAAGGGCACAGTGCTGGCTCATGGTCATCCTACCGTCCACCAGGACCCCCAGGTCCATTTCCCCTACACTACTCTCTAACAGGTCGTTCCCCAACCTATACTGGAACCTGGCGTTGTTCCTGCCCAGATGCAGGACCCTACACTTTCCCTTGTTATATTTCATCAAGTTATTCCCTGCTCAACTGTCCAGCCTGTCCAGGTCTCGCTGGATGGCAGCACAGCCTTCTGGTGTGTCAACCACTCCTCCCAGCTTAGTGTCATCAGCAAACTTGCTGATAGTACACTCAATTCCCTCATCCAGGTCATTGATGAAGATATTGAATAATACTGGCCCCAGCACTGACTCCTGAGGCACCCCACTAGATACAGGCCTCCAACTAGACTCTGCCCCATAGACTACAACTCTCTGGCTTCTCTCCTTCAGCCAGTTTGCAGTCCACCTCACTACCTGATCATCCAGACCACACTTCCTCAGTTTAGCTATGAGGATGCTGTGGGAGACTGTGTCAAATGCTTTGCTGAAGTCAAGGTAAACCACATCCACTGCTCTGCCATAATCCAACCACCTTGTTATGTCTTCATAAAAGGCTATGAGGTTGGTCAAGCATGACTTCCCCTTTGTGAAGCCATGCTGACTGCCCCTAATGATCCTCTTATCCTTGATATGCCTTAAGATGGCACCAAGGATAAGGTGTTCCATCAGGTTCCCAGGGATGGAGGTGAGGCTTACTAGTCTATAGTTACCTGTGTCTGCCTTCTTGCCCTTTTTGAAGACTGGAGTGACATTTGCTTTCCTCCAGTCCTCAGGCACCTCTCCTGTTTCCCAGGACTTGGCAAAGATGATGGAGAGTGGTCTAGCAATGACTTCATCCAACTCCCTCAGCACCCGCGGGTGCATCCCATCTGGACCCATGGATTTATGGATGTCCAGATTGCTTAATTGCTCCCTAACCCAGTCCTCATCAACTAAGGCAAACTCCTCCAATTTCCGACTTCCTCTGGGGCCTCGGGGGTACGGGCCTCCTCAGGACAGCCTCCAGCAGAGTAGACAGAGACAAAGAAGGCATTCAGCAATTCTGCCATCTCTGTATCTTCTGTCAGCAGGGCACCCATCCCGTTCACCAGTGGGCCTACATTGCCTCTGGTGTTAGTTTTATCTGCTATATATTTGAAAAAGCTCTTTCTGTTGTCCTTGACCCCTCTTGCCAGGTTTAATTCTAAGGAGGCCTTAGCTTTCCTAGTTGACTCCCTACATCCTCTGACAACAGCCTTATATTCCTCCCAAGTGGCCAGCCCCTCCTTCCATGATCTGTAAACTCTCCTCTTCCATTTGAGCTTACCCAGCAGTTCCTTGTCTAACCACGCAGGTCTCCTGGCTCCCTTCCTTGACTTCCTACATGTCGGGATGCTCTGATCTTGAGCTTGGTAGAAGCAGTCCTTGAATGCTAGCCAACTATCTTGGGCCCCTTTACCATTGAGCAGCCTTGCCCATGGGATTTCCCCCAGCAATTGTTTGAAAAGGCCAAAGTTTGGCCTGCTGAATTCCAGGGTTGCAATTCTGCTTGCTATTCTGTTCCTGCCGCACGAGATCCTGAACTCTACCGTTTCATGGTCGCTACAACCGAGGACAGAACCGAGAAGGACCAAGAAGGTCCGAGAAGGACCAAGAAGGTCCAAGAAGGACCAGGGGTCTTAGTAGACTAGAAGCTGATCATGGCTGACAGTGGCCCATCTCAGCAAAGATGGCCAGCAGCTTCCTGAGCTGCATTAGGCAGAACATTGCCAGCAGGTCAGAGAAGGTGATCCTTCCCCTCTACCCAGTACTGGTTAGGCCGTATCTGGAGTGCTATGTCCAGTACTGGGCTCCCTATTATAAGCTGTGAATTTACTGGAGTGAGTCCAGTTCAGGACAGCAGAGCATCTCTAATATGGGAATAGGCTGACAGTGCTGGCACTATTCAACCTGGAAAAGGGAAGGCACAGGATGTTCTTATTGTACATAACTGATTGCAGGAAATGAAGAAGAGGGAAAAAGACTTCCCAGTAGTGCCCATGGACAAAACAAAACCTGAAACACACAAAATTCCATTTGAACACAAGAAAACACATTTTTACTGTGAGGATGGTCAAAAGTTGGACAGGTTGGTCCAAGGCCAAGTTGGATGGAGCCTTGGATGACACGGTTTAGTGGGAGGTGTCCCTGCCCATGGCAGGGGGATTGGAGCTAGATCATCTTAAGGTCCTTTCAACCCTAACTATTCTATGATTCTATGAAAAGTTGGCATAGGTTGCCAGAGATGTGGAGTGGGTTTTTTTGTGGAGTTTTTCTCCATGGAGATAATCAAAACCTGACTGGACATGCTTCTGCTCTAAGTGACCCTGCTTGAGCTAGGAGGTTGCAGCATCTCAAAAAGTCACTTCCAGCTTCAGCCAGTCTGTGATTCTGTGATTATAATGATTTTTAAAATGATACAGCTATTCTCTGCTTTCTCCAGAATTGGTATAAACAAGCTCAGTGGATGAAATTTCAAATTTTCATTTGTCTTTACAAGTAGACCAAAGTCCTCCCATATAATGACTATAGGAAAGTTGAAGAAGAGCAGTACTTACAAAGAATTAGGAGTATCACAATATCACAGTATCACAGTATGTTAGAGATTGGAAGGGACCTCAAAAGATCATCTAGTTCAATCCCCCTGCCGGAGCAGGAATACCTAGATAAGGTTACACAGGAATGTGTCCAGGCGGGTTTTGAATGTCTCCAGAGAAGGAGACTCCACAACCCCCCTGGGCAGCCTGTTCCAGTGTTCCGTCGCCCTCACTGAGAAGAAGTTTCTTCTCAAGTTTAAGTGGAACCTCTTGTGTTCCAGCTTGTACCCATTACCCCTTGTCCTATCATTGTTTGCCACTGAGAAGAGCCTGGCTCCATCCTCATGACACTCCCCCTTTATATATTTATATACACTAATGAGGTCACCGAGTATCCTGTCAATTTTATAGTGTGTAAGTTACTGATATTTGCTGTGAGTAATAGTTTTAAAAACATATTCATGAGGATGTCCTTAGTTATTGATTTGTCTCATTCAAATGGGAGCTGCTAAGAGATGCTACCAATATCATGCTGTTCTCAGTCCTTTATCACAGTCCCATTTCAGCATAAAAGCAAGGGCAAAGGAGCTCTAATACTAAACTCAATGTTAGTTCAAATGACATTCTTATTGCTGAGTTTAGCCTGAAATTGCCCTTTCCTTGTGGCCACTCTGTGCTCCCAGAAAGGCCTGTGAGTGTAGAAGGACACTGAGTCCACCTCAGTTTTTAGATTTATGTAACACAGTGGTTTGGGCTTAGTTAAATTTCAGAAATGGCTGATAAGGAGTATCACATAATCAGTTCAGGAAGTTAATGACGCCTGTTAATTGAACACGCTGGGAGATATCTGCTCTTAACTCAGTTAACAGTAGCATGTGTTTGCCTTCAAATACTTTTTAAAATTTATTACCGAAAAACAATCATGGTATAAAGTGACAGGCTATGACATTAACTATTTTGTTAGGTTTAGGCCTTTAAAAATGGGTCCTTCACAGAAAACCCACTCTATCTTTTCTTTTCACCAGCACTGTAGGCTGGAGAGATGGGATGATAGAAGCCTCTATGCCAGGTAGTCCCCTCCCTGAGTCCAGGTTCAAGCTGTGGTATGCACCAGCACCACCCAGGCAGCTTGCCCTCTGCGGTGGTCTGCCAAATGTGGTGGTTTGAGGATGAAGCAATTCTGTGTGCTGTGAAGTCAGAAAGGGCCGCAAGGTCTTTTTCTGCTACATTCAAAGAATTAATATGGTTGATACTATGTTTCATTAGTGATGCTGAAGGCTGAAATTATCTTCCATTTAAACTCATGATATTACATTTTTGGTGTTATGACATTAAGCCATGGAATTATGATATTTTACCTTTACAGATATTATACATACTTGTCTTATTATATCTATGTTCATTCTTAAAGAGTGTATAATGCTGATTTGAGGGGTGTGTGTCTGTTTAGGGAACGTTTGGAACACTTACAATTTACTTGCTACATATAACTGACCTCGTTTTGAATCTGTTGTGAGTGTGTTTGAGTCCCAGGTTAATTTAAATAATACCAGAGTTTTGGAAAAAGAATCAAGTTCCATGAGATTTTCTTTATCTGTGCTTCCCATCTGGCTTGCTGTTACAGGCATTTAATCCTGTGTTTGCTGCCAGTGTTTCCCAGAAAGCCTTATAATTGCTTGGAATTTGTATGAACAGTTCCAGTCTGGTGCACAATTAGGGATGCACTATAAAATTTTCATTGCTCGATTTAGCTGAAATTATAAGATGGATGGGTAACAATAATGACCATAGTTGTACCATATAAAAGTGACTACTGGAAATTTGAAAGAGGGAAAATTTAATGTTAACTATTTCTTTTTCTTTTACTCCAGACATGATGGGGAAAGGAAATATTGCAACAGAATTTAAAAGAAATGCTTAATGTTATATAATACTTTCCTTGTTTCCCCTATAGCTGGAAACTCAAACTGGAAATTTGTCATTCAGGATATGTTTATGTCCCACTTTAAGAGGTTGATCTGGGTCTTTGGATGATATACAAACATTGCAATACTTTCTCTTTTCTGGAAAAATAAATGCAAATATACTGTTTGTTTTTATATAAACTAATGGTTTACTTGTTTACTTTTTTTTTTTTTTTCATTTTCACTTATGTTCTTGCTAACAATGCAGGGAGGCATATGTCCAGTAATGACTGGCAGCTGGTATCAACATGCAGTGAATAAAAAATCTGGCAGAATACTTAGTAGGAAATCCTTTACACTGAATGGCACTGACTGGAGGTGCTTTTGAAAGGAACTTCATATTTCTAGCTTCTCACAGTGAGACCTAAAGCTCCTGATTCTTTTCTTGTTTGTTTGGCTAACTGCTAGAGTTTCAAAAAGCTGTTACGTCTTTAGCCACATGTTGTGAAGTCAGAAGGAGCTGTGAAAGGAAATGTGCAGCTCTGAGAATAGATAGCGTAACAGTGAACACACTTGTCTACAAGTGATGAATATGAGAGCCTATTGGTGGTGCAGTACTGTGTGCTCTGTGATACTTGACCTAGCTCACCTACTCAAAGCCTTCTTAATGTGGTTATTTATGTCAGTGGGTTTGCCTCATTGTGAAGCAGGTTGAATTGCTCTGTTTCAGGTCTCTGATTTGATCACAAGGACATTTTGGCATACTTTTTTTGTTGGTTTTGACCACGCTGCCAACATTCCTGCTGATAGAATCACAGAATCTTAGAATCATAGGATCATAGTATCATACGATAATAGAATCATAGAATGGTTTGGGTTGGAATGGACTTTTAATATTCATCCAGTTCCAACCCCCTGACATGAACAGGGGGTTTATCCTGCACCTTGTGGTGGCTAATAATCAAGGACAAGATTTTATGGGTTCGTGTTTAGGTTTCTACTCTTCTGAGCTTGAGGAATGAGGAAAGAAAGTAAAATACTCCCTGTCTCTAGTTTTTTTCTTTTTTACCCTCAGTCCAGCCAGCAATGTCTACTGCGAGAACAGGTGCAAATGTAATCTGTTTTTATAAAACTACTCAAACATAGAGTCAGAGAATAGTTAGGGTTGGAAAGGATCTTAAGACCATTTAGTTCCAACTCCCCTGCCATCAGCAGGGACACCTCACCCTAGATGATGCTGCCCAAGGCTCTGTCCAACCTGACAGAATAGTTAAAAAACAAAAATTAAACACAGGGATCTGGTATGTGACCTGGTTCAAAAAAGTCTGTAACTGTCATACTGAAACAGTAAAAACATGGCAGCCTTCCTACACCTTATGTTCCTATTAAGCATTGTAGGCTTATTGCTTTGTCATATGAAGAGCTGTCAGTGTGGTTTGGGGCAAAATAATGATGTGACAGGAGTTACATAAATTACTTGTGGGTTGATGACAGTAGTGAAGACCTGTGTTTCCTGCAATAAACAACATATTCCATGTTTGGTTGAGTGCCAAATCAATGTCGAATTTGTGCCTATGGAACCTTTTAAACCACTATTACTGAATAAAACTTTTCCCTTTTTACAGTCACTAAGAGCTGGAGTATGTTACTTGACATAGAGGATACATCATGATGATAGTGTACTCTAGCAAAATAAGTAATAAAATCAGCCAATCTCTCCCTTACATATTTTATTCCAATTATTTTGCAAGTTTTTATCTGTTACATAGAAGTTTCCTTCAGAAGAAGGTAAAGTGAATCAATTCCTCCTCTGAGCATATGCACCTTCACTATTTTGGATACACTGATAACAGTGTTCATTTTGGTAGAATAAGATGGCATTTGAAGCCAGACAAATTAGACAGTGCATTGCAATGGGCTTAATGCAGAATCTGAAGAAAAAAATTCTGCAGTATTGTTTGCTCACAATGTAAGTTCTCTTCAAGTGAGGCAGGTGCAGGCAATAGTAGGAGACTGACCATCCTCCCAATTGCAAAAGAAAGGAGAGACATCCAAATTTCTTGTAACGTGGGAAATTTTCCCCTTCTACCCTAAAACTGACTTTGTGGTACAAGCTGCACTGATCCCAGCACTAATCCCAGTATGCTGAATATCCCAGAAGAGGATCTTTTGTACTCTCTCACAGACGCTATTCATTCCCATTACCATAACATCCCCTATGGCTACAGGGTTACATGATCAAGGAAAAGAAAGAGAAAGAAAAAAAGAAAAAAAAAAAAAAAAAACCAAACCCCAACAACCAGCAGCCCAGAATATTATAAGTCTGTGGTGCTATAGATGAAGTTTGATAATGTTGTGGTTTAGGCATGTATGTCATGTTCAGCATTGATCAGTGAGTGTTGGGGCACTGACTTTCACCATGGATTATTTCTAAAGACTCTGAATAGCATGGCGAGGAAAATTTTGCTAGATCATATACGCTGTGCAGCAACCTACCAATGCAGCTCACTCTTTCACTGGGAAACCATTAAAGATTCAGTACTTTGAAGAACTGAAAATGATCATGATATGATGAGGACAGTTTAAGAAAAACTGTCACAAGAATGTGAATGATTTACTCTTTGAGTCCCTGGTTCCTTGGTTACAAAAGCAGCTAGACAGCCGTAAAATCCAACAATTATATGTTATCTGATTTATACTTTCTAGGTGTAAAAATTATTCCAGAGCTAAATAAAGGTATTTTTTAGAAGATCTTTCATTTTATCTCAGAACATTCCAAGTCCTGTTGAATTTTCATAGTTAGATGTTTCACTAATCAATTTCTCCCACAGTTAGAAAATTATGCATTATTTCAAAATTGTATTTATCTGACTTCACTGTCCAGCTGTTGATTCTTAATACTCTATAGGCAGCAAAGTTAAAAAGCTTCCCAGCACCAAGTATCTTCTCCTTCAGTGAGTTCCTACACACAGTTATCAAGACACTTCTCAGTCCATTTTCTGAGAGCTAAAGAAATTGAGATCTTCTAAGCCTCAAACCACAACACGGGTCTTCCTTTAGTCCTCCTTCAAACATTCTAATATTTTTTCTATTTTTCTTAGCAGTGTGAATAGTAGAACAGGACAAAGAAATTGATCAGCTACAGACCTTGGCCTCCAAAATGCAATTGAAGTCATACTGTTAGCCTTAAGTGTTAGTCACAAGTTACTTTTCTGAAGAGTGAAGTCATGGCACCTGCCAGCGAAAGGTGAAAAGTGGTACAGCTGAATTTGCTGGTGAAGTTAGAGCAGGATGGTCTCCATCCAATTTATTCATCTGTTGCCAACTTAATTTGTTCAATAATTGAACACTTGAACTTTGTATCAGAACTCCGCTTCTCTAATTATTATTTTTTCTTTTTGTTGCAGGGTAAATAGTTCTTTGGAGAAGAAAAAGTTTTTTTTTTTTCTCATTCATAACTCAGAAACTGTATGGGAAAAAAAAAAGTCATACGTTTTACCTAAGCTATGTCCGATACTGCCTAATTTTCTGAATCTTTGGCCTTCTGGAAGTCTAGTATCCTTACAAGTCAGACATCAGAAAAAATAAAACTCTCGGGGTATGTTGCAGTGAATGGAGAGGATTTACGGTGTGTGATCTAACTTTCTGCTTCCCA
Source organism: Psittacula echo (assembly GCF_963264785.1). Taxonomy (NCBI): domain Eukaryota; kingdom Metazoa; phylum Chordata; class Aves; order Psittaciformes; family Psittacidae; genus Psittacula; species Psittacula echo. The sequence continues at coordinate 43,514,585 of NC_137742.1, read as the reverse complement.
GTTGTAACAGGGAATGGCTGTTTAGTCAGTGCTGAGAGTGAGTGAGTGAGTGAATGAGTGAGTGAGTGAGTGAGCGAGTGAGTGAGGAGTGAGTGATGGCACCTCCTCTTGCTTTTCCCAAGAGTGGTTTTAGCCCAGAGCAGAACTGTTGTTGTTAGGAGGACAAGATAGTAGAGAGCAGCTACTTATGCATGACCTTTGGTGTCTCATGTAATGATAGAAACCTAATTGTGTGAAGGCCGGATGGCAGCTTTCAGGGTGCATCTGTGGTTGTCCATTCAGGGGTGATGGAAATTAGGATGCTGTTGGTACTGCAGCTCTGAGCCAAGTAGATTGCTACTGCAATGATGCAGAGTGCAAGGGAACAGGTTTACGCTTCTTCAAGCACTGTTATAGAACCACAGAGTCATAAAATGGTTTGGGTTGGAAAGGACATTAAAGATCATATAGTTCCAAACTCCCTGCCATGGGCAGGGACAGCTTCCACTAGATCAAAACCCCATCCAAGCTGGCCTTGAACACTGCCAGGGATGGGGCAGCCACAACTTCACTGGGCAGTAGTTAGTGGACCTATTTCCAGATGTTTACAAATGGGGCTAGTATTTCCTATGGCCAAAGCTTTAAAGTCCTCCCTTGCCAGCTAGCCCAGAAATGCTATTACAAATGAGAGAAATGTTGAATGCTGTGGCTATAAAAGGTTAATCAAGTTAATATGTAAATAGTACCCTGGCATAACTTTGTATACTTAACATTACAAAATATGTTAAATGCACAAAATTAATAATGTATATAGAAAGAGCACTTCTTGATGTGCTTGACTGGTTAGTTAATATTGATAAGTGTGTTACACTATATTCATCATCACATTATATCATATTATGTCAATAAATATCAAATAAATTGATACTTTAAGGCTGGGGTAAAAGAACAATAAAGAAGCAATTGCTCACAACCTGAATATGAATCAAGTTTGAGCAGATTTAATAGCTGTCAATTTATAAGGATTTTTAAATGGAAGTTCTAGATAAAAATTATTTTTAACCTCATTATTTGTCTGCTGAAAACAGACATAGTAAAAAATATCCCTATCACCACGGGCTTATTATATGGCATTTCTTTTTCCCCTTGGATATTAAAAATTAAGAATACAAATGGACTTAACATACAAGCATATTTCATGTTACTTTGTACATAAACTTCTTAATGTGTAGGAGGAAAATAAAAAAGATTAAGAATATTAGAGGTCAGTATTATTTAACCCACTTAAAATTGGTTTGATCCTGTGAAGGAATGTTGATGACAAGCATCAAATCAACTTAGGCATTTCTTTTGATGTTGAAGTCTCCTTATGGGGTTTTAGGATAAAGAAAATTCACTGGCTTCCTACTTTAGTCTAATCCTGAGCTAGTCATACTTGAATTTGTGTGTTACAAGAAAATGTAATCATGAATTTAAAGCAAGAACTTTACTCTGAAATTAGCAGGTATTGAAGTAAAGTCCACTGAATGAATATTTCGTTGTCATGATGCAAGTCACATTCCTCTTAGACTCGAGATCCATTCTTGAGAATTGGGTACGTAGAATGAGCTGTAAGGAAATTAGAATTTATTGAAATGCATAAAACAGTTTGACTGTACAGTCTCTAGATGATATAGGATTCAAGATTATAAAAATAATCTTCAACTTTATTTAATCTTGAAGAGGTCACAGAAATTGGTTTACCTTTAAAGAATTGTAGCTGATAGAATAGAGACGACCAACCATTTTTGTTGTAGTGGTTTTTTTTTTCCTCTCAGAATTTTACTATCAATAGAAGTTCAGACATTAAAGCAGTTGTTGAAGCATGAAAGCACTGTTGCTAGTTTAGTTTTCTCTAGTTTCCAAAACTGTTATAGGCTCTCTGCTTTCTATCTGCATTATGGTGGGTTTAGTAATAAAGTACACCTGGGTATTTCCCCTGTGTAAATTCAGCCTTAGTAAAATTCTATGTTGCAAATTTTTCTTCTTGGTAACGTTTTCGTTTGCTTAAATCTGTCTTTTTAAACAATTAAGTAAGATGAAAAAAATGAGGTATAGGGAAAGGAAGGTGTGATCATGAAAGCTAAAATTCGGACTAGTGTCCTGCCTTTCCACTCTGCTCTTGTGAGACCCCACTTGAAGTACTCTGTGCAGCTCTGATGTCCTCAACATAAGGACATGGAACTTCTGGAACAGGTCCAGAGGAAGGCCACGAGTTTGATCAGCTGACTGGAGCACCTTCTCTATGAAGACAGGCTGAGAAAGCAGGACTGTTCAGCCTGGAGAAAAGAGGGCTGCATGGAGACCTCTGTCGTGGTTTAAGCCCAGGCCGTAAATTAGAACCATGCAGTCTACTTCCCCCCCAACCTTTCTTCCCCTTCGGCTCCTGAAAGAACGGGGAGGAGAATCAAAAGAATGAAACTCCCACAGGTTGAGATAAGAACAGTCCAGTAACTAAAGTATAACACAAATCACTACTGCTGCCACCAATAATAATAATGATAAGGGAAATAACAAGGGAAGAGAATACAACACCTCATGACCCGTCGACTGATACCTCGCCCCCACCCAGCAGTGCACCAGCCCTTCCGGGTAACTCCCAGTTACCTCCCTGGCATGACATGCTGTGCTGTGGAATACCTCTTTGGCTAGTTTGGGTCAGGTGTCCTGTCTCTGCTTCCCCTGGCTTCCCCTCCTCCCTGGCAGAGCATGAGACTCACAAAGTCCTTGGTCAGACCAAACATCAGTGTTATCAGCACTGTTCCCAGGCTGAAAGTCAAAAACAGCGCTGCACCAGCTACTAAGAAGAAGAAAAAATGACTGCTACTGTGGAACCCAGGACAGTCTTCCAGTATCTGAAGGAGGCCTACAAAGCATGCCAGAGAGAGATTTTTCATCAGGGACTGTAGCAATAGGACAAGTGGTAATGGGTTTAAACTTAAACAGGGGAAGTTCAAGTTAGATATCAGGAAGAAGTTCTTTACTGTGAGGGTGGTGAAGCACTGCAATGGATTGCCCAGAGAAGCTGTGAATGCTCCATCCCTGGCAGTGCTCAAGACCAGATTGAACAAAGCCTTGGATGACATGGTCTAGTGTGAGGTGTCCCTGTCCATGGCAAGGTCATTGGAAGTAAATGATCTTAAGGTCCTTTCCAACAGTAATCATTCTACGATTCTATAACACTGAAACATATTTTGCAATCAGATGTTTCAGCTATCCCTAGGATAGGCCAGATATTACAGACTTTTGGGAGGAGTAGAAATATTAGAAGTAGTTGGATAAAATGTAACTTTGTGGTGCAGCAGTATCATTTGCTTCCATTTGTGTGATGCTACCCCTGCAGGTATGATGCTTTTCTGTTACCTCAGTGTCCCATCCTGTTTGTGTCTTCATATTCCTTAACTTTAGGTGGTTACTTCCTTGAATGTGGATGGTTGCTGGTTTGACATGACTGCATGATGATCAAGAGCACTTGGTAATATACATGATGTCAAGAGACAATGTAAGTAGAAGTGTCTTTGTTGATATAAGGTCTGTTATTTTGGTAAATAAATGTTGTATTAATTGCATTAAAGTGTGCTGTTTCAAAATGAATATGACATCAGACTGATTTCTTAATTTGTTGAAATGAATTAAATTTGTTGCAGTTCTTTTCAGACTTTCTTTACTTCCTTATAAGCATGTTTATAATTCAGGAGTCCATAAACAGTTTCTTATTGTCTTGTCTCCCTGTCGTAGCGCACTGAGGGAACACCAGCACAATCAATATGATTGATAAAAGTGATCCATTTATTGTGCTCAAATAATGGGTATATATAGTGTCAAACTGCCACGTACACACAGCTTCCCGTAGTGATCGGTTGGCATATACAGCATTGGGTACATTCCAGGTGCATTTCGGTGATTTCCCCTGCTCATATACACATCCTCCTCTCAAGGTCTCTGCTCCTAGTTCACAGACAACTTTTAGCTACAAGGTTGGCTGGCTGGTCTTCTATTTCTATTGGTTAACTTCCAGGGTTTTTCCACTGTTGGCAACTGTACACAACTGGTGTTTTTTCTCACTTTCACAGAATCTGTGCTTAATTAAGCTCAGACATGGGAACATGACCTTTGCTTGCTAACCATACCTCCACAATTCCCCCTTTTTCTTTTTGAGCAAGCCAGACGGACGCTACACTTTTCTTAAGCATTGATATCACACATCACAGCATACAACTTGCTATTAATATGAATAAAACTACCGCACATAATATAGTTGCACCTTGCATAAGCAAATCTTTAAGCCATCCAGAAATTCCCCATCCTCTAAAGAGTTTTGTCAACCAATCCAAACCGTCATCTTTCATTAGTCGTTTGACACCTTCTCTTAATTGTTGTATACTTTTATAAATTGACTCCAAATGATCTGACAAATTCATACAGCACATCCCGTCAAACTCTGCGCAACCATGTCCTTGTGCCAACAACAAAAAATCTATTGCTGCTCTATTCTGTAAGGTGGCATGACGAATACTATCGACATCAGTTAAAAGTCCGCTCATAGCAAGTGAAGTAGCATTTGTCTGTCTTGCAAGCCAACAGCCTAGTTTATTTAATGTTGCTAAAGCTTGAGCTCTAGCTACTTTGGGAGCTAAAAATGAGGCAGCTATTATTTCACCCAGGTTCCAAAAATTTACTTTGTCATCACAGCTCAAATAAAAAACATGCTTTGACCTTCAAGAACACAATCCTCTTTTGTATATTATCATAGTGCTATTAGGGATAAACATGCCTAAGATATCTACTGTACATGGGCAATTATATGGGACTTTATATGGGACGGCACCCCCTGCCAGGCCCGATCCTGTGGCAACTAAGGCACAGACTCCGTTTCTGGCTACAAACAAAATCCCTTATTGAGTGAGCTTACAGGCTTTTATAGTATTCTGCCTAGCGGTTAGTAGTGGGTTAGTTCCTTTGGTACTTTTCCATCACGAAACAATCTTATTGATCATGCACTTTCTCAGCTAATCACATTACTGTCCACGCACTTTTGCTTGACCAATTATTTCTAAACATAGTTCTTTGCCATCACTACTCATTATATCGAAACTTTCACTTTCCCTTGACTACACATTCTTTATCATGTCTTAAGCATCAAATTTACAGTCCTCAGAAATTATCTTGCTGTTCTCTCTTCGGTTCCACCCGATGTTCTTTCTCCGGTTCTTCCCAACTTGTCCCTTTCACTTCTTTCAAGGTTTGTGGTTGATAAGAGTCCAAATGTTCAGGCTCTTGTCCAGGTCTACTGGTGCAGCTTCTTGTGCTGCATGTTGAAGACGGCTTTTTTTTTTTTTTTTTTTCACCCTCTTAATTTGTTCCATTACCTGCTTTATAACACTACCATTGTATTAGAATCTTTCTAGTTTTTGTCTTAGCATTTTCTAGTAGCTGCTGCAAATTTGCATGCTCTAACATCTTTTTTACAAGTAACAAATCCACACAACACAAGGTATAGTTTCTCATTAGTAACTGGCTAGTAAATACAGGTGGTTTTATACACAAAATCACAGCCTCTAATAATAGCTACGTTACAAGCACACATATTCAAGTTGTTACTTTTCAGTTACCCCCAAGTGATGTCCTGCAATCATTTATTTTTCTCTTCCTCTATCTCATTCTGCTTGAGGTATTTACTGTCAGCTCCTATAGCTGAGGTATCAGGTTTCTCCACTTGTCTGTCCAGCTCATGGTAAGGGTTAACAAACTCTGCAGGTAGCCACCATGGATCTGTAGGTAGGAGGATACAAACATACCCCCTCTCAGCTCCTGAGAAGTAGCTGGGTTAAAGTGATTCAAAGACACTCTGATGGGAAAGGAATGTGAAGCTACAGCTGCCTGCCTGCTTAGCAGCAGCCATAAATACCTGCCAGCAACCACACTTTTGCATTAACCCTTTCTTGTCCAAAATGTTAATCTGTTACACATTAAAACTTTTACACAAACCCAACAACAAAAAACACACAGAACACTGTCTGTCCTCAAAACACACACACACACGCACACACATGGGATCCCACAAGCACACTCCATACAACTACAATATTCAAAACACAAAGCCCAGACAATCATTACTTCCACTATACAGTCCCTCATACAGAACGTGGCGTAAGGACCCTGTGAAGACAATCAAAAATCAGCTCCAAGCAGCATCATCACAGTGTGAGGTTGCAGGCTCAACTTTAGCAGGCGTCCCCGCAGAGGCTCTGCCTCCCCCACGTCGCATGAGCCTTGGGCTTTTACACTGACCAAAATGCACACTCATTCCGATGCAGGTGGCCAGCCTACATGGGAAGAAGTGGTCAGCAATATCCTTAAAAAGTCTCCAAGGGCTAATAGAAACACAAATATACATGGATATATATTTCCCAACTTCTAGTACATGTGGATAACAAAGAGACTATCAAATGAGTTGTATATGGGGTTTCAAGTCCCCAGCCTGCCACAGTACTCATATAACATATTCAAAAGGCTATAAGGGTACTTTTTTTTTTTTTTTTTTTTTTTTTTTCTGTAGGGGCCAATTTGTTGTCAGCAGGGAGGATTCCCCCAGGGTAGGCTTTGAGGGTTGCTGTCGCTCATTGTGGGGAACCCCCCTGTCCCTCGCCCTGTTGCACAAAGGGGAGTGTTACCAGGACTCCACTTCGCGTTTTCCTGCGGCTGCCGTTGTTGCTGTTGCCGTTGCTGTTGCCGTTGCCGCGGTTTCTGGCAGTCTCGCCGCAGCTCCAGGGCTGCCCTCTCGGCCGTGCTGCCAGAGAGCTCCGGCCGTGCCTCCCGGGGCACCTTCTTCCACAGCTCCCGCGCAAAGCTCTGCACCCGCGGCTCCTCCACTCGCAGCGCCTCGGTGTCCCGCAGCTGCTCCTGCAGCTCCTCTCCTGGAGACAACTTTCTCGATAGCACCCCACGTCTCCTTCCATAATCAAAGAGGGCAGTAAGCCCTTTTCCTAGATCCCGCTTCTCTAAGAAGCACTTAAATAAATCAAAGGCCGCTTGTCTTTTCATTTTTCACTACTCTCTCTCTTTTTTTTTTTTTTTTTTTTAAGTTTTGGTACCAATGCAGCTCACCAGCAAGCAGGCCAACTTAGCGGGCGGCGGAGGCTCCTCTTCGTCCTCCAGGCTCAGAGGCTCCTATTCTCTTTCAGGATTGACCTCTGTCTCTTCTCCGGGCTTTACCTTAGGACTACTTAGTAGTCCGATTCTTCTTTTTTTTTTTTTAATCATAGGCTCCTCTTCTCTTTCAGGATTGGCCTCTTTTTTCTTAGGCTCCTCTTCTCTTTCAGGATTGGCCTCTTTTTATTTCTTTCACTGCCCATTCTCTGCCCGGCATCTTCGACCAGCAAAACCGAGCATTTTTTCTTCTTTCAGCCCTCCGGATGCTGCTTCTCCGGTGCTTTCCCGCTCCGTGCGCAATTCTCCCAGCCTCTACGGGTACCCGCGTTCCTCTGTTGGTCGCTGTTCAGGGCGCCAATATGTCGTCGCGCACGGAGGGAACACCAGCACAATCAATATGATTGATAAAAGTGATCCGTTTATTGTGCTCAAATAATGGGTATATATAGTGTCAAACTGCCACGTACACACAGCTTCCCGTAGTGATTGGTTGGCATATACAGCATTGGGTACATTCCAGGTGCATTTCGGTGATTTCCCCTGCTCATATACACATCCTCCCCTCAAGGTCTCTGCTCCTAGTTCACAGACAACTTTTAGCTACAAGGTTGGCCGGCTGGTCTTCTATTTCTATTGGTTAACTTCCAGGGTTTTTCCACTGTTGGCAACTGTACACAACTGGTGTTTTTTCTCACTTTCACAGAATCTGTGCTTAATTAAGCTCAGACATGGGAACATGACCTTTGCTTGCTAACCATACCTCCACATCTCCCCACACCTGGAGCTACCAGTATGTATCTATGTACTACAGAGTGTTGTATCTTTTAAGAAGAGAGTATATAACCTTATACTTTTTCAAACTTCAGTCCTTATAGTGCACTGTAAGAATGAGGGGGAGAGTGTCCTTTAAGTCTTTAAAACAAAACTGACATTAAAATAAAACATCTTCATCACTTAAAGAAAAGTTGTAAAGTTAGGTGAAAGTGTCTTCTTCTATGATCATATATGAAAATTAGATTTTCTTTTTCTTTCTCACTAAGCAGTCTTTTACGAATTCTCAATTTTGTAATTTACTGTAACTATGAAGAGAGGAAATTAAAATTAGGAAATACTGGTAAGGCTAAATGAATAATTCTCCCTCTCCAATTTCCTTCAAATTTAAGGACATTGTAATATATTCTTACCCAATATTTAGGAAAAAGCAGCTCCTATTTAATCTTTGTAATCCTGGCTTTGAAGCTGCTGCTGCTTTGTAATTTTCTGTACAAGTAGCAATCACAGAAGTGTTTTTGATTAAATGATTACCCATAGGTCTGCTCTTGAATGAAATGACAGATGTACTCTGCAAAGATGCAAGTAAATGCTGTGAACTCGGTAACTTTCTTCAGAGTGAGTGAGTTGCTAATGCTGTTACGTACTATATGAATTACTTGTAACACAAAATATAAGATACTACTTTCTTTGACTAGCTTTCTTTGAAAGGGGGGAGGAAAAAAATTAAAGCCTGACGAAGGTCAAACTTCCCTATGGTGTTTGTTGCAAGCACGTGTGTATAGGTAGAAAGTGAGTGCCTGTGTCAGCAAGTGCCTCCTAAGAAAGTGCTTAAAGACTCTGAAGTTCTTTCTCCCTTTCTCTGTTGTGCTTTAAAGTACTCATTTCCTTTTTGACAGGTTTTCCAGAACTCCATGTATCGTGTCAAATCTTCTTCTACTAAGAGGCTGGCAGCCTGTTCTCTGAAAGGAAATTCTATAAGATATCATCGGGGGATATTTAACAGTGTTTTCTCTTAAGTTTTTCTCCCTTTGTTTGCAAAAGTAAAAAGTCTGCAGAGTTCGTGGGCTAAGGTATTATTTTCAGTGGCATCCATTAAAAAAAAATCAGCATAAAGTGAAACATTTGCAGCTCCAGGAAAGTTAGGGTGAAAAGTTAATAATCATACTGACTTTCTGTCCTGTGTAAATTTTTGTAGGTTTCTTTGGAAATATTCTCTATTTTGCTTGATTTCCCAAAGCTTTTTTTTATTTTCCTGTTAAAAACCAAAACACATATTTGAATTTTATAGTTGTTGTTTAGAGATTACTCTTTGTGGAAAGGAACAAAGGCAAACGGTTTCCCACAGCAGTATCTAATACCCACTGATACTGACATAACTCTTCCTGGTATTGTGCAATATGTGAACTTTTCAGTTTCATTAAAATTTGCAATTAACCAGGGAGCCCAGAGCTTGCATCTGGATTTATCTGTCCAGAGAAAAAAAAAACCAAACCTAACTCCCTAAAAACTATTCAACAGCCTATGTTCATTTCTCCAAAGCAAGCACTAGTGATTTTTCATCAATTGCATGAAAAAAGTAACCCCTCATCTGGTAACACCACATCAGGGCAGAACTGTGAATTCTGCATACTCCCTTGTGGCCTTTGCTACTGTTCTTTTGCTTGCTGGCTACTTGCTGTTGTGTAGAAATCCACTGGGTCTTAGAAAGAGTGTAACTTCTGGAAATGGGAGAAAGCAAAAGAGCAGAGAAACTCTGAGAAAAAAGAGATATTAAAGGGAAAGGTCAAAAGAGAGAAAGATTACAAGACTCTGGGAGATTATGTCACACACACACACACACACACACAGAGTATGCTAGAGATTGGAAGGGACCTCAAAAGATCATCTAGTTCAATCCCCCTGCCAGAGCAGGAACACCTAGATGAGGTTACACAGGAAGGCATCCAGGCGGGTTTTGAATGTCTCCAGAGAAGGAGACTCCACAACCCCCCTGGGCAGCCTGTTCCAGTGTTCTGTCACCCTCACTGAGAAGAAGTTTCTTCTCAAGTTTAAGTGGAACCTCTTGTATTCCAGTTTGTACCCATTACCCCTTGTCCTATCATTGTTTGCCACTGAGAAGAGCCTGGCTCCATCCTCGTGACACTCACCCTTTATATATTTATATACACTAATGAGGTCACCCCTCAGTCTCCTCTTCTCCAAACTATAGAGACCCAGCTCCCTCAGCCTTTCCTCATAAGGGAGATGCTCCACTCCCTTAATCATCTTAGTTGCCCTGCGCTGGACTCTCTCCAGCAGGTCCCTGTCCTTCTTGAACTGAGGGGCCCAGAACTGGACACAATATTCCAGATGCAGTCTCACCAGGGCAGAGTAGAGGGGAAGGAGGACCTCTCTCGACCTACTGACCACCCCCCTTCTAATACACCCCAGGATGCCACTGGCCTTCTTGGCCACAAGGGCACAGTGCTGGCTCATGGTCATCCTGCTGCCCACTAGGACCCCCAGGTCCCTCTCCCCTACACTACTCTCTAACAGGTCGTTCCCCAGCCTATATTGGAACCTGGGGTTGTTCCTGCCCAGATGCAGGACCCTACACTTTCCCTTGTTATATTTCATCAAGTTATTCCCTGCCCAACTCTCCAGCCTGTCCAGGTCTTGCTGGATGGCAGCACAGCCTTCTGGCATGTCAACCACTCCTCCCAGCTTAGTGTCATCAGCAAACTTGCTGATAGTACACTCAATTCCCTCATCTAAATCATTGATGAATATATTAAATAATACTGGTCCCAATACTGACCCTTGAGGCACTCCACTAGATACAGGCCTCCAACTAGACTCCGCCCCATAGACTACAACTCTCTGGCTTCTCTCCTTCAGCCAGTTTGCAGTCCACCTCACTACCTGATCATCCAGACCACACTTCCTCAGTTTAGCTATGAGGATGCTGTGGGAGACTGTGTCAAATGCTTTGCTGAAGTCAAGGTAAACCACATCCACTGCTCTGCCATAATCCAACCACCTTGTTATGTCTTCATAAAAGGCTATGAGGTTGGTCAAGCATGACTTCCCCTTTGTGAAGCCATGCTGACTGCCCCTAATGATCCTCTTATCCTTGATATGCCTTAAGATGGCACCAAGGATAAGGTGTTCCATCAGGTTCCCAGGGATGGAGGTGAGGCTTACTAGTCTATAGTTACCTGTGTCTGCCTTCTTGCCCTTTTTGAAGACTGGAGTGACATTTGCTTTCCTCCAGTCCTCAGGCACCTCTCCTGTTTCCCAGGACTTGGCAAAGATGATGGAGAGTGGTCTAGCAATGACTTCATCCAGCTCCCTCAGCACCCGCGGGTGCATCCCATCTGGACCCATGGATTTATGGATGTCCAGATTGATCAACTGGTCTCTAACCCATTCCTCATTGACTGGAAAAAACAAAACAAAACAAAACAAAACACCAAAAAACCCAAACCAAACAAAAAAGGGATACTAATAAAAAATATTAGAGGGAAAAAAAAAGAAAAAAAGGAGAGGGTAATAAAAAGGAGCTGATATTTCATCGTCAAAAGGGTAATGTTCACATCATGGCAATACTTAGAATCATAGAATCATAGAATAGTTAGGGTTGGAAAGGACCTTAAGATCATCTAGTTTGAACCCCCCTGTCATGGGCAGGGACACCTCACACTAAACCATGTCACCCAAGGCCTCATCCAACCTGGCCTTGAACACCGCCAAAGATGGAGCATTCACAACCTCCCTGGGCAACCCATTCCACTGACTCACCACCCTCACAGTAAAGAATTTCTTCCTTATATCCAATCTAAACTTCCCCTGTTTCAGTTTGAACCCGTTACCCCTTGTCCTGTCACTACAGTCCCTGATGAATAGTCCCTCCCCAGCATCCTTGTAGGCCCCCTTCAGATACTGGAAGGCTGCTCTGAGGTCTCCACGCAGCCTTCTCTTCTCCAGGCTGAACAGCCCCAACTTTCCCAGCCTGTCTTCATACAGGAGGTGCTCCAGTCCCCTCATCATCCTCGTGGCCCTCCTCTGGACATGTTCCAACAGTTCCATGTCCTTTTTATGTTGAGGACACCAGAACTGCACACAATACTCCAAGTGAGGTCTCACGAGAGCAGAGTAGAGGGGCTTGCAGGTCTCAGTTGTGCCATGTACTTTTCATAGAGATATTACCGCACTGTTTCTGTAGAGTGATCTCCTACTTGCCTCCTCAGACGTCGCAGCTGTCCTTTCCTTTTTCCATCCCTTTCTACTCTCATGAAACAGGCAGAAAGAATTACCCTCTCTCTTATTCTCTTTTCACCCATGGCTTGCAGCAGCAAAGACGTCATGTCTTTGAAAGGCTGGCGGTACATTTTTTGGAAAAAGGAGGGCAATTGATGTAAGGAAGAAGAAAGGATGTGAGGCCATGTAATGAAGAAGAAGATGAAGACTGAAAGGTTAAGAGGTTACTCCCCATGAACCTCACTATTGGACCCGCTGGCATACCTATCTGTGAAGTCACTCCATCTTATCAGTATGGTCTAAGTCAGTTTACACACTTAAAATAACTGTGTTTTTAAAATCTGGGTAATTTTGACAGAAGCAATCTAGAGAGAAATGTTTACGTGTAGTTATCCAACAAATCTCAGGAAACAGCATCCTTCACATGCGGTTATAGGCAGTGACTTCTAGCCAAGCTTAGCTGCAATGAAAATAACACTTTTTACATAGCTTAGTTTTTATGATTTTTAGTATTTTGCTGGAAAATTGCAAGCCTAGTGTAGAATAATTGCAAAATGTACTCCTGCACACTTTTGAAGATAGCTGAAAGCTAGTGCTTTAGACCAATGTGGTACATACATAGTGTGGTGTTACTTAGAATGCATGTATCAATCTCAAGGTTCTTGCTGATTTATCACTTTAGAAAGTAACAGAAAGATGACATTCTTTAGTGGGTATTTGTCAAGATCACTTGGCATACTGGTCTTTTGGATAGTCTGCTAAATTTTAGGGGGATGGGAGCTTATCTCATGATGTAAGCGATCAAAGCTCTTTGATATTTATGTAGACTTTGCTAGATGATCTTTAAGGTCTCTTCCAAACCTAACCATTTTATGATTCTAAGACTCATCTGACATCAGTGGACTGGGACACCTTTTATTGTGGTTACTAATTTTTGTTAGTTATGTCTTTTCACAAAATCTGTGCATTGCTCCTGTTTTATCTACTGAGGAATACTCATCAGATAATGCCCCTCTTTAAGAAGTTTCTTACTTAGATGGATACACTGTTGAATAAGCATGTTATTCTTACATTGGAGAGAAACAAGAAATACATTAATCTTCCTCAATATTTTATGCACATGACACTTGAATCTGTGCTATTCAAGCCTCATGTAAGGTTTGGACATATGCACGTCTGGTTGCAGAACTGTTTGCCTTGGTAGATTGGTCCTAGTGTGGGGAAAAAAGGACCAAGAAGGGCTAGGTTGTACAATATTGCTGATGTAAAAAATATGTTGTCAAGGGAGTGTGTCCACTTTTGGAAGCTCATTTTAGTTAGGAGGAGTTACAGATTTTATTTTCTTGCTTAATCAGTTACTCTTCATCTGCATGGCTGCCTAAAGAATTTTCAACCTATATAATCTGTTTAAAACATTCATATTTTGAATATTGACTGACAATTTGACATCACTGAATTGCTTCAGATTGGGGTGATAGATTCAAATATGCTTATAAGATACAAGCAAAATTTATTCTATAATATTTAATATGCCATTGTACTGCAAATTTTATGCAAAGTATTGATTCTGTATTCTGCTTTTTCTCAGTTTCTTGGAATTTTCTTTCAAAGCCATAAATTTTCTTTATAAAAATAAAGGTAAGCATGCTGAACTGTAGCAAGTCAATGTAGTGAGAGAAGGCAGCATGATGAAGTTTGTTTTCCTTTTTAAATATGCAAACAGTGATTTAAACCACTAGGAACATCTCTAGGCAGCTATGTTTTTGGGCTGATCTCTCTGACCTACAGTTACCACTCCTTATCCAATAAACCAAGTCGTAAGACTGGCAAGCGCTGTCTCTGATGCACTTATTTAAAGATACAGACGTAACCACAGCCTCATATAAATCACATCTGACAAACATCATTGCATGGAAATAGCTCAACTAATTCAAAAGCCACTGAAAATGCCAAAAATACCAATGCAGATTCTGCTTGGTCATTATCTCCCATGTGGTTTTCTGCATTCTTCTTGTATTATGCTCAGATTCAGCTGCCACAGCTTCAGCTCCAGCCTGTTTAAGGCCACGTTACTTTGGCACCGGTGTTCATCCCAATGGTTCTTGGTGGAAATTAGGGATGTTCATACTGGTGTGTGGTTGTGATGGAGAATAGCCAGAACAGAAATGATAAATTACTGATTTATCTTTGCTATTTTCCCAGTAGGAGGTAAATTGAGGAGTTTAAATATTAAACCAAAAATTAAATATGCCTTTCTGTTATATTCTAAAATAAAATATTCTTGTAAGGATTAAGAACGCTTGTTATTGACAGATCTCTTTTATAAAAGTAATTAATGTAAATCCTTTTAAAAATAGAAAAGTAAAAGCATTTTAATAAATAGGCCTGTGTTTCTGAAATTGCAGGTTATGCAAATTGCCAGTATTCCTATTGGAAACTCTGACATCTGTATTTTTATATATATTCCTTGATCAAGACATAGAACTACAACAAAACCAATTAAATGGTCTGTTCCTGTTCGAATAACTTATGCCAATTTGTGATTTTTAGGCACACTAGCAGGAAGAAAGAAACCAGTCCTCACTGACAGTAAGTAGGCAATCTACTAAGACGTGGCAGGAGAAAAAGACACTTTGTTTTTTTTGCATTTGTCTAGAACTGGGGTATGGAGTGATCTACCTGTAGGGAACTTTAATAACAAACCCCAGAATAACTCATAACACATCTACCCATATACTACTGCCCAAAGTATTTGTCTTTCATCTCATTTCAGTGAAAAGATGTTTTATTATGTATTAGATCAACCTACTCGAGATCAAACTGTGATGTGCAAATGAAGGAAATCACCCTGCAAGAATGAGGTACACTTTTAAACAAAAAAGCACTATTTCATTCATATTCTTCTGTGGGAGGCTAATTCCAAACATGAGGCATCAAATAGCCTATATTTGGGGTGTTTGGTTTTGTCTGACTGATTTAAAGGCAGTTGCAGAATTACATTGTTATAACTTTCCCTGTAGGCAATCAGGTTCTTTATGCCACTGTTTCAGTCCAAGGAGACAAATAATACCTTTTTTATTGCAGTATTTCTAGACATTGGATACATCTGGAAAAATATTCAAGCAGATAATTAGATTGCATTAGCGATGTGTCTGTTGTGGTTTCCCTGATCCCAAAGAAGGCAGCCCTTTATGAAGCACTTGGCCACAGTCTCCGCAAAATCTGCTGTGTAAATTGGCCCACACTAAAGCATGTGGAAAACATTTTTTGGCTGAAACTTGAAACCATTCATGTGGCTTTGAGACAGGGAAGCTCAGCCTGCCAACATCAATAGAACTTTGTACTACAAACCAAAATGGTCATTTAGACATGTGTACTTTCATGCTCGCAAAGGCACTGAGGTCAAATATTTTTTAATCTTGGGAATTTTTCCTCTCTATACAGCCTCGTATTTCATGCAGGAAATGAGGCTGAGTACAACAAACACAAATCATTGAGACTGACAGGGCATATTGGGTTCAAAACCCAAGCTTTGACTCTAATTGCTCTCCAAAGGCCTCTGGCTCAAGGTAACTGTTGATTTAGTTCAGCTGTTTCAAATCAGCACTGTAAGGTCTTGCTAAGACAAACTGGTTAGGCCACATTACATTTGTAGGACTGGATCTCTTGGGTGCAAGTATAACACAGTTAGCATTTTAAAACATTGCATTTGTCTGTACACTGCAGGTGGTAATTACGAGCAGGCAAATCTTTTATGAAAGATGGTGTGACGTTCCTTTTGGTGAGTGATGATGGCTTCTTGTGGAGCAAAAATAATGTTTCTATTCAAGGTTCATAGATGGACCCCACCTTATTTCATATGCAAGACATCCGTGTTAGAAATTTATTACCATTGTTTTTGTTTCACTTTAATAATGCTTGCTTTGCTTGATAATGTGTATCTCTAAAACGAAAAATTTCTGTTACTCCCCTTCTGCAGAAATATTGCACTACCGTCTCAGGGAGGAGAGGTTACTAAAGAAAAGCTACCTTTCCTCTGCATGAATTAAGCAGTCGACACCCCATACCATTTATTAGTTTTCTGTATTATTGACTGCTTCTGACATAAACTGGGTCTGACTTTTCAGCAAGGGCAAGCTTGAAGGATTACCCAACAGAATATAAATCTGCTTGGTGTATTATATTCTCTTACTGTTCTTAGGAATGTAAGTGCTGAAGTGTGATTTATATCAATATATCCATTTGCCTGTCTACAGTCAGAATTTGCATAGTAAAGATCTAATCCGCTAGAAGGAAAGCACAGTTTGCTTATGCCAGGTTTAATTCACAAAGTGCTATTTTACAGGTTAACTCTTCCTGGCCCAGAGATCATTCCAGAGTGTCATACTGGGACTTGAAAACACAGAACAAATCTACTGGCCAGAACAAACTGCTTTTAACATGGTTGTGAACTATAGAAGCAGTAGGACTCTAAGACACTTCCTACCCTGCTAAACAGTTAACCCCCACTGCAAGTCCCACTGGTGGACCTGTTGATAAGGGATTGCAGCTCACAAGACATGGAGGGCCTGCCTTTTCTACCCAATGTGCAGCATGTCCTCTGTGCTCACCAGGTGAGCTGGGAAGTGGTGACATAGGGCTAACTGTGCTGGCTTTCTGCCTTCTGGGCAATAGAGATGGATAAGTGATCCAGGTCTGATTAATTTAGATGGTACTAAATATCATATATACATTACCCCATGCAATGCTGCAGGCTGGGGGAAGAGTGGCTGGAAAGCTGCTCAGTAGAAAAACGCCTGGGGGTGCTGTTTGATGACTGAATATGAGCCAGCTTGTGCCCAGGCAGCCAAGGAGGCCAATAGCATCCTGGCCTGTATCAGCAATAGTGTGGCCAGCAGGACCAGGGCAGTGATCATCCCCCTGTGCACTGCACTGGTGAGGCTGCACCTTGAATCCTGTGTTCAATTCTGGGCCCCTCACTACAAGAGAGACATTGAGGTGCTGGAGCAGGGCCAGAGAAGGACAACAAAGCTGATGAAGGGTCTGGAGCACAAGTGTGACAAGGAATAGCTGAGGGACCTGGGGTTATCTAATCTGGAGAAGAGAAGGCTCGTGGGGGATCTTATAGCTCTCTACAACTACCTGAAAGGAGGTTGTAGTGAGGTGGGGGTCGGTCTCTTCTCACAAGTAACAAGCAATAGAACAAGAGGTAATGGCCTCGAGGTGTGCCAGGGGAAATTTAGATTGGCTATTAGGAAACATTTCTTCACAGAGAGAGTGCTCAGGCATTGAAACAGGCTGCCAAGGGCAGTGGTGAAATCACCATCCCTGGAAGTATTCAAAAACTGTGTAGACGAGGCCCTCAGTAATATGGTTTAGTTGTGGAACTGGCAGTCATGGACTAATGGTTGGACCTGATGATCTTAAAGTTCTTTTCCAACCTAGCTGATTCTATGAATCTATGATTCTATGATTTGTGTGTAGGTGGCATCATACACATTTACTATTATTAGAGCATATGGTTTATGTTTCATATAAATTTTGTTTCTAATGAAAAATATTCCTGAGGCTGCTTTTGTCCCTTTTTTTTAAACACATCACATATATATCCCCAATCTAGTGTTTACCAGCAAGAATCCTGACAAAAAACAGTCTCTAGCTCCCCTCCCAAAATCTGGGAGGTTCAGCAAGGTGATGGAAGGGATAGAGTATCTCCGTGTGATTAACTCTCGTATTTCATGGGATTATAGGCATGATGACTAGGCGGAATGACTAGGCAGCATCTGAGGAAATGGGGATGGGTTAATTCATTGAAGGATGTGCGGCTCTCTTAATTTAATATAAATAATATTATGGTAATTGTGATCAGGAGCAGATTGACAAGTTACAAGGTTGCTGCTTTCTGCTCCTTTATTGGCTTTTTCAAATAATATGGTCAGTTCATTGCCAATCCACCATTTTAGTTGACTCTGCTCTGCCAAAGAGGCAAAAGCAGTTCTCCAGCATGACAAGCACCTTTTCGGAATCTTACATTACATTCAGCTGAACATCCTCAGACAGACAGGAGCTCATTTTGCCTGTGCTCCAAATCACCTAACAATCATGTTAGTACAGACTCTGGCCAGACTTAGCATGCCTTCTGTTGAAGCTGGTATTTTAGGTTGGATTCTACTTTAATGTGTCTTGTGGCTTTGAGCTGATGGATAAAGGCAGAGCAAGCTCGTGTCTGCCTGTAAATTGCTGCATAGATGTGTCCCTAATGGAGATGTATAGGCTGGGTGAGAGACTTGCACTGTCAGTTGTTTGTTGCCCTGGTCCACTGGGTAAGTAGAAAGTTTTCTTCCTTTTGCTCCATGAAGTGTGTTTTCTCCTTTTACATTAAATTTAATTATATAAAATTTTCTTTATACCCACTTGTTAAGCTTACAGGAAGCCTATAATTCCATTCTCAAAAAAACTCCCAAAGCTTCCAGAACTGAGTTCACCTCTTCTTAATTTAGCAACTTTCTTAATAGAGAAGAGCCTTGGAAATGAAAGGCAACCAAATACAGATCTATATGTTAGAGTAGTTAGAATAGATGGAAATCCTTCATAGCTACTCTTTGTGTATGTAATACCCATTATTAAGGCCTTCAAAGCATTCTCCAAACATAAAAAAAAAAATCATCCCTTTTCCCCATGAAGCAATTGGAAGTGGTTGTCAATACAAACTCATCAGTTTATGGCCAGATAGCAGCTACTTGAATTTTGTTGTCTTTTGCTGCTTTTAGAAAGGTGGAAGTTGTCATGTATGCTATCAAAAGTTAACTTTTAAGAATAGTAACTGTGAGTATTTTTAGCACAGTGGCAAACAAACCAGCCCAAACCCAGAGGTCACAGAGGGTCACCACAGGTCTTTTGAGAGATTAGAGAATGAAGATAACACCAATGACATGTACAGTTGAGAGGATTATGATAATGACAACATATTCCGGATGGAGGGAAGACCTTGCACTAAGTATATGCAGTGTTGTATGCAAAACCATTTTGACAACCTGCTAAAATTATTTTAATGTTTCTCTCTATGCATTGTCCCACAGTGTATGGAAAAATAGATTTGCATTCCATTTATGGAATGGAACTACACTGATTCTGATTTGAAAACATAAACATTTATGAAGTGTACATGTTACAATGCCAATAAAAATTGAGCGGTTTCCAGTCTTATTGAGGAACCAGTGCCTGGGTAATATTATGCAAATGTTGACATATTGGCTGTTGCTCAGTGCTTGCCTTTGAAACTAATCTGTTCATCTGTAGTTAAATGTGTAAGATGCCTGTTATTAGCCATATACCTAATACAGTCCATAAATCCATTAATTAGAAAATTAAAATAGTGACCTCACAAGCTCTTAGAGTTTTTATCAGAAAAACAGCACAGTTAAGGATATAGCAGTACAAATAAGCACTTTCATAAGTCAAAGTTCACTTTTCTGCAACAGAATTAATTACCTGTAGTCTGTTTTCAGGTATAGATGCTGAATACTGTGCTGAAGTCAGTGGAGAATAAGGGACAAAATATGTTTGTCACCAGCAGTTTTCTTTGTTAACCCAAGTCACATGCTGGGCTTGTTTTAAATGTCTAGTATTTAGTGGTCAAGCCTGTTGTGATGAACCCTGCTCTTACTCTTTTATCCTCTGTAATTATGGGAACAAGATCATAAAGAAATACTTAAAGAGGCAGATCTTCCAAACACGGTCATGGAGGTGGTGCTCAGCCAAAACTGCATTTGCAAACGCCTCCGAAGTGACAGTTCAGGCCAGAGTTGTTCAGCCTAGGCCACTTGGTGGTAAATGTTGGATTTGCACTTTGTTTTCATGAGCGCCTTTGAGAGAGGCTGCAACAGTGCAACTACTGCCAGAAACAAAGTGATCCACTGTAGTGCCCCTGCAAACAGCAATTTGTAAAGCTAGAGGGGTTGCTCTTGAACTTTATAACTTCTCATGAAAGTGAGAAGTTTTCATGCTTGTTAGATTATTTTCTGCCTTTGCCAGTCTATGTCAGCAGTCTGTCTCCAGCTGCAAAGCATTATAGGTGAAACGATAAATTCATGCACTCCCCTCTTTTGAAAGGTTATTTATCCTTCCTTTTTAAGATACAGATTTTCACTAGCTTCCTCTTTATCTTTCAGTGGTTTCTTTTTCCCTGTGTTTCTTAAGATTCTTTCCACAATGCTTATAGGCCTTCCTTGAGCCTCTTTGCATAGAAAGGCTTTGTGTAAAGCACAGGACTCTGATTTAACTACTGATGGTGAAATGATGAGAACCATTAAAAGAGAGAGAAAAGTCAGGAAGCTAGAGGAGGAAGAAAGAAAAATAAAATGAGACAATGTCACTAGCAAGGGCAGACTGTGCTAGTTTACAAGCCTGGAGAAATTCTGTCTTCTCCATAGACAAAGCTTTTTTGCATGACAGTGGAGCTGATTGCCACCTTACCACAAGTTTTAAGTTTTGAAAACTGCTTAAATTCTGAGATTCCTTCTCCAGCTGGGCCAATCTAGTTTTCACATGGTGCCATGGGGAATAATGCTTTTTTTCTTTTTTTCAGAAAGAAAATGAATGAATGAAATAATGGAAAAATAACTGAGTTACTGGACTGCCTTCTAATTATTTAAAGGACTTCACACATTCATGTCTTGGCCACATTGTCAGCCTCTTCTCTATGAGAATATATGTCTACTGTATTAATAGAAAAGGCTGACCTACAGCTAAAAATAAATCTCAGCAAACTGTGCATTTCAAATTGATAACTGCCTGCAGAATGTAACATTAAAGGCACTGAAGTAAATGCTTTATGCATTTATACCTGTGCTTGGCTAGGTGTATTCTCAGTAATGTGGGTTGTGGTTAGTGTTCTTTGGAAGAGGAGTTCTGAATTGTAAAGGCTGCTTTTTTATCACAGGGGAGGTATTTTATTTGAGCCTGGCTTCTGATGACTGTAAAAATCAGATCTCCAAAGGACATCACTGAAAGAGAAAATAATCTGATGCTTAAAAGAGTGTAAATGTCTACTGACAAGCAAAGCATTTCTTTTCCCCTTCCCCCTTATTTTTGCATTATGTATCTGAGAACCACAGTTGTGATTGTTGTGATCATTTTAGTCATCACTTTGCTCTACGTAGGTTTTATGTTACAGTTTATAAGATGCTGAACATTTGCTGAGAGATCAAAGCACTTACCATAATGAGAAAAACATACGTAAGAACAGTTGTATAGCAAGGGTAAGGATTGCCTGAAGCAGAACAAATTTCTACACATTGCCTGATAATGTAAAAATAATATAGCAGTACAATCATGAGAATAATATTACTTAATAAGTCACAGCTCTTATATGTCTTACAGTGAAATTTACCATTTTATAAACTACTAAACACATTTTCTGCTTGATTAGCTATTTTATGTCCAGAAAACCTACAATAAAATCCTCTTCCATGAAACACATTTGAAAGAAAGATCTTAATTTTATCTTAATGTTGAAGATAAATTGGGTAGCAGTGGCAGACTAATAATATTACTTCCACTTTTTTTAGCTATAATGTATAGTCTTAAGCTCATACTTCTGCCCAGCGGGCACAGGGAAGCTTGGCTGTGCCTTTGGAATTGCATACTGAAGCTCCAGCTTCATCACTGTGGTGGGTAATCAATGATTTTCACCAGAAACCTACTGACCCCTTGATTTTCCCAGAGTCTTCCAGGACCCACCCACATCCTCACTGCTGATCCCCTGGCCGTGTGGATTTTGTATAGCTAGGGCTTGTGGAGGAAGGATAATTCTTCTGTAAAATGCAGGCTCTTTCCTTCCCAGTTCTTTCCTTGTGCCATGACCTTTTGCTCCACACCTCTCCCTGGCATGCAGAAAATTAAACAAAGCCTGTTTACTTTGGCTTTTCAAGGGGAAATAGAGGTAAGGCTAGAATTTCTAAAGCTTATAGCCTTTTCTTTGGTGTTGCTCACTTCAGCTTTAATTGTGTTTTGTCTGGGTGAGAACTGCAAAATTTGGCCCACAGTTAGTACGGATTTGTTGGTATAACATGTGTTAGCATTTACAGAATCCAAAATCCAAGTTCATGTTTCATACACCATTGCACAATAGATTGCAGGTTAAGCTTATGTCATAATCAGAAATCTTTTCCTTTTGAAAGAACTACTATATGGAGATTTCCTAGCCTAGAAAAACAGAAGACCCTTCCTTCCCAGCTTTATGACTTCAACATTTTAACAAGGCTAAGAAGTGAAGTGGGGGTTCCTTGTGCCTGAAGTGTATTTGCTTGTTGCAATCCGGCTTGCCTCCTCATTTTAGATTGGGTATATTTTCCTATGACAGACGTATATTAGACTCTGAATTAGGAGTGTAAAAGTTCTATCAATTCAGTAATTTAAAAGAGGCCCTGGATACTTGTCTGCATATAGGTGTTATTCAGAGCTGTTCCTCATCCTGTGCTGGCAAGATGATCAAGCAGATAAGCTAGCAGAGTCCTTAATACCTTGTAGTTTCATTATACATCATGAGCTTGGAAGAATTGTACAGTTCCAAGAGCTCTATTGTGGTTTAGTGTTTTCTGGCACAGGATTTGCTTCTTTTTTCCCCTCTTTTCATTTTTTTTTTCCCTTAACTTTGGATCTTTTTTAAAATTTTGAAGTGTTTTATGGTATACAGGCTTGAAAGCCATGAACTCTTGGGTGGGATTTGTAAAAAATTAATTTTTCCACTGACTTCAGCAGCAGCCACAGCGTTAAAACCATGCCATGTTGTTACATTCTTACATTAGCTCTGGCAGCTGATTTTCCTGTGGGCTTCATCAGGTTTCTTACATACCTCTGTTTATAAATTAGGGATTAGTGATATTTATGCAGTTCATTGGAGTAGGGTGGTTTTGTGGACTAAAATGAACAAGGATTATTACTGCAGTTTATTTTATTATTGCAAATGGAAATTCAACAATAGCATGTCACAGGAGATGCATTCTTAGAAAAGTAGCAAGCTTGCTATAATGGATCATGCATTTTATCATCATTCTCTTTTGTTGCAACATGCTCATTTGACTACTGTATGGTTTCACCAGCACTTTGTAAAATTGTCTTAGCTGTTGTCTGTAGTTTTATTGTGACTTTGCCTTATGACATCAGGTAATGAGTGAGGGTCTTGGCTGAAATTCTGCCATTAGAAAGATTGTTCAGCACCTAATAAAGTCTTTGTCTTTCCACAGATGTAGTCTGAATACATTTGACCCAAAGAATTTGCTTGTATTTGTGTCCATGGAGTAGAAAAGCCATTTTCTGATGTTCTGCGGTTCAGAGGCAGAGCAGTGCACATGATACTGAATAATGCATTTTAAGTAATCTGAGCACACTTAGCTACTGTTTCCTTGCTTCCTACATACTATGCTGTTAGAAACATTGCCCTCATGTTTAATTATTTCCTTGTCAGATACTATCTAATAGATTGGCTAATGACAGCTTTTGCTTCAGTTATATGGATTTGTAGTGTATTGTCTTGTCTTCCCTTCTGTGAACAGGGGTTCAATAAGGCGAACTGTGCTAGAGTGCCCTGCTACACAGACTTTCAATACAAGATTGTTTGGAATGGCCTTGTGGCCCATTTATATAATAACAAGGGAGACATGTCCTGACCTATCAATCTCACTTTAAAAGAGCTGTTAAACACAATGTGTATTGTGCATGCAGAAACCAATAGACAAGAATGTTTATTATTGCAACAACTTTCAGTCCACTAAAAAAATTAATGAGGAGTTCAACTGGGATCTGAAATCAAGCTATTTGGTGAAAAAGGCATCATAGCATCCCTATATCTCACAGTCTCTGTAACATCTAATTTTTAAATTGTGCAACATTTTTTATTGGAGGGTTGGGTTTTTTTTTTCCTCTCCTTTCTTCATTGATAATCTATTTGGTTAATGACATGTTTGAATCTGTCCAGGTGTTCATAACTCAGTATATTATATGCTGTTTCTCTCTAAAATATATATTAAAGCAATACAGATTTTATTTATATATTTATTTATTTAGAGCACGAGTGTCTGTTTATCAACATTGGCTCGAGATGAACATGCAGTAAAGAGGACTAACACATATTGCAGTCTTGTGCACATATTTTGAAAGTGGAGTTCAGGTCTTCTATATCATTGGGATTACACTGGCCACTATTTGATGGCAGATTGGATTAATCATGTGAAAGTTTTCATTTGGTTTATTTTTGATATCCTGCTGGAAACTGGCTAATAAACTTAATCTTTTCTGGGAGTCTATTGATTGTCTAAGCAAAGCAAAGACCTGCCAGTTTGGACCAGAAACTAAGGACTATATCTATAACATAAAGTCTGTCAATATATCTGCATTGATCAGGGGTGCAACAAGACGCATTTTACAACTAGAGCTGCTGTACCAACAAAAGCCCGGAAGATGCAGTTATATTAGCAGTGTCACTTACCAGTGTTGGGTTTTTGGCCCATTAGAGAGTAGGATGTAAAACTGGCATAGATTACACCAATAAAAAGTGTAATGTTAATCATTTTAGTTTCATCCGAGAACTTGCTGTTGTCACAGTAGTTGAGCAGCCAAAGATTGTTCCTATTAATGCTCAGTCTTTCAGAGACTGTTTATTTTATGGCTGTGGCTAAGGGAATACAGAGTGATTGATGGAGATGTGTCTGTTGTATACTGCATATCTGTATTGTAGCTGAACACACAAGTTTTCAGAAGAACAGACCAGGAAACCTACTGGGTTTGGGGAAAAACTAAGATTTGAAAAAAAAGCAACATAAGCTAATCTTTACCTTAAAAAGCTTCTCTTGTTCACATAGTAGAACTGTATTACAGCCGAGAATGTCTCTATCACTTCAAAGAAAACACTCAAAGAATATTTTCCTCCACATTTGCCTCTGCACTATAGGGAGGTATCGTTATTGCCTGACTGTAAAAAAATACCTGAGCTGATGCTAGTGGCATAGTTAAATTAGCCACGAGAAAAGTAGTGTATGATGTTCTAACTAAAAAGTAAAAAAGCCTGCAACAGTTGCTGGTTTAGATTTATGCCACAAATATATCAACTTCATTCTATTCATCAGAGGCTGAATTGTTAAAAAGAGTGCAGATTTCAGGATAACCCCAAGAAAAGACTGAACATAACTTGGGGAGTGTATAATAGATATTTATGCTGTAAAAAAAAAAAGGACATGGTGGAACTGGAGTAGGAATCATGCAGTAAAACAGACATAAAACAATGTTCTTTCTCTGCATTCTGTGCCATGTCTCTTACCAGTTAATATTTTACCCCTTAGTTAAAATACATTTTTTGGCATCAGATAAGTCAACAAAGCTACCTGTGAGAAGCAGCCAGTATCATAACATGCTTGAATAGGCCTAAACAGCAGGTGCTGCCATGCTCCCATGGTCTCTAGTGACAAGCTATGCTCCACTTTGGGCTTAAGACTAGACAGGCTGTTTAGAGCTTTCAATTCTAAGTACTGTAAGGTCCTGTGAGAGCATTTTAAGCTGTCACTGGTATTAAATCTTAGTATTTATCTTTATTATACGGGGCTTCTGCTGGTATTTATTATGCATGTGTGAGAGTAAGAGACAGGTCCCCTAAAATAAAGGGGATATATGTATAGGATAGGGGCAGACACTACTCCATGAGCTATGTTCTGGTGAGCTTATCATGTTGATGAGTAGATGGCTGCTCAGTCACTGTCAAGGGAACACTGAATTTGGGATGGCTCTGACCTAGTGTAGAATGAGCTGCTCAGGGCTGCAGGTATAAGGAGAGACCTGAGGCACAGAGAGATAAGAACGTTTCACAGTCCCTCAGAACCAAGGCTATGATCAACTACTCTGGACATATTCTTAGTGGCCTTCTACAAGCCTATATTCTTTTTTAAAAAATGCATTAAATGAAATCAATTAATGCTGCTGCTATATTGGTTGTTATTGAGTTTTACAAAACATTGACTACAGTTGTGATGTCCCTATATTTTTAACTTTTTGTTTTGTTTCATTTTGTTTTCCTTCAGTCTTACAGGAGTCTCAAATGGCAACACACAAATCCATTTTAGATTTGTCAGTGGGAAGCTAGGGACTTGGTTAGGATACGCAACTTGCTTGAGCCACGGAAAAGAGGGAGGAAGTGAATTCAGGAGCGTAATGTCTGGAATTGCAGATAACTTTTGGGTCTTATACCTGAAGCCTTTCACATGATATATAACCATATCCCAGGCTGCCTGCAAGTGGAGAAGACACCCTGAAGTTTAAGTTCGACATATAATTCCCAGAGGTTTTCTTTGCCAAGCACAGTTACACAACACTGATACCACTGAAGTTAATGTGACTTTGCAGTCAAATACCACACAGATGGAAACTTAACACCTATCTCAAAGCTGATTAACAGAAAGTGAGTGAGGGTACTAGAGAGGTAGGGAGTGAGGTGCAGGTAGCCTGCTGTAAAGTAAGTGCTTGTGTTGATTTATTAAGTTTCATGGGGAATTTTCTATTATTTTTCTGCTGATTCTGATTTTGTAAGGATTTTTCTTTACTAAAGGGAAAGATTGGCAGTACTGAGGGCATTTTCACTCTATGATTTTTTTTTTATTATTATTATTTTAGCAAAAAATCTTGCCACTGACATCAGTGGAAATGATAGTTAAGCTTGGCTGAACATGGGTTTTATTTTTAATTTAATATGATTTTTGGCAAAGAAGTATTTCATTTGTTCCAGAGGAATCACTGTAATACCTTGGCAGGACAGGAGATTTAAAGCCAGAAGTAACTGGGACAAAGGAAAAAAGGTGTTAATTTTGCCAAGTGGGAATACCTGATTTACTTAGAAGGATGCTTTCATATGCTAGAAGGCTTGCAAAACTCAGTAAGATGAAAAGAATGTAACTAATTTCAATTAAGAACTGGCTTCTAGCTTCAGGAGCAAACACACATGTAAAGCTTTATTTTAAAATTGCATATGTATTGAAGGAAGCATTCCAAGTAAAATTAAGAAAAAACCCCACAAGTTTGTAGCAGCAAAAAGAAAATGAGTTTAAATCCTTAGCATACACTGAAATTATTCCTGTGGATATCTAATTAGAAGAGAAAAAATTTCATCTGATGTAAATTACTAAAAATTTACTCTGACAGATTTACATGCTGATTTTATTCTTCTTTCTAAATCTATGGTTTAACTCTTTTTTTTTTTTTTACTCCTTATTTTCTCCAGATTCACCATTTTTTATTTGCAGTGTTGAGAAAAGGCTGTCTTGAAATCGTATATTAGAAGATCAACTTTGTAGTTTGCTGCCTTATGGGCAAATTCTAATGTCATGTTGATAGTCATCCCATATTAAAGCAATATTAATGATCATTTCTTAGAATGAAAAAAGGTTATTATGAAAGAAGTTAGCTCTCAGTTCTTTAACAGAATAAGCTTTTATTATTATTATTAAAATCAGGCACATTTTGGTCTCTTTTTTTCCTCATTTGGTGCGGATGCAAAATAGATTAAGTGACATCACTAGAGTAATTGTGATGTAAATGAGATGCTAATTTGGAGTTTAAAAAATATACTTTGTCTTTTAGTGAAATCTGTTTCCCTGACTATAATTGTAAATAGAATGAGGGCTATGACTTGCTCTTGGAGCAGCAGGCTAGCTTTTTATTCAGGAATGCAGACACTAAATTGTCATAAAGAAGAGCTGTAGTGAAAAAAAATTGGAGCAGAGATGTCATGTTTCACTTAAATTTATGAACTATCTTGGCACTAGGCGGCAATAGGCTCACAACAAATCCCTGTAGGTTGCAATTTCTTCCAGAGAGCCTCTCCTACAACCACCAAAAAGCCCTTTAGGGTTGGGTGGACAGGAATACCACGTTAATGCTTTAATTCTATTATGCAGTAAATCACTGTTAGACCAGACATACAGTCTAGCAGGTTGTCACCACACAGCAGCTGAACCAGCAAAGATGAGAATGATATAGGTCAGAGGTTTTGCCACCTGAAAGGTCATAAAGTGTTTTGGAGGTGGGAACTTTACACCCCGTGGGTGCAGAGTGAAAATTAGGTCTGTGGTCTTGTGCTGACATCAAGTGAAACCATGCTTACACTGAAAGGTATCCCAGCACATCCACTACAATTAAACCTGCTAGAAATGTCATGGTTTATTACCCCACCTGTTGGATTCAACTACTTCCTTCATGATGATGACATTTGCATTTTAAGCCTGGCAGGCTGCAAAGGGATTAGAAAACACACACATGCATACTCGCACACTCCCCCTGCCCCCTGTTCTTCCCAACCCAGCCTTCCCCCCCACCATTCCCTGCTTCTGCACTACATTTTAATGTTTTCTAGGATGCACAGGAAGCCAGTACAAGTGGTCTAGCAAGGTAGGACTTGGCCTAGACATCAAATGGCACCCCAGAGATCAGTGACTGAGTTTTGCCACTGCTGACTGATTCCATATAATTAGAGTTGATCGCAATATACCAAGGCAATAAAATATGCTGTTGTGGTGTTCTTCATATAAATATTGAAAAAGAAAGAGGGAAAATGAGATCCTTATATTTTCTCTACTGAAAATATTCGTGTCTTTTTAAATACACAGTCTCTAACTAAAACTTGGTTATTAGGACTATTTCCCTCATAACTATATACAAATCTTGCCATATACTCTCTATAGACATGCTTTCATGTGCCAATGATAAGAATCAGTGTTTTATGTGCTCAATTGCAAGTGATGTCCTTTTGAAAAAGGAGTGGAAAAAAACAAGTACTAATAAAGCAGTGAGAGAACCCTTTGTTTAAAATCGACATGCATGTTGAAGCTCAGGAAGGAGATGGTTCTTAAGTTGCCTTTTTTCACTTTGGCCTTGCAGGTGCAGCTGACCATAGGCTAATCTCTTACTGCAAGAACAAATTGCAAGGTGATATGAAATAGCTTTTGTCAAGGAGTTAACTGGGTGTCACTGAGGCACAACAAAACCCTACTAATCTTGCTTTCTTCCCACAGAGTCCTCCTAGTGCATCAGTGTGTAGTTTTTCATGATTTATGTCCTTTTTATTGTTCCTGGCAAAGATGCATTTTTGGAGCAAATAGCTTGCTCAGAAATCTGTTTTGGAGAAACCCTTAAATCTAAATGTGAAGAGGCCTTGAACTCCTGAAAGACGTTGGCTTCTCCTTATCTACAGTCTGACAGAGAAGAGTATAATGTAACAAAAATCTTTTCATGTTCTGAAGATATGGTTTTAGCCTCAGTTCAGCAGTAGCGTTCCCTTCTCTAAGCATGGGTCCTACACCTGCGGCATAAAATATGTGTGGAGAAGAGAAATGCTGAAGAAATTATGCAATCTTTCTACTTCCACATTGTATTTCACAAACTACTCAAGTGCCCTGGGTAATTCTTTGACAGCTCTATTGGGAAAACTGATAACTGTAACTGACGCCTGCATTCTCTCCCCATATGTCTGCAGTTACATTGTATCACCAATATGAAGTTTAGGAAGGGAATTTTCCCAAATGAATTTGTGAGAGAGAATATCTTCATTGGGGACAAAGGTAAAGAAAATTAAAAACCTTATCCTATTTCAATAGTTATGAAATTGCAGATAAATTGCAACCTTCTTGGTCATAATGGAACTTATTGTCTGGAACATAATATGCTGAGGAACAGCTTTCTTCTTTGTTGTGTTTTTTTCTATCTTAGTCCCATTTCCTGATAAGGAGCATGTTGAGGCTGATGGCTGGAGTAATAAAATTGTAGATCAGGATATCTGCTCTCTCATATTGTTGTCTCTCAGAAATTCTCAGTTTGCTTCATTGTTGGCAGATCTCAAATGTATTGCAAGACAACAAACGCATATGTACACAAGAGTGATAGCTAATGGGAGTGACCTGTACAGCTCCAATTATGACTGATAGCACTCTACTAACTTTATGCTTATTTTATGTCCCCTTGACACAGATTGATTAAAGGCAAGGACCCATATGAACTTATGAAAAATTTATGGATTTTTGAAAGAGCTATAACATACCATTTAAGAACTAATAATTTCTTAGCTGTCACTATTTCCCCTTCTCTCTAGCCCAAAATCTCTCTTACATTGGGAATTTATGCTTAATAATCAAAAACTGATGCTGTGGATTAAAGAATGAAGATGTCATTGGATAAAATAAAACAACAACAGAAAAGAAAATAGATTAGTATGATTTCAACTATTCTTTAATCTGCTTCTGAGCAACAGAAGTGATTTGTGTCAGCCGTTATTGCATTAAACTTTAATTTTCTTCCACAAGAACAGGATTATATAAAGGAGTATTGGATTGCACTCAGCATGGATTAGCTGAACAGTGTCTTTGCTGCCAAGGACCAAATGGATTTCCTTCCTTTTGTGATTTATATTTTTATTGCTGGGTTTTTTTCCTTTCTTCTAATTCCCATTGCCCTTCAGTTTGCCAGAACTGAGATACTGTCAAAAGCAGCAGAAAGGCAGGCAGAATTATTGGGTTATTGCATATATTTCTGTTCCAGGGATCCTCACTAGCCAATGTCAAAAGAATACGCTAGCCCTTAGCCATAGAATCTGACTGTTAGTTTAAAACTGAAAAATTAAAATCTTATTAATTGTGAAAGGGTCATACTCTTTCCTTCTTGAATTAAATATATATGCATAATCAGCTTAAGCTTTCCCTTTAAATGTCATAAAAATTTCCAGAGTTTTGCTTAATTGTAGCTCAGCAAATGTTTGTAGGACATAGAAAATGATGAATGGTCAAAACAGAGATGCTAGCAGTGTGAACACAAAAGGAAAAAGATTCATTTGGTATAAAGGCAGGGAAGATTCAGAATGTGCAGGGATAAAATGACAGAAAATAAAATAAGCGCCTCTGCTAACAGACTGAATATCATAAATTGCAGTTTGTATATTACAGCCCATTTTAGAAATGACTAATGGATTTTCTGGTCTTGAAATTTTAACCAGCAAAGAGATGCTTGGTGGTAAAAGAGATATAGGTATTTAAGGAAAAAAAATTAAGCTATTAAGTTATAGAGGATGGTTTGTGTTTGTAAGCAGTGAAGTACAGCAACCTTAATGTCAATCAGCTGTCCCTTTTAGACAGATACAGCAACACTAAAGGACTTTCAAGAGCAATAAAAATTAGAAAAGCATACCAAAACACACAAAACCTATTGTTGAAAAGTATAAATGAAAAATCTGATTCTCCATCACAAGAATTATGCAAGAGAGAGCAGAAACAAGCCTAACTGCCATTACATCACCAGACTAATTCTTATTAAGTTCCAGAGCATATTTTCCATGGATCAGTCATAGAAATTTTTAGTGGGTGACAAACAGTCCAGAAGCCTGAAATTGTGATGTGTAACTGCTGAAACCTGTGCTATTCTTGATCCTGCCCTTAAATACTTTTCTTGATGTTGCACATCCGTTATGCAGCCCACAACTCTATCCACTGTCAAACCTGGCCCAACAATTCAGTTTCATGTTGCAAAGTAAACCTGACTTTTCCATAAATTAACATGTAATAAAGAAGTACATTAAAAATTTCACTTAATTCCTCACTTGGCAATTCTGGTTGTAGAATCTGAGCGAAGGATGCTCCTACATCATTTCATGTTAGAGCTGAAAGCTTTCCGTATTCTTCAGATTACATAGAAGGAACCTTAATCCATGGCATTTAGTTTGCTGATACACAAAAAAGAGTGGATTATGTTATATTGTCAGAATTAATCTTCATGATTGTTGTTATACTATTTTCTGAAATTATTAAATTAGACTAGTGACTACTGTCTCACTTTTGCTTTTTCTTGGTAACTGTTAGATTTTTCAGAAGCAGCTTTCAGCTCATTGGTAAATAGAACTTTGAAGTCATCATGCATTTTCCAAACAGGTATTTAACACCTTCAGACTACTGACAGAGACACTAGTCTGTCAAAAACTAAATCAGAGAGAATGTTTCCTGCTGCTTTCATCACATCAGAAAGATATACAGAGGGACTCCCTATGGTAGCTTTAAGTGTTTGCTTGTCATTTCTGTCCTACATGAAGGAACTATTTGTGATAGAATAAATATTGCACTATGCAATAATGTAATTGAAGCCTATTCCTGTATAGTGGACCCCCTTCCCCAACATGCATACACAAACCCACCATATCCCAAACAGGGGGAAAGATAAGCTTGTTTTGCACATTCATCAAAGTCAAAAGCAGTTGCTCTCCTTCCAGATACTTCTGCAAGGTGGAGCACAAAAAAGCACAGCTATCTAGCTACTAGACTGCATCCATCTCAGGCAGAAAACCTGGTGCTCTTAAAACTCAGAAAGAGGCCTCCCAATAGATGTTGTGCTTGCCTTTCTCCATCTTACCTGACTAAATTAAGGCAAAATTAATTTAAATAGGGACTGAAGAGAGCTCCTAGAATATTAATCTCCTGCTATTGTGAGCAGTCACTTCATGTAATATCTTTTATATGCTCATCATATTACATCTGGAATGTAGCTACATTTTCCTTATGAATTTTTGTCCCCACTACTCTTCCAGGGATGTGTCTTTTGTGATGCCATGAATTTCTCTGCAGTGTCTGAAGCTTCACTGAATGCAGCTTTTCTATCATTCATACACAGAAATGTAGATATGATAACAGCCCTTCAGGAAGCGGTGTTCATGATCTTTTTGCATCTTGCTTCTGAAATTGGTGCTGTTCTGTCTAAAAGTCAAGGTCATCTCAGCATGCTGGGATGCACAGGCAACAAACCCATCAAAGTGGACCTCCTCTATAGATGCAGAACATTAGTTGCTTGTGCAAAAAACTCAGGTTATGTAGACATGGTAATAGGACTCCGTGTAGCCCATCATGAACCTGAGCTGTATGTCACTTGTGCAGCAAAATTACACTTGATGTGAAAGCCACAGAGAATCATCTGCACATGCATGTGCATGAAATACAAGATTTTGACTTGGACTTTTTGTGGAAAACTACTGGTGTCAGATGTGCAGTCCACTAGTAGTGAGTGAAGCTCAAGCCTTCACAGCCAATCTCAAACCATCAATTCTAAAGATACCGTTGAGCTGTTAGTTTCTTTTAGATTTGCCTTTTTTTCTTTTTTTTTTTTTTTTTTTTTCTCTTCTGCTTGGCTGTAGAGATGTGGAAATCTATGAATAAAGATTTTCTTGAGATTTGCACTGTAATTGTTCAGATCAAAAACACTTGGGCAGAACTTTTTATCCTAGTGAGAATTAGGTTGCTGTTGGCTGACCTCATAATATTTTAGTAGTTTATTTAGGACGTCATAATGCAAACTGAATGAAAAAGTTAATAAGCTACTTTTCATTTGAGGAATATTTAACTGTTCTTCAATCTGACTGAAGAATGAGGGAAAACCTCTAATTGTTTCATACCAATTCGTCTGCCTAACTCAAATCAAACATGTCAGTGGCAGAGTAAATCACAGGCATATCTAACTATATATAAACCTATTACAAACATGCATTTATTTTTCATTTCATCTATGTGCTCTCCAAGTCTGACTCCTGAAGATTTAGGCTATGATTATGCTGCTGGTTTTGACTGTGGCTGTTAATCAGAGAAAGTCAATGTTGAAAATGTTTATATATTAGTTAGGTTTGTATTGCTTTAGACCTTCAAATTAATGAAATACATAATTTCTGGAACACTTCTTCATAGCTGGAGATGATCTCTGATTAACGTGCTTTCTTCAGTGGAAAACTTTTCAGTGGCAACTTAAGATGATCTTAATCAGCTATAACACAACCTTTTTTTTTTTAAAAAAAAAAAATGTCAACAACTAATATTTAGTCCAGAGTAACATGAAGCAAAATGTGAGTGATGAATTCTTGCTACACACACCAATGGTAACAGCTCCATCCCAATCAGTATATTGGTTACGCTGCTGTTATATGCATACAATGAAGTAAAATCTACAGAAAAATGAGAAGTCACAGGACCAGGTTATCAGGAGCCTGCTTTCTCTAATAACATACAACTACTGTGATACATTGTCGTGGGTGCTTTTTTTTGTTTTTTTTTTTTTTTTTGAAGGCTAAAGAAACTGGAATTTGATTATTTTTTTTCTAATCCATTTTTATCATACTCAGAAAAGGATATGGAAACTTTGGTGATGATTCAGCACAGACTCACAAGAGAAAAATCAAGAAAAATGCTTTACAGTAATAATTAAAAAATAGAGTTCTATGTTTTAATTCATCAGAATAAGAACTAAGAGGTAATGTATTGCTAATTTCAAGTTACATACTGTGGAGAAGTATAAAGTAAGGTAACATCTCTTCCTTCAGAAAGTGGCCATAATAAGTCTAATAAACTGAAGAAAAAAACTAAACAGACCCACACTGGGTGTAAGGTATGAATTTTCATTAAGTGTAAAGATCTTTAGAATAACAAAAAAATGCTCTTTCAGTGGATTCTTTCTGGTCTGAAATTCAGGCAAGATAACTTTCTGAAAGAAATGTTACAATTCAATCAGAAATTATTAGATTTGAGGGAGGTATTACTGGCTGTACCTGCACTGTACAACAGTCTCACATTGCTTGAAAGTTATTATATATATATTAAAAAATCCAGTTATACTTGAGTTTGAGTTAATTGAACTATTTAGTTTTTTGAAATTTCTACTGGCTTTATATTTTAACCTGACTGCTTTTGCCCTGTTCCAGCCTATCACATGCAGAAATCTGATTCAAGTCAGATGGAGTTGTGTCGTGGTTTAAGCCCAGGCCGTAAATTAGAACCACGCAGTCTACTTCCCCCCCCCCCGCCTTTCTTCCCCCTGCTTCTGGAGGGATGGGGAGGAGAATCAAAAGAATGCAACTCCCACGGGTTGAGATAAGAACAGTCCAGTAACTAAGGTATAACACAAATCACTACTGCTGCCACCAATAATAATAA
This sequence comes from Psittacula echo, assembly GCF_963264785.1. Classification (NCBI taxonomy): domain Eukaryota; kingdom Metazoa; phylum Chordata; class Aves; order Psittaciformes; family Psittacidae; genus Psittacula; species Psittacula echo. The sequence continues at coordinate 43,479,420 of NC_137742.1, read as the reverse complement.
TGATAAAGGAAATAACAAGGCAAGAGAATACAACACCTCACCACCCACCGACCGATAACTCCCCCACCCAGCAGTGATCTAGCCCTTCTAGGAACTCCTAGTTACATCCCCGGGCATGATGTGCTGTGGTATGGAATACCTCTTTGGCTAGTTTGGGTCATGTGTCCTGTCTCTGCTTCCTCCCGGCTTCCTCTTCTCCCTGGCAAAGCATGAGACTCACAAAGTCCTTGGTCAGAGTAAACAGCTGAAGCAAAAATAAAATGTATATTATAAAAAAGCATTTTTTCTGTGATGCTATTTCAAATTTTATTTGAATTTTATTTCCCTTGAAAATTACAACTTGGTGTAAAGATTTAGCTATTCTTTAGCTACAGTAACTTTTGCACCAAAAGCTAACCTAAGCAGGTTAGCAAAATGAGCAAGGAAGTAGAAATTGACTTCTTTCCAGCTTATTTTTCAGATTTTTGATTTCTTTATCTACAGGTTTTCTCCACAATGGAGGCTTTTTTCCCCACATTTTTTCTCGAACCAGAACTCTATTATTTGCATAAAAGATGCACATTTGATTACAGAATGGACACCTCGTCAGGAGAGCAACTTGCTGAATTTGTATTTTCCGTAGGATTGCATTTTTGGGTATTCAAAACTATGCACTCTGTATAAATCAAGGCTTGCAATTATTTAAATCAGTTTTCTATCTGACCTGTGTGCCATTCTCACTTCATATAAAAATACAATCAAGATTTTACTGCCCACTCTTTATGACAAGTATGAAAATATTAGATGCCATTGTGACAGGAGGCAGGTAATTCCCTACCACAAATCAAGATTCAACTTTCATTTGTTCTCATAGTTTTTCCAGTCTCCAGTATTTCTTTTTATGAAATAGTAATAGAGTTTTTTTGTATATCTGTGATTTCATGGTGTCATATATATAAGAGCACAGACTACCAAGAATGAAGCATGTCTGGTTCTCTTTTAAAATGGAATGAAACTGAACTGAAAAGCTTATTGCATTTCAAATGCTGGGTACAAATGTTCATTTGGTAAATCTGAGATAATTTTGAAGGTAATTTTGAAACAGCATTCTAGAATGTGCTATAAAGCCCAGTTCCTGCAAAAGATTTGAGAAAAAAAGCTAGAATACGAAAGAATTTACCATGTGCTGCTCACTTAACATTATTGATTTCTTAGGAAGGATGGAGAATATATCTAAAAATCTACTAAAAAATATCTAAATATATATGCCCTGTATAACATAACTGTATTTTAAGTTGTCTTTTTTTCCTTTAGGGGTGAAAAAGAAGTTGTAGTCCTACTTGATTTTTCAGTTGCCTCTTGTTAATCTGCTCTAGCAAAACCCCAACTCACTCAGTCTCTGGCCCAATTTAACTCAGCATCCCCCTGTGAAAGAGCCATTTGTTTACACTGAGAATGAAGAATAAGATATATGAAAAGATACTAGAATTCTGCCATATGTTATAACATATGGGTAGTTCACACTATATTACATCCATGTGACGAAGAGGACCCTGATGGACAAGTGTACTGCATTATCCTGTCTTGAACCCTTAGTAAGAGTACTTAGCATTTTTGTAACATTGCAAGAGAACTAACTAATTCTCATCAAACATATTGATAAAAAAAATACAGCCCACAACTAGGGACAATGAAATACAGAATGAACACAGATCTATGCTAGTCTTGGTAATTAAGATACTGTAACCCGTTTTTTATCTCTTTTGCCGCAACCATCACTACTTTTCAACTTGCTATATATGCAGCAGGTTTTGAAATGTGTACGTATCTCTTTGTACAACATGCACAAAATTATCTTTGTTGCTATTTGTAGTGACAAAGCAATAGAACTGTCAGCAGTTGCTCAAATACATAGAAATATAGAGAAATATATATTTTATATTATGAGATATGTATGACACAGCAGTACAAATTCAGTGGTAAGAAGGCATATGTTACATCTGGGTAAATAAGTGTGAGTTGTTGTAAGTTAGGTGTTGAAGGAGAGTTTTTGCATTTTTTTCTGCAGTATGCTACCTGAGGTAGCATTGGTGAAATCACATTTATATGGGTATAACTGCAGTGGTTCTGTGTGCGATGAATGAAATGAAAGGACATGACAGGAAAAATAATCAACAACAGGGGTATAAAGAAGCAATTAGCTTCTTGCTCCACTTCTCACTTTTCAGCCCACAATTTCCTCTCCAATGTTGTGATTGTACATATGCCTCAACCCAGTTCCTTAATCTTGAAAGTTACATTTATTTTAAATCTTCTCTGAGCAGCACCTACTTATGGAGATATAATCTCTTCTAAATAGCTAGCCTTCTATGTTTTCAGCGTGATTTCATATGGTACTAATAGTCATGGCTATATAAATAAAATCCATCCTTCTGGAATCACTTTCCATCAGATTCTTGGTTGTTGTGGTTACCTTTCTTTTACACTGAACATTTCAGATTGAGAATATTTTACAAAAAAATGGGTATATTGGACTTTTTGATTTTGGTTTGATTTGTTATAAAGGAAAAAAGTTGGCTTCTAAGAGTTCTTAAAATCCTGACAAAAACTCAATTTCAAGAAGTTTCAGAAATTTTCTCTTAGAACATTTTCTTAACATATATACAAAATGTCATTTCATTTCCAGATAGGTTCAAATATATTGCCATTTCATGCTGTTCACATTTGTATCATAATTTTGTACAGCAATGAATGATCTAAAATAAGAAACCCAGAAGAACTGGACAAGACTAAAATCTTAAGCCCTAGTCCTACAAAGATCGTTTACAAACTTAACATTGAGAACATCTACAGTCTTAGCGAAGTCAGTTTAACCTCCTGAGCTTTATTTTGAGCACATGTAAAGTCTTTGAATACTCAAAGATTGTAAATTCTTTTGGGTAGGAACAGAATTTGCTTTCCATTTATAACATAAAGAAAGTAATGTATCTCCAGGCTAGAAGGAGTCTTTGGGTGCAAAGTGGTAAATACTAATCATTTAGGTCTTTATGATGTCCAGAAGTTATGCAAAGAGATATTGGGCCTGTTACCTGGTATGGTTTATATCATCAGATGCTGTAACATCGTTAATGTCATTTGTAGAAGAAACCAGAGTTAAATTTAAGATACAATACTTAGGTATGTTGTTAGATTTTATGAAGAATAATAGTGCTAGGCAACTATGATGTTTTATTTTATTTAAATGTGGCTGTTGATAGAGTAAAAATTAGTTTCAGATTTATTATGGTATGTTTAAACTGGAGCACCTGATGCTGACATAAATTCATTGCAGTGCAAGCATTGAACGTTGTTGTACATATGTTACGGCATATGGCCGAATTTCATCCCTCATCTCTTTCTTATTCTCTGTCCTCAGAGTCAATTAAAAGGCTGTCCCATGAGATGACTCTTTGTTAAATTAGGTCAGCAACTGGAGAAGGCCATTTGTCAACTCCATTTTTGAATAATATGGCAGGGTTAACACTTGAAAATGATCTTTTCTTCAACCTTTTCTGGGAAGAAAGGACATAACCTGACAATAGATCTTAGTCTGACCATAGAAGTCTCTGAAATACTTCTCATTGGATATTCATGAGATATTTTAAAATATATTTCCTATTACTATGTTAACTACACCATTGTTTTCAGATATTTGAAGCATACTAGACAGATGTCTGGGCAGAATTAACTTCATCTCTCTAATGCTTCTGTAGTAGTGTGTACGTATGATCAGGAAGAAGGGGCTGACCTTGCAGCTTATTCCTTGGCTGCTTATGGTATTGGTAGAAAAAGAATAGTTTTGCATAAATTTGTCTCTACAGACTCTGGATTGTTTTGCCGTATCCTATTTCACTTTACATATAGTTACACATACAGGGGAAGGGGAGAAATGCAAGCATAGGAGTGGCGTATGTATGGTACACCCCCTGCAGGAGGTGATTGTGCTCCAGCCTTCCAGGCAGAAGAAAATTTACTCTTGTTGTTTTACCAGTGGTTCCATTCTCACTGTCTTTCTGACACCCATGCTTTTATAAAACTTTACCACAGCCACTCTCATTTGCATTTTTTTTCAGGCTGATGCATATAAGCCTACTTAATTGATCTTCAGTGCTGCAGGTTTTGATTAGCTTCATTGCTGCCTTTGAAACTTTTTCTGTTCTATTAACTTTTTGAGGTGGAAAGTTTAGTACCCATGGTATTCAAAAGGCATTGATGAGGCCATGGATTCATACAGTGGCTTAATTTTATTCTGTGTTGTTTTGTGTTGTTAGTTCTTTACAACTTTAATAATAATTCCTAACATTCTATTTACTTTTTTTTTTCCTCGTGCTACTGAAAACTGAACTAAAATTTTCATGGAAGTATTGATTTTTCTCCTAGATCTCATTCCTGAATAGTAGCAGTCAGCTCAAATCAAACTCAGACTTTAGGGCTTTTAGGGTTTAAGTCACAAAATCCAATTTATGCTTTGATGCACACTTAAACTTGGATCTATGAATCAGCAATGAACATAAGTTTTCAGGCTTTCTGACTTTCTTTTTTTTTCTCTCTCTCTTTTAATATCCCAGTGCAGAATTTCTGACCATATTGTCTGGAATACAGGAATGACAGTTTTGGCTGCTTCTCTTCCAGAAAGATGACTTGTACAGAAATGGCTATGTAGCAAGACTTCTAGAAAAAAAGATAGTGTCTCAGAAAACTGTAATACTCTGACTCATTTAGCCTAAAATGGGCATGATTGCTATCCATAAAAATACTGTGGAGGCAAACACCTAGGAAGGAACTCCCTCCAAATTAAAGGTAAGCTAAAGGTCAACACTGGCATAAAAATAAATATAAATTAGTATAAGCAATGTATGAACAAATTTTATGCTAGGAATTAGGCATCTGCTGAATTTCATGCTATCTATCAGGTTACTAGCAGCAATAATGAGGACAAAATAGAAAATAAAAATCTGTTTTCACTATGTATTTTAGAATAAGAAAGGTATTGTTCTGATATGTTATGCTTCCTGTAGAAGCAGGAAACTAGACCTTACGTAGAATCCATCTACCTTCTATGCATATATGTAGTAAAAATACACTCATCATTTGAACAACAGAAGGGGAAGGAAAAGCAGCAACTTTACCCAAAACTTCCAAAGGACTTTGTGCCTGATATTGGAATACATATAGCGGAACACAATATTTTCATAACATGTGCATCCAAAAAACACAGGTAATCTCTGTTAATGTGTTTCTCCTTCCTACTGTACTGGTTTTCAGCAAGAAACAACACACCCGGGCAGTGTGCACTTGCAGCCCAGAAAACCAACTGTATCCTGGGCTGCATTTAAAGAATCGTGACCAGCAGGTCAAGGGAATGATCCTGCTCCTCTGCTCTCATGAGACCTCACTTGGAGTACTGTGTGCAGTTCTGCTGTCCTCAACATAAGAAGGACATGGAGCTGTTGGAGCAAACTTAAAGGAGGGCCATGCGGATGATAAAGGGGATGGAGAGGGTAGTGAGGCATTAGAACACCCTTTGAGACTGCCCAAAGAAGTGGTAAATGCTCCATCCCTGGCAGTGTTCAAGGCCAGATTGGACAGAGCCTTGGGTGACAAGGTCTAGGGTGAGGACTCCCTGCCCATGACAGTGGGGTTGGAACTAGATGATCTTAAGGTCCTTTCCAACCCAAACCATTCTATGATTCTATGAGTCTATTGATTAACTTTGAAAACAAATACTATGCACTCTGAAGATGTAACATTTAACAAATGGGTTTTCTAATTAATACTTTTCCTTGTCTGAGTGGAGTGGATATTAAAAATATTATTTCAATTTACTATTTCTGACATTTCCACTGCCCCTTGAGCTTGAATCTTCTTTAACTTTTCAAACTGATTGTGGGACTGACCTCCTCTTAAGATAAAATACAACTCAATAGAGACAAAGAGATAGAGGAAAGTAAAATTTTACATCTTGAGTGTTGTTTGATTTGATATAATGCACCCAAGTGACTGAGTCCCAGAGTACAGTATATTTCCTGAACCAAGCTCTGGATGCAGAATACTGCTTATCTTCATTCTTGTCATTCATTTCTCTCATCCCACCTCCTCCTCTTACCATGTATTTTAGTGACAGTTGCATTCCTTTCAAGCACTTTTTTTTATCCACATTACATGTTATTCTAGCTTTTTTATTTAGGATTTTTCACACATCCTTCACATCTCCTTTATAGTCTTCGGTCAATAAGCACTAAGACCTAAATACTCCTTTGTACTTCATGGCTATTCCCTTATCACATGCATTTTCTGTTGCCTGAAGGCAGATCTGTACAATTTTTCTTATTGAAATCTGTTTTTTTTTCTTCCCAAGCAGATGGAGGATGTGTAAATGTGTCTAAAGACTGAGAATACCATTAACTTGGTTTTTACACAGCCCTGGGAGACACAATGTCTCTCTGACTCCTTTTAAACCAGGCTGGAAAAAAAAATAGTAATAACTCCACAATACAAGCAAAGCAACTTTAGCACATTATTGTGTCTTTCTTATAGCTCTGACTGGGGGGGAAAAAAGATGCACTTCTGCTGCTGTGCATCAATCTTTTGCTCTTTGCAAAAGAACACAATTCCCAAGCCATACACAAGCTGGATTTACATTATTCCATTAAGTATTGATTGTAATGCTCCAAGCCTTTATTGTTGCAATTTATCAGAGCTTTTTGCACTGTGATGGGTAGAAAACAATACTGCTCAGCTATTGCTTGTTATGCACTCCACAGCTGATGGAGCAAAAGTGGTGAAGATGTTTTGTTGCTATTCTCTTTTTTTTTTTTTTTAAGTCAGTAGGTTCAGAAGGGAAAGCTATGCTAACCCAATTTGCTGAATTCTTGGTGTAAAGAAAAGAGCATCAGATCTTTAATTGGGCATAGAAATCTGAATAACAATTATTTTATAAAAGGTGGATGATATTCTCTTACTGCAGCTCTGTGAGATTAAATTCACTAAATGCAAAAGATCAGAAACTTCTTTTGGCAAAGAGGGATGTTCAATCTTATTTTCTTAATCAGAGCTCATCTAGGCTCCCTGTTTAACTTTGGACAGGAATTATTGGCTCAATAAAACATAAGATTTTTTAAAAAGAAATTGAACATAATCAGCAATATTTTAAACAAATGATCACTACTGAATGAAAAGTACGTAGGCATAAAGGAGCCAAGGCTGCTTTATAAGACATTTTATGCAAGTTTTCTGTTTTCTAAATATGCATTTCATAAATGATGACTTGGAAGATTACAATTCTGGAAAACATCCATGTTAACTTTTTGTCAAAATATTGCTTCTGTACAAATATATTTATACATCTAAAAACAACTGTGAAGGGTGTGACAGAGAAATCCAAACAACCAGGATAAGATTGTCTGGGCCAGATCCTGGTTAAAGTAAATTAGCATGACTGTATATATTCTACATGATGTCTATTAAAATGTTAACTTCATATGATAATTTTTAAAACACTGAGACTGCTGTCTGCCCCAACTTTTTACAAGATTATTACACATTTGAGATATTATTTTAGTATTAATATTTTGTAATTCATACAGATAATAATCTCTAAACTGTAGGAGGGTAACTTGAGCATTGAGTCCACCATTCAGGAATTCAAAGATCCTCAGCTTTTTATCTTCAGTTCTTTGGGCTTTAAAGGACCTGAAAACTCTCAAAGCTGTCCAAAACCTCACTCAGTTTCATTGCTGGCGATCTTTGCTCTTGTCAGCCTTTCAAGGTGGTTCTTCATTACAGGTCTGCAAGGCCTGATTCAAGGGACTGTTACAAGGCATGTCCCACTGTGCAAGATACCTGTTTATCTGGTATGTGTGCAATGCTGTTTGTATCCGCAGATCAGCAGGCAACAGATTTGAAGCTGGTTAGGTTTTCTTAATCATGCAGTAAAGTGCTTTAGAGGACCAGAACCATTGCTGCCACCTCCAACTTTTTTTTTTCCAAAGCTGGAAACCAAAGTGAAGATTAATCAGCTGTGCGTGGAAGGGAAGACAGCTACCTCCCTCCAGCTGAGAGCTAATACAGCTGATACCTAGTTCTGCTGTGAGAAGTAAGAAATTTGGTACTGCTAGAGTCTAGCTTAAGCAGCTCCATGAAAAGTTAGTAGCTATTATGAATGCTATTGGGAGGCACCAATAAAATACTATGTCCTTTGAAGATTAATCAACTGTGGGTGGAAGTGAAGACAGCTACCTCCCTCCAGCTGAGAGCTAATAGAGCTGGTACCTAGTTGTGCTGTAAGAAGTAAGAAATTTGGTACTGCTAGAGCCTAGCTTAAGCAGCTCCATGAAAGGTTAGTAGCTATTATGAATGTTATTGGTAGGCACCAATAAAATACTGTGTCCTTCAGGAGAAACTTGAAAATCTACTTCAGGATTCTGCTAGATGACAGGAAGCACTGCAAGCTAGTATAATGCTCACTTTTGCAGTATTGAAGTTCTGTTGCACGGTTAGCACTTGGGCAATAACAGAATCACCCAAGGATTCCCTAAGGTTTCTCATAGACACTGCTTTATGCAAAATTGAAATGTTTTCAGAGTTTAATCCTTGAATGCACACCTCCAACAATCCTATATATGCAGTGCTTGTGAGTATGAACCTCAAATTTTCTCTGTCACAGCTAATACTCACAAAAAATGGTATGGTTCTTTTGCACTTCTTTGTTTTGAATTTACTTGAAGTTTAATGCAAATTTTAAACTGCAATAATGATAATTTAAGTGACTTTGTTAAAGCTAGATGGACAGTTCCACTAAACTACATAGTTTCCTTGTATTCAACTGGAATAGTATCAAGCCTGAGCTCTGAGACAGAAATTTCTACTTTTGTGGAGATGCATTAGAATAGAAGAGAAATCCTACCTTGTTTACCTCTGTGAGGGCCTGGCAACAGTCCATCTGAGTATGTGGAAAGCTCTTCTTGGCTAGCACAGCTGACAATATCAGCCTGTGAAAAGCTTCTGCAGAGGGACTGATGAAATAAAATCCAAGCCCTTCTCTTTGCAGTTCTTCATTGGCCAAAATATCTGGCTTCCTGGAAAGGACATTCTCTGTCACGTCAAAGAATGACAAGGTTGCTACTCAGACGGGCAGAAACTTTTCTGGCAAAGTGTTCTGGGATCCCTACAAGAGTTTCTGCTAACTTCATAGCCCAGCATTTGTAACATACAGCATGGCTAAAATTTGGAAGAGAGTTCTCCACAGTACATTCTGTGGGGTATATACACTAAGAAAAAATACACTGAATCATCTGTGAACTTTTAAGACAATGTGAAAAGGAACAAAAACATATTCCTCTGTACACCTTCTAGGAAGCATTGTGTTATAGGTTTATCTGCTCAGTTGTTCTGTGTAAACATTACTAATGTAATAAGTCTCTCAGTACTCCTCATGCAAAAGCTGATTTCTTCAGGATCCTATGTTTTTCTGTAAGTCTCAAATTAGAAAGATGGAACTGAATTCAGACTGTTGAGATAAGAACATCAAGGGCAATTACACTGCTCTGATTTTGTTCCAGAAATGAGCACTGTATGTTTAGAAATTGTGTTGACAGGTGGAGCCTCAGGTCAATCAAATGTTTTGCACATAATTCTAACAAACAACTGCATCTGGGAAAGGCAGGAGAAAGGGAGCTGGCTGTATGAGTTCTTCTTCCATGTTAATAGATTGTATATTATTAGATGCATTTCACTGGTGAGAGTCAGCACTTATAGCTGGGATAATTTTCTTTTTGCACACCTATAATGAAATAGTTTTTAATTGTACCACTACTTCAAAAACAGGCAAATAATCATGAAAAAAAACTAATCAGAAACTCACTTCATAGTTATGCTGAACATTTTTACATTTTATTTAACTACTTGTGTTTCAGCACATCTCTGTGGTGGAAACTGGGACAATTTCTAACTTAAGACTCAACTTGACAATGTACAATGTTCAGCATGTGGCACAGAATATGCATTGGATTCAGTTGCAGACTTTTGTCTGTGGGATGCCAGTGAGGCATTTTCTTCTGGGAGGATGATGGGATTGTTTGTAAGAATAGGAAATGGAGCTTGAATTAAAGAGGAAGACCTTCCATAGCAGAAAAAAAATGGCATTCAACCTGAGTTTATATTGAAATTATCTGAAATAATTTATGAGATGCTGTCCAGTAAAGAGAGTTTATTATCTAAAGAGACACAAAGTAAAAAAAATCATTTAAGAAAACCATTGGAAGGATAAAGTGAAAAAAAGGCTATAAATCTTGACTTGATGGAACTGTTTTTCTAAACTCTGTCTTCACAGGCTTAATGAATGAGGATGGTTTGGGTGGACCTCTATCTGCAACATAATTTCTTTACCAAGCAGAGATATAGAGACAGAGCCAGGTCTTCACACTTTTTTCAAAGGAAGTCATCATTTCTGCTGCTCCTTATAAAACTGTCTCTTCATAAAAAAAAAAAAAAAAAAAAAAAAAAAAAAAAAAAAAAAAAAAGAGAAAGAAAAGAGATGGAAAAAAGTCAGCTGTCTTCCTCTCAGTAATTCTGTTTAATGTTGAACGTCTTTTTGTTGACCTGAGGGATCAGCATGATATTTCTTGTTACAATAATTCTTATCTTAAATGGCTATCCTATGATATCCCAAATACCTCTCTTTACAAACACTATTGTACAGTACATACAATGGAGTGACTCTTTTATTGCCTCAGACACCTCCACTGGCACAAGCTGACTATAGAACCATCAAATCCTGGTTTAAAGCCCAAAGGAAAGAAAAAGGACCCCAGGAAAATCGTTCTACTAATGGTCACACCATTTTGTTCAACCAGGTTTGATGCCATGTAAGAAAAGAGAGCTATGCCATGGAGTCAAGTTCCTATACCTGAGTACAGATATAAAGGACAAGAAACCATCTGGAATGAAAAGAAAAAGGAAATGCCAGAACTGAATAAGATATGTAAGAGGAAAAGCAAAGCGTGGGGAACGAAATGTGAAACCAAGTAAAATTCATCTGGAGTGAGGATCTGATCATAACTCTGTAAATAAGTTGGCACTAATAAATACATTTCGCTGAAAAAGCTTGCTTTTTTGGTAGACCCTCTACACCCAAACTAAGCATGAGATAATGGCAATATGTAAAAATACAATAATTCCTGAAGTTGAATTACTTTTAGATAAGAGCAGTGTCTGTAATATATATGCTTTTCATATAGAATCATGGAATCATACAATAGTTAGGGTTGGAAAGGACCTTAAGATCATCTAGTTCCAACCCCTCTGCCATGGGCAGGGACACCTCACACTAAACCATGTCACCCAAGGCCTCATCCAATCCGGCCTTGAACACCGCCAAGGATGGAGCATTCACAACCTCCCTGGGCAACCCATTCCACTGACTCACCGCCCTCACAGTAAAGAATTTCTTCCTTATATCCAATCTAAACTTCCCCTGTGTAAGTTTGAACCCGTTACCCCTTGTCCTGTCACTACAGTCCCTGATGAACAGTTCATCCCCAGCATCCTTGTAGGCCCCCTTCAGATACTGGAAGGCTGCTCTGAGGTCTCCACGCAGCCTTCTCTTCTCCAGGCTGAACAGCCCCAACTTTCTCAGCCTGTCTTCATACAGGAGGTGCTCCAGTCCCCTGATCATCCTCGTGGCCCTCCTCTGGACATGTTCCAACAGTTCCATGTCCTTTTTATGTTGAGGACACCAGAACTGCACACAATACTCCAAGTGGGTCTCACGAGAGCAGAGGAGAGGGGCAGGATCACCTCCTTCGACCTGGTGGTCACGCTCCTCTTGATGCAGCCCAGGATACAGTTGGCTTTCTGGGCTGCGAGTGCACACTGCAGCCGGCTCATGCTCATTTTTTCATCGACCAACACCCCCAAGTCCTTCTCTGCACGGTTGCTCTGAATCTCTTCTCTGCCCAACCTGTAGCCGTGCCTGGGAATGCTCCGACCCAGGTGTAGGACCTTGCACTTGGCATGGTTAAACTTCATAAGGTTGGCATCAGCCCACCTCACAAGCGTGTCAAGGTCCCTCTGGATGGCATTGCTTCCCTCCGGCGTATCAACCGAACCACACAGCTTGGTGTCATCGGCAAACTTGCTGAGGGCGCACTCAATCCCACTGTCCATGTCACCGACAAAGATGTTGAACAAGACCACTCCCAACACCAATCCCTGAGGGACACCACTCATTACCAGTCTCCAGCTGGACATCGAGCCATTGACCACAACTCTTTGCGTGCGGCCATCCAGCCAGTTCTTTATCCACCGAGTGGTCCATCCATCAAATTGATGTCTCTCCAATTTAGAGACAAAGATGTCGTGTGGGACAGTGTCAAAGGCTTTGCACAAGTCCAAGTAGATGACGTCAACTGCTCTGCCCCGTCCATCAGTTTCATAGCCCCATCATAGAAGGCCACCAAATTGGTCAGGCAGGATTTCCCCTTAGTGAAGCCATGCTGGCTGTCACCAAGCACCTCCTTGTTTTTCATGTGCCTTAGCATGTCTCCCAGGAGAATCTGCTCCAAGAGTTTGCCAAGCACAGAGGTGAGACTGACTGGTCTGTAATTCCCCGGGTCATCCATTTTCCCCTTCCTGAAAATGGGGGTTATATTTCCCTTTTTCCAGTCATCGGGAACTTCACCTGACTGCCATGATTTTTCAAATATGATGGCCAGTGGTTTAGCAACTTCATTCGACAGCTCCTTCAGGACCTGTGGATGGATTTCGTCAGGTCCCATGGACTTGTGTACGTTTAGGTTTTTAAGATGGTCTCGAACCAGATCCTCTCCTACAGTGGGCCTAGGGTCCTCATTCTCACAGTCCCTGCGTTCGCTTTCCAAGACTTGGGTGGTGCCGTCAGAGACTTTGCCAGTGAAGAGCGAGGCAAAGAAGTCATTAAGAACCTCAGCCTTCTCCAAATCCTGGGTAGCCAGTTCTCCCAATATCTTCCGAAGGGGGTCTACGTTGTCCCTAGTCTGTCTTTTACTCGCTACGTACCTATAGAATCCCTTCCTGTTATCCTTAACATCCCTAGCCAAGTTCAATTCTAACTGGGCCTTAGCCTTCCTCACCTGGTCCCTAGCTTCCCGGACAGCATCTCTGTATTCTTCCCAGGTCGCCTGTCCCTGCTTCCACCTTCTATAAGCCTCTTTTTTCCTTTGAATTTTCCTGAGCAGCTCCTTATCCATCCAAGGAGGTCTCCTGGCCCTCCTGCTGCACTTCCTTCTAGTTGGGATACAACACTGCTGTGCTTGGAGCAGGTGATCCTTGAATAACAACCAAAAGTCTTGGGCCCCCCTGTCCTCTAGGGCTGTATCCCATGGAACCTTACTAAGCAGGTTCCTGAAGAGGCCAAAGTCTGCTCTCTTGAAGTCCAGGGCAGTGAGCTTGCTGCACGCTCTTCTCACGGTCCTGAGGATCTCAAATTCGACCATCTCATGGTCACTGCAACCAAGGCTGCCCTGGAGCATCACATTTCCAACCAGCCCTTTCCTGTTGGTGAGCACGAGGTCAAGCATGGCACCTCTTCATGTCGGCTCCTCTGTTACTTTCAGAAGGAAGTTGTCTTCCACACAATCGAGGAACCTCCTGGATTGCTTCTGCCGGGCCATACCTTCACTCCAGCAGATGTCAGGGTGGTTGAAGTCTCCCATGAGAACAAGGGCCTGTGAGCGTGAGGCTGTTTCTATCTGTCTGTAGAGCGCTTCATCTGAAGATTCCTCTTGATCAGGCAGTCTGTAACAGATCCCCACAGTAATGTCCCCCATCGCTGCTCTCCCTTTAACCTTGACCCACAAACTTTCTGTCGACTGCTCACCCGTCCCCAGACAGAGTTCCATACTCTCCAGCCTATCCCTAACATAAATAGCAACTCCTCCTCCCCGCCTGCCAGGCCTGTCTTTTCTAAAGAGTCTGTAACCTTCCATTCCAACACTCCAGTTGTAGGAGCCATCCCACCATGTTTCTGTGATGCCTACTATATCATACTCCCATAGTCATGCACACATCTCTAATTCCTCTTGTTTGTTCCCCATGCTACGAGCGTTTGTATAGAGGTATCTGAGCCGAGCTCCAAATGCAGCCAGCTCATTGGCTTGAGTGGCTGGAATATCTCTGCATCACTCCAAGCATTTATTGTAGGTGCTGGTAAATGACTGGGTGTGTTGGGATGGAACAATGCCCCCCTCCGCCAACACATCTAGTTTAAAGAAATCTTGACCAGCCTGGCAAGCCTCCTACCAAAACCTCTCTTCCTCTTCTTTGTCAAATCAGCTCCACCAGCCCCCAGTAGACCTGGCCTACTAACTTGGGTCCTGTATTCAAAACACCCAAACCCCTGACTATGGCACCATCCTTTTAACCACTTATTAACTTGGCCAATCCTCCTAGCTTTTTTAAGGTCTCCCCCTGTATCCTGGAGAATTGATGAAAAGACAATCTGAGCTCCAGAGCCCCTAACCACCTCTCCCAGGGCTCTGTAGTCCTTCTTTACGTTCTCCAGGCTACTGCTATCAACATCACTAGCACCCACATGGATCACCAGAAGTGGGTAATAGTCTGGGGGTCTGACTAGAGCAGGCAGCCTCTCTGCAACATCCGTGATCCGTGCCTCAGCTAGGCAACACACCTCCCTCGAGACCGGGTCAGGCCAACAGATGAGTGCCTCTGTCCCTTTCAAAGTAGAGTCCTCTACCACTATGACCCGTCTCTTTTTTCCTGGCAGCACCAGTAGTGATCTTCTTTACCGGCGCACCAGCCAGTTGTTTCTGGTGCAAGTGCCCTTCCTCATTAGCTCCCTGCAGGACAGCAAAGTGGTTCTGGGTGGGGACAACAGATTTAGGAGGAAGCCCCTTGTTTTTAATTGTCCTCTTCCTCTTTTTTTTTTGTTTTTTGTTGTTACTATTTCCCAGCTTCCTGGGTTGACAGCCTCCTCCACTCCTCCATGAGCTTCAGTTGACGCCTGAGGCCCCTGCACAGTTTGGGCCTGGAGGAGGCAGTCCTGCTTCCTCTCAGCTTCCCTGATATCTTGCAGCCTATTGACAGCATCCCACAGCTCAGCCACCTGCTGCAGGAGGACCTCCACCAGGGAGCACTGAGTGCAGCCCTGCCCACTGGGCACCGTTCCCTCAGGAGACCAGCGCAGGCGCTCTCTACACTCTGAGCTCTGCACTGCAGCCTCCCCTCTCATCGGCTCTCTCTGGGTGCCCACGCTGGCTACTGCCGGGGCAGCCAGAGCAGAGCTCCCAGACCGGGCCCTGGTCATACGGCGAGCACTCAATATCCCGCTCGCCTGACTGCACAAACTGCCTCGACCCGTCCTGTTCCCCGCGCTCCTGGCCGCTCGCGCTCCCAGGGGCAGGTTTTTAACCAGTCAGAGCTGATGCCGCTCCTCGTGGCTCCGCCCCCTGTGAGTCAGCTGCTCGCGTCAGCTGAGCTGCCGGCTCCTGGGCAAGTCCTGTCGAGGACCTGAGGCTCCCTCGGTGGCTCTGGCCACTCTGGGTAGAGGCTCCTGGATGCTGATCTCCTCCCTGCTCCGGTGTTGAAGGCTTCCTCTCTTGAGCTACTCACCTCAGCAGCTGACCGACAATGATGACATAATGAGGATGACTTTATTCTGAGGGAAGAAAATGTGTAATAGTGCAAATAACATCAAACAAGAGGGAATAGAACACCTCCTGTATGAAGATAGGCTGAGAAAGTTGGGGCTGTTCAGCCTGGAGAAGAGAAGGCTGCGTGGAGACCTCAGAGCAGCCTTCCAGTATCTGAAGGGGGCCTACAAGGATGCTGGGGATGGACTATTCATCAGGGACTGTAGTGACAGGACAAGGGGTAACGGGTTCAAACTGAAACAGGGGAAGTTTAGATTGGATATAAGGAAGAAATTCTTTACTGTGAGGGCGGTGAGTCAGTGGAATGGGTTGCCCAGGGAGGTTGTGAATGCTCCATCCTTGGCGGTGTTCAAGGCCGGATTGGATGAGGCCTTGAGTGACATGGTTTAGTGTGGGGTGTCCCTGCCCATGGCAGAGGGGTTGGAACTAGATGATCTTAAGGTCCTTTCCAACCCTAACTATTCTGTCATTCTATGATTCTATATGTGTACAGAATTCTCCGTAGTATTTTAGAAGTTCAGTTTGGCAAAACGAGCTGCAAACAAGAACTGAGATTGAGTTTGTGAGGATGAGTGTCAAGGTTTCTGGGAAGTCTACACAAGTTTAGAAATTAATCTGTGAAGTTTGTGGTCACATGGTGAGGATTTAATCTCTTCACAGACACCACACAACTCCATTACATGCTTTGATAGAAATATCTTGATTAATAGTTCTCTGGCATTGTTTTATAGTAAGTTGAAATGGTAGTAAAAATGTCTTTAAATTAGGCAGACCTTTTCAAAGAGACATTCCCAGTAATCTGATCCAGCATACCAAAAGTTTTCAAAATGTCTTTATGCTGCAAACACTTTCAGATTGAGTTGTCACTTTTTCATCTTTCACAGACAGACAAAAGTCACAAAAATAGGGAAAGGAAGCAAAGTCAATGGGTTCTTAGAATGATGCTTGTGTTCACTTTATGTTATGAATTAGATATGAGTATAAATTTGAATACAACTTGAATAAAAGTTGGAAATATTCCAGCTATAGCAAAATTTAATTCCATGACAGAAAGCACCAGTGAAACTAGCGTATATATCAGTCTTCTGGGCTGGCATCACAATCTGAGTCACCAACACCAACTGCACTTCTTTGTTGGTATAGCTCTAGTTTTAATGTCTCTAGACCCACCTCTAAATCTTTTACTTCTATATCAGGAAAGATTGGAACATGGATAGTACATTCCACATACATTAGATTCTGTAATTTATATCCAAGAGAGTCAAGAAGCTTGAATAATGAGAAAAGAGAGGTTATGAAACCATATTTTTAATTTTTTAAATTTTGTTTGTTTAGAAAACCCAACCCTATAATCTATCCTGAAAACTTGAGTTTTGTTTTGGTTTGTTGTTTTTTTGTTTTGTTTTGGTTTTTTGTGTGTGTGTGGTTTGTTTTTTTTTCTAAAGAACTAGATAAAGTACTGTGGAATACCTTCTTGAATGGTAGTTACAGTATTGAACAGTATTATTTTTTCAGCTCTGTTTATAAAACTTTTTCCATACCATTGTTTTGGAGAGGACTGAGTGTAGGAAAGAGGGCAATTATGAAGAAAAAAATACGTAACACCATTAAGTACCTTTCCCTTCTTCCCACAACTTTCATTTTAATTCCTTTCCTCCTGATGTTTCCTTAATTTATTACTTTATTTTCTGGCAGCTGTACTAAATGTTAGAGAGACAATACTTGTTCTAATTTCTCTGAGTCATGTTCATATAATTATTTCAGGCTCCAAATATTTTGATGTGGATATGTACAGTTAATGGTAAGGTTGAGTAAATAACTTACCACCACTATTGTAAAGCAGCTGGAAGTATGCAATTCAGATTTGATGTAGCTGAGATTTATAATCATACTTGGCCATATACACTATTAAAATGTTTTAGTAATTAATACATATTTATGTTTTAATAATATATGTGAGAAAAAATTCCTCAAATATTTTTCATTCTAATACATATGTATCTATAAATTCTCAGGGGAAGTTGGCACATGTATGCAGTCCTGCTTGTTACCCCCCTGCTTCCATTTCCAAAAAGAATACAACCAGTAAAACTAAGCAACTGCAGTTACTATACTGTGATTTTTGAAAGACCAGAAATATAAAAGTGGTATGCAAGGAACCAGAGTATGGAAATCAGTTCCTATTCATTGCTCTTTAATATTTGCATTTTTAAACCACTTCTTTTTATTTTTTTAATTATTGTCATGCAACATATTTTTGTGCTCAGTCTCATGCAACACTTGAAAATATCAAAGTGACAGGTAGATTAAATAGGAGTGGAACAGCATGAGATGAGCTGGGAAGTAAATGAGAAGATCCAACATGTGAATGCAGCACATATAGGACTGAAAGTTCTTTTAGATAGCTGTCAGCTGATGTCAATAATATTTGCATGATACAGGAAAATCAGAAGAGTCTTACCTTTTAAAACATTTGCAAGCAGGTATATCTGTGCATGTCCATGTTGGTTTGAAAGCTATTAACAGAGGGCTTTTTTGCTTTTCTTATGAATCAGATAAGGGTAAGATACAAAGAGGTTCAGATGGTAGATTTAAAATAAATTAGTTGAGGAAACAAGCAAAAAGATCTGTTAGATCTGTGCTAGATTAAATCTATTATTAATACTTTCTGGTTCTCTAAGACTTAACCAAATCCTGCCATCTGTTCATCATCAGTAATGGAAAGCTTTAAAAGCAGAACAATGTAGGTGTTTGCACTTAGCCTCCTAGGTAATGGAGGAACCCCTTAACATTCTTTGGTTTTATGTAGAAAAATCAAAATAGAAAGTTGTTAATTCTGCAGCAGCTCAAGCTGGGGACTTGAACAGGTAATAAGAAAAGAAGGATGAATATGAGAAAGCTATGGGTAATTGTTTTGGTTACATGGCTACTCTGCAGCTTTGTTGAGGGAAGGTTGAGCAAAAAACAACCCCAAAGCTTTAACTTATTTAGCTTTTTGTTTGCTTGTTTGTTTGTTTTGACAAAAGGGAAAAGGAGAAAATTACTTGGGGTTTGTTTCTGAGAATAAAGATCCTCTAGGAAGAAGGAAATAGTTAAAGCTATTAAGGAATGAATAAAGTGTCAGCATAGGCAGGATCAAGGCAAGGATAAATTCTGGCAATGCTCCAGAGGGAGAAAGAAGCAGTCACACACTGAGATACATAAACATTGGGATATCAAGGAAAATAGCTCTGGTTTAGGAAAAATTAAGTGCTTAAACATGTTGTTTCTTTTTGTTTTGAGATCACAGAGTGTTGCTCCTTCAAGCTGACCAGTGTTAAGATAAAAGCCAACTCCTTCCCTCTTTCTAAATAGTTTAAGTCAAAAGCAAAAGATCTATGCTCTACTGTTTCTTCCTTACCCACTCTTAACTCCATCTTCTCCCCCAAATTTCACAAATATAATTCTATTATGAAATTTTGGTGTTGAGAGAGAGATGGAATAAAATCCTAATGTCCTTTTGTTTGGTTATTTAGTCCATTTACTCCCTAATCCTGGATCATAGAATTAACTTTTTTCTTTTTCTTTTTTTTTTTTTTTTAATGTAGTAAAAAGCTAAAAGAGGTGGCACAGGAGGAAACTGTATAGTATTTTGTAAAGTTTTCATTATTAGAAAGTAATTTGAATTAGAACTGTTGCCAAATCTGCACTCTTGTCTCCTGGGACTACATTGAGGAAACCATATGCAGAACGAAATTTTGACACAGTGATCTCACTCCATTCGTTATGTTATAGCATTTCAGTGATGGAGAGATTCAATTTGTTAGTTCCCAAGCTGATAATAGATGGACTGGCAGAGGCTAGCATGTTTCACAGCAACATTATGTCTTGGTTTTCATCTGGAGACCAGCAGAGAAATGGCAGTAAACTTTCCAGGCTTTCTGAACTTGACCTTTATGGTTTTTTCTAGTGGAAACTACCAGAATAAAAGCACTAAGTGGCCAAAGGCCTGAAAAAAATGGATAAAACAAGCTACCTCTGATTTAAAAAAGATTAATTAGTCAAACCCCAAATCCTGTAATTTGTGCAGCTCAATTCTACACTATTGCCACTTCTTGCAATAAAAAATTATACATGGGCTTTGTTTAATAATTGAATTTATTTATTATATTGTGTGGAAATAAATTGAATTAACTAAAACCACAAGAAGACAAGTATATTTTAGTTGTAGAAGTGAGAAATTTCTTTTTTTGTGAAGTTCATTATTACAGAGTCAAGAGATTACCATATTGGGGAAAGTCTTTCAAAATGCCTGCAACATTGTGCAAAATTGTGAGGATGGTAAATATTTCAATGTTTATATTTCTTCTATCATCAAACATGGCTAACTCGATGGGTCATCTGTCATATAGCATTACCCATGTTCTATGTCACATGGGTAGGAGAGTTTCTGCAAGCTCTTTGACTCATCATTTAAATAGACTGATAGTAATTTCTCTTAGCCAACTATAAAATTTTGGCCTTCATCTTGTTATGTCTCAATTTACTTATGATTACATTAATAATAGCTGCTTGCTGAACAAGGAGGATTAATTAGTTAATGTTTGTAAAGCACTCTGAGATTCTTATTAAGAAATAAACTAATAATATAATGAATACAGAATCAGCATCTTATTTCCTCATACTTCAGGATTAAGATATGCATTAGTGACCCATAAGTAATGCCAAATATCTCTGGGTCACATAAGGAGAACAGAATCTCACTTTTTGTATAATCTATAGCTGTAAATATATTTATAGCTTTTATCATTGCACAGATGCTCAAAACAAGCTGGAACAGCCTTGTCGTGTCAACTCTGAAGTTATGTGGTGCGGTCAACATGCTGGAGGGAAGGGATGCTATCCAGAGGGACCTTGACATGCCTGAGAGGTGGGCCAGTGCCAACACCATGAAGTTCAACAATGTGAAGTGCAAGGTTCTGCACTTGCATCAAAAGGACCGTGACCAGCAGATCGAAGGAGGTGATCTTACTCCTCTGCTCTGCTCTTGTGAGACCCACTTGGAGCACTGTGTGCAGTTCTGGTGACCTCAACATAAGAAGGACATGGAATTGTTGGAACAAGTCCAAAGGAGGCCACAGGGATGATCAGGGGACTGGAGCACCTCCCGTATGAAGATAGGCTGAGAAAGTTGTGGCTGTTCAGCCTGGAGAAGAGAAGGCTGCGTGGAGACCTCAGAGCAGCCTTCCAGTATCTAAAGAGGTCATTTTTCATGCCCTCAAGGGAGAAGGATTTTCCATCAGGACTGTAGTGATAGAACAAGGGGGAATGGGTTTAAACTTAAACAGGGGAAGTTCAGGTTAGATATAACGAAGAAGTTCTTTCCTGTGAGGATGGTGAGACACTGGAATGGGTTGCCCGAAGAAGTGGTAAATGCTCCATCCCTAGCAGTGTTCAAGGCCAGGTTAGACAAAGCCTTGGGTGACATGGTTTAGTGTGGGCTGTCCCTGCCCGTGGCAGGGTGATTGGAACTAGATGATCTTAAGGTCCTTTCCAACCCAAACCATTCTATGATTCTATGGTTCAGTCTACAAATACATGTCATGAAGTTTTAAGAAAATGAAGCTTATTGAGGAGAAGGCTTAGGTGATCTCATGGCAAAGTCGGACATGCTGTCATTGCTTCTGCTGTTTTCTGATCTAGTCTTCAAAGCCTTGGAGCTACACAGGTCAAACACAAGCTCCAGTTGAGGGCCTCTTCATACCCTCAGATGCTTAAGAACACAGCTGTCCGCTGCATGAAGATGTAATATAGAAAACTAATGTTCATCTGCATAGGTATATTTTACTCTGATAAATATTTTGTATACACATGCATTATTTCCACACTGGGCTGTGATACAGCTTCCATTACCTTGCCTCCAGAAAAGTTTTTATTAATCTGCTTTATTACTTCTAGGCACAGATTTTCACTTTTATAAAAGGAGACTATCTCTTATACTAGGTGAGGAATCTGGATAATACTTTATTCCAGACACAAGGTATTTTGCAAGTGGAACAGGAATAAAATATTAGTTATTTAGTGACTTTTTACTGACATTTTGCAAGCAGTAATGTTGTTTTAGCTGTTCAGAATACAGAATAAATACGTAACATAGGGATGTTCCATAGGTAGAAGACAAATATAAATATATATATAAATAAACATAAAATATTAAGTATATATATATAAAATACATGTAAATAGAACTACAAATATAGCCAGAAGAAAAATTACCCCAGATTTTTCTAATGTATCAATAAGTCACTGAATGAGGAAGAAGTTTCACAATAGGACTAGTTTCAAAAGTAGTCTCAGGGCTATTCATGAAAGCAAGCTTTCCTAATCCAGAAGATATTTCACGTATGACTTTAAAGAGATCTTACATATACAAGTGTTTATTTGAAAATATTTAATCTGAAATTGTTCCAAGAGTAAGATGGAGTTTTCCTACTAACAAACTACAGAAGGTAACCACATTGCACATTAATTTTTTCTTCTACTTTATGGAACTGATTTTTGCCCAATTCTTATATTAAGCAGCAACCTGACTTATAAATGACCCTGTAACGTGCTGATTTTTTTGACATCCTGTATTCTCAGCTTCAGTAAATCAGTAAACACATTTACATTGTCATTATTACCATTATTCTTATTGACTCTTACTGAGACCATTGATCTAAGTAATTTGATGTTTAGTAACCTCTGAAGACTGGCATGAGAATTTTGCAGAAGTGTACAGTGAACTGGAAAGGTGCAGTTTCCCATAAGGGTTAGATTACGGGTAGTAAAATACTGACCACATCTTTTTTTCTGGTCCTTTAGAGAAGTCTGTGGTTTTGCCTTTCCAGAAATTGTCAACTTTGGACTGAAGAAGAAGCAGCTGTGTCTATCTGAGCAAAGCGGGAAGGATTAAACTAGCCAGCATGTTTCATGTTGTGGAGTCCTCCCTCCTGGCAGAGATCTATCATTCTCTCTTTCTGTGCCTTGAGTTTTCTCGCGATTTTTCTTAACCACAGTAAACTGTATCCCCATGGTAATAGTCTTACACTGTAGAGCTTCGGATGAAAAAGTTCTTTTGTTCAAGAAACACACTTTTGGTAATGGCTTCAAACTTAGCATCTATATGTCAAGTTTAACAATCTGCAAACTGCATTTCTCTATCCTTTTTGCATGCTTTGAAAAAGGCAAGAAAAGCACTTTCCTGCTGTCCAGCCAGTTAAGAGCAAGCCTGAAGTGTAACTAAGTAGTGAAACACAGTTCAGAAGTCTCTGTGCAGAGGTAAGACATTCTAGACAAAAGTTACTTCCTATGTGATCCAGGGAAAAGTATGTTGCACACATTTAAAAAATTGACTTAATATCCTCTCTGAGAAGTAATGACTATTAAAATTGTTATCAGGACAGGGGGAGAGTGCACAGTCAAACTGTACCACACAAACAGTACCTGAGGCTTTGTCCCACTCATGCAAGGGTACAAAGAAACCTCGAGAGAGGTCAGTGAGGACACAAGTCTCAGCGAGTGCTCAGCGTGTTTAGTAGGTGCATTTTTCTTCAGAAATTTAGTCTGAGTTGTTTCAAACAGTGGCTGTATTTATGCAGTTGATCCTTGCTTACACCCTGATTAGCAGCGGTCTTGTCTGCACAATGGGGAAGGTGGAATTTTTAGCTCAGAGATTAAATTAATTCACAGATGTTAATGAGGTGCTCAAATTCTGACAGTACTGATGAAGATGGAGGCAGGTTGCAAAGCAGGGCAGGCTGTCAGTGTGACGCTGCAGTGCACCTGCTGGGGCCTCACACTCTACATTGTCAGTAATTAGCAGCAATGTCTGAAGGGCTTATTCAGCGCCACCATGTGTACTGCTTCCTCCTTAGACCTCAGAGCTCATGGATTACTTACAGCTGTTCTCCTTGGGCAACCCTTGAAGACAGTGGTTGAGGAAGCTAGCCTGCTCTTCCTTGCAGATTTAGGGCTCTTCCTAGGGAGGAAAGAGCCGGTTTCAGCTGTAATCTGAAGTTTATTAAATACATTGTAAGTTAAAGAACCCTTTTTTTTTTTTTTTTTTTTTTTTTTTTAATTGTCTGGTTAGGAGGGCAAATTTGAGGCGAATGCACTTAAAGAAAAAAACAAAACAAAAAACCAAACCAAACCAAACCTAAAGTGTGTGTCAATCATTGTTTATCTTTTGTCAAAAAACTGTGAATAATTCCAGTGTGCATCCTAAATACTTAGTGTACTTCTACAAAATAAAACAAAACAAAAAAGCCCACAGCCATACAACCTCCAAATCCTGAAGCTTTTGGCTTATTGTAATATTAAGATTTGTACAAAGTAGTTTGGCTGTGATTGAAAAGAATTTCCTCCTCTTTCTTCAAATGGCCAGTCTTCTCTTATCAGAATGACAAGAAGGGACTGGGGCAGAATTTGTAAACAAGGGAAAATACTGAACACATATTTCTGTGGTTTTGTTGTGCACATTTCTGGCTTTGTTGCTTTACTTGTGGCATCAGTCCATACTCTTGGCCTTGTGTCCCAAGATGAACAGATGTAGCATGGATTCCTTATTTTTAACCAGCATGGTGGTGTATCATTCCTGTGAAGATGCTGCCTCCGGTTATGATAATTTTAACCTGACAGTTGATTTAAAGGCCTGTGTTGAATAGCAAATAAATTTTGTTGTGTAAGAATGATACCAAAATCACAGATACAGTATATGAGAAAAAAATATTCTTATCCAATGAGTATCATAACATTTATAAACTCTAAAGGCTTATAAATTACTTGGGTAAAGAATTAAAATATGATGTAAAATCCTGAAAATGTAAAGCATTCACCTAAAGCATCCACCCCATGGCAGGGGGCTTGGAACTAGATGATCTTAAGGTTCTTTCCAACCTTAATTATTCTATGATTCTATTAATTATTATCAACAATTTGGAGTTTTATTCAGCTATCAAATTCCCTCATTCCTTATTTTAAAGCAAAACTGTCCAGCAGGTGTAAGAAGGGTCAGCTTGGCATTTTCTTGAGCCAAAGACTGGTAATAAGAGTTAGAAGCTAGGCAGCAAGCTGTACATGTAATTACTGTCTTTGAAATCACATTCACATATGACTATATTCATCATCTTTCAGATGCAGACATATGTTTAATGATCAACATGAGTGTGCAGTTCTAATGTTTATATCGTGGTTTAAGCCCTGGCCGTAAATCAGAACCATGCAGTCTACTTCCCCTTGCCCACTTTCTTCTCCTCCCGCTCCTGGAGGGATGGGAAGGAGAATTGAAAGAATGCAACTCCCATGGGTTGAGATAAGAACAGGTATAACACAAACCACTACTGCTACCACCAATAATAATAATGATAAGGGAAATAACAAGGGAAGAGAATACAACCGCTCACCACTATACCGTCCGATAATACCCATCCCGACCAAGCAGTAAACTAACCATTCCGGGTGACTCTCAGTTACATCCTGGGCATGACGTGCTGTGATATGGAATACCTCTTTGGCTAGTTTGAGTCAGGTGTCCTGTCTCTGCTTCCTGCTGGCTTCCTCTCCTCCCTGGCAGAGCATGAGATTCAGAAAGTCCTTGGTCAGACTAAATATTTGAGCAGTAACTAAAAACATCGGTGTTGTCAGCGCTGTTCCCAGGCTGAAAGTCAAAAACACAGTGCTGCATTAGCTACTAAGAAGGATTAAAAATGACTGCTACTGCTGAACCCAGGACAGTTTATTATAAATTTCTTCCAAGCTCTCATTTTAAAGCATTAAAGGAAGAAAAGATCTAAAGAAAGTCTGTTTGTCCTCTGTAGTAGACCATGAAACTCAACGTTTCAATAAGTTCAATTTCCCAGCTTTGGAAAGGTGATGTCAACAGTGGGAAAATGAATAATGTTAGAAAGGAAATGCTGTTGTATCCCATTTTCTGATTTAAAGAATACAGAGAAGCTGTTCACACAGAAGGCCTGTGAAGCCTGAATGAAGTATCAGATGGGGCCTGATTAGGACAGAAAAACATCACCTCTCTATAGTCTTTCTGCTGAATTTGGGATTTCCTGCAATAAGAGTGTGACCAATAATTTTTCTAAGTAGGTAGTGACTAGGACTACAGAACTAGGCATTTAGAAAATGTAAAGCTATTCTTATCAGATCAGAGCTACATGAAGGAGAATTTAATATTTGTAATGTTTGTATAGAGATTTATCTCAGAGCCACTTCTCTCATATATATTATTTCCTGGTCTAATCTAATATTTGCTTGGATTCTTCCTGGTGTTCAATACTTTTTAGAACTGTAATAAATAATCCAATTCAATTTAGAAAATAATAATGTTTTCCTCCAAATTCTAATAATCCTGTGATACAATCTTTCCCAGTTATAGTAACATGTAGTAATTTCCTTTCCTTTTCAATTTCTTTTCCCAGTTCTTTTTTCTTTTCAATTTTTTTTTTTTTTTATAAGACGTTCTTTTGTTCAAAGGGTTTGTAATGGGTTGGCAGGGCTTCTTTGAATTCATGGTTTCATTGTATCTTTTTCAATGTCTTCCTTTCATGTACTAGATATTACTCTGAAAAATTATGCATAATCACTAATGGATATTAATCGCTGCCCAGTACAAACTTTTCATTCATACTTTTAAAGATATAAATATTAGATGTCCTGGTTGTTTCCTCTGTTTGGTTATAGAATCATAGAATCATAGAATAGTTAGTGTTGGAAAGGACCTTAAGATCATCTAGTTCCAACCCCTCTGCCATGGGCAGGGACACCTCACACTAAACCATGTCACCCAAGGCCTCATCCAATCTGGCCTTGAACACCGCCAAGGATGGAGCATTCACAACCTCCCTGGGCAACCCATTCCACTGACTCACCACCCTCACAGTAAAGAA
Source organism: Psittacula echo (assembly GCF_963264785.1). Lineage (NCBI taxonomy): Eukaryota > Metazoa > Chordata > Aves > Psittaciformes > Psittacidae > Psittacula > Psittacula echo. The sequence continues at coordinate 43,452,839 of NC_137742.1, read as the reverse complement.
TTTCTTCCTTATATCCAATCTAAACTTCCCCTGTGTAAGTTTGAACCCGTTACCCCTTGTCCTGTCACTACAGTCCCTGATGAATAGTCCATCCCCAGCATCCTTGTAGGCCCCCTTCAGATACTGGAAGGCTGCTCTGAGGTCTCCACGCAGCCTTCTCTTCTCCAGGCTGAACAGCCCCAACTTTCTCAGTCTGTCTTCATACAGGAGGTGCTCCAGCCCCCTGATCATCCTCGTGGCCCTCCTCTGCACTTGTTCCAAAAAGTTCCATGTCCTTTTTATGTTGAGGACACCAGAACTGCACACAATACTCCAAGTGGGTCTCACGAGAGCAGAGTAGAGGAGCAGGATCACCTCCTTCGACCTGGTGGTCACACTCCTCTTGATGCAGCCCAGGATACAGTTGGCTTTCTGGGCTGCGAGTGCACACTGCAGCCGGCTCATGCTCATTTTTTCATCGACCAACACCCCCAAGTCCTTCTCTGCATGGCTGCTCTGAATCTCTTCTCTGCCCAACCTGTAGCTGTGCCTGGGAATGCTCCAACCCAGGTGTAGGACCTTGCACTTGGTATGGTTAAACTTCATAAGGTTGGCATCAGCCCACCTCACAAGCGTGTCAAGGTCCCTCTGGATGGCATCCCTTCCCTCCAGCTTATGAACCGAACCACACAGCTTGGTGTCATCGGCAAACTTGCTGAGGGCGCACTCAATCCCATTGTCCATGTCACCGACAAAGATGTTGAACAAGACCACTCCCAACACCGATCCCTGAGGGACACCACTCGTTACTGGTCTCCAGACGGACATCGAGCCATTGACCACAACTCTTTGCGTGCGGCCATCCAGCCAGTTCTTTATCCACCGAGTGGTCCATCCATCAAATTGATGTCTCTCCAATTTAGAGACAAAGATGTCGTGTGGGACAGTGTCAAAGGCTTTGCACAAGTCCAAGTAGATGACGTCAACTTCTCTGCCCCGTCCATCAGTTTCATAGCCCCGTCATAGAAGGCCACCAAATTGGTCAGGCAGGATTTCCCCTTAGTGAAGCCATGCTGGCTGTCACCAAGCACCTCCTTGTTTTTCATGTGCCTTAGCATGTCTCCCAGGAGAATCTGCTCCAAGAGTTTGCCAAGCACAGAGGTGAGACTGACTGGTCTGTAATTCCCCGGGTCATCCATTTTCCCCTTCCTGAAAATGGGGGTTATATTTCCCTTTTTCCAGTCATCGGGAACTTCACCTGACTGCCATGATTTTTCAAATATGATGGCCAGTGGTTTAGCAACTTCATTCGACAGCTCCTTCAGGACCTGTGGATGGATTTCGTCAGGTCCCATGGACTTGTGTACGTTTAGGTTTTTAAGATGGTCTCGAACCAGATCCTCTCCTACAGTGGGCCTAGGGTCCTCATTCTCACAGTCCCTGCGTTCGCTTTCCAAGACTTGGGTGGTGCCGTCAGAGACTTTGCCAGTGAAGAGCGAGGCAAAGAAGTCATTAAGAACCTCAGCCTTCTCCAAATCCTGGGTAGCCAGTTCTCCCAATATCTTCCGAAGGGGGTCTACGTTGTCCCTAGTCTGTCTTTTACTCGCTACGTACCTATAGAATCCCTTCCTGTTATCCTTAACATCCCTAGCCAAGTTCAATTCTAACTGGGCCTTAGCCTTCCTCACCTGGTCCCTAGCTTCCCGGACAGCATCTCTGTATTCTTCCCAGGTCACCTGTCCCTGCTTCCACCTTCTATAAGCCTCTTTTTTCCTTTGAATTTTCCTGAGCAGCTCCTTATCCATCCAAGGAGGTCTCCTGGCCCTCCTGCTGCACTTCCTTCTAGTTGGGATACAACACTGCTGTGCTTGGAGCAGGTGATCCTTGAATAACAACCAAAAGTCTTGGGCCCCCCTGTCCTCTAGGGCTGTATCCCATGGAACCTTACTAAGCAGGTTCCTGAAGAGGCCAAAATCTGCTCTCTTGAAGTCCAGGGCAGTGAGCTTGCTGCACGCTCTTCTCACTGTCCCAAGGATCTCGAATTCGACCATCTCATGGTCACTTATCTTTTGAAGTGCATACAAAACAGGGCTGTGTGGATTCCTCCACCCTTTCAGATACTTACTTAGGAAAGGAGCTGGACACTTTTTACTGACATGCAGACAATAGCAGACCCCAGATAAAATGGACCAATTTCATCCTTTCGTGTTTCTTTGCAAAACTAATGTTAGTATGAGATATTTCTCTGTATAATCCTGAATGATCATTACTGTTGCATTGATTACTATCTGTCCTATATACTTTTGGAACCCCTGGGGCTCAAATTTAAAGAAGTCAGTCCAGCCATCCTCAGGGTTGTTGGTAAGGTTGCATTTACACTTCATACAAGAGAAACACATTTATTTTTCAACATAAATTGCCAGATTCACCATGCATGAGTATTGATTTCTAGAAATAGCTTGGTATTATTACTAGCTGTTGTTTAACGGCCCCAGGGTTGTGGAGAGAAATGAAGGAAAATAAGTTGTGATAGTTAACATCAAGATTTATAAAGTGTGCTGTGCCAGCCATGTTTTCATCTGGGACAATGGTTAACCTCCCAGGCCACTCAGACATGGACTGAGTGAGACCCGTCTTCTTGGACATGAACACTGAGGAGAGGAATTTGTCCTTGGCACAATGTCGGCATAGTTGGTAATGGCTTGAGCTTTCTCAGGATTAGATCTTATTATGTTCCGTTTTCAGAGAAGGTGTTAAATTACTTAACCCTATGGGAAATGCCACTTAGAGCTTTTTCAAGTGAGGCAGACTGTATTCTAGCAGTGATAACTCATGCAAGCAGCTCTTTTATAGACATCAGTTATGGTTATTTTACCTATAAGCAAACTTCCCTCTCTATGTGTTTGGCTATCCAAAATTCCCCTGTACACTACATAGAATGCATGTTTACTCATCAGTTGGATCTGGACCTTGGCTGACTTTCTGCTGTTGCATACCATGAATGCCAAGCCACATGCTCCCAATTTAGCAGGTCTTCCAGAGGTGTTCTCCATTTGTACCTCATCCACCCCGTCTTCCGTTCTCTGCTCTGGGCATAGGTATCAAACTAGCTTTGTCACTGCATCTGCAACTTAGGGGTGTGTGGTGCTCAGAAATTTTAACCCAGTTTCTCCAGTTTGAATTTTCCGCTTCTTTTGAATGAATTATCACTTCTGTAACACATATTCCTTTTTCAGCAAAATGTGAGCATCAGGTAAATATTGACACAGTTAAAACTAGAGTGGTTTAAGGAGAGTTTTTAACTAGAGGAATTATTTTAAGAGTACTACAGATGTTTGTAACTTTAAAGAGAAAATAAGCAAAAAAATTCAGCGTAATTTGTAAAACAATATAATACTACAGTTGTGTGTGGAAGTACACACTATGTATGCAGGTGGGATCTAGTCTCTTCTGACATATTTTATGACTACTAGCATGTTTGGGGAAAAAGTGATTTTCTAAAAAAATTGACTTTGCTAAAGGATAGATTTTTCAAAGAGTAAGCTCTGCAAAAATGCTTCACAGGAAAGTGACTCACAGCTTAACTCCCTGTAATGATCTTACTCTATAAAACAAAATAACATTTTTATTTTCTAAAACAAATTAAATTTTACTTAATATTTCTTTTCCTTGTTGGGAGACAATTTGGAGATCAGTAAACCACATTGCTGAAAAGCTCTTTACCTTTCTGGAGTTTTATGCCCTTCTGCCAGTAGACTCAGTACTGAACTGTAAAATGGCTATTATGCCAAGGAAGCTATTGTTAATGAATCTTGGTATTATTATTGCATCATTGTTAAATATGGTTTACAATAACAATTATGTAGCAAGATGAGAAAGCACATCTGTTATAATGTCATGGGAGTCTATCCTTTAAGGCCATGTATCTAGTCATAAAGCCAAATAATGGTTGATCATTATCCTGAAATATTAAGTACGCTAATGTCACTCATCACAGAAGAGAGAGAACATTCAGAATGCGGTCATGACACCTGGATAGTTAGTTCAATAATGAGATTAGTGTTGTGATTCATTCTATTCAGTGTGGAAATACATATAGGAGATGCTTGTCTTAGAACTGGCCAAAGTTTAAACTTATTCCTAAATGTGCCCTCTTCTGTGCAATAATGACTAATAGTAACATATATTTTGCTTATTCTTTGTGGTGCATTAGAGTTGTGTTAATATGTGTGTCAAGCTGAACTGAGAGAAGATAATATACTAAATTATCAAAGTATCTAAAAACCTGAGGCCTGTAGACTTTGAATGCAACTTCATATTCCGGGTGTTTGTGGCCACTTTTGATGATAACTATAACAGCATGATTGCAGCACCTAAACATCACCAAGCAGAAATCCCTGAGCTAGCAACAGTCTAAGACAGGGAGTGAGGGATCCACATAGATGAGAAACACAGGCTTGCTTAGGCCTGGAACGATGCAGGTGTATTTATATGCCTAAGCAGGAAAACAAAAAACAAAATACAAAAAACCAAATACCAAAGCAAGAACAGAACCCATCCCAAAATAAACCAGGCCACAGGTTTCTAGCCTGTACATACTTAACCCCCATTTAATTGTGTGTGAGTTATTCATTAAACATATGTAAGTATTATATATATATATATTAACAGATATATAGGTATTTCCAGAATTGAATTTGTGCTTTCAGGAGAACATTTGCAAAACTAATCTAAAAGAATGAATGCATATTTTTTTTTAAAAAAATAATGAGTTGAGCAGGCTTATGTTTGATAGCTTTAATGACAAGATATGAAAGCAGGGATGACCAAACAATAGTCAAGAATTTTTCTTTCTTTTTTCTGAAACATTCAAATTATGATCCGTATTCCTGTGGAGCAAAATTAAAAGGCTCACTCTTTTTAATATTCCTCAGTCTTTTTGCTCTGCAACAATCAAAAACACAGCCTATGGAGGTTATTTGGGCCCATCCATATGAATACTGTTTTTAGAGGAACTTTACTATCACAAAACAGTAGCATCAATGTTGTTTTCCTTTTCCTTCCTACCACCCTCACTTAATTCTTACAGAATTATACCCTGATGCAGATGGGAATTGTTATATTTCTATGCTAGATATTCATACACAACAAAAAATTAATCCCTTTATGTTTACCTGCATTAGCATATTTAAAGATTGCAAGTTCATTTAGAGTGACTGCTGCAACATAATCAGAGAAGAAACGTAGCTAGACATGAGGACAAGATGCTGGAAAATATCTGCTTAAAGGTATCTGCTCTGCTTCTCAGAACAGCAAAAATAAGGTCCAAAGACCATCTTAATGTACTGGTGTCCTGAAAAGTTGTAGATTTTTTTGCTGTAGCTCGTGCAGACCAGCCCAGGTGGTAGAAATTGCAGTAAGGAATATGGAGGCCTTCACATGACACAGATCTGTCACATCACCCTACAATGTACATGATGATATGAAGACTAAACAGGAAATCATGTCTGCAGATCCATATGGCCACAATCTGCCAACTGTAATGGTTGATGAAGCTAGCTAGGGGTTGTTAAAAAGGTGACTGTCTCAAAAGCCTGATGGTTTGCCCAGTCCTTCTGTGCAGCTTGAAGTATAAGTAAAACATGGATATACATCCACGATTAAAACTAACATCCTCCATGGAAGGAGTGGGAATAGGATGTGCTTAAGGTTTTCTTCTTACGTAGAGGTCTCTCTGGGTATACATTTGACGCATGATATGATCAACGATCAAATCAATGATCATATCAATCATATGATCATAATTCATACGATGAATATAATATGAATTAAAATCAGTCATTTTACACAGAACACAACAGTAATTCATAATGATTGATGGGATACTTAAAAGAAAGTGTTAACCTTTTCCTAATGTGTCTGGGTAACCTGATATCCACTTCATCAGCAATAATCCCTGTGCTGCATTTATGTAGACAAATAAAAAATCAATTGGGTATTTCATGTTGTGTTTTTATGCACAAGGCTAACCTTAACTGGCTGCTACAGTATGAAAACATTGTTGGTTTAATTCAGGATTTTACAGTGGTCAATTTCAATATTGGAAAGACATAATGTATTCCAGATAGCAACAATGAAATAATAACCAGCCATGACAAAAAAATATACCATCGCTGACCACAAAAATATTTAAAGAAGGACTATGTCTCTTTTGTTGTCAGAAAAGATTGTTGAATTCTGCTTCAGCAACTCAGTTGTGGACTTTGGTAGAATGATTCAGATAGATCTGTAGTTACAAATATGAAGAACAAAACTCTCTTATCTGCTGCAAACGGTCATTTGCAGTGAAAACATCTTTTTCAAAGAACTGGCAAAACTGAATTATTTCATTATTTAGAAATTATGGAAAAGAAGGGACCTTCCACATTGTTAGCTAGTTGGTTATTTAAGCATGCAGAGTGTTTGACTTCCCTCTTCTGCCCCTCTTCCTTCTGAGCTCTGTTTTGCAACCACTATACTCATTGGAATTCTGTTCAGTGCTTTTCATATAGTCCTATACAAATGATAAAAACTTTTGGATACATTCACCACACATCAAATTCTACTTTGATTCTTTCCATTCCTTTTAAAAATGCCTCTGGTTTCTGACTTCATTACAGCAATCTTTTATACTATGTACAGACAGTCAAATTTTGCTGAGAATTCTCCTTTGGGCTAAACATGTAATGTTGCAGTGGAGATTTCATCTCATAGAAATGCATAGAGCATGATAATGATGGACTGTGGCATTATATACCTCTTCTAAATGGTGGGGTACAGGACCCATGACTTCCAGTTTAAATTCCCAAATATAATAGCTGGGGAGGAGACTGGAGGAATCAAAGATGTGTGCTGCTAACTAAGTACAAACATAATCTACGTTTGTTGAGGTACCACTTGACAGCAGATGATTTTGGAGATTTATATCAAAATAATAGGAATGACACCAAACTTCTTCAATCTGAAAACAGAGGTGAAAACTGGACACATCTGGCATATGTATAAACACTGCTTTTACTTTCTGATTTGAGCTGACCTCAAATAACTTTAGAATTCCTGACATTCTGACTTGTTTGTTTGTTTGTTTTAGAAGTCTGCCTGAAAGCAGGAAAGCAGTGTAATTTTTTTCATCTTGTAAGAATTGAAATGATAAAATGGAAGAAGAGTCCTTCTGTTGTATATTTTCAGTCCATTGATGCCAATGAAATAAATAGGGAAAACCATGTTCCAAAGCCAAGTTGAGTGTACACAAGCTGTGCTAATTCAGTTGAATATCTTGAATGTTGAATATGACTGGGTCTGAGTTAGCAAGCTCTAAAAAAAAATTATATTCTTTTCCCCAGTGAGTACTTTGAGCTGCCTATTTGGTTGAGACCAGCTTGCTTTATTGTGTCACAAGGAAGATGAGGAATTTACTACAATACATGGAAGAGAAGAAAACATAGGATCTTGTAGTCAGTACTGGCCCCAAAAACTAGCCCAAACAGTTTCTTCAATTCTGCCTTGCTGGTATGACAGCAATCTAAATAGAAAATTGATAATACTGTGTACATAAGCAGGTTTATATAAAATTGTTATTCTTTAAATATATTATTAAAAAAACATATAGATTCTCACTAAGATATGATTGCTACTGGCAGAATGCTTTTTTTTATTATTATTTTGTTGTTGTTGTTCTTCATGGAAAGTAAATTATTTAGGATTCAGTTTTCAGGGAAGAAAGCCTAATGTGAGTAATTACTGCCTGGTCAGCTCAAATCCTAAGAAATGACTGAAACAGCTGTGATATGTGATGCACTCATGTGTTTGGATTTTTTTTTTTTTATTTGTTGGATTTTTTTTTTTTTTTTTTTTTTTTGTTTAATAGCATGCAGTCTTTTACTGCCATTTTCCAGTTTCACATAGAAACCAATTTTCTTTATCATTCAAGATTTATGTTCGCACACCCAACCGGAAATCCCTATTAATTAGAAAAACAGAAAAAAAAAAAAAAAAAAAAGCAAATGCTTAACTAATCATCTGTTAACAATCAGCACCAGATTACACTAACATGCTTTGAAGATCAAACTGGGGGAGGGGAAATCCTTAACAATTCATGAAGTAGGTAGTAAATCTAACTGACAGAAAATGAACTTCTCCAGCGCTGAGGCAATGAAAGTGGTGTTGATCTGTATAGCTGCAGATGTGGCTCCAGGGTGCAATCTGTCCAGCTGCTCAGTATCAGTGCTGCCACATGGGCACTGCAACACTGAAGATAAATAATAAACCTCTTAGAGGGATAAATATAATTGGCAGCTGCTAATTTTCACACCAAAAGTCTGCTGGTTACCATTATTAGGGAAAGAGAGTACTTCTGTGAGGTATCTGATGGACATGAATAGAAGAAGAACAAAGATTTCACTCATTAACACTCTTAAGTTAGGCAAATGAGGAAACATTTTTGATTTCATTTTCCAGCTTGCAATTGGTTATGCCAAAGAACACCCTAAAAATTAATACTGTGCAGAGAATTTAGATAGAAGTGCAAAGTTTAATTCCACTGAACGCAAACTTTATGAAAACAGTTTATCCTGATGGTGAGATTTCTGCTTTATGAGCCTGGCAGAACTTCTTGTATTGGTCTACGAAGCCCAGTATGCCAAAGGAGACGAGCTGTTTGTCTTTCCTCTATGGTTAACCCAGAGGAAGTCTGTGCAATGATTTTGGTTACGTATCTGTCCTGGGTTCAGCAGCAGCAGTCACTTTTTCTCCTTAGTAGCTGGTGCAGTGCTGTGGTTTTGACTTTGGGCCTGAGAATAATACTGATAAAGCCGATGTTTTCAGTTGCTGGTCAGAATGTTTAGACTGACCAAGGACTTTGTGAGTCTCACGCTCTGCCAGGGAGGAGGAGAAGCCGGGAGGAAGCAGAGACAGGACACCTGACCCAAACTAGCCAAAGAGGTATTCCATACCACAGCACGTCATGCCCGGAGAGTTAACTGAGAGTTACCCGGAAGAGCACGCTCTCTGCTCTGTCGGGCTCATTTTCAGCGGGTGGTATCTTATTCCCTTCCCTTGGTATTTCCCTTATCATTATTATTATTGGTGGCAGCAGTAGTGATTTGTGTTATACCTTACTTACTGGACTGTTTTTATCTCAACCCATGGGAGTTACATTCTTTTGATTCTCCTCCCCATGCCTCCGGGAGTGGGATGGGGGGAAGTATAAACTGCGTGGCAGACTTTCCGGCTGGGTTAAACCACGACAGTTATTTTTTGACGCCCAATGTGAGGCATGAAGGGTTGAGATAATGGCAGATCTGACCGGAGTGTGTCTAATCATATTTGTGATCAGCATTCAGTGTTTTGGATTAATAGTCACTCATCACAATGCTAATTTATTGGCTCTCGAAGTTGTTTTTTTGATCTCACTTTTCAATATGTCGTATTCTTTCAATATGCCGTACTTAGAGCCTGTATTTGCTGTGTTAGTGTTTTTCAAGTGTGGGGCTTGGGCTAAGGTTATTGTCTCATTGTACTTTATGGTAATGACTTGTAATAGAATAGAATCATTGATCATGAAACTGGTCTGGCTTATGTTCCCAGTGTGGTCACCACCTTTATACTTTGGGAAGTATATAATACAAGTGCTTAGCAATTACACATCTTTTTTCTCCTTCTTGGGTGGTCAATGTATGAAGGAGACATTCTCTTACTCTCCCAGCACCACCCCCCCCAGACCGTTTGCAGCATCGTTTGAGAGTTTTGAAGTTTTTGAATGGCCTTTTAATATAGTTGAAACCTGTTTGCTGATTGTGATGGGGGTCACCATGTTCGCACGCATACAGAGTGTGTTTTGTCCACAACCATTATGTCTGATCTCAAGAGTTAAGCAGAGACAGATTTGGGTCTTGTCTGGGGTTAGACGACGATATAGGGGGACCAAGAGATTTTCCCCGAGGCTGGACAGCCATGAGTGGCAGGGTGTGTGGGATAGCACGGGCAAGTATCTAGGTCAGTGGGCCCCTCCAGTGCTTTGGAGTTTCACCACCGAACAAGTGCAAAATCCAGAAGAATTAGTAAAACACTTAAATGAGGTGTGCTGTCATCCTGGTCATACCAGAGAGGGACAAATCATGTCAACGTGCTGGGGCTTGGCTTATGCTTACCGGGCCTTGTTCAACACTATCCAGCACCTTCAAAAGGAAAAAAATGTCCCTGGATCTGAGGGTGAAGCAACAGACAGCGCAGCTACTCCAGCTCCAACCACAGCAGCTACACCACCCTCGGTGACAAGTACAGCCACTACTCAAACTTCGACTGCAACAGACAGCGAAGCTACCCCAGCTCCAACCACAGCAGCTACACCACCCCCAGCGACAAGTACTGTTGCTACTCAAACCACAGTGATAATGACTGCAGCTAAACCAGAGGACCAATTCGTACCAATATTGGCTGCCCCCGTACGCAAGAGAAAAAGCAAAACAGAGGCAAGAAGGGTGAGGCAAGATGAAGAAACAATGTATTCACCACCCGGGCCACCATCTGATCAGGAGTCATCATCCCATGACGAAGAAGAAGAAGAGGTGACTTCTCGATCTCGGACCTCAACCGAGCTACGGAATACGCGAAAAGATTTTACCCGTCAACCAGGGGAGCACACCATCACCTGGTTGCTACGATGCTGGGACAATGGGGCCGATGGTCACGAACTAGGAGGTACGGAAGCCAAGCAGCTGGGATCACTTGCTAGAGAAGGGGAAATTGACAAAACAATTGCAAGAGAGAAGAAGACCCTCAGTCTTTGGAGGTGGCTATTGGCAGCTGTGAAAGAAAGGTTTCCATACAAGGACAATGTTATGAGTCATTCGGCCAAGTGGACTACTTTAGACAAAAGCGTCCAGTCCCTGAGGGAATCAGCCATTGTAGAGATGATCTATCACATCAAGCCGAATAACGGGGATATACCCATAAACCCAGATGAAGTCGAAGGTACACAACCCATGTGACGAAAACTTACATGGAATGCACTGTCATCATATGCCCATTCATTGGCAACAGTAACCTGGAATGACATAGTACCACTAGCAGTGGATGAAATGATTCATAAACTCTGAGAGTTGGAAGACAATCTCACCCCTTCCATCATCTCAGCTGTGGAAAAACTGTCCCAGGATGTCAAACAATTGAGGGACGATCTATCTGATTTATCCAGCTCCTCACGTGTACCAACACACATCTCAGCTGTTAACAAAAGACATCCTATTGTTCGAGAGGGAAGATATAGAAGGCATACGCCACGGGCCGCCCTATGGTTTTACCTGTGGGATCACGGAGAAGATATGACGAAGTGGGATGGAAAACCTACTTCAGCTTTGGAGGAATGGGTGCATGAATTGAAAATAGGAACAAGGGTCAAGACTAATTATCCCATGAGAGCTGCGGCTTCAGTCTCTGGTGAGCAGGTTCCCAGATGGAGCGGAAGAGCTGATTTTACTCCAGCTCCTGTGATAACGAAGAATAATCCCTTTCAACATGACTTAAGTGTCCAATGTTGTGATGACTGTTAGACGGGCCCTGCCTCCAGCCAGGTGGAGGTAGGGGACAATCAGATTTACTGGACTGTGTGGATTAGATGACCTGGCATATCAGTCCCACAGAAGTATAAAGCTCTAGTAGATACCGGTGCACAGTGTACCCTGATGCCGTCAAGCTGTCAAGGGGTGGAACCCATTTATATTTCTGGAGTGACAGAAGGATCCCAGGAATTGACTGTACTGGAGGCTGAGATCAGCCTGACTGGGAGGATACGGCAAAAGCATCCCATTGTGACTGGTCCAGAGACTCCATGCATCCTCGGCATAGATTACCTCAGGAGAGGGTACTTCAAAGACCCAAAAGGGTACCGATGGGCTTTTAGTATTGCTGCTTTGGAGACTGAGGAAAATGAGCAGCTGTCCACCTTGCCTGGTCTCTCAGAGGATCCTTCTGTTGTGGGGTTGCTGAAGGTCGAAGAAAAACAAGTGCCAATCACGACCACAACAGTGCACCGGCTGCAATATCGCACCAGCCGAAACTCCCTGATTCCCATCCATAAGCTGATCCGTAGACTGGAGGGTCGAGGAGTGACCAGCAGGACCCGCTCACCCTTTAATAGCCCCATATGGCCAGTGTGAAAGTCTAATGGAGAGTGGAGACTAACAGTAGACTATCGTGGCCTGAATGAAGTCACACCACCATTGAGTGCTGCTGTACCGGACATGCTAGAACTTCAGTATGAACTGGAGTCAAAGGCAGCCAAGTGGTATGCCACGACTGATATTGCCAATGTTTCTTCTCAATTCCTTTGGCAGCAGAGTGCAGGCCACAGTTTGCTTTTACTTGGAGGGGCGTCCAGTACACTTGGAACCGACTGCGCCAGGGGTGGAAACACAGCCCTACCATCTGCCATGGACTGATCCAGATTGCACTGGAACAGGGGCAAGCTCCAGAACACCTGCAATACATTGATGACATTATCGTGTGGGGTGATACAGCAGAAGAAGTCTTTGAGAAAGGGAGGAAAATAATCCAAATCCTGCTGAAAGCTGGTTTTGCCATAAAACGGAGTAAGGTCCAGGGATCTGCACAGGAGATTCAATTTTTGGGAATAAAATGGCAAGATGGATGTCGTCAGATCCCCACAGATGTGATCAACAAGATAACAGTAATGTCCCCACCAATTAATAAGAAAGAAACACAAGCTTTCTTGGGTGCTGTGGGGTTCTGGAGAATGCACATCCCAAATTACAGTTCGATTGTAAGCCCTCTCTATCATGTGACCCGGAAGAAGAATGATTTTAAATGGGGCCCTGAGCAACAACAAGCCTTTGAGCAAATTAAACGTGAGGTACTTCATGCAGTGGCCCTTGGACCAGTCCGGACTGGGCCAGATGTAAAAACTGTACTGTACACCGCAGGTGGGGAGAATGGTCCTACCTGGAGCCTCTGGCAGAAAGCTCCAGGGGAGACTCGAGGTCGACCCCTCGGCTTTTGGAGTCGGGGATACAAAGGATCTGAGGCCAGCTATACCCCAACTGAGAAAGAGATACTGGCAGCCTATGAAGGGGTTTGAGCTGCTTCAGAGGTGATTGGCACTGAAGCACAGCTCCTCCTGGCACCCCGGTTGCCCGTGTTGGGCTGGATGTTCAAAGGCAGGGTCTCCTCTACACATCATGCAACCGATGCTACATGGAGTAAATGGGCTGCACTAATTACACAATGAGCTCGAATAGGAAATCCCAGTCGTCCAGGCATTCTAGAAGTCATCATGGACTGGCCAGAGGGCAAAGATTTTGGAATGTCACCAGAGGAGGAGGTGATGCATGCTGAAGAGGCTCCACCATATAATAAACTGTCAGAAAGTGAAAAGCAGTATGCCTTGTTTACTGATGGGTCCTGCTGTATCGTGGGAAAGCATTGGAGATGGAAGGCAGCCATATGGAGTCCTCAACGACAAGTTGCAGAAACTGCTGCAGGAGAGGGTGAATCGAGTCAGTTTGCCGAGGTGAAAGCCATCCAGCTGGCCCTGGACATTGCTGAACGAGAAAAGTGGCCAGTACTTTATCTCTATACTGACTCATGGATGGTGGCAAATGCCCTGTGGGGGTGGTTGCAGCAATGGAAGCAGAGCAACTGGCAACGCAGAGGTAAACCCATCTGGGCTGCTGCACTGTGGCAAGATATCGCTGCCCGGGTGCAGAACCTGGTGGTGAAGGTACGCCATGTAGACACCCATGTACCCAAGAGTCGGGCCACTGAGGAACACCAGAACAACCAACAAGTGGATAAAGCTGCTAAGACTGAAGTGGCTCAGATGGACTTAGATTGGCAACATAAGGGTGAATTATTTTTGGCCCAGTGGGCCCATGACACTTCAGGTCATCAGGGCAGAGATGCAACATATAGATGGGCCTGTGACTGAGGGGTGGACTTGACAATGGACACTATTGCCCAGGTTATTCATGAGTGTGAAACGTGTGCTGCAATTAAACAAGCCAAACGGTTAAAGCCTCTTTAGTATGGAGGACGATGGCTGAGATATAAATATGGGGAGGCCTGGCAGATTGATTATATCACACTCCCACCAACCCGCCAAGGTAAGCACCATGTGAGTCAGCTTCAGTACGATTCATGTGCTTACCATGGTGGAAGCAACCACCGGATGGCTGGAAACATATGCTGTGCCCCATGCCCTTGAGAACCAGATTTTGTGGTGACATGGCACCCCAGAGAGAATTGAATCAGACAATGGGACTCATTTCCGGAATAACCTTATAGACACTTGGGCCAAAGAGCATGGCATTGAGTGGGTATATCACATCCTCTACCATGCACCAGCCTTTGGGAAAATCGAATGGTACAATGGGCTGTTAAAAACTACACTGAGAGCAATGGGTGGGGGAACTTTCAAGCATTGGGATACACACTTAACAAAGGCCACCTGGTTGGTCAACACCACAGGATCTGCCAACAAGGCTGGCCCAGCCGAGTCAGAACATTCACATATTGTAGATGGGGACAAAGTTCCTGTGGTGCACATGAAGAATTTGCTGGGGAAGACAGTCTGGGTTATTCCTGCTTCAGGTAAATACAAACCCACTCATGGGATTGCTTTTGCTCAGGGACCTGAATATCCTTAGTGGGTAATGCAGAAGGATGGGGAAGTCTGATGCCCGGAGAGGTAACTGGGAGTTACTCAGAAGGGCACGATCTCTGCTCTGTCAGGCTCGTTTTCAATGAGTGGTATTGTATTCTCTTCCCTTGTTATTTCCCTTATCATTATTATTATTGGTGGCAGCAGTAGTGATTTGTGTTATACCTTAGTTACTGGACTGTTTTTATCTCAATCCATGGGAGTTACATTCTTTCGATTCTCCTCCTCATTCCTCCCTGGGGTGGGGGTGGGGGAGTATAAACTGCGTGGCTGACTTGTTGACTGGCTTCGACCATGACAATATCTGAGGCATGTGAGAGAAGAATCACTATGCTTATTAAAGAACAGATGTGTAACTATTCAAGCCGTCACAGAGTAACCATGGGGTGTCTTGAAATATATAAGGCTGAAATGGTTTCCAGGTCTTACATGCATTTCTGGAGACTGTCGCTCCACATACCTTCTCTGCAGAAGTGTAAAAATCCTAAACCCAGTCATTAAGTCTTAGATTCATTAATGTAAATTTTCTACCCCAGAAAAAAATTACTGAAATATTTTGCCAATTTTCCCTTTACAGTTCTTAATGAAAAAAAAAAAAAAAAACTTTCTTATTTTGAAAGAATTTCTTGTATTTGAAAAATCTTTGCTTCCTGTGATCCATAGCACGTCACTGACAATCTTGCTTTGCTGGCTAATAGGAAATCATATTGGATGCATTACTGATGTTTAGTTAAATGATATTACAATTTTTTCCCCTTAATTTGTCTTGGAGCAAGAGATTGAAAAGCTACTGGTATAAACTTATCAAGAAGCCTGAGTGTAGGCTTTAAAAATTGAATAATAAAGTGAAATCCTCTGGCAGGCAGGTGGAAGGATACTGCCCGCAGGACTGTGTTTTCTGATGCCATCCAGAGAGATAATGAATCCATGTCTATGGAAATTGATTCATTAATATTTCATTGAGTCAGCTTCAGTACGATTCATGAACTGCCCCTAGAAATTCAATAAGTGAATTCAATCAGTTGCAGAGCTTAACGAATCTGGAGCAAAAAGTAAAAATACTACAAGTTGGTAATTACCATTGGAATTTGCTGTGTGAAGTGAGCCTTGGCAGCAGTATCTTGTGGGTGTATTTTATCTTCAGAAAAGCCTAAACAAAACAGCTGTGAATGTGTGTACACATGTGGACCCATAGAATGATGCTAAAGTAAAGAGACTTTGAACTGGATAGCATTCTGGAACAAAAACTTATCTCTTAATGCTTTGGGTTGTTTGAAATTAGAGCCTGAGCTGGATTTGTGTTTTTCAGTGGTAGTTATCTTTACAATGGGCTCTTGCTACATAATACCTAAGCCTTGGCAGGTGCAATTCTAGAACCCAAAGCATACATTGTGACAACACAAGCTTCACTATTCTCCATTGGAGAGTCTGTGAGAAGGAAAAGTTTTACCCATCAGAGGCAGTTTTGCTACATTTTGTACAATCAAAGGATGTGGGACAGATGTGAACATTTAAGCCATCTTGGAAGAAAGGACAACCATTGAACATGGTATATAGCTGAGGTTTTGGGTCAGAAACACATGCCAGTAGCTCAATTCACCATGCAGAACTGACATCAAAGGGACTGATTAGGAAAATAGATTCAAAGTACTTTGTCAGCTAAATAATTGGTCTTTCAGTGTCCCTAAAAAGGAACTGATAAATAATTTTATTTTCGTTTTGAATCAGTGTCTCCAAGACCATGTCTAACTAACCTGTATTGATGTGTTTTAATTAAACCATGCTTGATATGCTTATGCTGCAGTGGTGCATACTGAGTGTGCATGCTAGACATTCCAGATAAAGTAATTATGCTGTTTGTCACTGTCATGATTAATGCGTGATAGCTGTTATGACAGCTGTGCCACTGTTTTGTCACAACAGTATGTTCATCCATAACAAAATTAGGTGTCTCAGTCGAAGGTACACAGTTGCTGCTATTTCCTTAAGAAGTCAACAATAAAGAAACCTGAGAAGGAATATTACATTAACTCTGTGACAAATAAGAGAAATGACATCTTTATTTTTTCTTTAAATGATGATATGTCTTGCCTGCATTGGAAATGCAGATAGCTCACCTGTAGGAAACAAGCTGTCACACAGAGCCAATCTGCCACTAATCTAACAAACAAGGTCTTTCTATGTGAAGAGATTGCTTTGTAATTTGAACACACCTTGTCAGGAAAGGCTTTAGATGTTATCTAAATTAGCATTGGTTGTAACTTTCGTATCTGTCAGGCGGGATGAGGAAGGGGCAAAGTTAGGAGCAAAAGCAAGGGCTGTGTATAACAGATCAGGGGAGGTGCCTCTTCACTTCCCTTGGTAGCCAGCCAAGCAAAGCGAAATAACTTTCCCTGCATTTGCTCCCACACTTCTTTCTGACACGTGCCTACATCAGCTAACTGACACCTAACTCCAAAATGAATTTTATTTAATCTAATTAAATACTGTTATTAATATTGCCTAATATTATTTCTTAGGAAACCCTGAAACTGGATTGTAACAATAATTAAAGTGATGTGAAGAGATAGATGGCTAAAGGAAAGCATTGTTTAATTATACTATAAGTTTTGGTGACTAGCCTATTGCGTGTGTTTTTTAGGTACAGAAGAATGTACTTGGGGTTCTGCTCACTATCTAAGACTGTAAAATGTGAGCCTTAGAGTAGGAAAGCACATATCCTGCCAAACATGCAAATTTATACTAAAAACTCACATACATTTAAAAGTAGAAAAGACTTTTTTTTTTTTTTTTTTTTTTCTCATAAACTTGTTTGGAAATGCTAAATATCTGGTTTAATTGCACTTTGTTTTCTCCATAATTTAGTTTGCAGGAGACATGTATATTTTACTGCTCTAACCTACTCTCAGATTGTTAATTATATTTTATCCCCTATCCAGCAGAAAAGAAACTAACTCAATTACTGCTGCTGCTAGACATTTTATGTCAAATATCATAATGATTGTGTACTGCTTTTTTGCAGCTCAGTACTTATGTCTGAAACACAGTGGAATTTTTGAAATTGTCTGTAAAAATGAACATTTTTTATCAAGTTGGTGAAAGAAGAGGCATCAGGAAATTTCTAACTCAGCTCAAGAAAATATTCAGTACAGAACCACTTATTTTCTTTCCAGTAATTATTTCAAAACTATGCAAACTTGTTTTTTGTTTCTGTTAGAAATAAATAGCATCATCAGTGGAAGTATGTGGCACAGGTCTATATATTCATGTGTTGATTGAATAGGCTGATATAAATTTAAGTTAGATTACAAAATTATTAAGATAAAATATTACAGATTTTAAATAGTTTGTTGTTTTGGTTGTTTTTTTTGTTTTTGTTTTTGTTTTTTTTTTATGTATATGAGAACATTGCAATATTTGTACCACTGATCATACATACAGTAGTATATGATGCATACTTCTGTAAAATTAATTTACTTTAAAAAAATTAAACCATAAACTGATGGATAATCCTAGATTCACATACATTATATTCTAGTCTTTTTCAAAAGCTACATTTAAATTTGCCTAAGGGAGTCCTATTTTTTAATACAGAGTCATTAGAGTATTATTGTAAAAAGTAATTAACAGTGTGCGCAATCTTCCTATGAAGACAGGACTCTGGCTTCTGCAGATATAGGACCTGACTTAGTTTTTTCTTATATCAGTCCAGCTCAAAGGAAAAATACAGAAATTCTTGTGTTGATCCTCTCAGCAGTAATTGTGGCTATGGTAAGGAGGACACTGTTCTCATGAGTTTTAGTCTGGACAATCCAATATTTCAGATTAACATAATTTAAAATTAAAATTCATCCTCATCCCCCTTTTGCCTGTAAATGTTGAACATTTACAGTGGCAAAGAAAACTTTCTAAGCTGTTCAGTGATATTTAAAAGTTTAGTAAAATCCTTGACAGAAAACACTTTTCACAATTAAAAAGTTCAACTTTAAGCACCAAACACACCCTTAAGTGAAGCCAGGCCAAGCACCACTTTTACTGAGGTCATCAACTACTTTTTATTTTCATTTACTTAGCAAGCAGATTATTTCTGAAATTTTCTTCCTGTAACTCTCTGAAGGCAATACTATGAATTTTCCTTTAACTGGCTTGGAAAGTAGTTTTTAAGTCTGGCTTGGAAAATCATTTTTACATGAGATTTGTCAACTATTTGGATGGCAAAGAGTAGTTTTTCGCTGCTTGAAAGAACAAATTTAAGATTTTGTATTGAAATCTCAGTGCTCTTGCATGATTATGTCCCCATCAGGTTCAAAAGTGATAGGGTAAACTGTCATTTTTCTGAAAGTTACGGTATGCTTCTATCTTTTTAGATTTTATGTGAAGTCTGTGTATGAAGAAACTAGACTATATGCAAGAGAAATTAATTACTTTTGTGTAGAATGTGTTGAATACCATACTACTTCCTCTGATTCAGTGATGGTTTCTCTTATGTACTTCGATGACAGTAAGATTTGCACATGGTACAACTTTGTATTTCCCATCTATGGGTTGCCTGTAGTTTATGAAGTATGTCTGCACCAAGGATCCAGCCTCTTCAGAAGGATCTACTGGAATGATGATCTTAACCTCTTCTGCAAATGCATTTTAAGCCACTATTTATCCTGAAAGCTACATATAGGAACACCTTTAAAGATGTACAAAGAAACATATACAGTAACTAGGACTGTGAAACTCAGTTACTGACTATTGCGTTCACATGAAGACAATTTGAAAGCTTCACTGCCAATTGCTGATTACATTCAGCTTACCCATGTGACCCTGTCACAAAGGCAGAATGCTAAACATGGACATACTGTGTTTCAATTAAATAAAGTATTTACATAAGATGAGTCAACTGTTAAAGTAGAGGGCCCATTTTAAGTGACATTCTAAAGTAACATTTCTCTTTTATATTTAATCTGTGTTATCAAAAGTGCATGCTACGGAAGGTTTGCAGATCCAGGCTTCTGCTGACATTTGTGACTGATTCATTTCAAATGTTTGACTGTCTTCTGAAACATACCATTATTATTATGTGTGTGGAATGAAGGTAGTGTCCTACCTACCCTTAGGGTGAAACAGAGCAGAAGGTGCAGTCCTAGCAGATAGAGGTCTTTGAATATCCACTCTGACAGCATCAGGATTGCTGTCTGGGTTTGATGAGGTGGGAGCAGATTTTACATCCTGTAGGACCAATGTGTATTGATTCCTATGAGAATGGTAAGCTTCCTGCTCTGTGACTGTTAAGGATGAGGTAAGAGGAGTGGTATGATTACTTCTAGCTTACAGTGTTGTCTGCATTTCCTGTAAACTGTGTACCTCAAAAAGGAAACCAGGGTACCACTTTCCTCAGAGTAGCCCAACTCTGTCACTCTTTACCCCATTGCTTGTCATCTTCAGGCAGCACAGAGCGAGAGCACCTGAACATTCTAGAATGAGTTGATTTTCTGAAGTATGGCATGCAGCCAATGTATTCACCCTTCGAGGAAAGAAAACCATTCCGAAAGAAAAAATAAATGAGGTTTGCTTGGGAGCAGAACACAATTGTCAAAAAGAACAGCTGAGGCTACACGACATGGCAGAACTGACCATGTGAAGGTAATTTTCTTGAAAGAGTGGATATCTGTTTTGAAGAAATAGTGTGTATATATACCTATGTATGTATGCATGTGTAGATACATGTGTGTATAGTGTGTATGTGTATATATATGCACTATTCAATGTATAGGATAGTGTCTGTGTCCATATCAACTTCTGTCTACCCATTGTATATATATGATAATATATATAGGATAATTTTAAATAACCTGATTGCTAAAAGAATACAGACTACAAAAGGACTTTGAATCTGGTAAGCAGTATAACAATTTAATTTCTCAGAGCAAATTGTATTTGTCTGCTCTGTAGTCATGCAACAATCCCTGTGTAAAGGCAAAGGAGCACACAAAGCAGTTATTGAAGTGTATCTGGAGTTCCATAAACTGCAGATCTTATCCTAGGGCAGGAGGTGGTGAGTCTGTGTGTGACTCCCAAAAAATAACAAAAACCTAAGTACTGAAACTATTAAATTCAAAAGCAGTTCTATTCCTGCTATTAATAAATCAATCATTCTCTATGACATTCCTGATTATGATAAGCTCTAATATCCCAATGACTGGCGATGAAGTATAAGTGTAACACTTATGTGATTGTTGCTTTCATATCCAGTTTATAGTACACAAATATTTTCAGGCCTATTAATCTAGCTTATTAAAAAACATGGTGGTGTGGGTTTTTTCCCCCCTAAACACTATGATGTAATATACCCAGCTGTAAACAATCCCCATTTCTGTAAAAGTGGACAAAGTGTTTTCACTATATTGGGCAATCCCTTTTCCCTCTCCACTAAAACCATTACTTCCTGTGGAAAAATCTTTTTGTAACATGAGTGGTTTTGTCACAATGGATTTTTTTTTGTACTTTCTTCTAGTGGTCATGCTATGTGGCATCATCCCAGGCTGCTGGGGTGCTTTGTCAAAGGCTGCCAGTCAGAAACTGACATTGGTCAAATCTGAGTCCATGTCAGGACTGTTATGCAACAATTGCTTCCAAGTTTTGCTTTAATACCTGGGGTTTGTGTTACTGATATTAAATAAAAATTCTTTGCAATGAATTTTAAATGGAGGAAAAGCTCTCACCAGAGATTTGTTAAAAGCAGGCTAACAGTTGTTCTCTTTCCTCCCACTCCTCCTTGTGTAGTAGAAGGGCTTTAAATTATACATTAACCAAAAAGGTAAACAGAATAAAATGGGCAATTAAATATTAATGGAAGATGTAGTGGAATTGTCCTGTGCAGCACTTAAAATGGCCTGAATGATTGAGCTGTGAATTGCTCTCCCTTAGGTATTGAAAAATTCATCAGCACTATTTAATAAATGTTCGTATTCGTAGCCACTCATGTTTACACTACAGCACTTCCAGGAGAGTGCTTACTAAAGAAAACATTTTAATGGAAGGTGAACTTTCCTGTACAGTAAGTCACCTTAAATTATACTGACTATGTGGCAGAAGCAACAAAGAAATCTCTGCACTGACGTATGAGAATTCTGCTTAACTTAAAAGCATTTTTCTTGAAGAGAACTGCCTGTGGATTGTAAAGGGCTTTCTGAATCCAAAGCTATTTTGAAGCTTTTAAAAATTCATTTTGCTTGCATTTTAAAAATATTTAACCTTCACTGCCCATGTGAGATTGTCCTCCATGATGACTCAGGTGAAGGATGTGATTATTACTGGAAAGCCACCTGCCTGATCTAGAGGAAGGAAAAGAGTGGTAAAACAAAACTTGCATTGAGCATTGGAGTAGCTCTTCTCCAGGTGACACTCTGTAGGCTCAACTTGCATATGCAGCATATTAATGCTATTAAAATATTAATTAGCAAATTTACTGGGTTAATGAATTCACACCAAACCCTTAGAAAATAAACAAAAAATATTCCTGAGTGCTTAGTGTATTAATATGAAAATTAGCCAGGTCATAAGAATGTCCATGCTTTATGTGAGGATTTTTTGCCAACACGTGATTCAGTGGCTACCTGAGGCTGGAGACAGCACATGGTGTTAAACGCCCCTCCTCAACTTCTCCTATCATTCCTGCAGCTAGGCATGGTGGAGAAGAAAGCGACATGCTTTCTATTTTCTTGAGGCTTGTGGGGGACATGCTGTTAGCAATCTAGTGACTGCAGCTTACTCTGCCTTTGTATCTCTTCTCCTCCTGGGGGTGTGTTGATGGTTCATGTTATATTCCGCATTAGTGTGTTCAAGTCTGCAGCTAAGGGGAATGTTGGAACCACTTATAGTTAGTGTTCAGATGCAGCATTAGCTGCAGAGCACTATGATCTTTGTCTTCCTGTCATTGATCCAACAGAGGTCCCTTCTGACCTTCACGACTCTCTTCATGATTCTACTCATTAATTCTCCTCGCAAAAAACATGGTATCCCATTCCGGTTAGTTAGATACATTCTGGCTGCTCTAGATATGCACTAGAGAAGTTTCAACTGAAATATTTGGCTTCAAGTGAAGTTGCCTTGGTTTTGCTGTTCAGGCTCATTCAGTAGCTAAGTACTTGTGTTGTCTTGGCAGATGGATAAAGTTTAGAATAACGTACTGGTTTCTGTTACAATTTAGACTGAACACTGTGACAAGTTGACTATACTGCTAACAAAAGACGTATTGACAACATTGGGTCTGCTGACTGTTTTCTGAAGAGAGATGCTTCACTGAAGGTTACCATGGTTGTAGGCCAGATTTGGCTCAATTGCTACTGTAAGTGAACTAAAGTAGACTTCAGCAAGAAATTTTTCTCCTGCTTGTGCAGTTTTCCTCTGAAAATTAAGTCAAATCCAGCTTCTAAAATTCAGACTTGGTTTCCGCAAAGTGTTTCTCAGAGGATGGGACGCTATTTGTAAAGCTGTAATAGCAACATTTGCTGCAAAACAAGAACAGGCTAGTTACATTGTAGTGCCAAAAGGATAAACTTCTCATCTCAAAGAGTGGAGCTGTGTCAGGCAAACCGCATCTAAGAAATCCCACCAGTCTCTGTTGCTGTCACAGGGCCTGTTGCACATGCAAAGAAGCAGATGATGGTTTCAAATATAGCATGAAATAACAACAGAAGTTGAAAATGTTTACAAACTTTGAGAAAATATTACTTATTATTTGTCCTTCTCATAACTGACATCTTAAAATGAAGTGTTTTAAAACCCTATGAATAGAAACTTTTTAAATAGTCAAGATTATTGTATAACTGCTTTTAAAAAGTCTTCCACAGAACATCTTGTCAGAAAGAAGCAAGCTAAGTACATTAATATACATTAACAATATGACTATATGAAAAAAATCAAAGCTAGTTAGGATTTATTCCTCAGTGGTAGCTCAGAACCGCACCTGGGGACAGATTACAATGAAATGTTTCTCAAGGGATTAAAGCTAATGCTTTTACATATCCTTTGGTGTCTATATGGAAATATTAAGGAAACTGTAGATCTTGTTAATGTAGCTGTTATGTGAGAGACAGGAGTGGAGCATAATGTCACAGAAGATCCCAAGTGCTGTGCCTGGATTACTGCTGAAATGCTGTCACCAAGCGTAAAAGAAAATAATAAAAATAAAAATTGCCCCTAACTTGGATCAGGTTAGAAGAGGAGTGAAGAAAAAACAAACTTGTTAGTAGCCCAGATTAAAACTTCTTTTTTATTCCCTTTGATAAGGTTTAGTATTATGGAATAAGCTGAGTTGTGCTGTCTGCACTACTGGTTGACATGGTTTAGCTGATTTCAGTAATTTCAGTTAGACAGCCCTGGTTAGGGGCACAGCCTGTCTTGTGCTGAAGACATACACTCACTCTGAAAAGACTCAATGCTCAAGCTTCAACAAAACCTACACCACAGGTGATAAGAAGATTTGCTTCCACAGCAAGATGTTAAATTTTCAGATAATCAGGAAAAGAATAGAATCATAGAATCAGAGAATAGTTAGGGTTGGAAAGGACCTTAAGATCATTTAGTTCCAACCACCCTGCCATGGGCAGGGACACCTCCCACTAAACCATGTCACCCAAGGCTCTGTCCAACCTGGCCATCTGCAGGACTGACATCTATTTTCCCTGCAGATTTTAAAGCCTATGAGTTTAATACAGTTTCAGAGAAGAGCTTCTTCACAGAAGAAGGATATTCTTGACTTGCGTTAGTTAATTTGTCCTATAGATGTGCTACAGTTTTTCTGCATTCTTATTTTCATCCATACATATTTCCTAACTGGTCATCATGTGTGTCAGTATAATGTTCTCAAATTGGATTTGGTTTTGGCAATTTCAATTCAATCCTTAACTGAAGTGAACCTAATTTGAAGTAAATTAAGAGCTTCTAAATGCACAAAGTTTAATGATGAGTTTTTTACTTTAAAGTAATTAACCTGACGCAACATATTTATAGGAAATGGATCTATGAAACCTACGTGGTTATAGAGAAACACTAGAACTGCTGTTAGTTAAAAACTTCAGAATAAAACCTTCTCTTCTCTTGTACTAAAATTCATTCAGGCTGCCATTCACAGGGTACTTCGACAGGAAACACAAGATTTAGAATTTTTACATTAATAGCAAGGACTTCCTTACCATGATCTCCATCTCACAAAACTATATAAAATGTTTACTTTTTATGCAACTTGGTTAAATAAATTGAAGCAACTGAGATAAAGTTTATTTTCCAAGCTAACCTGCTGGCACACCACAGGACTAAGAAATTTCACGTCACGTGTTATGAGTTCATGTATGGCGCAGTATGATAATAACTTGGAGAATGATGGAGAAAGGGAAAAAGCCTAAATTTGACCCAAAAATTGCTACACAAAGAACCCATGTTAAGAACTGCTAGTATTTTTAGTTTTCCTCCTATGTGTATGTGAAAAAAAGGGACATCTTATTCAAGAAGTATGGCAAAACATTTGTAGTTAACAAGAAGGACACAGATTTTCACTGGCTTTCATTTGTTGTGTCTGGGAAGGATTTTTTTCCTGTTTTATTTGGAAGTAATTTAAACCAAATTTTTGATAAGTATTCTTTTTTTTTTTTTTTTTTTTTTTTTTTTTTAGCAACTTGCTATACTGGAAGAGAAATGCTGCTATATCTGCAGGGTTGAAAAGTGGAAAGATTACCTTGGGGTTTTTTTTGTTTGTGTTTTTGTTTGTTTGGTTTTTGGTTAGTGTTTGGTTTTGGTTTTGTTTTTTTAAGGAGGCAAGGGGAATTAATACTAGCCCTTGTACAGAACATCAGAACTTCTACATTTTTAGTGGAGATTTTAAGGGAAATTTTTATTCTGGGAGAAATATCCTGCTTGATTTTCTGGCTGACCACCTGGGAAACTTTAATCAGTAAGCAGATGGATATTGGCAGGACTTTTCCGGCCTTGTTGATGGTCAAAGACTGAGTCAGTTCACTTAACCATTTTGCATTCCATCTTTTCAGGAGCTGGCAACTTGGTTCATGCCCAGCAGTTTTTGTGGGAGGCTCTTGTAAACTTCACCTTAATTTTCAGAGCAGTGGTTTCAGTTTTTTTCTCATGGAAAATCTTTTTTGTTTCCTCCCAGAAAAGCGAATTTATCAACAGAAAATCCATAGAAAATCTTGAACTCTATGGAAAATACATGGCCAGTTCTTTTTTACAGTCCCTGTGCTACAAAAACCAGTCTGTACCCACTTTGTATTTCATTATCCCGTCGCAGAAATATAATCCAAAAAATCATACACAGCTTTCAAATACTTGAATTACTACTGGAAAAACATTGCGATTTTAAATCAAGCTGCTTCAATTTGTATTGATGAAACAACAGACTACTTTTGCTGTCAATTCAAGTGTGTGTGTGGTATCTGAGAGAAATATTGACTTAAAAAATAAGAAGAACTCAAAGTGCACAATAATCTCTGGCTGCCTGCCTTATCCTAAAGGCTATAAAACTGTAACCGCTTCTTGAGGCTGTTAGTCAATCTTCATTTTTTTCAAGCTCTACTAGAGAAAAGATCACTTGGTTTTGATTAGGATCTTCCTTCGTAACTTTATCCTGATCTGTTTTATGAACCTTTTTCCACTTCTTCATTTATGGAATATCAGACTTCATCTTGCTTCCCTTATATATCAGTCTTGGAATATGAGTCTTTTTCTCTGGAAAGAGATGATAAGGAAAAATGTATTTGTATATCTCAATCTCCTTGTGGTTCTCTGCTGAAAACTTCTATTTTCCTGTATCTTTCAATTCCTTTCCTCCTTTCATGTGCATTACTAACATTCTCCCTAAATTATTTATTGTAGCTCGTAAAATATCATTAGTGAAAGTCATTTCAGTGGTGAGGAGAGCCACAAACTGGCTTGCAGAGGATTAAAAGAAAATGCGAGAAGGAGAAACAGGTTAAAAAACCCCCACTGTTTTGAAGAGGGTGGAAGGTAGGAGCTTGGGGTAGAGGAAAAATTGTTGGGAGAAAGGGCTGGAGTGTGGAAAATAGTGCTAAAGGGAGGTTGAGGATGAAAGAGCAAGGTGGTAGCAATATTTGGAAGGAAAATAAAGGAATTATACTAATTTGAAAGTAGGAGCACTGACATAAAAGGCCATTACACATCCAGTGAGTGGGTGGCATGGCATAAGGCAGGAGATTGGCTTGTTCAACAAAGCAGAAAAACTTGAGAGAGAACTAATGCAAATGAATTGAATTGTTTTAGTTGTTACATGTAGAGAGAGAGATCTTGGGTAGAGGAATGATGACATAGCTTAAAAAAATCTTGTATGTGTACCATGGAGGAAGAAGAAATGAAGATTTTTGGCAGAGCAAAGCTTTGGAAAAGAATAATGAAAAAAGTTCGTAAAAGAAAGATGAACAACAGATTGTGAAAACTTCTTCAGTGAAAATCCAAGACACAGTCCTGACATTCCAGGCAGAAACTATAGGAAAGAAAAATGTGTATTCATGGAGGAAAGAAATGAGAAAAGGTAGGGAGACCATGAAACAGGTAATAGGCTTAAAATTACAAATGCAGAAGTGAAAAAAATGGAAGCGGGTGTGGGGGCATAGATGAGGAGACAAAAGTCTTTCAAGAATACAGAAATGTCCTCAATTCTTTTTTTTTCTAGTAGCCTGCTTTCTACTAGGATTTTAAGGCACCCCTAGCTTCATCCTTCTTTAACCTTATTTTTTACCTCAGTAGTATCTTCTATATGGTGTTTAGCTAAAAAGTTTTGGCATATTCTCAATTTTGGGATTTTGTACTATGTATGGATTTTCTGTAATAATTGGACCATATTGTAGAGGTAATGGGGATATTCAGCATCTTTCCCAGTTATTAGCAGCCATTGGAACTTCAGGCTAGAACATGGAAAGGATGGAAAGGTACATTTTGCACACTGTATGCAAGCCCAAAATGTGCAAAGTTATTTATTCTCTAACGGGGTTTATCTGTAGCTCCCTGTGCACAGCTTTGCAAATTTACTTACAAATGACCATAATGACAAATTCAAGCTACTCCTGTGGGATAATTTTTTGGTGTTTTTTTTTTTTTTTTTTTTTTTTTTTTTCCTCAGTGAGTAATTAATATGTAGATCAGTAATACATTTAGATTGCAAGTAACTATCCAGGTCCAAACCTGCCATGCTATGAAGTAGGTGACACATTTGGTGAATCTTTGTTAAACTGTAGCAATCTAATCTTTTCTGCCTTCGTCTAGCAGGTTTACCATGGAACTTAATATTGTGCTTGAATGGGATTATGCCTCAGAATTGCAGATTGAGAGACTGCACATGGATGCTGCACAGGGAACAGAGGATTAAAGATCGAAAATCTAAGTAAGTGTGTTTCTTGGTTTCTTATAATCAAAATAGACTGAGTTTAAGAAATCATTTTTAATCTGTGTTTAAAAAGAAACTAAAAAAAAACAAACAAAGAGACATAAAAAGCTTTATCAAAATTACTTTGAGCATAGCCACAAAACCCAGGGATATCATATATTTGCTTTAACATCCAATTTGGCCACCAGGGTGGAATCCTTCATGTAGAGATCTGCATGTGTGTTTGAAAAGATTCAGTGGGAAATACTGAACTGTTTGAAAGTGTTGAGGGCACTTTATTTAAAAAAAATGCTGTAGTTCAGACTTTCCTCAAATAGTTAACACATCATGTTCTCCTCGCCTTGGATGTTACATGTAAGCAAAACCTGAAACATTGTTTAGGCAAATAGGCATGTTTGAAAGACTGTAAACTAGTGTGAAGACTAGTTCTTTGACGGATTAAGAGTCAAAGGAGTTGAACGAAAAGTATTTTCTGCATCTTTTATGGCCAAACTTGACTGACAAGATTCTTCCAGTATCACATGCAGTCTGGAGAGATCTCCAACTTCCAATGGAGTAGAAAATTAAACTAGAATGCTTGCAATATTTTTTTTCCCATTTTATTATATATTATAGTATGCACTGAGTATTTCTGGAATTCTGTTCACTGTACAGCCTTCTATAAAAGTTGTTTTTGAAACTCTTTTGTTGCTGAGTTCATGTGGAATTTAATTTTAAGAACCAGAAATTTAACAGAAGCCAGCTGCTACTTTCATAGGTAAGAACTCAAAAAACTGGAGCATTGAGATGAAAATCAGTCCAATATCATATTTTCAATGAAGCTTAGCCCATGTGGATAGGTATTTCAGAAACTCTGTGGGACAATGCTACCACACATTTGGTAAGTGCTACAAATAAAGGAACTGAGAATAATGAAGTTCAGTGTTGGTCTTCCTTGTGGATGTTCTTGCATTCTTGCTTTATTTCTTTCTTTCATCATACTTCAAGAAATAAGACTTTGGATTCTTTTTAATGTTCATTTAAAATAATGGACAGGTATCATAGCTTTGTATGTGTAATTATTGGCTTAGATTGCAGAAACACCTTCAGAATGATTTATGGTAAAAACACATAAGACAATCTGCAAGTGTTTAGCATGTTGAAATGCTGAAATCCTAGTGTTAATGGTTCTATAATGCCAAGTAATTAATAACTTTATGAAATAAAAAAGATAAAATTTTGGGTGTGTAAGTTATGCTGTAACTTGCAGGTGTTTTCATGCTTCAGGAAACATTAAACATTTTAATTTGAAACTCATAAAAAATGTCTTATGAAATCAGAGTAAAGGATTTTGTGGGCCTCTAGGTGTTCAAAACTTCTAAGTAGTGGGATATTCAATAGATGTATTTTTCTTTTTCTTCTAAGTTTGAAAGTTGTGGCTTAAAAGTTTCTTGCGCTGCTACAAATATTTCCTTTATTTGTCTACTTGTCATTCAATACTTCGAAGATAATCATAGAGATAGACCAAAATGAAGTGTTACTTTAAATATGCTTACTCAGGGCTATAGATAATAAAACTCTTGATGGATTTGGTGGAAGCAGAGTTACTACAATTCCAGCAATCTGGATGCCATGTGCCCACAGATACTTTCAGATGGATTGAAAAATAAGCAGAGGTTTGTCTTGTGAAGGGGCTAGCAATAAAATTCTATAGACTTAAGAATAAAATAGGTTCATGACCTGTGTTAAAAATCTTCAAGAGATGTGTCATGGAGATGTGTCTCCATGTGTCATCTTACAATTCTAATGCAGACTAAATAATTTCTAACTCTTGATAGAGTTAAATGTGATAAAGAATATACTTAGGCTATATTTGTTTCTGAACCTAGTTAGAAGCTTTGAAATGGAATCTAGCCTCGGAGGGAGGTCCATGTTTTACTTGGAAAGTAATCTCTGTTGTTCAAAAAATGCCACTTTCCAAACATTATTTTTCTCTTAAGAAACAACCCACACAAAGAAAGAGATATAATTTTGTCTTCATTTCTAAATTATCCTGAGAGATTTTTGCATTAAGGTGAAGATATGCCATCACAGAGGAAGTATAATTTTGACAATTAACATTGCAGCTTTGTGTGTTCTTTTGACAATAAAGGAAAATGTGGATGGGCTGCTTATCCCTCCATGAAGGCAGACACCATGACATTGTAATTGAAAATAGAATCACGCAGATGTTCCCGAGAGCTTAAGACTTTAAAAATCACATAATGTGCATGTTCATAACATTTATGTATGTGTCAATTCAGTCTTTACATTACAAAATGAAATGCAATCAAATATGATAAGAGTTAGACTAACACAGTAGGATAAATGATGCTGGTGGGAAAACAAGCAAATGGAAACTGAACAATGAAATCTCTAAGACTTTCATCAGCTCTTCTCTACACAAAGTTCAACTGTCTTCAGAGCTTAGGACAAACACAGTGTGGAATTACCCCTACATGATGCTCAGCTTTATTATAAAGTTGTTTCTTAAAATCACCATGACAGTTCTGTACAGAGAATTGAGTGCAAGTGCCTTTTTGAAGGTTTGACCCCGAAATAAATGGGAAAGACTTGGCAAACACTGCTGTGAACTGCCAATCACAAAAAGTAAGAAAATCTGTAGGTCTCTAGTTTGACAGCTCAACAGTACTACATTTATCTAGACGGGAGGAGAATGCTGAGAACAGCCGGCTGTGCTGGATACTGAATGGCATTAAGCAACTGGATAGATATCCTTGAGTCTCACAGTGGTGGGATTTTTTTCAGGGGAAAACAGAATTGTGTGTCTGTCACAGCCCCAGTGAAATGAGAGCAATTCAGTGTTCTCTTTAAATACTCTGCTCTCTATTCCACAAAGCATGCTTTTAATGCAATACTGAAAAAGGAGAGCCTGTCCTATTGAAATGGATCTCATGTTATTTCCACATAAACTCCTCTACTCTTTTGCGATTTTTCACAGTTGTTTGAAACTTCCAGTCTGAGGGAGGAAGGGGTATTCAGTGATGAGAACTGAGCAAATTCACTGAGCTCAATGCCTGCTTGCTGCATTAATAAAAATCAAATGAAAAAAGCAATCTGATTAAATTATGTGTGCCTTTTCCTGTGCCGGTGGAGCTTAACTAAGCAAACAGAAGCAGTGAAGTAAATCAGTGTTGGTTTATTAAATATCAGAATTCAATATCTCAATAGTTGAAGGGCTGTGCATCAGTGTTCTGACTGTTTAGCTTTTCTGTGCAAAGAAAGTAAACACAATGGCACTGTAGGGGCTCTTGTTAGGAAAGTGACACTCAGAGAAACCTAGCTTTCTTGCAAGGAAGATCCTGCCCTAACTCTTACTTCTTGTCTCCTGCTAAAAGATTATCATGAAAACAAAGATCTTAATATTGTTTGCTGATGGTGATGTCATCCTCTATAACAGAGGCATTCTTCTTGAAATACCCTTAGAGCTTACAGATAGAGATGTCCCTTACCTTGGCTACTTTTCTTTTAAAACCCTTATCTGCAAAAATACAGATTCCTCCTCATATTGATCTTAGTGCACCATTGAGATAGGAGATTTTTAGGGAGTGTAGAAGTTGAGAATTTTTAATCTAGTCTTTAAGAGTCTAAAAGGTGATACATTGCAACATTACACTCTGAGCGTTAGATGTCTCATAGGAGATCTCTGGAAGAATTTGTTGGAATGTGTGGGGTACAAAAGATGTCAATTAACTCCATCTTCATGATATAAATTGTCTTGGCTTCTGCAAATTTAGAAAACCAAAATACCCGCTTCTCATGACTGGGTTTCGTTGATGCCTTTGTTATGATCAGATCAAGTACAGACTGAGAATTTCAAATATTCCTTTTATTTCTGCCTCACATTAACGATGATCAATCTCCATGCCTAACAAAGGGCATCACGCTTTGCAGCTCTGTGCTTGCTGGTGTACTTTTAGGAGCTGCTCTGCTGTCCTTCAGAAAGCACTTTTATAGGCAGACAGTTGTCCAAGTAGCATTATGCATTAAGTATTATATTGTGTCTGTAGGTACAACCTCACATAACAGAACATAAAAGTAGAGTTCTGTAAAAGAATTACACATTTAATGTCTAACACAGTCATATAGGAATCAGTTTAAAATTTGTGCTTTGTTGGTAGTATTCAATATTTTATTAATATGCAGTGAACCGTTTTGCCCTCTCACCTCTTTTTGCTAGTAGTCGCAAACTGAGCATAGCCTTGATAAATGTAATCAGCTGCTGCCTGTATCTGTTGTCTCAAAAAGATAGAGGTGAGAGGCACATAGTCAGAGAGACAAGCAATCAAAAGCACATACACAATGATCTTCAGAAGCACAGCTCCTTTTACTTGTGTACTGGGAAACCCTTGGCATGCATGGTGCTTTGCATAAACTACAGAGCTGTCATGCACTGCTTTAGCAAGCTGCCCTGATACAGACTCGTTCCAGAGAGAAATGAAGTTTTCAGTTGTGAATAACTGGAAAATTTAATTTTCTTCACTGCTTGGATAACTTGTGCTTCAAACCTTGAAGAGATTGGTGAAGACTATGTGAGTAAAGGCAGGCAGCTATGAATTTATTTCCTTAGATAAGAGCTAGGTTCAAGCCATGAGTAAGCTTGGCAGGAGCTATCTCTTTCTTTAAATTAGTGATTTCCATAAAGCTAGGGTAAATACCACATCGTGTAATATGGGTGATGAAATTATGGGTTATAATTGCAGCTGCTTGGAAACTTTCTAATGAAGCAGAATTTGTGGTATCCTGGGAAGCCATGCAGTCTAGTGGAACAGGAACACCTCAGCTTCTGGCCAGGCATGCTGTATGAAAGACGTGTCCTCAAATTGTCAAATGCTGCTGAGAAAAAAATGGCGTTCTTCTATTAGCAACTATAAAATGAGAAGAAATATCATGGTCACTGAGCAGATGCAAGGAAATAAGCAAATAAGAAATGATTCCTCTCTTTTGGCTCATGGGAAAAATTAAAAGTTTTGTTTTTAGCCCAGTTAATAGTAAAATTATATAGCAAAGAAATAAGGGTTTCCTTTGAAAAACTGCATGAATTTGTGTGGACTGAAAAAATTAATGTGGGATGGTGACGTTCAGAACAGATGAATTTAAACAATGAATTCTCCTCATGTCTGAATTTGGCACAGGGGGAGAAATGATGCTTTTGAAGTTTCATCTTGTAGATGGTAAAGAATTTGGGAATGATCTTGAAAGATGAGATTAAAGTCGCAAATGTTGGATGGCAAGGGAATCTACCTGATGAGCAAGGACTGTCTAAATGTGCAGAGTCCAGAAAGGGGCAAAGGCAAAGAAAAACCAAGAGTGATGAAGGGAAAAACAGACTAGTTTGCATCTCATCTTCCAAAGGGACAGATGTTTCTTTGTTGTCATTGAACACAACTCTGGTGAGATCTACCTACTGAAATTCGTAAAGTGGAAAAGCCTTGGTATTGTTTGTTTTTCTCAGTGGTAGCCAAGTGTACAAAGAGCAAGGAATGAATGTTTCTACTGAAATATAAGAAAACAAGTGAATAACTACTTACATGTTCCCTTCTAAAAGCTAAAGCGTGTCTCCATTCCATTCAATGCCAGGATTTAGCCTTATATTAAAGATCAACCCAGACCTCACCTTGCTCATTCAGTCTCTTTCTACGCATTTATAAAATCATCAGTCAAGTCTCAATAGTTCTTTCATGGCAGTATGTGAAGAAAGCTAAGTGAAAATCTCATTTGAACACTAAGAAGCAATAAATATGGCAGAGAAAAATGAAATTGGCATCTATTTTCTGAATAACCTTTAGGGAAAAAAAAAAAAAAAAGAGATGAGCTTTTTTCCTTGGATGCTGGAAGACATCTGATCCACCTGACCTGCTGTAGTTTTTGATCATGTTTAGAATTTCTTGCTGTCTGTAAAAAGGGGAGTGGAAAGAGAAGCTACCATTACTAACCAAGCCTTATTACTAACCAAGCCTTATGTGCAGTGTTAATGACAAAGTGTCAACGTATAAATTGTACTAGTCAATGTTGAAACGTTAACACTACTCAAAAAAAAAAAAAAAAAGTACAAAAGCTAGCTTGGTCGGATGAGGTCTCTCACATGCTTTATGGCTATTTTAAGCTGTCTCCTAAACACTAACATGGTTCCTTTGATAGCGCCTGCTGTCATTCAGAAGACTGTACAATTCTATTCCCTGAGCAGAAGCTGGGCTCGAACCCAGTACTGACTATACAGTCCATTACTAAATAAATGCTGGCTTGTGTTAGTTATATTGACCTTTAGCTGAGATACTGAAATCCTCTTGCCAATATTCCCACCTCTTGCTTAATTGGCACTGTATAAAATGTGCTTCCAAGGAAGTGTACAACAGCAGTCATAGTCATCAGCATAGTCATATTAACACAGCAAAACAAGCATGTAACTTATTCTACTGAAAAATTGATGCATAATAAAATACAGCATAATAAATCTCTTTCTGGAAGGATTATGATGACTGCAAGTAGGCAGACCATGGTGTATTTGCACAGTGCTTGTTTCTTCTAAGAAACTATTTTGATTTTGTACCAAAGTCTTACTGGTGCACTTAGGTGGCACCACAGCCCACCTTTTGTTAGCACTCAAGTTTATCTTTTTCTGTTGAGGCAAAATTAATCCCATTATTATAATTCATTGTAAATAGGAAGCTGTTAAATATACCATAAAGATGTATTTCACAACAACATGTGACAGAGAGAGATTGGTTACTGATGCTACTGTTTTCATCTAAAGAGGCTTCAACAATTTGCTGAAACTACTGAAAATATTTTAACTTTTAAAACAAATACGAAGTGGTGACATGGAAGAAAAGACAAATCACTTCAAAGGCTGATACTGGAAAGGGCTGTGTTAGGGCTGTGAGTGGCAGAACACTGATAGTGATATTAACTAGGTCAGTGAATTTTAGTGTATTTTTTAGGGTTATTTTGTAGGATGGAACTCTGCATGTACTCCTCTCACCAAACATAATAGGAAAAATTAGCATTTTGTGTTGGAGCAATAGCTTCTACAGAAATCATCCTTAATATTCTGAAGTGAGATAACAGGTTTTCTTTGAAAGATTCTTTTATTATGAATCCAACTGTCTTTGCTCTGAAGATGAGAAAGGCCATTTCCTCTCCTTCTGCCTATAAAAAAAGCCTAGCAATAAATATGGCCATTGATTATAGGCAAAAGTTACCTTTGAAACATATCTTTTGTATTTATAAGCATCTTTCAGTGTAGCAGGTTGAAACAGAAGAAGCACCACACAAACATTCAGCTCCCTGGAGGCCACTAGCAAATGCATCAGAGGTCCTCCTAGAGGGGAAAAAAAAATGGCATTTTACAGCAGAAGTCTC
The DNA here is from genome assembly GCF_963264785.1 of Psittacula echo. Classification (NCBI taxonomy): domain Eukaryota; kingdom Metazoa; phylum Chordata; class Aves; order Psittaciformes; family Psittacidae; genus Psittacula; species Psittacula echo. The sequence continues at coordinate 43,417,344 of NC_137742.1, read as the reverse complement.
AAATTTGTAAGTATTCTGGGCAAATTATAAAATCCAATTATTCATCCCCACTAGAAAACTCACCATGTTTACCAAGTTGCGCCATTATAAAAATGTCACATTTTCTCCCTGTGAAGCTTCAGAAATGGAAGATTCAGTGTGTTTCTGAAGAGTGGGAAAAAACCCTCAAATGACATTTCCTGTGAGTTTTGTCTCAACACCCATATAAATAGTTTTTGAAGACTCTATGTATCTAATGTGATAAACATAATTTCATTTACAATAGAAAACAGTGAAAAGATTACGTCAAAGTACTTAGCACATCCATCAGGTCCATGATTGTTTCTTATTCACAAGTAAGCTGATACTGACATACCTCATTTAGTGGATCAGAATAATCTCCTTAAAGACAGAAATTCTTACCTTTTGCTATTTCCTCCTGTAAGTAGAGATTAATATCCCTGGATCGTTAACCTCCTCCTGTAATAAAGCAAAGAGAACAGAGAGCCTTGCTTTGCTACACAGCCCACTGAGTGAAACCCTGAGCAGCAATACTGCAGCTTGTTCCATATCCTGCTGCACTGTAATCTAATGAATACCTCCCATAGCCTTCCTTGCAGTGAGAATTCCCCAACATACAGAACTTGACCCCAAAGACTTTAAATTCAGTATGAGGATGTTGCCTCTTGAAACCACGAGGGAACTGGATTACTCCTTTATTGATCAATTGTTGAGTTAGTAATCAATGGGTAATTGACTGTTAACCTCTGTGAGATGACTCGTGTTAAAGTCAGGCACAGAGTTAAATATCTTGCTGAACAAGTGCCTACATTCTGTCTGTGGCTTCTGTACACAAATTTGTCAGCTTTACATTATTCAAAGCCACTTAAAAAAAATCTTCCGTAAATGAGCCATACAGAAAATAATAAACCTGTTAAAGGGATAGATTTAGAGTGAACTACCATTGCACATATAAGACCCCCCCTTTCCGTTATTACTAAGGCAATCAAAGGTGCCTTGAAAGATTGCTAAAAATGATTAAGGGTGCTCTATTTATACTGATAACTTCAGTAGCAAGTGTGAGAAGGACAGCAAGCAATTGAAGTGGATGGGATCATTGTGTGCTTGCCTAATATCACTGGCTTGACATTTGTATTTTAGACTGTCTCTTAGACTCTCTTTTGCCTAAGAACAGCATGTAGTAAAATAAAGGGTTTGTTCTGGACATAATTGTTATGTAGTGAAACATAAACAAGACCCATTCTGCAGTATATTTGCCACAGTGCATATTTATGAGTTGGGTTTAATTAAAAGTCAGGAACATTAGAGCTATTTTTTAACTAGATGCCTATTATCTAGTGTCAAGTGCTTGGTTTTAATCACACATTTTATACCATCGTGACCTAGATCACTGCCTGTGACATACAAGATAGTGTGTTGTCTTTCCTGAGAAGATGTAGCCAAGCTTGATGGATGTTTTCTCATTCCTAACCTCATTACTACTGACTTCCCATCCATCTAATAAAATGCTATGATAGAGAGTGGGAAGGTGCTATAAATCATAATATTCCAGCCACTCCAAGCAGATTCATTAGAAATGCTGACTATATATCTTGCACACAGAAAGTCAACACACAAAGTAGGCTGCTGCTTCTGTCTGTGCTGGAGACATCCCCTCACTCCCTGCAGTCAAGCTAGGATTTGTTTTTAATGGCAGAGATGACATTTAATGAAGTTGTGGGTGGTAGGCTGCTTTGACCTGATTAACCCAATAAATATTCCAGCTGTTACTAGTTTTAAACTGTGCTGTAGCCTGTTAACTCACTCACATCTTTACTCCACCACTGAGAATACATAACTGCTAACTGATGAACCAGGGGGTTTTGACTGAGGTAAGAAACTGAGACGTCTTACTTTACTGCTGATTTTCTAGTATTCTGCTTAAGGAAGATTATCCTGTTTCCAAGTTAGTCTGGTCTAAGTTGCTGAAGGGAATATATAGGGTGAAGAGGAAGAATCTGCCCTGTTTGTCTGTCTTTCAGTCTATGAAAATAAAAATGTCCCAGATTTGTGCTTGGAGAAGAACTTAACTGGCTGAGTCCTCTGAAGTCCGGACTATGACGCCTCACTTCTGGGTTCTATGGTGTTTTATTTAGGTTTTACTGATCAGTAGAATCTACACACTTGAAGAGGTAACAAAAAAAGAAAGGAAACAACAAGCAATTTTAACACAATTTAGCTCTAAACAATGCAGTGTGTGTGTGCTGCTCCAGGTGTTTGGTTTCTCCTAATTCTCTTGTGGCAGGTGCTCAGAGCTGCTGATATTCTGTACAGGTTGGGTTTTTTGGTGACAAATTTCATGCAGCCTTTAAGAGCCTGTCAATCAAAGGATTTTGGTGGGAGAAAGCACCCAAAGTTGTCTGCCTGTAGCCTGGTATGCCTTGGTACTGCAGATCTCACAGAGACGTCTCCTTTTGGACTGAGCTTGTTGGCAGAGCCATAGCATCCAACTTTCTTTTCTTTCAAATATATTGCAATTAATAATATAAAACAGGAGTGACCTTCTGTTGGAATTGCAACAAGGCATATAATGGTCCTTAGAATTATTTTGTTTCATTGTGTGTGACATGGGATGTCAGGGAAGCATATGGGCAGAAGCAGACTGATGGAAGGCAATGGTGCATACAACTTGCAGGAATTCATCAAAGGACACTAGTGGTCTCTTCTGTGTGTGCTCAAAGGCTGTTTTGCTCCATTTTGGGAAAATGAGATAGTGTGTAAGCTGGTAGTATTCTTTATTAAATCCTTGAGAGTAAAATGCAATTGTGCTTTTATGCCATCTGTAAGCAGTGTTTTCATTATAACTCTCTGTGATCTCTAGTACTTAAGTGTCAAACTGTTTCAGGGGAAAAGATTGATAGCTGTTGTTACTAATCCATGGCTTTATGAATGTACAAATTAGAAGTAATCAGAGAGAGAGGGGAATTGTACATCAGTTAATATAATCCATTTATTTTGAAACATGCACTAAAAGAGTGGCATTCATCTTTATTGCAATGGCAAGTCTCAGCTTTATGATGATATTCTTATGGAGATAATGGTAAAACATGTAAAAGATTCCCTTCAACAACATAGTGGCCAGTTTCTGGGTCTCAAAGCATTCCTGTAGTTACATCTAGGAAACAGCAATACCCTGCTGAATTGCAAAGAACCAAGTGTCTTTTGAATGTGACTCCCCCTGGGAAGGCCTGAGGACCTCTGCTGCACATGGACTCCTCACTTGACTGTGCGAAAGTGCAGACATGAAAAGGCCTCCCCTGTCTCCTTCCTCACCCCATAAATCTAAATCCAAATAAACTGATTGGATATGTCTGGGATAATTATGTAAAGAATTGTCACATTTGTTTCATGATTGCTTTATTTTTAGGGTTGTGTGTTTATTTTTTTATTTAAACACATAAACAAAATGTAAGGGTTATATGCCAATATACAAAATTCAAGTCAAATTTGCAAAATTGATATCATAGCAGAGGTGACTGTTAATAGTGTATTATCCACTGTCAGGTGTAAAATACATTAGGTTGGGATAGGATGACTGCAGTTGAATTGTCTGGCAATTGTCAAAATACCTTTAGAGTTAAACAAGAAACACCACATTTGTTATGCTTGGGTTTTGGCTTTGTGGGAGTTTTTTAGGAGTTTCTTTGTTTAGTTTTGACTTTTTTTAAAGCTGTTTCATTCACCTGTCATTATCAGAGGCTCCAACAGAAGGACTATTAACATGAAGTCTTCTATAAAGAAAATTATTATTTTTTTAAGGCCTACAGAATTAACCCAGAAAGATACACATGCAGAGCACAAGTTATCTTCTGCAAGCCCTGTTTATATTTTGTCCATTTAGTCTGTAGAGTTTCCTCGTGAAGAAATGCATGGTTAGGAATCATCCTGTGCCCTTCAAAAAAGCAGGGTCCTGGAGGAAGAGACATAAAATTATTACATGATTAAAGGAAAAATATACGATGCCAGAATCATTCCTGCTTCATGATACTGTTTTTCACAGATTGCTAATATGGTTAGTGTAAACCAGCAAAGAAACACCTCATAATGTGTTACTGTGTACCTTAAAATATTTAAAAAACCCTGTCACTGACAGGAATTTATTGGAATTTAGCTCGTATTTGAGATTTGCTTTTATCCAGGCTGCTCTATTGTATTCAGGTTTTGCTGGTTATGGAACAAAAGAAAAGCACTTCATGTTTGTGTACTTGCAATATTCATAATATTGGACAAATCTTGATTTGTATTTACCTCAGGACGTCATTGGAAACTGAGGGCCATCAGACTTTGTTTATTAGGTCACTTTGTATAAATGTGAATCTTATAAGGTTTGCATAATTTTTTTATTAAATAGTAACAACATAGAGGAGGCAAAACCCAAACCAGCATTGTTCTTTTTAGGGAAAAGAGAAATATACCCAACTTTTAGTAATATGGGAAATACTTATGGGTGGTAGGGGAATGTAAATTCAGAATATCCTAGGGTTTTAGCATCAAACTTGAATTCCAATGTTTATTTTAATATGGAAACTGCTTTTAGCATAATTGTTTTACACTCCAGATCATAGAATATGGTTTATAGATCCTGGGATATAGGTTGCATAGCATGTAATAACGTAGTGATATCATGAACAAAATCAATACGACATACGATTACACAAGTGGCCCCAGAGCCTTAAAATTAGAATTATGGGGTTAGCAGTTGCTGTAATTCAGAAGAAATAAAAAATAAATAAAAAAAATAAAGAACAACTTTTGCAGATACAAAGTGTTATTTATCAAAGAGCAAAGGCCAAATAAACACCAGAGGATATTAAAAAGACACTTTTCTAAAACTGTATAGATTTGGTCTTATTGTCTTTGTTAAATCTTCATGTCCTTGCTTGAAAATTGATATTTAGAGTTACCAATTTTTATAAAACTATGTAATTAATATTTATACGCAAAGGTTTGTGTGGTACGTTTGGCAGTGTGTCAAGTTTATTTATAGTAAGACATAGGTTTGTGTTTGGCGATGGTATCAGTTTCTTTCCCCTGTTTTCCAGTTGACCTCAGAAGCTTAGAGCTTCTCAGCATGTCATACAGGTGAACTTGCTCAGTCTCCCACAGAACTGTATTTATCCATTTGCCAATCTTGGTGTCCAGTAACACATATTGTATTGTAGCAATTGTACTGAAATAAATAAGGACATTTTGAAGTGCAACTCTTTTCTGAATTAGAGATTCTAGGGGTAGTATTTAGCCAATATCAGCTGAGAGAGAGAAGAGAAAATTTTTCACCACCTAAAATCAAGAGAAAATCATGGTTTGATTTCTGTAGGAGAGGTAGGAAACATTGGAACATTCCTCAGTGCTGAGAAATCCAGGGGAGACATGATATGCTACTTTTTTTTGTAGCAAGTTGTTTAAACTTTCTCCTATCTTCCATTTCCTTTTCTCCACTGTTTTCCATTCCCTCACAATCCATTGCCCTTTCCCATCTTCAACTCATTCTTTCAACCATGCTTCTTCTTCACTTGAAAGATGAATTGGTCTGAGTACCTCACTGAGCTGATGGGCTCTATTATACTTCTGGTATCTGCTTTTCCTTATCAGTGATGAATACATCAGTGTCTCTCTTCTTTTTGCATTCTTGTGCCTTTTTCCAGTAATGCAAATCAGAACTTTCTCAAGTTAGGAGCAAACCTGACACACTTTCTGGTCACACTTTAGGTTAGGGCTGTTTACACACTGATGCATACTTATTTCTACCAGTCCAACAGAGCTGCAGATGGTGTATAACATTGAACTGACTTTAACTTTCAATTATCTCTTTTGCTGGCTAGGTTTTCTGCAAACTTCTCTGATGCACAAGGTAGCTATTTTTTTTTTTTAACTCCACTCTTATTTCCAGTTGTTCCCCTTCATAAGTTTCACAGACTGTTCACTGTATCTTCATACTATTGTCATGGAACTTTATTTCCAGCTGTTCCCCTTCATAAGTTTCACAGACTGTTCACTGTATCTTCATACTATTGTCATGGAACTAGAAGAAACAAGTTAAGTGGGTTTAGTCTTGCCTTATGACTAAGTATTCATATTTTTGGTTAAATTGCTGGGCCTCCCTTACAGGCTGTGGTTTAAGCCCAGGCCGTAAATCAGAACCACGCAGTCTACTCCCCCCTGCCCCTTTCTTCTCCCTGCTCTGAAGGGATGGGAAGGAGAAGCGAAAGAATGCATCTCCCACTGGTTGAGATAAGAACAGTTTAGTAACTAAGTTATAACACAAACCACTACTGCTACCACCAATAATAATAATGATAAGGGAAATAACAAGGGAAGAAAATACAACCACTCACCACTATACTGACCGATAATACCCAGCCCGACCAAGCAGCAAACTAGCCCTTCCAGGTAACTCTCAGTTACATCCTGGGCATGACATGCTGAGGTATGGAATACCTCTTTGGCTAGTTTGGGTCAGGTGTCCTCTCTCTCCTTCCTCCCAGCTTCCCCTCCTCCCTAGCAGAGCATGAGATTCAGAAAGTCCTTGGTCAGACTAAACATTTGAGCAGTAACTAAAAACATCGGTGTTATCAACGCTGTTCCCAGGCTGAAAGTCAAAACCACAGCACTGCACCAGCTGCTAAGAAGGAGAAAAATTGACTGCTACTGCTGAACCCAGGACATCTAGAAAAAGAAGTAAAATCTGAACTACTTACTTGTAATCTTATTTCTTTTGACTGTAACCCACACACCTGCTCTGTAGCTGTATATATAATCAAAACAGTGCAGGTGCTAAGTATGATTGAATTGAACCCTTCCATTTAGTCTATCACTTTTCTAATTCAGGGGCGATGCTCAGTGGGTGTGATTGAAGAGATCTCTCTCTAATTATGGAGATTTCTCTGTGCAGTGTTGGAGGATTTTTTTTTTAATTATTTACACTGTTCAGTCTGGCAGTAATATCTCTGTCTGACAATGTCAACTACATTGCTCTTGACTGGTGCAGATCAGCAGTCTGTGATATCTTTGAAAAGCCAGTGTGTATCACATGTCACTAGCAGACATAATAATGTTTGAGTTGAGGAGTGCAAGTGATGTAACAAGATTAGATAGCACTGATATAAATGACTAACTCTGAGCCCATGAATAACCAAGGAACTGATAGATGACAACTGTCAATTATTTACTGCCCCTGTCCAATGTAATTTTAATACTTTGGAGCCTGCACTTTTGTTTTCTTTCTCTCTCTCTTTTTCTACCTAGTGTTCAATTCCTTAATTTTATAGAAATATTATAGTTGTTTTAAGCAATTAGCAAAAAAACTGAACAAGGCATCCTCTGACATGCCAGAGCACCTCATTAACCAGAAAGGATTAATTTCAAAGGTATTTTCCCTTATCTTAGTTGTTAACACAACAGTTATTTATGTCAGAAGAAAGCATATTTGCTTGTATTTCTGACAAGCAAATAGATAATTTACAATAATAATATAGATAATAGATAATATACAATAATATCTATTGTATAGATAAGAAAGAACAGAGATCTTCTGGTACATATGAATAACGCAGAAAAAAATGTTGCGTAACAGCAACAGCAATCTTCTGGGATAACAGATTGGTGCCCACTAGTAAGGGGGCAAAACTCATAATTCACAAGCAATGAAGCCACAAGTGAATTATAAAGGTCTTGTCCTCCTCCAATGGAGATAAATGAGTCTGTCTAGTACAACCAAACATATGATCTGTTTGGAAAGGTCTTCTTTGTTCAAAATCCTTTCTCATATAAAATTTTTTTGGGTAGTTATCATGAAAAATAGAGAACAAAAGACATTCTGCTTAATTCTCCACTGTGTTGCTGAAGATCCCTTATCCTGATGCTGAAGTATTGCTTATTTTTCTTTCTTATTTTCACCTAAAGCTTCATCAAACTCATCATATTTAGTAACAGACTTATGTAACAGGACTATCCGTGATTTTGGTTTTGGTTTTTTGTTTGTTTGTTTGTTTTCTTAACTGATCTATAAATTCACTTTTGCTATTCTTACTGTTAGTTACTTACTATCTCTATACTTGTGCTCTCCTACCCCATGCTCCTCAATTATGCTTTTGTCTTTGGTGGTCACATAAATTTTCCCATGCTCCCTGGAGACAAAAGCCTGTCTTTAAAGTAGAAGAATGCTGCTGCCTTACCACTGGTGGTGTTTGTCGCACAAGCCTAGAGTGTTGTTACTGAGACCTTGATTATTCCAGGGCCTGACTCCCTTTTGAGGTAAAGAAATTTAAATATTACTACTATTTTAAAATTCATGATAACTATGGGTCTTTACGTAAGATAAGTTCTTATTAAGGCTATAGGTGTTCTGTGAGACAGTCCAGTATTTGCATAAGATAAAGCAAAACACCACTCCCAAACTTTATAGCTAATTTATTTGGTACATTTTGAGTTATTTGCTTGAACTTTCATTTATACTTCTTCTGACAAACAGGTCATATAAACTGAGGCATTGTTGTTAAATACTGAAGGCTAATCTCAGAGAGAGAGTGAGAGCAAAATGCTGATTCTAAGTCTTTGAGATTATAGGCAATGCAAGCAGAAATGACAACAACTGAGATTTCACACTGATTTTTTTATTGTAATATCATCTTTCAGTTGCTTGTAATTTTGACAATTTTTCCAGCTGTGACTGAAATGTTTGATTCTAAGTGTCTTTCTAAAGCAGACTTAAACAGAAAATAATTTTTTTTAATACACTTTTGGCTAAAACATTACAGTTATTTCTGAGAATCAGCTAAAGTTAAACAACTTTGGTTAAGAACTCAGAATTTAGAATTCTAAATTCTAAAGCATTAAGAATTTAGAAAAAATCTAAAGTTTTTTTTTCACATAAAGTATTATTTGCTTATTCTCATCCTACAAAACCTTTTCAGAAATTAATTAATACAAATCATTACAAAGCTTTATGTGGCCTTGAACTTCATATTTACATACTAAAATGGCCTAGCTTCTCATAAGTGGCAATATCTACTGTTGTCTTGCTTATATGTTTATCTTGGAGCTGAGGACTTATTTATATTGTATTACACTAGACTAACACTTTTCTTAACATTGCTTTTAAAAACTGAACTAAGCAGTGTTATCTGTATAAAATATGTATTTAAAAAAAGAGAATTACTGCTCAGACTGAGTGTAAATATTTATCGAACCACATACCATTTAAATATGTTTAGTTTTACTTGGTATGATTTCTGAAAGCCCCAAAAGCAACAAATATGTTGTGTGGTAAAAGTATATCCCAAATTAACTCCCTTGGGCTTTTTTGCAGGTTTCAGAGAGGAGTCAAAAAATGGAACTATGAAACAGAGACACAAGCTTGTGAAGAGAGGTGATTCTACCCCTTTTCTCTAATCTTGTGAGAACCCATCTCCAGTACTGTGTCCAGCTCTGGAGACCCTCAACATAAGAAGAGCACGGACGTGTTGCAGCGAGTCCAGAAAGATGGCCAGAGGGCTGAAGCACCCTTCTTATGAGGACAGGCTGAGAGAGCTGGACTTGTTCAGCCTGGAGAAGAGAAAGTTCAGGAGAAACCTTAGAGCAGCTTTCCAGTAACAAAAGGAAGCCTACAAGAAACCTGGAGAAGAACATTTTACAAAAACATGTAGTGATAGGACAATAGTGAATGGTTTTAAACAGAAAGAGGGAAGATTTAGATTAGATATTAGCAAGAAGTCAGTGACATGGGCAGTGGGATTGATTGCACCCTCAGCAAGTTTGCCGATGACACCAAGCTGTGTGGTTCGGTTGATACGCCAGAGGGAAGGGATGCCATCCAGAGGGACCTCGACACGCTTGTGAGGTGGGCTGATGCCAACCTGATGAAGTTTAACCATGACCAGTGCGTGGTCCTACACCTGGGTTGGAGCAATCCCAGGCACAGCTACAGGTTGGGCAGAGAAGAGATTCAGAGCAGCCCTGCAGAGAAGGACTTGGGGGTGTTGGTCAATGAGAAAATGAACATGAGCCGGCTTCAGTGTGCGCTCGCAGCCCAGAAAGCCAACTGTAGCCTGGGCTGCATCAAAAGGAGCGTGACCAGCAGGTCGAAGGAGGTGATCCTGCCCCTCTGCTCTGCTCTCATGAGACCTCGCTTGGAGTATTGTGTGCAGTTCTGGTGTCCTCAACATAAAAAGGACATGGAACTGTTGGAACAAGTGCAGAGGAGGGCCACGAGGATGATCAGGGGACTGGAGCACCTCTCGTATGGAGACAGGCTGAGAAAGTTGGGGCTGTTCAGCCTGGAGAACAGAAGGCTGCATGGAGACCTCATAGCAGCCTTCCAGTATCTGAAGGGGGCCTACAAGGATGCTGGGGAGAGACTATTCATCAGGGACTGTAGTGACAGGACAAGGGGTAACAGGTTCAAACTGAAACAGGGGAAGTTTAGATTGGATATAAGGAAGAAATTCTTTACTGAGAGGGTGGTGAGTCAGTGGAATGGGTTGCCCAGGGAGGTTGTGAATGCTCCATCCTTGGCAGTGTTCAAGGCCAGGTTGGATGAGGCCTTGGGTGACATGGTTTAGTGTGTTTTTTTTGTGTCTCTGACCATGGCGGGGGAGTTCGAACTAGATGATCTTAAGGTCCCTTCCAACCCTAACTGTTCTATGATTCTATAATTCTAAGTGTTTCCCTAGAAGGGTGGTGAGACACTGGCACAGGTTGCCCAGAGAAGCTGTGGCTGCCCCGTCCCTGGCAGTGTTCAAGGCCAGGCTGGATGGGGCTTGGAGCAACCTGGTCTAGTGGAAGATGTCCCTGCCCAAGGAACTAGATGACCTTTAAGGTCCCTTCCAACCCATACCATTCTATGATTATATAATTCTATGCCACATAACTAAAAAGGTATTTCACCTGAAAGTACACTGGGTTTTCTACTGGTAACTGAAAAGAACAAAATCTGTCTTTTATATTTATGGGAGGCAGGCTTTGGCATTTCTACCAGTGTTCCAATTTCAAATATCAATAGCCGGCTACTCCTTTCTTTTTCTCCTTCTTCCCATAGAGCCAGTATATATGTTGGAAATTTCTGTATACACTTACTGACATTCTGGACAAAGATTATGAAAAAGCTTGGGGTTTTTTTTGAGATGTTTTCAATGTCACAAGAAAATGTTCTGGAGTCTTTGTGCCCTTACAAAGCTGCTGTGAGCCAATAAAAAATAGCATCAGTGAGTGGGAGATGTTACCCTAGCCATGTTCCAGTGGGAGGTGTTCAAGAGAGCTATGCTGCTAAAGAGTTTGATAGTTTATGTCTTTCAGATAACTGCAGTGAATTTTACCTATTCTTTTCCTAACGTGTTTTGCTTGCCAGATTTTGACATAGAGGAAATATTTCTACACATATTCCAAATCCCTGCCTCAAAATCACAGTTGGGAAATTACAAGACAGTTAAGAAGCAACCTCTCCTAAAGAAAAAATACTCAACAATGGTGATAATGGTCCAGTCACACCCCTCTGATTTGCCAGTAATGTGTAGGTCAATGCAAATTGTGAGGAGCTAAACTGTACTTGGCATCTGGTTGATTCAGACTGAATGCCTTTCTGAAAGCTAGGAAAGGATGCTGCCATATTTACTTTTTCCTGATTAAGTTGGGGAATCAGTGAAAGGTGATAGCATCTTCTGTGATGCTGAGAAAGAGATGATTGTCTCAGGGAATTGCACAACTTTATGCAGTTTGCTTTTATTCCTAGCAGCAGCAACAGAATGGTTAGTGGTATGACTTTTCCTATGAAAATAGCCATAACATATATATACCTACATGAATAGCTATGTTTTTGCAAATGGCTATCAAAGAACATCAATAGTAACCCTTGCTCAGGTAAACAGAGCTAATGAGCAGTGGCAGTCTTTTTTTTCTAAGACATTGGCAATTTAGGAACCAATAATGCACTGACGTGAAGGAATTAGTCATGAAAATGTCATATTCCTGACACTTACTGGTCAGGACTTCAGTACAGAGAGATACCTGAGCACTCCTTCATGCCACATACAGTCGCTTTCATTTCAAGTAACATATAAGGAGTATTTTTCCAGAAGTGGAACAGTAAAATGTCTGTTCTTGGTTATGTTTTTTAATACAAAATATGAAACTTCCAAGAACAATTGCATAATTTCATAACGAAGTTGTTGTCATGAAAATAGGCAGTATTAAGATCTGAGCATTTTTTCTACCTTCTTAAGTTGTGTCTTCAGAACTGCACTTGGTTTATAAATAAGGTAAAAAGATAGGTATAAGCAGGATAAATCTGAGCAAGAGATGGTTAAAAAAATATGTACTAGTTCTGTATATTTGCCCATTTCTCATACTTCCTCCTTACCCGCAAGTGGAAAAATATCTTTTTCCTGATATTATTATTTTTCCTGAAAATTACCATGGAAAGGAAAATTATGAGCTTAGAGGTCTTTTAAATTTGGACCATTGTTATTTATTTCTCTCCTGCTTCTGTGTTCTATTTCTAACAAAGAATTTTCATGATTCCTTCTTGAACATATGATTTTGTCATCAACTCTGAAATTTTTCTTGTTTTGCATAAAACAACTTTCAGTCATTGTAGTACTTCTCCTTTTGAAATAAGGATATTTGAAATAACCAGTGTCGCTGTCAAGTGATTAGTGCTATATTAAAACTTACACTGTAAAGAGGAAGGAAACCTTACAAGTGCTTGACTATAAGAAGAGGAAAAGCATAATGATGATAAATCAGGACTTCTAGATTACCAACATTAAAATACAAGAACGAAGTGGGAAAAAATAAGAAATTTAAATGTGAAAATTATTTAATATATGCTTTGCTTTGTGGAACTGTTTGCTGCATTTGACATTTAGGACTAGGATCTAAAGAGTTTAGACATAGAAATTACTTACAGGCACATCCAAGCATACAATCATACTTTATGGCAGTGACAATTAAAAAACAAAACAAACAAAAACAGAACACAAAAAACCCCAAGAGAAACATATTTACACTGTTTGGACAATGTGTAGCTTCTCAACAATATTACTCTAATCTCTTCCAATGTTAAGAGCTTTCAAAAGCAAAACTGTTTTTTAAATGTCAGAGGGGGACTTTTTGGAAGACCTAATACTGGGGAAAAATATATTAGAGCACATTAAAATTAACTCTGTGGTTGAAAATGGATGACAACTTTTGGAAAACTTAGAGTCATGAAACTTGTCTAGGTGAATGACACAGCAGAGTGTTTAATTCAATCTTAGTGTGCATAAGAGGGAAACTCAAAGCATAGAAGGTACCTAGAGAATACAAACCCACAAAATTGTTATTTGCTATTAGCATGTATTTACTCTAAAATAAAAGTCCAGATTGTTAATATATTCTGTGGATTTTATTGCATGGAACAAAATATTTTTCCAGTTCTATTTAATTTCTTCTTATTTTTGTTACTGACTTAGTTCTCTGAGTACTATATTTAAACAGTGAAGCAGGAGTACACATGGAACTGTCAAGAGTATATAAGTCTGTTTAACTTAAGGAGAAATTGAATTTGATGAAATGCAAGGTGTGTGGGGAAAAAAGTTTTTTTTTAATTCTGAGATTCTGCTGAAAATAGTCGTTTTAATTTATTCAAGGATCTATTTTCTCATCTTGGCATCCTGGGACTTATTCTATCCATAACATTACCATGTTGTCAGTTCAAGATAGATGCTCTGAGGTCCTGTATGTCAGAAAAAAACCAACATTGTAAATGCAAATGGCTGCCTTACTAAATAAAATCCCTTGGCTCTTGAGGGTTTATCAGTTTTTGCTTCTTTTCATAAGTGTCTGGATAGCCAACAATTAAATAAAGATTGTGGTAGTTCCTCTGTAGTTGGTTAGTACATCACTGAATTTAACAGAAACGGTATGGCTAAAGCTCAACAGAGTTCTAATAAGTTGGTTCTTCCAAAGTACTTTTCTTCCATCTTGTCAGCTTGATGAGGTGACTGCTATGGGGTTGGTATACACTGTTTTCATTTGACTGAAGAGTATACTGAGCTGAAAGAAGAAAAACCTCCTCACTCCTCAATCACGTTTCATGCCATCTTCCTATTTTATAGATCATGCTGTTCTCCATGAAAGGGTCTTGCTTAAAAGAAGACTGTCATTCTACAACCTTGGTATCCAGTATCTATCTATTGGCCAATCAGATCAAGTCAAGTAATTATTTCAAAAAGTTGGAGTAAATAAAATTATTGCCACAAAGTAACTCACAGCTTTGTCATTCAATGACTCAAGTGATTACAGGTTTATTTCCTTGATTTTTGTCTAATCTCTGTGTTTATTTTAACTCTAGAGTTTAGCACTCGAAACAGACACCTTAGGAAATCCAGGAGCCACTGAAGTTACTCCCAGGGACAGCAGTGGGGAAAGGAGCACAACCTTTATGTTTAGTAGCTCATTTGAGTAGCTGTAAAATTAGACTGCTTATTAATTGCTTTGGATATAAAATCAGTAGTTCTCTTAGAAATTAATTAATTCAAAGTTTAAGAATTTGTGGGCTAAGTATTTACACATAGCAAAAATGAACCAGGTGTTCAAGAGCAATTGCCATAACATAAACACTTCAAAAATAATTAAATGCAAGGCAATTTTTGCAAGGATAGTAAATCTCTATCACTTTTATCAAGAACTAAAGAATTTCCTAGCTGTCTTCTTGTGAAGAGATATGTTCTTGCGTAGACTGTATTAAACTACTTGATTTTAATCTCCAAAAAGACTGTTGGTTTTTGTTTTGTTTTGTTTTGTTTTTATCCCAGGAAGAAAGAACAAGTTTATTGAATTAATCTCATGAGCTGACTATCTCCTGGTGCACAGCCTCAGAAGTCTCTTCTCCTAAGAGGAACCCCATATCTACAAGCGTACCTTATTTGTACCACTCTTTCAGCAGGTGTGTAAACTAGAGGACAATTTTTACAAACTTCCATTCGGAAGTTACAAGTCTCATTTCCTATAGTTTGTTCAGTGATAGCTGGCAGTGCAAGGAATGATTATATGGAGGAGCCAGCTTGACAATAATCTTTCAAATTGTCATTTTATAAAGCAGAATGTAGAAAGTATTAATGTACCTTGGTATTATTTGTTCTGTTTTTAATTTTCAGATTCTAAGGAATCTTGACCTAGCATGGTAAAAGTCTTGTTCTTACTTTGCCTCACAGGCTGGATTTCCTTAGACATGAGACATTTCTCTTATGTCACCAATTCCATAAATTCCTGATTGCCTAATTTCATACAGAAGCACCAAAGTCCTTAATTCATCTTTTAAGTGTTGTTTGCAGACATTGTAAGTCTGGTCAGCATCTCTGTGGGAAGAGAGTTATTTTTTAATTGCATAAAAAACAGAGCAAAGCATGACCTGAAATATATGAAAGCCCACTGTGTCCCCACTTTAATGTGATACTTAGGTGGTTTAATAAAAGTATGACATAAGGGTCTATTCCACTCATGAAATTCATCTTTTTTCCTTGTATTCCCAGCATTACTTGAGAAATGGGTAGATAAGCACTGGGTTCTTCCATCTGCTTTCCATCTTTATCCTTTTGTTTTGGTAAACAGCATCACTCATTGGTGCGCAATTTTCTCTCTACTGCTTAAAAAACCGCTTTTATTGAATGGCTAAAATTAGGAAATTGAAGGTATAAATGTCCTCTGAATGCCAATGACTCAAGCAAAATATCCAGCCTGTTCTTTTCTGGATAGATATTTTAATGTGGCTGTTACAGCTATGCAACTATATAGGAAGGAGAAATCAAATAGAAATCAGATGTCCAGCTCTTCTTGCCATTGTGAAAGCTTGCTGATGAGCTATTATTTTTTATTTTTCAAAAGTCTCCTAGATATCTTATGTTATGTTCATTGTTCATTTTGGCATAAATTAATACATGAGAAATGGTGGGGGATGGAAGTTCCAAATCCATCAAACATCACAAGTTTTCAAACATCTGTTTTCATTTTTCTGGATGAAGAAGCTTACGGGGTACTGCACAAGCAGTCTGGCTTTGACATTCTCTATCATTCTTTTCTTTTTTTAATATTTACACACAATTTTATTGACTTTTTTCATACAAGTGCTTAAAATCCAAAGTAGTAGAGGGAAAAGACAAACATGTTTATAACTAAATAGATATGGACCTAGACAATCAACTTTACAGCAATAGAAATAAACTTACTGAGCTACTCTTTCTGAGGCTGGATATATAAAGTAGTGGAAACCATACATGAAGAAGTGTCTATAAGTTATGGTAAGAAAAACACATAAACGACGAAAAGATTGATACAGCATGCAATGAATTTTAAGATTCAAAAAGTATCTGTGGTTTCTTTTCGTGTTATGTTCCACTAGGCTTTCAAATCCATGTAGAAGTTAGGAACATTTTCATTTCTTTTCAAATACTAATTCACTTTACTTTAGAGATGATTTGTAAGCTTGGCCATGTTTTTTCTGAAGCTCTGCTGTGTTCACCTAAATAGCAAAGATGTAGCAACATTTTGAGCATGAGGATGCAAAGACACATGAAGGTGTACTGCTACATCAGTGTTATGTATAGCATGCATATATTTTCATGTAAGTGTGTACATCTATGTGCATGTGGTTTTTTCTCCCCTTCTTTTGCTCTCTTTATTAAATAGCTGTTCCTTCAATAAGAAAGGAGAGGCTTGGTTTATCCTAACAAGTATAAATATAATCTTGAGAAAACAGAAACATTATTCTGCTTTTTGCAGCTTAAAGTGGGCAGATAATGTTATTTGTACCAATTGCATTGTAGGAAAACAATTCCAGAGCAGGTAGTCTCCAAAACTTTGGACTTCCAGTGAATTGTGTTGTAAAAGCTTGAATAACAGCATAATGCAAATACCATAATATAAATACCATATATTTATTATAAGTAAAATTAATTTTTCTTCTGCTTTCAAATTGGAGAATTTTATTTCCTTGGTAAGCTACTATGTAATGTTCCAAACTGTTGTATTTCCGGTGTAAAAATTAATCTGGTCTGCCAGCATGAATAAAATTGAAATATTTACATATATTTTTATAATACTTGTACTTCTTAGTTCTGTGGGTATATGTATAACACAAACCCCCTTAAATTATTTTTCTTACAGATGATTAAAGAGGGCCTGGCAATATTGGCAGTTTCAGAGGAGTCTGCCACTACTGAATTATGAATGGAATTAATTATTCTATCACAAAAAGCTAGAAGAGCAAAATAAATACACTTACTGCAGACAGAATCTGTGCAACTCTAATTGCCAGAGCACTGTAAGAGCTTTCATATAATAAGGCCTTAAATAATAAATTGATATGGGACAGAATAATGACACCCAGGTGTGAAACCTTAACCTGAGAGTAGTGCTGCATACGCAATGATATAATTGCCTCTATTACCATATTCTAGTCAAGCATGGGGGTTTGAATCATAGAAACTGGATTGAAATGAAAGACAAAACATGTTCAAATCACAGGTGAGATTTGAAGCAGAAATATATAATAAAGTCCAGGTAACTAAATTGCTACTTGAGTTTTGAAAGCAGGCTTAGATATTATGCGAAAAATTATATTTTAATTATATTCACAGTCTGACATTTTGCCACAAAAGCAAGGGTTAAGAAAATTCACACTGGGAACAAAAAGAGCTTTTGTTAAAAAGCTCTCAAAAATGCAGATTTTTCTTATTTCACTGTGAAAATCCTTCTTACTCCTAGGCATTCTTTTTTTCCATGCATTAGATGAGACGGAGGATGGGTCCTTTAGTAAAGTAGTTTATTTCCTGACATCCTTGCTGTTCAGAGCCTAATTCTGTTCTTCTGTCTAACAAATATCAGTCAGTATAAAACGTAAGGATTGCATCTTCATGTAACAGAACATGGGAAAGAAGCTGGTTTTAGGAGACTTTATTACATCTCAGCACAGTTGCAGATGTTACCTTGCCATTCCGACATACATTGTGTCACCACAAAGCATAACAAGATGACCCATGAGTGATACCAGTGATTTTTTTAATGCCGTCTTCAAGAGGGACTGTGTGTAGTTGAAGCAGGAACAGGGGAAGATGTAATCAGTCATGTAAGCCCATACCTACACTTTGTTGAGACAATATCTACACAAATAAAGCACATTAGTAATAAAAAGAAGGGATTCTGACTTTCCTGTATCACCAGATCAGCACCAGGTTTTTGTTATTAATTCACCAAGTCAGACTTCTAAAAGGTGTACATATAAATTTTGGTGCATAAGAAGTTGACATTTGCACGGCAGCAGCATTTCGATCTAATACTTGAGACCCTCCTCTGGACTCGCTGCACCAGGTCTATGTCCTTCTTATGTCGGGGGCCCACAGAGCTGGACACAGTACTGCAGGTGGGTTCTCATGAGACCTGCTGGTCACGCTCCTTTTGATGCAGCCCAGGATAAGGTTGGCTTTCTGGGCTGCAAGCTCACACTGCCGGCTCATGTTGACCTTTCAGTCAACCAACACTGCTAAGTCCTTCTTCTCTGGGCTGCTCTCATTCTCTGCCCAGCTTGTAATTGTGCTTGGGATTGTCCCAACCCACATGCAAGACCCTGCACTTGGTTGAATTTCATGAGGTTTGCACTGACCCACTTCTAGGGCTTGTTCAGGTCCCTCTGGATGGAATCCCTTTCCAGCATGTTGACTGCACCACACAGCTTGGTGTCTTTGGCAAACCTGCTGAGGGCGCATTCAACCAAATTATCTTAATATGTTGTTGCCATGCCAAGTCTTCCTGCAGCTGAAGATTCTGGGGAAGAGATGATGTTAATCTTGTAAGCATCAGAGAACATGGATGAATATGAATGCCCAAATACTACTTTTTTATACATGGCATGCCCATTGGCCTTCATGCAGACCTTTTTACATAACATGGCAAGGACTGCTCCTGGAAGGCAGGCAGAACAGATGCAAAGGTTCCATTATGGCCCTTTGAAGTGTTCACCTGGACTTTGCTAGTTTCTTATTGTACAGGAAATCATGAGCATGGGTAACAACTTAAATGCACAGCGATATATCGTTTGAGATTCACATTTAAAATCTAGGTGGGAAGTGATTCTTTATAGTTAAACCAACATAAAATGCACTTCTATTAGTAGATACTCTGCACAAGTACCAATTAGTATTTATAATGTATTCATATAAGAGGAGTTTAAGAGGAATGTATGGTTATTTATTACAGAAATACTAGATTTAAGAAATATTTATTAAAAATTGAGGAACAATTCTTTTTATATGCCCATTGTTAAAGCTGACCATCTAAATTGCATGAACAAATTCTATACTGGGTGCATATTTGCATTAATACTGATAACAGATATATAGGTGTACACAGAAAATTTCCATTATTTAAAGGAATGACAATTTGAAGCTACTTCCTTACAGAACAGCTGAACAGTTGAACAACTTCTATGAGATAACAGTTTAGAATTTTCTATTTTAAAAAATCCCTTTGTATCCCCTGTGGTCACACAAATGCCCCCTCTTGAAAAACTCACTGTTGTTATGTAGTCTAGTACTCGTGCACAAAAAACTAGGCTGTCATTGTAGTTCCTTCTTTAAAGGTTCTCAGGAAAACTGGAGAGAAAGTTAAGCAACCTAAATTCTACCTCTTGGTTTTCGACTGGTGCTTAGCATGTGATATAACCTCTCTGTGCCTTGGGTCTTTCTGTGAGTGGTAGCGATAATATCTATTTGTGTGAAGAATTCTGAGGCCTGCAGCTCTAAAGCACTTCATAAATATCTCCTATGTTAATACTATAATCACATACAGTTAAACCTCACTGAGTTTAGCCATCTTTTATCTTCCATGGCTTGACTTTCTAAATCTGTTCATCTGAGT
This sequence comes from Psittacula echo, assembly GCF_963264785.1. Taxonomy (NCBI): domain Eukaryota; kingdom Metazoa; phylum Chordata; class Aves; order Psittaciformes; family Psittacidae; genus Psittacula; species Psittacula echo. Next base: position 43,397,421 of record NC_137742.1, on the reverse strand, counting down.
CCTGAATATAAAATTCCAGTCCTACTCTGAAGACTTTTCTTCTGTTTTCCTGTAATTTATGTGTCTGTCTTCTTTTCTGCTCCCTACTAAACCACCAAAGTTTATTTAGTTTTTTATTTGAGTATCACCCCCCTTTGCTCCTTAATTGGTCCGTTGCTTTTTCTCATTTTCATCTTTACCTTCTAGTTTTCTTTTTCAGATTTTTGTTATCCTCCTCCTTTTGTTCCCACAAATGAATATGAAGCACAGATCAAGAAAGGACCTTTGGAGTACAAGAGTGTTTATTTTTCATTGTATTGTGGTGCTGGCTTCTCAACATTACTTAAGTATGTCTTGGCATTTCAATTTGTAAACTCCAGTCCAAGGAGTTGATAAAGAGCTTGTCTATTTCAATATAGGCTGGATAAGTGATGCAGTTAAAGGATTTAGTTATTTAAAGACAAACTCGTGGGTTTGGGCTAGATTTTCAATATAAGAAATAAATAATCATAAAAAGGCGGGTACTGTGAGAGCATATGGAAGAACATTCCACTCTTACTTACCCTTTTAATGGGACAATGGGAGTTCTGTGTATTCAAGAGAGGAATGCACCCTTCAGGGTCTGATTTTTCAAAATATTAGAAGCTCAGGGCCATCTGCAAAATTGCATGCATAATTACACACTTAATCTGAATGTATATTTACTGTGATTGCAAATGCAAATCAGGTTGTGTGCATGAAAATGGTCAGTTGAGTTTCAATACCTGAGCATCACACGAAATCACAGCAATTGTGCATGCAGATTAACCATGTAATTCGGCATATATTTTTGCATGTGACCTTTTGATTCAGTGTTTTGAAAGTGACACACTTTGAGCTTGTTGTTAATGGTTGTCTCTTGTTATTTTCTTTCTAAAATGGCATTGCCAAAATTATGGTATAATACATTAGGTTGATCTTACAGTCATTATTTTATAATTTGGACTTTATCAGATTTGCTTCCTGCTGTCTTTCTTGGGAGGAATGGCCTTTTAAATCTGCAACACATTTCTCCAGTCTTTCCCATCAATATCAACATTTTTATTTTTCTGTTCTTCTATAGATTTATAGCTATACTTTTGTAGTACCAAAGGTTTAAAAATAACTGCATATATATCAGACAAAAAAAGATATTTCTTTTATGTATAAGATAATACAAAATGTTCCCCATTTCATGTGACAGCAACCTGATCTGACACAAATGGCTGGAAGTCTGTGCAGGTAAACCAAATGAGATTATTGCTAAGGAAACAAAACAGTAGCTAAATAGAATGAAAAACAAAACAAAACAAAAAAAAGCTCTGAATTTTTTTTTAGATTTTTTTTAAAAAGCAAGGGAAAACCAGTTTCTTAGTCTGCTTCTTTTCTCTGTTCTGGTTATTAATGGACCCTAATCCTATAGAACTAATTGAATTCAAGGTGAGCTGGCCGATTCTTATCCCTTCTGAAAAGAAGTCTTCACTCTTCACTGTTAGAGGATAAGAAAGAAAAAATTAAATGAACTAGAATAAAACTTGATTCTAAAATAGAATTAATAAGAAGTTTTCTTCTTCTTCCTTTTCTCCTTTCTCTTTCCCTTTCCCTTTCCATTTCTCTTTCCCTTTTTTAACTTTCCCTTCCCTTTTCACTTTTCTTTTTTTTTTTTTTCCTTTTCCATTTCTTTTTTTTTTCCATTACTTTTTCCCTTTTCCTTCTCTTACCCTTTCCCCTTTTCCTTCCTTTTCCGTTCCTTTACCCTTCCCCTTTCCCTTCCCTAATAGTTTATGAATGATACTAATCAAAGTACTTATTTACTGTTAATGGAAAGTTACTTTCTATTATTACTTCTGAGGAGCATTCACCTCTTTTTTAAGAGGCCTTTCCTGTATCCTCTGCTTTGGGAGCCAAGAAAACCCAATTTCCTGTAAGGGAAATTTAAGCTTTCAATAAATGTTTGATTCCAGATGCAGGACACTGGCAAGTAAACTCTGTTGTTTTCAGCAGTGCAGAGAAGGGCTCATCATGACTGCAAGGATTCTGAATCTTGGTTGGCATATATGTATATCCTACTAGGCTGGCTTTTGAAACTCTTGTTTACCTAGTCACTTAGGCATTACATCATTATGTAAAATGCAAATATTTTCACTGGACTAGTTATTACTGGGTAGGAAAGGAGGTGCAGTAGTTTGCAAGTTAAAATTAATAAAAACTTTATAAGACTCTGTCAATGATGTCTATCCTATGAGACATATACTACAATCTCCACATGCCTTCAAGTTGAAAGAGGTGGATCAAAGGAAAAGGATGCTTCCACAACAGGTAAGAGAAGTACAAGGTAATGAGTTCTCCAAGTGTCTGCTGGGAGGAGCTGGAGTCTCCATGTCCCTGGATGGTTATATATATATAAGATATGATCTTATCATATCATCCTCAGTATGTTGGGTTCACTTCCTTCCAGTCAGGGTTTGTTTTCTCATTAGTCCATAAGCCAGCGCAGCCTGCAATATGATACAGCTCCCACACAGAAACTGTAGTTGAACTGCTAGACAGTCACATCTTCATGTCTACCCTAACAATATCTTTGCCTAGGTCCTAGAAGATAACCCTGTCTCAGAGTTGATCACTTTATCTCCTCTCTTCCGTGTTTTTAATGTCTTCTTTTGTTTGCATGTATTTTCTCTCTCTCTCCTTTTTCTTCAAAAATAAAAGCCAAAAGCTTCAAGTTGTGTTTTCACTGTTGGATCTTTCAGATCCTTCAGGAAGAAAATTAACCTGCGCTTGAATACCTTCTAGTGACCTAAAATGAACAAAAAATATAAAGCCTTTTGGTAGAATATCTGGTTGCTACATTGATTTTTTTCATGATTCTAGGAGGACACAAGGCCACAACAGATAAGGGAATGCTCTTCTAGCTCAGTGTCCTTGTGCTTTTCCTCCATTATTGATTGCATATTCTGTTAGGGTCTGGAAAACTTTGGTCAAAAAAATTGTATTTTTAATGAAAACCAAAAAATCTAAAGAGATAAGTTTTGGCTGTAATTCAAGTTTTTTTGAGCACTATTGTGATTTAAACCCAGTCAGCAATATAGCACTAAAACCATGCCCTCAGTCCTGCACAATATGATGGAGAATTGAAAGGGTTAAAATGAGAAGATCCACAGTTTGGGATAAGGACACTAGGCAAAGCAAAAGCTGCGCAAACAAGCAAAGCAAAACAAGGAATTAATTTGCCACATCCCACCAGCAGGCAGGTGTTCAGTCATCTCCAAGAAAGCAGGGCTCCATTATGTCTATTTTTCACTTGGGAAGACAAGTGCCATATCTCCAACATTGCCCCTTCTACTTTCTTCCTGCAGCTTTTATTGTTAATCACAATGTCATATGGTGTGGGATATCGCTTGGGTCAGTTGGGGTCCGCTGTCCTGGTCTTTCCCTTCCCAACTCATTGTGCATCCCAACTTGCTCACTGTCAGAGCAGTCTGAGAAACAAAGGCCTTGGTGCTATGTAACTACTGCTAATAACAACTAAACCACTTTTTGTGAATGTGCTTTTTGAATGGAAAATTTGGATCAAAATTCTCTACAGGAAAATCTCCATTTTAACAAGAATTAATGTTTTCCATGTGAAAAATCAAGGGATTTTTTTTTTTTTGGTTGCCGTTTTATTTGGTTGTTGTAGGGTTTTTTTGGGTTTTGTTGTTTTGTTTTTTTTTTTTTTGTTGTTTGTTTGTTTGTTTTTCATTGTTGTTTTGTTGTTTTACCGTTTGCTGGTTTTTGCCTTTTTTTTTTTTTTTGTTTGGTTTTTTTTTTCCAAAATATATGACATGTAGTGTGGTCTGTCTAGTCCACAGGGAAGTAGAAGCCACAAGAAATTGGAAAATAAACTCCCATGACACTCCAAAGCAGTTTAGAAACATGTTAAAGAGCTTTGTGCTAAAGTGCTACAATAAAATGCTTTGAATTTGGTATATCAAAATACAGTGTTTGGTATGTTAGATTGTTTGAATTTTCATTATGACTCAAAACAAAGTCAAATGTTTGTCTTGAGATCAACAGAAATTATGTGACACCAGGTAAGAAGAGTGTAATTGTGATGGAAGTAGGAGACACAGTTGGTATTAATTTTTGTTGTTGGCCATATTAAAAGGCCTATAATATCATGTTGGGAAGCCTGAAGAAATGTCTTAAAACCACCTGATGGTGGTAATCTAATCATCTGGTAGTATTTTTGAGGCATTTGATTCTCTTATGGGGAAAAAAAATCTGAAAAAAAAAGGAAATCTGCATGAAAAGCAAACCAGTTAAAGACAGCTTATAAAATACCTTTACAAGAACAAGTCTTTGAATAGTATCAGATGAATGTTGACTGTAAGGATTAGAAAGTAATCTGTGCCTTCCCCGTCAGCATCCTCTTTTTGTCTCTGGCTGAAGAACTGATACACCATATGAGAGCAATCTGGCTGCACCCCCCTTATTACACCTGAAGATAAGAAAACATTTTAAGCTTGCAGTTAATTACCCCTTCAAATATAATGTGTAAAAGATACAGGAAACCCCTGTGGAATCCATGAATTATCAATCATAATATGGAAAAAATGAATCCCCAAGGATAAATGACTTGGCAGGGTAGGGCTGGTATTTTATTAAAGGCCTTATTTCCCCCCAGTAAGAAAGGGTCTATTAACTTCAAACACATGGAACCACATGAATTAAATTAGGTCACTCCTTGTGTTACAGTTTCATATTTCATAAAGTGAAGCTTGTGGTTATGTCATGTGTTCCACATATAAAACATTGGTTGATGACTTCCCAAACTCTTCAATATTGTACTGCCAGTGATATTTACCATAGCTTGACCACAACACTTTCAAAGATGATGTTAATAATACATAGGCCAGTTTTGTAGGTCTGACCATCTTTTTCTTCTTAATAAACAAATACTTGTGGTGTGATTGTGGGTGGCTTAACTGTCTAAGTGCCTTGCTGTGAGCAGATGCTCAGGAAGAAAAAGCAGCAGTATGGTCCTGGCTTAATAGTAGTGATAATGGCTTATTGAAAGCATCCTTTTAAAATGGCTGTAACTGCAAAAGCTTACTTAGACATGAAGAAGGAGCAGTTGCTAGAGAGCAAAGTACAAATAAAGTAACTGGTTTAAATCTTCCTCCCTCCTCCAACGAATTTCATTTTCTTTTCTAGGGCACTGGATGTAGAATATGTCTATGGCAAAATTTCTTAATCAGAGCAGAATTGCTTGGGTATCATTTGTTATGCAAACCTTTGAATCACAAATCATAGCTCAGCAAATAAATAGCTAAACATAACAAGAAAGTTTTGTTATTTATCTTAGCATGTTATTCTTCCCAGAGTAAGGCTTTTTTGGAAACAGAGACATCAGCATGTCCATTCAGCCTGCCTTGTTTCACTTAATTCATTTTGTTTGCAGACATAACAAGCATGTTACTTATTTAGTTTTTTCAGTTGTAAGCAAATACCGAAGCTAGGATGCATTTGTTTAAATCCTTTAATTTAACAGTCACATACTTCAGGAAAGTAAAGGCATTTCATGAAGACTGGAGTAAAAAGCTATGTTTCCTCTCAGGCTGAAACATATTCAAATATATGATTTGCAATATTTCATTATGCTTAGTATCTGGGCTTTCTTTTTTTTGAGATTACATTGTTGTAACATCCTCTGAAAGCATTATTTTACTATATACTGCATGCCTCCTTCCAAAGCACCTTTAAAAAACAACAAGCAAAACAATAACAAAAAAAATCTGAAAAGCTTATATCATCACATAGTAAATGCGAGAAAATAGCTAATCGGCTGCCTGTGAAGTACCTGGGCTGAGTCCTAGACCCCACCCTGCCCCTGAATTGTTAGCATCTGCTTTGTTTCTGGGGCCTGTACAGCCATGTCTTGCAGAGCTCTTTCTATCAAGCTTAAAACTAAATAGCTTGGCTTTCAGTGTGTCCTTTCAAAGCCTTGAATTTTCTTTGCCTTCTCACTGCGTCCTTAAAAAGTCCATTAGCATTTGGATTTCCAGGATGGTTTTTGCAAATTAAGATTTCAGTGGAGCTGCAGATTTGTGAACAAAAGATTATTTACTTAGTGGTAAGTGCCAACAGATATACGTAGTCTTTGAAAGGTAGATTGAAGAGAAATATTAGAACACTTCATTGTAGTCCACCAGTGCCTCCCAAATACATTGATCAGCAAACATAATTTTTCAGTTCTAAAATAGACAAATACTTCTCAAACCAGGATTTGCAACTCCCTTTGCAGGTTTTCTGATCATCTTGAGCACTTTTGTCACCTTAGCTGACCCTGTGGGTCAATGGCTTTATGAAAAAGTGCTGTCAAAATGCTCTTGTTTATCTTTTAGCCGTGCTGCTGTCCCATCATCGCTTTTGTTGTGCCTCTTTCCTTACTCCTTCATGACCCTTTATGGGGTCTGCTGATGCAGAGAGCTGTTGGTAGATCTTCCTTTTCACAAGACACATGAAGCTGTTCACCACAGTGGAGAATGAAATACCAAACCTTCAGCTTTTGAAAGGTGGCCAGGTGTTGTCATGGTTACATAGCATTTAAGAAGGTCAAGGCACAGACATTGTGCTTCAGCAATGGCATGTCTGTAGAAGCTTATATACATTCATGTATATGATGAAGTTAAAGCTGTTTGTTGGTTAGGGGATTCAGCAATATGTATTCTTTCTTAAGTTTTGCTTATGATCTGAGAAATTATTTTTAAAGACTTGGGGCTTTTAGCAGCTGACTTTGGGTAGGCTCGTGAAAAATTACCTAGGTGTATAAATCACTTAGGTGTATAAATCAGAATGTCAGTTTAATTCAAATTCTGTAACCTAAGCCTAAAACTACCATGTGAAAAACTGCCATTCTGTGTTGGCCTAATTCTAGAATAGCCTAAATGCAGCACTACCTCCTAGTCTGGTCTTCCTGTGTCTGAAGTCCAGCTTATGCAGCTGTCTCGTCTCCTGATCCAGCATAAGCTTCAGTAGCAGAACTCCAGCTCTTCTATATTTTCACTATGTATAATTGTGGCTACTTTAAAATTAGCCTGTTGAACAAAGAGAAGGAATTACTAGAATAGGTTCCTATGTTTTGATTAATTAATGAATGGTGATAGCACTGATCCAGAGCCTTTGGCCACCTCTGCTTTTTCAGAGGTTCAGATCAGCATTTGCATATCCTGAAACTATAGTCAAATCATTAGGCAGTGGCACAAGTTGAAAGTGAAGGCATATTCTAACCTCCAGTCCTCCCTTTCTAGAGAAACAAAATGTCAGAGGAGTTAGTTATTGTAAAATGCAAAACCAATCTCTTTTTAAAAAAAAAACCTCATAATTTGCTGATGCTATGGAAAATAAAAATATAAAGGTTTTAAAAATAAATATCCAAGGTGTTTGAACAGCATAAATAATTATCTAGTGGACAAAGTAGCAAAATCTAATTAAAAGATCATGCTTCCAAGAACAGATTAAAAACATGACACATAATGTGAAACAAACAATAAGGTAAAAACGAAGTAAGAAAGTTTCAAAATAGACATTAACACTCAAAGATATATGCTTATGTGCCATATTTCATCTCTAAATTAGAGAGACATCATTTTGATAGATGGACCACTCAGTGGATAAAGAACTGGCTGGATGGCCACACGACATCCTGTTGTGGAGTTGTGGTCAATGGCTCAATGTCCAGCTGGAGACCAGTAATGAGTGTTGTCCCTCAGGGATCAGTATTGGGACCAGTCTTGTTTGATGACTTTCTCAGTGACATGGATGTTTGTCAGCAAGTCTGCCAACAACACCAAACTGTGTGGTTTGGTTGATACGCCGGAGGGAAGGGATGCCATCCAGAGGGACCTCGACACGCTTGTGAAGTGGGCTGATGCCAACCTTATGAAGTTTAACCATGCCAAGTGTGTGGTCCTACACCTGGGTCAGGGCAATCCCAGGCACAGCTACAGGTTGGGCAGAAAAAAGATTCAGAGCAGCCCTGCAGAGAAGGACTTGGGGGTGTTGGTCGATGAAAAAATGAACATGAGCCAGCTTCAGTGTGCGCTCGCAGCCCAGAAAGCCAACCGTATCCTGGGCTGCATCAAAAGGAGCGTGACCAGCAGGTCGAAGGAGTTGATCCTGCCCCTCTACTCTGCTCTCGTGAGACCTCACTTGGAGTACTGTGTGCAGTTCTGGTGTCCTCAACATAAAAAGGACATGGAACTTTTGGAACATGTCCAGAGGAGGGCCACGAGGATGATCAGGGGAGTGGAGCACCTCTCGTATGGAGACAGGCTGAGAAAGTTGGGTCTGTTCTGCCTGGAGAAGAGAAGGCTGCGTGGAGACCTCATAGCAGCCTTCCAGTATCTGAAGGGGGCCTACAAGGATGCTGGGGAGAGACTATTCATCAGGGACTGTAGTGACAGGACAAGGGGTAACGGGTTCAAACTTACACAGGGGAAGTTTAGATTGGATATAAGGAAGAAATTCTTTACTGTGAGGGTGGTGAGGCACTGGAATGGGTTGCCCAGGGAGGTTGTGAATGCTCCATCCTTGGCAGTGTTCAAGGCCAGGTTGGATGAGGCCTTGGGTGACATGGTTCAGTGTGAGGTGTCCCTGCCCATGGCAGGGGGGTTGGAACTAGATGATCTTAAGGTCCTTTCCAACCCTAACTGTTCTATGATTCTATGAAATTAAAAAAAAAGCAAAAACAAAGCCCAAACAAAAATCAAAAAAACAAATGAAACATGTTAATATCTAAATATCTAAATATCTTTTTTTTCATGGAGCAAATGTGAAGCACAACACCATGCTACCCTACTCCTGCAGACTTTTTCTCATATGGGGATATGAATAAGTTGATATTGCTCTATGGTCAATAAATCTATTTTAACATAATTAGAACTACACACACGTGTGTATATGTATATGTGATGATGCTTGTACAAAAGCTACTTACACTAGGCACTGGAGTGAAAGACAGAAAGTAAATGCAGCTTGTCATGTTGCTGGGGAAATTCCAGTGGCTTGCAGTGCCAATAAACTTGAGGTTTTATGAGCATCAAATATTTTAAGAGAACATTTCTCTAATTTAACTGTACTAACAAGTTTAAATTCTGCCAACTGACATGATTTCTCCTGCTGATATCACAGCATCGTAAAGACATACTATACCCTGTGTCAGAAGAGTGAGATCTGATGTGAATCATTGATTTAAATTCCTGGCACCATACAAGGCAATCTAAAAGTTAAACCATGTATCTAATAGCATTGTCCAATCACTTGTTGAACACCCACATGCTTGGGCACATGACTACTTCCCTATGGAGCATATTCCAGGACTTTACCACTCTCTCAGTGAAAAACCTTTTTCTAATATCCAACCTGAACTTCTCCTGATGAAGCTTTAAGCCATTCTCTTTCATCCTATCACCAGACAATAAGCAGATCAGCACCTCCCATTCCACTCCCTGTAGACAGCAATGTGGTCACTTCTTACTCTCATCTTTGCTGAACAACCTTCATATCGTCAGCCACTTATGTCATGATCTCTAGCTGTTTTACCATCTTTGTTGCCGTTCTCTGGGCACATTCCAATACTTTTATAACATTCTTATATTGTGGAGCCCCAAACTGCACAATGTACTCAAGGTGAGTCTGCACCAATCCTGAGTCTTCAGTGAGGCAATCAATTCTTTTAACCAGTTAGCTGTATTGTCCTTAATGCACCCTAGAGTGCAGTTGGCCCTTTTTTCGGTGCCAGACCACATTGTTGACTCTTATTGATTTTACCATCAACCAAAGCCCTCAGATCCTTTCCTGCAGGGCTGTACTCCAGTCTCCTATCTATACTTATGCCTAGGATAACACTATCCAAAGTGCAGAATCCGACATTTGTCCTTGTTAAACTTCATACAGTTGGAGTTTGCACAATGCTCTCATCTATCAAGAACTGTCAATAAGACCTCTCTAGAATCAATGGCTTCTACTAAGTATCTTTGGTAAACTTACTTTATGTGTAGTCAAGTCCTGTGTTCTGATCATTGATAAAAACATTGAAGAGAACTGGCCCTAAAACTGAGCCCTAGGAAACACCACTACTGTGTTAGTAGAAGTTATCCCACTTCCTACAGTTCTTTGAGCCTGACCCTTCCTGCCAATTGTTCAGACACCTTATTTTATCACAGCCCTAGGACAATGATCTCAAACTGTTCAGGCCTCAGGACCCAAAGATGCTCCGGAGGCCCTGAGTCTTGTGGGACTGTTAAGGTACTCTGCAGGCTACGTCATCTGCAGCTAAAAGCTACCACTTTGCAATGGTAGCTCCATGATGAAAGGGGTAGAACTGTGTAATGAGGGGTCTCCCTTGCATGTTGACAAATGCTACTTCTTTGCTCCCCAGGTGAAACTCTGGAGGAGCTCCGGGAATGAGGCAGCTGTGGGGACCAGAGGGAGTTGCCTGGCTGCTCTCTACACTGCGTTTGGGTAAATAAAAAAAGAAATAAAGATTTCTGTGAGTATTTTTCTTAATATTTCTCTGAAGGAATAATATTTTTTTCATTCTCAGTGTTCCCACAGTACGCAAATTCAGTTTCTGTCACCTTATTTTATATACTTTATTTTTTGTAATGAATATTAATCTGCTTCAACTGAAGAGATAAAAACTTAAGAAAAGGCAAGAAAATCTTACCACCTACACTTCTCTGGAGATGGAAAGAAAGTTGAAAGGAAATATTACGTAAGACACTAAACTGATCATTATGAAAACAGCTGAAATAACAGACAATACTGGAAAGTAATGTATTTTTAAAGTTGCATTGATGTAGGGCCTATAGATGTATTCTCATGAGGATGTCAAGCATGGAGACCAGTTAACAGAATGACTGCATAAGATTTTATATAATTTAATGTAGATTTGCCTTCTAGCTGCATGCAGGAATGTCCTGGGTTCAGCAGTAGCAGTCAGTTTTTCTCCTTCTTAGTAGCTGTTGCAGCACTGTGTTTTTGACTTTTGCCCTGGGAACAAAAAACTGATAACACTGATGTTTAGACTGACCAAGGGCTTTGTGAGTCTCATGCTCTGCCAGGGAGGAGGAGGGGCCGGGAGGAAGTGGGGACAGGACACCTGACCCAGACTGGCCAAGGAGGTGTTCCATACCACAGCACGTCATGCCAGGGGATGTAACTGGGAGCTACCCGGAAGGGCACGGCCCTTTTTCGGTCGGTCTGTCTTTTCCGGCGGGCGGTATCGTATTCTCTTCCCTTGTTATTTCTCTTGTCGTTGTTATTGTTGGTGGCGGCAGTGGTGATTTGTGTTATACCTTAGTTGCTGGACTGTTCTTATCTCAACCCGTGGGAGTTACATTCTTTTGATTCTCCTCCCCGTCCCTCCAGGAGCGGACGGAAGAAAGGTGGGGGGGAAGTGGACTTCGTGGCTCTGATTTACGGCCTGGGCTTAAACCACGACAGTTCAATTTGGCGCCCAACGTGGGGCCCGAAGGGTTGAGATAACAACAGATCTGACCGGAGTGTGTCTAATCGTATTTGTGATAAGCATTCAGTGTTTTGGATTGATAGTCACTTCTCACAATGCTGATTTATTGGCTCTCAAAGTTGTTGTTTTTGATCTCACAGTCTCAATATGCCGTAGGTTACTTAGAGCCGGTATTTGCTGTGTTAGTGTTTTTCAAGTGTGGGGCTTGGGCTAAGGTTATTGTCTCATTGTATTTTATGGTAATGACTTGTAATACAATAGAAAAATTGATCATGAAACTGGTCTGGCTTATGTTCCCAGTGTGGTCACCACCTTTATACTTTGGGAAGTATATAATACAAGTGCTTAGCAACTATACATCTTTTTTCTCCTTCCTGGGTGGTCAACCGATGAAGGAGACATTCTCTTACCCTCCCGGTGCCCCTCCCAGACCGTTTGCAGCATCGTTTGAGAGTTTTGAAGTTTTTGAATGGCCTTTTAATATAGTTGAGACCTGTTTGTTGATTGTGATGGGGGTCACCATGTTCGCACGCATACAGAGTGTGTTTTGTCCACAACCATTACGTCTGATCTCAAGAGTTAAGCAGAGTCGGGTTTGGGTCTTGTCTGGGGTTAGACGACAAAATAGGGGGACCGAGAGATTTTCCCCGAGGCTGGACAGCCATGAGTGGCAGGGTGTGTGGGATAGTATGGGCAAGTATCTAGGTCAGTGGGCCCCTCCAGTGTTTTGGAACTTCACCACCGAACAAGTGCAAAATCCAGAAGAATTAGTAAAACACTTAAATGAGGTGTGCTGTCATCCTGGTCATACCAGAGAGGGACAAATCATGTCAACGTGCTGGGGCTTGGCCTATGCTTACCGGGCCTTGTTCAACACTATCCAGCACCTTCAAAAGGAAAGAAATGTCCCTGGATCTGAAGGCGAAGCAACAGACAGCACAGCTACTCCAGCTCCAAGCACAGCAGCTACACCACCCCTAGCGACAAGTACAGCCACTACTCAAACTTCAACTGCAACAGACAGCGAAGCTACCCCAGCTCCAACCACAGCAGCTACACCACCCCCAGCGACAAGTACAGCCGCTACTCAAACTTCAACTGCAACAGACAGCGAAGCTACCCCAGCCCCAACCACAGCAGCTACACCACCCCCAGCGACAAGTACTGTTGCTACTCAAACCACAGTGATAATGACTGCAGCTAAACCAGAGGACCAATTTGTACCAATATCGATTGCCCCCGTACGCAAGAGAAAAAGCAAAAAAGAGGCAAGAAGGGTGAAGCAAGATGAAGAAACAATGTATTCACCACCCGGGCCACCATCTGATCAGGAGTCATCATCCCATGACGAAGAAGAAGAAGAGGTGACTTCTCGATCTCGGACCTCAACCGAGCTACGGAATATGCGAAAAGATTTTACCTGTCAACCAGGGGAGCACATCATCACCTGGTTGCTCCGATGCTGGGACAATGGGGCCGATGGTCACGAACTAGGAGGTACGGAAGCCAAGCAGCTGGGATCACTTGCTAGAGAAGGGGGAATTGACAAAGCAATTGCAAGAGAGAAAAAGTCCCTCAGTCTTTGGAGGTGGCTCTTGGCAGCTGTGAAAGAAAGGTTTCCATACAAGGATGATGTTACGAGTCGTTCGGCCAAGTGGACTACTTTAGACAAAGGCATCCAGTCTCTGAGGGAATCAGCCATCGTAGAGATGATCTATCACACCAAACCGAATAACGGAGATATACCCATAGACCCAGATGAAGTCGAAGGTACACGACCCATGTGGCGAAAACTTACACGGAATGCACCGTCATCATATGCCCATTCATTGGCAACAGTAACCTGGAATGACATAGTAACACCAACAGTGGATGAAATGATTCACAAACTCCGAGAGTTCGAAGACAATCTCACCCCTTCCATCATCTCAGCTGTGGAAAAACTGTCCCAGGATGTCAAACAATTGAGGGACGATCTATCTGATTTATCCAGCTCCTCACATGTACCAACACACGTCTCAGCTGTTAACAAAAGACATCCTATTGTTCGAGAGGGAAGATATAGAAGGCAAACACCACGGGCCACCCTATGGTTTTACCTGCGGGATCATGGAGAAGACATGACGAAGTGGGATGGAAAACCTACTTCAGCTTTGGAGGAACACATGCATGAATTGAAAATAGGAACAAGGGTCAAGACTAATCATCCCATGAGAGCTGCGGCTTCAGTCTCTGGTGAGCAGGTTCCCAGATGGAGTGGAAGAGCTGATTTTAGTCCAGCTCCTGTGATAACGAAGAATAATCCCTTTCAACACGACTTAGGTGTCCAACGTTGTGATGACTGTTAGAGGGACCCTGCCTCCAGCCAGGTGGAGGTAGGGGACAATCAGATTTACTGGACTGTGTGGGTCAGATGGCCTGGCACATCAGTCCCGCAGAAGTATAAAGCTCTCGTAGATACCGGTGCACAGTGTACCCTGATGCCGTCAAGCTGTCAAGGGGTGGAACCCATCTATATCTCTGGAGTGACAGGAGGATCCCAAGAGTTGACTCTACTGGAGGCTGAGATCAGCCTGACTGGGAGGAAATGGCAAAAGCACCCCATTGTGACTGGTCCAGAGGCTCCATGCATCCTCGGCATAGATTACCTCAGGAGAGGGTACTTCAAAGACCCAAAAGGGTACCGATGGGCTTTTGGTATTGCTGCTTTGGAGGCAGAGGAACTTGAGCAGCTGTCCACCTTGCCTGGTCTCTCAGAGGATCCTTCTGTTGTGGGGTTGCTGAAGGTCGAAGAACAACAAGTGCCAATCGCAACCACAACAAAGAAATAGCCAGCTCTCTTTTCTGATGACTAGAAAAGATCATAAGAAAACTTGACAGCATGGTTTTTATTTATTTCATATGGAAGCTTTTTAAAGTGTCTGATTGATTTACTTGTGCCACTTTCAGGAGTGTACTTGGTGGACTAGGAGATACCTCTGCTTCTGTTTATTCCAATTTGCCTGAGAAAGCCAACGTATAAGCACTTGAAATTAATAGTTCTGTTTTGATTCTGTAAATATATCACAATTCAGAAAGGAAAAAAAGGTGAAAGCACAAGGGACAGCTATTTTAAAGTAATTATTTTCTTAAGAATATGTATTTTAGAGAGTTACAGTTACTTTTAGAAACTTTAGACACAGTCTGGTTTCAGAATGGTAACAGCATTCAGACTGTCTTCATCTGCTCTCACTTCAAATGCCACTGATTGGCAATGTCACCATTTGATGAACTACATTGAAAAGCCTTCCACTTAACAATGACCAAAATCCAAAACCCAATGTATTTGCATGAACCCTGAGGGAAGCAGCTGAAACACAAGGCTTGCCCTCTCCAACCTGTGTGCCACATCCTTGGTGCTAGAGTCGTTTGACTTCTGAGGTGATAACTCAGCCTCTGTGTCTCTGGAGCTTCAATACAATGGGACAGCTGCAAGAGGCAGGATAAGCACCACCATTGAAAGTCTGTGGCTTTCTAGATGGCAAAAGGTAAAGGTACAGCCACTGAAACTCCAAGGAGAGAACTGCCTGCCACCAGGGCAACTGGTTCATTCATGAGACCTGGTCTAGCCATGATCAAAGAAATGGTGCCATTGTCTCTTTCAATTTTCCAATGGTTTAGGAAAAAACACTGGCTGCTATTTTTTTTTTTTTTTTTTGAGTTAGACCTTGCCCTGAATATTGTCTTAAAACTTTAACCTTTGTTTAAAATGAGGATGACACTATTCCTTTTCTCATCCGTAGCCACTTAATATATAATGTGATCTGCAATACTTCAATATATATATATAGGGCACTGAACATACTAGCAGTGATGACAGTTGATACTGTAATACCCTTTCTTCTGCATGCATTTTAAAAATAATGCTTCATTTTATTTAACATTTTGTTATCTTTAGACCTCAGAGTGTTTTACATACTAAGTGTTTTGACCTCCATTTCATAGATAAGGAAACCAAAGGGCAAGTAAAAAACAAGTAAATGCAAGTAAGCTAAGGAAACCAAGTACAGGAAGGCAGAGCCCATTGGTTTGTCTGTTAGACCACATTAAATAAAACAACTTATAAAAGTAAGATAATTTTGGCTGCTTCTACTTTATAGCGTGGAAGGAAGTCAGTTGAACAGAAAAACTAAAAAAAGCTTCTAAGTGATATATTTATAATGTATTTAGTAAAGATAAAAAAGTTTTTGAGAGATGTTACATGTGTAGATATCTCCTAATGCTCCATAAATCTGTTTGAATAATTAAATTCAATTTAATGTGCAATATCTAGTTTAACCTAAATGATGTGTTAATTATATTTAAGACAAGCTGACATTTTTTACTTGGATTTTTTTGGGAGCAAATTTTACTAAAAGTATTTTTATTGTTTTTCTGTTGCTCTAGATGAACACATTAATTAGACAAAGACTTAAAATTTATAAAGATGTTTTAGTGGTTTTGGGGTTTTTAGCTGTGGATTTGTACTATGAATAAATACTGAATACAGTAGTATTCACTAGTATTAGTGAATTAGTATTAGAACACTGTAGTGTTACTAGGACCAAAGGACAGCAGAGACTTCGGAACTGGATGTCTCTCAGAATCAAATTGACTTTGCCAGCATGAGCCTAACAGCCACACCAGCCAAACCAAGCAAAATCAAACCATTATCATTGAGGGAGACCTTGGAGCAAATAGCAAAATAGCACCACATTCATTCCACCTCTCAAAAGATTATCACAGCAGTTGCTGTAACTACAGTGTGGTTTTGTGGTTATACTTGTGCTGCATTCTGGTGCACAATGGGGGGTTTGAACAACTTATGCCCGCTACAGCTTTATATACCATCTACTACTGCTTTTCTGACACCTGGACAATGTCACACTGAGTTTAATGAAGGAGCCCTTATGAATGAATCCTCTTGGTCATGCAGTCAACAGCTATGTGGATGAATGAGAAAAAGCCTGAATGCACTGGGTCTCCTGGTTCATTGTTACTTGGTCTCTTTCCAAACTGTTTTGGTTTCAGCCACCAGCAGTGATTTTTTAATGCAAGCTGTAATTTTCCATCTCTGACTTTCTCAAAGATCACACAGTGGCCAAAACATTATCAAGCCATTAGTAAAAAATCAATATGCAGCTTATCTCCCTGAATCCTATTCTGTAGCTGTAATTACAGTAACAACAAAGCCAGTGTTGCAAGAGCTATCTGAGAAGGCCTATTCACAAGATCAGTGTGTTTGCACTCATTATGAACCTGCTGGAATGAAATTTTCTTTCAAAAGCATTAAATGTGTTCTTGTGCAGGCTTTGGGTAGTTGTACACATTTTAAACATTCTGTGTAAACACTCCATTTAAGATCTGTTGGAAGAGGGAAATGCATATGCATCTACATGTAGCCTTTACCAAGTACCAGCTTGAGCTTCCAGTTTTCACTCTTTGAAAATCTTAAGTGCAAAGATCTTGTGAGAGCAGAGGACAAGTATTCCAGGCTCTGTGAATTTGAAAAAAAAAATGAAGAAAAGCCATTGCAGAAGCTGTGAACAACAGAAACATTTAGTATATTTATTTTTGCTAGACTGTTCTGCCTTAAGAAGACAGTATCTCATCAGTGAATATCAGTTATCTTTTGATACTGAAATAGTACTTCACATGTGTCCCTTGTAAGCACACTTGTGAGATTACACATTTATTTCTGGGGGTATGAGAAGACAATCTAGTGGAGTATGTGAAAAGGATATGGAAACAATCCTTAACAAGATTACTTTGTTTTCGTAGCTCTCTTTCAGTGATGACGATGGCTATCGGTTCTCAAGAAAATATCTTTTTACTCATTCCAGTGCATTGTATGCATCCAACCAGTGTCAGGTTGCGGTCTTCTATTCTGAGTTTTGAACAATACTTCCACAGGGCAACATGCCTGTAAAATGCTGTTAGCATGACAATCTGAGATCTTGGGAAAGTAAGACCTAATCCTACTGCTACAAAATCAGTGGGCACATTGACAAGATCCAGCTCTTAGATTTGTGATCAAGAGATTAGGTAGAAGAAAACGTTCTAGTTCCATCTCATTTCAACTAAGCTACTGTTTTCCAT
Source organism: Psittacula echo (assembly GCF_963264785.1). Classification (NCBI taxonomy): domain Eukaryota; kingdom Metazoa; phylum Chordata; class Aves; order Psittaciformes; family Psittacidae; genus Psittacula; species Psittacula echo. The sequence continues at coordinate 43,379,792 of NC_137742.1, read as the reverse complement.
TAGTGTTCACTTCTTTTGTCTCAGGCAATCTAATTGTGTCATTCTTTTCATCACTAGGGCTAGTTCCTCTCTCAGTGAGGTGGTCTCATTAAACAAAGCTTTAACCACATGTAAAGGCTCTCTACATATGCTAGTATCAGGAAGTTTTCACCGTACTTTGACTAATTTTACAAGTAGTTCCATTGCCCTCCTACTGTATTGTGCAGAATTAATTTTCAGTGCAGCTGCAGCTTTTTTAAGTGACTGAGAAACAAGTGTGAATGCTGAGAATATATTGTGATGCTTTATCTATGAGAAAGTGCAACTGACGCAGATGGCATTGCAACTTCAAACCCTGCTGATGCTGAACAGGGCTGTAATGTTAATTTAAAACAAGAATGTAGAAGTCAAATTAAGATGTTGCTGAGCAGGGTGTTGGAAACCCCTGACTATCTTGAATGATAGGGTTTGGTGAAATTGTCATGCCAATCCTAGTTTTTACAGGCAAGCTGTTTTTAGTAAAAAGATTTGGAGATTTCTCTCCTTCTAATCAAGTTAATTTATTTTTTCCAAAATGAATAGCTAGAATTAAAAAAAACAACTTGAGGACAGGGTGTATCTAAACAGGTTTCATTGCGATAGTAATTTATTAACTGTTTATCAACTAATCATTGTAACATTACAGACATTTCTATAGTGTCCCAAGATGGCTGTATCTCTTACCGGGTCTTTGTAAATATTCTGTGTATGTTTTACTGTTTTAGTAATATTTAACATACAAAAAGAATCCACTGAATACTAGATTGGAACTATATCTTAAATGTTACAGAAATTTAAAGAATAAGTTACACAATTTGTCATTTCACAACAAGCAGGACCCTTCATAGAAGCTTTACTTTACAGTAAATGGCAGGCATCTGTGATTTTTTTTAAGTGTTTTAAAAAACCTGTTGCAAACACTGTTGTACCTTAAGAGATGGTGTGAAGTGATGCCTTCTTATTAAGGAGAAAAAAAAAATCGTTTTCATGTGCTGAGTTGAATGATTTTGGTTCTTATTGTTGCTGTCGTTAGTAACTTAAAAAATTGAAAGTATGTGATTTTCCATAAGGCAAGAACATAAGCATAGAAAGAGACTTAATTTACTGTGCAGTAATATGCAGTACAATGACTGACTGAATCTCATCTCTGACCAATGTGTCAATGTGTCAAGCAATTCTGTGCTTCAGCTTGGTCTTTGTAAAACATCCATCTGTGGTTCATCAAGAGTAGCTACAGGAAGAATTCCAACGGTGGGGAAGTACTTAAGAGGTTGCGCCAAAGCTCTCTTAAGGATTGAACGGTTTCAGTCATATTTTCTTCATGAAGAAGGTGCATTTAACTCTGACTGGTGCTTATAGCTTCTGTTACTTTATCTTGTTCATCCAAAGTTTTATGAGAAACCTTAATTTCTCTGCCTCTAAGACACCAAGCAAACTCTATCAGCTCATTCAGGGTACCAGACAGTCTTCATTTGAGGAAACGGTTAATCACATGCTTGTGATCTATGTAATTCTCAGTTAAAGAATACAGCAGTGCATAACAGAAAACAGCTGTTGGAAAGTCTACTTTTGATGATTTGAACTGTTAATGCAGCATTTGTATTTTGTCTCTCAAATAATAAAGCCTATTAGCCACATCCAAAATCAGAACTGCAAAAGGACTGATTAAAAATCTATTTTTTTATATTCAGACCAAACATATTATTACGGCCAATTATACCTCTTTGCAGAAAGACATCACTGTTCTTGGGCAGGACTGTGTTATACCAGCATTTGTAATGCTGCCTTGCTCATTAATACAAAATGCTATTTACAAAAAATGTATGAGAGGCTGGATTGTTCACTATGTGGAGGTGATAATTTATTTTTTAAAAGAACCCAAATCTTTTTAGAGTGGATTTTGCATAAAAACAACAAAACATATTTTTACTGATTTTATCAACAGGACATTTTCCTCTTTAAATTTCAATCAGCATATCTGGGAAAAGAATGCAAAAAAGATGTTATTATAACAGATTTTCTAGGAAAAAGCAGTGAATAGTTAAATATGTTCATCATATAGCAGGGTTCTGGAATTGTGACTCCACCTATTCAATGTCCATTTAAACAGAATTACTGAATTCAGCTCAACTGCTGGCATAAGCATTTTAAGATAACGAGATAACATCTAAAAGTGAAGTGGCAATAAATTTCAAGTGTTTCCAAAATTTTACATCTTAGTTCAGATTTCTTACTAAACACATTTTGCATTTGAGGAAGAAAGAAAATGAAGGCCTACATAATTCTTCCGATAAATCCCAAACCCACAGCATGTATGCAAGTTGTGGATACCATGCAAATCAGAGTAACATATAAAAAAATGTTATCACAGTTAAAAAAAAGCTATTGTCCTAGGTGATTTACAATGCCATTTTAGATCTCAGTATTTCTGGAAATCTGCCTTAGAATACAGTAATATATATTTGGGTAAGAAGAACATATGAGACAATGGAAAAAAATGTCTTTTCAGGGTCAAAAATGTTTCTAAGCAGAGTCTTCTCAGACTTTAAAGCAGTGATGTTGAAAATCTGGGCTGTGAGTTTAGGGTTGGGAGGGAGGGAGTGAGAGGGTGGGGCAGAAGGGAAGAGGAAGCTTAATATCTAGTTAGAGAATTGGCAGCTTTCTCTTTCTTCACCATTACATAGATGTGCACAAAAGAAGGTGTTACAGAGTGACCTTATGACCCTAGTTAAGCAGCAGGCAGGAGCATAAAATGGAACCTTTACATTTTCTTTTTGTTAGACATGTCAAAATTTTAAAAAGCTGTTATTTTGAGAGTCCTTTTTTCCCCCATCCTCAAACGATTCCAGTTGCTGGGGAGAAGGGGGAACTCTCTTTACTACAATAAATACTATACTTATTCTTCCTCCTTATTAAACTTGAAAAATGTTGCACATAAAAAGTGAGCACCAATTTCTAGTGTCTGTATTTTAAGTATGTACCTAGCAGTGCTTCAGTAGGGTCACTTTTCAGTCATACGGACATATCTCTGGAGGTGCCCAGGCAACAAAATTCAGTATATTTGTATTTTTTAGAGGAGAGCACATAACATTTTAGAGGCACCTGAGGAACTGCATCCATTTGACTTAGAGCTTTTCTAAGAAATGTAGAATACTATCATGGTATAAGCCTATAACGGAAACATCCTCAGCTGATCTGATGGTATTTTTAGCCTAAAGAATAGTGAGAAGTATTAGACAAGTAGGTCAGAATTTATTTTAACTTTCGTGTCTGAAAATACAGAGAATAACGCTGTCTGGCATTCATCTTCTAAAACCCTCCTAAGCATCTGCCCTTCCTTTATAGCAAAAAGTTCAATAACAACTGTAATGTTAAAGTCTCTTTAGAGATTAGCTAACTTGTACTTTTACAGCTGTTAACTACTATGCTTTAAATCACTAACTAAAGCCACATTTGTCTCTTCCTTCATTCTCCTTTTTGTAAGCATATTGGCATAATTTTAAATGTATTAAATATGTGTTACTGCACTAAAACCAAAAACTGAAGCTCCTCAAAAACAGAGGACATAGCAAGCACCACTACAGCAAGAAAGGAGTAGGCAGACATAGAGGGAGCCTTGTTCATCAGCTTGGAAGCTAATAAGAAATAAGACATGAAGCTGGAACAGGGAGGGATATGGTAGAGTTTTTCATTTCATGTTATTCTCCTGGGGCAGATCTCCCATCCATATTCAAGCCTGGATTCAGCAAGATAATCAGATCCAGGTTCAACACTTGAGCCGTCCTGCTGATTTCCTTGGAACAGCATCGACACTTAAGTTCTGTCTTCTTTTCATCTTGTTAAAGGATAGTTTCAAAACTTTATGCCTTCCTTTCTCAGTCTTGCCTCAAAACATTTGAAAAGAGTGATTTCTTCTGTGATTTGGTCTAGCATTTCTTTCATGAAGCCAAGTACTCCAGAGTGATTTGATAATGGTACAAACACCTTGCTATATATGAGGGAACTCAGCCTCCTCCATTAATTAATGTAGAGAAAGCCATACAGAAACGAATTTGTGAACCGCTTGTGAGCCATATCATCAAAAATGTTGTAAACTTTGGTTATCAAAAATGGAAATATTTTTGTATATCTAGTGATGTAAGACCTTTAAATTAGCCCTGGAAAGGAATATCTATCCGTATTTTGAAGAGACTGAGCATTATTTTGGCAGTAATTTGATGTTGCTGATGAAGCCGTCGAAGCTGGAATAACAAGAGGAAAAAAGATTTTGCATATCTTTAGTCTTTCGTGTGAGTCATTTATGCAAATAATCATGGAAAATAAAAACAGCTGATGGCTGCATCTAGTAGTGCAATTGGCATGAAAAAAGAAACCTAGCTTTACCTGGAAATGGAAAAAATACTTCTGTATTTTATTTTTGTTTTACTTAAATAGCAAGTTTTGATCTAATAGTTTATAAAATAAGGTCTAAGCACTTTCTTTAAACAAAAAAATGGGATAGGTTTAGCCACCGGGTAATGATACTAACTTCAAAGGAAAAGGATCAAGTGTGTATTTGGCAAAAATGCAGCATATTGTTTTATGACGTTTATCTTATTACAGTAAATTTGAGTTTGGGCTTATTTGCTGTTATGAACCTCAACAGCAAAAGACGGAATGCAAACATGACAAAAATCCCTAACAAATTGAAATAGTCTTTTCAGAAATTTCAATAAGCTGGTATGCCTATAATATTAATGTCTAGGTTACATATTCATGGAAGTATTGCAGCCTAATTCCACTAATTCCTCCAAATGTTTTTGGGGTTTTTTTTTGCATTTAGAATAGGGTAGGCCTGGTTCTCACAGCTAGGTAGAGCTATCTTGTCTCTAGTTGTACAATGTTAAAATATTTTGGCAATTTCTGAATCGTTATCAATAGGAGGGTTGTTTCTGTAGTCTTGTGTGCACACTAAAGCTAAATTCTCAGCTGATATGGATTGATGCAGTTGCATGGAATCTAGTGCAATTCTCCCGATGTATAGAAACTGAAGCTTTGGCCCACTTCAAAACTGTGCAAGAACAAATTCATACTATTATAAGATAGGTATTGCCTGCCACTGTAATATCACTCCCTAAAGTATCACTTTCTGCATGGCTATTTATTAATTTATTAAGCCTGTTGACTAACATAGCACTGTGCATATGTTCAGCTTTCTTCAAAGTCTGAATTGTACCAGATTCTGTTGAAAATATACTCTCTCAGCAAGCTTTATCTTATTTCAAAGGCCAATACAGTGAAGAATTGAATGTTAATATAAAAAGCGCTTCTGTTTTAAACATTTTGTATTGAACCAGTTTTTTTCTAACCTGAAATGTAAATATGACATTACTAACAAGCTTTTTCTCATGTCTTCTGATATGATTAAACAATTTTTATGTGGTGTTTCCTCTTTCATTGTCCACCATCTTTTGGAGTTACACGCAACTTTCAACTAATACAAATATGAAGAAAAAAGGCAGTAAATTCCCATCAAACTTTGCCCTTGGCTATACAGGTATTACAACAGGATCTTTGTTTTTCTTATTTTCTTCTGTTTCTTTGTTTTTGCAAGTCATATTTAAACAGAATGGAACCATTTATTGCTCAAGCATCACAGAAGTCATCTGGGAATGCTCATCTTGGGTTACAGGGTTTGACTGTAAGTATGAAAGGCTTTGGAAACAGCTGACAAGGGTGAAAGTGTCCATATGTCCTTTAAAATCATAACATTTTAAAGGAGGCGATCCTGCCCCCCTGCTCTCGTGAGACCTCACTTGGAGTATTGTGCACAGTTCTGGTGTCCTCAACATAAAAAGGACATGAAGTTGTTGGAACAAGTCCAGAGGAGGGCCACAAGGATCAGGGGACTGGAGTACCTCCCGTATGAAGACAGGCTGAGAAAGTTGGGTCTGTTCTGCCTGGAGAAGAGAAGGCTGCGTGGAGACCTCATAGCAGCCTTCCAGTATCTGAAGGGGGCCTACAAGGATGCTGGGGATGAACTATTCATTAGGAACTGTAGTGACAAGACAAGGGGTAATGGGTTAAAACTTAAACAGGGGAAATGTAGACTGGATATAAGGAAGAAATTCTTTACTGTGCGAGTGGTGAGGCACTGGAATGGGTTGCCCAGGAAAGTTGTGAATGCTCCACCCTTGGCGGTGTTCAAGGCCAGGTTGGACAGAGCCTTGGCTGGCATGGTTTAGTGTGAGGTGTCCCTGCCCATGGCAGGGGGGTTGGAACTAGATGATCTTAAGGTCCTTTCCAATCTTAACTATTCTATGATTCTATGATTCTAACATGATACAATCTGTAATGAATGAATGTATGACCATACTATGAAGAAATAAATGTGGCATGTTTGACAAACTAACGTTACAGGACATATCTCTAAATACACGTAAATAAGTCCTTTAAATGCATGCAAAAATCTACCTCTGGTAGAAGATATAAACATAAACACACATCATGTCAAATGTAGGTTCTTAAAGGTGAGCTTGTAAATGCAGACAGAGGCAAAAAAAAAATAGAAATTACCAGGATTACATTGAAAATTGTCATTTATGGGTTCAGGAGCTTAAATTTTATTGCAATTTTCTAAATCATAGTAACCTCAATTGTTATAAACAACTGCAGTGAGTAACCTAGTATGTGGTCTACTGCATCCTCTTTACACATCTTCCCATAGCCAAAGTTTTCATTCTGTCTTTGACTTGGAATTTGGACTTGACTTGCAAAGAATTTGGTAAATCATAGTTACCTTCTTGGATTCTTCATTTAGAATTTCATTTTATCCTCTAAACTCATAAATCAGATTCTCAGTTTCCATTTATATTTTCTATGCTTTAGTTTCTTAGCCTTATGTGTTTTTTCCATGTCTTGATATTTTTTTCTTCCTTGAAGAGTTGTCAGCCTGTACGTTCTTTTTTTATCATGTATTTCTTATCTATACCTTTTGCTTTGGCTATCTTCTGGTGTTGCTGGAGTTGTGGCTAATCGCTTCATAACATAGCATATACTGACAGAGCATATATGACTCAAAGCAGTGAAGAAAGCTCAATGTGTATTTCATTGGGAGGCTTTATGTATCTAAGAGCAGGTTGAAAATTTTAGTGTGTTTTGTGTTCGTAAAACCAGAGTGCAACCAAGACTTCTATATATAGGTGCAGGGCTAGCTTGATTACATGGCACATCTGACTTATTGGGATTTTTACTAAAAAATAAAAAATAATAAAAAAAAATTCTGTATTTTTCTATAGATTTCTCTAACACTCAAACCAAACTTCAGTCAATTTTGGAAAAAGTTCAATTATCTTTTAATAAAAATTATATTCATGTTAGTGCTTTTTTATTTCTGAAAGTACATGGAAATATAGTAGATATTTCCCCACCAAATTTAGCAAACAGCCAGTTATCACATAAGCTCCATTATATGAACATTTTGAAAAACATGGTCAAATGCTGCTTTTTTGCTGAGGCTGAAGATTCAGGAAGGTTCTCAACATATTCTGGCTTCCAAAAGAGTACTGTAATTATTTCAGTGTCTATTATTACCATTGCAATTCAGGACTTCAGTGAGCAACATGTGTAGCTGAAATCAGTGGTATTTTTGACTTTAAGAAATCTAGATTTCTCACCTCCTTAAGGATGCACATCACATGCCATGTGATGCCTAAGATATCAAAGAGAATCAAGAAAGATAGGATTATCTCTATTATTTTCTCTAGATATAATTTTCAAAATACAATTTGATTTTCAAATGACAGTTTTAGTTTGATACCTGAGAAGCTGTTTGGATTCCAAGGACATCAGCCAATGCGTTTCACCTTGCACTGAAATAAAAAGTTACATTGAGTTACATTGAAAAAAGCTCTTGAATAGAGCTCAGCCATTAAAAAAGCACAGAATATTCTTTACGTCTATTTTCTTAATAGTAAAAGTAATACATCTTTAAATAACTTGTAAGTGTTATATTTGCTCCATAGTCATTGAGAGCTTTCCTTCTAGATAGCTGGCCTCAAGCTCCAGATATCAGCCAGCAGTCATTCATTAAATATTTTAATATTGAGTGAAATTAACTTTTAAATTAATAGCAAAGATGAATTAAAAAAAAAAAACAAACCCCAAAAAAACAAACCAAAAAACCAGAAACAACCTTCTCTTTAGCCAGAGCAGGAGACGTCAGTGTGCAATTTGTCATTTTCTTATTCAGCTCTCTCTATTTGGTTTTGATTTAGCTCTAGACGTTGGAAACCAGAGCCAGCATCCACGCACAAAAGCTGTTTCAAATTATTTGCAGCAACTTTTTAAACACATTAGCAACAAGAACAAGCTGTCCTCATGCTAACTGATCCTGCTTTGTTCTTGATTGTGGAAAATCTCACTTTAACTGCCCTCTAATTTGTTGCAGATAGCTACTGCACCAGCAGCTGCCTTGGCATAGGATTAAACACACATGAAAATATTATTTTTCCACACAAATTATTGGCAGCGCCAAAAGCCACAAAATCCCTTTTGGAAAAATTCTTATAATTTTCCTATTTTTTCTATTTTCATATTATTGTTATTACAGTTCTGCCCCCCACATTCTCCTCAGTCTTTCTCCCCTCAGTCCTTTAAAAGTACATGAATGTAAAAATTTCTTATTTTTCTAATGCATAAATGCTTATATGCAGGTTTGATGTTTTACTATAAGCTGGTTGAAAAGGTTTCACGTTGTCTTGCATGAGCTGAGAATCTGTCTATCACAATATCAAATCCTTGAAACTAATATAAAAATAAGACAGGGAAACCTTTTGGGGTCACATACTTTCAGATATTCTAAATTGGTTTAAACAAGAATATAAATTAACAGTTCAGAACCACATTACAAAATGGCAGAGAAGAAATTCTTTAAATTGTTGTCTGCCATTAATTGTATTTAATGCTGTATCTGTGGTGCCACTGACATTACTCAGCATAGCTGTTTCTGTGGTATTATGTGGGGATTTGTAAGCATCTGGCATTTTTGTGAATTGTGACCAAGGAGCACCTAGGCACTTGCTTTTTGTGATGTCTGAAAAAATCCTTGGTGACTAACTCAATACATAAAGAAATATTGATCTACTCTTTGTTTCACCCTTGCTGAGAGCCAGAGGATTTGGTAGTGGTGGTGCCCCTGTATGTGCAAACTTTGTCTTTATTCCATTTCATTGAAGATGCCACCCACTTATCAACCATACTGCCATACCCTTTGAGAAAATACTGTTTTCTGCCAAGATGACTAAAAGCACAGCTGTTTGTCAAAGGAGGAAAATTAGTAACCTGACTGTTGGCAGGGCTCGCTGTCTCTTCGCTGAACCTATTCAGTGATTTCTGTCCATTTCAGCCAAAAGGACTGGTGTTTCATTTCCTCTTCCTTCCTTCATATGGAGCTCTAGAAGTGCCTCTTGTGGCTTTTTTGAAATACATGGCAAACTTGGTTGAACACATGGCCAAGTTTGCTTGAATGTAATTGAACAATGTGCATCCTTCTTAGTTGAGGTTCAAAGCAAACATTCGTTATGTAAGTATATATGTGACTATCTTTTCCTCTAAAAGGTTTTATTACCTGTGCGTATCACTTATTTTAAAGATGGGTAAGGATGAGCAGCAGTACTATGACAAGAAGCTGGGTGGTGCAGCTGACACGCCTAATGGAGGGGTTGCCATCCAGAGGGACCTGGACAAGCTCGAGAAGTGGGCCCATGCGAGCCTTATGAGGTTCCACAAGGCCAAGGTCCTGCATCTGGCTGGGGGCAATCCCTTGTATCAATATAGGCTGAGGGATGAAGGCACTGAGAGCAGCCCTGACAAGAACGACTTGGTGTACTTGTGGATGAAAAGCTAGACATGAGCCAGCAATGTGCTCTTGCAGCCCAGAAAGCCAACTGTATCCTGGGCTGCATTGAAAAAAGTGTTACCAGCAGGTTGCAGGAGCTGACTCTTCCCTTCTACTCTCCTGAGACACCACATGGAGTACTGCATTCAGCTCAGTACAGGAAAGACATGTACTTGTCGGAGAGGGTCCAGAAGAGGGACACAAAAACAATCAGGGATGGAAAACCTCTCCTGTGAACAAAGCGCTGAGAAAGCTGGGGTTGTTCAGCCTGAAGAAGAGAAGGTTCAAGGTACACACTGCTGCTATTTAGTACTTAGAGGGAGCTTATAAAAAAGATGGGGAAAGACTTTTTAGAAGGGCCTGTTCAAACTAAAATAGAGGAGATTCAGCCTAGGCATGAGGAAAAAATAGTGTACAATAAGGGTGGTAAAATGCTAGCACAGATAGTTGCCCCATCCCTGGAAATATTTCTGGTCAGTTTAGACGGGGCTCAGAGCAGCCTCATCTAACTGAAGATGTTCCTGTTCATTGTGGAGGGGCTGGTCAGGTGACCTTCAACAGTCCTTTCCAACCCAAAGTATTCTATGATTCTATGATATGTGTAATCTATTTTGCTCCTGTAAGGTAAAATTCTCCTTGTTCGTCTCATGTTGGCTCCGGTGGGCTGTTGCTCTATCACTTCCTGTTGGTTTAAACAAAGCTTGTTCATCCTTGTAATGGTTAGGACTTGGACTAATACTACTTCTTCGGTTTTGGTAGTATCTCAAATTATTCTAAGTGAATGATATTTCAAATAATTCTCATATGATTCCATTGTAAATCTCATAACCTTTCAGGTTTTGGTTACAGTCATTTTTTAGTACTCTACTCTCAGGTCATTTTTCTGAAAAGCTTAGCCTCCATCAGTTTTTCCTTTCAGTATAATCTATTTCATTTGCCTTCATGGTGCTATATATGGTCTGAAGAACGTATTTAGAGATAACATGGATCATATTGTTGCAATGTATATATGAAGAGTATCATCCCCAGTTTCAGAAGTGAATAATATAATCATTAGGATCCCGTCTTCTTTGATGACTTCTCTTTCAACAAGCTCACAAGACTTTATTTCCTTTCTACATAGTATCCCTCAAAAGACAAGTTTGAAGTGAAGTTGCGCTGAATATCTTTGCTCCAGTTTTACTGTTATGATTAAGTGGTTCATTGTTTTGGGTCTGATGAATAATGAACTGCTTACAAGAGTCTCAGCTGTGTAATCAGAGGAACTATGAACATTAAATAGGATATCTGTATGAAGTAGAAGCCTCATGGTCTTGCAAAAGCATTGGGAAATTTTTACAAATTTGAACTTGCTGCCATATTGATCAGGAAAGTATTTCTAAGATCTGGTTAATGATTTTGCCATGTTTAAACTGTGCTTAAGAATACCTGCCAGTAGACATTGATTATCACACACATAAGTGGTGACATGTAGCTGCTGTTAGCATTTCCAGAGAAGGTGTGAGCAGTCCATCATTAGGAATGAAAAAATGTCCAAATTGCATTTTGATTTAGTATGATTAAGACAGCCTGAGAGGACTGGCTTTGATTTGAATCTGAAGAGTTCACAATATGTTGTCCTGGTTTCAGCTGTAATAGTTATCTTTCCTCCTTCCTACTAGCTGGAGCAGTGTTGGTGTTTCGGCTTTAGTCTGAGAACAATGCTAATAAACACACTGATATTTTAGTTGCTGCTCAGTAGTGCTTACCTTGATCAAGGGCTTTTTAGTCTCTAATGCTCTGCCAGTGAGGAAGGGCATGGGAAGCCAGGAGGAAACAGAGATGGGATACATTACCCAAACTAGCCAAAGGCGTATTCCATACCACAGCATGTCATGCCCCATATATAAACTGAGGGGAGTCACCTGGAAGGGCAGATCGTTGCTCAAATCAGGCTGGGTATTGGTCGGTGGGTCGTGAGAAACTGTATTGTGCATCAATTGTCTTTATTGGGTTTTTTCCTTTCCCTTTTTAGTTTTATATTCTCTCCCCTTGTTATTACCCTTATAATAATAATAATAATAATAATAATAATAATAAATTAAGGGATAATTATTGTTCTCCCCTTGTTATTACCCTTATAATAATAATTATATATTAATAATATTATTAAATATTATTAGTTTTACTACTATTACTAGTTTTATATTATACTTTAGTTATTGGACTGTTCTCATCTCAACCAGTGTGGTTTACATTCTTTCAATTGTCCTCCCAGTGCTGCCCAGAGGAGGAGGGCCAATGAGGGGAAGTGAGCAAGAGGATACGTGGTTATGAGTTAGCTGGTGTTAGACCATGACACGTATAAAAGAAAATTAGCTCCTATACATAAATTCTCCTCCATGAATGAACATCGAAGATACTAGGTTGTACCTGAGAGTTGGACTATCAGTTATATACATGTGGAGTGGCAGCTAGTTACTTTACAATTAATAAAACCCTTGGCTTTATTTCAGATAACAGATATATGCATGTTTTCCTTTTATTTCTGACCACTTATTCCTTAGGATTTATGACTTGGTTTTGGAGATTTTTTTTTTTCTCCTTTTTAACCTCTTTGGCCTGTATTTGGTTATTTCAGAGTAATTAGAAAACTGTCAGTCATTTCATAGTCATTTCAAGGGTGATTCTTAGAGATCAATGAAGACTATTCTCACTGACCAGAATCTCAGTCCAGATCAAAGACTTTCAGATAACACCATTTATTTAGCTCCAGGATTTAATAGTGAGTCTGGTAAAGCAGGGGTCTGTGTGGAATACATATCTTTTGGTGGCCAGCATTAGTTCACCAATCTCCTTCATATTAAACATATGCTCAAACTCTCCTAGTCCTTAAGGAGTCATTAGTATCTTTCAGGTAGTTTAGCTGTACTTTACTTTAAGAATGTTTAATTTTTAATTTAAGTCTGTTACCACAACTTACTTTTGGAAACTTCTTAAAATTTTCCTGTTTGTGGTTACACTAACGAGATTTTCACGATTCATGCATTGATGCTGCTCTGTAGGATCAAGAACTCAACTAGTTCTTCAGATCACTTTTTTCCTGTCTCTCTGTTTCATAAAAACTATGCATCTACTACTAACTATTCTGTGAAACCCATCTTCTTCACCTTATTTATATGTAAATTTAATAATTTTGTCTGTCATATGCTTCATTTTAGTTTTAATAAGTAACAGTTGATGCTTCACTTCTGCTTTTACTCCTTCCATCAAATTTGTTCTTAAGTCCATTCAAGCCAGAAATGACCATTCAAACCAAACTAACGGGACTGTGTGCATTGTTCACCATTTCTTCCTTCTGAAAGTATGAACATATTTGCTATTTTTCCATAACAAAATATTGCCTGGACTCAGTAGATTTGTGTTGAACATGCAATAATTGTTGCTACAGCTTCATTTGCCCCTTCTTTTAGTGTTCTGGCATGGAGAACAGCTTATTCAGCTTGAATCTATTGCAGTTTTAAAATTGTACTGCCAGCTCCATTTGAATAACTTCTCTCTTCATACTGTGTCCTAATTTTTGGTTTTTTCAGTATTACAATTTCTATAGAAAACTGAATTAAAATATTCATTTTGATTTGGGTTATATAAAGAGACAGAGAAACCAAAATAAAGGGTTATGATATAAATTACCTATCTCTGATAGCGTTCAAGACCATGTTGGATGGGGCTTTGAGCAACCTGGTCTAGTGAAATGTGTCCTTGCCCACGGCATGGGGGTTGGAACTAGATGATCTTTAAGGTCTCTTCCAACCCAAGCCGTTATATGATTCTATGACCCTATGATATATTCCTGCATATCCAATTTGATATACTTTAAGTGTAATTCCACTTGACCTTGACAAGTTTCTCGTTTCAGTTCTATGTTCCTCAGCTCTTTAAAAATAGCTTCCTTTGTTAATCAGTTCCTTTTCTGGTCCCTAAGAGGTAGACACATTTTCTTGATATGCTTCCTGAGGTAATTGATCTGGAGCACTTTCTACAAGTTTGGTTGTTTGTTTTGTTTGGTTTTTTTTCTTTCCTTCTTCAAGATATTTAACACCTTTAACTTCAAGAAATAGTTGTAAATTTATGATATTTTTCTTCTCTTAGTGTTGAAAAGGCATTATTTTCTCAGCTCAATTACCTTTGGCTGCCATTTATAGTTTGGCTTCAGCTTGCAGTCCCACTTCCTGTCATGAACACTGGACCATACAGTGGTGTCTGGACTTCAGCTGTGTGGTTCTGTTTTAACTTTGTAAAACACTTTGCTCTGTGGGTTTTCATTCCAATGTTAAATACCCTGGCCGAGTCTTCAGTTTGGCAATCCGTGAACAAGGAGCTTGACTGCAGCTCTGTGGTCTCGACCAGACTCCTTGATAGTTGAAATTTATTCATATCTCAAGATATGTGGAGGTCTTCCTGGAAAGAATCCAGAGATCTGTTCTTTCCTGATGTGAGATAATGGTAAAATGGTGGCTATATCAGAATTAACACTGATAGCTTTATCACTTAGTGGTCTTCCTGGCTGCCTTCCACTCAAAAAAGCCAAGCTAGAAAGAGATAAAACATTCCTCTTTTTTCTCCTCATCCTGGTATCAGTGCTGCTTAAGAACTGCAGAAAATGAGTTGTAAAGCAGGGATAAGGGTTTTCAACTTTGAGATCTTGTCTTTCATCTTTTGCAGTTCCTTCTTTTTGAGGACCCTGTGTGAGCTATCCTACCTGTGGAGGTCACAAGCTTCTCTGGTGTCTCTGCAGGAAAAAGATAGTCAGATTAGAAAGATTAGAAAATATTATGAGAGATCTTATCTTCTAGGTCTTGTATATGAAGAATTGTTTAAGCTTTCTACAACAGAAAGCGTGCAGCACTACCCCCAGAATTTGATTCTAAAATAACATATTCTTATGGGGGAAAAAAACCTGAAAACCACATTCTTTTTGAATTTTCTCCATAAAATTTTTGAGGAACAACCCCGGAGAAGATACAGGAAGACTTAATTGAAGAAACATTCTTCATTCTTCAGGTAAGGGGATGAAACATGAAAAAGATGTTCACTCTAGAAATTGACTTTTTGATGCGTATTATTACCCATTTTTGAATTATGTTTTTAGAAAAGGCATGAGTATATTTTTTTATTTAGTGATGACTTACATCCCTAGACCTTTAACAGTCTCACAGAGTTGTCATGAAAACCAAACACCGGGCTTCTTATGCTATACTCTCACTAAAATGTTATTGTGTTCTTCAAAGAGCTGTCTTGTGATGATTTTATATATGTCTACATATGTACACCTTTCCCTTTAAAAACTTATTTGATTGCTGGGTAAGCCTGATTTGATGTCTGATGCTCCAGTATTGCAGTGCCATATAGCTTACAAATAAACTGCAAAGGAAAAGTAATATTTCTCCTGTGAAACCTGGGAAAGATCTCTGATGCTAAGCCGCATCTCCAATTGTTTGTTCAGGTGGTTTGATGCTAGCTGCTACGTATTTTTTTTCATATTACTCAGAAAAAGTTTTTCTCATTTTTAGACAAAAAATATAAATTTAATTTCATAAGCTAATAAGAAACACAAAGGATAAAATCCTGGTTTTAATTATACAATTACAAATCCAGAATAAATTCACTGAAGTTAGTTCAGCTAGTTTGGATTTCTCCCAGATGTAAGAACCCAGTGCTCATCACATTCTTTAGAAATTCTTCTTTAACAGGCACCCACCATGATAAAAGAAATACTTATATATCTTTGAATGAGCACATAAAAATCAACAGTCTTTCTGGTTTATGTGTTTCTAGTGTAAACCAGTTCCCATTTTGTTTTTAAAGAATAATTTTCCAACATTGTATTTTGCCAGAGAGACCAAGAGAATTATTTTTGCCAAAAGAATGAAGTATATTCTCCTTCCCTTCATTCTGTTCCATTTTTCTTGCTAATTCTTGACATTAATCCAATACCTCCCACACTGTTACTCAACCAAAATGTGGAAAGCAAAAATCCTCCACCAAATTCAGCATTGTTTTTCTTTTTCTCAACTTCTTTTGGTAAAATTTCATTTTATCTACCACTAGAAACATTCTGCTGCAACAAAAGGAGAAAATTGCAGATTTATTTTTAAGGATAGCATGTTTGAAAATACTGTTAATTTTTTTCAAAATATGCGATTAAGCTTGTGGAATTCAGCATCTATAAGCAATACAGTATCACTGATACAGCAAAAATATTTTATAAATTCTAACTGGATGTCAAAATGAAGAGAGTTCAGACATCCCTGACTAATTTAGATTGGAAGGAACTTGTAGTAATCATCTAGTTCCATCACCTTCTCAAAGTAGTGTTCCCGTAAAGGTAGATGCTTTTACCGAAGACCTTGTCCAGGAGTTTTGAATATGTACAGAGATGGACATTTTGCAGATTCTCTTGACAGTCTTCCTCAGTTTGTTGCCACCCTCACTGTGAAGACCTTTTCTATATGTTTGGCTGGAATTTTTTTCCCCATAGATTGTGACCATTGCATTAATCCTTCTGCTGGAGACCTCTTAGAAAAGTCTGACTTTGTCTCCATCATAGCCTCTTATTTTACATGCTTGCAAGGTGGGCTGATGCCAACCTTGTGAAGTTTAACCATGCCAAGTGCAAGGTCCTACACCTGGGTCAGGGCAATCCCAGGCACAGCTACAGGTTGGGCAGAGAAGAGATTCAGAGCAGCCCTGCAGAGAAGGACTTGGGGGTGTTGGTCAATGAAAAAATGAACATGAGCCAGCTTCAGTGTGCGCTCGCAGCCCAGAAAGCCAACTGTATCCTGGGCTGCATCAAAAGGAGCGTGACCAGCAGGTCCAAGGAGGTGATCCTGCCCCTCCACTCTGTTCTCGTGAGACCTCGCTTGGAGTATTGTGTGCAGTTCTGGTGTCCTCAACATAAAAAGGACATGGAACTGTTGGAACATGTCCAGAGGAGGGCCACGAGGGTGATCAGGGCAGTGGAGCACCTCCCATATGAAGATAGGCTGAGAAAGTTGGGTCTGTTCAGCCTGGAGAACAGAAGGCTGCGTGGAGACCTCAGAGCAGCCTTCCAGTATCTGAAGGGGGTCTACAAGGATGCTAGGGAGGGACTCTTCATCAGGGACTGTAGTGACAGAACAAGGGGTAACGGGTTCAAACTGAAACAGAGGAAGTTTAGATTGGATATAAGGAAGAAATTCTTTACTGAGAGGGTGGTGAGTCAGTGGAATGGGTTGCCCAGGGAGGTTGTGAATGCTCCATCCTTGGCAGTGTTCAAGGCCAGGTTGGATGAGGCCTTGGGTGGCATGGTTTAGTGTGGGGTGTCCCTGCCCATGGCAGGGGGATTGGAACTAGATGATCTCAAGGTCCTTTCCAACCCTAACTATTCTATGATTCTATGATTCTTAAATATCTTTATTGCCGTCCTTTAGACTGTCTCCAATTTTGCAACATTTTTCTTATATTTGGAAGCAATACTCCTGACGTAGTCCAACAAGAGATAAACAGGAGGGAATAAACACTTCCCTCAGATATTTGGTTTGCGTGGGTGATTTTTCTACATGTCGTCACTTGCTTCTGGAATGCTTGTAGCTCAGAATTTTAGGACAAATTCCTTGTTATTTTAAATTTAAAACTTAAAAAAACATTCCTGATCATTGATTCAAAAATGATTAGGACAATTTACATGAGATAAAAATTTCCTCTGGAAGTGATGAAGACAAAATGTACTTTGCTATGTCAGCAGGTGCTGAACTTTGAGACTGACAGGTTCCACTGAAATCCATGTCAGTTTTTGATGTTCTGCATATGCTGAATGTTTCCTAGTCAGTGGTCTATGCTTTTTCTTTTGAGGAATCTTTCCTGTGCTTACAAAAGTTAATATAGTCACTGAAGCATTATGTGTTGTCATAGACATAATTATATTCTCATATACAGCCACAAAATATAATGAAGACTTCATAATAATAAAGGTCTCTCTTCTGCACAAAGATAAGATGTAAGATTTTCACAATAAAAGTGAGAATCTCTTTCCAATTTCTGTAAGTAGTAGAAATAGGAAAGTTACAGTTTTTCATATCAGTTTAACCAGATCTCCTTAACTTACTTTTGCTTTCTGAGGTAGTAGGAGTCAGGGACAAGAATCCTCTTTACTTTCAAAGGTTAATTCTTTTCAATAAGGTACTCACAAAGTTACATTATTAATATATATTTTTAACAGTCATATAGCCACACATTCATCCTTGTCACCAGTGTTATCTAACTAAAAGCAGAACTTCTATAATTTCCATACTTAAATTTTCATAACTGAGGCTTCTGAAGGATACACAGTAGTGCACATTTCTTTAATCAATGGAAACTTAAGATAAAAGATATCATCTGACTTATCATTTAATAAAGTTGTCTACAGTGGACTAATGCAAGGAAATGGGAAGTTTTTCTGGAAGTTTTTCAGTACACAGGAGTCTGTTCTAGCTTTGATTCTGGTGAAAAATGCGTTTTAATTTTGAACTGACTAAATTTTGAATCTAGAACTAGAATGTCAATCACGAAACAATTTGAAATTGCTTATGAATATTGTGTCTCTGCCATACTGTTGATTTTTCAGAAACAGAGTTTCTCTACTGTAATGTCATATATACGTGTATTACCGTTCTGACTTTCAGGAGCTAATTATCATGGAATCACAGATTCTGCCATTTCTCACAGCAGTACTCCCAGACACATTCTAAGACCCAAACCCAAAAGGAGGTGTGAATAGATATTTCAAATGATAACATGCTGTTTATTCACTCTCCAAGCACAAATGTTTTATTCTGAATTCACTATCTTGTCATAATTAGTGTAATTTCAAAATTATCAGATATGCTTTCTTGGAAATTTCCAAGGTACTTCCAGTGTATTTTCTAGGCTCCTTTAATGTAATCCTCTGCAATTACTTCAATCCTTTTCTTCATCTTAATTCAAACATACTAAAGCATTTGAAAGAAACACAAAAGTGATGAGAGGGTGTTAGCATCCAAATCTGAAGGTATCCTTTCCAGCAAGAAAACATATTGTTCAGGCAGTTGCATGTTGTTTCAATATCTCTTGTTTTTATCACCTATAAGGCTTCATTAATTATTAAATTGTACTTACTCTCTAAATTAGAAGCAACCTAAAATATTAAAACATTGGAGTATTATTAAAATAATTAGCAGGCAAAGTGGCAAGTGAGTTGCTCACTAGAGCAGACAGTGTTTGTTCTCCATCTATAATGAAAATACAAAATAATGTCACTTTCAAAATAGCTTGCAAAACCCTGGGCAGCCACCACTTCCAGTATATGTCACTCTACTGATTTGGAGAAAACTCCAGGAACAAATTTGCCAACAAAGTTTTCAAGTTGACAAGCAGGTATTCTTTATTGCAGCGCCAGGAAACACGGGGCATAGCTCCTCCTAACGTGTGTGCCCGTATTGCTATGTAAGCCATCCTTATATAGCCACTGGCCATACATATTCATGAGGCTATGTATGGATTACATCATTTTCCAGAAAGTTCCCCACATGTGTACAAAATTGTGGTGGTGCTCTCTGAGGGTCGTTTACTTCTTCCAGCAATCTTCATCACTTCTGGCAGTCTTTGAAGCACACGCTGTAGATGCTTATACAAGCTTAATTGGTTCGTTAACACCACAGACGTAACAATCATCCTGTCCTTCTACTTAGCTTAGCTGCAGCCCATCCTGGACACCTGGCATTCCCAGATACTCCTTATCCTTGTGTCCTGTTCTTCTAGCCTGTTTTTTCTTACACTCATTTTGTACTAAGGTCATAGGGCCTAAAACTATGTCAACTACAATGGTTTCTTGTACAAGAATTCTCAGTATGTTATCTAGCTGTACTGTACCTTTTATTTTTTCCTGTGTATCATGCACCTCAGTAATTTTCCATTGCTACTGTTACAAAGCCATCAAACTTAACATTACTTAAAACTGATTCTAAGGGTTTATATATTCCATTTTGTAATTTTGTGCCTCCCCTTGTCTCACTACAAAAGCTCCAGTTATTTAATTCACTCAAAGATGAAGGATTTCAGTTTGTTTCCAACTTTCATTTCTTTGTTATATTTCTAAGGCAGCCAGAAAGACAGATGTCTGGTCCTGTATTTGTGTCTGGTTATGACAGTCATGCATTAAGTCTAGAATTAAAGCAATTGTGATCTGAGTCCAACTGGGAACTCTACATGGAGAACGGTGACTTTTAATTTATAATAAAACAGCTGTATAATGAGATATCCAAGGAATAAGTAAAATAAGGACTCTCTAATTCAACTCATGGACACTTCTGAGAACTAGACTTCCATCTGATTTTGGTTATTGGAAAGAAAAAGAGGACTTTGGAAGTAAAGCATGAAATAGGTGTTTTCATCTTGTGTTTCTAAGTCATTGATGGTGAGTTTATCTAAACTGATTCAAGTGTACTTACTTACATAAATTTGAGGGGGTTAATCTTTTCAAATCCAGGCTTGATTTAATTTGAAATTTGATGTGTATGAAGTAGAAATGTTGGCATTGAAAAGACAGATGGATCATTTAGAGGCTGTTGTGTTCACAAGTACATTTTTCACCAAAGTTGGGGAAAATGGAAAAAAACATTCTTGAATTTTCAATGCTACTCCATTTTGCAGCAACTTGAAAACTGTTCTTTGAATAATAATATCATGTTTCCCCTATGTTTACTAGTCCTCCATTTGAGAAAGAAAGATTTGTTACAGCACCACAGAGAAACATTGGGAACAGATCTGTGACTTTCAGCAAGAGGCATCAGTAGCTCATGGAGCAGACTCAGAAGGACATGCTGAGAGAAACTTATCACAGAGTAGCTTAAACCTCAGCAGTTACCAACCTGAAAACTGTATAACTTCAGTTCCAGGCCCTCAGATGATTAACCTTAAAGTGTGGGGTTTTTTCCCTTAAAATGGAACACCTACAATGAAAATATTTTAATAAATTTACATCAAATAACAACCACCCACCTATGCAATAGCTTTCTGAGATGCAAAAGGTTTTGGTTCAAGGCTATTCCCTGGTACAGGCTGGGGTAGGTTTTGAACCTTCTGTGATCTCCAGAAGACTGTCCTTGCCACTCACTTAACAGGCTATCAGAGGAATGTGTCATCCAATGATTAAAGTGGAACTTGCGCCTACACCTCTCCTAATTCTAACCTTCAAGAAAGCAAAATCTTTTTACCTGCAGATGCAAAATAAACCATTTTAACATTTTTTATTCAGAATTATTCATCAGATTTATGAATAATTCAGAGCCAAACCACTTTTTGGTGAATAAATCATTCACCAAATAAAACACACCTATGTGCATTAGAAAGCATAGTTCAGAATTGATGTAATTCGAAGCTATTACGCAGATAGCAGCAGACTTATACTGATTTTCTTCAATGTAAATTTGATGCTGTAACTTCATATTATGTCATTATCTTAAATGTAAAGGCCTTGCAAGGAATATTTCTGTATTTCCTATTGATTAAAATAAGTTTTTTATCTCCTTCTAAGTGAAAAAATTACATTGCACTTCATAAATCATAACTTGCAGTTCATAAACAAAAAGGAAATAGTGGATTTCTGCACAACGTATAGAGTTATCTCATATGTAATGAACTTGATAAGAAACAGCACTAAAAAGAAAAATAAAAAAACACCCTCCAAAAAACTCCAAACCAAACCACCGTTGTACTTTTAACAAAAATTTTCAGGTATATGCAATGAAAGAATTTCAAGATAAACATATAAAAAGCGCTGAGCTTTTATTTCTGCCTGTTTTTACACAGAAAATAGCATGCATAGGCCTAAAATATTCATAACTCAAAAAAAAAAATCAAAAAGTTCAAAAGATAATACTTTGTATCAGGTTTTGTTTTCCCATGAAAGTGCATGTATTTGGCTGTAATCTGCTTGAAATGTATAATGAAATGGTCCACTGTAGAGTAGGGAAATACAGTAGCTATGTTCATATTATCTGCTGATAATAAAAATTAAAAACATTTCCATAACTATCTTCCAGCTTATATTAAGATATACCAATTTTAAATCTTGGGACAGACGTAGAGACTCAAAGTAGAGTAATATTACTGTTTTTTATGAAAATTTCTTATTCCCAACACTGCTACTATTCTTAGTTGAAAGTGCAATAGGGCTGAATCAGGATTAAGTCTCTCTTGTAAAAACATATGCATTTATTTAACTTTATATATTCAGAACGGTCTCCTTAAAGTCCTTTTTCATAAATTTAATGGGATCTCAAGAATATTGAGGACAAACCAGAAGCTGGGAAATGCAAAGAATTTACAGAGAAAACTAGCGCATCACTTGGCAACGTATGACCAGTTACGCAGAAGATATGAAGTAATTGTTAAAAATCTAGCAAGAATTGGTGAAAGTCAAGAACAGAAGGAAAATAATATAAAAACAAAGCATGAAAATTACGCATGAGGCTGAGAAGGAGCAAGTGTTCAGTAAATATTTCTTTTTATATTCAGAAAAATAAAGCAGGTTAATGTATCAATAACAAAAGGGTTTGAGTATATGTTTGGGTTTCTTAATAATTTTTGAGTTACTTAAAAACTTGAAAGAGCCCTAAGAACATTAAAATGTCATAACATTTAAAAGTTAAACACTGTAACAATAACTCTGGCTGAATTATAGAATTGGACAGAGTGATCTCATATTCCTTGGCGTTCATCTTTATAGAAATCATAGTGCAGTGGGAAACATTTAGAATTTGTAAGTAGAGAAGACCGATAGAAAAACAGGTGTACTAGATTATTGAGAAGGTTAGGCAGATGGTTTGTCAGCAAAGAATATGGCTTTCTTGATAACTTCAAGTAGCAAGAATTATTTAGTATTTTATGAAAACTATACAAGAATAATTTAAAGGTATGTTTCTCAAAAATACAGAGGGATGTTCTCCTGATTTTTCTTCACATGTGTGCCCCCTGAGCTTAATAAATCAGGATTTTGTTTGCCGTAGATAGTTATTCAGAGCAAACATGTGGGAACGTTGATAGGGAATACAATGAGTAAAGAATAAAACCTTTTGCATAATTGCATAAGAATGGCTGTAGGGTTTCGGAAAATGCACTAACAAATGTGTATTTTGTTTCAGTGGTCACTGGATCAAGACCAAAACAAGCAACCAGCTGGCAGCAAAGTAACCAAAAAAAGTCGCAAGCAGACACCTAGGAAAGAATAAGAAACATGTTAGACATTTCACTACTACTCTTCCAATTATCCAATATGAAACTTTTGAAAAATGGTCATTTTAAAAACCTAGCACTCAGTCAATACTGGTAATGTGCTGACGAATAGACTTCTGTGTGATGTTTGAATTGGCTTCACAATCTGATGGGTGAGGGAAAAAAGAGGTGAAGAAAAAAAGGAAAAGAAAAGCACTCACAAAATCAATGCAACCTGTATTAAAGGGATTAAAATTTGGCTAACAAATAGACCGCAAAATGTAACCCATAAATGAAGACCCATCTTCCTGTTGGGGTTGCTTCTAGTTCAGACATGCGGGAATCTGTCCTCGCCCCATTGATCTTCAATACCTTTGTAAATGAACTGGAATAAAATATGGAAGCATTGCTTGTAAAATGCAGATGATACTAAAACTGGTGGAGAGGGAAGTAACAATGGTTATAGGTCAGTTATAAAACTGGCTGATCTGAATCATACAGTGAAGTTGGCTCATTTGATCAACATGAGGTTAAACATTGCCAAATGCAAGGTCACAAAATGTACAAAGAAAAAATGCAGACTGTGAGTTCTATGTGAGAGATAACACCTGTAGTGCATTAAAACTGGAATGGCTCATTATAAGTAATCAAATAAAAATGAGGGGTCTTTGTATCAAAGAAGTTTTCTTAGATGTATAGACAATTCCCACGCAGAAGGCAGCCAGGGTATGAAGTCTTCTCTGTGTGTAAAGAAGAATATGGCAACTCTGCTTCGAATGGAAATGTTAAGGGGTTGGACAGGAATTTAAAAACAGCCACTGTAAGTACACAGACTAGAAAACAGGTCTATTGAAAGACAGCTAAGACATTCAGTGTTACATTTATCTCAAACAGTTAAGAGGAGTCTTCATTATCATCAGTGTGTTCACATAAAAAAGAGTTTTCTTAAAGTGAATAAACCTTCAGTTTACCAGGAGAAGCCATAAAATCCTAATTCTTGTATAACAAATCTAGGAAAATTCATAATTGGTAACTACATAAATTCAGTAATAGCTTTTTAAATGTAGTTATTTTTGGTTTATTAATATTTCACAATTTGAACAACTTGTTCAGAGGTAGTAAATTTTTTATCCTTTGAAATTCTGATATCAAATTATCATCTTTCTGAAATATTTTGTGATTAAGCACAAGTTACAGGGATGTTGAACGTCTTACTAAACTGAAAATTTTACTAGAAGACCAGATTATTGTAATTTTCCGTTCAGGCCTTTCAATATTTGCATCTAGATGCAGTTTTATGAATTTTCTTCCATTTGGAGACAGTCTGCTGCTATGCAGGTACACTAGCCCTCGGATGCTGTAGCTTCCCAATGCAAAGCCAAAACAGCGTGCAGGAATTAGGAAGTGATTGATAAATAGAAGGAAATGGAAGGCACGGTCAGGAGGGCTAATGTTAACCCATTCCTTTTGCCTTTATTGCAGCTGCATCCACAATCCAGTGATGTATGTCAATACTAGTGCTTTTGTGCTGTAAATATTTTTAAAAGACTAGTCAGGTTGTTTCCAGTGATGTTTGTGGTTTATGTCTATCACATGCTAAAAGAGATGTGTTCTTCCAATTAAATAAAATAGTTCATTTGGAAGGGACCTATAATTATCATATAGTCCAACTGCCTGGCCTTTTTAAGGCTGGCTAAATGCTAAAGCATGTTATTAAAGGTGTTATCCAAATTCCTCTTAAACACTGACAGGTTTGGGGCATCAACCACCTCTCTAGGAAGCTTGTTCCAGTGTTTGACCACCCTCTCAGTAAAGAAATGATTCCTTATGTCCAGTCAGAACCTCGCCTGTCACAGTTTTGAACCATTCCCAAGAACTGAGGTTAGACTAAAAGGTCTGTAGTTCCCTGAGTCTTCCCTCATGACTTTCTTGCAAATTGCAGTAACGTTGCTAGATTCTAGATAGCAGGGTCCTGCTGTAAAATCCACCAGGGCTCTTTCAGTACTCTGAGATGACTCTTGTCAGGCCTCATGGATTTATAAACATTCAAAGTTGTGGTCCTCCAACTCAGAGGACTGAGCAGTCCAAGGTCTATCAGTGTTATTTAAGACTGAAGCAAAAGTGGTGGTAAATGGTGTCACATCTGCTTGGCAACTGGTCACTAGTGATGTCTTATGCAGTATGGGGTCAGTGTTGTTTAATATCTTTATTGATGAGCTGGATGAGGGGATTGAGTGCATCCTTAGTAAATCTGCAAGCAACACCAAGCTGGGCAGGAGTGTTGGTCTGCTGGAGGGTAGGAAGGCTCTGCAGAGGGATCTGAATAGGCTGGATCAATGGGCTGTGGCCAATGGTATGAAGTTCAATAAAGCAAAGTGCCAGGTCCTGCTCTTGGGCCACAACAACCTCATGCAATGCTACAGGCTTAGGGAAGGGTTGCTGGAAAGCTGCTTCGTGGAAAAGGACCTGGAGTGCTGATTGATGGCTGAACATGAGCCAGTTTGTGCCCAGAGAGCCAAGAAGGCCAATGGCATCCTGGTCTGTATCAGCAATAGTGTGGCCAGCAGGGCCAGGGCAGTGATGATCCCCCTGTACTTGGCACTGGTGAGGCCGCACCTCAAATCCTGTGTTCAGTTCAGGGCCCCTCACTACAAGAGAGACACTGAGGTGCTGGAGCAGATCCAGAGAAGGGCAGTGAAGCTGGTGAAGGGTCTGGAGTACAAGTCTGAAGGGAAACATCTGAGGGAACTTGGGATGTTTAATGTGGAGAAGAGAAGGCTCAGGGGGGACCTTATCGCTCTCTATAACTACCTGAAGGGAGGATGGACAAAGGAGGTGGCTGATCTCTTTTTCTAAGTAACAAGCGATAAGACAAGAGGTAATGGCCTCAAGTTGCACCAGGGTAAGTTTAGATTGCATATTAGGAAAAATTTATTCCCTAAAGAGGTTATCAAGCGTTGGAACAGGCTGCCCAGGAAAGCGATTGAATCACCTTCCCTGGAAATATATAAAAACATGCAGACGTGGTGTTTGGGGACATGGTTTAGTTGTGGACTTGACAGTCCTGAGGTAACTGTTGGACTTGGTGATCTCAGAGGCCTTTTCCTACCTAGCTGATTCTATGATTCTATAAAAAAAAACAAAACAAAATATTGAACACCACTGCTTTTCCTTCATCCCCTGAGCATGTTCAACACATATTAGTCTAATGCTTTTCTTGGACCTCCTCCTGCTATTAAAACACCTTAAAAAGCCTTTCTTGTTGTCTGAGACAACACTAGCCAGTTTCAACTCCAGTTCAGCTTAGGTCTTTCATGTCTTCTCCCCGCATATGTGAATCACGGCTCTGTAATCTTCCTGTGATGCCTAAACTCTTCCAGAGATCAGACAATCCGTTTTTTCTCCTGAGTCACAAGAGTTTCCTGTTCAGCCAAGCTGGTCTTCTGCCCACTTGCTTTACTTATGACACAATATGGGTTCTGAATACCTTGCTGAACTCTAGAACATTCTTTTTCCCAGTGGAATCTGATGACAACTACATTCAAAATAGTTGGGTTAATAGTTGATATTAAGAACTTGCAAGAAAAAAAGAAAACCCAAAACCCTTCTTCTCTTCTGAAAAATTTTTATTTACTCTGTTTATAAGAGAAGGATTTGTGATTTGGCCCTTAATCTCTGTTATATAAACCTTGTTCTGTGGGGTATTTATGTACATGTCTTCATAGATTGTTCAACCATGTCCATTAGGGCCTGAATCCAGGACTAAAAGATG
The DNA here is from genome assembly GCF_963264785.1 of Psittacula echo. NCBI lineage: Eukaryota > Metazoa > Chordata > Aves > Psittaciformes > Psittacidae > Psittacula > Psittacula echo. The sequence goes on along the minus strand of NC_137742.1, from coordinate 43,352,874 downwards.
TGAGTGCCTTAAGTGCAACCTAAGGAAGTGTCGAAGTCCTTGTGAGTTTGTCTATTAAGCTTTATCTAAGCACTTAAGTTCTTAAGAGGGTATAGGCAACTTTGAGTTTGGTTGGCTTTTATCTCTTTTTCAAACATTGCTCACTTACCCTATTGCATGACTCTTTAATGCAGGATGCATAAGCGGTCCCTAGAAACCTAAGATGCTCATATCTCATGGAAAGAGTCTTCTCAGAGAAACAGAGCTCCCTATGCTCTCAGTCATTATAATTTCCTGAAAAAATGGATTGCCTTTCAAATACTGTTTTTCAACTTCAGCAGGTGAGATGGAAGGTGCCTTCCATTCATGTAGGTCACAGAATAATGTGAGATATGTGAGATATCTTCCTAGAAGTAAGAGATATAGTTTGAATGGCTTCAGGCTGAAGGAGATCTAAAAGCCACATTTTTCACTTTCTACCACTTCAAACACTACCACTGCTGCTGCCATTTTTTGAAGTGCACTTCTCTTCTGTTTCCATCCATTTGTTTCCATCTTGTTTCCAGAATGGATGGTGTGAACAGCTTTTGCCTTTGTATATAGGTGTCTGTTAAAGGGAAATAAGAGAAACCTCAGGTACCTCCCATATTTCACTGTTCCCTGTGAGCTAATTTGGACATCTTTGCTGCTGTATAGGTTGTTAATAGACTGCACTCTAAGTATCTGTCTTTTCCTATATGTTGTGTGAGATAAGTAGATGGCTTACTTGACTTTGTGCATATCAGTCCTTGAACTCAAGAAGAAAAATGGGAGAACACGACATTTCTATGACAGTCTTCTCTTGTGAATCTGGACCTTCATGTTGCAAGGTAATGTTTACAACCCGGATAAGAAAGAAGTCCTTTTACTGTTTTAGAAGGGCCAAAAGAAACTAAAAAGGACGTAAAGTTTATAGTTGTTTATCATAAACTGAATATAAAAATTAATATCCTGATTAAAAGATAATTGTAACAGACTGTTTAGAAGTCATTTTGAAATTAGTATTTTGATTATTAAACATGTAATGGTGAAGAGTGTCTGTGTCAATAAAATAACACAATACAAGTAACCAGAAGTTGCAGTCTGGAAATTAAAAACTAAAATTATAGGGAGCACACTCTATAAAATATAGTCAGTAAATTTGCTCTACCACTACTATTGTCAGGATAATGTATCAAACAGATGGAGGATTTAATATAATTTGGTTAGCTAATTTTAACAGGCTTGGCTACAAGTGTTAACTTATTTTTATATTTGATTTTCATTGTATTTGCTGTAGCCCAATTTGAATGATAAAAGCTGGAATCTGTACACAAGCACAGTTGATGACATGTTGTCAGTAGAATAACATATAGCCCCAATTAGAAGAATTTATCTTTCTGTCCCATAAAAAAAAATTTGGCTTGATTTCTGTTTGTGCAACTCATAGAAACAATTGTAAGCCATCAGCTATACTACTAAGGGCCTAGGATCCAAATTACATGCATCCCAGAATGCTACTAAACAATAAGAGATACCAATTAGCTGAATCAGTCAGTACTACAATTACATACAATTTTTAAGTCTCCCGGTGAAAAAATTGTAGGCTTCTTTTTAAATGAGTACTAAACCCACATCATTTTCATGTCAAATTTAACACACGAGGTAGGAAAGAATATGAGGTAGGAAAGAAAGAATACCATTGCATTATTTATGACAGCAGGTATTCTCCAGTTTCAATTGAACTCTGCATAACATGTACTATATTATGTGGGAAGGTTTCACTTTATCAACACTAGCAGCCAACTAGTACATAACTCAGAACCTATATAGTAATATCCACAAAAATTGGCTATTAGCTTCAGTTGCCTGAAGATCATAATTCTTATTCATATAAATAGAATTAATCTGTAAAAATAAAATATTTTGTAATAACTATTGCAAGAGCAAGCCACTAGAAGAAGCTCTTTAAATTCATACTATGTTTAGACTCATTAAAACAGTGAATGGAAGAAACTGTCAGAGAATTTGAGTTTAAGAAACAGAGCTGCTCAATGTAGAAGATAGGCATGACTATTCAGATTGTCCTAGTCTGTGGTACTTCATAGATTTTTAGTGTTTGTACTGGGGTTTCAAAGAAATACAAAACTGTAAATGTTGGTGCATCCATGGATATTTACATCAAGACTGGATAAAAGTTCTTTTGACCAATTCAACATACAAAGCAAAACAAAGAAAATTTTCACATCATAGAGGACAATATTCTTGCTTTTGTACTGTTTTTTTGTTGGATTGTTCTGGTTTTTTTTTTTTTAGTAGAAATTCTACCTTACTTTTTGGTCACAAAGGAGTGAGTAAAATGGTTTTATTTTAAAAAAATATTTTTCTACCTGATTCTTGTATGAAAAATAATTAAAAGAGAAAGTCTCCACTGATTTTAGTTGTGCATAGCATAGATTTACAAACCCCCTCAGAGCACAGTTAACTTATTCGCTTTTTCCTTTCTAGCAGATTCTGTGAAGAGTTGTAACTAACATTCTTGTCTGGCAGCCACTGGAATGATTTCCATTAGCCAATAAAAGGCAGAAAAATGTTTAACTTACAAAGCTCTTGAAACTCTGCAGCATGTTAATAAAATGTCGTTTTTCCCCATGCATAAGAAGTGAAAGATAAGGTAGTGATCATATTAATATATTTATTATATTTCTTGTGAATATGATTATAATGTGGTTTATTTGGCTGAGTCCTGACGGAATAGTAATCTGCTTCCTTTTTCTATGAAATCCTGTCTTGCAGGATAGCAAGTCCGGTTTTAAAGGATGATCAAACACGTACAACTAAATCTTTTCCTACTGAAAGGAAAAAAAATTCAGAAGGTGGAGCTAAGTCTTGTGAGTGTTAAAAGTGAAACTACAGTAAAGATGAACTAGCAAGAACAGGTAGAGACGGGAACAGCATTTAATGTGACAGATGAGAAAAAGAATTCTGTAAGAGCTTTTCAAATATCCAAAGGGTGGATGTAAGGGTGGTGAGACACCAGGACAAGCTGCTCAGAGAAGCTGTGGCTGCCCCATCCCTGGAAGTGTTCAAGGCCAGGTTGGACGGGGCTTTGAGAAACCTGGTCTAGTGGAAGGTGTCCCTGCCCATGGCAGCGACCTTGGAACATCATGCTCTTTAAGGTACTTTCCAACCCAAAATATTCTATGATTCTATCTTATAAATAGCTCTGTGGAATGGAAAAGAAGGTTATGTTTTTAAGATGTGCTCCAGAAGAAGGTAGCAAAATTAAAACATAATTTAGTTTTGAGAATTTTTGTAATTGCAAAATGTCCCCAGGTTATGGGTCTGAGTAGAAGGCAGAAATGTGAGGTTCAAGATGATCAGAAATGAAGGAAAGCAAAATCATAGATAGAATCATAGAATCATAGAATCATAGAATAATTAGGGTTGGAAAGGACCTTGAGATCATCTAGTTCCAACCCCCTGCCATGGGCAGGGACACCCCACACTAAACCATGTCACCCAAGGCCTCATCCAACCTGGCCTTGAACACCGCCAAGGACGGAGCATTCACAACCTCCCTGGGCAACCCATTCCACTGACTCACCACCCTCTCAGTAAAGAATTTCTTCCTTATATCCAATTTAAACTTCCCCTGTTTCAGTTTGAACCCATTACCCCTTGTCCTGTCACTACAGTCCCTGATGAATAGTCCCTCACCAGCATCCTTGCGGGCCCCCTTCAGATACTGGAAGGCTGCTCTGAGGTCTCCACACAGCCTTCTCTTCTCCAGGCTGAACAGACCCAATTTTCTCAGCTGTTGAGTCTTAAGTCAATAGTTCATGATGATAAGTTGCCAGTACACATGCTGGAGGAGAAATGGATATCCCAGCTATTGGCATAAAGGTTTTAGGTGAATTTATGCTCATGAGCACCTCATATACAGAAGTAAAAAATAGTGATCAAGTAGTGTATGCTTGTAGAAAGGATTAGAAGCATTCCTTATAGGAAGTGCTGAAAAAAACAATTCAAAAAAACCACAGAAGCTAGAATCAGAGACAAAAAATTTTTTAAATAAGAAAAGAGTAGAATTATGACTGTACATTTGTTTTGATTAGGAAGAGTTCATTATAAAAATGCATTGGGGGAAGGTGTTAAAATACATGGGCATACAGCAGTGACATTATGAATAATTTCAGTATATTGCAGTCAGAGGCTTGCCACCTAAGAGTCTTATATTTCACTGTATAATTTACAGTAGTTGTTTTATACTTCAAGTAATCATCTTCATAGCCATGTCCAGACCATTAGAACATGTGTAATTTCCAGTACTGTTGAATACCTCTATTCCTTAACCAGATTAAGAATTAATACTGCCTGAAATTAAACTTTCTAGACTCCATCCTAAAGACAGGAATAGAATGAAAGGATCAACAGAAAGGTTTCTTTTACTGGAAACTTCACTAGGTCAATGAGTGCTGTGATCTGCCAGGTGTGAGGCTGAGCTAGATGTAAGGCACCTGACAAATTTACTTTCATCTTTCATCTATTGCAGAAGTGATAGTGTGTGATAATCCCAGTACACCTTAAATGAATCTTGTGCATGAATAAAGAGCAGAATGTGGGTCTGACAAGTTTTGAAAATTATACTGACTGTTCAGACTGGATAACTAGCGACTGATTGGTGTGAACGTGAGGTCACTGAAAGTCCTTAATAGAAGAAACCAGTCCAAAGCCACTGCCAATTGACTGTCCATTGACTGAGAAGATTTAGTACCGCAAGATCTACAGAAGTCATGAGCCATATTCTGCCCTTAATTATACTTGTATAACTCTGGAATATGGAGACTGTCTCATGATTATTAAATTATTTTAATGCTTGATGTTTAATTTGTCTTTCCCATTTGCTTTTTTTCATCATTTTCAGAATATTCCTCTCTACCTGTCAAAGGTGGACAGCAGCCCAAAGGTCCACATTTGTCCCACAGCTGCCAAAAGCTAGCAACTACTTTGTGAACCTTTTTTGTCTCTTAATGCTAGACCCAAAGGGTAGGAATTTTCCTATTGATTTCAAAAAGCTATCCTGTCTCTTCAATATATGGTTGAAATGCCAGCAAACATTAATTTGAGCCTTCTCTCTCTTTTAAATATGAAATACAAATCCAATAAAATCCTAAAGCCAAAGAAGAAATGTCCATACAAAGAATGCAATGAGTTTCTGTGTACAGAATATTTTCTATTTTGCACATGCCTCTAGAAAAAAAGGAAGGTGGGAGGGACATTAATCTTTTAGATAATTTGGCTTATGTAAATGTTGTATAAATATGAAGAAGAGTATAGGAATATTGTTACCAGTGAATAACAATAGTTTGATGGATCATTTTCTTACAGGGGACATTGTACAGCACAGTATCTATACTGCATGCAGCATCTGCTTTCTGCTCTGTTACTACCAGAAAGAAGCTAATGTAGCACAGCTTGCCCTGAAATGCCTGAATAATTATTTCAAGGCAAAGTATTGGAAGGCTGGGTCTAAGAGGTACTACAATTGAACTCAGCCAGAGAGCAGCTAGATGCATTATTGATTATGCATGTGCTTCAGGGTCTTGCAGCTTTGCACATCAGCACTTGCACTAAGTAATAAACCTAGAAAAGTCTTAACATATCTGTTTAAACCATCTAAGCATTTATTCTAGCAATTAAAAATAAATGTGGTTATGAGGTTACCACCATGAAGGATATTTATTTAGTTCAGTACTTTAAAGCTTCTATTAAATATTGTGCTCTCAAGATGACCTCTAGCTTCTACTCATGAGATAATATCAGACAGGTTTTTATTAGGAATTGATGTTTCTGTTGCACATCAGTGCACAGTGGATAATTTGAAAAAAAAAAAAAAAAGTAATACATTGGTTAAAGGAATAGAATATGTTATTAGTAGCCTTTGATCTGTGAAAGCTGCCAGTGTAGAGGGTGTTAATTTAGCTAGTATATAAAACAAAGAGCACTATTTATCTCACTTTATTAGGATTTTCCCTTTTGATCAGTAGAAATTTTGACTACTGAAATGCCTTCTCTTCTCTTTTAGCTCATTAGGGAATAAGCTCCTCACTCTTGAATGCCTTCAGCCCACTGAGGTATTCCAAGAATTCCAACTTTTTAAGGAGGGACTTTTGGAAAGAATCTTCTCGGGCTGGGGAATTAGTGGGTTTTTTTTATTGTAAATGCACTTCCTGAAAATTAGCCTGAAGCTGTTCTCCAGGTTGCTGTTTTCTCCTTCTTCCCATTACAGACCATTATCTTTCGATGCAGCACATTTAGTCCTGAATTGATAGGTATTGATGGAGCCTGCAAAGCATACAATTTCTTTTGAGAACATCAAAGCAGGACCTCAGAATCTGAGGATTTCCAGTAACATGGAGGGACATAAATTGAAGGACTTTATTTGAACAGGGAGCAGATGGTAAAACTAAAAACTAAAACAACAAAGGAGCAAATCTGGTTGCTTTAACTTTTTAGGTGATGTTGAAACCTTCAGACAGCTGATGACCAATTAGTGCTCCACCACAGAGGCATTCAGGGCTGAATGATCAAAATGTATTCTACCTGAAAGTAGCTTCATAAGTCAACTTAAGGACCAGGGTAGAAGAAAAAAATCAGAGTACAGCTCAATCCCTTATTTGGTTGTTGCAAGTGCTAGTATTGTATTATTTGTACAACAGATGGAGTCTGAAGTTCACCACAGTCTCAAAAAGGAATTTAATTTGCACCCTCAAAATCCATATGTCCTAAGTGGGCCAATGCTTTTAACCTGTTTCTTCGCTATATCTAAGATATTGTCAGCTGTCTCCCACATGTGTTCTTTATTCCCTTCTTCCAACTATTACATAGGATTTCCTCAAAATCCAAACTCTCTTTCTTCCTACTTATCTGAAAAAGCCAGAAATTAAGTAGTGGCATTCCAGGGAAAAGTGCTGGCTTGTTTCTTGAAAGAGGTCTGTAAGAACCACAGATGTGGCCTCCATCTTGCCATAACTAAGGAAACAGAGTGGTGGATGGACAGGGAGGAACTGAATAGGAATTTATGTCAGAAATGAAGCCAATTAAAAGTTAAGCGTTCACTTCAGAACATATTTCCACAACGTGAGGGTGTTAACTGTGCTTTTTTGCTATGGGTTGAGTTCTTACTACCTTATCAAGTCTATGGGAAGTTCCAAGGGAGCACCAGTGGTGGCAGGTTTGTGGAAACAGGAAAAAGAATGCATTTTAGGGGACACAGACAGGGTAGTAAAAAACCTAGGGTATGACAGGAACAACAGTCTCCCATAGTGGTTATGTTTGCATCTTAGACATTCTTTTTGATGGAACTTACACAATATATGGTACAACGCAGAACATTTAAACCCTTTGACTGTAATTTTGCTATAGCGTTGGAATGAGGCTTTGCAAATGTGGATGGGAATTTGACAGAACTGGTAGGTTGCTAGGGCATATAACAAAAAGCAGCACTGTAGATGATCAGCATTGCCCTATGCCACAAGTCAATATAATTGTTTGAAGACTAGAAACAGTAACATTATGTCTGTTACCAGAGACTATGTATTTTTTAAGAAGCCTGTTACAGGCAAAAATTAAATCTGACTGTATGTGTTTGCGATATTTAAATATTGTGGTCCCATGTGAAAGGATTGGCTTAGAGGAGAAGAAGTGAAGGGCTTGACTTCCAAAGGTACAAAGCAGCCTAATACATAGGTTGTCTCTTAATGAGAGTCTGACAAGTGCCTAATTACTTTTAGTGTCATTGAGCATCCAACGAAGTTTTTTAAAATCCCATTTGGTACCACAAGTACTTAGATATTTTTGAAAATATGGCTTAGTGTGACTTGCCTAGTAATATACCAAGTCAGAGGTAGTCAGAGTGGGGCAAGCCTGTCTCAGAGCAGCTGCACTGATAATGTTCCATAGCATGCCTAGAGACAAGCTGTGTCTTTTCAAAGGCTTATATAGGCCTGAATTGTGCTACAGAGAGTAGCTCAATTAGGCTCAGTGCAGCTACCCATAGGCTGCATCTACATGATAACTTAGACTGTACTTTGATTTCAAGGAATACTAGAAGAATTTTATATTGAAAACATCTCAAACCCTGCCATTTTAACATGTTCTCTGGAATGACATTGTCACTCATACAGTAGTCCTGACTTGGTTATGGGCTATGCGTATGTTTCTTTGTAGGAATACAGGGGGACTTCATGTATTACAGGCCATGAAGCAAACAGCTATCAACAAGTCCTTCTTTCTGTTCCTCTACCACATCAGTCCTCCTCCACAGACATGTACTGTGGGGATGTCATATTACTTGAACCCATTGAATCTCTTGTCTGAGATCTTGTTATGCTAAAATACATTTTGTGTAACTAAGAATTTATCTCTTCTGCTCTCAGAAGTCTGTCAGAGACTCATCAGCTTTTTGCAAAAAGCAGTCATGCAGATAGACTGTAATACTGAATATCATGAGACATCTGGAGCAGCTTAATGCAGAATTGCAGAGCTTGATCCACTGCTTGCAGAGCTTGTCTACAGACAAGTAGTGTATCCCAGACACTTGCATCCATGCAGGCAGGGTAGCACAACTGCTTCATTTATCACTGCAAATATCCTAAATGCAGTGAAGACTTCTATGATACAGCCAGAACCTGAGTTCCCAAATATTTTCTTCATTTCTGTGGTTTCTGCGTCAACAAAAATACACAAAACCTATGAGCACTTTTCAACTGTGAATTAGAGAACAGGGTGGACAGCCCTTGATTAACATTTCAACAGAGCTTTTGGACAATATTTATACTCTGTGCTATCCAGCTGGAATCTGTCTGGTGTGCCCCCAAATCAGCTTGATAACAAGCTCATAACAATTTGTTGATAGCAGACTGGCTGATTCATAAGCTGCTTGTCACCATCTCATAAGTGATATACGAGTCACAGATTTAAATAAATCCAATATAAGAAATATCAGGAAGCCAATAAATCTGGCTATTGCTTATGAAACTAGTCCAACATCTCTCGCACTATCATTCTGCTTTTTCACATTTTGCTAAGACTATCTTCTTAGAATTTACTGTATATGCAAAACCAGCAGTGCAAGCAAGATGGTAATCAGGGCATAAAACAGAGACACATGCACTCTCCTATGTATTAATAAGTTAGTGTGGGTGGGAGGAAAAGAGATGGAAAATAAAACAGGCCTCAGATAATGACAGAATGATAGAAGTGATGTAATGCTCAAATTATAGTTCTTTGAACTAAAAACTGTGGGTGAACTAAATACATAACACATGGCAAAAAAATGTGTGGCAACTGTTGTGGTAGAATTTGTCTTAATTAAGGCTCCATATGAAAAGATAAATCTTCCTAAGCAGGAATAGGGGTTCAGTGAACTGAAGCCAAATATTCATCATGCCATTTGAGTTCAGGAAGTGAACTAAACATGAGTTTGCATAATGTATTAGAAACAAGTGTATTGCATTAGGAAAATTCACCATGTCTATTATTATCTGAAAATAAGATATATCTTATGCTAAACTCACTGTTTAAATTTTAAAAATCAAAATCATATTTATTCAGAGTGTCATCATTAAAATGTATTAAGATCTTTTTGTCACTTTGCATGGCCTGGGTTGTGTTTCTGACACCATTTGTATCATACCAATCTATAAACACTAGTAGTGTGGGTGCATGGCAGAGAACAAAGTTTCAAAAGTAGCTTTATTATGGATTGATTTGCTCTTGCTGACCAAAGAAAGAGTGAAAACCTGCTTTTATTAACTGTAGCTTATAGATGGGTTAATCCTATGTGAGTAAAGGATTTAACCAAAAATATTTCATATGAAGTAGGTAACAACCTTAATTAAAAACTAAGCCAAAAAACCAAAACCAAACAGAAACCGCACAATGATTCATGTATATGCCTTGAACAGCAAGACCAAGGCTGGCACAGCTTCATATCTGCTGCAAACCTGTTGCCTGTGAATTACAGTGAAACAAATTTTAGCCCAAATGTTTAATATCCAGAATATATTACAAGGCATTTCAAATTTGGTGACTATTTTTCTTATTACCTGGAGGAGTTATATCTAATGGCTGCATCAACACTTTGTAGATTATAATAATGTACATAATGGCAGATCTAAGGCTAGTCATACGTTTTGAAGTTAGTTGCGCAGGCAAGTAAGGCCAGATTTACCCTGTCACTGCTTGTAGTTTTTGACACTTCTTCCAGAGGTTTCATTTTTTGTATTGATGTAATTAATAGATTATGGGGCCTTTTCTTTTATGAAGGAGTGATTATTCTCCCACCCACTCTTCAGAGTCATCAATCAGATCAGCTGATCAGATTTTAATAAAAAAAGTCCTGCATTTTTGCTTGTTAATAGCGGAGACACTTGATTGTTGAGATGAATAAATTCAGAATTAACACGTTGCTGTTCATCCCTAAGAGAGTCTGCATATGCTAATTTTCTATATGTATATATTTTGTACCTTAAAACATAAATTTTACATTGGAGGAAACAAGAAATATAAATAAATAATATTTTGTCCTCTTCTGTAGGATTTTGGGGTCTTTCGTTGTCACATTTGTACAAGCTTTTAAATTTTATATTCCAAACCATTATTTAACAAAGGATTACACTGAAGCAGAGCATTTTTTCAGTATACCACTTAACTGAAGGTTTGAATTTTGGCTAAATCAGAATGTGTAGGGTGCAATTTTTTGCTGGTGTAAATCAGCACAGTTCTATTGAATTAAGTCTAGTCACCAAATCTGAAATGCCTAGTAATATAGCCTTAAATTTTTAAGTATTTGAGATTCCTACTCCTCCATACTTAGGACATGGCTAAAAGTCTGGTATATTGCTTATAGGGCTACATCTAACATGGGTGGAGAAGAGATGTGATTGTGATCCAGAGCAGTTAAGAAAAGCTGGGTGGCTAAAAAATTAACATGTAAGGTGGCTTTGATTCTGCATCTTAACCTATGTGCAAACAAGAATTAAGAGGTGCTGTAAAGATTTCCTTTCTATTGTGCCTGAAAACTCCAGAGAAGGTGGAAAGTGTGAAGAAGACCCAAAAGAGAAAGCACATGCAATTCATTCTGGAACTTCACTTATAGGTGGTTCCTTTATCAGGAGATCTTTCTCTGTAACACCAAATGTAATGATTCTTTATAGTTAAAATACATTTTAATAATAAAAGAAGGTAATGAAATTCGGCCAGAATCCTTCTAGGTAATTCAGGACTAAATACTTGGGTAAATTCTGCTGAAGCAGTGCTATAGGCTACTTTTTTCCTTATATTCCCCAAATAGCAATAAGACTACTACTGAAGACAAGATCAGAAGCTTGGTTCAGGATGCTTGGAAGGCGTTGCCAGCCCATAAGTGTGGGTGGGTTTGAGTGCTCTGGGTGTGCCACCAACAATGTTCCTCTTCTGCCCTATTCATGACACTCAGGATGCAGAGACAATATCCCTCTACACACCTCTATTCCTTCTCAGCTGTGGTCCTAAGGAGGTCTCAATGGCTGTGGTCCTTCAGGATATGACAGCCTCCTTGGCACATACATACAATTGGCTGTAGCTAAGCTGGAGGAGAAGCATCCAATGTTTTATGCCCAGGGGTCTTGCACAATCAAAAGAAAATGCTGTTTTGTGTCCAAACCAGCAGCAGCAACAAAGATTAGAGCCCAGCGACCATAGTGGCGTGCTTACTGCATATGTGTGACAAGAACAATATGCCAGTTCTTAATGAGAAGCAGAAATTTTTGGCTCTGACAGTACTGTAAGATTTTCAAGACTTTACAGCCACTTTTAACATGAGTATGTAATGCTTTCCTTTGTCTATAGCTACAAAAGTGCACACATATATCAAATGTATATATGAAAGAGGGGAGAAATGATGCATGCATAACAAAACAGACGGTGTGGTGATGACAAGTTGTAGGCTACGTATCGAATTTATTTAATTTAATAAACAATAACTTGTCCTAATGTTTTAGGCCAACAAAGTCTTCCCTGGCTCCCAAATGTTTGCTAAAATAACTTCTTTCCTTGTTAATTTCCAGTTCTTGGCTGCATTTTGTGGTAATTTCAAACATATGTCATATACAAAATATGTTAATTTTGAAAGCCAAATCTGGCAGGAGATGGTTGTAGAACTGGCATAGAGGGGTTTGGGACAAACAAACAGACAAGCTCAAAGCTGGCAGGATGCATTTAAAATGCACAAAGTGTATTTATATTTTTTTTAATCTTTTCCAGTCATTTCCATGTGAGCACAGGCAGGAATAATGAAGGAAAGGCAAATGGTCTGAGATAAAAATTCAGTATGGAATGAAAACACCTTTAATTTAGGCGTCTGCTGCATTTTAATTTATCTCAAAAAATTCAAGAAAATCAGCATTCAATGGTTAACACAGACCTTCTGGTCCCTAAATAGTGTAGATAAAAATTATGGCAACTGAAATGTGATTGTGTTTATGATATATATTTATGCTTTACTGGAACAATTGCTAATGGAACTGTCTATAGTAAGGCAGTGGGTTGATGCAATTTTTGCAAAAATCCTATAGATTGCTGTCAGTTGGAAACAGTTACACTTCTTCACTTGTTCAGTATGCAGCTTTGCAGAAGTGATATCTTCTCAAATGCACTCCATGAAGTATTCAAATCAGTTAAAAATAACTGAAATATCTCTCTCCTCAGTACTGATTTGTGTATGAGCTCAATCCAAAACTTATTGAACTTTACAGTCTAGATTTTTATTTTTGTTTCATGAAGATCTTTTTACATTTGGGACTAGGTGTGTATGTTTTATTCTGAAATTACTACTGCAGTTACTTGTGCACATATATATGTTAAGCTGATTGTAGCAGTAGTTCTTAGTATGGTTTAATACATAAAAATACTTTCAAAGCACAGAAATTTGATAATGATGGACTTAATTCTTAAAGGAAAATCCCTTAATAAAAAAAAATATAGCTGCATAGAAATGTACAACTATATACTTAAGTGCAAAGTTTCCTCAAGAGAATGCAATAATAAAGGGTAAAAAAGTACCATAAGGAGAAACAATAGAAATCTGAAGAAAAGAATGCAACCTTAATTCTGTCCTTTAAGTTAGAGGCATTATACATTTGAATTATGGCAGCTTTTGTCCTTTGTTCTATCTTTTCTACTTCTTTAGATGAAATTTCTCTTCTATATGATTTGAGCATATATGCTTCTTAAATTTCTGAATTGGAACAAACACAAACTTTTTAAAATTTTCACTGGTTGCTCTGAAAATTTTTAGTGGGGAGTATTAATGATGTCAAGTGTCACAAAAATATATGCCTGATTTTCAACTATATGCATGTATTATAAGTTGTAGTATAAAATTCAGACATAACGAAACAAAATGATGTAGTCTAAATTAACACTTTTTACAGTGTGGAAACATCATTTTCTGTCATTATACAAATGAAAAGAGAGTGAAAACGAATAATGTTTTAAATAAAACAAAGCTTTTCTCTGTCAGAATGTTTTGATGTCACTGAGACCACATTTTCAGGCAGAAGACTATTCCATTCTGCAAAACAATTGCCCACCTCTCACCTAAACTAACCTACAATCCCCTTAGAGAGCAATGTTATGAATAATGTCTGTAGTGGGCAATTCCAGGCTTATTTCTGCTTATAGTGGTTCATATCCAGCTGTCTCAGACAGACACATTATTTCCCCAAATGCCGAAGCATAAATCACTACTGATCTTCTGTCTGAGCAAAGGGAGAAATAAGGTATGAAAGAAAGAACGGACAGAAAGATTATCAGGCTTCTTTGATGATTGATCTTGCTGCTGAGAAAAATAAGGCCTGCCATCATTGTCACTTTCAACATCAAGGAATTTCTGCAAAATTCCTGTTTGAAGATGACAATTGGAATACAGTTACCTATTCTGGAAATTTATAGGAAGAATTACCTTGCTATCAGATACCATAGGGTGGTTGCTTCTGGATCATATATTATACAATGAAAAGAGGGCTATGTCCCAGGACAATTAAAAAAAAAATTAAAAAAAAATTTAAGTAAGCTTTAATATATAAAATGTATAGGATGTAGGAATTAGATTAAGAACATCTAAAATATGCTTATATGCAACCCTGCCTTTTTTAAAACTGATATCAATAAATGGTTCTCTCAGCAGACTGTTAAGACAGTTACTCAGGGGCATATTGCTTGGCTAAAAATAATACATACGCTGATCCTTGAACCATATCAACGAATTCAAATAAGGCAATAAAACTGGAATTCATATTATGTTCCTTTAGCTACCCCGGAGTTCAAGCGTTTTAGACTCCCGTATACTCAACAGAAAGAGATAGACTCCCCCATAAGGAGATTCATCCTGTCTGTCTTGAATAGCTCTATTACATGCATGAATTGCACCTGGAGTTTTCATTTTATCTTTTAAATAAGAGAAGATAAGTTAATAAGGTAACAAGAAGAGACTAGACAAGCAGCACATGCCAGACATCTTCTGCTAAGATAAATAGTATTGCTGCAGGAATATCCTGTCCAGAGGGACTGATCATATGCAATCAGGGAAGAAGAAATTTACAGCCAGTTTAGGAAAACTGGAGGAAAAGGTTTCTCTTAAGCTTTGCTCTCCAGACTGTAGAAAAAAAATAGTGGTTTAGAACACTGAATTTGTGAACTCTGGAAATAGCAATAGAATTGCTCTTGGCTGGACAAAAGATTGCATATAGACCATTCTCTTTCCCTACATACTGCAAATACACTTTTTCATATTCTCACAGTCTGCAAACAATGGTGCATAATGACAAAAGAGAAAGAATCAGCAAACAAGAGCACAGTGGCCTGTATCATGAGAGTGTGGGTGAAACTTTTACTGTCCTTAGGCAGGGATCAATGGAAATGACATTCAATAATCAGAATAAATATAAAGAAAGCTCAGTTACTCCTCTGTTAATTCAGTGTAAGTTATTCTTTTCTATATGGGACTTATTTTTCTTAAGTTAATTGGTCTTTCATTATTTTGCAATGTGCACTCAGAGATAAAGAGTAATTAAATTGTATGTTCAGTGAGAAGTTCAATTTAAATTGAAAAACATAAAGCTTTTTTTTCTTTACTAGAAAGAAAATACATGAAACTTGAAAAAAGAGACAGAATTTAGCTGGCCTGGTTAATCTGAAACTTTATAGAAGGAAAAAAGTTTTGCAGAAGTCAGATTTATCACAGTTTGGATTTTAAGCTGACAGAAACTATTGGTAATATTTACATATTTATATTTAACAATGCATATCTTCTCAGAAAAGAAGTTCATAAAAATCCTGTTACACCAAAGAAAGAGTTACAGCAGAATTTTAGTTCACAACTGTTTTAAAATAAGATCTTGATGCCATGGACATTTAAGAAGCTTAAGTTCACTCATGGGAGTGACAATAACATGTCCTATCAACAAAACTGGCAAACTGGTAGCCCTGCCAAGTATCAAGGCTGTCCAAAAATCCTCATTACTAAGATTTTCTTGTTTGCTTATACATTTCTTAAAATTTAAACAGATTAGCTGAAATTTTGTACACTGAATATCCGTTGTATAGTGATCTCATTAGTTTATTTCTCATCAATTCACTGAAAGAAACTGAGACATTTGCAGTATTTCATATTAAACATATTCTCTTTGTCTTAAAAGAATGATTAAACCTCCCTTTGAGAAGCTTCATTGTCCATTTTGAGAGCAGATATTTGAGAAAGTCTGCTATCCTTTGAAAAAAGCATAATCTTATATTAGGAGTGTAAGATAGCATACATAAGGATTGCAGACTCAGTTCTAAATCTGGGAGAGAACGTGTGTTTGACTTTAAAGTTTTAACAATTTTTTTACCATTGATGTTGCTGTGGTTTTTCATTAAATATGTAGTTCCTAGAACTTACAGAGGGGTCTTCAGGAAGAACTAGACTTTGGGGAACCAAAAAATTGAGTGGGTACCCACTTACAGATTTGAAAGATATCGTTTTCCCCAAACCCAGTGATCTTTCAGTAATGTTTAAAAATCATCTGTTAATTTCATAGTTATTTAGTGTCTTATGAGAAATTAACCCCCTGGCTTTACTAAAAATACTACCTTCAGAGAGAAACGTAAATCAATCTGTAGCAATGAGAATATTGTTCATAACATTAAAAAAAATAATAATTTAGCAGTCTTATCTTAATTAATTCAGACTGAATCAACTTTTTAATCCCCTGTGACTGCATATCAAGATAATTTAGCGAGCAAGAAAACACCAAACAGATAACATTTTCTATTCCTTGTAAGTACCAGAATGTTGAAAAAAAGAAAACTATTTGACAGAATAGAATAGGTTTTCATTTGAGCAACTTCACATGTTTTTAAATGTGTAATAAATTTTTAACATGTTATGAACACATTTGGCATCAATGGAAAAATATCATTAATAGAAATCAATCAGCAATCCTGGAGTTTCAAAGAGGTTCCAAACAAAGGTTACAGGTTTTCTATTTACAATTTCTGAAGGTTACCATGTTTCAGAAACCCTAGATAAAACAAATGTCATATAAATTGCCTAAAAACCAAGTTAATAAAATAATATCTTAATATAGGTTCAAGTAGATGTAAATTGTATGACTTCAATGGTAAAAAAACATTTTTCTATGATGAAGTTCACACAAAACATTGTGTCAGTATTATATCAAGACGATTTTTACCCACAAACTTGTTGAAAATATGACTTTTGCTGTTTCAAAGAAATTAACGAACTTCTTAATACTGTGCTGTATTTGGTGTATTATAAATATATGTTGTGCAAGAGATTTTGATATGCATATATACACATTATAAATATTAAATTGTTGATATATGTGCATATGTAGTATGATTTAATTCAGTATTCTTCCAAAACAAGATTCTACTTACAAAGAGTGTCTTCCTACTTTCACCTCTGCCCTTCTTGCTCTTTCTCTCTTTTTAGTTTTTCTTTAAGTCAAGTTCTAAGTCTTTAATCCAGATCATATTACTAATGTCTGACAAGTGGGAAAGGTTTTACAACTCTTACTTGAATTTTATGAAGATTATAATTTACTGGGTTCAATTCTCATGTAATAAGGATTTACTTATTTAATAGGAAACCTATTTTACTATAAAATTAAGAATTCTTTCAACTCCTGATTTTAACTGATTTTTTTTAATTCTACTTTCCAGGGGATTTTTATGTTCATAAGTAGCATCTATGGTTCTCGCAACTATCTAAACATATGGTTATACCTTTTGCAAAGATTTCACTTTGCTCTATTGCACAGTGGAATAGTGCTACGTTTACATACAACCTATCTAAAATATGTATTTTTGTCATTTGACTTCAAAGGAGTGGAGGATCATAAATGACTTTTACAAACTGAAGCACAGAGAGCAGAAGTGTGGTGGTCATTGCAGAACAAGATTAGATCTCAGGACTGCAATTCACAGACCATTCTATTTTAAGGTACATTGCCCAATTTCCCCTAAAATACCATTTGTTCTGAGGATTTTGCCAGGGCAGCACAGTACTGACAGAGGAGGATTGGCATGTGAGAAAGTTGTTGTCTTGGTTCTCTTTTGTCCCAGGAGGAAAACTGGAGATTTTTCAGTCATTTTCAGTATGATTTATTAGCATCAGGTGTGTGTTTCTGTAAGTATGGTCTTTAAATGCATTAACACCATCTATTGTTTTAAGGGCGTTAATAACTTCAATGAAACTAAACAATTGTTTAAAGTTATACATAAATTTATATCTCTGAAGCATCAGATCCCTGATCATCTTAAATATTAAAGTTAACTCACTCTAATAACAAGTTAACTAACTTGATGTTAGTTAGGGCAACAGTCAGAACAACCTTGTGCAGAAAAATGCAAACTTCTTCCAAGAAATAAAGAACACCAAAGAACTAATGGAAATTTTGAAAAAACCTCACTTTCTAGGCCATGCTTTTGAAAATAAAATGACTTCAGATAAAAAGTTCAGTTTGGTGGAAGCCTGCTGTTATAGTAGATGATATAGTAGATGAGCTTAAAACAGGCCTCCTATTAAATGTACAGAATGTATTTTGCTTTTAGGTGTAAAGGAAAAGCATGGAAAGCTTTTCTGAGGCTGATTGATAGGTTCATACAGTTGAATCTGAGGGACGAATTTGATCACTGAACCTCCCTGCATACCAAACCAGCTAAACTGTGGTTTTGTTGCATGGGAGGAAATATTTATGTAAGCAGAGCAGCTGCCAGTTGATATTCACATCACAGTTTTGGTGTTCAGAAAGCGTACAGAAGGTGAAGAATGCTACCAAATGTGCAACAGAGGCTGTCACTGAACACGAACATTCTGAATTTTCACACCAGCTCTATCTACCTAGATTGAAAACTACATGTGTGTATGGGCACGTTCATCACATTCATGAGGTTCTCTTGAACTTTCCTAATTGTGACAGGTGAAGTATAAGGCATGCAATAAAAACATCCCCTCCCTACAGCTGGTGCAGGGCTTGGTGGCCAGCTGGGTGCTACAAAGGAGGCTATCCATCAAACAGCACCTGGACTGGGGAATGGGTGCACTTGGACTTGGCTACCAATTGATGTTTAGTCCTATCCTGCTTCACCAATGTGTTTTACAGGCGCTTGGCTTTTGTCCTAAAAGCCAAAGTAAATGAAATCTGTATCATCTGTGATATGAAATACAAATTGTCATATGGTGAAAAAAATGTGATACTGAAAGGCTTTAATTTTTCTTCTCCAGTGTTTTTCATTTTGCTCCATAGAGTTGGCATTTCATGGTGAACTTCAATAGAGGAAATATTGTGGGGTTCTTCCCAGATTCTCTCCACCCTCCTCACTATGATCCATTAAAACATATATGATAAGATTAAAAGAGTAAACTGCAAACAAACAGCTGCAACAATTTAACATATCCCTCTGTTTTCCCTGCTGGGTAGCAGGATTGTTTGTTAAAGAGTTTTGAGATTTAAAAATATGTCTTTCTTATGAAAACAAAACATTTAATGTTTCTGAGCTAAGGAAAAACATTCATTCCCACCTTTGAAATTCGAAAAAGAAAAAAAGCAACTTTGTTGCAAATTTTTAAATATGTTGTTTTGATGCTGATTTCTTCTAGTTCACATATTGTACGTTAAAAAAAAAAAAAAAAAAAAAGCTGATTGCAAAATAAGGAATAGAAACTACAATTTCGGAGTGTTAAAACAAGGTATTTCTCAGGCAAATAAATTCTGTGTTCTTATGTTTTAATTTTAAATACAATTCTGATACAGTATCTGTAGCAACCCACTCTTGTAAAGTATTCTGATATAGGGTTCTACTGAAAATTTTTATCTAACTCTTCTGTTGAGGTAAGTATGGATAATACATGTTTCTCCTGAAGTACACTTTCAAGAATTGTTATCCATATGAAAATTTGTGTTCTGTATACACTCTGAACCAAATCTTTTTCAACTATTCATCAAATGATTAGATAACATTGCTTTGAATATTTAAAAAATGCTCCATTGACACAGGTCACAATAAAATTTTCTACTTCCCATATAAACACTGACAATGAACACTTCAAATAACCAGGATTCATCCTCTAGCTTCAAGGTGAAATAACAGCTGGTCCAGACATTAGTAATTCCTAAAAAGCAACAGATTATGCTTAGCTTTTATTTAAAAGGTGGAACTTCCTGTCAGTCACATTTACACCCTGCTGCCAGAGAAGAGGCAGAATAAATGTTCCTTATCAAATAGGTAAAAGAAAAACAAAAGCTTTAAAAGTTTAAGGAAAAAAAAAAAGGGAACAGATTTCTGTATACAATGAGTGAGTTTTGGTTTAAGGTTGCCAGTTTTCAATCAGAAACATTGTCAGGTCACTGAACTCCTGAGAAGTATGGGTTTTTTGTCTCAATCTTTCTGCTGTTATAGTTTATACAAGGAATTAGGTCAGAGAACTAAAAATTCCAGCTAGTGTGCAAAAATGTGCTTTTGTTACATTTGCATTTTTCTGACATGATCTGGTTCCAGTGAGTAAGGAATCTGTATGAGAACTGAGGTCACTAAATCTACAGCAATTTTCGGTTATTTCATGTATTTGTCAGAATTTGGATTACCTAAGAAATAAACGGGAAGAAAATTTTCTTCTTGACAGGTCACCCCTCTCTTTTGAATCCTTCTTTTGAGCTATTTTTTGTTTGTCTTCATCACAGTACAACTTCAAATATGAATATTGGGGTTTAAAAATCAACTGGGGAGTAAAATGTGCATAAAGCCAAATGCAAAATTAAAGCACAAGAAGGTTTTGTTTAATATCATCTCAAGTTCATTGACTATAAAGCTACCATCAGCTATCCAATACCTTCTATCAATCTTTATCAAACTATATGTGTCACTAATAAACACAGAATAAAATCATCAATTCCCATTAGGAAGAAATCATCACAGACTTAGTATATATTTATAATAATATTCACTACAATTTATAATAAGTGAGGAAAAGAGCCTCGTGTCTGAAACTCTACATCTTGTAGGTGTTCTACATTTAAGCATTGATGTGAAGATGTGTCATGACTAAGGAAGAAACCCTGCTTAAGAAGCATGATCTGTGTTTTGATTACAGTTCAGATACAGGTCATTTCTTAGACAAGGACAGATGATATTAGATCAAAATTTAGGGGAATCATTCACCCTGTCTGATCACAGCTTTTAACTTTCAGAAAGATTCAAGAATTATCTAAAGTGACCTTTGGCTATTTGTAAGAAAAAAGGAGAGAAGGAGGAAGGAAAAAGAAAAAATTATCATTGCCAGTTACATAGCAAAAATAGTGGGGATGTTTTTTCTCACGTAAGTAACAGAAATAAAGAAATGGAAACAGAGATTCCCTGGCATTACAGCATGTCGTGGTTTAAGCCCAGGCCGTAAATCAGAACCACACAGTCCACTTCCTCCCCCACCTTTCTTCCCTCCGCTTCTGGAGGGACGGGGAGGAGAATCAAAAGAATGCAACTCCCACGGGTTGAGATAAGAACAGTTTAATAACTAAGGTATAACACAAATCACTACTGCTACCACTAATAGTAATAATGATAAAGGAAATAACAAGGAAGAGAATACAACCGCTCACCAACCGGTACCTCACCCCCACCCTGCAGTGCTCCAGCCCTTCCGGGAACTCTCAGTCCTACATCCTGGGCATGACGTGCTGTGGTATGGAATAACTCTTTGGCTAGTTTGGGTCAGGTGTCCTGTCCCTGCTTCCTCCCGGCTTCTCCTCCTCCCTGGCAGAGCATGAGACTCACAAAGTCCTTGGTCAGGGTAAGCATTCTGACCAGCAACTGAAAACATCGGCTTTATCAGTATTATTCCCAGGCCGAAAGTCAAAACCACAGCGCTGCACCAGCTACTAAGAAGGAGAAAAAGTGACTGCTGCTGCTGAACCCAGGACAGTATCCACCCCTTATTCCATACCATTCACATCATGCTCAGATCCCACATTTTCCATATACCCTCACTCTCATCTCAGTGCACTGTTATCTTAGTGCATGGACCAATTCCTATAAAGCTACTGAGTCCATTCGGTCCATGATGTTGGGCTCCATCTCTTGTAACAGTCTTTCAGGGCAGGAGAGGCTGTGTGCAGTGTTGGATCGTTGCCTTCTGATGCTGATCGTTCCTTTACTGTAGAACTCGTCTGGTTCTACCAAAGTTCATTCTCTGTTGGGATGATGGTCGGAGGGAAGTCAGGGCCAGTCCCTGGTGCCCTGCAGACTTTAGATGCATTTTTTTTTATGCAGACTATAGATGGGCTATAGCAGGCAACAGCATACAATTGAGTTCATTGGCTGTTTTCCCCTAAAATCAAATCCCCTTGAGGTACGCATCGGACTTCCCCATCTTCCCGCATTACCCACCAAGTATATCCAGGTCCCTGAGCAAAAGCAATCCCACGAGTGGGTTTCCCTTTACCTGAAGCAGGAATAACCCAGACTGTCTTCCCCAGCAAATTCTTCATGTGCACCACAGGAACTTTGTCGCCCTCTACAATATGTAAAAGTTCGGACTGGGCTGGGCCAGCCTTGTTGGCAGATCCTCTGGTGTGGACCAACCAGGTGGCCTTTGTTAAGTGTGTATCCCAATGTTTGAAAGTTCCCCAACCAATTCCTCTCAGTGTAGTTTTTAACAGCCCATTGTACCGTTCGATTTTCCCAGAGGCTGGTGCATGGTAGGGGATGTGATATACCCACTCAATGCCATGCTCTTTGGCCCAAGTGTCTATAAGGTTATTCTGGAAATGAGTCCCATTGTCTGATTCAATTCCTTCTGGGGTGCTGTGTCACCACAAAATCTGTTTCTTAAGGCCCAGGATAGTGTTCCGGGCAGTGGCGTGGGGCACAGTGTATGTTTCCAGCCATCCGGTGGTTGCTTCCACCATGGTAAGCACATGGCGCTTACCTTGGTGGGTTGGTGGGAGTGTGATATAATCAATCTGCCAGGCCCCCCCATATTTATACTTCAGCCATCGTCCTCCATACCAAAGAGGCTTTAACCGTTTGGCTTGTTTAATTGCAGCACACATTTCACACTCATGAATAACCTGGGCAATAGTGTCCATTGTTAAGTCCACCCCTCGATCACGGGCCCATCTGTATGTTGCATCTCTGCCCTGATGGCCTGAAGTGTCATGGGCCCACTGGGCCAAAAATAATTCACCCTTATGTTGCCAATCTAAGTCCATCTGAGCCACTTCAATCTTAGCAGCTTTATCCACTTGTTGGTTGTTCTGGTGTTCCTCAGTGGCCCGACTCTTGGGTACATGGGTGTCTACATGGCGTACCTTCACCACCAGGTTCTGCACCCGGGCAGCGATATCTTGCCACAGTGCAGCAGCCCAGATGGGTTTACCTCTGCGTTGCCAGTTGCTCTGCTTCCATTGCTGCAACCACCCCCACAGGGCATTTGCCACCATCCATGAGTCAGTATAGAGATAAAGTACTGGCCACTTTTCTCGTTCAGCAATGTCCAGGGCCAGCTGGATGGCTTTCACCTTGGCAAACTGACTCGATTCACCCTCTCCTGCAGCAGTTTCTGCAACTTGTCGTTGAGGACTCCATACGGCTGCCTTCCATCTCCGATGCTTTCCCATGATACGGCAGGACCCATCAGTAAACAAGGCATACTGCTTTTCACTTTCTGACAGTTTATTATATGGTGGGGCCTCTTCAGCACGCATCACCTCCTCCTCTGGTGACATTCCAAAATCTTTGCCCTCTGGCCAGTCCATGATGACTTCTAGAATGCCTGGACGACTGGGATTTCCTATTCGAGCTCGTTGTGTAATTAGTGCAGCCCATTTACTCCATGTAGCATCGGTTGCATGATGTCTAGAGGAGATCCTGCCTTTGAACATCCAGCCCAGCAGGGGCAACCGGGGTGCCAGGAGGAGCTGTGCTTCAGTGCCAATCACCTCCGAAGCAGCTTGAACCCCTTCATAGGCTGCCAGTATCTCTTTCTCAGTTGGGGTATAGCTGGCCTCAGATCCTTTGTATCCCCGACTCCAAAAGCCGAGGGGTCGACCTCGAGTCTCCCCTGGAGCTTTCTGCCAGAGGCTCCAGGTAGGACCATTCTCCCCAGCTGCGGTGTATAGTACATTTTTTACATCTGGCCCAGTCCGGACTGGTCCAAGGGCCACTGCATGAAGTACCTCACGTTTAATTTGCTCAAAGGCTTGTTGTTGCTCAGGGCCCCATTTAAAATCATTCTTCTTCCGGGTCACATGATAGAGAGGGCTTACAATCGAACTGTAATTTGGGATGT
Source organism: Psittacula echo (assembly GCF_963264785.1). Classification (NCBI taxonomy): domain Eukaryota; kingdom Metazoa; phylum Chordata; class Aves; order Psittaciformes; family Psittacidae; genus Psittacula; species Psittacula echo. The sequence continues at coordinate 43,328,981 of NC_137742.1, read as the reverse complement.
GCGTTCTCCAGAACCCCACAGCACCCAAGAAAGCTTGTGTTTCTTTCTTATTAGTTGGTGGAGACATTGCTGTTATTTTGTTGATCACATCTGGGGGGATCTGGCGACGTCCATCTTGCCATTTTATTCCCAAAAATTGAATCTCCTGTGCAGGTCCCTTGACCTTACTCCGTTTTATGGCAAAACCAGCTTCCAGCAGGATTTGGATTATTTTCCTCCCTTTCTCAAAGATTTCTTCTACTGTATTTCCCCACACAATAATGTCATCAATGTACTGCAGGTGTTCTGGAGCTTGCCCCTGTTCCAGTGCAGTCTGGATCAGTGCATGACAGATGGTAGGGCTGTGTTTCCACCCCTGGCGCAGTCAGTTCCAAGTGTACTGGACGCCCCTCCAAGTAAAAGCAAACTGTGGCCTGCATTCTGCTGCCAAAGGAATTGAGAAGAATTCATTGGCAATATCAGTCGTGGCATACCACTTGGCTGCCTTTGACTCCAGTTCATACTGAAGTTCTAGCATGTCCGGTACGGCAGCACTCAATGGTGGTGTGACTTCATTCAGGCCACGATAGTCTACTGTTAGTCTCCACTCTCCGTTAGACTTTCGCACTGGCCATATGGGGCTATTAAAGGGTGAGCGGGTCCTGCTGATCACTCCCTGACTCTCCAGATTACGGATCAGCTTATGGATGGGAATCAGGGAGTCTCAGTTGGAGCGATATTGCTGCCGGTGCACTGTTGTGGTCGCGATTGGCACTTGTTCTTCGACCTTCAGCAACCCCACAACAGAAGGATCCTCTGAGAGACCAGGCAAGGTGGACAGCTGCTCAAGTTCCTCAGTCTCCAAAGCAGCAATACCAAAAGCCCATCGGTACCCTTTTGGGTCTTTGAAGTACCTTCTCCTGAGGTAATCTATGCCGAGGATGCATGGAACCTCTGGACCAGTCACAGTGGGATGCTTTTGCCATTTCCTTCCAGTCAGGCTGATCTCAGCCTCCAGTACAGTCAATTCCTGGGATCCTTCTGTCACTCCAGAAATATAAATGGGTTCCACCCCTTGACAGCTTGTCGGCATCAGGGTACACTGTGCACCGGTATCTACTAGAGCTTTATACTTCTTTGGGACTGATGTGCCAGGCCATCTGACCCACACAGTCCACTAAATTCGATTGTCCCCTACCTCCACCTGGCTGGAGGCAGGGCCCCTCTAACAGTCATCACAGCGTTGGACACCTAAGTTGTGTTGAAAGGGATTATTCTTCGTTATCACAGGAGCTGGAGTAAAATCAGCTCTTCTGCTCCATCTGGGAACCTGCTCACCAGAGACTGAAGCCACAGCTCTCAATGGTTTAGAAAGCATTTTCTGGAGTAATAATTGCTTTGTTGTTTTGAGTTTTAACTTCTGAATTCTCTACCCAGAAAAAGAGAAAGCATTGTATATTTTTCAATGCACCAGAAGACACATAATTTTCCCTACCCTAGACAAATTACCTTCAGATAAAAAATTGTTGTTCTGGAAAGAATAAAGAGGATTGGTACCAGACTTCTTTGTTGGTGGTGAGAACTCTGTGGTGCACTAGTTCATGTCAAACTCCAGTGAAAAGATACTAAATTATTTTTTAAGGGATAGTAGGAACAATATTAAAGCAATAGTGCGAAAAAGTAAACTATATTGGGTTTTGCTCTTCCTACTTCTGATTCCATAGAAATCTGCTGTAGATGACAAACTGACTCAATAACCAAAAGATGAAGTGAAATACCCGTGTTCCAGCTGTACACCACCAGTTTGTTAAAAGCTGAGCTGTCTGCTTTTAAAGTTTAACAGTTGCTTTACTGTTGTGGTGTTGAGAGGTCATATTTTCTTTCCTTCACAGAATGCATTTGCCTACTTTCATGCCCTGCTGTGAAGGCATGATAGACTAGAGAGACAATATCAGGCAAAGTTTTGTCAGTTTTTGAGCTGAATTCAGGTTTAGATTTGAGGCATCCAGACAAACATTCAAAGGGTTTGGTTTAAAATGTCAAAGTGTAACATCAGCAACAGCCAGGATAGAGTCTTAAGCTTATCCTTAATTCTCAAGTTATTTATTTGGATACCAAATGTTTGAGATATTTGATTATCATTATTACAGATATTCTGCTGGGAATCATACAGATGTTTAGAAAATATGGTATTACAGGCTTGATACTTTTTTTTTGGCATGTAATTTGGTTTCCCAGGAGAACTGGTGTGTCATTTTTATGAAATCCAATTTTATATTCTATATGTTGGACATGATCTATATGTCCAACAAATATATTTTCCTTTTTTTTTTTAATAATTCTGCAGGATTTCCTTGGAAAATTATTTTTACTTTAACATGACACAGTTAAAATGTTTTATACATGCTGCATGAATACACAAAACATTTGGGTTTTTTCTGAACAGTAAAAATTATTGAGTAGTTTGTGTGAGCTGATTACACCAGAGTTTCAAATTAAGGGACCTGCAAGTGTATGCAGCATACCACAAATGAAACTTGGGAGGCCTGAATTTATAATTTTAGCTGTTACTGAAACTATATTACAGCAGTTAGAACTGCAAGGAACTGTGAAGTGATTAACTGATTGTGGGAAGTATGACATTTATTTAAATCTAGTACTCTATTCGCAGTTGCCTTGCAGAAAGACTTTGATGCATGTGCCAAGGTTATAATAATAACATTCTTAAGGTCCATTTGCTACAAGGCTGAGCAGTCACAGCTCCTGTTCAGTTTGCACCCACTCAGGTTTTTTACTAGCAATGAGAAAATCGATGTTGCTGACACTATGAATAGAGAGTCCTGCTAATGGCTCACAGGTGTTTTCATCAATCTTAAAACAGAGAGGCTGTTCAAAGACTGGCAGTCATAGGCTGTGAGTACATAAATGTGAAATTTGGTATGCACAACAGATGCTGTAAGTTAGGGTGAATAAGTGTAAGTGTACACAAGCATGGAACAAAATTCAAAAAATGTATCAAGTTGTGCAAAAAGTTAATAGTTGATTATTTAGCTATACTTGCAGAAAGGATGAGACTATCATTCATTTCCTGTTTGATCCGTGCCAGATTAAATTACCTTGGAAGTCCCAGAAATTAAAGAAAGTAAAAAAGAAGAAATACATCAAGCATTATGCTTGTTAATGAGTCCAGAATTACAGTGGGTTCAATATTGCCTTATTTTATACTGCTTATCCTGAATTTCCAAACATCCCCCTCTTAGGAAACCCCAAATAAGTTTGACTAAAAAATACTGAATTTTATAAACAACTAATTGGGGATCTTTGCTTATTTTTTGACTCATAACTTCTGACTTTAGGTTTTTGATATTTATCCATAACCTAGAAGGCTAGCAAATTGTTATATTCTTAAGCCATGGTTGTAATATAACAGATTGATTTTTTAACATTCTATATGAATCTGGGGTTTAAAAGCACCTCAGTGCATTACAGCACTAGTGATAAGATGGTAAGCTGACAGTGAGTTGACAAGGAGTTTGCAATGCTCATGTGTATGCAACCTGCAGTCTTGCACAATGAAGATGTGTGACCAAAGACACAACAGTGTGATGGCTCACCAAAGCTAATACAGAAATAAGTTCATTGTGAGTTTCAAGATGCTTAGGGTCTTCTCAATGATGCCTCTGAGCGCGTTCACAGTGGTGGTTTCCCTACCTCTAAATCTTTTTTATGTGGGCCTGTCTCACCGAATGTCCCACTATGAGAGGAGGAGACGGCCTACTGAAAGTGATTGTTGTTAGATGTTTTTGGTGCATGACTGAAACTTTTAAAGAGTACAACATGAAATAATTATTTTAGGCAACTTTTGTACTTTGTACATTAACATATTTGTTTGCAGGTGTATTTCTACGATGAAGAGTCACTGTCAAAATCTTTGTGTTAATAAACCTGTTCAGTAAGCATTCACAAACAGGAAGTGTAAAAAAGCAGTGGAAAAAATGAACACATAACCAAAAATGAAATGCCTGTTTACTCAGTATTCCCAAAGAGCTGCTAAAATCATAGAAACACATGTACATGGCATTCAAAATTAATGTAAATTCTGCAGCATTCAACCAGAGACAAAGAGAGTTTAGGTAGGAAAATTATGCTCAGTTTTGTTGAGGTTTCAGAGGTATTCACTTCTCTTGGCTGTTCCACCAGATTAGATAAACTGAGGATGTACTTATAACTATAAACTGAGGATGATCTTATAAAAACCCCTTATCTTTAGATTCTTAGACTAGAGAGGTTTGGATAAGCTTTGAATGGACATTTAACCTCACCAGACATCTGAATCTAAGCAAAATGCTGAATCTTTTGGGAGTTGCCTATGACCACATAGAAATATGGGCATAGGAACTTCTGGATTAACACAGGTAACTTCTAATATTTAAACTGATTTATCAACATCTCAGGAAACTGAGAAGTGGCACATCTTTTCTAGGAATACTAACCTGACTACACATCAAAGTTATCTGTTGTTAAGGGCTGTGTTGAATCTTAGGGAGTTCTTGTACATGCTTACAACATCCAGGAGCTGTTTTGCAGATTCTTTTTCCAAATATAAACTATTTTAAGAAGAAAACTTCTGCCAATTTTTTAATCTTAAATATCTTTTATACTAGAGGTACTCTAGAACTTAGGTGTCACTGAGATTGAACTGATATGAGCTGAGTCAACAAACTATTATTTCTATAATACCGTAAATGTGATTTCATTACTTACATGTTGTTTATTTAATTGTAGTTTAATTAAACTCCTCTTCTACATGCTGTTAACCACTATGTGATTTCAAGTACAAATATAAATTCAAAAGGTCATCCACAATCACCGCATCAAAGCGTAAACCCAGACAGTGTAAGTTAGTGATGGATAACAACTGACAAGCTTTCAGAAATTTGCCAAAGGTTGGGTTGGGCTGACTGCTCATAGAAGACGTAGATGACTTGAGTGAGAGTGGGGTTAGTGCAACTGAAAAGGCTTCTGAAAAATCTTGTCCTTAATTTATTTAATCTGTTAAAATAATACGAAAAAATGTAAGTGAAAAAAATGTAAGTGAAAAAAATGTAAGCAAAAAAAAAACAATAAAAAATCTGGCTTTTGAAAGAATGTTAGTTGGCTGGGAATAGGAAACAAAAAAAAAATTAGGAGAAGTTAAACTGTGAATAGCAATCATCTAACTCCATTCTAATTGTGCTAAATCGTACACTATATAATTAGTAGAAGAGTGCATATTTTAACGGTACTATCACAATTATAGGGTGGTATAGTTACGTATTATAACAACTAATGTTATGAACATGATTGGCAAACATGATTCATACTTTTGCTGCATACTCCAATAAACGTTTTCCGGAAAACAAAAATATGTGATTTTCAGCAAGCAGCATCATAATTCAGAAGCCTGCTATAAACCAGAAGATAGTCATAAACACATTTTGTGAATACTGAAGAATGTAGGCACTGATTTTTTAAAAAATCCTCATTATTTCTTAAATTTCCTATTTCTTCAAAGTCTTTTAGACACATTGCAGCTGGAGACCAATTTCTAGAACTCAGAAGGAATTTTACTCAAAAGTCCCAAATGAGGTTTTTTATCTCAATGTCAGTAGTTTTTAAAAAATGTGAAGTAAACATTGTACACAGAAACCTGTAACCAAATAAACTTTGAAGCTATTTACAATTTCCTCTTAATTATAAAGTATAAGAATTCATATTTCTATGGTTTAATGCTTTGAATTCTATGATTAGCTTGTTTTATATTAATAAAATTAAAAATATATCTTCTAAAGAAAAAAGGCTCATAATGAAACATATATGAAATGTCCTATTCATGGTAGCATCAGAAGTGTTCCTTGGCATAGTTCTAGCCCTTTTTAAGTTAATGAGTTGGTCTTATAAGTTACTTTAGTCTTCAGTTACTTCATAGCATGAATACTTATGTAATATTATCAAATGTGTACCCCTATTGCTGACAACTTTTCCTTTCTTCATTACCATTCACCTTTCTTAGAGCAGTGTCCAGAGGTTTAGTTTTAGCATAAAAAGGTGAGAAAGTAGCATTCCTACTTTTGTTAGACAATGTCACACATCTTGTAAAATTTGTTAGGCTTTTTCCCCTCTTTACAGTAAGGGAAATATTGGAGTAAGAAACATGAAATGTCACCAGACTTTTGGGAACAGGCTGAATTGCTTCTTTTTGGTATATAAAGAAGACTAAAAGGGTTCTGGAAAGCACGGGCATGTTTTTTAAAGTGCACCATTCCTATGTGACTTACTAATTTTTAAACTACTACAGTGGATTCTCCTCTCCCTGAAACCTTCAATGAGTACTATTATGATTTTTTTTTTTTTTTAAAGCAAAAGGATAATTTGGTGAAATATTGTACCTTCTATTTTATACACAGGATCTGATAATTGTACTGCAGATGCTTGCTGAGGATACATTAATATGTTATACTTTTCCTACATCAAGCTTGTAAGTTCTGTTTACTTAAGTCTGCCTGCCTGCAGATACTAAGTAGATTTGAAAGTGCGATTGATTTGTAGATTTAATACACAAATCTGTAGCAATCACAAGTATTTTTTTCTCTACTGTTAACCATAAGGGTGGGGAACTTGTGATCCAAAGGTTAGATAAAGCCCATGACTGTATTTCTACAGGCCCATTCCCATCTCTTGTGTCTATTTTGGCAATTATTGGAGCATGTGTTAGTGACTGTAAAATATCTATGAAAGCAGGGAGAGGGTTCCACTCCCCAGTCCCCACTTTAACTAATTTTGATAGTATCAAAATTAGTATTGAAGATTAAATGAGCAATAGAAAAAAAACCAATGCAGTTAGTGGAGGAGGATCAAATTATATTGAACTTCCCTCCTGGTTCACTGCCTGAAATAATGACTTTATTTGGAACAAAATTATTAAAAAGTGCCACTTTAAAATATGCCCTGTGTCTTCTTTGGTGTCAAGTGGAGGCTGTGCTCTGTGGAATGATGGGACAGTTGGAGTGGATGTATTTGAGGATCAGAGATATGGTTTAAGGTGAGACTTGGGTGTTCTTTGTGAACTGAAAAATTTAACAGGTAAGGAACCTTCCAGGCTATTTGAACACATTCTCAGAAGTCATACAACCTATTTTCAGTAGAAGCAGCAATCTGTCAGAGACAATGCAGTCTGAGCCTCATCTGGACACTGTCTCTGAGGTGGGTAGCCACGTATACTTTACAACCACTGCAAGCAACTTCACAGAGATTCTTTCTATGACTACGTGATTCTTCTTACGTGAACCTTTCTGTTTCATTCTTAAAAGAAATCTGGTCTGCCAGCTGAGTGCCTCAGAACAATTGTGGCAATAACTCATGAGTAGTTTGTGAGCATTTTCCTTCACTCGTAGAACTACTTTGTGAGACAAATAGAAAGCAAGTAGGCTAACTGCAGATAAAGTTTATGTTTTATTGTGAGAATACTTTGAAACACTAGTGAAATTATCTGTAAAAGACCACAGGCTGGCGTTCTTCCAGGCAATATTTTGATCTAGTATAGAGCAAGCTGAATTTAAGAAATAAAAAAGAAATCCAGGCTTTTATTATTTGCCTGGGCATCTAAGCATGACTTGCCTCTGTACCATCAGTCCTGTTAGAGGGTCACATCAAACTTTTCCTACTTGCTCCTAATTTTATCTGTTCCTTTGTGAAAAAGTTAAGAGATCCACAATACAATAAAAGAAATATACATTAGCCTTATAATTGCAAGAAATACAGGTACATTCCCCTTGATTTTTTTAATCTTTTTCTTTTACATAAAAAATCAAAATAGTAGGGTGGGATTTCTTCCTCTCAGTTCCTCTGGTGTGCCATATCAACCCTAGCATTAGAAAGTGTGCAGTGAAATAAATTAGTACTTGATTTTTACCCAGCATATAAAATAGGCCAGCCTTCACCTCCATATAAATATTCCATGGAAATATTGAAGAACAGCTTGCCTAATTCAGTGTTTGGTTGAGTCTTTCCCATTTTTTCTTAATTTGTTTGCATGCTGTTTTGTTAGCCAGTGATCCTGAGAGAGAGAAGAAGGCTTAAGACATGTTAAACTTGTTTCTGGAAAGATTGTTGTCCTGGGGAATGTTGTTGTTGTTCAGGTCAGGCTGGGTGTCAGTGAGTGATGAGCAATTGTATTGTGCATCACTTGTGTTTTCTGAGCTTTTTTTTTTTATGTTGTTCCCTGTTATTGTTATTAGTATTGTTATTGTTTGTTATGTTTATATTATCACATATATTATCACATATATTATCACATCATATCATATTTACTTTATTTCAATTATTAAACTGTTCTTTTCTCAATTCGGATGTTTTACATTCTAATGATTCTCCTCCCTATCCCACTCAGGGATGGGGGGAAGAGGAGAAGTAAGAGAGCGGCTACAGGGTGCTGAGTTACTGGCTGGGTTTAAACCATGACAATTATAAAGATCAGTCAGATAATTGCTTGTCTGGGGTAGAATTTATTGAGTTCAATTAAAAACAAGACTAAAAACTGTAAGAAGTACAGTGTCATTTTTAATCTTATGTCTCACTCATGTATATCTTTTCAGGAGTTTACAAATCCAAGATGAGGTCTCTGCTGTGAGTTCTATTGTGTGCATTGATTTAGAATAATAATCTTGGGTTGCATCTGGCCTTGGCCATTTAGAAAAATTAACAGCCTGATATCTCTCTGCTTGAACATGCAGGTCTTAAAGCTTAACATATTTATTCCAGTAGGTCTGCTAATGATTCCTCTTCCATTAACCTGCTGGGGACAGTGGACAGATGGCTGTCTTCTGCTTTATTTCTGGATGTTGCTAAGAGTATGTCTCACCTCCTGAACAGACTCAGAGCTCTAACTTTAACCCCAGTCACACTGTGGTAAGGTCAAAATAAGCAGTCTTGTCAGATCAGGAGACATAGGATTTGGGGACTGCATATAGCATTAAAATACAAGTGAGCTCTAAAGCAGTGACAGTAGTAACAGTCTGGACAGAGCAGAGCATTGGTCACAACAGGCGAGCTGACTCAGCAAAGAAGTTACCTTTGCTGTACTTCACACTGAAATTCCACAAATGCAGCCAAGCTCTCACTTGTTAGCTGCTCTGTGGTAACTGTTTGCAGCTGCAGAGTAATTCAGTTCAGCTTGACTGGGATCAATCAGCTTAGACCACATCTTATTTGCATGGGCAGAGAGCAGGCGGAATGGTGGTCGCTGTGGCTTGGCTGATGTGAGCTACACATTGTCTCACACCTCAGTTATCAAAATGTACTGAACACTGCTGTAGTTTATGTGATTTTCTGTAGCTAGATCTTTTCCCCTACTAGCTTTTAAACTGTATAAAGATGTTTTCTAATATAACTGCCTTGATGTAGCATTGCACAAGGTCTGACTAATTAAAATGCAATTACCAATTTTCCTCACCCTGATGACTGCATTCACTTTTTATTAACTAATTTGAAAAAATGTACTGGAAAAACAAAAAAGATATGATAAAAACATTAAGAGGAGAGATACAGTGGAAGCAGAAATCTAAAAAATTGTTTTAAGCTGGAAATTAAATCCCTTAGTAGGAAAGACATTCAGATAAGTAGGACAAAAAAGATCAAAAGAAGGTCAATACAGCAATGATATTTTATTTTCTCCAAATACAAAATATAACACACTATCAATAAATTAAAATGCAAAATATATATATATTTCAGTATAGTTTTATGTGACAACTTTATGTTCTGTGGAATTCTTTGCCACAGGAAGCTACTTATTAAATAAATATTTGCAGAATTATGCACTGGATTAAGACTAGCTTTGATAAAATGACAGGAATTATATTCTTCTTGCTTTAATTCAGAATCTGAGTGACTCAACTCCAGAGAAAGCTTTTTCCTGTGCTACACTAACGCTAAACTAGTTATCTGTTGTTAAGCGCATATCTTCCCCTCAGATATTTACAGTTAGTTTGAGAGCACCAGATCACATGAACCACTGTTTTTTTAAGGTTGTTGGCCGATTCACTATTTCTAAATCATTTAAATAACAAAGTCAGAAATAACTCATAGTACAGGTCAGTAAAATAATTGATTAAAACATTTAATAAGCTTGTGTGCAAGATAGAACTCTAGATGGTGCAGTTCCCTTTGTTTGAACTTGCTTTGCTGGGCTGATAATGATTTCGCTAAGTTAGCAACTCTTAGACAAATGACTGGCAGAAATATGACAACATAGTTCTGATGAAACATTCAGACTTAGACTGGACTTCCTTACTAAGAGGCTTGTGTATTAGTATAGGAGGAAAACCTGCAGTGAATATTCATATTCCGGAATTTATTATCTGAAACAATGGCAAAATATATTTCATGAAATAACAAGATTGTATAATGGAGTAAAAAATCTATTCAGCATTTCTCATTAACCTTCTTGACTATATGATTTGCTCTAACAGCAAAATAACATTTAGAAAAGAGAAATATGGAATAGTTCTCGCTAAATACTGGAGTTATGGGAAATAAACTGCTGTGCCATCTGCCAGTGGTATAGCTGTTACCAGATTCATTTAAAGTGCCTTAAACCCCTGCTTATTGCACTTTCAGGGTGTCCTGTCTCATGGGAGAAAGGTAGAGGGTTGTCAGTGGCCAGGTTTCCCTCTCTAAGTCCTCATTCACAATCAAGATGACCAGGAAAATAACTCAAAGCATTCTGCTTGGACTTCTGAAACCATCACAAGAAGCATGCTCAGCCATTGAGCACCGTGAATGCTACCAATGTTTCCTCACCTGCACCTTCTCTATAGCTTTTTAGGACAGTACACCTCCTTAGCATACTTCCAGAGAAGTAGTCCCACTCACTCCATTTCCTTCCCTTCCTCCTCTCACCCAAATATTTGTAACAGTCCGATCACTGCAAACATAAAGATGCAAACTACAGAAAAACCCCAAGCAAGCAAACAACTAATAAGAGTCATTTCCATTCTCCACACAAAGGAGATTTGAAAGAGCAGATTCCTCTTATGCTCCCTTCCCTAATAAAATGTCCCTTCCAGAAAACTGTATGCAAAAGAAATGGCCTTTCATACCTGATCTCCCAAAACCAGAGTGGATGCTTGTGGTGAAGCTGTGCACATTAGCTTAATTCTCCTTCCTTTTGGAATGAGACTTCAAAGAAAGCAGGCCTTGGAGTCCTGCCTTTTCTTAATGGCCATTCCTCATTTTGAAACTAGCCTGAAGCTACCCAAGTGAAATAATAACTAATGTGTACTAAGACTAGATTATGTGAAGTTAAAATAATGTATTCCATAGAATATACAACTCTTTGCACACATTTGTTACCATATGCCAAGTTCTGTTAGTGGAAACTAAAAAGAGATTACTAGATTAGAAGACTTTATGCATTTCTTACATCTGTTTTAACAGCCTGTGACTTTCTGTTGTCCCCTAGTTCTCCATCAGATACTACTAATAGAGTATCGTAATGTTATAATAAGCCTGGAAGCAATTTCAAGGCTCAGTATTCTATCAGAATTGATTTCAATATTTTTCATCAACCACTGTAAATGTACATCTAATGTAGCACTGACTTTCTTCAGCAATGTTGCCTCCTAACTTCTCATGCAAATTGACCTTCTTCATGACTTTTTTGCAAAGTAATTTCCTAACGTTTAATGCATTAGAGAAAGGTAGAAGGTTGTATGCATTTTGCCTGCTGTTTTTCCTCTTATTTAAGTTTCCATCTTCCCCCTGTTCTGTTCCATCCTGCCAATCAAATTATACATATTCTCTACATTCTTTGGAACTTGCTCATACAGGGAAAAAAAAAAAAAAAAAAAAAAAAGGCTGTTAAATGAGAAGGTAGACTAGGGTGCAGAAAAATGACATATTAATATTCTTTTTTTGATGGCTTAAGCCAATTGGCTTTCATTCCATTCTGCTTGTCAGCACACTACAGGCATGTATTCATAGGCTGTTAACAAATGCTCCTCCAAGATTTTTCTCCTACTGCAAACCATTGATAGAGTATGTATTCAAGGAAAGAAAAGGACTTGCTGAGCCTCTGGCAAAAAAACCGACCACATCAGATTTGGAGAGACAAGATACTGAGCCACATTGCTAAATGTGATGCTTTGACAGAAGAAAATTCATGGCATACTTGTGTTTACCAATGGTTGGAGGTCTGAGGCAACAGAAATATTCTCTACCTCTCTCCTGATCTAGATGAGTTGTGTCATTATTAGATGAATAAATTACATGACTTGACTATATGATTTCAGCACATTTGTCACTCCACATTCATATACACGATAAAATAAAGTGGGACATACATTTTCTAATTGGGAATTTCTAAATCAATATTCATTCTACAAAAGGAGCTATGTTAACAAATAAATATGGGTGATTGGCAGAAAGCAAAATGATGCCTGGAAGAGCTTACAAATCACAAAGGAATGCAAACACCTAATTTCTTTTGAATGAGTAGTAGATAGCAAGACAAACACCGCACTGTACTAATTTAGATGTGATCAGAACAAGGCAAAAGATTAGAAAGATGCACGGGGTTTAATAACTGGTTATGAGATAATAGAACATTAAGTCTATGGTAAATAAATAGTGAATTTTTCTCAGAACACAATATCTAACGTCAGACCAATCATAATACATAGAGTAAAATTATTTGCCAGTTCCTTTAGAAAGAGGTCACAGTATTGCCATTAACTTCACTAACCTGAGAGGTGACTGAAAATGTTGGTTCACAGACACAGATGTCTCTTGCAGAGTTTATACAAACAGAGCAGTCCATATTGAAGCATTAAATCCCCATTAATTATCAAATTAACTATGATCTGAAGATTCAGAACTTTCACAATGTGATTCCTTCACAAGTTTCTTTGTTTGTTGCCAAAGTTACTTACCTGTTCCCTACACTCTCACAGGGACTCATTTGAATACATGGACTAATATATCTTTTCTGAATTCTGTAAGGTTTTTTAATTAAAAAATAAATGGGAAAAAAAAAAAAAGGAAAGGAACAAATCACGATAGGACCAAGCTCCCAGAGCTGGGAAGAAAGACGTGTTTTCAGAACACATTTAAATCAAGTCTAATATTGATTTAAGGTTTAGAATATGATTGTTCTATCACTGAAACTGTACCCAGTTTTCTAGTGAAAGTCCCAATTTCACATGATATCACTGACATTTAAAATAATTTCCTGAAGAAGAATCTAGTTTCCATCATTTTATTTCAGGTCTCAGAGAATCCTCTAAATAATCACTTCATGTAACACACCATAGTACTCTTTAAAAACGAGGCCTGCCTCTTAAAAAATAGGTCTGTTTCCATTCTAGTGGGGTTTCCGTGCATCTTTAGCTCTCACAGCACCAAAGTGTGCACAGGATTTCTTAAGGACAAGTGATCTAAAGAACAATATTTGAGGGTTTGACGATGAGGATGAGGATAAGGATAAGGATTCTTAAATCCAGGCAACCATCTAAAAGACATCTCAGTAAACCTCCTCAACAATTCTCTCACAAAACACTTTTAACAGGCAGAACATATTCTAAAAAACCTCTATGAGCCCCTTGAGGCCAAATTACAGTAGAAACAGTCTAGATGTTTTGTAAGCAAGAGTAGGCATAGTTCAAAACAAGAAGGTAAAACACATCATAAACAAGCCTCAGTTTTCATGCCTTCCTGAGTCTGAATCTCTGATGAACAACTCCCGATACCTTTAAGCTGTGGTGCTATAAGAGAAAGCGAAGTGATCTGGCTTTGGTGGTTTTCCTTTTATGGCCATAAAGGAATCTCATAAAATAGATTTCTCATGAGCTATCCCATCAAAGCTATTTCATCTGTCCCAAAGCCATTTATGTAGACTGTGTGTACATAATTTTACACAAGAATGTTCACGCTTGTCAACATACCAGTAGATATCTGAAATATCTGCTTAGACCTTTAAGCCCCACTCTCCTCTGTTGAACAGATTCTGCAACTGTAGATCTTAAGAAATATGACTGAAGGAAAAAATGTAAGGCGGCAGCTGTCCTTACTTTACAGGAACTTACTTGGAGAAAGGACTTAGCACTATGATTTCTGCTAGCTTGAGCACTGATTTTTCTAAGCACTTATCTGGGTTTGGTCACATAACCCTAGTGTCTGCACAAGCAGAAGAAGAAATAGTTGAGTGCTACTGACAGCTGAGTGGTTAATGTTTTCTCTGCTAGATGTCAGCACTTGTTTCTATCTGATCGCTGCAAGCAGTTTTCCAAACAGTAGGCAAAATCCTGCCTCTGCAGATTTCAGTGGCAAAACTCAGCTGACTTCATTGGGATCAGGATTTCATTTAGTGCCTCTGTGTTTTAAAACTCAGAATTTGCCAGAGGCATACAGTCCTTCAGAGATAAATAATTCTTAATAAAAACAACAAACCCCCACAAAAAACAAACAAACAAACAAACAAAACGAACAAAAAACGCCAAACAGAACAAAAGAGAAAAAACCATTGCTTTCCTAGCAGCTAAAAATCTTTCATTGCAATGAGTACAACAGCAAATAATCTTTCTCACTGTATCTTGAGGGGATTTATGGTGTATGTGAAGTGTAATCTCTCATTGGATCACAGCAACCTGTTTGTTGCGTTCCAGGGAGAGCCACTGTTCCTATGTATGCAACTGGATGATTTGTAGTAAGTGCTGTCTTGGTGTTTGCCGCTGCTGATAGCTCCATTTCCCATCAGGGAAGCTTCACTTAATCAGGCAGGTTTTGGTTTGCTCTTAGGCAAAGTGCATTTGCCTTTAGTTAATAATTCCAATCTAACTACATAAAAATATGAAAATAACCAATAATTGTGTAAGAATAAATGAACAAGTTAAAAATTGCACCAGTAAGCTTAACAGCTCATTGTGTAAATTCACTCTCACTGTCACTAACCCCAGGTACTCGACACCCATGGCACTGACAGTCTCTAGTGAGTACCACGGTGGTTGTTTAGATAAGTTGTAGATCCTAATAGTCTGGAGAAGGGTGTATGAACCTATATTCCAGCAAAACTTTTACTTTTAGATGATGCATAAAGGATTGGCCAAGTTGGGGCTTTAGTGTCATTCTTTGACATACATTTTTGGTATGCAAATACAGTTCATTCAAAAGACGACTAAATATTTCCTCCTCAGTTATCCTGAAGTACTAATATAATGTCTGAAAAAAAGCAAAGGACTAAAGGACTTCTAAAAGGACTTCTAAAGAATCAAACCCCTTCAATAAGGATCAAAAGTACTGGAATGAGATGAATTATATTGCTTGTAAAGCCAGCAGCTACTGCCATCATATATATAGATACACACACATTCATTTCTCTCTAATCAGGAAGTGTCTTTCTACAGCTCCATATCTTGCATGTACATAAAAAGTGTCTGACTGTGTACCTGGGGTGACAGAATTTGAGTAAAGGGTTGTAGAAATTGGCAGCATTGTTTAAATGCATGCGCATGTACAGTCTATATAAACAGGATAAGCTTGGAGCAGTCACATCCCTCTCCTACTTTTTAATCTGTGATTAAAACAAGTTGATCTTGTAGCCCTCAAGTATTTTTATATTGATGACATAATGCCATTAATTGCTTAGTTTTAAAATGTTCAGTACACTTTATAACAGGTGAGAGTCCAAAACAAGGTCAGATTACTATGTCTTTTATCTACCAGGTTCTCTGTGTTTTGAGCCCACAGAAAGGTAAATACAATTAACTTGGCATGAAAATCATACTGTTTTCTACAATACTGGTTTCTAACAGCCCAGTGTTTTATTTGGCTAATAGTTTCATGCAAAGTGAGATGGCAAACATTGAAAATACATTTTGTTGCCCATTTGAACATTGTAGCATAGTTTTTTGTGATTTTTTAACATATTTTTTATTTTCATGCAATGAATATGAATTTATTGCTTGAATTAATGTTGACTTTGAGCTGTTTCCAAATTACTCATTACTGACATATACAAAAATTGATCAATTAAAAACATATGAACATGTAAATGTTCACAAATCTATGAACATGTACATGTAAAAAACCTAACACTTTTCACTTGAATATTTCTGCTTCATTCCATGTCAAAATCTTGGTGGTTTGGGTGTATGTTCATAGGTGCATAACACAATAGGCTTCCCAACTAACTTTATATTATATGTTGAGATGCAAGTCTTTTTTGCAGGAATTACAAGCACTTCCTATTTCTTGGTTCATTATTTCCCTCTCAAAAATTTCTGTTTCTTCTAATGTGAGAGTTTATTTTTATAAAGAAAACCAGAAATAAACAAATGCTTTTATTTATATTTTTACTTGACATATCCTGATTCAACAAGTCAAAACAAAACAAAACAAAAAGGAAAATCTTCATTTCTTAAAAACGGGGAAAAATGGAATCATATACATGGCTTTGGGTGAATACAGCAGATGTTAGTTCCTCCAACCATAATCTACAACACCAAGTAGTCCTTAAAGACTCTGTGGGGAAGTGGTTTCCAAAATGCTTGGATTGTCATGAAATTGCATTTGAATTCTAACTATTACTCATTTCAGTTAGGCTCAGTTTCAGGAAATCTGAGAAGCTTTGAAACATATGTGCCTACATTGCTAACTGTCTCCCCCACACCCCCCGCCTCTTCCTTTCATTATCTTCTCCCCACAACCTTTTCTTCATTTCCCTTGACTTCATTCAGCTTTCTCATGCTGGCATCCATAATGAATAAATTCACTGGTACAGCTAGGAATATATTACTGTTGAATATTCCCTGTGGCAAAGTTTCATCAAAATTGCTTATCAGTGACAGATGCCTGCTCAGAGATGCAAAACTGCCTAACTCAGCCCTCCCTTTCCTACCCAGTTTTGCGATATGTGAATGAAAATGGAGGTGGAAGGACGACAACCTTTGCCTCTATAGTACAAACCTTGTAAGTGTTCTAATTATTCTGATTCCCATCCAGGCTGCTGGAAGTTTACGTATTCCATGTGCGCTGGCACCCACCAGCCAGCAAAAATAAGGCCAGCTTGAATAACCTCATTGTTTGAACTGCTTTCCAAAATTAATACTCTCAGGATGTTCTTTCAAAAAAAGGAAGGAGATAGGAAATAACACTCTCAACCTGTAAGAATAGTTCCTGGTTCACTCATGTTCACACACACACACAGTGCAATGCCAGCACTTTCTCTAATGACAGATTCAGTTCTTTGCTTCCTCTAGCTTTTTCTGTAAGAGGGAAGTTCCTTCTGCTTTAACATCACTAAACCACATTATTTAAAATTTAGCCATCATTTCAACAGACAAGGTTTCAAGAGTGATATTAATGCGAATAGACTTGTAGCCATTAAGAGATGGCAAGATACTTCAGGTATGTAGTTGGCAAGGTGGCAAGGTACCTGGGATATGTGTCCATGGCAGGGAAGCGAAACTAGATTATCTTTAAGTACCCTTCCAACCCAAACCATTCTACTATTCTGTGATTTTGTGATACGTGCTGTTGAACTCTTGCACGTAACTTCTGCCTCTGGGAATGAAAGAGGATGCAGGTACCTTTCTGCTCTGCTCTTTTACAGCTGCTGTTTGTGCTAGGATGTCTGCATTAGGTGAAAAGGACATTCACCAGGTTAGTAGCAAACATGACTTAGGATAGACTTCTTAACCAGTTATTCACCCTAAAATACCCAATGACTGGAAAGGGTTTCAGGCACCAGCTTCCCAGTGTGCATTCACTGGTGTAAGGCCTTTGGCACGGTCTCTTACAATGTCCTTCTCTCTAAAATGGAGAGATACTGATTCGATGGATGCACTGTTCAGTTGGATGAGGAATTGGTAGTGATCATAGCTCAGTGTCCAGATGGAGATCAGTTACAAGTGATATCGCTATGGGGTCATATCAGGACCAGTACTGTTTTATATCTTCAACAACATAGACAGTAGGATTGAATTCATCACCAAGTTTGCTGACAACACCAACCTGAGCAGTGAGGCTGATACACCTAAGAGACAGGAAGCTATCCAGAGGCACTTGGACAAGCTCAACAAGTGGGCCCATGTGAACCCCTTGAGGCCAAGCACAAGGTCCTGCACCTGGGTCAGGACAACCTTCAGTATCAATAAAGGTTGGGGGATGAAGGGACTGAGAGCAGCCCTGAGGAAAAGATACTGGTGGATGAAAAGCTGGACATGAGCCAGCAGTGTGCTCTTGCAGCACAGAAAGCTGACCGCATCCTGGGCTGCATCAAAAGAAACATGGCCAGGAGGTTGAGGAGGTGATTCTGCCGCTTCACTCCTCTCTGATGAGACCCACTTGGAGTACTGCATCCAGCTCTGGAGTCCTCAGTACAGGAAAGACATGGACCTGCTGGAGAGGGTGCAGAGAAGGACACAAAAATGATCAGAGAGATGGAGCACTCTCCTGTGAAGAAAGCACTGAGACAGCTGGGGTTGTTCAGCCTGAAGAGAAGACGCCAGGGATACCTTATTGCTACCTTTCAGTACTTGAAGGGGGCTTATAAGAAAGATGCTGACAGACTTTTTAGCAGGGCCTGCTGCCATAGGACAAGGGGTGATGATTTTAAACTAAAAGAGGGAAGATTAAAACTAGATATCACGATGTATTTTTTTATGATGAGGAAGGTAAAACACTGACAAAGGTTGCTCAGAGAGGTGGTAGATGCACCATCCTTGGAAACATTCAAGGCCAGGTTGGATGGGGTTTTCAGGGACCTCATCCAGTCTAGATGACCTTCAAAGGTCCCTTCCAACCCAGACTGTTCTGTGATTCTATGATTCTGTGTGTGCATGGAAGGGCATAGCACATCCCTTATGCAAAGCCCTGCTTATAAATGGAGATCGATGTACGAAAGCCTGGTTTACCAAAAGTCATTGAAAGACAAGCTCAAACCTACAAGTCTGTGCCACTACTTAGCAAATCTGAGCTGCTCAGTATTTCTTCTGAGGAAGGGTAAAAATACGTGGGTTTGCTGTGCACAAACCACACGAAACCCGGTCATTATTGATGTGTTGTCTTTTGGGATTTTTTTTGGGTTTGTTTTTTTTTTTTTTCAGATACAAAAAGCATCCCCAAACTGTCAGGTTGAAATATTTTATATTAAGACAGTAGAGCAAAGAGGCAGTCTCCAGACAAAGCAAAGTACCAGTATGGCTTCTACTCTGCTACAGGGACTATGTCGTAATAGAAGTATCTTGTACTGAGGATTCTCAGTACTCTCTGTTTAATGAAGCATTTCCAGGAAAGTAAAGAAAACTACTGAAACATCCATACGTTCCCACTGCAAAACAGTTCCCCGTTTTTTTTTTTTCTATTTCCAATTTTACTCTTCAAAGTCAAACATGGAGTGTAAAATGAAACAAAAAAAACCCTGAAAACAAAAAAAGCATTCTGCACACTTATATTACTTATAATACTGCTGTTTGCAACATGCTGTGTACCTGGGTTCAAAATGAAGTTTGTTCTCTCGTTAGTATTTCTGCTCTTTTTTGGAACTAGTGCACCCTTCTTTGCAACTGTAGATCTCCAGCACATTCTTTAAATTTGAGATTGGCAAAAAAATATTTTAATAGGAATACAGCAAAAAAAGAGAAAGAGATTTTAAAGAGAATTGTTCCAGGCTTGCAGTACAGAGAAATACAAGAGCACTTGTACTGTTTACAGTAAAGGCAGTCTCAAATCAGTTCCCCAGACCAACTTGCTGCAAGCAGGAAATGTTGAGAGCTACTGAAAACAACTTTCCCCTTCCCGCTCAATTTCTCTCCTTCCTTCTCCCCTGCACCCCTATGCCATTAATTCAGCTTAAAGATATTTTGCACAGGTGTTTATGTAACTGTGATACACTGGGAAAATTCCAACTCAGATTGATTCAGCTCAAAGATCTCCTAACCACACTTCCATCAGCACGGTGGGGTGGTCTATATTCATAGTAAATGGCTGGTTCAAGAAATTCTGCAGGCTTTCTCTAACCTCCAAACATAGGATCCTTAGCACTGCTGTGTATCAATGAATCCATTGCTAGTAATGAATTTCCTGTTAGGAAAAATATTACACCCCCGATGCAAGCAGGGTAAAAGTTTAAGTGACTGCGTTTTTCTTTTCCTTGTGGTTTCTGCAGAAAACACATCTCCAATTGTTTTACCATAAGCTAAGTTGGTTCAACCAGTTGCCACTAGATAATTTAAAAGTGGCTAAGGAGGTATTTAAGTCCCAGCTATTCTACAACATTACCTTGCAAGGTTGCAAAAATTAATCTTAAAAAATAAAATTAGCTTGTATAGTTAAGGTAATTATTTAGCATTATACAAGCTAAATGCTGAATCATTTTTTGATGCAAAATAAAAAAAATATTTTGGGAAATTGCTCTCTTGGCAAAGTTACATACATTCATTTGAAACAAAGGATCATTTAAAAGCAAAATAAAGGAATCTGCGGTGCACATAGTCATTGAAAGTCTTTGGCTGTAAATTCTCCTCCCTTTCCTCTGTGGAAGCACATGTCTTTGCCTGCTGTTCATCAGCCTTGATTTTGATGGGGTGATTTTTAGTCAGCTGTCTCTATCATTTTGGCACAGACAAAAATCCTTTAAAAAATGTTACACTTCATCAAAGTGTATCATGAGACTTCACGGTCATTATCTCAATGGCCGCTCTGATGTGCTACAATTGGCAGGGCCACAGACGGTGGGGGGTGTATTAGAAGAAAGCCAGTGTTTCATGTGGAAAGCTGGCAAGCCTCTCCAAGCTTCTGTCAACAACTCAGCGGTCTGATCCGATGCACTGAGTGCTGATTATGCTCTTGTTTCTGTAGGAAGTAAACAAGAAAATGAATTCCACAGCACAACACAGCCTCTTTGTATCTTCAAAATGGTGTGGCTGGAAGCCAGCCAGCCTCGTCGAAAGTTGGGCCATTTGTGTCATCAGGGCCCTGGTACTGATGGAGGCTTTGATTACAGCTTGGATCCAGCACGGAGACCTTTCATGGACAGCCACTCAGCAAATAAAGGCACTGATAGGTTGTTGGGTCAATTTAGCCATAAGGGTGCAGAGCAAGGTCCTTTTGAAAAGACTAATGGATTAGCTACACAACCAGTCCCACTGTAGGGCCTTATTTCTCAAGTAACTTCATGACTGCTTTCCAGCTTGGCAGGGACTCTCTGCCTCTAACGCTAGCTCCAGCGCTTTCTTGTTATCAATAGTGCAGCTCAAAGGATTAGACACAAAGAGCTTTACAATTTAATGAAAACAGCTGTTGAAACAACAATTAAGGCAAACAATAGCTTGCATGAAAAACTATTAATTATGCAAAGTTATGCAGAAAGTAGAATACTCTTTTATTCATAACCACCTAATGTGACTGACAGAAAGTTAGACACCTTCTTCACTGTTGATTTAAAGGTTTCAGCAAGTGGTGTTGCTTATAATAATATTCACCATTTTTTATTTTGTTAATATTTGAGCAGCTAATGGTTTAAAGCCTGTGAATTCTCTGTGGCATGGCTGCAGCAGGAACAAGTAAAACAGTAATCTAACAGCTAATATTTCAAGTCAAGGCAATGCTGAACTCTGGAGTTTACTGTGCTACTTTACCAAAAACAATGCTTTATGCAAGCAGCACACCATATCACTATTTAAATGTATTCTTCCCTTTTTTAACCTGCCCCCTTTACACAGTCTTTCCCATCATGTGCCTTTGTGTGGATGCCTTAAAGGCAGGCACTTGGCCAAATCACTCACCACAGGTTGCTTCAATAATATCCACTTGTTGCCCCTTCTTCTTTCATTGAACTGTTAGCCCCCTATTTTCTTGTCTTCCTTCTCACTGACTCTCAGAAATTCATTGCTTCTCTATTTGCAGTCTCCATCCTTGACTAGCAGTGCTGAGAACTGACTTACAGTCTTTTGAATACAGTGTGTTCCACATCTTGCCTTTTTACAGCACCTTGAGCCATCATACCAAGAAGTCCCATTTTAAATGTCATTAAATTTGCAGATATAAACACTGTCTTCTATCTCCAACTACCATTTATTTCGGCTGCCAGTTAATTGGTATGCTCTAACACTCTTATTAAGCCAACTTGAAAATATTGCTTCAAAATGCCCTGGGAATTTAACTAATTTCATGCTAGAACCTAATAACTAGGATCTGACGCTCTTTCATATCTTCAGTAATCCATTAGGTGACTGTAACTCCTTTCAGAGACTGGATGAAAGCTTTGTTAGTCATAGGGTCTCTACTCTAAACATGTCACTAGAATTTAGTACAGTATCAGCACTAAAATGCAATTGACTTTCTGACTAAGCAGACTTGCAAGGATGCCGCAGAATGTAGTTTGGTTATCCATTTCAAAAGCTTTCTGCTAAACAAGATTATGATTTTATTCAAGCATTCATTTGTGTTTCTTTGAGCAATTTTAATTTAGGAACAAATAAATAGTAGTGACATAAACTAAACTGAAATAAAATAATCAATCCATACCGGATCAGCTCTGCAAACTATGCAAATGGAGTTATGCCAGATTATGTTATTTAAGAATCTCACCCAGTATTTAAATTACTGTCCTGTAAATCTACTTCCTTCTAAAGTCCACTGCATAAACTTTCTTCCCTCCCCCACTTCATCTGTTAAATATCTTCCTTTCCCCCTTTTTTTCCATTCACTTTCATAAAGTGAAGAGTTGTTTTATCCATTCTGGCTGATGCTTTAAGATCAGATCTTCTGTCACCATTGTGTCTCTAGCAGCCTGTGACAGTTCATTAGCACATTTGCTGGCAATAATCCAAGCTAATGTGTATTTGTTTAAAATATCAAAAATAATTTTAATATGAGAAAATGAAAACTCATTTCCCAATGATAAGTTAGACAGAAAGCAAATGTCCTATACAATATTGCAATTTATATTTTTTGC